>NC_084883.1:46690000-49213750 GCF_023558435.1 Drosophila sulfurigaster albostrigata
GTCGTCAAGTATGCAGCAAAGCAGCAGTTCAACTCACCACGAGACCAAGTACACTTCGAACACGATGCCGTTGATCACACCAAGTCCAGTGCCAGCACAGCGCAAGACGCCAGCTACTGAGTTCAGTGACTACAGCAGCGAAGTGGATGAACGCTTCCGTTCAGTGTCGCGTGCCAACGAGTCAGACACAGACATTAAAGGGTATCGCGTTGTGTTCCCACCGACACCAACTCCTCGCACCAACATTGCCAACGGACACAAGTCGCCTGTGGTTGTGGTGACGCCATCGCCCATGGAGTTTGAGCCAACGCCACCCGAAGTAGGCAGCTACTCGCGTCCCAAATTCGAACCGATTGGCAAGGAGATACGCCACGAGATTCGCACAGAGTCCAGCTCCAAACAGTCGAGCTTCAAGTCGAATCAACAGCAGCCGCAACATGTCTTCAAGCCAAAGCCTGTGGCAGCCAAGTTTATAGCTGCCACACAGCAGCAGCAACAGCAGCAACCACTGCCCAGCTCGAGGCCAACCATGTACTACAATGCAGTTGCTGGTGCTCCCATGCACACTGCCAAGGTAGCTCACGAGACGAAGAACGTGATGCAGATGCATGAATCGACAGAGAGTTCGCAGCGCATTGTCAACATGCAGCAGACCAAGCGAGTGATTCACTTTGACAACCAACAGCAACAACAACAACAGCAGCAATACATGCAACCTCTTGAGCCCTTCCCATACAGTCCAGCGGGCAGTCGCACTCCATCACGACAATCCCATTTGCCACCGCCGGCCACGCCCACTAAGTTCATACCCGGGGAGTTCCGGGAGAGCGACTATGAGAGCGAAGTGGAGGGAGCACGCATTCAACCGCTTTGGTCGCCGTATGGCGATGGCCTAACCAAGGGCTATCGTCGTGTGGCGCCTCCGCAGGGCGGCCGCTCCTGCAGTCTGCCACGTACCTACGAGCGTGTGTTGTCACCAATGGAGTTTGATCGCGGTCCCGAGATGCCCAGCAAGATCCATGTGGATGTAAATACGCTGCTCAAGGAGCAACGCGGCGGCAGCACAGTGACCACACAGCATCGCACACAGTCCCTCAATCGCAACAGCACCTTGAGGCAGCAGCAGTACGG
The DNA here is from genome assembly GCF_023558435.1 of Drosophila sulfurigaster albostrigata. Taxonomy (NCBI): domain Eukaryota; kingdom Metazoa; phylum Arthropoda; class Insecta; order Diptera; family Drosophilidae; genus Drosophila; species Drosophila sulfurigaster. The sequence continues at coordinate 46,691,132 of NC_084883.1, forward strand.
ACTGGATCAGACAGACAATCAACAGCAACTGCAGCAGCAACAACTGCGTGGCGGCACCTTGCCGCGTTATGGCTACAACACGTTGCAACAGCAGGCAGAGGGTCAGGGCAAACGCATGGGCTCGACGTTCCTGCAGAAGTCACATCAGTTTGTCGAGGATGTCAGCAGGGATATGCAGAGTTCGACGGGATTGCGTCCCGGATTCAGACGTGCTCCCAGCGAGGGCAGCAATCACCCCCAGGCTTACAGGGATGAATCGCGCGTCTCCCAATACGGTAAGTGCAAATGCTTGAAAGACAAATCCTCCTTGCTTAACTCTGAACGTAGAACCCAGAAAACAGATTTGAATTCCATTTTTATTGAATTGGTATTGAAAGTTGACATTTGAAAAATTTCGTTGAGTGCATCAGAACTAACTAACCCCAAAAACTTCCCGCCCTCGCCCAAAAGCGATCCCAAGTTAACACGATATTGTTTATTTTGGTATTTTGTTTATGTTATCGATAAGTTCTTTCTTTGTACGAAACCAAAAATTCCCCCATAAACGTAATCCAGGCACCAAATGCGTCGATCCCAATACCGGTTTAATCTATTTCAAATATGACTTTGGCTACGAGTTCGGGATACTGTTTCCCGGCGAGGGTCACAAGTTTGTGAGCAGCCAGTGGAACAGCAAAGGCAGCAGCAACACCAATGGCATCGGTTCGAATGCCCAACAAAGCAATGGCACCCCACACGCGTCGTATCCCTTGAAGCTTGCCGCTGGCAATGAGCTTGTGATACCAGTGCAACATGAACGCACCAACAATAAAAACAACCTGAACACCGGCTACAGCTCCGATAGCGAGGCTCAACGTCGCACAGCGTTTTCGCCACGTTTGAGAGCGGCGGCACCGCGATTCGCCCACAAACGCTACAGTCTGCCGAGCAATCACAGTCTCGACATCCATCTCGATCGGTTGCACGCGCAGGCGCCGCGTCTGCCGCCCGAGCAGATGGTGCGCACAGGTATTGAACTGATGAGCCAGCTACTTGATGTTGTCACTTTTTAGTCTAGGACACGTTGACTATGTTATGTTGTCGTCACCAACTCTCTCACTCACTTGCTGTTGCTGTCGCTGACACTAGTCGATTGCGTATACGCTGCGTATACTTGATGTTAGATACACAAGTGCCTCTTAAGCTAACCCCCCATTCAAACAAACAAACTGCATGTCTGTTAACCCAAAAGTTTTGTTCGTTTTAATCGTTTTTGTGCTCGTTGTGTTGCATGCCACATATTTTGTGCTATCTTGTGCTCTTAAAGTTTAAAGTGAACCAAAAAAATATTTGCGAATGCGTTTGAAAGCTTGCTGGAATGTTTATTACGCTCTGTAATCGTTGTGTTACCGTGTTTGTACGTGTCTGTGTTGTTTTTTTTTTGTGTGTTAATCCTACTAATGGACGCTGTCCGAGCTAAGCTGCAGTTTCTAATGGTTCTCCTCGACCATCATTAGTGCCGGAATTGCCCAATACGGAGCCCGTCAATGCCCATTTGAATCGCGATGAGCAGGCACAAAGGCCACCATTATTCATAACGGTAAGTGAACGGAGTCATTAACCTGACCCACCTGAACCCTCCCAGCTCATATTTTGTAACGTGTAATATTTTTGTATGCCATGGCAGCCCCTGAAAGATATTGCGGTGGGCGTGGGCGGCACGGCGAGATTCGAGTGCATTGTGCAGGCGCATCCGCAGCCGCAGGTCAACTGGATCCACAATGGCGGCCATTTGGAGCAGGGCAGCTCGGCCGGGCATATCATTGAGTACCGGAACGGTGTGTGCCGCCTCACATTGCCCCAGGCTTATCCGGGTAAGTTTTGCCAGCCATTCGAGTGCTCTTCTGCACAGTTCGTGCTCATTAATCTCATCTCGTTCTTTTTGATTCATTTCACAGACGACAATGGCAGCTACGTTTGCACAGCCGTTAATCCGTTGGGCGCCGCCAGCACAACCGGAAATTTGAACGTTTCGAGCACAAATCGCGGATTTAGATACTAAGAGAATACTACATACTTATTTGTATACATACATATTAATCGTACGATAATTATTTATTTATTTTATGATTTGTTCATGCCAAAGTTTTTGAAAAATCTTTTATCTCTGTGTGTGCGTGTCTCTAATTCAAGTTATACCAAAAAAAAAAAAAAAAAAAAAGAAAAAAATACAGTTCGTTTGGATTTCTCTCAACGTGTTGCGCATCCTCTGATCCTCCGATCGCAAAGGATCATTTAACTAGCCGCAACCTACGGTCACGTTCATACCGAGAGATTATAGTATTACTTTTGTTTTTGTCGAAAAATCATAATAAATCAATTTGAAAACGAATGCAAAGTTGTTTCATTGCAACCATATCCAAAATTTTAAGTGGAAATGTGATCTAGAATGTTTCTAATTTTCATTAAAATTGTTTATATTTTCACCATTATCATTTGTTGAAAGCTTTTCTCGGTCAATTTTCTGGCGCTCTCTATGGGAAAATGTACGCAGCGAGTTCGAAAAAGCTTTCTCATTCCTGTTCGAAAGCTTTCTAACTTGCTATTGGCGTTAGATGGCGCCAGACGATCGTTGATCGTGCAGAATTATTTGAGTTAAAAACAATTTTTTTTGGAATTCAAATATAAAAACGACATCATTTTAGGAATTAAAATTTATAATGCAAAAAAAAATTTACTTGATCGGTATGGGATCATTATTAATAAATATTAGGAAAGATAGCGCTAACTGATCGATGATTATTAATGGCTGTTCTTCAGGAATCAGATAAATCATAATACTCAAGATACTAGAGGCAACTAGTTCACAAGATTAATTGCATTCATGTGTATATAATGCAAACAATTGAGGAAATGGAAAATCATTTTTCATGATTTTGTTTATAATCGCAATAGACTTCAAGGTTCTCTTAGCAAAGATTTGCAAAGTATGTCTTGCGGTACTTATGATAAATTGTCGGGTACTGATAGATAAACAGTATATCCTGTTTTTTTGAGGTCAACTAGCAATGAGTAAACCTTCAAATTGGGTCAGCCAATTAGCAGAGACCAGATGGTTGCTTGAGAACATTCAAGTGTTTTTTAAAACAACATCTTGTTATGAAATAAAGCAGCGAAAATATTCATGCAGAAAAAAAGAAAAAAAAAAACATTTAATTCAAAATCTAAAACAAATGTTTGAGGATGGGGCCATGTGTGTGGGTGTTGTTTGACTGACCGACTCTTGGGCCGTGGACACAACAGAAGGTGTGTGCGTTGAGGAGGAGATCTTAGTATAAGTGTTGTTGTTGGTGGTGTGCTAGTCATAAATGATTTATTTGAATTTCAGCAATGTTTATTTATCTATTTTTCTTCAAATTTTCAAAGTTTTGGCTGTCGGGCGTGCAATGTGAACGCTTGCCAAGAATAAGATACCAAATGATGAGAAGAAACAAAACGCGCAATATGCGAACAATTCGTAGCAATCAAGACGGGGCCGGACCGGGCCAGACATAAACACAACACTTCGGACACGGTTGTGAATCGTTTCGAATTGATTTTTCGGCTAGGTGCCACATTCACCAGAGCAGAGAGCGAAACTAGTCCAAAATGTTAGCCCATGTCCTTGACACTGACCAGAAAAAAAAACCGAAGAGCATACCTGATTTGCCAAGGGGCTTATTTATAGTCTGCTGATTTGAATAAACATTTTTCTTATTTGCTGTTGTTATTGTAGACAAGGCGTGGGCCCAAAGTGCCTGCCAATCTAAATGACAATCTTGTACTCGCTCTTGGCGCAAAATTGTTCGAGTCATTAGGCCACCTGAGTAGCAACAACTGAGACAATTTGAAATTTGGATGCGAGTCAAGAAAAACTCTGAATCATTTGTGCTAGAAAATTGTCTATTACTTAGTCGTAAGTCGTAAGTGCTTATAATTGCGCGATAATTTCATGTGAATACACGCGAAATAAATCGTCTTTCGATTCCGTTTTGGCCTGCTGCAAACAGATGGCAAGATTTTCTTCTTAAATGATTCATTAAAACGCCCATTTCCTGCACAACGAGCTGACAACATATTCGATACATATAATGATTGCATAAATTATCAACTTTATAAAAAAAAGGCAGAAAGAATCTCACAACTTTGTTTTAACTTTTCTTTATTTTTGTTGTTACTTTGGCCTTGTGCAACATTTTTTTGGCACATTCGCCAAATTTGTATAAACATCACACACTGTTTCAATAATGTTGTTTTGCCCAGGCGAAATGTGGCAAATGTTTTTGCTATCCAAACTCTTTCTAAGCCCCAAACATTTTAAACAGTTTTGACCAACATGAATTTGCGCACACGAACGAAATGGAAAATGATTTACGCTCTGCAAAATTGAAAATGTTGCCTCACAATTTTATTGCCACGCTTTTTTTGTGAAGAAAATGTCCACTAAAGATTCTTGTCGGACAATCTGACAATCTCTCTGAGCTCTTAGGAGAGCATTTGAAGAAAAAACGAATAGAATTTTTGTGTGATGAATATGCGCCACAGTTATACAAACATTCGTTTGATGATGTTTTTCTCCTTCTGTATCTCGCTCTCTCTGTGTTTTTCCTAAATTAATTAGGCAATTTCTATAAATACGCCAATGAACTCAACGCGAGTCACTCAAATGTTCTTTGACTACTTAACATTTTTTGACCCATTTTCATCAATACCCCAGAACTTGTAATCTTAAAAAAAACTATTAAAGATATTTCAGATAAACGAATAATATTGCTCGTAAACTTATCTTAAAGGCAAAATCTTTTGTATGAAACTTTTCGTATTTTCGAAGCAAAGTAATAATATTGTAAATCAAAATAAACACAAGTTTATATTCTGCTTTCTACAACAACAATTAAATATTTTATGAACGAAAAACAAATATAATTCTGCAAGATTTTGCGACTTTGTCTCTCTCAATGGCGTTTCCTGAGTTGTAGATCAATCCAACAACTGCGACATTGATGGGGAAAGGAAGCGAAAGACATTTGTAGTCTGGCTAGTGGGGTACTTTAATGTGAATTATTAGAATATTTGGCCAACAGACTGACCACAAAGAGGCAGCAGCGAATGGCACTTGTCCCATATAAATAATACGATATTTCCGCAAGAGTGTGTGTCAACGTTGCCAGCAAAAAAATACATAAATAATTACGAGTATATATTTTGGGTTAATGAATATTAGCCTTAAGCCCCAATATATACATACTGCACATATATTTATATACTTGAATATATAGTAAAGCATATTTGATATTAAGTATACGCCCCGAAAGCAGTTGGGCGCATCGTTAAATTGTTTTTCCTCACATTTCCCACCCACGTTTATTGTAATAAAACAGAAGCCAACAAAACGGCCGGAAAATCGACGAGTTAATCGCGAAAAACTACGCAAATCGCATCGGAATGTGAGAGAAAACTTTTAGCACTTCAATTTCACTAAAGCAGCACACCGAAAATTTTAATGTCTTCGTATATATTTTAATTAGCCGAAACGAGAAACAGAGACGCCACAATAACGCACAAGATATCAAATTAAATCAAAGTCAAAATTAAATCCCAGGCGCACCACAAAATTTCAATTACATAATCCTCGATGACAGACTTGTCTTTTATACAAATAGATAGATAGATATGTGAACACACACAACAACTAACATATAGAACTATATAAACTATATACTCGATGCTAAACTCTCGTATAGCTGGCACGCGTTGACCCTGCCAGAGCTTAGCAAATAAAATAGAGAAAAAAACAGAAAAAAGCGAGTGCCAAAATCTTGGCAACACATTTATTTATACGCACGCTGTAAATTAGCAAAAACATCGCAACGAGCAATGCTGAAAATGCACTGACTGACACAAGGGAAAACTGCGAAAAATAAAAACTGTCAGAATGACAGCCTGTGAAAATGCGAAATTGAGAAAATGCTAAAGCGGCCAATGGCCAACGGCCACAGCAGTTGAGCATTTTATTTCAATTTCAACTAAAAATTGGGCCAAGTTTTCAGCAACAAAAAAGCATCTACGAAAATTAACGAAATTCGCGCACGCATTTCAAACATTCAAGTGCGAACAGTGCGCTGCGCTCGTAAATAAGCAACTAATTGCCAAAATTCGAATTCGAATCGCAGCTACACACTTGAAACAACATCATCAACAGCAGCAGGCAGCCTCAGCAACAATAACAACAAGATTGACAATAACATTAAGAATAGCAACAATAACACCATTTGCACAAAGAGTTTATATTGGGATATTGAACTGAGATCCCGCTGTGTGTTTTTTCTGGCAAACCTACGTTACACAATAGGGATCATATTCAGGCTCTTTAAGATTCGTATTTCTAACTAGATTTAATTATGTGTCGAACATTATTTTTTGGAAAAATTTAATTTAAAGGAATATCGGGTCATAGGTTGCTTAGGTTTGTATATTTTGAACGTAATTACTATTACGGGATACTACCGATATACCAAATATAGTCCTCGGTATAATCTAGTATTTTTCGGTATATTATTTTGATATGCTTAAATGATAAAACTCACTATTTTGTTAAATCAATCGAATATACGCTTCGCTGTATTTTAGTATTTAGCGGTATTTTAATTCGGGATATGTTTTGAATAAAACCGCACTGTGTTGCTTTTATTGAAAATGGGTAACGAGTATCTCACAGTCGCGCACACTCGACTGTTGCTTTCATACTCGTTATTAGTTAAAATCAATTTGTTTTCTTGTTTTTGATATTTCTAAATGATGCAATTGGTGAAGAACTTTACATGTATATTGTTAAAAAGTGTTAGATCTTTAAAAAAGTTCTGAAGAGATCAGAGCTAATGATACTCAATTAAAATTGCCTTCCCACATTTATTATTATGTGCATTACTTCCTCATTACAGATCAAGGCACTCAAACAGAGAGTCTGCTCATCACAGAGGAGAATGACGGCAAGCAACAGTCACAGGCAGCAGAAGAGGACAACAACAAGACGCCGCTACGCAAATCGGCATCCTTTAGTTCTTCTACAACAGCCTCCCAATCACCGGGAAGTTCTTCTTTGGGATCGGCCACATCGACGATGTCATTGCGCTCGACGACGCCCCAAAAAAGCAACATAACTTCACCAGCTGGTCGAGCGTTGCGCAGCGATACGATTAACACATTCCAGAAGTGGGAGACAACAGTCGAGTCCATTAGCTATGTCAGCACCAAGACCGTTTCCATTTCGGATTTTGGCAAGGAGCCACAGCTGCAGAATGGTCAACAGCAGACGCCACAAGCAGGTAAACGAAAATGTAAATCTCTGTACTAGTTTTAATGGCTTTTGGTTGTTTGATTAGTTGCTTCTTGTTTTGGCTTTTGTGCGTTTTGTTGTTGTTATTTTGTTTTGTAGTCTTTTTGTTTACTAAACAAAGGCGGAGCACGTACTACTACTAAACATGTTTAAGTCGTAATTCATAAACTAATGCATCTAAAACATTTTCATTTAAACAATTTCCATCAGCGATCTGGAAAATTGCTGGCTACAAAAATGGGCTGCGCCCAGCCGCACACATACCACACATACGCCAATAAACTGTGAATGTGTATGTGTGAGTGTGTCGAGCATATTTCGAATATCTTTTGAGGCACCGCATGTAAAATCACTAAATATAGATTACAACCACACGCACCGCATCGCAGCACACTGCAACTTTCATTTACAGCCAAAGAGAAGAAGAGGGAGAGCGACAATAGCCTTAGAGGGAGACAGTGAACGATAGTGAAAGAGACAGAGAGATAGAGTGAGGGAAGCACAGCAAAATACTCCCATCTATTGCCAGCTCCGGCAAGACTTGTGTCTAATTGTTATACCCTAGAAAAAGGCTTTATGAATTCGTAACAAAATTTGTTACTTATTAAGGGAAGCCCCAAAAATATTAGAGTACAAAGAGGAGCCAAGTGTCCGTCTGTAAATATTATTTAAAAATTTCTACCAGAAAAGTAATTTTATTTTAAAACGACAACTCAATTAACTCTAATCAATTAAAAACTATTTGCCACACATTAAGATACAGCTTTATCTAGCAATCTGACTTCTTCGTAATCACTTCCACAACTTATCTAAATGCTGCTCTTAATTAAAGGGCATTTAAAACTTCGACAGCTGTCAGTTGGTTGCGCTTTTTTTTTGTACTCGCATAAACAATTGATATGAAAAACGACCACATTTGGACATTTTATACTTAAATTGCCGCTTGGCATGCAGCTTGAGGCGCAGCTCAGCTTGAAGCAAGCAACATCAACAATTCGCTGCGTTTCGTTTCGGTTTTCTGGGTTTGCTGAATGGTTGCAGTTGCAGCGGTCGCGAAATTTGATGCCAAGCGGCATCAACCGAATTAAAACACACAACTCTCTGTGCCACAATCTCACACACATCTCTCTGTGTGTGTGTGTGGCAATAATATGAAGAAAAAAAAGATATAAATGTATCTGAGGCTCTGGGGGACTTTGCTTGGGGTCGCTCAAGAGGCATTCTCATTCTCATACTCGTACGACTCTTTTTTCGACTGCATCCTCATCATTCAACATGTGTGTGTACTCGCGAGACTCGACAGTGTGTGAAACTCATGATGTTCCTTTAATTGATATGCAACAACTATTCTTCTTCTTGATTGCAGTAAATTGAATGCCAAGTGTGCCCCCACCCACTCCAAATAAAGAGTTGCCTCCACCTCCAAATGAGCTGGGCGAGCCCACAAATATGCAATTAAACTAACGAGCAACTAAAAACAAGAAAAACACAATAATTACAACTATATCTAAGATACTTTTCTTGCTATAATTACATATTACTTATTACCAATTAATGCACTTAAAGATGGAAAAATGAAACGAATTAATAATACTAATTAAAAGTACAACAATTATCTGTTTAATCTGCAAATTCTGCCGCTCTGTTTGGGCAGCAGCATGCCAAATCTATGACATAATTGGGCGAACATTTTTTGCAAATCTCAATCTAAGCGACACTCAAGTAAAGATAAGATACGTGCCTAATCTCACACACACACACACCATACAGCTGACAGCAGCAACGGCGGCAAACTATAAGATACATTTTGTAGCGCATCGCTGCAATCTTGCCTGCTGCTGTCTTGCAGAACCGGCTAACTGTTTATACCCGCTACCCATAGGGTAGAAGGGTATTATAACTTTGTGCCGAGAGGAAATGTATGTAACAGGTAGAAGGAGGCATCTCCGACCCTATAAAGTATATATATTCTTGATCAGCGTCAACAGCCGAGACGATCTAGCCATGTCCGTCTGTCCGTCTGTGTGTCTGTGTGTCTGTCCGTCTGTGTGTCCGTCCGTCTGTCCGTATGAACACCTAGATCTCAGAGACTATAAGACATAGAGCTATAATTTTTTTTCGACAGCATTTGTTATGTTTGCACGCAGATCAAGTTTGTTTCAAATTTTTGCAACGCCCACCTCCGCCCCCGAAAATCAAAAAAATTGAATAACAAGCGTAATTTTAAAGCTAGAGTTGCGAATTTTAGTAAATACAATAATTACTATAGTAGTTATGATTCCTGAAAATTTGGTTGCGATCAGATAAAAATTGTCGAAGTTATTAAAGAAATACTTTTATATGGGCAAAACGCCTACTTACTATGGGTCTTAGTTGCTTTTGCTGACAATCTGGTATATTGAGCTGTCTATGGTATATTTTAAATGCGCATCTATATCGATATACCACATATACCATTTGGTTGCAGTATATTTGGCATATTTTGAGAATAATACCGAAAAATACATTTCTTTTATTCAAAATGGATAGCGGGTATCTCACAGTCGAGTACACTCGACTGTAGCTTTCTTACTTGTTTTAGCCTGCTTAGAAGATTGGCTATGCTGCGTGCTCAGCTTATCTCCAGCCGTTAGCTAGCTTTTTTTTTTGCTTTTTCTTTATGACATTTGTATCTGCAGAGTGTTAGCGACAGTCGTGAAACTGACAGCAGCAAAACTGTTCTTTTGTGCGCGGAATTATAGTGGTGTAATTTGGTGATTTCATAACTGTATCGCGAAATGTGAACAATTAATTTGTGCAGTATAAATCAAGCTGCCTGCAATTACAATAAAACAAAAAATAACATCCATTGCTAACCGGGTCAGTTTGGTTAAGGCCATATAGAGCCACCTAAAGGCCAGTCTCAGACGCAGTCGTAGTCACTGAGCTGCCATTTAAGGCAAAAAAACCAAAACGCAACTCAAGTCAATTGCACTTTGCAACAGACTGCAAAACTGAACGTTTGAGCGTCAAAAGAAATAGAAAGTTTATTGCCAAAGGCGTCACCCGCTGGCGACATCTTGATGTTGTTGTTTGCCTCTTATGTGGGGTGGATGATTAAGACACGAAATGAATAATCAGTTTATATCTATTTGAAATTGGTCAACGAGCCAACATTTCATGTATGTGGTTTTAATTTTAGACAAATCAAATAAATTGTGTGGAAAATTTGAAAAGATGTGCAAAAGAAAAACACTCTGAAAACTGTGCAAAATTGTTTCATTACGCGCACTATTTAGTACAAAATGGATTTCACATATATGCAGTAACTAAGTTATGCTTCAGTTATTCGGTTAGTACTCCAGTGGGCGTCGATTATCTATCGAGACTGCACTTTTCACTGCCCACTTTCGACAGTATCTAGAATTTCCGATAGACGTTTTTATTTTTCATTTTCTTCTGCATTGAAAAAATGTTGAAAAATACGTGTCAAAAATAAATCGTAATATATTTTTAGCCAACTTACTCAAAACCCGAACACTTGCCGAACACACAAACTGTGAGAGAGAGAAACTTTTCCCCTAAGTCAAATTGCTGGGCAAACTACATAATTATAGAGCATAAGATAAGATATAACATCAGTGAAGAGGCACAGCAATTTGGCTTTTACAAACTGGGCAATGAGCAAGCAGGCGAAATGAATTGAGAATTGAGTTGAAGTCGCATTCATTGGCAGCTACAGCAAAAGCAGCAAAACTGCAAGAACTAAACTGACGAGTGAAAAGCAGTTATTGGTTGTTTGAAGATAAAACCGACAATCTATCTCCATACATGCTCAATATTAATTCTTAAGCTGCTTAAAACTCGCATAGAGCTATTAAAAACTTACAACCAGTGGAGCCAGTTTCAGAGATTAAAACAACTAAGATCGACGGATATGCCCCCCATGGCGAGTGTAGCGCATCGGCAGCGATGCTCTCTCAAGAGTTTTCCGACCAACAACAAACTGCGTGTGGAAAGTGCAAAAATATCTCATGTGGAGCGAGCGAAGCACCCGAAGCAACATCTCTCGGCATCATCGTCGTCGCCTTCGTGTGCCTTGCGGCTGTAGCAGCAGCTATTTGATCGCATTCTCAAAAATATTTTGTCATTCTTCGCTCGCACCTCACAAACGATCGACGTCTTGGTTTCAGTCTCGGGGATTATGACTTGAAACAGTTTGAAAATAGATCTATTTTAAAAGAAGTACATATAGAATCTCGGTACATATATATATTCGATCGTCTATATATATATATCGCCATATAGTTCGCATAGAGTTTTTTTACGAATAACGTCGCAGCATACATATAGAACGTCGCAAGGATAACGCAATAAAGTAAGGATCAACGCGTTTACTCCCAGTTATTTAAGTGTGTATGATCAAAAAAAAAACCCAGTGAAAATCTTGAAAAATAGTTGATGAAAATTTTTCGGTTTTGGTTTCGTAACCACTTTGAAAATTCCGAAAGAATTTTTCAGTGCGCTAAATATCTAAAAATAACGATACACGACCGCTGCCGTTCGCCGTCGCTTCGTGTCGTGAATCGACGGGTGGTTCGGCATATGCCCCCTCGCCCTCGCCTCATCGATGAGGGGGTGGAAGACGCAGGGCAGATCGTGGGGTCCGCACCCAATTCAACGAATGGACTGTGAATTCGTGTGAGATGTGCATATAGATAGATATGAATATGCGATCTGTTCAACAGCAAAAGAAAAAAAAACGACAAGAAAAAGATGTATCATATACGTCCACGTATATCTTATAGATACATCTAAATATATATATCTCTATTCCGCTGGCAGATGTGTATTCTGTGCATTATCCTGGCTAATTCCACCAAGGATTACAGGCAGGAGTAGCTGCGATAATGTACAGAACTGTGAAAAATATAAACTGCATATAAATTGCAGTCGATTATTTTTCCCATTGGAAATACCAGATAAAATAAATTTTATAAATAGCCCCGTGAAAAATAAGAAGATACCACCCAGCTATCCATCTCTCCGTTTCGTTTCGCGTTTGTGTTGCGTCTTCGCCTTCGTCGTCGACGTTTTCTTCGCCTCCGTGTCCGTAATCGCTGCATGTGTGTTTGTGTGTCGTATAGTGAAATTTCGAGTATTCGAATTCGGCTAAAAAATAGCTCGGAAATGCCTCACAGGCGAAGAATATGAATATGAAGAAGAAGGATGGATCGACGGTGATAGTGTAGATGAAGAGATCTTTCTTCGTTTTTTTCGCTGATATATGTATTGAGATGAAAATAAAGAAACAAGCAAATCGGATAGTTCAAGTGTGTGCTAGAAATACAAAAAAAGAAACACGAAAGATACGCAAAAACCAATAAAAATAAAAAGAGAAAAGAGGAAAAACCTCAACGTTTGCCAATTGGCTAGTTTGCGAGTGATACAATGTTAATGTGAAAATGCATTAAATTTAATGGGCTATTTTCTTATCTTGTATTCAATTTCAGCAAATAAAGAAGCGAAATATATTTAAATAAAGTAGAAAAAGTGAAGAAGCAAATCAAAGAGAAAAAGTGATCGAGAGGTGTTTTTTCATTTAAGTGCAGTTTCCCAACTGCATTCGATTTGGTTGTCATTTTCCAATGATATATAGTGATATATAACGAATTTTAAAATGCAACGACAAAATCCGAACCCGTACCAGCAGCAGGAGCAGCAGCATCAGCAGATGCAGCAATACTCCACCCAGGAGTATTCGCATTCTAGCCAAGAGCAGCATCAGCAGCAAAGGATTAGCCGCACTGAACAACATGTTCAACGGAGTCAAATCACCACTCAACAACGAGGTCAGTCCTCCAGTCCTGTGGCCTTGGAATTCAGCGGGTTGCGATGGACAGTGGAATTCACACCGTGGATTTAGAATCTCCACTGTTTCAAAGCACTTGCCAATGAATTTCCAATTTTGCATGTCAATGCGCTAGTTTAAGCCAACGCTTTCTCATGATTTTCTTTTTATACGAAATTCATTCTTATTTTAAATCCTTGCATGTCGAATCATAAATTGCATAATAAACAAATACAGAAGAGCTAAGAAATATTACTCCGAGTTCTCAAAGGGTTCTAATCAGATAATTGTACATTGAAAATTAAAATATTTATATTTTTTTAGAAGATCGAATATTCGCTACAAATTTAATGATAAAAAAAAGGCATTTCATGTCAGCTTAAAAGATCGAATATTATCTAATTAAATCTAATTAAAACGCTTAAAATGTGCGTTAAAACTAAACCCTATTAACTATCCCAAAAGATCTTATAATACCTAAAAGTTAAACGTTCAAAAAGAATACAATATCACTTCATATAAAGTCTACATCGAAATTAAACTTATCGTCTAGCACAACTATAATCTTAAGCTGCTTAGGTTTATTTGCTTATTGAAGTGTAAACAGTTCTCGTTAGTGACATTCCCCTGCAATTGTTTATTTATCTTTCGTGTAGAGCACATTAAAATAAACAATTTAAGCAACCTTGTCTGGGATCGCTTACTTTTATTTTGCTCAGATAAATGTGTAGAATTTATCCCAGTAGATAAGTTCTCATATTTCACTTTCCATTGGTCTTCGATTTTGTATAATAAAATTTAGTTTGCAAACATGTTAACAAAAGTTTGTACAAGAAAAATTGACATACTATGTCATAAGTAGTCCTTCCATGCAGAAAATGCCTCCTTGAAAATATCTATACTCTGAAAAATAAATAAAAAATACAAATATGTTATGAAATTCTGCGTGATTCATAAAAATGCATATATTTAATAAAACATAAATATATTTAAATGGTACATTTTTATGAGTCATAAATATATATAAATTTTGGCAACTGCTGATCTTTCAAATTATATAAATTAGCTAAAAAATCGACCAACAAATTACTTAAGAATGTAATCCCATAATATGTTCAGAAATGATTTCAAACAAGCAAAACCGTCTGATTCATCAAATAAGTACGTGTATATGTACATACACATTGCTTATTTTCCATATCTCATCTTATGTTTCACCACTTAAATCTTAATTGATAATCACAGCCAAGAATTGTCGATCTATTTATAAAACCATCCATTCAACTGCCAAAATTTCATGGCGTACACTGCACTGACATAGAAAGCCATAAATACTTGTGAGTGTGTGTATAAGAGCTCTTATACTGCACACACTTTGTTTACATTCTGAGGATGTGAGAGAATGAGCAAATACGATCATCACTCTTATACAAATACCCGAAGATCATTTGCCGAAGTCTTCGATTCTGCGCACGACACAAAAAGAGAGCAGAGAGAAATTTATTTCGAAAGAGAGCATTGATTGCAAACAGCTGATTTTGTTGTTTGTTTACATTCACCTGTTCGAGTTTGGAATAATCAAAACAAATTCGAAAATAAAAACACACTTTGTAATCTCTCTATATATAGTGCATATATGTGCAATTATAACTAAATATATAAAATATATATACACGAATATAATTAATTTTAGATGCAAGGTGCGTGTGCCAACTTCTAAATATAAGTAATTCAAACTGACAGTGCTCAAGTTCTTGTTTACAATGCTATTTTTATGGAAGAAGAGGATACTTTTTTTTAGAGTTCAATGTTGATTGAAATATTTTGTTTGATATAATAAAAAACTAAATCATTTTACCCACTAATCGAAACTTAGTTTTGACAATTGGCAACACATATTAATAGCATAAAAGGTCATTAATTTTAACAAAGTTCGTAAATCGAAATAATTGCATCATTGCTGGCTGAAGCTGAATCCTCCAGGATATACTTATTGAGTTCTATTTTAATTCACCTTTACAGTGCAACATCAAGGCGGTATTGGAGGCACCTATGTACCGCCGTCGTTGACACACGTCTACGCCCAGGGCGATATCTCACCGCCAGTGTTCGAGCAAATCTTTAAGAACGCACGTTTCGCGCAGGGCGGCAACGCTCTGTTCGAGGGTCGCCTGCGTGGCAACCCAAAGCCATTCGTGACATGGACCCGAAAAGGCGCACCACTTCTCGAGTCGCAAAAGTTCCGAATGAGCTATAACGAGGCCACCGGTGATGTATCACTGCTGATCAATCAGATTGGCCCCGGCGACGAAGGCGAATACACGTGCACCGCTCGCAATCAATACGGCGAGGCGATCTGCAGCGTCTACATCCAACCGGAGGGCGCACCAATGCCCACGCTGCAGCCCATCCAGAATCTGGAGAAGAACATCTACTCCAATGGATACTCGTATACGTCCATTGAGGAGGAGTTCCGTGTGGATACCTTTGAGTATAGACTGTTGCGTGAGGTCTCCTTCCGTGAGGCAATTACGCGTCGCTCTGGCTACGAGCAAGACACTCAGCTCTCCCATGAGCTGGATCGCTCTCTGGGTCCTGCGCATGCACCACAAATATCGCAGAAACCGAGAAGCTCCAAGCTCATCGAGGGCTCCGATGCTGTGTTCACAGCACGCGTTGGCTCCAATCCAAAGCCACGCCTCACCTGGTTCCACAACGGACAACGTCTGGTGGCCTCCCAAAAGTATGAGATCTCCTATTCGAGTGGCGTTGCCACTTTGCGTGTGAAGAACGCTAACATCAAGGATGGCGGCCATTACACTCTGCTTGCCGAGAATCTTCAGGGCTGCGTTGTCTCCTCGGCCGTGTTGGCTGTGGAGCCCGCCACTGAGACCGCCTACGAGCCCAAGCCTATCGATACGATGGCTGAGCAGCTGGAGGCTGGCAAGGCATTGCCACCCACCTTTGTCAAGGCGTTCGGTGATCGCGAAGTGACCGAGGGTCGCATTTCGCGCTTCGATTGCCGTGTCACTGGCAATCCCTATCCGGAGGTCTTTTGGTTCATCAATGGCCGCCAAGTGCGGGACGATGCTTCGCACAAGATTCTGGTCAACGAATCCGGCAGCCACTCGCTGATGATCACCAACGTGACCCGTTTGGATGCCGGCGCTGTGCAGTGTTTGGCACGTAATAAGGCCGGTGAGGTTGCCATCGAGGCGCAGTTGAATGTGCTGGAGAAGGAACAAGTTGTCGCACCACAATTTGTGCAACGCTTCAGCACGATGACTGTCCGCGAGGGCGAACCCATCAGCATGAGTGCTAATGCCATCGGCACGCCCGTGCCCCGCGTCACCTGGCAAAAGGATGGCGTCCAAATCTCATCAACTGCTGAACGCTTTGTGGGCATCGATGGCGGCGCCACCTGCCTCGAAATACCCAACGTTCGCGCTACCGATGCTGGCTGGTATCAGTGTACAGCACAAAATATTGCCGGTTCAACGGCGAACCGGGCAAGACTCTATGTCGAAGTTCCCAGAGAGCAACCAAGTCAAGAACAAAGGCGTCTTAATCTCCCAAGACCAACGAAAGTTATCGAGCCTGAGTGAGTTTGAAATACTTGTAAAAAGGCAATAAAAAAACTTATTCCAACTTTTGCTTTGTTTTACAGGCCAATCCTTGGCCCTGAAATCATCTATCTGCGTCATGTTGAACGCGCCAAGCCCCATCTGCGACCTGGCGAGGAGGATCGCGTTTATCCACCACCGCAGTTCATCATCCCACTGCAGAATGTGCAGCAAACCGAAGGTGGTCGAGTGCACATGGAGGCGCGCATCGAACCTGTTGGCGATCCCACCATGGTCGTCGAATGGTTCCTTAACGGACGTCCGCTGGCAGCCAGTAAGTTTACCTACATACTCTCTCTTGTTTTTCAATTAATCATGCGTTTATTTGCTACCAGGTGCCCGCGCCACATCTGTCTTCAAGTTTGGCTTCATTGCTCTGGATCTGTTGAGCATCATGAGCCACGATTCGGGAGAATACATGTGTCGCGTAAGCAACGCCAGCGGCGTGGCTGAATCCCGCGCCATTTTGTCGGTGGTGCAGCGTCCATCGATCGAACAATCGTCGCAGAATCCCAACAGCTTGCAGTACATCAATCAGCTGGAGGATTATTCCCGCTATCAGCGCCAGGAGAGCTCAGAGGAGTTGTTGAATCAAGCTCCACAATTCATACGTCCATTGCGCGATCTGGGTGAATTCGAGGAGGGCAAGAATGTGCACTTCGAGGCACAAGTTACCCCCGTCAATGATCCCAGCATGCGAGTGGAATGGTACAAGGATGGTCTCCCCATCACGGCTAGTTCCCGCATCACGGCCATCTTCAACTTTGGCTATGTCTCCCTAAACATTTTGCACCTACGTGCCGAAGATGCTGGCAACTATACCGTGCGCGCCGTAAACCGCATCGGCGAGGCCATTAGCCAGTCCAACATCCGCGTCATTACGCGCTCCCAGGTCACTGCTGACCTCGGAATTCCCGAGCAGCAGCGTTACATTGAGGGTGTCGAGCAATTGGAGGACTATCGCAAGTCGCAGCAACGGCGTCAAGTCCATGAAGCGCCAGAGGCAATTGCGCCACCTCAATTCAAGACACCAATTCAAAACCAATTTGATCTTCGCGAGCACGCGCATGCGCACTTTGAGGCACGCCTCGAACCTGTGGGTGATTCCACCATGCGTGTCGAGTGGCTGAAGGACGGTCAGCCCTTGGAGGCCAGCTCGCGCATCACAACCTATCACAACTTTGGCTACGTCGCTTTGACCATTAAGCAATTGACTGTTTACGATGCCGGCACCTATACCTGCCGTGCCTACAATGCCATGGGACAGGATACAACCGTGGCCCAGTTGACGGTTATTTCGAAGAACGAGATTGTCTCTGACTCTCAGCATCCGGGTGGTCTTCAGAAGATCCAACATCTGGAGGACTCTTCGCGTTATGGTCGCCGTGAGGAGGAGGAAACGTATGTTACGCAAGCTCCACGTTTCCTTGGCCCACTTAAGGGCACCACCAAGATCCTGGAGGGTCAACGCGCCCACTTTGAGGCCCGCGTCGAGCCACAAAGCGATCTGGGCATGAAGATCGAGTGGTATCACAATGGTCGCGCCATCACTGCCGCTAATCGCATCCAAACCTACTACGACTTTGGCTACGTCGCCCTGGATATTTCCCAGGTGCGTGCGGAGGATGCCGGTGTCTACACTGTGGTGGCCAGAAACAAGCTAGGTGAAGCTCAGTTGCAAGCAACGATGGTAGTGGAAAGTAAGTATTCTTATTAGCAACTGCTATGAAAAGCTGTATTAACACAACTCTTTCGCTTTGCAGCTCGTTCCAGCATCGACACATCTAGCATGCATCGCGGCCTCTACGAGAAGACGCAGAACTTGGAGAACAAGCAGTTCGTGGAGCCTCAATACGACATCGAGGAGATCTCCAAGTCCAAGCCCGTCTTCGTACAGCCTCTCACCGATCCCAAGCCCATCCACGACGGCAAGAACATCCATCTGGAGTGCCGTCTGGAACCCATGGGTGATCCCACCATGCGCGTCGAGTGGTTCCATAATGGACGTCCCGTCACCGTCGGTTCCCGGTTCCGCACCTACTACGACTTCGGTTTCGTCGCCCTAGACATCATTAAGGCCACCGCTGCCGACTCTGGCGAATACACTTGCCGTGCCACAAATCATCTGGGCTCTGCCCACACTTCGGCATGTGTGCGTGTCATTGATCACACCGATGTGGTGACTGAGACTCAGAACGAGCAGTCCTTAGAGCAAATTCAATTGCTGGAGGACTCGCGTCGTCGCCACCACCAGGAAGAGGATATCACCATCATGCAGGCACCTCAGTTTACACGTGCGCTGCACAACATTGAAACTATGGAAGGCACCAATGTACATCTGGAGTGCCGTCTGCAGCCCGTAGGTGATCCCAGCATGCGCATCGAGTGGCTCGTGAATGGCACCCCTGTGAAGACTGGTCATCGTTTCCGTCCCGCCTACGAGTTCGACTACGTCGCCTTGGATCTACTTGGCTGCTATGCCATCGACTCGGGTGTCTACACCTGCCAAGCCCGCAACCAACTGGGAGAAGCTGTCACCTCCTGTTCCGTGCGTATCATTGCCAAGAACGATTTCATTGATTCGCAAACCCAGAACAAGTCGGGTCTGCAGAAGATTCAGTATCTGGAGGATTCGTCGCGTTATCGTCGCAGCGAGTTTGTCGATGAAGTGGTCAACATTCGTCCACGTTTCCTCACGCACCCCAAGAGTTTGCCCAACACTCGCGAGGGCGCCCATGCCCACTTTGAGTGCAAGATTGAGCCCATCACCGATCCTAATCTGAAGGTGGAATGGTTCAAGAACGGACGTCCCATCACTGTTGGTCATCGCTTCCGTCCCATTCATGACTTTGGCTATGTTGCCCTAGACATTGTGGGTCTGATTGCTGAGGATTCAGGTATCTATACCTGCCGTGCCGTCAACTTGATTGGCTCCGATGAGACTCAAGTGGAGTTGCAATGCCGCAGCAGCGAGCAAATCGTGACTGTTACCCAGAATGAGGCGGGTCTCGAGCAGATTCATTATTTGGAGGATCGTTCGCGTTACAGTCGCCGCGAGGAGATTGACGAAAGCACCAAGCAAGCGCCAGTCTTCACCACTTCGCTGAAGAACGTAGAGATCAAGGAGAACCAACGTGCTCACTTTGAGTGCCGCTTGATTCCTGTTTCCGATCCTTCAATGCGTGTTGAGTGGTACCACAACAATCTGCCACTCAAGTCAGGCTCTCGCTTCACCGAGACCAACAACTTTGGTTTCGTGGCTCTGGACATCATGGCCACACTGCCCGAGGATGCCGGCACCTACACCTGCCGTGCCTACAATGCCGTGGGTGAGGCCATCACCTCAGCTGTCGCTGTGGTGCACACCAAGAAGTCCATCTACTTGGAGTCGCAACACGAAACTGCGCTGCCACGTTTGCAGCATCTGGAAGATGGATCGAAGCGTCAACGCATCAGCGTCCAGGACGAATTCGTCTCGCAGGCTCCTGTCTTCACGATGCCGGTGCGCGATGTCCGCGTTGCCGAGAATCAAGCCGTACACTTCGAGGCTCGTCTGATTCCTGTCGGCGATCCTAACCTTAAGGTGGAATGGTTGCGCAATGGCCAGCCCATTGAAGCCTCTAATCGCACCACAACCATGCATGACTTTGGCTATGTTGCCCTCAACATGAAGTACGTGAATCCCGAGGATTCAGGCACCTACACCTGCCGTGCCGTCAATGAACTGGGTCAGGCTGTGACCTCGGCCTCTTTGATTGTGCAGTCCAAGACTGCCATTCAGCTGGAGACCCAGCACGAGGCTGCCATGCATAAGATCCATCAACTAGAGGATCACAGCAAGTATCAGCGCCGTGAGGAGGAGGAATACACTGTAACCAGTGCTCCGGTGTTTGTTACCAAGTTGATTGGACCCAGCAATCTGCATGAAGGCCAGAGCGCCCATTACGAGTGCCGCATTGAGCCCTATCCAGATCCCAACCTCAAGGTTGAGTGGTTCCACAATGGCAAGCCATTGAGCACCGGCCATCGTTTCCGCACCACCTATGACTTTGGCTTTGCCGCTTTAGATATCCTTACCGTCTATGCGGAGGACAGCGGCGAGTACACTTGCCGTGTGACCAACAATCTCGGCGAGGCTGTTAACTCTATTGTCCTCAACGTCACTTCGCGTTCATCGATCATCCATGAGACTCAGCATGAGGAGGCGCTGACCAAGATCCAGCATCTGGAAGATACTTCACGCTTCCAGCGCAAGACTGATGAGGATCAGTTCCATGCCGAGCGCCCGCAATTCGGACGCCCATTGCGTAATGCCAAGGTCAACGAGGGCAATCCAGTGCATTTGGAAGCCACTTTGGTTCCAGTGAACGATCCAACTATGAAGGTGGAATGGTACTGCAATGGCAGACCCATCCAGACAGGTCATCGCTTCAAGACCACCTATGATTTCGGTTTTGTTGCTCTGGACATTCTGTATGCCCACGCCGAGGACACCGGCACCTACATGTGCAAGGCCAAGAACGCTGTAGGAGAAGCTGTCACGACTTGTGCTGTAAACGTCACAGGTAAGCAAAGATTTCCTTCCTAAGCGAGAGCTGAATTCTTGATTAAATCATTAAATATATTTTAATCGTTGTGGTCTCTTGTTTCTTACAGCAAATAAGACACTGGATCTGGATACACTTGATGCTGATCGCCTGGAGAAGATTCGCCAGCTGGAGAGCTATGCTCCACCCACCAAGGTTGAGGTGGAGGAGAAGGGCCAGAAGCCCATCTTCCTCACTCCGCTCAGCAATTTGGAGCATCTGAAGGAGGGCGAACACGCTCACTTGGAATGCCGCGTTGAGCCCATCAACGATCCCAACCTGAAGGTGGAATGGTTCTGCAATGGCAAGCAATTGCCCACTGGCCATCGTTATCGCACCACCCACGACTTTGGCTACGTTGCCCTGGATATCCTTTACGTTTATGGCGAGGATACCGGTACCTACATGTGCAAGGCTACCAATTTGCTGGGCGAGGCCGTCAACACTTGCAATGTGCGTGTGTTGAACCGTCGTAGCATGATTCTGGATACTCAGCATCCCGATGCTTTGGAGAAGATCCAGAAACTCGAATCGAAGGTAGTCACCACTCGCACTGAGGTCGGCGATCATCCCATTGGTCCACCTCACTTTACCGCCGAACTGCGCGGATCCACGGAGATCTACGAGGGTCAAACTGCTCACTTTGAGGCCCAAGTGGCACCTGTGCATGATCCTAACTTGCGCATCGAGTTCTACCACAATGGCAAGCCTCTGCCTTCGGCAGCTCGCTTCCACATCACCTTCGACTTTGGCTATGTGTCACTGGATATTACCCATGCCGTGGCTGAAGATGCTGGCGAATACTCGGTGCGTGCTGTCAACGCTTTGGGACAGGCTGTCTCCTCTACCAATCTGCGTGTTATTGCCCGTGGTACCATCATCTCTGACACCCAACATCCCGAGGGTCTTGAGAAGATTCGCAAGCTAGAGTCGACGGCGCCTCATCAGCGCCAGGAGATTGAAACACCTGGCACACGCCAGCGTCCAGTGTTCACTCAACCGCTGCAGAACATCGATCGCATCAACGAACATCAAACGGCTCACTTCGAGGCTCGTCTGATTCCCGTCGGTGATCCCAACTTGAAGGTTGAGTGGTACCGCAATGAAAAACTAATTGAGGACAGCTCTAGGATTACCAAGCAACACGACTTTGGCTATGTTTCGTTGGACATCTCACACATCCGCAAGGAGGACGAGGGTGTCTACATGTGCCGTGCTGTCAATCCACTGGGCGAGGCTGTTACCACCGCTTCGATGCGTGTGGTCAGCGAGGCCAGCATCCTCATGGACACCCAACATCCCGACAGCATTGGTCGCATCCACCAGCTGGAGAAACCTCAGGCTCCTCGTCCAGTGGAACCAGAGCGTCTCTTCGAGAAGCCCATCTTCACCCAGCTGCTGACCGGTCCCTCCGAGTTGTGGGAGGGCGCTCATGCCCACTTCGAGGCACGTGTGGTGCCCGTGGGCGATCCTTCGCTCAAGTTCGAGTGGTTCATCAACGGCGTGGAGCTGCAAATGGGCTCACGTCTGCGCACTACTCACGACTTCGGCTTCGTTACTCTGGACATCACTGCTGTAGTGCCCGAGGATGCCGGCGTTTACATGTGCCGCGCCTACAACGAAGCTGGTGAGGCTGTCTCTTCGACGGCCATGAAGGTCAAGACCAAGGCCAACATCGATGGCCAGCCCTTGATTCCCGAATCCTGGGAGGCTATTCGTCTGAAGGAAGCTGCCATGAATCGTGTGCCTGAGATGTTTGTGGACTCGACACCACAGCAGGCACCAGTGTTCACCACGCACTTGCAGAGCTACGACAAGTTGCACGAGGGCCAGCATGTGCTGCTCGAGGCTCAGGTTGAGCCACGCGCTGATCCTAATCTGCGCATCGAGTGGTTCAAGAATGGCATCTCTCTGACCACCGGTTCTCGAATTCGCAGCACCTTCGATTTCGGTTTGGTTACTCTGTCGATCAACGGATTGCGTGAGGATGACTCCGCCATCTACACATGCAAGGCGACCAACCAGGTGGGCGAAGCTGTATCCACATCCTCGCTCAAGATCGAAGATCGTCACTGGTTGCAGGCAGAATCTCTACATCCAGATTCGCTGCCTCGCATTGGCCAGTTGGAGGCACCCAAGGAGGGACGTCCCGAGGCTCCTGAGCCTACATATGAGACTCCAGTGTTCATCACTCATTTGAACAACATTGAGTGCAAGGAGAACGACAGCGTGCGCTTCGAATGCAACGTGGAGCCAGCTCGTGACCCAACCATGGGCATCGAGTGGTTCTACAATGGAAAACCATTGCAGGCAGCTGCTAAATTCAAGTCCATCTATGACTTTGGCTATTGCGCTCTGGATCTAAGCAACAGCTATGCTGAGAACAGTGGCATCTACACTTGCAAGGCTACCAACAGCAAGGGATCAGCCACCACGTCGGGCACATTGAAGTGCACCGGTGGCAAGACTATGTTCTTGGATACTCAACATCCACAGGGCGAGAGCGGCTTGGAAGCTGTCCAAGAGACCGAAGCTGAGCTGGCTAATCGCTATGCTCAGAAGACGACCAAGCCGGAGACTCAGTATCCACCACCAGTGTGGACCAAGCCATTGCAGCAGGAGTTCCATCTCTCCGAGGCCCAGCCCATCCATTTGGAGGCTAATGTAGAGCCCAAGGAGGATCCCAACTTGTTCATCGAATGGTACTTCAATGGCAAGCAATTGAACCATGGTTCTCGCTTCAAGATGACTAGCGAATTTGGTTTTGTGACCATGGACATGATTGAGGTGTACTCTAGAGATCAAGGTATCTACACCTGCAAGGCCTACAACAAGGCTGGCGAGGCCTTTACTTCGACCACCATCTTCTGTTCGAGCAAGGATAACATCATTGATTCGACACAGCATCCTAAGGGCGCCGAGGGTCTGGGACAGATTCAAGATCTGGAGGATTCCCTGCGCAAGGATGGCACCAAGCCAGAGCAACCAGAGCAAGGCATTGCTCCTCGCTTTACCACCGAATTCGTCAACATTGTGGACATTGGCGAGGGTGAGCTGGCCCATTATGAGGCCAACCTCATTCCAGTCGGCGACCAAAGCATGGTCATCGAATGGTTCTTCAATGGCAAGGTACTCGAAGCCAGCCATCGCGTGCGCACCATCTACGCCTTCGGCACCGTTGCCCTCGAAGTGCTCGGCACTAAGATCGAAGATACCGGCACTTACACCTGCCGTGCTACCAACAAGTACGGTTCAGCCGAGATCAGCTGCACTCTGGAGTGTGTGGACAAGCCACGTGGCCAGAAGCCCAAGTTTACGTCGCACATCCAGCCGTTGGAGGGCCTGAAGGATGGCCAATCGGCTCACTTCGAATGCACCTTGATTCCAGTCAACGATCCGGAGCTCAAGGTCGAGTGGTATCACAATGGCAAGCTCATGCGTCACTCGAACCGCATCAAGACCGTCTCGGACTTTGGCTACGTCGTCCTGGATATTGCCTACCTGCAGGATCACGACAGTGGCGAGTATGTGTGCCGCGCCTGGAACAAGTATGGCGAAGACTTTACTCGCACCACCCTCAACTGCGGTGGACGCGGCGGTGTCTTCTATGACAGCTTGCAGCCCGACTCGCTGCAACGCATCCGCGAGCTGGAGTGTCCTCAGGGTCAACAAACAGCTGGCGCTGCTCCTGTGGTTGCCGAGCCACCCAAGTTCATCACCCAGATCAGCGATGTTACCAAGCTGGTTGAGGGACAGAGCGCTCACTTCGAAGCGCGTCTGACTCCCATCACGGATCCCGACTTGGTGGTGGAATGGTACTTCAATGGCAAGAAACTGCCACATGGTCATCGTTTCCGTACCTTCCACGACTTTGGCATTGTCATCCTCGACATTCTCTACTGCTACGAGGAGAACTCTGGTGTCTACGAGTGTCGTGCCTATAACAAGTACGGCGAAGATGTGACACGTGCTACTCTGAAGTGCGCCTCCAAGGCCAGCCTCATTCTGGACTCGCAGTTGCCACGCGGCATGGAAGGCGGTCTGGAGAAGATTGCCAATCTGGAGTACAGCATGGTGCGCACTCGCGAAGAAACCACCGAGGAGACTAAGGGCAAGGCCCCTGTCTTCACTGTGCCGTTGGAGAACATTGAGAATCTGCGCGAGGGTGAAAATGCTCACTTCGAGGCACGCATTACGCCTGCTGACGACCCTAAGCTGAAGGTCGAATGGTACTGGAATGGACGTCCATTGAAGGCGGGATCTCGTTTCCGCACTTTCTGCGACTTTGGCTTTGTCATCTTGGAGATTTCTCCCGTTTATCCCGAGGATTCTGGCGAGTATTCGTGCCGTGCTATTAACGAGTATGGTGAGGCTGTGACCACAGCTACAATGAAGATCCAGGGCAAGCGCAGCATCATCATGGAATCCCAACTGCCTAAGGGTATGGAGGGCACTATTGATCGCATTGCTGAGCTCGAGGGTCTTGGCTCTCGCAACACCGAGTTTGTGCCAGAGGACGATTCTGGTAAGCCACCAGAGTTCATCACGACGCCATTCGACATGGTCATCTCCGAGAATTCGCTGGCGCACTTCGAGTGCCGCCTGCAGCCCATCAACGATCCGTCAATGCGTGTGGATTGGTTCCACAATGGCAAGGCCTTGTGGGCCGGCTCCCGCATCAAGACTATCAACGACTTTGGTTTTGTCATCCTCGAGATTGCCGGCTGCTACCAACGCGATACGGGTCTGTATACCTGCAAGGCAACCAACAAGCACGGCGAGGCCACTGTGTCATGCAAGTTGCAGGTCAAGGGACGTCAAGGCATTGTCATGGAACCACAATTGCCCTCGAACTTCCGCACTGGCACGGAGAGCTTGCAAAAGTTGGAGGAGAGCATGCACAAGCGCGAGGAGATTGTCATCGATGAGGAGCAACCCAATCCACCCAAGTTCATTGAGGACATCAAGGATAACTTGGACGTCCCCGAGGGTGGCCCGATTCACTTCGACTGCCGCGTCGAGCCTGTCGGCGATCCAACAATGCGCATCGAATGGTTCTACAATGGACGCGTCATGGCCACTGGTTCTCGCGTGCATCAACTCAATGATTTCGGCTTTATTGCTCTGGACATCGATTACATCTATGCTCGCGACTCTGGTGAATACACTTGCCGCGCCACTAACAAGTGGGGCACTGCTACTACCACCGCAAAGGTTACCTGCAAGGGCAAGCACAGCATTGTTTATGACTCGCAACTGCCCGAGGGCATGACTGCCGAGAAGCTGAAGGAACTGGAGCGTGGACGCATCCCAGATGCTCCCAAGGTTGTGGAAGAGCAGTTTGGACCACCGAAGTTCACCACCCAGATCGCCTCGGTGACTGCCGAAGAGGCTGAGGCCGTGAGATTCGAGTGCCAAGTGGAGCCCAAGACTGATCCTAGTCTGCGCGTGGAATGGTATCGCAATGGCAAACCTCTGCCTCTTGGTCATCGTTATAGAAACGTTTTCGACATGGGCTTTGTCTCTCTGGACATTTTGTATGTGTACAGCGAGGACTCTGGCGAATATGTCTGCCGTGCCGTCAATAACCACGGCGAGGATCGCACTAAGGCAACTGTTTCTTGCAAGAGTATGTGTTCTCACAATACCAATTGAATGAATTAAGACTAATTTTTATCTTTATTTCTTCCTTAGAATTGCCAACAATTCTGCTGCAGAACCAGGTGCCTCGCGGCATGAAGCGCTCAGAAACTCTCACTCAGATGGAGGCTACCATCAAGAAGTATACTTCGGAGGTGCATTTGACCGAGGATGATCTGTTCGATCCTGATCGCAAGCAGCCACCTCGCTTTGTTACCCAGATCAAGGAGCAGACTTCGCTCACTGAAATGGCCAAGACCAAATTCGAGTGCCAATTGGCACCAGTTGGTGATCCAAACATGAAGGTCGAATGGTTCTTCAACGGCAAACCTTTGCTATACAGTAAGTATTCCTATCTATATTTATAAATTGCACGATTTTTAATTTGTCTTTGTCTATGCAGAGAATCGCTTCCAGCCCATCTACGATTTCGGTTATGTTGCCATGAACTTTGGCTGGGTTTATCCCGAGGACAGTGGCGAATACGTTTGCCGTGCCACCAACTTGTACGGCATGGACGAGACTCGCGCCATCATCAAGGTATCTGGCAAGCCTGGCATTGTCTACGATTCTCAACTGCCCGCTCACATGCAGAGCATTGATCGCATTCGTGAAATGGAAGCCTCCTGGCAAGTGTAAGTATCAAAGAGTTCGCATTATTGTTTGAAACCCTTTTGATGTGGTTATTTTGATGCATTTTTAGTGTGCCTGAGGCTGCTGATCCTGATGCGAAGCCCAGAACTAAGCCCGTATTTGTCAGCAAGCTGGAGCCACAGACTGTTGAGGAAGGCGATCCTGCCAGATTCTGTGTGCGTGTCACTGGACATCCACGTCCTCGTGTCATGTGGCTGATTAATGGACACACTGTTGTTCACGTAAGTTATTGCTGTAAGAGTTTTTAGAAGTGCCAAGATTAAAGCTATTTCCGTGTTACGCAACAGGGCTCGCGTTACAAGCTGACTAACGATGGTATGTTCCATCTGGATATCCCGAAGACCCGTCAATACGATACTGGCAAGGTTGAGGTTATTGCCCGTAACTCTGTGGGCGAATCGATTGCTTCCACCGAATTGAATGTTGTGGCTCGTTCCGATGACTATCGCAATGTGCTTAAGAATTCACCACGTCGTAAGTTCAATATACACTTATTTTACACACACAAATACAAGGCAATTCATGCAGATATATTTCAATATATCTGTTTATGAACTATATTAACAGCTAATAGAAATTAATACAGTGCGAAGGTTGACCCAAAATTAAAAATAATTACAAATGATTTAGAATTTAATTCGGTAATAAATTTCAATACTTTTGGTGCATCCCTCGCAGCTTTTAGTTAGCAAAAGACTCACACAAAATTCACAATAAATACGCATTGTAAATATTTACATACAAACATTGATTTCTATACTTAGTATATAGTATTTATACAGTTCAAGTAGAACTAGAACCCAAGTTTATTGCTTTTCAATCACAAACCACAATATCCAGATATAATATAGATACAGAATAGATCAAACAAAATGAATCACAAACTGCCCTCATACAATATACCCTATGATCCCAAAATAATTCCCTCCAAAGAGCCTGTTATTGTCTCTTCAACGAGCCACCAAGGAGCGATTCAGCGATTCTGAACGTGAAGAACTAAGGATTCCAACAAAATAAGTATAATCGTGGACCATGGGTAGTATGGTTGTGCAAGTTGTTAGTGTGTGTTTTAAAAATATCAATCTCTCTCTATCTATCTGTCTATATTCTAAACTCTGGCTGAGCATTCAACTTCTGTCTGTCGTCATATGAAATTGAATAAAACCGCAAAGGAGTTATCAAACCTCTGTTAGAAATAATCATCTCATAATAATCTAATCTTAACGATCATTGACTGTCATCTGTACCATATTTTCTACTTAATTAAATTCATGTACTAATACTAAAGCTTTTTAGGAATGCTGTTGATTTTTGTAACTCAAATATGCATGTCAATAGTTGTATTTTCATTGTAATAGTTTTTGCCGTTACTCGTAGCCCTTAATGTGTGATTAACTTGTGAATTTGCTTTGGAATTTAGCCTGGTACGATTATGAATTGGCCGCCTATCAGAAGGAGCGTCAGGACAACGAATTGGTAAAGGTTTTCGATGAGCGTAAGCAATATTTGTCCGAACAGAGCGCCCATACCCTGAAGGGAGTTGAGCACCTGAAGCCCAAGCAATACAAGCCCCAGACTCCCGACTGGCAGCAAAATGTCAAGGCCAAGAAGAGCGAGGAGTACTACAATAAGTTGCAGGAACTCGAAACCGAGCAGCTTCTCAAGGAGACCAATTTGCGCAAGGATAACCATCAATACGCCATTCCTGGCGAAAAGGTTGTGAGCAGCTCGGCTGCCAAGGGCATGGCCCAATCCTATGAAGAAAATCTGTAAGTACTTTTAACATTTAGTCTAATATCAACCAAAAGTCTAATATAATTCACTTTTCTTAACAGTCAAGAGCAAACCCACACCACTCAGGTTAAGGCTGCACCACAAAAGGGCACAGCCGAGCCTTCAGAGTCCTCTGTGCATGGACGTGAAGTGCACATGAACAAGCAGCAACAGGTGCAGAAGGAAATCCAGGGTGACTTGGAGATTACACGCAAGATCACTGCCACCGAGACCACCGAAGTGGAGCACAAGGGTACCATTCAGGAGCGCGTTGTGAAGGGTCCAGTTAAGCCCGCCAAGGCACCTGTCTTCACCAAGAAGATTCAACCATGCCGTGTCTTTGAGAACGAGCAGGCCAAGTTCGAGGTGGAGTTCGAGGGCGAACCAATGCCCACTGTGAAGTGGTACCGCGAGAGCTTCCCCATTCAAAACTCGCCCGATCTGCAGATTCACACGTTCAGCGGCAAGTCGATTCTGATTATACGCCAAGTCTTCATTGAGGATTCGGCTGTATTCTCGTGTGTGGCCGAGAACCGCGGCGGAACTGCTAAGTGCAGTGCTAATTTGGTTGTGGAGGAGCGTAGACGCGCCGGCAAGGGCGGCATTCAGCCCCCAAGCTTTGTGACCACCATTCAGAGCACCACTGTCGCCACCGGCCAATTGGCTCGTTTCGATGCTAAGGTAACTGGCACTCGCCC
This sequence comes from Drosophila sulfurigaster albostrigata, assembly GCF_023558435.1. Lineage (NCBI taxonomy): Eukaryota > Metazoa > Arthropoda > Insecta > Diptera > Drosophilidae > Drosophila > Drosophila sulfurigaster. Next base: position 46,721,290 of record NC_084883.1, read on the forward strand.
CATGGATGTGTACTGGCTGAAAAATGGCATGAAGATTCAGCCAAGTATTAAATTCAAGATGCTCGAGGAGGACAGCGTGCACACTTTGCTCATTATCGAGCCCTTCGCCGAGGATTCTGGTCGTTATGAGTGTGTGGCTGTAAATGCCGCTGGTGAGGCACGCTGCGATGGCGATTGCGTTGTTCAATCTCCCAGCAAGCCCGACAAGCCAACCACACCAGGTAGCGAGAAGGCTCCCCACATCATTGAGCAACTGAAGAGCCAATCTGTTGAGGAGGGCAGCAAGGTGATCTTCCGCTGTCGCGTGGATGGTAAGCCAACGCCCACAGCTCGTTGGATGCGTGGCGAGAACTTCGTGAAGCCATCGCGCTACTTCCAGATGACGCGTCAAGGTGAATACTATCAGCTCATCATCTCGGAGGCATTCCCTGAGGATGAGGGCACCTACAAGTGCGTCGCCGAGAACAAATTGGGCAGCATTCAGACCAGTGCTCAGTTGAAGGTGCGTCCCATCGAGAATCTGGATGCTCCTCCAACCATTACGGCTCTAAAGGATGTCTCCGTCAGCGAGGGCATGCCTGCACAGTTCAAGACCACGGTCACAGGCAAGGTGAAGGCCACCAGCGTCCAATGGTTCCGTGAGGGCCAATTGATTCCGGAAACACCCGATTTCCAGGTAGGTTAAACACAAAACCAAATCCGATAATTTCCCCCAATTTAGAAAAGTCTTTTAGTTTGAATTTCAATAACAATTTATGTGGCTCTTTTCAGATGATCTTTGATGGCAACAGTGCCGTCCTGTTGATTGGTACCACCTATGAAGAGGATTCGGGCATCTTTACAGTGCGTGTGACTTCGTCTACGGGACAAGTCGAATCATCAGCCAAACTGACTGTTAAAAGTAAGGATTAAACTAAAAACTAAGTAAACCAAAAACCAGAGTTCGACAACAACAACAGCGACAACAAGAAAACAAGAAACCGTAAGCGAACAGTGTTCGAAAACTCCAAAGAATGCTCAAAACACAGAACAACGACCAAAAAACGATTTTAAAAAATCTATAAAAATATTTATACATTTTTTTTACGTAACGGATCCTTACCATACTCTGACGTATTACAACAACAAGTCCAACTATTGTCAATAACTAGTCGTAAAAGTTTGAGAGTGAAGAATATTTTAAAACGAATTATTCGATTCGAAAGAATTTTATAGTTTCGATTTCTACTTCAACTATGATTTTTATTTTTATTTATTTTTTTATTGAAAAAGCAACGAACGAGTTTTTATTACTAACAATTTCAATATGTGAACCCAAGCAACAATTCTAAATGGAAGATGTTTAACACGATAAATTCTAACTAAAGAAAAGAAACAAAAAAAAAATAAACAAACTAAAAGCAAGTTTAATTAAAGGAATACACAAAACATAATAAAAATAATTACAAGTATTTTGCAATATAAATATTTATAGATCATTTTCTTTTGTGGCAGTGCCAATCAACAGGGAATTGCTTGTCGGTTGAAAACGAAATTCGAAATATTTTAAATTTGAAATTTGAGTGAAACTCAAAAATAAAAATGTGAACGAAAGAAAAGCGCTCAGCAAATAGAAAATAGCTTGCCCCTTCGAGATGAGTTGAGTGGAATTATAAATATAAATAAGACCACTATGTACTTTCATAGTTGAGAATATATAGAAGACGGCACAGACATAGGCACTTTAAAAATACATACAATATACATAATGTTAAGATTCAGTATGTTCTGTATAATCTGTAGCCCCACCTCCACCTCCCTGGGAATTAGAAACATTTGTCGGAATAGTTTTGGGGCCGTGTGCAAAACGCACATTTGTCCCGCCTCCGCTCAAGCATGAACGTTTTATTTTTTCATTTGAATTTGAATTTGAATATTAGCATAAAATATTGTGGATGACACATCTAGCGCAGACTGTTCTTTGTAGCTTTCGGTGCTGCTCCCAAAAGATATCCCCCATAGATACCAGATATATCCGAGCACCCAGATCATGAACGTGCGCAAAAGTAGCACAACCAAAAGGGGGGTACAAGCTGCACACTAATGAGGAAAGCAATAGAAACAGCAGGCAGCATCAGCAACGGTGAAGAGCGAAAATATCGAAAGCCATTGCAAACATTGAATTTCAGTTGCCAGCAGAGACCAGATTATCTATATGCATAGCATACAGTATAGATATATACCTCCACACTATATATGTATATGACCCATTCTATTTTCAAATTGTTTTTGGAAAATGTTGCTTTGAAAACTAATTTCCAATAGATTAGCTAAAAAACGTTTATATTTTTAGACCAGAGAACTGTCTGGATATTATTCACTTTGTGGCTACAATGAAAGGCAACATTTTATGTATTTTTCAAGTAAATCGTGAAATTTATTTCATTTTTCTTTCGCTTTCGAAGCATATATTGGCTTTCAATGTACAAGCGCTTTTCAAAATAAACTGACATTTAGATCAGGCAAAAATAAAATAATTAATTACCTACAAGTTGTTTGTTTCAATGCAGACCCCATCGGCCAAAGGCACAACATCAATGTAGAATCTAAATTGTAGATACAGCACCCATAACATGAATATACCTGTAGTTCTACAGCAGCCATTAGACATGAGAACATGAATAAATGACTCTGTTTATGGTGCATAAATGATTTTAATTAATTCAATCAGTTACGGCAGTTCACTCATCGTCATCTTGGGCTTATGCCTCACTCTCTGAATCATTTATTTGATTTGATTTCTTATTTTTAGACGTTGACCAATTCTCGAATTTTGTATCCAACCGAAAACATGTTGCAGTCCCCCTGTGCAAAAGAAAATGCAAGTTAGAATAGATTCTTTAGGCTTCCCAAATTGGAACGAATCAAACTTTTACCAACAACTCAAACTCCAGCTTTGACTTGAACATGAACTCGTACTTCTACTTAAGATCCAGACAGACGTTGACGTCCAGTTAAAGTTGTCAGCAAACAATGATAGATGATGAATCTGACAATCCTCGAAACATATTATAATTTGTATTGTTTATTTAATTTACATACATTTATTTATTTTGTAGTGATGTTGCATGAGATTTTATTATTCATTTTTTATTGCCGCTTTTTACTACTAATTCGTTTCGTTTCCACTTTCTGTTATCATTCTTTATCAAAACGTTGCATTTCCAAGAACAAAACAAAAAACACATTTTGTAAAAACAAAACGAATAAGACGAATTATCTTAATCTATCATTCGATCCTATCCGATCTAAAGTATTTGCCGCTTTTGCTGCCGATGCTATTACATCCATTATATATTTTGTATCTTGTGGTAAAAACGCTTTACTAAAAAATTAATCATAAAAACTCATGCGACTTTCGTTTTAAGTTCAATATACGAATACATGGAGATATAATTGTAATCTGCCAGTTAATTAATGTTTATGTTTATGTTTACTTTTCCGTGTATCTCTTTAAGTGTTCGATCCTTCCCGATTGATCATTAATATCACGTCACTTCTTTGTTGTTTAATTGTATTTCTATAATTCGATTTCTCATGTATTTAATACTTAAAACCAATATCGCGTCTTTATCAAATAAATCAAAGCAAAATGCATCATATTTGACATTCGTGTTTGGCTCCATGCTTTGCGCATCCTTTTTTTGCTGTTTGCTGCCGCTGCTGTTGCTGCTTTTCAATTGCAAGCGCGCATCAATCACAGGTACAGGTAAATGTATATGTATATTATTATGTTTATTGTTTTATTGAATTGAAAAAACACACTTGAGAGGATTGCACTTTACGAAACGAACAACACACTATTCAATACGGCCCCGTTAGGCAACTGTCTACCTTCTGTGCTCGATTGTTGTCTACATGAGAATGAGATGTCGGTCGAATGCGCTGCGCTCCGATGCGATGCGGTGCGGTGCGATGCTTACCCAAAAATACATACATATGCCAAATACACGTACCCAATATAAACACAGACACACCCCGCCCAACAGCATACTACTCAACGAGCTGTTTACCCCACCTGGTGACGTAGCCGCCACTAATCATTAATCTATTTTTGGGCGTATTGTAAACAAGCATTTGAATTGTGTGCTTTCTCTCAATTGTACTCAACTTGGCACTCGATTTTAATAAATGTACCTCAATCACAATGATAATTATGCAAATGATGTTAATGCTTAAGATGATTAAGCTGCTGCTGTACTTAGCCAATGATGAGCAATGACTGTCGCATTGATTATGTGCCAGCAAAATAAGAAAAAAAATAAAAATAAAATGTACCAGCAGGTTAATGCCAGAGTCTCAACCGATTCGTCACACCCCATTAATGATTCATGAATAATGCTCGTATATTCTTTTTATCAATGTCATACGCTTAAGTTAGATTTGGCAGAGGGGACTTGGCCAATTATTGATTCACGGTCAAAACACAGATGAGCTGTCATTTCAAGAGTTTGTAGACCAGAATGATTTGTGGGGGTCGCGCTCCTCCGGGCCACGAATGCATACTCATACAAGCCCAAGCAGAATTATTTATTTCTTTCTTACGTTCCGCCATGCTATTTGAAAATTTTCTGCACTAAATTTATATTTTCAAGTTCATTGTTTGTGCCGAGTGTGTGTATATATGCAAAAGAATTTTTATTTATTTTTAATATGCAAAGCTCCATGTCAAGAGGCGCCAAATAGCAACAACAATTTAGTTTTATGAGGTATGTATCAAGTTGCCAAGGCCAAAATGTTCATCATAGCAAAGGTAAGCCACCGAGTATATCGCTAGGATTCCCCGCCGCCGAACTCTGTTGTTGTGAACTCTGGATTGTGTCTCCCTCCTCCCTCAATTGCTGTATTAACAGAGAAACTTCCGTTTCAACTTTTAGAGCGACGTATCTCGGCTTATCAATTACGTACGATTGATTCTGTCGAAGATGAGTCTTCATCCTCAGGAAGGGAAGATGGCCCTGATTCGCCCCATCAATTCCCACAGCAGCCACAGACTGGCGAATATGGTCAGTTCCTGGCCGTCAATGGCCAAGCTCAGCACCAGGGACGTTCGCGTACCAAAAAGCCGAAGGTGCGCAGCAAATCTCTGCAGCCACCCACAAATGTTGTGCCATGGCGCAAGTCGTCGCGTCCGCATCGTGGACGCTCCCTAGACAAGCAACCGTTCTTGCCAGGCTTCAAGCCAGAACCAGTCAAGTCCTGGACTGAAGAAACAATCAGTTTGAAGGCAACACCTATTGAAAAAAAGAAGCCGACTCCCAAATTGGAGGCAGCCACTGTTGTTCTCAAGTCGATTAAGACCGAACGCGATCAAGGCATCATGAGTCTGGGTGCCACATTAGAGCAAATTATTGCCGGCAAAACAGAAAAGGAAGCGGTGCCATGGATAACCATGCGTGATAAGCTCAAGCAGGTCGAGAGTGTCCAGGAGCAGCTTAACAAGTTTGATATTGATGAGGTGTACCTGCGACCACTCGAGGGACAAATTGAGACAGACCAGCAGCTGCCACAGCAAGCTCAAGTGGAGCAAGTGCAGCGTAGCAAGGAAATTCAACGTCTTAAGAGTATGGAGAGCGTGGAAATTATGGAAATGACTGATCAGATCGACAAGCTTATTACCCAACAGCAAAACAATAAGGATCTGATTCCATGGAAGGAAATGCGCCAGCAACTAAAGAGTGTGCAGCGTGTAACCAAGCAAATGGATAAATTTAAGATCGAGGAAGTCGAGTTACGCCATCTTCAGGCTCAGCAGGCAATCAGCGAAGAGTTCCAATCGACAGCCGAAGATACTGTTGTAATGACAATCGATGAAAGCTCTAAGGGTTCAATTACCAAGGTTTTGCAACGCGATCAGATTCAGCACTATGAAGATCAATCAAATCTTTACAAGCAACAGTTTATCAGCACTGAAGAGTCGAATATTATGCATATTTCCGAGCGTGAAAAACTTGAAGCTCAGAGATTGATCAGCGAACAGCAAGCTGTGAATTGGAGACAACAACAGCAACGTCCGCAACTGCAGCCTCTCACTTCAGTCGAAGATACAATTTCGCAGACTAGCGAGCGTCAGCGTCTTGTACAGCAGCAGAGCCTTCTCGAGGAGGCACAGCGTCAGCAGTACACACAAATCGAGGACTCTCAAATGATGACTCTTGAGCAATATGAGCATCAGAAGATGATCAATCAGCTCACACAGCAAGAAGCTTACAACTGGCGTCAGCCACAACATCCCCAGAAGTTCGTTCAGGTCGAAGATTCATCTCTGTTGCACCTTCAAGAGCGCCAGGATACACAGGAGCAACAACTAGTGCAGCAACAGCCTGTTATGTGGGAGCGTGGCAAGAAGAAACCTCAACAAGAACAAACTCAAGTACCAGCAGGTCCAATTCAACAACAGTTCGAGGAGAAACCAAAGACATATGAGGAAATGCACGATGAGCTGATCGAACCAGTTCCAGTTCAACAACCCGAACCAGTTCCAGTTATGTGGGAGCGAGGCAAAAAGAAACAGCCTCAACCGCAACCGAAAACTTATGAAGAGCTCCACGACGTGTTGGATGAACCTGTTGCTCCTCAGCAAGTGGATCAAGTTCCTGTTATGTGGGAACGAGGAAAGAAAAAACTTCTTACGCAAGAGACTGCCACAATTTCACAAGAAACCGTGCAGACATCTCAAGTGGTTGAACAACAAATTGTCGAGGAGACTAAGAAGACTGCAGTGCGTCGTGTAATACCGCCACGTGAGCCTGAGCAGAAGGTTGAGCAGGTTACGTTGAAGCCAACGCCACGACTGCGTCCCAAGGAAGCTCAAAAGGCCGAGGAATTCCAATTGAAGCCGCTTAAGACCACAAAGACTGTTCAACAGGTCGTCCAGGAGACAGCTCTAAAGGCTTACGAAGAAGCTACTGACGAATTGGTTGAGAATGTTGTGCAGCAGGTAGAAGAGCAACCACAACCCGTAATGTGGGAACGTGGAAAGAAGACTAAGCCTCAACAATCTGTGGAGCAAGTGCAGGATATTCCAAAAACTCTTGAAGTGGCTGTCGATACTTTGGAAGAAGAGACCGTTAAGCCTGAAGAACCTCAACCGCAGCCAGTGATGTGGGAGCGTGGCAAGAAGAAGCCTAAGCAGGTGCAGCCTCAAGAGATTCCCAAATCACTTGAAGTCGCTGTCGATACAATTGATGAAGAAACTATACCAATTGTTCAGCCTGAACCTCAGCCTGTGATGTGGGAGCGTGGTAAGAAGAAGAAACCACAGCCCCAGCAAGTTGTTGAAGAGAAAATCGAAGAAGTTCCAACTAAGACTTACGAAGAAGCAGTCGACGTATTGCCCGAGGAAGTTAAGGTAGAAGAAAAACTAGAACCTGTTTTATGGCAACGTGGCAAGAAGAAGGTACCACAGCCTAAACCATCTGAAGAACAGCATCCTGATGAAGTTGATGCAACAGTTCAAGACGTTGTTGAAGTGGAAGAAGAGATTGTTGAGGAAAAGCGAAAGGTTAAGAAGGTAAAGAAACCAAAGCCAGCAGTCGAAGCTCCAGAACAAGTTGAGGAAGAGGTCCCTGAGGTAGAAGAAGAGATTATTGAGGAGCAAGAAGAGATTGTCGAAGAAAAGCGAAAGGTAAAGAAAGCTAAGAAACCAAAGAAATCTGTTGAGGTGACTGAGGAAACAGAGCAACCTGTTGAGGAAATTCCTCAAGAGGAAGTCGTAGAAGAAGAGGAAGAGGCGATTGAAGAACAGACTGAGGTTGTTGAAGAAAAGCGCAAGGTGAAGAAAACAAAGAAACCTAAAAAGTCTGTTGAAATTTCTGAAGAAGTGGAACCTATTGTGGAAGACATTCCCCAAGAGGAAGAGCTCATTGAAGAACAGGAGGAGATTGTTGAAGAAAAACGCAAGGTCAAAAAGACAAGGAAACCCAAGGTTAAGGAAACCACACAGGATGAAGAGCAGCCCGAAGAGCAACCTGAAGAACAACCCGAAGAAGTTGAAGAAATAGAGACCGCTCCAGTTGAAGAACCAAAGAAAAAGAAGCCAGTGGTCCAGAAACCGGAAGTTGAGCAAGTCGAGAAGGTTACGCTGAAGCCAGTTCCAAGGAAGCCTCATCAACTTCCCGAAAAGGAACAAGTCGAAGAGGTAACACTGAAGCCACGTCCAAAAACCAGTATTGTTACAGAAACGCAACAGCCTGAAACCACAGAGACTGAGTTTGTTGAAAGAGAGAAAGTGGTTACATTCGAAGATCAAGTGGTCGATGTTACGAAGAAACGCGTAAAGAAGAAGAAGCCAAAGGCGCAACCCGAAGGACAGGAACCTGTTGAAGAACCAACTGAAGATATTGAAGAACCTGAAGAAGAAACTCAACCTGAAGAGACTGAACTTGTCGAAAACATTGTCGAAGAGCAGGTTCTCGAGGCAGATACTCCTAAGGAGACTGTTACCAAATTGAGACCAAAGAAGGAACAAGTTGTCGAAGTGGTTGAGGAAGTATCTTTAAAGCCTGTCATTAGACCGAAGAAACAATTGCCTCAAGAAGCTACGATTGAAGAAGTGCATCTTAAGCCAACAAAACGTACAACTGCGAAGCCAGAAGAGGTTAAGCTTGAAGAAGTTGACCTGCAACATGTTGAAAAGCTGGAACAGGAAGTCGTACAGGAAGAGAAACGTAAAGTCAAGAAGGTTAAGAAGCCAAAGGCTGAAGAATTGCCTGAAATCCCTGATACAGAACCCACTGTCCTGGAAGAAGCCGAACACATTGACATTGAGAAGGAGCCCAAGCCACAGGAGGAACAACCACAGGTTCCATGGAAACGTGGTGAGAAGAAGAAGCCTGTTGCTGAACCTCTAGAGGAAAAGAAGTGGCCAACTGGCAAGCGTCGACCGCTCCCCGAGGAGCAGCCAGAAGAGGTACATTTGAAACCTATACCATCCAAGCCGGAGGAAGTGCCAGCCAAGCCAGAGAAGGCTATTCCTGGACCAGAGCTTGTGCCGGAAGAAAAGGTCGAAAGCGAGGATGAGATTTCTGACCTCGAACCTCTTAAGATTCCTGACGATAAACAACCTAAAGAAAAGGTTAAGAAAGAAAAGAAGAAGAAACCCAAGTTGAAGAAGGCTACGCCATCGGTGGATGAAGTATCGGCAGAAGTGGCCGAGCCATTTGCTGAACCTATTGCAGAAGAGGATCAAGTCGAAGAACTGCCAGTTGATGATGTGAAGGTAGTTGCGGTATCCGAGGATGTGCAGCCAGAGGAAGAAGTTGTAATCACTGACAGTGCACCCGAAACGAAACAAAAGGCGCACAAGAAACGTACAAAGCCCCTGAAACAAGCTTCAGTAGAGGGGCAACCGCAGCTCCTAGAATCTGCCGTTGCGGAAATCGAAAAGGCTGATGAAATTTCCCAAGAGATCTCACAAAAGACTATAACTTTATTGAAGAAGACTGAAGACACAAGACCTCAATTCATTACAACCGAACAGCTAATCGAGCTTGACGTTGAAGACGTGAGACGTGATCTCGAAATGAAACTCACTTCCAACATTATCAAGAAGGAGAAACGTCGTGTTGTGCTTGATGACAGCCAGCCATTGCCCGAATTGGAGCTTATCACACAGAAACGCATTCAAGAGGGTATTGACAAAGTGGCTGATGAAGAACTCATCGAGGATCAACAGTTGACCCAAAACGTCGAGGAAACTACAACCTCGGAGGTTATCGGTCAAGAGCGTAAGCTGGTTAGGAAGAAGAAGAAGGAGATTAAGCCCCCTCGCATCACCGAGAAGCTACGTCCCCGGCAATGTGTTCCTGAGGAGCCCACAGTCCTCGAGTGCAAGGTGGAAGGTGTACCTTTCCCAGAGATTAATTGGTACTTTAACGATATGCTGCTATTCGCATCGGAGAAGTATGAAATCACCGTCGTGGAGCAGGTGGCACAACTGAAGATTGCGAAGGTCACACCAAGCGACGTAGGTGTCTATACCTGTGAGGCAAAGAACGAGGCTGGAGTGGCTACAAGTCGTACCAACATAATATTAGGTAAGTTCCCACTATATAATAAATGCATTTAGTTTTGCTCCATCGTAAGTCACATATAAGATTCCAAGAGAATTTTTCGTGTAATAACTATTTAACTTCTTGAACGAACCCATCTTATCATAACTTCCTTGAATTTATACCTTATACCCACAAAAAAACACAAACAACACTTTAATATACTTCTTATTCACAACGAATACAGAAAAAGAACAAGGAGTCGCGCCGCAGTTTACGAAGCCGCTTAAGATAGTCTTTACAGAAGAGAAAGAGCCTGAGCGGCTCAAGGTTACTGTTACATGTCAGGTCGCAGGCAAACCGAAACCTCAAGTTAAATGGTATCGTGGCATCGAGGAGGTCATACCCAATGAAGCCTTGCAGATGTTCTATGACGAACAGACGGGTGATGTCGTCTTGGAGGTGATGAATCCAACGCCCAATGAGGCTATTACCTATTCGATACAGGCGCAGAATCAATTTGGACGCGCCATTGGCAATGCCAATATTATGAGTCGTGTCGATGAAGTACCCAGGGAGATACTCAAAGCACCCACAATCACGCCACTGAGTGCCATGGTTATTCCAAATGGTGGCACCTTGCTCTTTGAGGCCAAATACGATGGAACTCCAAAGCCTGAGATTAAATGGCTGCGCAATGGTCGTGAGATCATCGAAAATGAAGAGACTACAATAGAAACAACTGAGACGACAACCACCATAAGAGTTATCAATATGACGAGAAAGCGCACCGGCAAATATGAGGTTTGCGCTAAGAACAAGGTGGGCGAAGCCAAGTCTTCGGGTTCGGTGGTCGTTTCGGATCAAAAGCCAGATAAGCAAATCAAGGCACCTCGCTTCATTCAACCATTGGAGCCCAAATATTTTGGAGAACATGAGGTTGCAATACTTGAGGCGGTTGTTGATTCAGAGCCACTTTCATCGTTCCAATGGTTTGTGCATAATGAGCCCATTAAGAGCTCCAATGAATGCCGCATTGTTAGTCAGGCCAACAAGTCGACGCTTTTGATTGAGGACTTCCAAAAGAAGTTCACTGGGCCTTTCACTTGTCGGGCTGAGAATGTTGGTGGCTCTGTTACCTCGACAGCAACAGTAAATATGCTGGAAGCATTGCCACAGGAAGAGGCAGTTGAATTTGAATCGCCACGCTTCATTGAGGAATTGATTCAGACCGTTGAGGTAATGGATGGTGAGGCGCTGCAGTTGACTTGTCAAGTGACAGGCAAGCCCACGCCTAAAGTTGAGTGGTATCACAATGAGGAGAAAATATCCGAAACGAAAGAAACGACTATTTCCCAGGATTTGCAAGGAATTTGCCAGCTGCAAATAACGGAAGTATTCCCTGAAAACCAGGGTGAATATAAATGCGTTGCCACCAATAAGATTGGCAAGAGCGTTACAGCAACGACAGTTAATATTCAAGGTACTTTGATGGTATCCATTGATCCAGTTTATTGATTGTTAACAATAGAAATACATACAAATAGGAAATGTAGCATATACTCGTAGTCGAACCATATGCTTTACAATTCACACTACATATTAGGATTTCCAATAACTACACTCTCCCGCCTCTCTCTATCCTTCTGTTTTAATCGCTGTGAAAAATACTATGTTCTGTTGAATCCTTTTTACTAACTCAACTCTCGGACAAGTTGCATGTTATTCTGTATATGAATCAAGTCCCAAATCGAAATCAGTTTGCTGAATTCCTTTTGTAAATAATTCTTCACGTTTTTGCGTTTGTTTCAAATTCAGTTCATATTCGCATGTGGTAAGCTGTCGCTTATATTGATCAACTTTCCAAATATTCTTTTAGCATTTGAATATATCCCCGATTCTGAAATCACTGGACTCACAGGATCTGAGGAGGATCTACTTGATAGAGTAAGAGTGATTGTAGTAAATGACGTTTGCATAGGTTTTGAAGCTAACATTTCGTATTCCCCATATAATGACACCGTTTTAGACTATCTCAATCGACGAACAAGCACCGAAAATTATTAAAAGGCTACCTGAAAAAATCGAACCCAAAGAGGGTGAGCAAGCCAAATTGGAAGTTAAGGTTATTGGTAAGCCAAAACCAAAAGTCAAATGGCTACGTGACGACGAACAGATATTCGCTTCCGAGGAATATCAAATCGAAAATTTCGACGATGGGACCTCAGTATTGGTCATCAATCATGTATATCCCGATGATTTGGGCACAATTAGCTTTGAAGCTTACAATCCTTTGGGAGTGGCGGTAACCACAGCACTATTTGCAGTCGAAGGTACTGTTTTGGTTTATGTGATATACTTTGTATATATTATATTAAAAACGCTTAATAATCTGATGGAAAAAGTCTTGGAATTGTTAGTAAAATTCTCTTTCAGATCTGCAGCAGCAATACCGAATTTCCTTTTATATCCCTATCCCTATACTTGTAACTCCCTGATAACATTCCAACTCGAATTCCACACACTCAGAATTTAGAATTTAGTGACACACTTTGATACACTTAAGGAAACATAAGAAATTATTCTAGGGATTTCACACAGATAATGTTGAAGATATAATAATAATATACAAATCCTATCCATTTCTACTATAATTGCATTGCACACCAAATAGGCATCGTTGGATCCAAGGACTACCGCAAGCCTGAGTGGGTGTCTCACATGGAGGAGATGCAAGTCGCTCTCAAAGGTATGTATTGAAAATCTGACAAAATAACCGAACTTTACCACTGTTATGTGTATATGTGTTTTAATTTTCGTGTTTTCAACACACAAATGTATTCCGTACTCTTGTCCTAAATCACAAACAACATTTCACAAACGTCTGTCACTCTCTCTTCTGTCTGTCTCTATTGTACTCGTCCTTGTATTATACAATGTTTCGTACAACAAAAATAAACAAACAAACAACAACAATAAAACTACTATGTGAACATGTCTCGAAATCGTCCAAACAAATGTGTATTTCGTTATTGTCTCAGTCCTCACAGCTATAAGGCTTATGTCCTCCCCTCCCCCCAACGCTTAGACAACCCCCCCACCAACAATCCAAACTTAAAACATAATATCTGACATTATTCTAAAAGTATACGCCAATAGAATTATTAGTATAAACTTTTATCGTATATATATTTTCTTACAGTATCAGTATCTCATCTGCAAGTAATTGGTTGTGTTTAATAATTTGAATACTATAATTTTTTTTTTGGTTTTTTCCAAATTTATACTAACGTTTATTGAAATTAAATTGTTCAAAAGAAATTTTATGACATTCCCCCTACACAAAATAAAATGCTGCTTGCCCAATATTCTATATATCACCTACATAACTATGTAAATACAATACATTTATGTTATGTTCATTATGTATTTCCATGTAAATTAATCTATTATTTGTTTGATTTGCGCATTACTACCTCATCACAAAACAGACAAACAATTTACAGTTACAAATACAAATTACTCAAGTAAACTATGCCAAAGAAAAACTTATTGTAAGTACAACACCACAACATAACAATCTCAATTTAGAATTTCTGTTGCATGTTGTATGTATCTAAATAATGGATAGTTGGTAGATTCTAATAAATAGATCTATTGTTAAATTTATATGCTTATAGCTGCTAAATGCTCGCCATCGCTACTAAATGAAATGCGTGACTGCCGTGCTGCCTTAGGCGAAACAGCAAAATTCACAATACAATTTGCAGGCAATCCTAAACCAGGTACTGTATAATCTGTAGACATCAAGCAGGATGCAGGGAATTATTGATGGAGATTGGTTTTACTGGTTTTGTAGATATTCAGTGGTATTTCAACAATGTGCAACTTAGGTCGTCTGAAAAGTATCGCATGGTAGTTGAGGAATCTGAAGCATCTTTAGAAATTCTAAAGATTACAAATGAAGACTGCGGCTACTACAATTGCAAACTTATCAATGAGATCGGCATGACGATGACACGCGCCAAGTTCGACATATCATCGACATCTTCAGTTGTAGAGGAGGTCAAGACGAAGACAACTGTGAAAAAGAAGGCGGGCAAAAAGACATCCACGATGGCGAAAAGATCTAGCGCGTCTGAATCCCAGACGTTACATAAGACTGAGATCCGAGTAGTGCCAGCAAGTAGTCTAGAGACTACAGTGAATATTGTCAAAATCAAACAGGCTGTGCCTATTATCATCGAACAGAGTGGAGTTTCTGAAGTTATGCAGGTTAAAGATCGCAAGATTGCGGATGCCGAACAGCGCAGTAGCAGAATCATTGAAGAAATAGAAGAAGACGACGAAGAGCAGGTTGAAGAAGAAGTAGTAGTAGAGAAGAAAGAATATACATCAAGCAAATCCATATTACTTACCGAATCTGTGCAGTTAATACGCACAAAAATTACGCAGAAAACCATAAAAATAGAAGATATCTACGAGATAAGTCATCATGAAGAGGTGCAGTGGTTGCTTGAGTCCGTCGAGGCCGAATCCTTTGGCAAAATCGGCGAGGCAGCTCTCAGGGATTTGGCCACGATTGGAGTTCTACTGCGCTATGGTTGTACTCATTATGAGATCACATATATGTACGAACAAAATATCTTCATATCTCTGCAAAAGCCAGAGTCGCAATCGGCTTTAGTTCAGCTCGTGGAACGTGAGGGCCACGAGGAGCTAATAACGCATATTTTGAGTGAATCGTCTAATGAAGATGAGACTACATTGGCAGCAACTGTTGGTTTCAAGGCATTCATTCGCATGATTCAGACTTATGAAATTACCATAGAGACGGTTATAAGAAAGTTTCATAGGGAGGATTTCATCTCGCACGATTGGAAGATATGTGGAAAGGAGGTTTGCAATTCTGTTTTTTTGTTTGTGTTTTGTTTTTGAGGTTGAGTAGATAGTTGAAATGCCATAATCAAAAATCATTTCATAATTTGATTGGAATCTAATTGAATAAAAGGCATTTCAACTTCCGTAACCTATGAATGTTTTTTTCTTCTCGTGAGAAGCAATATTTTCAATTACCGTATTGACATTCTATTTTTATAAACTTTTATCTACACGATTCGCTGAAAT
The DNA here is from genome assembly GCF_023558435.1 of Drosophila sulfurigaster albostrigata. Lineage (NCBI taxonomy): Eukaryota > Metazoa > Arthropoda > Insecta > Diptera > Drosophilidae > Drosophila > Drosophila sulfurigaster. The sequence continues at coordinate 46,736,448 of NC_084883.1, forward strand.
CTAGAGAATAGTAGAGACATCCCAGATTATTGAAAGTCACGAAGCCATAACGCATGTGAAAATCGGTGAGTAATTCGTCGATAGATCAAAACTTCTCTCATCTAAGAGAATGTAGTTGAACACGCTTCTTATGCGCACAGTACTGAAAAATTGTATTTATTTCTTTTTATTTTCAAAATATAAAACTGCTTTGTAAAAATGCCTGCGCTTAACGTGCCAATCCCAACAAAAAACTTAATCTAACACAAACGTAGAGGAAACATTTGTCGAGGAACGCACGATAGTTGTCGATGAAGGTTTGAACATAAACACTGATGAACTGTAAAACTGTACCCCAATGAACTACTCAACAACAATTGCATAATATAATAATAATTACAACAACAACAATTACAAATAACAATAATCAATATTGACTTTCAAAATACAACAATTAAATTATGTTAAACCAAAAACCAAATCATGTGTATATTCTAAAAAAGACGCCTCCAGAGAACTCAAATTGAACTCCTATTAATCCTTAATAACTACCTACTACTACGTAGAATTGACTTTGCAGTCTGTTGTCATATAAGCTTTTTATAAAATTTTTTTTTATTTGCAAAACTAAATGCTTTTACTTACCTGAATGGGACCAGAGTAGAAGTGCTTTATATTTATTTCTTTCTTTTTGCACTCAATATCAAAGTGAATGACGCACCTTGAGGTAAGTTATCCTTACAAAGACGTAATATGTATATTTTGTTTGTCTGTTGGCTTTTGTTTTATGTCACCAACAAAACCACAATCTGTAAATATAAACAAAATACATTACATTTGTTCTTCATTAGCTTTATCGAAGAGCTTTCTGAAAATTAACTCAATTGACATGCACTTGCATTTGCCTGGCTTTAAGCGCGTTCAAGAAATTGTTAATGTATTGTTTTTAATAGCATCTGAAAGAAAAGTCGACATTGTCATTGTTTAATTGCATTACATTCGCAGAAACCACAACCACAAAAGTGGAAAAACAATTCATACAGCAACAACAAAAACAAGTACAAGAACAACAGCACCTACAAATACAGGCTGAACAAACTGTGCATAGAAAAACGAAAACCAAGAAGCATAAAAAACATACAGATATAATACATCAAGAACAAGAAGTACACCAACATCATGAAGATGAGAAAGAAAGTCTTGAGGCAATTGACGATTCCGAATACGTGCAGGAAGAAACCTTTGCCAAAGAATTTAACACTGAATCACCGAAACTTGAAACACTTGAGCAAATTGAAGACCTTTCACCACATGTCACAACACTATCCACGCAAAATCTACCAAAAACTATACACGAAATAGTTTCAGGTGTAAATACCACAGAACTTTCCACACCGAAACCAGTCGAAGCTCAAATCCAAAATGATATTTTACCACAAAAGACTCTAGCACTTAAAGAGGAATGCATGGCATTTGATGAGGTTAGTTCTGGTTTGGATCAGTCCAAACCACAAGTTAGCAGGCTTAGTGAGCAGGTTGAGGTACATGAGAGGCATGCGGTTTCCGTTAGTGAGACGCAAACAAAGGAAACTCCCAAAGAATTAAAATCTTCGAAAATTCCAAAACTTTTAAAAGCTGAGCGAAAGGTGAGGGAATCGCGTCCATTGCTAATCGAATCGCCAAGCATCGCGAATTCAGTTGGAGATCTAGAATCTCTAAAAACTCCGGCGCAGCAAGCTCATAGCGAGATTTTACTGTCACATGAACTTACATCAGAACAAAATACAACATTGGATAGTTTGGACGCTTTGAAGACTCCATCAGTAGCCACAGAAAACGTTCAATCACAGTTTCTGCCCATGGAAGGACTTTTAGTCTCAGAAAATTTCAGAGGCGAAACTATTGAAAAGGAGGTGTTACAACTTAAACCTGTCAGTGAGCAAATATCTCCGCAGTTTACTTCAAACTTAAGTGTTGGCATTAGCGAATGTCAACCCGAAGATTCTGTAACTGAGCTTAAACCTCATTCGGAAGCTAGAACTGAGACCATGTCCACAACCATACAAGAATTTAAGGCATTTAGCACCAGTGAATCAAAAGTATTAGAAAGTGTTGACGAATTGAGTCAAGAGTCGCTTCCCGTCAAATCACTAGCTGAATTTTCCATTAAGCCTGAAGAGGCTCCACTATTGGTACAGGAAGTTGAAAAAATGGAAACGCTCGGTGGAGAAGAGCCCGTAAAGAAACGACCAGCTGAATTTAAGGCAGTCCAAGAATTGGTCTTAACTGAGGGCTTAATAAACACAATGGCAGATTCGCGAAGTCCAACTGAAGATAGCTTACCAACATTCAAAGCCGACTCGCAAGAAGCTCATTTCAGTTTAGAAACTCAATCACACATAATTACGCAGGAGACTATATCTAGTGAAGAAAGTCCAAGCGACTTAATTTTATTAAATATTCCCAAATACATCGATGCCACAGTCAGTCAAACAATTTCCCATCCAGTTGGCGAAATCACTGAAACTCATTCGGTTGAAATGGCAGAACATCTTTTGAAGCCTTTGGTTGAACCTGTGAAGCCTGTAAAAGAAACAATTACCAGTTCACTTGGCACTGCATTAGAAAACGAAGAAGTCGTTTATGACACCGTTGATGTAATCGATTATGCGAAAACAGATCTCAATCAAGGAAAAATAAGTATAACGGAGGGCGAACAGGTTGCTGAAGTGCATGCACAAACAATTATAGATTCAGAGCAGCAGTTACTTCCAAAAATTCCCGACAGCGTACAGGCAAAACTAGATATTATTGAGCAAAAGGCAATACAAATTGAAGAGGAAACAGCTATTGAGAAAGAGACTCTTTTGTCTATACCAAAAGATGCAGTTGGACAAGCTGCACAACAAGGAATAATTCCCGGCGAGTTAAAGGTTACCAGTACATGGGAAGTGCAGCCTCAACAAACATCCGTTAATATTGAAAGTGAAGATATCAAACCAGTATCTGCTATTCCAGCGTTCGAAACCAAGCCAATTGGCGTTAAAAGTCAACAGGACTTGCTGGAGGGTACAGAGTATCTGGAAGAGCTTCAACAACCCGATCAGAAATCTGGAACGTTAGTTATGTTTGAAAATCAACAACCCTTGGAGATAACTGATGTTCAGATTACTGAAACAAGCCCCGAGCTTATCGATACATTGCCAAAGCACACAAAGTCATCAGCACATGAAACCACGGATACACTTGCGCATACAGAGCACACGGAAGTAATTTTATTGGAGTCCGCTTTAAAGCATGAGAGTGAAAGCAAGCCATCTTCAGTAGTGGCTGATATAACAATACCTCCACTATACGGTACTGATGTAACTGAACAAGCTTTACTTGAAACCCTACAGTCTCATGAGGAGAAAGCACAACCTCAGGAGCAATTCACAGGACCCACATTTAGTTTACTACAACCACTAGAAACCAGTTCCTTGATAACTATAGAACAGGAGACGACAATGCCATCAAAAGATGTTGGCACCCTACACAACGCAGCTATTTCTACATCTGGAGCTTTGAGGGTAGCAAGTAAGGTGGGCAATCAGCATATGGAATCGCTTCAAGAGCTTGATGAAAGGACCCAACCTCAACAACATGCTCATGTTGATATTGATGAGATTACCGCAGCCGAATGTGAGGAAGTAACGTCTTTGGATACTGTTAAAAATTACGAAGTCCTTGATATAAATAAATCTAACATTGGTAATGTGGCAATTATACAAAATACCTCTGCAATAAGCACATCAACAGCAATGATTAGTGAACAAGCAGATGAAATCAAAGAGTCAACTACAATTCAACCAACAGCGATCGCACCACATTTCAGTGATTTTACCAAAAGATCTCCACTGTCAGAGGAGCCAACAGTTTTGGATTCTGCTGAAGAGCTTACATCCATTATACCTACACCACAAAATAGCCAACTAATAATAACCAAATTAGAGGAGATAAATGTTCAAGAGACCAAAACATGTGAGAAAGAGGATCAATTTGAACAAATCAGGCAACCCATTGCACAAGCAACTAAAGTTACTTTGGATTCTTCTACGGGAGTGGTTATTAGTCAAAAAGAATATACTTTTGAATCAGAACAAGATTTCCAAATTCCCAAAGTTCCTTTGGAGCATGCAAGGCCCGTTGCTTCGGACTTACTAAGGACTCCATTGACGGAAAAAGTGCACGAAAATCAGGCGACCGCGAATCTTGATGATTTTAACGTATCTAGTAAACTCGCCAAGTCAAGCATTGATACATTAAACGAAACTAGTACAACGGAAATTTTAGTTTATGACTACATAAAAGCTGATAAAAGCGGCGAGGAAACTGAGTGTATAGGGTCACAGACAATAATTCCACATGAACATACGGTAATCTCAGAATGTATGCCTATAGTCGACGTGGAAGGATTTAGTGAAACGCCTGAGAAGCAAAGAAATGCTCATCCTGTTCAAGATAGCTTTAGCCAGTTAGCTATTTCAGAACATCAAAATATTTTGCATGCTGAGATGACCTTCGATATAGCACGTTCACAAGAGTTTAGTGCTAAGATTAATGAAGTTATTCCAACATTAATAAGTAAAAATGTGAATGAGGTTGAAGTGTATGAATCGACGGATGAAACAAAGGCTAGTGATAATGTTAGCGGTATACATGCGGACATTTCGCATGTAAAAACATTTGCACATGTGACAGATCTACAGCAAACAGTAGAAACGACAGATACCTTTATTACACAAGCCTTAAGCTCATCGTCAGTAACTCCTAACGAAAACGCATCACAACTGAAGTTACCTGTGAATACATCAATCCGACTCGTAGAGGACGCTAAAGATTTTACTGTTCCTACATTAAATACGGCAGTTGCCCAACCGAGCTTGGCAGAAAAACATTATGAAGTGACAGTCACCGAGAGTCAATGTGCCGAGGGTGCTGAACTTATTGTATCCCCCCAGAAAACATTAGCCAGTGCCACGGAATCATTAAATGAAATGTTTCAAACTACGCCAGAATCATTGGAACTGGTCACTTATCAAAAAGAGACTGATATAAAGCCGGCAGAATGTGAAGAGGGTGTTGTTAAGTCAGTATTAAGTGACATTCTTCAATACACCACAACTTCGGATGTATTGCCTTTTGAAGTGTCGGAGCAGTTAGAACATCCCAAAATAGTAACTCAGGAAGCTCAAATACATTCATTACTAACTTCAGATGCAAACAAATTAAACGTGAAAGTGGATGATGTAGTTCTTCAAAAGGAAGACACATTCGAGGATTCTCGGTTAATTGGCCACGGCAAACTTTTTATTGAAGGAACGCAACGAGAAACTGTAATCTCTGAGATTTTGCCCATGGAAAATGTTGGCAACGTAGATAGAGGCAACGAAGCGATAACAGTTGAAGCACAAGTTTCGACACCATTACAGTCACATACAACTATATTGAAGGTTGATGCATTTGAAAAAACAGATGATCTAAAACCCAAATATCAAGATGAAGAACACTACGCAAAAATAAAAAGTGACTCTCAAACGAAATGCGCAAGAGTGACAACAACTCAAACGCCGTTCATTAAAGAAGATGATTTTGCTCCCCTTTCAATTATTGAAACAAGAGCTCAAATTTCCAAAACACAAATGGAACCATTGGTGACCGAGGAAATTATTGGCATGAGTTCCGTTCACGAAACCTACGACTTACAACGACCAAACGAAGCAAATGCAAATATAATTCGCGAGTCTCCAAATGAGGCTGTTACAATTACTCATCAGTTGGCTTATGAAGAATCTCCTACAATAAAGCAAGCAAAGAACAATTATGCCAAAACAAATATTAACTTCGTTGAGAGCTCTACTAAAACGGTTGAAGGATCAACTGTAAACGTATACGAAAACGTTGAAGGACATGGTGACTTTAAACCTCAAACTGCAATGACCACCTCTGACATATTTGCAAACATGAAGGTTTCGGTTGTGGAAGAGGTTTCTGTTTTACCAACTGTGGAGAATATATCAGGAACAGGGCCTAAAGAAGCTATAGCAAAGGTCGAAAATATTACGCATAGAAATTTACTTGTAATGGATCAACTAATATATGAAAATGTGACAAATTTATCAGATATCCCTCCAGGAACAGATAGTGCGTCTTTTGCGCCTATTGATGAAAAATTCGCACCACTTTCTAGTGAATTTCATGAGAAAGGGAACCTTCTTGAAACAACTAGTCCTACACTAGACGTAGAATATGCAAATCCAACAATAATGCCATTTAGTTCTTGTCTTCATGGAGAAACTATTACAGAAGAACGAGTCACAATACTACATAAACCAGAAGATACGCAGCTCATAAATGCAAATGTTAGCTTTGAACAAAACACCTCAAATCAAATTAAAGTGCTCAGCTTAACGACAGGTGATGCACCAATTGAAATGGATGATGTAAAAATTGAAAATAAACACGTCAATTTGCCTCTTGATAATATACTTCTTGAAAACGCACAATGTACGAAAACACAAAAACCAATTAAAATTAAGCATACTAAAGATGCCAGTCCTGCAGACTTGGATATACTTTCTGAGTCTCAATCACAAACTTCATCAAAAACTGAGTATGAAAGTTTAAGCTTATTTGAAACGGTAAAAGCATCGCTGGGTAAGTACTCTGTAAGGTTGGAAATAAGAAGATCAACAAAAAAAGGCGTATTACTTTCATTACCACTTGACCCTCAAACTACAAAACACATATTACACAAAACAAAAACCAAATTACATACAGAATTAAGTACTAAAATCATATTTTTTACACAGATACAATACAAGCCACAGACACACAACACACAAAACAAAAGACACCAACACAAATAAAAGAAACAAAAGAAGTTGAAATATTGGAAATTCCTGAAACAATTCAAGTTGTAGAGGAAATCTCAAAAGATGGAAAGCTTAAGAAAAAGAAAATACGTACTCGAATAATTAAAAAAGTTAAGGGCGATAAACAAGAGGTCACCAAGATCGAAACCGTCGAAGAAGACGACAAACAACCTAAAACTACTGTCACTTTCGAAGAACTTCCTGTGGAGGAAGAGCAGCCTGAAAACATCAAGGAACTTCCAGAAGAGGTTCGTCTTGTTGAAACTGTTTCTGAGGACGGCAAGCCGAAGAAGAAAAAGATCCGCACACGTGTCATCAAAAAGGTTAAGGGTGACAAACAAGAAGTCACCAAGATCGAAACTGTCGAAGAGGATGACAAACAACCACAAACCACAGTCACAGTTGAAGAGATTCCTGTGGAGGAAGAAAGACCTGAAGAAATCAAGGAACTTCCAGAGGAGGTTCGTGTTGTGGAAAGTGTTTCTGAGGACGGCAAGCCGAAGAAGAAGAAGATACGCACACGTGTCATCAAGAAGGTTAAGGGTGACAAACAAGAAGTCACCAAAATCGAGACCGTCGAAGAGGATGACAAACAACCGGAAACTACTGTCACTGTCGAAGAACTACCTGTGGAGGAAGAACAACCTGAAGAAATCAAGGAGCTTCCAGAAGAAATTCGTGTCGTTGAAACCATCACTGAGGACGGCAAGCCGAAGAAGAAGAAAATACGCACACGTGTTATCAAGAAGCTTAAGGGTGACAAACAAGAAGTCACCAAGATCGAAACCGTCGAAGAAGATGACAAACAGCCTGAAACCACCGTCACAGTTGTAGAGACTCCTGTGGAGGAAGAAAAACCTGAAGAAATCAAGGAACTTCCGGAAGAGGTTCGTATTGTGGAAACCATTACTGAGGACGGCAAACCGAAGAAGAAGAAGATACGCACACGTGTCATCAAGAGAGTTAAGGGTGACAAACAAGAAGTCACCAAGATCGAAACCGTCGAAGAGGATGACAAACAACCTGAAACCACTGTCACAGTGGAAGAAGTTCCTGTGGAGGAAGAACAACCTGAAGAAATCAAAGAGCTTCCAGAAGAAATTCGTGTCGTTGAAACCATTGCTGAGGACGGAAAGCCGAAGAAGAAGAAGATACGCACACGTGTCATCAAGAAGGTTAAGGGTGACAAACAAGAAGTCACCAAGATCGAAACCGTCGAAGAGGATGACAAACAACCCGAAACCACAGTAACCGTAGAAGAAGTTCCAGTGGACGAAGAACTACCTGAAGAAATCAAGGAACTCCCAGAAGAGGTTCATGTTGTGGAAACTGTCTCTGAGGACGGCAAGCCGAAGAAGAAAAAGATCCGCACACGTGTTATCAAGAAGGTTAAGGGTGACAAACAAGAAGTCACCAAGATCGAAACCGTCGAAGAGGATGACAAACAACCCCAAACAACTGTCACTGTCGAAGAACTTCCTGTGGAGGAAGAACAACCTGAAGAAATCAAGGAGCTTCCAGAAGAAATTCGTGTCGTTGAAACCATCACTGAGGACGGCAAGCCGAAGAAGAAGAAAATACGCACACGTGTTATCAAGAAGCTTAAGGGTGACAAACAAGAAGTCACCAAGATCGAAACCGTCGAAGAAGATGACAAACAGCCTGAAACCACCGTCACAGTTGTAGAGACTCCTGTGGAGGAAGAAAAACCTGAAGAAATCAAGGAACTTCCGGAAGAGGTTCGTATTGTGGAAACCATTACTGAGGACGGCAAACCGAAGAAGAAGAAGATACGCACACGTGTCATCAAGAGAGTTAAGGGTGACAAACAAGAAGTCACCAAGATCGAAACCGTCGAAGAGGATGACAAACAACCTGAAACCACTGTCACAGTGGAAGAAGTTCCTGTGGAGGAAGAACAACCTGAAGAAATCAAGGAGCTTCCAGAAGAGGTTCGTGTTGTGGAAACCATCACTGAGGACGGCAAACCGAAGAAGAAGAAGATACGCACACGTGTAATCAAGAAGGTTAAGGGTGACAAACAAGAAGTCACCAAGATCGAAACCGTTGAAGAGGATGACAAACAGCCCGAAACCACTGTCACAGTTGAAGAGATTCCAGTGGAGGAAAAACAACCTGAAGAAATCAAGGAGCTTCCAGAAGAGGTTCGTGTTGTGGAAACCATCACAGAGGATGGCAAACCGAAAAAGAAGAAGATACGCACACGTGTAATCAAGAAGGTTAAGGGTGACAAACAAGAAGTCACCAAAATCGAGACCGTCGAAGAGGATGACAAGCAACCTGAAACCACCGTCACAGTAGAAGAAGTTCCTGTGGAGGAAGAACAACCCGAAGAAATCAAGGAGCTTCCAGAAGAGGTTCGTGTTGTGGAAACAATCACTTTGGATGGCATTCCTAAGAAAAAGAAGATCCGCACACGTGTTATCAAGAAGGTGAAGGGTGACAAACAAGAAGTCACCAAAATCGAGACCGTCGAAGAGGATGACAAACAACCCGAAACCACTGTCACAATTGAAGAGATTCCCGTGGAGGAAGAACAACCTGAAGAAATCAAGGAGCTTCCAGAAGAGGTTCGTGTTGTGGAAACCATCACTGAGGACGGCAAACCGAAAAAGAAGAAGATACGCACACGTGTAATCAAGAAGGTTAAGGGTGACAAACAAGAAGTCACCAAGATCGAAACCGTTGAAGAGGATGACAAACAGCCCGAAACCACTGTCACAGTTGAAGAGATTCCAGTGGAGGAAGAACAACCTGAAGAAATCAAGGAGCTTCCAGAAGAGGTTCGTGTTGTGGAAACAATCTCTGAGGATGGCAAACCGAAAAAGAAGAAGATACGCACACGTGTAATCAAGAAGGTTAAGGGTGACAAACAACAAGTCACCAAAATCGAGACCGTCGAAGAGGATGACAAGCAACCCGAAACCACTGTCACAGTTGAAGAGATTCCAGTGGAGGAAGAACAACCTGAAGAAATCAAGGAGCTTCCAGAAGAGGTTCGTGTTGTGGAAACCATCACTGAGGACGGCAAACCGAAAAAGAAGAAGATACGCACACGTGTAATCAAGAAGGTTAAGGGTGACAAACAACAAGTCACCAAAATCGAGACCGTCGAAGAGGATGACAAGCAACCCGAAACCACTGTCACAGTTGAAAAGATTCCAGTGGAGGAAGAACAACCTGAAGAAATCAAGGAGCTTCCAGAAGAGGTTCGTGTTGTGGAAACCATCACTGAGGACGGCAAACCGAAAAAGAAGAAGATACGCACACGTGTAATCAAGAAGGTTAAGGGTGACAAACAACAAGTCACCAAAATCGAGACCGTCGAAGAGGATGACAAGCAACCCGAAACCACTGTCACAGTTGAAGAGATTCCAGTGGAGGAAGAACAACCTGAAGAAATCAAGGAGCTTCCAGAAGAGGTTCGTGTTGTGGAAACCATCACTGAGGACGGCAAACCGAAAAAGAAGAAGATACTCACACGTGTAATCAAGAAGGTTAAGGGTGACAAACAACAAGTCACCAAAATCGAGACCGTCGAAGAGGATGACAAGCAACCCGAAACCACTGTCACAGTTGAAGAGATTCCAGTGGAGAAAGAACAACCTGAAGAAATCAAGGAGCTTCCAGAAGAGGTTCGTGTTGTGGAAACCATCACTGAGGACGGCAAACCGAAAAAGAAGAAGATACGCACACGTGTAATCAAGAAGGTTAAGGGTGACAAACAACAAGTCACCAAAATCGAGACCGTCGAAGAGGATGACAAACAGCCCGAAACCACTGTCACAGTTGAAGAGATTCCAGTGGAGGAAGAACAACCTGAAGAAATCAAGGAGCTTCCAGAAGAGGTTCGTGTTGTGGAAACCATCACTGAGGATGGCAAACCGAAGAAGAAGAAGATACGCACACGTGTAATCAAGAAGGTTAAGGGCGACAAACAAGAAGTCACCAAAATCGAGACCGTCGAAGAGGATGAAAAGCAACCTGACACCACCGTCACAGTGGAAGAAGTTCCTGTGGAGGAAGAACAACCTGAAGAAATCAAGGAGCTTCCAGAAGAGGTTCGTGTTGTGGAAACCATCACTGAGGACGGCAAACCGAAAAAGAAGAAGATACGCACACGTGTAATCAAGAAGGTTAAGGGTGACAAACAACAAGTCACCAAAATCGAGACCGTCGAAGAGGATGACAAGCAACCCGAAACCACTGTCACAGTTGAAGATATTCCAGTGGAGAAAGAACAACCTGAAGAAATCAAGGAGCTTCCAGAAGAGGTTCGTGTTGTGGAAACCATCACTGAGGACGGCAAACCGAAAAAGAAGAAGATACGCACACGTGTAATCAAGAAGGTTAAGGGTGACAAACAACAAGTCACCAAAATCGAGACCGTCGAAGAGGATGACAAACAGCCCGAAACCACTGTCACAGTTGAAGAGATTCCAGTGGAGGAAGAACAACCTGAAGAAATCAAGGAGCTTCCAGAAGAGGTTCGTGTTGTGGAAACCATCACTGAGGATGGCAAACCGAAGAAGAAGAAGATACGCACACGTGTAATCAAGAAGGTTAAGGGCGACAAACAAGAAGTCACCAAAATCGAGACCGTCGAAGAGGATGACAAGCAACCTGAAACCACCGTCACAGTGGAAGAAGTTCCTGTGGAGGAAGAACAACCTGAAGAAATCAAGGAGCTTCCAGAAGAGGTTCGTGTTGTGGAAACAATCACTGAGGACGGCAAACCGAAGAAGAAGAAGATACGCACACGTGTAATCAAGAAGGTTAAGGGTGACAAACAAGAAGTCACCAAGATCGAAACCGTTGAAGAGGATGACAAACAGCCCGAAACCACTGTCACAGTTGAAGAGATTCCAGTGGAGGAAGAACAACCTGAAGAAATCAAGGAGCTTCCAGAAGAGGTTCGTGTAGTGGAAACCATCACAGAGGATGGCAAACCGAAAAAGAAGAAGATACGCACACGTGTAATCAAGAAGGTTAAGGGTGACAAACAAGAAGTCACCAAAATCGAGACAGTCGAAGAGGATGACAAGCAACCCGAAACCACTGTCACAGTTGAAGAAGTTCCTGTGGAGGGAGAACAACCTGAAGAAATCAAGGAGCTTCCAGAAGAGGTTCGTGTTGTTGAAACCATCACTGAAGATGGCAAACCGAAGAAAAAGAAGATCCGCACACGTGTTATCAAGAAGGTTAAGGGTGACAAACAAGAAGTCACCAAGATCGAAACTGTTGAAGAGGATGACAAACAGCCTGAAATCACTGTCACAGTTGAAGAGATTCCAGTGGAGGAAGAACAACCTGAAGAAATCAAGGAGCTTCCAGAAGAAGTACACGTTGTGGAAACTATTTCTGGAGACGGCACTCCAAAGAAGAAGAAGATCCGAACACGTGTTATCAAAAAGGTTAAGGGTGATAAACAAGAAGTCACCAAGATCGAAACCGTTGAAGAGGATGACAAACAGCCTGAAACCACTGTCACAGTTGAAGAGATTCCAGTGGAGGAAGAACAACCTGAAGAAATCAAGGAGCTTCCAGAAGAGGTTCGTGTTGTGGAAACCATCACTGAGGACGGCAAACCGAAAAAGAAGAAGATACGCACACGTGTAATCAAGAAGGTTAAGGGTGACAAACAACAAGTCACCAAAATCGAGACCGTCGAAGAGGATGACAAACAGCCCGAAACCACTGTCACAGTTGAAGAGATTCCAGTGGAGGAAGAACAACCTGAAGAAATCAAGGAGCTTCCAGAAGAGGTTCGTGTTGTGGAAACAATCACTGAGGACGGCAAACCGAAGAAGAAGAAGATCCGCACACGTGTAATCAAGAAGGTTAAGGGTGACAAACAAGAAGTCACCAAGATTGAAACCGTCGAAGAGGATGACAAGCAACCCGAAACCACTGTCACAGTTGAAGAAGTTCCTGTGGAGGGAGAACAACCTGAAGAAATCAAGGAGCTTCCAGAAGAGGTTCGTGTAGAGGAAACAATTACTGAAGATGGCACTCCAAAGAAGAAGAAGATCCGCACACGTGTAATCAAGAAGGTTAAGGGTGACAAACAAGAAGTCACCAAGATTGAAACCGTCGAAGTGGATAGTCAACAACCCGAAACCACTGTCACGGTGGAAGAAGTTCCTGTGGAGGAAGAACAACCTGAAAAAATCAAGGAGCTTCCAGAAGAAGTTCGTGTAGTGGAAACAATCACTGAGGATGGTAAGCCTACGAAAAAGAAGATACGCACACGTGTTATCAAGAAGGTTAAGGGTGACAAACAAGAAGTCACCAAGATCGAAACCGTCGAGACGGATGACAAACAACCCGAAACCACTGTCACAGTTGAGGAAATTTCTGTGGAGGCAGAACAACCTGAAGAAATCAAGGAGCTTCCAGAAGAGATTCGTGTTGTTGAAACAATCAATGAAGACGGCAAACCGAAAAAGAAGAAGATACGCACACGTGTAATCAAGAAGGTTAAGGGTGACAAACAAGAAGTCACCAAGATCGAAACTGTTGAAGAGGATGACAAACAGCCTGAAATCACTGTCACAGTTGAAGAGATTCCAGTGGAGGAAGAACAACCAGAAGAAATTAAGGAGCTTCCAGAAGAAGTACACGTTGTGGAAACTATTTCTGAAGACGGCACTCCAAAGAAGAAGAAGATCCGAACACGTGTTATCAAAAAGGTTAAGGGTGATAAACAAGAAGTCACCAAGATCGAAACCGTTGAAGAGGATGACAAACAGCCTGAAACCACTGTCACAGTTGAAGAGATTCCAGTGGAGGAAGAACAACCTGAAGAAATCAAGGAGCTTCCAGAAGAGGTTCGTGTTGTGGAAACCATCACTGAGGACGGCACTCCAAAGAAGAAGAAGATACGCACACGTGTAATCAAGAAGGTTAAGGATGACAAACAAGAAGTCACCAAGATCGAAACCGTTGAAGAGGATGACAAACAGCCCGAAACCACTGTCACAGTTGAAGAGATTCCAGTGGAGGAAGAACAACCTGAAGAAATCAAGGAGCTTCCAGAAGAGATTCGTGTTGTTGAAACCATCACTGAAGATGGCAAACCGAAGAAGAAGAAGATCCGCACACGTGTTATCAAGAAGGTTAAGGGTGACAAACAAGAAGTCACCAAGATCGAAACCGTCGAAGAGGATGACAAGCAACCCGAAACCACTGTCACAGTTGAAGAAATTCCTGTGGAGGAAGAACAACCAGAAGAAATCAAGGAGCTTCCAGAAGAAGTACACGTTGTGGAAACTATTTCTGATGACGGCACTCCAAAGAAGAAGAAGATCCGAACACGTGTTATCAAAAAGGTTAAGGGTGACAAACAAGAAGTCACTAAGATCGAAACCGTCGAAGAGGATGACAAACAGCCCGAAACCACCGTCACAGTGGAAGAAGTTCCTGTGGAGGAAGAACAACCAGAAGAAATCAAGGAGCTTCCAGAAGAAGTACACGTTGTGGAAACTATTTCTGAAGACGGCACTCCAAAGAAGAAGAAGATCCGAACACGTGTTATCAAAAAGGTTAAGGGTGATAAACAAGAAGTCACCAAGATCGAAACCGTTGAAGAGGATGACAAACAGCCTGAAACCACTGTCACAGTTGAAGAGATTCCAGTGGAGGAAGAACAACCTGAAGAAATCAAGGAGCTTCCAGAAGAGGTTCGTGTTGTGGAAACCATCACTGAGGATGGCAAACCGAAAAAGAAGAAGATACGCACACGTGTAATCAAGAAGGTTAAGGGTGACAAACAAGAAGTCACCAAAATCGAGACAGTCGAAGAGGATGACAAGCAACCTGAAACCACCGTCACAGTGGAAGAAGTTCCTGTGGAGGAAGAACAACCTGAAGAAATCAAGGAGCTTCCAGAAGAGGTTCGTGTTGTGGAAACAATCACTGAGGACGGCAAACCGAAGAAGAAGAAGATACGCACACGTGTAATCAAGAAGGTTAAGGGTGACAAACAAGAAGTCACCAAGATCGAAACCGTTGAAGAGGATGACAAACAGCCCGAAACCACTGTCACAGTTGAAGAGATTCCAGTGGAGGAAGAACAACCTGAAGAAATCAAGGAGCTTCCAGAAGAGGTTCGTGTTGTGGAAACAATCACTGAAGATGGCACTCCAAAGAAGAAGAAGATCCGCACACGTGTAATCAAGAAGGTTAAGGGTGACAAACAAGAAGTCACCAAGATCGAAACCGTCGAAGAGGATGACAAGCAACCCGAAACCACTGTCACAGTTGAAGAAATTCCTGTGGAGGAAGAACAACCAGAAGAAATCAAGGAGCTTCCAGAAGAAGTACACGTTGTGGAAACTATTTCTGATGACGGCACTCCAAAGAAGAAGAAGATCCGAACACGTGTTATCAAAAAGGTTAAGGGTGACAAACAAGAAGTCACTAAGATCGAAACCGTCGAAGAGGATGACAAACAGCCCGAAACCACCGTCACAGTGGAAGAAGTTCCTGTGGAGGAAGAACAACCAGAAGAAATCAAGGAGCTTCCAGAAGAAGTACACGTTGTGGAAACTATTTCTGAAGACGGCACTCCAAAGAAGAAGAAGATCCGAACACGTGTTATCAAAAAGGTTAAGGGTGATAAACAAGAAGTCACCAAGATCGAAACCGTTGAAGAGGATGACAAACAGCCTGAAACCACTGTCACAGTTGAAGAGATTCCAGTGGAGGAAGAACAACCTGAAGAAATCAAGGAGCTTCCAGAAGAGGTTCGTGTTGTGGAAACCATCACTGAGGATGGCAAACCGAAAAAGAAGAAGATACGCACACGTGTAATCAAGAAGGTTAAGGGTGACAAACAAGAAGTCACCAAGATCGAAACCGTTGAAGAGGATGACAAACAGCCCGAAACCACTGTCACAGTTGAAGAGATTCCAGTGGAGGAAGAACAACCTGAAGAAATCAAGGAGCTTCCAGAAGAGATTCGTGTTGTTGAAACCATCACTGAAGATGGCAAACCGAAGAAGAAGAAGATCCGCACACGTGTTATCAAGAAGGTTAAGGGTGACAAACAAGAAGTCACCAAGATCGAAACCGTCGAAGAGGATGACAAGCAACCCGAAACCACTGTCACAGTTGAAGAAATTTCCGTGGAGGAAGAACAACCTGAAGAAATCAAGGAGCTTCCAGAAGAAGTTCGAGTTGTGGAAACAATCACTGAAGATGGCACTCCAAAGAAGAAGAAGATCCGCACACGTGTAATCAAGAAGGTTAAGGGTGACAAACAAGAAGTCACCAAGATCGAAACCGTCGAAGAGGATGACAAACAACCCGAAACCACTGTCACAGTTGAAGAGATTCCAGTGGAGGAAGAACAATCTGAAGAAATCAAGGAGCTTCCAGAAGAGGTTCGTGTTGTGGAAACCATCACTGAGGATGGCAAACCGAAAAAGAAGAAGATACGCACACGTGTTATCAAGAAGGTTAAGGGTGACAAACAAGAAGTCACCAAGATCGAAACCGTCGAAGAGGATGACAAGCAACCCGAAACCACTGTCACAGTTGAAGAAATTTCCGTGGAGGAAGAACAACCTGAAGAAATTAAGGAGCTTCCAGAAGAGGTTCGTGTTGTGGAAACAATTACTGAAGATGGCACTCCAAAGAAGAAGAAGATCCGCACACGTGTAATCAAGAAGGTTAAGGGTGACAAACAAGAAGTCACCAAGATCGAAACCGTCGAAGAGGATGACAAACAGCCCGAAACCACCGTCACAGTGGAAGAAGTTCCTGTGGAGGAAGAACAACCTGAAGAAATCAAGGAGCTTCCAGAAGAGGTTCGTGTTGTGGAAACAATCACTGAAGATGGCACTCCAAAGAAGAAGAAGATCCGCACACGTGTAATCAAGAAGGTTAAGGGTGACAAACAAGAAGTCACCAAGATCGAAACCGTCGAAGAGGATGACAAGCAACCCGAAACCACTGTCACAGTTGAAGAGATTCCAGTGGAGGAAGAACAACCTGAAGAAATCAAGGAGCTTCCAGAAGAGGTTCGTGTTGTGGAAATAATCACTGAGGACGGCAAACCGAAGAAGAAGAAGATCCGCACACGTGTAATCAAGAAGGTAAAGGGTGACAAGCAAGAAGTCACCAAAATCGAGACCGTTGAAGAGGATGACAAGCAACCTGAATCCACCGTCACAGTGGAAGAAGTTCCTGTGGAGGAAGAACAACCTGAAGAAATCAAGGAGCTTCCAGAAGAGGTTCGTGTTGTGGAAACAATCACTGAAGATGGCACTCCAAAGAAGAAGAAGATCCGCACACGTGTAATCAAGAAGGTTAAGGGTGACAAACAAGAAGTCACCAAGATCGAAACCGTCGAAGAGGATGACAAACAACCCGAAACCACTGTCACAGTTGAAGAGATTCCAGTGGAGGAAGAACAATCTGAAGAAATCAAGGAGCTTCCAGAAGAGGTTCGTGTTGTGGAAACCATCACTGAGGATGGCAAACCGAAGAAGAAGAAGATCCGCACACGTGTAATCAAGAAGGTTAAGGGTGACAAAAAAGAAGTCACCAAAATCGAGACAGTCGAAGAGGATGACAAGCAACCTGAAACCACCGTCACAGTGGAAGAAGTTCCTGTGGAGGAAGAACAATCTGAAGAAATCAAGGAGCTTCCAGAAGAGGTTCGTGTTGTGGAAACAATCACTGTGGATGGCATTCCTAAGAAGAAGAAGATCCGCACACGTGTTATCAAAAAGGTGAAGGGTGACAAACAAGAAGTCACCAAGATCGAAACCGTCGAAGAGGATGACAAACAGCCCGAAACCACCGTCACAGTGGAAGAAGTTCCTGTGGAGGAAGAACAACCAGAAGAAATCAAGGAGCTTCCAGAAGAAGTACACGTTGTGGAAACTATTTCTGAAGACGGCACTCCAAAGAAGAAGAAGATCCGAACACGTGTTATCAAGAAGGTTAAGGGTGACAAACAAGAAGTCACCAAAATCGAGACCGTCGAAGAGGATGACAAGCAACCTGAAACCACCGTCACAGTGGAAGAGATTCCAGTGGAGGAAGAACAACCTGAAGAAATCAAGGAGCTTCCAGAAGAGGTTCGTGTTGTGGAAATAATCACTGAGGACGGCAAACCGAAGAAGAAGAAGATCCGCACACGTGTTATCAAGAAGGTAAAGGGTGACAAGCAAGAAGTCACCAAGATCGAAACCGTCGAAGAGGATGACAAACAACCCGAAACCACAGTCACAGTTGAAGAGTTTCCTGTGGAGGAAGAACAACCTGAAGAAATCAAGGAGCTTCCAGAAGAGGTTCGTGTAGTGGAAACAATCACTGAGGATGGTAAGCCTACGAAGAAGAAGATCCGCACACGTGTTATCAAGAAGGTTAAGGGTGACAAACAAGAAGTCACCAAAATCGAAACCGTCGAAGAGGATGAGAAACAACCCGAAACCACTGTCACAGTTGAAGAGATTCCAGTGGAGGAAGAACAACCTGAAGAAATCAAGGAGCTTCCAGAAGAGGTTCGTGTTGTGGAAATAATCACTGAGGACGGCAAACCGAAGAAGAAGAAGATCCGCACACGTGTAATCAAGAAGGTTAAGGGTGACAAACAAGAAATCACCAAGATCGAGACCGTTGAAGAGGATGACAAGCAACCTGAAACCACCGTCACAGTGGAAGAAGTTCCTGTGGAGGAAGAACAACCTGAAGAAATCAAGGAGCTTCCAGAAGAGGTTCGTGTTGTGGAGACAATCACTGAAGATGGCACTCCAAAGAAGAAGAAGATCCGTACACGTGTTATCAAGAAAGTTAAGGGTGACAAACAAGAAGTCACCAAGATCGAAACCGTCGAAGAGGATGACAAACAGCCCGAAACCACCGTCACGGTGGAAGAAGTTCCTGTGGAGGAAGAACAGCCTGAAGAAATCAAGGAGCTTCCAGAAGAGGTTCGTGTTGTGGAAACAATCACTGAAGATGGCACTCCAAAGAAGAAGAAGATCCGCACACGTGTAATCAAGAAGGTTAAGGGTGACAAACAAGAAGTCACCAAGATCGAAACCGTCGAAGAGGATGACAAGCAACCTGAAACCACCGTCACAGTGGAAGAAATTCCTGTGGAGGAAGAACAACCTGAAGAAATCAAGGAGCTTCCAGAAGAGGTTCGTGTTGTGGAAACAATCACTGAAGATGGCACTCCAAAGAAGAAGAAGATCCGCACACGGGTAATTAAGAAGGTTAAGGGTGACAAACAAGAAGTCACCAAGATCGAAACCGTCGAAGAGGATGACAAGCAACCCGAAACCACTGTCACAGTTGAAGAGATTCCAGTGGAGGAAGAACAACCTGAAGAAATCAAGGAGCTTCCAGAAGAGGTTCGTGTTGTGGAAATAATCACTGAGGACGGCAAACCGAAAAAGAAGAAGATCCGCACACGTGTTATCAAGAAGGTAAAGGGTGACAAGCAAGAAGTCACCAAGATCGAAACCGTCGAAGAGGATGACAAACAACCCGAAACCACAGTCACAGTTGAAGAGTTTCCTGTGGAGGAAGAACAACCTGAAGAAATCAAGGAGCTTCCAGAAGAGGTTCGTGTAGTGGAAACAATCACTGAGGATGGTAAGCCTACGAAGAAGAAGATCCGCACACGTGTTATCAAGAAGGTTAAGGGTGACAAACAAGAAGTCACCAAAATCGAAACCGTCGAAGAGGATGAGAAACAACCCGAAACCACTGTCACAGTTGAAGAGATTCCAGTGGAGGAAGAACAACCTGAAGAAATCAAGGAGCTTCCAGAAGAGGTTCGTGTTGTGGAAATAATCACTGAGGACGGCAAACCGAAGAAGAAGAAGATCCGCACACGTGTAATCAAGAAGGTAAAGGGTGACAAGCAAGAAGTCACCAAAATCGAGACCGTTGAAGAGGATGACAAGCAACCTGAAACCACCGTCACAGTGGAAGAAGTTCCTGTGGAGGAAGAACAACCTGAAGAAATCAAGGAGCTTCCAGAAGAGGTTCGCGTTGTGGAAACCATCACTGAGGACGGCAAACCGAAGAAGAAGAAGATACGCACGCGTGTTATCAAGAAGGTTAAGGGTGACAAACAAGAAATCACCAAGATCGAGACCGTTGAAGAGGATGACAAGCAACCTGAAACCACCGTCACAGTGGAAGAAGTTCCTGTGGAGGAAGAACAACCTGAAGAAATCAAGGAGCTTCCAGAAGAGGTTCGTGTTGTGGAAACAATCACTGAAGATGGCACTCCAAAGAAGAAGAAGATCCGTACACGTGTTATCAAGAAAGTTAAGGGTGACAAACAAGAAGTCACCAAGATCGAAACCGTCGAAGAGGATGACAAACAGCCCGAAACCACCGTCACGGTGGAAGAAGTTCCTGTGGAGGAAGAACAGCCTGAAGAAATCAAGGAGCTTCCAGAAGAGGTTCGTGTTGTGGAAACAATCACTGAAGATGGCACTCCAAAGAAGAAGAAGATCCGCACACGTGTAATCAAGAAGGTTAAGGGTGACAAACAAGAAGTCACCAAGATCGAAACCGTCGAAGAGGATGACAAGCAACCTGAAACCACCGTCACAGTGGAAGAAGTTCCTGTGGAGGAAGAACAACCTGAAGAAATCAAGGAGCTTCCAGAAGAGGTTCGTGTTGTGGAAACAATCACTGAAGATGGCACTCCAAAGAAGAAGAAGATCCGCACACGGGTAATTAAGAAGGTTAAGGGTGACAAACAAGAAGTCACCAAGATCGAAACCGTCGAAGAGGATGACAAGCAACCCGAAACCACTGTCACAGTTGAAGAGATTCCAGTGGAGGAAGAACAACCTGAAGAAATCAAGGAGCTTCCAGAAGAGGTTCGTGTTGTGGAAATAATCACTGAGGACGGCAAACCGAAGAAGAAGAAGATCCGCACACGTGTTATCAAGAAGGTAAAGGGTGACAAGCAAGAAGTCACCAAGATCGAAACCGTCGAAGAGGATGACAAACAACCCGAAACCACAGTCACAGTTGAAGAGTTTCCTGTGGAGGAAGAACAACCTGAAGAAATCAAGGAGCTTCCAGAAGAGGTTCGTGTAGTGGAAACAATCACTGAGGATGGTAAGCCTACGAAGAAGAAGATCCGCACACGTGTTATCAAGAAGGTTAAGGGTGACAAACAAGAAGTCACCAAAATCGAAACCGTCGAAGAGGATGAGAAACAACCCGAAACCACTGTCACAGTTGAAGAGATTCCAGTGGACGAAGAACAACCTGAAGAAATCAAGGAGCTTCCAGAAGAAGTACACGTTGTGGAAACTATTTCTGAAGACGGCACTCCAAAGAAGAAGAAGATCCGTACACGTGTTATCAAGAAGGTTAAGGGTGACAAACAAGAAGTCACCAAGATCGAAACCGTCGAAGAGGATGACAAACAACCCGAAACCACAGTCACAGTTGAGGAGATTCCAGTGGAGGAAGAACAACCTGAAGAAATCAAGGAGCTTCCAGAAGAGGTTCGTGTGGTGGAAACACTCAGTGAGGATGGCACTCCAAAGAAGAAGAAAATCCGCACACGTGTAATCAAGAAGGTTAAGGGTGACAAACAAGAAGTCACCAAGATCGAAACCGTCGAAGAGGATGACAAACAACCCGAAACCACTGTCACAGTTGAAGAGATTCCTGTAGAGGAGGAACAACCAGAAGAAATCAAGGAGCTTCCCGAAGAAGTACACGTTGTGGAAACTATTTCTGAAGACGGCACTCCAAAGAAGAAGAAGATCCGTACACGTGTTATCAAGAAGGTTAAGGGTGACAAACAAGAAGTCACCAAGATCGAAACCGTCGAAGAGGATGACAAACAACCCGAAACCACTGTCACAGTTGAAGAGATTCCAGTGGAGGAAGAGCAACCTGAAGAAATCAAGGAGCTTCCAGAAGAAGTTCACGTGGTGGAAACTATTTCTGAAGACGGCACTCCAAAGAAGAAGAAGATCCGTACACGTGTTATCAAGAAGGTTAAGGGTGACAAACAAGAAGTCACCAAGATCGAAACCGTCGAAGAGGATGACAAACAACCCGAAACCACAGTCACAGTTGAAGAGATTCCAGTGGAGGAAGAACAACCTGAAGAAATCAAGGAGCTTCCAGAAGAGGTTCGTGTGGTGGAAACACTCAGTGAGGATGGCACTCCAAAGAAGAAGAAAATCCGCACACGTGTAATCAAGAAGGTTAAGGGTGACAAACAAGAAGTCACCAAGATCGAAACCGTCGAAGAGGATGACAAACAACCCGAAACCACTGTCACAGTTGAAGAGATTCCAGTGGAGGAAGAACAACCTGAAGAAATCAAGGAGCTTCCAGAAGAAGTTCACGTGGTGGAAACTATTTCTGAAGACGGCACTCCAAAGAAGAAGAAGATCCGTACACGTGTTATCAAGAAGGTTAAGGGTGACAAACAAGAAGTCACCAAGATCGAAACCGTCGAAGAGGATGACAAACAACCCGAAACCACTGTCACAGTTGAAGAGATTCCAGTGGAGGAAGAACAACCTGAAGAAATCAAGGAGCTTCCAGAAGAAGTTCACGTGGTGGAAACTATTTCTGAAGACGGCACTCCAAAGAAGAAGAAGATCCGTACACGTGTTATCAAGAAGGTTAAGGGTGACAAACAAGAAGTCACCAAGATCGAAACCGTCGAAGAGGATGACAAACAACCCGAAACCACAGTCACAGTTGAAGAGATTCCAGTGGAGGAAGAACAACCTGAAGAAATCAAGGAGCTTCCAGAAGAAGTTCACGTGATTGAAACTATTTCTGAAGACGGCACTCCAAAGAAGAAGAAAATCCGCACACGTGTTATCAAGAAGGTTAAGGGTGACAAACAAGAAGTCACCAAGATTGAAACCGTTGAAGAGGATGACAAACAACCCGAAACCACTGTCACGGTTGAAGAGCTTCCCGTGGAGGAAGAACAACCTGAAGAAATCAAGGAGCTTCCAGAAGAGATTCGTGTGGTGGAAACAATCAGTGAGGATGGCACTCCAAAGAAAAAGAAGATCCGTACACGTGTGATTAAGAAGGTTAAGGGTGATACCGAGGAAGTAACAAAAATCGAAACCATTGAAGAGGACGATAAAAATCCGAAGACCACTATAACTGTGGAGGAATCAGATGTAAAGAGTCCATTTGGTGAAAAGCTGAAACTTAAAAAGCGAGTTGTTGTTCATAAACCTGAAGATGATATTTCCGTGGTGGAGCTACCTGAAAGAAAATCTATAATTATTTCTGAAAAGCCAGATGGCACTCCTACCAAAACAGTTATTAAGACAAAAATCATTAAAAAAGTTCAAGGTCCCAATATGGAAGTCACCAAAGTTCAGACTGTTGAAGAATACGAAAAACCACCATTGACAACAGTGACAGTTGAGAACTTCGAAGCCCCGTTCCCTGATCTTCCCGAAGAAAAGATCACAGAGATTGTTGTCCTTCCAGATGAAATTATTGAGTCGCAAACTATAGATGAAGACGGCCAAGAAAAAATAATAAAAACCAAAAAACGGATCATAAAGAAACCGAAAGATGAGTTTAATGAAGAAGTGACTGAAATTGGCATTACTGAACAAGAATCAGGAGAGCCAATTTACAGCATAACTATCAAGGAACTCCCCATTACTGAACCTTCTCAAACTGATAATAAGTCATTTGAGTTACCGGAACAAGTTTCTGAAATAGAGTTGGTTAATCCTGATGGAACGAAGAAGAAAAAGACGGTTAAAACACGATCCTTCAAAAAGAATATTGATGACAATCTTGATGAGGTCACTACAGTTAACATAATTGAAGAAGAAAATATGGAACCAATAACTACTGTGCAAGTTGAAATTCTTCCCGTCGAGGAATCTTCAGTATTGCCAATTCCAATTGAAGAGTTACCGGAAGAAACTGTAATTGAAGAAGTTTCTGAAAACAAAAAGCCGAAAAAGAAGACTACCAAAACGCGAACATTCAAAAAACAGGGTCCTGAAGAAGAAGAATATTATCAAATTCAAACTATCGAGGAAGAAGGCAAAGAGCCATATTCGTTGGTACGGGTTGTAAGTGATGAGAACATTGCTGACATTATAGACATTAGCAAGCTTGATGATGAACAACTTCCCAAACACAAAAAACAAAAGCCACACAAACAGAGGGGTAAGAACACAATTCACTACACCATGCATACACCACATCTTACACGAAAACTAAAAAAAATGAAGTATACGCTATACCCATTTAATATTATATTGTACTCTTAATAGGGTTATTTCATTATA
This sequence comes from Drosophila sulfurigaster albostrigata, assembly GCF_023558435.1. Lineage (NCBI taxonomy): Eukaryota > Metazoa > Arthropoda > Insecta > Diptera > Drosophilidae > Drosophila > Drosophila sulfurigaster. The sequence continues at coordinate 46,760,659 of NC_084883.1, forward strand.
ATTTGTATTTTTGACGCTCTATATTGTTTTTAGTTTTTACATCTATTTTTTATAGAGCTTAAAAAAAGAGCTTAATAACAATTATTTTTTTTTGTAATGTTATTAACAAATTTTTCCAATCATTTTACAACAATGAAAATTACACAACAAACATGAACACAGCGGAGAAACCAGAACACACTGAAACGGAACATCCAGTTTACATTACAACATTTAAATCTGTACAAAATGAAGATGGCGAAACAACAATTCAAACAGAAAATAAAAGAGTTTCTCACGAGGAAGGCATCGTTGTTGAGGAAGTACTCAGTGACACAGAACCCAATGTGGATGACATTACACAATCAAACGTTGAAATTACTGAAGTCAGCGAGCCTACAGGTGAATTTCTTAAAATACTTTTTTTTTGCACATTGAAATATAAATACATGCATACTGTGGTTTAATTACACATATTAGAGATGGATTACATCAAGTCCTTTAAAAAATATGTATTTGCGAGATAGGTTTCTAAATTAACTCAACTACATAAATATGTACTTGGTTTGAGATTGCGACTTATATGTTTTGAATAAAAGTGATACACGAATAGCTTCAAATTCATTAACACAAAACAAATTCAAACAAAACAAAAACATAAATACTTAAATACAAGACACTCTGTTTAAATATTTTGGCACTATAACTAGTACTAACAAATATTTCTGAAACTCTACCTAAGTACGTGTACGTTATATGTACTCAGGATGTATTTGTAAAAAAATGAGCCTAATACGTACATTACAAATATAGATATAAATATAGATTAACAGAAAATGCAAGTATATAAACACTAAACTTTATACAAAATCCAAAGTTTATGTGTTGTAAAGCATTATAAAAAATGCAAATATAATTTTAACAAAATAGTTTAGTGCTAACACACAAACACATAATTTTCTCTCAAACAGACCAATACAACAAAGAGTACACTATCACTGAACCTGATGATGTAAGTGAAGACACCATACCTACACAGACTACAGATAAAAAACCAAAACAGAAAAAGACACAACCAATTCATTTCGAACAGATTGACGAGACTGGGGAAATCGAAGGGGGATCTAGTGAGCCAAAAGACAAAGTTAAAAAGAAGCGTAAGGTTAAGGTTGATCAAGATAAATTAGGTGAAGATGTGGTTGAGCAAAGTCCTGTTGATGAAAGCCAGCCAGGGCCACTTTCGAAAAAAGACAAACCTAAAAAGAAGAAAATCATTAAGTCAAAGAAGGATGAAATGGATGATTATATTCAATTCCTTATCCATCAGGAGATTCCTAAAACGGTTTTACAACCGTATCTTCGCACAGAAATGGAACTTCCTCAAAGGGCTCGTCGTGATTCTTCTATTAAACCAATAAAGCTTACTGCAATGAAGATTGAAAAGGTTGAGGTTAGACAACCGAAAATGATTCAAATAAGTTCAGTGGCGGAATTCCCGCAAATGTTGAAATTGAAGACACCCAAGCAACGACCACAGGAAGAGAAGAAACGGCGATCTAGCGAAGCCTCGTTTAAAAATAAGAAACTTAAGAGTTTGATAAGGTTTATACCATTCTCACCATATTGTTTCCCGTATACGGTTATTGAGCTGGATATCAATCGAGAAAATGGGCAGCTCTCTCGAAATTTAGAAGAGGCTGAGGAAATATTAAAGCTAAGACCTCAGAAATTCAAGCACACCAAGCCCGAAAAAGCTGATTTGGAAACATTTGACATAGAAAGCATCGACAACGAGGATAAACCGATAGGCGAAGAGCAAGTGAAATCAAAGTACAAACGTTCAAAGAAAAACAAAGACGAAGAAGTTAACGAACCCAACAAACTAAAGATTGGTAAAGGAAAAATTCCACAAAATATTGAGGACATTGAAACTGTTGAATTGAAACCAGTTAAGTTGGATAAAGAAATCGAGGATATAACAGAGAAGCCAGAGAAGCCAATCGAAGAAAAACAACCGAAAAAGAAGGCGAGAAAACCTAAGGAGACCGACGAAACACTTGATTCGATACCGTTTGTGGATAGGGATGACGAGGAAATTGGAGATTTGAAACCATCGTTCAAATATGAGTTGGTAGAATTAGAGCCTGAAGAAAAATCGGAAGAGCAAGACAATCAAACTGAAGAAAATCCAATAACAGAACCCAAGAAGAAACGTAAATTAAAGCTTAAGACAGAACGTGAAGAGAACATAGTAGAAATTGTTGACGTTTCTCCAAATGATACCGATGAAAAAATATATGAAATAACTGTAACTTCTTCAGAAATTGATGAAACTGATTCAAAGGAAAAGAAAATTCTTAAAAAGAAAGTGAAGCGCATGAATAAACTCGAATTGGATGAATTTATAGTAGAACTGAAAGAACAACCTGACCAAAATTTCTACGAAAATACTATGCACGATTTCTATGAGGTTAAGTTAACTGAGTTGCAACCAGAAGACATTTCTACTGATAAACCAGCAGAAAAAACTAAAAAACGTAAAATTCTGCATAAACGAGGAGAAGATGAAGAAATTGTTGAGATTGTTGAAACTGTTTCAATGCCCGGAGAGGAGCCACTATATGAAGTGACAATAAGATCGTCTGAATCTGAAAATAAAATTGATAGTCAAGACACAACCGATAAGCCAAAAATTAAAACTAAAAAGATGAAGAAGAACGACCTAGATGCCTATATACAACAACTGATAAATGCTGAAATTCCAGTAACAGAACTAGAAAAATATGAAAAAACCGAAATTGACGCTAAGCCAAAGAAGCCCAAGAAGATTAAGACTAAGCCGCTTCAGGACACACTTGATGAAGGTGAAGCTTTTGAAATTGGTATTAGCCAGCAAGAACCGATTAAAAAATCCAAGTCTAAGAAACCAAAGCCATTAACTAAGGAAGAACAAGAGGTCATAATTGAACAAGATGATGTTCCTTCGTACGATGAATTCACAATTAACACTATCGACTCTCAGCCTGTTTCAAAGGAATTCGTGGAAGAGGAAGTTCATGAAGAACCTCTTAATGTTGATGACATTATAATGGAAATTCATGAAACACTTCCTATCGTTATTTTAGAAGAATATGCTGAAGATGTTCCGCAAATTGTAGAAGAGCTTGATCAAACTGAAAGGAAAATAACCAAAAAGCGTAAGGTCAAAACAAGAAAGGGATCAAAGCAGTATGAAATTGAAATTGTCGAAACAGAAAGGCCAGAAGATGAGCTTGACGATGCAAAGATCTTAATTATTACAACCGAAATTGTGAAGGACAGTCCAGATGGTAATAATAAAGAACCTCATGCTCCACAGAAAACGGTTAGAAAAGTGAAAAAAAGATAAACTTAAGGAATACATCGTTAGCGTAGTTGAAGAGGCTCCTACAGAACTTATTGCTAAACTTTCTGAAGATGTTTCTGTAGTTATTAAAGAAAAGAGTTTAGCCGATGACGATTTTACAAGCTTCACTACTACAGTAATTGATGACGTTACTGATACCGATGTGCAGCAAGTTGAAGAAGAAGCTGGCATCTCAACAAGATTGCCAAAAGAAAAGAAGAAGAAAATACTTAAGCCAAAAAAAAGTAAAAATATCGGAAGATCAGTCACTTGATGTTGATCAGGAGGACCAGCAAGTGGACTATAATAGTGATGAAGTTCAATCACCCTCTGAACTACCAAGTAAGGATTATTTGGTCGAAATCACCGAAAGTATACCTAAGACAAAGAAGAAACCCGTAAAGAAACAGACTAAAGAACTAAATCCAGCTCCTATTTCCGAACATGTAATTCGTATTGAAGAGCTCGAACCTGAGGTAATAACTGAACAAATTATCAATGAAGAAGGAAAGGAAGTCGAAAAAATAACATCAAAGCGAAAAATAAAGAAGAAAACTGGTCCTCAAGAATATCTAATTGAAGTTATAGAAACTTACGTAGACAATCAGCCTGAAGAGGAATTAGTTATACAGACTACAGAAGTAACTCCCGTGCCAGAGTCCGAGACACCTAAGGATCACAAAATAAAAATTGTGAAAAAGGAAAAACCCAAAACAGAAAGTGTAGATAGTTATATTCAAAAGTTAATAGAGGAAGAATTACCTAAAGTAGAACTTGAGAACTTTGAGACCACCATAACAGATTCTGTACCAGATGTAAAGAAACCAAAGATAACAAAGAAACATCACAAGAAAACTATGGAAATCGTTGATGGTATTCCACATACAGTACATGAATTCACAATACAAGAGTTTGAGCCTGAAGAAGAAAAACCAATTCCGGAGTTCACAACAGAAATTGAAGATACGGATACCGCAGAAACGATAAAAGATTTTGAAGTCGAGGTGCAAGAACAACAAAAACCTAAAACTAAGCCAAAGAAAGACAAGAAATCGAAGATTGATGTCGTCGAGCAAGAACCAGTTAAAATTGAAGATATTGCAGAGACTGTAAAAGTAACACAAGATGTTGCAGAAGACGGCAAAATAAAAGAAGTTCAAGTGAAAAAGCGTAAGATTATCCGAAAACAGGGCCCAACAGAGCATATTTTCGAAATAACGGAGACCACAAAGAGTGATGAGCCACTCACTGAAGTTACTGTTATTGAGGTTGCAGAAAAAGAGGAAGCCTCCGACCAAATAGTAGAGAAACCCCAGAAGGTGAAAACTTCGATCAAAAAACCAAAGAAGCTCAAGCCAGAAGAAGTAGAAGACTATGTTATAAATATTGTGGAAGAGTTTGCAAGGCCTTTGGATGAAGATAAACTTATTGATATAGTGGAAGATACTCCTGAAACTCCTGAAGCTAAGCCAGTTAAGCACAAGAAATCTAGTAAAAAAGCGACGGATCATATTATTCGAATTGAGGAACTAGCTCCAGAAACTATAATTGAAGACGTAGTCAACGAAGAAGGCGAACAAGTTAAGCAAGTAAAAACAACCAAAAAGCTCAAGAAAAAGGATGGTCCAAAAGAGTATTTAATCGAGATAACCGAAACTTATCAAGAAAATAAGCCAGAAGCAGATATCGAATTCACCACTATCGAAATACCTAAGGAGGACGTCTCTACGGAGGAAGAGCCACAACCAATTAAGGTGGTACAAAAAATTAAGAAGAAGAAGGCAGTGAAAGACGATTTAGATAAATACATTCAAGAGCTTATTGAACGTGAAATCACCAAAACTGATCTTGAACAATATGAACCAACTGAAATGGAAACTAAGCCCAAACAACCCAAGAAAAAGGTCAAACATCATGTCAAGAAGAGAGAGGAAATAATTGATGGACTTCCTGTAACCATACATGAATTTGATGTTTCCGAAGAAGAATCGGAACTTCTGGAGTCAGAATCAGAGCAACAATTAGATGAAACTGAGACTTTGCCCTTACTTCCAGATGAGTCCAGTAAATATTTAGTGAACGTGTTTGACGAAATCGTAGAACCTACAAAATACACTGAAGACATTACCGACACACTCATAGAACCGACTAAAAAAGAAAAGTCGCTTAAAAAGAAAAAGGTGGAGAAAGCTCCCATAATTTTAGACGAGGTAGATGCAGTAACAGAAATTATAAAACAGCCAACTGAAGACGGTACATTGAAGGACGTTACTGTGAAAAAACGTAAAGTAAAGCATAGGCAGGGTTCGCAGCAATTCGTTTTTGAGATAACTGAAACTACTAGAGAAGATCAACCTTTGGCAGAAGTTACAGTTATCGAGGTAACAGAAAATATACCTCAAAGTGAAGAACAACAACCAGTTATAGCCCACAAAACAGTTAAGAAACCGAAAAAATTGAAAATGGATGACATCGAGCAATATATTGTTAATGTTATTGACGAGTTTGTCCAAGTTTCTCAAGATAATGTTCCGGAAGATGAAGTCAAGGAAATTGAGGAAGATGTTCCCAAGAAACCGAAAAAATCATCGAAAAAATACAAAATCAGTGAGCATGAGGAATTGGAGCAAGTTAGTCCAGATATAAAAGAAGAAGTTAAAGATCAATTGGAACAAGAAATTGTTGAAAGCCCAGATCAATACCCCGATTTTACGATTGATATTAAAGAAGATATTCCTATCGATGAAAAGAAACCAAAAAAATCAAAGAAACAGCCAAAGGCGGTGACTGTCGATGAATCTAAACAGCCTGAGCAGGAAAACTTCTTAATTAAAGTATCATCTACAGAGGAATTGAAGAGAGCTGAGTCACCAGAGCTAGAGTCCATTGTATCGCAGCCGGAAGAAATTCAACCAGATGAGCAACCAATTTTCCATATTGAAGAAATTGAAACTGTTGCAGATTTGAGTGAAGAACAGGATGACAAGGTCGAGACTCCTCAAAAAGTTGTAACAAAGCGAAAGATCAAAAAGCAAATTGGTCCCAAAGAAGAAATTATCGAAATCGTCGAAACTATAAAGGATGGCTTGCCAGAATTTGAAGTTACAGTAATTACTGAAGAGTCCAAAAATGAAGATGTTGAAATTCCTCAAGAAGAAAAGCCAAAGAAAGTAAAGAAAACTAAAAAGGTTCAAAAGGATGATTTAAATGATTATATACAAAAACTAATTGAACAGGATATTCCAAAATCCGAACTTGAGAAATATGAAAAAATCGATTTTGATGAACCTGTTAAAATGAAAAAGAAGCCTGTCAAGAAAGTTAAGGTCACAGAAGATCAACCCCAAGACACTTCAGAAATATCAGTTGCTGAGACACCCGCAGAAAAATCAATGTCATCACAAAGTTCTGTGGACGAGCCTCAACTTATGATAACCGTCAAAGAATTTGAAGCACCAATGCCTGAAGAGTCTTCTTTCGAGGTAACTGTTCTTGAAGAATTTGTGGAAAACAAGCCAATTCCAGACGAACAGGGCGAAGTGAAAATTAAGGAAGTGAAAACTAAAAAAATTAAGCAGAGGAAGGGTCCAGAAGAAATAATTCATGACATAACAGTTATTCGGGACAAGGATACAGACGAATCTGAAATTACAATAGTGACTTCCAGTCCAAGCCAAGTCGAAGATCAAGAACAAGAAAAACCAGTAAAGAAGGAAAAACGAATTAAAAAGATTAAAAAGGACGATGTTGACAATTTCATTCAAGCAGTTATTGAAGAAGATTTGCCAAAAGAGACTGAGGATATTGTCGATATTATCGAAGAAGCATCTCCTAAGCAAACTACTACCAAGCCGAAAAAAGTAAAGAGGAAGGAAATTGAACCAACAACTGAGGAATCGAGTCCGATTGTTGACAATGTTCAACTTGTCGAACAAGAAGCTGAGAAAGAACCCATAAGGGAAGAAGAGGTTCAAGTAGAAGAGACAATTCCATCTCCTGAAAAGCCTGAAGAAGTTGTTGCCCCCGAAGACGTCAAAATTTCTCAAAAGAAAAAGAAACCAGTTAAAGAAAAAGTAAAGGTTATTGAAGAGCAACCTGAGAAAAATGCTCCTGAGCAGTCGTTGGATGTTGTCGAACAAGACACTGATATTGAAAAGCCCGACAATACCGAATACAGCGTGACTTTCACTGAAGAACAACCAAAACATGAGAAGAAAACAGAAAAGACTCCAAGCAAGGTAAAGCAAATTGAAGATCAACCAGAACAATCAAAATACGAAATATATGTCAAGGAAAGTATCGCTGAACCCGAAAACCAATATCCATTAAACGTTGAAGTTATCGAAAGTGAAACAAAATCAGAAGAAACTACAGATGATGCTGGTGATATTCATAAAGTGGTTACAACTAAACGAAAGATAAAACGTCCAAAGGGTGAAACGGACGAAGTTATTGAAATTATTGAAGTAGTAACTGATGACCAACCTGATGCAGTGATTACAATTGTAGAATACCAGCCCGAGCAACCACAAAATGATGAAAAGCCAAAAGAGCCGAAAAAGAAAACAAAGAAAATCAAGAAAGATGACATTCACGATTATATTCAAAAACTAATAGACATGGAAACTCCAAAAACTGAACTTGAGAAATATGAGAAAATTGATTTTGAGCCGTTACCTAAGGAAAAGCCCACAGAACCTTTGGAAGTTAGTGTAACAGATACTTCTCAAACTGAAAAACCAAAGAAAGACAAAAAATCGAAACCAAAGGAATTAACTAAAACAGAAGAATCGCTGCCACAGCCATATGCTGATATTAAGGTCATAGAGGAAGAAGCTCCTGAAAAACCTGTGGTTCCTGTGGAAGTGGTAGAAATAAAACCAAAAGAAGTGGAAATCAAGGAAGTAATTACTGAAGAGGGTATTCCCGTTCAAGAGAAAACCACTAAGCGTGTCTTGAAAAAGAAGGGACCACAAGAAGACACAACTTACAAAATCACCACAATTGAAAGTGAAGATAAGGAATCTGTTACGGTTATTGTTGATGAGGAACCAGAAGTTGCTCCAGTAGATATAACTGAAAGTCAACCAGAGAATGAGGACGTTAAAGCACCAAAAGCAAAGCCAAAGAAAACGGTCAAGAAAATTAAAAAGGATGATTTGGACGATTATGTCAAGAAATTAATTGAGGAAGAAATACCAAAGATCTCAATGGAAAAGTACGAAAAGGTGGAAATGCCAGAAAAACCAAAGCAACCAAAAGAAATCCCAAGCGAAAGTATTCCAGAAGAGGTTACACCTACTAAGCCAGAACAACCATTAGCAGATCTTGAATCAATCAAACCTAAAAAGACCAAAACAATTAAGCCACAGTCAGTTGAGAAGATAGAACAAAAAACCAGACGAACCGACAGAGACTATTGTAGGAACTGAAGACGTTACGGAAGACACACCAAAACATATTGCACACCCCGAGGACACAGCCACAGCACAAATTACACCAAGCGCACAAGATGAGAAATCTACTCAAGAAGACACTAAAGATACAATTCAGAAAACAATTAAGCATAAGAAAGCTAAGCCAGACACAGTTCAAAGCGTTGAAACAAGTAAGTTATTAGATGAGAGTTTTGGAGCCTTAAAATTCCCACCGCACATGCAGCATTTGCTCCTTTGTCTGTGTCTTTTGCCTTTGTTAACGTCCTTTTAAATCTACGTTGAACTCCAATTTTTTGCGCCTATACCTTCCTCGTTTTGTCTGTTTCACTTTCCCTTATTATTTCTTACACTCTTTCTCTCTCTTCTTTTACACTGAATTTGTGCTCCCTAATTTGAGAATAAATTCTATTATTATATTTCAGCCGGTTATACTCTATACCTTTATAAACACAATAACCACCCAAACCTAACCCAATGCATGTTTATGTACTTCAATAATCTATCCACTTATTTTTAAATTATATTCCATATTTCAATTAATCAACATATTCTGTAATATGACTAACAGTTTCTTTGTACTTATATGTAACATTTTTTTTAATATATAGGATTTTTTTTTATTTTGGGCAAGTGCTCAAGTTAATCGAAACAAACGCTGTATATAGTGTTAAATATTTATCAAGCTCTACGATATGCTTGCCTTCTTCTGCGAAAGCAATGCACGGATTCATCTAGGGGCCTAAGAATTAAATTACTAACTATAAATAAATTTTTATATTAGGTGAAGCACCCGAGGTTCATAAGGATTATCACATAAGCGTAATCGTAGAAGAACCAGTTGAAAAAGAAGAACAGCCCGACAGGATTTTGGAAGTGAGAGTCATTGATGAAGTTGCCGAAATCGAAGAATCACAGCCCATCGTTGAAGAAGTCGAAGAAGAGGATGAACAACCAACAGATGGTACTGTTGAAGATGTTACGAAGCCAAAAACAAAGAAGAAGAAGATTGTCAAAAAGAAGACCAATGAACACGATGATATTATTCAAAAGCTGCTTGAGCAAGAGATTGAAAAAACCGAATTGGAAAAATACGAGAAAATGGAGTTTGATCTTCCTAAGAAACTAAAACCAGAGTTTGCAAACCTTGAACCAATGAAAATTGAGCGAACCGAACACAAGCCAACAAAGGTGACAATTGTTGAAGCTGCAGAGGTTCCAAAGACTGTTAAGTTGAAGCCTGGCAAACGGAAGGAAAAGCCTTCTGAAGAACAGGCAGTACAACTTCCCAAATTCAGGCTAAAGACGCGCATGACAATGGTCGAATATCCGCCAGTACCTCAAATACCAAAACTGACTGACATAGGTGCAGTAAAAGACAATGGTGAGCTCTCTCGCAATATTGAAGAAGCCGAGGAGGTATTGAAGTTTAAGCCCCACAAGACAAAGAAAATCAAGAAAATAAAGGATGACTTAGAGAAGGTGGAGCTCGAAAAGTATGAGAAATACGTTAGTAGCGAAGAAGAACCCGAAGAACAGAAGCCATACCAGAAACCAGAAAAGGCTCAAAAGACAGAAGAAAGTCCTGAAGATGTCAAACTTAAGATTGGCAAGGGCAAGAAGAAGCCTAAGGAGGAAGAGTCTCAAGAAAATGTTACTCTCAAAAAGATACCACAGAAACCTGTAGAAAGTGAAGAAGTGGTTGAAAAGAAACCTAAGGAAAAGGATGTAGTAGTTATTGAAGAACTTCCAAAGCAGCCCAAGGAACAGGACATTCAAGTCGAACCGTTTGAGCCAATTGATTTTGAGCATCCTGAATATGTACCAGAGGAGCTTGAACAAATCGAGCAACCCGAAAAGCCCGAAAAGACGAAGAAACCCAGTAAGACCAAATACAAGCCAAAGGAGAAATCCAAACCGGAACAGGACACTATCATAACAGAAATTGTTCCTGGTAAGCCTAAGGAAGAAGAAGAGGTACCTGAACAACAAGTTAAGTTCCGTAAACCTGAGAGTAAAGCTCCTGAAGAGACTGACACTCAAATTAAATTAAAGCCTGTTCAAAAACCTGTTGAGGACACAGTAGTTGAAGATGTCGTTGTTAAGTCCAAGGACGAGGAACCTCAGCCTACAGTTGAAGAGTCTAAGCCCGTTGAGGAAGTGAAAAAGCCTAAGAAAACGAAATCTAAACCAGTTGCACAAAAAGAAGAAGAAACTACAGTGGAACAACCAACAGAATTTGAGATTTCAGTTAAGGACGAGGAAATAATTAAAGAAAAGCCAGTTGAAGAAGAAAAGCCTAAGGAAGTAAAGGTAAAACAAAAGAAACCAAAGGAGGCTCCTGCTGCAGAAGTTGAAATCGTCGAGGAAACACAGACTGTCGATGTACCTGAAGACATACCCGTTGAGTACAAAATTACTACAACTGTTTTGGAACCCGAGGAAGCTCCAAAGGAACATCAAGTCAGGGTTTTGGACTTTGATGAAAGGCAAGTCACTACTGAGGAAGTTGTTGAAGAAAAGGTTGTAACAAGAAAGAAGAAGCCAAAGCCTCAACAACCAGAAGAATTTGAAGTCACTCTAAAGGAGCCAGAGGAAACACAACCAGAACCAGAAGAAATCACTGCTGAGGTTGTGATACCAATAAAACAACCTGAACAGGAACCTGAGCAGTACGAAGTGGAATTGAAGTTAACCGAACCACAACCACAAGAACAGGAAATAACAGTTAAGAAGAAACCTAAGAAGAAGCCTGTGGAGGAGGTAAGAGAAGTGGAACAACACGTGGTGAAAGAAGTGGAAGTCCAACCGGCCGAAGAAGAAGAGGTTATTGTTCAAGATGAGCAAATTAGTCAAACTGATACTCCGAAATCTTTCGAGTTCCAAATTACTGAAACGCAAGCTCCTCAAAAGAAACCTGAAGAAGTTATCGAAGAAAAGCCGGTTGAAAAGGTGAAAGAAAAGGCACCCAAACCGATTGAAAAGCCAGGCTCTTACCAGATCAGCATTAAAGAATCTCAAGTTGAAAATGTTCTCGAAACGACAAAGCAGCCAGAAGAGGAAGTTCCTGAAGAGGTAGTTTTTGCCCCAAGGCCAAAAGAAGATAAAACATTTGAGGCAGAGTTTGTCATAACGGAACCAAAACGTGAAGAGATTACCGAAGTTGAAGCCGAAATCAAACCGAAGAAGACTAAGAAACCAAAGAAAACTGAGGAGGCCGTTAGTCACGATATTAAGGTTGTCGAAGTATCTGCACCGGAGGAAGTAGTAGATGAAGCTCCACAAATTGAAATTGTTGAGAAAGAAACAGTGATTGCTGAAGAAAAGCCGGATGAATATACAATTCGTGTATCTGAAACACAAGAAGCACAACCAGATGAGCCTACACTTGCACAATTTACTGTAAAGAAGGCAAAGCCTACTCCAGAAGCTACTGAGGAGCCGGAAGCTGAGTTTGTTCTTAAAGAAAGCAAGCCAATTGAAACGGTTACCGAAGACGCCCAAATAAAGACGAAGAAGCCCAAAAAGAAGGTTAAGGATGTTGAGGCAGAGGAATTAAAGATACAGATTTCGGAAGAAGTCCCACAAGAAGTTCCAGTAATCGAAGAAATCGAAGAAGTTGCAATCAAAGAAAAAGAGGAAGCTCCTGTGGAATATAAATCGTATGAAATTGGAGTGAAGGAAACAGTTCCAGAAAAGCCAGTGGCACCTGTGGAAGAAGAATTGGTTGTTGAACCAGTCGTTGAAGAGCCTCAACCTGCACCTGAAGAACTAAAGGTGAAAGTAATTGAAGAAACTCCACGTGAAATTATAGAAGAAGTTGTGGAGGAGGACGTTAAAGTTATTCGTAAGAAGAAACCCAAGCCACAAGTTTCAGAAGAGCCGGAGACTCAAGTGAGCTTTACAGGTCCAAAGCCGGTAGATGAGGTTGAAGCAGTACAAAGCGTCACCATCGTACCTGAAGTTCCAACTGATGAGGAGGCTGCTGAGCTCAAGATAACCGTTATTGATGAAATTTCTGAGCCCCAGGAACTAATTCAAGAAATAGAAGAAATCGACATTATTGAAGAAGAAAAGATTCAACCTATTCCGGAAGATATACCCGCAGACTTTAAGTTTAGTCTTAAAGAGACTGAGGCACCAAAGGAAACGGTCGAGGAGTTACCAGAAGAACAATTTACCATTAAGAAGAAGAAAAAGGTGCCTGAGCAACTTATTGTCGAAGAACCTGAAGCTGTATTCGAAATTAAGCCCAAGCCACAAGTCGAGGAGGTTACTGAAGAAGCCAAGATCAAGAAAAAGTCCAAAAAGCCAGTTAAAGAAGAAGAAGCTGCCGCAGAACTTAAAGTAACAGTCGTCGAGGAGGTAGCACCAGGCCCAGATGTTATTGAGATTGTGGAAGAAGTTGAGGAAACTCCAGAAGAAAAAATTGTCGAACAGCCAGAAGAGAAACCAGCTGAGTACAAATTCAAGGTTTCTGAAAGCCAACCAGAAGCTCCAGAAGTACCTGAAGAGCAGCAAGTATCGCTGCCGAAGAAAATACCAAAGCCCGTTCAAGTGACTGAAGAGCCTGAAGCTGAAGTTACTCTAAAACCTAAACCAAAGGTTGAAGAAGTAAAAGAAGAAGCAAAAATAATCAAAAAGAAACCTAAGAAGCCAGTTGTGGAAGAAGCTGCTGAAGAAGTGACTGTCAAGGTCGAAGAAGAAATCACTCCAGAGCCAATAGTTGTAGAGGAAGAAGTAATTGAAGAGGTTCAAGTTAAGAAATCAGAAAAACCATCCCCTGAAGAAGAAATTGATGCTGCCGTTTTTAAATTAAAGAAGCCTGAATCACCTGAAGAAGACGAAGTGGTAGCAGAGGTTACTCTGAAGCCAAAGGTTCCCAAGGAAGTTCAGGAAGAAGAGTTCTCGGTGGACGTCAAGCTACCAAAGGAAAAGAAGGTTTCTGAGGAAACATCTAACGAAACAGTGCAACTTAAGAAAAAGAAGAAGCCACAGAAACCTGTAGAAGAGGCTGCTGATGAACTCCAACTCCAACAAACTGTTATTGAAGAAAGACCAGTTGAGATTGAAGAAGAGGAAATTGTTGAGGAAGCCGTTATTATACGTAGAAAGCCTAAAAAACCTATTGAACCAACTATTGAAGACCTTGAAGAAACTGAATTTAGCCTTTCATTCAAAAAACCACATACCATTACTGAAGGTGTGGAAGAGGCAGCAACAGTTCTGAAGAAACGTCCAGTTAAACCTACCACCCACGACGAAGCTGCAGCAGAATTGTCAATAAAACGTCTAGAGGAAGAATACGAAGAAGGCGATGATATTGAAGAATTTGTTGTTAGCCAGCGTAGAAAGCCTAAGGAGTTGCAAATTACAGATGAAGCAGACCAAGAGTACACAGTCAAGAAGCTTAAACGTCGCAAGAAGGTTGACATTCCAGAATTCACAGATGTTGAAAACGTTACTTTCCGCGCTAAGAGCACAAAAACCAAAGAAGACGTTGACCAAGAATTCAATATTGCTCTTGATTCCTATGCTGAAGAAGAGGTATCAATGTCTGGAAAGGTGAAAATTAAGAAACCTATTAAAAAGACGTACTCTGAAGCAACAGACGAGGCAAAGATCAAAATCATACAGGACTATGATGACGGGGAAGGTCCAATCATTGAAGAAATACGCGACGACGAGGATACCATAGATGAAGTTGAAGAGCCAGAGGAGTACATGGTAGAAGAATTACCTCCAGATGAGGTAGACTTCAAGCTTAAACCAAAGAAGCAACCTAAGCCAACTTACTCGGTTCAAGACGAAGAGGAAGAACAATTCCTTATTGGTATTCGACAGCCGAAACGCGATTCTGTAACGTATGACGAAGATTCTCTTACATTCAAAAAGAAGCGTAAAGTCATTCAACAACTCTTTAATGAAGGTACGTAGGTTCTCTAGATATGAAATCAATTTGTCAAATATTTAAATATAATTATCAACTTGGTTTAATTTAAACATCTGCTTATATGGCAATAGCTTACAAAATGAGGTAAAACTCCCTTGAAAAAAAAACACAAATGTTAGTAGCTAACGCATAACGATCCATTGTTTACGCAACCTTTTGTTTTTCTAATACCAATTCGCATATTAAAGAATATTGTGCATAAATAACGTATTTACCTTTCACTTTGTAACAGATGGCGCTTCACTTAACATTACCAGAGAAATGGATGTGGAAGGTAAGTAAATGATAAAATCGAACAACGGTGTATAGTATAATGCTAATATTATCAAATTATTTTTAGAATCCAATACCGAGAACATTATGTATTCTATTTGCAATTATATTGCGGACAACGACGAGGCTATTAACTTAGTTGAGGGTGAAAAGGTCCTGGTTATTGGTCGCCATAGCTCTGAATGGTGGTACGTCAAGAAGAGCATCACAGAGGAAGAAGGTTGGGTACCCGCCCAATACCTTATGGGACCCGAGGAATATGACCAATATGTTCAAAACAAACTGCATGAGAAGATCGATAAGTTACCCGTCTTTGAAAGTAAGTTTACATTTAACTAAGCCTTGTTGTTGTCTAACACTCTGCTGAACTGTCTCGTCTACGTTATTAACACATTTCAATTAATGTTTTGTGATTGTGCAAATGAAGGACCTGGACCTGAAGACAAGCCGATTGCCCCACGTTTCATTGAAAAACTGCAGCCTATTCATTCACTTGATGGTTACACTGTTCAGTTCGAATGTAAGGTTGAGGGAAGTCCAAGACCTCAGATTGCGTGGTTCCGCGAAACTGCTATCATTAAGCCTTCGCAAGACTTCCAAATGTTCTATGATGATGATAATGTAGCCACTTTAATTATTCGCGAAGTTTTCCCAGAAGACGCTGGCAAATTTACTTGCGTGGCCAAGAATGCCGCTGGCTTCACATCAACCACAACAGAATTGATTGTGGAAAGTCCTTTATCCGATCATGGCTCAGATGCCACTGCATTGTCACGCAGGAGTATGTCGCGTGAATCCTCATTGGCTGATATCCTTGAGGGCATTCCACCAACATTCTCACGCAAGCCCAAGGCACAATATGTCGACGAGGGCAGCAACGTTATACTGGAATGCCGCCTTGTTGCGGTTCCCGAGCCCGATATTGTGTGGACCTTTAATGGCGAAGATATCGATGAGGAGGAAATTAAAAACATTCGTATCGTAACTGAATCTGATATGCACATGTATTGCAGCGTTGTTCATATTACTAAAGTGAAGAAATCTCAGGAGGGGACCTATGAAGTTATCGCCACAAACCGTGAGGGCGAGTCGCGTCTGCCCATCACACTTAAGGTGCGAACTTCCGACAAAGAAGCCCCACAAATTCTAGAACCGCTGCGTAACATGGTAGTTCGTGAAGGAGAGAGCGTCATGCTTTCTACCCAGATTGTTGGCAATCCACCACCCAAGGTAACGTGGTACAAGGATGGCAAGCCTATTAAGAATGGCAAGACAGATAAGGATATTCATACTCTTACCCTCATCACGCCAAAGAAGTCGGAGAAGGGAGAATATACTGTCAAGGCTGTCAATCCTTTGGGCAGTGTGGAAACTACTGCTAATCTGACGATTGAAGGTATGTTCAATGTTTAATGTTATTTTTCAGCTAAGTAAATATTTTCAAAATTTTTCGGCAATGAATCATTAAATGTTTCTTATTTAGAACCGACAACTGGTAATGCTGAGCCTCCACTGTTTGTGGAACGTTTCGAAGAGCAATCTGTACCACAAAAGGGTGTTATTCGACTACCAGCAAAGGTGTCCGGCAACCCTGTACCAGAGGTTCAATGGCTATTTAACAACAGTCCGTTGTTCCCCAACGAACGTATCCAGCAAGTGTACGATGGTGAAAATATTGAGCTCGTCATTCAGAATGCCAATCCTGAAACAGATTCGGGTGACTACAAGTGCATTGCCAGCAATCCTGTTGGCAAGACATCGCACGGTGCCCGCGTCATTGTTGAAGTCGATGAGGTAACCTTTACCAAAAAGTTAAAGAAGACAATTACCATTGAAGAGGTGCAATCGTTAACGTTGGAGTGCGAGACTTCTCATGTGGTAACAACTAAGTGGTTCTTCAATGGCAAGGAGTTGAGCGGCATGGACCATCGCGTTGTTGTTGAGGATGGCAAGACACACAAGCTGGTCATAA
Organism: Drosophila sulfurigaster albostrigata; assembly: GCF_023558435.1. Classification (NCBI taxonomy): domain Eukaryota; kingdom Metazoa; phylum Arthropoda; class Insecta; order Diptera; family Drosophilidae; genus Drosophila; species Drosophila sulfurigaster. The sequence goes on from NC_084883.1 coordinate 46,777,656, forward strand.
GGAACACAAATCTTCGTGATTCCGGCAAATATGTGTGCAAGGTCAAGAAACAAGAAACCGAATCAACTGTGGAGGTTCTAAAGCGTAAACCAGACTTTATCAAGGTTCTGGAAGATTACGAGGTAACTGAGAAGGATACCGCCATTCTGGACGTGGAGCTGACAACTGAATCGACTGAGGTCACCTGGTACAAGGACGGCGAAAAGATTACAATTGAAAGCAAGAACTGTGAATTCATCAAGGATGGCAAATCGAGACGTTTGGTGATACACGATACAACCATACATGATGAGGGCGAATACACGTGCAAGATCGAGGGTCAAGAGTGCAGTGCAGAACTGACTGTCATTGAACTACCACCAGAGATTGTAACTCCATTGAAGGATGTGTCTGTTACTAAGGGCGAAAATGCTGTATTCCACATTGAACTAAGCAAGGGCGATGCTCTGGTAAAATGGTTCAAGAACGGCAAAGAAATCAAGTTCGACGAACGCATTCAACTCGCAATTGATGGCAAGAAACAATCCCTTCGCATTGTCAAGGCCAAGCCCGAAGATGTGGGCGAGTATTCCATACAGGTTGGAGAACAAACTTCCAAGGCGAAACTGACTGTCGAAGAGCCATTGGTTGACTTCATAGTGCGATTGCCCGATGTTACACTCGCCACAAAGACAACAGATGCTGAATTTACCGTTGAACTGTCTCAGCCGGACGTTGAAGTTACGTGGTGTAAGAAGGGCAAGCCCATTAAGCCAAATAAGAAGCATGAGGTATTCGTTGAGGGCACAGTGCGTCGCCTGGTTATCCATGATGCCAGCGATGATGATGCGGGTGAGATCAGCTGTATTGCTGAAAATGTCACCAGCAGCACTAAACTGTGCGTTGAAGAGCTTAAACTGCCACCCGTGATTACCTCTGACAAGGATCAAACCATCAAAGTAAAGGAGAACGAGGATGCTACCTTCACTGTCAAGTACACTGGCGCTCCGACTCCAGAGGCCGAATGGACATCGCGCAAGGTTGTCATTCCTAAGACAAAGCGTACAATCCCAACCATCGATGAACAATCCGCAACTCTAACCATTAAAAAGGTCGTTGACGATGATGAGGGCGAGTACACGGTCAAACTGGTCAATCCTGTGGGTGAGGCCGAGGCCAGCCTACACTTGGTCATTATGCGTAAGTATAATTAATTGACAATGCAGTTAACGAGGCGGAAATGCGAGCAGCTCTGACCTTTGTCAAACTCTTACATTTAGGCAAACCCACGGCACCTGGAACCCCTCAGCCACTGGAGGTAATGCACGACTCGATAACACTTTATTGGAAGGCGCCCGAAGACGATGGCAAGTCCGAAATCATTGAATACATTCTGGAGTACCATGATGTTAAGGAAGAAAAGTAAGTACTGCTCATATCCAACTAATAAAACATTAATTAATTCCTTTTACTTCTCAGATGGACTGAGATTCGCAAGATTAAGGACACAACGTATACGATAAGCAAACTAAAGATCGACACCGAATATGTGTTCCGTTCGATTGCGGTCAACGAAGTTGGCCCCTCACCGCCATCACCTGCCTCGCCACCTATTCGTCTGGTGCCCAAGGTTCAGACCGAGGCACCCAGCGTACGCGAGCCATTGCAGGATATTGTCAGTGAACTGGACAAGGAAGTGACACTATCCTGTGTGTTTGGCGGCATTCCTGAGCCAAGCGTTACCTGGAAGAAGAACGGCAAGATCATCGAGTCTACGACCAATGTGCGCTACGAAAATCGGGTGGCCAAGTACATCATTGAAAAGACAACCATTGAGACTGAAGCCACCTACACATGCGTGGCAACCAATGAGAAGGGCACAGTGGAGACATCGTGCAGGCTGAAGCTGCAGCAGAAGCCAATCGTGGAGATTGAGGACAAGTATGTGGCACAGAAACTGCGCACTGGCGCTACTCTCAGCATTCCAGCAACGGTTCGTGGCTATCCCAAGCCCACAGTCACCTGGCACAAGGAGACTATCGAGCAGAAGTCGACCAAGGAGATTACCATTGAAACCACCGAAACAAGCTCTACCTATACGATTAAGAAGGTAACTCGCGAGCACTCTGGTCGCTACAAGGTGACGGCCACCAATGAGTGGGGCTCCACTCATATGGAGTGCACGGTACAAGTAATTGATAAGCCAAGCAGGCCGCAATCGTTGGAGGTTAAAGACATTAAAAAGGATTCAATTACCTTGGAATGGACGCCGCCAATTGACGATGGTGGCATGGACATTAGCAAGTACACGTTGGAGAAATGCGATGTGCAAAACAACGTGTGGATGAAGGTCTCCGATTTCGACAAGGATATCAACTCGTATGCCATTCAAAAGCTTTCCATGAATGCCCAATACATGTTCCGTGTTGTGGCTATCAATCCTATTGGCGAGTCCGAGCCAACGGAGAGTCAAACAGTCACAATCACCAAGAAGTTTGGTAAGTGCACAATGATTAAGTTTTACCATTACAAACAAATGTTAATTCACGACTACACGTAACTTTGAAATAGGCAGATTGATGCACAATTTTGCTAAACAATAATTACAATTAACACTCAATTATACGAACGATTTCACGACATGCACCTACTAATTCGATTTGTATTAGTCCGCACGAATTAAGGCTCCGCTTAAAAACTAAGCTGACAATTGACGAAATTGGCGCAAAATTGTAGCCAATACGAATAGAGCTACCAGATTGACAGAACAAGAAAGCGCGCAATTGTTACCAATGCGAATGTTGCCAGCTCGATATTTTTGTTCCATTTGCAACAGAGTTACTAACTGACTATTAGCAAAGTCTCAATATTACGTTAGATTGTTAAGTATGCATTACGCAGATATTTGGACAATTAATTACAATTATTAATATCACAGAAAACCTATGATTTTCTTCTACCTATTGTCGTAGAAAATATATTTACGCAAAATGTCTACCAGCTTTATCGATTGATGTGGCAACCTTATCCTAACTACTGAACTGATATTACATATTAGTATTTTTAAACAATGTGTACACACTTTTGTTTTTCTTTTTACGCTTCTCAACGGTCGTGTTTTAATTCAAATTTATTAATAATAATATGAATTGCAGAGAAACCATCCCCACCACGCGGCCCCACCGCCGTCTCGGGTATGAACGACACATCGTTCACACTGTCCTGGGAACCGTCGGAGAGCGACGGAGGCTCGAAGATAATCGAGTACATTGTGGAAATCAGGGAAGAGACTGAGACAGTCTATCGTTCGGTGGGCATCACGACGGGCACTGTGACAAACATTCACGTGGAGAAGGTTGTAAGAAACAAGGGCTATCTGTTCAGGATCTACGCTCGTAACGAGGTCGGCACCAGCGAGGCGTTCGAGACCACGGAGAAGATTGTTGTGGGTCGCAAGATAAGTGAGTAAAAGTCCCAGTTTCCCGTAATGATAATTGCTTATTTGCTTATTGCCAAAATGCTTTCTCTTAACGCCATTAACATTTGCTTTGCTTTAATTTTACGCCCTGCACCAGCAATTGAAGACATGGGTATGTTCCAAAGTCCGCAAAAAGTTTCCCCCAAAATCACTTGTATTCATATTATGCAATCCTCTTGCAGCCCCGCCATCGCCACCCCAGAATCTGAGGGCGCCGGATGTGACAAGTCGCAGCGTCACCCTCGACTGGGAGGTGCCAGCCCGCAATGGAGGTTCCGAAATTACAGGTAAATTGGAGAATACTTGAAGATTCCTCCGTATTATAGCTCTTATATACATATATATTTATTAATTACGATACTTAAAACATTTCTACTTCTTTTCAGGCTACTGTGTGGAAAAGAAGTCTTCCACATCGACCAGCTGGACCAAGGTCATTACACTGGATGCACATCAGCTGCACTACACCATTGACAATCTGAAGGAGAAGTGCGAGTACTGGTTCCGTGTCTCGGCGGAGAATGAGGCTGGTTTAGGTGCACCAGCCGTCACCGAGAGCGTCTCGCTAAAGACACATGCCAGTGAGTATTGTTTGATATTTAAACGAGTGCACATTGGATAAGTGTTTGCCATGTATTTTTGTAGCTGTACCATCGCCACCAACTGCTCCACTGGAGGCGCGAGTTCTCGCTGCCAATGCACACATATTCGAATGGGGTATTCCCGAGTCAGATGGAGGTGCGCCACTGCTCGGCTATCACATTGCCATACGTGACATGAAGAAGTCCATGTGGATTGAGGTTGGTCGCGTGCCAGCCGGTGTGCAAAAGTTCCAGATTCGCGATCTGCAAGAGAATCACGAATACATGATTCGCATATTCGCCAAGAACGAAATTGGTCTAAGTGAACCTTTGGAATCCGAAGAGCCATACAAGGTGATGACAGCGGGTAAGTATCTGAAAGCACAATAACATCGATTGCTATTGATAATATCTTTCGCATATTTTGTAGGTCACGAAAGTCTGCCAGATGAGCCGCGTACTGAGATGAGCACATGCAACACATCGTCGTGGTTGCGAGACCACAACATGGATGCAGACATTCATTCGTATGCGCGCGGCAGACTGCTTCAACGCGATGAGTACTTCTTCCGTCTGTGGGCACAAATACCCCAGAAGAAGAAGAAGGACTCCAAGTAGTATGTAAATGATACAACTACGAACTAATCAACTTAGCGATAGCAAGTACCAGACATGACATAAACGAAATGAAACTTAGGATTAGGCTTAAGCATACTCTACTACTATTTCAATTTTTGTATTTAATTCATTATTTCTTTTGTAGCTTTTTTTGTACTTTGAGAAAGAAAACGCACAGAGCTTGTAAAGATAATGTAGTGATTGGAATTGCGTCCAGCTTAGTACAGCGATGTCCACGACATTCTCCCCCTCCAGAGACAAAGAGTGCGAGCGAAGAAAATACTTAATGTATTTGGCGGGGGAGGCGTGGACGTGGCTGTGTGTTGTGTCGCCCATTACATAATCTCTGTAGTAATTTTTGATTCGTTATGATTTGCATAAATTCTTATGATTTTCTTCACTTTATTTTTGTAAGCTGTGATAAATTTATCAAATTCGAAAGCGTCAAACGATATGAAAAGCCATGAATTCAGCGCCACGACTCAACGAGCATCGGGCAACGGCAGCCAGTGGACCACAACAGCAGCAATAGCAATTCGTAACAACAATAACAATCCGAGGGGCAACAACAATAACACAACAGAGCGGACTCAATATCCTCTAGGGAGACAAACAACAAATGGTGCAATTCGATATGAGTTACGAGTATGTTTGTGCTATATTTGTGTGTTGTCCATTTGATTGTCTGTTCTCTGCTGTCGCTGTTCAATTGTCGCACTGCTGGATGCTGTTGCCTTTGCCGTGTGTTCGCAGTGCGCTGAATTGATGCCCAGAGAAACAGAGGGTTACATAACTATGTAAAACAAAACCAAATAAAGAAAAACAATTATAATAAAAAACAAATTTAAATGAATTTTTAACGAATATATTAAAGTGGTTTCAACTCGTTGCGGCACACAAACTTTTTACCCAACTGACTACGAAAAATCAACTAATTAATTCATTAGTCTCGGAGACAAAAATAGAAGCTGGAGCTTCGAGAGTCCCCGAGAGCTGGGAGGAGACGTTGGAGTTGCAAGTTAACATAACTTTGCACGTTGCAAAAGTTTTCTATTAAGTTTTTCTATTCTAAAACTTAAAGTCGGCAGCCAAACAATGGCAGCTACCAGTTTGGCCAACACATGCGTGTCCAGGACAAGCACCAGACCCAGATCGACCAAAGTGAGAAAGAGATGTAGATATAGTTAGAGGGAGATGGTGAGAGAAACTACTGTTACGCGTCGTTGAACTTATCTGGTGACAGGGCAAATGCTGCATAAAGTTTCCACAGAGAATTGTGTGCGAATTTAATTAAAGTTTTTGCGGTTGCCACTAATCAAAAGATATTATCTAAAATGTTATATGTGTTGTACACAGTTACTTTGCTTGGCAAATAACTTTGTAGTCCCCTCTCCCTCTCTCACCATTTCTCGTTACAAAACTGTAATTTAAACTAAGCTTCTAGAGTTACCACTAGTCTAGCTGTCTCCAGAGGATGGGGGATGGAGGGGCGTGGCCAGCAGCAGAATTCAATTTGAGAACGAGCTCATAAAGCTAAACATATTTCCGGCACTTTTAAATTGTACACAAACAATACACAAGGCGGCATCATTCAGCTATTGATACTGTGGACTGTCAGTTGGCCAACGTGTTTTTGCGTTGCTTTCTCTACACTGAACAAAACAAGCGGTGTTTACTTAAAGTATTTGCAGCATATTGATTTCATATTTTATTTCAATTGGTCAATCAAAATATCAATACATTTATTTGGAATTTTTATATGAAATATAAACAAAGTGGCCACTACAAAACGCTAGATGGCGCCACTGTGTTATAAAACCGTATCAAATTTTTAAAACAATCCTTTGCGGCGTTAAATTGTATTTAACATGTACTTAAATCTGTTTATTAGTAATGATTTAAAGTTAATGACAGAGAAGATATGGTTTGTGGTTTTTGATATCTATGACATCTACCATAGGCTTTAAAATAAAGACCGTTTGGAATTGTAAAGATATTATTACGAACTGTTCACTACGTAATTCTAATCAGAAATTCCTTTACACTTTTAGGCTACATTTCCTTGAAAGTAAGTCCATATACTAGAGTATTCAAATAGTTTTCCGCTTGTGATAAAATTGATTTCAATAATTTATTAATACAAATCAAGAATAGACTGAAATTCACATACGTAAAAAAACTATTAAACTATTTAAAAATGTTGAAATAATCTGTTCTTAAAATCATAGTCAAATGAACATTTCAATTGATACTCCTTATCCGTTTATGATTAAAATGTCTGTTTTAATTCATTAAAAATACTAAAGAGTAGAGCTTTTAAACTCCGCATAAAGAAAGTCCTTAGAATACCAAATTAGTTTTGCGTTTTGATTGCTATAATAATTTCATTTGTACTAATCAAGAACAATCAGCAATTCACATAGGCTTTGAAACTACATTTTGTTTAACGTAGTGAGCAGAAAAAGAACACAAGTTAATTAAATATTTAACTATCTCGTATACTATATTTTGTTAGACACAAGTTAATTAAATATTTAAGTGTGTTTGTGTATTATATTTCGTGAAACTTAGTGAGTATTAAAAATAGCACAAGTTAATTAAATATTAAAATATTTAATTAGAACTTGCACTTTGGAATACGAATATTTTCATAAATATATAATTCGCATTCACATTTAGCCATAGTTTTTGTTAGTGTCTTAAACGATGTGCGACCTGGCTCATTGGCCAAGTCCTGGCATATCCTGGACTAGTCTGACCTGGCCCTGGTTAGCTCGACTCTGCCCTGGCTGGCACACGAGCGGAAATTTCATTTACTTGTTTGCTTTTTATGCGCTTCATTCGATTTCTCTTGTTTTGTTGCCAGTTTATTGTGTGAAATTGAGGCTGTCAGCTTAGCTTAGCTTGGCCTTCGACACACACAGACATTTAAAGCCAAAACAAATTTCCATAGAATTCCATGCTTAAAGCAGATTTGTTTCACATACTTGTGCGTGTTTTTATTATCTGTATTAAGTCTGTGTCTGTGTGTCGCAAAGTCGTATGGCCATTAGTTATGGTTTATTAATGTGTTCCAGAACTCTGGCCAAAAAAGTCGGCCTAACACAATTGTAAACTTGTAATGGCATTCGGGCAAGTTGTGGAGCATTGCTTATAAAAACACACACACACACATAAAATTACATATAAAGTTTATGGTGTGCACGTAGAAAATTGAGGCAGCACTTCCTTATCCGTGCTGTCTCCTTGACACGGCTCGTCAAACGTGATAGAAGTCCGCAAACCTCAAACCAAAGCCAAAGACAACAACGACAGCGAAAGCGCAAACCAAACAAAGATACGAGAAAAGCAAAAAGTTTGCTTAATTAGTTGCCAAAATAATAAACGATAATAGGAAGAAAATGGAATTCTCCAAGGAGGAAAAACCAACATTACGTGTTGTCCTTTCTTTTGGTTTTGCGTCTCTGATGAACAAATTCAATTATCAACTCGTAAGTAAAAGCAGAGCCCCACGTCTCCAAACGAATTGCGCAAAATTTGTGCATAAATTTATTTAAATTTAGATACAATGTGAAAAACTCTTTTATGACATGCTGATTGCCAATCAATTTTTAAAATGTTACATTTGAAAATTGAATATTTATATTATGCGGAAAGTAATTAAATTTAAACGACAAAAGTTTCATTTGGATAATGAAAACCCATTTATTAAATAAAAACGAACTTTTTGCGTAAATTTTCGCATAAAGCCGAGCTAAGCTTACGCCAGTATAAATTACAGTACAAAAGAGTTACTTAGCAGCATAAATACCAGAGATAAAACAACTAAATGAAGCCGGAATAGATCTGCCTCAACCCAGCGAGCACTTGATGTATCGCAGATGGTAGATGGCGGGAAGGAAGCAGCAACTTGTAATTGGCCGAGGAAAAAAGAGCACACATAAAAGGTTAAATTCATTTCATGTTTATTGCGCAGAAATAAGGACCCCAACGAGTCGCTGGGTCAGTGGAGATTAACGGATGCCTTATAATAATAAAAAGCCATCTACAGGCCATTTATAGCCCTGGTCTTGGTCTTGGGCTTGGCGCAACACGGTCCCCGAATAGCGCCCCTCCCAAAAAAAGAAAAACCGAAGCGAGTTGTATGCATAATTGCCGTAGCAGGCAGCAGTCAACGGACCACGCCCATTAATTACAAAATGCAGCGGCCATAAAGCCAAAAAGACACCCAAAAAGACAGAGAGAGCGAGAGAGAGACACGTATTGGTCGAATTATGTAAACATCTGTGGGTCTTGAGTAAACATTTAAGAAAATAAAGTATTCAGCAATCGCAATCGCATCGAATACGTAATGCTCTTAAGGAAGTTTGCCACAATCAACTAAAAAAAAGAAAAGAGTGGCAACTGCTGCGTATACGTAATCTGCTTCGCTCGAGTCGAGTCGGGTCGATTCGATATTGCTGCATGGTCACGAGGGCATATTGTAAAAAAATAAAAATATAAAATATTTATTGCCAGATTGCACACGCATTCAGCGCGAATGTCCTGCTGTCGAGTGTGTTGCAGCTGCTGTGCTATGATATTGTATACAGTGTCCATTCAGGCTTATCCTTTCCTTTGAATGCGCCACAACATCGACAACGTTCGTTACAAGCATTTTTACACACGCATTTCACGTTGCAATTCATAAACATTCAAGTGCACTCGTCCTGCCCAGAAATGCATTTCACAATTTAATAGAGACATTTCTGTACAAATTAACAGGACATTTCCCCCCCCCCGCTTCCTGGGCCATTTAAGATTCAAGGGTGCTGAAAATTAAATTTCACAAACTGTTTTCATACGCCGCGCTGACGAGGAATGAGTGAGAGAGAGACTGACAGAGCAACACAGCGGCTGGAAGCTGAGCACTTCAATGCAATGTGAAAGACTTTTTGTGGCTGCCAAAACCAAAAACTAATGAAACAGCTTCCCGGCTTCTCGCTTCTCCCTTTGACATACAGAAACAGCAATTCCGTGTACTCATGTTCGCTATGACTTTGCGGAGCCAGAGCAATTAAAGTCAATTGGCATTTTACCAAAATGCGCTTCACGTGGCGTATACGTACTATCATTGAGGCGTGTCAACAGCATTAGCAACACCGTCAGTGTCGCTCTCTCTGTCTCTTTCCATAGATATTAACACGTCTTTTACAAATGGCAACATTATTTATTAGTTACACAGTTTGTCATTGCGCATACGACGTGTTGTCACTCATAAATTAATTCATTTCGTCAGTAATTTTACTGCCTTACTGTTTGCCAACTAACAACGAATTGTGTTCGCATAATCAACTCGAAATTTCTGTATTTTTGATTTCGCACAAGTTTTACAACCCATGAATGGGACTCGAACTGGAAAAGCAGGATTAGAAGCTGTCTCTGTTGATGTCGATTTTATTGGGCATTTTTGCGGTCTTATCTTCGTTTCAAACTCATTTTATAATGTTGGCCGTAAAAGCTGTGGCCAAAAAGCCATTTGCATTTTTCACACCCCCACACTCATACACACACTTTGATTTCGAGTCTTGTCTTTGTTTTGCTTTTCGGGGTTTGAGTGATTAGGTCACATTATGAAGTTGCTCGACATTTACGAGCAGATTTCTGACAGCCCATAACCGTTGATAGATTTGAAGCAACAGTAATCCATAAAGTGGCAACTAACCGTAAGGATAATGCTTTATGCAAATCCCGACAGCTTTTCTTTTTCACTTCACTTTATGGCTATCACATAATGTAGTTGAGCGACATTAAAATATAAATTAAGCCATTTTTAGAGAGACTTGTTCGTTTTTTTTTCTTTTGCTTAACTATCTGTTAAATGTCAACTTGTAGCTACTTCACGCGCCGTTGACTTAATTCTGTGCAAGTTTTTCATTGGCCTTTGCATAAATGCATTTTAATGGCGAGCATTTTTCGCTGGGGACGCTAAACAGATTTGCACCTTGCATATAAAGCCAAATTTACAAGCTGAAACGCAAAAATTGCATCGCAAATATGCAAATGTGCAACTGTCGAGCTGCCTCAACTGCCTGAAACAGCTTCATCGTGTTGCAAGCCAACATCAGGTGAAGCCAGAAAGCGACCCTCGTTTCAAAAAAAGAAAGCAAAAAAATGAACTTAAACAACTGCAGAGCAGATAGAAATCTATAGAGATAGAGAGTGAGCGGCAGAGAGAGAGAAGGGGTGAGAGCTGAATGCGAAGTTGCAGACTTGAATATATCCTGTGGTCAACTGGAAAACTATTTCAAGTCTTAAACTGTTTTAGCTTTGCTCAAGCTAAACACATTTGTGTGACTTGTGGCTGCATTTGTTAAATAGTTTAAATAGATATTATATAAGAGAGGAAAATAGAGATAGTTAAAGCTTGATAGATTGTTAGAGATAGAGAAAGAGATACTTGAGGACATTGAGCTTCAAATATGCTTTTATTGCATCTATTATTAATTACTTATATTTATAATTGAATTTATTGTATAACAGAATGAATATAAAAAATTGTACTTACATACAAAATGTATCAAAATTGTGTTGATTTTGTAGTTTGCCTTAATGCAAAACTCTCATTAAATAGTACTTAGTAAATTCAAATGTGTTAACGCTTGTCCTCTTCATTTAACTCGTGAACATAGATTGATGCTTCATTTAGAATTGTATAACATATATCTTATGGGTTCTTCATTCTACTTATGCTATAGTTTATTAAATGTTACAATATCGATAACCTTCCTATACTATTTATTTATGTATCCAATCCTGTCAGACTGTTACAAATATTAATTTTTGAGAAAACATAATTTCATTTACAATATTTAAAATTGTATAATAAAAATAATCTGCTTTATTTAGTAATTCTGAATAACAAAATATCTTGTCTCAATCTTTTCAATCACACTACAAACTTTGCAAACTTTTTATTGACTACTATTACAAATAGTTGGCACAACAACTGAATTCAGAATATTCCTTCAAATAAAAGTAGGAGAAAGAATTCATAGTACAAAATAACATAGAAAACGTGTGAAGTGCGATAAGCTTCTTATTTAATATCCTTGCAATAATATCGTATAAATATTTTTATAGATATGAAATGTTGTCGCATTGTTATATTCTATACTTTATTCTTAATTAAATTAATATATATAAATCATTAAACATCCATCCGTTCTAATTAAGTTTTAAAACATGCTTAAAGCACTTCTTAAATAAGATTTCGAGAGGTCGTTCTGAATTTATGTTGAGTACACCAACCAAGCACACATCATTGATTTGTTTTACAGGGTATAGCAAGAAAAGAATGTGTAAATTTTGGCTTCAGCTGTACCAGAGCCTGGCTTTCATTTGGTAAACTGCAAATGCAGCTGAAATGAAAATGTTATGACTCAATATGCTGTTGTGAATGTATAAGAAAGAGAGCAAGAGTGAGATAGGGAGAGTGGGAAACATATGTATGAGGGTGGGTGTCAGGTGGTGTGTGTGTGTATAAATAAGTGTACAAACGTGTTGGGCATATCGGCAAAGATAGTAAGCAGCAAACTAAGCTGCCTTCAGCTGCATTTGCCAGCAACAGTAGCAAACGAGAAGGAGTTTAAAGACTGCAAGAGAAAATAGATGAAGAAAAAGAGATGAAGAGAAACGTAAGGGAATGAGACTGAGTGGCACGTTGTGTATGTGTGTGAGTGTGGATGCTGGTGCTCGGGCTGTTTACGTGCTTATCGGGCATTCGATTCGAAAATTATAGCTCAGCTGCAGATGGTAAGAATAAAGCTGCTTAGAATGCAATGCACTGGACTACGTGTCGTATGCGTGCTGTCGTTTAAAAGCCGCTCAAATGTTGTTTTGCAGCACATTAAATTGCCAATATGGATGGCTCTATTGTTTCACCTACACACTGAACACACACACTAGAAATTTACTATACATAGCACACTCGTGAGCAGCAAAACGCAGCGATTTATGCTGTCACAAGTTGGAGGAGCGCTCATGCGACTGCCCAAGGGCTTCGACGAGTGAGCGTTAAGTGAGGGTAGATTGAGAATGCGTGGTTACGTGCAACTGAGTGGCGCCCCTGGGCCCATAACAACTACACACACACATACGCACATACAGAGTGACTTGTAGAAGCCACAACCACAAACAGAGGCAGAGTAAGAGTGAGAGTCTGAGCCAGTGCTGGAGCTGAAGCAATGCCTGCCATTGGCAAGACATAAAACATGGCACTCGATGATGCCTATGGGCAAGTTTCGCACATTGACTACGAGAAGCAGTTGAAGTCAGTCGCCAGTCGCCAGTCGCCAGTCGTTGTCGTTCTAGTCGTAGTTTGGCCTGGCCTAAACATCACTTCACAAACTGCCAAGCCAGCACATCCTGTTTCCTGTTAGTTGTGCACGTCGTTCCAAGTTCCTTTCGCAGCTCGCTGCTCACTGCTGCCTGTCAAGTTGATGTTGCTACAGGTAATATCATTTAGCAAAGGCGCAAAAAAAATATATGTACGTAAGTATAGCACAACGACGACGAGGACGAGTATGTTGCAAAAATATTATCTCGTTACAATGTTAAAAATATTTGTGCGCCCTTGCCGAGGTTGCCCGTTGGCTGGCTTATGAGCGGAAGTACGTGTCGCTTGCCCCCGAACAACAATCAACTACACACAGTCAGCGGGATGATAGAGCGACAGACACTTGCCATGTCAGTGCAAAGGAAAATGTAAGAAAGGTACAGTCAAGTCTGCTCGACTGTGAGATACTTGCTACTCATTTTCCAATAAAAATACATTGAAAAATATATAATATTATACTAAAATATACCGAAGGCGTAATCATGTACTTCAATCTTTTACAACATTCTACCGTACCGTAGAGTATAAAATATACCTGTCAAAAATATTTAAATATACCTAAGGTGTTTTTTTATTTATTGATATTATACTACATTCAAAATACACCATCGAAAAAGTACTACAATATAACGAAGGCGTTACTTTGTATATCGATATTGCACAACACTCATTAACTACTATAGTGTACAAAATATACCAAATTTTGAGACCCTATTGTAGTAGACGTTTTTTGTATTACAGAAATACCGCTACCCATTTTCAATAAAGACACATTCTAACAAATAGACTAAAATATATATAAAAGGCACTATTTGGTATATCATTTTTGTGATATAACCAAAAAAAATATCATAGAGTACCAAATACTGTATACCAAATTTTAGTAGGCGTTTTTGCCATACAAATAAAAGCATTCCAAATTTATATACCGAAAAATACTGTTATACCAAATACGTTATTATTATTATTATTACATTCAAAATATACCAAAGAGTGTAAAGATTTTATGAGGTTGTAGATGCCTTCTTCTGCTACTTCCGTTACATACCTTTTCTGCAGGCACAAAGCTAGAATACCCTTTTACCCTCTGGGTGGCGGGTATAAAAAACACTCTGATAGCAGATAGTAGATAGAAGTAGAGGAAGAAGTCTTCTCCTTCGCATAGATGTTTAAATTTGATTTGAAGTGCTCGCATTTTGATGGCAATATAAGTGAATGCGTGTTGTGGCAGTTTACGTGTGCCACTTGGGAAAACTTTGAGCTAGCTAGAAATGCAAAAACTCTGACGCGCGCGTTAAAGTTATTCAAGTTGAAATGTTGTGCATGCTTGATTTAGTCATTTGTTGTGCTCTCGCAACTCCATTTGAATACAGACTGCAAATTGCTTGCATATCGATTGGCACACACACACATACGGTCGTTCATTTACTTGGCCAAATTATCGTAGCATACTTTTGAGCGCTGTCTCAGTTGCGATTAACTAACGTTGCGTTGCCTTGTTGCATGCTTAACTATTATTGTAATTTTGAAAATTCTCTTCTTCCATTCCATTCTTTTCGTGGCCACTTGTGGCACTCGAGCAGCAGCTTTTGATTTCTCATGCGTGCGACGTTTACACAGCCGTCTTGGTTCCCATTCCCATGCTCGTTCCCTTTGCCACTCCTCTTCTCTTCCTTTGCCAGCGTTGCCAAAATAACACACACAGTCTCACGCATGAATTTGCCAGGGACAACGAGAACGACGCGACGACGACGGCAAATGAGGAAAATTGTAAAATGAGAACGTCGCCGCGTTGCGCTTCACGCTTCACTCTACTTGGCACTCACTTAATTATTACATAAGAAACTGAAACGAGGCCACCAAGGCGCTGCTTGGGGGCAAACCCACCCACCCACACACACACACACACCTACACATACTCACCCGCCCTCTACTGACAACAAGCGAATGCAACTGCAACTGCAACTTGCAGTTGCCAGCTGGGGCAACAAACTTTGCAGTGCAGCCAACTCGTGTGCTTGACATGCATGCTTACGTTCAGTGTTGCAGCCAAGTTGCCCTCCCCATTGACTGCTGCCTGCTGTCGATTGCTCGAAGCGCCAGAAGGTCTTTAACTGCAGTTGCCACAAGTTATGCATGCCCCATAAACTTAATTGAAGCGACGGTTTCTGTGTCTGCAGCAGCACCAGCAGCAGCAGCAGTCTGCTGAAAAGCTACTTAATCGAAACTGAGTGAAGTGAAGTTGTGTGCTTCATTTAGTTTTTAGTTCACATTGTAGATGTTTAGTATTTATATTCCTAATAAATATAGGTGAAGAAAACATCTAATAGAAAGGGTGAAGTTTATTCAGAATAAATATAGAAATGGCTTAAATAATTATTAGCGAAAGTATTAGGTTATATTTTTAAGTGGACTAATAAAAAACTTTACTTGTAACAATTTAATTTGCAGAATTATTTGAATAAATCTATAAAAGTTTGCTAAAGCCTTTATGACAATTTTCATATTTATTCAACCCGTTCAAGACCGAACACGATACATGATTTTGTCATTATACAATTTCTTGAACAAATCCAAGTTTATATATTAACACCAAATAAAATATGTTAAATCAAATTGTTTTTGTTTTCTTAGAATTTAAATTAGAATTCTATGCTTTAACACGGTTAGATTTGTAGATCTCATTATTTTAAGTAAGAAAATTTAATATTCTTTATACGTTCAAAAAATTAAATAAAAATTGAAAATAAATTTCTTTACAGCCAAGTATCGTTTCATAGTCAATTTAATATTCAATATTTTGCCAATAATTTACAAACTTACTTTGTATCTCCCCGGGCAACAGCAAGTTGTATTGCCATTGTAAATTCATTTTAAAACGTAGCCAAAACAGTTGCAATTAATTAGCAGGTGAGACTTGAATTATCCATTATGCTGTTTGGCACGATTTAATTGCTGCTTGAATAATTTGCGTGCTAATTATGTTCAATTCGAGTTGCTTTTTGCCAGTTTGTCCAGTTATCTGAGCCAGCCTGGAGCCAGCTGTTACCTGTTTGCTGTTTTCTGTTTGCTGCTGTTACCTCTGCTGTCCACATCCGGCGACAAGTTTTCCACTTCCGTTGGCCATTTTACACACCAACACTCACAGACAGTGTTCAGCGTTCATCGACATCGACATCGCGACAAAGACACAGACAAAAGAGAGACAAACTTGAATGGGTTTTGCTGTTTGTTGTTGGCTGTTGGCTGTTGGCGGTGGCAACTCAATTAAGTTGCCCTGCAATTTATATAAGCCTCGCCCGATATTGTTGTTATCGGCCAGTTACACGCTTTATAATGGCGCCCGAGGACGAAGCCATTTTTCATTTAATTTCACCGCACATTATGTAGGTATGTGTGTGTGGCACCTTTTATTGCCCGGGCTGGGGTAAGCCTTTTGGCTAGCTTATTTCGTTATCATTATCCTGTTATCCTTGTACCCAAAGCCACTGCTTCTGCTGCTGCTGTTGCTGCTTCTGTTTCCAGCTGCCATCGCCACGTAATTAAATTATCCCGCAATTGCCTGCTAAGTGCGCCTGCATTCGTTTAAACAGCCAACGCAATGTTGTTGGCATTAAAGGACCGCCTGTTATCCTTGCAGCATACTTTATTTATTTATCGAGCGTCCCTTTTTTTGCCACTCTCCTATTCTTGCCTTTTTTTTTGTGTGCAGCTCGCCACTTCCTGAGCTTTGTCCTTTTTTTTTGTTGTATTTTTATTTTCCCGTTCTCCCTCAGCCTAATTATTATCTCTGCGCGCAGAATTTTGAAAAACAAACTTTTTCTCTCTGTTGTTGGGAGGATGGGAGGTTGGGGAGGCGAAAAGTCAATAAGTTTCAAGGACCTTAATTATTTTGTGTATGTTCTTTTCTACGGCTTTTGCTAAGCAAAAGTTTCCGTGTGGGCAGAATGCTGACCCATTTGGCAAGAGCTCAAAGCGTCGTCAGCTTTAGCAACACAGAAATAAAGGAAAACACTTTCCTTAGCCTGTTTAGCAGAAAATGATGCTGTCATTGACAAGCCGTTTGGCCTGCATCCTGCACTCAGTGCGGCCCCCAAGGACAACATCAAAGGCTTTGCATAACAAATGTTTTGTTTTCACTTCGTCTTCGACTGCCTGCTTGCTCGACTACGACTGGCAACTGCCAGAAGCTCTCTAGGTCTCTGGTTCTCTGGCTCTGGCTCTAGCTCTGGCCTCCTCCTGGCCGGACTTGTAAGTATTGTTCTAGTGCTGCCTCACTGGATCCTGTGTGGCCCAAAAGCTGCTCACAGCATATCCTGTTTGTTTAAAAGCTTCCGTTCGCCATTTACGTAGACGTCGCTCTGTCTCTATGTGTGCGTGTGTGTGTGTTTGTGTAGAACAGGGTTTTTGTGCGCTAGTGTGTGAGTGTGTGAGTGTTCGACTACTCATAGTCAAGGTCTTGCACCCAAATGCGCAATTATGACAAGCATGTTGCATACTTACGAGGGCATCCAAGGAATCAACTGATTTGACGAGGAAGGTGCTCGAATTCTTTCATTATTTATCGGGTTTCAGAAACTAAGATAGACGCTTGAGTTGTACCATATTAAGCGTAAGAGAATGCAGTAAAAATTAACTTTGATGTTTAACAATAATAATATTATCATTTAAATAAATGCCTTTTAAAAGTGGTTTGTTAAGCAATAAATTTAATTAGGAATAAATCATCATTATTATTTCAGCCTTTTTTTGTGTGAGATCTTATTTGTGATATTATATATTTAACATGCATAATTGTAATTCAAGATTCTAATTTTGAAATAAATTATATTAGTTAATTATTTAATATTAGTAAAAAGTGTTTTACAATTTAGAAAACTATATTAACAACTTTTTTTACACTACAAAGACTTTTCAATTTATGATTATTTTTCTTTTCATTTTATGTGCTCATCTTATTTAAGTGCAATTTTTATTTATATTTACTCTTCCTTATTATTTCTAAAATTGTCAAAAAAAATATAAAGGAATTTATTTTTAAATAAAGTTAATTACTCATATTTTAGCTACTTCTAAAACTATTTCACAACTTACGATTTACACATTATTCAAATTATATTTTACTGTAAAGCATATGTCATTATTTCACATATTGTGTATGATCTTATTTACAATATATTATGGAATGTTTGGTTTTGTAAAATAGATAAATGAAAGCAACTTTATATTTACATCTCGTAGTTTATATTTCAAAATATTATTTAAATTAATCTATTTTATTTCCAAACTATTAAACATAAACATTAAGTATTTTATGATACAATACATGGAATATAATCTATCTATCTTAATTAACTCAGCACATTTATTAGCACATGCTTTTCATTAAATTAGTTGAGCATTAACGCATGTGTTCATTATTTCTGTCACTTTTCTACAAAATATTATATAAGAATGTCATTTGTTGTGCACAATTTCAATTTAATTAAATTAGTTGCATTGAAAATATTTCACAACTTCTTTATTAGCACATTCATTTTTAGAATTTCAAGGTAAATTTGCTGCACATGGTTTTTGCCACTTTCGACAAATAATTATAATATTCAGCAAATTACATTTAAATGAAATATAACTGCATGAAAAATACTTCTAAATATTATATATACTCTCTCAGCAAGATGTTGTGTCTGTCAGAAAAGTAAATTTAAATTAACTTTATCTTCATATTGTTTACTTCTAAATTTGTCATGCACTCTTTAAATTAACTCAATATAAAATAACCTTATTTTTCATAAGCAACACTTCCATGCAAAGTGTGCGCTGTCTTCTTAATTATTTACTGATTATTGACTGTCACTTTGCAAACCGCCCTCGCTGAGCTGCTCATGTGTGTGTGGGTTTGTGTTTGTGTTTCGGCGAATTGAAGCTCGTGATAGGAACTGAATGCTGTCATTGTCATAAATCAATAAATGCAACTTGAGCCAAATTGCCCGGCATGGAAAATGGAAAATGTCAACGTTGTGCACAAACACAAAAATTTATCTCTGCGTCTCTACGTCTCTCACCCCTTCTCCTCTTCGCGCTACCAATGAACGTGCTGCCCCCTGCTCAACATATGTCCCGCTTCTTCGGTTCGTGCTTGGCTCATGTGCTCTGTTCAAGTTTATTTGCAAAAATAATGCACATCATTGTTAATCAAAGCGAAAGAGACGGAATGCAAAGGGGAAAGGAAGGAAGGAGGGCAGGCACTAGGGCTAACCTTGGTCAACCATTGTTGTGCCAGACATTTGCCACTGAGGAAGGAAATTTTGTGTTGGCTCGGCTTCTGCTTTTGCTGCTTCACTCTGCTTCGTCTCTCCGTTGGTTTTTCTCTGCCATGTTTATTGTTACGTGCTTGACGCTCTTTGCCAAAGCCACAAAATACAGCACTGTCCATGCTTCGACCAGCACTTTCGACTTGCCGAGTTAATCAAACGTTTCGTTTCTAGCCAAATGAACCGCACTGTGTCCTCTGCTCCGTGTATGCACACATGCTAAGCCCAAACAATGGTTGTATACAAACAACAACAAGAGACAACAACAGTAGCAACAATAACAACAACATGACTAACAACAATGGCACACAAAATTGCGGCTGTCATCAGTGAGGAAATTTGCATTTTGCACAAATTGCAATACGTAAACTCTCCTCTGCACACTTCACACTCCTTTCCCTTCCTCCCCCTCTTTGGTCGATTCGCTGTCCGTTTATAAGTCTGGTTATAGCCTCAGGCCCCATTCCCCCTCTCTCCAATGTTTCGCTCTGCCCTTCTCTGATGAGCAATGAAAACTGCACAATTTATTGAGCTGCATGCTAAATGCTATCGCACTTTATATCCTTTGCTGTGGGTGTTAACCTTTTGTCACCGAGTGTGCAACGCATGGAGGAAGAAGGGGAGAAGGGAGTGGAATGTTTTGCACTTTAATTGTAGCTAAGTGCTTGACACATGGCCAGATTCATTCATCGATGGCATTATTGATCAGTATTTATATTGCACAACTGATTAAGCTTAACTTGAAATTTACTATTATAAATCATTTATTTATTATTATATTGGATGTTTTTTCAGTGGGAAACCTTACTAGAAATTGTAGCTTGAACATTTTCATTGAAGAAAACAATTTAAAATAATTATTTATTTAATTAACTTATTCTTTTTATTTTTCCTTTCATATGCAATACTTCTTTCATATTAAATGAATATTTTGTTTAATTGATAAATATATAAAATGTTTACTTCTATATTATACTACAACTAAAAATGTATAATAAAATAAACTACAAGATTCTTTAATATTTCAAGCAATTTTAAAAGTTTGAGTTAAACTAGAGTAAGTAAGCGTACTAAATGGTCGCTTTAACAATTCAATAATATATATTTAGTTTTTATAGTGTTGTTTTTTTGGGGCGTATATTTGGCTCGCCCTGCAAAATGAAAATAATATTTCGAGCTCATTACACAGTTGCAAAAACAACTCACATAAAAAAAGCAAACATTCAGGCATCAATTCAGCTTAGTTGTGATACGATGATGATAGCTGGGCGTGATGCTCGCTCTTCCATCAAGTGGGCGTGTCAATTAAGCATCCTTTAATGCAGTTAATTGAAAATAGTTTCCACTGAACTGCGCTCGATGTGAAGAAATGGTTTTCAATGCACAAAAATGAAAAGTGGAAAATCGCTGAGAATGGGCGTGAAATAGTTTTGCATGCGCAATGAATTGTGGGAGTTTTGATGGGGAGGGGAGGATGAGGGGGAGTGGCAGACTAATAATTGAGTTGATTATGCCTAGGCCGGGGCCAAAACTCGCCAAATGCGAGCATGAGTTTTAATTCAATCATTTACAGCTCAGCGATGAGGTCGTTCATTAGTCGTGTTAATCATACGCCACGTTGCACGGCTATAGGCAATGGGACAACGAATGGAACTGCCATGGCAGGCAGCTGAAGGCTAATTAGGTAGCTCGACACTCTCACACACACACACAAACACACACACGGCTCAAGTGATTTAAATAGATTTTCTAGCTTGACATTTCTCACGCCATTGTGACGCTGACTCCGAGTTTGAATTTGAATTGGAATTTGAATTTAAGTTCGAGTTCAGGTTAGTTTAGTGCCACTCTCTTTTGATTTATTGGGGAGCTGCAGTCCTTTTTTTTTGCTGTGTGGATAACGAAACGTGCTTTGCATAGGGAAATTTGAGCAGTTATTTATTTACTTTACACACACAGCCACGCATACATCACATACCTTTTACTGCCCCCAACTTATGCGCATTAAAGTCCATTCAATCGAGACATTTGTCTAATGCCCACGCTGAGTGCTTTCAAGAGGAGGATCTGCTGAATCAATTGGCAGCAGCGATAGAAAAGTGCTGATCAGGATTAAGCGACTTGTGCGGCATCAGCTGGAAATCTAGTTGCTGCAACATCAGCAAAAAGCGACTGAAAAGACCAAAAAGAGTGAAAAGAGTGAAAAGTTTGAAATAGCAGCAGATAAATGCGTCATGTGTCATCGTAAGCACTTCTTTGCTTGCAACGAGAAAGCGAGCAACGAGGGTGCAACGTGTGATTTATGGCCAACTGACTTGCAACAGCAGCAATAGCAGCTGCTGATAAGAACATGCCACATCAAGTGTCCGATAAATCTGATACAACTGGATAATCATAAAGTTGTGTTGCTGCTCCACTTTGCCTCAATGGCAATGTAATTAATGCAACACATTTGTCATCAATCCCCCAATCCAATCAACTGCATCCACAGACCTATTTGAGCTCGCTCTCCCTTATCTCTCGATTATCCAACAACGTCGCATGCTTGAAAACTAATTATATTTACACAGCAGCAACTGTAGTATTAGACGGTTAGAGGTAGCTGCAAACTCAATGTTACTCGATACTGTCCGAACACTTTGATGGATTTCAAATACCTTTTGCCCGAAACAAAAAACAATAACACTTTCTGCGCGCTAATGTGATGTGTGGCTGCGACTGTGTAAATGCTTTTAGTGTAGAGGAAAAGCGTGAAAAAGCATTGGCTGAAGTGCGGGTAATTGATGGCAGCACACATTGGAGCAGGCGGCAACCACTTCAATTAGCACCATTCTCACAGACAACACCACAGACCACACCGAATCGATAAGTTGCTTAAATATTTAAAAACAAAAAAATTTTTTGTTGAATGCTTCTCTCGCGAACGCGCTGTGGGAGAACCGCTGTCAGACCCACTTCAGATTTGCGTCGCCGCATCGAGGGAGAGTGAGAGGAGACCACGTGGCAAACTAATTTATTTTCAAACTGGGAATTTCCAGGTCAGCTTCGTTTCGCCGATTGACGATTAATTCGTTTCTCAGGTCTCAATCGTCTTTGGACGTCGGATTTGCATGCTGGGCTGTGGCACGTGAATGTTTTTGGTCATTGGTTCATTGAGTTCAACGCAGCATAACCCAAAAATGTCAAGCTTAAGCATCTCACTTCTTTCGCTCTGTGTGCTCTCTGCTTTCTTGCCCTTTGCTTTGTCATTTCACCAGGAACTTTGCATTCATGTCGCAGCACTTTGTGCCACTTTCATGTGGCGTTTTAAAATCCTGTGCATGTGCGGCACAAAAAAGCCAAGTAAGAAAGTTACAGTCGAGTGTGCTTGACTGTGAAATATCTGCTATAAATTGTAAATAAAGGCAAAACAGTTAAAATACACCAAATTCATATACTGCAAAAAACACTAAAATTATTTAAAAGGATATATTTGGTCTATTGATATAGTACTTCATTCAAAATGTACTATTGAGTGCAAAATATACTAGACTATCACCAAAAATATATCGAATGATATTTTGAATATATTGATTTTGAATATTGATATATGTAGTACCTTATTCAAACTATATTAGATTGTTAGCAAAATTAAATAATCATATACAAAAGTGTAGTAGGACGAATGCCTACACACACACATACACACATTAATTTGACGCTCTCGGCTATCCGAACTCTCTCGATATTGGCTCTCTTTATAAATTCTCTCATTCTATGCCACATTCCTTGTTATATGTTATATAATTTAGCAACGTAGTCAGTCTTGATCGAGAAGCAGAATAAAGCGGACGCTGCAATTCGTATTGTTTTATTAAGCGTGTGTGACTACCACAAAAGTATTTCTTAAAAAACATCTACATTTATCATAAATAGATCTAGATCATTTCTAGATGTTCATATGGACGAACAGACAGATAGACGGACATACCTATATCGTGTCGGCTGTTGGCGCTAATCAGGAATATATATGCTCTACATTCGGTTGAAGATACCTACGTATGCCTGTTACATACGTTTCCTGCCGGCACAAAGTTATTATACACTTCTACCCTATGGGTAGCGGGTATAAAAACGTAGAAACGTAAAAAGGAAAAGGACAAGACCCCGTGTCGCCGCTGGAATTCAATAAGCAGCCCCGGGACACATTGGACAGTGGAGAAGTGCCACAGAGAGTAGCCAAGGGACAGTGTGGCAGGAGGCAGCTATATGGAGCTTACCCTCTGCATGTTTGACAAACAATCATTAGAGCCATCAGCGTTAACAGAAGCAGCAAGAAGGAGCAACAACGTTCTCAAACGGCAGTACATATCACCATTACCATCAGCCACATCGTTAGCAGCTCGGCAAGCTGTCGGAACCCTTGAAACGTAAGCACTAAACAGTCGCGTGAGGAGGAGGGGAAGAGAGAGAGAGAGGAGGCATGCGGGTGCTGCCATTGGAACTCGAGATACTACAGCTTTATTTCGTGGCAACGTGCGAGAATGTGGCATGCAACGCCTGAGCGACAGACACAGACAACGAAACAGCGAAGCCAAAAGAATAAAGCGGCATCATAATAATAAACTGAAATTTGAAAATAGACAATGTGCTCGGGAAACAACGACAAAATCTGTTTAAGCTTTGTCATGCTCAGCGTATTAATTGAAATATCCTTAATCGACATAATCACCAGGCAAGATGCTTTAACAAAGAGAAAAGGAGGCATTAACAAATTTAATGCAATTTAAAGAAAATGGAAAATCATAAGACACAACCATTGATGATACAAATATTCATTAATAATTAACAATAAAGTTAAGTTTTTTATTTGAAGTAATAAAAATAAAAAAAGTAATGAACATTAATATAAATAGAACAAAATCAATATAATCACAAAAGACGATGTTTCAACACTAAATAGGTATTCTTCTTATTATTATTAGGTATATCACATGGGAAGATACTTTAAGAAATATAAGAAAAAGCTTGTGAAAAAAAAAATGTAGTGCAATCTAAGAAGTGTATGCATAAGAAAAGAGAATAAAATAAATATTTAAAGAAGTATTACTTAATATTGATAAAAATGATATCACATTCTTTTTCATTATTTTAAAGTTTTGATTTCACAATGAAAAAGTATTTATTAAAAGCATTAACACATTGTGATTAATACATATAAAAGTAAAGTAGAAATAAATATACCATGAACTTTAAAATGTTCACTAAATTTACAATTACCTGATTACAAAACAAATATGAGGCTAATTATGATAGCTTAGTTATTATTTAAATAAAATGATAAATTTAGTAGACTCTTTACTTTGGCTAATTTATTGGAATGCTGCTAGTTTTGAAACATGTCTGCAAAACTCGTATAAATTTAAAAATTGTTTTTAACAATTTGTTTGTTTTGGGTGTCAAGGTATCAAACTGTGTCATAAACTGACTGCATAAATATGCCTCACAGTTTTTGAATGGAAAATAATTGTAATGTTCTTTTTTGTTTGTTTTATTCAGTTATTTTTTATTTGTTTGGTACTTAACCTGGGGCCAAACTCACAGCTCTGGCAGCTGCAGCCCAGTTTCATTAGCTTAAAAACTTTGCCTTACCATCTAAATTTTTAATAAGTTTGTTGTTTTTGCTAGCCACTGAATTCCGTTCGTCTACCACACTCTCTCTCTCTCACTCTCTCTCTCTCTCTCTATATATATATATATATTTATATATATAGGAAAGTTTCTGTGTGTGTGTTAGTGTGAACAGAGCGAGGCATCAAAAACATGCATAAATCATCAAAAGCAGCGCTGACAACTAATGAAAACATGCAAAAATTTATAGCATCAAAAATCGACAAAAAAAAAAAAACGAAAAAATATGAAAGAAAAGTATTTGGAAAAAAAGCTTTTGCAGGCTGCCGGCGGAGTATTTAAATTGAAAAACAAAAATATATGAGAATGTGAGCAAAAAATAAATTCATTTGCTTTATGCGCAGCGCACAAAAAATATGCAAAAGTTGTAGGGAAGAAAGCAAAAATAAAAAGAGTAAAGTTTTTCGGCCGCCAACGGAAATGCAGCCCAATTTTTATGCGGAAGTTTATTTGTGGCGACACTATCACTGGACCTGCCTACAATACATATACATATATGTAGAATGCTGCAGTTGAGTGTGTGTTTGCAGGTAGTGCGGGTCCTGGAATGTGACACGATGCGACAACGATGAGCAGGACGTGCAGGACGACAACGACAACGACAACGACGATGAGGACGACCGCAATGTGGCCGCGGCCATGTATAAAATTTTTTACAATTGCAATTTGTAATAAAAACATGCAGTTTTTTTGTCATTGTTATATGCGGCTTTTATCGCACACACACTCACACCGAGATACGAGCACATGTCCCATGCCGCATGTTGGCGCCCCGCATACCACACACACACACACATTTGTGCGTATAAAAGCATTTGCCAGGAGAGATAGCTGAGGCAGTGAGTGCGAGGTTCAAGATGCGAACTGAATGTGTTCAGTGGGGCATGCAGTTGTGGTAAAGAAGAGGCAAAGAGGGAGAGAGAGAGAGAAAGAGAGAGAAGAAGAAAGAGATAAAAAGAGGCAGAAACTCTACACTGAAAAGATGACAAGTTTCTAGCATAAACAACAGTGAGTCAATTGAAAAATTTCGCTTTTAAAATAAGAGTATTTTAAGATTAAATTACCAAAACGAGAACATGTATCTGAAAACTGCAAAATTCTCTATAAATATTTAATTTAAAATTCTTGTGTCCATTTCTATAAAAGTGTTATTTAGAGTTCAGTTTTTCGTTCGTACCTCAGTTAGTCAAGCTGTCGCGAACCATTTCTCATTGGAGTCTGTAAAAAAGGTCCTGGATTTCAAATCATTGCGCGATTCCATAAGTATTTCGTAAGAAGATAACAGAATGCGCTCAATAAATATTAAAAAAAAACTAGAAAGTATGTTGCAATCGAGTGTGCTCGACTGTGAAATACCTGATACCCGCTTTCAATAAAAATATTCCAATATATACGAAAATAAACAGAATTATAATTAAAACATACCAATATATACCGATATATGCGGAAATATACTGAATTATAATTAAAATATACTGAAAAATATTAATATATACCAAAGATTATATTTAAAAAATCGATTTACTATTACTTAGAAAATAAACCATAGAGCACAAAATATGCCAGATTTCTATTTTTAATTCGAACTTAGTCCTACATCAAATGTTTTTCAAATGAACATGTTTTTTCATGTTCTATAAAAAAAATTCTTAGAACTTAGACCAAAAGCATGATTTTTCATCATTTTTTTCAGTGTACCATGTCTGCCATGAAATTGCACAAAGCGACATTAAAGCTGACTTCAACTGCAAATACTCCTTGCAACTTGCAACTTTTATGCACGCACAGTTCGTCACTTGCATTAGCAATGCACCAAAAGAAAAGAGAGTTGATGACAAGCATAAAGCGAGTAGTCAGGAAAATCTACTAATAAAATGTACGCCATCAGTTTATTAAACTATCTACACTTTGTTTTTTATTACGGGGTATCATATAGTCCTTATTCTGTGTACGCATTCAGCGTTATGACTTTATGCCATTTTAAGTGCTCTCTCAATTTGATGCGCCCATATCAGGCTGTAAACTATTAAAAGGCAACGCAAATAAACAGAGCATGAAATATGCTTGTCGTTAGTACTCGAGTGACCCTCTTCGAACTTAGCCAAAAAAAATGAGTAAGAAAGCTTTAGTCGAGTAAGCTCGACTGTGAGATACCGGCTACCTATTCTGAACGAAAGCAAAACAATGAGGTATTATTACTAAAATATTCTAAAGTAAAATACCATAAATATACTAAATTATATATTTGGTATATTGATAGTGTACTCCATTCGAAATATACCAGGATGTAGAAAATATACTAAATATGCCAATTATACCAAATTCATATACCGCAAAAGTACTAAAAACTACATTGCAAATATAACACAAAATGCAAAATATACTAGATATATAAAATATACCAACTTAATATACTGGAAAAATACTACAATTTTATACAAAATGCAATAACTGGTATATTTTTATAGCAATACATAGAAAATATACCACCAAGTAGAAAATATTCCAAATATTTTGGCTGTTACATAAATTTATTGAAAGCACAAAGTTATAGTACTCTTGAATTCTATGAGTAGCGGGTATAAATAATACACAACGCATTTATTGAT
The DNA here is from genome assembly GCF_023558435.1 of Drosophila sulfurigaster albostrigata. Taxonomy (NCBI): domain Eukaryota; kingdom Metazoa; phylum Arthropoda; class Insecta; order Diptera; family Drosophilidae; genus Drosophila; species Drosophila sulfurigaster. The sequence continues at coordinate 46,805,282 of NC_084883.1, forward strand.
ATGTAAAGCTAATATACTTGTGGCGCGTGTTCAGTGTTGCGCGACAATGGCATCGATGCGTACGCACTTTCGTGCCACAAAGGGCTTCTGTTTGTGCCACTTGCTGTGCGTGTGGCGCATGACGGGTAAACTCTGCACCTATTTGGGTTATTATCACGCCAGCTATGTGCCACAACGCTGCAGTTTTGTGCTCGACGATCAGCTCTATGTACAACTGATGGCGATTGTCAATGGCTTCCTCATACTCGGTTATTGGTGGTTCGCACAGCGTTGGATCTACGATCAGTTGTTGCTACTGTTGTATGGACCACTTTACATCTACTTCTTTCAGCTGAGACAACACATCGCTCAGCTGCTCAACGAGTGTGCGAAGATTCATCAAAGGTTTCAAGCTTTACTCGGATCTTGGTTATGCGTTTCGTTGCGCAAAGGATCTGTGTTGACTTTATTGCTGCCGCTGGAATTGTTACTGCTGCTCGTGTGGCAATATCACATGTACTACGGCTATCAGTTCTGCTTTCTGGCCGGACTCAGCTTCATCTATTTGCTGCAGTTGGTCTGGCTGGGCAACTATCTCATCTGGCTGGCGAGCATCTATCGAGCGTTGAATGAATTTCTCTTGCATCATATGAGCAGCTACCGCATGGGAACCTTGAAGGGCATCCTTCGACAGGAGTCTCGAATTTGGCGTTTACACTTTCGCATCACTCGCTACTTTGTGCTGCATCTGCTCTCGTTCCTCACCTTAATTGTCTCGCACAGTTGTCGTCTCTTTCTGGGCAGGATTAACAACCATCAGCTGCACATCGATCGATTGCAGTTGGTGCACTTAATGCTGTTGCTTTCGCTACTCATCACACTTTTGGCTGCAGCTTGTGAGTTGCAACAGCAACGCAGACATTTCCATTGCAATTATCTGCGCCTCGAGGATCGCATTGAGTACTTTCAGCTAAAGTCGTGGGGACTGCTAAAGCACCAAACGCTGCCCATGCCCTTCGGCCTGCCTCTGGTGCGCTCCTTTGCCAGGCCACAGCACAAAAGGGACATCATCACCATGTTGGCAAGTTTGTGCTTTCCATCGACAATGTGTCGTTTCCATTGGCTAATCAAATGTTTTTCCTGTGCTTTTCGTTTAGATTGCCAGCAAACTGCCCGCCCCCAAGTTGCGTCAAAGTGCTTTGCCTCTGGTCAGTATTGGTCTGGGCCATCATCGAGTCCAATTGCCGTTGCCCCCGTTGCTGTCGATGCTCAAACAATTGGGTTTCATACTGTTGCTGCCACTCTTCGTTCAGCTCCTCAACTCCCAACTCAGGGTGACCTTCTACAATCCCCTCACCTCGGGCTATTCGAATGCTAATGTGACCGGTACAATTAGCCAGGTATTTCGCTTTTACGTCTATGATGAATTGGAATGAATTAAACGCAATTTACCCGCAAATTAAACTAAATGTGGCTATTAATAATCAGGTTCTCTTCTTTTGTGGGTTCTTTTAATATGCTATAAAGTGTAACAGATGGCGAAATAACTTTATGTTGACTCAAACTCAAACAATAAACTTATTTGGAAGAGAACACCATATTATATTTATATTTATTCATTTATTTTAATAGAAGTCGTTAAAAATTTTTTTTTTTTAATTGAAATCAACTGCTTAAAGGAACAGAATAGCTCGTTTATTATTACTTAAAAGTAATGAATAATAAAACACTTTAAAAACTTTCAAGTAAAAAGAAACTGCTCGGAAGAAGAATAATTTATTCTAATACTGTATTATTGAATACACATTACTAACATCAACTTTCGTTTAAATTCTCTAGTTTAAGTTAAGTTAAGTTTTACCTTAATTTTAATTCTTTCAAATATATGTTACTTAATGTAATTTATAAGTTTTAAGATATAACACTAAAATATAACTTAAGAAATAATTTGAGCCATAGCAGAATTTTTAACTTTTTATTATTTAAGTAAAAATATATTTTTTTTTTTTCATTAATAGTTGTACATTCTAGAGTATGTATAATAATATACCCAAAGCAACTTGGACTTTAGGCGGTTTTAGTTTGTGCTATTTCCCAATTTGTATTTGAGAAGTAATTTTAATAACGTTTTTTTTAACCTTGACTTGCTATATCCCTTCTTACAACTAATCAAATATAAACAATGCAAAACTTGAAGAGCATTTATTAGTCAACCTATTCTATACATATCCTTTTTCATTTGTCCTTTTCAACCATCAACCTTAGTTCACTTTCAACATGTGCAGCATTCGGTTGTTCTGCGCAGTGTTAAAGCTGCTGCGAATTGTTTTTCGTTGCACTGGATTTTTAAGACTGCGCTTCGACAGAGCCAGACAACGCTTCGATGTAGAGCATCCCAGTTGCTGCAAGGAATTCCTTCCTTTCTTTGTCGTGCTGCTTATCATTGGTGCACATTTAATTATGCTGTTCAGTATGATGGACACTTACTTTGAAATGAAGGAAACGGAGCCAGATTTATCGCCTCCCTTTGATATGATGTATTTGTTGTTTCAATTATGCCAGGATGTGATCTTTGTGGCGCTGTTTATCTACTGCCTGGTGAAGAGGAATCAACTATGGAGAATAATCAACGAAGCTCAATTGTGCTATCAGCAGCTGACAAGTTTACTCAAAAAACGCTTCGTTCTAAAATGTTCCAAGTTGATGATGCTGATGGCAATTGCTCAGCTGTTTCTGTTGGTTCTAATGTGTTTGCAGATCACTTGGTTGGATTGGCCTCGTCTCGATGAATTCTACATTATCGATTACATCTTGGGTGCAGTTCGTTTGCTGTTTGTCTGTGTGTTGACACTACAATTCTTTTATCATTTGTTGAACGCTGCATTGCTGCATTCGTTGAATCGGCTGCTGCAACAACAACGGAATCTCAAGCTGTTGCATCGAGTGTTGAACGTGCAACCCACTCTGAAGCGGATGCAACATTTTGCTGCCTGTTATTTTGGTATTTTGTTCTTCAGCTTCTTCGTCTTTTTGTATCTCAGATGTGGCATGTTCATCGCCATCTTCAGCTACGACGAGCAGCGTTTCACGGTGGACGAAGACAATCCTGCAGCGGAAATGTCGATGCCGCCAACTCGCGATGAATTGCTGCGAGTCGATGCGCTTTACTTGGCCTGGCAAATGGCGTTGATGTGGTTGCTGCTCGGTGCTGCTCTTTTGCAGCAACGCGAGCAAAAGCAGCTGACGGAAAATATTTGGAAAATGGACTTTCCAAGTGCGGCAGAGGCGAGTGGATTAAGCAAAGGTGGATTAATTTCAAAGGACATACAAAGCTTTCTAGTAAGCCAAAATTCGATGTTAAGAGTCTCCATAAAAATCTGAAAAATCTCTCTCTTTTTTATAGCTCACCACCAGACTATCCATTGTAGACTTTCGTCCCAGTTCAATGAACTTTTTGTCCTGGAAGTTAACCTCCACACTGTCAAGGATGCCTCTCGTTGGCATTGTGAGCGCCTTCAAGCTGCTGCTGCAGGTGATGCTCTTCAGCACCTTGGTGTACTTCGCTTGAGTGTAAACACGCATTTACAATTCAGTCAGGTCACAATAAAACTGTGCAAATTGAAGAATAATTAAATTAGCATATACATAATTTAAATGACAGTCACACGAAGCTGGCCAAGCTGTGACTTTAACCTCGACCCGCACCTCAATTACTTAATGAATAACAAGCGCAACGACCTTTGAGGCCTGCGGTGACCGACCATTCCCGGAATACGAATATATATATGTAGATGGGGAAAACATCGGCATAAAAAGGGCCAAGTTTGAACGCGAGCTCAAACTTGAAACTTTGGCCATTATAGAAGATAAAGTGAAAGACGAAACGGTGGCAACTTGTTGTTATTATGAAGCAGCAACCTTTTCACTACTCCCAACTTCACCTTAACATTAACTTTACCTTTCTGTCCATTTTCTCTGTGCTTTTTTGCCTGTGTGTAATTTATGCATAAACTTGATTGAATTTGCTGCGCATTCGCAAGATTTCAGAGCACAGCACCGCCAGAGACTGAAGTCGAGGCAGATGTATATCGAAGGCGAGGCGAATCAGCTGAAATTCAATAAATTAACATAAATCTCAGGCATTCAGTTGGCGAATTTTATTCGTACTTGTATGCAAATAACGACGACGTGGAAGTCGATCGATTTCAATATAAACCTCATGCCTGGCAACATATGTGTTGCATGCAACATTGCAGCAAGCGCAGCAGGAAATTGAATCAGAAGTCGCACAACACAAGGCAGTCGTCATGACTGCCAGGCGAACTGAACTAAATGAATTTCCGGCACACACCGAAGATCGCAGACGCTTCACTTCACTTCGCTTCCGTTTGCCTTGCCTGGTGAAATGACTTCGATTTGCAGTCACTTATGCTGAAGATATGATCTGCTTTTAAAGTGCACCTTCAATTGTCGTCAGCGTCGCCATTTTGGCGGCCATCTTGTCGGCCATTTGGTCGCCATGCTTGTCGCGTTGTGTAGGCGCCAATGCAGCAGCCATGGCTGACTGAATGTTGTAGGTTGTTCGCTCGCTCGTTTCGTAAGTTTCGCTGAAACGCTGCCAAATGTCCATTTGCAGACGACGACGACGGGGAATAAAGGCGTAAGCAGCAAAAGCATTCAGGTCAAATATTCGAATATTTGCTTGTGCGGCTGATCAAATTTCGCTATCGTTTTACACGTGCTTCGCCAACTCCTTCCGCCGTGGTTATTGATTATGTTAAGGTTCATTTGCTTTTTCGGCTACTCACTGGCTGCCTGATGGGTGTCGTCTACTTGACTTGACTTTAAGTGGACCGACTTGGCTTTTGGCTGTCAATTTGTTGTTCGTGTTTTTGTTCTTGTTGTTGTTGTTGACCTGCCATGGCATGCATAATTAATGTACATTGTAGTTGTACACACACAGCGACAATATTCACATCCGCCTCAGCTGTCTGCTGTCTGTTGTCTGTCGCAATGCGATTCGTGTTTGTGGCTAATGAAATTTTAATTAGTGCGAGACAAGCGATAAAATTACACCCCGAACAAAAAAAAATATATAAAAAAATTAACATAATTGCAAGAATGAGCGGCAGCGACAGCTGAGCGGCAGATGAGCTGCCGTAAGAATCAATGATAAGACCCATATAAGGGTCGACGGCAATTACATGCATCAAAGATTCATATCCTTAAGCGCCGCAGGGCGCTGCCATCTTTTATAATGCCATAATAATGACTTTATCTTTGAAGCAGGCAATAAATCTCTTAGACCCAAAGGAGCGCAGCTCAGATAAAAGCGAAGCCATAGTCGACGTTGGCGTTGTCGTTGCCAAGGCCCCCCTAAATGAAATATTACACATACGCCGAGTGTGCGAATAGTGTGTGTGTGTGTGTGTGAAAGTGTGTTTTGCTGCCTTCGAAGCGAATGTGGGTTGGGCATTCATAAAAGTTAATTAATATGCCTTAGTAAGCTGCTAAATACAGCGCAAAATATGCGCCAACTGCTTGGTCAACGGGGCGTATGTGTGATATGTGCTCTAATGCCTGCTGACAGTCAAACGCTGACCAAAACGAATAGATTGAATTGATATGGGCTATCAGCGCTACCTGGGTAGCAAAAACAAATTTACATGCAAATTTCGAAATTTTCAATGGCCCATTGTTGATGAAGAGAATGAAAAAGAAAATACTATATGTGTGTGGAAGAAGAAGGAAAGCTTTAGTCGAGTGTGCTCAACTGTCAGATACCATTTCAACAAAAGTAAAACATTGGGTATTATTCTCAAAACAAACTGATTTAATATACCAAGAAAAAACGAGAAATACTGAATATACTATATTTGAAATACTGATATTATACAAAATATACCGAATATTGAATGTTTGAAAGAACAAGAAAATACTATATGTATATGGTAAGTAAGAAAACTACAGTCGAGTGTGCTCGATTGTGAGATACCCGCTACCCATTTTCAATAAAGGCTAAACAACAATAAGGGCTCATAGCATATTAATATTATATACGGTAAAAATACCAAAACATACTTAATATATTTAATTTTAAATACTTAATACTATATTTGGTATATATACATTATATTCAAATCATACCATTGAATATAATAAATAACAAATTTTAAGGTAAAGCAACTAAAATGACAGTAGCATCTGTTTGTTTGATTCTATTTTTAAAATTATCTTTTCTTTCTTTTCATAAACTTTATTCCCACTGCTAAATACCCTTTTAACAAAAAGATAACGGGTATAAAAATCGAAATGGCAGCATCAATGTAAATGTTTGTTGGCCGTCCGAGCGTGGGCTTTACCTGCCATTGTTGCTCAGCTTGGTATTTACATTGTGGCATGTTTGTGCCTCTTCTCCTTCGAATATGTTCGATTTTAACAAATCCAAATAAAATCTGCGCATAACAATGAACTTTTCAGGGAGGCTAACTTTTTTAGCAAACGGCCCAAAAAATGAATACATTTCTCTGTTCAAGACAGTGAAACTTGTTTCTCTTTTCATTTTCGTTTTATTTTTTGCGTTTTTTGATAAACTCGTACAGATATTGAAATCTATTTGTAATATTTGCAGAAAAAGGGAATTCTTGATGAAATTCTTCAGCATAACATTTTGTATATACTTTTGATTAAATTTGCTATTTTGCCTGCCTTTTCTCCACTTGTTTTTGTTTTGTTTTTTCTTTTGTTTTGTTCAGTTGTTTTTTCTTTGGCTTCCCCAGTGAAAGCCTTGGCCCAAGGCGAAATTAAGTTAACAGGGGATTTCTTTGATTTGCCGTGCGATTTGAAGCAACAAAATTGAAGCAGAAGTTTGAATCTCAATTTCGAATTTGAATTGAGCTCAAGGACACGCAGATAGATTCGTTGGATTTGCGAGCGCTTTATAATTAACATTGGGCAGCCATAAAATTTAATGTCGCTTTTGCAATCAGATAAAACCGCAAAAGCCAATTAGCCGAAACATACTTGTTGAAGCAAAAACGTTAATTATATCGGAAAACATAAAAATGAAAACACACACACACACACAAAAATGGAAGTGCATAAATAAAGATAAAGTAAAACGCATAAATAAAGCGAGGCAAAAATTGCACATACGCACCGTTGTAGAGGAATATATAAAATAAAAGATATTGTTAAAGTTGAAAATGCGAAACGAAAAAGGCGCAGCTGTCAATTGAATTTATTATATAATTAAGTGCAATTTGTGTGTCCGCTAATTGCAACTGTTTGTCCGGCTTCATGTATTGCTAATTGTTTAATGTGTCGCATGTGAGAAAAACATATAGTCGGACAACAATTCAACAACGTAATCAACAATATTCATAATAATAATATTCAATTAATAATCAACTTTTATACGGTGCTTTATTTAAACGCAATTGTTTGCCATTACCATGAAAACAAATTGCAGACTTTTTTTTCTGGTTTATTGGAAACTTTTAAATTGGAAAATGAGCTCGTGAAAGTTTATGCGATTATCGATGGCGATGGCTAAGATAGTCACAAATGATTAATTAATTTCAATTATAGCTGCACTAAAACTTTTTAAAAATTAATGCCCCATTTTTTTTGGTTTTTATGTTAACAATTAATGAACTGATTGCTAAGACCCATATAATTATTTTGTGATTTTTAATTAATGCTCCATTCAATCGGTTTCGCTTTGTTGTCTTCTGCTTTTGACACACACATTTTTGTGGTCTGTCTACACGCTGGGCTAGAGCGCATTTTTTAATTAATCCCTGTCAATTTGACCACAGCTAACATGTCTGATTAATTGGACAACAATGCTAGCCTGCCAACAGATTTTTGTGTATATTCATATATTAATAATCAAAATGTTTGCATGCATTCATATTTTTTGCGTTTCTGTGTGTTTGAAGTATTTACACGCTCATTAAGCGCCGTCAGACAGCACTTTGGGACTTTTGCTCCTATTTTTATTTGCACACATTTTTTTATAAATGTGTGTGTGTGTGTATGACACAGTTTAATATTTAATTTAATGATGTTTATTTTAAAATTATGCTTTTGGTAAATAGGTTGACTTTGATTGCCGTTTGCCCCTCGCTGCGCTTGTTCTTTTTGACATTTATTAAGCAGCAGCAGCAGCAGCTGCTGTTGGAGAGTGGAATTAGGAGCGCATTGGGGCGGAAAGCTAGTTCAGCTTGTTATAAAATGCCAGTCGCTTGACAAAGACTCCTTGCACACACTTCCTGAATTATGAGTAGAGAGTGAGAAAGTAGTTGGCAAAGTCAACTGAAGCTGATGCTGTTTCTGATTCCAGTTGCAGTTGCAGTTGCAGTTGCAAAAGTTGAAGTCACTGTCGCTACTCGTGCAACACGGAAATGTTGTTTTTCTTGTTCTTGTTCTTGTTGTTGTTGTTGGAGTTCTCATTGCGGGTGGTTAAAAAGAATAAAAATAAGAAAAATAAACCAAGAAGCAGAAATGTTTATTTCATGTTTCAAGTCCGGGCACGTCGTTTGCTTGTGAATGCTCGACTGCTTGTTGGACTCGTTCTTAGTTTTGGTTCTGGCTCTGGTTACGCTGCTGCTGCTGCCTCAGAATGTTGCACTCATTTTACACAGACACTCCAACTCAAGCACGCTTAATCTTATTTATTTATAGAGCAGCCCACCTGCCTGCCCACCTGCCTGTCTCTCTGTCTGTTGCTCTATCTGTCGCTCTGTCTTTTGTGTGGCACTCTTTTTGCTGGCTGCATAAGTACGCTCTACAATTGCCAGTGCTATTTACGCATGAAATGCAACGCACACTCGTATCGATAACAGCGCACTTAAAGCTTTAAGCAGACCAATAAGAATCTCCTCTTCTCTCTGTCTCTCTCTAGCGTAGGTAATTGGACGTACTCGACTGTTAAATGCGCTGCAACATCGCAGCATCTTAAACCCAGCAACAATCAAGTGGCGCTCTCAACTAACAAAAGACTTGAAACAAGTAGAACGCACGCAATGAACTGAAAGTTGTGGCAACGCCTTGTTGCTTGTAGGGCATAACTAAATCGTTATTGCACTTGGTATACCCCATACCCATGGCGTAGAAGGGTATTATAACGTTGTGCCCCCAGGAATTATATATAATAGACAGAAAGAAGCATCTATGACAGCAGTTTTCATGATTTCTGAATATAATTTTAGTTACTTTGGTTGACAATATGGTATATTAAGTACTTTGTGGTATATTTGGAAACATTTGGGTATATTTTAGTACTTTTTCATTAATTAATTTGACTGTTGTGCTTTGGATATCGATATACCAAATATGGCTTTCAGTATATCAGTATTTTTTCGCATGATATACCAAATATAGTTTTTAGTGTTTTGTCAGTATATTAATTAGGTATATTTTAAGAATAAAACTGCATTGTTTGCTTCGACATCAGTATTCAACATATAGCATTCTGCATACTTCAGTATATTTTTAATATATTTATTTGGTATATTTCAGAAATATTACTGCACTGTTCATGCTTTATAAAAATGAGCAACGGGTAAATCACAGTCGAGCACACTAGAGTGCACCTTTCTTACTTGTTCTATTTTTTGGGAGCAAGCACTTTAAAACATTTGCATGTGAAAGAAAATTCTATCGATTGCTGGGTAGGTTTTAAAAGTTGCCAGCAATCAAAGTGTTAACAGCATGGCTATAAAACTTTTGCCAAATAGCACAAAGTTTTCAGCTCAAAACACATGCATTTGTATCTCAGTCTGTCTGCATTTTTCTCACTCTATCTCTCTTCCTCTCTTTCTCTCTCCATCTCTCTCTGCTTTGCACTGCAAATGAGCTTTTGCCACAGCGAGATAGCGTGGCATGAAATTAACACCTTTAATGCAATTTTGGTAGCATCTGCAGCTGCCTTTAGGGCACCTCTGTCACTTGTTGCCCATGCAAATTGCCCCATGTTTCGTTCACACAATACTCATCGATTGCTGCTGCTGAAAGTGCAAATTTATTGCTTGGTGTGCGGTAAATTTAAGGCATTATTTCTTAGTGTCATCACAAGTCAAACAGCTGCTAAGCTGATTTCACGTGTTCAACTTTTGTCCTCTCTTCGTCTGTTCAGCTTTGGCTGTTTACACGTGTTTACTTAACAACAAAACCCCAACCCCATCTATTCCAACACACACACACACACACTTTCACTCTCTTGCACACTCTCAGTTTGACCCTAAGAACATTTATTTGGTTAGCCAGGCTTCGGGTTTGCTTTGGAGTTGGGGGCTGGGCGCTGGAAACGCAGATTTATTTGCTACGACCCTCAAGCTAAATCGAGTCTAGACAGCAGAGCACATATTTAGTGCATGAACAGCAAAGTTTGCGCCAGTTTTTCCCTTTTTTTTTGTAGGTTGTGGAAACCTCGACGCGCAATTAATGTCCGCAAATTAACGTTTTGAATGCCTTCAATTGTTATTAAGTACTTAACGCTTATGCTTTAATTTAATTTTAAATAATTATTACACCAAAGAAAACCCTTTAAAGAGATAAGCTCGGTGGATGAAAAAGAGAAAAAATAGCGCAGCTTCATGTGAGAATCTGTGTATCAATAATGAAATTGTTTCGCTCAACAGCAACCGCAACAGTAAAAATAAATAAAAGAGAAAGAACTGCACACAACAATTTGCAATGTGTGGGTTTCTGGCCAGCTGACCGGAAGGATTAAAATACTCGAGACTTCGCCTCGGGGAAGAGCAATTCAGACTGGTCAACATCAAAACTAAAAGTAAATATATTTTTGATATTTTTTCCCAAAATTAAATTCTATAAATTCAGATCGCTCCCAGTAAAGCGTAAGCTTGAAGGTAGCGCCATAACCAATGCCCAAGCGTCCTGTATTTGCTCATAAAAAATTGAAATTGCAATATGTAACTTTTGGAAAATAAAAATGTTGAACTCATGCATAACATTTTTTTGCGCCACGTTTGCCATTTAAAGTTTAATGCCAAAACGATGGCGAGCGTCGCTGACGTTGGGCTTTAGGTTATACAACTTCTCTTCTTTCGTTTTTGTTTTTTGTCTGTTGACCTGGCTTTTATGTGGCCGTAAAAAAAAAGAAAGATTGATTCAAATAATCAGTTTGCTTGTGGCGTTACGCATACGCCACGTTGACTGTATCGGCCGAGTCGCTGATGCGTTGATGCGTTGCGCCTTTGTGTTGGCAACTTGAACGGGAATGCAAACTTCATTAAAACTTGCACACAGGCACAATTATTAATGAACGGTCACAGCCACAGTTGAGCTCACAATTAAGCACGTTACGCCATTTAACTGCTGCTCATTAAAGGGCAGACTGAGAGAGAGAAAGTGAAAGGGAAAATGTGCGTAATTAGCAGACAATTCTCATAAATCAGACAGCAGCTCAGAGTAAACATTGAAGATACTAAGATACAAATTGCACGCTAATCGCAATTACAGCCTCGAGGCCTAAGCACACACACTGCTTAGTCCAGCGTTATTAAAAAACTTTCATATTGGCTCGGCAAAGATATGAGTTACGCACACAGTTTCAAGGTTGCTTACAACCAGAACAGCAAGATGAAGGCCAAACATGGCCATTTTCGATGGTCATGTGTGAGTACATTTATTAAACAACTTTCGGCAACTGCAGAAGCGAAATGTTGCCGGACATTCCAGCGCGTGAATTCTCTCACAATGCGTAAAGTTTGTTTTTTCTATATGAACTAAAATTGAGTAAATTTATTAAACAACTTACGGCAATTGCAGATGCTAAATGTTGTCAGACATTCCAGACATTCTCTCACAATTCATGAAGTTCATTCTCTTATATGAACTAAAACTGATAAACATTCTCGCACTGTGGCGATTTGGGAGGCGAGAACATTTGCATTGATAATTCTAATGTGCGCTGTAGCTGAGTAAAGGGAACCACGCCTCCTCTGCTCCGCCCACAAACCATGTCGTTGCTTCATGCTGTGTTAAATGGGCAAGCCTAAAAGCATGCTAAACTTTTTGCGGAAATGACACGAGTTCCGATTCCGACAGCGAATACAGAGAGTGCGCTTAACTGGCAGGCGGGGAGTACACAACACAGCACAACACAACATATAATAGACCATTGCTTGAACAACAACAACAACAAGTAGCATAACAATAAAGGAATACAACTTCAACTGGCAGCTCACTAAACGGACTCAAGCAAAAAACTTTGTTTCCTTCTCGCTGGCAAATCGACGCTTTTTGCATTTTGTTGACTTTGTGCCGCTTTTCTTATTGTTGCATTATTTATGCAATTTCCCCTTTACTTATTTACTTGGAAATTTCAGTGAACAGAACATTTGTGGCATGCATGAGAAATAATAACAATGAATGTGATTTAATTAAAACTGTTAAATTGACTTTAGCCTTTTGAGCTGGACTTAAGTGAGATAACACGAACAAATGTTTTCGGTTTCTGCATAGTTAAAACTGCAAAACCTTTGCGGCAATTTATGCTTGTTCAATAGTATGAAAACAAACAAAAGACCTAACAAATTGAGCCTGGGCAAAGGCCAAATACATATGTAGTTGGATGTGCTGCAGTTGACGTTTCATTTGCTTCATTTAAATATTTAATGCTCTTTATTTGGTGACCACAATATCTTTGGGGGATTTGAAAGTTCATCAACTTTGCGGGGCCCAAAAGCCAAAGACAATCAAAAACTTTTGCCTTAAATCTTTTAGTAACTTGCCGACTTTTGGCTATAAATAAATATGTGCTTGGCATTGTGTTCAGTTTTTAATTGAACAAACTGTGAAAACATCATATATGCGAAATGAATAACACGCACTTTTCAATTTTTGACAGCGAAAGAAAGGAATTGCTTTAGTATTTTGTTGCAATTAAATGCACATCAAAGGCGCCAAATGTCAAAATGATTGCGTATGCGTGTACAACATGGCGTATGACAGTTACTGCCTACAAGCCAAACCCCAAACTTGACAGTCACAACGCAGTGACAAGCGCAATACTTGACAAATGTTTCGACTCCCTCGCGCGCCGTAAAAGTACTTTACTTTGTGTAAAAAGCATTGCCTACTTTTCAGCGCCAAGCAAAACAAATGTAAACCTGCCTGTGTGTTTGTGTGTGCGAGAGTGTGTGTAATTAAAAAACTTTTATAATGTCGCGGAGGAGGCAGTGACATGCAAGCGAAACGAAATACATTGTACATTATTATACAACTGAGCTCTTATGCAAATCATATGAGTAATTGTTGAAAATTATAACCTGACTCCAAATTATGTTTGCACAGCGTCGTGTAATCAACTGAAATTATGCCAAGCACAAAACGAGCCAAGAGAAATGTATACATAAAAATGCTGGTCGACATGAAGCGTCAATTACCAGCCAGGTGCAAAAGGTGCAAAGCAACGAGCGAAAGAAAAGTGGCAGCCGGGCAATGAGCGTAGGCATCAGATAAAAGACTTTGCAGGACAGTCAAGTGAGCTGCTGGCAGGAGACAACGTCTTAATCCCTTCGCTGACACGAACTCAACAGAGGAGCATCAAGAGCAGCAGCAGCAGCAGCATCAGCAGCAGCAGGAGCCGCCTTGCAGGCCAGACAATGCAGTTCAGTTTAATTAAATTCTTTTGTCGCAGCTTTTGTGCCCTTTGTACATGCAAAAATCCAACACTCGACGCCACAGCTGCGAAACGAAATTAATAAAAACGCCATGCCAATCAGCAGGACAGCACAAGAGAGAGAGAGAGATGAAGAAGCAGGCGACAAAGGATTATGCCATGCATAGAATATACCAAAAATAAATGAACAAAAAAAAAAGAGAGAATGAATCGCATTAAATGAAAGCCATATTAGAGTTCATTGATTCCCACGCTGCGATTGCATTCAATTTACTTCTTCGAATGAGAATGAGAATGAGTATTCACAGAAATGAGCAGCAGCCCTCAGCTCATCTTATAAATACATACTCCTATTTGCTGTGCAATTTAGCGTTGCCTAATGCCAACCGACTTCTATTGATATTGAATGTGAGTGTGTGTGTGCGAATGCGAATGCGAACGTGAATGTGAGTGTGAAGCTGTTTGTGAATGTGAAATGCGAATGACTATTGATGGTGATGGGTAATGTTGATTCGCAGCCGCAGCAGTTGATGATGTGGTGACAATATTTGATTGCTTAATATTGAATTAATTTAACAAATTTGTGGCCGCATTGCGTGTGCGGTTGCTTTATTGACACACCTGTCTCTCCCCCTCTCCCTCTCTTAACTGTCTGCCTCTATGTGAGGCACATTCAAAATGCAATTACAATGTGTGTGCGTACGACAAAGTTCTGTTCTGAATATCTCTAGTAAATTTCCAGCCAAACAATTTCATAGGTAATGCAATAAAGTTTTTCCAGTATGCGCGCTGACCTGTCGCCAATTTCAAAAACAAGAGAGTGCTTCACACTCGGCTGACCACACAACGAAGCTGCAATACTCTTTACTCATACTTCACACACACATACATGCATTAAAAATAAGTTGAAGAGCCTTTTGTTTGTCTATTAGAAAATGAAAAGCAGCATACTTAGAGCAAAAGTTTTGGACAAGTCTTGGACTGCTTATGATGCATGGTGTTGATGTGGCAAAACTGTGCGAGAAGCGTAAGCAAGTGCAGCAGGCAAAACTTGGTCTTGGTGCTGGCTAAAAGTTATTTGCCTAAATGTATGCAATACAATTTTTTTCAGCAGCAAGTTTCTACAAAACAAGCGAAGCGTGCCAAAATTGTTGAACAGACTTTCGCCAGCAAACGTTAACGTCAACATTAGGCACACACACACACTCACACACACGCATACACATAAAGCCTTATAAACAAATTGAAAAAAAGTCCAAGAACTATAGTCCTTTGCTTACAAGGATCGTTCTCTTCTCTCCTCATCTTCTCATCTCTCTGTTCACTAATAACTGTGGTGCGGCAACACGTCACGAGTATGCACATATTTCGTTTTCTTGACCAAGCAAATTGTTTGACTATGCGTCCAAAGTGAAGCGTTTGGCAAATATTTCCACTCCAAGTCAAGTCGAGTCCAGCACAGGCCTCGGCAACAGCAGCAGCATCTCAAATTGTTGCCGGGGCAAAATAGCAACATAACTGCAAATGAAATTTCGTAGATTTCGCTGCAAAGTAAATGAAGAATAATGTGCAAAAGCAAATTGCCAAAAAGGGCGTGCGCGACAGGCAGCCAACAGCGAAAAAGAAAACAAGGAAGACGACGACATGATAAGCTTAAAAATATCCTTGAGAAAAAATGGGCAACATTTTTGCTTAATTTTTAAGTATTAACTGCCATAAATTTGCATCAAGTAATTTGCTTTTAGCTCTGGCTTTAAATGCTAGCAAATTTAGCTGCACAAGTAAAACAAATCAATCATCCCATTGCCTATTTATACAGGGTATGAGGAGTGAAGCCGAAGTGAAACACTTTAGTAGTAAGCAGAAAATATTTTCATTGTTGCTGACACCTCAGATGCACGCTAAGACGTGCAGATGTGAAAACTGGCGATAGAGCAAAGTTTTTAATTAAGAAATCTTGTGGAATTGCTTAAATATTTCAAGTGCAGCTGCAACTGCAACAGCAACTGTGCCAAAGTTGCAACTAGCAGACTGCCACACTTCCGATGGCTTCCTAATTAAGACAAAAAAGAGCACGCTCTGCCACTTAAACGCTCTGCCAAAACGCTCTGCCCATCTGTAAACTTTTATTTATGGCAATAAAACGCAATTACACATAATTTTTAGCACGCCTCAACGGGCAACACGAAAAACAGAAAAGAAACTACTGCTGCTTGAGCGCAACAGCGCCCGAAATCGACATATTTCTCTCCTGGTGCCACAAAACCGAAATGGCAGCAATAAAAATAGTGACAGAGCAACATGCTGTGCTAGAAGGTATCCTGGAAATTTAGAAAGATTTTCATATGTCTTCAAGTTTGGTAGTGAATAGAATAGTTTTCGATATAGAGATTCTTTAGGTTACAGAAAACTGTAGGAAATGGGAAAACAGAAAAGTTTCTATATTAAATTATACACCGTAAATTTATTGCTTAGTATTTATGTCATAAAAATGACATTTGTTGAACACAAGTTTAAACTTTCTTTTCGTGAATAAAGTTTATAGAAATAAAGAAACTTTGAAGCTGAATTGTTTTTCGACACCTTGATCAAGAGTCTGAGGAAGTAAAATCGTGACTACATGACATATGATTAATGTAAATGCTTTGTGAAACGGAAACTAATAAAAACCTAAATCACACTTTAGCTGCAACACTTGTAGATGCCCTATGAATAGTCATGCTGATGCCTTTGACTACTTCTATTCGGTTTGCCAATTGCAATAACAATGACAACATGACGTATGATTAATGCAATTTCGATTTTATTGCTGCTAAGCCAAAGAAAGAGCAGGAAACGTATATATCCGCTGTGGCACCACTATTCAGAGGGTATAACAATAATATGGCGCCAGTTTACTGGGCCGATATTTATGGTAAGTTTATTAGTTTTTATATGTTGGCCACACTCACAGTCAGAGACAGTCGACAGGCGACGTGTTGGCTCTGATTGTGGGCAATTTTGTGTGTTCCGAATAAAATATTGTAACGAGTCATATTCTTATTCAATTACGTGTGACAGTGTGTGTGAGTGAGTCCTTGTCAGTATCTGTGTGTGTGTGTGTGGCAAATCGAGTTGTTAGGTTAATCAGCATAAAAATAAGCAACAGCGGGACAGATAGAATTGAAAGACTCGCTTTTGCCTTTGCAGTTGTTGCTTGGCCCATAAAGTGTCGCTGCGGGAATCGCGCCCTCGCAGATATTTGCATGTCACAGACAAACAAACACACACACAAGCACAATCACACAACTACAAAGATAGAGCAGAGTGTGTATGAAAGAACTGTCAAGCAAAAAAGAAATACACGACTCAATCTCGCTTGAACTTTCAGTTTTGTTGCCACTTTCTCGCTTCTTCTAAGATTGTATCTCTCACTCTTTCTGAAGCTTTCATAGCCATCTACTGTCAGAGAGAGCTGTCTCAATGCTTGGCTGCATGATAGTTTCCGGTGGCGCACTCAAGTCGTAAAGCTTCTTTAGAGTATTTATGTTGGTTATTAAATGGATTTGCCTCGCACCATGCAACGATTTCAATTGGATTTGCGTGGCATGGCAGCTTTATGCGCTTTGCTCACATACAGCAAACTCTGGCACATAAATGTTTATGCCACGGCTATCACATGATTATTACACGCTCTCTTTCGCTCTGCCTCCGTTAAATGTAAGCACTTTATTGAGAGCCACAAGTACATAAGTATTTACTGTGCCCAACGCAGAGTTCCTCGTATTCGTTTTCGTTTTCGGAATGTTTGGCCCAAACACCTTTCAATTTTTATTGAGGCTTTTAGTTAAATTGCAAGGCCACAACTGTTGCCGACACTACAATAACTCTAACTTGCTGCCACACATGAGTGAGCGGACGAACTCGCAAAAACTGTAAGTGGCAACTGGTTTTTTTTTTGGGCCTTAAAAGCATTCGTAATCGTGCCGAATGGCTTAACCTTAACCTTGTCCAATTTGTTCCAGATTTCTTAAACCTCCTCCCTCAAAATAATAGTGCAATCCATTTTATGCCCACGCCTAAAACAGTTCGATGATTTGCTTGATACTATTGCCAAGTATTAAATTTGATAATAAATACGTTTATATTAAGTTGCAGTGACAAATTGACAAAACATTTGCAGCTCAAAAGAAGCAGTCAGACGGAATATGGCAAATTACAACAAATGAAATTGTAGAGATGAAATATTTGCAATTTATTTGTAAGTAGCCGACTCGAAGAAACAATAGAATAAATCAATATATAATAATATCATTGAAAGACTTTAATTTTAAGAGTCGATACAACTTTAATATTAGCGTCAACCTTCTGCATATTTAGAAAAGAGAAATTTTAAGTATGAAATGAAAACAATTTGAATCATATTTAAAAATGAATCAGTCACAAACTGTCTTTATGTTTGAGAGTCCATATAATAATTAACCTCTGCGAACAACTTCACTATTAGCTTAAATATCAACTACGAAGAATTCAAATGTTATTATACATTTTTTCTTTAATTTTTTATTTTTGAGGTCAACAGAAAAATTTGTAAGTTAGTTAAGCATTAAAATAAACGACAAAGTGTTCCATGTTTATAATACCAAAATTAGCATTTTATCTGCATTCTACTCGAAGCATGAAGAATATGAATCAAGTTTAAAGAAATGGCTTTCTTTAAGTTTCATACCCAATACAATTATTTTCATGAGCCATCAACTTTAAAAGCAGCCACAAAAGTTTTGCACACTTGCCATATAAAAACGAATCGACTATAAATATTATCATCCACTTGCAGATTGCGAATTTACTCGAATGGCTTCAAGGATGCGTACAATGCCATCAGCAGAAGATGAAGGTAGCTGGTTATGATTTATGATAAAAATGATAAGTAACTGCTTTGCATCAATGATTTCTGTTTATTTATCATTTTAATTTGCGGCCATCAATTGTTAAATGCGATGCGCTGAATATCTTTAGTCAACATTTCTTCATCGAAGTTAACTCAATTAGCGCATCGTCAGCGCATTTTAAGTACTTCGACGAACATTTTAATTGCTGCCCCAAATAAGAGTAAAGCGATGATAAAATTTACAGCAAGATGACGCAACGTGGACAGTGCGTGTCTCTCTCTCGATGATGATGATGATCAATCTCAATGCGAATGCGATTAATTGGGGAAATGCGTTGGCTTGATTGATGGAAATGAGGGAAAGGGAAGTCAGCTACCTGCAAGCGGAAATAAGAGAAAAGGGAAAGGGAAGTAAGTGTTGAGCTTAATTAAGCGTTTTCCGTTTCGGCGTCTTTATTTATAAATGTGTACACATATTTATAGGAAGTACAAAATATATATTATATATAGAGAGGAAGATGCTTTTCGTATTGGCATATTTGACCTCACATTGTTGGGTCTCATTTTCGTTTAACGCTTGGCAAAGTTTTCCTTTTGTTTTCTGCGCGCTCTGCTAATTAATGGCCCAAAGGGTCTCTTTTGGCCTTTTGTTACGGCGGCAGCAGCAGCAGCATCTCGGAATTTTCTCAACTGATTAGCTGGCACGCTGCATTGTCAATAGTTGAAAAGAGAGGGAGAAACAAAGGTTTCCACTCGGAACTTTTGCGCGGTGTGCAGTGCGTATTTATTTAATTTGCTGCTTGTTGGCCATTTAATTAAGCGTTTTGCCGATGCTAAGCTGCTGTTGCTGCTGCAGCGCTCGAAAGTTGCCTTTTGGTCTGCAGAATTTTAAAATCATCGAATGGCCTGCGGATACACTTTGTAATGAGTTCATTTCTTGTTTTGTTGTTTGCTGTTCATTCGATTCGAAACTTTAAATTCCATTAAGTTCGAGAGTAAATGAACCAGCGACAACAATATCACAACAACAAAAAACTGTTGCCTACTTTTTAGGGCTGTGCTTTAAATGCACAGCACGTTGCACGTCGAGGCAGCTGCTGTTGCATCTACTGTGAAAACAACAACAGGCAGCCAGAAATGCAGCAGCAGCAGCATCGTAGTCAAAATAAACAAAGCAGGTGAGCATTATTCAGCTTCCCCAAGAGAGAGAGAAAGAGTTGGAGAGAGAGGGACGTTGGGGATCAAGGCTGGTAGCTGGCACACTGCGGATGTTGTCGGCCTACATGGCCGCCTGAAGTGTCTGTGAAAAAGCCAACAACAACGACAACAGCAACTGGCTAACGAGTCACAGTCCGAGTTATAAATTTAGAAGCATTTAAAATAAAAACTTATCTCAATGACTTCAGTAACAACATTTCAAAATTTTAAAATGCACTCTAATAATTCAAAGCAAACTGTCCAAGCCATAAATTTAGAATTATTTAAAATGAATTTAAACGTTAAACAATTGTTTTGTCTTTGTACTTATTAAATTCAAGTCAGGTGATTCAAGTCACAAACTCAGAGCCATCTACAATAAAGTCTTATCTAGTTGACTCGTAATTTATCATCTACGCTAAGAAAAAAATTAAGAGTCGACATTCCAAGTCAAAAATATAGAACCAGCTCAGGTCACAAATCTATAACTATTTAAAGTAAACTCTCATTTAGTTGGCGCACAATAAAATTCTTACTTTATCCTTTAAAAACGCAAAGCAGCCAGTAGAAGTCATAAAGTTAGGAGTCATTTAAAATAAATTCCCATCTAGTTAACTGCCAATTTTTTGCCATTGTTAACAACCTCACAAACGTTCCTCTCAAACATTTAAAAGTACTTCAAAAATTCAAAGCAACACTTCTCGATACGCAAAAATAAAATCTCATAGATTTCGAATTTCCACAAGATTTTTATTTCTGCTTAGCCATGGCCGATTCCTTCTCCAACTGGATGTCCACTCCAAGCACTTTAACCAACAACGTCGATGACGTGGATGACAACGATGAGCAAAGCAGCGAGCTCTTCAGTCAGCAGCATCGATTGTTCGGTCCGCGTTTGTCTTTCGTGCAAAACGAACTGAGCAACCTGAGTCAATTGGCCAAGCTCTATCGCAATATTCCAGTTTATGGCAATGGCCCATTGACCGATGATGAGAAACGCGAAATCGCCAGACGCAATAATGGCTTTGTGACCGACTCAGCAGACGCTACCAGCCAGCAAGAAGATGTCCAGCAAAATGCAAATGAATAGAGAACGGACGACAAATGACAAAGAAAAAAAGAATTGGAAACGAAAACGCAAATGCAAATGAAACGAGAAAAAAAAGTAAAAAGAGAGATGGAACGAACGAGACCAGCGGACAAAGGCGAATTATTTATTTTTTGTTTTCGCAATTTCAAGTTCTTTTTTGCCAACTAGAAGGAAAACTGTTTGGTTGGCTATTATAAAAATGATTTGTCGTCAAGTATTGTTTTACAATCAATCATCCAATGAATCGATGCTTTTGAAATTGTAAGTCATAAAGTTGGTTTAATGTTTAGTGGACAAATCAAATGGAATTGCACAAAGAAGTATCAAATATTCAAATTTCACAAGAATAAAATATTTATATTCAAACTTTTTTGCAAGTTTTGATATTATTTAAAGATATTGTTGCATTTTTACTGATTTGCTTGAAAAAAATAAGTTTGCAAATGCACAAAACGAGTTGCAAAAAAGGAAATCAAATTATCAAATTTCGCAGAAATAAAATATATAAATTCATTGCACGTTTTGACACAATTTAACGAAGCTGAAGCTTCCCAGTTTATTTGCTTTGACTTGAAATATATATTTGTTGGCGAATACATTCAATATCTTGAATCGAATCAATTAAATTCGTTTCATGTTTTGGTATTTTAATTTAATAAAGCCGTAGCTAAAATTTCATGTATCTTGGCATAAAAAAACGTATACTTTTTGATAATTAATATAATACAAATATGAACATAAGTGTAAAAGAGCATCAAATATTCAAATTTCACAGATATGCAAATTTTTAAATTCTTTGAAAGCATACACATAATTTGATGAAGCGGAGCATTTTAGTTCATTTGCTTTGAATGGAAATATATATTTTTGCAAATTTATTTAATATTTGCAATCGAATTGTAAATTGAAAGAAGAATTTAATATTTAAAACTCTTGGTAGTAGCTTTGCATTCCTTAAAATAAGTAATATATTTTATTGACCATAAATTTATTGCAAATTTAAAAGCGAATTGCAAAAGGAGTCTCAAATATTTCACATATTCTTAGGAAAGCCAATGAAGCTGCACATTTTATTTGCTTTGGCTCGAAAGATGTATTTGATATAAATGTAAAAAACGAATGACACTTAAATATTTCATTTTTTTTTTCTCTGAGAAATTATTTCTATTGCAAGTTCCGAACTATATTTATATATATATATATATATGGATATTAATTTAAAATCTGCAATCCAATTGCATAAAAGAGAATGAAATATTGAAATGGATTGCAGAAAGGAGAATTAAATAACATATTAAAATTTCTCGGAATTAAAATATTAAACATTTGAACTTATTTTATATAAATCGAAAAACAAATTGCCGAAACAAATTAATTTTTAAATGCTTTGAAAGTTTTGACTTTACAATTCAATTTATTGTCTTGAACATATATTTGAACATATGCTTAGTATAAATTGTTAAAGCGCATTGCATAAAAGAGAATGAAAATTCTTAACTACTCAGAATGAATAACTAAAAATCGCTTTGACATTTCAATTTAATGAAGCTGCAGTTTTTCAGTTCACTTTATATAAATGTAATGTAGAAATATAAAATATATGTTTCCTGCATAAATTTAATAAAAATGTAAAAAGGAATTCCACTTGGCAGCTATTAATTTTAAATTAGTTTGCAACTTAAATTGCTAAGCGTTGTTGTAGAAATATAAATATTAAATATCTAAGCAATGTTATTTAGCTCTCTTTCTTTAATTGCATTCAAGACAAATATCTTTATCCTGTAAAAATAAGCTGAGGTATTTATTTTACAACTTTTCAAAAATAATTGGTTTTTTGGTTGCACATTTTTCGTTACCTACAAATTTGTATAGCATTGTAAGGCGACAGCTGCATGTGGAGTAGAGTCCTGTGTCCTGCGAGTAAGTGAGAGTGTCTGAAAGTGTGTGTGTGATTGTATGTGTGTGTGCGTATGCTATGTGGGTATATGTATGTGCGCTTACGTTGCTTTGTTAGTACATTTTTCATAATTTACATGTTGTTTGTTTGTCTGTTGACTTTTTTTATGTACAACCAGAGACTTGACTAAAAGCTGCAGTCAGCTCGTGTGTCTCCATCCCCTTCATCCTGCCTGTTTTTATACCCGCTAACCATAGGGTAGAAGAGTATGATAGCTTTGCAGAAAAGAAAAATAGATAATTGCTAAAATCATTTAAGATATACTTTTGTATGAGAAAAAAGTCTACTTTTCTCCGTCTTAGTTGTTTTGGATGACAATACGGTATATTTTGCAGTCTAATATCTAGTTTTTAATATAGCACTTTATCAATATACTAAATATATTATATGGTAGTCCTTTAGTATTTTAGCGGTATATTGATTTGGTATATTTTAATGGTATATTTTGCATTTAATTTAAATGGGAAGCGGGTACCTGCCAGTCGAGCATACTCGATTGTTGATTTCTTACTTGTTTTAATGCAGTATGTATTTTTTGAGTACATTAATTAGGTATATCTTAAAATTAATATACTGTTCAGCTTTTATTAGAAATGGGTTGCGGGTATTTCACAGTCGAGCATACTCGAGTCTTCTGACTTGTTTCAAAACTGGTTCAATGCTGAGCTTGCCAAGCCACCCACACACACATACACACACACAAACACACACACACACACACATGTGGCCCATTTTCATGTGCGATTTTTTGATGCGCGTTATTTAAATTTCCTTGGCGCCCCATAAAAAAATAAGTCTATTTATTTAATTGAAACGCCCCACAACAAAACACAGTAAACAAACTCAGCGACTGCAGCGTTACAATGCGCTTTACGTGATAATTTCCACCACAAGCGGCTTCCCTTTTCCCTCCCTCTTCAAACTCCTCCCTTCTCTTTCCTGACTTTACTGCGCCCACAATTTGTCAATATTTGTGCGTCGCCTGCCAAATTCGTTGGAAAATGCAAACAATTAGGCATTTGTGCAAATAATTACGAAAATGTTTGTTGTGCTTGTTATATTTGGCGTGAAATTGATAAAAACCAGAGAAAATAAAAAGCGTCGAAGAGAGAGAGAGAAAATGAAACTGAAACTGAAACTAAAGATTGTTGCAAGCGTTGAGCATAACTTTTAACGCGTGCCAAAAGTTTGGTTGCAATTGCCAAAGAGCTTAAGGAAATTGCAGATTACGGAGTGGGGGAGAAGAGGAAAGGAGGGGCAGAGAAGTGTCAGAGATATCACGCATCTCACGCTGTGCAACTTGGCGTGTGGCAAACAATGGACCCGCAGATCTTTTTCGTTTTGTATTGCGCATAACAAATGGCAAATTATAAATAACGTTGCCAAAAATGCGTAAATTCGTAAATTCGTAAATTGTTTTTCATTTCCCATTTTTCCAGCCATTGTGTGAGAGTACAATAAAGAGAGAAGAAGAGAGATAGAAGTGCGAGAGAGAGAGAGGAGGAGGAGTATGTATTTTATTGCTATTTATGACGAACGTGCGAATTTTCACACATTGTTAGTGCAAATGGTTTGTCTTTCATGTTTTGCCAGTCATAAAAAGCAAATGCTGCGGGCATTCTTCATTCAAGATTTTGCTCACGTCTAAAAATAAATGCGAGCCAAGAATATGGCCACAAAAAAATGAGAGAAAAGAAAAGTATATGTATAAATATTTTGCCAGCTGTTAGGACAGCAATTAAAACGTGCCTTTGAAGTGCCCTAAAACACACACAAAAAAAAAAAAAAGAAAATGGAGAGAAAAAAAACAACCGACAGCAATCCAAATGCAAACTCTGGCAGTAAAAAGTTATTAAAGTGACAAGTTTATAAGTACGCACATGAGAGAAACGACAGCAACACAAACAAGCAGCAAAAATGTCAAAGCAGAAATGCAAATCCAATTTTAAGCCGCCTCGAAAGCCGCAGGCCAAAACAACAATAACAACAACAACAACAGCAACCACAATAACAACACTAAAAACAATGGCTACTTAAGCCAAGCCAAGCCAAGAGCAAGAATTAAGTAGAAGGACAAAACCCGGAGGCGGGGCAGACGGCAACGCCCACAAAATGTTTGTCAGCATGCGAATGAGAATCCGTAAAGCAAAAAGTAACCAAAATATGGCTTAAAATTAAACGTTTAAAAACACCAACAGCAATAAAAGTAAAGCTATTCGACAACAAGAGCGAAGCGCAGATGCACTCAAGGAATTTAACTGAGGATTGAAGGAAAATCAATAAATGCTATATATATAGTACTACTATCCTATACTGTATATATTGCATTTTAAAATGTTTTGTAATATTCTATGAAGCAATTTATGGACAAAGTCACTAATTTGCATTTTTAGTATGCAGCCATTTATTGATTTGGTCTTCAGTTAAATTGAATTTAATTGTAAAACATTGTTTACTCAAATCATTAAAAAAGAAGTAATAAATATTAAAAAGCAATCTTTGTTATATATAAATATATTAAAATACTAAAATATTATAAATAATATATTTTAACTATTATTATATCATAATATACATTTTTCTACGCAATATAACAATTAATTTAATTTATTTGTTTCTACTTAGCAATTAATAAAAAGCAAAACTAGTTACATCACTTGCACAGACTGCATCACCAAGTTAAGCGACTTTTTTGTGGAATAATGTGTGTATTAAATAATGAGAATTAAAGAAAAATACATAGCTAATTCAAAAAAATATGTACTAATGTTATTTTTAATAGTCATTAATTTCAATTTATTTTATATTCATTCTAAGCATTTATCATTTATTTGGATACAAATTATTTAATTCTATTACTAGTAAACTTTCGCCTTAAGACAGCTGTACATACTATAAACCCTTGTTAAGCATTTTTTGATTTAAGAAATTAAATGTTGAATGATAACGATTAAAGAAAAAATCAATAAATGATCCCCAAAAATACCAAATTTAAAAAAAAATATACGAATTATTTTTGTGTAGTTTCTAATTTCAATTTATGTTTTATTTATTCCAAGTATATAAAAATTATTTAATTAATAGTAATTTAATTCTATGCAGCAAATAATTGACTGTAGTCTTTAATTTAATTTACTATCCCTTTCCCTTTAACACAGTTGCGCAGACTGCATCACATAGTTAAACAACTTTTTCGTGGAGCATTGTTTATTGTTGTGTTGTCGCCTTTATGGAGACAGTAAAGTGGCAAACAACGTGGCCATATTATAGTCGAAAAGTCCAGGTAATTACGCCTCGGACGGCAGTCAACTGGCTAACAGCACAAAACTCAAACTGTCCTGCGGCGTATTTGTCAACACAACGACAACAGCAACAACTACAAGTGCGACAGCAACGACGACAACAACTACAACAGCAACAGCAACTACAACTGCCACAGCAACAGCAACAAACAACACAACAAGAGCGACAAACGACAACACGAAATAACCACAGAGGCTCAAACTACGCGCACATTTTCACCAGTTTAGTTTGCTGCCGTTGCTCACGTTGTTGTTGCTGTTGTTGTCGCTCTTGTTGTTGTTGTACTCGTTGTTGTTGTTGCTTTGTGGTTATGCAAAAAGTCAAGCCGCAGTCAGCCAGCGGTAACTGAAGGGACAGCCAGGTAAACGAGCGAGAACTCGCTCTGTGTGTATGAAGAAGAGAGGGGGGAGAGAAGAAAGGGGGGAGAGACTTGCGTTGTCGCGATATTGCCGTTTGGGGAACGCTTTTGACGCTTTCCACTAATTTTCCGGTTTGACTGGTACACCTGTCTGCCAGGCAGCCTCCAGCAGCCACATCCGCTTCTACTCCTCTCATTTTTTTTTTTTTTTGGTGGGTGGCAACTTCTGCATGTTGTTTTTTTGCTTGGTTTGACTGCAGCCACGCCCTTGGCTTTGTAGTAATCCCAACGCTTTCATTGCGCATAAATTACGCGCCTCAAAGTTGCTCCCTTCTCTTCCCTCGCCTGCCTTCACTTTCCCTTACTGCCGTTCGCTTACCTTTTTAGACAAATTAAAAAACTCTTATCGAGCCGTGAAAACTTTTCTTTGCCGCTTTTTTTTCTCGCTGGAGTGTGTCAAGAGCGCGATATGATTGTTGTGGTTGTTGTTTTTCTTGTTGGCGCTGGCGTACTTTAAAAGCGCGCACAATTTGTATATGCGGCAGCGTGAAAGGTTAAACGCGGCGAATGCGTGATATTGTATGGGAATTATTGCGCATACGCCATGTGCGCTGAGCGTCTGTTTTAAAAAGCCAGACAAGAGCAATTTCATTCAGCCTCCGCCAGACCACACAGCTTCTCTCTCTCTCTCTCTACCTCTTTCTCTTTTACTTTCTCCGCATACTTTATGGCTGCAGGCATCGATTGAGGCTGAACGAACACCTTGAATATTGCATGCAACAATCGAAAATAAAAGCCAGAGAGCGAGCGACGAGTCTTAAAAACCTTAAAGTGCAATCGCAGGGCAAGAAGACAGCTCAGTGCTGCAAATTTGTGCCTTTGCAACGCAAACAACTCAAAGCTTTTCGAGTCAAAAGCAGGCTCAAACATGAAAACAGCACATTACCAAATGATTTTCTGCCCTTTATAGCACCGAAAAGCACGCTGCTAGCTGGAGGGGTATATTATGTGGGAAACACGTTTGTTTGTTGGCAAAATTATTTTAATTTTTGGAAACCGTTTGAGTAAGCTTTGCGAGATGAAACTAATGGAATTAATCAACGAAAAGAGTTTTCTCTCTGAGTATAAACACTAAAATGAGTTAAGAATCTAACTTACACAAATTAATTTTTATTTTTATTCTGTTGTGAACGTTAAATTATAGTTTTCGACTTAATTTATTTAACTACATTTTTGTAATACAAGCAATAATTAAGTTCATGACTTAAAAATAAAAATCTAACATTTTATATATTGATTTTGATGTCCCAATTACCTACATAATATTACAAGTTTATATACAGAAATTACATAATTTTCTACCTTTTACATTCAATATAATTAAATTATGGTTTTCAGTATCCATTTTTTTACTTTAATTATGTATATTTTGAAATATTTTTAAATACTTAAGAGACTCGCAATGGCAGAACTTAATCAGTTAATGACTAAAATATTTACTACACTTACGAAAATGCATTTGCATACTTAAAAGACTTCCCACACATTAAATTTTAAGCCTACGAATGATTGTTAAAAAATTCATTTATTTTCATATTTATATTTAACATAATTCATTTTAATCATTTTTTAATTTCTTGTTATTATAATTTAAATAAATTTGTACCACATCTTTTTAGAACGAAATTTCACAAAAAGCAGCCTTTAAAAAAAGAATATTTATAATATATAAGTATATATAAATTTCATCGAATTTCATTACTAAATTTAATACAGTTAATTTATATTTTAATATCAATTTGCGGACTTTAATTAAAGGTTATTTATGTTTAATGAATAATGAAATGTAATAATGAAAATTGACGTCACTTTTGTGGTTTTATTAGGTAATAACTGCTTGACGTCAATTTTAATTAGTACATTCTAATATTGCTATTATTATTAAAGCATAGATTTCAAATTTACCAGCGTTAGATGCTTTAACCTTTGACTAGTACATTAACATGTAATAATTTCCTCTGGCTTTATATTTGATTGCATCAAACAAATGAATAATTGGCTGAACTCTTTTTACAGGGTATCTGTTAGTTGTGACATTGTCTGAACACACTACCAAACATTGTCGTTTTGTGCAACATAGTGTCCAGTGCAGCTTTAGTAATGTTTGGCCTGTGGCTTGGCTGCCCTCCAGTTCCATTTCTCTCTCTCTCTCTCTCTCTCTCTCTCTCTCTCTCTCTCTCTCTCTCTGTCTAACTCTATCTTTCTCTGATTTTCGGGAGCACGTTAAGCTTGGGGGGCCAAAGACCGAGAGTAATCCAACTACTATGAGCAGCACCTGGACTCAGTTTTCGGCTTTGCGGTCAACCATTTGCTGCAGTCGTTGGTCTGCTTCAGTTGATTGAATTTTGTGTGGACTGTGGACTGTAGACTGCAGTGCGAAGCGTATGCATAGAATGTGCATATTACGTATACGCCTGGTGCGTCGCACAGCATAACGAGCAAATGAATCATCATAGTTCCGAGGCAGAGGTTGCCTTATTAACTGCACCACATTTCGGTTAATTATGCCAAGCAGCATACTCAAGACAATGGCATGTTACCTGCTGAAATAACTGGATGCCTGGCCAGCCAAGCAAGCTGCTTGGCTGATTGCCTGTTGCGCAGCTGCTGCTTTATGGACCAACAATAACAGCTGAAGTCGTAACAACATGTATATATACAGATGTAGTACGTACAATAAGTGGACACGCCAAGAGGTAGATGTTGCTGGTCATCCGAGACGCCCCTGAAGAAGACGTGCTGGCGCCAATTCTGTGGCAAACTTGTGTGGCAAGAGTTGAAGGGTTGCGACGGGTTGCGACGGGTTGCGGCATCCAAGTTGCCTCCTCATCGCTCTCAAGTGGCTGCTGCCACGAAGTGCTCAGCAGCGTGTAAACATTTTCATTTGCCATTTGCTGTCGTTTGCGCTGTCGTTGCTGTCAAGTTATGTTTCGTGTACATTCAAGTGTAAAATATTGAATTATGATGGCAGCTGTTTCTCAATAAACATGGCAAGCGTTAAATCTTGACAGCAACAACTTGAACCTCCCTATTGTTGTCATGCATGAGTTTTTCAGCAGCAGCAGTCACAAACAACAACAGCACGTAGGCACACGAAAAATGAAATGCGACTGGGTCAAGCCTACATCTCTGTATAAATTACACTCAGTGGGTGGCAGAGAGAGTGAGGGGTGAAGAACGAGCTCGAGCTCTTTTAGAGCCAAGCTAATGCAATTTGCAAGGCACACCCACCGACTGACAGATGAATTTCTCGTCGGCATTTCAATGGAGCAGCTGCCGAATTGAATTATAAGCTGACAAGCGGCTGCCGTACCACGCAACGTATGTGTAATCTGTCTGTCTGTCAATCTCTTTTGCTCTGTGTTGCTCTAAAGCCAACTACAAATTGAGCGCCGCAAATGCTACCTGAGAACGTGAGTCGCAACAGCAACAGCAAAAGCAGTGGAAGCATCATCAACAACCAAAACAGCTCGACAGCGCCACAATCACAACACTGAGAGCGAGGATGAAACTGGCAAAACTCTTCTCCGTTTGTTTGCTTTTGTGACGAGAGAAGAGAGGCCGCTAGCCGAAAATGTGAAACTAGGTTGAGTGGGTGGCCAAGTGATTGCGATTGTCATCAGTCAACGCTCTAAAAGCAATTGTCTACATTGTTTGGCTTGTTTGTCTAAGATGCACACATTCACCCACACACCAACACACTTACACTCACACACACACACTTACACTCGCACACACACTCGTAGAGAAATGCGGCCATTGTCTTGACTCGTTGTACACGGCTTTGTTTGCATGTTAGTGGGTCAGTTTGATTGCTCGAAACGGGGTAGTTTCATGACTTTACGGGTCACGTTTTAAGCCAGAGATATTATGCAAACAATAAAAAAGACTGCAGTAATTCATAAATTTAGTTATGTAATTATGTAGGCAAAATTAATTTTGAAATTTAAATAATTCTAAAAAACAAATTCCCTGTTTGAGAAACTTCTTCTTATTAATTTTATTAAATAATGAGCATTACTCATAAATCGTTGACACTATTAAATTATGTAATTATTTATTTTTGTCTCACATTAAGCTCAAATTGCTCATATTGGAATTTAAAGCTGACTGCTATGAAATGACATAAACAATAAGAAGAGATTGCATAAATTCATAAATTAAATTATACAATTAAGCAAATTAATTCGACAATTGAAATATTTATTCAAATGTTTGACCAACTTCATTGTGTTTAGAAACTTCTTATTAATTTTATTAAATAATTAGCATTACTTATAAATTCTTGACGCTTTTAAATTATGAATTTACTTATTTCTGACATACATTGAAAACTTTAAAACTTTTAGTGCGAAACTCATTCATATTGGCATTTAAAGCTGTCGGTCCTATAAAGTATATATTATATAATATATTTCGGATTAACGTGAAAAGCCAGCATTGTCCATCTGTCTGTCCGTCCGTCCGTATGAACACAAAGATCTCGGAAACTATAAAAGATAGAACAATAATTTTCTTCGCCAGCACTTATTATGTTTGCACGCATAAAAAGTTTGTTTCAAAATTTTGGAACCACTTTCGTTCTTAGCTAAGTCGACAAGTATCGAATAACAATTGTAATTTTAGTGCTAGAATCGCCATTTACAATAACTATACACTATATGAATCCTGAAAATTTGATTTCGATCAGATACAAATTTTAAAAGAATTTTTTTTGGTATGGGAAAAAACGCCAAACTCACTACTTACTGACAATCTAGTATATTTTTAGCTCTATGGTATGTTTTGAATACCAATGATACATAGCTTTTGATATATTTTTAATATATTTGCGATATATTAATTTGCCTGTTCTGCGGTTTTTTTTTTTATAGTCGAGCACACTCAACTGTAGTCTTCTTACTTGTTAATATTTATTTTTATCACATATTAAACTCAAACTCATTTGGCGACCCTCGCTCATATTGGCATGCCCATGGCATTTAAAGCTGGCTGCCATTAAATGATTTGACTGCCACAGCACTTAAGCCTAATTAAAATGTTGCCTCCTAATTAATTAAACAATTAGGCGTCGACCAAGCCACAAAAGCATCATCAACAACACCAAAAAGAGCGAAACAAAAGGAAAAAAATAAAAATAAACCAGAAAGAAAAACAATAACAAAAATTGCCGCTAGCTGCCGGTATCATTATCAAAATTTTCGTGCTTAATTTATGTTACGGTCAGTCCGAGCATCATTGTCTCTGCGACACACAAATTCAGTTGATTGTCGCCCGATTGGGCAAAGTCTTTTGCTCCCTTCTGCCTCAAGCCAAATGCGAACTAAGCGCATTAAAACCAAATTTATGTGCAGCAAAAAAGAATTTTATCACTGAAATTGACTTGCCAACATGCAGGCCACGCCCACAGGCGCCTTTCTACATATACATGCATAAATTCAGTGTCTGCCCTTTTTTTTTGCTGTGGCCATTCGATTTTCACTGCCAAAACACACAAACAAAAACAGGACGTTGGCTATTTTGATGCATAATTTAAGGCGAAAATATCAAATGCAAATTTAAAGTTAACACACAACTTAAAGCTGCCAAAAAATCACAAAATGTCAGAGAGCAAAGTCGGGTGGAAGCTGTCACGCAAAAGTCGAGAAGTGGGTTTAAGTTGACCCAAAGTTGTAACCACAAATAAATGTTGTTTTGGCTGGCAACATGTGTTGGCCGGCTAATCATATCAGAGAATTGCCTATAGGAAAGGGCCAGCAAACATTTACCCAATTCGGTGTCTGTGGCATTTATGAGCATTATGCGAGATTTATACCAAGAACAAAAAAAGCAAAGCGAGCATTACAAGAAAGCCGAGCAAATGCCACTAAACACAGCAGCGAATCCCCATCAAAAAGTGCGAAGGGGAAAAAAGCAACTCAACAACATTTCGACCTAAAATTTCCTTCGTTAAGTTTCCCCTCGAAGTGGCGGACTTCGCTTCGTTCTGTGCCGTGGTGAAGTTGAATTTGACTTGAGTTGCCTTCATTGCAGGCGCCTTTAATTTATGCAAGTTATTACAAATTCACACGAAAAAACAACATTAAGCGCTGCTTGCGGAGACTGTGCTTGCTTCCTTGCTTGCTTGCTTACTTGTTCTGCCCATAAAGGAAGTGATGCTTAAATTTTTCGTAAATTTTTGGGGATGTGGCAGGCGCTTTTATGAGGCAAGTAGCTGGCTGGTAGCTGGCAAAATTTGTATGAAAAATCAAAATAAATACATGAAAAGCATATAAAAAGACATAAAATGATTAACAAAAGGCGCTTAAGCGCTTGCCACGCCCGTTTAAGTTCCGCCTCTCGCTTCTGCTCTCTTCGGTGTGATGTTGAGTGTGGCTTGAGGCTAATGAGCTGGTCTACGCGACGTATACGTGATATCGTTCTCGTGTGGGTGTCGAGCCATTAAACATTGATGTGTGCTTAACGTTTAAGGCGCCAACGCCAACGCCAAAGGCAACAACAACGCCAAAGGCAGCGCATCAGCGAGGCAATCAAAGCAGCGAGTGCAAACAATTAAAAGCAGCTACTTCATTGGCTTTTAATTGCGCCTGGACACGCAGTGTTCCTCAAGCACGAACAACTGCAACTGTGAAGTGAGTTTTCAGTCAAGGAGCAAAGTAAGTTGACATGCAATTGGGCGTTGCAATGTTCGTCTCAATCACGCAGTCAATCAATCAAACAAATTGCGCAACTCGCTTAGCTATGCATATTGAATTCTGTCACACATGTCTGAGACTCCTCTTCTTGGCCGCTCTCTTCGACAGTGCATAATTTATGGACGCTTGTCTGTCAGGCAATTGCTCAAATCATTCACATTTTTTGTTGCATACTCTTGGCCAATGCGGCGTATGCGTAATGTGAGCGATTTATGTGTCTCCAATGTGCATATTCTAGTCTGCAATGGACGAAAACCAATTAAGTTTTTAACACACACACAACCACACAGAGGAAGCAAGGTAAATCGATAGAATAGAATACAAAGCAACCACAAAACCAGGCACACAAAATGAAAAAAATATATTCAATATCAAGCAGCTCTCAGATAAATTTGTCCATCGCAATTGAAGCAAAAAACAGGCGTAGTCTCTAATAAAATTGATAAATGGGAATAAAAGCGATCTGATAGTTTTTATACCATAGGATACAATGCTATTTTTTTTACAGTATATATAATACTATATATAATTCATAATATATACATTTACTACATACTTACTTATTCTTAAAATATGCTAAATACATATACCATAAATACTAAAAGGCCATATATGATAAATATAGAATACAATATATATACTAAATTATATATACTATTATACTATATATTATCTATGAAACCAAAACATTGCTGTGCTATTTATTAAATATACGTATTCATTTGGTACCATATACCATAAAAATACTAAGGCTCTATATATATGAGTATATATACTATATTTTTTTTATTTTTAAGATGTATTCATTCGGCATATTTTAAGAATAATACCGCATTGTTTTAGTTTTATTCTATCATGGCCGTAGTTTTTTCACTTGTTATTTTTAATGAGCAAAAGTTGTTAAACAAAAATGTTTCCAATTTGGTTATCTACACTTATCGTACTATTTCAACAATTTTTCAAATGTTTAGCTTACAATACTGTTTTCTAAACATATTATATCCAAGTGTCAAGGACTATATCTCGAGGTCTAGGTCAACAAATGACATTCCCACACCATAATATGTATATCATTTATTTTCCCCAAAAAGTTGACAAAAGAGTTTAATTAAGTAATCATACCGAACAGTTAATCAAATCTGCGCAGACAACAACAACTTGCCATTTGTCAAACTGATGAGTGACAGTTTCGTTTCGCATCATGTTCAATCCACCTCATTCCGGTCAATTGTTATCTGTTTTGTATTCCCAATTGTCTAATATGCTACGTATTTTGCGTCTTTTTACGTTTTTTGTTTCGTTTCGTTGTTCATTAGGCAAGTTTCAATCATATGTGAGTTGTCGCCAAAAGTTTTTGTGTGTGTGGAAGACAATTAGCTTTTATGCCGCATTGTGTCGATTTAATGAGCTGCAAACTGTGTCAAGTGTATCGCAGGGAGACAACTGATGGCTCTATAACAAATTGATGTATTAATCAATCAGATTGAGCGCCACTTCCCAACATTTTTCACAACGCGACTAACGAGAATATAGCATACAGAATGCCATTGTGTGGTCGTTTCCCATCATCATCGCAGACGTGGGGCGTGCATATGTTTGGAGTGTGTGTGTGTGTGTGTGTGTGTGTGGAGTGTGTAACGCCTACGCGCCACTTTTATGATGTAGCATAAAAATAGGCGTTCGAAATGAAAATCTATCATCATATAGCGCACGCTAACAAGCGACACGATTCAAGGGGACAAATGACCATGGTCAGTCGACTCGACTTGACTGACGCCTTAAGGTCTTGAGTGGTCCGTTTCGTTTCGTTTTGTTATTGTTATTGTTGTTGTGTCCCCGGCTCAACGTAAAGTCGCATTAAATTTTATGACATTTTGAGGCGCACTAAAGTTTAACAAGTTCATCCTGGCGGCGTCACATCGCATTGCCCATTCAAAATCCACCACGAACAAATCCGAAACAGCGTTTCGAAATTCTTGTGAATTCTTTGTACAACGAAATTAAAGTCATTTCAGTTGGAAGCGTGTTAATAACGCAACTTGCGACGTGCCAAGAATTTCCGAAAAGCCAAAAAGCATTTGAGGTATTTTTTTATTTTATGTGCAATTTTATTTAAATATAATGGGCATATTTTATGGTGCTTAAACGTGGCGTCCTTCGATGTAAGGCATGTACACTAATTCGAGCATGGCAATTGAGCGAAACCAGCGCTTAAATGGCAAATCAATCAATCAGAGATCAAATAGAAATTCCAGTTGGAAGTCTGGTGTCTAGACACCCAGCAAATTTCTTTTGCGAAATTAGTTGACAATGAGCAAATGATTGACATAGTTGTGTTCTTTGTAATCATTGCGAGCAGCTGCAGCCATTAACCTTAGCTGATAAATGCGAAACAAGCTTCATCGAAAGATGACAATTGCACAAAACACGCTTTGTTTAACCCAAAACTGTGAACTGCATTTCATCTAACAACAGGAGCAGCAGCGAATGATTCGTTGTGGATTCTGAGGGGATTCAAGTGATTCAAGCGATACGAACGATTCGAGGGTGCATTTAATATTTCATTTCAGGTTGCCATGCGCTGCTTTTATTACCTTTGCACCGTTGACACTGTTAAATCCCACGCCAATGCCAACTGACAATGGCAACGGGGAGCTTCTACATTTACACAGAGACACAGGACACGAACACAGAGACAGAGACAGAGATAGAGAGACATATGGACTGAGGGCTGAGTTCGTTGCAATTTTACGTTTTATTGTCAAGTGGTTTCAAAATGCATGGCGAAAAGTTTCAGCTTTACCATTCTTTTCATTTCTGTGTGTTCGGTTACTTTTTTGTTAGCTATCTTTACTTTCGATTCTGTTGTTGTGCTTTAAAAAGCGAACGAACTCTGAGTTGCCATCAATCAGAGGACAAAGTTTTTTTTCTCAGCACACGTTGCGTATACGCAATGTCGCTCAATCACTGACAATTTCTTTTGTCTTCTTTTTCTGATTTAATGCTTAAAATTCTATTCAATCATTTATGTTAAATTTGATTAGTGGCGATTGTACCAGCCACAAGCAACCGGAACCCTAAGCAAACTCAACCCTAAGCAAAATCTCAGCTCATCAATATTTTGGGGCGAGCCTCAACCTCATCGAAGTACGCATCCCCTTCTCCATCCAGCCACCCACACAGCATGTAATCGGCGAGTGTGTAATAAATTCGCTTATGGCAAACGCTGGCTGGCTTAAATGGGCAGCTGATTTATTTGAGCGAAGCTCAAACAATTTTGTCAAATTGACCAAACTTAAGCTTATTTATTATGTTTGCGGCTTACACACATTAAGAAAGCCGCGCCAAATTGAGCCTCCTTCACTTCACTTCGACTTCACTTCCACTTCATTCACTGTGCACTAAGCAGCTCACAATTTGAATTTATTGCGTTTACTTACAGCACAGATATGCTCTACGTATGCCTCGAAGATTGTGTGTGCGTGTCTGTGTGTTCACTCTCAACTTGCCGACATGCCTGAGTGGACCACATTTAAAGTTCTGACAGCGAGATTGCCATGAGAAATTATCAGCCATGGCTACATAATCAAAAAGCATAACTTTAGCTACTTACTGGAAAACTATTTATCCACTGACAAATGATGCTGCTTGAAACTTTTCTGCGGCACGCAAAAGGCAAAACAGTTTGCACAACTTTCAAGCGAAACGCGCGAAACGTTGCAATAACAACAAAAAATATGGAATAAAATAAATCGCCACTGACAATTAAAGACCGGAATAGGCATAGCACAAACTTGGGCCCCAGCTTTTTAAGGGCGTTAAATAACCGAATATGAACTCTAAATTAAATTTAAATTATATTTGCAAAAATATATTTTTAAAAATCTGTAAACTTAAAAAAAAATTAACTACGTAATGTGAGAGTTAGAGTTAAGGAATTATAAAAAAATATGTAACATAAATATTTTTTTGGGCTCTAAATATTTTAATAATATAAATATAATAATGAAAAATTTATTTAAATTTGTTATTCAGATTAGAAGAAATCCAATACAAAAAAATATTAGACAATTGAATACTCAATAAAGAAAATGTACTTAAAAATTAGAAAGATAATTAAAAAGACAATAAAAAAAATCTTTTTCAAAATAATGAAAATGATTTAAGAGAGCAATATGATACGCTTTAAATTCTTTTTAGTTAGGTCCAATTTTTGTTTATAAGGAAATCTTAAAAATATTTAACACTTTATTAATTGACAAATTAACAGTGCACAATTTAATTGTCAGTTAAAAATATGAGGAACTTAAGAGAGTACTAAATTGGAGACAGATTTTACGTTAAATCGTTGCAAGCAACTTATGTAAA
The DNA here is from genome assembly GCF_023558435.1 of Drosophila sulfurigaster albostrigata. Taxonomy (NCBI): domain Eukaryota; kingdom Metazoa; phylum Arthropoda; class Insecta; order Diptera; family Drosophilidae; genus Drosophila; species Drosophila sulfurigaster. Next base: position 46,842,813 of record NC_084883.1, read on the forward strand.
TCCGTTTCAAATACAATATATTGCATTTTAATATATATGTATTTTCTAAATTTTTCATAATTTTAAGTGACACTTGTATTGCTGATTTGTAAATTGACTATTAAAATGTCAATAAATTTAATATCTTCAAAATTATGAAGGACTGAGAAAGTTTTTTAAAAAGTGAATTTAAGTTGAGGTTTATTAAATTTCAAATAACAAGCTTACAAGATACATAAAGAATTTAGTTTATTGGGGCACTTAGACCTTATAATTTATAAGTAAATCTTCAAATTTTATTCGTAATTTTAAATGACAATTTAATTATTGACCTTTAAATAGTCAATTACAAAAAATACAATTTTTCTATTAGAAAAGGCCTTAAAAGAATTAATTATAATTTCTGAGGCTCTAAATATTGTATAGGCAACTCGTTTAAATCTTTTTTGGTTAGGGTATATTTAATTTGAAGATACAGAAAACTTTAAAATTTTGTATATTATTGTGCTTCAATTAAATTTTTGACTTTTCAATAATCTGGTATTTCTCTATTAATAAAACTAGCATATCCATTGAGTGACTTACTGTTTTTGTTTAAAGTAAATAAAATATAAAATGTATTTATTTATGTCCTGGGCTCAAGTAATTTTATTTGTTTTTGTACAATCAGAAAACCGCTCCTGTTTAGAGGGCAACCCTCAGACGGAAAGCAGGCGTGGAATATCTTCACGATGGGCATCTAAGTAGGAAGCAGCAGTTTCTACTTTTCCATTTTCCCTTTTACTCAGCTGAGTTTCAACTTTCGCTGCAATTACGCGTTGTGCAAGACAAAATCACTCAAACAAAATGGCGCGCGTGCGTTTCATTGAAATCATCATCGTGGGGAAGTGGCCAAAAGGATGAAGGGCAAAAAGTTGAGAGCGAGAGAAATATGTGCGAGTATTTTGCGCAAACTGATTTAATTTTTTATGGCCGTTGCTTGTGAATTTTATATTTGTATCTGTTCTGTTTGTTGTTTTTGTTGCAGTCGCTTTCGCTTGCTGGTTGGGTTGTTGTTTTTGTTGTTTTTGCTGTTATTGTTTCGATTTGTGTTCTGTGTTTTGTTTTCTTTTTATGGCCAACAGTCGACGGTCGACAGCTGCAGTCGAGTTGAACATTCCGGTTTGTGGCAGCGGTTCTCTGACTCTGACCAACTGTCTCGTTGGTCTCATCTGTCCATCGGTCTCGAGGTCTCTCATGGTGGGCAGTGTAAATATTTTCATTGCCTGGCAGACAAACAAACATACATAGTGATTTCTTGCAGTGTACTACTGCTACAGCTGCGACAATTGAAACATTTTTTATGCTCTTTTATGGTTTATTTGCCGAACAGCAGCTCAGCTGTAGCAGACGCAGAAACAGTCAACACTTAAGTGAAAATAAACAAAGCAAATACCAAGCCGAGCAAATGGAATGAGGGAGGAGTAAGAGGATGAGGAAGGCAACTCGATTCGATGGTCACTTCCGGTTGTCGGCCACAGGCTGAATGAAATGTTGTAGGAATTCATTTCAATGGCAAAAGGAGAATCATGTCGATTGGTCTACTCTAAGTAAAAGCAAATAAATGAAACGCATTAAAGCGAAATTTAAATACGCTTCATGCTTCCATCGCTTTCGTCGCTCTATCTGCGTATTTGCCTCATAACTTGGCCTTGCCCAGTCAGCAGCTGGCAGCTGCCACGCCTACTGCTGCTGCTGCTTCTGCTTGGGACGCCTTTCACTGCGGTTGTCAATGCACAGAGCTGTAAAAGTTTGCGCAAAATGCATTTTGACTTGGCTCGCAAAAGTTTTGTGCCTTCCAGCAGGCAACAGCAACAGAAGCAGCAGAAGCGGCAACAGCAGCAGCGAGTCGAGCGGAAAAGTTAATTCACCTGTGAGACCTGACAAACTTTTCAACACACACACGCATACACAGTGAATACCGCATCGCATTACAGCGAGAAAGAGATACGACATACTACATGTGCTTGCGTCTATTGCACAACATTTGATGTTTCGTAAGCAAAATCAGCAAAGCGTTTAAAAAACTGCAATAAAAGACATTTATAGTTGTAACAATGTTGTCCTTCAGCTTCAGCTCCCAGCAGGAATCATGTGCTCGTAAAAAAACTATCAACAGAAAGCGAAAGCCCCAAACCAATCATTAAATACAAGTAGAGACCTTGGAGTGCTTAGTCGACATTCTCTTTTTATACCCGGTATCCATAGGGTAGAAAGGGAATTATAAGTTTGTGCAGGCAGAAGAAAGCATCTCCGACCCCAAAAAGCCAATGCTGGAAATTAGTTTTACTTGGTTTATAGTAAAATAGTATAATATAATAGTATATTATTTTAGATATAATATTGAACTGTATGTTTTGCTTGACAATCTGGTATATTTTGAACTCAATGGTATATTTTGAACATAATGGTATACCGTTATACAGAGTTCAATATAATTCAGTCTTTCTTTTGCTATATTAGTTTGGTATATTTCAAAATTAATATTGGATTGTTTTGTTATTATTAAACGTGATATTTCAGTATATTTTCGGTATTTATATTTGTTATATTAGAAAATTATTACTGCACTGTATTTATTAAAAATGGGTAACGGGTATTTCACAGTCGAGAACACTTGACTGTTTTTTACTTGGGTTCTTTTTCACTTCACTGACAATTCCTCTTTTGAAGTGTGGCAGCTTGAAGGTCGCTCCTCTCTTCCTGTTCCGGTTGGTGTCAAGTCAAGCATATGCCTCTCTCTATTTTTCAATTGTTAATCATATGCTGGCCACTTGAATCGATCAATCACTTTGTTTGCAAATACTTGAACTGACCTTGATGAGCACAGTCAAAGCGAAAGACTTTGTCACGTTTAAAATTCAACTATTAATAAATACATCTCGTCTTTGCAGTGCGGCACGTGCGCACACGCGGCGTATGCGTAATTTGTATTTGATTGTAGCAACGGGCAACCTTCGAGCGTGTCAATAGTCATATAAACAAATTCAAAGGACATGAACATGCGTGTTCTCTCAGTTTGTCTCTGTCTTGCTGTGACTTGTCTGCTATTTTTACGCGTGTTGACATTCAATTTGGCAATTTGGCAAAAAGTTTTGCCAGCTTTTGCCTTTGACACGCTTCAACAATGTTTGCCTTTGCATTGCCAGCAATTTTCATGAATCGAGCTCTGATTTGTCGCACTCCCGTTCTCTGATCAGCAATTCACTTTGAATATGTGTTAATTTTTTTCCTTGTTGTGTTTGTTATGTTGTGTTCTCCGCTTTAATCTCGTCTCATGTTTATGCCAGTTTGATTAGTTAAATCAATTTTATGATTATGATTATGCGCTTTATTCGTTTTTCTTGTTTTTCAAGCATTCGCATTCATTCAAAGTCATGCACGCACTCTATAAAAATAAGGCAAAAAAAATACGTTGATAAAAAAAATAGAGACAAGCATTTGTCAGGAACAAAAACATGGCAACTTTTCGCATGAATTCAAAATGCGAGTTTAACCAACCTCGCAAACGCACAAAAAACACAACCACACACTCTAACACACACACATTCACATACGTAGTAAACTGATAAAACTGGTTGCTGGCATTGTCAGCAGTGCAAACACTCAAATGGGCAAACAAAAAGTGGCCAAAAAGGGTAAAAGTAGTGAACGAAACGAGGGAACGAGATTGAAAACTATGTGGAGGGAGTTTTTCTGGGTAGTTTGGATAGTCCGGACTCCGGATTGGCTAAATGGAATAAATGTCAGAATGCGAAATTTTATGAGCTGAAATAATGCATTCGAGTTGAGGTTAAGCTTTGTCCAAATCAACTAACAGCATTTCTTGATCAAATTCACCCATAAATCTCCAAACCACCTAAAGATACAAAACTTTCTATAAATCTTTAAAGCACAAACCAATTCTTTTAGTAAACACAAAAACTTTCTTTACAGCTGACTCAGTGAACGAATTTATAACAGAATGATTGATTGAGTAAGTGATTAACTAATTAAATTGAAATGTTTGGTAATTAAAATATGTCTTAAAGCATAAGTTATGGATAACTATTGACCAGCTAAAATTCTTTTACGGTGCCATAAATGTCTTGCAAGTGCTTGAAGCTAAGACCGTCAAACACTCAAATTATAACTTATTTTTATATTAAATCTATTTATCAAATATAGCTTTCGGGTTATTTAAGTATTTCTTAGTGTATAAATTTTGTATATTTCCAGAATAATACCGTAATGTAATAGTAATATATACCAAATATAGTCTTCGGTATATTTTAATATTTTTGTTAGTACACTTGGCTCTCGTTTAACACGGACTCTTTAAGCACGAACTCGCTCTTACACGGTTACAAATTTGCTCCCATCCCCCCTTTTAACACGCTAAAAACCTCGTTCTTACACGATTTTGTTTGGTAAGAAGCCTCCAAAAGAGGAAACATGTTGAAACAAACTGTCTTATACTATGAATGCCACCAAATGCATTTCAAATTTAATTTGAATACTTTTTTAATTTAATACCAACTTTTCATTTTGAAAATATGAATGTTAACATATGCATTTATTAAAGGCATATGCATAACACCTTTTGGTTAATTTTGAACAAATGTATGAGACTTTAATAAAAACAGACCAAATTAAAAAAAAAAAAAATAAAATTTTTTTGCTTCCAATTTTGAATTTTTTTTGTACTGAATCCATGTTTAGCTTAACACGAGGATTTAGGAACGTAGCCCCCGTGTTAAGCGAGGGCCAAGTGTATTTAAATTTGGTTTATTTTAAAAACAATACCACACTTTTTTTAAAAATAATATCGCACTGTAATAGTAAATCTACATTGGAAGTACATATATGCTTTGGTATATTTTTATTATATTAATATGGGTTATTTTAAGAGTAATACCGCATTGCTTTATTCCAAGGGGAAGCTATTTTGCTTTGGATCATTAGGCACTAGTATTATACAAATGTAATTTGTATTTTCAACTAGTAAAGATATACAGGGAGAGATATGTCGCCGCTAAGGTATAAAATCGGATGTGCCATCGCTGAAGGCAAATATAAATAATGAAATTATATAAGAAATAGTAAATTCGTCTTTGCTAAATTAAATATTATATCCCATTTCCACTACTTTGGTAGTACTCTAGAATCATTTGCAATTTAAGTAAAACTGTGAAAGAGGACAAACTATTTGCATGATGCTTTCGTTTTCGTTTTCATTTTGGTTTTCGTTTTGGATTTTCGTCTTGCTCCCAAAACGCTTGCCCTACTGCTTCGAGTGAGTAGTTAATATTCATTATTTCAAGTTGTTTCTATGACATGCACAAAGTCTAGCGACGCCCTCTGGTACAGTCATCCAAGCATTTCGGTTTTTTCTAGATTACAACAAGCACTTTGTTTTTTTCTGTTTCTCTTTCTCTCTCTGTATGCGAGAGAGGAAGAGGGAGGAGTGTTGTGTTTTTGGCACCACTCCAAACCAAGATCACGCAGATTGCAGCGCGGATTTGTGCAAACTGAGACGCCGCCAGGGCGACGCCAGTTCAGTTCCCCATTTGGAGGTTTCAGTTATGCATAGTCAATGCATGTCAAACGCAAACGTGGCCGAAAACAAATTCAGAACAAAAGCCCTAACGGTTTTACCTGACCACAAAAGCCTTTCTGCCACTTTTTACGGACGAAGTGCGTGCCAAAAAAAAAGAGAAAAAAAAGAAATACTTGTATATATGCATGAGCATTGTGACTCGAGAGGCGCACGCTTCGTTTAGTTTGCTTAGAGACACGCCCCCAAAAAGCGTACTTGACTGAGGCTTCAGCGAGTGAAGAGTGGAAGAGAGCAGAGAAGCCGCACACATTCAGCAATGTGGGCAATGGAGGAGTGTTGAGTGCTTAGCAGCAGTGTTTGAATGCATTTGCCAAAATGCCAACTAACAAGTTTCAGTTCAGGGCTCAGTTGGTGCACCTGGCTGGCTGGGCTCAGCAAGGTCAAAATTTTCAGATACTGCATTTTGCGTGATTGCCAGCAAAACTACAGAGAACACAGAACACAGAGCAGAAAATAGAGAGTAGAGCACTACAAACTGAACACTGTACACTGAACACTGAATACTAAGCGCTGAGATGCAATAAGTGCTGGGCATTTAAATTTTTGTAGTCTAAACATGGCCCCAAAAGCCATTGCCATTCCTTTAGCCAAGTGCTTTTAGGGCCTCGGCCATAGAAAGTAACCGAAAAATTACGGCTCTTGTGGTCAAAACGGTTTTTACCAAAAACTGTATGTGTGAGAGGCTGTGTGTGTGTGTGTGTGTGCTGGAGTGTAAATGTGCCCATTCGAACATTGAAACCGCAAACATTTATTGCCAGCAAATGCCAGCTTTCATGTTAGCCAAAACGCGTTTTCAGTATGTGTGTGTTGGTGTGCGTCGTGGCTGTGGCTGTGTGTGTTTAAAAAATCATTTTTTACACTCCAATGATGCCTAAAAGCACACTACACAAAAATCAGTTTGCCTAAAAGGGTACAATAAATCAAGCACTCCACTTGAGCCAAACTGTATCAAAGAATGACGAGAAGGTGCTTCAATTGAGGAGAGAAATGATTAACTTGAAGGCGGGAATAAAGCTATTAAACTACATTAAGCAAAGACGAATTTCATAAACAATAATAAAAAGCAACATTGAAAATATTGCTTTTAAAGCTTAATATAAATTGTCTTCCACTAAGCTTTCTGAACTATGAAAGTGATTATATGAATAATTCCCAAAAGAAAATAGCACAAATATATACATACATTTTTTAGTTAAAGCAAAGTCTATTATACAAATTTTCCAACTATAAAGAAAGTATAAGTTATTGGTTTTAAAAGTGGTCAAAACTTTATTTGAGTGTATATAAAAACTTGATTCACTTAAGAATGTAAAGTTTTCGGATAATTATATTTGTCATCTGTGAAATTGCATTGAAAAGCATAATAAAATATTCTAAGCTTTTATTTGGATGCTATTAAATCTATATTTATTTAATTGCTAACACAAATAGTTAACATGAAATATAATATAAAGAGTCTACCCTATTCGACTTGTCAAGCTCAACAGCTGTTTGCAGTTTATTTTAGTTGGACTCTTTCTCCTCTGGGCAGCATTGAAATTTGTATTTGTGCACATAGTTTTGTTGCCATCTGAATGCCTCTTGCTCTCGCTATCTGAACTCGACGCCACGTGTCAAAAAAAAGTGCTCGTGCAGTGCCAAAAATCAATAGACAGCGAGCGCCCAAAAGTAGGCAATAGTAGGCGAATGTGAATGTAAACGGCAATGCGAATGCGAATTGCGAAAAATGATGAAAGCGAAGCCGTTGCCAATGTATATATGTATCTATATCTATGACGATGTCGATGCCGATGCCGATGACGATGCCGCAGGCGTTTTCCAAAAAGAGTCCAACAAAGCAAATAGAAACGCTAAAGTGCCTGGCAATCCCACAACTTAGAAACCGTCGGAAAGTGAGGATAGGAGAGAGAGACGAAGGCAGCTCCTTTGGAATTATGACTAAAGTTTAGCATGCAAATATTTTGCGAAATTTCCAACCTCCTGCTATCGCCATCGCCAGGTGAGACGGACACGGCCGCCAAACAAAACTTTGAACAGTGTTCTACTACTATATATATATTTCAAGCTCTCCGACTTTTATTTATTCAGCAAGTTACTCAGTCACTGTCTGTGTGTATGTGTGTGTGTGTGTGTGGGAGGGTCGCATCTGGGGTCGTCCAGAGTGTGTGTTGACTGTTACGTTTATTGAATAAAGGGGGGCGGGAACAAGCTGAAAAAGCTGAACTAGACAATGTGCGATGAGGGGGGCGTTGCACAAACTTTTGATTTTATTAGCAATTGTCAGTGTGGTAATACGACTTGGCCTCAAATGTTGGCCCAGCGACAGCTGTTCTATATATATGTACATATATACCAAAGGCGCAGCACACAAATATCATGTCTTAATAGAACAAGCAAAATTGAAGTCAATAGGGCTGAGCTGAGAGCTTAAAGTACACAAAAGAATTCCAAAGAATGAATGTTAAAGGTGAGCTGAAATTGTTATGGTATCAAGTATTTAAGAAGTTGAACAAACTTAAGTTCTCTTGTGCTTCTCAGAATGAAAACAATTTATAGTACTTTGTATCGGCTTAGCTCTGCTGACTATATCTATCAATATACCAAATATTTGTTGTGGTATATTTTAATACTTTTTTCGGTATATTATATTAAGACACATAATACAATTTGTAATACTTTGTGTCAGCTCTGATCTGCTTATTATGTCTATCGATATACCAAATATTTGTTTCGGTATATTTTAGTATTTTTGTATTATATTATGCTAAAATGCAAAATACAATTAAAAATACTTTTTTACAGCTCAGCCTTGCATATACATATATCTGTTAATATACCAAATTTTTTATCCAGTATGTTTTAAGACTTTTTTCGGTATATTATTGTGACAGACAAAATACAATTTGTAACACACTGATGCAGCTCAGAATATAACTATCAATACACCAAATATTTCATTCAGTATATTTTAATATTTTTTCAGCTCAGCTCCGCTGAGAATATCTCTCAATATACCAAATATTTGATATATCTTAGTTTTGTTGGTATATTACATTAGTATTCAAAATTGAATTTATACTAATTTATTTCACTCAGCTTTTCGTAATTATGTTAAATCACACATTTGCAGACGAACTGAAGTGATTGTAATTGGTGGAACTAAATCAAATTATCCACATATATCAAATAGAGAACAATTAGACATTGTTCTTAATGCTAACTGCAGTCCGACTTTAGCACAAATTACGATATCTACAGTCCTTGCAATTATCATCAGAGCAGGTGAACACAGGGCAGGTGCGAAATGCTTAGAGTAGATGCATTTCAATTCCAACAAGTTCCACTTTGCATAGAGAGAGACTTAGCTGTGCACATGAGTCTGTTGTCGAATGCACTGCGAGAAATCCTGGTTTGGCATTTAAACAATTAGAATACTTAATTAGATTTCTCGCAGTGTACTGCGTCGTTTGCATTGTTGTTCCACAGGCATTTGCATATCATATTACAAACTGAAAGTTATCACATGCAGCTCTTTCACCTCCTCTTTCACCTCCCTTTGTTGCAATTGCAACTAGATAGAAGTAGAGAAGCTTTGTCTGGCAATGTCATGCAATATTCACATGAATGAATTACCTTTAATTGATGCAACATATCCACACAGTTGTCGAGCGAGCGAGGGAGCGAGCGAGTCGTTTTGTTGTCCTCGTTGTCCTCGTTGTTGTAAGACACAATGCATCATAAATTGGCATTAAATATTGAAGGCTATTACCCAAACAATGGCAAGCCAGGACATAGAGATTCTTGTTTGCTCAGCACATTGTACAATTCATTAGCCATAGAAAATATTTCAATAACAAATTGGCAATTGAAATTTGCATTTGCATTTGGAAAGGAAAGGAAAGGAACAGCAGGTGCTCCAGAATGCGTAGACAGCTCAATGGCTCAATTAGAAGTTTATGAAAAATGCAAAATGCTAAAATTTCTTATTCAATGCTCATAATTAAGTTATGCCTTAACCGAAAGGTAGGCTGTGCAGGATCTGTGTGTGCAACTAAAATAAATGCCAGTTAGTATTCAAAATACAAAATTCCAAATATTGGAATTGAAATTGCAATAGCAAATGCTATTCTCAGGCCTTCGACTTGGGTCAACATAACGAAAGCAATCATAAAACAAATGACCAAAAGAAATTGCACAAAAAAAAAAACGAAAATTTCTCTTGGCCAGATAACGAGAACGAATACAGAACAACAGTAGGGAAAAAAAAAAAACCTTGTAGCAACATCAACAGAAGCGAAATGCCACTTAACCGCAAAAATCGTTGCGAATTCACTGCAAATGCCATTCAACCCTACTTACACTTGCAATAGGGCATAATAACTAAGTCATTAAGCATAGAAGAGGTCGAGAATCTCCTACTAGCGATAGCATTCACTGAATAGCGAAGACTAGGGAGGTATTTCTTCTATTCCAATTCCCATTCAAATGATACTCAACTCAATCGCAATTGTTAGTGGCACTTGTTTAACTGAATTCAATGACCATATGTTGACTCCTAAAGCCCTCTCGATGATTTCGCTCCTCTCCGCCTGAGTTGACCCTGCTCGCAATTCAATTTGCTTAATAGGCAGGCAGTCGCTTTCAACGAGTGGTATAAGGTAATGCTCTCTCTGGCCGAAGAACCAAGATTGTAAACTGAAGTCTACCTTTTAACAAGTTGCTCAACAAAAAGAAAGTGTACTCTGTTGCCGCTTCCGACTTGACAACTTTCTTGACTAACTAGCCGACTAATAGTTACTCTTCGCATTTTAAATTTAACCGATACACTTAACCTAATAAACTGCCACAAACCGTAGAAGAAAATTATAAGTTTATACCTTTTTAATACATAAAGAGAACACAAAAGTGTCAACAGAGTGATTACAATATATTCAAATATCGCAAACACAAAACCATAATATATATGAAAATTAAACGAAGAGATATAACATTAAAATTCAAATTCAAAGTAAATCGTTAAATTCATAAAGTTTTAATCACCTTTCAAATTAAGGTTCATGAAAGAAGGTGAAGCGAATTCAAGCTTGATAATAAATAAATTTATAATAAGTGAAGTAATGTTTTCAGTTTTCGTACAAGTGAAAGGTATAAAATCCGTATGGCTAATAAATTTATGATAAATATATTATTGACCAAGTTTTATTTTCATATAATTTGTGAGCGCACGTCCTCTTTATTTAACTTGTGTACACAGACGTCCTGATACTTCCTTTAGCATCATATATATCTTAACAGTACTCAATTCGTCTTAGGTTTTAGTTATGTTAATATCACAATGGCCTGCTATAATTTTAAATATTTACTTTAAAGTTTAAGTTTAAAAAACTAATTTTGATTACTAAAGACCTACCTGTATTTATAAGAATACTTTCTTTAATCCATTTGGAGGTACGGATTTGGTCTTCATCGTGTTATGTTATAAAAAAATATATATTTTTAAATTTACATATTTTCTTTTTATTTTTTTTTAGATTTTTACTTACTTCTAATACTTTTACTCCACTTATAAATTCTTTCAATTTAATAACTTATTATTCTATTCTTATTTTCTAAATTTGCTTCTATCAGTCTACTTTAAAGTGTATTCAGCATTCGTTTTGTTGCAACTACTTTGCACAGTGTGTTTCATTGTGTTGCCTTTATTTCCCAACTGCGACAACTGGCGACGTGGATGTTAAAGTGTTCGACGTCGACGATATGGAAGTGAACGTGGTCCGTGGACATGCTTGAGGACGTGCCTTATTCGTTGGCCATCTCACTCGCACTCCTACACTCCTTCTCTCTCCCTCTCTCTTGCTCTACGTCCGACCACTTATCAGCAGTGCAATTGTTTTCTTGTAAAAGTCAATTTTTGAAGTGCAGCAACGGAAATCGGAAACGGCAGAAGAAAACGCAGTTGACCTTATTCCAACTGGGTGAATCTGAACCCCTTTCCCTCCCCTGCATCCACCATCCCCTGTATCTTCCCATCTTTCCTGCCATCCTCGATCTTCTCTGGCTAGCTGAGTGATGGTAGAGCAACAGCAACTGGTGGATAGTTGAAATGGACAATGCTAAGTAGCAATTGATAAATGAGCCGCATTTAAGCATGGTCAGCATGGTCATACACACACACACATACATTCACACACACACACTCGCACAGCATCAGCAGCAGCTTGCATTGCAGCTCGGCGTTAAATGAATTCCAAAAGTCAATGCGCTCAGGCGGAAGTAAATTATGTTTTCTTTGCTACAGCAGCTGAAGCTGCAGCTAGCTCTGTGGCTCGGATTTGGGGCTGAGGTAGGGGTTGGGGTCGGGTATGGGGTTGGGGTTTGGATTGTGAGTGCATGAAACTGAAACGAATTGCAATCGAAAATGGAAAACGGGGTCAATCGATATTGTCCATTGCAGCTGGCTGCAATCCCGCCATCCGACGTTTGTAATGGCTGCCAAAGGTTAAATGTGGATTAGAACGCACACAAACGCAACCACACACACACTAACACACACACAGTAACGACCATGCACGCATACAAACTTGTTTTCTATACCCATTGAAAACGCACCAAAAAGGAATCTTCTCTTTAGTCTAAAAACAATGCAGTCGCAACTCAATTTCAAAAAAGCTTTTACAAGGCATCTTTTAGTCGATTTTATACCATTCAACAGCCGAGCTTTTCTCTCGTTCTCTTTCTTTTTCGCTTAATTTTCAAGTTTTTGACTTTTGCCCACAAGTAATTTTCACAGCTGAACAAACAAGAGACGCCTTTGAATATTGCGATTGCGAATTGGTGAATTGGCGAATTTGGCAACAATTGAAACAATGACCAAAGACATGTGCACAACTTCAGCTCGAGTTTCTTTTTCATTTCACCCAGACACCGCTTAAAGGCTTGAGAAAGAGAGATAGCGAAAGACCAAGAGAGAGAGAGAGAGAGCGAAACGGAGCGAGGAACTTCAATTAAATTTCACACAACGAAACACATTTTAAGCGCTAACGAGGGCGGCAGAAATCAAACGGAAATGGTCGGAAATCGCAATTTAAGTAATTTTGCATATTGCCTAAACACAAACGGAAGTTTCTACAAATTAAACCCTAAGGTTAATGCCGCAACAACAAAAGCAACAACAACAGCAACGACAACAATAACAAGACTCTGATTATAATCGAAGCGCGAAGGCAGCGAAATGATGGCGGAGGAGGAAGGAGAAGGAAGCGGGGCGGAAGTTGATGCCTTGTTCATGTTTTATGACTCGATAGGTACTTACAACTGTACGCGTGTGTGGGTGGCATGGGTGTGTCGATGTGTGTGTGTGTGTATGCATGCGTGTTGAATGTGCTTGTAATTTCGATTTAGATGCAAAGTGGCAAACGAATTGCGTTAGCAAAATGTCAAAAAGATAATAATCCTTTTTGGTTTACGCCCACCTTCCCCCTCCTTCCCACCAAAAAAAAAGATGGTCACGCCCATACCAACGCCCACTCACACACCCATACAAGTGCTTCTGAATATGTGTGAAAATGCCGGGAAATCTTCGATAAAAAAATGTAAATAATGCAAATGGTAATAAAAAAGTAGGCAACAAAAATTATATGGATTACGTAAACGAGGCGCAACCGGGAAAGAGAGCGCGCAAACGAACGAAATGAGAGCAAAGAGAGGAAAACAAAGACGGAAATAGCCAAATGGCAACAACGCTGCGCCTAATGTTATGCAACGACATTTTTACAGATGCTAAGCCCGAAGAGGGCGGCGCGAACAAATCATAAAAACGATCGAATTGCAAAGGAATTAAATAAAATATATAAAGAAAGCAAAAAGCAGATGTGTCTTGTTCGAACACAAATAATCGACTACAGTAAACGAACTGAAAAAGTTAATCTTCATCGTTCTTTTTTGTTAACTTGTTGAATTTTGTTGTTTACTTTTCATATTGTTCGTTCTTGTTCAGTTGTTTTCATGTGATCTTTGTTATGTTTCTGGTTTACATGTTCTGCTTCACATGTTCTATTTTCGCTCTTCTTTCCTTTCGGTCTGTTTTCTTCCTCTATCGTCATCTATTTGAACTGATCTGGCAACGCTAAAATTATCGAAGAACGAAGAACTATAATCGATAACAAACGATGAACGAAATGAACGATTCGAACGAACGAATCGAATGACCTAGTTCCCTGATCAAAAAGGAACGAACGAAAGAATGTATTCAGTGAAATAAAAGATGCTTACTCAGCAAAAGTATCAACTAGTTTGGTCGCCTGCAGCTTATCGTTAACCTACTCAACACCTGGCATTTGATATTGTCAACTTATCAAGCAACCCACCCATCGAGGACAGCTTCTCGCCCACCAGCTAGACGATATATATTAAGCCATGGCTCTGCTGGGTATTGTTGCATGTTGCGCTCTGTTTCCTTTTGCTGACGCTCACCCGTGCCCACACTCTTCGTTGCTCTCTCTCTGCCTCTCTTCGTCTCCATTCTCATTCTCTATTTCAGTCGCATCCTCAACTCGCATTGCACTCCGCATGCAAAACTGTGTCAAATTTAACGCCTTCGGTAATGAATTTGTAACAACATTTTATTGTTGTGCTTTTGCCTCCCATTGCAATTGAGGAGAAGGAGGAGCAGGAGGTAGCAAGAAGAAGAGACGCCTTTAGACCCTTATCCCAACTGCTGGCTGTGTGTTTTTCTTATGGCACAATAAAAACAAAACAGCGCCCGCAAAACAAAAGCACAAAACTGTGTTAACAAGGCGAACAACAAGAAGAGTTACAGTAACAACAATTACAATAACAACTGGTAGATGAACAAGAATAAGGACAACAATGTGCAAAAAGGGTTTTCACTCGCTCTCTCACTCTCTCGCTCTTTCATTCATGTGATTGCTGGTAAACAATGCGTTTTGCATTTTAGCAACAATTTGACACAAATTAAAATGTATAAAAAAGCAGAGTAAAGAATGAGAAGCAGCTGCAAACATGGCAAATGTCTGGCACTTTGCAAAAATGACTTGGAATCCACGCACGAATCCTTGGCCCAGGAAATGCCCTCGACTCTCTCTCTCTCTCTCTCTCTCTCTCTCTTTCGCTTTCGCTCGCTGGTCTCCGCTTTGTGCTATGTCCTGGCACATGTCCCGCATATTTTAGCACCGCCTCCTGCCATGTGTCAAATATTTGTCGTTAGCTGCCTGCCTGGGCATCCGCCAGCTACTGACTACTCCATTTTTTTGCTGATACCCTGTGGTGAGAAAGAATGCGAGGTATGCCAGCCCTTAAAGTAGAATATTTAAATGCAAAAGATTTAAAGCTCTTTCTCCGTATTTATTTACATTTCTTAGTACCTCTAAGTCTCTTTATTTTAAACCTAACTTATTGATAGGGTATTTGCTAGGTTAATACTCCCGCCTCTAGTTGCACTCAGTTGTTTTTCCACTTTTTTCGCTCTAGCTGCTGCACACCTGAATGAGTCTCGGAGCTGGCAGGCGCCCGCGGCTGTCGCGGCTGTATCTTCATTTGCCTGGCTGCTCTGTTCATTCCAATGAAGTGGAAATATGTCAACAAGCGACGGAAGTTGGCTTCAGCAATAAAAAAAAACAACAACAGCGAAAAGCAGACACTCACACAGACACAAGCAGCAACTCACGCCAAGCGCATTACACATACGACCCGTAGGCGCTGCTAGTTAATGTTGTTAGCCAAGGCAACGCGACGCTGAGCTGCCACTGCCGTAGGCCAGATAAAACTAGTTGACATACATAAGAAGGTAATGTGAAAGTATCAATCGGGTATGTACGACTAAGAAAGACAAATAAATAATATATGGTTAAGTATAGATAATAATTCTTATATATATTTATAGTCCTTTAAAAAAATCTTGTTATTGAACGAAGAGAGAACTGATAACAGTTAGATGTTTTATAAAAGAATAGAATACAAATTTAAATTAAAAATAAACAAATGTTGATATATGTAACAAATAAGTAAATAACGTATACGCAATATTGTGTCAGACTATTCCCAATGACATATGTTACTTAATAAGGTGAAGATAGAACCATAGAAAATTTAAGATTATTAAAAACAAATACTATTTGTTCATATATAAAATACTTATTTTGTATAGAAATAAAGTATAATTGTATGCAGATTGGAATTAAGTGAGTCACTTATTAATATCTTAATTATTTATATTACCATAAAATATTGTCGTAAAACATAGTAAATAAATGGGAATATCCGTAAACTGGAAAAAATATTTTTGCGCGTTGCGTATACGTAATATTGAAGGAGACTATTTCCAATGTGAGAAATATGAATTATATAATATAAGAATAACTCTTACATATACAAGAAAGTAAAACAAAAACTATTGAAATAACAAGACTATTAAAAAATATACATATTTTTTATATTACATAATCTATAACATACTAATAAGTGTTTTAGGAAATTACAAATAAGTATTACTTAAATTTTAATTAAAAGAAAACATAATTAAAGTAATTATTGAGAAAAAAGATTTAATGATTAATAGAGGAAAATATAATAACTGAATATGTATATTCGTAATTTGTGAAGTTATTTTTCACATTGCGTATACGCAACATTGTAGTGGGCTATGCCCCATTGTAGTGATAATAATTAGGGATATGAATGTGAATCAAGAATCACAAAAAATACAAATTATTTCCATTACTCAAAAAAAAATGGTGAAAAAGATGATAGTTTAATAAGCGCATATATATTCATGTATATCCATGAGCTACAAATATATTTGCTCACATTGCGTATACGCAATGTAGTAGACTATTCCCCATCGAGTTGAGCTGCATTTGAAAGGTATTCGCTTGGCACTTGTGTATTCATTTTTAGCTATATTTAGTTAGTGATTCATGATAATGAGAGCGTATGTGATTGCACATATCGGAGTGCAAGTGTGTGTGTCGTGTTGTTGTGTGTGTGTGTGTATGGAGGGAGGCGCGATGAATTTGATTCTCTGATTTTACATTCTCGCAGTTTGTCACGGAGGCGTCTAAAAATTGCATTGCACGGCCTGAACTTCCTGTTGTCCTGCTTGCTACCCAACAATCCAGCCAGCAATTGTTGTTGTTCCCTCGCATTCCCAAATAAGGGAAGTGTTTGCTCCTTGTCGCTGTCGTCGTTTGCTGTTGTTGCCGCACTTCCGTTGCGCGCTGTTTAACTTTTTGTGTGCAGTGACATGCGCGCCCATAAATTCGCCCTCGAAAAAGCAACAACTAAAACTGAAACTGAAATAACTGGCACAAGATTTGTTACACTTTTCTAGCTGCTTTGCTGCTGGCCAGCGAAATGTTCTCCTACTCTCTCAGTCGCAGTCTTAATGCTGACCTTCCATTTGCTTACTTATATTTTAGCTTGGCATTTGCTAGTTTGCCATTTATCTTTGGCTTTATGCCAAACACAAGCCTAGCACGGAAATGCTGCTTATTTGTAAAGAGTTACAATGCCATTTTCCCTCATATCCTCATATCCTTTTACACAGGACCAGAACGTGGTCAGATGACCTGCAGTAAACTGTGTGAGTTTATCATCGAAAGAAGGGCAGAGAGCGAGAGGGGGAAGGGAAATTCCCCATATTTCAGCACACTTCATTAGGCTTTGCTTGCTGGTTAGGCGACTCATTAAAACGCATTTAGCATTTAGCATTTGGTTATTGGATTTCCCTCGCTGCAGTTGGAATTAAATTGAAATTAGAAAACACAAAAAAGATCTGTTTTGTTGTCTGCGGCGACCACAAAATGTTAAAACAATGGCGCATTATTCAATTAGTGTGTGCGAGCGAGTAAACAAATAATATTATGCCAAGAGCCTCTCGCTGGCACACAACCAAAATAATTACAGTTGCAAAATAAGCGTGAAACTGGAGCACATATGCACACAGTCTCTAATACAAGCACCTGTTTCGACCATGTTTGTCTCCAATGGTAATTAAATATGGCTTATAATTTATAATTCGCTACTCCGAATATGTGTGAGTGTGTGTGTGTTTGTGTGTCAAATGTTACTAAATAGTTAATTGCCCAATTCAAATTATTTCAAATCGCTTTTGCGACAGACAACATTTATTTACATTTTATAAATAGAATTTATTAGCATGGAATGAATGGGAATTTAAAACCGCTTTCACATACACTTGCACAGCGCTTAACAAATTTAAATAATAGGCTATTTATTTTTGACACTATGTGTAATTATTATATGGACAACATATTTATTTAAGGCATGCATGCTAAACAAAGGCTGCTATAACAAACTCATTCATGTTCAAGCTTACTTGTTTAAGCTACATTTTTTTAAATTCTTTTTCAAACATATCTTAATTGTGATTTAAAATTTAAAATTTATTTTTCATACTTACCTTAAATCTTTATTTGCTTTCTTTCATTTTAAATTATCATTCAATTTGGTTCATCTAGTTATATTGAATTCTAAAATATTTTATTTTGCCGACAGTTCAAATTAAAGTCAAATGAAAAATAAATAGACACAAAACAAAACTGCAAAGTAAGAACATTTTATTATAGAAAATATTTCTTATTTAGGAACAATTCTATTTACAATTTTTTAATTATCTCGTATTTCTTTGATATTTTTAATTGAATTCGGAATTTGTTTTGTTGTCTTCTGTTCAAAGTGCAAAGGTATCCAGCAAAAACAGGTTTACAAATTAGAAGATTGGCAATTTTGGAGATAAATTGTGTAAATTGAATATTTTCTGATGATATTCTTTGATTTTTGGGCTATGGTCGGAACTATTGTGGAGTGGAAATAAAAAGATCTAAGTATTGAATCACCAAATTTTCCATGAATTAAGCTATAAAATTAAATGCATTTTATTTTATGAAGCATTTCGTTTAATATATTTTAATTGCATATGCTGAATTTCAATCATATTTCTAATTTAATAATAAGTTGTCAGCTATTCGTAGTCAAAATTAATAATAAATACAAATAAAAACATTGAATATTATTCATTCATCGTGCTAAATTTGGAAAAATAGTATAATTTTTATTTCAATTAGGAATGATTTTTTTACAATATTTTAAATTGTATTGTGAATTTATTTTTAGGTCCACTGTTCTACACAATTTTTATTTCATCAAAGATTCAAAGAAATGAGCCTAATGAAAAATATTATATAATAATTATTAAATGTATCATTATGCTTCCAATTCAGTTTTGAATATTTCTCCTTGTCCACTAACTATTGTTGATATTTGCTATATTGTAAATAAAATATTGTAATTCTCAAAGCAATTTACTACGAATGTAAGCGCATTTCATGTTATTAAACATTAAATTTGTGAATATGAAATTGCAAAAGTAGTATAAATTATTCTCTTATGAAACGTGGTGTAATTTAATTTTATTTTCCTTTTTTTTGCGACAGCAATAACCTTGTGTCCATTTTAGTCCCTGAAGTGTCTGCTGTTCTGTTGTAATCTCTGAGCTCGTTGTGCATAGTCAACGCGTATCAATCAAACATAAATGAGCTTTCAGCCAGATAATTAACTCGCACTCGCTCTGTCTCTGAGTATTTATATGCTCATCTATTATTTCATCATCATTTGCAGTATGTTTCGGTTCCACACGGGTTAAGTTGTGGGTTAAACATTCGACATTTGGCTGTGGCTGTGGCTGCAGCAGATTGAAACAAAATATTTGGTACAAACCCACACACACACACACATAAAGTTGTGCCATGTGTTTGTCATGGGCTAATTAGTGGCTGCGGTTTGTTCAAACACACATCGAGACACACATAATGCGAATGGAATATGCAAAAGTGTGTTATGGTAATGCAATCAGAAGGCCAAATGTGAAATATCAAATGAAAATCGATTTGAATGGCCATTAACATGCTTTCGAAATCCCATAACCATAATTATTAATATGCCCAGGATAATGTTAAGTGCACTGCACTGAACTGAACTCAAATGCAACTCATTCCAGAGACTTTTACAAGCATCCCCTCGACGATTTGTCGCCAGTCGGTTGTCTACTGATAGCATTGTCAAATGCTTTCTCTGCTGTCGCTGTGGCTGCGTTATCAGCTCTCTGCTCGCGGGATGTGATGGTGTAAATCTGTTTGGAGCTGCCAAACAAATGGCAAGCAATGCGCACACAATTGCAGGACATTCATCTTGGGCGTCATCTAACAATTGTTCGCTCAATCGGCGACAAAAAAAAAACACGCGCAGCCATGACAAAAGGCAACGAAGAATGGAGACAGAGAAGAAGAACGAATCATGTGAGTACTCGCACTCGCATTTATCGATTGCTGCTCATCAACCACATAGCGCGAGCTCAGCGTTAAGGCCAAAGAAGACATATCCTGCGCTCTTCTTCGCTCTCCTCCTTCGTTCGCCGCAGTCGCTTGCCATTGAGTTATGGCAAACATGCGGCATAAATTATGGGTTTAGGCAAAAGTGCTTGACACCAAACTCTCACCCGCTGCTAAAAGTTGAAGCGTTGACATGCCAAGTGCGGTTCTCCGTCTCCATCTCCCACTTCAGCTCCCACTCCATTGGCATGACATGTCAGTTGCTCATCATGCACGTCAATGTCGCACTGTCGATGACGATGATGATGACGATGACGATGTTGTTGATGACGCTAACTTTCATTGCTTGTCAGTTGAACATTTCAAGCATTTCACTTGCTTCCTCTGGCTATAATATTATTACCACACTATCACAAATACAACACCCACATACATACATATAAGCTCACTCACACATACATGCATGACTGCCTGTCAGTCTTCTCGCTCTTTGGCAATTATCCAAAAAACCATTTTGAGAGCTAAACGCTTTGGCCGCAATTAGGCAAAAATACCAAAAATGAAACCATTTGAAGAGTTTATGGCCGAACGTGCTGATATTTGTATACCCGTTACCCATAGGAGAGAAGGGTATTTTCATTTTGTGCCGGCAGGAAATGTATGTAACATGCAGAAGGAGGCATTCTTGATCAGCGTCGACTATGTCCATTTGTTTGTCCGTATGAAAACCTAAATCTCATAGACTTAAAAGAGATATATGTAGCTAAAATTTTGGACTGCAAGATCAAGTTTATTTCAAATTTGTATCAAATGCAAATATAAATTGTATATTTTGACCTATGTATATGGTATATCTCGAATATAGTACTTTATCGATATATAAAATATGGCCTTCTTATGTATATTTAGTATTTTTGTGGTATATTAATTGCCGAACTTTTTTGCTTTAATTGAACATGGGTAGCGATGGAACACGCTCGACTGTAACTTTGTCACTTGTTAGTATTTTTTGCAGTATAATTTTTGGTTTATCATAAGAATAATACCGCACTGTTTTGCTTTTACGCAAACTGTGTAGCGGGTATCTCACAGTCGAGCACATTCGACTGAAAATTTCTTACTTGTTAGTATTTTTACTTGTTAGTATTTTTACAGTATATTGTTTGGTATTTTTTAAGAATAACACCGCACTGTTTTGCTCTTAATCATATTGTATATTTCGAAAATAGAACTTCAACGATATATCAAATTACCTTTGTTTTTTTTTTAGTATTTTATAGTATATTTATTTGGTATATTTTAAAATGAATACCGAACTATTTTGCTTTCACTCAAACTGTGTAACGGGTGTCTTTCAGTCGACCACACTCGACTGTAGCTTTCTTACTTGTTGGTGGTAGCAATGGGATTATGCTCCATGCCATGGCTATTGACCACATGAAATAGCTGTAAAGACATTAAATACACATGCATAAATAATTTTGGCAAAGCTGCCAAAAATAAAAATCTACCCGTAAAATTGAATTCGAATTGCATGCGAATTTGCGAAATATATTTCATCAATTTATTTATGCATTTGATTTAACTTTGTTGATTATTTTTCGTTAATTCACTAAGTCTTGTTTGCATTTGATTTTTAGAAATATATTTTTGGTAGCTCTTATCTTGACTTTTCTTAATTGAATCATCAATTTTGCATTTATATAAATTTTTATATTTTCAATATTTTTCATCGAGCCTTTTTAAATATTTATAGTTATGGCAATGGCTTTAGCATTCAATTTCAATAATACAATAAATTCAAAGCACTTGCTTTGGCTGTACTTGCAGCTAGCTGAAGATCTAATAAACCTCCCGTGGCGGCAATTCGTTAAATAGCCCACCAAGGGCATACAAATATCGAGGGTCTGTTGTCGAGGCCTTTTCTTTTGCTGTTTTTTTTTGCTGCTGTCGTGTGCGGCATGGCGTATGATTATTGCGTATACGCAACGGGGTCACTTTAACTTTATGAATTATGCATGGGCGTTTATAACAATTTTTGCGGTGCGCGCCCAGCGAACTGCCTCAATAAAATCTGCGTTTTGGCGCTCATAAATGTTTAACGCACCTGCAGCGACCCAGAGCGTACAGAGAGAGCGTACAACAAGCAACGCTCGAGGCAGCTGCTCGACCTTTTTATCTTCCTTCCCCACATATATGTTACGTATGTACATACATCTGTGTCTGTTTCGGTTTCGGTTGCTGTTGCTGTGTTTATCTGTTATCATGCTAAAGCTAAAGCGAAAGCTAAAATGACGGCCACAATTGCGCACGCCGCAGAGGAATATGTCGAGTGGCAGACAGAGAGCGTGAGAGTTGGGGGCGTGGCAGTCGTAGCCCTTTTTTGGCCACATTAGCAACAATCAATGTTTTGAAGCCCGGCGCCTATTTTAGTTTCATGTATTCTCAGCATAAATCACATGCAACAACATGCCAAGCTGCCTGCACACTGTTCCCCTTTCACCCACTATCCTATTCATTCCTCTTCTACACTGAAAAAAAATGTTTTAAAATTAAGATTTTGCGGTTACTACTAAAAATCCCTTTTTAAAAAGTGCGTCGCGAACATAAAAGTCTTGAAGGTGGAAAACACATCTTGATATCAAGAACATTTGATATATGAACAAGTTGTTATTAATAAAATGAATCTGGTATATTTTGTATTTGATGATATAGTATGTTGAAGCCTTTGGTATAGTTTAGTATTATTTCAATATATTAATTGGTATATTTTAAGAATAATATCGCATTGCTTTTCTTTTTATTGAAAATGGGTAACTTACTTTTTACCTGACTCTGCGAATTAAGCCGTTTATTATTGTATTATTAAATAAGCACATTCTGTTATTCAATTGTACCTATAAATATTTAACACTCTACTTACAAAGTACTTATGGATCTTGTCTTACCGACTACAGTGAACTGAGCGATGAACGAAAACACTGAAAACTGTTTAAAAACGTTATAGGAATTTTGATGGCTAGGAGAGTTGCGTAACCTAAATCTAGTATTTTATGTCTTATTTTGAGAATTTAGCACTTTTAAGATTAAAGTACTTAATTTTAATAATTTTATCTTCAAGTAAACTTATTTTAAGAACACAATTTTTAACATAAATGTTTCTCATTACAAAAACTGACATTTTTTCAGTGTACACCTCGTTACCACTGCCATTGCCGGTGTGTTCGTTATTTATTCATAGCCAAACTCTGGCGATGCTGCTCGTCATTGACAGTCAGTCTCGTTCTCTCTGTCTGCTCTCTGCTCTCGGTCTGCAGTAGGTGATGATGGGCATTATGTGGCTGCAGAGTCGCGTCTGCTGCAGAATAAATACAGCGAAAACCTCAACGTAACGAAACGAAACAACCAAAAGCCGCCTACCACACACAAAACAATGCGATGCGACGCTTGTCGTCATTGTTGCCTGATTTTCCACGCGGTCTCTCTGTGTGTGTGTTTTTGTGTGTGTGTATGCTTAGCGTTGCGTAAAATAAATCATTTTGATGCGGCACACACATGCACAGATAGCGGCGGTTCAGTTGTTACAAGCAGCCAAACAAATTGCCAAGAGGCTGCGCGCCTCTGTACTCGGCTTTTTCCCTCATTTGCCATGATGGTTAGTTAGGCTTCCCCACATACTCCCACTCCCACTCCCACTCCACCCCTCTTCCTCTGTCTATCTGTGTCTAAAATTGGTTAAATGAATAAAAATGAATCATTTGCGAGCACGAAAATTAAGCACTTGCCAGGCTAAATGAGCAAATATGCAAACACATTTTGAAAAGCCAAAATGAGTGCAAAAGGTGGAATGGCATGCGATTAGACACTGTGAACACTGTGAACGAGATAAGCTCCCGGGCTTAGTTCTACTCAAATGACTCCCCACTGAATATAGACAAACCCAATTGTACTCCATTTGCCAAATTACAGCTTATTAAAGGCGACAAATGAAACTCGGAGAATTTTTGGCAAAGTACTGAATGCAAATGCCAAGCATTTTCCAATTTAAATAAGACATAATTATAACGATTTATATTTGCGAAGGCTTATACACAACAAATTGGAAAGTTAAGGTCGAAAGTGCTCGACTGTAAGATACGCGCTACCTAATTTAAATAATTGCTAAATAGTAGTATTATTCATAATATATTCTCAATTAACTTACTGGAATATACTGAAAAATGCCTATGGTTATATTTGATATACCGTAATACTATTACATTCAAAATATACCTGAATCTAAATATACCGAAGGCTATAGTTGATATATTGATATACTAATACATTCAAAACATACAAATGGCTAAATATGGCGAAGGCTATATTTGGTATATCAATATACTATAACATTCAAGATTTATCAAAGGCTAAATATACCGAAGCCTATATTTCGTATGGCGGTGAACTATTACATTTAAAATATATTATAGAGTAAATAAATTACCAGATTTTCAACAAAGCAACCGTATTCATTTTTTGTCATAAAAAAAAATTTTCAAATACTTCTACAATTTATATCTGATCGCAACCACATTTTTAGTAATCATTACATCTTTAAATACGATTTATTATTACTTGCTATTCGATTTTTTTACGATATGCAGGTATGCTTTATCTATCTATTATTTATTTTATCTATTATATTATTTATTTCAGTAAAATGTGCTTAGTCGCTGACAATTTAAAATCTACACAATTTTGCGCAACAACTTTCATTGTAAATTGATGCGAAGCACATAAAATATATGTATTGTTTGCAACTTTTTAAACGATTTTAATATAAAGCTCAGTTTGCATGCGCCACAAAGTATGCAACACAAATTTTCGACTGCAACGCGAAAAATTCGAGAACGTTGCGAACAGCGAGCGCGCCAACAACAAACAATAGCTGCAAATTTGTTGAATATGCCAGCAATATTCAACGCTGTTTGTTCGACATATAGTAAACAGCTATATAATATATATATGTATATTAAGTATACGTATAAATTACGTGCAAACTGTTTGCTGAAAGCACTATGAATAAACGAGAGGGAGGGAGAGCAAGCATAGATAGACGGATAGATAGATTGATGTATTTCTATGGCAATAAATGAGTTTTGATCAAACAAGCTTGCAAATTGAACAATCTGTGCTGCGTGTAACATGTATATAGTATAATATTGTACCAGCTGCCAGGGTAAATTTAATGCAAAGCTGAATGAAATTGAAATGAAATATTGCTGAAACGAAGGGAACGCGTATTCAGGCCATTTTCTAATTAACTTTTACGCATACATTTTGTTGCGTGGGCCGAGCTGTGTAGATCTTTTCAGTTTCATCATCAAATGCAATGACCATGTGTTTACCTAGCATTGTGCGTAATTCAATTTCCCTCCCGTCAGAGAAGAGAAGAAACGGCACCCAACTGCCCGGAAACACTAAAAGCTCGCGCCGTCAACTGAGAGAGGAAGGAGGCCAACTTTGCGCTGCCCTGCACAAATATAATTAAAATGCTCAAACGGCAAATGACTCGAATGCCAACGCAATGTCGAATGGCAATAGCAAAACACAAAAACTCAACAGGCCAAACAAGTAAACTTGTCATTTAATTTGCCTCACAGAGCTCAAAGAAAAGTGATTCTATGGTTGGGAGGAAGCGCTCTGCTCCCTTTCCAGAAAGGAAGAAACAGGTCTTTGATTCTCATCTATTTAAATTGTCAGCAGCTGTGGCGGAAATTTAAGCAACAAAAAGGGAGGCAGAGAGTTGCACTCTTTGAATGCTTTGCAGACTGCTAGCTGACTGCAATTCCTATTTTGTTGCCATTTTTAAAACGAATGTTGTGTTATTTCCGTCAAAAGAGTAATTAAACGTACAAAGCAAAACGGCAATTCAACACACGCCGCAGCGAGGGCAACTCAAGCAGTTGACCATTCAAAGCTACGTGTGTGTGAAGTTGCTTCGCTTGCAAGCAGCCCTCGTTATACCCGCTACCCATAGAGTCAAAGGGTATTATAGCTTTATGCCTGTACTATAATTACACCAAATATAATCTTTAGTATATTTTTAGTAATTTTTAGATATACTGATCTGAAATATTTTTAAAATAATACTGTTCGACTTTTATTCATACGGTATATTTCAAATTTAGTACTTCATCGATATTGTATTCGGTATATTTTTAGTATTTTGTGGTATATTGTTTGGTATATTTTAAGAAGAATACCGCATTGCTTGACTTTCATTCATATGCAATATTTCGAATGTAGTACTTCAGTAAACATTAGTATATATTTGCGGCATATTAATTTTTTAAATGAATACCGCACTGTTTTGCTTTTATTCCCAATGGGTAGCGGGTATCTCACAGTCGAGCATACTCGACCGTAGCTTTCTTGCTTGTTTTTTGGCTTCTGCTTATGGCCGCCAGGCATTGCCATTGCCAATGCACATTGCAATGTAACATTACAAGGGTCGACAGAGAAGACAACGTGTGAGGAGCAGCAGCAGTAGCAGCAGCTGGAGACAAGGGAGCAAAAGCAATGTCGACAGGAACCTGTGTTCAAAACATTGTAAATAAAATGCGCCAGAGCAACGTCTGCTCAGAAATTCGGTAGAAAAGAGAGAGAGAGAGAGAGAGAGGAGAGGGCAACATACTATACACAGAGACAGTAAAGCCATTCTGACCTGCGGGCGCTTTTGTGTTAATTGCGGTTGCATTTAATTACAGTTCGTTGCATTTGCAGCAGCAGCAGCAACAGCAGCACGTGACCATGTCTGACGCGTCTGTCTGACTATCAGCACCATCAGCTGCAGGGCAAATTTGTCGGACAAGGTAGAAAGACGCCTGCATACTTCAGCAGCAACTTGCCACATTTGCCGCAAAGTTTAGCTTTTAATTAAAGTTAAAAAGAATTTCGACTCGCCTCGACTGCTGGACTGCTGGACTGCTCGACTTTTGACCCCGTTTTCGACGGCACTGTTGCTGCTGTCATGACCATTGGCTTGTACGTAGGCAGGCGGCAGGCGCGGCAATAATTAGCAGGCCATACCGAATAAACAGACCAAATGGGCCAAATACAGCAGCAAAACCAGCGGCCAAATGACATATGCAGGCCACAAGCGGCATGATTTGCATAAGCCACATGGCGAGGCAAACGCTAGATTACGCATACGCCACATGCACCGAACCGAACTCAACTGAACTGTGCCACGACACGCTGCATGCGCTCAATTATGAGTGCACCCACTCCACCCCCACGCCTCCTTTCACTATCAGTATTAGCATTTAACGGCAAACATTAGGCATCGAGGGAAACGTTAATAATGTCCATGCTGCGCTAGTTCAAGAAGAGCAATATCATCAGAGCAGCAAATTATCGTAATGCACATTAAAACCAAACAGAAAACACACCATTCACATTGTCGGTAAGTCTAATTCACATTAATGGTTGCACATTGCTTTATCTATAATTTTATGGTATTCAAATACCTAATAAACTACTAATCACTATTAATGCATTTCTTATTATATCTTTATTATATACTACATGAATTTGTCATCAATGTGTAGAGCAAAGAGATGCCATCACTAATCTTTGTAGTCTCCAATTACCTACCAAACTTAGAACGTTGTGAAAGTGATAAATTTATTTACATTGTCTTAAGATTAAATAAAAATTTAACTCCAACTATAAACGTTCACTACGACAATTATTGCCATTATCTCTGTATTTAATTGATAGGTAAAATTTAATATTTTGCCCGAAGTAACCCGAAGTAACAAATAAATGCATTGCTTAGTCTATAATTTACAGTTTTCGAAATATCTTCCAAACTCATATCTATGCGTTATTTCTTATCTTATTATGTTCATATTTCATATTATCTCTACGTTGAATACCCATTTTATGGTTAACTCGAACTAGATACTTTCACTAATAAATAATGTTTACCTAATCATATTTCATCGCTCAGGAGTTATTATATTTATATAGATTCAAATATATAAACAATTAGAATTTACTGTCATTATCTATACTTTTAATTGCTATAGCATACTTAATATATTTCGCAAACTTGTTAAGTTCATTAAATAATACACTGCTTAAGTGAATTTATAGTTTTGAAATATACAAAACAGATAGGAAAGTCATAAGATGATCTCTATATTGATTTATATCTATATTGAATTTTTAACTACTACAATATTCTTTC
Source organism: Drosophila sulfurigaster albostrigata (assembly GCF_023558435.1). Classification (NCBI taxonomy): domain Eukaryota; kingdom Metazoa; phylum Arthropoda; class Insecta; order Diptera; family Drosophilidae; genus Drosophila; species Drosophila sulfurigaster. Next base: position 46,871,032 of record NC_084883.1, read on the forward strand.
ACTTATGAATTATATTGTTCCTGAATGATGAATACTATTCTATTTTATTTAAACTAAATGCTTTAACTAAAGAAATATATAAGAAACTTATTAGGAATCTACATTTTATTGTATATCAGGATGTCGATGAGAAATTAGAAAGGAAATTTTGTACATTGTCTCTAAATTCAATTCCTACCAATTACTCGAACTCATTGTTTATAAATACATTGCATTGCAAAATCTATAAAGTTAAAAAATATATATCCAATTGTCTAAACAAACTCATATCTCTGCCTTATTGCAGGCATATGTATCAATAATCTCTTCGACACTGACAAAAGTACCCACAAAACCGCCGAAAGCGCCGAACATAAATAGCAATATGTTAATCACCAGCTTATACTTTAGACGCCCGTAACCCTGTTCGTATTGAATACAGATTTGCAGCAGAGCCGGGCACATAAGTCCCAATATAGAGAGACATAATGCCCCGACCAGCGACAAGAAGAGTCCAAGATCCGGTATGGCAACCGCAGCAAGAACTGAAATATAATAATAAATACAATTCAATTTAAACATTAAAATTAATTTAAGTGTCTTACAGGTCAGAATCACAATTACTGCGCGCATGATGAGCTCGTATCTCGTATGTTTGGATTCATCTGGAAAATGTTTAATTAAATACTTGTTCCAAATAATGTTGGCCGCAACATAACCCTGCAATGCATATGAAATATATGTTGTGACTGCAAATAATATCTTCACACACTGCGGCAAGCTACATAGAGAGAAAAAAAAACATGTAACGTATACGTAATATTTTTTGACTGCGCTCCTTACATGTCTGTTTGCGGTAGGTTGAGTGTAACGCTGCCCAATACCTCATTACCGTACCTCCAATAGCCAAAAAATCCGATTGTTGCATACAAAGTCAGCACAATGGCCATGCCCCAGTTCATGATGCCACATGGGGTAACATATGACTTTGGTGTGGCCATATTCTCTTCAATAGCTAAGATCTAAAAGAAGTTAGTAATAGTGCCAAGTAAAAATCCATTTAATACATAGAATTAAACTTACCACGCCCACAGCTTCTAAAGCAAAGAGAACAGTACCGAAAAAGACGGGCATCTGTCTGATATCCACAAGCATTTCTCGTTCACTTAAAGGAGGCAATTCAGTGCAAATATAATACATAACAATGGATAGACCTTTAGGCAAGATATAAATATTTATGTTTTAGTAGCTGAGATACATTTGCATTGAACAAAATAACTTTTCGAAAAAGCAAAACGTATAGTAAACACACTAAATAATATGATAGTAACAGATATCAGCAATAGTGGCTTGAAATTTTAAAATGATTATATAAAATCTTGCGAATTGTAAAAGCTTAACATGCATACATCTTATATATCCAAATCACTTATAAAAATTGATATTAATGCTATTTAAAATTCAACGCTTGTACCACCAACATTTGTTCATTATCATTATATATCATTTTGCATGGATGCCATTCTACTCTTATTTAATCAATTCGCAAACTGCTTCTAGTATCTACTGTATATAGTTTGTAGTAAAGTAGATAAAAATTCCCAAATTTGACTCACCGAAAAGGAGCAGAATATTGGCAGCCGCACAAAAGGGAGCGAGTAACTTGAGATTCCTGATGCTAAAGATAAGCAAAAGCGGAATAACCAGAAAGCACATGTGAGTGCGAACTGGCCACACGATGAGATTATGGTCGACAACCTGTTTGATGTTGCTCGCCATAAACACCACATAAATGCAACAGATGCCATAATGATAGAAGGCCAGAAATCCGTCCACTATCGGGCTAGGAGTGAGTTTAAAATTCAGTTTAAAGAAAGATAAAATAAGCGTCTTACGTGGCAAGTGGAATCAAGCATTGAAATATGGGCGGACCCTCTTTTAAACCAATTTCCATGCACTCCGAGTAGCTGATGTAGGGCACTCGCTTGCGCTTACATAGAATATACATGGATCCGAGCTGCAAAAAAATAGAATTTAAAACCAATTTAATAGCAAACTAGAGAACTTACTAAGATGTGTAGACAATATAGAGCTATGCAGCCAAGGAGCACAGTCGAGATGCTACCATTCAAATAGCCAGCATGGGCGAAAGCATTGGGCATGGCCAGCACTCCAGTGCCAACTGAAGCCTTCAAGAAATGCACCATCGTTTGCCAATTGCTGGACGGGAATTATATAGGATAAGGCTGTGTATAACTGACTTTTTACGTACTTTGTGGGTTTCTTAACATCGCGATGCTCGTGGGGATCATAATCATCATTAGAATCATTCCTAAAATTGAAATTACAAATTTTATTTTATAAAAGAGGCATCTGCTTCTGTCGTCTTGTCATTATTGAATTAAATGCTGGCGTGTTTACTCACTTCATAATAACTTAAAATTTAGAGTAATAACGATAAAATAACTAAAGAATTTAATTCAAATGGAGCATCGAAATAAAACACAAATTTTATTCAGTTTTCAAAATATATTTTAATTTATAAAAATGAGAATAAACAAAACGAAAAACCTACTAATCATTTTTACATTTACTCATTCGCCACAGTGCTTAAAATATTGCTAAGTAACTAACATAAATAAATTCTAAGACAAAGCCTCCACAATATCGACGATACTAACATAGGTTCCAACAATTCCGCCAAAGAAACCGAAGATTAACAACAACATATTGATCACCAGTCTGATGCGAAAAGGTCCATAACCCTGTTCGTATTGTACACAAATCTGCAGCAAAGCCGGAAAGATCAGGCCCAGGATAGAGAGGCAGAAAGATCCCACGAGGGATAGGAACAGCGAGAGATCCGGAATGGCAATGGCACACAAGACTAAATAATAGATAATAGATAATAGATAATAGATAATAGATAATAGATAATAGATAATAGATAATAGATAATAGATAATAGATAATAGATAATAGATAATAGATAATAGATAATAGATAATAGATAATAGATAATAGATAATAGATAATAGATAATAGATAATAGATAATAGATAATAGATAATAGATAATAGATAATAGATAATAGATAATAGATAATAGATAATAGATAATAGATAATAGATAATAGATAATAGATAATAGATAATAGATAATAGATAATAGATAATAGATAATAGATAATAGATAATAGATAATAGATAATAGATAATAGATAATAGATAATAGATAATAGATAATAGATAATAGATAATAGATAATAGATAATAGATAATAGATAATAGATAATAGATAATAGATAATAGATAATAGATAATAGATAATAGATAATAGATAATAGATAATAGATAATAGATAATAGATAATAGATAATAGATAATAGATAATAGATAATAGATAATAGATAATAGATAATAGATAATAGATAATAGATAATAGATAATAGATAATAGATAATAGATAATAGATAATAGATAATAGATAATAGATAATAGATAATAGATAATAGATAATAGATAATAGATAATAGATTTATCTATTACTCACAAGTGAGCAGCACAATCACAGCTCGAAAGAGGAGCTCATAGAGCGTATGCTTGGATATGTCCTTAATGCGTTTGCTTAGATACTTGTTCCATAAGATGTGTGCTGTGACATAACCTTGGAGCGCATAGGAAATGTATGTAGTGATGGCAAAGAAGATCTTCACCACTTGCGCCATGCTGCGGAAGAATGTATCCAATCAGTATACATTACTATGCGTATGAGTAATATTGTGAATAAAGCTTACACTTCCGTCTGTGGTATGTTTAAGGTAACGCTGCCCAATGCCTCATCACCATACTTCCAGTAGCCGAAGAAGCCAAGGAACACATACAAGCTCAATACAATGGCCATGCCCCAGTTCATGATGCCACACGGCGTCACGTAGGCACGAGGTGTTGCCATGTTCTCCTCGATAGCCAAGATCTAGCGGAAGGAATGCACAGATAATAATTGCAATTGCTGTTAATGGCAGTTAAACTTACCACGCCCACCGCTTCCAGTGCAAAAAGCACAGTGCCAAAAAATGTAGGAAACTTTTTATAATCTTCAAAGGCTTCCCGTTCACTGAGCGGTGGTAAATCCGTACAAATATAATACAGTACAATTCCAAAGCCTATTGTAGTAAACAAAATTCTTGTAATTATCAAAATAATGTCATAAAGTAATATAAAAGTGTTATTAAAAATTTCCAACCCAATTGAAGGTAGATTAATGAGTGACGTAATCAGTGTGAACTCTATTTACACGAGTATAACAGTACTTTATCTAGTGATCGAAAACGTATTTATGACTAAAACAAATACTTTAATCTTAACTCACCCACAAAGAGCAGCAAATTGGCAGCACTGGAAAATGGCGCAAGTAGTTTGAGATTTCTTATGCTGAAGATCAGCAAAAGTGGCACGATCAGCAAGCACATGTGCAAGCGTACATCCCATACGACAACGTATTCATCAAAGAGTTGCTTGATGCTCTCCGCAATAAAAACGACGTAAACGCAGCAGATGCCAAAGTGATAGAAAGCCAAAAAACCATCCACAAAAGGACTGAGAGAGAGAAATACAAAATGGTTGATAAGATAACTAAGAGATGAAAGCAACAAATGACTCACGTGGCAATAGGAGCCAGACAGCGCAAAAAAGGTGGACCTTGCTGCAGACCTAGTTTCATGGCTTCCGAGAAGCTGACGTAGGGTACTCGCTGACGTTTGCATAACAAATACATGCAGCTGATCTGATAAGTAAACGGAAGTAATAAAAAGATTATTGACAATAAAAAGACAAATTTATTATCTCCATATATGATATGTACATCGAAAAGAGATTATATCTATCTAACTTTATCTAGCTACATGACCACTTATCGATTGCTGATAAAAATATTTAAATATGTACTTTATCTACTTGTTAAAGTGTGATTATTGAATAGTACAGATTCTGCACTTATTGTAAAACATGATTAAAATGAATATATATTTTTGGATGTGCAAAAGCACAAAAGTTTTTTCTTTATGAAAGATTTAGTTTAAAGTTTATGTTTCAATAATAAGTTAATTTTGTGAAGGAAAGTATTGGCAAATTAATTTACGTGTATAAAGTGAAGAGTTTGGTGGCATCAAAATAAAGTGCCTAAAGTACATTAACTTAAAAAATATAAAAACGAACGATATATTTGAAAAATATGTACATAAATGAAGTCAATAAAGTTTAGATCGACATTAGGATTTTTTGAAACGTAATATAGAAATAAGAAGGAAACAATTTTTGTTTTAAATGAAGGAGTGAAAAAGAAGTGCATAAAATTGAACTATGTACTATATTAAGATTTTCTAAAATTTTGAGCAAGTCAACTCACCAATATGTGCAGACAGTAAAGAGCCAGCCCACCAATGATCAGAGTCAAGATAATGCCATTCACATAACCCGCATGAGCAAAAGCACTGGGCATAGCCAGCACTCCGGTGCCAATGGACGCCTTCAAAAAGTGGGCAAATGTTTGCCAGTTGCTTAAGAAATAAAAGAAAGTAAAGATCATGGAGATAATTCTATTTTTGTAGATGCCAATTATGTTATGTTTCTTACTTTGTGGGATTTTTCACATTGCGATGCTTGTGGGGATCGTAATCATCTGATATGGTCGGCTTCGTGGGGTACACCATGGACTCATTTTTGATATCGGCTCTAAGATAAGCATTTAATTCACATTAGTTTGGATTTTTACAGCACCCATTAATCGAGAGCGTCATTATGTTAGATTGCGTGTGTTGATTTAATTGCCCACAAGGAACAAAACAGTTGTTAAACTTTATAATCGGAGGTAATCAGTATATACTGCTGTGGCAGTACATACAGCTTACAGTGTTAATTGCTAATGTCTTTTATGGAAGGTTGCTGTCATTAACTAACATAGCAAACGAAAGACAGCAGCAATTGCTCTACCAAAAAATAATAATATACGAGAACAAACAACTCGAAGAGCTGACTCTTTGTCTGTCGCTTCTGTCATCTCTGTTTGCTCATCAGTTAGCTAAGAGTTTGTGACTTAATGACTTGAGTTGTTTAATTTACTCACTGCATTGTCAGCTACTCGACTGCACATAAATCGTTTATCACACACAAGATAAAAATGTAGACTAGGATTAACAGCGAGGATCACGAGTATTTCTGGAGGCACAACCGAGCGAGGAGACCGACGAGCAGCTACTAAATTGCAAATGCACGTCGAAGTAGCTTAAGGCCTGTGAAATGTGCACAACTCTAATCTAGATCTAGATAACACAGAAATCCAAAGGGAATAAAAATACCATCATCATAGCTGAACTTTGGTTCACCTGGCGTATGCGTAATAAACCCTGACTTTGAAGATCAAGTGTAACGAAAGCACAATACAAAAGCTAAGTGAGCTAGCCGAGACAGCAACCATTCTGCTCTAAAAGCTCAAAGCTAAGCAGCTTGCGTGGGATCTCGATAAAGAGAGCGAGAGCGAGACAGAGAGAGAGCTTTGCCGCTCTTAATGCGTTAACAGTGCCAAAACGAGTTAAAGTTTTGGTTTTTGGTTTTATTTGTTGCTTTGTCGCTCATTCTTCATCGAAAAACTGTCCACAACAGACGTGTAATCGCCGCGTTTCCCATTATTGTCGTGCGCGTGAAAAAAAAATACAATAAAAGCTATAGCGACGGCGTCAGGCCAGTAGAAAAGGTTAAATATATACCATACGTATATACATATATTAAAATATATTCGCGGTGCTCGCAATTTAATGTGCTTCATATGGAAAATAATTCGAAAAAGCGACAAGTTAATGCAATTAAATTCAATCAATCAACAACCGGTTCTTCATTTGACACCCAACAATTAAATAATATAAAATAATAATTATTATCAAAGCTGTCTATTTGATTTCACGGCAAAGTGAAATAAGCGACGACAGTTGAAAAGTGTGCGGAAAATTTAGCAAAACAAATATAATCCAATCAATAATATATTATTATTATGCGTATTTGATCTTTGTGTGTGCGTGTGTGTGTGTTGGGAAATATCAATAACTGCCTAATAGTCACAATATAAACAAAACAAAATTCCCAGAAACGAGAACTCCACAATCATATACTATAAAAACAATAAATTATTAGCCAGACAGACATGGTATACTCCATAAAGGTGAGCAACGAACGCGTTTTGGCCTCAATACACAAAAAAGCAGCCGAAAACAAAAACAAAATAATATGAAATAAAATAAAAGTTAAGAGATTGTCTAAATCGTCAGCAGTTTAATTGTTTTCCCCTTTTTCTCGTTTCGACGTTATATTAGGCTCCAGTTTTAGATTTTTAAATGCTGTCTGGCTAAAAACTCGTTTTTGGTTTGTGGTCCAAAACGGCGAAAGGCAGGCAGAGAATGAGAGACTGAAAGAAAGAGCGAGCAAGAGATGGCCAGCGAGAGTATTTTTGGCATTAAATCTAGCTATTTATTGGGATCTGTTTTTATTTTAACTTTGCGCGTAATTAAGCTCACTTAAAAATGCGCCCTATAAACAACCATTTTATTGTGATTTACTATTTTGCCAAATGCCAGACAAGCTAATGGCAACTCATGCTCTCGCTCTCAGTCTTTCGCTATCGTGACGTATACTTGATATGCGTGATAATCGCAACAAATGCGAACCTATCGATTGGTTGACACTGCGTTATCACTTAAGTGTTACAGCAACAGCAGCAGCGACAACGACGACAATGTCGACTACTATGTATACTTTATTACATGGCCTTATCGTAGAACTGTCATCAAATTAGCTGCCGCAGGTATTACTTTTTCGAGTACCCTTTTAACACCATGTAATTACACTCGGCACTAAGCCAACAGCTACCAACCAGCCACCAACCATCGATTGTTCCATTTTCAAGCTAAAAAGTGTAAACAGCACTTTAGAGATCAGAGAGATGTGAGATTAAAGCGATGAGTGATAAATTGATTGACATCTCTCGGGGCTTGCCTATGGGAGACTGTACCTTTTGCCAAAGTCAATCACGGAAGATAGTATTATATAATTATAATTACATTGTCGAGGGCAGGGAGACTACCCAGGAGAAATAATATCTAATATAGCACTTGGCGTGCGAGTCAAGTAGTGTACTCAATTGAATATATTCATGGGTGCATTAGGTTAGTCAAACATTGAGAAACACTACGCAGCACAGTTCAAGATTGACTAGCAACGTCTGATATAAAAATAGACACAGATTTAATAACTATAATTATAATTAAAGCCAGTTGTTCATTATTATGTCATGAACTGCGTCTTAGCAGCTTCTGGATTTTATTTTTTTATTCTCACATTCCCGCTCAGTGTCGAATTGGATTAATCATATGGGAAAGATTTTGCACGCAACTCAATCAAGGGCTTAACCTCGTGTTGGAGGCAATGAAGCTGCAAGGAAGCTGCCCAAAATAATACTTACTATGGACTATAGAAATGTAAAAATGATAAGCGACTCTAAAATATTTCATAAGGCTGGCAGGCACTGGTCGTCGTATCTCAAGTCTCGCTGATAACGATAAGTTATTTTATATTTTTTTGTTTGTAGTGTATTTGTATTATTATGTTATTGTGTCGCATGGACAAGCGACCGAACACCATTAACGAGTACTCGTATTCGTATTTGTATTCTTCGGGTTTAGTATCACTCTAAACATGATGGTGGTAAGGTGCATGCCAAAAAGTATTTCGTGTTCACTGGCAAATATTGCGCGCAATACCGTTAAATGAATCACATTCTGCGATTCGATTAGAATCGTATCGCAGGCAATGTATAAGCCTCACGATTCCCCCCTTGGGGGCTGGCTGTCTTATCAAGGAAAAACATGTCTCGCCTATTTTTGGACACTAACAAAAAAAAAACAAATTCAATTGCCTACTCGTATCAACACACTAAGAACAAGAGGGATGAAAGACGATAGAATGTGTCACAAGTTCAGATCGAGATCAGAGATACCGCAAAGCCAAAATTTGAAATGTAAATTTTCATTACCATCAGCTGTTGCAGAAAGCGTAGAACTCCTTATCAACTTTGCTATCAGCTTTAAACAACTTATACTAATCTTTACGTGTTTTGTTATTCTTTTTTTTTTGTTCGGTTGTAGAATAGCGAAACTGGTGAGTTTGAGTATTTCTACACCGATTCAGCACGCGTCAAACAGCCCAAATATGACGAAGAGACCGGCGAACCCGTCAACGATCGGATGAAAGTTCGCTATCGCAAGCACGGCAACTTCCATGTGCCACGCCATTTCTTGCGTGGCACCATCTGCGATGAGGTCGAGAATGTGCTGGCCAACAAATATCAGGCGGACTTGGAAGTTAAAGCCAAGTATGTGAGCGACGATGAAGCGCGTAAAGTTACCGCCAAGCAACCAACCAAAACGCCCGGCTATGAGCGTGAGGATTACATCGAAATGGATGGCGTGAGCACCGTAAGCTGAAAATCAATTTAAATCCAAAATGTGTGTACTTAATATTTGATTTGTAGAACATCATTTTGGGCTACGAACGCAACAAGACGTACTTGCTGTTCCTCATCCCAACGCTCTTCTGCTGGAGTTTTGTCGTGTGGTGGCTGTTGTCCATTCTGGAGATCGTTCTCCACATGATGGCACACAAAAAGAACTCGCTGACCATGCAGAAGAACCTCTATTTTCGGAGTCCTATGCACGTTTTGAGCTCGCAGTTCTGCGCCATCTGTCGCAACGAATACGGCAGCAAATACAATCGCACCTTTGATATACTTAATCGACAAATGCGCCTCGCTCATCGCTCCGGGGCATTGAAGGACATGGCCAAGGCAATGGGGTAAATGGGTTGGATTGCATTACAAGCAAAATTACATTAACAAACTTTACACTTTAATCGTAATAAAAGAAACACACACGATTGTTGTTCCACGTTTCGATAACAATAAATGCACAAATATATCACTTCGAGTACCTGAACTGCATTTTTAGCCAATTGCACACTCAATTCTCGGCAGCTTAGACGGGTATTTGCCTCATCTGTGTCACATTTGGTGACACACTGAACTTGGCTCCGGTGCAGGCAATAATATCATCGACTGTGAAGCCTTCAGCAACCTCGATCAATGTTAAACCGACGCCCTTTTCCACCTGGAACACTGCCTTCTCCGAGATGATCAGATCGATGACTTCCTTGCCTGTGAGTGGCAACGAGCAGCTGTCCAGAATCTTTGGCGAACCGTCGCGTGCATTGTGTTCCATCGTAATAATGACTTTTGTGCCGGGAGCAGCCACCAAGTCCATAGCACCTCCCATGCCCTTCACCAGCTTGCCCTGCAATGCAAAGTAAGGTCATTAAAAAACTGTATTTTGTTTAAGGAAAAACATTGCACTAACGGGTATCATCCAGTTGGCCAAATCACCAGTGGCCGATACCTCCATGGCGCCCAAAATAGTCAGATCAACGTGTCCACCGCGTATCATGGCAAAGCTGTCATCGGAGCCAAAGTACGCAGCACCTTCCACAACAGTAACGCTCTCCTTGCCGGCATTGATCAAATCGGGATCGACCTTGTCCTTGGTGGGGAAGGGACCCAGACCCAAGATGCCGTTCTCCGACTGCAGCATGACGTTCATGCCATCGGGTATGTAGTTGGAGGCCAGCACTGGAATGCCAATGCCCAGGTTGGCATACATGCCATCGCTGAACTCCAGCGCCACACGACGAGCGATACGCTCACGCAGCAGCTGAGCGGGATTTGCCTTGGCGGCCGGTTGACCCGCTTCCTTAGGTTCGGTGATGCGCAGACGTTCCACACGCTTGTTGTAGTTGGTGCCCTTGAAGATGCGCTTCACATAGATGCCAGGCACATGGATCTCATCGGGAGAAATGGCGCCAACCGGCACAATCTCCTCCACTTCAGCCACGGTCACCTTGGCCGCACGGCACATGGGTGCATTAAAGTTACGGGCGGATTTGTTAAACACCAGATTGCCCAGGGCATCGGCCTTCTGCGCCTTGACAAAGGCAAAGTCAGCGAAAATGGACTCCTCCATGACATAGTTGCGGCCATTGAAGGATTGCACCGGTTTCTTAACGCTCTCAACGATCACCTTGCCATCCTTCGAGTACTTGACGGGTGCACCGCCTTCCTGGACCAAGGTAGCATAGCCAGTTGGGGTAAAGAATGCGGGGATGCCGGCGCCACCAGCACGAATCTTTTCGGCCAAGGTGCCCTGAGGTGTCAGTTCAACGGCCAATTCACCGGCGAGATACTGACGCACTAGCTCGGTATTCTCGCCCACATACGATCCAATCACCTTGGCCACTTGCTTCTGCTTAATCAGCACTCCCAGACCGCAATCGTCTACGCCTGGAAATAGTCGCGAGATAAGATTGATTATTTGCAAAATTTATGTTGCGATAAAACACTTGTTTTCTTTGAAAGGCAACCCTGGCCAATCAGCTGTGCTCAGCTGAGTTCATCAGCCTGAACTAGTTCCCTCGGAACTTTGAATCTAGGAATGCAACAGGTGTCATTACCATATGATAACTGGAAATGCTAATTAGAGATGGAAGTTTCTATAAAATGCAATTAAAACTTATCTTTAATTTATGAGCAATGCCAATCAAATATTTTATGGTGCTAATGAAAAGCTACTCGGATTTTAATTAATTTAAGTCTTTTCAGTATTAGTTTAATTTGTTTTTAGTCAATTTAAATGATTCCGATATGTTTTTAGTGTCTCTCAAACTCATTAATTAACATTAAATATACTTCACTATCTCAAAAACACTAAAAACTGTTTATTTTAACATCGTTTAAAATGATTTTCCTTGTTTTTAATGCGTTTACTAACAGCTGACAAATTGAAATTAAATAGCTTGTGATTCTTATGCTTCTGGAATTTCAACTAACCATTTTTTTTTTTAACTAGCAACTCCTTATAATGTTTGAACTGTTAATTTAAATCAATTCCTTACTTTTTATTTTTAGAGTTGCAGAAAAGTTTCCTATATTAACAGTACGCTAATTAAAATCAAATGTTTTTAGTGATCAATTAATTAAACTGGCCTGGCTTAGTACATTTTTAATTCAATTTGTTGATTCAGCTTTAGTTTGTACCATTAAATGTTATTTTTAGGAAAATGTAAATTGATTTTAAGCGTTATTTACCTCCGTTATTGGACACTGCGGTGATGTTCTTAACACCCTTCTGTTTCAGAGCATCAATCATCTTCTCGGGAATGCCGCAAATGCCAAAGCCGCCAAAGAGGATCTTGGAACCATCCTTAACATCGGCAACCGCATCGTTAGCGGACTCGTAGATTTTACCCTGTCGAGGTTTACCCGATGTCGAATAACAAGCAATGAGCTAAAAGTAGAATAACCAGGTATTTAGATTAAATTAGGTTTCCAGCGGGCAGCAATTTGCATACAAGTTTGTCATGATTATCTATCTATATAGCGTGAGTGCGTGTTGTTTTTATTTTTGCAAACAACAACTTGCGTAACAGCCGCCTATTTATTAAATTGTGTTCGCTAGTGTTCGTTGTGGGGTGTCAAGGGCAAGGGGAAATTGTTCGCGTGGGGTGATCACAATCACGATCAAAATAGCGCTTATCAGGACTGTAGAAGAAGCCAACGAATCACACACTAATAAACTTATCAATCTTCACTATTAACACACACACACACAAACACATGTGTAAACTATGCTGGGAAGTGTGTACACATCTAATTTTAGCATATCAACATGTGGCTATTTAGCACCTGTTCCAAGACTGGATTCAGTCTTATCACGCACTAAGCGAGAGGTAACAATTTCTATGAGTGGCCAATAAAGTGTTAAAGATAGTCAAGACAACCCACATAGAGTGTCTCTGCATTTGTTATTGTAGCCACAATTAGATTATCCAGACACACAAACACACGCATAAGTTGGAATCTATGAATAAATAATTGCTACACTTTTAACTCACCTTGAACGCTGGACTCTTATTGGCCAGGCTCTTATTCACAAGAAATCTGCACAGCATTTTGTTACAATTTGTATGTGGACTTTAAATATGAAGAATATTCCTTAAAAATTAATATTTTTATTGTTATTAACGCGAATTCTGTTGAATAAAAGCGCGCGTAACAATCGCCGTCGAGCAAAAGACTGACTGCAGATACAATAGTTAAATAACATTAGCAACAGCTGTTAATTAACAGCAGGCACGCAACTCAGCTGTTGCTTTCGCTCATCGCAATATTGAAAATAACAGCTGTTGTATGTTTACATTTGCTGTACAGCTGTCATCGATTGTTTTGCGTTTTATCGCTATCGAACTACCATCACTCACAGCTGATTTCTGCAATAACAAAGCAGTTCTTGAGCGCTTTTTGTTTATAACAATAATAGAACGCACGCACACACCAACAGACGTGCAGCGGAACTAAAACAGTGTGTTGTCCTAAGGAAAAAACTTTAATTGTGTTGTGTTATTAATATTTTTGTGAACGGTGTACATACTCGAAACCAAAATGGCGTATTAAAAGTGTTGTTGTTTTGCGCCGTTGTTTTTTGTTGTTCCCGTTGTTCTTCGTGGTTTTTTCGTTTTTTTTTGGTTCTGCGGGTAAGGTCTGGTGATTTTTCGCTATGAGCAATTCTAATATAATATATATGTGTAAATAATTTAGAGGGCAGCGTCATCGAAAGGTATTTACGCAGTTTAAAAATTGGAGAACTTGAAGAATATATTTTAAATATGCATATATTATTGTTATTTTGTTTACATTGCAATCTTCTGAGATGTTGTTGTTGTTATAATTGTTGTTGCTGAAGTCGTTGGCCGATAAGAAACCGCGTTTAATTGCTAATTGAACTGAACGGTCAATTCATAAATTATGCACTTTCTATTGATCAAGAAGTCGGCGCATAGAGTTACTCCGCTTATCGTCGCGAATAGAGAAGACGCGCATCACTGCCAGCTGTTTACCCCGTCTCCTTCTCCCGCGCGACACGCCTACAAATGCCGGCTTTGGAGGCGCACTTGACAACAGCAACAGTGCAGTTTGCCATTGGAGCATGGCTATAAATAGCAATCAAATATAGTTTGCCAGCAGAAAGTTTCCATTATATTGCTCGTCCAAATAATAATCAGCTTCACCGGCCTCTGCAGTGTGTGCGCTCTCCTCCTTCTCCTCGGTCGCTCGCTCGACTATCGCGACCACGCATAAAGTCAGTTTCACACACACAAATGCACTCACACACTTTATTTGTACTTGTTTAATTACAGCTGGCAGATAGTCGCTAGTTCGGTGCATTCACATCCATTCGGTCAGTTCACTTGCAGCGCTTATTGCGGCCACAACGTTGCCCGATGCTCGACAATACAGCCGGAATCGTAGCAGCAGCCAGAAGCAGCAGCAGCAGTAGGAAGAGTGTGTTTTGCCATGGCCACCGAGCAGCAGCAGCAACAGGAGAAGGTGGAAGTGGAGGTGGAGGAGGAGGATCAACGTCAACTGTTGCTGCACACATTGAACAGACTTTGGAGCCATTATCTGCACGCTCCAGACTCTGAGGCTGCGGATGATAACCAAGCAGCGAGTGTCAAGGTTTGTATACAACTCAGATATATTATGCTCTTCATTCCCCACATCACTTTCTCACTTATCGCACACTTATTTCAGGAACATTGGCTCTGGCTTTTGCTATACAACTTTCAGTACGTGGATGATCAAACGCTGCAAGATGCCCAGTTCAATAGGTGAACTAATCATTTCTTTCTCATTCTATACATAATCGTATTCATAACTTTGTTGCTTTTAGCAATTTTAATCAGCTGCCAGAGGAGCTGTGTTCATATCTTCTGGAGCAAGTGTATCAAATCATCAGCGCTGCCAAACGGTCGCAGGAATTGGAATCCGATCAGCAGAACAAATGTATCAAGCAACTGCGCAAGCAACACAACCTAGCACAGGTAATAAAATTACAGTTATTATCGGTTTTTATAGATGATTAGAAACTGCTAAACTAATTTATTGTATGATCGCCAAAATACAGAAACTTATTGACACTTAACTTTGGTCAATAAGTTGAAGTAGTTACCTCAAACTATATTACAAAGGTCTAGTAGTCAGGTTCAGACACTTTGAACTAAAAGCGTGTTTTATATGGATATAAATACAATTTATTCATGAGACCTATTCAGATATACATTTAAATCATCGACAATAAGTTTAACAATATACCCAAATATATTGTTATTTATAATATTAAATCCCACAAATTTCATTTTACATTCGTAAAATTGAAAATATTGTCCAAAATCCATATAAATGGATAAATAATAAAAATAAAAATAAATAAAAATAATCTTTTTTAACCACAACATTATAAGGGTAATTTTATGAGTTTAGAATTAGTAAATACTTAACTAAACCTATTTAGAATTTTTATCAGTCAATAAGCTGTATTATTAGAGTCTACTTCAAATTATCTTTAATCTACAATTCAGTATTGAGACATTGGATTTAAATGCGTAATCTTTTTTGTAAATATTTTCCAAATATTATCTGCATTGTAATTCCTCGTGTGATTTCATACTAAATATATATGCCAATTGGATTACAGCTCATACTCAGCACACCCAGCGACTGCAATAAAATACTGGCACTTCGAACTTTCCTCACCAATGGACTGGGTCAGCACTTGCTCGCCTTTCTGCTGCGAGTGCAAATCAAGGCAAGTCAAAGCAGAGATACTCCGAAGTGAAGTCAGCTTATCATTAACAGTTTTGTTTTTGTTTCTTTTGCAGCACATTGCTTCACAGAAGAGCCTCTGTCAGCTGTGCATCAATCTGTTTCCCAATTGCAAATGGAGTGCAGAGAATCCGCCGCTTCAATCACTCACCAGCATTGCACAGTTCATTGGCAGTTTTCACCTGAATTCGCAACGCAACAAATCACGTCGCCAGCAGCAACAACAACAACAGTCACAAGTTCAACAGCAGCCACAACAAGTGCAATTTGCAGTTGAGACAGATTACAATTTTGAGCAGTTTAAAGCTGCCAGCAAGACGAGCGATGAATTGGCTTTGCTGCTTATTCAGTTGCTGACACGTTGCCTCGATGCCGAACAGGAGCCGCAGCTGAGTGTGACTGTGCACAATTTTGCATTGGGACATCTCTGCAGCGGCTGTGTGGAGGATGCCAACGATGCGAACGATGAGATTATCAAATTTGAGTTGCTGCAACTGATCGCACATTGCGTCAACAACTTTTACGTGCACGAGCAACAACCAACAGCCTTGGACTTCAACAGCAACTTTAGTCAGCTGCTCTATGCGCTGGCTGCCAATCGAGGAAGTCCTTTGCTATCGCATGGCATACTCTATCTAATGTTTGGCACGCTGCACAATCTGATCGAACATGGCGCCCAGCAGTTGGGACAAATCGATGTGAAGAACTTTGACAGCTGCTTCGATGTGTTGCAAGAAGCAGCCACCTCAACAACAAGCACTTCGCTGCTATTTCTGCACATCTACAAGCTGCTGTTGCGTCTCACCGATCATCTATCACGTCAGGAGCAACAGCAACAATGTCTCATGGAGAGCAGCACCTCCACTGCGCTGGCCAAGCAGCAGCAACAACAACAGCAGCATCAGCAACCACCGCGCCACAAGCGACAGCGACACAGTCAACTACACTGCTCGAGGCGCTCTCTGAGCTGTTATTTCCAGGGCAAACTGTATCAGCTGCTGCCCAGTCTAGTGCCCGAGCTGCAGGAGCACAGTGTGCGCTCGCTACTGCGCACCGGCAGCTGCTGTTGTCACTACAATGCAGCCAATTATGCCAGCTGCTTACGGTTGGCCACACAACTCTCGGGCAGTTATCAAAAGTGTGCCTACAAATTTCTACACTACAATGTGCTGCACACGATTTTCGTGAAGCGTTCGCCACAGCATTGCAGCGTCTGCGAGGAGAAGCTAAAGTCACCGGCATTTCACACCCAACTATTGAGCATCTACAGGGATAACTATCGACCGCTGCTTAACACCAGCTCCATGCTGCTCTTTCTGAAGCATCTCAAGCACATTGCTTACCTGCTGTCGTATGATCTGGCTGCTGGCATTCTAGCTGAGGTGGCGTTGCCCATCTTCCGGCAATACAAACAGCTCAGCGAGTGCAGCACGAAGTCGCACATCAATCCAGTTAATAAGTTGCCGCGTTTGCAGCTGCCTGGGAGACTCGAGAACTATCGTGTGCTTCACGAATGTCTGAGCATCTTTGTGATGTACTTGAGCGACATTCGGCTGGTGAAGGCGTTCTACAACGAAGAGAACATCGGATACATGCAGGATCTGTTAAGTGTGCCCGAGTTACAACGCGGCGTCTGTGATCTCATCAAGGTGGGCATCGATAACATCGCCTTCCTCGGTGACAACAATCACGAACAGGTTGCCTTGAGTCGACGTCTGATTCAACTGCAACTGAACAGCAGCGATCGCGCCTCGAAGCTATTCCAGGCGCTGCTTCAAAGATGTGCCAAACGTTCGCAGGTTAAATTTTGGCTGGATGATGCAGCAAATACGGCGCTGCTTGAAGGACACAAACCTGTGGATATACTCTATATAACGGCGCTGCAGTGGACGCTCAACTATGAGCTATTAAAGACCAGTCAGCTGTTCTATAATGAATTTGCCAAAATCTACTCGATACCCGTGGAAATGACAGTGGACGACGAGGATGACGAAGAGGAGGAAGAAAAGCTGAAGCTGGAGCAACCACAATTGGGGCAGGAGCAGAAGTTGCGGCATGGTGATAAGACCATCATTGACATACTCAAGCTGAACTACAATGCGCTTAGCTGTTTCCTCATGCTGCCCAAAGCCGCCATCTCAACCGCAACCGCAACGACGACGGCAACTGTGACGCCGTCGTCATCGACGTCGCAGACGCCGCTGCCTCAGCTGCCACGAAATGGGGGCGTTTGTGGCTCAAGTTCATTGGAGGCACTCGTGTCGCATGTACAGCTGCCGTTCAGTAGTGCGCTGGCAGCCTCGACAACGACGACAGCGAGCTCAGACTACGCGGATTCGTCGCTCGATTACGCCGCTGTCATCGATAACTACGCCGAACAGGCAGCATTGCCTTCATTTCTACAACATCTACAGTCCAGTGAACCGGACGAAAGCATTGTGCTCTTCGACATACGCGGAAGCAATCACAGCAACAGCATTGAACCATCTCCCACAACAGCTATCCCACTGGCCACCACCCACTTGACACTCTCCAACGTTGCTGTTGAGGATCAGGTGGCCGCAGCCGGACTAATTAGCAAGCTCTTTAACATTGTGGGCTCGCTTTTTGGTGGCAACGCCACCAGCCCCACGTCCGACGAGAGCGAGCGACGTGTTGCGGCAGAGCCAACTCTCGACATCGATGCTGACTTGTATTGTCTGTACGAATCGAATGGGGAGTGCAAGAAACTGTTGCTAAAACTCTTCGAAGCGACCATGGCCATCTGCATCAAGGGCTTTCAGAACGAAGAAGGTGAGTCTAAGCTGCGTGATAAGTGTGGAGTGTGAGGGTGTGTGATTGGAGCATGAACGTGTTGTCGATTCTACGCTTAAGTGGTTATTATACCCTGCACTCTAAGAGGTGAATAGGGGAGTTTGACTTCATTATCGAATACGACTAAATGAATCAAGTGTGATGATGATACGTAGTAATGCCGACATTAATTCGGTAACCGCAACAATTCTATAATTGTGATTATGTGGGTTAAAGTGTTATTTTTCATATTAAAAGATCTCACTAATATAAATTTATTATTCACAACTAAATATAGAATCTTACAAGTTTTTTTATTATTATTAGAAAAGCAGAACTTTTCTTAATGTAGACGGTTTTTCTCATAAAGTAATGTTGGCGTTGTTGAAAATGCATTGACATTATTTATTATTTCATTCTTTTAAAAACTTATGTGTAATAATTTGGATAAACAAAATTTTATTTTTACGAAAGTTTTATAGTTGCATTTTTTCGTTATGAATTTTGGGTTTCTCTAGTTATTTTTTGTTTATCGTTTTTTAAAAACTACACAACTTCATTTTGTGTTTAATTTTCAACTTTTAGCTCTTACAATTTTTATTGTGCTTTAATAGTTCAGCCTGAGAGTCAGGAGAAACAAACATTTCAGCCTCCTAGCTATTACCTTATGAACTGTGATTGAATAGTTTAGTCTGTCAGTATAAATGTGAATAGATTCGTTTAGAAGTGGTGTAGAAATTTACATACTACAGCATTCATGTGTTCTCTTACCATTTGGGTTATGCCTTTATTATTCAGTTAGTCTGGACAAACAGTTTTATAATATATATCGATTATCAGAAATGTTACACGTTTTAATTTACAATCGGTTTAAGTTGCAGTCTCCTAGCTCTTACTCTTACTATATGAACTGTGTTTAAATAGTTCTGTCGTTGACTCAAGACAAACATTTTAAATAAATAGAATTTCTGCAGAAATTTTGCAAATTTTAACATTTATTTATTAAAAAATCAACCTTCTAAATCTTACCGGTTGGTTTGTAGAAAGATGCTAATTATACAGTTGTGAGATTTTGACTAATGGGAAGAATCCAAAATTGAATTTGACTTGCTTAGCTTTGCATTGATTTCAATTATGATTAAAGAGTGTCTTCTCAAATGAATACCCTTTGATAGACAAGCAAGCTCGGCGACTGTTGCTATAACATTCCGCGGCTAATGCGTTTCCAATGCAATCGACTGAAGATAGGCCAAGAAGCCTTAGAAAAGCCCGTGAGTCGAGAACAAAGCACACAACACACACAGCACTCAGAGCAGATGAGAGGGCAACGATTGTTGTTGTTGCTTCTGTTGTTGCTCTTGTTTGGCGGCGGCTAATAACGGTGCGTTGTGGTTGCCCAAGAGTTAATTATAAGACGAGTCAGTTAGTCGGTGAGTCAGGCAGACGCTGTTTTACTTTTGCGCCATAATACGAAGCGCTTACAACGAACACACCGAGCAGCTGAGATTGAATTTCTCAAACTAAGAGAGAGTGTGTGTGTGTGTGTTGCACACGTTACAGAAATGGATACAGATGCCGGAGAAGGCATTCCACACGTTCCAACAGTAACAACAGAGGCAGCAACACTTTTGCTTTGGCACTCGTCGAACACTGACGACTAACTCCCAACGAACGCTGTTGCAGACGACGCTCCCGCTGATGTGTTTTGCTTTGTTGATGTTTGAGCTAGATAAGATCTAGTCTCGATTCTTATCTAACATCTCGCGCATCCACTCAACCGAATCGACGCGCTTTAATCACATTTCATTTGGTCTTTGCAGTCGAGAAGATGCAGAAGCACCTGCGCAAACTCAAGGCAATCATACTCAGCAACGCCTCAAGCAACTGGTCGGAGCACGGCGAGCAACATGCTCGGGACAACGCTGTCATTCAGACACTACAAACGCTGCTCAAGATTGCCGAGCTGTCGAGCACACACCACAACAACGAACCAGCTGGAGTGGCTGCTGTAAGTGACACGCCCTCAGCGGACTCCACACAACCCCGACCACGTGCGCGTTCCTTCAACAGCGGCAGCGTTGAGCTGCCTCGGCCACAGACCACAGCAGTCAAGCTGCCCGCGAAGAACTCGCTGGCCACACCGCCCACGCCTCGACGTCGCCCCAACTCAAGTGAAGCAGCCATGGGCGCCGATGCTGATTACTTTTCCACACGCGCCTCGCTCAGCTGTGCGGCTGACAGCGAACTTGAGCTGAGCGAGAACGAACAGGATTACTATTTAACAGCAGACGAGGGCTACGAAGCGGATGGCGAAATAGCCGAACTCACCGAATCCGAGTGTGAACTGAATGGTGGAGCTGCTGTGGCTGCCAACGAATCGTGGCTGCCCTTTCAGCCATCGTCGCGTTATCGCAGTCACATCATGCATGAGGGATTGAGTCAGCTGGTGGTGCAAATGCTGGTGGAACTCTCGCTGCTCTGCATGCGCCAACCCGCCGGCTGGACAGAGAGTCTCACACAGCTGGCGAATCGATTGTTTGTCATCAGGGACTACCTCGGTGGACCGTTGTGTCTACTCCAAGGTTTTGCTCCTGTGCTCAGCAGCAGCGATGCCAAGCTGCGGGGTAAGTCTGCAATACTATCAAGAATTTCCCTCAACTAATCTTAATTTCTTTTGCAGAACTCCAGCAATCCATACTAGAGCTAATCAGTCAACTGAATACTCCCGATGTGCTCAACTGTTACTTTGGCATTCTGGCCAGCAAACAGCCGCCAGTCGAGTTGCTAATGCGTCACATGCATCACATTTGCGCCTTCAGTTTGCGCAAAGCACAGCCTTGCATGGAACTGGAGTTTCCCATCACAATCGATGGCAAAATCGTCATCACAGCGGACGCGTTTGTTAGCGAACAGATCGAGCGTGTGCGTCTGCAGCATCAACAGTGTCAGGCCACCACTTTGTTCACACGCGCCGCTTGCATTGTGCCGGTGACACAGACGCGGCTCTGGCAGCCCGATGGACTCACACTTTCGTTGTGGCTGGAGGTTAAAGGTCAGCAATTGCAACGCAGCTTTGCACAGCTCAACGACGACGAGACGCGCTACTCCGGCGAGGATTTGACAGTGAGTGTTGTGTTGATTTTGTTAGCTGTCATTCCAAAGAGATGAAAATTATTATTAGTGGACTGTTCTGAGTTCAGGACAATAAGGATGTGTCAGTATGTCTTAAAATCCAGAGGCTACAAGAGTTACTTATACAGTTACCATATGTACGATGTATAGATCTTATTGTTGAATATTCATGTGCTGAGCTTGATAGCTATTACTGAACGAGTTAAAGCGTATTAATTGTGTGAAGACAATTAATCTACATAGTAAAACTGTAACACGAGTTCAATACTCACACTTCAAAAGTCTGTCTCTTTATTTTCTAATTTATGCATGCTAAAATTATAAGTCTAGTATTGCTGGTACGTTCGTACACTATGTTTCTCGAAAGCCATTTTAAGTCGTTTGATAATAAGAGAAAAAAATGCTAGAGCAGTCCGTAAAAACATCGAATGTTACAGTTTAGAGTATGTCTCGTCAGAAGCTATAAGAGCTGGAGTTACTTATGCTGTGCATATTTTCTTTTTAATTAGTTTATGTAACCTTACAAAAGAATGACATTAATATTACTTATTTCTTATATCAAATTTAGCTAACATTGCCTTTTAATCTCCCACAGAAATCGCATCTCATCTCGCTTGGCAGCAGCGGCGTTATGCTGAGCATCTACATCAGCAACAATCTGCAGTTGGTCTTCGAGATGGTCAAGCCCAGCGAGCAGCTTCCGCAGCGCATCGAGGAACACATTGAGCCAGCTACAAGCACTGAACCCGCCACACAAACAGCGCAATCGAGTGGCAGCTTTCGTCATGCATTAAAGCAGACGAAGATGGCGCTGCTGAACAGCTTTGGACAGATGCATCTGCTCAACGGACATCAATCCTCGGCCGAGGGACATGGCGGCTACTTTGAGGGCGCCTCCGTGCAGCTGCAACAGCTACGTTTGCCACGCAACAAGTGGCTGCATTTGGTGTTTGGACTGCAGCAGCAAACGGATGGCTTGCAGGTGACCATCTGCATGGATGGCCTCGAGCAGCACACGCTCAACATGCCGTTCCACAATCTACAACTTGCAACACGTTCGCACAGCTTCCAAATGCTCGCCGTGGGCGAAGGCATTCCCGCCAAGGCGGGCAACGGCAATAGCAACAGCAGCTCATCGCGATCCACGCTCGATGGCTCGGCGCCTCGCTATGCGCTGTCCAATCTGGTGCTCTTCAAGCGTCGTCTAGTTGAGCGCAATCTAATGCTTAATCTGACCGCGATGGGCCCGGATTTTACCGAATTTACGCAGTGCCAAGTGGCCAACTGGAAACCCAACTATGGCTACGTGCAGCTCAACAAACTGACGTCTGCCTCGTTTGGAAATCATGCGGACTGCATGAAGCTGCTGCGGCAAGCAAGGGTTTTGGTCTACTCCGCCCAGCAACCTGATCTTGTGATGTGCTATGACACCAGCCAAGAGCTGGACATGTCCAGCTATGGTTGCCCGCAGGGACATATGCTCTATGGCGAGCTTCTGCAGCACCATCCACAAACGCTGCAGACGGCGGTGCTGCTCAACGGAGGACTCTCCACGATGCTTTATCTCTTTGCTAGGGTAAGTTACATCAGTATTAGAGATGCAAAAAGTATTTATCTTTGAAACTATCGAAAGTATTTGAAATTGTTTGATGATTTTGAAATCTATTGAAACTTTTTTATATATTATTATCACCTCAATATTGTGGAAATATTATACTTTAGGAATTTGCTGTTCATGTCTGATGTGAAATGTACATACAAATTTTGTAGATATGTAAATGCCTTCATAAGTAATTATGTTTTAGGATTAATTTATCATTTAATTGAATGTCTTGGAAGATATGCAACTTTGTTGTGCTCTAAGAAATGCCTTAAATAGAGTTGAATGATTGGTCTCAAATTCTCTAATACCAGATTAGATAATTTCAAAGATTAATCAAATTATTATCACATCATGGAAGTATCTTTAACTTTAATTACAAAGTCGGTGAACATTATTTACTTTATTTTTACACGCTCACTTACTATATTATATTCAAATTTTGCCAATTATACCTTTACTCTCAAATCAAGTCTCTACAATAAACAAAAACATCGATATTAGTTGATAGTACTTTGATGTTACAGCTCTATCTGATAGATCTAGCAATTCTCTGTATTCATCCAATTAACACACTTTTCCCTTGCAGATCGTTGAGCTCTCCAGCACAGCCAATACTCAAGCTCTTGCCTTGGATCTGCTGCTGCAGCTGGCACACTCGGATGCGCAGCTTTACACGGAGTTTCTGCGACAGGATTACCTCGCACTCATAGGCTATGTGATCAAGTCAGAGCGCTGTTCCAAGGACGTGCAATTGCTGCGCAGCATTGTGAACAATGCCTGCTCACAGCCACTCATAAGTCGACGAGGCGATGGACTGCATGTGAATGACAACACAACAGCCTGTCTGGTATATCCACGCCTGCTGCTGGCCGTGCTGCAACGCTACTCGGACTGGCATCGCTCGGGAGCCACGCACTCCGATGTGCTGGACATGCTGTTCCGCTCGATACTCGCGCTGAGTCGCGACAAGCATCCGCAGCGGGATTTCAACATGGAGCAATTGCAGAACTCGGGCTTGTTACGAGCTCTGCTCAATCTGTGCAAAGTCTATGTGATAGAATCACCCAATCCGGTTCACATCTCGCCCTATGCCGCCGAGTGCTTTGTGCAGATTCTCGCGGTGTTTGCTGGTTCGCCACCAGCACCTTCGCTGCTGGACGAGATGATGAAGCTGCTGCTGTTGCTGCACAAGCCAAGCGAATGCTATGTGACGCATGATCGCAGCAATTTTTACTTTCTGCTAACTCCGCAGTTGCCTGTAAAGGAGCGTTCGCTGGTGGCGGCCAATCTCAGTCGGGTGACAACCTCGTTCCGCCGTCAACCGCAACCAGCGACACAAGAACTGGATCCAGAGCGTGCTGAGCGCATAAGGCGACTGAGAAGACTTCACAACTCGAATTCAAGCTACAAGCGTGCGCTCAACGAACTGGAGGACCAGCTGGAACAGATGGCCGACTGCTCCAATCTCAACAAAGCCGCGTTGCGCCTTTTGAGTCCCGTGGAGGCAACGCGTTGGCGTCAACGCTTCAAGCGTCGTCATCCCAGCACCAGTCAAAGCCCAAAGCGCAGTCCGCTGAAGGTCGCCCGACGTCGTGGTCACTCGCATCCCAGCAAACAGTGGCAACCCACGGGCCACAGCACGCCAAGCTCAGCGCAAATGACGCCGCTGCCCAATCGCAAGACAGACTTCTACGATCAACCGGGAATTGTGACGCTGCAACAGCGTTTGCTCACGCTGCTCAAAGACTTTCTATGCCTGCTGCCAGACTCAGCAGTGGATGAGGTGCTGCGTCACTATGTCAAGCTAGAGTTTCTGCTGGTGCTCGCCAATCAACGCAGCTGTGCAGTGCGCACAGCCATCGTTCAGCTGCTGGCGGTGCTCACCAAGCGTTTGCCATCGGCAGAACTTGTTGCTGCCTCCAAGCAATTATATCCATTGCATTTGGCCAATCAGCTGACCATTCATGGCAGCGATGTGGCGATGTTTGAGGCGTGTCTGTCGTGGGTGACGGATCTCCACGGCAGCCTCGATGACATGTGCAGCAGCGAGGTGTCGCTGGCCATTCGTCAGCGCTTCGGTTTGCAATCCTTGCTGGCCATCTCGATGGCCATGGGCAACAACAGTTGGCACAGCGAACCGCAACGGGTCTTCAAGGCGCTGCTTCGATTGTATCTGCAGGTGAGTTTTGTATTTATAGTAATAAGTGTGTAACTGGCTCACAGAACTATCAATCAGTGCAACCTGATGGGACCATGTGGCTTACAGTATAGCTGTTAAAGCTATGATGATAATAACAAGGTTTTTATACCCGCTACCCATAGGGTAGAAGGGTATTATAACTTTGTGCCGGCAAGAAATGTATGTAACAGGTAGAAGGAGGCATCTCCGACCCTATAAAGTATATATATTCTTGATCAGCGTCAACAGCCGAGACGATATAGCCATGTCCGTCTGTCCGTCCGTCCGTCTGTCCGTATGAACACCTAGATCTCAGAGACTATAAGAGATAGAGCTATAAATTTTTTTTCGACAGCATTTGTTATGTTTGCACGCAGATCAAGTTTGTTTCAAATTTTTGCCACGCCCACTTCCGCCCCTGCAAATCAAAAAAATCGAATAACAAGCGTAATTTTAAAGCTAGGGTTACGAATTTTGGTATATACGGTAATAACTATAGTAGTTATGATCCCTGAATTTGGTTGCGATCAGAAAAAAATTGTGGAAGTTATTAAAGAAATACTTTTGTATGGGCAAAAACGCCTACTTACTAGGGGTCTGAGTTGCTTTGGCGGACAATCTGGTATATTGTGCCGTCTATGGTATATTTTAAATGCGGCACTATATCGATATACCACATATACCATTTGGTATATTTTTAGTATTTTTGCAGTATATTTGGTATATTTTGAGAATAATACCGCAAAATATATTGCTTTTATTCAAAATGGGTAGCGGGTATCTCACAGTCGAGTACACTCGACTGTAGCTTTCTTACTTGTTTATAATGAAACTGAGAAAATTAATCTAGTTTCAAATAATAACATTCACAATCAGCTTAAATAATGCCAAATTTTACATATTATTTATTACAAAATTCAATTTATTGAGATTCTTTTATATAATATTACTCATTGCAACAATCAATGAATTGAATTTCTTTGTTTGAAAAACTAAAAAAAATTAATGAATTGAGATAGTAAAAAAAAAACAGCACTGTGATTTTAATTTGATTAGAGTGAACATAAACGATTACTATATTATTTGATGCCATACAAAGCAAAAGAGAAAATATCGCAATGTAATTCGTAACACGATCAGAATACAAAATACATATTTACAAATTTTATCTTAAAAAAAAAAAATGAAATGTGTTCCTATTTGTAATTCGATCAAAGGGGACTTCAACAATTACTACTTTTATATTTTGTTATTAAAAAGTAAATGAATTTTAAATTCAATAATCGACAAATCTGGAAATATGTTTCCTAACAATAAATATTATATTTTTATTTAAAATATTTTTATAAATAAACATATCATATATGACTATATCTTAAACTGTATTTCTTCTCTTCACAGAATGCCGATGAGCAGCTGAGTCTAGTGGATGCGGGATTGCTGCAGTGTGCAGTAAAGGCGTTGCATCAGCTTTACTCTCTACGCTTGGGACAACCCAACATGGATCAATCCATCGTAGAGCTACTTGGGGGCATAGGCGAACGTGCATTGAAGTCTGTGGGGCAAATCAATGTGAGTAGATGTTGTAACCACTTTAATACATTGAACCTAATCTCTATAATTCTTCGACAGCTGGTGTGGGACATACTGAACATGCTGTCCTTCTACCAGGACAAGCAACCAGCGTTGATTGTGCGCAGCTTTCGCACAGTTCAAGCGCTGCTGCAGTTGCAGTGGCTCAACATGTTCTTCGAGGCGTGCGAGGGCAACAAGAAGAGCTATCGCTTGAGGAGCAGCCTGCCCGACTGTTCGCTCAGTGCCACCGAGTGTCGCACTCGCATGGAGCTACTCATCGATCGCAGCACACAGTTCTTCACCGGCAGCGGCTGCGTTGCCAATGGAAATACCAACAGCAGCAGCAGTAGCTATGTGGCCAGCAGCCCAGAAGTAGCGCTCTTCGAGCTGCTCGTCTCTTATGGCATTGCGAACAATCAGCGTTGCAACAACTTTATTGCCTGGGGATTGCAACCGTCGCGTCCGCGAGATTTACGCGCTTACATTGTGGATGCTTTGTGGCGCACTTGTCAGGATGAGTTTCAAAGCGCCATCATTTGCGATGGCAAGATGATCAAAGCGCTGCTGTGGCTCAGCCTCATGGAAGACATCAAGCCACCCATTGAAAATCTGTCGCCACTTTGTCAGGCGCTGGGCATCAAGGAGAACGACTCCTCGTGGAATCTGGTGAATGAGATTCAACGACTCGAATTAAATCGCAGCAGCTTGGCAGGCAAGCAGAAGCAGCTGCTCGAGAAGACGCTCTACAAGTTTGAGCCGCTGGTGCAGCACTGCATCGACACTTCGATGGTGACCACGAGGAGAGTAGCTGAGCTTCAGGTGAGTGTTAAACACATGCTCTTCTTCTAATAGTAGAAAGTACATAAAACGGTTTCATGGATATTTAAGCCACACACGTTTTGCGGTTCCCTTAAATCAAACACAAATAAATTGCATCTTAATTATAGGAATGGAAATAGCTTAAAAACTTCCCAGAATATGCATATATATTAAGAATACTAAAAGAGCTTTAGTTTCTCAATATGTATAAAGCATATTTTCAATCATTGAAATTTCCATTGTAATTGGATCATACAATAAGACAAGGTTTTCTCAAAATTAATTCACTCTGTTTATGTCTGCTTACAGAATGCTGAGCGTAAGCTGCTGATGTGTCACATGAAGGACTACGATGACACCTACACGTACACCAAGTGGCTGGAGATTATACGCCGCATGACACACGAGGGTGCTCCATGGCACTGCAGCGAACGCGCCGAGTGGTAAGCAAATGAGTTCGTCAATCTTATCAAGCAATAACATTCTTTCCCTTGCAGCTCTTGGGAACTCGACGACACCGAAGGACCATCGCGAGTGCACACGCGATTGCGACGTTGTCACCTGGAGATCGATCGCAGGTTCTTCATGAACGACTATTGCCCTGGGCAGGGACAACGTGAGGATCTGGAGCAGTATACACGACCGCTGGACTATCTGATAGCCAGCTATGATCAGCAATTGAACATATCGCTCAACTCGCAGATACTCTACAATTTCGCGGCAAAGTTTCTGCCGGTGGATGGGGAGATCGATGGCGAGATTATCATCACGGATCTGAAGCTATACTTTCTGGCCACATATCGTTGTAAATACTTTAACGTCAACTGTGATATATCGAACATTACTGAGATCTGGCTGAAACGCTATCAACACCAGGAGAAGGCATTCGAGATTCTTCTGGACACGAACAAATCGCTCTTCTTTTCGTTGCAAAACGCCGACGACTGGAAGATCATGCGCGAGGTATTCTGTGATAAAATTGTGACCATGCCGGACAATAGCAAGGTGCTGGCCATCACGCAACAATGGCGCGAAGGCCTGCTAACCAACTGGGAGTATCTGATGACACTCAACCAGATTGCTGGACGCACCTACAACGATCTCATGCAGTACCCGGTATTTCCTTGGGTGCTGGCTAACTACAAATCGGAGATGCTTGATCTCCGGCTGCCGCAGAACTTTCGAAAACTACCGCGACCCATTGCCGTGCAGCTGGAAGAGAATGAGCAGCACTACATCAGCAATTACACGGTGAGTAGTCGGAGCGGAGCAAGGAGTATTATAAGTAATTTAGCAACTACAACACACACAGCACACATTGAAGTTGGCAAAGCGCTACTTAAAAGAAAAGGAGCAGTGGCATTAGTGGCTGTATTAATCTAATTATTAGCAAACACATTATTCTGTCAGTTTTTTTTGCTTTTATAATTGTCAAGTGAAGTATTCATTTAAAAGTCGATATGGTCTCGACGATATGATTATTATACCTTGTGCTTCAATTTCCCTCACTTTTTTTAAAGCAATATTAAAACAAAAGATATCAAATATCAGATATTTGTTATAGAAAATTAGTGCAATATTTGCATATAACTTGTATAACTTACAAATTAGAAAAGATTTATTTAGAATGATAATTAAAATACCAATTAAATAGTTTGTTTTATAATTTAATCAGATATGAGTCGAGTACTTCTTTTACTGTGTCTCTTTACAAAGTAAAAAAAAAGAAATAAATTTAGCTAGAATTCGCTTCCGTAAGCTTAGTGTCTTAATTTAAAGGTGGAACTACATTTTGTTGAACACTATAATTTTCACAATTTTGATCATTCCTAATCTTATTTGCCATCAAAAACCTTAAATCTGTTGAGCTATTTATAAAAAATGTATTTATCAATAGTAATGTTAGTAATTACCATCAATTGTGTGCCTTCTTTTCTGCAGTACATCGATAGCACCAACACGAACATGGGCTCGCTGATACTGAAGCCGTATCACTACAGTTCCCATTACTCCAACTCTGGAACCGTGTTGCACTTCCTCGTTCGTGTGCCGCCTTTCACAAGCTACTTTCTGCGTTATCAAGGTGACATTTCTATTATCAATTGTTGGTTAGTTCTTATTCTTTTGTTATTACTTTTCAGACAACAACTTTGATCTGCCGGATCGCACATTCCATGCGCTGAACACCACCTACTGTCTGGCCAGTCGCGATAGTCCCACCGATGTCAAGGAGCTGATACCCGAGTTCTTTTGTCTGCCTGAAATGTTTGAGAACTTCGAGCGTTTCAACTTCGGTTGTCGACAGAATGGCGAACGTGTTGAAGATGTGGCATTGCCTGCTTGGTGTCAACGTGATCCACGACTCTTTGTGCTCATACATCGACAGGCGCTGGAGTCGGAATTGGTGCGCAATGATCTGCATCATTGGATTGATCTGATCTTTGGGTACAAGCAAACAGGCGAGAGCGCCATCGAGGCCATCAATGTATTCCACCCAGCAGTAAGTTTAAAGTTTTAAAGCAAGTTATTTTTCTCATGGCAACCTTTGCAGACTTACGCTGTGTTCCTGGACTCGGAGATCAGTGATCCCATTGAGCGCGAGGCGGTCAAGACAATGGTGAAAACATACGGACAAATGCCGCGACAGCTGTTCAAATCGCCGCATCCTTCGACCAAGGCTCTGGATTACTCTTTGGTAGACACGCCCATTGTTAACCAGGTGAAGGGACTCCGCTGGGGCGTCTATGTGGGCTCGCCGCAGCTGAAGCCACCCTCGTGGGCCAACATACACAAACTGCCCGGCACCGAGAATCTGTTCAGCTTCAGCAACACGAATGTGGTCTATGCGCTGCCACCGCGAGCTGGCGTCATGCAAGGCGCTGAGCCGGATACTTACAATGTCATCTCGTGGGGCTACGACGATCGCATTGTGCGCATCCAGCCGCTGAATAAACCACAGGCCAAGCCCAAGAATCTGCTGCACAATGGCAGCTTCGATGACATCACCGCCTGTGGCTGCGATGTGAATTGCAATCAGCTGTGGTTCGGACACAAATCGGGACGCATTAGTGTCTACAAGTGTGCCAGCAGCATGGACGCACAACAGCGCACCAGCACCAAGAGCCGTCAGAGCTATGTGCGTGGTCTGCGTCTGTCCTACAACTCGGCTTTCCGCAAGATGACCTCTAAGAGTTCGGTGCCCGGCACAGCGCTCGATGTGTCCGATGAGTCGAGTAATCTGCATGCTACGCATTCAGCTGCTTCGGTAGCTTCATCGGGTGGTTCTTCGTCGAGTGATGCACTGCAACGCGATGGCGCTGATCTTAGTTGGTTGGGTCCTACGTTGCTGGTAAGGCACACTGATGAAATCACCTGCATAGCACTCTCGGTGGAGTTCAAGCTGGCCGTCACAGCTGGACGCGATGGCATCGCCGTCATCTGGGATCTCAATGAGTAAGTTTGGTTATTAACACAATATATATAATTGATTAATCATTCCAATTTGCAGTTGGAGCTATGTGCGCACCATTGCGCGTCCCGCAGAGATACATCAATCGCCCATCACACACGTCGCCATCAGTCCAACTCTGGGTGATATTGTCACGGTACACACGCTGCCTCAGCAACCAGATGCCAATGCTGTGGCTGTCGCTCAAGCCAAGCCAAGCGCAGCGGATGAATGCTTCGAGGTGACAGAGGAGAGTCTGGATGATTTTGTCAATGTCAACATCAATCCTAATGGCAAATCCATTTTACGACTGCACTCTGTGAATGCTCGCTATGTGCAGCATCTGGTGCACGAGGATCGCATTCAGGCTGTGTGTTATTCCTACATCAAAGAGGGCGTTGGCGTCAACGTGATTGCCACCGCTGTGGAGGGTGGCTTTGTGCGCTTCTGGTCCAGTTGGAACTTGGCATTTGTGAGCGAACTAACCACAGGCACTTCGCCCATTCGCAGGTAAGTCCAGAGAACATATAAAGCCAAGAAACTCGTTAAACTTAATGCACTTCATTCACAGCATTTGCTACTCTACGCATCAGCATTTGGTGGTGCTCACGAGAGAGTCGCACATACAGGTCTGGGAATCGGAGGGACTCTATGGCAATGCGCCCAAATTTCCCCAGATTGCCTACAAGTGAACAACAAAAGTAACAAGCTAATAAAAATTCACTCAACCGAAAGCATATCAATGACAAATCCATCAAACAGCATAGCTACTAAATCAAAGCGAATCGTAATCCTAAATTTAATCAAAAAATACTTTTTACTGGCTTCGAGTTACATATATACAATATACATACATATACTATATACATTATAAACGCAATTAGCCTTAAGTTCATAGAGCTGTATAAAATACAATTTTCCACCAGACAGTTTGCTAACACCTCAAAACATAATACAAACTTAACCAAGTGACGATGGCATCTCTGATCAAGGGCAGAGAAGAAGATACAATGCTTCTCTTTGCTACTATCATCATAACTAACCAAAAGGCAGAAGATTCAACTCGTCTGCCCTTTCCTTGCCTTCAATTGTTGATATTATCAATAAATAAAATGCACTTTTTTACAATGACTAAACAATTTACTTTCCATAGACAAAAGTACAAAAATAGAAGCCACATCTGTGACTACATCTACAGCTAATTAATTACAATCTTATACATCAATCTTTTGGCTTCGTCAGGCTTTCCAGGGCGGCGGCTTTGGCACGTTGCTGGCATTGCGCTTCTGTTGTTTGGCGGTCTGCTTTGCAGTCAGCGCTAGAATCTGATCGAGCTTATCGAAATCACTGGGCGATTTGCTTAATAACAGCTCAATGTATGCCTGCAACTTGTCCATGGGCGATGATGGATCCTTCTTGCCCACTACATCTAAGTTGTTCTTTTCCGTATTGTTGCTGCGCTGCGTTTTGCTCGACTTTGGCGTGTCCGCGTAGTGACGTGCATTATTCAAATCGGGAGACTCGCTATCTGTTTCACCTCCCGAAATCTGAAATGTCTGATTGGGTGAGGTAAGAATAGCCAAAGCCTGTTGCCACTGTGCCTCCATCACGCCGTGCAGCTTTTCCGCAATATCCGCACTGAAAAGAATCGAATTTAGTAAACAATTGAAGCAATCATTAATTAAATCTAAATTACCGCTTGTTTTTGTAGCCGCTGAGCTTGAATTCGAGTTCTTCAATCTTCTTAGAAGCATTTGCCAGTTGAAGACGATACAGTTCCACCTCCTCGTTGTGCTTCTCTTGGATGAGATTCAATTCCTGATTGTTCTTTTCGTTTATCATCTCCAGCTGCTTCACAGCGCGCTCAGCTATTAAACGTTCTCTTTCACGTGCTTCTGTCTTTAGAGTCTCCTCCACTTTGTCGAGCTGAAGCTGAAACTCTTGTAGCTTCTTGGCCACAACATTTTCCAGTTGCTGCTGATAATGCTGCTTCAACGATTTCTGTTGTATATCGAGTTTTTTCTTGAGATTCGTCTGCAAATTGAAAGCAATTGATTATAGAATTGTTTATTTTGTAAACTGTTTGGACCGACCTCAGTCTCAGTTAGATTGGCCAGCGCTTCTTGTAGAGACTTGCGCTGTC
Source organism: Drosophila sulfurigaster albostrigata (assembly GCF_023558435.1). NCBI lineage: Eukaryota > Metazoa > Arthropoda > Insecta > Diptera > Drosophilidae > Drosophila > Drosophila sulfurigaster. The sequence continues at coordinate 46,904,510 of NC_084883.1, forward strand.
CCTCGAGCTGATCAGCACGTGTCTTTTGCTTTTGATGATACTCCTGCAGCATTTCCTTCTGCTGGCGTAATGTTGAACTCTCCTTTTCCAGCTCTTCAATGCGCGCCTTGAGCTGTCGAGGAAATAAAATGTATGACTTGACTTCTTATAATGGAATCTACAATTTAGTAGTTGTACCTTCTCTTGCTGATAATCCACCTTGGCGAATCTGTCCCGCAGCTTGTTTAGCTCGCCATGCGACAATTCCTCGGCTCGTCGACTGCTTTGCAGCTGCAGTTCCAGCTGCTCTTGGGCATGCAAAGCATCGCTCGCCTGTCGCTTGCTGCGCTCCACCTCCGCCTCAAGTTTCTCGGTCCGCTCTTGAAATTTGGTAGCCAGACACATGGCCTGCGCCAACTCATGCTGCAGAGCATCACAACGCACCAGAGTATCTCCACGTTCCACTTCCTGCTTGTGCAGGGAGTCCCGCAAATGCTGCACCTCAAAGTTAAGCGTCTTCGTCTGTTGTTCCGCCTGCTGCAGTGCGGCATCTTTACTGCGATCCACTTCCACGGCCACAGAGATTCGCTGCTCATACTCCAGCAGCTGCGTTTGCAGATTCTGCACCATTTTCTCCAGATGCTGCCGTCGCAACTGCTCCTCCTTCAATGAACTGCTTGCCGCTGCAGTCGATGCATTATTTGCTATAACTGTACCTGCCATATTGCTGCTTTTGCCCCACAGATCACTCAGACTTATCAGTCTGGGTTCGGTTACAGAGGCTCCTAAACGTATGCTGGGCAAAGAAGTCGCCGCCGGCTGTGATTCCTGAGCTGAGGAGCCACGCATCCGCAAATAATCGTCGCTGTGATGTTGCTGATGTTGTGGCTGCCAAGCATTCTGATCTTCCAGATAATGATCGATCTCATGCAGCAGGTTGTCCTCGGGTCGACGCACGCCATTCTTGGGTGTAGAGTGCACCACGCCATGGAGCTCACGCTGCTGTTTGCTGCCCAGCGCAGTGCGCACAGTGCTCGATGAGATTGTGGACAGATCGGAGGGAGCGTCGAAGCGACGCTCGTCATCGAGTTCGATGTTTTGCAGGCGTGCGTTGATGTGATTCAGTTCCGTCTTTTTGCTGGGCATCAAAAATTGATATGCAGCTGTCGTCGGCACTGGAGGCGGAGGCATTGCAAGTGCATCTGCCTCAACATCTGCCGCAGTTGCAGCTGCGGTTGGCATCATTTTAGAATAGTAATTTGGTGGTATCAGCAACAATAGATCGGTGTCGTCCGTATCGGTATCACTCATCACTTAAACATAGTCAATTTGAAATAATTAAACTAAATTATTTTTAGCAAATATAAAAATTTAAATAGCCAAGCGAAACAAGCGCTCTTTATGGTTGCTATGACTGCACGTAAACATAAGGGTTGCCACTCGATTTGACTAAATTAAGCAGTCAGGCTACGCTACTTACATATGTGGCAGCGCAAACAGTGCTGCCACTCTTGCCAACTGACTGAAGGTGGTTGGCAACAATTCACTCCAAAATAAGCGCATGTGGCAACGCGACGCGTATGGCGAAAAAATGTGAAAACGCGAATTTGAATTTTTTTTAAGGTTTATTTTTAACAATTACGCGTGTGCAATGTGTTCTGGTGTTAAAAGTGCGTTATTAAAAAGTGATTCTCATCGATTTACATATAATTTGTCTCATACATGAAGTAGGCTATGAAAGCGAACATCATTGTGAGTATAACGTAGAGCACCTTGTTCCTCTTCTTCTTTTGACGAATTATTTGTGCATTCACCTTGTCGAGAGCCTCGACTTTTTGCGACAGCGTCTTGCGCTCCTCCTCCAATTCGTGGACTTGGCTCAATAGATTGGCCAGTGGATCACTCTCTTCCCTATCCACATTGCCCTCCATACTGTCGACCAAATTAATCGGAGATCTTAATAATGCCTCTGTCAACGTAGTGTTCTGTTCAACAAATTTGATTTTAATTTTGATTTCATTGACCTTAGCAGGATCAAGGTTGCGCCAATACTGATGCAAATCCGGCACTTCACCATCTATGGTGGTAGCCAGCAATAGAAACTTGTGGCGTTGCGTATTTTCATTCTCCGTTAATGGATGTACGAATATATCAATATTGCAGGTTTCTCCCGGCTTCACAACACCCACATTTGGGCGCACAAAGAAGAGGCGTGGCGTTGTGGTCTTCAGCTTGAAGGCCATGCGCAACTTCTTGCCAGGATTGTGAACCAATAACTTTTTGCAGATAGCTCGATTAAATGGTCCCTCTAACAACAACTCCTCGGGGGGATCAACGATCAGAACGCCTTCGCTTGTGTTCATTGTCAATTCTTTTTTAGTAGAAATTGTCATTTGTTGAAAAATTCTTTTTTGTTTGTGGTAAAACTATTTTTTTTTTGTTTTCGTTAAAATTAAAATGTGATTGAAACAAAATATTCTCACCAACTGAATATCTACATAATAAAGTGCTGACCGTGCATTAAAAATCTTTTCACAGTGTACTGTGTTTCTAAAATTTTGTTTATCAGTAATATTTTTCTATCAAAGAATTAATTGAAATGTAATAATCGTCGATTTGATTGAATTATTAAGTCATCTAAAAAACTATATTTTTTAATTAATTAAAATTTATTTCTGTTATCTTTTTAAAGTTAGATTAATATATTAAGAAGAATAAGTATTCAGTCCTTCAGTCCCAGAAACTTATTTTATAATCTCTTTAAATTATTCCCAAACACAACTAAAACACTATAATATATGTAGCTTTTTCGTTATTCGTGGAGTATTTAATTCGTTTTCTTTTTTGTATTTACAGGTTCGTTTCGATAAAATTCGGGTAAGTTCAAGTTTCGATTCATATCGTATTGGCTTTCTACCAAAATATCATTCGTCCTGCATTCGGGGACGTTGCCTTCGAGAGGATTATATCCGAGAGTTCCTCGTCCTCCAGATCGTTGCTATGCACCACATAATGCAAGTACGAGTTTGGGTTGAGAATGAAAATTGAATCATATAGAAGGGAGGGAGACATAGAAGGATAAATACAAAGTTATTTATTGCTTTTGTGAATACACATAATTCAAATGTGCACACATTTATTAATTGCTTTATTCGCTTGGTTTTGTTGGTTTTTTATTTTTTTGGTTTTTGCTTTGATTTAGTTGTGTGTAATAAATAACAATGAATGTTTGTTGCTGATACGGCTGGACATCGATATCGATCACCTTGTTATGGGTTTCGGGATGTGGATTGATGAGGAGGTTGTTGAATTCGATTCGGGGTATGTGCAGAGGCAGGTGTGCGCACAACAATAACAACAAGTACAACAAATTGCAGTAGACAAATGCGCTTTTTATGGTCTACAAATAAAGTTCAAAAAAAGAGAGAAAGAGAAAGAAAAAGAAAGGAAAGATAATATGGAAGAATATTCCAATAAAAATACAAGAAAGAATTTGGATTTAATTAGCAGCATTGACATTCAACACAAACATTAAACAAAATAAATATTACAGAACAGAACAAAGAAACATTTAAAATGAACATGCGAATGATAAAACTGATAGATAGATATAAATATATACAGATGTCTGATAAAGCAGGGGGACACGCGGATGCAGGGGAAGTTTCCACTTTGGCAATAATACACAAATTGATTTAATTATAATTCACATTTTATTTTGTAACTAGTCCAAATTTTAGGCACTATTTAATCATTAGTCATTAAATATATATTGCAAAAATCAATAAAAATATGCCTTAAGTCTCTTTTGCTAAAATTAAAATATTTTACAGCATAGTTTCTGGTTTTTGTTGTAACTTTAAATTTCCTTTTTTTTTTTTGTTTTTCGTCATGTATATTTTTAAATATCACTTAAATATTTTCGTTTCAAGCCACGTTTTGTGTTGTTTTGTGAAGTTTCCTTTAGTTTTTCTCATTTTGCGGACGGTTACAAGAAAAAAATTGCATTTGGAAATTAAATTTACAATTTTTGACAATAAATATTAATCGTATATCATAACGTATAATTAATAGAGTTCTCATGTATTTTTCTTCTTCTCTTTTTTTGTATGTTTTTGAGTTTTTTTTTCTTTTAAATTAGTTTTATAAATTATGTTTTGATTTTATGCAGTCGTTAAAAATAGTTTATAAATTAGTTTGCAATTTAAATTCGTTTTTTTTGCATTTCTAAAAAAAAACAACTAATCACAAGGCAAATAGATCTTGACTTTAGACTGAAAGAAGGGGGAGGGGCGTTCAAGAAGTTGTTGTTGTTGTTGTTTTGGGGCAACGCAGGCAAGTTTTAGTGGATGCTAGAAGCTTAACGAGTTTTCAGATACTATGAGCTACGAGCTAAGAGATAAGTTGAGATAGCGAGCGAGTACCATAACCACAGAGAGCAAGAGAGCGAGAAGAGAAGTAAATATAGTCGATAGCGAGCGAGGGGGACTGTGAGAAACAGGGGCCCAGGGGATGTGTGCGTGTGTGTATTGAATGAATGATTAATAATATTGATGCATGAGATTCGTTTAAAATGACACAAATGTAACGAGTAGCGAGTAGCGAGTGACGAGTAAAAACGTAAAGCAAAGACTTTAGTGAATGAAATGAAAGACGTTAAAATAATAATAATAGTAGAACAAGATGAGTTGTATAGTAGGGTGTGCTTGTGTGTCTGTGTGCGTGATTAGATAGTAACGAGTAACGAATGGAAAATAGCGAGTAAACTATGTAGTAGAAGTTTTGCGAATTTGTATCGAGATTAAATCGATCAGAATTTTGTTCGCATTTCTCAGGCTTACTTTTTGATCAGAGAGCGCACTTTTTTCATCGTACGATTAAAGATCGTCTTATTGTTGGCACTATTGTTCGATCCCAGCGACGAAGTGGACGTCTTAGTGCTGTTCAATCCGCCACCGCGATGCACATGCGCCGACGCACGCTGCTGATTGCCATGCTGACTATGCGACGACGACGATTCGCTCGGCTGTGAACGAACCGATTGCCCATCCTCCCGCTCGCTCTCCGTGGAACTGACGCCATCGGGACTCTGACGACTCGGACGCTCCGGTGTGGGGGATTTCGATGAGGAGCTTGTGTCACGTCGCTGCGGCTGTGGCGTCATTGGCAACACCAGATTCTGCATCGATTGCGTCTCATCGGTTGGCTCATTGACTGGCAATATCTCAGCGAGCGTCTGCTTTGAGAGTATGTGATCCAAACTACGCGATTTACGATGCTGCTGCACATTTGCCGGCGGTGGCACCAAATTCTGTTTCTCACGTCTCATCACATTGCACATCTCCTGCTCCTGCTCCTGCTCCTCCTCCCCATCCACTTCATCCTCCGGCTGCAGTGTGCTCGTCGAGCTGGCATTCGTCAACGCTGTACTCCCAGCGGCCACCACAGCCGCTGCAGCCGCAATTCGTTGCTCTGGGGTGCTCAAGCTATCCTGACTAGTTTCCGCTGCCGCCGCCTGATCCAACAGACCGTCCACGCTGTGCGACCGATAACCGTTCGCCACGCCCCCATTGTGTCCCAGTCCCGCTGCGGAACTGCGTCGTGGTGGCAAATATGCCAGCGGTGTCATGTTCTGCATCGATGCCGAACCGGCGCCGGACTTATGCAGCATGGCTGCCTGTTGGGTGCGATACGGAGGCAGCATGTGATTTGAACGCTTCGCTGGGCCGCGGCCGTAGCTCAGAAGTGAGGTGCTGCCACCGGCTGCACGCTGACGCGCTGGTGAAGGGGATTGCCGGTATCTATTTGCCTGGTGATTAGCTGATCTCGTGAATTAGCGAGATAGACAGCGAGAGAGAGAGAGAGAGTTCGAGGTGTTGTCGAGTGGTTGCAATCAAAATTAAATTAATTATTAATTCACTTTTGTTTTGAAGAAAGTTATATGTAAGTGTGTGTGTGTGTGTGGTTGAGTGAGAAAAAGAAAAAGTGTAATTAAAAGCAGGGCTGCAAAGTCTATATCGAAGTAGCTACTCCAAATGTATACAGTATGAAAGTTTCAAAGAATTTTCCTACAACGAAACATCCTTGCAGCCTTGTGTCTAGGTGATTGTGTGCGTTTGTATTATGTGTGTGTGTGTACTTAAAAGAGAGGGGGAAGAGAGTTTCGGGAGAGAGAGATAGAAAGAGAGTCATCGGAGCTGCTTTGAAGCAGTCCTTTGAGGTTGCTTTTGTATATAATATATTGCTGAGGAGGATTTTTTGTCTGAGGATGTGTGTTATTGATTTTGTTTTTTGTTTTCTGTTTTTTTTGTAACACTTTGCTGGTTTGTTTGTTGCTTATTCGAGGCTAGCCTAAGTGCTCTCGATGGCCTAGTCTACGCTGTAGTTGGCTTTGATTCGCATTCGAATTTAAATTCGGATTCGGATTCTGATTTTGGTTTTGATTTAGATTTGAAGTCTGATTTGTAGTAGTAGTTGAACTCGTTGGCCCACCTTGTCCGCTGCCATTTGCTGCCATTAATGCATCCACCACACTGCCGTTGCCGCCGCCTCCACCACTGCTTCCGCCTCCGCCGCCGCCTCCTCCTCCATTCGTTTGATAGTCTGGATCGTTGCTGTGCGTTCTTTGGAACGATGCCACTCCGGGCGTACCAGGCCCCATCGCCGTAATGCGATCGATATTCTTTTCGCCGCGCAAAAATCTATCAACATCAGAAGATGAAGTTTGTTGATGGGTGGAGAATTTGGGTAGAAGAAGGGAAGGGGAAATTTGAAGTTTAGACATTGAGCTCTTAAGTTGCTACAAATATGTATATATATATAAACTATATACTACATTGTAGTAGTATTCGGTCTATTTGGTTGTCCATTTAGTCCTAAATGCGCCGTTAATATACCTTTCGAGCTTGTCGATGCACGCATCCTGGTAATCATGTATCCAATTGACGCCATTGAAGTTCGCCACGCTGCACATGTCCTCGGGTAGATTCTCTGGCCAACTGAATTTATGATCCATAATTGGGATGATGTTGCAACTGGAGTTGAGGGCAGCCACAATTTCCTGCAATACACGCAAATGAGTGTAAGAGCTTTTCCCATTTGGGGGTTTCTGGAGGACTTACGCGATGCACCCAATCCTTGCACTCGTCATCGTTGATGCAGCGATGCAGCGCATCAGGGGTTAATACTAAGACAAAGTTCTTTGCCTGACGAATACTGTTCAGTAGGCCATTATCAAATTTGCCCGCCTCCAAGCGCTCCACATCGATGAACACCGAGAAGCCGCGCAGTTGCAGATGAACCTGAGGCAGAAAACTTTGTTTAAGATCCGACTCAATATCAACATATTTGTGTAATCATTACCTTAAGCAAACTGGCCAGCTGGGAGCCATTGGAGCGACGATAGCTGACAAACACATCCAGCGTCTTGGCCATGTTCTCCTCCGACGAGCTGGGTAACGAGTTCTCCAAGTTTTTCACCGAATTGAGAATGCGCAAACGATGTATCGCATTCTTGATGCCGCACTCTGTCATCAGCATATCCTCGTTGACATGAGGGAGCGTGCACTTGTCAATGCCCGCATTGAGCATGGCATATGTGTAGGTGCAATAATCGGCGCCAATCTCGGCGAGAAAATGATGCATTTTCGCTGTGTCCTTCGACGAATAGTCGGCCATACGCTTGAGATTTTGCAGTTCACGTTCGAAGCGCTTGAGGAGAATGCCATTCGAAATGCCAATATCATCGCGCAGATTCTCCTGATTGAGCTTGAGCAACAGATCGCCATCCACCTGGGATTCCTTGAACAGCGACAAATACTTGTCGAAGCCAATCTGTTTAACCCATTCCTGCACATCCTCCACGGACCACAGCGGCACCTGTTGCGACAACTTGTGCGGCACCGTTTCGCCAATCAGACGCAGAGCCTGCGCCGCAAACTTTGAGGCAATCGCATTGGGGCAGCTGGCCACCGTTTTGAGTGCTTCGATGGCGCCAATCTCGTGAAAGATATCGGTGTTTCCCTGCTTGCGTTTGATGCCCGCCTCCATGCAGAAGTGGAACGCGGCCAAATTGCGTGCTTCCTCGCGATTGGAGCTCAACACAGGAACAAGACGTCCCAGCCAATGTTTGCTCTGACCGTGTGCATGCGCCAGGTTCGATTTGGCAAACTCGTAGGGATCGTGGGTGGTCACAAAGGGTTCCACGAGATCCAGGCAACCGGACTTGAGCACCTCGGCTTCGATCTCCTTATTGGCCACAAGCACAGCGATGGCCAAGCAAGCGTAGTACTTGATGTTGTCGTCGTTGTGGAACGCCAAGGGGAACAACCACATGGGCACCTTTCGTACAATCATTTCCTCCTGATTCTCAGCGCCACCGTACAGCGATAGATTGACCAAGGCGCTGGCACAGTGACGCAACGTTTCCACATCGCTAGTGCGGCACTTGAAGAGCAACGCATCGAGGCCGCCGAGGCGTATGACATCGGAGCAGGTGCCCTCGGAATGCTTGAAGAGATGCTCCAGAATGCCTGTACCGACACGTGAATGCTCCATGTTCGACTCCTTCGTACAGACGCAGGCCACATTCACGACCTTATCGAGTCCGTTGTCGACCACATGCGATCGATTCTCGGTGGTCAGACACTGCTCCAGCAGCTGGGCGGTGTTGAACTGCAATTCTCTGTTGTGTTGCACACAGTTCTTCATGAGCAGATCGAGTCCGCCACTCTGACGCAGTGCATTGCACAGCGAGTAGCCCAGCTCGTGACCATGTGTGGGCACAGCCCAGGCTTGTAGCATCACCTCGATGATCATCTGCAGATAGACGGACTTTTTGTCGCCGTGACTCGATACGCTGTTGTCATCGTCCTGTTGCAGTGTGCTCACAAATGTGGTCAGCACATTCGAATACTTTGTGATGGCCTGTTCGATTTCCTGTTGACCGCTGCCTGCGGTCAGGGATTTTAGATCGTCGAGCTTGAGATCCTTGAGCTTGACCATTTGACCGTTGGTGGCAGACATTTGCGAGGAGGAAGAGATCATGCTGCTGCCGGTGCTGGAGACACCTTTGTGTGTCATCGTGTAGTTCGCTTGCGAGGCGGATGACACATGCTTCTCCTGACTGATGATGCCATTCGAGGTCATCGTCTGCGATTGCTGTGACTGCGAGATGGCTTTCTTGTCGGCGGAGAAGTTGTCGCTCTGCACTTTGATTCCGGCGGCGGCGACTTTGTTGGTCGCCTGTTGCGTGATGTCGCCGGTGCGCAGCGAGAGGGCTTCCTAAAAGGCGAGGCAGAGTATAACAGTTAGTACAAGTGTGAAAAACAATGATTGTACTGTAAATTGTGTGGATTGCTAATTACATGCTGCTAAGGGATTGAAGGTTGTTGTATAACAGTTCATACACACTGTTATACAAGAGAAATATGATGTTTATGCTGTGTTTACAAGCATAGTTTATTAATTAAACTAATCTAATATCCAATTTGTATGTATAACAGTTTTATGTAACTGTTATACGCGCTAAAAATGTTCATCAAGCAGGACATTTATCAGTGTTTGCTAATATCTCCACTATGAAAGCCATATTAGAGAGTATAACAGTTTATTATAACTGTTATACTCAGCATAATTCTGTAGTATGCCAAGAATTGGGTTGTGATTTCTGTGTAAACTATTATGAAAGTCCAATTGGCGTGTATAACAGTTTTCATACTGTTATTCACTACTATTAAACATAAATAATTGATACAGTCTCGAACTTAGCCACTGTTATACCTTGCTCTGTTCTACCTCAATGGGTATTTCGCGCACGTTTGATTTAATATGGTTGTTGTGGTTGGTCGTGGTGATGATAGCTGGTGTGTGGTTTAAGTTGTGGTTGTGGTTGAGGGGCGTGGCCGTGGGCATTTGTGTGGTGGGTGCTGGCGATAGGGAGCGGGTGGCGGCAACTGGCTGCAAAGGGGGATTAGAACTTTTACGTACTCTATTTTGTGAGCTACAACTTTGACTAGAGGATGACGACGACGAAGACGACGACGACGAAGAGGAGGCAGAGGAACAACCAGACGATGACGATGACGACGACGATGAGCAGCTACTTGATGCGCCAGACATTCGGGCAGCGGACGCAGTCGACATGTTTGTGGAGGCACCGACAGACGATGTCAGTGGCAAGTTGCTAACCAATTGAATTGGTTGCGGTGGCGGCGACAGCGGCGAGCGAATAGAGCGTCCCAGAGGCGTGCCCGGGGGCGGTGGCGATAACGGCATTTCAACAATGGGACTGGGCGAACGGGTGGGCACAAAATCGGATTGTCCGCTCGATCGAAAGATGCCCTTGCGCACAGGCCAAGGCGCCTGGTTCTGTTGATTGTTGTTGTTATTGTTGGACATGCTTCCCGTGGGGTTTCGTTTACTGGGTTGTGGAGCAACTCAGTTGCAGTTGATTTGATTTGATTAAACGATTCGATTCGACGCGATGCGGTGCGGTGCGATGCGATGTGGTGCTCTTGTTTCGTTCTTGTGAAATAATTAAGTATAACACAGCGTGAACGTGAGAATGAATGTTTTCAGAGTGTTATATACAAGTTAAACACAATTTCAGTTTGCTTATTTATTTTCATACACATCAAAAATAGCGCACAAATTGCCAGCGCTGACGTCGCGCGCTTTCGCTGAGAGAGAAGAGTGTCTTTTTTGGTGTATGTGTGTGTGTGAGAGAGTGTGTGTGTGAGAGAGTTTGTTGGGAGCATGTCTCGGAGCTACGATGACATTGACCGACAAATTGAGCTTGTAACAATTATTACACTTGGCTCGCTAATGACACTTAACGTCAAACTGAACAAACACACACATAAAACTCTTAACGAATGTTTGTCAGATATCTCACATATTGCCGAAAGCGATAGCTCATTATTCACTGAAGTTGCGCGCAGAGTTTGCGAGTTTCGTCAAGTCTCTGTTTCGTTGATTTTAGAAACTTTTGTTTGCTTTCGACGTGATTAATGTGCTTCACATATATTTTTATGAAATTCCACAAGTTGTTGCTTTTTCTTTTTTTGGCTGTTTATTTTTAAATGATCCGCCGCGCCGGAAGGTCAAGTTCTAATTTTGTGTCACTTGTTCTGCTTTTGGTAGTGATAGTAAGTATTTGTACTATTTTATACTGTATGCGATTGTTTTGCTTTTTCTCTTTTAATTAGGAAGTCGTCTTTTGGTGCCAATTGACTAATTAATGCAATGTTCATGCATATGTATAACTCATATATGTATATTCACAGAACATATACAAATGTATATACTATATTTCAGACTTGTCAGCTATACGGCGTAACGCTCGCGTCGATCGTTCCTCTGATACTGAGAACCGAGCACCGCTCAGTGCCATTTTATTTAAAGGAAAATATTCTCGAAAAGAAAATAAAAACTTTTTGCTCCCAACGCCAAAAACTGGGCACAATAAAAGAAACAACAACAGGCAGAAACAAGAATGTCGGAAATTTGTATCGAAATTTCGGAGCGTAAAAATAATTGTGATATAAATCAAAAAACTACAATTTACATATGGAACATTTGATTGAAAGTTCTGCTGGAAAACAACTCAGCGGTGCTTCCAAAAACTTTCAACTACCGAGATGAATCTATAAAATGTATCACAAAGTACATTTGCTTTATGATCTGCTCGTCGACAATAAAAAGACGACTGAACACATGGAGCGTGTCTGCAGTTGGCCAAATGCCAGACAATAGATTTAATTTGTAGCATTATCAACATCTTAGCCAGGGGGTTAAAATCAAATCGTGTTCCTTGCGGATAAAACTTGAACAAAGTGCTTGCTAACATCAAGTTGTAGTTGACTTTTGAACTTTAGTATTATTATTATTTATTTATGCAATGGACTGGATGTAATTGCATCATCTGTCGCGAATTGCGTTGCTAGTTAGCTAGCTGACTTTTATGGGACCCATCATAAAACAATTTATGCTAATTTGTAATACGCCGGCCTAGTCGATGATACGTCAACTCGATTTTTCCCCCCTCGCTCACTGATTAGATAGTGTGGGTCACAACAAAAGGCAGAGCTCGTTGCCCGGGGAAACCAGAAAAAAAAAGTACCTGAATTTTCTTGAACATCGATCCCTTGACTTGGTCTCCTTTCTTGCAAAAATGACGCACTAGACGAGGACTGCTCCGCTGGAGCTGGTGGCACTTGTAGAGGAACATATTACGTATACGCGATGCTATTCCGCAGTAGACTGTTGCCTACTTTTGGGCGCCTGGCAAACACACATACGAAATGTGGCAAGAAAATCGATTTATTCCTTGGGGAGGGATTCTTAACTTAGTTTAACTGGATAGTTTTCACTTTCGTTGGGCGAAGGCGACGCCATTAACGGCTCGTGTGTCCCTCTTATGCGACTTGAACATGCACGCGACGGAGTTCAACTGAAAGGAGTGTCACAGCAGGGCACAACAGTTGGGTACGCGGAGTGAGCTTTCGCTAAGGGTTGACTACCGGGGGGTGTACAAAGCTTTCAAAGCTCGCCACTTGCAGATTTAATAACAGAGTTCAACGACTAGTTTTTGTTGCTTTTGATGTCGCATGTAATTAGCTATGTACGCAACAACAGTTTACGCATTGATTTTGATCGATTTGCTCACCTGCATGACGGCTGCCTTCTCTTCGGTCTTGACGCCATCCATTTCCAGGCGATTTCGCATCGCTGACGCAGCCTTAGCCTCTTTGTAATCAATATCACCGGCTTGCAGACGCTTCATCTCTGCCGTATTGCTCGTTGCCTGTTCGGAACTGAAGCCATCGGCCACAACTTTTGTAGTTGCCACCGATTTCGAACGTTTCTCCTCGAATTTGATGGTATCGATGGTTTTGTTGGAGCCACTGAGGCCGCTGCTGGCGCTCAGCTGTGCGGCAGCCGGATGTGTGAGATCCAGGCCGCTGCCAAAATGTTTGTGTGTGCAATCATCGTCGCCATCTGGCGTCGTGACAATGCCATGGCAACTGCTATCATCATCACGATCCACCAGATTCTCGAATGAAGCGCGCATTCTACAACAAAAATGAAAGAGAATGTGTTAGCACTTGATTGTTATAGCCGAGGAGGGTCTTTACTACTCACTTCTTTTTCAGCTGCGTTATGGCATCTTCGCTATTGAGACCCTTGAGGTCGTCAATCGATGGATGGTGTCGTGCCTGCGGCGGTGCCGCTGTGAGACGCTCTATTTCCGACATGGACATTTTAATATCTGTGAGATCGCGCTTGACGGCGGCAGCCTTCATTTCCGAAGACGTCGTCGATGACGAGGATGTTATGTGATGTAGACGCTGTGATTTCTTCTCAACTCGCGTCGTTGTGCTGCTGCTGTTTACAACCTGCCAAAGAGAGAGAGATGAGAATAGAACACATTTAATAAGAGCAGAAAACTTGTGATGTTGAATCAGACAGCAAATATGCGAAGTATGCAGACATTTTGTGCAGTTGTCGCGCACTCGACAAATATTACTTATACGCGTCTATATATCCGATATGATATACTACTCTCTCTCTCTCTCTGTGTCTGTGTCTGTATCTGTATCTGTGCTTTCGGTTTTATGGCAGGCGCTTAGTGGTTGTCGCCTTTATAAATCAACCGAGAGCTGTTTCGGTTTTTTTTGTGTATTGTTATTTTTGCGAGCCCCTCGACGAGCATTTGCTTAACTGTTTGGCTTTTCGGGGCTCTGATAGATAGGTTTTACTGGCTCGACTTGTGCAGCGTTTCTTCTATCTGATAAACAAAACATTGTGATAAATGGCCAATTGTTTATGGTTCTCCCTCCCCAAATTAACAAATCATTTATAGCCGCTCTTTTGCTCGGAGTGTGTTCGAGTGTCGAACTGAAGATAATTTGCACACAATTTCTGTCTTCTACGAGATACATCAGCAAAAGTCAAGTGCTGATTGTCTGCGCTTTGTATAATTATACCTGGTGCACATAGGGTTGAAGGGTATTATGAGTTTGTGATGGCAGCAAATGAATCTAATTGACAGAAGGAGCTTTGTGTGACTGCATTAAGTATACATATAGATGGAGTCAAGAGCCGAGACAATATAAGTGATAATTTCTATAATCTTGTTTTATCAACATACCAAATATGCATTAAGATATAATTTCGTATTTTCCGGTATATGTTATATGCAAGTTATACCAACATACCAAATATACCTTTCGGTATATTACTTTTCGGTACATAATGGTATATTTCAGTGTTTCTCGGTATATTTTATATGTATATATATATATATATATTATATCATTATACCAAATAAACAATTCGGTATATTGTGGTATATTTCAGTATTTTTAGGAAAATGATATATCAACATACCAAATACACATATCAGTTTATTTCGGTATATGTTATATGAACATACCAAATATATATTATGGAATATTTCAGTATAACTTATATGTATATATAATATTAACATACCGAATATACTTTTAGGATTATGTTAGTATTTTGTTTAGCTAATTCGGTACATTTAAACAATAATAACGGAATGATTTGCTTGTATTAAGAACGTAGAGCGGGTATCTCACAGTCGAGCGTACTCGAGTTTCTTACTTGTTTCCCCATTTGGGATTTGCGTTATGAAAGGCATTACATATGTCAGTCATATCTGCAGCTGTTGCAGTGACAAATTTGCATTAGTCATAAACTCTATTTAAATACAACTTATTTAATTCCAAGATGAACTTTAAGTATAGTAAAACAAACTTTACTATTACTCATTATTGCTATCTTTAATTAGCTTCGCATTCCATCAACAGTTACATCAATTATTTTACGCTTTTCAAGTTATTGTTCTTCATTAAACAATTTGTTGTTGTTGAAGATTGTAAACTCATTGTCGAAATTTCGAAAGCTTCGGGCCACAAGTTCTTTAGCCAATTATATTTCGACAGCACTAATGAATAGTTATTGTGGGTTTTTCGCAGAAAATCTATTTATTTTGGCAAACAGCACTTGAACTGCTACGTGAAATCTTTTGAACAGGTTGACAGCAAACAAGAAGACCGCACAAATCTTTTCCGTTTTTTTTTTTTTTGTTCTTTTTCTTTTTCCTTTTGACAAATGCTGCCACAACATTACGAATCAATTCTAATTTTGGACACATTTCATTTTTGTCTCGTTGTGTTTCGAGAAGAAGCGCCAAATTGTAGAACGTGCCCAATATTTTGTGTGTAGGTGTTTATAGGTTTTATAAGGCGCGAAGCTCTGACTAATAAAACATATTCATATATAAAATGCAAATAGTAAAACAATAATTATCCGGTTTGGGAAAGAATAATCATAAACATGCATATTTCTGTTGTCTGCGATTTGTAATCACATTCTCTTTCTCTCTCATTCTATGGCATAATATGAATCGGACTTATCGCAGCAATTGTGCCAATGGGGAAAAAAATTCCCCAAGTGCCAAGTGATCGACATTCTCTTTTTCTTTTTCTTTTTTTGCTGTTCTTGTTCTTGCTGCAGTGTATTGTGTTGGTAAATATTATTATTATTATACTGTTGGGGTTCGCTTGGTCGCTTGGGCTGCTAGCGTTACTTGGACATGGTGGCAGTCAATAGTATAGATTAGATATGAATATGGGAACTTTAAGTTAACGCTTTTAAGACTGCGTCATTTACTAATTTATCATTATTATTATTATGTATGTGTGTGTGTGTGCGGGGTCTAAAGTAGTACTAACCAATGACAGCTAACACGTTGGACGTTAAGAGTTTTCTGGAAATTCCTCTAGGCGAATTTCCTTTTCATGCGTTACGTATACGACAAGTTGTCGCTGCCAAAACTAAACAAACGCTGGGGGCTTATCAGTAGACACACAAATATGTATATATACTATAAACATTAGACACAAGAATCTGTTTTTTTTTTGTCTAACTTGCGCAGAGTCTCTTAAATATTTATACTTGATTTATTTACTCATAGTATATATTTGTATTGTTTTTTTTTTCGCGTACTTTGTAATGATTTTTTGTTGGCCAGCTTTTTGCGTTGCTCTCCCTTCTTGTTGCTTCTTCGTAAGAGTTTCACACGCTGAGAAAACGCGTCGCAAACTGAACTGAACTTTGTGTTAACAATTTTCACGCTTGCCCAAATAATAATCTTTCGAGGTTTATTCTTTTTGTATTATTGTTATTGTAGATGTGTAGTTCGTTGTTCGTTTTAGATGTTTTATTTTGTTTGTGTATGTATAGAATACTGATAACAAAAAAAAAGAGGGTTCGTTTAATTGTTCGTTAATTGGCAAAAAGTTGTGTGTGTTTAACTTTTGCTCTTTTCGTTCGAAATCGTTGTGTTTTGGTATTATGCAAAATATGTATTTCTATATTATAATATTAGACGAAGGAGGCGCTGCCGTCACACGAGAAAAACAAAGTCACTCTGCACGTTTTGAAACAGAAAATCAACAAATATTCATTGGCAATTCTTTTCGGGCGACGTTTTGTAGTTTTTTCTTCTTTTTTGTTTTTTTTTTGTGCGCGCGACGCTCGCTTCTCGTTCGTTTCGTTAACTAAAGTAAAATGAGCGAATTCCTAGCGACGCCGTCGTTGCTGGGTTCTGTTCGCTGTGCGCGAGCTTTGCTTGAGCTAGAGCTTTCGCTGCCGACGTTGACGTCGACGTCGACGTCGCTGCTGCGGTCGATTGCTTGTCATTTTAAAGTGGCATCGGTGCGATCGATGTGTGGGTGCAAGCGGGACAGCTAGTGGGAACACATCGAAAGTTTGCTATTGACATGAGCTCAGCGCGCGTTGAGAATTCTAGGAAATCATATTGTAAATACTATTCTTGCCGGCAGCAGCAGCAGCCGACGCAACAACAACAACAACAACCACAACGAGAATAGCAACAATGACAACGCGTCGCCTATTTATATGTATTATTTAATTTATGCAGCGTTATTCTTGCTGTTTTTTTGCTACTCTCTTACTTTGCATTTCCATAATTCCTCACGTTTTAGCCCAAGCGATTTTCTAATTAACGCGTTCAGCTTGGGTTTTTTTTGCTATCTCTTTCTCTCTTTAACTGTCTGTGTTTTTATTTCTCGTTTGCGAGATGTTTGCTTACTTGATTAGTGTCGCTCTTTTGCATTAACCCCATTAAGGTGGGAGGGAGACGGAGAGGGAAGGGGGATGCTTTTTCGTCATGAATTGTTTTTGCTCGCTGCTTTATTTCGTGTTTATATTTATAATTATTGTGTGGCGTTTTTACTGTGTTTACACACTATATAAAAAAGCTACTAATTTATGTATAATTGATAAACAATTGACTTAATAAATTTGCATAATCAGTGGCGAGCGTAGTTTATCTATCTGCTAATGTTCAATAAATTCCCCAGCCTCCCTTTCATCTCCTCTCTCCTCTCTACTCATTCTCTTTCTTCGCGCATGACTAATAATATATTTGCCATATTTCATTTATTGGCCATAAATAAAGTTCATTAGCTTCTATTTGGCACTTCCATATTTGTGTATTTTATAATACCAGAGATTTAATAATCTTTGTTTAGTATTTTATAATCCATCCATCTTTTCGATGACATGCGTCACACTCTCCTCTCTTTCACCTTTGCTTTAAATTTCTAAATTTCTTTATTAGTCGTTACATTCACAAAGTGTTCTGCGAAAAGAAAATCATATCGGTTCTCGTTCATGCTCAAAATAAAAGTATTTTCTCAGAAATTTCGCATGTCAACCAATTCGGACAGCTAATTTTCGTTAGAAACAACTTGGCGAGGATTGACTTTATTCATTTCTATATATTATATTCTGTATACGTAGTGTTGTCTGTGTGTCAACAAACAATCGCATAATAATTATCAAAGCTCAGTGCAGAGACTCTGATTAGAAACATCTGCTCAAAAGCTCACTCTCTCTGTCTCTCTCTCTCTCTCTCTCTCTCTCTCTCTCTCTCTCTCCTCTCTCTCTCTCATGACGAACTAACGACGACGTCACGAAGCGGATCTCGTGCCGGTAAATGAGAAATTAGTTCGTCTGTCATCAAGCAGAGCATAAATAAATAAAATGTATGATTAAGTGGGTTCAATTGTTGACGCTGCTCTCTTGATTGCATAATAAAATACTTATTTAAAAGACGCTCGAGACATTTGTCATCCATAAATTTAAAAGCACTTCGCACTGACAGCAATCTTCATAATAATAATCAAAAGTAACTTGACCAAGACAACAACTGAAAGCGAAGCGTGTAAGCGACTATTTTGGAGGCAAGTGATTCAATGTGCGAGGTGTCGAAAACGGATTGATAAGCCACCAACCAGCTAAGGGGAACTCTCTGATGCCGCTAAAGCAATCTTATCTATGGAGAATCCGTCATGAACATATCTTTCACTGCAAGACAAATACTATATATACTCGTACATATATGGGTAATAACATTAATGAGCCAACGTTTTTGTATGCAAACCGAGCTAAGGGCAATTAAGTTTATGACGCCTTTGCTCAATCAATAGTTGTGAACGCCCCGAAATGAATACTCAATGATTATGCCGAGTTGTAAATATTATTCAAACACACAATAATTGTTGCTTTGAGCTTCAAGTTTCGGTTTCAGTTTCAGTTTTGCCCAGCAGCCGTTGTGTCGCCAATCGTCGGGAATGTTGTAATCTAATCGGGTTTGTTTTGATATCGAATCGAATCGATTCGTTAACCTTTAACGGGAAAACGTGCTGGCCAACAACTACTACTGATCGCTCCATGATCGTTCTTGCTCACTCTTATCAGTCGAGTCGAAACGCTTTGACAAAAGGTTTTACATTTTTGGCTTAAGTAATTGTTTAAAAATAGCAACGCGTCACGCAGGCAGTCAGTCAGGGCTGCCTTTATCACAAAAGGGAGTCGTAGCCCATTGCTTGCCTCATCAATAATCTGACATCGAAACAATTGTTAATCAATCGCTCCCAACATTGCGTATACGTAATGTGTGTTATTATCTTCATTGCTGCTTCTTCTTACCTGTTGCGATGTGGATGTGGATTGATGTGAGGTTTCCTTAAGACTACTGCATGAACTAGAACTTGTATTTATCTGTCGTCCGCCCAAACTCGATGCGACAACTGTTGCTGAATTGTTCCCAGCATTCAGCGCTCCTCCAACTCCATTTGTGGAGCCATTCAATGTGGGCGTGGCGCTGAGCTGAAGAGGCGAACCGGCTGCCGATTGTCCGCTCTTCTTGTTGAAACTCTCAATGAGCGTTGTGGCCGGACTCAACATGCCGCCGCTCTGTGAACTATCCGAAAAGTCTGTCATCTGAAAAATCGAACAAAATGAGAATCGATACTGATTAGTGTCTTATTCTGTATTCTGTTTTTTATTGCTATTGGCACAATGAAAATGTCGTAGAATACAACTAAAAGGTTTTATGGCCCATTCTTCGAAGCTTTAGATCAGCAGAATTGCCTTATATGGACACAAGCGAAAAGTCGCACGACTCTACAGATATCGTTGTCTAGGTAAATGTTTAGTCACATCATTATGCATCATGACAGGTCACTATCTAGAAATTGTTTTAAGAGATGTAAGTGCGGAAGTAGATTAAATGGAGCAACTAGAAGCGTGCCAAACTATAAGGCAGTCACTTTAAAACTGTATTCACTAAAAGAAACGCGACTTTAGAGATATCGTTTTCTAGGTGAATGTTTAGTCACATCATCATGCATCATGGCAGGTTACTATCTAGAGATTCTTTTTAGATGTATGTATGTATGTAAGTGCGGAAGTAGATTAAATGTGACAACTAAAAGCGTGCCAAACTACAAGGCAATGGCTGTCAAACCGTAAAACGAAAGAAAGCGCTTTAAAGTTAACAGAAAAACAGTAACAACTAAACTGTACACTCCATAATAAAGGGAAACATTTAGCAACTTACTTGGAGTGTTTAACAAAATTAAAAGTATTCAAAAGTTTCACACAGTATTTAAGCTTTGCTTCTTATTTTATTTTACTTTACTCCATTCAGCACTTTGGCTATCTAAAGAAGCCGACAGTGGCTCTCAAACTGTATGCGCGACTCCCATTAGTAAAGAAAAAGTTAAGCAACTCACTCTTAGTGTTGAACAATACTAATAGTATTCTTAGGTTGAGCAATTGATTTATGTTTGTTTTGATTTTGTTTTGTTATGCTAATCAGTTGCCATGCATTTGGCTTTTTTGCATATTTACATAAGAGTTTTGCCTTTTTGATTTAGCACAAAGCTATATAAATAACACGCTGGCAGCCGGGCGATTTGTTATTGTTTTTTGATTTTTCTTTTTGTTGTGCTGCAAATGTGTGTACATAATTAATAACGTTTCGAGTCGCTTCTGATTAAAATTCCATTTACGCGTGGGCGTCACGCTGTTTTACTGAGCTACTTGAGCCCGTTTCTCAGTTGGTTGTGTGTTCGTTGTGTGGGCGCCTTGCGACCAGTTTTGCGATTTACGATTCGCGTTCTTCCCTCGGAATCAATAATTCGCAATTCGCACATGTATTTGCAATGTAATTTATGACAAAATGCGCCTCTCAATAAAACTGTTTTTTTTTTCTCCCATCATAAAACACGCCATAAACACGCAAACCGAAACGACGCGCGACGAACGGTTTAACAGTGTTGAAAGCTTTTTATTTGTGCTTTTGCGCAAGCTTTAAAACGTAACGTACATTTGTCGCGACGGTAGCTTACAACACTGTGAGCGTTGCCCATAAGCTGCAGCTAAAGCCGAACAGCTGTTTGTGGTATATTTAGTGTATTTCTTGTGCGAGTTGGTCACATTGCGCTGCTCGGAGCGATTCGCAGAAGTTGATAAAAATGTTTTAATTTGTGCGCATTAAAAAGTGTTTGTTTTTAAAGTGTTTGTGTCGTGGAAAGTGTGTGTGTTAAAAGTGTAATCTGATTGTGCAATTTGCAACGCGAAATGCGAGCGTTCGAACAAAGATGGCTGTTTTGCTGCTGCTGGCTAACGATGGCGTCAGCGGCAGCATACGCGACGTCCGTCGACGTCATGGCAGCGCCAGCTGGAGTGGGGAGTGTTGTCGCTGCAGCAGCAGAGGCAGCTGCTTCGGGTAGCACAATAACAACAACAACAACCAATGCCAACAGCAAACAGTTGCCCGTTTGCAGTCGCATGCTGCGTCATGTGTTTGAGAATGCAACGCCACGCGACGAACAGCAGGCGGGCATCTTTGTGGAGTACAAACCGGAGGCGGGGCAACCCATGGACGAGGAGTCGTATCTGTGGAACTGTCTCGACGCATGTTGCGAGAAATCGCAGAACCAAACACAGGCTAATCCCTGCAATGTGGTTTTGGTGTTCAAGCGCAAGTGCTATCACATTCACTGCGTCAGCAATGAGGCGTGTCTGCCCAAGCCACTTTCACGTGAACGCGAAAACGATAAGGTGCAAATGGTTTTAGTCAATCCGGTGGGCGGCACAGCAGAGTCAGAGACTTGGACGCAGCTGCTCAAGGCTGCCAAGCAAACGGCCGAAGTGTTACCTTACGATGCGGAGCTCAACTTTTGGAAGCAGCCACGTCGGCTACCTTTTCAAGTTAGTTGGAGACACACAAATGCTTCTCTTCTCACTTATTAAAAGTATTTCATGTTTTACAGGACAGCAATGCCTACGATGACGATGATTTTCCCATTGCGGAGAAGCGCATGAAGCAACTGCTGATGCAACAACAACAAACGGCGGATGACAACGATGAGGACTTGAGTTACTATGGCGAGAATGCCAAATTCATGACTTGCGACCTGGACACACCTTGTCCCCCGCAAGAGCAATGTGTGCCACTTCAACCGAATGCAGTCACCGGACTCTGCAGATGCAAACGTAACTTTGTGCGCAACAAGCAGCTGAAGTGCGTCATGCCAGCGGTGCCTTATCGCGCCTACAGCAACGAAGCAGCCATCGCAGAGGACGCACAAGAAGCGGCCGCTGCTGCTAGTGAAATTGCGACAGAGGCGGTGTTGCCACCGCCTGCTAAGCAGGAAGCCAACAAAGCGATTGTGGTGTCGGTGATGTCAAAGGACGTTCAGCTGCCCGAACAAGAGGTCACCTTGGCGGCATTCACAGTGCCCGACGAGCAGACAAGTGGCACGAAATACAAATACCTGTGGACACTGATTTCACAGCCGAAGGGGCCGATGAATGGCACGATATCGGATCAAAGCAAATCCAAGGTGAAGTTATCGAATTTGTCCGAGGGTTTGTACACCTTCAAGGTGACAGTGACGGGAGACAATGGCACCTTTGGCGAGGCGGCCGCCAATGTCACAGTGATGCCTGAAAAACGCATTAATCAAGCGCCACAGGTGATTATATCGCCCAAGGAGCAGATTATACGACAGCCCACATCGAATGCGGTGCTCGATGGCAGTCCGAGCACTGATGATGACAAGATCATTAATTGGCACTGGGAAGTCATCTCGGGACCGATTGGTTATCAACCTCAGCTCCCTGAGGTGAACACACTGCAGCTGGATCTCACTTCGCCGGGCAATTACACCTTTAAGCTGACCGTAACGGATTCGAACAACGTGACCAACTCGACCACAGCCACGATAGCAGTGCTCAAAGAGACGGACTATGCGCCGGTGGCGAATGCCGGCGATGCCGTCATCTTGTATTTGCCCAACAATAATGTAACACTCAACGGCACAGCGAGCTCGGATGATCACGAAATTGTGGCCTGGGAATGGACGAAAGATGCCAGCGACGAAGCCAAGGCTGTGGACATGCAGAACACGAGAACTCCATATGTGCAGCTGTCCAATCTGGAGGAGGGCATGTACACCTTTGTGCTAAAGGTGACCGATGGCAGCGGACAGTCGAGCACCGCCAAAGTGCATGTGTTTGTGAAGCCGCCAACGAATTCCCCGCCTGTGGTCAAAGCGGGCATGAATGTGGTAAGTTCAATTGTATAAAACTTGATAAAAAGGCTGTATTAATCTTTCATCTTTTAGACCAGCAATTTGCCCGTCAACTGGGCACTGTTGAATGGCTCCGAGTCCAAGGATGACATTGCCATCAAGAGCTATCAATGGAAGCAGCTGAGCGGACCGAACAATGCGATTATTTTGCAGGCCAACAGCTCGGTAAGTTTTTGGGCCAACAAACCGCACTCGAAATGAGAGCTAATCTTATCTCTTTTATATCGTCGACAGATTGCCAATGCCACAAGCCTAACGCTGGGACTTTATGAGTTCGAGCTGAGCGTAGCCGATGAGAACAACAATATGGCCAGCGACAGCACTTGGGTGAAGATTGTGCAGGGTGAGTGGAGTAGTAACATCTAACAGAAGAACCTCTAATTACATTTATATATCTATTGTAGAACGCAATGCGGCGCCTATTGCTAATGCTGGTGGAGATCGAACCATAACGCTGCCGGTGACAGCAATTTATTTGAATGGCACGCAATCGTCGGATGATCTGGCGGTGGTCAAGTACGTGTGGACACGTGAGGACAACAGTTTGGCAGCTGGCGTCATTGTGGGCGACACCGACAAGCAGTCAGTTATGATTGTAAGACGATATTGAGCTTTATGCCATGAATCATTCATTGTTATATTTCACACCTTGTAGCTAACGAATGTGGTGCAAGGTCGCTACGTCTTCAAGCTGACTGTGAGCGATGATCAGGGTTTGACTGGCACCGATACAGTCAGCATTAATGTGCATCCCGATCCCATGTTGCATTACCTCGTGGAAATGACGCTGCCCATGGGAATTTCGGTGATAACCAAAAGTGAATTGGACTCGACAGTGCAAAAGTTGCAACTTCTGCTGGGCGATGACAACAAGATTCAAATCCGTGAACTCAAATACGATCTCCACACTGAGGCAGCTGTGCTCGTATTTTATGTCCTAGCCGATGCGACGGTGAAAGGTGAACCAGCCAAGCCAGTGAATGGGCTGCATGTGGAGCGCTTGCTGCGTGCCAAACTCCAAAAGGATGCCTCGATACTCGGGGCACTCTATGTGGACATACGCACCACTGTCTGCCAGAATAATTGCTCGGGACATGGACGTTGCAATCCATCGACACGAGCTTGCGAATGCGAAGCATTCTGGATGCCCTCTGTGGGCTATTTTATCAACAACGACGAGGCCAATTGTGGTGAGTATGGAGTAAAGTATATCTCTAAAGAATGGATTGTTTTATAGAATGTGTCGTTTCCTTGCAGATTGGTCGATTTTATATGTGTTTGTGGGCGTCATTGCCAGCTGCCTGTTGCTGTCTGGCATCTTCTGGGGCATTGCGTGCGCCTGTCGCCAAAGCAAGAAGCCGCGATTGCGTCAAAAGGTGCAAAAGTATGCGCTGATTGGCACACAGGACGAGGAGGCAGCCAATTGTGAGTAGTCAACACTTTAGCAAGGGCATCGATTAATATTTCTTTTTGTAGATTCGCGTAACACTTCGTTGACTGAATCGGAGACGGATTCGGATGTGCTCTTCGAGACGCGCTCGAAGAGTAATGGCATTGGCAAGCACAAAGGACACCACAGCAGCTCGCATGGCAGCGGCAGCAGCGCAGGACGCGATGGCAACAAATTTGCAGTCACCAAATTGGGGCGCAAGATCAAGGCATAGACACAGTTTGAATGTGTGTGACTGTTTGCTCTTATATAGAGAGAGTGTGTGTGTATGAGTGAGTGTGTGATATATTTGTATTTGTACTTGTATTTCTATATAATCCTGTATACTATATATATATATCCTGAATACTAAATGTGTATATGTATGTACTTGGATCTTTTGTACTTGCCGCGCGCTCCGACTGCGCCTCGACTTTTTATTATGTATCTTTGCTATATATTTATATATGTTTATGTGTGCGTGTTTGTGAGTATGTATGTTCCTTTTTATACTTATGTGATATGTGCACAACCTCTTGGTTATTAAGCTTTTATTATTATAATTATTATTTGTATCGTTTTATAGTATTATTTTTATTACGCCACGCTGCCGGGCAATAAACTTGTGTTTATCTTAATATTTATAATCTATGCTTTTATTAGTGCATATGCGTTTTGTTTACGTTCGTATTGTGTATATAGCGATAGAAGTTCACAATCAATGTAATAAATTACATGAAACTGCTTAAAAACCCAACAAAAATTTTAGTTTTTATGGCAGTGCATTGCGAACTGTTTTGTACTGCGAGGGTTTGAAATGCAGCGTGCTGCATTGTAAACTTTATTATTTATAAAATTGTGTAAATAATATTGTAGTTAATTCAAGAATATTATGAATTATGCATTGTTACTGAAGTCAACTGTGAGTTTGGTGCAATGCTTCTCAAAACTGCTGCTGAACTGCAGTGCACAAACAGTTTTACAGCCACGTCACAGTTTGGCATGCTTGTTTGTGCTTTCTGGCTGTCGCCACTCGATTTGAAACGCATTTCAACAACTATTGACGCATTTTATTTGCCTTGCACCCACATTCGACTGCCTACGAGTTCCTGGTAACTGGAAATTCGTTGCGCTTCTTTTCAACAAATCTCTGGGCAATATTAAAGCCATGCTGTGATTCATTTTTTGACTTCTGCTGCCTGTTTTTGGTCATTTGGCTTGGCGCTGTGTCTGAGCACGGCTTAAGTGTTTGCGCTTTTTATTGATTTTAGCCGGATTTTGTGCTGCTACCGATGGCGACAACGCAACGTCATATTTGTGTTGGCTTTACAATTTTTGGTTTCTCTGTTCTGTTCTTGTTTCTTATTTTTATGGTGGCATGCCACGCGCGTCCCATTTTCCACACACACAGCGTAGAGTTTTGGGTGCGGCACTTTTTCGCTTTTTAACTGTGACACGCGATTTGCTCATAGCCATTGCTTTGGCGCCTCATTGTCCTTTCACCTGCCCCCCACACAACGGACGGAGAACCTAATTAACCGACCTCTGTCTCTGTCTCTGTGGTCTCTATTTGCATGCCAAACTAATGAAAAGTTTCTTGAACTTTTGACCTCTCTCACACGTGACAAACATGGTAAACATGCTGCACAATTCACTGCGGGGTTCTTTCTTTAGTTTTCTTGGTATTTTTATGCGCGTTTAATTGTTTGTTTTGACTGCCTGTGCACAACCAACCAACCAACCAACCAACATCAGGCCAACAAACAACAAACCACACTGACACCACCTCAATTAACTGCGTGGAGAGTTGAGGGCATCGTTTAATATACATGAATTCCTTTCTGCGCGAGTTCCAAGAAATCATCGGAATAACGAAAACGCAAAAAATGAATTTTTAATAGCACTTAAATGTTTGTCGAATACTTTATTATCATTGTCTCTTGTTGTTGTCGTTGCTGTTGTTGCCTTTTTGTTTAACTTTTATTGGACAATCTTTTGACTAATTTGCATGCTCAGCTCCGATGACAGTTTACAGCTTTTCAAAACTTATGTATTTGATAGTATATCGAGAATAACAACGCTTAAACCTCCTCGAGGGTCAATCCAGCTACCGGTATTATTAACTATTATTTTGCGATTCATTTGACAAATCTGCTAAAAATGTGACTAAACGCAGCTGTCGCTTTGAGTCAAACCAAATTTGCATAAATTCATTTAGACTAAAGTCTTTATTAAACATTTTAGGCAAAAACAATAAGCGAGGAATGTGAATTAAATGTTTCTATACTCGCTAGTAATAGGGTAAAAGAGTATTATAATTTTTTTATATTGCAGAAAATTTATGTAACAAACAGAAGAAGGCGTCTCTAAACGCATTAAGTATATATATTCCTGATCAGTATGAGTATTTTTGCGATCAGAAGGTATTAAAAAAATATATAGTATATTTTAAATGGTGCTATAACGATATACCAAATATAGCCAAAGGTATACTTTTGTATTTTTTTGTTATATTAATTTCGTATGTTTTTAGAATATTGCTTAATTAAAATTGGGAATCAGGTATTTCTCAGTCGTATATACTATATTTTGTACTCTATGGTATATTTTGAATGTAGTACTATATGGATATACCAAATACAAAATTCGATATATTTTAGTATTTATTTGGTATATTAGTTTGGTATATTTTGTAATATATTGTATATATCTATAAGAATATACCAATTGCAACATTCGGTATATTTTAGTATTTATTCGGTATATTTTAGAATATGGTTTTATTGAAAATGGGAAGCGGGTATCTCACAGTCGAGCACACTCAACCGTAGCTTACTTGTTTTAAAATTACTTTGCTTTCATTTTGGAGGGGGAATTCCCAAAGGCATTTTGAGAATAAAATTCCTTGGTGTAAACTATTTCAAGGCTTCATGGATTCAATTTGCGTTTAGCATTTCATTATAAAAGCTTTATATCAACTTTTTATCAATTAACATAAAAAACGTGTGCAGACCCAAAAATAAAAATAAAGGCCAAAAACTGGCTTCGCTAACGGATAAAGTTATAATGTGGTTTTTATGCGATTTAAATGAACTTTTGCGGACACTGTCAAAGGGAAGGAGAAAGAGGAGCGGGGATGAAGCCGCATTTTTGCACATTTCTGTGTATGTGTGTGTGTATAATAAATTTAACAACAACAAAGAAATGGCACACGAGACAACGGTTGAGTGATTTTTAATGTATTCGTGACAATAATGTGTGCGTTGCGTTCTGTTTTGTTCTTTTTCTGTTCTTTCTCGCTTTTCTGCTGCTGTTGTGTTGCAGATAAAATGTTTTAATGTTTTATTTGCGTTTTTATTATTGTTTAATTAGGCAGAGGCAGCCCACTCAACCTCCCCTCCGAATGAATGGCAAACTTTGTTTGTCGCCACACACAAAACAAAAAAAAAACTACGACTGACTACAAATTGAGCTATGAGCCAAGTTTATTGTTCTAGGCGCCTTTTCAGTTGCAAACAATTCCAGTTCACAGCGTGGGTTTCACGTTCAGAGTGCGAGATGAGAGACAACTATAACTATAACAATAACAATGTTGCACTCGGTTGGGGTTGGAACTGGAACTCAAAAGTTGTCTATATCTATCTGAGTGTATGTTTTTTTTTGTTGTGTGTGGGTGGCAGACACTGACAGTGGCTCCAAAAAGTTGCCAACAATTGCGTTAACTTGTGAAATATCCGAGCAGCGACTTTCCATAAAAGGAAACTCTCTGAATATTCATAGCTTACGAGTTAGTAAATGACACAGACAGATTGTGAAATTAGTAGAAATGCGTAAAAAAAACAATTATTTTATTTTTTAAAGTAGGTATTTACAACTTTCAAGTTAGTAACTGACAATTTCTCTGATTGTGAAATTAATATAAATTGAAAAAATACATTTTGTAAAGTATTGTTCATTTCTGAGAAATACAAATTTGTAGAAACATTTTTTGTATATTTAAAGTGTCTACTTTTATTATAATAATTAGAACATTTTATTCGAAATTTTACAACTTAATATGTTTTCTGTTACATTAGAAAAGTACAAGTTAGTTTTAATTATACTGAAGACGATGTAAGGCACAAAATAATCGAATTTTAAATTGAATACAAAATGAAACAAGTATGAAAGCTACAGTCGAGTGTGCTCGACTGTGAGATACTCGCTACCCATTTTTAATAAAAGCAAAACAATGCAGTATTAGTCTTTAAATATACCAAATTAATATACCACAAAAATACTAAAATATACCAAAGGCAATATTTAGTATATTAAGATAGTACTAATTCAAAATATACCATAGAGTATAAGCTATTATCTTAAAATATACCAAATTAATATACCACAAAAATACTAAAAATATACCAAAGGCTATATTTGGTATATTACGATAGTACTAATTCAAAATATGTCACAGCGTATAAAATATAATCTTAAAATATACCGAATTAATATACCAGAAAAATACTGAAATATGCCAAAGGCTATATTTGGTATATTAAGATAGTGCTAATTCAAAATATACCACACATTATAAACTATAATCTTGAAATATACCAAATTAATATACCACAAAATACTAAAATATACCAAAGGCTATATTTGGTATATTAAAATAGTACTAATTCAAAATATTATATATCGCAGAGTATAAAATTTAGCAGATTGTCAGCCAAAGCAACAAACAAATGAATTTCTTAATACCTTCATAAATTTTTTATCTGTTCGCAACCAAATTATCAGAAATCATAAATATAATACTTTAGTTACTATTGTCTGCATCAAAGAATTTAATTTATATGTTACTTCATTTTAAATATACGAGCTTCTACTATAGTCATACAAATTAAATATTTAGTAGTTATTCATTTCATTTATTCATTTTTAAATGCATTTATTATTTGCTTGCCTGTCAACATAAAATTTCGAAAACATTGCAAACTGACAATCAACACTTTTTATATGTTATTAATTTTATTATGTCTAATGCATGAATATTTTAAAAGCATTGTTCACGCCAGTTATGATTCATATTTTTGCTCGCTATGCAGATTTCTAGTTTACCAAATTGAATCTAAACAACTTGGTGAAATAGTTGCAGCTGCTGCAGCGAAAGCATCTGCAGTTGACAGCAGCCACTAGTTTAGAAGATAAGTGTGTAATCAAATTGAAGCACTCAAGACGAAGCTGTTTTTGAGACGCCTTTCAAGTTTGCGTAATTGAATTTGAGCAGCAGTTGAGCTCTGCCACAACAGTAGCAGAAGCAGAAGCAGTCAGTATCAGTAGAAGGCAGCACCTCAAGTTTACTTGACACGCAAATGCAATAAAAATGACATCGCACTCTAAAGCATTTCCGCTTCGACTAGAAGCTCCAGCTTCAAAAAGCAAATCGAGTCGAGAGTCGAGGTAGCAATTTTCTATTCAAATATTGTAACATAACAGAATTGAATATTTCACCGTGAAAATGCGGCACAGTTGCTTTGCCTCGCTTTGCCTTGCCTCGCTTTGCCATTGATCATACGCCCCGTAGCCGATGGCGATGCTAAAGCAAAATGCGCTGAGGTTCAAGGTCAATGCCATTGTCTCGGCTGAGATAAAAACAGCTGCAATCGCAATCGCAGTCGACAGACGCTGTCGCTGTCTTTGCCAATTAGTTGGCCCACAAAATGCGGTTTGGCCAACGAATGTGTCTCATTAGCCGCAGATTAATTTTGATTGCACTCGCAATTTGACGTTACATTTAGCAACGTTGCGTGGGTGCTGCCAAAAAGCAAATAAAAACTTGAAAACTAATCTCGCAGCTGCCAGTGCTTACTGTACTTTTTAGAAGGGAGGTTAGTTTTATTTAATTTTTTTCGGTTTCTGGTTTTTGGTTTTCGCAACCCTTAAATCAAATGACGCAGTTAGCCCTTGACACGAGCGTGTTTTGTTTTTGCGACGCCAATCGCGGGTCAGGTTGCAACTCCCAACTGCACTATCAAAGGTTTGTTGGTTGCGGGGAGCGGGTAGCGGGCGCGGTTGTAGGTGCCAGCTTCGATAAGAGTGGGCCAGAGATAAGCCATAAATAAACAGTGGCCATAAAATGGAACAACAACTGCCAGCCGAGAATCCCTCGACAAACATCAAACACAGCAGTTGCCATGCGTGCGGGCTCAATTTTCAAAACACTACAAAAAAAAAAAAACCAATGAATATAAAAACTAGCCAGACTACTGCAGTGGAGTATGCTCGACTGTGAGATACCCGTTTAAAAGTGACTTTAAATTATGTTTTAAAAGTAAGCTAAAACCATTTTGAAAGTACTTTTACTTAAATTTGTTAGCTTTAAAAGAATGGGTATGCTCGACTGGGAGATACTCGTTATATGTATTCGAAGAAAAATGTAATAGTGTCTGAACTTAATTTGGGAAAACAAACTTTGTAAGCTTTAAATGAGTAAACAGCCAGACATATCTACAGAATTATATTTAGGATAGGTTGTGTAAAACAGTCAGCCTTAACAGGAGACTTGAAGGTTAACCCTCTAGTGCCCAAGACCGCCCCTAGACGGGTAAAGTTGAAAACACCGTTAATCGCTGTCCCTATTTCGTTTTGTTTTCGTTCCTTGTTATTTTACAATTATACAAATACATATTGCAATGAGCGAAAAATGCGCCAACAAATGAAATTCCTTAAATTATCTTTTCTAAAAATGCTCATACTTAAACTATGTTGTATATTAATCTCACCCTTCTAGCTCTTATATAGTATGTATCTATATTGAGGGTACATAATTTACATTTGTGGAAACACATATTACTATGTGGCAAAACTCCATCAACAAAGGATTTACGTAAGGCTGCTATTTTAATGAACTATAATCATGAAAATATGAGCCTCCTGCTTATATGTCAACTATCTTGGGTCAAAACGCAGCCTCCTAGCTCTTACACGGCTACATTGAGGATAAAATATGTACATACAATAAATAATAAATATCATTCAAATTTCAATTTGATGAAAAACATGAACTATGTTGTGTAAAAATGCCAGCCTTTTAGCTCTTTAATGTCTTCATAACTTATAAAATAAGACTAATTTCTGAAAAAAGCAAAAGTTTTAAATCTATTATTAGCGGAAATTTGAATTTGCGAAAAAAACGTAGTTTATTCTGTATACAAATTTTAGCTTTCTAACTGCTAACACGGAGGATAGATGAGGATAAGCATAATACATAATACGTAATAATTAAATTTGAATTTTGTGGAAATACGTATACTAATTTGGGTAAAGTTTTAAGCCTTCTTCTTACAATTTGCCAAGAAAGTTCAGTTAGTCAGGACAAACAGTTAAATTTTGGGTTAGTAACAATTTCAAACTACCCTTTTTGCTCTTCCGGCTAGGGGGCATAAAAAAAGACCACAATATTAAACTAAAACTAAAACCGGTTGAACAATCGACGTCAGCGACATTCGCTTTAGGGGTCTGTGCTTAACTCTGTCGCTGTTGCTGTCTCAGTGTGAATCTCTGGGTCTGGGTCTCGGTCTCGGTCTCTGGGGCTGAGTAACAAAAGGTAAAAGTGCCAAATAGTATATAAATTTAATGCCTCTGCCTCTGTTTGCTGTTGCTGTTGCTGTGTGTGGCAGTGCAATCAAAGCATAATCGAAGCAATCGAGCATGAAGCACACACTATTCACACACACTAACACACCAACACACACTCGCAGATACAGCAAAACTATCTGCGAGATACATTTTTGTTTTGCCATTTGTCGAGCATTTCCTACACACAAACTCGGGCCGCACACAAACCTCGCTAATCAGAGACAACTCAGTGCGATCAATCTACTCGCAATAACAATAACAACAATAACAACAACAACTAAAACAACGCCAACGCTTGCGCTTTACTGTAAACAACAACAAGCAGCCTTTTATGCCTTTTCGCTTGAAACTTTTCGTTTGTTTCTTTTACGAGTTGTTTCTAGAAGTTTTATATTTTTTTCGCATTTTATTTACCTTTTCTTATTTTTGTTTATATTTTTCTTTTTTTTTATTGTTTTGTGCCTAATTTAAAAAAAAACATCAGGCTACAGGAAAATCACCTTTTTCTTTTACTGTGATTACCTTTGGTTTTTCACTCGCTGTTGCTTTTTGCACACATTTTCACCTCGAATTTTTCACACAGCAGATCGCGGCATCAAAAGCCGCGCCGAAATCGCGTGCGTTTTTTTTGTGACTTTGATATTTCGACTGCACGCGTTTTTCTTTAGTGGATGTGTTTTCAGCTTTTGCACGCGCGGAAGCGACGAACACAACTGAAACGAAAACTGAATGAAAAGCACAAATATCGCACACACTCAGCGCAGCAGAGAGAGCGAGTGAGTGTGTGAGAGAGAGAGAGAGCGGTTTGACTTGTTTTGGCAGCCAGCAGCAACAACAGACACTCTGTTGGGGCTGTCTGTTTAGTGCTTTTGCTTTTGCGTCGCTTTGCAGCACTGTTCGCGCAAGGCGAGAGCTTTTTGAACTTGTTGCTCTTGTGTTATTGTTTTATGCTGTTTGCTCGCTCGCTCGCACTCGCTCTCACGTTAATTCGAGGGGGGCGCCGTTAATTGTGACCCAAACTGTTTGTAGTTGCTTTTGCCGTCCGTTGCAGTTTGAATGACGCTTTCAATTAAAAACTGAGCGCTGTCATTTTGCTGTAATAAGTGTTGCGTTTGGCTCCGGTTTTGCAGTTATCTTAATTGATTTGAAGCATAAATTATAGACAAACAGGCAGGTTTTAGATACTGCATGGCATTAACTGCATAATATTTTCACTTGCAAGATTGGAAGTGGAGGAAGAAGAAGATGAATTGGAAGGAGTGAAGTAAATTTAGCATCAAGGCTGGCAATTCCACACATAACTCGACTTTTCGACTGACTACTGTATGTACATACATCTCTCCCTCATCTATCCAGCGAAACGGATTCAAAAAAACAACAAAAACAAAAACCAAAAATTCCCTCTGCTGTCTCCCATTGACGTCAGTCAGTAAGGCAGTGAGGCAGGCCAAGCAGCAGGCACGTTCTGGAAATCAAATGTACAAGTTGTGTTGGATGTATTGTGGTTAATATAGACAAAGGCGACGCATAGAAGAAGAGCAAATAGCGAACAGAAACAGCAACAGCAACAGAAATAAAACAGCAACAGCAAACAGAAACAGTCGTGGGCCACTTTAGAGAATAGTCAAAAGAAAATTGCGCGATCGTCGAGCAAAAAAGAAACAAACGTATATGGTTAAGTGCCTCCAAATGGAGAAGGGAGATGGGAGAGAGGAGAGAGGAGAGGACTGACGAGACTTGGGCCAGGTCGAGAGTGCAAATTAGCAGATGGTTTAATCAGAAATGGAACTGTTCAATATCTGTATTTGGATCGACTTTGGAGGGGAACTACTTTGGTGATCGTATAATTAGAGAGACGGCTGCAGTTGACGCATTTAGCTCTAGATTGAAGATGGGCAATAAACAAAAAACCGCATGAAATTAATTATAAACAAATAACATTTGCCGATTTATGTGCCGCCTATTTTAATGGCATCTGAATTTTGAATTCGCATTCGCGATCAACAAAAACACGATCGCGTTCCTCTCTCGCTCTCTCTCTCTCTCCCATTTATAATTTGTTCTATCTATCTCTTTTACGTATGTATGTAAATCACAGTCAACATTCAACGCCCCAAAATTTTGTGATTCGAGTTAGAAAGCCGAAAACAAAACACGAATCGCTTAATTTATGCTCATTCCAATTAAAAGTTAAGTAATCGTATTTTTTGAAATCTATTTCTATCGCTGCATAATTAAGTTATCAAGCATTTTAATAGCTCAGTGAGGAGTAAATTAAGTGAAAGATGATATCGCATTTCCAGCGAATTGACGCTGCAATTCTAGATTGAATATTTGCATAATGTTTAGCAAATAAATTTAATTGTTTGTCTATTTAACATAACAATTATAGAGGATGTGAGATATGCAGCTAAGATATGCACAGGTTTTATTTAAAGAGACTATTTACTGTCAATATACATATATCTTGTTATCTGTTAATCTTAAAAATCTATTATATTACTTTTCTTAACACAGTATTTTCTTTATTTTCATTTATCTGACCAGTAGACTTAGACTTTGTTATATTAATTAACGTTCCCTTGTGAAGAAGAGTATTCTGAAAAAAAATTATAAAAGTCTACACGTTTTAATATATATTATATTTTTCAAGCTATCCATTTCCTCCAAACTCCAAAGATTTTAATTTATTTTGCTTCTTACATTGTTTTTCTTTCATTCGTTAAGTCCTATTCTATGTCTGGTGAAATTCAAACTTAACTTTCACATGTTTCATTTGGATTTGGAATTGTACAGCTTATGAAACATTTATGTTTTTCAAGTTAAGTACTGTAAAAAATTAATGAATAATAAAAAAAGGTTGTTAATACATTTTTAGCAAATGATTCATTCGCCTATTATCTTACATCCATACATTATTTTTCTTTTCATTTTCAATTTCATTCATTTTAAAGTAGAAATGATGAAATTGTTTTAAAGTCACGTTCTAAAGCTTGTGAATTATTAATATTTTTTAACTAAACTGTTCTTCAACAAGTAAGAAAGCTATAGTCGAGTGAGCTTGACTATGAGATACCCGTTGGTTGTATTCCATTAGACCATATTCGAAATATAGTATATACCAAATTACTGAAATATACCGAAGGCTGAATATGGTAGATCAATATTGTAAATATAACAGATTGTCAGTCAAAGACTCGATTGTAGTCTTAAATAACTTCTACAAGCGGATGTGATCCACATTTTTTGATGAATTAAATATTGTTTTTACAACGAGTAAAGAATTTCCATTACATTCTAAATCAACTTCAATACAGCTTAGGTTTGCATGAGTTTAAAATCAAATTGATCCCACATTTTTTGATGAATTAAATATTGTATTTATAAGAAATAAATCATTTTCATTGCATCCTAAGTTCTCTTCAATCTTAGGTGTAAATGCAGCTTAAGTTTGTGATCGCACACATTTTGAAAATTAAATATTGTTTTTATAACAATTAAATAATTTCCATTACATTGGAGCTTAAGTTTTTATGAGTTTACAATGAAATATGATATGCTGTGCATCTTATCTCAAGGCTTCAGTTACAACACATAGTGTCGAAGTTTACGATCGTTGTTGCACATGCTTCTGTTTCTGCAGAATTTCCCTATGAAATAATAATAATAATAATGGGCTGGGCATTACGTGTTGTCGCCCGATGTTATTGCTGCTCTTTGCAGCTCTTTCCACTTGCTGTCTGAGCAAAGGTCAAGACGCAGCACACAATTAGACTACACAATAGTAGGAATCATAAATGGGTAATGCTGTCTGCCTTTCACTCGCACTCACTCACTCACAGTCTAGGGAACGGCGCTGTGAATGGTTCAGAGACAGCGACAGAGAAGAAGAAGATGAAGAAGGAAACGAAGGGAGAAGAGCATTAGGGGAGACGCCAGAGCGTCGTCTGGCTTGATCATTTGCAGCGGCGTCGCGGGGTTAATGAACGATTCGCTTGGCGCTTCGAATTCAAACTCAATTGAATAGATAGCCGAGGATTAACCGAGGGAAAACCTTACCTGATAGTGTTGCCGTGGAAATATCAAACGGGATCGCAACGCTGCCGTGTGGCTGCCGCCGCCGCTCGACGCTGAACTCTTGGGTTGGGTTTGGGCCAAGAGCGGACTGCGTGTTGAGGTGACAACCATGATGATGATGATGATGTTGTTGATGATTATATCACTTGAATTCTTTTTGATCACCGATCTTTTGTTTATACAATAAATACTTGACGTTCTTTTATTTTCTTTTCTCGCTGCACTTTTGTGTGTTATTCACTTTGCCTTGCTGCACCTTTGTGCCGTTTGCCTTGGCATTTTGGGAAGCTAATTCAATAATTTTTCTTTATTTTCTTTTTGTTGTTCTCTATGCCAAAAACAAAGCATAATTCATTTGCATTAATTTCAACAATTAGCATTCCAGAAAGCGAGAACGCGCATTTTTCCCCCGAAATCGATAATAATAACGCATAAAACACACAAGAGAAATATGCCTTCACTTTGTGTGTGTGAGTATCGAAAAACTCTTATTGTTATAAACAATTACCACACTTTGAACATCTGGTTTTCGAACAACGAGAAAATAACAAGAAAAGAAATGAGAAAACAACAAAGAGGAAGAGAAAAAAGACCCGGCTACTCAGCAGACAACAATCGCGGTGACCGTTAACCAAAATAAGAGAAAGAAATGTTTAAGTTATCGAAGCTGAGACTGCTTGCTTTGGAGATACCCTGTAACTGGTGTTTGACTTGAAAAACTCGCGCTTCTATTATTTATGAAGTTTTCAGATAAGATAACGAAGTTCGATTAACTTAGAAGGCAAAGTTCAAATTGAAAGTAAACAAGATAAATAGAGTAAACAATGAAATAAAAGCGTGATGTTGTTACTCTATATACTCGAATACCCTTTGCTTTTGAGGAGAGATGTCAGAGAACTGGTTTTGCGCGAGTATCTTTGGGTTAGCATTTGGGTTGACAAATGTATCTAGCAGATACAGATACAGATACATATACAGCTGCCATAAAGTAGCTGATTATGACATCTCCTTGCCTTGGAGCCTTGACTCTCCACTTTGCTCTGGGCGTTGTTTTGGGACAAGTTCAGTACCCACTCACACTCACACACACACACACACTATCGCACACTCGCATTCCCTCCACGTGGGTTTTACACTTCCGTTTGCATTTGTCGCGCTGTGGCATGCAAGTTGCTGTCTGCTGCTTCAACTTGGCTAATGAATTTCCGTTTGGCCAACACAGGCGTTAACCGTTTTACACAAATACGTTTCCCCCTCTCTCTCTCTCTCTCTCTCTCTCTCTTTCTCCCTCCCTCCCTCTTGGTCTTCCCCCTTCTTTGGGTCTCTGGGTTATAGTCAATAAAACGCGTTTCTCGCCAACTCTGTTTGGGCGTCTTGGCGATTGATTTTGCAGCCTACGCAATTGTCCAACAAATTTTCCAAGAATCAAGCTTTGGCTTTTGGCACAAACTGGTTATTAAACTATCGCATGTATAACTATGCAAATTTATGTGCATTTTATATTGCACTAATTTCACAAGAAGACGTATTATAAACCGAATTTTTATTAGCACTTTCTGAAATGTAACGGCAAAGCACGAGACTCGATTTGTTTGCTATTTAGAATTAGCATTGAGAATTATTTATGTGCTTTATGAATTCGGTTTGTTTAAAATTCTTGAATTTTATTTTGTCGCCTAATTTATGGGCAGCATTTCACGATTTTACGCACTCAGTTACACCTTCTTCTTTTTGATGTGTTTTATTTATGTTTTATTTCTATTTAAATACACACACAATTTATATATTACTTTGCTCGTATTTTTTGTTTAGTTATTGCGCTTTGGTCGCATTCTCTAGATTTCACAATATTATTTAAAGCTTTTATCTTTCGCTGCTGCTAATTTGATTTTGTTGTATTTATAAAGTATATTTTTATTTGTTTCGCGTCGTTGTCTTCGATTGCGCTCTGAACTTGTCCGTTGCGTGTTCGACACAAGACTGAAAAAACTGAATCTCTCTCGGTTGGCAGGTTGAGGCTACGCTCTGAAAGAGTCGAAACCGAGAGAGAGAGACAGTACTAAACAGAGAGAGAAAGAGGAATAGTGTGCAGATCAGCGCTCGCTCTCTCCTTCGCTCTCGCTTGGAGCTTGTTTTCAATTTTTTATTTGCATTGCAGTTTTTTGTTGGTGTAAGGGGCATCAACGATAATAATGTGATTTTTCTCGCAGCTGGTTTTGTACCCATTACGCAGTGGGTAGGAGGGTATTATAATTTGATGGGTACATATGTAAGACATAAGATGCAGTTGGGTCTTAGTTGATTTGGTTGACAATATGCTATATTTTATACTTAATGATTTATTTTGATTAATTCAGAATTTTGTACTCTATGATATATTATATTTTGGACTATTATGATCCAAACAAATACATTTTGAACATATTAGTATATTGATATATCAAATATAGCTATTGGTATATATTGTACTCAATTATATATTTTAAACATTATTCTATATTAATATACCAAATATACCGAATGTTAATATTGTGCACTCAATGACATATTTTGACTATAATAGTATATTAATATACCAAATATATCCCTTGCTATATTTTATACTCTATTTTGAAAAAAATACTATATCGATATACAAAAATAGCTTTCGGTATATTTTATATAGCAAATATAGCTTTTAGTATACTTTGTACTCAATGATATATGTATATTAAAAATAAAAGTATATCGGTATACCAAATATATCTTTCAGTATATTTTGTACTAAATTATATATATTTTGAATAAATAGTATATTATCGTATTTTGGTATATTGTTTACTCAATAATATATTTTGAACACAATAGTATATCTATATACTAAATACTAGTTTCGGTATATTTAAGAAGTTCATTTAATATATTCCAAGAATAAATCGGGTATCTTACAGTCGAACACACTCAACTAAAGTTTTCTTACATGTGTTTGTATTATTTTTACACGCGTTTTAATTTGCTCTGTTGTATTTTCAAAAATTATCCACACACAAAAAAGGAATTGAATGAACTTTGAAGTTGCTTTTGCTTTTGCAAGTGAGCAAAAAGAAGAGACATTGGCATAAACAACTCGCATTAGTTTATTTATTATGCGCATTTGGTTTTTGCGCTTAAAAGATAAATAAACAAATTGGTTAATAACACATTTTGTTGACTGGCAAACTGGCAAACGGACATTCTCAGGTTCAGGTTGATTCAATGATTGAATTGAATTGAACATAACGAGAAACACGTGCATTGTATTATTTTGTTTTTGTTTTAGTTTTGCGGCTAATTCTTAATTACGTGTATGTTTTTGTTTAATAAACATTTCAATTGCGATCGCGTTGAAATGAGCTGAAAAATCTTTAATGTTTCCTGGAAATTCAAAAGTATTTCGGAAATTTCGATGTTTTGTATATTTGCAACTTGTGCATTGTTCAACACAGCCAAAAAGTATTCAAATATTGAAACACTAAATTTGTTTATGCGTTTGGTTTAGATTACAAGGCAGCTCTGTGCGTTTACCATGAACCGCATTTGGTGGCGCCACCCACACACACACACACACACACATAGAGAAGTAATTTGGACAGCTGTATCTGTATCTGTCAGATACAAAATGTTGTTGAACTAAGGCAAGCGAGAGAAGGTCAATTGATAGCGTGGCCAATGCGTTTTATTCGCTCGCCTTTAATTGAGTTATAGGAAGCACACACACACACACACACTCTCGGATATATTATACGCTGTATTATTAATTATAATCAGCAATAATTATACAATTTGTTGTGCAATTTGGCCGAGAGAATAAACACTACCTGACTGACAGACCGACTGACGACAGAAAGCCACAAGCCAATTTATCATCTACTTTTTTGTACTACATAAATCTTTTTATTTTTTTTTTTGATTTTGCTGTATCTTTCAGAT
Source organism: Drosophila sulfurigaster albostrigata (assembly GCF_023558435.1). Classification (NCBI taxonomy): domain Eukaryota; kingdom Metazoa; phylum Arthropoda; class Insecta; order Diptera; family Drosophilidae; genus Drosophila; species Drosophila sulfurigaster. The sequence continues at coordinate 46,944,572 of NC_084883.1, forward strand.
ACTTTCGTTTTTAAGCCGAAATGAGGCCAGCAGCAGCAGCAGCATCCGCTTGTGAAGAATTAGTCACAAATGTGTCAGCAGCAGCTCTTTCAGCCAATTAGCTATTTGGACAAACGATTAGCATGAACAAATGGCTCGTCTTAAGATCCGCCCAATTTAGGAGAAGCTTCCCAATTCCCATTCAGATTCATCCTGATCTAAGCGCTGATTCATCGAGTGTGGAAAATGTGTCTTCAATTACGCGCTCGAATTTAGTAAGTACGTTTTGTATCTTGTATCTGGTGCGCTGCCTTGTGAATGAATGAATGTTGTGTGTGGCATGACTTTCGCCTAACTTGCATGACTCATAGTTGTGAATACTTGTGTATCAAGTCAAGCCAATCACAATCACAGCGCCATGTGCATCTGAAAAGGTTTTGCATTGTACTTTGGTGACTCACACGCTTTCTGGGGCTTTCTCAGTGTCTGAGAATCTAACAGAACCAGTCATATTGGCGTCGGTTTTCCAGAGGGCCCAAGGCGCATAACTCAAATGCCGTGAGAGAGTTTTTTAAGTGTCTGTTTTTGTTTTCTGTGTTTTTTTTTTTGGGCGTCCGTCGCGCATGCGCCAATGATTGTCATTATCATCAAGCGTCATTCGTTTTGGTATTTTGGTATTTCGGTCGCATTTCATTTGAGTTTTTCATGCGTAATTGATTTTTATGCACATCCCAGAGAGAGAGAGAAAGAGAAACCCTTTTGGGAGATTTAAATGCAAAGCGTGTTAAACACGTTTTCACATTTGATTTATTTCGTTTGGACTTGGAATTGGGTCATTCGACTTTGAAGCGCGCTGAGCTTCCAGAAATACAACTTTGTACAATTCTTTAGATTAGATTCAATGCGGACAATTTAATTTGAAAATAGAAGGGAATGTAGCGCTGTGATTGATAAACAGACACTCCAATTGTAATTTATAGATTGCTTAACAAGCCCCCGAGAAAAAACTGCGTTTGACATACAAAAGCATTTCATGCTGATGATGATAGCTCTAACAATAGTAACTAAATGCGTCTAAACTGGTCGCAACTTGATATGGATTTATAGCATGTTAGCTACTTTGGCTTTGTCATTACAATATTTATTACCATCTCATCGGCAGCTCATTAATTTCCCAGTTCTAATACCGTTTCAATGACTAAGCCTCAGCTTATCAGCGCAAAAGATCTTCATCGTCGACACCTTCCGAGTTTGCCTGAACAGCATCCGCCTTTACAACGTTTTGTCATAATTTCCGACATGCTAATGACAACAACTCTGAATCTGAGTTTGACTCTGAATCTGAATCTGACTCTGACTCCCCCAAAAATTAAAAACCAAACGACCTTATCAACAATTGCCACTGTCCCTGAACTTCTCAACTACGTCACATGTCAAGTATTTTATGGTCAACGAAAAAGCGCAAAGCAGCGACAGCAGCAGCTTATTGTTTTAGCATTAGAAATAATGATAGAACCCAGAAAACCAGAAGCCAAATGACATAATTGTCATTATACGCTCTATACACTAACTGAAGGTAATACAACTAGAAGACTATGGAGATATTAAAGCATTTAAAAGTATAAGAATTACATTTTAAGAACTTGCAAACAAATTTAGAGTTTCAAAGTGAATCAAAATTCATGGAACAAGAATCTTTAATCAAATGTTGAGAGTAAATAAAACCCATAAAAGATTTCAAAGTTTTTAAAACTTAAATACAAAAATGTAATATACGAACATTTAGATCTTCAAATGACATAATTGTCATTGTACGCTATACGCTAACTGAAGGTATTACAGCTAGAAGTCTATAGAGATAAATACTTTATACAAAATTTATTATTATAATGCAAAAAGTAGAAAGAAAATCTTCAGTTTGAGAGCTTTTCTATCTTTAAAAAAAGTTTTGAATCAGATTTCAATCTTCAATCCTTTTAAGATTGAACATATTATATTACTACGTTCTATACTATACTATAATAAAAATCTTGAGTATAAGAATTTTCATATTTTGAAAAACTGATTGAGACAAGGTTTTCAACAAATCCTCTAAAGGATTAAAATGTTCTAAGAACTATAATAAAAATATTTAATTTGAAAAATTTGGAACAAGTTTTTATTTTAAATAAGTTCTTGAATTGAGGTTTCCAAACTTCAATCAAAATGTAGCTTTGAGATCGAAAATATCTTCAATTTTGCTTAAATTTCAAGAAGTTTAAAATTTTGATCTTGATTTAAGAATATTCTGTGTTGTATTTTGTTAATTGATGATTATTTTTCTTGCTTTTAGTATTTGATTTTCTCTGTATAAAAAAACTTACTTTCTTTCATCCCTAAAACACTCTTTTCATAACAGCTGCTGGAAATAATTTGGTATATTTTGTATATTATAGTACATTTTTAATGTAATAGTATATCGATATACCAAAATATATTCTTCTTTTTAGCTTAGTATTCTTTTGGTATATTCAAAATATTACCGCTTTCTTAATTTTTCAGTATATTTTCAGTATACTCAAAATATGATCGCACTATATTGATTTTATTGACTTTCCTTTTATTTTTGCACTTTAAATTCACCTCCACTTATGCCCAGTGAGAGCATTTAGCATTCGACTATCTCAACTGCGCTGCATTCTTTTGTGTGTTACTGCGATTGTTTGGATTGTTGTTTTTCCGTTTTTGTGTTTTGTTTTTTTTCGTTAGTCTTTTGTTATTGTTATTATTGTTTTGTGCTGTTGCTGTTGCTTTTGGCACATTAAATACCACAGCTGTAAATACCACAGCGAGACGAATTTGTAATTGAAATGGTAATTGAAATTAAAATTGTGGCAAACGCCCCCGCTCAGGAAGCGGGTAACTCGGTTCTACGATTAAAGATGACCTCGTCGAGCGACTAAAACCGAGTGGAGCTCAAACTTACCTTGACAGTGGGCAGCTGTGTATTGACCTTCATGGTTGTCTTGGGATTGGGCAACGTTTGTGACTCGAATGGAGTTGATTGTGGAGCTTTCACTAGTTGCTCGTATTGTTGTTCGATGGTTGAGATGCCGCAATTTGGCGTCGACTTTTTGTTATCTTTGGAGACACAACTCGATAAAGATAAACGTCGAGCGCTGCCAAAGCGAAAAGTGCCACCGAAAGTAGCTCCTGATTTCCTTCTGCTCGATTTATTGTTGCTGGAAGTGTTTTGCGATTGTTGTTGTTGTTGTGGTTGCTTTGGATCGTTGTTGATATGCAATGTTGTTGTTGTCTTTTTACACCACAAGCCACTCAAACGATTGCCCATGCTACAGCGATTATGATAACGTTTTTATTACACTAAACGATCGAAATATGAACAGCAGACAAGCGCAATTTCACATTCTCAACAAACTGAACAATTAATCAAAAATATTCTATCTATATTTTGTGTTTTATTATTGTGGAAGAAAGTTGGGAACGGCACGAAACGAGAACGAGGGAAGCGAGAACGAGAACCGGCGCGCATCTCAATTCGCCAAATACTGAGAATGGAATTCTTTCAAAAAACCACACAAAACACCAAAAACGTTGTTGTCAGTTTTATAAGCAGCTTTCATGTGTGTGTGTGTATTTGTATCTGTATCTGTGCTTGTCTGTGTTTGTATCTGTGTGTTGTTTGTGGTGTGTGCGTCGCTTTATTATGCCCGAAAAACACGGCGTCATCAGTGTGCGTTATGTGTTATACGTCGTATTTCGTTCTGTTCTGTTGTTTTTTTTTTTTGTGGTTAGTTGTGTGTATTTCAACAGTTCTCGAAGCGCTAACTTCCTTTTGCCCGAACATTTGTTGGCGTACTAATCGATTTTTTGTTGTGCCTCAGCTCAGCGACGATGACTCTCTCTCATTCGCTCTGAGTAGAAGTTCGTATATATTCAGTAGCAGCAAACAGCAGTACTCATTAATATACCCAGACCTGACTATACATACTAATATATATATACACACTATACACTATAGTTTAATGTTGCTTTGGCACCTCGACTTCTACCTGCACCTTCCATCCCATCCCATCCATTCGCGTATTCGAGTCGAGTATAATCTCCAGCTAACGACAGCGACAAGAACCACTCACGCTCACGTTTTCTGTGTGATGAAGAGCTTGTCAAATAGTTTTCAAAAAAGAAGCGACTGCATAGGGAGTGATCTGCTAGTGAATACCCTAACAGATCGTCAAGCAGAGAGAGCAGAATAGAGTATAATTTCTAGATAATTATTATAAGTTCAGTCTTCAGCGAAGTTATCCAAACTATCCGATATACTTTTCAGTTACGGACTAAATAAAAACTGGACTTTATCCAATTATAAAAAAAGAAGTGATGAAGTGTAGTTTGATATTTTATAAAAACCGTTTAACAGGAAAAATATGTGACTCTTTAATATTAACTATTAATATATTTAACATAAAACATAAGAATCATAAAGTTATCCAAGTTACAATATATATATATTCAGTTGCAGTCAAAATAAAACTTATGAACTTTAGCTCTTCTTATGGTAAAATATTTGTCTAAAAAGAAGAGTTGAAGTTTTCTTTCATTAAAGAATAAAAGGATTCTTTGATATTAGCTTTTAAAGTTGTTGACGAAAAGCTAAGACAGAGCGTGAACAAAAGTTTCTAACTTAAAAAATCCTTTAATTTGTATAGAATTAATAGAATATGTATTCACCGTTTTAAGTTTGATGTTTTGTTAAATTTTGTTCATAAGTCTTTCCCTAAGTTTAAACTACTTCAAAGATTTTTCAAACTTTCAACAGAATATTTTTCCTCTACTTATTTTAATTGAAATTCAAAGACTATATTTTGAGACTGTTGTGGTTTAAATTCAAATTGCTATTTAACCATTTGAAGTTTGCTTTTTTGCAAAATTTTAAAAAAAATTTAAAATTATGTTAGTTTCGCTGTAGGTGTAAAAATTCGTAAGTTTTGGGATAGGCTCCAAAAAGAATATTACCTTTAAAAGTTAATTTCATAATTTTAATTTAACCTGCCGTTTCTCTAATTAATAACTTATAGTTTAGTGAAATATCTAATAGTCGATGCTACCCGCTTTCCTTAAAACTACTACCGGATATAATAAACTAAGCACAAGGTGTAAAAAAGCGTGTTTAGTTTGCGTTGAAGTGGCAGCCGAATGCTCTACAGTTAAGAATAGGTAGAATACACATCTATTTCCTTTGTGAAGATTTCGCTGATATAAAACTCGAAATTCCCCCATTGAAATGATTGACTAAAATGTGTTGATATCAATTGTATTGTCAGCACCAAATGGGTCATCGAGCCTAAACTTTTAATTGAAATGTTAGCTGATAATCATTTTATTAGACTAACGTAATCACTTGGTTTAAACTGACTCACAACTGACAATCGATATGTGCGAGCAATCAGTCACAATTCCACAGATATATAATACCCAATAAACCAGCTGATCAAACCGATCAAACAGATCAGCGTAGCGCAAAGCACGAGCCAAAGCAAAAGCAAAAGCAAAGTAAAGAAAAAATCAAAACTCAAGTCAAATCGAGTGGCGATTATTCATATACCCATAACGTGCATAAGTATGTACAATATGCCAATAACTGGCCGTTAACTAATTTACCTGGCACATCGTTATTCGTTCGTTCGCTGTTCGAACAGAGTCGAGAGTCTAGAGTCTTGTTGTTGTGCCTGCTTCGTCGTCCACCGCGCCCCCTTTTATATTCAAATCTTGCTAAATATTATTTATTAATTAAGTTGACGCTATTTTCTACCTATTTACTGCCGCTTGCCGCTAAAATATGGCCAACCAGTCTCGCCTCTCTTCTGGGAGTGTCCGCCAACCTTTCTCCCCCGCTCCCTACCTCCCTCCCTTTGCCCTCTGGAGAGTCGCGTGAGCTGCGAAAGCTGACCAGAAAAGACACAAATGTGTTTGCAAAGCATTTCGCTGTGGGTCAACAGCGTATGCAAAATCACAGATAAGAGAGTAAACAGAATGTTGTGGGAGAGACAGAGAGACAGAGAGAGAAAATACCGCTCAAAGAGAGCGAACGGTACGTGACGTGAGCGAAAGAGTGTTACAACTTACATGAAGTGACCCTAGGGCACAACTCTATAAATAACTATTAGGCATTCTTTGTGGGTGTTTTTCATTAGAGTTGAGAGACGAAGCTGGTTCAAAGAACAAAACGTGCTAAACGGAACGAACCGAAGGAACACGGAATGGAACTAGAGAAATATTAATTGAAGCAAATAAATAAATGGAATTCATTGTACCATGTTTGGAGACAACTATAGATATATTTATTTGATCTTGAATTGGTATTAAGAATGTTGATTCGATTATTTAAAAAAGAAAGCTTAAGAAACAGAAAGAACCTTGAAGATTCGAAATGGAAGAAAACTAAATTAAATAATAGGAACCATGAGTGAATGTACGTATGTGAAATTTTATATTTACAAAGTAAAATTCCTATGTTTTATGATAATATTCGTAGCACTTTAATCTTCTAAGGTTACTTAAGAGTAACCAATCGATGATCCAAACAAAGTTTTCAAAACCGAAACGAACCTACAGAACATAAAATACTAGAGTTAACTAACTAGAGTTAACTAACAATGATAACATTATGAAATGCATTCATGTAAAATTCCAGCATTTAAATTATGTAATTTTAATTTTCTATGGGATACATTTGATCAAAAGTGTGCCCAATCGATGGTTTATAGAACAGACCCTATAAAATAGAACGAGCCTTAGGAATACGGAATGAAACTATTTTAGATTCATTTGGTAAAGCAAATAAAACAAAAAGAAACTTTATAATTTTGAAATACATTGCGCATAAATTTCCCGATTACCTTCGAAAATTAATGATTTTAAGAGTATGCAAACGATGATTGAAAGAACAAAGTTTAAAGAACGAAGCAAACATTCGGAACTTAAAGTGGAATCATGTCAAATTACTAAAAGAAAACTTTATGAAATACTTTGCAATACTTTATGGAATTTGTAAAGCATGAATGAATTGTTATTTTTGTGATTTCGAGCTAAAACTTAAGTTTTCCCAGAAATACATTTTGTTCATAGAGTATGCTATCAGTAGAACGAACTAGGCTATAAATTCATATATGTACATCCATACACAACAATTGAGTGGATACGAGTATGTATAACATAGATATGAACATGGAAATATGTTTAGAATTTTATAAAGTCTTTGTTTCATAGAGATAGTCTGAGTTCTACGAATAACCAATGAATTCCCTTTGTTTCGTAAGACTTTATCTTCATTTCAAGTTAAGGAGTTGGTTTATATTTATTTTCAATGTCATAGATTTAGATCTTTTTGTAATATTAAATGACATTATGTAATTTCCCATTAAAATGCCTCATTTAGTGTTCAAATATGTAGCTGAGTTATTGTAAAAATGTATATCAAATGTAGTACTCACATTTCCGTAGCTTCTCATGCTGTTGGGACTGAGGCTGAAGAGTCTGCCCAGCTGATGATGATGAGTAGGAGAACCGTTGCTATTCGCTGGCGAAATGGCAGTGCTGATGTCCGTGAACAGCGGCGAATGCGAGTGATCTAAAAGAGAGTAAAATAAAGTTAAGTAATCGAAGGAAATCTCAGAGTATAACTCAAGGACTCACCTGCCAGCTCCAAAGCAGGAGACATGTCCTTGGCAAAGGCAAACAGATCGTTGTTGTTGCGAATGTCCGAGGAGTTGAGTGTGAGACTCGGTTTGCGCACACCTAGAAAACTAGATGAGGCCGAGGAGCAGGCGCTGCTCTGACCGCCATTGCTCGTCGATCCATTGTAGAAGAGAGGCGTGCCACTTGTGGGCGTCACATTGGGCAACTTATGCGACTCCAAAGGCGACGCAGACTTGGGTATAAAACTGTTTCCGCCACTCGAATTACAGTTGTTAGTGCCTGACACTGAAGTGTGTCGCTTCAAGAGGGGAGCGGGAGGCAGTTGAGAAGGGGACTGGCGATAAATGTTGCTGGTCTGCGCATGTGGCAGAGAAACCGAGTCACCCTGTTGCTTCGGTATCGCCAGACGCAGAGTTTGCCTCGCTGCTAGCCTACGTGCAGGCGCAAATTTATTTGCTGCCTGTGTGGAATTATTATTGCTGTTGCTGTTGTTGTTGTTGTTGCTGTTGTTGCTGTTGCTGCTGCTGCTGTGGTGAGCTTGCGCCGCTGTGCTAACGAGCTGTGGTGAATTCATTTTGTTTACGATCGCGTGCGACGAACGAGAGCGAGTGAGAACACGCGGCGTATGCGCAATTTTTCTTCTGACTCTGTGTCTGTTTATCAATGAATTCGTGTTTGCTATATGCTTTTGTTTGTTGTTGCCGCTTCATTCAGCGCCGCACTGCAGTTGCACAATTACATAAACAGAAAAAAAAAACGGAAAACAAAAATAAACACAACAAAATTAAAAAGAGATATGGTGAGAGAGAAAGGCAAACTTTTTAAATGTTGAGCAAACAAAAAAAATAAAACAAAAATTGTGTGTGCTGTGAGAAGTTCTGCAAGTCGAATATTCTGGTTGTTGCACCTTGGGACGTGCCCCTGATGCGCGTCCTCAGCGCCTCTGTGTGACCCACTTTGCCACTTTGCCACAGAAATGCAGCCAACACCTTTTCGGTTAAATATTTCTTTTGGCACGCTTAATTTATTGTTACTGCTGACTTGTTGTTTTGCTGTTCTTTTGTCTTTTTTTTCGTTTTTATTGTCGTGGCTCCGCTGTGAACTTGAGCTTTACGTGGTCGGCTTTAATTTGGATGCCGACATTAAGACTGAGACACTCCGAACTCAGACTGCGACTCTGTCTCAGTATTTTTTTTGGTTTTTGTTTTTCTGGCACTGAGAAATCGCGTCGCGTTGCTCAATTTTCGTGACTTGCGTGGGAGCTGCCATAATAGTCCATATGCCATTTAATGGCGTGTTTAATCTGTAATATATATATGTATTGCATATATATATATACACAGATATAATACACAGAAAAAGACAGCCACGAAAAATGTATCCATTTTAGTTTAAATTGCACACGCTAAATACTTGGAAACGTAAAATGAATCTTATTGCCGCCGCCAGTTATTCAGTGTTCATATATGTATGTAAAAGTGCGTCGGTTGATCGGATCTGAGAACTGAGAGAACTGAGAACTGAGACTCCAAATAGACCTTGAACTCTGTCATAAAGGGTTGCGCTAAGGTCGCGAAGCATCTGTTTGAATCTGAATCGTAAATTAAGAGTTACAGCTGCTGAGAAATCTCTGTGCTTAGGTAACAACAGCCTCAAGTTTTGACTGTTAATAAATGTATAAAAAATGATTTAAATTTCTTTGATTTTAAATGCATTTCAGTTGTCAATCTGCAGTTGATTTAAATCAGTTTGATTGTCAATTCTGTGACTGCAGTTGCAGTCAAGCTGTCACTGCAATTGGCTGATTTGTCAGATTGATGCTCTGATTAAGTGTCAACAAATTTGGAATTGAGAACCCAAACAAAAATTATAGCAAAAAATGAATTGTAATAAATATTTTGCGAACTTTATAAAAAGTTTATATACTTTTTACACCCGCTACCCATAGGGTAGAAGAGCATTATAAATTAGTATGTAACCGGCAGAAGGAATTATAGTATATTTCGAAACTTATGGTACTATATCAATATACCAAATACAGCCCTTGGTCTATTTATTAGTATTTCTGTAGTATATTAATTTGATATATTTTAAAATTAATAGCGCACTGTTCTTTTTTTTATTCAAGATAGATAACGGGTATCTCACAGCCGAGCACACTCGACTATAGCTTTCTTACTATTTTAATTTATTTGGTGGGCAAAAATTTATAATTTCAATATTTGAAAAGAAATTCAGTAGAAGCTATGAAATAATTTGCCATAAATATTTTACGACGTAGATTTACGTAAGGTTTTTATACTTTCTTATAACCTGATATTTTTTTTTGACTGCCGAACAAATAGTATGATGATTAGTTGAGAATATTTGAAAGAGCTATAGTAAAAGTTGATAAATTTATGAATAAAATCATTTATGAATACCAAACTATATATATGGAATTTCTTAGTTTTAGTTGCTCTTTAAAAAAACATCAATTTTCAATTGTTTAATTGTCCAGGAATTTAATTTTTTTTTTAATTGGAATTAGTTAAATTTGAAACTTTTATTGAATTATGTTATACGAAATTCATTATTATATTAATTTTTCTTCAAATGCTTTATTTTGAACATGTTTAATCGGTTAAAAACAACTATAGTTTTTATTTTACCACAATCATTTCACTTTAACTGCATCTGAATTAGCTTTATTGCTCTTAAAATTTCCCAATATTCAAATGTTTCATTTAATATTAAAATGTATTATGATGAATTAGTTGTGTTACTCTTGGAATGCCTCAAATTTGAATTATTTATTCAGTAACAAGTTAATTTAGTTTACCCTTTCAATTATTTCACTTCAACTGCAACTGTTTCGCTTAAATTTGCATGTTAATTTTGTAGGTGCAGTTTTCAATATTTCGCTATGCAAATTGGTTACAAATTGACAGCGTTGTAAACTGAAACTGAAACTTTGACAACTACAAATAAAATCGAAAATTACAAATTGAAATCGAAAACATAAGTAAAGACAGCGATCTCTGTTTCAATTTGAATTGCAGTTGTTGTTTCAATTAATCCATTGAGATTGACAACTAATTAGCAAGTTGTGTGTGTGATTGAATGTCAAACACTTGTTGCACACACACTTACACAGACACACACATACACATAGAATTGATGGACAGTGTCAGATTTGAGTGTCAAAAGTGACACGAGACATGGCTTGACACATTTGCTTATAGAGATTCTAATGAGTTAGCAATTCTTTTCTCAAACTGAACATAGTTGAATTTGCATAGCTGAAAAGTTGAAAAGATTGAAAACTCTGAAAAGAGAAGGCGAATGAAAAGCCGTCGGCCTTTGGCGGCAAATGCCTTTGCCTTTAACAGAGTTTTAGCTACATTTTTGTTGCATATTTGCACACGGATTTACAATAAATTGCAATTATGCAAATGACAGAGAGACACCGCAAAGCGAACTAACTTTTAAGAACCGGCTTGAACAAAAATCTTCGCAAAATGCCAAACATTAATCACTGAGATTACTTGGGCACCATTTAGCAATTATGCTTATTGACGGGGCGTGTCAATTGGCCAGATGATTAAACGACTTCGAATCGAATCGATGTGTTTTGTTTCGTTAGGTTTCGATTTGACTGTCCTGTTTCTAGTTTTGGGTCAAGTTCAAACAAAGCTGAGCAGGCTTTTCGCTTTTGGCATTTTGCTTTTTAGACGCTTCTCAGGCAGCGACATGAATGAGGAGACGCTCGACATACAGCGTCTCATGTCGTTCCAGACACTTGTGGATACGGATAAGCAGCTCTGTTTAGACAACTACAGTCAAGAGCGGATGGACGAGAAGCATCGCATGAATAAGTACTTCAAACGCAGCGAATACATAGCGAAACAATATCGCTGCGATCCGGCGGATAATGAATGCTTTCTCGCCTTCGATGTATACCCGGTTAACAACAAATACTGCGCGGTAATCTTCAGTCTGTGCGGCATCTCTTCACACTTTTTCTACGTGCTCTACTGGAGTGTGATCGAAGAGTCGCGACTGGAGGATCCGGAGAAATTCATCTGTGATCTTTTGGCCCACATATTCATCTCTGAAATACCCAAGCTGAAGAAGTTCTTGGTCAAGTTTGTTCTCTGCCGCAATTCGGTGATCAATGAGCGTGTGATCAAGTTGTTTGCCGAATCGAGAAAGACTGCAAAGTTGTACAACACATTTCCATTTATTTGTGAACCTTTGGATTTGCGGCATCATCAGTTGCACGATCCGTATACGCAACATGCCTGGATGGAGATATTGCAGGGCAACATCGAGCAGACAACGGTGCGTGAGATCTTCTCAAAGTATCGGGAAATCGCCATCGAAAAGGGCAACACAATTCTTCAGCAGTTTGTCGAGCAATTCTTCTACTTAGCACGCGACTTACTCGACAGCAGATTTCAGATAAATCTTCGACTGTGTACCATGGAGCGTATGGATAACTTTGAGCGCATCATAAGGGCGCACATGAAGGATTACACGGATAAGGTTTTGTCGCGTATGTTTGTCTTCGACCTGATAAGAGCTCTAATCCATATTTATGGCTTCTGAGAAGCAACTATTTTGTTATATAATCGATTTGGCATTCAAATTTTTTGTATATACCTAAATTCAATGAGTTTCCATCAGCAATTTTTCATCTTTTCTTTATATTCTTTTTTTTTTTTTTGATTTGAATAAATATGTAAACATCAATTCATCAGCATTCTGCTCGTTTTGTGTGCGTGGCCAGTTTCTTATGGCGACTTTGACACTCGCTGCTCAACTGTCAGGATGGCCGAGTGGTCTAAGGCGCTGCGTTCAGGTCGCAGTCTACTCTGTAGGCGTGGGTTCGAATCCCACTTCTGACAAGAACTTTTTTTTACATTTTTTAATTTTTATTGCGATTGTTTTATGTTGATTTTATTGTACATTCGACATTTGCAATTAGCCAAGAGTCGCGCTGTTGCTTAACCTGCATCACACATAGCGTACATAAAAATCTAAGCACTTAACGGCCGCCAATAAAAAGCACACACACAAATCTTATCTCTTAAACGTTGTTCAGACTTTGCGAGAGGGAAAAGTGGCATTAAAATGCATTAAACGTGCTACTAAGGTTTTTATCTGTGTGCGTTAACAAAGTGATTTATCAAATTGTCTGACCATGGCGTGGCAGAGTTCACACGTGCCACATTTTGGCAGTAGGAAAGAATACGACAACTAAAGTGTCTACTGATATCTCAACTTCACTTTTCGATTTAACCTGTTTTTACTGCTTGTTCAGATAGTAATATTCAACCATTACTGATAAAAGTAAACAAAACACATTAATGTAAAAAAATAGCTCAGACCTTGTACGACAAATGCTTTAATTCGATTCCAATTTCGATTCTGTTGACGCAGTTGCAAGTCAAGCATAATATTTTTTAATAATAACAGAACTGACCCAACCAAATGGCATTGAGCCCGTGCCCTGAAAATCGAAATCGCATTCACAACTGTGTCAACTCTTTGTTTATAAACAAATGCCACAAGATATTGCAATAGTATTTCCCTTTGTTTTCTTTTTTTGCTGCACTTGACAAATACAGAAAAAAACGGTGTCACATTTCACATTTCCCCACATTATATCATTATACCTTCTCGATTCGATCTTTGATCTTGTGTGATCTCGATTGATATTTGAAGCTCGCAAAGTGCACAAATGAAATATGAAATTGAAATTGAATTGAAAATTGCGTGCGCAATTGTTTGCTAGACTTGAGAGTTTGACCTATTTCAACGATTATAAAATTAATAACACTTATCAAGCAGAGAGCTCGAGAGAGTGAGAATTGCAATTTTCTCTGGGCGGAAAAACTGATTGCAAAGTCGCAAATTGAATTTGTGTTTATACTACAAATACGGCGATTAAGATTGAGGCAAAAGTTCAATGGCAAATGCGGAACATTTTTGCGGCATGTCAAAACATTTCATGCCATTTGGTTTTTTCCCCTTCAGATAAACAAACAATTAAATTAGTTTGAAATGCGCATGCATACTCGAATTATAGCGGAAAATACTCTCGCACATTCATCTATAAATAACCCAACAAAATACGATTTTTGATGTCGATTGCTATGTCGATGTCGGCATCAAGTCAAAGCGTTTCCCTTTGACTATGCAAAACAATGCTGCGTCTCTATTCGTTTTAACTTAATACAATTATAAGATGCATCGATTGTGCATTAAATTGACGCTGAAATTGAAAATGAAATTGAAAGCATAAGAAATATATTCTCTTATACACGGTAGAGTGAGTTTCGTGAACTTGTTTCTTCCCCACATAAATCAAATGAAAATGTCGCCAAGTGTCGAGAAACTCATTAAAATATCTTTGCAAAGACAACAAAAGCCAACAAAGTATCCCACAGTGTCTATCTACACAGAGAGAAAAATATCTAGATGTTGATTTAAGATGCTTTCCTAAAAATCTTATTTCAAAATGGTTCTTTTTAAAACGGAAAAAATCTTAAATAAGATTGTTTCAATCTAAAAAACTAACTTCAAGATTTTTCTTTATAAGATCGAAAAAAATCAAGAAAAAATCTTAAATTTTATCAAGATTGTTTTAATCTTAAAAAAAACAATCTTGAAATAAGATTTTTAGGTTGAAACAATCATAAATTCAAATTTAGATGATAAACATCTTTTTTAAAGATTATAATCTTGATTCGAAAATGTTTTATTATAGATTGAAAAGTAGATTGCAAATCTAAATTTAAGATTATTTGATCTTGATTTAAAAATTTGGCTTCTTGGTTCAATTTTAAAGATTTTTCCATTTTTCAAAAAAGAGTTTAATCTTTAATTAAGACTGTTTTATCTTCACATTTGAGTTATAATCAATCTTATATCAAGTATTCAATCTATAAATAATCTAGAACGTTTTATCTTGATTTAGGACTTTGCCATCTTAATTCAATTTAAAAACTTTTCCATTCTTGAAACTAGATTATAATCTTATATATAGAATGTATCATCTTCGCGATTTAGATTTTGCGTTCTTGGTTCAATTTTAAGATTTATCCTAGAAACAAAATTATAATCTGTAATTTTTATATTGGTCAATCTAGATTTTTTGCAAATTTTCGATTTCGATTTAAGAATTATTCTTCTTGGTTCAACTAAGAAATACAAACAATTTTAATTCAAGATTTTATTCTTGTTTTTAGTACGTTTTTTCTTTCTGCGTATATATCATAAATAATATAATCATTCACTCGAACCCAGTTGAGTAAAAAAAAAAATAAATAACAAAATACAACAAAAGACTACCGCCTCTAATGAGAGAGGATCGAAAGAGCGTTAAGTCTTCAAATGACACGCCCACAGAAAAACCGCAGTATTAGCGCCCTGATTTTTGTTGTAGAATGCGGGTTGACCCCATTTTCAAACTGGCCGCTGATTTCGGAACTTTTTTTTGGAAGCTTACCAACCAAGAGCTTTACTTTATTTTACATGGTTCTGTGTGGCTCTGTGACTAATCTCTTGTGGGGCTTGTTATTGTTATTGTTTTTATTTAATGACGATTGTGGCCTGAAGGCGCAGCCCATAACGGGCAGAGATAAGATTTATCTAAAAAGGGGAAATAACGCTGCCGTCCGTCGTCTGGCAATTAGTCGGCATTTGTACACAAGCAGCAGATCGAATCAGTTTAATTTGCAATTATTATGCCATAAAATTGCAGTTAACGTATTTATTTTAATACCGCTGCAGGCCAACCTCCAAGCAATAGCGATATTAACTGCCCATTAGTTGAATAATTTGTAATGCAGCCCATAAATTGTTGGCAAATTAACAACAACGCAAAAGTTCTAGCAGCACAAAGTGCACAGCAAATAAATGGGAAAACTCGAAACTAAAATCCCTTAACCGGAATAGAGATTTTGTGGTTGCCATAAAGTTAATATTTATAGCATGCTGTAAATCTAACAGCGTACATTAACAGCATAACAGCAGCGCGCACAAAAGCGGCTTTTGCTCACAGAGCTGCAACTGTCAGGATGGCCGAGTGGTCTAAGGCGCTGCGTTCAGGTCGCAGTCTACTCTGTAGGCGTGGGTTCGAATCCCACTTCTGACAAGAATTTTTTTTGTACTTTTTTTTAAATTTATTTTGATTTTTTCTACAATTGATTTACATTAATCCGACTGAATATTAAAAAAATACAAGTTGCTAAAACACATACACACATTTTAATGGACCGCATGTGTTTTTTCGTAATATTGTTGCGCTGGCTTCCTGGGTGTGGGGGGTGTGTGGGTGTCGTCTGTTTGACTGATGGAAAACAGCAGGCATTGACTGGAAGATTCACGTAGTTGCTGTTTTTATTCGCTAATCGCCCTCACAAACACAGTTGTGCACTGTTTTTTTCTGATTTTCGTACGAAAATGAAAACTTTGATTGAGAAATAACCAAAATAATTGAATTGATAACTCACAGTTGTTTGTACAATTTAATTACGCCGTCTTATTTATGTTTGTTCATTTATCTGCCGCCCTATTCGACTTTTATGTTGATTTTTTATGCGCATCTCGCACACTGATGTGCAATTAAACAAAAGCCAGACGATCAACACAATGTATACGAAACGGAGGCAGAGGCGATACTTTGTGTTTTTGCTTTGTAAATATTATACGTGTATAGAGAGATGGATTCATATTTGTCTTGGTGAAATTAGTTCGTAATTTCAATGTGCAACTCACTGAAAACGCAACTCATGCGCCTCACATAATCACAGGGAACTGTGCTTGCCGCCCCGATGATAAGCAACGGAAGCTGTGGTTGGAGACGCCGGAGACGCAACTAGTACAATATGGATGTGGATGTGGATGTGGATGTGAACGTGGATGTTCAATCGTGGATGCTACTGACGCCTGATGACTGTCGGCTGTTTGTTATTTGCTGTTTGCTGTTGTTTGACTGACTGACTGACTGCCTGCTTGCCTGCTTTGCCTTGCTTACTTGTTGTTGTTGTTGTTGTTGGGGTCTTTCTCGAAATTCCTTCGAGTCAATCAACCCGTCAGTTGTGGCGCTTATTGTTGTTGCTTTTGTTATTGTTGTGGTTGTTCTTTCTGCGTGCTTTTAGCTTTGCTTTCTGACCAAGCGACCGACTGTGTTCACTGCTCACTTTTCGGTCATATATTTTGGACGTCGCGTCCGTTGTATTTATAGACACATGGAACACACACTACACTACACACACACGCACACACACACACGAAATTTGAACGTAAAGATTTCGTAATTGCATAGCACAAGAATCGCGGGGGGAAATGCGTTTTGCCAACTGTGTGTTGTGACAACAATTAATAAATGCGGTAACAATATGGCACTTGACTCAATTGGGGATTGTCAAGGGAATCAAATTGTTAGGTACAATATTATTATTATTATATTTTTTGCGCCGATAAGCCAAGTGAAGCCCCCCCTAAAAAACAAACTACACTACACACGTAGTTCTCGACTCGCGTAACAAAACAAATCGAACGCACCTCGACCAGCTGTAACTTTCCGTTAAGACGAAATTTTCGAACCGACGCGTTGCGCTTTTTTGCTGTTGACTGCAGCGACGCAGTAGCGCAGTCGAAGGCAAAACAGCAGCGTCAAGCACAAAGCAGATCGCACGCTCATTGAGATTCGCCCCAACGAGAGAGCCGCTCTCTTTACGCTGACGTCACAGCGCAACAGCTGTTGTGCGCTGCAAGCACAGCGCAGTTGTGACGTCACGCACAGCTTTAGTGCGTAACCTGCACAGCAGCACGAAGCCTGACAAAGATCGCAAGAGAGCGAAAGCGACGACGCCGCGCAGCAGCAGCAACAGCGAGAGTGAGAACGACAGCGAGAATGAGAGAGGGCGCAAAAGCAGCGGCGTTGTTGTTGCTGTTCGCTCTGTGTGGTGCGCCGTAAAGTTTTGTTTTTATTTCTCGTGTCTTTTTATTTGTCTTGGCTTCTTCACTTCACTCACACACACAAGCAAACTGACAGCGTCAATCCCGCATGCGTGGGCAGCACACACACATACACACATAGAGAGAGCTTTGGCTTTGGCTTTAGCTGCACGTGCAGCGCGCCAACTCTCAAAGCAAAACCATAAACAAAACAACGCCAATAACAACAACAAGAGCAACAAAGACAACAACAAAACAAAATTGCATGGCTAATTAAATTTCTATTAGCCAAGCAGCAAAAAAGCAGTATTTAAACATGTTTTCAAATTGATTTCAGCTCGCTTTCTTCAGAGCTGTCGCTGAGACATTACGTATACGCCCCCATAATCCACACATACAAGAATATGTATGTTTGTGTGTAGAGCAGACTTATGAATTATTATTGCGGCTAAAAAACAATGAAACCTGTTAATTAACTTTGTACAAATTTGGCATAAAATGTCGCGACAACAACAATTAATGATTAATGTTCGCTGTGGTCAAAGTGTCTTCCCAATTGTCTGGCAGTCTGTTTTGAACTTGAAAGCGAACATTGACTCCGAACCAAGAGGAAGTCGAATGGAGTTTTTCCTTTTGGGCCAACTCACAACTTCAGCTATCCATCTAACTTGTCACTGCTCTTGTTGACCCACTTAACTGAGCCATTGTTATGCTAATTTACAAGCTGGCTGCCTGGCTGCACCCACTGCGGTTGCAGTAGTAAGTAAAATAAAGTCAAGTCAAGTAGTTGCTGCCACACCCCGTTGCTGTTCCATATATTTGATTCATATTTATACACATTGTGTCCAACTGACAGTAGCAAACACACACAAATTTTGATTGATGACTTTTGATTGACATTCGGGCAATTTGCTAATTTTACGACTGCAACAGAATAGAACACAACATAAAAAAATGGGTCACTTGAGTTCTCCTAGAACTATGCGTCTACCATTAATCACAATTTGAATTTATGCTCAAGCACACAAGCACAATTGCTGCCACAAACACAAACACAACAATGTTGAGGTACTTCATGATGTTTGGTCTGCAAAGTAAACATTATGGATAAATAACGCAAACTAAACTGGAAACTCGTATGCATTGGAAAATTTTATGCGTAAAGTTTAATTAACTTTAGCTGTCAGGTCAGCCAACTGATTAACATATATAAATGCCTATCAAATGTCTACAATCAAGCTATAAAAATGAAAATATCACTTGAACACTGTGAACTGAACGCAAAGCAACGTTCGCTTCGCTTCAAAGTCAAAGTGGAGCAGCAACAGCAGCAACAGTCGAAGCTAATTGAAATGCATTGAAAGTGCGTGTGACCAAGTCGCAAGCCACAACAAGTGGCAACAACAACAACTCCGTTGCAAGTTGCAGCTGGTGGTGCGTGTGAAATGTCAACAGCGTTTGGCCATTGGGGAGCAATTTGGCTGCAGGCTAGTTGACATTTCGTTCAACTAACTTAATTATTTTGCATGCCTCATTGAAACTTTAACTGAACTCAACAGTGGGTGGGCAGTAGTTGTTGTTGTTGTTGCTGTTGTTGTTGCTGTTACTGCTGTTGCATAACTAATCGAAATAAATATAAAAAGTGACAGTTGCCAATCTGCGGACTTACTCAGTTTGATGTATGATTTTGACCTCATTTCGATTACCTTTTATTATTATTATCAGCTCGATGTTGCTGCGTTGCATCGCTGCATGTTTCATGCCACAAACATAATTGTACAAAATGTAAGCCTTGTTATTGCTGCCTTTGTTGTTGTCAGTTGTCTGTTCACTGTTGCCTGTTGTCTGTTGTCTGTTCAACACACCTTTCCATGACGCGACGACGAGTGCAATTTGTCTTTGCCTGCGGGCGCCACATGCAATATTTCATTCTCAATCCCATTCACGTAGCGCGTAGGCTGCCCAAGTTCAAAGAGTTAAGTGTGATTGGGTAACACATGTAATACATGGCGTATACTCAACACAACTGTGACATACAACAAAAATACTTTTACACTGGGCAGAGAGAGGCACATTGAATGCCATTGGTAATTGAACAGCACTCGACCAAGAGTCAGGATGGCCGAGTGGTCTAAGGCGCTGCGTTCAGGTCGCAGTCTACTCTGTAGGCGTGGGTTCGAATCCCACTTCTGACAAGAACTTTTTTTGTGCACAATTTAATGTTTATGCTTTTTTTTAATTATTTGGAACATTTAATTGAACAAGTTATGAATCAAAAGTTATTTGGAACATTTAATTGAATCAAAAGTAAACCTGCATTTTTATTATTATTTTATTATTTAGGTCATTAAAATTAAACCGAAATCAATGAATGAAAGAAAGCTACCCATGTTCAATAAAACCATAATCTACAAACGTATCAAAAATATGCCACAAAAATACTACAATATATTGAAGAAATCCTTATGAAGGATAGATTTGGTAAGTAGGCGTTTTTTCTATACAAAAGTATTTCTTAAATAACTTCTACAATTTTCATCTGATCGCAACCAATTTTTCAGGTATTTTAAATACTATATTATTGTCATTATTTTGTACACCAAAAATCGCTCTAGCTTTAAAATTACTCTTGTTATTCGGTTTTCGGAAGTGGGCGTGACAAAATTTTGAAACAAAACTGATCTGTGTGGAAATATTACAAATGATGGAACAAAAATCAAAGCTCTATCTTTTACAGCCTCTGAGATCCAGTGTTTCATACGCACAGACAGACAGACGGACAGACAGACAGACAGACATGGCTGTATCGTCTCGGCTATTGACGCTGATTAAGAATATATATAGATTATGGGGTTGCAAATGACTCCTGCTGCTTATTACATACTTTTTCTGGATATACAAAGCTATAATACCCTATAGAGGGTATAAAATGTAAGAAACATAAGGAGAACAAGTTATTTTCAAAAAGACCTCACACGATTTGAAATAAAATTGCTCAGCATGCAAGTTATTTAGATTATCCCAAATCGCATTTAGATCAGTTGATCGCCCGCTGCAATTGCTTCAATTGCATTTGTTAACTGTGAGCGCCGTTGGCGCCATTAAGAATTACAAGTAAATCAATTTATGTGCGCCTTAATTGTCAATATTCTAATCACATAATCTGAGGCGGCCAAACCGTTTCGCCTTCAAGCATTGAGTCAAACATTAAGACCACACACACAACTTACAACACACATTGAGTGAGTGCTCCAATGATGATTATTATCGCAGTCTGGCATCGCTTAGGCACTTCAAGTCTTCAACGAATCATTCAGTCAATCAAACTGGAGAAACCGCTGACTTGTTCAATTTCAATTGCAACTGCAGCAGTAGTTGATTTGCTCTTGAGGATAAGACGAGTATTTTCAGACATTGGCATGATCATTAAAACTTGATGCGTAGGCCTGACTTGCCCTATTTGTAATTATACTTGATCATTAGCGGCAATCAGACGCATAAAACGCGGCATTCTCAAGTTGTGTTTGTTTATTTTTTATAGTCAAAAGTTTACGACAATTTTACATCATTTAATATTGGAGCCTATAAAAAATTAAAACCCTCAACTACTATTAAGATAATTTAATGGCCCCAAGGCGTGAAGCATTGAGCCGTTGAACAATTGACAACTGACTCTGCGGCTGCTTAGCAAAAACTGTTTACACAATTTAAATTGACATGTGAGTGAAGAGAAAAAAAAAACGAAGATGCATTATTATGAATGATGTGAGACAAGACAAACGCCTTATCTGCCAGCAACAGCATTTTTCTTTTTTGCAAACGTCTTTTTCGCCTTCATTATACAAGAATATTTCAACTATTGAAATTTATGGCATCCACAAGTTTTCAATTGATTGGCTTTTAAATAGCAAATTAAACGTGCTTTCAGCAAATTATTATTAATGCTCAAAAGAGCTTCAGTCACTCACTTCTCCCATCGATGTTGCATAGCTACCTCTTTACTTATAACACCTGTTGGTTGTTTATGCAAAGCTTTTAACACTTTTAATTTAATTTTGAATGGAAAACACTGTCAAATGAGCATTCCAAATAGTCGATGCAATTTATGGCAGGTAATTAAGATAAGAAAAATGATTATTTAAATGCAATGCGCATTCAAATTCTCTGAGTAGTATTTATAGTTTATCATTGAAATACGAAATTATGCATTTTTAATTCCCATCCAATAGATTGTGTCTCAAATTTCACTCGAATAGCTTTTCAAAAGCTTCGAGCGCCTTTATTTAACAGGCCATAAAAGCTTTTTGTAACGAAGCGATTTAAATTATGATCTCGTACCACGAAAAAAGCTTTTGGCCATTGAAGACCACCCTCGGCACTGCGGCGCTCTCTCTTTTGTAGGTGAGCGAAAAAGCTTCGACTCTGGTGAGTGAGAAAGCGCACAAGCGCTCAGAAACCAAGCTTACAAAAAACGAAAAAACGAGCCGCGAGCTTTTCGAAGAGCGGCAAAAAGCGTTGCGTTGACCTGCTTTCAGCTTTCAATACGTTTTTTACATTATACTTGAAATGACGCAGGCGAAACTTTTGGCAGTCTTTGAGATACCATGACGTAGCTTGGACAGAACGTAATCAAAGTAAGGCACACACACACACATACATACAAAGACACACTGTGTTTAAAGTTAAAGGCAAAGTGAAAATACAACAACAGCAAGAGTAAGAGCAATAACTATAACTGGAATTACATTTTAAACTGCAACGGCAAAAGAAGCAATTGAATTTTAAACGCCTGGCAATAGCGACGTTGTGAAAGCTCTTGAAGAATTCAAGAAATAAAGACACATAAAGAGCGTTGATAATTGTGACAGGCAAAAAAAAGCACGCCACACAACAGACAACGTGTTGTGAGTTGTTGTTGTTGTTGTCGTTGTTGTGACTGTTGCTGTGTTGCGGCGTCTGTGGCGTGCAGTAAGGTTATTCAACCCAAGACTAGCACAGCGGCTTCATCAAGAGCAAAAGATATTGTGAGTATTGATAACTATTAAGTTTTAAGTTCTTTTCATTTTTTATCATAAACTAGCACCAACTATGTATCAACTAATTTTGCAACATTCGCAATTTCGCATTCGCCGCGGCAGGCAAATCACATTCAACTTTCGGCAGCGGCAGCGGGAACGAGGCGTAAGCGCTGTTCTATCAAAGCTTTTACTTTTATATGGCTGTCTGGCACTCGCTGTGCACTACGCCGCAAAAGCTCTGTTCATTTTTGAATAATAAGATGAAACTGCAGCAGCGGCGTGTTACTGCCGAAAGCTGCACACAAGAGAGTGACTGACTGAGAGTCCGAGAGAGAGAAAAAGCTTTTAACGTTTATTTTTCGTTGTGTGCGACTCCGCGCGCTCATTCATTCGCTCTCATATTTCGTTATTATGCTCAAGTTAAATAGAAAAGTAGTACAGACACATGGCGCTAATAAATAGCCCAAGCATAAGCAGCCTCCTCCCACCTCCCTCTCCCAGCCATCTCTCTGGCAACCATTGTAAACGACGCTTTTGATTAAATACGTTTTTCGTAGATAACCTGACGGCAATAGAATGAGCAATCTACGCATTTGCAAAGCCATGTCGTTGCATCCCAGCGCGAATATAAAAGCTGAAACTCAGCCAGAACCCAGTTCGAGGATGTGTTTGATGGGTTGTGAGGCGAGTGCGACGGAGTTACGTCGATTTCCAATCCACGATGTCATTCGGTAAGTGAATATGCCCAATAATATCACACCACACACATAAATACAACATTAAATAAGTGGCCTTTTTACCGATCTACATTTAAACCTGTTTATGGAGCTCAGCTTTAACTTAGCCTTGCACTCGAGCTTGTTGCGCATCACAAATTCTCTTTTGCATACAAACAGACGCCTATGCTTGTATGTAAGTGTGTGTGTTTGTTTACAAATTGTATTCCAGACAAACCTTCTAGGCACATACAAACATACTTACATACAGGTATAGCAGAGAAAGAGCTTTTGCTTTTGGCATAGCCATTCTGGCGAGTCAAAGGTTATTGAACTCATAGCGCCCGCATCAACTTCATAGAAAATTTCAATGCCATGGCAAAAACAAGAGCTACAGCAACAGAAACAACAACAAGTACTTGCATGCATTTCTGTTGCAATTATGCGCATTGTGGGTGTGAGGGAAACAGCGAGAGCGCCAGAGCAGCATAAGAAGCTGCGTCCCACACACACACACACACACGCAGCTAGATATCCCCCATGAGTTTATTTTTAACTCTCTGGCGCTCTCGCTCTGGCACTCTCTTGTAATGTGCGTGCAAGGCGCTGTGCGCTCTGTTGGCCGTGAAGTTGTTGTTGCAAAAAAAGTTCTGTGCAGTGGAGTTGATGGCATCAGGCTGGAGTTTAAAGTGGACATACATAAATACAAACGTATAATTTTCTAACAAATATACATACATACATACGTGGAAGTGCATATGTAATTAGTTAATTAATTAATTGTGTGACATACGCATCTGTAGTTAATTAATGTTAAATTAAGTAATGCAACTTGACTATTTTTTGGTCTAGCCTAATTGCTTTAGTTGTGTAAAATAAATAAACAGAAGCAGCTCTTGTTATTACTGCTTATTCGTGTTTGGAGAGTGGGGGAAGTCGAAGCGGCAATTGTGAACGCCGGCACTAGACGCAGCAAACTTCCGCTCTCTGAGAGCCGCATAAAGTAAAGCAGTGAGAGAGGGAGTGAGAGCGAGTGTAAGAGTAGCGAAAGCAGCACACACATGCAAAAACACAGACAGAGAGAGCGAGAGAGAAGCAGTGCATTGAGCATAAAAGCGCTTTTTTCAGCGACAACTTTTGGCGGCCATGGAAGAACTTTTCATTCGCATGGCGTTTGTGTTTGTGAGAAAGAGCGAGATGGGATCTAATTTTAAAGCTGCACAGGAAAAGCACGACGAGCAAAAGAACGAAACTTCAATGCAGTTCTTTACAGTAAACAAAGAACTTCCGAGGCGATCGCACCGTCGAGGAGCGCGCTCGAGTTTCGTGTAATTTTTTTTGGGGTAAAACTCGAATCCATACAAAATAAAACGTCGCGATTGTTGTAGTAGTGTTTATTGTGCTCTTTACTATTCAATTTGAAAGCTTTCTTGTGAAGAACTTTTACAATTGCTACACAGTTTGTGTTGTTGACCAAAGCTGAGCTTGCATTTCGGTGCGCCAGAGAGTCATGTTGCATTCTTACGCTCACGATCTCACTAACACAAGCACACACACATTCACACACACAATACTTGCAATACATGCGCATGCAACTTGTCCACTGAATAATCAACAATTGTAATTCCTGCAGCTGCAACTATTGGCTGCGCCATTTCGGAGTGAGCGAGCAACTGGTAAACGAACTTGGTGGCCTGAAGAAGCTGCGCATCTGCTGCCGACACTTCAGTCAGCGCAAGGCAATGGCCAAGACGCGCATCAAGACGACGCCGTTGCGTGGATCCAAGCACATAATCCCAGCAACAACAACAGCAGCAGCAACATCTGCTAAGCCCATGGCTGATAGCACAACGATAGAGCTGGTCGATGTAAGTGCAAGTTCACATCGATAACGATAACATCGATAACCTTTTCTCCTTTGCAGAGTTCCAGCGGGGATTCCCAAAAGCAACAGACAATGCAGGAAAAGTCTGTGACTACCATAACACCGCTTCCACAGCGTTCACACTCCATCTGCTCGTCGTCTTCCGTCTCCAGCGATGTGCAGTCCATAAGCTCGGACTACGAGGCGAGTATGCCGCTCTCGGCACTCGTGAATGCACATGGTCAGAATGGCACTGGGAAATCTGCCAATGGAGTGGCCAAGAAGCGCAAACTGTATTTGATAACCGAGAAATCGGATGAGAAGAATGCCAACAGCGGCGTCAATGGACAAAAGCGCAAAATGTTTGTTGTAGTCGAACAGGAAAAGGATACGGCTGCCAAGAAACTGATGATTGTCACAGATAAATCCAAAGCGAATATCACAGAGCATTTGGAAAAGTTTCTGCCCGAAATACTCAGCTGCATTCAGGGCAAGGAACAGGCGCAGGCAAAAGCCAAACATCCAGCTATCAAACAGGAACCAACACCGACACCCGTTGCTCACAAACCACACATCACGTTGCCGCCCAAGAAGAATCCCACAAACTTCATCAAAGTCGAAGGAGCACCCGGTGTTGCGCTTCCTGCCAGCGTTTCCATCTTACCCGTGGACTCCGAGCCCATCAAGCCACCATCGTTGTCGTCGCCCTCGCCAGCGCCGCCGGAGACTGAAACCAACATAAATCTATCACCGGATTTCCGATTCCTTATGAAGATATTGCCCAAACTGGAACAACTGCCAGAACCGCACAAACAGCACGTGAAGCGTTCCATACAGATCTTCGTGGAGGAGAGCTACAGCCATTATGGCAAAAAGGATTAGCCCCAAAACAAAGCAAACACACACAAACACAGTTCACTTATCATTTTAGTATTCCTTAGACTTTAGTCTTCGTTAGTCTTTAGCTTCCCGATTAAGAAATAAGTTCTTAAAAATCATTTCAAATATTCGTTGTTTAAGACTGATGCAAAAGAAACATATTTGTAAGGCACCGCAGAGTTGGTGCAACACCCTAGACATATAAGGTACAAATTTTATATACTACCTACTATATAGAGCCCGATCAGAGAGGAAAGGCATATACTTTTATAACGTATTTGTAGCCATAAAACACATGAAATCTGAATAGAATATACGAGAGCTTTTAAGCCAAGAACTGAATTAATCAACTGGTGTTTTATCAATGAATGTAAATAGAGATTTATGATGAGAATTGTTTATCAAATTATAGAACTCGTCCTGATCTAGAAAAAGAGCCATTTCCGGTCCAAATTGACAGGGAACTATCGTAGTTGTTATTATTTTGGGTTTTATGTACTATTTTTATTGATCCTGATCCTTGATATCCTTGCGAATCCTCAAAGGACTCATATACTTATACTCTCCGCAAATAGTTCTATCGAATTGCATTTAAAAATTTTAAAAATCTCGCAAAAAATTTTTTTTGAAAATTTTCAAAGGGGGTGGCATAGAAAAAATGTCCTGAAATCGAAAAATCGGTTGTAACTCAGCCATTTGAAGGACTAGAAGGATGTCCTTTGGCAGAAAGATAGTACTTACTTAGAGTCGTAAGAATATGTAAAAAAAAGGACGAAAGTCCTTACAGGAGCTGAGAAAAACGGTAATTTTCGTATACAAAAAATAGGCTCTAACTCGAAAGTCCTTGGAAGGATCTGACTGAAACTAGAATTAATCGACATTGCTTGAGAAGGACTATCAACTGACCAAAGGACATCCCGATTGTCCTTCTAGTTTCTGAGATATCAAGGATTTTTGGTTTTTGACACTTTTCTCAGCGCTTTTTTACTGAAATTTTACAAGTGTTGGATTCTTAGATGACCCCATATTTTTTTGATGCCAATCGAAAAAGTAAGGCTACACGAGCTCAACAAAACATGTCCTGCCAAAATGCGCAAGGATATGGCCAAGTTATGAAGGTTTAAAAATTCAATTATTCGATTTACTCGACAAGTTGTTTTTTGGCGCCATCTGTTGTGCTGTAGCGGTAGTTCCTTGTGGCGCCATCTATTGCGTTCTATTGTAGTAGCGAAACGCTAGCAAAAAGTGCACTGCTTCATGGTGTCGTACGCAAGCAGTGCACGCAACAGAAACAGCTTGCTATTTAAAAAAATAACCGTCACCCAGTAAAAAGAACTTTTGCGATTTGTTTTCGTATCTTTTGTTTTGCATTGTAATTCCAAAGAACTTTATTTAGTTTGAAAGCATTTTGACTGTTTTTGTTTTCTTTTTCGTTTGAAATTTATTTGTTTTTTTTTTTTCAGTATTACGTTATAATAATATTAGTAAGTCTAATGCTTGGTTTCTTTTGGTTTTATTAGTTAATACAATGGTTAGTGTGTGGTATTATGTTAATTATGTAATTCTGAAAAATTCTGAGGGTTTTGCTCATTTAATAATGTACATTTTGTTGTTACATTCGCATACACATACATGTATATATTTATATTTATGCGAAGTAACGTATCAATTGAGTTAGTGTATTAATGGTTAATGTGATGCTTGTGTGTGAGTACATCATACGAGTACATACAAAGATAATATAATTACATATATACAGTTAAACAATGCTTTGTTTAATATACTTTCATTCCGTTCTAACGTTCTCGATTTGCATCTGCATCTGGAGAACCCAAAGATTAAAGGACATTTTGCTCAATTGCGTGCAATTTTGTTTTGTTTTTTTTTGGGTTTAGTGGGAACTTCTACTTGAGAGGATTTTCATTATACTCACATAGTGTTGTAAATTGTTGATCATTTCATCAAAGTGTGCTACAATATTTTCACATATACATTTATAGAGTTGTTTTGCGTTATATAAATACTATATATTCTTTTCTTTTTACAACATTTATCGAATTTCCCATATATGTATATAAGTTTTATGTATGCCCCTATATATCTTAATAATGGATAAGCTGAAGAATTCTACCTTCTGTATGTATTGTTTATGGTATTGTTAACTACTCGTACATTCTCTGTTGTGTCCTACATAAGTATATATATATATTTCTTCGGGGAGTTGGGATTTCTATACGACAAGTTGGATGTGGCTAACTGCTGGGTATGTATATAAGAAAAGTACACACACATCGGCTTATCATCAATGAGAAGCAATCACAAAGTTTTTTTTCTTCTATATAGTTAATGTATCATGGTAATTTTAATTATTATAGTTTTCTTTTTGTTATTTTCATGTATTTACACAAGTTTCGCATAGAGTGCACAAAGCGACCCCGCATAGCATTCGCTACAGGGTATCTCTAGGTTGTGGGCTAAGCAACTACGAGTACATTAATCATAATCAGAAGTTCAAATTAGCGTGATTTCTGCTTTTTACTTTCATTTCTTTTCGTTTTTTTGCAAAGCTTTTAGCGTGTATTCTACTCACATTTACATCAAAAATTTCCCTTTATCGTTTATATTGTAATCGTATATGTATTTGTTGTTGTTGTTGTTAGGGGTTAAAAAACTGTGTCACAATTTCTACAAACAGCCTTTTGTTAAACATGGTAAACGTACATTTAGTTATGTATGTTGTATGCAATATGTTTTCTTTTTTTTTTTTTTATATTTTGAATTAATTGTTTTACATTTAAGTAATGGTGATTTTTATTCTTTACATATTCTGTTTCTTTTTTTTATAACCTGAGCGCAATTTATTCTCTGTTAAGAAAACATTTATTATTTTTACTATTATTTGTTTAATGTCTGCCAAAAAGTTGTTGTCTTTCTTTTTTTGGTTAATTCTGGCACAAATGTCGTTTTATAATCGAGTTCAATATTATATATATAATACTTATTATTCTGAGAGATATTCAAAAGCTGCCTTCGATCCAAAGGACATACATTTCAAATGTGTTTTTTTAGATACCTGTATTTGGAATAATCTGTTTTGAGTGTTTCGAGTTTGTTTTGTTTTCGTTCTTTTGCAATATTGTCCATACATACACATATATTTATAAATATAAGTATATATCGTATATTTTAGTAGTGCTAATTCATGACAAAAAACACAAAAAAAATGCATACATGTATTTATAGCTATAAATTCTAATTGCAAATGCATTGGGTCTGTGGTTTTTTACTAGACGGTCTTCGGAAACAATTTCCCTCGCCTCCAAAACTTCGAAGGAAAGTTTTATGTTTTAAGAGTTGTTAAGAAATGTTGAAATTCAAAGAATAAAACAAAAATGTTGTCGCTTTTTTTTATACAAACAGTTTTACACAATTTTATTTCTCTCTCTCTTTTTCATCTCGCTTCTCATTCTTCGTCTGCAGCCATTATGAAAACGTTAACTCGTATATATTATGTAGGTTCTACTATATAATTATATATATATATATATATTTAGTACTGCTCCACAATTGGTTTAGGTCAAAATACTAATGCAGTTTACTTAGTCAACTAACAGTTAAACATATATTTTCAAACTTATTGAAACATAAGTTATGAAATCCCAAGAATTAAAATAGACAAATTAAGATTATATATCTATATATATATATTTAAATTTTAATGTGTGTGTTGTGTGGTTGTCGGGATTTGAATTGAAAGGAGTGCAAAAATGTACATGATTCGAAATAGAGCACATGATGATATAATAATCATAATCATAATCGTAATAATAATAATCGTATCGTATAGTATTAATTATATTAGTTGATTTCGTTTCGCTTTCGTTTAAACTTGTAGAACTAAACACTAAAAAAAAAACTAGTTGCCGCTTAAGAATTAAGTGTATGGGTGTTATATTATATCATATAAGTATTGGTGGGGTGTTAATGTTATGTACATGGTGCCTACATAAGTCCGATGTCGTTATTCGTTACATAATTTGTTTAATAAATGATGTATGTATGTAGTTTGTATGTATGTAAAATGTGTTGTTGTTCTTCTTAATCTCTAATGTAGATGATAATTTTGCATTGTATTTCTTGCCTTTCTTCTTCTTCTACTCGTTTCTTCGTTTCAAGTAAGAATTTTTTAATAACTAAAGGTATTTATATATTTCAGAGTGTGTATGTGTGTGTATAGGTGTGTGTGTGTGACAAAGATTTGTAGTCTACATATTTGTGTTGTATTATAAGACAAAAAAATCGTTATATTTCTAAACAAAAGGCTATGTTAAAAAATCGAAAAGAAATCGCTTACAACCAAAGGACGGGATTTTCAACTATGTATTTCCCTCTGATCATATCTAAGCTGTTGATTTCCTTTTGCTTTTCAGCATAATTTTCGTTTTTCCTTTTTTGTTTTGTTTTTGCTATGAGATCTCCGTGAAAGTTTGAATTCATATTTATTTATTTTTTATTTTGTTTCTTTACTTCTCGCGTTCTCTTTCTCTTTATCATCATCGTAAGCGTACGCTAAATTAGTTAATGCCATATATATAAGTATATCTCAAGTATAGATCATATATATCGATATAGTTATATAATGATGTAAAACTACATACATAAGAAAGCAGCACAGTTAAAGAGAGTTGAAGAATTGGGTGGAAATAGTTTTTAAAGTGAGCGCACAAATTCTACAAATTTTTCGAGTGTTTTTCTCTTTTTTTTCTTCTAAACTTTGAATGATCAAAGATATTAAATACAAATACGCACACATATAGATTTATACACATGTATATTATAATATTTGTATATATATATATATATGTTCATATATAGTTTGCTACATTAATACATAATTTAAGCAATACGAATTCAAATTTAAATTTCAACTTCAACTTTATCCAATTTCGATTTCGATTTTCATTTTCTTATTCTTTTTTTTATTGCATGGGTGCGCTTGTCAACATCTCTTTTATAAGGAAATGAGATAACTCAGTCTTAAACATACATATGTATATATCCTATATATTTTGTAGCTTGAATCTAAACGAACGATGAATGTTCATATTTCTTTTTTTTTTACTATAGCGTTTAGTTGGCATGAGCATTTGTTGCTACTTAAAAAGAAGAAAAAGTTGTAGAAATTATGTCGAGTGTGGGGAGAGTAGAAAGTGAAGTGGAAGGAAGGAAGGATGGAAGAAAATTAAACTATATTACACTTTAAAATAATGCAGAGTATGTAAAAACTAATTGAAATAGCACGGCGTCGTTGATAGACACGCACAAACACGCACGCACGCGCTCAAACATGCACAATCACGCACGCGCACAGAGAAAAAGGCAGTGTGAATAAAAAGTTTCGAATGAGATTTGGCTGTGACTGTTGTTGTTGTGGTTGCCCCACTCGCTGCGAATGTTGTTGTTTTGTGTAGTGTGGTGTGGTGCGGTGGTGAAATGCGGTGATGGTGGAGGGTGAGTGCTGCTGTGGTGTCCATTGCAACTGTTGAGCGCCTGTGCACATTCACTGGGGGGCAGTGTGTCGTCCACTTGTTGTTGGTTTTGTTTTGTGTTTTATTCTTTAACTACCATTCGCAATTTATACGAGAAACATATTGTACAATAAGTTCAAGTTGAAATGTGCGTGTGCTAAGAACTAAGCAACTAAAACCTAATTGTAATCATAGTACGAGTAATCATAATAATAATATTCATAAATTGTCATTAACTAAGAATTAGAATTAGAATTAGTACAAATTAAATTGGTTAATTGCATAATTGCTTGAATTATGCTTTATAATCAGTCCACAGTTAAAATGTTTTTCGATAGTTTGTTTCCCATAACTTTTAACTAAACTCTTTTCATAATTGTTGCCTTGTTTGTTTTGCTTTTTTTCTTCTATTTTACATACAGAGACAGAGACAGAGACATAGACACTGACACACATACATTTCTTTTGCACACAAATATAGAGTTAATATTTATATATATTCGTAATATTCATATATATTTTTAATTTAATTATATATATATTTTTCTCTGCTCCCTTTTTTTTACACATAGTTAGAGAAACCAGTTTCAAACATGAAGCGCAAATACAATATAAATATATACGTGTGTTGAAATGAATTTAATTTAGCTTTTTGCATTCGCTTTTGTTAATTTGCACAAATTTCTAAAGAGTTGAGAGTTTTTCACTACACATTGAGAGTTTTTCCTATAGTAGAGTTTCGTTAAATCAAAATTCTTGTGTTACTCTAAAGTGAGCGTGTGTCTGTGTGTGTATTTGTGTGTGAGGTAAATTTGGCAAACAAATTTCTGTACGTGTGTGAGTGTATTTGTATTTGTTACACACTTTTTAATTGTAATTAGAATTTATAGTTTTATAGTTGTAGTTTATGTTTTGTTTTGTATTTTGTTTATTACAATATTCGCACACGAACATGACGTCAGTTTTATTTGGGGTTGGTGGAGAGTGGCAAATGTTTTGTTTGTTTGTTTTTGGGGGGATGTTTAGTCTAGTTGCTAATTAATTTACATAGATTTAAAGCGCTTAACATAAAACATTTTTGTAATTTGCTTATTTAGACCAAAAATTTCATTGTTTAGTAATAGTTGCTCTTAACTCTTCTCCTTTTTCTTTTCTATCCTCTATCCTCTACTTCGTTTGTTTTTTGTGTTTATCCGTTTTTACCAATTTTGTCAAGCACAACAAATTAGCTGCTTTGTTGCCAAATAGTTTTTGTTTTTTGTGTAATACGCCTTCCACAATTTGTATGCGTAGTTTGTTTTTTGTTGTTGTTTATGTTCCATTAATTTTTGTAGTTTATCATCGAATTTGTTGTCTCTGCCGCTGCGTTTTCCTTTTTTCCTTGTTTGTTTTCCTTCGTTTTTTATATATTTTAGACTAGTTTCAGTTGAGTTACGTTACGTTACGTTGTGTGTGTATTTTGTGTTTGTTTTTGTTTGTTTTGTTGCATTTTAGTTCGTTTCATTTATTCATTTCGGTGGTGGAATGCTTTAACTTTTAAATTGACTGCGCACGCAAAACACAATTTGTTCGGCGCTCTCAATTTAACCGTTGTTTCTTCCTTTCATCTGCTGCTTCGACTGCTACTACTTCTGCTTCTTCTTCTTCTGCTTTTACTCCTTCTCCTTCTTCTGTGAATAGCATTTTTGCCATTCGCAGAATGTGTCGCTTAAGTGGCTAAAGTTGTGTGTTTTTGTTTTTCGAATTTTTTTTTTTTTGAGTTTGTTTTTAGTGAGTTTTGGTAGTTGGCGCGAAGTTCCTGTTGCACTTCCAATATTTCAATTTTCCAGGTGTGTTGTCAAAAATTGTTCATGTTGCTGTTGTTGCTGTGTTGCTTTTCATATTTTAGGCAGCAATCGCCTCATTTTGCCGTCATTCCCATTGATGCGGCGACGGCGGCAGCTCCGAGGGATGTGCCACAGTGGAACTAGATGATTTGAATAGAATAAAATTTGAATTAATAATCAGCGTATTGGTATTTAATATTTACAATTTTACATATAGAGAAAGAAGAAGTACATGCAAGCTCTACCAAACAAACTATCATATTTACAACATAAAATAGAGTTACTTAAAATCGTAGATAGCATATTTTAAGCACAAACAACAAAAACATACATACAAAATAACAAATAAAAAAAAAATAATGTTGAGCCCAGTAAAACACAAATGCACATAAAATGAAAAATATATATGAAAATTATACAAACTACGAAAAAAAAGAATTTCGAAAAAACAAAAACAAAAAAAGAGAAAAACGAAAAAAGGAATATATTTACTGGATTTAGTTAAAATTATCTTCAAGTGGAAGTTGTTCAAGCGTTTATTTCTTTCTTGTTTTTTTTTGACTACTTTTGACCATTGTCACTGCTGCTCAACTGCACTGAATTAATTTTTGTAAGAAATGTAATTTTATTATACATAAATTTAATATTGATATTGATATATAGATCTGGCAGTGTTTTTGGGTTTGCTTAATTTCTGAACAAAGTGTTAAAGCTATATTTTGGGGGATATTTGTGTGTTGTTTGCGATAATCAAATGAGATACAAATGCATGAAAAGGAAGTGAAAACTATGGATTTTAAGATCGGATGGATCTATCAGGGTTTTCTTCATAAAGAACTTTAAATTGTGAGTATTTTGTGTAAAGTTTAATGTGTGCATTTGCTATGTCAATTGAGAAGTTATCCGGGAGGTGTAAAATGGGTTTAATGAATAGAATTGATATATAATATATGCTGTACACAATATAAGGGGAAATATATATGGATGGTATTATATATAATAGTATTATGTATATGAGTTGCAAAACATTAACACAAATTGATGGAGAGAGAGGAATACGATTATGAATGAGTATTTATGCACTAGGTGGACTCTTAATATTATTATTATTTTTATTTTTTATCATATGTATATTATTTGACTAAAAATGTCAATGAAAAGTGTTGATAATTTTTGTATAATTTTCTTTTGCTTTTTTGCCAATTGCTGTTTGTTTTTTTGTTATTTTCAGTTTCAGTTTTCTTCTTTTCATATTTCACGACCAATTGATGACATTTATAAACAATTTGATAGTTAGCATTGCGATGTTTTTTTTTGTTTTTGTTTTTTAACATTTATGTACACAAATATTTACGCAAAAAAAAACCCATTTAAAATAATATTAAACTAAATGTTGTATAAACAAGAAGGAAAATTATGAGATTTTAGTTATGTTTGTAAAACTAAAATTATTTAAGGTTTTTATACACATTTGCATTTGATTGTAAACGTAAAGAACACAAATCAAATCAATTAAAAAAGTAGGGTGTTAAATCATATGTAAATTATAATATTTTGTAAATTTAAAATGATAGTTTTAGCAAATGTAGCAATATGTAGAGTCGCTTTATCAACAGACCTAAAAGTTTTTCAAGATCGCGCCTCTTTGGGAGAAGTTTCGAGTTGCTGCTGCCGCGATTCCCCCACATTCGATTCGATTCAACTAGATCGATCTGATTGATATATTGGTATATGGTATATGGTATTTTATGGTAGGTATTGGTATATTGTTCATACTGCCTTTTAGTTTTTCTGTATCGATATCGATTTCTGTTTCAGCAGTTCTCTTTTTATGTTTGTTTGTGACTTCATAGCTCTTGACTTTATACTATGTCGGTCGGTATATATCAATATTTGGTATATTTTTGATATATACGTTATGTCGGTATATACCAATATTTTGGTATATTTTCGATATATACGGTATGTATGTTATTGGTTCGCGCCTAGTATACTCTCTTTCATGTATTTCTTTTGTTCTTCAACAGCAGTGGCAGCGACAACGACAACGACAACGGCAGAGGTTGGCAGCAGCAGCAGCGACAGCGGCAGCAGCAGCAACAGCAGCGGCAGCGGCAGGAGCAGCAGTGCAAGTTGTGGTAGTAGTAGTAGTGGTAGTACGAGTAGTAGTAGTAGATATTCTCATTCTCATTGGCTTAACAACGCAAATATAATAATTAAATTTAATAGAATCATTTATCAATATCATATCATATTATTTTCATATCGATCGATCGATGTTTTGTTTTGTTTTTTTTTTTTTGTTTCGAAAATACACACACAAAAACGATAGAAAAAAAAAGAAAACAAAAATTAAAATCGTTTATATATTATATTATTTCGAGTAAGTAAATAAACAACATAGAGGAGAGAGAGATATATAGAGATAGATGGAGATAAATAGATAGATACAGAGCTGGGACAGTTTCGGACTCGAAGCAGTGACAAAAACAAATTTTAGTTTTGAAATCAAAGAGAGATAGTGATAGTTTTTCTTTCCAACTGAAAAGCATATTACGAATTTTTTTGGAACAACAACAAATTATAAAGACAGATTCATAGAAAGATAGAGAGAGAGAGAGAGTGATAGCTTAGCAGGAACTTTAGGGGAGAGGTTAAAGGAGCTGGGGGGTGGAGGCAACGTGCAGGTTGATTTACAGTGGGACAACGACTCACCTGGCAAAGCTCTTGAATGCCGCACTCTGCGGATTGATGCACAGTGGCACTCGTCCCGTTTGCAGCTGCTCGGCAATGAATTTGTGCATTTCCTCTGCAAAGAAACAAAAAATGATAGAAACCGTATGAGTTTATCGCGAAGTTTTGAGTTTGGTGTGTGCCATTTGTTACTCACCCTTCACCTGCTGCACTGAGGGAAGCTTGCGTTCCCATAAATCATCAAAGGGCTGTCCGGCCGATGGCTCAAAGTCCGCCGTATACTGACGCATGCCAGCCGAGGTAGTGAAGCAGCATTTGCACATGCACGAATGATAGCGCAGTCGACCCTCATCCAGATACGGATGCGCCAAGGCATCCGTCACCGAAATGCGCTTATCCTGCAAAACGCCACACAAAAGAAAACTTTAGTTAGAAGCTGACAACTTTTTATACCCTTTACTGATAAGGCGTAAATGGGCATTATAACTTTGTGGCAACAAGAGATGCATGTAACAGCAGAAGAAAGTATTTCAAGAAATATAATTATAAAAGATTTGTAGCTGTTGCGCTTAATTGCATTGATTGAGAAGCTGGTACATTTTGTAGTATATTTTGTATGCAATGGTATATCGGATCACCAAATATACCTTTTGGTGTATTTCAGCATTTGAATCGGTATATTAGCTTGGTATATTATTATAATCTATAATATATTATTATCCTTTATGGTATGTTTTGAATACAATTGTATATCAGTTTGCCAATTATGCAATGTGGTATATTTCAGTATTTTATTGGTTTATTATACTATTTTGCGATACGCTTTAGCGGATTACCAAATATACGTTTCAATATTCGTTCGGTATTTTAACTCTATGGTATATTTTATATGTATATGGTATTTTATATGGTATTTCTATGGTATATTTTGAATGCAATGGTATTTTTATTTTCCAATTATAAAATACGGTATATTTCAATATTTTGCTGTTTGGTACATCGGATTACCTAACATACCTTTTGGTATATTTCAATATTTTGTTCGGATACTCGATGGTATATTTTGAATCATATGGTGTATGTCATGAGGAAATATTTTAATATTTTGATCGCAACTGACATACCGATTTATAAAATATAATTTCGGTATATTTCACGTTAACATTAACACGTTATACTGTATGGTATATTTTTAATGTAATAGTATATACGTTTACTAAATATACCGATTGTGGTATTTTAGTATTTTTGTCGGTATTTTAAGTTGATTTATTCTATAGAAAATCCCGCTCTCTCAAAAAATGAATATAAACATCAAGTATTTTAGAGTCGACTACCTTAACTTGGTACTTACCGGATCGAAGACAAGCATCTGGCAGAGCAAGTGAACAGCCTCGTGTGTGGCATGCGAGCTGAGCGTGTAGAGCACCGAGAACGATGGCGGCTTGGGCGCCCGCCTCAACATGTGTCTGCGTGCTCCCTCGCACGCATGGCGCATATCCTCCATGGTCGGTGTGCCCAGCAGCTCGGTGATGAGCTCCAACTGCTGCACCGGATTCTGTGCCTGGAACAAGATGCGTCTGCCCAACAGTTCGCCAAAGATGCAGCCCACCGACCACACATCCACGGCGGACGAATAATGACTGGCGCCCATGAGAATCTCAGGTGCGCGATAGTATTGTGTGACCACCTCTTGGGTCATGCTCTTGGCCTGATCGGGCTCCTCGACACGTGCCAGGCCAAAATCGCATATCTTGAGGACACAATTGGAGTTGACGAGCAGATTGCCAGGCTTAATATCGCGATGGAGAATCCGAGCTGAGTGCAGATACTTGAGGCCACGGAGTATCTGATAGAGAAAGACCTTGATGTGATCGGCGGATAGATGTTGTGGCGACACGATGATCTTGTGCAGATCCGATTGCAGCAGCTCCGTTATCACATAGCTGAAAATCGAGAGGGAGTTAAGGGAAACCAATTTGCAGTATACATAACATATTTCTATCTATATTAGAGACTCTGTTGAAACTTTTATGTTTGTTTGTTTGCCTTCAACTTTTTCAATTAAGTTGTTGTTTGGGGGTGGCAACTTTTTAGTGCTGAAAATAGCTTCGTGTTGTCAGGCGCCCCGAAAAGTAGGCAACGCATTGTGCAACTGTGACTAGAAAAAAAAGGTTGAGGTTGCAAAAGTATCTAGCTCCTCTTAGTATCTTTGCCACATTTTGATTAGATTGCAGGCATAAGCTGCTTAACGAGCAGCAGCAGCAACTGAGCATTCAGTCTGCTTCAACTATCGGATAACAATTAAAATGTGCAACTTTAACAAATTTAAGTTATTTTCGTTGTTGTTGTTTAAAAAAGGATACATTTCTTGAAAGAAGTCCAAGTGTGGTGGCTGTAAAATGTCCAAAGCTGACAGCACCTGCAATGAAGAGGAGAAATAAAGTTGGTTAATAAATTTCAAAGCTGACAGAGATGCAACTGATGTTGCTGCTGCTGCTAGAGACAATGTAGAGTGTGTCGTTTATTGGATGTGGCTGGCATTAGGTGCATAAATCTCCAAGACAATGCACCGACATACAACTTGCAACTTACAGCGGCAACCTCATCTTTAGTAAGATCATAAATTATGCACTCCAATAAAATATAAATAAAAATAAAAATCAAGCTTGGAGCGCAGCGCATCAAATGCGCCATTTAGTTGCATGTTAAGTGTCGCTGCCAGGCACTAAAATGCCACAAAGTTCAGCCACAGCCAAAGCCACAACAACAACATCAACAACAACGTTGACCCGTTGATGATGTTTAGCGGCAGATACAAAACACGCCACTGTCTGCACTCCGTTGAGAGATGAGATGAGAGTTTGGAGGCTGAGCTGCAGCAGCTTCGGGGGAGACTTGTCCAATTGTCTGTCTTTCGTCCGTCCGTCTGTCTGGCAACGGCTCTATAAAAAAAAAGTAAGAAAACGGTACGAAGCTGCCATGCAGTTGATGGACAGCAGAACACAACAAACGACGAGAGCGAAGAACTCTGCAGACAGACATTGAGACAAGCGTCGACAGAGCCAAAGCGTCTCGCTGCTGCTCGGAACCTTTTTTTTCCTTATTCTCAGTTTATGCCACAATCCGATTTTGAAGTCCGAGAGGGAGACACAGAGACAGAGAGAGAGACAGAGATGAAGTCGTAGTCAGCGACCAAAGCTTGAGTCGCAGACAAGCGCTGATTTATTTTGCTTGCGGTCAGAAAAATGATGAAGGAACTTCCTTTGCAACCAACCAAAACTCAACCAAGTTGGCTTCCCTTTTGTTGCAATCTCTAAACAGCTGAGCCGAATTTCAAAATCAATTTTCAATATCATTTAACAAGTCACAATGCTATATGAAAATTGCCAAAGTTGTGCTGTAGAATGCGTGAGGCAGCCGAAAAAAAAAAAAAAAACAAACCACAAAAATATGTTGCACAATCCACAATGTTGCCCCAGTGTTTAGCTTCGGTCTTCCCGCTGTCTGCAGTCGGCAACGGCGGCAAAAGACCACAAAAAGCAGCTCAGCAATTTTGCGTACTTTTCACACAGTTTTGGGGGCACGAAGAAGTTGCAGGGGAACGTGTGGCACACACGGCAAAAAGTGCCGCCGAGTCGTTAAGCTGCCGCTGACTTTAGTCTCTTGTCTCTCTCTCTTTCTTTCTCTCGGTGTCTTAAGTGGCAAAAGTTTTATTTGTATTTTACTTTTTTTTTTGTGTGTGTTATTTTCGTCTTTGTTTTGTTTTGTTGCGATTACAAAAGTCGCAGTTGCAACCTCAGTTGCAAGTCGCTCAGACTAAGCCTCGAACAGTTTTCTTTTTTTTTGTTTAGCCTTTGAGGGTTCGAACCTCGTCTTTGGCCAAGTCGCTGAAATTGTTTTGTTTTTGCTGCTGCCATTCTGTTAATATTTCAATGACGTTGCCTCAATTTAGCGACTGCATTTTCTGCGCTTTGCGGTTGCACAAGCTTAACACAACATAATGCCAACTAAATTGTTGTACAACGAATGGCAGATACCCTAACTTTAAAGAGCGATTTGGACTTGGCTATGGAAAATGTTTTGCTCTCAATGAATTTTATTTATTTCGTATTGATTATACTGTTAAGTTTCTTTACATTAAAAGCTTTATTTGCAATTTATCTTGCGCTGCTAATTAAATATTTTGGAGATAGATAATGACAGTCTAAAAAGTTTGATTTTTGAAGACTTGAAAGATCTCTTTTACTACTCTTTGAATGACTAAAAAGAAGATCAATGGGATATTAAATAGAACCATTAAATATTTTATTTTTTGACAGTCTAAAAAGTTTGAATTTTGAAGACTTGAAAGATTTCTATTACTACTCTTTAAATGACTAAAAAGAAGATCAATAGGATTATAAATAGACCCTTAAATATTATATTTATTGAATGAAAATACCGATTTAATTATGTTATGTTTTATGTTGTTTGATATTTCTGCCGAAGTTAGAAGTTTGTCAGAAGAAGAAACTCATAAAAAAGTGTGCCCAATCTATAATTGATTTATAATACCGATTTTTGCAGGGTTGCCATATATCCAAACCTTTTTGGATATATTATTATTATTACAAGCTATTAGTAGCTTGTTAATTGCGTAATTCTATATTAAACTTTTTAAGTACTAACTATAATAAAACATAATTTATCACTAAGCTGTGCAACCTTTTTGGCAGCGTATGCCAAAAACCTTCAAGTTAGTAAGTGGCTTCGGTTGCTCGCTTGTTTTACGTACATAATTTGTTGCAACTGTTGTTGTTGTTTCTGCTGTTGCTGTTGCAACTGGCCTCACACGTGCGTCGTTCACTTGGGTTGCAGGCAGCTAATTAACATTTCGCTGTGGCTGCGGCTGCAGCAATCAAAAACCAAATTTATGCACTTATATATCGAAAGCTTTTGACTACTGTCCTTGGCTTGGCAGCGTTGCGTCTTCGAAGGTTTTCGGAAGTTGCCACAAGAGCGAACTTACAACTAGGTGTATAATAATGCCACACTAGTTGCCACAGGAGCAACTACTAGCTGTGGCAACACAACTTAAACAACAACTTTTGCCGAGGTGCAACTAGAAAACTTGCAACTTGTAACTTGCAACAGCTGCGGCCGCCTTTGTTGCCCAACCTCGCAACTTCGTTTCTCTTCCCTTTTCTTGCGTTGCGTTTGTCTTTAAAACATTTCATGTGAATTTCAAGCGGTTGAACAACTACAACAACAACAACAAAAAGTCGCATCAAAACAAAAGCAAAAGTGTTTGTTTGTTGCTGCTTCGCTGCTTGCTTCATTTTCATTCCACACAAGCTTAAATTCTAGCTAAAAATTGCAGCCAGCTGCTGACAACATTTCACAACGATTTTCTTGCTGTTGTTGTTGTTGTTGTTGTTCTCTACTTGTTTGCTGACTAATTAAAGCGCCGCAGAGTTTTGTAAAACATTTTGTCAGCTGCTTGTCGTAAACGACAACAACAAATTTGTTAAGATTGTTATTGCTATTGCTATTGCCATTGTTGTCGCTCTTGTTGTTGCCACTCGAGACACTTGGCCTTCACTTGCTGAGAAATCTCCCAGAGTTCGCTTCGAAATCTTGTCCGGCTTTCCAGCTAAACCCTATCGCATCTTTTTGACCAGGTGTCATCGCTGGTAGCGTGAGATTAGGCTTGAACAGCATCTGTTCTGCGGCATTGAAAAGCAATCAGCTAGTTAATAAAATTACCAAGAAATACAGGAAGTTATTCTTCTAAA
Source organism: Drosophila sulfurigaster albostrigata (assembly GCF_023558435.1). NCBI lineage: Eukaryota > Metazoa > Arthropoda > Insecta > Diptera > Drosophilidae > Drosophila > Drosophila sulfurigaster. The sequence continues at coordinate 46,986,502 of NC_084883.1, forward strand.
GCAGATCATATCTAAAGTTAAGCTGTCATGCTGAATTAACAATTCGGAAAGCTTAATTCTGTCTGTTGGTGACTTTTTCGGTAGTAAATCATTAAGGAAATCTAAGATGCTGAGTTAGACTGTCTCTTAGTTTAACGGCAATCAATCAGTTTTGATTGATTAAACAAGCTATTGAAGTAATCAAACTGCTCATCACATTTTCAAGCAGAAATTTTAAACTAGATTGTTTTGGGACACTTTATTTAACACAGACAGCTAATCAATCAATCAATCAGTCCGTATACAACAAAGTTATTACTTCAATCAATCAATCAGTGCGTATACAACAAAATTATCACTTCAATCAATCTTTTAATATATTCATCAATCAGCAGATGCTTTCTTCTTTTGGAGATGCTTTGAATTACGTGAAGGATGTTTATAAGTCAATCACTCAATCGGTTATGATTGGTTAAGTAAGTTGTTCAACCAATCAATCTGTCAATTTTAGATTAAATACAAGACTTACTTAAGCAATAAGCAATAATATTCAATCAATTTCGATGTTACTGTCTATTAGACAAGCAATAAGGTAATCCTTTCAATCAACCCTTTCAATCAAATAATAACAAACCCAAAAAGTATAGATTGTTTTGTATTATTTAAAATTAGTTGCCATAAATAACTTAATCTATTACATATAGCTCATCAATCAAACTGTCAATCAGTAAGGAAGACAATTAGCTTTGATTGTTTGACCAATTCTTTCAAACAAATTTATTTATCAATCAGTTATTTCATCAGCATCTAACCCCTTTAACAGTAGAGTGTTTTGAATTATCTAAGATCAGTTCCCATAAATGATCAGTCAATCAATCAGTAAGTCCCGCAGTTTGTCTGACAATAAGCTAATAAGCTGCAGATTGTCAGTCAAGTTGAGCAAGCTGAGCATTTCCATCATGCCATCAGTCATTCAAATCACTACAATTCAATTGAGATCAGTTGCGGACTGAAGAAAAGACTTTCAATCGATGTTTTGTGTGTGTTGTATAGAACACAAAGTCGAAATCAAAATCGAATCGAATCGAATGGCAACGAAACGCACATCCATCAGAGATTGGGGCAAGAAATGAAATTGACATTTCAATTGCAATTTGTTGGCAAAAAAAAGCGCCCAAAAGCAAATAATAACAAAATTTGCATGCAATTGATGCCAGGCATCAAACTCGAAACTCAATCATTTGCTTTACTTTTTCCGCTGAGGGCTGTCTCACAATCATATGCATGTGTGTGTGCCTTAGTGTGTGTGTGTTGAGGGTTTTGACTGAAGAAGAAGAAGAAGAAAGGCAAATCAAAGCCGACAAACGGCGGCTGCATGTGAGAAATGCTTTTGAAATGTGCGCCACGTACGTTGCAAAATCTTTTATTGAAATTCGCAATTGAAATCAGCAACAGCAACAACAACAACAAGAGTAAGCGACAGCAACAACAACAATGCATAATGGGGCAAAACATTTTGCAGCGATTTGTTAAAATGTATATTGCACATTCGCACACACTCAGCACACACACAAACACACTCACATTCTGCACACACACTTTGTATGCTTGGCCCATATAATGTGCAAGCAATTGAGACGATTGCCAGTCTCTTTCTCTGCTCTGCTCTGCTCTGCTCCTCTTCTCTACTCTTCTCTTTATTCTTTTACTGTCAGCCACAATACGAATGAGAACAGACAAACAAATGTGTATAAGTGTGTGTGTGTTTGGGTTGCGAATTGTTAGGAAATTGGTGTAAAGCACGAAAAGCGCGACAGGTTAACAGAGGCGGCAGAAAAGAAAGACGCCAAAAAAAGAAGCAGGAAAACAGATAGACAGCGAACATGACATTTCTAAAGCTAAAAGTGTTCTACAATAGGGTTGGCATTTCGCTTCTAACTTGATGCTGGTCACACCTATCAAAGGCCTCGCCACTTGGGTTGACTGCACTTGTTTGACATGGCAACGACGACGCCGACGACGAGGTTGTTGCATGTAGGAAATGAAAATGCAATTGAAACAGGAAACCAACAGCAGACACGCAAAAGCAACAGCAACAACAACAATAAATGTCGCGCCTCTTTTTATTTCATACAGCATTTTGCATATTAATAGAAATTTTGCATTTGCATATTGGGCAAGGTGTTGATAATTTCCATGTGTGTGTGTGTGGGAAGCGTCGCGTCTCTTTATTATATTACATAATCTTCTCCACCTTCATTCTCCTTCGCTCTCTGTTGAACGAAACTGTGACATTTCGTTGTGGCAATCTTTTTTGTGACAACATGTGTGTTCCAAGCTTATTTTATGAATTTGCCACTAATAACTTAGCTTCGGCTGACATTTTAGCTGCCACAAAAAAGCCAACAAAAAACAAAAAGGTTCTCTCAATCAGAGATCGCGTGGAGCACGTGCTCAGAGATAAATAAATTAAGGCAAATCGCCACAAAGTCACATAAAACTGGCCATAAAATCAGCACAAAGCACAAAGCAGCTGTCGACCTGCCACCTTTCCCCCTCCCTCCCTCTTGCTTTGGCATGTAATACTTTTGTTGCTTTTTATTAATAATTCTAAATGTTATATGCACAACAATATTTCTTTTACATTTGCCATTTTGCTGCCAGTTGGCTTTTTGTGGCCTCCTGTCCAGCTGTCTGTCTCCCTCCCTCCCTCTCTATCTCTCTGTCTGTCTGTCGCTTTGTCTGCTTGTGTTAACAAATTTGCATGCAACAAAATGTTGGGCAGTTTTCAGACAGTTTCGCTCTGCATTTTGTTGTTGTTGTCGGATATCTCATTTTATGTGCATAAAATTTGTTTTTCATAAATTTTGCATGACAGCCTTTTGTGTGTGTGTGTGGCAAACTGGCAACTGACAGAGAGTTGGGGGAGCGGAGCGTGGGGAATGCAACTTAGCAATAGATTTTTGCCTGCTGCTGAAATCTGTGCAACTGCAGCAGTTGCTGTGTGCAATGAATATGAATGAGTTAATTAGTGCTTTTGAGTGATTGAATCGCAACTGTCACACTCAGCTGATAGTCTCTCTCGCTCTCTCTCCCCCCCTTTTACATTTACAATTGCAGCTTAGCAGATATTGAAATCTGTTACAAAAGTGTGACTCAGTGTGGCCATAGGCGAGGAAGTGGAAACAAACACACAAAATGCAAATGCAAAAACGCGACCGCAAAATGATTTTAATGCTGGCAGCAATAACCTAGATTGCAGAACCTTTTTTTTATTGGGAATTTGTAAAGTTGCTTCATTTATTATACGATTTGTATTTATACACTACACAACACTTAATCGGCACGCACTACTCAACACTTAAGAAATGTAAATATCGATAAGGAGAAGTTTGAAGTTCGATTAGCGCCACCTATGTGCGTAATCGATACTAAACGAACATTGTGAAATAGAAATGTAAACATCGAAATTGTAAAATATAGGAAATTAAATAATTGAAAATATTTATAGTACTTAATAAGTTCGCTACTTTAAGGCTTGTGCTCTGCAACACGCCAAATTTAGCGTTAATGAGTTGAGCCTTAAGAGTTCTTTAGCATTTTTCATTTGTACGTGCAACGTTTAATTAATGACAATAATTGCAGAGCGCATAAGCGACACTTGTCTGACAGCAATAACCAGTCGAAGGGCAATAAATGTGCGAGAGAGAGCTATTTGCGGATTGCGAGCTGGTTATAGCTACCAGAGCCATGACAACCTTTGAGAGTTGCAATTATGCGAACAAAAAAATAACGCGGACAATAATAATTGATAATAAAAAGACAGACGAAACTTGAAGATACCCTGTAAAGAAACAAACTCAGTAGTTGCAATTGGAAGCATCATTCAACAAACTCAGTCGAGCGTACGCTACGTATGCGTAATATTTGTGCAAAGGCTGTGAAAATATTTTCACTGCACAACACAAAAGTAATCGAATTCGAGGTAATTTTTTTAATTAAATTTAATGTCATAAACGCGACGCGTAATTAAATGTGCAGCAATGGCATTTCAATATATATAAAGTATAAGTATGTAAATAATGTGTGTACAACTTACATTTTCATGCTTGAAAAAGCAGAGCATTTTGAGCTCGCGGAAAACGCGCTTGGATGAGACCAAAGATTGGAACACATTTGGCAGCTTTTTGAGTGCGACGCGGCGACCATCGCGTGGATCTGTGACAGCCCTGTAAATGAAAGAGAAAAAGAAGAATGAGAGAAATGCAGCATTAATAAACGTAGATAAGTCGAGTAAAGGAAATGGAGAATGGGAATTTACTTTGCATTTAATGCTCTTCTGTGTGCGGACAAAACAAAAGAAGTCCATGACAAGGTTGCGACAGTCAGACGAAACTCAAACTGAGCACACACAAAATGTTGATTGTTTTCGTCTCGCTAGCAAAATAAAAAGGGTTCAATGAACTCACTCTTGAACAACAAAAAAAAGCCTACAACGCCTAGAAGTATGCAGAGATTCTTTTCCCCTCCTCCTTTATCCTTTTGCTAACTATATTTCTCTGTCGCTCTCTGTCAATTGATAAATGCTGTAAATTAGTAACGCAAAAAGGTCAAACAACAGACGCAGACGAGTCAAGTCGAGTCGAGTTGAGTTGAGTTGAGTTCATACTCGCATTATGCTTGCCTCGTGCTTTGTGGCAAGTGCGTGCTGAGCTGCAAACAACGCAAACAACGTTGTCGACGCACAGGCGTCAGAGCTCGAGACACAACGCAACAACAACAGCAACAACAACAACAGCAACAACATTAGCTTAGATAGAGTTTTATGATGCCATTGGCCATGGCCAAAAAGTGCGAATGTCTGGGCCCGAAAAACGCAGGGCGACGACGTCTTTGTCGCCGTCTGTCTGACTCACTCCTTGCTCGGTCACTTCTCCTCCTCCTCCTCCTCTCTTCCCTTTCTCTATGCTGTCTGCGCGTTGTGAAGTTGCAGCCGAAAAATATTTTTGTTATGGTTTTCGTTTTTACGCAGCATCTTTTTCTGCGTTTGTTTTTTTGCCTTCTTGTTAGCCCTTCAGTAGCAGCAAGTTTTTCTCCTCCTTCGACGTCCTTCGTCCTTGTCTTCCATCTTCATCTACATTTTTATCTATGAAAAGTTGGCTGCCGTAAATCTTAGCAGCCGTAGTTAAGCGTTCAAATTATGGCAAATTGCTCTACGAATTGGATTGAATCGCTGTGCGTGCAGATGACTCATCATCCGTTTCCCCTTCTTCCCTCTTCCCACCCTCCTCTTACACATCAACTGGATATATATTTGTAGTCTACTTTTAGGCGCTCGCTTCAGCAATTTGCATGTCTAATGGCAGCTCCACAGCCTGTTAATGATAATGAGTTGATTATACAAAGTGTCTTCGCTCGTCGCTTAAGCCTGATTTATTCGCTTTCTAAACAGCAGTAGCAAAAGTGTTACGAGCCCCATAAAGCAATCACTTCAAAACAGAAACAGACTCAAAGGAACCTTTCCATTAGACAGATAGTTTTCTTCACACTCTTGTTTACTCTTGGCAATAAATAGTTCAGACGATATTTGCAACCTACTTTTTTTTGGTTTTGATTTGTTGGAGACATAATTTCTGCGTGCTGTATTTCAATGTTCTTAAGAAGATTATTTTACAGCAGCGTAAATTTGTAAGATTAATCATTACAACAATAAATATTCTATTTCTATTAAACACATAAAATGTTTAGTTAAATCTTTCAGTTCCAATTGTTCAATATTTTGTTTTTCCTTTGTTTGCACAAATATTAAATATTTTTTCTAACAAGATTCTTTACTGCAGTTTGTTTACTTAGCAATAAATAGCTCAGACGATATTTGTAACCTTTTTTTTTTTTTTGATTTGTTAGAGAACTAATTTCTTCGTTCTGTCTTTTAAAGTGGATTATTGTACAGCAATTGTAAATTTGCTTTATTTATTATTATAAGAATATATCCTACAATCTATTCAACACATAAAATGTTTATTTAAGAGTCTCAGTTCATCATACAGTAGTTTAATATTATATTTCGTTTTTCCTTTGTTTTATTCTTTGCCGTATGGTTACTCAATATTTTACGTTCTCATGCACAAATATTAAATATTATTTCTAACAAAATTCTTAGCAATAAATAGTTCAGTTGATATTTGCAAGTTCTTTGACATAGTTTTTGTTGTGATTTGTTAGGCAGATAGCTTTGCCATCATGTCCTACATTTTTGTATTATTTTACAAGCACATCAACCTACTATTATTATTGTATTTCATTCTTCTCAAATATTGAGATAATTCTGAAAGATATCTAGTTCAAGGCACTGTTTACCTGATTGTTTCCCTGATTGTTTTATTCTTTGCTGGTTTGTTGAACATTATTTCAGTTACTAATTGTTAGATATGTTCTGACAACCTTAGAATAGATATGGATATCGTTATTCTCATCTTTTAAGTAGTCAGTCTCCTTTAAGTTATCAACCCATGAACCCGTCACAACACATTCAAATTGCACTAAAGTTTATACACTTTGTATTATATCAATAAAACTTGGAATAAACTAACTTACAACACTAATGGTTACATTTCAAATATTAATTCAACAAAAATTCGATTATTTTTTATGCAATTTGTTTACTCAGCCGTAAAAAGTTCACATGTTCTTTGCAAATTCCTAAACCAATTTGTTTTGTCTTAAATATAAGTTATCAATCTGTCTTTGTGTTTTAAAAACCATTTTTAATTAAGTAGATTATTTTATTGCAGCTTCAACTTGGTTTACTTTTAATATTATAAGCATATATTGTATTTATTTTGAACACTCATTAAATACTTTGATAAACCTTACTTTGTGTCTTTCACATTTCATTGTTTTCTATTTTGTTACTCAATAGTTCAATTTGAAATAAGATTAGTTTATGTATTTTGTGACTCAATAGTTCAATTGCAAATAAGATTAAATTATTTATTTTGTTACTCAATAGTTCAATTTGCAATAAGATTATTTATTTTGTTACTGAATTTCAAATAAAATTAGTTTATGCTCTGAACATTTCTATTTCCAATTCTAATGGTAACTGAGTTTACTAAATTTTTGTTACTGATGCATCAATTTCTTCTAATACTATTTCAATAAGCATATTATGTGTACGTTTTGAATCCATCACTTATCTATTTAAATCCATCAATCTATGCGATGCATGGTACTCAAGTGAAACTAGCATCGTATTTCTTTACAATAACTGCGCCATTTCGTGGTTCAAAAGAAGAAAAAGACCTTGAAGTCAAAGTCAAATCAGAGGAGAATTCAAATATATACACACATGAACATCATAGCACAGCGAGAGAGCACACATTAATATTTTATGGTCATCTATCAAATCTGGGAAAAAATCAAACGTCGGTCGTTGGGTCAGTTCGTGGTCTGCCTTTTTTCTTATTTTTGATGGGTTCTTTTCTTACTTAGAGGAATCAATAGATGTGGAGAGGGGGCGGGGAAAAGAGCATCAAGTTACCGAGACGAAGAGAATCAACTTGAAGTTCCAAGTGGAATGAAATGGCCAGCGGTGCTCCATCTTTACGCTTTTCATTTGAAATTGGGTTAAACAAATCTCTGTGCGCCTTAAAGCGATGGCCAGAGAAAAACATTGAAGAAAAATGTGAAAAACTAGACAAATAATTCGGAATGCTTGATGCTGCTGCTGATGTAGACAGTTGATAATGGAGGGACAAAATAGCTGAGGAGGGAGTTGATGATGGATGACAAATGCAGCACACACACACACACACACTTGCACACACACACGCGTACTCGCACACACTTGCACAGCATGTGGACTTGCTTAGTATATTGGCTTTGTCCTGTTTGATGTTCGTTGCTGTTGCCTGCGTTGCTTTGTTGCTTTTTCCAATGCCAGTTAATGGAAAATCATTTATCATGTGCGTGTTGTCTTTGGAGTCGAGTCGAGTCGAGTAAAGAAACCAGAATCAGAAAAAGTGCCATAACTAAATGATAATTACCCAAGCAACCATCACAAATGATGAAATCCTAAAAGATCATTCTCCCTTTTTTCTTATTTTGTTGCTGTTGTAGGGTCCGTCAATTTGAGTTGGTCAATTTGTGCACGCAATGTGAAAACTGTAGCAAATCATTGCTGCTTTTTGCTTTTGATTGATTTTAGTAAAATGGAAAGAGTGGCAGTGAATGACTGAGAAATACCCTGTATTAATCTATTCTGCACATTTTTGACTTGCCGAAAGAAAAACAATTTGAGCATCGACAAAAGAAAAATATTTGAAAAAATTAATATTTTTCAGCTTGATTTTGAAATATCAATTGAAACTTCAATTTATACTGTTTGAGTATTAAAATGACAAAATATACACCAAATACTAAATCGGCTTAAAATACAACATTAAACTAATTCTGTTTGAGTAATAAAATGACAAAATATTACAAAAATACTAACATGATTCTGATATATGCATTTGAAATTAAATTAATACTGCTTGAGTTTTAAAATGACAAAATATAGCAAAAATACTAAATTGATTTTAAAATTCAAAATTAATTTAATACTGTTTGAGTATTATAATTTTAAATTTTTAAAATACGAATTCAAAATTAAATTAGTACTATTAAAGTATTAAAATGACAAGTTAGACCTAAAAATACTAGATTGATTTAAAAATTCAAAATTATTTTAATACAGTTTGTGTATTAAAATGATAAAATATATCAAAAATACTAGATTGATTTTTACATATGAATTCAATATTAAATTAATACTGATTGAGTATTAAAATGACAAAATATACATAAAAAATACTAGATTTCTTAAATCTATCCTTGCTTTTGCTCATAGCTCTGTTAGTAGAGTTGTCGGAGATCCTTTTTTAATTGTCTGAGGTCCTGGGTTCAAATGCTTCACTGCACTTCTTTCATTCAATATCTCCAACTTACAAATCTTGCGCTGCAAGCTACCCTTTTGCTAATCCTACTGCAGGGTATAATAATCATCAACGCTTTTGTTGCACAATTGGAAATTACTTTTTTGGTCTCAATTCCGGACTTTTGCTTTTTGTGCTTTTTGTTGTTCAGGTGCATTTCGTGCTCAAGTGTTGATGGCTCTACAGAGGTGGGTGGCATGGAAGGAGTAAGGAGGGAAGGCGTGGCAATAGCAGCTGCAAAAATCAAATCAGACACCAATGTCCGCTTGGCACGTGATAAGCAAAAAGGCAGCAGCCAAAAGCGAATCGCATGGCAACGAATTGGAATCGGAATCGAAAAGTTCAAATTGCTATTTGGCATTGGAAAGTTTCTCAACTTGGCAGTTTTTTGGCCTCCGTATTTGAACGGTTACTGTAAACAGTCCTCGCCCGAGGGTCCCAACTCATCCCACAATACTATAACCAACTAAAAAGAGAGAGAAGAGAGTGAGAAAAGACCATTCACAGCTGCCTCGTGTATTTTCCACACTAACCAAAAGATTGTGTTATCCTTTTTTTTTTTTTTAGTTTTTGATGCAGCAGTTGGTAAGTGGCGACTGCTGGCTTTTAATCTCATTTGATTTCTTCTGACACTTTTGCACATGCTTTTCGAATAACTCATCACCTTTGCAAGCAGCAGCATCGGCAGCAGTCAAGGAATTCAATTCTCAAATTCAAACTCAAACTCACTCTCGAAACTGTTTCATCATCATGCCACTTTTTTTTCGTTTTGCCTCTGGGCCTCAAAAGTGACTCGAACTTGTTCCGTCGTCTGCCACGCCCTCAACACACATCCGCCCCTCTTTTACCCAATCCCCATCAACAGCTTTGCCAGCTCCTGGTTGTCGTCCGTTCATTGAACTCTCTCACTCTCTTCAGCTTTTTGCGCATTTCTTTAAATAATTTGATTTGCTCTTTAAGTGCTGAGGCGCAACTTTACATTTTATTTGATTTTTTTCAAAGTACATATATTGAACACTTTATGGGAGAAAGGAAGTGAAAATGTGTAAAGAAAAAAATGTCTTTTCGGTTTAAACATATTACCACAGCCAATAGAAATTAAGAAATATAACATTTTTATATCTGCGATATTGTGGGACTGTAAGAGGTGACGTTATAATTTTGTTTTGGTATATCAATATACCAAATATACAATATCGTATATCTTTTCGGTATATTAATTTCGTATATTTAAATGACAATGCTGTACTGTTTTGTTTTTAATCTTATCAATATACCAAATATACATTATAGTACACTTCAGTATTCTTTCGACATATGCATGTCAAGGTTGCACTGTTTTGCTTTTATTATTATTAATATAACGCACATACTTTCTGGTGTATTTCAGTATTACTTCGGTATATGTATTCGGTATATTTGACAATACTGCACTGTTGTGCTATTATTATTATCAATATACCAAATATACATTATATATTAATTTGGTATATTTAAATGACAATACTGCAATGTTTGGTTTTCATTACTATCGATACATCAACTATACATTATGGTATATTTCAGTATTTTTTTCAGTATTTCAATTTATTGTATTTAAATATCAATACTAAACAGTTTTGCTTTTATTATTATCAATATACCAAATATACAATGTGGTATATTTCAGTATTTGCTTCGGTATATTAATTTGTTATATTTAAATGACAATGCTGAAATGTTTTGTTTTCATTACTACCGATACATCAACTATACACTATGGTATATTTCAGTATTTTTTTAGTATATTAATTAAATGTATTTAAATATCAATACTGCACAGGTTAATAGAACTAACTCAACTGCAGCTTTCCTACTTGTTTGACTTTGAATTGCAATACAAATTGCATTTAAATTTGACGCGATTTGCTTGCGTTTTAAACCGCTTACAACAAGCGCAACAATTGTCAATTAAACAAACTGCTTAAACTGTTCAATTACTAATTGCTGCTGTTGCGGTCCATAATCAATGCTTATTACGTATGCTATATATCCTGTCAAAAGGGGCAGCAGGCGATCACATTTGTGCAATGTAAATTAGTAATTTGTATTGTTGATACTCTATCTATCTTTCTGCTGTGTGTTGTGTTGTTTGGTTGTGTAGTGGCATCATTTTGATTACCTCTGTCCGACTGTCTCGCAGTCTCTCTCTCGCTCTCTCTCTCTCTCTCTGTCTTTGTCTCTCGGTGTTGATGACCCCAAACCGAAACCCAAAATGCGGGTGTGAAGAAACAGGCGACAAATCAAGAGTTTCGCTGTCACACTCAATGATTGCATAACTGGAATACGATTTCGACGCATTTGTCGCCTGTTATGTAAGCTGTCCGTCGTCCCCCTTCCCCTCTCCACCCACCTCTCACATATGAGTGTGGCTCACACAAATGGTGCGTAATTCGCAATGTTTCAGGCGGCCAACTGAGGTAATTATGCCAATGCAGGACAATGCTCGCAGCACACACCAGCGGGAGTCACCAATATATATCCCTTACATAACGATGATGATGGGCTCTAGGAATGTGTGTGTATTGGGTGTGCCACACAATACGCAACATTAATTGCAACATTTCGCTGTTGTTAATTGACAAATAGCTTGGGGAGCGCAGACAGAAGACAGAAACTACAACAAACACAATTAAAGCAAATTGAATTTGATTACATAAATTGTATATAAGTATATGTATGTGTGTGTGTGCGATATGTTTTTACGTAAAACTGAATGAAATTCAATTTGAAACTAGCCAAAAAAAAAAAGAACGTAGAGAGAGGAGACAGGAGGTTGTCCCTCATTCTCTTGCAACCCCTGTGGCAACATTTTGATATCGTCGTCGCTCGTCTGCTTCAATTTATGCGCGTAATCAATTTTACAAATGGCCTGCAGGCAGGTGGGCGTGGCATGCGGGGGGCGACGGGCCGAAAACCCCAGCCCCCAACCCAACTCAATAGAAAATGGGGCGGCAAACGAGGCAAGAAATAAATTTATGCAATTTAGAATTTGCCAAGTTGAGCCTGCGAGTTCTATGTGAGTTGTCAAGCATTAGAGTATATGCTATGCATGTGTATGTGTGTGTGTGTTGGTGTGTGTGTGTGTGTGAGTGTTCGCTCAGGCAAGCAGTCATTGACTTTAGAGGCAAACGACGACGAGAAGCGACGCGACGTCGACTAAAATCAATTAAAACCATTTTGATTGCATACTTCTGGGCGTGCTAGGCAAATTATGTGCGCCCGCCTAAGCACAGCACTATAAAGAGACTACACACACACACACACACACACACACACACACACACACATATATACATGTGCAACACACACATGCTTGAGTGCATTCACATAGCCTAAGGTAAAGTTTGTCATAGCCATCTGTCACCCTAGCAAGCAAAAACACGGCCAGACATTACCGACAGACATTTCAGCACTCGGCAAGGCAGGTTTTCCATAGCAATCAAAGTAAACATTATACGATTGTCTAGAGTAACAGTAGAAACACTAGAAAATAAAAGAGATTTCATCCGAAACAACATTAACCAACAAAATTATAGCATTTTCAACACATGGTTAAGGCAGGTTTTCCGCAACACTCTATGTAAACATTATTCGATTATTCAGAGTAACAGTAGGAACATTAGAATATATCAATAGAGACTTCAATGAAATACTGAACAACAACATTATGATATATCAAAAGATACCTTCTATAACACATCCTCGAAAATATTGACAACAAAATGTTTTAGCACTGCTGACCTTTTCATCACCAGGTAAGCTAGGATTTCCTTAGCAGACAATGTAGTGGGATATAAAAGAGACTTCGACCAATAAAATATAAACCAACAAAATTATATCATTGCTCTTCAGAGTAACAGTAGTCCCTTTGTTGTATATAAAATGAAACTTACTATTCTTCATCCAACAAATTATTAAACATCAAAATTGTATAGCATTGCTGAACTTTTCACCACCCGGTAAGCTAGGTTTTCCGCAAGTGTCTAAGTAAACTCTCAGTAGAGAACTTCGAATTTACTTTATCTTTATCAATTAAGAAAGGCTTTGCCAAAACTGTCTATGCAAGCATGCACAGCATTATAACACGTAAGCTTTTACACATCTATATAGACATATAGCTTTTTTTAAGTTTCATTCAACAAAATAATAAACAACATTGTAGTATTGCTGAACTTTTCAGCACCAGGTAAGCTGGGTTTTGTATAGCTGTTTATGTTAGCTTACAAAGCGTTGTGAAGCATTACTTTTTTCCAAAAGCAAGGAAGGTTCGCTCTACAACAATCTATCTAAGCATACAATGTTGCCACACATTACCTTTTCCACAGTCAGTAAGCAAGGTATTCCACAACTGACTATATATATCACTACTCCCAAACTTTACACCTTTGTAGCACAAGTTTAGGCAGAAAATTTATAGAAGTTGCTGCATTCTATTGAATGAGAAATCAACTACCTTACCTTAAAGCATTTTAAACTTAAACTTCTCTATTACCTAAATGCCTTTTGCACATAACAACAAGTCATAGGCAGCATGTGGAAAATGTGCCTGATTATTGAATATTTATGGCAGATACTATTTATGTAATTTTAGCTATGCAAATGATTTATTGCTGCCACAGGCAATGACAGCAATGAGAAGCAACAACGCTGCTTTCGCTTTAATCATCAACATTAAGAATCATAACAAGCATAAAGTTGACCATTTAATGAGGCAGCTGCGATGAAGCAAAGCTGACAACAACGGCAACAATGGCGATAAAGACGTTGCTGCTGATGTTGCTGTGTAAAGTTTGCGCCTCAATATTTCACTTTAATTTCTCCCTCCGTCACATGCCTCACACAGAAAAGTAGGCAAAGTAAAATGTAGAATGAAAAATGACAACAGCGCCAAATTGCAAAGGCATTACATGAAATATTTAAGCACAGAATGAGGGGCAGAAGGTAGCTTGAGGGGGTTTTTTGAAGACTCTGCGATGTGGAAAATGTGGCCAAAGAATGAAACGTCGCTTGCTTGTTACTCATTGCGGCCTTTTGTGAGGCGCAAATTTGGTCGGCGCCGATTTTTAATTGTTTAAGAGAAATTGACATAAATTTATGCATCATTTGGCAGCCGCACAATCGCCGGAGCACAAAATGACCAATGGCCAATGCCCAGCATTGTGGAGTGGCGAATGAAGTAGAACTTTTCTTTTGTGCTAGCCAAAAAACGAAAAAAGTAGAAGAAGAAAACCATGTTTGAGCCATAATAAATGAGGGCATTCTCGACCTAATTGCATAGCTACCCAGCTCTCTCTCACTCTTCTTCTTCTGCTTGTCAGTCGACGCACAAAAGTAGGCAATGCAAATATTTATATTCATTTGCTACACTGAGAGAAAACGTTTTTTTTCCGTTTGTTTGTTTGTTGTCTACAAGAAATTTGTGGAGCAGGAGCTGCTTTGAATTCCTATTTCGAGCACTTGAAAATCTCGTTGCTATGCCGAAAAATTCTTGGAATAAGTTTAATTGAATTTATTTTTGAGCAGATTTTTGCTTGAGTGTACTTAGCCCATAAATCACTTTGTTCTCTCTCTCGCTCTCTCAGTCTATCTAGATTGTTGTCTGTTGTTGTTTTTTGTATTGTTTATAATCCAAGTAGCTTACCTAAAAAGAAACGAAATGAAAACAAAAAGGGGTTAGTCAAACAGTTGGCAACAGTTTCAGCAAAAAAGGTCGCAACAAGGTGAACTCTAAACTCCTGTTTTGGCATAAACAAATTTCAAGCGCGCGAGACGCGACGCCAAAGCAAATTAAAATTTTTATGGAAAATATGTGAAAATGTGTTTACAGTAAGAAGTGGCAGAAAAAAACAAGGGACAGACGTTTAAACTGATTGATTATGACACACACTCAACTCGGCTGTGACGCAATTGCAGCTCACCAAAAAATTTGTTGTTTGTGCTCGCTTATGTAATGGAAAATTACCAAACTGAGGCACAGGACACAGAGAGTTTTGTCAGCCAACGGCAATATTGCAAAAACACTGAGAGGAAAAGCTTAAAAAAGCAGAAAGCAAATCACAAAACCAAAAGAGAGAGAGAGATGAATGAGAAGACACGGGCACGAAAATCTCTGGTCATGCATTTGACACATGGAAAACTTTGCTCTGCTCGTCGAGATATAAATGATGATGGCCTTGAAAGCGAGCTCCACTTGAGTGCTTGCTGTGTGTTTCATGTGGGTGGCAGAGACGTTGTCGTTTTGTGGCAAAACTAATTTTTCGTTTGTGGGCGCCCAACGTGCGGCGCAACGCTGTAATGGCGCCCAACGTGAGACGAGGCTGATGTCCAAAAATAGCCACGCCCACAAGCAGTGTTTCCTCGCTCGTTTTAAGAGCGTCATCAGCATTTCGCATGGATTTCTATTCCCAACTCGACTCTCGTCTCGTCTCGACTCCTCCATCACATTCCCTACTCATTTTGCATGCTCCAGCGATTTCTTGCTGTGTTTGGCATGCTTAATTTAGCCTGGCCATCAGCAGCTCAACAAAAAAAAGAAAAAAACCCACAAAAACAAAAAAAGGGATGCCACAGGAGTTAGCCACAATTGAGCAAGCTGCAGGCGAGTTACTTTTAAATTAATTATGCGTTAATTATGTAATTATTACCCACAGTGAGCTAATGCTAAAGCTCAGCTCTCGTCATGCTGATTTTTGGCACAAAGCTTCTCTACTCATTCTCTGCTTAGCTTTTTGTTTCAACATGTTTTTTTGATACCTCTGTTCCCCCACTTCTAAGTACTAAAAGTAGATCACAACTCTTCGCTTAACTCTTCCACTCCCCCCTTCGCATTTTCCGCTTATCTCCGGCTTACAATTGAACAAACGAATAGAGAGTGAGCAGAGAGGAAAGCGCCTTTTGTCAATGCCAGTCACATAACGGCAACTTCTTTTGTCATTTTTGGGCAATTTATATATTTTATACACCTGGCTAAGCTTTTCACCAATTCTCGTTCACTCTCCCCCCATATCTCTCTCTTACTCAGTTGCTGTGTCTCTTTCTATTCAAGGTGCGCGCTCTCATTAAAAATGCGTCAACAAAATTCCTGTGGCGTCTGCGAATAATTTGTTAAAATTCAAGTCAGTTGAAAAGCGCGTGGAAACTGACAACAATCTGATGAAATAAACTCGAGTTCTGAGTGGAGAGGATGTGAGGGGAGTTACGAGGGAAAGAGAGGGAGATATAGCGGAGCTATGAGAAGGAGAAAGAGAGAGAGTGATGCAGAGCCAGAGAGAGGACGCGGTTATAAATGTAAAAGGCAGCACATTTCTCATATGCCAGTGACAATCACAAAAGCCAAAATGGGCAGCCCGTAGGGGAGTGTTATATGTGTGTGTGTGTGTGTTTGTGGTGTGTGTGTTAGTCGAGGGGTGCTGTGTATATTTCAAGGCTGCTCGGCGAGCAGTCAGTTATTGTCAGACAAAGGGAAACGCGCGCCATTTCTTAGCGCCCGCTAAAGACAAAACAATTAAGGAAGCCACAGTCGAGTGTGCTCGACTGTAAAATACCCGTACCCATTTTGAGTAAAAAGAAAACAGTGCGGTATTAATTTTAAAATATACCAAAT
Source organism: Drosophila sulfurigaster albostrigata (assembly GCF_023558435.1). Taxonomy (NCBI): domain Eukaryota; kingdom Metazoa; phylum Arthropoda; class Insecta; order Diptera; family Drosophilidae; genus Drosophila; species Drosophila sulfurigaster. The sequence continues at coordinate 47,003,104 of NC_084883.1, forward strand.
TTATATACCACAAAATTACTAATATACACCAAAGGGTATATTTGGTATATTATATTGAAAATACAACATAGAGTACAAAATATACCAATTTATCAGACACACAAAAGAATTTCTTATATTAGTATATTTAAAATATACCATAGAGTACAAAATATACCAAACTGTCAGCATTATACTCAGACACAAAGTTATAATAACCTTCTACAGCTACAATCAAGTGTACCCGACTGTGAAATACCTGCACCCAAAATATACCAAATGAGTATACCACAAAAATACTATAATATAGCAAAGGCTATATTTGATACATTGATATAGAACTTCATTCAAAATACCGAAAAATATAACATATAGTACAAAATATATCATAGATTACAAAATATACAATTTTTTAAGCACTTCCTACAGCACAAAGTTATAATACCCTTCTACCCTATGAGTAGCGGGTATAAAAAGGAAAACTGTTGTCGACTTTCAAGCAGCAGCCGCAACCTAAGAATATACATATGTACAATATATATGTATATATATAATAAATATATATTTTACTGTAGGAAGCGTGTGCCATAAACATGACAAGCTGTCATTGTTTCATTTCCTTTCTGCAGCAGCGCGCCCCAAACTCTCAGAACTTCCAAGTTCCAACTTCCACTTGAACAATAAGAACCACAAGTTATCAAGTTGCTCATACGCCACGTTGTACTAATAAGTTAATAGCTCAATGCTCGTGCTCAAAGCCAAAGAAATTTATATACATAAATGTATTATTTTTCTCGCTCAGCTCGCTGTCAGCTTAACGCTCTCCACACACACTCACACATTGCTGACAAATTGAAAATAAAATAGGATTTTACGGCAAAGTGTGGCAACGCCTAAATCCGTGCAGCATTTTCTTTTCTCTCTGGTTGTTTTTTTTTTTTGGGGGCACACAAAAGTAGATTTATGGCCTACCGACGTGTGCGTGTGTGTGTGTGGGCGTGGTTAACAGATTGGCGTCTTCGATGCAAACTTAAATATATATTTCTTTTAAAGATTTTGTAAGAGCCCAGCGGCGATTTGCGTCGAAACGAGGCAACAATGAAGAAGTTTCCGCTTTGGCAAGCGGGAATGGGTTCAATAGGTTTCTATGCAATTTGTGCGCCAAACAATGGGCCAAGGATATTTCAATGAAATAGCAGCTGCACCACTGTCATCTATTTAGTTATGACGTCCAACAACTAAACTTGCAACAAAGCTGAGAAGCTGAGACTGAGGCTGATAAGCCACGTAAGGCTGAACGGCTTGAAAGGACTTCTCTCCTTCCTTTAGATGTCCTCAATATTTCATACGGATGTCGTTGTCATCGTCGTCGTTGTTGTTGTTGTCTCGCCTGTCTTATTCATGACAACGCCGCGTGTGACGCGCAAAGTAAGCACATGTATTCACATTTATTTATTCATGCTGTTTATCGATCAATTGGCAACGTGCCTCAAATCCCAAATCCCAAACTGCGTAGCAGATTTTCAACTTTAAACTTGCAAACGTGAGAAACTAAAGTTGTCTTTGTTGATTTGTTCAATAATTTATTAGCTTAATTCGGGGTCAAAGTCTGTTCGCATTCAAATTTAGCGGTTCATTTACTGCGATTTTAATATTCATTAAATTGGTTATTATAATAACCAATTCACATGTCAATCCAATCACATATCATTGCCCATAAAAAATGACACATTAAAAAATCCGATTTTTAATATCAGATTTTTCTCGAGCGAGCGAAAAACTGTTTGTTTATTATGCACACCAAATGTCAACTGGCAATTTGTCAATGTCCAGTTTAGTTGCGTTTGGCGTCATAGTTTTTATATTAGCACTCGCAGGACAACAAGGGGGAGTGGAGGGCAGCAGCAGGGAGAAGGATGTCAAACAATTTTACGAGCTGTTTTTCATTTTTCTCTGTATGTTTTTTTTTTTTTTGTATTATGTTTGCAAATTCAACACGCACATGTCATGATGAATACGATGATATCAAATGCCAGTCTCAAATGATAATCACGCGCGATAATGACACTCGCAATTGCCAGTGACTAACACCGACTACCATATACCCTACACTCTACAATTCTATTTAAATATGCATAAAACATTTGCTGCCTTCTATCCCCTCAGCTTTAAGCTCTGTTTATTTCACTTTATTATTGTTGGTTCTCTCTTGTTTTGTTTTGTCGTCGTTGTTGTTGTTATTGTTGTAAATTTATGGAAATGCCTGTGATTATCATAATGTTTCAGTGCTCTGACTTTCAGTCACTCGACAATAAAATGCAATCAAAATGTAAATCGCTGCAGCTTTTGCCGACTAATGTCATAATCGGATGGCCGAAAAAAAGCAACAAACACAGTTCAGTTTGAGTTTGCGGGGGGATTGAGAGGTGTGCAGTCGACCCGCGCAATCGCTGAATGTTGATAAAAGAAACAACAAGTAATTATTACGATTCAATACTCTGCAAACTGTGACAATAGTGAAGCGAATGTTATGTTGAATTTATGAGGTTTGTGTGAATAATTTTTCCTCAAAAAATGTTTGGATTTGATTCATAATAGTATTTTTTCGGATCTTAGTTGCTTCGGTTGACAATATGCTGTGAATATAATAGTATATTAATATACCAAATATATCTTTTGGAATATTTCAGTATTATTATTGGGGGTTGTTAAACTATTATCAAATAGTATTTTATTGGATTTTAGTTGCTTTCACTGTCAATGTGGCATATTTTGAATGTAAATATTATATTAATATACCAAATGTAGGTATATTCGGCATATTTTAAGATTAATACCAGACCGTTCTTCATTTGCTTTGGTTGACCATGAAATAGGTTGTGAATGTAAATGGTATATTAATATACCAACTATATACTTCGAAATATTTTAATAATTTCTATTGGGGTTGTGTAAATACTTTTGTAGGTATGGGTAGGATAATAACAATATATTTTCTTTGGTTGACAATGTGGTATATTTTGAATGCAAATGTTATATTAATATACCAAAAATATAGTTTTCGTTATATTTTAAGTATATGGTATTTTTTGGTATATTATGTTGGTATATTTTAGTCTTAACACTTTAGCACTGCTTGGACTTTAACTTTCGTACTTGATTAAATTCATCTCTTTTTTTTTTAGTTTAGAAAACCTCTTAAAAATTTACTCTTTATTATTACTCTAATAAAGTGCTCTATATACTATTATATATAAAATAGACTGACCATTTGACTGACCAACAGACTAAACTAGAATTCATACAAGTTCTAAGGGAAACTGCTAATCAATCTCTAAACTAGCCACAGGGCATTGCCGAGTGTAAATCCCATTTCCTAACTAGGTTACATGGATTACACTCAGCCGCATATTTAATATTTAGTTTCCTTTTCGTAGTTGAGCTCTAGTTAAATGAGCGCAACAGCTTGTAGAAATTATCTGTGTTGTGGTACTTTTCGGTTGGGTAAATAGATCAGAGCGAGCCGATAAAATAGATTTTGAAATGTGTTTTTTGTCGTGTTGTTGGAAATTAGCAAACAGCTGTGAGAATGAGAAATACTTTTAGCTGTCGCAAGTTTACTTGTGTGTAATGTGTGTGCACATATTTAGATTTGTTTAGCTTGTTTTTTAGAGTCAATTATGCAGATTTACGAGTGCTGGCAAACAGAGCTGAGAACAATTTCGAGAAGGAGGAGGAGGAAAAATGTTTTAGAATAAGGCAACTATTTACCTTAAGGCTACGTGACAATGTCGCAGCCACGCCCACTTTCCAGCGACACTTCCCAATTTATTTGTGGCAACTTTTCACGCCTGTAAACAATTTCCCGCGCCAAGTCCAAGAGGAGTCCAAGAAAATAGCAACCTCGGCCCCATAACCTGTAATCAAAACGGAAATGGCAACGCGTTTCCGGCTGTCGCTCCTTTCGCTCCCCCCTCTCCCCATCGTACTTCCACTTCCTCTCTCCTGATCACGCGAAGGTTGGCATTGTTAACCCCTGGTTGACCTTATTTCTTTGTGGCATTGTGACGTATTTAGTGAATTTCTTCTTGCATCGAGAATTAAGCGCGCCCCAGAGCAACACGCGACATTAATTAGTGTGCCACGCCCACTCCGACTCCTGTCCCGGATATCAACTAAAAAGCTTGCTGATAATGGAAACACGTCAAGCGAACGAATGCCAAATGCCAAAAATGCCCCCAAACAAAAAACACAATAACGAGAAAAGACAACAACGAAACAGTTGTACACGACGGAAAAGTGTCGGGAGCGATAAACGTGCCAAACAATAAATGAAAAACCAATATGCAGCATTTTTCAGTGGGCTAACAATGTGAAAAATGTGCTGGGAAAAAATCTCGTAAAACTCGTATCTGCATTTGGAGATACGAATACGAATACGAATTTGGTTTTGCTTTGTTTTACTTGCAGGTTAAGTCAATTTACACGCCAGTTAATTGACAATAGCCAGCGGGGCTAGGGGGGGTGGATGACGGGACTACTGTGCGTATGCGTAATGCGAGACAAACTGGCCACAAATCTCAAATGTCAGCGCTTGAGTGACATTTGTATTGATTAGTAATGCGATTAATCACGTGAGTTGTGTGTGTATGTGTGTTTCTGTGTCTCTGTGTGTGTGTGCGCGTTGGGCATGTGGCATGTGGCATTATTTAATGACATTACGCATACGCCAAGTATGTAGGCCAAAAGTGTTTTTTTTTTTGCCTTCTTTGCTTTTCTACGTAAAATGTGTATAAGGTAAAGCCATAAATTAAATGTGCCATACAAAACTGTTTTGCGGCATCCCACAAAATGCTGGACAAAAGCTGCTAATGAAGCAGTAGGGACTGTTCACTATAATACAGCTGTCTCCCTCTCTCTCTTGCTCTCTCTTTCTATCTTTCTCAGTATTGAAGTCGCAGCTGTTGCAGTAATTTTGCGCAATGATTGGCGCCTGATAAAAAAAAACAGTTGCATATAAATCAAACAGCTGCTGTGGTTTCGCTTTGCTGTGTTGTTTCTTGTTGACCAACTAGAAGCCAATTTCAATTTCTTGAACTGCTCTTTAAATTAACTGACCGCCTGCTGTTGTTGTGTTTGATAACCGCAAAGAAATTCGTGTTAATAAGACGAGACGAAAGCTGACGTCACAGGATGCTGCTGCTACCCGCAGGATGACGACGACGACGACGAAGTCTGTGACCCAAATCGAAGCCAATTTACACAGGCAGGACATGCGAAGAAGCAGAAGATAAGAAACTAAAACGCATATTGAAAGCAAATGGGCAACAGCTGCTGTTAAGAATTGCATCGGCAGCTGACGTAGACAACGACAAACACGTTCGACACGTTGCTCATCAGCATCAGCATCCCCATCCCTATCATCATCATCAGCAGCAGCAGCATAATTATCTACAACGCGTTGTGACCCAATTTTGCAACTCATATTATAATAAGAGTGAGTGAGGAGGAAGAAGTCAGTCACAACTTTTCTCAAGCTGCTAGTTTCACTCACTCTCTTTCAATCACTCAATTGTGCGCTCTCTCATTCTTTCTGCGTATATTTAATCAACAATAACAGCGCTGCTAATTAGTTGTAATTGAGCACAACAACAACTAGACACACACACACACCCACTCACTCACACACTTGCACATACATTCATATCAAACGTAATTTTGCAAATTACATGGCCAATTAATAAGCAAATTATAAGCAGCTGCTGTACAAGAAATTACTCCAATAACAAACTACTGCAAGAGAACACGAAAGCAAGAGAGAGAGAGACCAAGAGAGTGTCAAGTTCAGAAAGCTCCAAACTGCTAATCAGCTGCTATTGAGTGAGTTTATTTATAGCCGCAAAGTGTGAGCAGCATAGCTGCTGCCTATGCTCAACGATCATTTGTCATGTCAACTACTGCGCTCTCGCTCTCTCTCTCTCTGTCCCTTGCCTACTAAACTTTCGGCTTGCCCTCCACATAGTTTTTCTGCTTTGGTTTCTTATGCGCACTTTGCGGTCGGACATTCACAAGGGGATGTAGCTCAGATGGTAGAGCGCTCGCTTAGCATGTGAGAGGTACGGGGATCGATGCCCCGCATCTCCAACTTGGAAATTATTTTTTTTTTGTTAAATAATTTTTTAAATTATTTGCTCAACTTTAAACAGGCTAATTTAAAATTGACCACATTTCAAACTTTTTTGAAGCCGCAAACGCGCAGTCCGCAGTGCTGTCAAACACTTGAAGCAAGGACAAAAGACTTAAAATCAAAATGGACGCAGTGCAGCATTAAGCACACAAAAAAAATGAAAAGAATGAAAATAGAAGAGGAAGAAATCACGAATGCGTCATAAAAACTTTGCACATCAATGCGCTGTAAAAAAGGAAATGGAGCACGAGAAGGGAGAAATTGGGTAGAGAGAGAGAGAGAAAGAGAGATAGATAGATAGAAAAGCGCGTCCACTCTCAAAAGCGAGTGCAGTGTGCTTCAGAGCCAACAAAGTCCTGGCAACAGCAACAACACAAAAAAAAGTTCTATATACATATAGTATATATAAAATGAGCTGGCTGAGAAAAGCGCACTTGAAAATGCAGCAAAAAAGTGCCAAATGAAGTGGCAAGAGGGGAGTGAGAAAGCTGTTTGAAGGGTCAGCGCGAGAACAAGGCTTTTATTGCTGCATTCTTGCAACTGTGTGCGTGTGTGTGCGTGCAACCCCCTGTGGCAGTTGCCTCATTTGCTGATGGATTAGTCAAAGTGCAGCAAAGGCCACGAACTGGCAGGAGGCAAAAACAAAAAAAAGGGCGGCTTCAGGGCCAAGGGACTCTCGGCTCCAGCTCGAGGCTAGCCTCAGGCCAGCAATTTGCTGCACTTCCATTTCCAGTTGCAGTTGCAGTTTTGCATTTCTCGTTCCCTTTTGCAGCATGCAGCATGAGCAACGTTTTTGCATCATTAAAGTCGCAACACACACAGTTTTGCCTTCGCACGCACAGCACAAAATTTTGATTGATGATTGAATGCAACACAGCAAAAGCAACATCAGCAATGTGCAACTGATGAGCAACAGCTGCTTAATGATCGAGGCCTCAGGCCGAAAAGGAAACAATTTCAAGTTTTTATTTCTCGCTTTGCAACCGCAAAACTTATTTCGCAATATTTCTCTTCTCTGCTCATCATATTGATGTTACTCAACACAAATTTTTAATTTTACACTCAACTTCATGTGATTTGATGCGCCCACGCATTCCTCAATCAAAATAATTATAAAAACATAATTCAGCAATTTTATGAAAATCATTTTTCATAGCACATCTGCAGTTGTCACAAAGGCATTTAAATGTGTTCTGGTCTGTTTATGGGATTCATAAAGCTTAATATTATATAATGTGTCGAATAATTATCTCAATTTTTCTCTTTAGTTGTCTAAATTCTCTTTTAATTTCATTCATAAAAATTAATATTAAATTAAATGCCCAATAAAATTATTAAAACAGCTTTCAGTTTTCTAAATTCTCTGTAAATAAAAAATTCCTTTAAATTTCCCTACTACATTTTTTATTATTTCTCCAATAAGTAACATAAATGTCTAATAAAGTTATTGAAATAACTTTCAGTTTTCTAAATTATTTGTAAAGTTTACTAACAATATGCTTTTAAATTTCCCTTGGACATTTGTTTAATAATATATGTCTAATAAAATTTTTAAAATAGCTTTTAGTTCTTTAAATTCATAGTTTATTTTAAATATTCTTAATACACTTTTGTATTATTTTCCTACTAAATAAAATAAATGCCCAATACAATGATACAAATTCAGTTTTCTAAAATAAATACTTTAAATTCCTCTAATTAATTTTGTTTAATAATTTCCCTATTAAATTTCCTCACTATTTCCCTCATAATACAATCCCACATTTATGTTATAGGATAACTTGTAGTCGTGCTTCGATTTATTCCAAATTAATTGAGCAACTAGAGTTCTCTTTTGGGCGCGCTTCTTTTGCATTATTAAAATTTCAAGTTCTCATTTCAAAAGTGACTCAACATTAAATACGCGAATACACAAAAGCGATTAAATGCTTCACATTTTCGGAGGCAGGGCAGCAGAGGAAGATGAAGAGGAAGCAGAGGAATTGTGATGCAAAGCTATTTTTAATCATACGCCAAGGCTCCCAACAAGAGTTCCCTCGAGCGCTGCTCGCTTAAAGCTTCATCGGGGTTGTGTTTGTGAGCACGCTTTAAGCTGCTGTTTTATGATTTATTTTTTGGGGTATTAATTAATTTATACAGCGACTATGCTTTAAATTGCGTATACGTAATGCCAGCCGACTATTTGCGATCGCTCTCTCTCTCTCTTCTTCTTCCATCTTATTTGTTGCACACCTCGATGCACGCAGCATACCTCGTAGTTTCTTTATCAATGGGGTAAGTATCCCTTTATATCCTACGCTTGCTGTTCATCTTTTTTTCTAGGGTATGTCAGTCAACATTTTGCATTTTCGAACAGGTAGAAGTTATTTAAATTATTTACTATGTGGTATATTTTGTACTTTATAGTATATTTTAAATGAAGTGCTAACTATATACCAAATACAGCCTTCGGTATGGTATTTTTGTACTATATAGTATTGTGAATGTGGTACTATATCTTCATACCAAATACCATTCAGTATATTTTCATTATTTCGGCGGAATATTAATTTTGTGTATTTTTAGAAACTTTACCCGCTACCTCAGGTATGTAGCTGAGCACATTTTCTCATTAATGGTAGTCAATCTGGTATTTTTAGAATGTAGTAATATATCGATACTAAATATAATCTTCGGTATATTTTAGTATTTTTGCGATATATTAAGTTGGTATCTGACAGCCGAGCACACATTTTGAATGTAGTACTATATCGATATACCAAATATATACTTCGGTATATTTTAGTATTTTTGTAGTGGTATATTTTTATTGTTATATCTAACAGTTGAGAATATTTTTGTATTTGTTTTCTAGGGTATTTCAGTCATTCATTTGTTTTTCTTTCGAATTCTCCGCATTTGATGCATTGCCAATAATCTTTTGACGTTTATCGTTGACATTAATTACTTTGGGCCATGTGTGCATTGCTTTAGCCAGCCTCTGCCCAGCTCTCCTCTTCCCTTTTCCCTATTTACATTTACATTTATTTTTTCGTTTGTTCATTTGCTGCGCTGTTTTTCTTTTCATTTGCAATTGGAATGTCAATTTGTGCCTCAGAACTCACTCGGACTGAACCTGCCCCAAAAAAAACGAAATAATGAACTATGCAAAATTTTATTTTATTTGCTAGTTGTTGGCAAATTAGCAGCGGCTGCATCAAATTTAAAAGCTCTACTTAAAACTGAGTTATTTTCTTGTCTCTCGTCTCATGTTAATACATAACTTAAACGCTGAGTTGTTGTTGTTGTTTTTAATAGCTGTTGCTGCTGCCGTTGCCGTTGCTTGTTAGCAGTTGTTTTGTGGCAGCAATTTGGCAACTTAATGTTGGCCAAGAAAAACCGAAAAAAACTTAATAAGCAAGCAGCTCTTGCAAGCAATTTGGTAACAACTTTGCTCTGCAATTTTTCGGCTTCGTTTTGTGGGTTTCTTAGTTTCGTTAGTTGGTCGCATTTAAATATTTAATTAAGTTTTCAAAACTAGAAAACTGTTGAGACAGCAACAGCAGCTACATAAAGTCGGGGGCGGGGCACCGAAAATTAGCATATCAACAAAGCAGTCGAAACATTTTAAAGCAGATGCCGCAACATCAAGCAGCCGAGAGTTTGTGTTTATTTGAAATATGCATATTTTCAGTGGGAGGCACACAGATAACAGTTCTTATCAGTAGCCAAGCAGACAGATAAAGCAGATATGAGAGAGGAAGAGAGAGAGAGGGAGGGAGGGAGTTGGCATCAGTTTGCGAGCTTTTGGGCTTGCCGCATTCTTGTGGCCTGCTGTCAAACTTGAGTGGCATTAACTCAACGCAACTCTCAGAGCTGCCTCTGCTCAAGCTCTCAAGTGTTGCAATCTTTTGGTTTCCACATCAAGTGTCAAATTATCCAAGCAGCAGCTCACTATCTCTCTCTTTCGCACTCTCTTTTGTTTTTCACTCTCACTTATTTTACAGTGGAACCACGAGCTGCGGTTTTTTTGGGCTGCGTCGTTGCTTCCTCTCTCCTCAGTTTGCCTAATTAATTAGCGAATTCATTTAAGCGACGAAATTGTTGACATTTTTGTGTGAAAGGCGGCACCTGAACAAAGCGAGAGAGAGAGGAAGAGAGAGAGCGAGAGATGCTTATGCAAACTGCAGCTGATTCATGAGGTCATCATCTGCTGTTGCCAATGCAGTTGCAGCTGCCATTAAATCAATAAAAGTCGCGACTGCGATTGCGACTGCAACTTTGGCCAGGGCCAAAGTCAAAATGTAATCTATGCATGGAACTTGTCGTCGCCTCTCTGGAATAATATTATATATTATTTTCCCACAGCAGCAGCCCACACTCTTTTATTGCTCTTGGCTCATCCAACAGCTGAATGCCACAACACAAAAGCTTTGGTGACAAAACAAATACAGTGAACGCTCGATAAACGAAACAAGCGATTATGTGAATCTTTTATTGATTGACCTCTGAATAGTTTTACATAATTTGTAAACTATTCAACTTTAAATTAATAAAAAATAATGATGAAGATATTAAAATCACATTTAAAATATTTTAGAAATGTGAGTAACATACAAATCTATGAAACTATTAACGTTAGAGTCTAACAGTATTTCACAGAAATGCTATATTTTTTAAGGAATGCAAAATTTCAATTTTAAGTCAAAGAAAATTAGGTTAAAGTGCATATGTAAATGCTTTAATATAAAAGCTCGAACATGATTTAAAACATTTCCCCAATTTTTAAATTTAAACACTTTAATAAAGGAATGCGATATTTCAATTTTAAAATTGGGTACAATTTCGAATGCTTTAATATAAAAGTTCAAACAGTTCAACATTTTCCGAATTTCGAAATTTAAACACTTTAATAATGACATCAGTTATTAAGAGTTTAGCAATATCGCAGAATATAGTTATAATATTTTAAGGCATAAAAATACCAAAAGATTGGAACAAAATTCTTATGAATCCGCTTTAAAATAAAATTACACATAAAGCTTTGAACTCAGAATTTTGTATAAGAAAACTCCTTAAAGAATATCAAACCTTTAATATTCAATATTTTCTTCAATTTAACAACTCTTTAATAAGAACATCATTATGACACACATCAATTATAATATGTAATCCATATTGCAAGTGCCGAAAAAAATCGGGCCAAAGTTCATATGGAAATGCTTCAACATTAAAGTAAACAAAACTGTTGAAAAACCAAAACATTTACTCGAAAAAGTTAAAGAGAACAAATGTGTTGTTATGAACACACACTCACACCTGCAATTTATTACTATATCGAGCGTCGACTGTATTCCCATACTCAACACATTCATTTCCATTTCCAGCAAAACGGAGAGAAACACACACAATTTAAAACATGTTTAAAAATGCATAAATTAAGCGCAGCTCAGCTTCGCCTAAGCAAAGTCAAAAATGCAAATTAGACTTTAGCTGATGATGATTTGGATTTGTGTTTTGGTTTTGCTTTTGTATTTGGCTTTGCCAGCCTTCCACTTAAGCTTGTGAGGTGGGCGTGTGATAGTGTCAGTGTATATGTGTGTGAGTGTAGTGTGTAATTATATATGGGAAGCAACAATGAAAGCCCCCGAAAGGCCAAACAACCTGCACACATTGTGCTCTCAAATGTATTTCCAGTTTTGGGCAAAAATGTGTTGAAAATGCAACGTAAGCGGAAATTATAGCAAAACAAATGCAATAGCTGCAGACGACGGAGGAGGGAGAATGCGAAGAAGCAGCGGTAAACAGCTGAGCAAGCAGGCAAAGGCAAATGCTGATAATGATGACGACTGCGACACCGACGTCGCAGTCGCTGCCTTTACTTTGCTTTGCTTTTGTGTGGTTTAATGACCTTGCCCAAGTTGCGTTGCTCTCTCTCTCTGCTGCCGCTGCCGCTCACGCTCTCACACACTCTCTTCTTTTGACGTTGCTCCCCTGCCAAGCTCGACGCCAGCGTCGCGCCATGTGGTCAAACGACGCTGTCGATGTTCGTGCCTAAATTTAATTTTATGCGCGCTTCACACGCCTCTTCTCCTTCTTCTCCTTCGCCGTCTCACTCACTCCAGTGCAAAAGCTCCCTTTGCCCCGTATATTTCAGTTGATTGGCTGTGTGCGCTACTTTGTCGTCGGCGTCAATTTTTATTTTTAAACTATTTTGAAAAAGTGTTTCGAGAATTGTGTCAAGTGTACGACGCCCAAAAATAAAAAAACACATACGAAAAAGCCGACAAAAAAAAAACCGATAAAGAATAAAAACACAGTTCACATGTGTCTGCTCTCTCACGCTGATGATGAAATCTGTGCGTGTGGGCGTCTCATCGTCCCTAACCTACTCATCATGTCATCCCCCCCTCCCCCACCATTACCCATTGTGTATGTGTGTGTTGTGTTGTCGCGGCGCTGCATTAAAAGCTCGTAAAAATTGACAATCAAAATTGTCGTTAAATGCCATAAAATGCAGGGAGAACATCCATTTATATCGATAGAACCCAACACAAAATCAAAGTCGAAAACAAACGAAACTTGCCATATTTCATGAGTGTATAAAATTTTATGTATTGTATTTTACTTGAGAAAAAATAAAAATAAAAATAGTTGCTTGCTGGCCTTTCTTTATGACTGTGTTATAATTTATGGCACAAAGCAGCAAAGTCAATGACATATGTGAGTGGGCGGGTGGGGGTAAAATAAATTTGTGATTTGACCTTAGCAACGAAATATAATTGATGCCCAGCGAACACGAGATGAAATTTGTATTTATAGGCAAAAGTTATAAAAAATAATAATACATATTTATAAATAACTTTAGTAGACGCTCGCAAATTAGTATTCTCTAAAATTTCCAAACTTCCAAACTTAATTGAAAAACTTTTTATAATATTCTTACAAGTTGAATCTTTTTGGAAATGGTAGTTAAAGTTCTTTAAGTGACTCTTTAATATTTGTAGCTCTTAGATAGTAAATAAAAAACAAGTATTGTAACCAATTTTTTAGTTTCGTTTACCTATTTTTAATAAACTTACAATGGGAAATTTTATGAATTTAGACCCCTTACTGTAAATAATATAGAAAAGTGTTTTTCACATTTCTTTTTCGTTTAGAATTGCTAATTTTTTTTTAATGAAAAATATTGAAGTAATTTGTTTTTCAGGAAATAGAATTACCTATTTTTTTGGTGTTCACATTTTCGAAAATGGGAAATTTGAGGCAAAAATTTAAATCATTTTTCGTCATGTAACTTTCCCGGTTATTTGCATATTTTCTAGGGCTATTCCCAATCGATAAACATTGCTCGCAATTTCGCCAATTGCACAAAAAAAGAAAGAAAACAAAAAAAAAACCTCGCTCCTAATTCATTCATTCATTCAACGAATCATTTTCTTGTCAGGCTTTTTTTGCGTTTCATGTTCGCTTTACAGTTTCTGTGTGTGTGTGTGTTTTTGCTGTTTGGGGCATTTCTGTAGTTGGACATTGTCGTCATCGTCATCGTCTGCTTGTGGCATGCCACAAGCGTCAGCAAGCGGCGCAGTGTTCCCAATTCGCCTGCAGCTGCAGCAACAGCAGCAGTTGTGTGTCAACTTGGCAACTGGCAGCCAAAAAAAGGAAAGAAAAGAAAGCAAATCATAAATAAATGCTTACATACTTATATCAAAAGAGTATGTAGAAACAACAACAACAACAACAACAACTACAAAGTGCACTCTTTCGTGTCATGGCTGGGCATGGGATTATGATGTGTTGTTGTTGCTGTTGCTGCTGTTGATGACAACGCGTTGACAACAGCAAGAAATGCACACAAAAGTAATGCGAGACAACAACGACAACGACAACGAAATGCATAGAAAGAAAAGAAAGACAAACTCTCTGCGCTGCGCTGCGCTGCTCTGCTCTGCAAACGGCAAAAGCAGCAGCAGCAACAGCGACAACCAAGACAACAACAAAGATAGCAACAACGACAACAACAAGTTGCCTTAGCATAGGCAACGTTGACGTTGTAATTTGGCGCGTGTTTTTGCTGTTTTTGTCGTCTTTGTCAAGGTTACATTTTCATTTGCAATTTGCACAAGTGTGTGTGTGTATGCTTGTGTGTGTGTGCGCTGCATGTCAAGCTGCTTGGCAACGCCAACGCCTCCCTTGGCCACCTTATGCCCCAGCCACCGTACACCTCACTCCCCATTAGCGGCCTCTCCTCACAGCATGCGTCACTAAGCGTGAGCAATTTGCATACCCTGCAATCTCAGATATCTCACAAAGGGTATGCCAAATTCGTACACAGCAAAAAACAAAGTTATATAATATAGAAACCCAATAAATTTATTATTTAAACAAGACTTGCTTCTAAAAAAGTTTGTGTAGCAGCTTTAAGTCTTTTAGTAAGTTTTGTTTTTAATTAAAAAGTTAAAATACTTGAAAGAATATTACAAGCACGAAAAGTTCTTGATAAAAGATTTTAATCTTTAACCAGCTTTTTGAGCTTCATTTTGTTTTTCTTGTGATTTTTTAAAAATTCTTCAAACAATATGTTTCTTAGAAATTTAAAATTTTAAGATTGAAAAATATTGTTTTCAGTTAAAAAAATATTCTTTTTCCTTCTTGATCTTACATAAAACATTCTTCAAACTATATTTCAATCATAAATAGTTTTTGATAGAAGTTTCAAATCTTAAACCAGCTTTTTGAGATTACCAAATTTTTTTTTTTTTCGTGATCTTTAAAAAATACTTCCAACAATATGTTTCATAGAAATTTTAAGTTTGAAGATTAAAGAATCTTATTTTTAATTAAAAAGGTATTATTTATTCTTCTCGATCTTAAGAAAAGTCCTTGAAACAGTATTTCAATCATTAAATTCAAAAAATATTGTTTTCAAATTGAAATCTTTTGCTTTGTTGATCTTCTCTAAACTCAATTACAGAGTATTCACAACATCTTCTATCAGCATTTCTCAAACGATTCAAAACTATTTATTTCAATTAATATTAATATTCAAATTCGCGTGAAGTTTGAACCAAGTGAAACTAGCAGATAAATCACTTAATATTCAAGTATCGACTCTTGATTAGTCAAAAGTCCAACGCCAATGAAGTCAGGGACAGGTCAAAGCTTAATTTCTAGATATTCAAGTTTTGCATATCAATTGTAGGGTAGTTACTAGACTATCATAACAAATCAATGCTGGCTTCGTTTTAAATATAGTTCCATCAACTCGATTTTAGGGCACATCGGTCAAATATCAATTGGAAACTAGTTCACTTCTATTTGTTGATTTCTATTTGCATTTCTTCGATTTATTATTAAAATGAATTTGTCACTTTCGACTACTGAGTGTTGCTTAGTCGTTCATCGCTGTCGGTCGCCTGTTTATTCTATTTGATTGGCTATTTTCAGAGCATGCTAATTTTATATCCATTGTCAAGTTGCACAATTTTATTTTTTATTTTCTACTTCGATTGCCCTGTAACACTTAATGCTTGGGCCAAGGCCACAACAAGTATTAGGCTACAGATATGATTAGAGAATTACAATAAATCTCTCTTGGGGAATTGAACTGAGTCTCCCACGATTCCCACACACACACACACACTTACACTTTGCTGTCATAGTCTTCAGCATGATTCCCATGTGATTTATGGCCATGTTCTATAACCAAGTTGAAAGTGGGGTCGTCTTCTCGCCTAAAACGCCAAGTCAAGAGTTTAGTTTGTGTGTCAATTACCTACCCTAGAATTTGAGATAAGGCAAAGTTCAATGCACTCCGAGAGGTGCGAGAGAGAGAGACGCAGAGATATTCCCTAGCACGTAAAAGGCAAATAATCAAAACCAAATTAGTCATTTCAAGTTGCGTTAGACAAATAAATGCGCTGCCCCATATAAAACGTCAAATACGATTCCCCCTCCCCTTGAGTTCCACTGCTTCCAGTCTTATTCCCATTCCAGTATGTTTGCTATCTCGCTCACTCGCTCATCAGTTTCTAAAGCCTGCAAGTCGTGGATAAGATAAGAACCTGATGACGACCCAAAAAAAAAACCAAACAAGAGCACATTTTAGTGAACACTGCTCGACTAAGAAATACCTTAACTACACAGAAAGGTAAATAGCGTTAATTTCTTACGTTCATCATACCCTATATGTGTGATAGTTGCAGGGTATTTGGAAATATGTGCACGGCACGTTGATGATTGCTTTTTCCAAAATCAAAAAAGTTGATGACGAATTTCACCACACGATGATATTGCAAGTTATAATAAAGTGGCAGATATACCATAAACTATATATAGTATATTCTAGTATTTCCGTCAAATTCCCAAGAGATCTGCGATAACTAATCTGACCTTAATAGTGACCAGTCTCCAATTCATTTCAAGTCTCGAAAGTATCTTTTTGCTTACCTGCAAATAGAAAAAAAGAGAAGCAAAGAAA
Source organism: Drosophila sulfurigaster albostrigata (assembly GCF_023558435.1). NCBI lineage: Eukaryota > Metazoa > Arthropoda > Insecta > Diptera > Drosophilidae > Drosophila > Drosophila sulfurigaster. Next base: position 47,019,729 of record NC_084883.1, read on the forward strand.
AACATTTTAATTACGTGCAATCAATAAATTGTGTTTTTTTTTATTTATTTGCCCGAGGCAATAGTCATATAAATAAGTAAGTATTTATGTTAGTTCGACTGCAGTTAACGAGTATTAGACGCCAAATCAGTGTGGCAAGTGTCATAAATTACTCGATCGTTAGATTGAAATTGAGTAAAAAATAAATTCCGTAAAACGTTACGCCACAAGAGAGTCGCAAATGTGTCGTCGGCACTTTTGGGGGGGATAACTCAGAGACCCAATTTTTGGGGCAGACAAGTGTCTGCTGTGTAGTCATAATTTATGTTTATGTTTATGTCTCGCGATCCTGTTTGCTAAAAAAAATGCACGTCACGTTTCTTCAATAATAATGGAAACCAGTTCGGTTTTTTTTTTGTATTTCGAGGTGAAAACTCCAAAGCGGAAAAACTGCAAAAAACTGAAAGTTCACGTTTCAGTTAATAAATTGAGCACATTTCAATTGTGGAAAATGCCAATAAATTTGTCGCAGAAGAATTTCTTGAGAATACACCAAAAGAGAGAGATAGAAAGAGAGTGTGAGAGAGAGAGCTATACACACATACTTTAACTCATTAATTAAACAAGCTGCGAGCGAGGCAAAAGTGGCAGCGTACAAACAAAATGCATTTACAAATCAACTTTTTGGTTGTCGTCGCTCCAATCGATAAAAGTTGTTTCAGTTGTTGTTTTTGTTGCTTGGCAGTTGCTTGTTTTATGTCCGCATTGTGGGCGTTACTTCTAGCTGCTTGTGTGTGCCATCAGAATGAATGCGGCATTTGAATGAATGAATGAACTTTGGCTCTGCGCTTTTAATGATTAATTGCAACTGAGCCAAGCAAACAACACAACATCGAGAAATACAAATACTCGGTCAATGCAATAACCAATCCACATCATCAACATCATCATCATCCACATCGACAACGATTGATGGAACCCGCATCTGGGACTGCAATTTTGAATGCCAACTAATTAGCCATGTTCGAAGCGAGTGCCTAAGAGCGCTTTATAGTCGACCTACTAATGCTCTACAGCATTACACTGTTATTTATTGCGCTATTAATTTTGTACTCAATTTAGCAGTTTTAACTTTCTTTAATTTTAGTTTAACTAATCAACTTTTTTCTTTGTCGAATTTATAGAGTTTTGAAGCTAAAATCAATTGAATTGGTTTGTTTATTCTAAATTCAATTATTTTTAATTATAGTTTCTATAATTTATTACTAACTTTTTGGTAATTTATAATTATTTTATTCTTCCATCAAATATTTATATTTTTTCCTAGTTATTTCAATTTCAATTACTATCAAGAAATGATCATTTTAATTGTAGTTTTTTACTCCTTGTCTATCAATTTGATTTTATTCTTTGTTTTTATCTAAATTTGTTCTTACTTTTTAACACATTTTTTCTACATGATAGCTACAACTTTCTTTCATTTTAGTTTAACTAACTTTCAACTTTTTGTATTGAAAATTTACATAGTTTGACAGCAAAAATCAATTGGTTTGGTTTGCTGTTACTGATTTTAAATGCAATTTTATTTGTTATATTTTATTAAATTTTATTTATTTATTTAAAAAGAATAAATCAGTTAGTTGGCTATTAACTAACTGATTTATTCTTTTCTCAAATCTTTATACTTTTTTCTATTTATTAATTACCCACAACTTGCCAATTAAGTTGTCTTTATTCTTTATTCAAGAAATGATCATTTTTATTTATAGGTCTTAACTTTTTATCAATTAGACTTCATTTTTGTGCAACGAATTCAATTCAATTAATTTAATCTTACTTTACAACTTTCTTTCCTTTAAATTTTATATTTATTTAAACGAATTTATTTATTTTTTTTATAAAATTAATTTTAAGTATAACAAACTGCTTGAGAATCAATTTGATTTTATTTTGCAGTCAAGAAATCTTTAAATTTTTTTTATATTTTCGATTATTTTATATTTTTACCTTTCTCTTCAATAGTTTTTAGCTTTTTTTTATCCTAACTGCTTGCTAATTTTGTACCTTGAGTTTATTCTTTATTGAAATCTTAACTTGTATTTATATTTTTTCTACTTATTAATTACCAACTGCTGTCGAATCAATTTGCGAACTTGTTAAAGTGCATTTTCTGCCACTTTGAACGTACTTAATTTTTTCTCTTGCCTTGTACAAAGGTGAACTGATCATGATCATGATCATGATCACCATCATCGCCATGAGATGATTGCTGTTTGTTTGTTTGTTAGTTTTTGGTGTTGTTGTTGTTGTTGCCATGTGTTGTTTGCTGCTGTGCCGCTGATTGCTGATTAGTTTGGACTAGTCAGAGACTATATAACTATCTGCCTATCCGCTGACCCCACTTGCCCCGAAAGTATTTGCCTGCGTTGCTGCCGCAGTGAGCCATGTAATTATAACTGTTTACAATTGCAAGCTTCTCGTATCAAATCTCTGTCTCTCTTCCAGTGAAGCCAAAAGCCGTTAGAGCAGACACTACCAAATTAAAGCGGGGCACAGACAACACACAGAATAACAACAACAACAACAGCAGCAGCAACAACTCGACAGCAGTTAGAAATAAGAATCCTTTAAATTTAACAAGTTAACTGCGGGCAAAAGCAACTCCCAGAAAAATAGAGAGAAAGAGAAACGACAAATGCAAAATAAATAAATAGTCAAGTAAATAAACAGTCACAGCAACAACAACAACTACGAATGGGAAACTGGTATTTTTCCATTGCAAGTTCTACTATTCCCAACCCTCGCCTCATTCCTCGTTCCTCGTCTCTCAAAACGATTCCTTCTGATTGCGTTTTGTCGCCTGTCAGCCAACTTTACATTCGACGCCTTTTCCTGTTTAGTTTTCGTTGTTGTTTCAGTTGTCTGTTTGTGTTGCTTTTGCTATTGCCTCTGTGCGTGAAGAGCCCTCGGCAAACGTGGCTCAAAGCCATTACGTATACGTAATATCTATAATTATGCATTTGTGCATTTCCGTTGGGTGGCACAACACAAACTCACTCACTTACTCACTCACTCGACTGTCCACAGCAACGGAACTGCCTTGAAGCTCATTTGAATTTCAACATTGAACAATTTCACAATTTTACAATTTAACAAAATTAAACTAAAAATTGCTGCTGGCTAAATCAGCAGCAGCAGCAGCAACACACATTTTAATTGCCATTTAAGTTGTCTGCATAAGTTGCAGCCAGCTAACAAACGGAAGCGGAAGTTGCCACATACCACATGAGGCAACACAAGAAGAGCAAGAGAGCAGAGAATCCAAGTCAAGGATAGCAAAAGGGCGTCTACGAAACCTCGACTTGAAAGCCACAATTAGACATTAGATAGATAAGGCAACATAATTGAGCCTCAAGCCTTAACACAAAACAAAAAAAAAAAAAGAACGAAGAGAGAGAGAAAAGAGCAAAGGCAGGAAATGAAGGATTTGCTCAAAAGAGAGATGAACGAGACACGACAAAAGCAAAACGGAAAGATGCTTAACTAGCCAACAAAGGCAGGATTACACTGCACAAGTTATGTTAAATATATTTTAAAACAATTACACTTTGTTTCAATGCTAATCTATGCAAATTTTAATTGCAAACACAGCACAAAGTTATTTGGAATATCATTAATATTATTATGTAAGAGCTGCATTAGACTACAGAGTTTTCATATCTAATTTGTATTTCTAAGAAATGTAATTTCAATTTGGGAGTTTGCTGTTTAACAATGCTGCTAGTTAAACCAATTATTTATTTATTTATTTGTTTCGTGGAACTTCAACTTAAGCTTATGTTATGATGCTAGTTACTAACATTTTATTGTACCACTTTGTAATAATAAAATTATTCTCTATGATTCCAAAAAAGTTGGTTATCATCAAATAAAAACGCTAAAGAAACTCTTTTCTTTTGCAACCATCAAGTTTTAGTTGTTTTGAGAAATACTTTGGTATATATTGAATTCTGTGGTATATCAATATAACATGTATAATCTTTGTCATGTTTTAGTATATTTTCCTATATTAATTTGGTATTTTGTAATATTTTAAATATATTATAGTACATAAATATACATACTATAATCTTCGATAATTTTTAGTATATTTTCCTTATATTAATTTGGATTTTAAAGAAAATACAACACTGTTGGATTTTAGATTTGAGTGACAGTTTGGTATATTTTCCCTAACTCTAAGGTATATTAAGAATATAATAGTATATCAATATACCAAATATAACATTTAGTATATTTTAGTACATTTTTCTTTTATATATTATTTTGATCTATTTGATATATTTTACATTTTTTTAGTATATAAAAATACCAAGAATAACTTTTAGTATATTTTAGAGTATTTTCCCATATTATTTTGGTATTTTTTAAGAATAATACCGCACTGTTTTGCATTTATTGAACATAGATAGCGTATTTGACTTTTTTACTTCTTAATATTCTATTTGCAATCCAATTACATATTATTAAAATGATTTTCATTTGTCAATGACTTCTTTCAATCAATGTTGCAAGCTATGAAAACTCACTTTAGCAGCAGAAGTTGAGGGAATTGTAACTACTTCTACATGCTCAGCAAGTTGATTATACAATTTGGTGTAGTATTCTATTATTTAGAGACTGCAGCAAACATTCCAAATTTCAAGTTATCTATAAAAATCGAATCGTGCCAGAGTTAACATTTGATTGAAATGCGGCATTGTTATTTTGAATAATAGTTGAATGGGTTTTTTTTTAAAGGGGAGGATTGCTTTGCATTTGCATTTGTAAGTAGATGCGGCACAGGAAGACACTGACAAAAAGAAGACACCTGTGTGTCTGTCTGTGTCTGTGTTTTGGGGATAGTTTCTTTTTTTCGTGTCTGGAATTCAAAACACAGAGAAATAGTAAGTACATGAAAGGGCTGTCAGGCAGAACTACTTACTACTGAAAGCGAGGAGTGTCTGTGCTGTGCTGTGGACTTCAACTACTTCTCTCGTCGACTGCTGACACGCAATAGTTAGACGAAACTCACAGCTCACAAACTCACAACACAAACTCAAACTCTTGTAACGTCCCATGGGCCATGTTCGTGTATTCGTGTCTTGTCTACCTGCTTAACACAGACGGTTGTATAGTATTGCAGTTGTTGCACTCACCGAAGAGAGTCGAAGTCACAGTTGTGTGGCATGTAATTATGCTGTTTAACAGCGAGAAGTTTGGTTAACAAATAAGACACGTTGAGGTAGCTAACACAACACAACACAACACATACCACGTAATTATGGTCTGGCCACTCAACTGCTTACAAGTATGTCTGCGAGTACGTTTCACATTCATACTCACACATTCACACATTCATTGCGAGTCTCTTGCATATGCAATTGCGCTTCGAAATTAGGCTGCCCAAAAAAAAAACACATGTGCAATTAGATGACGGAGAGAAACAACAAATTGCAAGGCATTTTAAATAAATAATTTTCATTTTAAGGCCAAAGTTCGTGCTCGGTTATTAATGTGGCAATATTTTGATAAACGATTGCCAAAAAGCAAAGAACTGAGTTCACCCCCAAAAATTGTTTTTTTTCTTTTGCCGGCTGCTTCACTAAATTTCAACAAGCTGCCAGAGGGAGAAGCCATTTCATTTTAATGTGCGGCCTTAAATCAAATCAACAAAAATATGTGCGTCAAGGGTGAGAAAAACACACACACGCATGGGAAAATCGAGAGAGAGAGGCAGCAAAATGTGTTTAGGAGCACATAAAATTAGTTATTGATAGCGAGAACACACAATATGGCGTATACTTAATGTGCTTCCAATTGTAATACCCGAAAAACCGAAACACACGCATGTTATGAGAGGGGAAAATATTGTGAAGAAAACTCTGGCAAAAGGGGGGAAATATTGTGAAGAAAAGTCTGGCAAGTGAAACCTCAATATTTAATCTTAATGGCCAGGCAAAGATGCGAACTGAAGTAGGGAAGAGAACTCATAAGAGGGTTCAACTTTTTTTTACGGGGCAGGGCGTGTCATTGTGTCGTGCATTGACCAAGAGGCAAGTGATCGCCGCGAAGTCAGGTTGAATGTACCCCACACACAAAAACGTCTATCTCTCTCTCTCTGTCTGTCTTTCTACAAAACCATAGAGAACACGTCGTTCAACATCGTCGTCATCGTCATCGTCATCTCGCGTCTCTCGCCTCAGTTGTTGCTGTTCCACGTTTTTTTTTGCTAACCGGACAGGCGCAAAGTTGATAACCTTGAGAGCATTTTCATGCGAAAGTTCAATGAATTTAGTTTTACTTCCATGTCTCAAAATGGCAAAAGAGAACATAACACAGCCAAAGAGCAGTGAATGCGAGAGAGAGAGATCAACAAGAGGGGGGATCGGAGGGAATTTGTATTGCTGCTAAAGACGCAGACAAAGTCGCAGTTGCGAGTTCTAAAAAAAAATAAACAGAAAAAAAGAAACCAGCACATGTGAAACGAACAGCAAAAGAAAAATAAAACAAGCGCAGCATTGTGTCAGAAACAAAAAGTGAGCGACTAAAAGATGCTCTAGAAATTCAGTTTTAAATTTATGCTGAGGAGGAACTTAACGCTAGATGGCGCTAGTGCAGTTCCTTTGGTGGATTTCTGTATTTGAATATTTCCGTATTGTTTAAGATTTAAAAAGATGCTTTTCAATGAAAGTTCGTTTCATTAACTTATCATTACAAAAAGATCAATGTTTTAAAATAAATATAAATAAAATTCATCTGAATACAAAGTTTGGTAGCAATTGAGGAACAATATCAAATTATCAAATCTATCTCACTTATAATGACATCAAAGTTCGTTTCTTTAAAAAATCATTAAAAAAGATCAATATGTTTTAGAATAAATATTCACAAAATGCATCTTAATATAAAGTTTACAATCATGTAATGGCAAATATGAAAAGATAGTAAAACAAAAATATACTAAATTAAAAATATACCATAGAGAACAAAATATACTATATTATCAGAAGGTATAACAATTTTCAATGCATAATTTCTCATTTTCTAGTGAACTAGTGAAAATACCCTGAATTGAATATATAAATTTTTTTTCTCAAACTGTATTTTGCTGCCTCTGCCAACTAATCTACCCGTTTTCCATTCAGCAGCGTATCGCAGAAAAAAAGTAGTTATAACTACTGAGAAAAGTGAAACAAAACCAGACTAAACATTGAGACTGAGAACCAGTTCAGCAAATGGACAAACTGTTGCAGTTTTGCTAGAGCTACAGATCTTGAAGACTTCTACTCTTCTACTCTGCGACGGGAGGCGTGGCAGTAGATAGGGGCGTGAAATCGATGCGTCGTCGTCGTCGTCATCATCGTTGTTGTTGTCGTCGTTGGTCTTTGTTTTCGAAGCTCATGAAATGCGCAGAGGAAATCAATGATTCGGTTCTGCTCGGTTTCGATTACACGCACACGACGTCGACAACTGCAACATGGCAATAGTCACAGCTAGAGCAACAGCAACAACAAACTTGCCACGCAGCATGCTGCTGAAAGCATTTGCAATAAATTAACTAAAATTATAGACAATTATTAGCATTGATCGAGAGAGAACGCAGTGTAGAATGCTGTGAGCGATGAATGCTGCTGACGCTGCTGCAGTTGCATATTTATTGGGGCGTTTGCGCATTTTAATTAAGCGATTTGTCATTAGCAAGAGGCACACCAAAAAGGGTTAAGACTGGCTTTAGGCCAAAAGCTGTTGCAGTGGCAAGTTGGCCTTATTGATTACACACGTTTAGTTTGGACTCAAAGGGGGAGGCAACAATCATTATTCAATTAAAGTGCAGCAGATGAAAATGGGAATCTTTAAAGTTGTAAAAAGAAAATCAACAACCCTGACAAGTTGGTATGTTTTGTGCTGAATGGTATATTTTGAATGCACTACAGAATAGATACACCAACTATAGCCTTCGGTACATTTTAGTGCAGCATTTGAAATAGGAAATCTTTAAAGTTATAAAAGAAATTGAGCATTTTTATATCCATTGACAATTTGGTATATTTTGTACTGTATGGTATATTTTTATTGTACACATACCACATATTTGGTATATTTTTAATAAAATACTACACCGAAATACCATATATCATCAGCATATTTTAGTAACCGTGTCATATTTTAGTATTTTGCAGTATATTAATTTAGTATATTTTTAGAATATGGTTTTATTGAAAATGGGTAGCGAGTAAAACAATTGAACATTTTTACACCCGCTGAAAATCTGGTATATTTTGTAATCAATGATATATTTGGAATGTAGAGTTCTATATCGATACATCAAATTTCTTGGTATATTTTTGTAATATGGCTTTATTGAAAATGGGTAGCGATCACACTTATTTGTTATAAGAATAAAACTGCATTCAGGAAACAGCTAATGACCATCTGTTTTTTTATGAAATTAAAAAACACTTGGCAACTTCCTGACCCAAAAAATATTATAACAAGTAAGGAAAGCATAATGTTTCAGAAAAGGAAACTCGAGGAGGAGAACTGAGTCTGAGACACACACAAACACACACACATCATGTAATTTGAGTGGCGTGTAAGCCGCAGACATAAAACCCGCAGCGTGCATAATTTAATATGAATATTATAAGTATATAAAAGGTTGAAGCTCTCTTCTACCCTGGAGTCTTAATGACAAACCAAGTGCAGCACTTCAACACTTTTAGTGGCAATTTACAGGAGCTGACCACAAAGACAAAAGAGGCAGCAACAGCAACAGCAACAGCAACAGCAATAATGACCGCTCCACGCTGATTGCTGATTATGAGATGGCTTCCAAGCCTGAAGTTGGAGACTGACTGCGACTAAAAAGGGTGAGAAAAAAAAGCCAAGTTAGATTGTCGTCGGCCACATGCAGATGACGACGACGACGACGCTGATGATGACGTGAAGTGCAAATAATTATGACAAGCAGGCGAGCGAGGACAAGCAAAGCTGTCGTCAGCTGCCAATGTGGGGAAAGCCAAAGGAAATGTGAAGAGGGGCGCAAAACGTTGAACGGAAGCACTGAAAAAACAACAGCGAAAGCACTGAGAGAAATACTTCTCTTTTATTCCTTGGAAAAAAGAAATACAAAATTGTACTTAAATCGTAAAAAGCTAAATAAAAACTATTTATTATTAAATAAAATCTATTTATTATTAATAAAATTAAAAATTCTTGTACATACAATATTTTTTACAGCCATTTTAGCCATTTTCATTAAAACATAAGAAGTGACAAAAATTCTATTTACATCGCTCATTTAATTATAAGTTTTATATGTTTTTTGATGATTTTAATACCAATTTTTTAAGGTTTTATAATTTATAAGAAAAGATTTGGCAAGTTTTACCTAAATAATAAAGTGACAAAATTGAATTGTTGTTTAGTTGCTTTATTAAATTTGGAATTCTGTTTGAGTGTTTTGTCATTGATTTTTATTTTAAGATTTTATAATTTACAAAAACAAAATTATCAAATTTTACTTATAGAATAAGAAGTGCTAGTTTTATTTATTTTTAAGGAATACTTTATTTAAAAGTAAAGAAACAGTACAATAAAAAATATACCTCAACAACACATGGAAGAAAATTGTAAATTCTCTTCATTCTTCATCGAATATTCTATATAAAACAGCTAAGAAGAATTACTTTGCAGCCGTCACAGTCTTGTATCAACAACTCGTTGTTTTCTCTCAGTGTAACAACACTATGAAATCATTGCACACCTGCGAATAAGTCAGTCGTTGGAAAAACATATATAAATTGCGTGGTGCGAAGAAAAAACAACAACCACAACAACGAAGCGAAAAAAAAGCGCGAGAAATGAGAGGAAAAAGTGCAACACTTGAACTTTGGCGCAGCTGCAGCAATAAGCAGGAGACTTGAGGAAGCTGTTCGGAGAGGGAGAGAGGTAGAGAAGAGGGGAGTCACCATTGAGTCAGCAAAGTCTAAGCCAGAGCCACACCTCCAGCAGACACCAGCAATAGCAGCAGCAGCAGCAGAAGTGGCAGCAACGAACTCAGGCCGCAATAACGACGTCGACGATTATGAAAGACAATCAGCTGTAGCTCCTTCCCATTGTTGCCTCAGCTGAGCTGAGTTGTTGTTGTTGCTGCTGCTGCAGTTGAGGTTTGTAGGGTAATTGACAACGGCTGTGGCCAGAGCAGACAGTCAGTAGAGCAGTAGAGACAACAGCCAAGAGATAGCTAGCTGGCTGGCCACTCAATGAGCCAACTGAGCCAGCCAAGCGAGGCAATGCCAAATGCCTTAGTTATTGCCCCCAAAACGAGCACAACAAAAGAATAGAGCGGCGAGACAGACGCAGACAGAATAGAGTAGCCTAGCTACCTAGGGGTTAATCTTGTCTGTGTCCGACTGAAAATGCCTAAGCTCTGCTCTGATTGCTGATAAATGTGTTAAAACGTAAGACCCCCAAGACAAAGACTCCCCGCTTCTCCCTTCAGCGTCTCCCTACCCAACAAACAAAGAGTAGATCATGGTTAAAACTGACGAATTGAGCACAATCAACTTTGATATTGCAGCTACAAAAAGAACAAAGCGAGGGCCCAACACTAATCCAATAAAATGCAACTTTTCGAGGTTTGTGTAACTCAAATTTTGATTTACATTTTAGTACAAAAGTTGCCAAATAACTTTTGGTAAGTAAGATATAATTACACATAATTGAATTCAATATTAATTATTTTTAATTCAACTTCAAATTAAACCGAAATTGGCTAAATGAGAATCAAGATTTCTTTTCAGCACTTGAATCAAGAATTTGTTCAGTTTCAGTAACTACAGAAAGCAACTTTTGTGAGCACTAAGCGAGCCGATTCTAAATTTAATGCACTCAACTTCAATATTGAAACTAGAAAACATTCAAATATATATTGTTTAATAATATAAATAAAACAGTGCAAACAATTGCATCGAAATAAAGAAACAAACTTTTTAAAAACAGTTTGATATGAAGTCCAACCTTTATAAACTTGAATGAAGATTTATTTAATGTTTTCAATATAATTAAAATGTTGATTAATTGAGTAACTATGGCAAACTACATTTTTGAGTACAATTCAAGACAATATTCAAGATAAGTTCTTGTGAATTCATACCAATCAAACAATGTAAATTTAGTTGTATAGAAAAATAGAAACGACTTGTGCAATTCTATTTGAAATCATCCATAGAAATATGGAACTAAATTGTATAATTCTATTTTCAATCATGATGAACATTGAATATTTAGAATCAAGATTTCTTTAAGTTTTCGAAAAAAAAACATGTTGTTTATTTCAAATCTGCATGAATCGAATGAATTCAGTCCACTTTCTTTGATATAAGTGGCTTTAATATTGAATATAGAAAACAAGAGCTTAAAGCGCTCTTCAAATCTGTCCTCGAGTTTGAGCTCAGCTCATCAGACTGGTCCGGAAAAGAGCACACCTGTATTATCCCCGCAGCTACAACTATTACAGCACAGCCTTCCCCCTCTCCACTTCCCTTCTCAACGAGCAGTTCCACTTTGTTAAATTCACAAAACAAAAAGCGACCAAGGGAGGCGGGCTTCATTACAAAAATATGCCGCTAATTATGATGGCCCTTCAAAAAGTTATGATGGCATTTCAACTCTCGGCACAGAACACAGCACAAAAGTAGAAACATTATTACACAGATATTATTGACCTTTAAGGGCATGAGACCGACCGAAGAGACTCTGAACTTGTCCAAAAAGTTTTAAAGTCAAAACAATAAAAATTGAAAACCTTTTTGACAAATTATGAAGAGGAAAACCAGAAAACCAAAAAACGAACTCAAAGCGAACCGAAATCAATTAGCAATTAATAATCTTTTGCGCTGCTCTTCAAACTTGTCTAACCAGATCTTTTCTATGCATCCCGAGGCGTCCTTTAAGCCATTAAAGTTACGATTATGGCCACGATTATTTGGCCGCAGGGCATAAACAGATGAGAAGTTCAACTGGCGCTAGTTTTGGCCAAGTTAGCGTCGCGTCGCGTTATTATAACAAATATTTACATTTGACCAAGAGTTGCGTTTTCGGGGGTCTTTCAATTAGCAGTTAAAGCTGATGGCCGTCTCAGCAGGAAAAGCCAACATCCAAGAGCCAATTACCAATGTGCGTGGTGGGCGTCAATTTGAGTTGACATCAGGTGGCCAAGAGCCAGACAGTCAATGCGAGACTTTAAACGCGTTATCAAACGATGTCGCTGTCTCTTGTTATACTTGCTACCCATAAAGGTGGAGGGGTATTATAATTGTGTGCTAAATGGAAACGTATTTAACACACAGTATGAAAAATCGCAAGCCATAATTCTACAATAATTAGAAATATGGTATATTTTATACTATTCGGTATATTTCCAATGTACTCGAATATTTGTTTACCAAATATCCCATTTGGTATAATTGAGTATTTTTTGTTTATATTACCATACTGGATTTTAAGGTATATATCTTAACCAAATACAGTTTTTAGTATATTTGAGAATTTTTTCGGTATATTATTATATTGCACTTTGTGGTATATTTTGCGTGTCACGAGATATCTCTTGACCAAATAGAGATTTTGGTATATTTCATTATTTTTCGGTATATTCATCTATTGGACTCTGAAGATATATTGTAAATGTCATGGTATACTTCAGTATTTTTCGAGTATATGCTGCATTCTAAGGTATATTTTAATTGTCATTGTATAACAGTTTACCACATACATCTTTCGCTATATTTCAGTATTTTTGGTATATTAAGTTTGTATACTTTAACGTTAAATGTGATGGTATATCAGTTTATAAAACACTTGTTTCGGTATATTTCAGAATTTTTTGATTTGTATATCAAGTTAGTATATTTTAACATCTTCGTCTTCTAAAGCGGGTATCTCACAGTCAAGCCCACTGGACTGTAGATTTCATTATCCCACTCTCTATCTCTCTCTGTCTCCCTCTTCCTCTTTCTCTGCTGTGGCCTTTACACGCAATGCGCCATGACGTTGACACTGCACAACGAGCAGCAGCTTGACGACGACGACAAGTGTCATTATATCAAGTGATTTTCCTTTTGGCCACAGCCAGTGTCACTGCATCCACTTCCCCTTCCCCTTCCCATCCATCTTCCCTTTCCCTGTCCCATCCTTGTCCCATTGGCATTGAATGCCAACTTTTGAGTGGCTTATGGAGCGAGAGACAGAGAGAGAGAGAGAGGGAGAGTGGAGAGCAGCCCGCAGTATCCATGCTGTCTGTCCGTTTGACAGTTTTGAAGTGTTATGCGATTTTACATTATTGGCTCTGGCTGCCAGTCAACAATATTCTATTCTATATTCACTTCACTCTCTGACTCTTTTTCCCTCCTCTGTTGGCTTTTGTTTGGTGTTGAATAGTTTTGACGTAGTTTTGCATATGTTGGCATACAAAAGTTTGTTGCATCGCTGAGCGCTGCTGCTGCTGCCTTCTAAACAGATTTGCTGCTGGCGCTTGTCAGCTAAGATAACAGATATAAAACAGCAGCAGCAGCAGGCAAGCTCATTGTCTGTCATAGCTTTACAGTTAGGTTCAGCACGTGCCATTGAAGCAGATTTGTGTGCCAAATTATCATCCAAGTTTTCCATTTCCTAATTGGCATTCGACTCTCAGAAACTCTCTCTCTCTTTCAACTGCTGATTATTATAATATAATATATATTTGTGGCGCCATTCAAGGGATTTCCTTTTTGCAATCTCTTGGCTCAAGGGAAAATACTTGCTGCCAATTAAAAACTGTTAACTTTTCACTTGAATTGCACACGCTTCCCTGATGAGTGAAGAAGGAAAGCGAGTTTATAGTAGAGAATTCTGTCACATATAATATATATATTTTTTTTTTTGCCTCCTCAAATCTCTTTTGCACTAATCCACATTTAATGCACTTAACGTGCAGCAGCTTCGTCGTCGTATCTGTTTCTTCTACTTCGCTTCTCGTTGCTACTTCAACTACTTCGACATTGGCAACTTGTTTTCGGATGGTGGGGACGGGGAAGGAAAAACTGGAACTTTTGCTGTCATAAGTTTCGTTTGCAATTTATGCACATGACATAAAAACGTGCACAGAGACACAGATAGAGACAGAGAGCAAGAGAGAGAGAGAGAGAGATTGAAGTGTGCTGATTTTATTTATGCGCTACGTATGGCATTTATAATACGTTTTATTGTCGTATTTCATTACGCTTTTCCACGTGCCAATCTCTCACATAGAATTTTGTAGCCGTCAATTATTTAAGTTTCGGTTCGCTTTAATTGTGAAACAGAACAACACTTTTTTTTTGTATTTTTTGGACAGCAACAACAACAACAATAAGAAATGCAACAACGAAAACAAAAAGAGAAACAAGAGATAACCCAAAGAGTCGACGGACTGGCATAAAAACTGGGTCAAAAGTTGGAAAAATTATAAAGTAAAAAGAAAAGTGTAGAAAACTTGCAGTGCTCAAAAGAAAAACAGAAGCGAGCGGCAACGTTGCAACAAATACTGCAAGGCAAATGTTTATCCACACACACACCCACACACACACACATTCATATGTATTTGTGTAGTCTTAAAGCTGGCAGTCAAAGCAATTGCAACTGCATTTCGACTCTTCTCTCTTCCTCTAGCCATCTCTTTCTTAGTCTTTTGTGCTTTTGTTTTTGTTTATTATTTTGTTTAGCACTTTTTATTTACTGTTTGTTTGTGTTACTTTTTTATTGCAGCAGCCACAAAGAAAAGTCTTTTTCCACCGCAGGGGGGGAAAACTGCTCAGAGGGGAGTCGAAATCGAGGAGGAGGAGTTGAAGTAGAATTATTAAGGAGAGGCACTAAAAGTATTAAACTCTTTTTCTCAAATTGTAAGTCGAAGTAGAATTATTAAAGTAGTAAAAGTATTAAACGAATTTGCTTCTCCAACTGCAACATGTCGTATACTTAATATCGCCACAGGCTTTTGTTTGCTTTGTATTTTCTTGTTTAATTCCCCCGCCAATTAAAGCGCACCCCGTTTTTTACTATTTCACAATCATCAGCTGTATAATCATGATAGCCAATAAGTAAAAAGCACATTAATTACGCCTCGAGACGTTAGCAAGGTGTTAACTACAATTTTATGCAAATTACTTTACGAAAAAAATACTGATGCATATCCTAAATAGTTGAAAACAAAAAACTAATTGCATAGAGAAACAATTCTTGTTGCGCTTAGCTTAATTAACGTCGAATGTTTTGTGCCGCGCCTTAAGAACAGCAACAACAACAACGGCTTTAACATGTTGACACCTAAAACTGATCTGAAAGTAATTTTGCCAAATCTGAACAATTGCTGTTTTGACATGGAAATTGCAAGTACAACTGAAAAGTCTTTTTATAGATTAAAGAATAATCTGTAGAAATATTTTTATGATTTTTAGAAACTTGGTATTTTTTGTACTCTTTGGTATATTTTTTTATATCATGGCATATCTGTTTAGCTTTGGTATATTTGAGTATTTTATCAGAATACTTTGAATGTCATGGTATTTATTCCAGAAATTTGGTATTTTTGGTATTCTCTGGTATATTTTTATACAATCGCATATTCGTTTACCAACTATACCTTTTGAAATATTTGAGTATTTTTTGTATATTTTAAATTTTATTGTAATTTTTTTTTAGAAATCGGTATACTTTAATGGTATTTTTTATACTCTGGTATATTTTCCATATACATAGTCGCATATTCATTTAACACCTATACCTTTTGGTATATCTGCTGGTTTTTTGGTATATTTATATATTGCTAAGGTATATTTTCAATGTGATGTCAAAGTTAGCTGACCAATTCCACCTTTTTGGTATATTTCAGTATTTTTGCAGTATATAAATATACTAAACTCTTAATTTATCGCCTTTGAAACAACAACAACAAAATCAACTTTAACTTGTTGACACCTAAAACTGATCAGAAAGTGTATTTGGTAATCGCGACTTTTGCATTGGAAATGGCACCTGAAACTTAAAAAGTCTCTTTCTCGACAAAGACCATAAATATATATTGGCTAATTATGGCAACAACAACAAGAGCAACAAAAAGATTGTTGCCATAACGCGGCCTTGAACGAACAACAATTGAAAAAGCTCAAAAGAAAAAGAGACAAAAATCAAATGCGATAAAATGTCAAAGCAAAAATATTTGCTGTTGGATTTTTCTGTCAGCTGCAGCAACAGCAAAATGTTAAAAACACAAACAAAACCAACAACAACAACAACAATAACAAATGCAAATAAATTACATGCAACAAATGCAGTAACATTGACGACGACGACGATGGCGACGTCAACGTTGCAGTCACGTAGAGTGTGGCTGCCGCTGCTGCTGCAACTGCCGCGCTGTCTGTGCCACTAACCCACTTAAAGACAACTCGTTGCTCTCGCTCTCGCTTGCTCACTCGCTCTCTCTCTTAAGCCATATACCCTTCTCTTTCACGCAGCGCAACGTGAAACGTTGACAAAATAACGAACAGCAAGCAAAACTTCACGACGTCGTCGCTTTGCATTTTATTACGAAAATTCTTTGGGATTCAGTAAAAACCTAAAAAGCATTCAATTAATCAGCTGAGGGTGGATAAAAAAGCGAGGGGGAAGGAAAGCGCGGGGGGAAACAGAACAAATTAGCGGCTTACAGCCCCAAGGCGTTGATTGATTTAAAGGGCTTCGAGCAAGAGAGTGAAGCATGAAGTCGAAGTAGAAGCAACGCTGTTTGATCACATTTTGCTCAATGGCTCGCATTTGGCAGCTGTCAGCAGCTGATGGTGACAGAGGGGCACACGGGTCAAAGGGCAAAGAGCGAGCGGGGGAGATGGAGGAGGAGAAACAGCTCAATTGAAAGCTTATTTATAGGTCTGCCATCACAACTTCACAACTCCAACTCCACAACTCCTGACAAGCGTCGACAGTTGTGACCCAAAAAAATGAAAACGAAAACCACAAAAAATCCACTTTTGACCACAGAAATCTTCGACAAGCGACCACAAAGTGCTGGCTGGGCACACCCCGCGCTCCGCCCTGCAAGATAATGACGTGAGCGCATTGAAAACTCTTTGGCACTATCAACACACCAAAAAGAAGAAAAAAAACAAGCGAGAAAGTACTCGACTTTGAGTTACCCGCTGCTCATTTTCAATATAACCATATCTTCAAAGTATATACCATATTAATATACCGCAAAAAGTATACCGATGGCTAATTCAATAAATGCAAAACAGTGTGGTATTATTCTTAAAATATACCGAACTAATATACCAGAAAATACTGAATACTAATATACTGAGTGCCATATCTGGTATATCGATATAGTTCTATATTTTAAATATACCGTATATTTCCTTAATACCTTCTACAATTTTGATCTGATCTGATTTTTATGGGGTCGAAAAATACTAAAGTATACCGATAGCTACACCAATAAATGCAAAACAGTGCGATATTATTCTTAAAATATACCAAAATAATATACCAGAAAAATAGAAAAATAGACAGAGTGCTATATTTGGTATATCAATACAATACTACATTAAAAATATTCCATAAATTGTTAAAAAAAACTTCAAAAATTTTGATTTGAAGCCAACCAAATTTTGAGGAATCATAAATACTGACACTGATCAAGAATATATATGTACTTTATACGGTTGGATATGCCTTCTTATGCCTGTCACAAACAATTCTTGCAGACCACAAATTTATAACACCCCTCCACATTATGAGTAGCGGAGTATAAAAACTACATTAAATTGTGTCCATTGTTTGGCTGCTGTTGCTCTGATTCATCAACTGCCTCTCCCCCTCCTCCTCCTACCATGCCCCCTCTAAATGCCATTCGACAACTGTGCTCGCCATAAACATAAACATAATTTTCTATTGCCGCCACACGACGCTTTGTCAACAGCTGCACAACACACACACACTCACAGCAAGTTGCAAGTTGCGTTGCATTTTCGCTTTCGAAAAAAAGCGTTGCACAACTTTTTGTGCAGTTGTTAAGCATACCCGGCATAGAAAAGTGCACGCAGAGTATGCACAGCTGCCTTATAAAGTTAAAGATTAGCTACTGCCTTTTGCATACTCTGCACCTAAGTAATTGCCATATAAAGTATACGCCAAGTGGTTCCACACAACTTATCCAGCGCACACTCCCACAACATAACGCGTAACTGTGGAGTTAAGTCAACAACCAGCTGCCGCTTGCTTGCTTTTAGTTCAACGAACTGCACTTGGCCAAGCAATTTCCAACTGACCAGCTCACTAATTAAATTCGCTCATTTCAATAATAATCGTAATAATAATAATAAAGAAAATGTATGCACAATAGGGGAATTCGACAGACAACAGCGAGCAGAGAGAGAGAGAGAGGGAATGGGGTTAACAGCGGGCAGCATGCGACAAACAGTTGTGCGATATGTTTTTAATCAACAAACGAGACACAAACACACCTCGACAATTAAAAATTTTAATAGCAGACATCGCGCTGTGGGGGAGGGGCGTGTTAATTAGAACCTGTTGCCTCAACTTGTTCTTTCTGTTACTCGCAGCTCATCTGCTTTTGCTTCTGTTTCTATTTCTACTATTACTTCTACTTCATCTACATTTCATTACTCAGTTCGCAAAGTGAATTGACCCCAAACTAACTAACGCCTTTACACAGAAGAAAAAAGTTAGGAATTATACGATAAATTGAATTTAAAATAGTGTCAATATCTGCATAAATCCAAAATTGCTCAAGCCAAATAACCCAATTACTTGATTTTTTCCTTTCTAAAATTCAGAATTCAAATTTCATACAGCTAAACAAGATATGATTTGAGAATTTTGTAGACTGAATCAAATATTTAATTCTCAAACAGTATTTCTTAAACGAAATAGAAAACAAACTTGTTTTTTTTTCAATCTTACAATTCCTAACCTCAGTAAAAATTTTAGAAAACATAATGGGTAGATTATATTTTGTAAAGGAAGATATGATATAAGAATTTTGTAGCCTGAAAGATTTAATCCTTCAAGTATTTACTTCTCAAACAGGATTTTCATAACCGAATAAAAAATATTCTTAACTTTATCCATCTCGAATTTCTTAAATCCATAAAAAAATGTAGTAGAACAATAAACGAACTACTGATGTCAAGATTAAAATTCTAAGATTTGATTAAATCGAGATTTTGTAGCCTAAATCAAGTATGAAATTTTCAAACAGTATTAACATAATACTGAAATACTGAAAGTATACTCAAAGCATCCAAGCTAAAGCCAAATTTAAAGCACTTGATTTATCAAAGTTGTTTTTTTTTCTGTGTAAATAAGCTAAAGACGCGCGGCGCTGCGTGCGTTTTTTAGACGCCAAGAAATGTTGCGCCAAAAAAAAGGCAAAAAGAAAAACAGCTGACAAAGTGCAACGCCAAAGGCATTAGAGCGTTAAGACTTTGCCAGTGCTGTGGGCGGTTTGGGGGGCGTGGCCTGCCATGGCATTAACATGCTGCATTGTAATTACAAAATATAAATTTTCAGCGGATTTAACGGATGTGAACGAGCGAACGAACGACGCGAGTTTTGCATAGATAAAAGTTAGTAAACGCGTCTAGGCTAAAGTTATTGTTGCTCTTCCTCCCTCGCTCTCCCTTTCTCTCACTCTCTAGTCTCTCTCTCTCTCTCTTTCTCTGCTGTTGTTATTGGTGGTGGTTCAGTGCCGTCGCGCAGCAGCGCGTAAAAGTCAACGACAGCAAAATGTGGCGCTCGAAATTAATTCTTTTTATATATTTTTTTTCTGTTCAACTTTTATTGCGGTTTATAGAGGAGTTGCCTCCACCACAAGTACTTCCCAGAGTAAGTACTTAACTTACTACATATTTATTTATGTACAGTCAAATATCATTTTAATGAGACATGCGTGTGTATCTTCAACTTGAACTTACAATCGTTTTGGGGATCACACAACAACCGCTCAGCGATCCATGACGCACATTGTGTTTTCTATTCTAAGTCAGTTTTTTTTTTTCATTCAACTTACCTGAAAAGAAAAAAGATGAAAGGAAAACATGAATAAATAGGAATTTTATTTAGAGATTGGCTAAACTAAAGAACTTTGCTGGGAATCTGAATCTGCCACTCGCGAGTTATTTATCGAAGGGATGCTGACTGAGAGAGCATCCATGGCAATCCATAACAATAAGCTCACGAGAGTCTCAAGTGACTGCAGCAGTCGTCGACACATGAAATACCATTTTTAGTTCTTTTTTTTTTTAGTTTGGTTTGGTTTTGTTTCGTTGAAACAAAAATGTCAAAAGCAAATTCAGCAAACACTTAAAATGGTCTCAAGTGAGCACAAGTTGAAATACCATAAAAAAAATTCAATATGAACAAAGTAAAAAAAAAAGCGAGTAAGAAAGCAAAGGCGAGAGTGCTCGACTGTGAGATTCCCGATACCCTTATCGCTAAAACCATATTCTAATAATATACTTAAGCTATCCCGCAAAAATAGTATAATATAGATATTGTACTGGAATCAAAATATACCGTGCAGCACAAAATATACCATATTATCAGTCGAAATTGAATAATCACAAAATATACCACAGAAATACTGAAATATACCGAAGGCTATATTTGGTATAATGACATTCTGCTAAATTCAAAATATACCGTGGAGAGAATATCAGTCAAAAATGGATATTCCAAAAGTATACCGCAAAAATATACTGAAGGCTATGTTTGGTATATCGATATTATACTGCGTTTAAAATATACTTTGGAGTACAAAATTGTCTGTCTACAATATTCAATATATTTCGAAAATATACCGCAAAAATACTAAACATATACCGAAGGCTTTTTTGTATATGAATATACTACTACATTTAAAATATACCATAAAGTACAGAAAATACAAGATTGTAAACCGTTTTTTGCCACATTAAATTATTCTTTTAATAACTTCAACAGTTTTTACCCGATCCATGACTATATCTCTCGACTGTTGACGCTAATCAAGAATATATATAGTAAAGACTTCTTCCGCCTATTGCATACATTTGAGGCGCAAAGTTATAAAACCCTTCTAGCCTATGGGTAACGGGTATGAAAACAAAAGAAACTACGACGAGAAATGGGAAAACAAACAACAAATACAAAAATTATAGACGACAAACGAACGAGCGAACGCAATGCATTTTCCCAAAAGCAGCAAAAAGTCAACTGGCGACTAAAAAACAGTCAGGCAAATATCACAGAGCGAAAGGAGAGAATATGTGACGAGTGAGTGTGGAAGGGAGGGAAAAGGGAGGCAGGTAGGCAGGAGGTGCCACTGACTGGCCTGCAGCAATGTCCTGGGACAGCGGTGAGGGAATGTAAAATACGCTGGAAATTTATGCACATACAACAAACGAGGAACAGCGGGAGATGGAGGAGAAGGAGGAGGAGGAGAGCACACACTTTTACCCTAGAGGCTGGACAGAGGCGATGCCTGGTGCCTCCGGGCATTTGGGGGCGTGTGCCTCGTGGACCGCCCCGCCTTTTGTAAATATGCATGAGCACGTCTCTAAAAATCATCTCTGAAGGACGATGACAAAGTGACTCAAACTGATGATGGACTGATGAACTACTGTTCCACTGGCTACACAAACTGCTGATTTTTATTTGAACAGAGAACGAACTAGAGAGTTCAGTTCATGTTTAGTTTTGCTGCTAAAACTCATCCACATATGTGAGTAGAGAGAGCGAGAGTTGAGCTGACTGGGATTGCTGTCAAGGCTGAGAGACTGCGAGACACTGATAACCGACGAGAGATGAAAGTTATGCACACTTAATGCCAGGAGAAAGCTGCACTAGCAGCAAAACTAATTGCACTTGTTATAGCAATAATAATATTAGGTTGTTTGGTAATGACATACCGGTTTTTACATTAAAATTTCGGGCTTATTTTGTGAAGTCAAATATAATCGTATCTGGCAATGCTATATATCGTTTCAAAGGTATTGGCATCACCTTTAAAATGACATATAGTTTGTTTACATGAGCTTCCACGTTAAAAAAATTACAATCGATTGAAATGGAGTTCACAAACGCAGAAATTCGGGCAAATTTTAAATTTTATTTCGCACAAGGAAAAACTTCTGCGGAATCTCGCAGACAGATTATTGATGTCTTAGGAGATAACAAACTTTCGATTCAAATCGCCGAACAGTGGTTTAGGCGATTCCGAAGTGGCAATTTTGATGCCGAAACACCCACGCCTTCCGGACGACCAGTGACCGTTGATACGGATAAAATCATAGAAATAGTGGATCGAGATCGTCATGTGACTATTAGAACCCTCGCAGAGGAGCTGCAACTAAGCACGAAAACCGTCCAAAGGCATTTAAAGTCGAAAAATTTAACAAAAAAGCTCGGTGTATGGGTGCCTCATGAGTTATCCCAAAAAAAAATCTTTTCGACCGTGTATCAATCTGTGAATCTTTGTTGCACCGTAATAAACTCGACTCATTTCTGGATCGGTTAGTCACTGGTGATGAAAAATGGATCACATATGACAACATAAAGCGTAAAAGATCCTGGTCGAAGCACGGTGAGTCGTCTCAAACGGTGGCAAAGCCAGCAACAGGTGTTGCTGAGTGTATGGTGGGATATCAGAGGAATTATCCATTATGAAGTGTTGCCCTATGGCCAAACCATCAATTCTGACCTCTACTGTGAACAACTGGAGCGATTGAAGATTGCACTTGAACAGAAGCGGCCAGCCATGGTGAATCGTAAGGGCGTTGTGTTCCATCATGACAACGCCAGGCCCCATACATCTTTGGTGACGCATCACAAGCTACGGGAGCTTGGTTGGGAAGTGTTAATGCATCCACTTTATAGACCGGACATTGCTCCAAGCGATTACCATCTGTTTTTTGGCCATGCAAAATTTTTTCGATGGACAAAAATTGAGTTCAAGGGAGGATTGTGAAAATCGAATCGCCGAGTTTTGTGCTAGTAGGGACAAGGACTTCTTTAGAAGAGGCATATACAAGTTACCATCACAATGGCAGAAAATCATCGAAGAGAACGGTACATAAAGCACTTAAATCGGACAATGCTAACTATTTTAAAATAGTCGTCAAAAATCAATAAAAAAACCGGTATGTCATTACCAAACAACCTAATATTACAAATTAATCTCTTCGGCTGACTTCGAGTGACCCCAACTAAAATGGTAAATGAAAACCAATAAGTACAGATTGATTTCAAATCGTAAAAGAAAGAAATCAAAATTTAAATGCATTCTCAATTCATTTGCCAGCTATTTGCTTAAATTATATTTACAGTCTGACTCGATTTATTTGTCTGCATTTTTGCTTGATTATTATTTGCGTTTATCTGTTGAACACAATCTTTTTTTGTAACATTTTCTCAATTTTAATTATCGTTTTGAAGTAAGTGTCTAGCTATGTTTAACATATTTTTCAATTTATTATTATAGAAATATAATTTAGGTAGTATTGCTATAAACGTTATAATCAAGCTTTTATAATAGTAATTCATTCTCAATTTATTTTGCAGTTATTTGCTTGAATAACATTTGCACTCTGACTTCATTTATTTGCCTGCATTTTTGTTGCTAGAATATTATATGCATATTTGTATCTTATAAAGCTAGTTAATTTTTTTACCAAATGCAAATTTTTCTATTTGAATTCCCAATTTGTGTTAAATTTTTTGGTTAGCTTTTAATAGCATTCATAAAAAAGATTTTTTTTTAATAAATCAAAAATATTACTATATTAATATACTTTTCATATAATATAATTTGCATAGGCAATTTGTGTTCTTTTATATTTATGAAATATACTTTTCATAGTTAATTTAGATTGCATTTTTAGAATACTGTATATATTTTAGTACTCTATGGTTTATTGTAAGTGTAGTACCATAAAATTATACCGAATATAGATTATGGTATATTTTAGTATTTTTATGGCATTTCAACTCGGTATATTTTAGTATTTTGTGGTATATTAATTTTGGGTATATTGTAAATGTGTACCATAAAATTATACCGAATACAGTTTTTGGTATATTATAGTATTTTTATGACACATTAACTTGGTATATTTTAGTATTTTTGTGGCATGTTAATTTTGTATATTTTATCATTTTGTGGAATATTTACAAGATATATTTTTGGTATTTTTGGTATATTCATTTAGTATACTTTAGGAATACTGTTTTGCTTTTATTAAAATTGCGTAGCGTTTATCTCACAGTCGAGCACACTCTACTGTAGCTTTCTTACTGGTTTAGTCTTCTTTTCCTGTTTCTTTTCTTTAATTTAGTTTTAATGCTGCATCAAAATATTTTCATAGTGAGTTCAATTCATTTAAGTGCTGCTTTAGATATCATATTATTATTAGATTTATTATTGTAAAGTGTAATTATTTCTTTTTTTAAACAAATAATTTTAATTTATTATTATAATATAATTATTATTATTGTGTGCCTTTCTTTTTAATTTAGTCGAAGTGCAGCTATCAATAAAATGTTCGTTTCGTAGTTGCATATTTTAATTTTCGTTTTAATGCCGCATCAAAATGTAACTTTCATACTTTAGACCATCGACTTGATCAGCTGCATTTAACGCAACTTGACTAAAAATCCAATAAATTCTCTTGGCTGCCAGCTAAAAATTCATCACGCCAATACATAAATACAAATACAAACAGAGCACAAAAAAGAAAACACAGAGAGAGAAGGAGAGTGAGAGAGATACAGTAAGCAATGCGAACACGTACAATAGCTAAAGTAATACAATAACAAATCGCCACAGCACAAAAGAAAAACCAAAAGCGAGCGAGACAGAGATAGAGAGTGAGTGAGTGAGAGATGAAGCTGAAGGAAAATCGAAGAAGAAAATCGCTGGGCATCAACTTGGGAGCTGAGTTTTTCCTTTTTGCTTGTGTCTTGCTTTGGCTTGCCTTGGTTTGGTTTGGTTTCTTCTTCTGTCTGTGTGCGCGCCCCGTGTGCCCGGGAATTTCGCAGCGTCCAGGGGCACACACACACACACATACATGCACACACTCTACTACACAACATGAAAATCTACTCAGCTGCTGATTTTGCTGTGGTTGTTGTTGCTGCTTTTGCTTTTGCTGCTGTCCCGCGAAGGGTGCAAAATTGTATGCGCGCGCGTGTGTGTGAATGTGTGTGTGTGTCTGCGAGATGAGGGTGTTATAAGCGGTTAAATTTCGAACATGCCCTGGCTTCCTTTCAACCCCCTCCACAAAACCCACTTCTCATGGCTTCTGCTATCTGTGCTTCCACCTTCGTCTCGGTTTTTGTTTGTGCCACCCTTCACTTCGCTTCGCTTTTTGCTGCCCACTGTGCTCTGTGTGTCCCACTGTGCAGGCGCCGTTGGCGCCCATCGTTACCGCCAATTTCCCATAGTCATCCTCTGCCCCTTTTCTCCTTCCCCTTTCGCATCTTCGCAGCCCCGTCATCCTCAGCTGCTGTTTGTCCTTTGAGCGACCCTCAGACCAAAACTCTTGCCACAGCGCTTAACCCACGTGCGTTTCGTTTCAACAACAGCGTTAGCTAATTTTACGTTACGCATACGCAACGTATGTTGCCCAGTGTGTGTGTGTGTGTGCTCTACAAATTTGGAAGTCTTGTGTGTTGCTTTCTCTGTGTTTGTGTTTGTGTTTGGCAAACAAAATAGAAACTAAAATGCTGTTGCCTAGTTTTAAGCGCTTTATGGCGCACCAAAAACTCTTCGGGGCGAATCTAATTTTAATGATGAGTCAAATACATGTTGAACAAACTAAATCAATTGCATGGCATATATGCTATATATATATCGTATATAGTTTTCGTTATATAACGGAAAAAAGTTGTAAAAATACTTTTTCCCCATTTAGTTTATCTCTTCACACACAAATTTCACCCCGAACGAAAATAAAATGAAATTCGTTAAATAATCGCCGCAATGTTGGCGAAAACTTTGTTCGCCCTTTGCTGTCTGTGTCGTCTGTGAAAGAGGGTGGAAAAAGCGTCGCTTAAAATTAAACAAAACACAAGTTGGCAGCAGCGATGAATCTCGGCTAAAAGTCAGGCACCCGGAAGCTGCCTTTTCCACACCACACACACTCTACACCTTACCTCCTTACGTACTCTGCAGCGATTGCAGTGCCTGGTATCCATTTGGCCGTCGTCAGCTGCGTAATCTAGCAACTACTCGAGCGGCATAAATTTCAGCCAAGCAGCAACAAAAGCAACAACAACTGCAATGTGGAGCCATAAAAGTTACAACCCAATAAGAGAGGCCAACTGAAGAGAGTGAGAGAGAGGGGAATGGAGAGGCAACTGTGGGGTTAAGACCTGACCATAGAGATGGCATATATAATTTCGCACAAGGCACTGAACTTGGCGACTTCTCTGTCTCTGTCTCTCTCTCTTTGCCTCTCGCTCGGCCTGCATAAGTAATAAAAATAGTAATTTGCTCGTAAAATAGTTGCGCTCAAGTAATTTTAACGATTATGATCTTAATCAAGTTGCTAACGCAAAGCAGGGAGCAGGAGGAAAAGAGGAAAGAGTGAGCAAAATGTTAAGCACTCTCAGCTGGCAAGCTTTCTAAAGTTTAACAAGCAAGACAAACACAAAAGAGATTCAAAGATCCAAAATGGGAAACAAACAACACATGAGCTGCTCTCATTTCCCTCTAAATATTTATACATACATATATAATATTATTATACACAGACTGATGAGAAATTTTGAGGAATATAAAAAACCAATTAAAACTTTAACTTTCCCTTGGCAAAGTTATCAAGCCGCAATTTGCCAAACATTCTCCTGTTTTTTTTTTTTTTTGCGCACTCTCGTTAACTAATTTCCATAGATTTTCCCTAACATTTTTCACACACACAAGCTTGATCACAACCCGTTGAATTTATTGCCCACATTTTCGCATTTCTATTTTCTGCTTTACAAAATTAAAACTAGAAAACGCCACGCCCCCCAGAACACAACAGCAACAAAATGTTTGAAAATTTTACGTTTTTGCATAAAAGTTCGAGTAATTTATTTCGCACAAAACAAGAGATAAATATAAAAAGCGACCAACAACAAAAAAAAAACAGTTGAGAGAACGACAAGAATAATAGTGGGACAAAAAACAACAACAAATGAGAAGGTCGCGCGGGTGGAGAGGAAAAGGAAAGGAATCCAACAAAGGCGTTTTGGAAAATTCCAAGCAATGAGTAAGCAAAGCAGAAAAGCAGAAAAACCAAAAGCAAAACACACAAACACACACACAAACGTTGCAGAAAAGTTTACGACTTGGAAAAGCAGCGCTTGAATTTATGTGCATAATTTTTATATTTGCGACAGACGATAGAGCCTCGAGTGCGCGCCCTTAACTAAGCTGTGGGCGTGGCAATTACACACACACACACACACACAGACACATGTGAAGCAGAGCAAAACAAATGAAAAAGTTTTGCGATTTGCTTTAAAATTGTGACTTGCAGCATTGCTAGGAATTCGCCAAAGGTAATTGAAATGGAGCAAAATAAGACACAATGAAGAGGGAGAAGGAAGTGGAAAGAGGGGGAATAGGGTAGAGAGCTTGCCCAGCTAAACAACTTATGCTTGCAGCTAAAGGAGTCTCGTTGCCTGTGAGCCATGTGAGTTATGCGCAAAAGTTTTCAATGCACCTACAAGGTATCACTTTAAATGGAAGCTGGTGTGGCATGCAACACCATTAAGCTCAGTGTTGTTGTTGTGTATGTGTGTGTTGCATGCGCTTAACAAGCAGCAGCTGAACAAAACATGCGTGCAGCAAAGCAACAATGAAGCTGCCACCTGCCACACATCAACTACTCGCTCTCTTTCTCCCTTGGCGCTGAAAAGTGTGCTATACTTTTTTTTTTTTTGCATTGCACACAATTAAAGCCGCGCAAGTGCTGCGTGTGTGAGTTGGTTTGTTAAGCACTTTTAAGGTATGCAAATTTCATTTGAAATTTTTATTTTGCTGTTGCACAAAATAAAGGTGTGAAAAGCAAACAAAACACAACAAACACAAAACAAAAAAGCCAAAGTCGAGCACTGAAACTTTCTGGCATTATAACAGTAATAAGTACAACAA
Organism: Drosophila sulfurigaster albostrigata; assembly: GCF_023558435.1. NCBI lineage: Eukaryota > Metazoa > Arthropoda > Insecta > Diptera > Drosophilidae > Drosophila > Drosophila sulfurigaster. The sequence goes on from NC_084883.1 coordinate 47,047,963, forward strand.
CTACAAACACACACAAACATCTACACACTTGAACACACACTCAGATACAGAGAAAGATTGCACATCAGTGACTTTGGCTTTGGTGTTGAAGTGTGTACTTTGTTTAATGAGTTTTCAAGATGAGTTTTCCCACTCTCTCTCTCTGTCTCTCTTTCTCTGTCTGTGTGTTTGTTGAAAGAAAAACAATAGCTGAAATGCCGCGCCCAGCAAATGTTTTGTGTCGAGGATAACGAGGCCAAACGACCAAGGCAAGTCTCTAGGCAAGTCTGACTTACATATACTATATATATATATGTACGTTATATATACTTTTGATTGAAATGCGCGCTGGCAGCCAAAAGTTTTCTACTGCTGCCGTTTTTTTTTCTGCTCTGCTCTTCGCTTCTACTACTACAAGTCAAAAGTTCGCGAAGCAAAGTTGCAACAAAATGCGATGAAGTGAGAAAAGAGCGCGGAATTGAAAACGAAATGAGCTGCGCGATGGTTGCCGCATGCTGCAAATTGCCTGGAAATTTTCATTCTGTGGCTGCGAATTGTGTGGCAACAAGAGAACGCGCTCCAGCCCCCTCCTAACCTCCATCCTAACCTCTGAGCTGTAAACAGGCAACAAAATATATATTTCACAAAAAGAGAAGTAAAGAAAAACTGCAGTTTGCCTGCTTTCGACGTAGGCGTTGAACACGCCCATAAGATGAACACAACAAAAAAAATGAACTACGGAAAAAAATTGTTTGAAAATTTAGCGCACAGCAGGTAAAGACACAGCGGGAAAACCAAAGTGAAAAGAAGAAACGAAAATGAAAATGAAAACAACAACACACACAGGGGAAAAAATGTGTAATAGAAAGAAAGCAAAGGAAAAATTAATGACAAATTTCCTTGTTGCTTAAGCTGAAAATCAATTGATCAATTTTACACAGAATTTTCCACACAGCCCTTTCTCTCTCTCTCTTTTGTGTACGTTTTCCCATTGATGTTTATCGAAGGAGTAAGTAGCAAAGGAAGCCAAAGGAAAACCAAAAACCAAAATGATTCAAAGAGCCATAAAACAGATTCAGATAAGATAAGAGAAACTCAATCTTCAATCTGTTTGTTTACATACATAACTCTGAGTGCCTTCTGCTTCCCCCCTTTATTTTTTGTCGAAGGTCATCAAACTTTGAAATGATCAGAGCTAAAAGTCAAATAAGAAGGCAAAGAATATGTGAACAGATGGCACTGAACTGACTCTGAAATACGTCTATATCTTCTGTATATGAAACTAGTAAAAATGTGCCCCCAAAATGTGAAGAGAGAGAGAGAGAGAGACACAAATGTGAGTGTGTTCACAAAGACAAGTTGTGTGTTGGGTCCACAATTAACAGCTGGATAAATAGTGAATAGAGAGAGACCAACACGACGACGACGACGACAAAGCAAATGAGTAAAGTCAACGCTGATAATGACGTTCTGTGAAACGATAATGATGCCAAAGATGAGTCAGGCATACACTATAACATATGTGTGAAAACGTATGGAAACACGCTTCTCTTGGGGATCGTGCCACATTGAGGCGCTGACAAATCAATGCGATGGGGCACATTTAATTTTAGCAAATATCAAAAGGAACAACTGGAAATAAAGACACGAACAACAACAACAACTAACACACAAACACACCCCTCGCTCTCTCGATAGATTAAAATGGAAATTCCCTTTGTCGCCGCCCCTTCTGTCAACAGTTTTCAATCATGCTGAAAGCGAACTAATGTGCCGACGACATTAATACGAACAGTATGTGAATAAGCAACTATTGTACACAGAGAGAGATATTTAATATTGGCAGACCCATTACTTTTCAAAAAAAAAGTGCAAAAGAGTCTATTCATTTCATTCATTACACTTTGTAGTACAGACTTCGCATAGAGTTTGAGGAAATACTCTCTCGGAACTATTCTACACAGTGAGAAACGTTTAAAATTAGCAGACCTTTTACTTTTCAAAATAGTGAAAAAGGAAATAGATTAATTTCATTCTTTACACTTTGAAGTATAGATTTTGAGGAAAGATTAAAACATAATTGATTAAAATCAATCTCGGAATATATTTATTTCAAGTTTCAACTATTTTAGTTAACTATTCTACACAGCGAGATATGTTTAATATTGGCTGACCCTTTACTTGTCAAAATAGTGAAAAAGGGTCTATTCATTTCATTCTTTACACTTTGTAGTATAGATTTCACAAAGAGTTTGAGGAAATACTAAAACATAATTTTAAAAAAATGTCACATCTCTCGGAATATCTTAATTTCAGGTTTCAACTATTTTAGTTAACTATTCTACACAGCGAGATATGTTTAATATTGGCAGACCCTTTACTTGTCAAAATAGTAAAAAAAGGGTCTATTCATCTTATACATTACACTTTTAAGGTTCAAGTGGTAGAAAGGATTTCGTTTGGAATTCTTGAGTCAAGATCGAAACCTTATTTTTCCAAAATTTAAAGTATCTGGTAAAACGCTTTACATTCATATGCATTCGACTCTTCACTTTTAAGACAAGTGCAAAAGGGTTTAAAATTTAAAAATATATTGAATTCTGAACTCAAAACTAAAACAAAATTGCCGAAGATAGGTAATCTCTAGAAATATTTCTACATAACCGTTAAAAATGTAAAATTTATTAGACCCTTAACTTTTAAAACAAGTGAAAAGGGTCTATTTAAAGATTATTGTTTAAAAATGTAATCTCTCATATTCAAGACTTATTTTTATTAGATACCAAAAATTTTAGCAATGCAATACTATACTAAACATAAACTTTTAAACCAATAAAAAAGGATATATAAAGTGTGTAGCACTGATTTCTTATGGAATTCTAAATTTAAGACTATAACTTGATTGTCAAATCAAAAATAAAAGTATCTTGAAAGTTAATCTACACAAAAAAGCAATAGAGTATTATCATTAGATCATTTACTTTTAAAATAAGTGAAAAAGATCTCTTAATTTCACACATTAAATGTATAATCAATTTAATGCAGATTTCAGACAATATCCAAACATGATTTTCATGTGTGTTTTATACTTTTTGAATTGTAGATTTTCTCACGGTGAGCCGTCAATTCTCGACAATTTCCAACTCTTATTAACTCATACTCATTCTCTTTCTCTTTGAGTTCACATCCTGGCCACAAAATTATGCTTTATTCTGTGGCTCAACTTTTTATGCACACTTGCAGCACTTTTTTAATTACGTCCCAAGCACAGCGAGGCGAGTGTGTTGAGCTTGGCCGGAGAATAAAGCCTACATTATGGTCAACTCAAATTCCAGGCAGTGTGGACCGACTGCGCCTAAAAATAGTTGGACCGTTAGTGCAGCACCCTCGTCTCTCACACTCTCTGACGCTGTATTTTCTATCCTGCCTCGCCTTTAGCCAATATTGTTTTATAGCCCATACAATATTACCATTAGATAAATTGCCTTTTGGCCTGGTCTGGACATGAAGCTAGATAGAATAGAAGAAGAAGCAGAAGTGCGGGCTATTCACAAGTTTTTCTCTCTCTCACTCGGTTTCGTTCCCGCAGCACGTTTCAAATTACTTTCTTTATTGATTTGCCGATGACTCGCATTGTTTGCTATTTTTACTGCAGCTCTACATGCATTCCGTTGACTGTTGGCTGCCACAACCACCAACAACAACATCTCTCCATCTCTATTCTATATGGCGCATTATTAGTCGCGCAGTCCCCTACATATGTACGATATGTATGTATGTTTGGCATCCCACTTACCCCTGACCCCCTTTTTTCTGGTTGTTCTTGTCCCGTGCGTGTCAATTTGATGCGTGTCTTTTTGCTGGCTGCATTTTGACCCTAGAACTCTGTGCCTCAAGTCGCCAAAGCTCCATAAAAAGATGTGTTCTCGCTACCCACGCCATCACACTTATCTCTCCCTGTCTCCCTCTCTCTCTCTCTCTTCATCTCTGCTCTTTGAACAGAACACATTTCTACATTTATTTTATGACGCATTTTTATTGAAAATTTTAATGCATTTTGTGTTGTTCGCTGTGCGTTTTATGATGCAAACTCTTGTGTATGTCCATTGATTGGACTTCTCTCCACACACATTCTCATTCTCTCTCTTTTCTCTCTCCTCTCTACAATCGAAGTTGTCTAGCATGCGGGTTTAAGGCGGAGTTACATTTATTAATTAGTCATACATAATTAAGAGCAACTCAGTTCAGAGTTCTAATTACAAGTTTGCGTTTGCAATGTGGGCTGATGTGTTCAGACTTCTTGTTATTTTTTATTTTACTTACGTAACAATCGATAAATTCAACGCTTAACTTACCTGCAAAGAGAAGAGGAGGAAATAATTAATAACAAGTCAAACTGGATTCTTAATAATAATAAGTAATAGCAAAAGACATTTTATAAGTGAAGTGTGTTAAAAAAAAAAACTATCCATTTTATTAAAATCAGAGTAGTGCGGTATTATTCATAAAATATACCAATTAATGTACTGCGAAAATACTAAAATATGCCAAAGGTCATATTTGGTATATTGATAAATACTATATTCTAAGCACTCTATTTGAAATATACCATAGCAGGTTAAAATATACCTGATTTTCAGTCAAAGCAGCTAAGAACCGATTGCAGTTAGCGTTATTTGTTAAATTACTTCTACAATATACTGCGAAAATAATAAAATATACCTAAGAACATATTTGGTATATTGATAAATACTATATTCCAAGCACTGTATTTGAAATATACCATAAGAGGTTAAAATATACCAGATTTTCAGCCAAAGCAGCTAAGAACCGATTGCAGTTAGCGTTATTTGTTAAATTACTTCAACAATTTAACATAAAGAAATACCTTGTAAGGAACATCATATACAATTTTTTAAGGCAAAAACAGTTCAAGCACATAAATCTATATATGTTTATATAAAACCTAAAATATAAATACCTTCTAAAGCAAATAATCTAACTCAAATAAATCCATAAATTTTCATAACTATTCCAGTTAATTAAATTGCACATTTTATTGTGCAATCAAATATAAATTTAGTTTGGTTTTGAGATACAAGTATAAATTTCCGTTCTACTATTGACTGTTAAATTATTGAAATTTCCAGCTCGTTGGGGACACTATAAAGCACTCAATGCAACTATCAATGGCTTGTGTATTACAGCTCCAATTAATAAATGCTCCTCTCCCTCTCTCTCTCTCTCTCTCTCTCTCTCTGTGTCTCCCTATCTTTCACACTTCCTGTGTTTCTCTATATGTGTGTCGAGTAATTAGCTTGACCCCTTGTGACTCATCTAACAAGCAAATTATAATGTTAACTGTATATCATAACTATGCGAGGGCAAGGTTGAATGAGTGTGTGTGTGTGTGTGTGTGTGTGTGTGAGAAAGACAGACGATGGGGGCAAAACTTTGCATGTTTTTCTCCCCGATATCTATCTAATCAATAACCACAAGAACCGCTCCCCAACACAGTACACAACACATCGCAGAGTGGAGAACCCCCCGAAAATTTCCCCCTTGTGGTTTTCGACATTGTAGAAACAAAGTTAATGCCCGTAGTTGTTGTTGTCCATCCGTCTGTCTGTCTGTCTGTCTGTCTGTCTGTCCGCCTGTTCGTACGTTCAAGTTGCACGTTGTCTGGAGGCAAAAGTTCAATTAAAAATATTTAAACAGCGCTTTGCCCGCCGCCTGGGGATGGGCACACACAGTGAACAGCATTGCGCATCCCATTGGCTGATGCGTGTCAAAACTCAACTTGGGATAGGTTGGAGAGCTCCCGCAAGGCAACAACAACAACTGCGACAGCAACAGAAACAACAAGTTGCAAAAGCTGCAAGGAAGGCAACTTCAGTACAACGAACGCCTCGCAATGGCCATAAGCCGCATCGGTCAGCGTGTTGACGACCCCCACATGCCTCCCTCCCTCCCCCCTCCTCTTCTTTTGCCCTTCTCTCTGCTAACCAGTGACTGCGTTCCCTCTACCTTCACCGTCGTCTCCTGCTTGCTGCTGCTGCTTCGACCATCCGGTTCTCAGTCGTCGTCGTCGTCGTAAAAACACAACAGCAACAACAACAACAATAAAAGGAGAAGCGAGCGAGAAAGAAACAACAACAACAAAATAAAGAAACCCAACGAAAATTTCATTCTTCTTTTTGTTCTTTTTATTTTTGTTGTATTTTGTGTTTTTTTTTTTGTTTTGGGTGCAATGAACGTTGCGTCGTCGTTGTTGTTGTTGTTGCTGCTGCTGGCACGCATGCGCAACAGCAACAGCAACAGCAAAAGCAACAACATTGTAGTCTGGTCTGTGAGTCGCTGCCCGGTTCGTTGAAAAATTCGTTAATAAATTGGCTACCCGAACTGCCGAGGTCCCAGACCCGGCCAGGGACCCAAGCTCCACCTTGCGTCAATATTAACATTCATGCTCATCCTTTTAGCTGTTGTTGTTGCTGCTGTTGTTGTTGCCGGTTGCAACTTCAACGACTGCTACCCCTCAGGGTCAACGGCCCACTTGTGTCGTCGTCGTCGTCATCGTCGTCGTCGCTATTATCTCAGACCATCTGCCATTTGCCAGGCATTCAAGATCAACCCAAAAACCGGCTGTCGAGCTCCCACAACAACTCCAAGTGGCAGCCGCATCGATTTGTGACATGTGAGAAAAATCAATAAGCAAAAAAGGATCCCCAAAAAAAGAAGAGACGCAAAGAGAGAGGAGAGATCACAGACATTTGTGTTTGCAGCTGCAAGTGCTCAAGTAAAGGACACAAAGCAGCACTTGAGAAAGGATCTTTTGCCAGACAACCCCTAAAAAAACCTAAACTAACAATGCTGTAATTTGAGCGCAATCCGTAGAACTGCTTTTCACAAAAAGGAAAGGAACAAAACGATTCAGCCCAAGGATCTTTTATATACCTGCAAATAGTTTTGCACCTGCTCTACAAAATACTTTTCGTTGTTGCTGCCATCGCAACCATAGCTAATTGAAACTGCAAATAATTGGTTGTACTCGGAAAGTGATTGAAGAAAAGTTTTTCGACTGCTGATTTCATCAGAGCAATTGCAGTGACTCAACTGTTTACACGGCGTGTAATCATGATTAGCTGTTATTACGATCAACAAAAAAATTTATTTTTTTTTTTACTTAAATGCGTCTCCAAGTTTAAAATGTATGCTGAACGCATTGAATTAAAGGTTAATCGCGATAAGAATTGATGTAAACGTGCACCGTGTTGAAGCACATGTTGTAAGCTCGTGCGTTGTTGCCACACTTCACACATGTGACATTTGGCATCAGTTGCTGTGTGTGTGGCATTTTCATGTAAACTTTTGTAACTTTTCGTAACAATTGCTAAAAACAGTATCGACAACGAGGCTGCCGCTGTTGTTGCTGCTGCAAGTCATCTTGGCAACAGCAATACAACAATTGTTGTCAAACAATTCGCAGCTGAAGCTTATTCAAAACTGGCAACAAAAGCGACTCCGACCGTCAGCCTTCATCTGCACCCCCACAGACTCCCGCCTTCCCGCCTGCCCCCTCATTGCAAATCTTTAACTGATGCGCAGTTGATGGAGGCGCCAAGGCAACAGCACAAAGTGTAGAAGAGGGAATGGAGAGAGACTTTTGAGGGGCAGCAGAGGCTGCCTCTTTTGTCATGCACGTTGTGTATACGTTGTATTTTTGTGCGGAAATCAAGATCATACATCAATAATGACAGTTGACAATGAGAAAGAGAGAATCTGCTGCTGACTCACACACACACAGCATGCAAAAAAAAAAAAAAGGAGAAACAGCAATAAGCAACAAAAATGGAAATTATTTTTAAACGTAATAAAAATGCAACATGTCATGCGAGGGGGGAGATCAGAGCTGGAATGTCAAACAAAAGCCCAGCCACAGGCTACTCAACCCAAGAGCAGAGGCTGTTGCTGTTTCTCTTGTTCCGATGATGGGGCACATGTTGCAGGTGGCGCAGTTCAGTTGCCACATTTGCGAACTGTGTTGTGTTGGGTGTGGTTCCAAATCCAGATCAGAACGTTCGTTGGGGCTAGACAAATGTCAGCGGCTTGAAAGGCAGTTGTGGCAGTTGCACTGTTGATGCTGCTCATTTGTCATAAGACATTAGCAGACATGCGGCTGGATGGGAACATTCAGACAGCAGATAACACGCAGCAATCATATTTAGTATTTATATGCGTCTCTATATGCAGCAGGCGTGGCATGCAACTGGCTGGAGCATGACTCAAAGTTTGCCACTGCCACTGCAGCCATTTGAAAGTGCCACAATTAACGCGTTCTTCACTCTCTCTCTCTTACTCTCTGACTCTCTAATTATCTCGTTGACAGCAGTAGTCGAGGAGGAGCTGCAACTGCAACTGCAACGACTGCTTGCAACATGGCAACAGACTGCGGCGCCAACTGCACCATTTCCAAATACATTTGGCAAATATTTAACAATGACGTCGCCGTCGTCGTCGGTTTGTCGCGCAGCTTCTGCAATTACCGCCGCAATAGACGAGACTTTGTAGAATTTTAATTGAAATGTCAAAAGCGTTTAGTGTGTGGCAAGCAAGTAGAGGCAGCAACAGCATCAGCAGCTATGATGCAGCCGCCACTGGTGCTGTCATTGCCACAAAGCAGACAGCAAACTCGACAAACTGCAAACGCAACTGGCGAGCGGCCAGGTACTGGAATTTTAATCGGCAATGCGGCAGAATTTGATTGTGGCATTATTGAGGTTAAGGAAATATGTTAAGAGCAGCTTCACAGTCCCGGACAATGGGCCCGAGAGTCTATAAAGCACCGCAAATGAGGTCTGCTTTGTGCAAGGACAGGCAAAGTGTGAATGTATACGTTTGTGTGTGTTTTAATAGGACAGCTGCAGTGTTGCCAAACTTCAGCTGTTTACACTGCCTACAAATTACATTAGTCTTGCACTTGATAAGAAAGCAGTTGTGTAGAGAAGTTTAATCAGTATTCATCATACATTGTTTCTTAACTGGAATCATAGATTGTGTTTTCGCTTTACTATAAAACCTTTAAACATATCGAAATTTACTTTGATTTATTAAAACACATGCAGTATTGCCAAACTTCAGCTGTTTACACTGCTGACAAATTGCATTAGTGTTACACTGGATAAGAAAGCAGTTGAGTAGAGAAGTTAAGAGTTTTAATGGATAAAAAAAACAGATGTGCAGTGAAGTTTAATCAGTATTCATCATACATTATTACTCAACTGGAATCATAGTTTTTGCCTTCACGTTAATACCATCAACTTAAGCCTCAATAAAAAAAAAACAAAGTAACAAACTGCCAAAGTTCTCTTGACTATTTAAAAATCGAACACTTGAATTGCACTTTGAAATGTTCTCAATCGAATCGATTAATGACTTCAGACCACACACGCAAACCATTAAAGACATCAAACTTTACTTTGGCTTATAAGAACACCTGCAGTGTTGCCAAACTTCAGCTGTTTACAAAACATATGTACAGAGAAGTTTAATAACAATTCAACACACTTCATTGCTTAAAATGAATCATAGTTCTAGCCTTCACTTTACTATCAAATTACAAACAATGTTGCCAAACTTCACTTGACAATTTGAAAATGGAAAACTTGAATTGCACTTGAAAATATTCTTAATAATTCTTGAATTTAGACCACAATCGTTGCACACACACACACAACAGTCAAACCTTTAGAGATATCGAACTTGACTTTGCCACAAAATTGCCGCAAATTATGCAAAGTGCAAAGACACAAACTTTGCTGTCAATCCAAATCGATTAACGTTCATTGAAAAGCTGTAACTGAAGTTGCATCCGACAATTGTTAATTAACACTGCCAGAGGCAACAAAATTTGCACAAATTGTGGTTACAAATTGGAGACAGGGCAAATGCAACAGCAAAAGGAATCAAAGATGCACCGCAACCGAAGGTTGAGGAGAGGGTGGCAAATGTTGTCAAAACTTGTGCAACAAAAGAGATGCCAGATAGACCATTAGGGTATTTCACAGGTCTCGATGAGTGTGTGTGTCTGTGTGTGTGTGTGCTTAGTTGGGGCAAGCAGATGAGTGGCAGCATCAGCAGCAAGCTGCAGCAGCCCGCAGACATTTACAGTTGCAGTTGCAGCAGCTTTTTGGTTAAAGGAGCTGAGCTTGGCTCATTGCCGTTTCATTTTTGAACCCTCATTTAGCATAAACACAGCAGGCAGATGAATCGAGTCCCCAGTCAGACAATAGCTGCTGTTGCATGCAGCTGCAACTGCAACTTCAACTGCAACAGCAGCAGCAGCAAAATACTCGTCGTCGTCGTCGTCTTGGGCGTCGTATTAAACGCTCGCACGATTTTCTCGTTGCGGCTGAGTGACTTGTGCCGTCGTGCCAGCGGCTCTTGAAAAGCAAAACAACACAACACAAAAAAAAAACGAAACCCAAGAAAAACTTGCGCATTGTGCTAAATATACGAAAGCGAGATAGATAGAGATGGAGATAGAAGAGACTCAAGCAGAAGCTGCTTCAGCTGCTGAAAACCACAACGAATCCTGTCCTGATGATGACGAAGCTGCAGTCGCTTAATTAGCACGTCTCCAACATATTTTTTTTTTTTGGGCTATAAATAGCGCCTACTGCATAACTCGACCAGAAGGGGAAAAATCGTCAAGATGAAAAGGTGTGTCCAAAGAGCAGCTACACATCGCTTTTCCAGATAGTAGAACAAATAATAAATGAAGACGCATTAATCTTGAAGTGAAAAGCATCAGTTTAAAGCATTCAAAACTGCAGAATTTTCAACCATTTATATATGTTCCATGCATCATATCGATAACGTTGAGCAAGGGAGACATAAGCTGCACCTTGGTTGCCTCATAAAAATGTGTTACTACGGTGGCCTCCAAATGATGTTGGCAAGCGAATCATAAATTTAAATCATATCCTGAGAAATGTATTTTCCGCACACACACAAACATACAAACATTCGCACACACATGTGCATAAATTTACTCAAACATTTTTCCAGTTGTTTGGTGTCAAGAAAATAGTTTGACGCAAAACTTAATTAGTTTCTCTCTCGCCTGTGTGGCTATCGAAGGAAGTGTTGAGGGAAGAGGACTGACTGGCTTTGCCCTGAAGGCAGCTTAATGCCCGCTCGCCTTTTCACCCCCCCGCTTCACTCTTCATCATCATCTATGCTATCCCCTCGAGGCGCTTCTTACTTCAACTTGGGTTTTTCTTATGGCTTTCTGGTCAGTGTTCACCGCCCGAGCTTCATTAAGTTTTGGGTTCAAGCAGTTGCCCGTTGGCTGCCAGTTCAACTGTCCAACTGTCCAGTTGTCTAACTGTGTTGCACACACATACACACCTCATCTCACCACACACACCGATCTCAACCCCTTATTACTTGTTGCCCCTTCACGCAACCTGCAAGTGCAACTGCAACGAATTGTCTATTTCAGTTTTCCAATGTAGTTTACGATCCGTTTGTGGCAAAGAGTTTTGTGCATCGTCGTTCGTCTCTCGTCGCACCGCACACACACACACACACACACACACCGACACAATGATTTATTTGGCACACACACACACACTCACACATTGAGGCGCTACCTGCGCGTGTAAATGCATTTTGCTGTAGGTGAATTAGGTTTTCTGCTGCTGCTGTTGCATGGAGCGAGGAAAAACTAGGGCGAGAAGGGCAGCTCTGTTGGGAGAACGAAGAGAGAGCGAGAGAGTCTCTGGGGAACTGCGAGAGCGGGGGCAGTGGCGAGAGAGGGGTCGATGAGGTCTTCTCTTCGCTGGGCCAAAAGCTTTTTCGTTGGTGGCACTTTGTTGACTATTATTTTTCATTTTGAGTGCGAGCTCAACTTGGGAGGGCCGCGGGAGAGCGTTGACAATGAAAAAGGATAGACCATAGAGATACCCTGTAGCAGATAGTCTGCTGAAAGCTAAAGAGACTTTGCTAAAAGAGTTATGAAATGAATATATAGCGAGCCATTTCTTAGTTTACAATACTTTATGTCGAAATTTTAGTTTTTTTAAATAATTTTTATAATATTTCAATCCACTTATAATCATTATTTCACTATAATAATTTTATTACTTTATTTTTAAGAATTTTTTAAATTCAATACTTTTTATTAAATTTGAATTTTTAATTTATTTAAGCTATAATATTTTAATCCATATATAATCATTATTTCACTTTCACGATTTTATTACTTCAATTTTGATGACGACTAAAGTAGAATTTTCTAATTTATGTTGTGAATTTTGAATTCTTCACTTTTTAAAGTTTGTACAATATTTATTTTTTATTTCTTAATATATTTTTTTTATTAATATAACTAAAGTAACCATTTCAAAACCGACGGTTCATAGCTGACATAAAATAACAGTTTTGAAGGCCTTTTCAAATGCTTCTCATAATACATCCTTTCATAAACTCTAGGGTATAATTATTTCATGTCACACAAGCACGCACAGCACACACACAAACACACACACACACACTCAAAGCAACATAGGTTCAAAGTGTTTGCTATGGCTGTTACATGATATCTAAAGCCGGAGCTGCAGGCGGAGAAGAGGTGAGAGACAGAGACAGAGAGAGAGATAGTGTGAGCGTAAGCAGAACAGAGAGAAAAAATATAAACCTCAAAGATACATTTGCGCTTCACTTGAACCGTAGAACGCAATTCAAGTGAACTAAGCTGGAGCCGCAGCAAGTGACTCACATATCTATCTATCTATCTAACTATGTGTATCTGTTTATGTGTACGTGAGATATGTGTTTGTATTTGTATGATGTGTGAGTGTGTTGTGTGAGGGCGAAATGAAGCTGTAGACAAAATTGCGTGCGTAATTCTTTGGCAACGTACGGCAAATGTTTGAGCCAAAAAAACAAAGCGACGAGCTGAAATAGTTTGGCAACGAATAGCAGTAAAAGCAGCGAAAGGAACGGAGAAGAAAGGAACAAAACAGAGATGTCGCTGCTATTTGGGCACTACCTAAGCCCAAACCAGCTGAAAAATGCAGCGAACAACAGCATTGCGATGTTGCCAAATTTCACCAGCAAATAAGAAATATTCTTGAGGTGAATTCAATTAAATTATCCTTCGATTAAATTGCCATTCTGCGGCATTGTTGCCGAAATTCATTCACTTGTGTGCTGTCGACCAGCTGCACTTAAGTATTATTAAAACCCAAAAAGTTGATGGACAAAAACTTTTAAGAAATTCGACAAAACTTCAATATGAACTATAAGCCGAACACTTTATAATTTATGCAGGGATTTGTCAGAACCCTACTCGACCCCATTAAAGCGCCCAAAAGTTGTTTAAAACGAAAAAGAATAAAACAAAAAAAAAATGCAACCCATAAAGCAATTTTCCCATCATGTAATGCAATCAAATGGTAGTAATAAAATGAAAACGCATGAAATTTAAAGCAGACAGTAAAATCGAAGAGGCAACGAGAAAACGAGAAGAGACAGAGGAGATTGGTTGAATGAAAAACAGGATAATTATTCAAACACTTTCAAAGTCAAACACACAGAGAGCCACACATACTATGCATGCAAAGAGGAAAAACCAACGAGAATATATTCAGAACTCAGAATTGAGAATCAGAATCAGGCAAACGGAACTCTATATGGGAAAAACTTTGTCACTGAAAACTGCAGCAGCAGCAGCAGCAGTCCAAGGGATGGATGAATGGATGAAAGTACAGTTCAGGGAAGTTTTACTTTACTCTCCAAGCGAAACGAGAAGCGAGACGAAAGGAAGCGATAGGAAAAATGTGGTGGCAGATGAAAAACATATGCGGGACTCGCAAGCCAGAAGCAGCATATATCCTGCAAGCGGTCCTGTCTGCATATTCCCGACTATATACCTGCATATTGTATGTGCGAGTGTGTGTGTGTGTGTGTGCGACAGACAAAATATCTAAAAAACTGTCGAAGGTTGTTCAACCAACCAACGAGCCAACGAAGCAACCACCACAAGGACCAGTCTCAGCCTCAGCCTCAGCAAGTCGACCGACCAGCCAGCATCAACAACATCGAACTCTAAAGCCACGACCAGAGCAGCTGTTCTGTCTCCGGAAAGTGCTGAAAGGAAGCAAAGGTAGACTAAGGGATGCCGAGAAATAAAATACCCTGACATTTAACCAAAAAATATTGGTTATTATGATGGCAGAAAATAATATAAAAAGATATTTGTGAACTTTAAATTTAATAAATAAATCAATTATACTAAAATTTATTCAGATTTCATAATAATAATAACTTCTTCGTTTAATTGGGGTACAGAAAATATTTGATTGTTCAGGAAACAAATCTATGAAAATGTTTCCCAAAATGTATCGTTATATTAGATATTTCAATCAATAACACAATATAAAATTGGAACAACCATGCTCTTATTATCTTTCCTTTCCTTTCTTTTGAGGAAACAATTGTATTGAACATATTTTAATTATGTCTATATTTCAATTACAAAACCTTCTATATGTCATTGTAAAAGTGCCTAGAGCAAGGGCATTATACAAATAGTGGATGATAAAATAAAACTACGTGTCCCGGTGCTCGAATGTTGAATGCTGCGCTCCGCGTGCACTGCTTTTGGAATTGCTTTTGTTTTGTTTAGGTTGTTTTTTTTTGGTGGTGGTGCAACACCACCGTCACAAGTACAAAGAGAGGGCAAGAGAGAAGAGTGAGGAAATCACTTAATAGGCAGAGGAATACGAGAAGGGAGCAAACGGGTGGGGAAATAAAGTAAAGCGGCAGCAGCGTCAACTAATACCAGAGAATCGCATCGAATCGCATGCGGGTAATGGGCATGGTCATGGATTTTCGCCAGGCCTATGAGAGAGTCTCTGATACTGATTCTGTGTCCGGGCAGGGCCATTGGACTCGAGATTAGCACAGGATTTGCGCCTGATCAAAGACCAGAGAGAAAAGCCTAGAGAAAAAATAACAGGAACACCACAGCAGAGCTCTAGCTTGGGCAACCAGATAACGACAACGGCAACGACAACGACGACACCTTGCAAGCCACAGGCTGTAGCTGAAGCTGAAGCTGATGTTCAGTCTCGAGACTCAGCATCGAGACTCAGCCAGGCCACAAGTCGTGCAGGAAGCGAGTTTTATGCAGGCAAAAGGTTTATCACGTCTCTCCTCTCTCGCAGTCTGTCTGTTCCACTGTCCGTTCTTGGACTTGTCGTCTTGCGTCTGCTGCTTTGCTTGCTTGGTTGCCTGCTTGCTTCTAAAACCAGTTGCAGGTAGTTTAAAGTAAGCCCAAAGATGTGTTCGGTCATCTTTTGCGGCTCTTTTCGGCATGCCTTCGATGCCTTATAGCACATTTCCTCCTCTTCTTCTTCGCCTTCGACTGCTGCTGCTGTGGCTGTTGCTGCTTTGTCTACTGTCTGCGCAACAGTCCAGCGAAGTCTGTTCGCTTTCGGCCTGTGTCCAATATTTTGTTTTGTGGCCCAAACCCCGCTCTTTGCCCTCGCCCCCCCACACACACACACAGCAAAACTCAGTCCGACTGTGGCCGTTTTTTCCATTTTTTTTTCTGTACGCTTGTCTTGGCCAAATGCAGTGAGAAAAATTCGTAGAACTTTGCCTAGGATTAATTGGTTAATCTTGTTGTGTGTTTAAGTGCATAAATGGTTTCCCATTTCTTCGAAATAAATCATAAACTGATTAATCTGGTGTTTAGCATCGCATTTTTTATTGCTCGAGCTTTTTGAGTGGAAATGGAAATGGTCGATGTAATTAGCGATCAATTTAGTGCTGCATCAGGCTGTGTTGCCGAACTTCTTAGTGTGCTGTTGTCACACTTCATAGACCACATTTGGACTCGATAATAAAGTGTTCTTTGCCCTAGCATTCGCTAGGCATTTGTTGAGAGTTCAAGTGGTTGCCCTCTGTTGCCAAACTTCACGCACAGTTCACAGTTTACTACCCAAAACGGAATGTATGACTGAAATGACACTTGCTCGCATTTCTGGTTAACTTCCTGGCACCTCACCTGCTTGTGCTGCTAACCAACGGCACACAACAAACCAAGAGACCATAAACAAAACTAGCCAGGCATCTGGCCCACACGGCATCTAACAAGTTCGACATTTGGCACTTAAATTTAACGCTTGATTGCATTTACAGAGTGCAGTGTGCTGTGCTCAGCGTGGACCGTTGAGTGTCGACTGTCGACTGACTATATATTAATATAAGTAATCATTTCTGCGAGAGCTAGTGCAGCTGACTCTCCAACTCTTCGACTTCGACCCAAGACCCAAAGACCAGAGACTAGAGAACATGATGATTGCTTTCAAAAGCCAATCCAACGTCAACGACTCTATTCAAGCGGGCTCTACTTTAAGCCCATGGGCCCATGCCGGCTTCATTCTAACCAGCTTTCTGCACTCGCCTTTCCCATTCTTTAGGGCTCAGGTTCTGGTGCTGGTGCTGGTACTGGTTCAGCTTGGGGGTCTCTCTCCTCCACTTGTGGCACATTTCGTTGTCGTCTTTATGGACTGCAACTTCCTTGTGCCTACTTTTTCTCTTTGCCTCTCCTCGCATCGCTACTTGGCGTCACTTAGCGTGTGCCACTTTTTTTCCACTGGCTTCTTTTAGTGTTTACCCAACACTAAAGCCGCTGCACCACCGCCTCCCCTTCGTCAAAGGCCTTTAGAGTGAGCCTTATTGCTTGACTAGGCGCTGGGCGAGCAGCTTGTGTGATTGCATTTGCAGCCGGAAATGCCGTCTTACACGTGAATGAAAATATAATCGTAATATGAGTATGATGAATGCGACGTTGCCAAACTTCACTGGCTTCTCAATACAGCTGCCAAAAAGAAGTCATTACAACGAACGAACTCGTTTAGCAACAATTAATGTAAACTTTAAAAATTTCATACAAAGGCTAAAAAGTAAAAAATGCAAATGCAAATCAGAAAAAGAAGGCACACATTTTTCACAACTCTGCCGCGAGCCAAAGCAGCAAAAGAACAAAAATAAAACAACAGTTACAGCGCGCGCCAGGGATGTCGGAATGGGGTGAATCATTTGATAGAAAAACCACCCTGTCGTTACAAGCAAGTTGCAGAAATGCACAAGGCAACAAGGCACAAAAGGATAAAGGGACGTCAGGACGACAAGCTGATGTTGATGTTGACGTTGCGACGACAGACCGCACAAAAAGGGGTAAAGAAAAAATAGAAAGCAGCTAGAGAGCGCATAAAGTGGACGTCAGGCCTATGCATAAAGGAGCACGGGCCCAGCGAAAGGTCGCCCGCCAGCCAAGGCATTGAACCCACAGTCACAATCCTAGACTAGGGTTTAGTCTGCACAGCATTTGATTTTACCCATTACCCATTGCAAAAGTTAGTCCCCATGGTGGAAAATGTGTGTAACAGGAAAAAGCAGAAATCTATGAGCCCATAAAGTATATTGTATGTATTTTTGATCACCTGATGCAAGTCATCGAGTGCTGACAATTTGGCTATTTTAGAGCCGACTTTCGAGCTAGTCAGCAATCTTTTTAATTACTATCAGCATAAAAATGCTAGACCAAATTGAAGTTTTCTTTTACAACTTTTAACACTGCTTTTAATTACTAGCCCAAATTTCGGATTTGTGTTTGTATATGACCAATTTATGGCGATAATAAAAAAACAACATTCCAGCGTATGTATGGAAAAAATAAATTGAGTTTTGAAAAAAAAGGCATAAATCTAACAGAAAAGGACTAGAGAATCAAATAATAAAAGTGTCTATAAATACAAACATATTAAAGAAAAATTAAATATATTTTTAGTGAAAATTTTCATATGCCAATCTGGACATTTTAATCAAAAGCCACGAAATAAACTATATTTAAGCAAAGGAAATACTAAAATAGTTTTTAGCTATTATTTGCCACATTTAGCCCCTAAAATCTAGCTACTTTCTCTCAGCACTATTTCAACATTAATATTCGATTTATATATGCTATAAGATTTGATATTTCGATCATATTCAAACTTACCATACAACTCCGAAGGCACCGTAGCCAATTGGACGATCCGGTTGCACATCCTGGGGCACAGCTGGCGGCTGATAATATGGAGCCGCAGCGGCCAATATTGCGCTAGCGCCCTGTGGCGCACCACCGGCAGCACCACCCTGTACCAGTGACATCGATACGCTCATTGAGCTACGCGGCGCAGCAGCTGAAGAATTTGGGCAGCTGTTGCTGTTGTTGCAACTGGAGGAGTTGTTGCTGTTGTTGTTGTGCTGGAGGGGATTAGCTTGCGTTTGATAGCTAAAAGGCCTTTGCTGCTTATTGTTGCTGCTGCTATTGTTAGTGCTAGTTGTGGTGGTGTTGCAATTGTTGTTGTTGCTGTTGTTGGTGGTGGTGGTGGTGTTGTTGATATTGGTTTTGATCTTGGTATTGGTGGAGATGGTAGTGCTGATGTTTGGATGGGAGAAATGGTGTTGATTGCTCAATGGATGCCGCTTGGGGCCACTAATGGCCGCCATTCAATAGTTGCCCATTTGAATTTTTTAATTTTGTTGTTTTGATTTTCTTGCAGTTTAACACATTTAAAATACGAATATTTCTGGAATTTCTAGTATTCGTTGCGATTTCCGTTTTCCGATTTTATGCACTTATTTTAATTAATTTTGCTTGCGAGATTTTCGTGCAGTTGTTGCGTTTGTTGCTGCTGCGGCTGTAAAGAGAGAGAGGAAGAATTTCAATAAGAAAACATAAGAAATTGGAGGGGAAAAAGAAACATTTTAGATATTTAGGCGCATTTTGATTTTTTTTTTTTTGGCAGGCTAAAAGAGAGCGAAAAACAGCACAAAGAGAACGCACAAAACACAAAAATGAAGAAAAAAGTGCCGTTAGCTGCGACCGGGGCGCGTCCGTGTAAGCGAATGTAAGTGTGCGCATGTATATGTATGCGTGAGTCTCAGTATCGGAGAGTGAGTGTGTGTGAGAGAGAGCGAGCGAGAGAGCGCGCAAACAAGACACAACACAACCAAACAACGAAATAAAAGTGGAGTATGAAGTTTTCAAGTGTTGTTTACATGGGAGAGAGCACGCAGCAGACAGTTTAATAAACTTGAAAATACAACGAAATAAAAAAAAAAAGAAAATACAATTTAATAAGTGCTGCACATGTTTTGCAACAAACACACACAAAAGTCAAAATGAGAGAGCGAGACGACGGCGCTCTTTTCGGCCTCAGTCCCAGTCGCAGTCACAGCTCACCGTCATGTCGCTCTGTAGCCGCAGCAGCAGCAGCGCTAGCGTCGCGCACTTGACACTTTTTGCGGACAGACGGACAGACGACAAGGCAAAAGCAAAATCAAAAGCAGCGCGCATAGAAAACAATGCACAACAAAAATGTGGAAGGGAAGATGCAATGAAATGAAATGAAGAATTTGCATTTCACATGGAATTTGTTGCTAACCTAATTGCACAGTGTGTTTTTCACTAATGCTGCTGCTGCTGTTGTTGCTGTTGTTGTATGCTCACCTTATAGAAATGCACAATTATTGAGAAGCAGCGGCTTATTGTTGTTGGTGGGGAGCTGATTTCAATAACTGCGGCGACTCTTCCGCATTTGTATGTATGAGTGCGTGCGTGTATGCTTGTGTTTGCGTTTGCGAGTGTGTGTATGTGTGTGTGCAGTAGCGTCGGTGGCGGCGACGACGACGACGGCAGCGACAAACGGCGCGGCTCGAAAGACAGACAAGCAACACAACAACAATATACGAAATTGTACAAATAAAATTCGAAGCTAACTAAAACGCGACGCGTACTGCGACTGCGACGGCGACTAAAATGCAGTAAAATCTCACGAATTTGTTGTTGTTATTTGTGGTTTATTAACGCACACACACATTGATTTCAACACACAGACGACGGACAACGACACACACAGAAAAGAGAGCGAGACCGACGGCAATCAATTTGAATTGAATAATATTTTCTTTATTTGTTGTGCATTTGTCACGTTTTGCTGAGAGAATGGAACTCTAAATTTTCTATTGCATTATCTTGCGTTATCACACTACCTTTTGTAAGTAGTTTGGATTTAGGTAGCAAAAAATTGAAATTGCTTTTGCAATACACACAGCGGATAAATATGCATGCATTAACTTTTTTCCTTTGCCTTTTGCATCAAACACACGCGGCGTCTTTTTCCCGATAACATGCGTGTCGTTTATGCGAAAGTCGTGATAGGACTGACAACAACAAAAATTTTCACTAAAGTGACTTTACACAACGGTGTGACCAGTCACCGTCAGTTGTGCGGATTTTCACGAACAGCTGGCCGTTGGCAACATGTTGCACGCATACTCAGCAACATTTAATAACGTTGTGATCCTTTGACGACAAGTTTTCTGAACAGTTAAATGGGAAATTTATACATATTATTTTATTTTAATGTGCAGTTGTGTCAATACTAGAATGTCTTTGGGAATATAAACAAAGAAGTGTGACCCTACACATCTTTCAAGTGTTATGAAAATTGTTAAATAACAGCGCAATGTTAATAACAGCTGTTGTCGCTAAAAACAATTTGTTATTAGTATATTTTGGTATATTTGAAATTAAAACTGGTTTCAATAAAAATAAATGGCTTTAGCTGATCTAAAAGAATAATTTGCACGGCAATACATACTTCTAAGCACTTATAACACACAAAAACATAATATATAAATATTTAAGGTGTGAAGATTTTTAAAAACTATCGATAATAAGCTAAGGTAATCGATGTTTCTCAACCGCTGCTACTGTTTGTCACGCTGCTGGAGTTTAATCTCAGGAATATGGCCAAAACCAATGGAACTGTGGATGCAGTAAAGGAATACCTCACCGATCTCGTAGTGCCCCATCATCGCTGCAATGTCAACATCATACCTGATCACATTACCATGCTGCATGGCACCAAGAGCAAAAAAGCAGCTCAGCCGCAAGCGTCGCGCCCACAAATCCAACACGCTGACCAGGAAACAATACGCTGAACTGGGCCTAAATACACTGCCCAGGAAACAGTTGCGCTACGAACAGATGCTGCCACTGCACAAGCTGTGGCGAGGCTATATACGCGAGCATCTGGAGCTTGAGGAGGGCGACGAGGTGCCCCAAGTGCATGAGAAGCGCTACGATGAATTTAGCAAGCAATTGGTCAAGATGGACTTCCACGGCGCCAAGATGCGTGTGCTGCAGTCCAAGTGTCAGACACTAGTCGGATTGAATGGTATATGTGTGATGGACACAAAAAAATGTGCTAAAGCTGCTGGGCGAGGATCATGTGGTCCGAACGGTGCCCAAGAGCGAATGCGTGTTTGGCCTCAATGTGGGCAACATGGAGTTCACCATATTTGGACACCATCTGACAATGCGACCAGCGGAGCGCAGCGTCAAGAAAATCAAGAACTACGTGGAGCCCTTCATGTAGCAAAGTCTCGAGGAAGTAATTTATAAGATGTTTATTAAGTTTGCTAGAATTGTAGTTCCTAACAGTATGAAAATAAATTCGAAGAGAAATGTTTTTGAACTGAACTAACAAAACATTGTTCATAAGAGATTAGCCGATTGTATGACAGAAGAATAAGTTTCTATACATACATATATACTATAACTTTTTATCGCTTAAAAAATAAACATAAATACGTTCTATAAGACTTGGTCTTAGTACGCATTTATCTACCTTCAATAATAAGTCTTGTTTACTTTATAAAATCGCCGATTTTACGCCCCAGCCTCTCGAGGGCGACTGGAAATATTTATTAAATATATAATGTATCGTATTTTGTATATAGTATGTGTATAGTTATAAATGTTTTGTTTAATTCTTTGTGATTCGTTGGATAGATTTACGCCGCGGCTTTAGTCATAATGATGACAGCGGACGGCACCAGGCCGAGCACCTCAAGCGGCTTCTCATAGTCATCGTCGCCAAAGTGCTTACGCGGAAACGAAGTCATCAGGGCGAACGGTGTCTCGATTCCAGTCTTCACCTGGATGAAGACACGCACAGCGGACAGCGGTTCCTTAACATTGAACTCGGAAGTCAGCGTTGAACCATCCTGCAGTCGCACCTGGATGCGTGTCTCGGTGTATTCGCGGGGCGGCGATTTAACACTTGTTGGCGATGTGACCGAAGTGGTGGTGGAACTCACCGAAGCTACGGCATCCGACAGCTGGGGACTGTCCTTTAGCTCTCTGCCAAATAGAGAAAAGTAAGAAATATGTATTGCAACTTCAACTATAAACTCACCTGGCCTTGCGTGCTGCTTTGTCAGCTTCGATCTTGGCACGCACACGATCACGGGCAGCCTTCTCCTCTTCCTTTTCGCGCTTGCGCTGATCTACAATTTTCTTCATCTCGATCTCTTCCATGCGACGACGTGCCTCAGTCATGTCCTTGCCAGAACGTATGCGATTGCGTTCGCGCTCCAGGGCATCGGCTTTTTCACGCTCCTCGCGCTCGACGCGCTTCTGTTTGAGTTTCTCTTCGATGAGAGCGAGCTGTTCCTTCTTCTCCTCCTCGGTAAGTGCTTTCTTTTCTTCGGTGGACTCGGAGAAATTGGCGTGTCCAGTCTTCGCGGCATGGTATTCAACCTCTGTCTGATCTTTTAGCACCTTGCCGCAATCGTCGCACTTAAGCGATTTGGCCACAGCTTCAGTTGCTCCGCTGCTGCTTGGTGCATTGTCCTGCGATGCAGTTGCAGCTGTAGCTGTGGCTGCATCGGCAGCGGGGGCAGCTGGTGCGGCGGCGGCGGCAGCTGGAATCTCTTCATCACCATGAGCCAAGAGCCATTCCATGGCCATCTCGACTCCCTTGTGGCTGGTCACCTGCAAGGCATATTCACTGAACAACAAAATTATTTTTTTTTAAATGCCGGTGAAAACATAATTATTCGGTTACTTACACTCTCTCCTTGGGAAAACCCATGTCCATTAATGTTTGCACATCGCTCATATCTGTATCGTTTGCTGCGTTCGATTCTTGAAATAAGCTAAAACGTAAAATTTACGAAACTATTCAACTTCTGTAATATTTTCTTGTTCAGAGTGACACACAAAAACAATGTCCCGTTGTTAGTGTTCTAAAACGCGATAAGTTTGAATGGCTACTCGTAACTAATTAATCGATTACAATATTTACATTAAAAAATTACAGTTAAAACATGCATTAAAAAAAAATGCAATTCATGCAATTCATTTTGAATTCTTGCTTGAAATTAAGTTTTAAGACTTAAAATTTCACATATCGATAATTAACAGCTGCTGGAAAACAATACAAATATTCCGTTGCTACAGTGTTAAACAATGCTGAAACACTGAATATAAGAATTAAAATATTGATATTGTAAATGGTAATATAACGTTTATTGGAAATAAATTGCCGCTATAAAGTCGTTGTTAGTGGTATATTTTATTTTAAAAGAGTTTAATAGTTATATTCTTGAATAAAGATTATCGATATACTCAAGCAGATGTTTGTTATTGTTATCGAAGTTCTTGCAGCTGCAGCTGCCTGACAATTTCAGCTGGCGTCTGATTCAGCTGCGTTTTTAGTACAAGGAAGCATCACAGAAAATGGCACCTCAACACAAAACCAAAAAAATTGTAATTAAAATACCACGTCATCCATACATAATGGCGCAAGACGAGTTAAATTACACAGATCGCGTGCAGATACGTAAATGTCGCGTCAACTTGGAGCGCATCAAAGGACACCAGAATCCATTAACATTAAAGAAGCCAAACGCAAAGCGATGCTGTGTTCGGGTTGCACGTCTGCCAAACGTGGAACGCAATGAGATGTCCGTGACGCCAGCCAGTTCAATAGTCTGCTCCGATTTCGACGATGGTAACTGATAAGCATTGCTTTTTCTAATCTACATACAGATTGTGAATGATGATTGTTTGTTTTTGCAGAATCCACACATGAATAACAATGTTAGCGGATGATGAAATACACTTGCTATGCAGAACAAAGACTTTTGACGAGACTCAATGAGAGCGTGCTGTCCGGGGATCCCATATTCACTGTAATATTATAAGAATATTTACACACATTTGTAACGAAATAAATTTACTTACTGTTTGCTAACAAATTTCAAAAGTACAACCGATTGACGGGAGCACGAGCTATCGATAAAGGTTGCGTTGCATGGGCTGCCATCTCTAGTCTTTGGCTGTCAGCTACAAAAGATATTTGAGAAAAATTTCCCAAAATTTTGTTCGTCAGTTTTTTTTTATATTTCGGGGCTGCAAAACAATAACATTCCAGGCGGAGAAATTAATTATGAATTGGCACACGGGCAACATAGCTGAGGCTGTAGCCGAGTCCAAGGCCAAAGATGCCATCTTCGTCGTTTACATTGAAGGTAAAGCGAGAAAATGAAAAAAAAAACATGAACTTTGCAACCACGTCATGTTGCCGATATCCCCCAAAAAGGGCACAGTCATTGTGCATACTAAATGTTATGTTTTCCCGATCACAGGCCAGGATGAGATGTCGACCAAACTGGACAGGTTCCTTGGCGACTCGCGCGTCAGCTCCAAACTGATGACATCCGACTTTGTTGCAGTTAAAATACAAGGCGATAGTCCAACCTACGCTCAGTTCATAGCGCTGTGTAAGTAAAGTGCATTATCCGTTATACCCGGCAGTTAATTGTATAGAGGGGTATGATAGGTTAGTAGCTATCGGTTGGGAAAGCAAAAGATATTAGCTAGTGATTAATATGTTAAGGCTATGAATTAGAAAAAAAGCGAGATGAAATTCACTAAATTTATATGGTATCGTGTATTTCACAATTAGACAACTCTAGCTACTTTGTTTAACTGTTGTCTAATAACCACTCATATCTTATCTTAGACAAAGTCGTGCCTGTGCCATCGATTTTCTTCATTGGTAACTCAGGCACGCCGCTGGACGTGACCACGGGCATCATTGAGAGCGTCGAGGAGCTGGTGGCCAAGATCGATAAAGTGCTGCTGCTGGCGGGCAAGCAAACCAATCAGGAAGCATCTACCAGCAGTCAAATAGAGACTCCAGTTGCTGAGCTGGAACGCAGCATTGCTGGCGAGGAAAAGAAGAAACAAGCACAGCAGGAGCAGCAATCTGAGCAGGAGGAACAAACGGAACAAGCAACAGAGGAGAGTGCATCAGAGGAGGGTTCATCAGAAGCACCTGCTCCCGAGCCCATTGAAACACCGGAACTCTCCAGCGATGCAGCCGATGAACCAATTCAGCCAGTCATTGCACCTGAGCCAACGTCGACCTCTTCGACAGCCGCTGCTGCCGCTGAGAAGCGAGCAGCTAGTGCAGCTGCTACGGCGGTGGCCTCGCTGATGCCAGTGAGTGTGCCGCTTGTGCCGCCTCAAGCTGACAACGGCAGCACACGTTCCTTGGCTCAGGAGCCAGTGGTGGACATACAGCAGCTGGTAGAGCAGAAGCGTGCGGAGCGACAGAAGGAGCAGCGACGTCGCGAGAAGGACAACGAGCTGCGACGACGTCGCGAGGGACGTGAATCGCAAGTGCATCAACAGCAAGCCAGGGAACAGGAGCTGAAGAACATGCAGGTGAGTAAAAAACATAAATTAGCAATGGCTTTTCTATAACTTTGTGTTACAACCTGAATGGTAAGACTCGATTAGGGAAACTGTTCCTAGAACGTGTTGGATAAAAAGGTTTTTTTAGGTCACTTTCCAACTATACTTATAAATTTTGCATTTTCCAATTCAAAAATAACTATTCAAATTTTTATGTTATAAACAAACATTTAAAATTATTTTGCTTTTAAATTCATTACAAAATCAAAACTATTTAAATGTCTCCATGATTTTCAATAGTTTTAACTATTTTGCTTAGAAATTCTTTACTAATTATTACAAAATCATTCATACTTAAACCTTTTATATCATATATAATTTTTTCTTCGACGCTGGGAACAATTCCTAGAGCTCCTGAGCTAAAAGTTTAGGTTGGAACCTTTGCTCATAGTCTTGAACCTTTCAATCTTGCAAAAATCTTTCAACTACCATTTATATGAAGAAATTAAGAATTAATTTAATTATTATATATTATATTAATGACAACTACTTAATTACAAAATTGAAAATATTAAAAGCTCTACGCGATTTTTAATGAATATATTGATGTAAAGGTTCGATTCTAATTTTTAGAGCCCCTGAGCTAAAAGTTTAGGTTGGAACCTTTGCGCACTTCAATAGTGTAGTTTTAAACCTTTAGATCATTCAAAAGTCGTGCAACTTTCATTTATGAAAAATATATGACTTCATTCAATTATTTTATAAAATTTGTATATTACACATTCATAATAATGATAATGATAATGTAGTTTCAGCTTTATCTTAAACAACTTATTTTAATAGTATTTATATAAAGCAAAGAGAGGGAAACTATGTTCAACTGTCTTATGTTTGATCATATGGTGACAAAATTAAAAAAGAAAGGAGTTGAAACTTTCTTTTGGATTTTTATATTGTAAAAATAAAAGCTTTGCTCAATTCTCTCACCAACTCAATTTTCTAATCTCTACTTCACCTTAACTCCTATTCCCCAGGAACGTCTACGTCGTGAGAAACAGGAAGAGCAGGCAGCACGGGATCGAATTAAGGCACAAATCGCCGCCGATCGCGCAGAGCAAGCGAACCGAGTGGAAGCGCAGAACGTCAACACACAGTCGAACACTACGAACACGGCATCATCAGCGCCAGCTGAGTCCACGCAGAGCAACAGCAGCTCGTCGGATGAGACACGTCTACAGATTCGCCTGCCTGGTGGCATAACGCGCACCAAGGCTTTTCCCAGTGCTGAACCTTTGGCCACAGTGCGTGTCTATGTGACCAACGAACTGCTCGCTGGCAACAGCAATGTTCGCAACTTTAGCTTGGCCACGAGTTATCCGCGTCGAGAATTCCAAACCGAGGATGAAATTAAGTCACTGCTCGAGCTGAATCTGGTGCCCAATGCGGTGCTGTTGGTCCTGCAGCGTGAGCAAGTCAATAGCGTTGTGCGCACCAGCAACAATCTGTTCAACATTTTGTCCAGCGTCTTGTGGGCGATACTCACACCCGCAACAATGGCATTTGACTATCTAAACAAAATGGGATTGCAGCGCATACGACAGCGTTTCGTCCAGATGGTCTCCAATGTGGGCTTCAAGACTCCGGGACGCGCAGTTGACAACGATGTGGCAGCCGCACAAGATGCGTAAGTGGATCACTTTTTGTATCTCCTATAGGGTAGGGTAGACGGATATTATAAGTGTCTGCAGGAAATTTATGTAGCAGACAGAAGAAGAAATCTCCAATACCATAAAGTATAAATATTATTGATCAGCGTCAACAGCTGAGATATAGCAATGTTCTTCGGTCTGTCGATCTGTCCGTCCGTCCGTATAAACACTTAGATCACAAAGACTATAAGAGATAGAGATATAATATAATGCAAAAAACACCTACTGTAATCTTCTCTCAATTACTTTAACTGACAATTTGATATTTTTTGTACTCTGTGGTATATTTCAAATGTACTGATATTTATATACTAAATGTAGCCTTAGTATTTATCAGTATTTTTGCGGTATATTTGTCAAATATGGTGTTATTATATATTAAAAAAAACTTAGTAGTTTAGTATTTTTGTGGTATAGAATATGACTTTATTAAAAATAGGTAGCAGGTATCTCAGAGTTGAGCACACTCGATTGTGGCTTTCTTGCTTGTTTAATTTTATTATGTATGGTATATTTCAAATGTGTGTAGTACTATATTGATATACTATCAAATATAGCTTTCAGTATAATTTAGTATCTAGTGGTATATTTGTAGAATAATGAGCAGCAGGTTTCTCAGAGTCGACCACACTCGACTGTAGCTTCTTTACCTGCTTAATTTATATATCGAATCTCAACTAAACTATATTTTCCCTCTTCTAGTTCTGCTCGTCGCAATATGGGCATGTTTACGCTGCAGTCACGGCCACGTTCGCCGCCCGCTGAGACGACTGTAGATGATGCTACCTCCACTTACAGCACCGATCCTCAGTATGAACCGCCCAACATGTTCTTCTCCCAGGGCGCCAGCTCACAGCAAAACAGTCAACGAGCTGGAGGCGGAGCAAGCTCTAGTTCTAGTTCCAATGCCAATTCTGGTGGCAGCTTTAGACGCTATGGCGGATCGAACATACGTCGACTGGCGGACACCAAGGATGACGACGATGAGAAGGCGACCTACAATGGCAACTCGACTCAGCAGCAATAAAAAAGAAGCAACACATCAGCTAAATTACATTAGCTAACGTTAGCTAAATATTAAATGATCTATATATAAATAATACCCCCATTTAGAGCTCTCCCTCTCTTCCACACATATGTTATATTCTCTCAGCTTCAAAAATATGTAGCTTTAAATTATTATTATTATCTAAATAAATACGAACCATAATCAGAGCGCGGAGCCTGTATGTTATGTGTGTAAATGTTTAAAAAAAAACTATCCCTCAGAATATGTGTTTATTTTGTAGCTTATAAAACTTGCTGTCTAGGGGTGAGAATAAATGTTATTTATAGGGAAAATCAAATAAAAGTATTTCCTATACTTGGTTGGAATTTAAGAATCTTTCTAAGAACTGAACTCAAACAATAGCTCCCAAAAATTTGAAGCCTTGTTGAACTAATTAATCATAAATGTAGTTCTATATCAAATTTAAAGAAAAATGTCAATGTATGTTTCATATTTTGATTTTGATTAAAAACAATCGACAATTTACCATTATGATTATAAGTGTTTCATTCATTAGAATTGATATTTTTTACCTCACTTCTAAAAGCTATCAAAAATATAAGTTATGGGGGAAGTGACAAATAACATACAATATTTCTGTTGTCTTTATGATTCTTCTGCAGGCTTTAAAACATATTGAATTTAATCAAAAAATATATCTTCTATCATATAGCCTATAGAATTTACTTTCTAGGGATGAGAATAAATGCAACATATAGGGAAAATCAAAATACTTTATGTTTTTAGCTGAATTTGATTCTCAAGATTTTATTATGGAGCTCTTAAAAATCATCTCACAACTTCTAAAAAATGTTAAGCATTGCGTTTAATTAAAATTGCAGTTGTGTAATAAAATACAAAAATATTCAAAGTATGCAAAGTTCTGCTTTGTTTTTGTTCAAAAACTATAAAGAAAATAGTGTACATACCAGTACGTTTTTAAACTTTAATTAATATATCAGCCCTTATCGTTTCTATTTTTATAACCTGTAGAATTTACCTCCAATCTAGAGGGTACAATAAATATAAATGATGGGGGAAGTAAGTAACAAATATATTTGTTGTTTTTTATTTGTTGTTAATGATTTTGCTAAAATTTTATTATTATGGAATCTAGTTACAGTTGTGAAAGAGTTCTTAAAAATCTTTCCACAATTCAAATAAAATTTTTATCTTGAACAGCCCGGAAAAATTACTTGCTTTATCAAATAAACAAATGATTAATATTGTTGTTGTCTTGTAATCATTATATTTCTATACTTGGAAATCAAGTAGTAATGATTAAAGAGCTCTCTAGAAATCGTACATCGAACCCAACCCCATCAACAACTCCTGCTGTATAGTATAATAAATAACTTCAACAATCGCATCATAAAGTATGTTATCTGTGTGCCTTTTTTTATTCAGAAACAATCGAAAGACTGATGTGTAAATAATAAACAAATTTGTTCTAATTAATATTAATAATAGATGCAATGAGTGCAGCGAATACTGCACATTGTCGTGATATGGTGGATTGGATCACAATCTCTATGTTGCATACACATACGTATATACAACGTAGCCTCACATCAGCGATGTCCAATGCTGATGGCTCCTTAAATACTATAGAACAGATCGTTAAACATAAAGATTGAGTAAGCTCTGCAGATGTGGGTGAACTCTTCTCTTCTCTCCTTCTCCTCTCTACACTGTGAACCAGATGAGGAACTGCAGCAACTTGTAGATGTTGACCAGCGGGAACTTCCATTCCTCTTTACGCTGCAGCGGCGGCACAAGACTTGGATAATGCACTGGACTGCTGATGTGGCAATTGGTGTTGACGGTGCCGCCGGGATATTTGATGGCCGTGAGATCGCCCTGCATGACGCCATCGCAATCCATCAGTTCCAGCGATTTGTTGAAGCATATGCGTATTTCGGCCAAATAGCTAATGCTCGTCTTGCTATCGTAGAAACAGTGAATCGATGGATTCTTGCCCAGTCCCCGAACAATGGCATTATTCAGCGCAATGACCGTGTTATTGGAGTCGGGATGAATGCCAGCGGCGTCGAGAACGCGTGACATGATGAAATTCTCGCGCCATTTGAGACCCTGATTAAAGTACTTGTATTCATCGTCCAGCTCGGCGAGCACAGCTGCACAGGTGCCATGTTTCAGCCACTCATGTTTCCACAGCCACTCCTCGGACGAGGCGCCCTCCAGATCCGGCCAATAGGTGTTCAAGCGATCCAGTATGGCCTGCAGCTGATCGGGATTGAATTCCGCCGAACGGTTGCAGAAATTTGGTCCAATGCGCTCAAATTTTGTGGGCCAAATGCCGTGTATGGTCCAGAACTCCTTCTGCTGGGGCAGCACACATTCGTGTGAGGGATTCTGCTCCCTCCAGTGGTAACAGGTGGTCACGGGCCATTGCTGTGTAAAGATCAGCACATCCCATTCGTGGTCATTGCGCCGCTCTAACTCATTGCCATACGCATAATCATCCTCCTTGTCATAGTCATCATCGTCATCAAAGTCTGCAGCCGTTGGACGCTTCAGTGGCTGCTCCACGGAACTACTCGATTCATCTGATGCGTTGGCCAGTGCAATGCCCGAGTCCGAGATGTCTTCGAGCAGGCTATCAAAACAAAAACAAAACAGAGATGAGAGCGTGAGTAATCTACATTTGTTGTTATTCTCGAAGGTCAAAGAATAGATGCATCGCAAGGGGAGGGGGATAACCTTGAACTTGCTGCCATCGCAAGGGCGTTTATCGGGATATCGATTAGTGTGCGCTTCGTTAAGTTTTGCACTAATCTCGACCAGCTGCAAAGCTGTTTTGTCGTTATACTACGACGTCTTGCGCTTATTGTTTTTGTTTTCTTTGGTTGCCGCCTACGCAAACAAACCAGAAATTTCGCAGCTCTTTTGTTTGGATTGCCTAACACTATTTTGTTTATTCTTATTTCATGAGTGTCGCTTACCTCAGGGGACTCGCTTTTGTCCAACTAATGCTGCATATTAAAATCGTCAAAAGACCCAAATATTGTTGTTGTTTCTGCATAATTTTTTTGCTGAACTCTCGTTTTTTTTTTTTTTGTTTTGAATAACGACGCGTAAGCACTATTTCAGCTATGACGCATTTTCACATGCGGGCAGCCGCAAAAACTATTTATAATATGTAAAGCGGGCACTTATGCCTGATTTTCTATTGTTGTTCCGATTTAATTGCGACAACTGCATTCAGGGGATTGACTTGTTTTGTTATAAATACTCTTGTTTTTGTTAGAGGTGTAGAAAAATGCAAAGTTTAATCGATATATCGATGACTAATTTTTCGAAATCGATTCCTTAGACAAACATCGATGTTTTTTGCAAACAAGATTATAAATACATTTATTTTTTAAAAAATTTTAAGTTTAGATAAAATTAGTCTTTTTTTTATTTAAAAAAGAATCTTTTTGAATTTTTCGGTATGTGACCGCTAGCAACATATCGAATGCGTTGACCGTTAAGATATACTAAAATGTTGGAATTTTGCGAACTGTCACCTGGTTACACCCATAGAAATTGCAAAAAAAAGTGGGAGAGTGCGCGTAAAAAGAAACGTCGTTGTAAATAACCGCGTTTCGCGTTATTTTGAAAAAAATCTTGATACCGTTTAGAGTCGTTTTATCTCATTATTGGTGTTCACTTGGAGAACTTCTGCTAAAACTGAAAACAGACTTAACATTTTTTACATAAAAATGTATAGTGCAAAAAAATCTAACGGTAAATGCTCAGGAACTATACAGTATTTTTATACTAAAAAGTATTTAAATTCCCTTCACCGGTTTCATTGTGCTATGTTGTCCGCTCTGCAACACTGGCGACATTCGGTGCACTGTTAATAACAGTCGTGTAATAACAGGTGCAAATGATAAAAGTGTTGCTAAATACCATTTAATGTAATCGATAAGTGTCCTGATGTACATCGATATTCGATTAAGCCGCGTTATTCAAACTCGAATAACGATATGTTCGCAGGTAAGTAATACTTTGTACTTATTTCTCAGATAAAAAACCCGACCATTGCAATTGTTATATTTATTGTCAGCTACTCAGTGGGATTTCCGACACATAGTCTGCTGGCTTTTGTTTTGAAATCCAAGAAATGAAAATAAAAAATCACACTCACTTCTAGTCAAAGATAAGATGCAACTTTTTAGTCAGAGGCATAGAAAAAGATGCACACACACACACCGATAAACAAGCGCGCCTAAGCACTTTAATTAGTGACAACGATAATTACACACATTTTGTGCTGGCACAATTGCGCTATTTTATCTATGAAATGACAAACATGACAAGTAACCAAACACCAAACGACTTCTGTTGAAAACTCAATGACTACTCCAACTACACAGCCACAGCAACACAGCAATGACAAGGCGAACAAGAGGGAGCACCAATAGTGTTTTTGCTACTGAAATTAATACAACCATTGCTAAGCAATTGATTATTGCTTAACTGTACTTCGAGCTCTCCAACTCCCCACTTTTCCGGTGGTGATCCCATTTTTATGTTGCGGGGGCATAGATAGATAAGGCGCACCCAAAGTGGAAGCATTTGGCAGCACTTAACACTTAGTGTCAGCAATTTTATCGAATTCAATTAGTCGAACTCATTTACATGCGCCACAGTTCGTTATCATTTGGGGGAGCTTTATCATAACATTTGTGATTATTTTGTCATGTTTTGTGGGCTTTTCGAGCTAAGTGAAGTACATGATTTTTTGAGCCAACTGGGGGTTGCTTTTATGCAGATTTAGTTTTGTTTTTATACTGTGTATATGTGTTTTGTTTGATGACAAATTAATTTAATAATAACAGCTGCAAACATTTTGTAATCAATTGACTTGGCTGTCTGTACAATCAATTAATGCTTGTTGTTGTTATGCATTCATTGTGTGTGTTTTGTTTTTGCATTTGCTGGCCTTAGATAAAAACATTGGCCAATTAGAAGCATTTTCGTATACATAGTAGTTGTGCCATCCGTGACATTAACAAAATTATCATTATTTGGCGCAAATAGTCGAAAAATCGCCAAGGCAAGCGAAAAAGTTGAGACATTAATTTTAAAATGCGCCCATTATAAGTCGACGTCGCATAATCAACGCCATCATCATTATCACCATCATCATCAACGGCGTCGTCGTCGGCTTCGGAGTCTTCCGTCGCGTAATCAACGCCATCATCGCACGCCATGATGCTGGCTCAGCCTCTGCCAGCGTCGACGCACGCCATGATGCTCAGCCGCTGCCGCAGCCTCTGCCAACGCTCGCTCTCTCTCTTGCAGAGCGCAACGCATGCGTTGAGAGCATGCACTTGCAAGTGTGTGTGAAAGAGAGAGAGAGGGAGAACGAGAGCAACTATGTGGGTGGAGTCAGCATAGTTCACGCTTTATGTAGAGCACATGCAAGCAAGAGGGAGGGGGATTGAAGAGCCGGTAATTGCCTCAATTTGCCGTACATACTCGCAGCCAGTCAGTTGACGTGCTGCCCTCTTTTTTTCCTTATTTCTTCTTTCGTTTTTTCTATTTTGCTGCTTTCTTGGCGACGTCGTCGTCGTCGTCGTCGCTTTCGTTGTTGTCGTTGTTTTTGTGCAATTGCTGTGTAAATGGCATGAGAATGATAATTGTAGCAATTATAATATTAAATTGGGAGATCATGGCTCACAGGGTTTTCCTGCCTTCCCCCACCCCTTCCCCCACTTGGAGTGCTCGTTTTTATGTACGTTTATCGTAGCATACTTTTTTGCTGTCGTCGCCATCTCTAATTCCATCTCGCTCGCACTCGCTCTGACTCTCGCTCTCCTTCTCTGTCTCCTGGGGCTTGGCATGGCTGCTGTGTATTTTGCCGGATTTGTTTGTTAATTAGAATTCTAGCGTTGAAATTAAATTCCCCCCTTCACTCTATTTCATTCTCTCTGCATTGAAATAAATTCCTAAAAAACGAGTCGTTTTTTAGAGGCTGTGGAAAGGAAGAGCTTCGTTTTGGATTTGGATTTGGCGTCTGCCTCCGCTTAATTACTGCAGTTTATTTTCTAAGTGAGACTAATTAACGGGCTATTCGTAGCATTGCGGCACATTTTCCACGTCCAGCAGCAGCTTCTTCTTCTTTCTTCTTCCTCCCTCTCTAGCTTGGGTTTAGTTTGGATTTAGTTGAAGCTCACAGAGTTCGCTGTGTGTGTGTCTTTGAGTGGCTGGCGAAAATGGTCAACATTTTGGGCTAGTTAGTTGGTTGATAGCATGCAAAGTGCCCCAAAAGACATTGAATCAACTTCCAACAAACATAAAAAAAACTTTTATTTTCAGCTAAACTTTTTATTCCCAATTATGTGAGTTAGCCAAGTTTCGAGCATTAACTTTGGTCTATAAAAACTATCGAATATAAGTTGGAAATTAACGGATATTAAACACAATGCTAATTATAATATGAAAGAGGCAAGTCTTTTTAATAAAAATAATTATTAATTTAATTTCGGATATTTCGCTGATTGATTTCTACGTATAATATAAACATACGCAAATAAAAAAATATATAATATTTATCAAAATATATTGAGATTATAAACAATTCAATCCTGAAGTTGACTGAAATTTTGTATTAAGAAAACTTTAAAAGATTAACTAAAAAAAAAATATATTTGTATAATATACTAGTACTTGAAAATATGTACATATTTATTATTTTTGTTTTGGAACACTTAATTTGATAATTACATCTATTTTACACCACACATTGTATTACAAAATAAAGAGTTCAAGCTAGTCAAAACTTTTGTGTCTGAAACAAAATAATAAAGAAATTAAAGAAAAACAAGTAAGAAAGTTACAGTCGAGTGTGCTCGACTGTGAGATACCCGCTACCCATTTTTAATAAGGGCAAAATATTGCGGTATTATTTTCAAAATATACCGAAAATACTAAAAAAATACTAAAAAAATACTAAAAATATACCAAATGGTATGTTTGCTATATCAATATAGTACCGCATTCAAAATATACCATAGACGGCTCAATATACCAGATTGTCAGCCAAAGCAACTAAGACCCTTAGTAAATAGGCGTTTTTGCCCATACAAAAGTATTTCTTTAATAACTTCCACAATTTTTATCTGATCGCAACCAAATAGGAATCATAACTACTATAATTATTATTGTATATACCAAAATTCGTAACTTTAGCTTTAAAATTACGCTTGTTATTCGATTTTTTTGATTTGCGGGGGCGGAAGTAGGCGTGGCAAAAATTTGAAACAAACTTGATCTGCGTGCAAACATAACAAATGCTGTCGAAAAAAAATTATAGCTCTATCTCTCGTAGTCTCTGAGATCTAGGTGTTCATACGGACAGACGGACAGACGGACATGGCTAGATCGTCTCGGCTGTTGACGCTGATCAACAATATATATACTTTATAGGGTCGGAGATGCCTCCTTCTACCTGTTACATACATTTCCTGTCGGCACAAAGTTATAATACCCTTCTACCCTATGGGTAGCGGGTATAATAATGTGAAAAACATAGTTTAAAAGATTTGTAGAAGACAAAAATATTAAAAAAAAAAAAGTCCAAAATAGATGGGTTATGGTTAGTTATGAAAAAAAGACAGGATTGAATAACCGACAAAGTTTATTATTATCATATGCCTGAAATATAATTAATTACAATATTTAAGAATTTGAACAAAACAAAATCTATTGTAATTTACGTTTTGTTTAAAAGCCAGTTTTAATAAACAAATATTATACAATAAGAGAAGTATTAAATAAATTAAAAAGTTTAGAGTTACATTGATTCTTATTATCAGATTCTTGAACGCCGCTTTCTCGATGTCTAGTTAAAGTGATAGTTAGGTAACATTAGATGGATAGTTAAGAGTTAAAGAAAAAAACATCAATTTATTTTCTTGAAGTTGAAAAATCTTGATTTAAGATTTTTCCAGTCTTAAAGAAAACAATCTTGAAATACGATTTTTTTTAGTTGAAAACATCTTTGTATGCTAAAATTGCATTATAAGATTGAAAATACTTTATTTTAAGATTAAAGTCCTGATTCAATAAGGTTTTATCAAGATTTGTATGCTAAATTTGCATTTACAATCTTGATACATTATTTTATTCTTGATTTTAGGACGTTTTTTCATTCTGTATAGAGATAGAGTAAACGACCCTAAGTAGTATATAAATTTATCTTTGTTGGAATATCCTTCTTCAAATAGTCAAAAATACTATTTATTATAATATATAAGTATATTAATTGTTGAGCACGTTGGTCACACTGATGTGCTCTCTCTCACTTCGTGCATAATCTTTGAAGAGTGTTAACTAAATAAATAATCAAGAGAATAAAAAGCTCGTGTGTTTCTATAATAATTGGGTTATTTTTCAATAATCTTATATTCCTTTAAATAATTTATTTATTTACCTTATATTCTTTTATCCTTATTAAGAGGAGAACTTGCTTCTTTATATAGAGTCTAATATTCCCCCTTGCATTGTGCGTATATTCTAGGCATTTCATTTGGAATTGATATTCCATTGCTGAAGTGTGACTAGCATCCACTCGCACTCTCTCTCTCTCTTTCTCTCTCTCTCTCTCTAAGCCGCAAATTTACGTTATTAGCGCAACATTAGACGCGCTGCTAATTACCAACACTGTCTGGCAAACTGGCAACTGGCAATGGGAATGCGAATGGCCATCAGCAGAAGCATTCGAAAAGCGCCAATACAGCAGAAAGTGGCACTAAAACATACACAATACTCCCCCTCAAATGCTACCCCCAAGCACACACACACACACACATACACTTCTACACCCTTATACACCTATAGACATAAAGAGAAAAGCGGAGCACAACCCTCGCACGTTAATGAACGTAAAATTCACTTAATTCCAACTTTAGCCATGAATTAAGCCCGACAAATGGGTTGGAGAGAAATTCCTCCATCCTTGTACAGCTTTCGGGGGGATGAAAGCTAGAGGGGGGGTGAAAGGGGGTGGCCACATTGGCGTTGCGCTGACTGGTTGCCCAAGTTGGGTATAAATATAAATAAGCGTAAAGACGTGCTCGAGAACATCGACGACGACGAGTCGCAACTCTCCCTTTCTCTCTCCCTTCCCCTCTCTCCCCACTCGTTTGGATCTGGTACAATAAGTAAATGTGCTTTTATGGCTCTTAATTAAGGCAATGATGGGGTGTTTTAATACGTTTGCCAAATGTTAAATGACAAACTGCCTGTCGACGTGGCACGTCCTCAGTTTCCAGCTCCCAGCTCCATTTTCACTTCTCAGTTCGCAGTTCCGACTGCGTTGATGTTTGTTAATGAAGCCGCCTTTTTGTGCCTTTCGGCCATTTGCTTGTCACATCGACAATTTTCCATTTTTACACCCGCTATCCAAATGGTAGAAGGGTATTATATAGGAAATGTATGCTGATGTCGAGTTTGATTGACTATTTTGTACTTTATCGTAAATTTTGTATCTTAGTATAACATAGATAGCCATTGGTGGATTTTAAAATTTGTTTGGTATATTAATTTGGCATTTAAAGAATAATGCCGTGAATGTTGTAGTATTAATATACTGTATATTGCCTATGTTATTTTTAAGTATTTTATGGTATATATTAATAATAGTGCCGTGAATGTAGTAGATTAGCGATTTACCAAATATAGTATTCGGTATATATTTAGTATTGTTTATTAGTCTATTAAATTGGTATACTTTAAGAATATTGTATCAGTATATCAATATCCTAAATATTATTTATGCTATATTTCAGTATTTTTTGGTATATTAATTTGGTATATGTTAGGGCCGTGAATGTAGTAGTGTATCGATATATGTACCAAAAATAGCATTCGGTATATATTTACTGTTATTAAGGCATTATTCTTAAAATATACCAAATTAATAGTATATTTATTGTATTCCTTTGCTAACTTTTAGTATTCTTCTGTATATTAATTTTGTATATATTAGAAGTGCCGTGAATCTAGTAGAATATCGACATACCAAATATATCATTCGGTATATTTATAGTATGGTTGAGTATAATAATTTGGTATTTTTTAAGAATATTGTATTAGTAAGCCATATATACCATATATTGCTCATGCTATATTTTAGTATTTTTCGGTATATTAATTTGGTATATGTTAAGAATAGTGCAGCAAATAAAGGAGTATATCAATATACCGAATATAGCATTCGGTATATATATTTAGTATTTTTTCGGTATATGAATTTGGTATATTTTAAGAAATATGTCTCATGGTTTTTGCTTTCATTGAAATTATATAGCGGGTATCTCAAAGTCGAGCACACTTCACCGTAACTTTTCTATTTGTCAATTTTCTGCTCTTTACAGCCGTTGACTAATTACCCAGGTATTCTGTCTGCTACTTCGACTAACGAGCAATTGTTATGACACTTTGCAGAAAAAGAAAAAAATAAAAACGAGGCGTCTGAAAGTACCGAAAAGTACAAGACGCATCATTGACATTTTATGGCCGATTGATTTTGAGCAGGCCAAAAAGAAGAGAGACAAATCTGAAGACTCGCGTCTTTCAATTGTTGTTGCGCCTTCTGTCTGCCGTTTTTATGATTTGTAAATGTTTGTCTTGGCAAGTTTATAGCTCCATTCGCAGCGCCATTTGTGGCTTTTTATATCGACTGACCGCACACACACAGACATACACACACACACGCACACTCTCATGTAGTTAAATCTGTGTGTGGCACATAAAAATCCAAATGCGCCATTTGCAACGCTGGCAAAAATAACATTTTCAACACATTTCGTTTGATTAATCAAAAGCTACATTTGCTAGCTACTCATCGACACATAGATAGAGAGATATATACACATATAGTATATATATGTGTATATATAGCCATGTATCCATTTAGACCAAATTAGTATGCCACGCACGTTTCGCCCAAAAAAATATCCAAACAGAAAAAAAAGCAAACGCTTAACAAAAGCAGCAGCAAAGCGGAAACTGAAACAGAAACAACAACAAAAAAATGGCGATTCAGCTGAATGATGTTGTTGCTGTTGCTGCTGTGGTAGGGAACGTTTTTTTTTATGACTATTTATATATTCAAAACAAATGCAATTGGTTTATTACACATCAATAAACGCGACCAACCAGTCAAATTTGCGGTGCGTGTCGAAAACTCAAAATACGAAAAAGAAAAAAACACAAAATGAAACTGAATAAATACAACAAAATATATATTTGATCTATAAATATAGACTATAGACTACAGACATTGGCATATTTGCAGATACAGCGCAAAGTATAAACAAGTATCGCGAATACGTGTGGAAATTATGATTTGATGAGGTTCAAAAGAAGCTGACATTTAGAGTTGAGTCACAACTGAATTTGCGGGTATGGTAAAAGAATCTTTTACTCTCACTATTGACTAGATGTACAAGTATTAAGTGAGTGTTTTCTAAGATTGAAAGTTTAAAATCAAATTTGATAAAAATTAGTTCGTTAGTGTTAGTATTAGAAGTCCACAAAATATTTTTATTTACTTCATTAGTGCAAAGCTACATTAATTATAGTAGAGTTAACTCACAATTGAATTTGCAGCTGTTGTTATTTTAAGTACAAAATTTCGATGTAATCGTGTTAATCGCATTTAACTGCTCATTTAAGATAATTGCATGAAATGTTTTTAAATAAGAAAATAAAGTTTATTCGCTTTATAAATTTTTTAATTTTTTATACTCATTTTAAAAAATTTTCCAAATGTATAAATATTCTAAAAATTATGAATTTTTATATTTATGATCAAGTCTATTATGTAATTTTTGTCAACTATAAATCAAGATTAAGTTCCTACTTATATGACGCTTTTAGAAATCTGATTAAATTAAATAAAATAAAACAAAATTTTTTAATTTTGGATAATTACTTTATTGTTTTATGAAACTGATCTTTTTTTATATAAAAGTTTAATTTATAAAACAACTTTAATAAAGCAATTTGTTTTATTTTGTTATTATAATCAGGGTTCCACAGAAATCGCTTCTGCTCGGTGCCACAACTCATTCCGCCATCAAATTTTGAGCGGAAAGATTCCGCTATTAATCAATAATCACTTTTTGCATCATACTGGAAGAAAATGGTTATGAAATTTAAATTATATTTCTAAATATCCGAATAAGTCAATTCAACAATGTGGTACTTAGCTTTAATTAAGAGTATTTTACAGCCATTCAATGAAGCTGTAAATATTTATTTATAGTACCTCATTAAAGACTCACACCTCTCGCTTTTCTCCTCCCAACTCTTTCTCTTCTTCTCACACCTCTTGTAATCTTCTTCCTTGACCTGGCTGCATCTCAACAGGTCACTTATCAAGTGCTTAAACAGCTCTCCGCTATTGACCCAAGCAAATAGCCTGCAGTTGCAATTTATTGTTTGCTTATCAGGCTCACTATATAAGAGAAGCCTGCTGCTCCAACTGCTGCTCCTTCCCCTCCATCCCCTCCTGCTCCTTCTCCTTCTCTTAGTTTCGCAGTCACGTGCGAGTTGAGTCTAATGCCTTGGCCAAACAGCAGCTCCCCATGCTCCATAAGTCCGGCCAATTAAAATTATGAAGCCAAGTCGTGAGCCCCCAAACTTGACTTGTCTGATGATTAAAAGACAACAATTGCCACTGAACTGTTGGAGTGCCAAACTTGGCCAGATTGCAATTTATCTGCACGCAAATTTGTGCCCGAGTTGCTGCTGCAGTTGTTGAGGAGCAGGAGGAGGAGGAGGAGGAGGAGGAAGAGAGTGTGAAAAGTCAAGTTGTTGTTGGCTGGGCAAACACAATTGCCAAGCATTGCCATGATCTTGGTTTGCACTTCGCATTTCAGTTGTGTCCTGCAGGCAGATGGAGGCACAACTCTGATTTGTGCTTGAGCGGAAAATGGGAAAATGTGGAAAAGCGACTCAACTGTCGACTACTGAATGCTGACTACTGAATGCTCGATGCTGGCTTTGTTAGCACTGTCATGGAGTCAATTTGTGCACAATTTCGTTATTGGCTACCAAATTCCCCAATGTGTCCTTTTGCTTGAACTTCTGGCCTCTGCATAACTGCTGTCGTTATGCGGAGATGTGTGCAAAATGAGCTACACAGAGAAAAACATAAAAATAATACTCGAAGAAGTCAAGCTTGCATTCAGTATTAAATTCATAAGTTAATCCTGATTGAAGATTATAATGATAAAATATAGCATAAATTCCAGATTTTAGCTAACCAAGAGTTCCTTAACCATTTAAATGCTGTGTATTCAAATATTTCGTTGGTAGTATTCAACACAATACAACAATACATTTACAACAATACAAATTAATATAAATACAAATACCAATTTGGTATATTTCACAATATATCCTTTAATTTTAATTTTTTATGGTATTAAATTTACCTCCTGAGCTTAACCATTTCGGGATTACAAATATATTATAGTAATATACCGAAAAATAATAAACTAAACTAAACTGTACTCTCTGGCAAGTTTTTGGCACATATAATACTACATTCAAAATTATACCACAGAGTTTATATGGTATATGCTATATTTTGACTGATATACTAGTATATTTAAAATATACCATATACTGATATACTAATACATTCAAAATATATCACAGAGTAAATATGGTATATGGTATATTTTGGCAGGTATTCTGTTACATTCAAAATATATCATTGAGTATAGAAGGTATATGGTATATTTTGGCAGATATACTACTACATTCAAAATATGCCATTGAGAATAGATGGTATATGGTATATTGGGACAGATATACTACTACATTCAAAATGTACCATAGATTTTACATGGTATACGGTATATTTTGACAGATATACTGCAACTTTCAAAATATATCATAGATTATACATGGTATATGGTATATTTTGACAGATATACTGCTACAATCATAATATACCATTGAGTATACATGGTATGTGGTATATTTTGACGTATATCTGCCACGCGATATACCATAGAGTATATATGGTATATTTTGACAGATATACTACTACATTCAAAATATATCATTGAGTGTGGTATATTTTTACATATTATATATACTACTATAATCAAAATACAATATAATTCAGATTTTAATCGGCATATTTATTTCGGATTTTTGTTCAGTGTATGTACCCCAAAAATGACAGCGGCGAAGTCGTGCGTTAACTGCCAAATATTCAGTTGCTAGTGCGATAAACAAACTTGCAAGTTATGTATTTTGATATGCAATTTGGCAGCTTCAAATTTGCGTATGTGTTTAACGAAGCGACACTTGAGATGAGCAGAAGGGCGAGGGGAAGTGGAGCAGCAGCAAGAGAAACCACAAATTTGTGTATGATTTTTGTTTTACGACTGCGACAATGGCGACTGCGACTGTACAAAAAGTGTTGCCTGCTTTTGGGGGCAGCCATTTAGCAGAGTTCCTCCATCTCTCTCTACCACTCGCTCTGTCTGCGTCTTAAGAGTGAGAGAGAGAGAGGGCAACTACAAATATTTATATACATTTCGCATAATAATAAAAGACACACCCAATTTTCGTAAAATCCACAAATAAATACAAATTGTAGCCAGTTGTTGTTATTGGCAACAGCAGCCACACCCACCGCCTACGCCCCCGCCTCTTGGCGCCAAAGAAATGGCCAGCCACAAAGCCAGTCGACTGAAAATTGCCAAATGCTTGTTTACACAATTTTATTGTTTGTGGTCCGAGAACCCGAAAAATTGTCATGCATAGCAGATACTAACAACAAGAGCAAGAGCAAGAGCAAGGATAACAATCTGACCTTAGGCTTAATTTTAAATGAGAAACACAGAAAACAAAGCCACAACAACAACAACAATGAAAGAATGTCCCATTTAATTTTTGGTTATTTTGCAATTTTTCACTTCATTAAACATTTTTTAC
This sequence comes from Drosophila sulfurigaster albostrigata, assembly GCF_023558435.1. NCBI lineage: Eukaryota > Metazoa > Arthropoda > Insecta > Diptera > Drosophilidae > Drosophila > Drosophila sulfurigaster. The sequence goes on from NC_084883.1 coordinate 47,091,302, forward strand.
GGATTTGTCATATCAATTTACTGAAAGGGTTAAAGAAATGTATCTTAAGGGTTGATTGAGACGTTTTCAAACAAGACAAACAAATTTCGTTACATCACGCAAAAGGGTCGTCGTCGGGTCTCATGAGTTGGCTAATACCGAAAAGTCGGGAGCTGGAGATGGAAATGGAGCTGGAGTTGGGAAGATGAAAAGATGGAATTAGAAGTCGGGGTCTGTCATGTCAAATCAATGTCAGAGTGCTCGCTACTTACGCAATTTGCTTACATGATGTCAGCATCCGGCATAAACAACTTCAGTTTTTAAGTGCAAACGGAGGAGCATTTATTTACATATGTGGCACATTTGTTTTTACGAGGCAAGTGCCAAGTGGATCTCCCTCCCCTCCCCTATCCTCTCCTTCAACGAACCATCAAAGTTTTGCCTAAATTCTGACAAATCTGTAAAAATTTGTCGTCTGTCGTCAGGCAAATGATTCAAAGGGAATTCCCCTTTCTGCTTCAACTTTGACTTTGCTGCCTCGCGCATGTTTAGCATACTTATCAAAGGCCAACTACACGTGGAGAAAATAATGTCTCATTAATTTCTATTTCAGAGTTGTATGTCATTTATTTGAAGAATTTTGTAACATGCTTTTAAAAGAATTTGAGTTATATATTTTTGTTTATACTTCAAACTTTTATAAAATTCTTTCGGCAAAAAAAATTTGATTCAAATTAAGGAAATTACATTCTAATTAAGAATTATACTTAACAATTAGAAAAGATGTTCTGAAAAAGAATCATACTTAAGCATTTTTAAAACTTTTTGAAAAATGAATTTTTTTAGAATTCAATTAAGCGTTAAGCGTTAAGAAAATATTGACTTATTAATTCCAATTTTATATTTGCATGTCATTTATTGTATATTAAAAACGTTAGTTCAACATTTCAGGTCATACTTCAGACTTTTGTTGAATTCTTTTGATTGATATTTCAGCGAGAAAATGATGATCCAAAATAAAGGAAAGACATACGAGAAATAATGATCCAAAATAAAGACAGGTCTTACTATTTAACATATAAATAATACTTAATAATTCATATCAATTTGTTCATGAATATCACTTATACAAAACATTCTATTGAGAGTTCATACTGAAAATTTTTAAACATTTTATGAAATGAATTTCACTCAGAATTCATGTTAAGCTAGAAATTCTAATTCTTCATTGTGTTTTTGTGTATAATTTTGTATAATTCTCTTACATAATTTAAGCTTAGAAACCTGAAACCAATATATCAAATGAATAATTCATTTAAGTTTCGGTTTTCATTTTTCAATAGTATATTTTCATTGAACAAAATAATAGTATAGATTATGTTAATTTAAATTAATTATATTAAAAAATAATTCTTGTATATGTTTGAGAGTTTCTTAGAATTCTTTTAAGTAAATTTCGAATGAAATTGGGGAACCAAGAAATCAAATTAAATTGTCACATAAATTTGAAAGTTGTCAGTTTACTTATATACTTTATTTATAATATTACTCCAGAAACAAATATAATATATTGATGATACAATGATTAAAATTTAATAAATGAAGAATAAAAATTAAAAACTGAAAGTAGAGATCAAAATAAATTGGTAAAATTGATTTGAAATCAAAGAACGAAGTTTTTATCAATATTGTCTAGTTGGCAAAGATGAATAGACATTTTTGTGTCACTTTCATTCTAAAATCATCACTACTTTCTCTCAGTGTAGTGAAGAGTATGAGAATCCTTGGTGTGGGTTTTGTATCATGCGCTCGTTAAGCGCCAAGTAAAACAAATCATAATCTGCAAGACGAAGACGAAGACTAAGATGAAGACGAGAACATCAAGAGTATGACAACGCGTGCCATTTGTCTGTTTGCACTTTGTGCGCCTTTTGTGGTCTTGTCACTGGGCAAGTCCTTCTCAGCCGCTTTCCTTAAGGACTCGTGTGTGTTCCCAGTGGAGCTGACGCATGTGCCGAAAAAAGTGACAGAGATTTGCTTGATGTTGTTGTTCTCTTGTGTATTTGCACAATACTTGTCATAAATCTTGAGCCCCCTAAAAATCATACAAATCTTTGGCCATAACTCAAAGCTTCGCTGCTCAGCTGAAGACAACAACTTCACATTATCTCTGCTGGTGCCTTCTAATCATTGCTTAATCATTCTAGACTCTCTAGACGAGTCGTTCAACAGCATTATCAATCAATGCCCAGAGGCAGAGGCAGAGACAGAGAGAGTGTCGCATAGTTTTTGTTGTTGGTGGCAACTTGAACTTCGTACACGCCACAAACACATACACACACTCGCACACTCTCACATGCAACCATAAATAAAACATAGTATCCAATGTGATATCTTATCAGTAGTTGAAAGCACTTTACTAATAATTAAAATGTCATCATTAAGAAATATGAAAAAGTCAACAAAAGGCGCAAAGAGCGCTCAGCTCCAACAATGAGCTAGTCACTAAGCTAAAGTGCAGAGTGATGGACTAAAAAATATCCGGTATTCAGTGCTAGAGAATAGAGAGAAAGGCAATTAAAGAGGAGAAACGTTTTTTTTTATAATATTTTAAACATTTTTCTCTTACATTCTATATTTTTCTTAGACTGTAATCAAGTTTTCAGAAACACTTTGGATTATTTTTCATGACTTAAAATAATTTGAAGCTAAAGTACTTTAAAATGGGATAGATAGAAAAACAATTATTGGAGAATAACTTTTTTTGGATTTTTCGATATGCAATGTTATAGAATCAAAATGTTTGCATGAGATTGCAATCAAGTTTTGAAAAAGAATTTGGCTGATAGTGACTCGATAAAAGTATTATACAAATTACAATAGTAAATAAACATTAACTGTGGAATTTTGTTTTAATATTTGGTAATTCTAAAGAGTTTTAATAGTCTCTGATATATAGATTTGAATAAAGATTTGAATAATATCTACTAAGAGTTTACAAGCAATGCTCTCACATAAATAATTTTATCTTAATTAACTCTCAAATTTTGTTATTCATAGCAAAGGAAACCTTTTTAAGCAACTTTTAAAATTTGTCCCTTTTACTTTTACATATTTTTGTTGTATACATATTTTTTTTTTATAGTCACTGGGATCGAGATTTTTATATGAATATATATGAGACTAGTTATTTTAATATATTTTATTAACATTAAATATATCTCTGATATCCACATAGCATCATTATCAAACCTTATAGTTTAAACAAAAATTATATTATACACTAATGAACATATATGTTTATAATTTATATAATTTAGGACATAAATTGTATGATGATGACTCTCAATGGAAGATCAACTGAATGAATCATTTTAAACCTTCTTCTTTGTCTGAGCTGTTGGCAAAAATACAGTTTTATTTCTTTCATACTCATTGTGTTTTCTCACCAAATGAATATACCCTACTTTTCTTCACCGATTAACGAGCATAACAACGAACAACTTCAACTGCATTTTATTGTTTTGCTATTGACTATAAAAACTTGTGACAGAGGCAGAGGGAAAAATGCGTTTTTCCTTTAGTTGCCCATTTTTTATCGAGTGTTTACCCGAAGCTGGACGTTGAGTCTCCTTGTCTCTCAATGTTGACACTCCGAGGTGGCTGTCGTAGTAGCTGCTTGCTGCAACGATTGGCGTCAATTTTCGTGTCGTGACTGAGTAGCGACAGTAGCTGCATTTTCAATTAGAAACAGATGTAAAACGCTGATAAAGTTACACTCTTTGCCCGGTGGCTTATCAGCAGCGCTTGGCCCCCTCTAACCGGAGTAGTGGCGGAGTATCGAAGTAGCTGCTCGCTTCGTGGTACTTGAGCTGTAATGAGTCGTGTCGGAGTCGTGCTCGTTGTTAGAAGTCAACGTCGTTGTTGTCTACGCTGTTTGCACAGATGAGTTTTTAATTAAATGCTATCGTTGCGCTTAAATAAATTGAAATAATCAATTTATATTACGTATACGACCCCTTGGTCGTCGTCCCCAAGCGAGTTGTGTCAACAAATTTAATTGAAAATCTAAACAGCAAGTCAACATGGATGGAAAGTCAAAATGACGACCACGTCCCGACTGGTCTCCCATTCTCCCTCTCCCTCCCTCTCCCTCTCTCTCTCTCTTGTTCCCTCTAGTCACTGGCTTTTTAGCAAACAGTAGCAATAACAACAACAACAGCAACGACGACGACAACATTGCATACTTTTGTTTGTGCGCATAATTTTAAAATCAATAGAAATATATCCGTGCCCACGGTTCGTCATCATCATTCACGTTGTTCGCTCTCTCTCTCTCTGTGCTCTTGGCAAACATTCAAATAAATGGCAATCAATGGTTACCAACCATCGACTGACTACCGTATAATTCCCATCCTCACCTCTTATCTGGCAATCCGTTCGATTCGTTTTTTCTGCTGTTCGGATTTCGTTGATTGAAAATTATACGCTTTGCTTTCAATTAAAGCCTGTCCGATATGCAGCGTCTGTCATAAATCTTGAAACGAATTGTTTTCGTAGGCTACCGAGTGTCACGTTAATATACTCTATAATATACTATATCTTTATGATAGGTCCAACCAGTAGTCTTATCGACTTCATTAACTAAACAAATTTGTTTATTGGGGGGCTCTTCTACGCGTTTGGCTAGATAAATAAACAAATTAAACGAAATTATTGTACTAAAAAAGTATTAATAAGTTGGATCGAAAATAATGAAATCGCCTGGTTTACGATCCACTCATAAAGTTCTGTAACTTCTGGGAACAACAACAACAACAGCAAACAAAAAGGGTTTTGCTTTTATTTAATTGAACTGAAAGTGGGACTAGGGATAAGCCATAGATTAGATTAAGTTACCCTTAACTAGCACTAATCTTCTATATATAGAGGCATTTGGCGATTATCCTTGCCACTGTCCTCCCCCCTTTTAATTAGCTGTCCATTGTGGCCTTATTTATATGCATGGCCCAAAATGCAAAAGGCATCGCCATTTGCACGCAATTAGTGACACAAATTGGCACCCAGCGATGGAAAGGGGGAAGGTTGGTTCTCGATTTAGCTACTGTATTGGATTATCTCTCTACCAGCTACGAGCGATACTCGTGTCTACACAGAGCGAACAAATCATACCTTTATCAACAGTATTTAATTGAAAATAAACTATGATATGCTAAAAATACTTTTAGTACTGAATAAAATCTACTTAGTCTTGATTTTATTTATTTATTGTATCAACTGTAATACTTAACGTAAAAGAAATAAAACTATAATATATACATGTATATATAATAATAATAATATAATACTATAATTAAATAATACTTAAGGCAAAGGAAATAATACTAATAATAATATAATACTTAAAGCAAAAGGAAATATATCAAAAGGTTATCTTTATTTTAATTATCTTAATCCGAGAAAGCAACTTGATGTTGTACAAAGCCAGTTTTTTATTAATTCATTTGGCAATATTAACTATAATATAATTTATACTTTTTAAATTATAACGTATAACAAGGAAATACATTAGAGAAAATATTAATTTTAGTTATCTTCTTCCAAAAGTACTATTTTATATATATTTGTTTTTAAATATATGTTAAGTTATCACTGATAACTACAATAATAAATAATAAATAAATAAATAAATAATATAATAAGCTATGTATTTGAATTAATCTATTTATATTTATATGAATTTAATTGATGAGCTAACCAATTTTTAAAAATACCTCTTTAATCACTAAGTCGTTCGTCACCATGCAATAAAATTTTGAAAGCGTTAAAATCACGAACCGTAAATAATGATAATTAGCTGTGAACCAAAAATATCGCAGTCAATGAATGGAGCAACTAAAATAACTAGTAAACACTTCAATTCACTTTGGGAAATTCTTTCACTGCTGCTGCAAGTTTAAGTTGATTAACAATTGCAATGAATGTAATTGATATACCAAACAGAGCCTTCGGAATATTTTTTATTTTAATCAGTGTATTAAGTGGGTATATTTAAAGAATTATTTAAAAAATAACAAATATATCATTCAGTATATTTAAGTATTTTTCTGTATAAGATTTTGGTATATTTGAAGAATTATACCACACTCTTTTGCTTTTATTGATATTGGTATCTCACAGTCAAGCACTCTCAACTAATTTTTTTTTGTGTAGGTTTGTTTTGTCTGAGTACACTCTATAAGAATTTGCAATATTCGATTTTAGCAAGTTCCCAAAAAGTCGAAATTATGTAATATAATAGTTGCCAACAAAATTATATAAAAGTCGCCATTTTGTAATTTTAAACTTCTAAACTTATTAAATCCCTATGTAAAGTAATCTATAAAGATCTGCAATAATAGACGATAAAGAAGTTATATAAAAGTCGCAATATTTATTAACTCCATAACTTAAAATTCCATTTAAGTTTCCAGATTTTCTCCCAGTGTTTTCGTACATTTCAATCGCTACTAGAACTTGCTATTTGCGTCGTTTGCATAATTATTGCAAATTTATTATGCGCTAATTGTGACGCCAAAGTTTAAGTACTACTACGACTATTTGCTATTTAGGAGGTGCCGCCAAATTGCCGAAAATGTTCCATTGCAAGAGCGAGAATTCCTCCCCTTTTTCCCCACCCTATAAACACATATCATTTTTATGCGAACATTTGCATAATCGTAATCAATCACTGCAAAACAACAAAAAAAAAACCAACGAATCGTTGAAAGCCATTTGAAAAATTACGTTGCACTTGTTAAAAACAATTTGCAGCCCTTTTTCTTTATTTGCGATTGTGGGTTCGACGCTGGTTCAAAGTACTTGTAACGAAATGCGATGTGTGAGGGGAGGGGGGAGTTAAAAGAGAATTTTTTATGTGAAGTGAAGAAGGTGGAGCAATGGCGGGGCAAAATGATAAATGCTAATTTGAGGCAAGATCACGCATAAACCAACAATAAATAAATCAAATGGCAGGTCACACAAAAAAGCTGCCCCCAAGCAAAATGGTCAAAGGAAAGAATGGGAGAGAGAGAGAGAGTGAGAGGAGGGGGCGATGGGCAGTCATATGAATGCGATTTAGGGCCACTTATGCGTGCACATGTAAAAATCGAGAGCATCAAGGAACCTTAGCACGATTTTTACTTACGTTTCGTAGAAAATTTTTGCAAATTGTTAAGTGATTTACGAGACAAGACAAGCCATTTATTAGATAAGATTAAATAAAGGGAGCAAGAGAGCAGACAGAGAGAACAAGCAAAGCACAGAATACACTTTGTGTACAAGTGTGTGCACAGTGGGGCGGGGTAAGAGCAAAAGGAGCCATGCTAGGACATGGCACATAGAAAAAGTTTTGCAATCGTTTCGCTTCGTTCGTTTTGGGGGAAAATTCAAATAAAAGTTTTGTGCGCTCTCCAATACAAATTGCAGCAACATTATGTGAGATTATACATCCATAGAGAAGAGTAGGAGAATCGCAGAGCATATTCGTTTTTTTATATGCACAGTGCAACTAATCACGTTTGCTACACTGTAAATAGAGCAAAGACTGCGATCAACGAGAGAAGCTGTGAGTTAGAGCAGGAAAGATGCTGTTCGAATTGCAGCTTCATTTAGCTTAGCTCGCCATCTCAGTTTAACACAAGCAAGTTTCAAGTTGATGCAAATTAGCAACAACAAAGCTGCTTTTGCTTTTTTCTCTTTGCTGTTCTCTCTCTTAAGTTAATCGCTTTAATGTGCACGCTAATTGGAAGCTGTTTACAACTTTTGCCATTATTCTCTCGCACATATCGAACTATTCAAACTCATGCGTTTGTATTATAAGCCCATTCCATGGTAATCCCGAACAGTTTTACTCCCATTTCGAAAGCAAAAAGCGCAATCAGCTCGCATTTTGAGCAAAAACTCCACACAGTTTATCTATTGCTCAGTTCAGTTCTCGTAACCCGTAAAATACACATTTTCTGGTGGTAGAAAATCCAGCAAATTGATTTTAGTGGGTGTTTACACAAAGCTTAGAAGTACTTGCCGATGAAACTTTTCACAATTTGCCTTTGCCAACCACCCTCGAAGCACGCCCATTTTCAACTCAACCCAGACACGCACACACACACACACGCACAGTCGTACACTTGTATTGTTCTATAGGGCAAGTGGCAAAACCTCACAAATGGCAAATGGCAGCATTTAGTATGATTATCATCAGTCCTCCTCCCCCCCCACTTTGTTTCCCCCACACTCTGAGCAGAGAGAGAGAGCGCGCTGCGGTTGTTCGCCAGGGTTGCCGCTGTTTCTGCTGCTGCTGATGGCGACGGCGTTGATGTTGATGTTGATGATGGCAGACGCAGAGACAGCGAGACAACGAGACACAGTGTGGCAAGAGGGTAAATGCCACTTGCCGCTAAACATTTGGGTGTGGTGCCCATCCGGAGGTTGGCCTTTTTTGTCTGCAGCATTTTATATGCCATTTCTTTTATTGCTTTAATATGTTAATAGCTTTTACGGCTCCGTCGCTTCTTCTTCTTCCTTTTCTACTTGTTCGTTTTCTTGTTTCTTGTTGTTGTCGTAGTTTGTTGCTATTTTTCTTCATCTTGTGCGCTGTTTTTCTCTCTTCCCGTCTCTTTCGCTCCTTTGTTGCTTTTTAAGTTCCTTTTTTTCTCTGCATATTATTTTGGGTCAGGGGCTTTGCTCGGTTTTCTGGGGCTGCTGTTGCGAATCTGGCCAAAGGATTTTGCACATTATCATCTTTTATTGCCATTATCATATCATCTGAGTGTGTGTGCAAAAAATGGAGTACCATTTTTTTATTTCTGTTTTCTCCATGTTATGTAATGTGTCTAGTGAGAACTTAAGATTTGTCTTTGATTTTTAAGATTTTCGGAAATTTTGTGAATATTTTAATGTGAAACATAATGTGCAGAAATTTTATGATTGATGTCTTAGAAGCAGTTTATGAATTGTCTTTAATATTTAAGATTTAAGAACATTTATAAATATTTTATTGCATGGATAGGTTGATTTTAAGATTATAGTTTAAGCTGGAACAGATTCTGTGAAGTGTTAAAAAATATCTTTGAATATTAATATATTAAAATATGTATATAAAATATTATGATTGTATTTTTCATAAAATTTAAGTTCAAGAAAGTTTAATTGTTAATTTTAATTCTAACAATATTGTAAGTATTGAATGATAACTATATTATTCTTATTATTTTTATTGAAATCAGAAAATTATAAATATGTATTAGGAAATGTGTTTAGAGAGGCATTCAGATTTATCTTTGATTTAATGGAAACTTTTTTCTTAAAAAATAAAAATTTAGGAAATTGTAATGTTGAGGCAAAAGCTGAATATATGTAGTATATTTTATACATATACAATGTTTAGTGAGGTCTTGAGATCTGACTTTTTGGAAAGCTTGTTTCTCATCAAATATGCATTGGAAAAATTTTAATTTATGAAATTCGATTTAAGTTTTATGTAATTAAGGATAGGTATATATTATGAAGAGTGTTAAGAGAGTGCTGAAGATTTGTCTCTGATTTCATGGAAACCCTTTTTTTTAAAAAAAATTTTAAGAAATTTTAAAATTGAAGTTTAAGATGAATATTAATATTAATATTATATATATTACATGTACAATGTCTTGAGATCGGAGTTTTTGGAAAGCTTCTAAAGATTTGTAAGGATTAAAGTTTAACCATTTATTATTCTTATATATTTTAGACGAATTCCATCCCCAGTTCGTCTTATGTTAACAAAGACAAAACTATGCAAACTTTGTGGTTATCTTGCTAGCCAAAACAAACAACCTCAACTGGATACCTTTCTGAAGCAGCCAAAAACCGAAACCGAATCCGAATCCGAATCCGAATCCGACTTCACACCCACACATCAAATGGTGGAACATGGACGCGACCCTAAAAAGCGAAAACCAAAGCGCCCTCAGGTATTTCAGCCAATTAGTGGCAATAAAATAAATTCAATTTCACGCACACGCTGCGGTTGTGGATCCAGTTTTTGGCCAGACCCTAGGGAATGAGAATGGGAATGGAAATGGGATTGGGAAAGAGGGGATGCAGTTGAGCGTATGTGTGAATAATGCGACCCGGCGGCATTCCCGGAGCACCTCGCCAATTAACGCCGTTTTAGGGGTTGATTAGGCACGCCAAATTCTTTGTTAACTTTTCCGTGCACTTGTCTGACGAACAACAAATCCCAATACCAAAATCCCGAACTGAAGGCAAAATGCAAAAGGAAACGTAGCGAAGCGAAGCGTACCCGAGGTCCGCATTAATTATGCTAAACATTTTTAAATATTGTCCTCACGTGCATCGTGCCGAGCTCTGGAGGCCCTTGAGGGTTGTGTTCCTCACTTTTGATTGGATTGCTCTGGCTGAACAACAAAAAGTTGCAGATATCTTTTAGTCCTGCTTCTGTGCTCGCGTATTTCCAACAATTATGCAAATGCGCTCTAATGCCTTTGCTTTCGTACTCATTTAAGCGGATTACAATTTAATATTTCTGTTTGTTTTGTTGTTCTTCATGTTGTTGTAGTTGTTGTTATTCGGTTGTTTGTTTAGAGTTTAGAGCACAATTCGACAAAAAGGTAGCTGACGACATTAACAACAGCAGCACACAACAGCTTAATTAGCATACGCCTCGACTTTTGTGGCAAAACATTTGTAGTTTAATTGTTGCAATTAACGTGGCCCAAAAGGGTTGCAACTTACTTCGAATTTGCCAAATTGTCAGCACTTAACTGGATTCAAGGTGGTTAATTGGCAAAAGGGTTTTGCCAAGGTTGGTTAAGCGGATATAATCGAAAGATAAATCCTAAGAAATATGTGGACATTTTTATTGGCAATATTTTTAATTCTTGCTCATGAAATAGATTTCTATGAAATATGAATACTGGGTAAGGCAATTAAATAAAATTAAGTTTTAATTCTATGTAGTCGAATTCAGATAGGTTATAAGTTTTGAAGTTGTTAAATAATTTTCTTATTTTTTACTAATTAAAAGCCTTTTACCATTTATGTAAAAGTTGATATTTATAAAAACAGTTATTTATTTTATTTTTATTCAATTATAATATTTTATTTCGATGTACAGAATTTCGATACTGAATTTTAAATGAAAAAAAAAAACAAACTAAATATTTATGACTATTTTGATTGAAATATATCTTAAATGACATACAAATCGCAGGGTAAAGCCTTAATTTTTAGTGTTTAAAAAACGGTTTCAATTAAATCAAGAATCATAAAAAGAATTGCTTCCTAAAAGAATATTTGTATTATTATTTTATTTTGTGATTTAATGAAGTTAAATAAGTTGACTATAATTCAGAAAGTTTTTTGAGTTTTTAATTTATCAAAATACTAAGTCTCTTTAAAAATTATGAAGAATCCGAACTTTGTTTATACTAATAGTTTTCAATAGATCATTAAAGAGTGTATTCTAAATTTGATTATTCTTAATACTATTACTTTTTCACTTGTTAAAAGTCTTCTTCTTATTATTGTTTTTATATATTTTTAAATTCATTTTAATTTATTTATAATTCCTATTCCCATTTCGTACTTCAAAGTCAACATGAATTGTTTATTTCCAATACTTAATTGCTGCTCTAATTTCCTCATTTTCCGCTTTCCCATTCCACCTCCCACCCTCTCTTTTCCCTAGAGTCCTTAACTATCCGCAATGTCCTTAAATTTGCTAATTAACTCAACATAAGGTTTTCTAATTTCATTTAACGCATCGAGAGAAAGAACTTGTCGATTGTTGCCCTCCCATTTAGCACCCTCGATGCCTCTTCTTCCCTGTCTGAAGTTCTGCTTTGGGTTTTAACTTCGTCCTGGTGCTCGTCCTGTTCCCTGGCACTGCAGTCAGTCAGTCAGTTAGCTCGTTCGTCCGTATCATTAGCCTCTGGGGATGATTTGTTGTTTGGCAGCACTTGATCAACGGCAATGAATTCAATTAGCACCAAAACACCCAGCGAGCTGAGAGTTAGAGACCAGCGATGGGTTTTCCCTTTGGCAGCGACATAGTTGGGAGGGGGAAGGGAGTAGAGTCAGCAGAGGGGTGTTGCCGCACTTGCTGCAGGCAGTTAAGAGTCAGCAGCATCAGCATCAGCAGACACACCCGCTCCATTACGAGTCGATGCTTCGTCGTCGTCCTTCCTGGTCAATTGTTTGGATTACTTTTCTGGTGAATTATTGCGTGTTGACGCATATGGTGACAATTTGCTCAGTCTCTCTATGGATCTGCCGTCAGCTTCGAATCTGTCGCTCTCTCTGGGGATCTAATGCGCTTACACTGAGAGAAAAATCCAATTACTTTTGGGTTGAATCGTACCGACTAATTGCTTTGAATTTCCTATAAAAAAATATTCATTCTTTAACAAAATATTTTTAATCAAATGTTACAGTAACAAGAATTTTTTTTTATTTTTGTCAGAAAAAAATTTGAATTCTTTGAAAAAATGTTTTTAAGTTTTGAGTTGAATCAAAGCGACTAATTGTCTTGACTATGCAATAAAAAATATAAATTCTTTGATAAAATATTTGAAATCAAATTTTACTGAAACTAAAATTTTTTTATTTTCGTCAGAAAAAATTTTAATTCTTTGATAAATTTTTTTTATTCAAATGTTAAAGGATCTCGAAATTTTTCATTTTTGTCAGAAAAAAATTTGAATTTTTTGATAAAATATTTGTAATGAAATGTTACAGGAACTACATTCAATCAAATGTTACAGGAACTACATTTTTCTATTTCATTCCTTTTATTTTATACTTTATTTTTAATATACAATTTTTTTTCATATATATTTTTTTTTTTTTTAAATATATTAAATTTTATCTCTACAAATTCTGTTCTTTACATTGTTTTTTCTTGAAATATATATGATTGAGTAGAAAAAGTCCAATTATAATTGAAATATTCGTTCACTTGTAAAATGTGTTTTGTCATTATTCTAAAAAATATATACATTTTTTTCTTCTATTATCAAATGGCTTAAACTTTTTGATAAATGAAACCTACCAACAAAATAAAACTAAATTAGAAAAGAAAATACAAACCTTTGAACTTAGCGTATTGAACTTGTTTTACACTATAAATCTATTAAGATGTAAGACTGAATTTACTTTAATTTTAAATAGAGCTGGAAATGTGGTATTTATTATTATAATGCCTAATATATAAGTATAGTAAATACTTTATATTAATTATCAAATTATTAATCCTGAATGAAGAATTGTACTGAAAAATGTTTACAATAAATTCTATAAACCTGAATTCTTGTAGTGATAGATCGATAAAGTACTATGTACTACATATAATAATTTTTCTTTCAGTGTAGTCTCTTGATATAAACAGAATGAGAATCAAACAGAATGCAGTGCATTCGCCAATTTGCAATTAGCCGCTGATATTCGTGCATTTTGATTGCAAAATTTCCCGGCGATTAAATCGAAATCATTTGACAAATTCAATGCAGCGTTTAAGTATGTGTGTGTGTGTGTGTGTTTGTGTGTGTGTTTGTAGTGCCCTAATGGCTCTTTGTGCTGTCTGATGAGGATTGCTCTGGTTCTGTTTCTGTTTCTAGTTCGATGTCTCTTCCTCTAATTCAGTTTTTGGCTGCGTTTCTCTGTCGCACATTTTTGTTGTTTACTCAACGCGCACGCACGGATTTCCTTCAATAGATTGATGACTGCGACTTCAGCTTGGGCCTGATGATTGTACCGGACATGTGTCTGTGTGTCCATGTGTGTGTGTGTGTTTGAGGAAAATATAGCCAGATGGATTGTGTAAACAAGCTGGAAATTATGGCATTAAGCAGCAATATGCGTTGTAGTTCTTGTCAGTGAAAGTACGAGTATTAATTGATAACCAGAGACATAAATCAATATTGAGCCAGAACTGCTTAAATGTCATGTAAATTGTTCCCTAGGAATAGAAGTAGATATAACAAAGAACTAAAATCAAATAGAAAATGTTAAGATAGTCACAGAAAATATGTACACAATTTAAATAAAATACTTTCTAAGCATACAATTTTATAGTAATGTAAGTAGACTTAACATAGAATCCTTTTTACTAACAAATCAAATAGAAAATGCCAAAAGAGATATAGAATATTAATAATAATATGAATTATTCATTTTCTTTTAGTAGACTCAACAAAGAAGTATTTCCTATAACAAATTAAACAGAAAATATATTATATATATAAAAAAAAAACACGTAAGATATTTATAAATAATATATACACAGTTTAAAGCTATTCATTTTACTTTGTGGACCTAATAGAAAAGAGATCCTAATTACTATAAAGAATTATCATACAATGTATAGAAAAGATTTAAAATGATTCATTTTCTTTAGTAGACTCAAAATAGAACTCTTTCTATGATTATATTGCAAGAGTTAATACGTAGAAGTATTCAAAAGAAAATATCTTTTAAATAAGAAATAGAAATTGACAAAGTTATCAATACTTTAAAACTATTTATTTTATTTAGTAGACTTAATATAACACTGAAAATACAGAAAATTTAAAAAAATCTTGAGATAGTCATAGAAATTATATACACAATTTAAACTTATTTATTTTACTTTGTAGAGTTAATATAAAACCCCATGGGTAGCGGGAATAAATAGTCATAGAAAGTATGTAATCAAATTTAAATTATTCCTTTTTATACCCGCTACCCATAGGGTAGAAGGGTATTATAACTTTGTGCCGGCAGGAAATGTATGTAACAGGTAGAAGGAGGCATCTCCGACCCTATAAAGTATATATATTCTTGATCAGCGTCAACAGCCGAGACGATATAGCCATGTCCGTCTGTCCGTCTGTCCGTATGAACACCTAGATCTCAGAGACTACGAGAGATAGAGCTATAATTTTTTTTCGACAGCATTTGTTATGTTTGCACGCAGATCAAGTTTGTTTCAAATTTTTGCCACGCCCACTTCCGCCCCCGCAAATCAAAAAAATCGAATAACAAGCGTAATTTTAAAGCTAGAGTTGCGAATTTTGGTATATATAATAATAACTATAGTAGTTATGATTCCTGAAAATTTGGTTGCGATCAGATAAAAATTGTGGAAGTTATAAAAGAAATACTTTTGTATGGGCAAAAACGCCTACTTATAAGGGTCTTAGTTACTTTGGCTGACAATCTGGTATATTGAGCCGTCTATGGTATATTTTGAATGTGGTACTATATTGATATACCAAACATACCATTTGGTATATTTTTAGTATTTTTTAAGTATTTTCGGTATATTTTCAAAATGATACCGCAATATTTTGCCTTTATTAAAAATGGGTAGCGGGTATCTCACAGTCGAGCACACTCGACTGTAACTTTCTTACTTGTTTGTGTTGAAGTTATTTAAGAAATACTTCTATATGGGACAAAAACTTACTTTCTAGGTATATTTAGCACTCACTCTATGGTATATTTTTAATGTAGTACTACACCAATATACCAAATATAGCCTTTGGTATATTTTAATACCGCACTGTTTTACTTTTACTCACACTTGACTGTAGATTTCTTACTTGTTTTTTAGAAGTTTTTCTAATAAAAAATTAAACAGAAAATAGTTCTTGCAAAAATATAAATAAATTGCAAATAACTCATAAATATTTATATTAAGACGTAACATAACATACTTTCTAATAATAAATTAAAAGGAAACACAGTTTAAAAACTTTGCATTTTATTCAAGTAAATCAAACAATTTTATTCGTAGTCTCCGCTTCAGCTGCATATTCATAATTTAGGTTTATTGGTGTATCTATATTCTAAATTTGTTGCAATAGTAATTCAGTTTTCTATTCCAAATATGCAATCCAAAAATGTAATACGAAATCAAATCATATTTCATTGTGTATTTTGGGGCATAAACAAAGCTCTGTAAAATGCGCAATTAAAACAAAATTGTCACATAAATTGTGATATCAGTTTCGCAATTTATCCAGGCAAACAATCAATTGAAACTGACTTCCGCATCCCTTCTCTCTCACTTATATTTTTGACCGGGCTAACAAAACATGAACGCTGACTAACGAGCGAATTTTGCGAGGCGAATGCAAATTTGGCAATAATAAAATGCAACATATGACAAATAATCGCACATATTTGACAATAAAATCAAACGGAAAATGCACGAAAATGCAACTAGGGAAAATGTTTTCCCCCGTTTCTCCTCCCCCACCCCTTGAAATATTAGCTAAATTCAGCTGGAAATCACAAAAGTAAACACAAGCAGCAACGGGTCGAAAAACACATATAGAAAATTAAGCATAAAATGTGATCATCTGTGTTGACATGAAGATCAACGACGATGCACGGTGGAAGAGCGGGGGGGAACAACCCCGAGGGTAACCAAATTGTAACACCAGCAACAACAACAGCGACAGCGACAGCAACAACAATGCCAAAAACTGGTGTTGAAAGTCATGAGCGCAAAAGGAAAGGGCGGGGGGATTCGCGACCCCTCAATTCAAATGGCAATTTACTGGGTGTGTACACACACGCACACACACACTCACACACACGCTCGTATATTCATTCATTGTCTGTTTATAGGAAATTATAACTGAAATTTAATTTGCAACAGATGCGACAGCATCGAAATCCAACTGCGATTGTGCCACAATTAAGCAATGCCAATCGTCATCTCAATCCCCTCTCCTTGCCTTTCCTTGTTCCTTTTTCCTACTCCGGTTTTCGGTTTGAACTCTGACACCCTTTTCTTTTTTTTTTATTTTGCGTCTGAAATTGTGCTCGGCAATTGTTACAAATTACCCGCTAATAGCTCATGAATTGAATTTGTGCTGACATCCTTTGTGTTCTTGCGTTTAATGCTGCTGCTGCTGTTGCTTCAACACTTTTGGCCACTTCAAGGCAGCGCAACCACAACTACAGACACAGCATCACAGCGCACAGTGGTTCAAAAGTGTAGAGGTGGAAGCTGTTGAACTTGCTTGGATTTTAAAGAGATCGGTGAAAGGGTTGCTTAAAGGTAATTTCAATTTAATTTATTGAGGTGACCTAAAAAAGTATTACCTGTCTTTTTCAATTAACAATTAATTTCTATTGCTTTCAGTTTAATTTATTGCTAAAGAGCACCTTAAAGTAATGCCTGACTAGATATGTGAAGTTGTCATAAATATTCACATATAAAAGGAGAATCATTAAACGTGACACTATTATAAAAATAAAAAATATACTACCTTATATCATAAACGTAGAATACATTATTAATTTAATTAATAATAAATTTAATTTGATTTAATTTTATTCAACAAAATGTATTGTAACGTGATTTATATTATAAAGGAAAAAACTAAGCAGGCGAATTTTGTTTATTCTATATAAACAGCTTAATTTTTATTCAAAATCATGTAAGGAAAAAAATATGCGTTCTTTATTGGGAAACATATGCTTACAAAAATCTTATACAAATTTCAAATATAACAACTTTATTCAAGCAAATATTTCTCGATATGAAAACTCATTTTTTAAAAATAATTTTCACCTATACTTAAAAAAAGTTCAAAAAAAAAGGTTTAAATATTTTCTTTTAAAATTTGTAACCAACGAAACTGTTGATAATATTAAAAATATTAAAATATAATATTAATTAATATTAAATATTAATTTTCCAAAAATTTTATTCAATATTTTTAATGAAGTGGAGAATTAACTTTTTAAAAATTGATAATACTGAAAATAAAGAAATAAAAAGATACTATTTTGAAAATGATTCTTTATCAACCCTACTCTGTATCCTCTTTTCTTATAAAATTCATAAATAAATTTTACATTTTCATTTAATTTCAATTGTTTTATTTTCCTATTAACTTTTTAGTAATAAAGAAGAATATAACAAAATACAAAAAAAGTAAACATTCCATATGAGCATTTAGTTCAGCTTGTGAACCACTGTGAAATGAAAGCTCAAGCTCAATATACGCGTACAATTCATTCATGGAACTATCTCGTCTGCTCTTTGCACTCCGCATTCCTTTGTTTCTCCACCCTTTTTGCTCTCGTCACTAGTTTTGTTGACGCAATGCGTTACGTGTTTGTGAGTGGCTGACGAGTGTCTGTCGGGTAACAAATGAATTTTTATTAGCCCATCACAGGCGCATAATCAACACAAGAACTGCTGCATAATAATAACAACAAGAGCTACAGCTACAGCAACTACAGCTACAGCAACAACCACAACAACAACAACATCATATCAGACAAGAACAACGAGAATGAAATGCGACACAAAGTTCGGGGCAATTCCCGAAAAGAAAAGCAAACCAAAGTTCTCCCTCTCGAGCTGTTTATGAGCTGAGGTCGAGCCAAGCGGTACTTGATGACTACGTGATAAAGTGGCCAGAATCGTTCCCCGATTTTCCCCACACTCAACAACAATTAGCGACCATTCACAGGCCCCATTTCGATCATAATCCTCAATAGCTTATTGTGTCACAGGACTCTGTGAAAGATTTGTTTGGTATTTTTAGAGTTATGACATCGTGTTCTAAACTGTGGAACTTTGTTCCAATTAACACTGATTATTGGACATTCAATCGATCGTTGAATGATTTCTTCAACGATGTTGTCACATTTGATTAGCCGTATTAGCTTCGATTAGGCCACGTATCTAGAAATTCGAAAATGATTCCCCTGCTTGGTGATGATAAAAAAAAACGTTTCAAAGTTGAATTCCCTCGATTTGTAATTCTATTTTGTTATTAATTTTTTTTACCAAGTTGATTGCGGAAATGGAGGCTCACCATGATTTTGGATTTTATATAAGTGGCATTTGGTTATTGTTATTGTTGCTAATGCGAGCAACATTTTAATTAGCGAAATAATTTTTAAGTGACACTATAAATTTAGACATAATTATTGTCTCAACAATTAAATTGATTATCTGCTCGCTTTTGATTTATTTGCCGTGATAGTCGCTATCTCTGTGAAACGAGGCTCGTATAAAATTAAAAATTGTACCTGATTGGCCCCCTCACAGTCAACCACAACAGACTTCGACTATATATGTAAGTATATATGGCATTTATAAATACACATTTAATAGCACTCCGGACACCCGAAGATAGCTCCGCACCGAATTCTGGCCAAGTATCTAATCTCTTACTTGGTTTTTCGAGAGCTATAAGAGTTATTTACAAATAATAGCGAGCTATTATGTCTGCCCGCGCTACAAATTGTTTTATATTTTAGAACGAAATGTGAGCAATTATATAATTTTTTCGAATGTATGAAATGCGTGCCATATTTTGAAAAATAATTGTTGAAGTTTAAGAAATTTGTCAAATATTTTTTTTGACCGGCTTGGCTAGCGCTATAATATAGTATATTTTTTTGAAGTTTAGTAAATTTGTTTCATATTTTACAAAAAATAGCGAGATTTTTGATATGAACGACATTGCTGTACTGCCAAATACTTTGTTCAAATCTTGAAAGTTTGTTTCATATATTTATGAAATTCGTTTTATATTTTGCAAGGAAAAGCGAACTATTATATAATTTGTTCAAATTTGGAAAATGTGTTCTATATTTTTTAAAGAAAACCTGGCTATTTTATATGTTTGCCCGGCATTGCCCGCGATGCAAAAAATGTGATCAAATTTATGAAATTTATTTGATATTTTGCCCGGCATTTAAATTTATAAAATTTATTTCATATTTGCTTACGCTGCAAAATAATTTATTGAAATTTATGAAATTTGTTTCATATTTTACAAATAATTGGGAAGTATTTAATTTGACCGGCATCAAACACAAAATATTATGTTGAAGTTTAGAAAATTTTGTTTCATATTTTGTCCGGCAGTGCCCGCGATACAAAAAAAGGTTTTTAAATATTTTTGAAATCTGTAAAATATTAAAAAAAAAAAATAGCGAGTTATTTCATATGTTTGCCCGGTATTGTACGTGCTGAAATAATTTGTTAAAATGTATGAAACTTGTTTCATATTTTACAAATAAAAGCGAAGTATTTAATCTGCCCGCACTGCAAAATAATTGGTTAAAATTTATGAAATTTGTTCCATGTTATACGAATAATTGCAAACTTTTATCGTCAGCAAAAAATCCTTTTTAAAAGTGATGAAATTTGTTCCATATTTTACAATCAAAACCGAGCTATTAAATCTCCCCGGCTTTGCCCGCTCTTCAAAATCCCTTTTTTCAAATTTATACCACATTTTGAATTTGAAAATAAATTTAATAAAATTTACTAACTTGACCGCAGCATTTGCGGTTTTTTAGTCATACATTACATAATTACATGACAAAGATATATTTACACAATTATATAAGAAAAGGTGTCGTTACCATTGTACAATAAAAGTAAACTAAACTTAACTAAACTAATCTCATTTATTGTAATGTTTTTGCATTATATTTAACGTAATTCAAATGTATGTTGATGTTAATGTTAATGTTTATTTCTCTTCTTTTTTTTTTTGGGTGAGTTTTATGTACATTGGAAAATACTTTTGTAGAGCAGTGTTTAATTTATATTTATTTTTTTTATGTTGTTGTTTGTTTACATATATCACACAGTGCGTTCGCTGTTGTTGTTGTTGTTGCTGCTGTTGCTGTTGTCAATTCCCACATCGATTTTATAATAAATACAACAATATAAAATCACAACAACGCGGTAACAACAACATCGCGACGACCAACAAAATTTCAACTAATTGCGAAGCTAATTTTGCGCAATCTCATGAAATGATTTCAAAGTGGTGGGGAGGGGAGTGGGGGTGTCGCATACAGGGTGTCTCACCAGGTGGACGGTTGTTCGATGTGGTTGACTAGAAATGCTTTTCAGTTTCAGCTCTCTCCTCGCTTCACAACAAACTAACTTCCCGATGCTGAGTTCGAATTCGAGTTGCTCTGTTGCTGTTGTTGTTGCTGCTGCTTGGCACGCTCTTTGGCCTCTTGTTGTGCCTTCTTCGAGCGCTTCCATTTCATGCGTCGATTCTGAAACCAGATCTTAACCTGCGTCTCCGAAAGCATCAATCCACTGGCAACCTCAAAGCGTTTGGGACGCGACAAGTATTTGTTCTGCTTGAACTGTTTCTCCAACTCGAGCAGCTGTTGTGAGGTGAACGCGGTGCGTGGACGCCGCGTCTTGCCGAGAATCGCGTGATGCGGATACGCGGCCAGCTCGGGTATGCGATGATGCAGCATTCCAGCGCGTGCCAGGAACTCAAACTGCAGCTGGGAAGGCATGAAATTGGGACCCATGGGGATCTGTAAAAAGTGAAATATAAAACAAAGTTCCAATTAGTAAAATATTTATTACAACCAGTAAGAAAGCTACAGTCGAGTGTGCGGTATTATTCTCAAAATATACCGAAATATTATACTGCAAAAATACTCAAAATATACCGAATGGTATATTTGGTATGCTGCTTTGAAACAAGTAAGAAAGCTACAGTCGAGTGTGCGTTATTATCCTCAAAATATAACAAAATAATATACTATAAATATACTAAACATATACCGGATGGTTTATTTGGTATATTGATATAGCACTACATTAAAACAAGTATGAAAACTACAGTTGAGTGTGCTCGACAGTGAGATACCCGCTACTTATTTTGAATAAAACCAAAATATTGCGGTATTATTCTAAAAATATACCAAAAATAAAATATACTACAAAATTCTAGAAAAATAGCAATTGGTATATTCGGAATATCGATATATGTAGTGTCACATTCAAAATATACCACATACTGCAAAATATACCAGATTGTCAGCCAAAGCTACTAAGACCCCCTAGAAAGCGGACGTTTTTGTCCATACAAAAGTATTTCTTTAATAACTTCGACAATTTTTACCTAATTGCAAGTAAATTTTCAGGAAAAAACTATAGTTATTATTGTACATACCAAAATTCGCGACTATAGCTTTAAAATTACGTTTGATATTCGAGTTTTTTCGATTTTCGGGGGCGGAAGTGGGCGTGGAAAAATTTTTAAACAAACTTGATCTTCGTGCAAACATATGAAATGCTGTTGAACAGAAATTATAACTCTATCTCTTAGAGTCTCTGAGATCTAGGTGTTCATACGGACGGACGGACAGACAGACAGACATATGGACAGACAGACAGATGGATATGGCTAGATCGTCTTGGCTGTTGACGCTGATGAAGAATATATTTACTTTATTGGATCGGAGTTGCTTCCTTCTGCTTGTTACATACATTTCCTGCCGGTACAAACTTATAATACCCTTCAACCCTAAAGATAACCGGTATAAAAAACCTGAAGAGTTGTATTTTACTTACCGGAATGGGTTTCCCAGAGGGATCGAGTGGCCGATGGAAAGCGGAGCCACCTTGCGCCAGCAGTTGATAAGGATGTCCGCCGGCGTATAGAGGAAAGTCCTGCGGTCTGATCGGACTGTGCGGTGGCACGGGTTTCTTGAACTCATCGTGCAGATCGGACATTCGCATGCCCAGATGCTGGGCGTGATGATGATGCGCGGGCAGCGGCTGTTGATCTTCGCAGCCGGGGCTGATGGGCGGACTGGAGCGATGCGATGAGCTGGGAGATTCAGATCTGCAAAAGTCATAGGAAAAAGTTGATATAAATAAAATGCATTGCACACCCTGTTTTAGCTAAGCAGCTGCATAAATAGCGTCCAATTAAAATTTGAAAAACAATTAAAAGCCCTCGACTGTCTAATGTGTTTGCTTTTACCCCACCCGTCACACGCTGCGTATACGTTATAGAGAAAGGGAGAGCGTAACGTGACCAGTTTCGGTAACTCAGGCTACTCCCATTAAGCTTTTCGACCATGTTGTCGAGTGCTAACAAAGCCGCTTTAAAGCCCGTTGGCCAGCAACATTGCAGGCTTGCTCGTTTTGAGGTTTTGCTAATTGCATTTAATTGGATTTAGCTGCATTTGCTGCTCTCAGCGGAGTCAAGTGTTAGTCTTAGAAGAATTGGCAAAGCAATTGTGTTTCCCAATATATTTTTTCCAATGTTTGTGCATGTTGAGGGTTGAAGGTCTCATTTAAGAAAAAAGAAATAGACTTAGGAAACAATTCAAAATCAAAATGATTTCAATAATGATAAATATTATTATGTTATAAGTTATTTTGCAATAAGAAAAGAATATAAAATAAGATAATAATTGCTTCAATAAGCATTTAAATCATATTATAAAGCACTATAAAATAATAGTATAAGTTATTTATAATAAGATTGGGAATTTATTGAAAATTGAAATAAAATAATAATTGTTTCAATAATGATTTCTGTCACAATATAAATCAATAATAATATGAATATGAGTTTATTGTAATTCAAAGCTAAGTTAAAACTGTTTTAATGAATTTTGAATCACTTTATAAAATACTTTTTTGTGTAAGGAAAATTAATTAATTAAAAACAAGTTAACAAGTAATTTTTTGTATAATGATAATTTGAGTTACATGAAGCAATACTCTATAATTAGCCCGAGAATTAATTTGAATTCATATTTAAAAAAAGTTGTTTTTAATCTTTATTTAATGCATATTGTAAATAACTTGCTAACTATACTCAAAAGATAATTGTCAACATTCCTGACCTTCAACTTATCGTATAGAATTTTACTGTTGCAAGTATTAGTCTAAGATCAAATTGAACAATTTTAAAAATATTTATATTTAGAATTATTATTATTATTATGTGTATTTTCAGTAGTAATTTGTTGAAGCAAATTTATAAATTGAGTAAATAGTTATAAAATGAATTTAAATTGCGTAATGTTGTATTTAAGCTCCTACAAATATTCTTAATAATAATGCTGATGATGAAGTGTAAATTTAAATGTATTGCAAAAGATCTGCATCGAATATTTAAATTTCTACAATGATATATCACTTTAAGCATATCATTCCTATTGTAAGCCGAAAGCCTTTTAAAATTACGTTAGTGGTTATTTTAATTACATCTAACCTTTTTAAATAATAATTAATACCTAATATCTTAAAAGCAATCCAAATAAAATGCATAGTAAAAAACTTGTTTAAATCACTTTAGCAAACATATTTCTGTGTATCTTCTCTCATGAATATCATTACTAGCCAATAAAATGAATCACATTAATTAATTTCAATTGCAATACACACCTGGACATGCCGTCGGGACTGGGTGAATCGTATTCCCGCGACTCGCGTATCCGCTGCAGAGCCTCGTGATCGCTGATGCCGGCGGCAGCGGCTGCGGCAGCCGCATTTGAGGCAGCAACGAAGGCGTGATTGAGTTCCGCCTGATCGCGGGCATAATGCAAGGCGGCCAAGCGATGATCATCGACAATCATGTCGACAGCAGCCGCTGTAGGTTGTCTATCGCTGGCTGACTGCTGATGTTGATTCTTGGCGAGCAGCGCATCGATGCAAAACGATTTCTTTGGCTGACTCTGCGCCTGTTGCAACGCGGTGCCCGTCGAGGGAGGCGAGCAGCTGGATACGGGAATGGGAACGGGCAGCGGAGGAGGTGGAACAGCAGCTGTGGCTGGTGCAGCTTGTGGCGCATTGGCGGGCAACATGACGGCGGCAAGTGGCAAGCGGGGCAGCGGATAAGCGCCGTTGACTAGAGCGGAATGTGGCATATGATGAGGGGCAAAGCCGCCTTCTACATAGAGACGCGGATGTGGCGGTGCAGCGTGTGGATGATGCGTTGGCGGTGCACCAACTGGACCCATGGGAATGGGTGCCACAAGCAGCGGCATGCCTGTTGCAAGATGTGACTGCGATTGCGATTGCAACTGATGATGTTGAAGCTGTTGTTGCTGCTCTTGGATGGTTGCTGCCTCTTGAGCTGCAGCTGGACTGTGTGTTGGGGCGTAGGCGCTGTGCGGTGATCCTGTGGTGGCTGAGGAGTGTGTGGGACTTGCAGCGGCTGCTGCTGCCGCTGGGCTGTGGCTGCCACTCGATCGTGGCGAAGGCGACAACGTCGAGTTGTTGCTACTCTGATCGTAATCGTTGGCAACTGGTGGCGTTGTTGTTGTGGCACGGCTTTGTTGATGCTGTGCGGCGGCAATGTGACTGATGAGCAGCTGGCTAATATGTGGCGCCTGCTGTTGTTGTTGCTGTTGGGGCTGCTGCGACGGCTGCTGCGTTGTGGGCGGCGGCGGCTGTGACACTTGTGCACTGGACATGCTTTGTCTGCGCACGCGACTTATTTGCTTCTAATTGCTTTCTTATGCAATGCGTTCTTTTCTTTGCTTCTGACACTTGGCAAACACACTTTTGGGTGTAACACTCAAACGACGTTTGACTTAAAGTACGAACGATTGACGTCTTCGACTCTGTGGAATTCAACTGCGACTGCGACTGCGAACTCGACGCGACGAGCGCTAATCAACGACTGTGTTCATTGCCGGTCCGTCGCTGTGTCATATAGAGTCGCATATCGCGATGATTGGGCTGTTCCCAAATGCCTCGGTGTGTGAGTGCGTTAGTGTGTGTGTGTTGTAAGGAGAGCGCAATTGTGACGGGGTGGCTGCGAGAGCAATGCCAAGCATGCACTGAGCGAAACAAGCTAAGTACAAGTAAAGGAAGTTCAACATTTTCAGTAAATTTAAAATAATTCTAAGTAAAGGTTGAACGTTCTCAGTAAATTTAGGGAAAAACAAAACAATTCTTTTTTTAATCATCTATATTAAAATATATTTTTAATATATATTAATATATATGATATGTAATAATAATAATAATATATAATAATATAATAATAATATACATATATGTAATTTAATATACATATTTAATATTTATTTGTTTATATAAATGAAATATATAAAAAAAAAATTTTTTTTGTTTTTAATACTATGTATTTGATTTCTTGTATTTTTTAATATATTTCATTTTAAAATTTTGTTATTGAAAGACTAACATTTTTAAATTTATATTTTCTGTTAATGCTAATATTGTATATTTTTTTAGAACTATCTAATTATTCCATTAAATATATATTGAAGACCATTTTATCATAGTTTTTTAATTTTCTATTTGAATTTAATATCATTTAAATGTAATCAGTACAAATTCCTAAAACTAAAATATTTAAATTATTTTCATAATTGTACTTAACTCATGTATTTAGTTGACGAACTCTAAATTTTAACTTTTATAAATAGTTCTACAATTTTATACAACATCAGCATCATTATTAAACCTAAATTAATATGTATAATTGGCAAATAATCTTCATTGCATTACTTTAAGTCTACTTTTTTATTCATAACATTTTTTGTAATAATTTAATAGCATTTAAAATACTTAATAGTATTCTAGAATTCAACTCATCTTAAGAAATTTAGTTTTCTTTAGCTTAGCTTAACTTTAATTTAGTTTACCTTTTTTATAGGTTAATTATGAACTGAAATGTTCAAATATATTCTATAATTTTATTCAATATATTTACTTGTAAGTATATATTTTATATTCATTAATTTATTTAATTGAGTTATTACAAAACTTAATATAATTTCACGTAATTACCTATTTCCTTTGGTTTATGTGCTGTGATGACTACTTCACTCACCACTCATTTCTCTCAGTGCAGAGTGCTGTAAGCTGATAATTGCCCACCACCAGCCGAAACTCGTTAGCACCTTCTTCGCTCACGTTTGCTTTCCGCATTGCATGCCGAGTGTGCGCTCACTCGTGTTGTCTGCTCTCTCTCTGTCGTTCGCTCTCGCTCTGTGTTGTTTTGCCGTTCTCTTTTGGCTGGCGTGCTTTCAAGATGGAGGCGCTCAGCGCATGCCGACTCATTCACACCGCCGTCGGCTAGAGTAGGCCGGCAATAGGCGCTGGGCGTTGCCAACTGCTGTTGCTGTTGCTGCTGCTGCGATGCGTGGGCCACATAGCACACGAAAAAATGTCGTGTGCCTGTAGATGGGGGGCGTGGCCAGTTGAGTTGACTCTGCTGCTGGTCGGGCACAAAAATTTCATATAAATTGTTGGAAAAACGAGCTATAATTGCCATCATTATGGAGTGTTGAGCCAGTTGAGCTGAGCAGCAGACCTCGCATTGGGTTTTTTTTGGGGACTGGACTTCATAATCAACTTGGGCCTGTCTCCAGTCTGTCTCTGTCGCTGTCGCTGACTCTGTCTCTGTCTCTGTCTGCCAGGATGCCATTCCGGCACATCATTAGAGCAGCAATTAAGGAGGCAGTTTGTTACTTGACTTGACACACAACGTCGCTTCAAGCCGTGAAATTCTTTTGCGCTTTAAGCTCCGATGAAAATCGATAATGTCCTTGCGCCATTTTCCTTTCCAACTCTCGCTCATTGATATTCAATTGTTATGACCACTCAAATCGTTGTGTCGCGTCTGAGGAGCGCACAATAAATGATATTAATGATGCTTGCGGACTGCCGCTAATGTCAAAATAATGCATTTTTTTTATATTAAGTACATGATTTTGGGTTCGATTCGGTTCGTTTACCAAGCGTTTTATGGCTCTTGATTCGCAACTGATGGATTACAAAGCGATCTGTTAAAATAAAGTAAGAAACTCAATTCGAGAGGAAGTTGCAGCTCTTTTACTCCAACTCTCAACTCAAGTTTTGTTGTTCATGCTCTATGTCTGAGCCTTAATTTGAACTATTCACCTATGCCAAGATAAACAAACGGACCTTGCAGCTGCCACAAAGCAGAGTAGAACTCTCCAAAACTCTCTCTCACTTCTTCGCTGCAGACGTGTGTAAGTATATCATGCAATGGGGAAAACTGTGCGCTAACAAGAAACGTGCTAAAGTGTATTTTCTTTGGCCACGTACTCAGTTTCAGCTTCAGTCTTAGCTCGAGTCCAGTTTGTAAACCCCGAAAACTAGCTCCAAATTAGTGCGATGACTGCAACGTTGGATTGCGACTGATTGCTCAAATGTTATTGTTATTCTTATTGTTGTTGTTGTTCGAGCCCGTTCCTATTTTATTTTCATTATACGATATTTATCTACTCATCCACGTGCATTTAACCAACATTTGCAGTTGGGAAGCAAACAGAATAGACAAGCTTGGCCAATGGCCAACAACAGCAGAGAACAACGGAAAGTCTACAGCATGATTTGTGCTTTTGTTTTCCAAATATTATATAAAATAAACAACGACTGCAGAATGTTGGAATTGGGTTTTAGTTTCTGATGCAATTAGAGCTGCAACCATTAAATGACATTAGTACGACGATTATAATCAGCCGGCAAATGTCAAAAATTGAGATGCCAATAAAAATCGTAAAATTGTCGCATATGTTGCTGCAATTTAGCTTGTGGTTAAGCGAGGAGGGGAGAGAAGGGCGTGCCAGCTGGCAACCCTCTCTCGGTTTAAGGGCTGCAACCCCTTATGGGGTGTTAATTCATCCGATAAGTGCACAATAATGCCATAAAAATGCTAAACGCCAGCTAAAGTTGCACGTAATTTCTGAGTAAACAAAGTAGAGGGTAACTTTTTTTTTGTGAATTCCTCACTTTAAAGCATAACGATTTGTTTGGCCAGCAAATTTGACAAGATTTGCAAACATTTTGAAAAACAATGCGCAGTATCTTTATCGTAAAAACGATGTCATTAATCACGCGGATGGCGATGGCGATGCCAAACACACTCACACACACCCACGTCAATTGAGCTCGACATGCAATTGATAATTAAACAAATATTTATGTACAAATAATTGGCATTAAATTGCGTTATCAATAAATAATTTTTACAATTGAGCGCTGATATAAACTGTCATGGTTAAACAGTCACAGAGTTGCAGTTGCACTCACAGCTACAGATACAGATACATCCATAGCTGCAGATACAGATACAGATACAAATCGAGTTGCATTTACAGATTACACGTAGCGTGGCGCATATTTAAGCATTGGCTAATTATGTTGATCGAGTTGCAGTCACTTTACTCGTATCTGGATTAAATTGTAACTGCGGAGTGCTGCTTTTTTTATTTATTATTTATTTCGCTTGTAATTTACAATGTAAACTGAGGCGAGACGTTGATTGATTAAGTTACAGCACTTTATTAACCGATGCAGCATATATAACGAAGCTAAAGGCTATACTTAGCAACAATTTATTTAGTTAAGGTTAACAAAAGATAATTTACAATTGATTTAATAACTATCTTATAAATCAAATAAAAAAGAAACTATATATTAATATTATGATATAATAAATATTTGTAATAATAAAAATGAATGAATATAATTATACAAATTTAATTAGAAAATTTATACTGATGTTATAAAGAATCCACTAAAATCGGGACTCTCCAAAAAATAATTTGAGTATAATTTGAATATAATTACTATTTGTATAAGTAAAAAGTATTTGTAAAGTAAAGTAAATACAACAATAAAATTGCAAATACAAAAAATTAGTCTAATCTTATGTAGAATCTACTAAATACGACTATATCCTCCAGTCAGGACTGTCATAAATAAAATATGCCTTTACATATAATATTTATATTAATGAAACTGAAAAGAAAATTCAAGACTACAAATGTAAATAAAAAAGTTTACTCAAATGCGATGAAGAATCTGCTCTGAGACTTTATTTTAGCTATCAGCTCCCAATAAAAACTCGATAATATAAAGTAAAATTTGTATTTACTTTGTATTATTACTTAACTCTTATTTTTTAGCAGCTCTTAAATATCAATGTTTTAAAAATGAAGCCGTATTAAATAAGTTCTATGAAAAAGACAACTTGAGTTCAGTAATTCCCCGAATACTTTCAAATTGCAACTATCTATAATTTCATTGAAATCAACTTATATGTGAATATATGTCTTAAAAAATAGTTACAGCGAAAAATAATACAATAAATAATATTGATTTCAGTATTTTTAATAATGCCAAAAAAATAAAAATTGTAATTGAAATAGAACAGAGTTTATTTTGTTCTTATAATGAACCTAGAAAATACTGGAATACACTTGAGATCTAAGACCGCAAAAAGAACCCTACAAAAAATAAGTAAAATATCTATTTTTTTATCTTTAAACTTTGAACTTTACATTTATAAGTTAGCCAACAGAAGGGAAATCCCGTTCCTAATGGGTTCTATAGAACAGTCAACTCTTCATCATCACAAAACTTGAGTCAGTCATTTCAGTCATTCCGCAGTCAGCTCTTTAAAGTTAAATATATAGAATCTACTAAATATGGTATTTCTCTTGAGTTGGAAGCTCCCAAAAAAGACAATTCACAAAAATAAATATTACAAACATGGAAATTTGAAAAATACAAGTTTTCCAAGAGAAACTTTATAGTTTATAAAGTATAAAAGAGGCAGACAAAAGATACACAAAAATATGCAGATATATACAAATATGTGTACTAAAGAAGTAGCTCAATTTACGGAATATAATAAATCAAATTAATTATGTAACAAATTATATAATTATAAAGACGAAATAATACGAATTTCCCCACAAATTACTGGAGTACACTTGAGTTGTAAGCTCACAAAAAAGAACCCTTCAAAAAAATAAGTAAAATATCTATTTTTTTTATCTTTGAACTTTGAACTTTACATTTATAAGTCAGCCAACAGAAGGGAAACCCCGTTCCTAATGGGTTCTATAGAACAGTAAACTCTTCATCAACACAAAACTTGAGTCAGTCATTTCAGTCATTCCCCAGTCAGCTCTTTAAAGTTGCATTAAAAAGCAACTTAAAGGTATATACGATGTTTGTCATAATGGAAATTCGAGTGCACAGACATACATATATACATACATACATATATACATACATATACGTATATATACGTATATTGTACAAATGTACGGAAAATTATGGCGCTACTAAAGTAAATGCCATTTATTGACACAAAATTTTAATTCAATTTCAACATTGAAAAATACTTTTAACGTATGGACTTTTCACCCCCCACTTCCGTCACCCCTTTTGGTCGCCTCGAACGCATGATAAACTTTATAATTGAGTTGTGTTTTTTTTCATTAAGTGTGCGAATTGATTTGTTGTTGTTGTTGCTGCTGTTGTTGTTGCTGTTGGGCTTCGTGAACAGAGCAAACTTATTAAAAACTGATAAATGACTTTCAATGAATTTAATTTATTATGTATGTATATGACTACAATATATACTTTTTACTATACTATATGTATAGCTATGATATTATGCTCTTTAATGGGGACTCGGACTTTTGATTTCCAGCAATGACGCGAATACTTATGAATTCTTTCATTTTTTTTGGGGTGTGCTTATAATTCTTACCTCCGTAATTGATAAGCAACTGCTGCGAACGCTTTGCACCTTAATCTGTCGAGTTATAAAAGAGGATTTAAAGAGGAAATCGCGCCGTGAAGTGGGCGAGTGTTAAGCGATTGCTAAACGATTACAAATTATTCCAATCAGCTGTGGAAGGATTAGATTTCTAGTGATAATAAATGAATGGGATTTTAAGCAGTTACACCTGTTTGTTGAATGTGGTTAAAGCTCTTGAGATACATTCTTATCTCTTGGGTGAAGGGTATGAAGTGTATCTACAATTTTTATTTGAATTTCAACAGTTGACAATTTGAATTATTTTCTGTCTTCAGCAATTACTTAAAGAATATGAACGAATGTAATAGCATATCTTTATCTGCATATGCTTTAGCTTAAAAAGTATCTGCAGTTTTTTTTGTATCTGCATCTCTTTGTGCGGTTGTCTCTATAGATATCTAAGTTATTTATATGTTGTCAAATTATGCCATTCAGCTCTGGAAGGATTAGCTAATAAACAAAATTGAATTTTAAACAGATTCACCTGTCTTTATATATAGTTAAAATTGATCAGTGAATAAATCTTTTAGTTCAAAAGTATTTATAACTTTTATGCGTTTTTAAATAAATTATTTGCTCTTTTCAACAATCATTTTTAAATTTGGAACAAAGATCTGATATCTTTATCTACAAGAAGAGTATCTGTATCTGTTAGGTGAAGGTGTATCTTCAGTTCTACTAGTATCTGCATCTATATCTTCAAACTGCATTTGTCTTTTTACACAGGTATGTGAAATATATATAGTCAAATTATTATAGATATGCTATTTATCTTAATAGTTGCACCTGCTATTGTATGCAGTTAAAGCCGATGAACGAATGTATCTTTTGACTTAAAAGTATCTACAACTCTTGTGTGTATTTAAATAATTGAAAATGTAAATTATTTGCTGTCTTGAGCAAGCACTTTAAAACTAAATACAAATATCTGTAACTGGATATCTTTATCTGCAACAGTATCTGCATTTCGAGCTGTATCTGTATCTGCAGTTGTCTCTACACACACACACACACCTATGTATGTATGTTGTTCAGTCTGTGAGCTGCGGTCGCGACTTGCTGCGCTGCACAAATAAAGTTGGCTCATTAGGCGCAGCGTAAACAAATTCGATGCCATTGAAACCATCAGCCAGGCAACGAGCCAGTCAGTCCCTCACCTAGTCAGTCAGTCAGTCAGGCAGTTAGTCAGTCATTCTCTCAGTCAGTCAGTCAGTTATTCATTCAGTCAGTCAACCAGTTGGATAGTGGAAGAAAATGTGTAGCAATACAACACAGCAGTTGTTTGCTCAGATACATTTGCTGCCGTCGAAGTTGTTGCGACAAAGTTTTTTAACCTTTTCCAAACTGAGAGGGAGAGGGAGAGAAAGTAGAAAGAGAGGGCATACGCTTCTTCCTTGTAGCGCCAGGGCGTAATCGTAAACTGAACTGAACCCCAAGCTCAGAGGTAAACGTGAGCTGAGCTGAGAGATAAGAGCACAACCTTTATTTTTTCTTTTTTTCCTTTTTGGGCTGCTTGAAAATCGCATTTTGATTTGTATTCCGTATTCCGTATTTGATCAGAGTTACGACTGTCACATTTACCGTATTTATATTTGAACTGCATTTTGTAATTATTTGTTTTGTAAATTCAATTGCCAGATAATGATGACGCTGCTGCCGTTGTTGCTGCTTCTGCTGCTGATATCCTGAAGTCTTCGTCGCTGTCCCTATTTAGATATCAATATTTTATTTTCGGTTAGGCTCTGTTTATCTTCTTGTGTGTGCTCATAATTTATTATCTCTGTTCTGTTCAGTTTTTTTTTTCTCACTCTTCTTGAGTTGTCCTCTCGCTCAACTCTCACTCTCTCTCTTGACTTTGACGTCTATTATGATGGATTAATTTTCAATTATTAAAACCTCTGTCGCTCTGTCACTATGTCGCTGTCCAAGCTGCTTATCGAGCCAATAGCTGGGCAACTAGTTGAGCTCCATTGTCGCCTTATCTTTTTCTTCTTTCGTCCATCGCCAATAATCAATTTTCAATTAATTCAAAGCGCATATCAGTTTCAAGACCCCGTTTCGTCTTTCGTCTTTTTTTTCGGGTCTTTAATCAGCTGCGATAACGTCAGGTTGGTTTAGCCTTTTTTTTTTGTTTTTGTTGGAAAAAACGAAAAAATTATAGAAATTTGTTTAAAGCCATTTAAATTGCACTTTAAGCGTCGTTGTGTCACTTCAGCCACAATCTAATCGCCGTCTGCGATTTAATTTATATAATCAGCTTGTTTTCATAATTAAAAAATATTAAAATTGTTTATTATACACGGCCCATTCCCATTCCGATTCCCATCCCCCCTAAATGCCATTGATAACGAGCTAGCAAGCATTTCATCTGCTGCCCATTTGGAGTTTCATTTGACGTCGGGTTTCGAGCTGTCGATGTTTTATGGCCACCATTCGGTCAGTTTGATTGGTTTGTGGTCGCCACCAGAAGCCACCACAAATACAATCCCCAACCACATACTTGTGCTATGCTTTAGGCCGCCTTATCGGTCCTCCACTTTGTGGCACTCTAATTGAAATTGCATTGAATTTGATTGATTTGCTCATAAATGTGAAATAGTCGTGGCGCATTTCTTAGCTCCCATTGTTTGTTAATCGGTTTACTATTTGTTGGGTTATGTGGGCTATAGATTTGTTGCCTCCTCAAGTGGCCAGAGGGTCATTTCTCAATCGACCCCGATAGGCATAGAAAACCCGAAATAAAAACGAAAAACGAAAAATAAAGCGATAAATTAGCAGGAAATTAAGTACGTTTATCTTCTTTTTTTTAGAATAATAAGATAATTGTAATAAATAGTATTCAATGGAATAAGCTGTAATCAAATTATAACCAAAACATCCGCTTTGCTTTCCAGATATTGCGTATACGTCATGTGTTTCCCACGTTCTTAATTAGCTCGCTCAATGCGAAATGTATGTCTGTACAAATAGCTGCCAAAGTTTTTCGAAAACATTTAGCAATGTCAACAGCATCGGGCGCCTCTTCAACCACACATCAAAAAACCACAAGTAAGAGTCGAGTGTGCCCGACTGTGAGATACCCGCTACCCATTTTGAATATAAGCAAAACAGTGCGGTTTTAATTTGAAAATATAACAAATTAATATACCAAAAAAATGCTAAAAATGCACCTTATGTACATGTAAAATACTGTAACGCGCAAATTTCAAAACATTCCAAATTAATACACCGCAAATATACTAAAAATATGTCAAATGCAATATTTGGTATATTAATATAGTGCGACATTTTGAACAAATGAAAACGTTGCAGTATTAATTTGAAAATATGTAAAAACACCGCAAATATTCCGCAAATATATCGCAAATATACTAAAAATATACCGAATGTTACATTTGATTATTGACTTACGTACTTCATTTTTAATGAAAGCAAAACAATGCGGTATTAATTTTAAAATATACCAATTTAATATACCACAACAATACTAAAAATATATCAAGCGCTATATTTGGTATATTGAGTATGACAATATGGCACCATATAAAAGTATTTCTGAAATCTGAAACTATTTTTTTTATCTGATTGAAACCAAATTTGCAGAAATCATAAATATTATTATATTATATGTATGTATGTACCAAAAAATGTGACTCTAGTTTCAAAAGTACGTTTTGTTATTGGATTTTTATTGATTTGCGGTGGTGGAAGTGGGCGTAGCAAAAATTCGAAACAAACTTGATCTGCGTGCTAACAAGTGCTGTCGAAAATTATAGCTCTATCTCTTATAGTATCTGAGATCTAGGACTTCAAACGGACAGACGGAGAGACAGACGGACATCTTGAAGATGATGAAGAATATATATACTTTATAGGCAGGAGATGCCTTCTTCTGCCTGTTACATACATTTCCTGCCACCATAAATTTATAATACCCTTCTACCCTATAAATACCGAGTATAAAAAGCTGCGCATTAATCTCCATTAAAAGGGAATTTCAATGGAAAAAAAATGTGGCGCCAGTGGTTGTCAAATTTGGTGGCTTAAAAGTGGAAACCTGAATCTGAAGCTACCGCACTTACGCGTACTTTGCTTGTACTTTTGTACATTTGCAATAATTCGAAGGCAAACAAATGCCAAAAATGCTTAGAGAAAACTGATTTCAAGCCGCGCCCCCAAAAAAGGCCCCCCAAAGACACAGACTCTGACTCCGACTCCGGCTCCGACGCCAGACGACAGCGAAGTTATCGACGCCACAGAGCAAACATTTTAGTCGCCCAAAAACGCTAATGGGTAAACAGAGCTGCGGATGATGCGGTGAAGATCCAAAGGCTGCGACAAAGTTCGAGCTTCGAAGTCGCGAGTCGCGAGTCGTGCGCGTCTCGTGCTTATGGAAAACTATCGCACGGAAATGGGCACTTCAAGTTCCTCTATAAAGTTGTGTGGCAAATCGCGTGATTAGCCTTAATAATATGTTAGATTGGTTTTCCCTAGATAAGCAACCAAGTCCAGTAGAAATATTTGATTTATCAATTTGCTACACTTGCCTATCAAGATGTATTAAGCTCTAATCATAGACGTTGATTTACCAGGCAGCCTCGTTATAAATAACACATTACGAATCGTCGAGTCGTATAACATATAATTGTTGTACTTATTATTATTATTATTATTGGCAACCATTCAATATATCAAGGCTGCTCAAATCGGTTTTCAATAACCTCAAATATTCCGTTTTTGATTTGTGAACAATACACAGCAACAAAATATTATTATTTATTTATATATTATTCATATTTTATATTTATATTAATATTTTTTCATTTTATTGTATATACTTTGCAAATAATATGGAATATTAAAACTAAAAGTAACAATGCTTATTAATTTTAATACTAGCAACTAAAAGGGGTTTTAACTGAGTATAAACTTTAAAATAAATTCATCTAAATGTTGGAATTAATAATAATATTCAAACTTACATTATTCCAAGAGAATTTTATTCTGTTCATATTTTAGGAATTTATTCATTATTTATTTTATAGGAATTTTATAATAATCATATTCTCACCATTTTATTAGAAATTTAGTGTTTTAAATTTAAGTATTAATTATATATTTTAACCCTTTTTTTGTGTTTAAAAATTAAGAATAAATTCTACATTTTCTAAAGATTCTTCTTAATAATTTTTATTTCAAATTGAAGAATCAATTTTGTATTAAAGAATGTGATGAAATGTGCTACATTTTAAATTTAGGAATTGACATTTTTTGTACAATTTTATAGAAAATCAAAGATTACAAACTTAACAATCAATTTAATATATTTTTTTTTAATTTTATGGGATTTTAACTTCATGAATCATAAATATAAATATAATATTTAAAATATGTGTAAATCAATGAAAAGCACAAGTTCACAATAGAAATTTAATTTGTATTTTATTGCTAAGCAAATATTTTATTACATCATTCAAATTCAAGAATCCTATAGTTTTGTTAAAGTACATTCTCGAAAATGTTGTGCTTAATATAATATTAAACAATAAATTCTATATTTTTAAAGAATTTTATCGCAAATCTCTTTCGCCTACTTTTAAGTACAAAAAACTAATTAAACTTAATCGTTAGACTTTACAATGTGTGGGGAAAGCGGGGAGGCGCGGAAGTCCTTGTGGTTGAATGGGATGACAAATCTGTTTACTGTTTACCTACATATTTGCCAATTAGTTGTAGCACTTCTCTATCGCTCAGTATCAGCTCAGTGATAGGAAGTATCTCTGGGCAATTCTCGAAATATGTGTGTCGAACGCATTCATCGTGATTCAATTGTAATGAAATTATATGCTATACTATATACGTTATTTTTTTTTTGTCATTTTATTGCTTCCTTATAGACATTGTGTCACCGTTGATTAGCCGGCTGAGCAACTCTAACAACTAACTGACTGATGATGAATGACATTGATACGACAAGCTCTAGTTATTACTAAGGGCATTTAGCTTTTGACGTCAGCCAAAGTCCAAAAGATATTGTATCTTCCGGTTAATCATAATGTATTTGAAATTCGCGGGCTCAGTTCCTTGTTTGAATTCGATTGAAAAAAAAGGAGGGTCAGTTGTTAATAATAGATATGTTACCCAGCCAGCATTACTTTCACACTGTTATTCAATGACAAGTTCCATGACGCCCCACAACTCGATGATCGGGGGTTGAGTCACCGATATTTGGCATATCATTTCGGCATACGGTCAATGGCTTGCGTCAATAAAGTGCTCATTAATGGCCATTATCGCCACTGCCACTGCTTTTGCTTTGCTTTTGCTTTTGCTTCTGCTGCTGCCATTTGCACAACAAAGCGAATCTTTAACCCAAGCCGACCAAGTTTAAGTCACAAACTTCAGTCTGAGTTTTGAGCTAACATAAAAGCTGCACAGTGAGAAAAAAGTGACCTATAAAATTAACATTATTTAAAATTATTTTTTACTTGTGATTATCTCTTTTGATTCTTGTATTTATTTATATTTTCTAGTGCTTTCTATTTTTTTTTGATATTTGTATTTATTTATATTTTCTAGTGCTTTCTAGTTCAACAAGTTTAAGCTTATTAATTTTGACATTAGTCATAGTCCATATTTTTCACATCAAGCATTACCTTTTTAAATTATAAATTATACATGGTTTTTTATTTATAAACTTATCAGACAGCTAACACTACATAATAAATATTGATAGCAATGGCTGCCTTCGACTAGTTCTAAATTTAAATCATTCAAATAGCAGTGCATACTTGTGTATATAAATCCCATTCTTATTTAACCTTCACGTGATTATTCGCTTATTAGCTTCAGATTAAATTCAAATTCCCAATCATAAATCAAAGCAAATCTCACTTTTGAAAATTTTTTGTGCATTTATTTTGTTTTTATTTCGGTTGAATAAAGTTGTTTAAAACTCTATTTCTACGAAATTATCCATTCATCATTATAAAGCTTTACTTAGTACTATAACTAAAAATTCTATTATTATTTTAAGTTTCATCATTATCAACTGTAGATACAGATAGAAATCTCGAATTCCTAATTAAATTATATTTATTCTTAATTTTGAAAAAGATCTAATTATATTTTTAACTGTCAGAATCTATCCTATTTTAATTTAATTCTATTTTATGAGCTTTATCTACAGATAATCAGGAGTGACCCAGAAATCGCCATTGGAATGCATTTCGCTCAATAATTTCAACAATGCCACAGAAATTGCAACATTTTTAAGGTTTTAAGGAATTTTACCAATCATTTCGAACTGTTCTTAGCTGTAACTTTGACTAATATAATTCCCCTTGCTTTTTATACGATTTTGTTCGATTTAATTGGATTACATTTTTTTCTTTTTAAATTTCACAAGTATGAAATTAAATAAATTACATTATTTCATAATTTTAAAAGTTATTTTCATTTATTTTCTAGCTAACATATAATAATTACATTAAATGATTTACATTTTTCTATATTCTTCAGTTATATTCTAACAATTATTTTTATGTTATTAGTATTTCATTGTCAATATCCGTTTCTAAAATAAAACGCTCAAGATCAATTTAGTTTTAAATATATATAATGAGCTTATATTTTCATGCACAGACAAAGGCAGAGTGATTATTAAGTGTGATCAAGTAAATGACAAAGTAAAGGATAACTAAAACTTAATACCGTCACGTTTGTTATGCTATTTATGATATAAATAATATATGTGCACATTTACATATAAAACATTATTATAGCTCCATATATTCTATTTATTTATTTTAACTTTAAATTCAAGAAAGATTTCTTGGATCCATACTTAAATAGTTTTTATTCCTTAATCATTTTCATACAATGTTAAATAGCAATAAGTAGTATCAAAAATGTTATAATAACCAAAGAGGTATAAGAGTTAGAGAAAGCCACGTTTAATTTGAAAAAAAAATTATATAAATTGACAATTAAGCTTAAGGCCTTCAAGCACTGACTGCTTTAGTAATAGTGTTATTATTAATTTTCATTATATCTAACATTTTGAAATAAATAAATAATAAATTGCCAATCAATTCAAAAATAGGATTTTTTTTATGGCTTGATATTAAATCTATGAAGAGCGATTTGAATTTAGTGAAATCACTTAGCAATTCACAATTTCTCGCTGTGTGCCAACCCATCGAAAGCCGACCAAAAGTATTGACTTTAAACGGTAGCTCAACAGTGGCTAATGGTCATAATTAAACTTGGCTTATTTGCATAACTGAAGTGAAGGGCTAAGAGCAGGCAGTCAGGCAACAACTTCAACTACCATGGCCACCATTTTGTGTAGAGGAAAGAAAGTGTCTAAAATTGAGTTGGCAATACTTTTGCAGTTAGTTCCCTGACTAGCCTCGGGTTGCAAAGCCTTTTAAAGTTTTTTGCACTTGCATAAGACGCGGCGACATGGTCTTAATTTACAACTAATTGTCATATGACCAAAGCGACTATATCAATGGCTGTAATTTATATACAAGTAGAATGTGAAATCTCGGGGGATTTATTGCTCGGCACATGTGTGTGTGATTGCAGTTATAAGTTATAAGTTGCGACGAAGGCGCAGTCGAAACAGATCCCTTTGCCTTTGGCCTATCTAATTGCATGCTAACTGTACTTAAATATCTTTATAATTGACGCCAGTGGGTGTCGTAAAATGCATCGCAGCGTAATACGGGTAGTAAGTACTCACATACATACATACATAGTTCATGTCCATGTGTTTGACTAAGCTTACACAGAGGAGGGGGGAGTGAGTGAGGGGTGAAGGAACCTCACCACCCGCAATAAAAAGCATTTATGTTATTTGTCAAGTTTATCGCAGCGAAGTGAAGCGACATCGATGTGGATACGAATATGACTTCTATGGCCAACCACTGTGCCTAATTAAACCCCAAGCAAGTAGTCGATGAGGTGGAGAAGGTGGGGGAGGAGTAGGTGGAGGAGGAGGTGTTGCTTTATCGACATGTAACGATCGCTTGAATGTTGCGTTTATGATTTTCAAATACCAGTAGCTTGACTTTCTGCTTCTGCCTCTGCCTCTGCTCATGTCGTATATTTCAGATTGACTCTTTTTATTTATTTCTATATTTGATTTCTATATTTCGATAGCTGCCGCCGCAATTGTGCTTTAAATTTATGGAACCAAAACTCAGGAGAGAGAGAGGAGGAGAACTCAGGGGGGAAGAGAGGGAAATGCTTTACGATGGTGCATTTGCAGTGGTGTTCAAGCTAACCGCCTAAAGTGATTGTGATTGAGATTGAGATTGTGATTGCAATGCATGCACGGTAAACAGCGTATTCAAAAGCACAAGACGTCAAACACAAACATCCGATCGACGAAGATGTCTTCATGAAGAAGGCTGTAAGGGAAAGAGAGTGTGCGCGACTTTGAAATACCCAATAAAATTGTTTGCTTACATTTATTTATAGAAACTTCTCTTGGAGATTTAACATGTTGAAAAGAAGATCGCAATTCCTGATTTTGAGAGCTTTTCAATCTTAAAAAAATCTTGTAATCGAAATTTCAGATTGAAAAAATTTTAAAACAATATTTAGCTGTTAAATTTCCTTTTAAGATTTATAAAATCTTATTTTAAGAATAAAATCTTGCTTCTGAAATCGTTTATTCTATTATTCTATACATAAAGAATAAAATGATCTTCTAAAAGCTGGAATGAAAATGTTGAGTTAAAAAGTTTTTGATTTAAAAAAAAATCTTGAAACAAGAATTCTAGTTTGAAAAACTCTTAAACCAAATGTTTAATTTGCCTGGTAAGATAAAATGAATTTTATTTTGAAATCGTGCTTCAAGAATCTTTTATTCTGTACGAAAAGAAAAAATTATCTTCTAAAAACTGAAATTAAAATCTTGAGCTGAAAAGTTTTCAAGGTTAAAAAAAAATTAATACCAAAAATTAAAAATGTTAAATTTGCATTTAACGATTGAAACTAAAATCTTTCTTCTATAATCTCTTATTCTATACAGAGTGAAAACATTACCTTTTAAAAACTAGAATTAAAGTCTTGAGTTAACAACTTTTCGATCTGAAAAACATATCTTTGGAATAAAATTCCATATTAAAAAATTCTTAAGGCAAGATTCTTAGCAGTGTTAAATGGTTTCAAGTTAATATGTTTTGTTTTGCTTTTACTTTTATTCTTGAAGAATTTTAGATATTACAATGAAAAATATCTTTAAAAATTAAATTCTTTTAAGTTTACGATGCATTATTTTATATAAATCCAATTCATGTTAACTCAAAAATTGGAAATTATAAAAAATTTCTTTCATAAGCTTATTGCCAAATATATCTTCTTTTTCTACTACCTGTTGCACTCACTGATCATACCCTTCCACACTTTCAAGTCAAGTAGTCTCTAACAAGGCCAAGTCGACAAACAGAAGCCAAATGAGCTTGTCTCTCTCTCATCGCTGAAGCCATCGCATGGCCGGAAACTGTCTGGTGACGATGTCGACTTCGTCGGCTTCTGCGGTCTCTAATCAAAGCCAAGTGCAACTGCTTGAGCTGCAACTGTAGGGCCTGTGACGGTGTCGATCAAACGCGGCCGAATCGATTCTTTGGGTCAAACACAAAGAGAGAGAACGATGCGATGCGATGCGAAGCGTTGCCTTAATCCAAAGTGGCTACTGAGTTGCCTAGTTGCAGGTACTCATTCTTGCAAAAGTGCAAACACTTCTTATGGCATTTGGTCAACAACACTTTGCTTCGCCAGCTACTGATCTCTCTCAGTCTCTCTCTCTCTCTTTCTCTCTGTTTCTCATCCATCGAAACTTCACGCAGCTCATATTGCTGCTGTCAATCTCCTGTGGCAAATAAACTCGAGTGTCTCGATATGCAAATAACCAAATATTTACTCTCCGCTTATTAAGTGAGTAACAGCGGTCAGCGACTGAGCATCAACAGCAACAGCAACAACAACAACAGCAACAGCAGCGTTCTTCTTCACACTGAGTCATTCAGCTGTGCATTGCAAATTGTTTGCTTTGCCTGTTTAATCGCTTTAATGGCTAGGCAATTAACATTTTTTTCAACCAAAGTGGCAGCCACAAAATTACTAAAATCATAAAAACAAAACGACTAGCTTACAAGTGTACAAAATGTTGCGAAACATTTCAATTTAAACACGCGCGTTGAATTTTCAAATTTCAACTGTTTTAGTAGCGCCATCTATGGCTCGAATTTTGCTGCTCTCTGCGAAAGCTAACAACACTAGCAACTGAAACATCAGTGATGCCACTTGAGATATTTACAGCTAGGTTTTACGGAAATCAGCTAAGTTCCCTGATTCGAATACAAAAACACGAAATTTTCTTAGAAAACACCCCATTTTATTCGTTTTTTTAAGCATTTCATGGAAATATGCACTAAACTCAATATGTCACAATAATGCAGCTATAACTTTACCCATTCATTCTTCATTACAATAAATATACAAGTATCGTAATTATTAAAACTGCACTGACGCCAATTAGGCTGACTGGTGTGTACAGAGCTAACATTTATAAAATGTTATTTAAACAACTACTCTTGTTACCACACACTTAATTAGTCGCCTTATTGGTCAGGGCGCTTACAAACTAAACAATTGCAGGTGGGACACACGGCGATTCAGCATCAGACAACAGCAACAACGACAGTGACAATAACATCAAGGCATTTGTTGTTATTGTTGTTTTTGCTCCACATCCAAACTGCTGCCGTGGCCAATTTTGTGTGCTTGCTTTACTCCTTGGACGCCATGTGACCGACCAGATTGCTTGTGATTTTCTCAATTTTCTTCAGATCGGGCATGTTCTCCGCCTTGTATTGTACGCACTGCAATGTAAACAATAATGTTAATAATACACGTTTTTAATCAATTTGCACACTTCGTACCTTGACATTGTCCGTCATTTTGAGCAGTATGTGACCCTTGGAGTGCACGTATTTCATTGTATATCGGCAATTTTGTGGATTCGCCATATACATATTCTCGGCAGCGATTTCAAAATCTTCCCAGTTCTTCACATAGACCATGATGATGATATTCGAAGTTTCTAAATGCAAAATACGAAACTCAGCTGCGAAAGCAAAATGCAACAACGTAAACGTCAAAAGACAGTG
The DNA here is from genome assembly GCF_023558435.1 of Drosophila sulfurigaster albostrigata. Classification (NCBI taxonomy): domain Eukaryota; kingdom Metazoa; phylum Arthropoda; class Insecta; order Diptera; family Drosophilidae; genus Drosophila; species Drosophila sulfurigaster. Next base: position 47,134,869 of record NC_084883.1, read on the forward strand.
TGACCGTTTTTAATTGTCTAATATACTATTTGCTACTAATACAAAAAACATACCGCTTCCGCAATGAAAATGCAATCTGGTTACACTGGGAAGAACTCCGAGAGTAGCTTCTGATAGTCTTTTCTCGTTTTTTAATACTGGCCGGTGACAAAATTGCTTATTTAATATTTGACTTTATAAGAAACAGCTAATAGTAAAATTTGCTATTCTACAATCAAAATTTTCACAAGCCTGCTGTATAAGTTAAAAAGAGCATTTAAATTGTTAAGAAAGTCTTTTAAGTTGGCAGCAGAAACCCATTCAAATAACTGCGCCTTCATTGAGTGAGCTCCCCGTTCTCAACAAAGTAAGACCCAACATGCAGTTGCGGATGTAGTAGTTCTAGTATATTTATCGACAATAAAAAATAAATCTTAAAATTGGAAATGCGGTCACGCTGCAGTCATTCTCTCATTCATCATGAAAATCGTTCGGTCGCCAGCAATTTTCCCAATATTTATGCCAAAAATGTGTTAAAAACAAAGTGTTTGTTTGTTATAAATAGTGCATAAGCTTGTGCTATGGCAGTGCGGTCATGTCATAAAAATTAAATGCACATGCAATACGTGGTGGGAATTGCGAAAAACGTAAAACGAAAAAATGAAATCTAGTCAAAAATACGTCGCAAATGGAGGGGGAAAGAGGATGATGATGGATGGCCAAACATAGCCACAGAGCGAAAAACGCAAATAAGTGACACGCAGAGCAAGATAATGCAATTGTATTTGTAAATAAGCAAGACAAATTAATATACAAAAATATATTCATTGACACTACCATACACACATACGGTGAAAGAGAGAAAGAGATCAAAAATCTAAACGAACTGCACTTGTGTATTACTTGTGAGTGTGTGTGGGCGCATCTCACACACACAATAGCTGGTGTTATTAAGTTGTTGTTGTTTTTGGGGTTGAAAGCTGCATAACGCGTGACGTGTGAGTGTGTGTGTGTTTTTGGTAGTGTCTCTATACAACCCCCTTTAAAGTGTCGCACACGTTACAAGTTACAAGTGCCACCTCACACCCACAAATGCGTAATTAGGAAATCGACTCGAGACGAAACAGAAGCCACAAGAGACTCAAAAGAGAGACAACAACTGAACACCAAAAACACCCAAAATGATGGACAACGATGACACAATGCTCAATAACTGTGGTCCACAGTCGGGCGCCGAGACCGTTTATGGCACCGAGGACAACAATATGGTCATGTCGGAGAAGGTACGTTATGTTACGATATGCTTGCTATAATAAACCATATGATTCAACTCACAGTAACGGTTCATTTGCTGATAAGGGGACAATCATATCTATATTGTGTTGTTGTTTCTTATAATTGAAAGCATTTTTGCCCCAGCAGGAAGTGTTATAATCGCAGTTCATGTCTGCACTCTGTCTCTTAAGCTATCTCATTCCTTATTCGCTCTCTCGCTCACTCTTTCTCCCAGTCGCCTTGGCTTGTTTATTATGCATCAGCTGACCACAGCCCAAGTCATTGACATTCAAAATACTTGACCAAAAAGGAGTTCAAAAATAGCGAGACATGCAGACACCGCAAAAGAGCAACAGAGAGCGCGAGAGAGAGAGCGAGAGCAAGAATGAGTACGAAGCATAGAAATCAATAAAGAGTCAGTTGCCATAATGTAATGTCGCCTCACGCAATTCCCTTTTCCTTCTTCTTCTTCTTGTTTTACTGCTTCTATGACCAGTTTATTTTTATGTGCATTTCGTCCCCCCCTTTTTTACCCTCCGACCGACGTTTGCCATTTTTCTGGCAATCAAAGCAGCGTCATTGATTTTTGCACTTTATCAGCTTCGTCGCAGGGCTTTTTTAATCGCCATCCATGCAAATGAGCTCATCGACCGACTAAATGAACGACAACGACAAGAACCCTTTAGACATAGACACATGCTTTACTAACCTTATTGACTACCTGTTAATTGTGTTAATGCCCCTCCCAGTTCTACTGCTCCGTTCAGTTCCTCCCCCAACTCGGCTCAACTCAATTTAACTCATTCAAGCGACTCCGTCACAGATGTGACGCATAAGCTTGCAAACATTTGCAGCTGAGCAGTAAAACTGGTTTTAACATTTCAGCAACTTCACATGCTCTAGTTGGGTAGTGGGGTATATTAGTTTAGTGTTAATTGTAAATAAATGTTTAAGTCTCGAGAAAGTATCGAACACGTTTATTTCAGACTGCAAAGAGAACCCATTATAAGAATAATTGTATAGCTATAAAATCGATATTTCAAATAATTTCAAACATTTTCATTACAATAGTAATAATCATATACATTACTTCTTCAATTATTTGAAAAAGTTTGTTGTTTAAGTGAAAAAGGTTCGTAATTATCAGAAACCTTATGACACGGGATTACATAAAGATTGCATTAATATTTTGAAGTCAAATTGTGACAATTGTGATGATTATGTATAGAAAAACTATCAATAACTATAGCAATAACATACTGATTGCTTACTTAGAATACATTTTTCTTCAAAATTCCGGGAATTACAAAAAATCGCTCAATCTATTAAAAAAGGAATAAGTGCATTATCCCTTAAAGAAAAAACAATAATTTAGGCTTAAAGTTTATTAAGCGAAGACAATTTTTGAACCTCGAAAATTGCTGTTCATATTAACTCATACAAAAGAAAAGAGTCATTTGTAATCCATCCTGTAGCTGTCTTACATATCACTAAAAACGGGAAGCGGGTATTTTATAGTCAAACCCTCTTAAGCAGCTTTATCACTTGTCTATGCATGATTTGCTGCTGGCCTTATAAGTCGATGTTGTGTGGATCGAAGTCTAGCCTTGAGTAAGACATTACTTTGGGGGCTTCTAAAATGCGGAAAGAGAGTCACGACTGATTGAATTTAAAACATTTCCAATTCAATTATGATTTTTATATTATTTCTTATATGTGCTTAAACTAAATTTAATTTTAACTCTAGTACTAAAACTTTTTTTTAATTTTTTATATTCAATGCCATTTCATCCATTCCTCATTTATTCATTGCACTATGTGGGATTCAACCTGATTTATTTTGTGTTTTATATTAATTTTTAAATGTAAATTAAAATACCAATTTTTTGTTGTTAATTTTTGGTTTTTTATGTGTCCTTTTCTCTTCTTTTTCTTTCTCTTTCAGAATGAACAGGTTGTCAGCATCGTGAGTTCAAAATTTTGTTGGTGGTTTTTTTTTTGTAATTATTGTTGTCACTCACTTTATTCGTTTCCCTTCTAATTGCACGATATTTAAATTTAAAATTTGTTTATTTTGTTTGTGTATAACTTCTACTCTCCTAATTTGTTACGCATCTTGTTTTTGTTTTTTTCTACCTAACAAAATGGCATGGGAAGTTTTTAACTTTGACCTTTCAGCTTTCCCATCTCCTCCTCTATCTTACTTAACTTAGCTATATACTTTTTTTTGGAAACATCTCTTGTTGTTGGCAACGCATGACTTGCGTTTTCATTGGGCCACAATTTCGAGCGCTTTCATTTACAATTTCATTCATGAAAATAATAATAAAAACAAAAGCAGCCGCATACCGCGAATACGATACTTGGCATTTAATTAAGCCATTAAAGTGCGCCCATCTTTCTCTAGCTCTGTCTCTAACACACTCTCTATCTTTCTCTCTCTCTCTCTTTTTGTCTTGTTGTTGTTGTTGTGACTGTCTCAATTGCAAACGTTTTGAAACTGATGCCACCCACAAAAATTTAACACTTCAGGTGCAGCAGCTGGCGGGTAGCATTTATCAGGAGTTCGAGCGAATGATCAATCGCTACGATGAGGATGTGGTGAAGAACCTGATGCCGTTGCTGGTGAACGTGCTGGAGTGCCTGGATGCCTCCTATCGCATCAATCAGGAGCAGGACGTTGAGGTGGAGCTGCTGCGCGAGGACAACGAACAGCTTGTCACACAATATGAGCGAGAGAAAAGTGCTCGCAAACAGTCGGAGCAAAAGGTGAGTCGAAGTTGAATTAATTCGAAGTCAGAAGTTAAACCTTTCTCTGTGCAGCTGCTGGAGGCTGAGGACTTGGCCGAGCAGGAGAACAAGGAGCTGGCCAGCCGCCTGGAGTCGCTGGAGAGCATTGTGCGCATGCTGGAGCTGAAGCACAAGAACAGCGTGGAGCATGCCAGCCGCCTGGAGGAGCGTGAGACAGACCTCAAGAAGGTGAGCAGTAATCATAGACAATTCATTGAACTTTACTCATTTAAAAAATGTTCTCCTTTTCAGGAATATGCCAGGCTGCATGAACGATACACGGAGCTATTCAAGAACCATGTGGATTACATGGAGCGCACAAAGATGCTAATGGGCTCAACGCATTCACAGATGAGCACAGCCTCCGATCGCATGGAAGTGAGTCGAGCACGTCTCAATCCAGTCGCACGCAGCTCGGGTCCCGTTTCCTATGGCTTTGCCTCGCTGGAGAACTCGGTGATGCTCGACACGGAGACGATTTGCAGTGTCGGCAGTCAGTCGGATGACTCGGGTCCGCCTTCGTTGCAGAATGAGCTCGACAATTTGGCTGGCACTGTAGAGCGAGGTGCAGCAACAGATGCGCTGCAGCAACAGCATCAAGCGACATCGCCACAGAGTCCCGACATCAGTCCCGTTGTGCCAAATGTGCCCGCAAATGGTAGGTGGAGACATCTAGAACTGATCTGGTTGATCCATTAGCTAACCTGTAACTGCAACTCGTACTAATTTTCCGACAATTTTCTACTTTCTTTTGTGTTTGTGTTAACTTCACTAAAAAAACAAAACCAAAAAACAAATCGAACCCACCAAAAAACTAAAAACAATTCCCCCAGTTGGTCGATCGACCACGAAGAAGGAGCAACGGTCGGACAATAACCTATACCAAGAGTTGTCCTTCCAGGATAATGAAGAGAGCGAAGAGAATGAGATTGTCACAGGTAAGAAGAGGTGGCTTCCAGCTGCCTGTTCTTCGCACGCGTTTGCCTTTTGAAATGTATCCCAATACTCAATTCAATGCCTTGTTTTCATCTCTCTTTTTTTTCCTCTCTCTCTGACTTGAATGCACAACAATACGATACACAATGCACCCAAAAACACACACAACTCAACTGAACTCAACTAAATCGGGAACTTGCGAATCTGCCTCAAACACACACACACTCTCTCTGTATGTCTTCTGTCTTCCTGTTGCAGGCAGCTGGGTACATCCCGGAGAGTACGCATCCTCAGGTAGGTACCACAACAAGAACAAGAACACAACACTCGATCAAGTTCAAGTCCGCGAACGCGATCGCGAACAACAACAAACTCCACCACCAACACCATATAATTCCTACATATATGGATTCATCTATATAACCTGTAAATACATCAAATATCATACGATTATCGACTGATCAATCAATCAACTGATTCGACTGAAATATGACATCGGAAAAAAGAAATTACTATTTATGTGATACTCTTATGTGTTGGAATTGATGTGCTCGAGAGAGATACTGTTGTCACAATTGCAAAACCTAATAAAAACTATCTTTATAATCAATTGACCTCTAATGAAAATTTCAATTTCTCTTTTTATGCCGAAACCTCTTAAACTTATTCTCTCAATATCAAATCCCATTTTCCCAAAACAACAAATCTTCTGTACAAAATACCCACAAAACACAAATCAAACCCAAAACACCGACATGCACAACAAAAAAAACAACAAATTTTTTATGATAATGAAGCAAACGACAACTATTTTGGTAAGTTCTGTAGTGTGATATAACTTTGATTTTCATACACACACATAGTAAATAGCTATAGTTCCCATATAGTTCATAAACTATCGTAGTCTTCTGTAAGTAGCGTCTCTATTTGAACTTTCTCTCTTCCACACATTGATCTTTACCTTTTACGTTTGGTGTCAGTGGGTGAGCTAGCCATATAATGGATATTGGGGTTAATCATAGTTTGGTTTTCAGTTGACATTATTATTTGTAGATCAGTTTTGTAAAATTTTTTGGTTCAGGTTTTTATCTTTGATTTCGATCTACATCAATTCTTGCGCAAACTTTAATTTAACTTTCCGTTTTTCGTTATTTCACTAATCTACTGACGTTCCGCATATAATCCACTTATGTTCCACATACGATCCACTTATGTTCCACATCAATATTACCCAAAAGCATGTCCTTTCCCTTCATTCATATTACCCTAATTTATTTCAATCTACTTACAATCCATACTTAATATCCACTTGCATTTTACATACACACATTTTAATTGGATTTCGTTTGTTCACAATTTACATTTTCGTTACAAACACTTTCAAATGATGCTAACGACATTCTGAATGCATTTGCAGGCATGGGCAAGGAGGTGGAGAACCTCATCATGGAGAACAATGAGCTGCTGGCAACCAAGTAAGTGTGACTAAACCAATCGACCCACTTGGCAATCAATCAATCAATCAAACGTTCATTCAACCGCACAGAAATGCACTCAACATTGTCAAGGACGATTTGATAGTCAAAGTGGATGAGCTGACGGGCGAAATTGAAATTGTGCGCGAAGAGCTGAACGCAATGCAACAGTCGAGAACGAAGCTGCGGCAACGCATAAGTGAGCTAGAGGACGAGCTGAAGAAGGTCAAGGAACAGGTGAAGCAACAAAGTAAGTTTGCAAGATTGTTTCGAATTCAAATATGCCCAGGATCTAATTCAATTTACGATTACAGACACCGAACAGGAGGAGAACGATGTGCCGTTGGCGCAACGCAAGCGCTTCACGCGTGTCGAGATGGCCATGGTGCTGATGGAGCGCAATCAGTACAAGGAGAGGCTGATGGAGCTGCAGGAGGCGGTGCGTCTCACGGAGATATTGCGCGCCTCGCGCACAGTCGACAACTTGGACAAGAAGTCGAAGCAAAGCATTTGGAAATATTTTAGCAATCTTTTTACGTAAGCTCGAATAATGAACTTGATATGTTTAGAAATGCTGATTGATTATTGCTCTGCACTTTTCAGCCCTTCCAATCGCCCGACGGAACGCGTTGCCGACGGGCTTGGAGGGGGGCCGATGTTTCGTCACACAGGCGGAGGAAGCCCTGCCCACAGCCATGGATCACCCAGCCGTGGAGGAAGCGACAATCGCCTTGCCCTAGCCGGTGCCCATCCGCCGCCGCATCCGGCCAGCGCCGGACTCGCCAATGCGCTAATCATGGCCAAGGACTATGCGGAGGAAGGCAGTTCGGAACGCATTAGCGCCCGGAGGCGTGAACAGTATCGTCAGCTGCGTGCCCATGTGCAAAAGGAGGACGGACGATTGCATGCCTATGGCTGGAGTCTGCCCATCAATAAGACCAATCAGGATGCGAATCCGAGTCGCCATTCTGGCGGTGTCCCAGTGCCCGTCTATTGTAATCCACTCGCAGAGGCATCGCCACACATGAAGGTCTTCTGCGCCGCGGGCGTCAATCTGCAGGGCGGCTTCACCAAGGATGGCCAATCGCTGATACCCGCCGACTCGCCGTATGCGCCACGCTCGACGCTCAAAATCGCTGAGATTACTAGTCCAACGGCCGAGCAAAGCGCCGAGGCGCTGGATCGCCAAATGGCGCGGGCCAGCCTCGAGACGTTGGAGCCGGAGACGCAGCTCAGTTCGTATGTTTGGATCTGCACAAGTACTCACGGTGCAAGCACTGTGAGTGTGGTGGATGCCAATCAGTCGGCAACTGTGTTGGATGCATTTCCCATCTGTGCATCGCATCTGCTCTGCATAGCGTCGGTTCAGGGTGCCATGGAGAGTGACTATGCGCTGCTGGAGCAATCGGAAGTGGTCAAGGCCGGTGAGATGCTGCAGCGACCGGGCGAAGGTGCCGAGTTGCTAGGCAAAGTGGAGTTTATACGCGTGCGTCCCAAAGCGGATCAGAACAGCAACAGCAAGCAGCACTCGCAGGAGGATGGCGATGACGCAGCGACAGCAGCAGCAGCCACAGCAGTTGCTGTGCCTGGCGTGGCTGAGGCCAAGGAGGCAACCGAGAAGTCCAATGAGCAATTGCCTGCGGTGGATGCTGCCGAACCTTTGGGCAATGTGGAGGCTATCAAGATACGTCAGGCGTTGCCTGGAGCACCGCAACGCTTGCCCAGCAACAGCAGCGAGAGCAACAATCAGGCGAACAACAACAACAACAGCAGCAACAGTTCGCAGTTTACGATCAAGTCGCTGAATCCCATACTGGGTACTAAGGAGCGTGATGAACCCGCCATGAGTTCGGTGGGACCGACAATGTGGCTGGGTGACCAGGAGGGTTGGCTGTATGTCCACAGCAGCGTGGGAAGGTGGCACGAGTGTCTGCACAAGGTGCTCTTGCCTGATGCGGTGCTGGCGATTGTGCATGTGGAGTCGCGTGTGGTTGTTGCGCTGGCCAATGCTCAGTTGGCTGTGTTTCGCCGCCAAACAGACGGCCAATGGGATCTGAATAGTTATCACCTGGTTACGCTCGGTGATCGCAATCATTCGATACGTTGCCTCTGCGTGGCTGGCGAGCGCATTTGGGCGGCGCATCGCAACAAGATCTTCATTGTTGATCCCATATCGCTCAACATTGTGCATTCGCTGGACGCACATCCGCGCAAGGAGAGCCAAGTGCGACAGATGGCAGCCACAGGCGCCGGCGTTTGGGTTTCCATACGGTAAGTCGATAGGATTTGCAATAAAAAGAAATAAATTCTTAAGCCCAGTCAGTTGCCAAGATGAAGAGAGAAGCCTAAATTAAAACAGAAGCCTGAATTCATAGTTGAGTTGATAAACATAAGATTCCCTTTCATAAAGCAAAAGATAGCTAGAAAGAGAGAAAGAGATTGAAATGGCAGAAGACAATTCCCAAGCAATCAAACTAAAACTTCAACGCACTATGGCATCATCTCCATCTTAACTACGAGTATAATATATCTTAACCCTTTAGTTTTCTGTCCTTATTGCCTTTTATCTTCGTTCTTAGTCTTTCTAAGTGCACAAAGGAAGTCTACAAATTATATGTGTTTGGTTTGAAGTTGAAAATGTGTGAGTTCGGTAGAAATAATAATTTTTGTAAAGAACGCGACTTAAAAAAATGTTTAGTTTTAATATTTCAAAACGTTTGTTGTTCGAAATAAAATTACAATCGTGTTGCTGATAGTCTGAAGGTCGCAAAGCACAAAACCCAGACCAATGAACAAGCTTTTGTTAGCTTTTATATCTATCTATCCAAAGTTGTTGTCCTCTAATTCTCAACCCGTACAAAAGCCAAATTTTTTGCCAGAACAAACCTTTACCTTTATTAAAAGAAAAGGAATTCAATAGTATATATTTGTTTTCTTTTTAATTTGAGCACAATTTTGTTATGCAAGCAAAAGCAAATAACTCCAAAAAGACTTAATATAAATTCTCCAGCTTTCTAAACAATTCACTTACTGGAAAATACAAATAAAAACCAATGTACAGACAACCACAAATTCAACTTATATTATTATTATAGTATTTTTATTAGTGTTGAATTATTTTATTATATATTGGAATGCAATGAGCCAGAGCAACTAAGGTCTTCATTTTATATTTTCACATTATATTATTATATATATATATATAATATAATATTTTATATATTGTTTTCTATATCATTTTCAGTCTGGACTCCACGCTGCGTCTGTACAACACACATACGTTTGAGCACAAGCAGGATGTGGACATTGAGCCATATGTGTCCAAGATGCTGGGCACTGGCAAGCTGGGCTTTAGCTTTGTGCGCATCACAGCGCTGATGGTGTCCTGCAATCGCCTTTGGATCGGCACCAGCAATGGTGTCATCATCTCTGTACCGCTTGCCGAGGCGCAACAAAAGTCATGTGAGTCTTAAGTTTAACTCTATATTTATTCAATTACCAATCTAATACTCTTTCTCTCCTCAGCTGATCCCCATGGCCAAATGCCATTGTGCTGCATGGCCAATGCTCAACTGTCCTTCCACGGTCATCGCGATGCGGTCAAGTTCTTTGTGTCGGTGCCGATGCTGCAGCAACCGAATGGCAGCACGCTAACCTTTAGCAACAAACGTCCCGATATGTTGGTCATGTGCGGCGGCGAGGGTTACATCGATTTTCGCATAAGTAAGTGGAGTCAACGGCCGTGCAAGCTCTAGCTTACCCAGAACAGAGATCAGATCAGATCTCTAAAAAAGTAAAGCCGCCAAAACGCGACCAGCTTTCTACTACACACAAACATATAATGTGCAAATGCAAATTGTATAATCGTTCCATATTCCTCCTGCAGGACATGATAAATTCGATGCTAGTGATAATGCAGCGCATTTGATAGTTTGGAAAGTCGATACGTAAGCCTTTTGCATTTTTTTGATTTTGACTTTTTGTTTTTGATTTCGATTTTGCGTTCTGTATCTTTTGATTTGCATCGATTACTTTTTTGATTTATTTGCTTCGTTTTGTAAACGTTTTTTATTATTCGTAATCGCATTCGTATTCGTTGATTTAATCGCATTTTTCTTTTGTTGTTTAACCTGCCGACGGCCGAGCGTAGTACCTTCAATTTGTAGTGCTCAGCTTCGGCTCAGCGCCTCCGTGGACGCCTTTCTCTTGTAGCTTGTAGCTAGGCACAAGTTCAAATTGGAATGCAGCATTTTAACTGAGCCCCGAGTGCCGTGACCTGTGTTGTGACCTGATTCAGTACCCGAACCCCCCTTAAGGTTTATGCGAATACTTTATGTTCAATGTTTTATTTTCGTTCTGTTGCAAATTTTGACATCACTTTTCTGTATATGTTCTGTGCACCTTATCACGTTCTTATCAGTTCCAAAATCCACCAAAAATCCACACACTGGTCACACGTGGTGTCCTTGTAAAATGTCCTACTCGAACCGAAGGAACAATTATATAAAAAATATATCTCCGATCTTGTGTATATAAATGAATTCTAATTCTAATTCTAATTCTGTGCCATATTTCTATTGATCTAGTTTTCAACTCGGAGCAAAGGCAAAAGCTTAAGCCAAAGTCTCACACTTTTACTTAAACGCGGTGTTTAACTTATTATTATGGTATTAGTTCTTGATCTTTTTGCTTTTTATTTTAACAGCTCTATTTTATTTTAATTTAATATTCTTTATTATCTTTTAAATTGTAAAGAAATCTTGGCTTACTTACAAACTACCAAACAATACGCGCACTTTCAGTTTAAAAGAACAAAACAAAAATAATACTAATCTAAAACTAAAAAAAAAATACTCCAAGTAGCTTTGCAGCAAACTAAAATAATAGATTAAACAATAATAATTATAATCTTCCAATGCTTTTCTGTAATATACTATATGAGAAATCTTTCATGATCCTTTGTAGTTGTGTTTCGCTGCAGCACTAACTATGTGTAAATAGTGCATAATTAATTATGATCAATGATTGCTAATGATATTTTACCGCATTTTACAGATGACAATGACATGGAGAACAGTATTCAACTGGAACCAAATCAAACGATCGAAAATCGAGGCGATAAGAGTTATTTAATTGTGTGGCATGTTAGTCAACGTTAAATCTAATTAACAATTATACCCGGTACACATTTCCGATACCATAAAGTATATATATTCCTGATCTAAGTCTGTCCGACAGTTAATACTCCTAAAAATTGAGTTACCAGCGTTTTTCTTTTAAATATTTCAAGAAAATTTCTTTACGATTGAAAATTGTATCGAGTACCGGGTATCTGACAGTCGAACGCCATCGACTGTGGAATTCTTAACTGTTAACTTTGCTTTAAGTCGATATGAATATATTTATAAACAAGTTATATATGGAGGAGATACCAACTCTTAAGGGCTAGCAAAAATAACACCGTACTTTAGTTTCTATTAATACACCCAAAATTTATTTAACTAATTCAGTGCGCCGCAGCATTGCCTAAAAAAAGAGAAAAAACACAATTGAGTCGTAACACATTTTTAGTTAAAAAGAACACACACAAATTGTGCTAATAATTATGCTTCACATATGCAAAGAGTTAGCTTCACGTACTAAATAAATTTAGATGAAATAATAGTTATTTGTCAGTGATAGCCCGCTAAATATTTGCAAATATAAAGTATAAACAATATATAAATATATATATACATACATCTACATAAATACTAAGATTTAAATTTGTACATTTTATGCGCTCTACTGACAGTTAAAGAAGATGATGAAGCAAGTTATGTTTTTATATCTCTATTATAGTTTTAAAGAAAATGCCCAAGAAACCTTAAGCATACTAAAGAAGCGCCCATTTTCGGAAGCAAATTTTGTGCGTGATGTTTGTCCAAATATTTAGTTGAATTTTAATTCTTTTAAGTTAACTAACGCAAAGAAGACAACAACAACGCAACTTTCTATATAGAGTTATTTGTTAAATAATTTTAATTTTAGTTCGCATAGTTGTTATTAATTTGTTTATACATAATAAAACGAAAGGGAAACCAAAAGTGACTAACTAATTAATTCCTCGTTTTCAGTTGCAGTGTTTTTTTTTGTTTATGTTTCCAATGCATATCATTTCGATTAGTTTTTAAAGGCGCCAAGTGATATTTTATTTTTTGTCAAGCACATTTATATACAAACTATATATATATATTATGGGAGACACAATTTAAGAAACATTTAAATGCAAATACAAAAATACGGCATTATTGGCTTTGGCTTGAGTAACAACAACTAACAAACAAAACAAAAAAAATATATATATATATTACATATAAAAACGAAACAAATATACTGTAAATAAAGCCACATTTATAATATAGAAAATTATGTGAAATAAATTATTGATTTCAATCGAACAGCGTCTTATATACATAGATAAATGCCTCTGGTTAGATGTATCTTTCATTGTCTGTATATTTTGTTTATTATTTATCTTATGCTTATTTGTCTATGACATTTTACAAATCGCAACGAACACATTAAAAATTCCATTGAACATGATCCGAGTTGCCTCGTCTTTCGGTTTGCTGCTCATCTTGTAGTCCAATTATTACTTCATCGTCCAGCGAAGAATTGTGTTGCAAATCGGTGCGACATTTCTTGATGTGATCCGAGATGCTCGAGTGTCGACATTGCTTGAAGAAGGCGTGTGTCATCAGCTTTTTGGCACTCCAACGATTCTCAGCATTTCGATTTAGGCAGATCTCCGCAAACTGATGGAAATCTTCGGATAGAACACGTTGACTGTACACCTCAAACGATCGTCGTCTTGTTGAATTTTCAAATGGCATTTTTCCCTGATCATCCAGGAGCATGGTATAAGTGGATCTATCTAGCAATGAAGGCACATTTCCTCGTATCTTTTCCGTATACATTAGTGTGGGCTGTGTCTCAATGTATGGTTGAATTCCGTTGGCCAACTCACATGCCGTAATTCCCACGGAGTAAATGTCACACTTCTCGGTGAATCCATGGATATTTTGATCAAGGACTTCGGGTGCCGCCCAGTTTAAGTTTTTCATCTGAGAGACACCGTGCAGCACGTTCTTTTTCTTTCCATGCTTTATGAAACTGCGACTTTCGTGAAAATTCGATAATACTGCTCTCTGGCTGTCCAGCAGAATGTGATGCGCTCTTACCGCACCATGAACAAAGTCATTGGAGTGAATATACATAAGAGCCGAGAGCACGTCCTTAAAGATCAGGGCAATCAATGTTTCTGGCAAACCGTTGATGAAAATGCTATCGAGTAAAATTTGGCACGTTCCGAAACACATATAGGGATACAGGACATACACATCCATGTCCGATATAAAACTGTGCAGAATTTTATTGATATTTGGGTGATTGAACTGACGACAACATAAAATTTCGGCAAAGAGTTTCTTCAATGCTTCATCGTTTTCCTCTTCGAGCGTAAACTTTTTAATAACAATAACACGATTGTTGATCGTATGATTGGCTTTGTAAACTGAACTGAATTTTCCATTTTTAAATAGCTTTGTGAACTGATAATCGGACAAACTACTGCTAAACATTTTCTTATTTGTATTTTTGTTAAAAATTCGTTTGCTAGCTCCAACGAACAGCTGTTACTGCAAAACATCTGATGCCAGTGTGACCACGACTTGACCTTCTGGTATAAATATACCAAATGGGTTTAAGTGGAGCAATGAATGGGATTATTTTTAGAAGAACGAGTATTCGGTTGTTAATTAACTAAGTTTTCAATTAATGTTGAAACCACAATTAAAGTGAAACAGCAAAAAATTACCCTTGCACAATATTATTTTGATATCATTTAATATACAAACGGAACAGCTGTTTTTTGCTCATCAGCTGTTGCTGCAACGGCTAAACGGTGGCTTGCGACTGCTTACGGTTCAAGAAGAAGCACTGCAAAAATTTCGGCACAGCATTATTTGCTGTTTAATAACAATTTAAATGCGTGACTAGCGGCGCACACAGTTCAAATGGCCACGCTACAGGACACATTTCGCGCCCACTGGCTGATATCGGTGTTTGGCCTGATTCTATTCGCAGCGGGCGGCAGTGTTCTCTACTGGAATGAGGGACGTGCGGTGCACACAATGCTCGCCTTGGATGAAGCCTACGCCGATGTCTATTCGATGCAGTTCACCGAGGAGGAACAGGATCAAAACTTCGAGAATCGCATAGTACATCTGTCCGGCCCTATTATATGCGGTGAACCGCTCACCGAACCCGACTACAACATACAGCTGATGGCTGTGAAGCTGAAGCGTCGCGTTCAAATGTATCAATGGGTCGAGGAAAGGGTTGAGCACAATTTTGGCGAAAGTGTTGGGGCCGGCAGCAGTCTGGAATCGGATTCGACCACCTATTACTACACTAGAGAGTGGCGCGACAAGATTGTCGACTCGCGCAACTTTAACAATCGCCACGGACACACGAATCCCACACGTTTTCCCATCGAAAGCGCCGTCCAGGTTGCGGATGCCGTCTACATTGGCAAATACGAGCTGGGCGCCCAGGTCAAGCACAAATTCAATAGCTTTAATGAGCTGACTTCGGACATTCGTCCGGATGACAGCAGCATCAAACTTCATCTGGGCTTATATTATCATACAAATGATGTGTTTAATCCCGAGATTGGAGATCTGCGCATATTGTTCACTTATGCCGGCATGGAGGGTGAAATGTACAGCATAGTAGGTCGACTGCAGGGCAACAAGGTGGAGCCATATCTGACCACTCGCGGTGTTCCAGTTCTGCTCGTTTATCCGGGTGAAATTAGCGCGCTGGAAGTGTTTCGCTTGGAGTATCGGGCACAGGTGCTGCACACTTGGTGGTGGCGCTTCATTGGCTGGGTGCTCATCTTCTTCGGCGTGACGTGCAACTCGAAGCTGCTGCGCGTAATTCGTAAGTTCATAATGATCAAACCAACTTTTAAAATACGTTTTGGAGTTGCAACTGATTTTTTCGCTAAGCACTGGTTAGAATCCTTACTCTGTTGATTTTTCACGAAGATATGCACTTCCTTCTCACACAAATTTTAAACAATTAAACATTTCGTTTTTATAATAATATTCTATATTATCTTTAGTCTTAATACTTAATATTAACATTTACACCTTCATTTTGCAGTGCTTCGTGTTCCTTTGTTGATTGCCCTGGCGCCGGATTCACATTTCCCCGTCACTGGAAACTTCATCATTGCCTTCTCGCTGGCCTTGACCATCGCTGCCGTCGCCTGGATATTGCATCGTCCCGTGATTGGCGCCTGCCTCTTTCTCGCTGGCGCCTCGCCGTACGTTTGGCTGACGCGTAATCTCGTCGATTACAATCGCATCGATTGAGAGTACAGCTGTGAATCTCAGATACCAAAGAGTCACTGGAGCCACTGCTTTAGCTATTTACAATTTGTGACGTCAATAAAAACTGGATAACACTTATTAATACTATATAACTAATTCTAAAACTCTCGAATGCCCGCATTCGGCGTCTCGTTGAGTGCGCTGCTTGCTGCTGTCGCTCCTCCACCTCCTCCCCCTGCTCCTCCAGCGCTGGGTTTAGGCGTCGACTCCGACGACGTATGCACACTGGGACTCTGTGACTTGTCCTGCTCCTCGTGACAAGCGGGCGGCTCCTCGAAGCGCACATATGGCTCGAAACTGTTGTTGATCTGCACCGAGCCGCGATGTAGATTATTCGACTCGGCTTCGAACAAAATCTCATTAATGAATCGCTCTGCCAGAAGTCGTTGCTCGCGTGGCAACCGCTTCAGCTTATGTGTCCAGGTGCGCGCTATGGATTCCTCCTCGGGATATGTGCCCGCCAAGTACTCACAAGCTATGTTCAGCAACTCATCCGTGTTGTGAGTGCTCACGGTGCTGGAGGAGGCGTTGTTGCAAGGCGGCGTTTGTCGGGCTCGCTTGGCGGCCGCGTAGTCACCTTGTGTGGCATGCGTCGCCTGCTGCGGCTGCTGCTGTTGTTGCTGGTGGTGCATGACAGGCACCGCTGGCGGTGGCAGCGGATCCACCTTCTGCACATGGCCAAATGATTTGTGAAACATTTCGCTGATGTTAGGCGTCTGTCGATATGGATAATGCAAAGCAGCTGATACACTTCCTCCGCTCGAGTGCTGCTCCATGAAGGCGGCCGTTGAGCTGGAGTTCTCGCTGAACGAAAAGCTAGGTTCGTTCTTGAACGTGGGATTCACGGCCAAAAACTTTTCGGTGTTGCGCAGAAAGTCGAGCTCCTGAAATGTCCAGCAACGTGGTGTGTGCAAGTTGCCCGAGCGCATGGCGCTCTCTACCACCTTGAGCTCCTTGCGATAGTTGGTCCGCAGCGTGTTGATCTTCTTCTTCACATCCTCCACAGTCGCATCGCGCTTCAGATAATGATAGATGGGCACCAGACGCTGATAGGCCTCGGCGCGTTTCTCCCGATTCGTGTAATCGCGCAGTGAAGTGTCCCAAAGCACGGGCATGTCGCGATACGTTTGGATAAAGGCACGCAGATAATGACGATTCTCCTCGGCTCCGGACATGATCTTAATGCTGTGCGTCGATTGCGGTGGCGGTGGCGGCGGTTGATGGAGCATTTTTTCAAATGCAACTTTCAAAAAATTAGCCACCGAAAATGTTGCCTCTTGCTTTGCTTGCACTTGGCTGAAAAAATGACAAATTTATGTATGGACCTATTGACGAAATGTCAGTGGGCTGTTGTTGTTGTTGTAGTTGTGTTGGTGGTGGGTTGTTTGACAGATTGCTGGGCATATTGCTGCATTGACGTAACTGCGCTTGTGTGTGTGACGTCACAGCAACAAGTGTTGCTCGCTTTAATTTTCCCGCTGCTCATGTGTGAACACTGTTTTAACATCGATTGCAGATTTATCGATGTCAATTATTTTTGCAGACATATTTCGAAAACGCTCACATATTTAACATATACATGGATTATAAGCACATTAGCGTATGGACTATTTTCATTGGTGGTAGGTTGCTTGCTTTCGGATTGTAGGGTAACACTGTTTAGTATCAATGCCGAGACCTTATCGATATAAATTTTCGTCGGTGTCAATACCGTTTAACAGTGCCATTGTGAGTTGTATGCTAAAAATTAGTATTTTAACAGAGCAGTTTTGAGTGTGAAGAGGCATCAGCTTTAACATTTATGTAAAATAAAGCGAGACGAACAGCCGTGCGACCGGACGTGTTTGGCCGTTGATTTTGATTTTTTTAATTCCGACGCGCTGCTGCGCCAGCAACTTAAACTCACGTACTAGGCGCGGTGTAATTAATTTGTAAAATAATTTTACAATAGACATTGGTGCAATTAATCGTGTGCATTCGAAAGTAATTCGTAGTCGAGTACTGAGAATTGAAGAAAAGTGCTAAAATAAAAGCGACGCCGACTTGCATTCAATGGAGTTCGTCGATTAATGTGTCTGTGTTTGTGACTGGCTTGTATTTGTTGAGTGTGTGTGTAAACGCTGAGCAATTTTGCGCGCCGCTTTTTAATTGACCAAACGCATTTGTTCAATTTAATTGTTTGAAAAACAACGATGGATCTGTCGCAGAAATGAGTAAAACATAGTAAACAAACCACTATTGAAACTAAAACAAAGAAACGTTTAGCAGAACAGTTGCAAAAAGGCCTATTACAGTGACTGTGTGCGTTTAAGTGCGTGTGTGTGTGTGGCGTCTTCTGCCAAATTTAATGCAATTCAAACGAAATGGAAACCATAGAGGAACAATCAAAAACAGGTGAGTTAGAGGAGAACAAAGACGAAAGCAGCAGCAGCTGTTTGGATATCTTTTTGTAGTTTTTTTTTATTATATTTGTTGAATTTTCAATGTCGCCGCCAGAGAAGCATAAAAAATGTCACTAACAGCAGATAAATATTATGTGTAGTACTTATTTCTGGTTGTTGCTGTTGTAGCAGAGACTAAAAAAAGCTAGCGCCAACGCGTCAGAGAATTTTAAGCTGCTTTCTTATTTTTTTAATTTATTTCGCTTTCAACTGATGTATCGTCGGCCACGCATAAAAATGTGTGCTAAATATTTTGCACCCCTCTTGACCAGCTACCCTCTACCCTCAGATTCCCCTATTCTACCGGCACTGTACCCGAGAACAACAACAAAATAAACTCGCTTGCAGCCCTAGGCCAGCTTGCCTGTCTTAGGTAGCGAAGGAAACAAATTTGGTTGCGCACACTCTCTCTCTATCTCTGTCTGGCGTTTGTTATTGATACATTTGCCTAGAGATTTACCTATTGCGCTTGCACGTCCTGCTTTTCCCTTCTTCCTTCTTTCCGGGTCGCTGATTAACAGAGGACAACAACATGCCATTGCATTCGGCTGTTGTTTCAATGTTAATGACATGCCGCACATGCATATGCGCGAATGAGTGTGTGTGTCTGTGTGTAGAGAGATGTACGCCGACGCGAAGGTCTCAGGTCAGCGTGAGTGAATGAGGGAGACAGAGACGGCGTCAAGGCTTGACAAACGTAAACGTAAATTTCGTGTGATTTTTTTTTTTACAAGATTCCACTTTGATGAGTCTGTTTGACAAAAGTTTGACGACGAATCTGCGTGAGTGTGCGTGTGAGGCAGCAAATGCTATTCAATTAGTTTTTCGCCTTGTCTTTGGCATGCGGCCAGTGAGTGTAAAGAAGAAGCTTAAGTAGAGAAGAGCAGAGCAACAGTAGAGCGCACACAGTAAAAGGAAATTCCCAAACGCAAATTGCTTGCCGTTATTTCCCTGTTCCAAGTCCCACCTTCAGTCACATGCCCTTTCCTTGTCCTTTGCCCGTTCCCATGCCCAGTGGCCACCTGTGTGAGTTTGTTTCGCACTTTGCCCTTAACTTCTGCACATGTATTGGTGTGCGTGTGTGAGAGTGAGAGTTCTTCTCCTTGCTTTCGTGCCTCCTCAACAAGGGGCAACACCTGTGGCTTTCGCCTGACTGCGTTTTCATGCAGAAATTCGTCTGGGTCTCAGTTGCAATTTTGTGTTTGATCCATAAACGTCGACTGTTCACCATGCTACACTTGCCACAAGCTGGTGCTTCTGCTCAGCTTGGTTCTGTCTACAAGAAGAACCTTAATTTGGTCACGGTTCGTCGCGATGCCTGGTCATATTTCACTTACTCGGAGCAGGATGAGCTCAACAAACAGCGGAACCTTAAGCAGGCTGCACTCTGTCAAGTGTATGAGGATTTCACAGGTATTTATTTCGAAAATCTCAGGATCACATGGATTTTCTCAGGCATGGACACCATCTTTGTTAGTTCCTCGAAGATATTTACATACATACATATATTTATTCTTTCTACGCTTGGGAAATTACAATATCAATGCAGTCGGTGCATTTAAATTTGTAGAAAGCCAGACGAACATAGAGAAACTCTTAATTGAAGCAAATAAATTCTTTATTTCCGATAGCAAATTGCATGCAAGATAAATAAATATTGCAGGCCAGACACACACATAGAATATATAAAGTCTACACGCAGCACGTTGAAAACTGAAATTAATGGAATCTAGTGAATAGAAATAAAGGGAAATATTCCGTAGGCAATCAAGTGATTTATTACCCACCCACAATACAAAAAGAATTAAATGTAATTGCAATTGTTGTACCTTAAAATTTTTGTTATGTAACATTAAACAATTTTGTTTATGATGAAATCATAAGTGTTATTTTAAAATCAATATACATATACCTAATTTATTATCCCACCCCTTGGGACATTTGTACCGCTTGTTAATGTAATTTTATGCCTCGTACTTGTTTAAAATATTTTCGAAATGTTTTTCCATTTCTTTGGAATGAAATGAAATATATCCAATTTTCCAAGATTTTCGAGTTGGCTGCACAAATAAATCCATATAGTATATCAAGTGATTCAATTCGGAATTGGTCTTTAAAGCGGTAACAGTCACAGACAGCTTATAATATTATATAAATGGAGTGTTAGCCACCTTTAATGTAAATAGTAAACTGTGACTGTTGTTTTCTCAGTTGTCAAGTGTACGAACTGCTTTGGTATCATTATGGCAATTATTGTTGCTGCTGCTGAGTGTTGTTTCCACTGTCATTTCTCAAAACTTGACTCACAACAACCATAATAATAATAATGTTAGAGAGAGAGTGCATTAACAGTGCATGTCATGCGATGCACATTCCTCAGACCCATTTTAATACCTTTATAAACACTATAAATATTTGGAATAGCTGCAGAAAATTCCATTGCCTTTGCCGTGTTTATGAACCGAGATTATTCTAAAACATTCCATGCGTCATATGGCGACGACAAAGGCATCAGCAGCAGTGAGTGCATCTGCTGCTCATCATCAGCATCATCATCATCATCCCCATTCTCCTGGGGGAGTCTGGACTTTGCTCAATTTGCCCCGACGACAACGATGGCGATGGCGACTGCGTCTCGTTTCGTTTCGCTTTGAATCGAGGCGGCGAAGATACAAAAGCGCAATTGGCATCAGTTACAGCCGCCAAGTTCTGGATAAAATTAATATGCATGGAGCAGGGGGCGGAGCGGAGCTTGGTGCTGCTTGTGCTGTGGAAAAATTGAATGCACTTGAACATTTCTGTGGAGCTCTCGTGTGGGTGGCGACGCAGTGCAGCAGCAGCATCGTTGCATTTTCTTGTTTGCATTTTTTGGTTTTTGGCTTGTCAAAATCTAAGAAGCCTGGCATTGATGTGAAGGTCACAGGGGGCGGGCTGCAGCTAGCAAAGCGATGTAGTATGTTATGCCAAGCAACAACAACAACAATAATAATAATAACAACAATCATCACTTGGCGATCACAATTAAAACTGATGTCAACAGCTCACAAAATGCTGTTAAATGATCGACGAACGGAGCGCTGTCTTTCTCTATATCTATCTCTATCTCTGTCTCTTCATCTATCTTTCTCTGTTTACCTCTATCTCTGTCTGTGTTGCTGCCCTTCAGCGAGAGCTCTTTCGAGTTCCTGCTCTTAGTTCTGCTCATCGTTCGGTTCGTTCGTTTGTTTTGTTTTCGCTGCCCTCTGCTTAAGATCTGCTTTACTCTGCTCTCCGCTCTCCTCTTGTCAATGCCATCGGCAGCGCCTCACTTTGCAATTTGCAATTTGCATAAACAAACAAAAGCGATGGCCATAAATCATAGCGCCAAACTTTTAATATGACGTTCTCTACGCTCGCCCAAAAGTGTACTTAAATTTATTGGGTTTGTTTATCTGTTTATCCACTCAATAGGGCGGCGAGGGGTTGAAGGCTAAAATAGCCAAAAACAATCGACTGCACAATTCTCGATCTCAAATTAGTCAAATGCGATGCTAATGAAAAATTTGTAGCGCATGAGAAAGTCTTTCGAGTCGTATCGCGATGATTCTCACTGCACTTAAGTACTATAATCTATAGTTATAAATATAGAAAGTATTATGTGTATATATAGATCCTAATGCCTTTGTCATTCGTTTGCGTTTGCGATTTTCTCTTTTTTGCAGAGATGTCCATCATGTCGAAGCTGCCCACACGCATCTGTCTGGTGGGCGAGGCTGGTCGAGATGCTGGCACGGTGCAGGCGGCCGAGAGTTTCGGCATGCCCGTCATCCAATCGCAAACTGGTCTGGACATCATCAACGACACGGAATGGCGCACCTTCTATGTGCTGCAGGATTTCGAGGATGAGATCTTTGATGCCATACACAAGCAAAAGGAATGGTAAGTACAGCTCTTTGTTTTGGTAGTAGTTGGAAGGCTGTAATTTTTATTGATTTGTAAATGTTCAACTTACACGGTAGTAGCTAAGAGGCCCTTGGTGTACTATTTGCTTCGAATAACAGACTGAATGCTTAACTGTTCTATTAAACGTTCGGTCTAAGCGGTAGTAGCTGAAGGGCTGATATTTCTATACAACTCAGAGGCTTAAAGTTTAATATTTCTGATAACTAACTGACTTCTTGACACATTTATCAACCAACAGCAGAAACGGTAGTAGCTAGAAGGCTGCACAGCTGTCTTGTCATGGGTGTAATATTCATCTTGAATAACAATAAAAGTAGTAACTAGAAGGTTGTTATTTTTATACAACACAGATAACGTTACTCGATGCGTATTATATGTCTCGATTGACGGACTGATGGACATCCTTACTCATTTATCAACGTAAAACTCAATCGGTAGTAGCTAGATGGTTCTTATTTTTACACTGTATGCAATTTGTCATTAATTACTTACTGACTGTTCGACTTTTTCGCTTATTTATCTATGTACAGCATAAGCGATAGTAGCTAGAAGGTTGCTATTTTTAAGTTTAATATTTTTGACTGTCTGACTAATTTATCAAAGTACAGCACAAGCGGTAGTAGCTAGAAGGCTGTAATTTATACACAACTTAGTGTTGTCCTGGGTGTAATATTTGCCCTGAATGACAGACTCCATGCTTAATTATTTGACTGATTTATCAACCTCACAGCAATACACGTTAGTGGCTAAGAGGTTGCTATTTTTGTACAACACAACTGTTGTTCCCTTAAGTTTAATATTTTTTGTGTGACTGGCTGCCTGACTCATTTGTCAACGTACAGCACAAACGGTAGCAGCTAGAAGGCTGCAATTTTCACAGACGCCAGAAGGTCTTGATCTACTTTAAATATGTGACGGCTTTTAACCTAATTCTCATTGCAAGCTGGCCAAATCTAAGGTCAAAGTTGATATGAAAATGCGGGTGAAGCTGCAGGAACACAAAAAAAAAAGAGAAAAAACGTTGCTAGTAGATCTAAAAATATCGCTGCCTTAGCACAATAATGTCACCAAATTGGACACGACACAACAGACGCCACAAAATGCCACGAGTGGAGCTGTAGTCGCAGCCAAATTTGAAATTGAGACACGCATGTGTTGCCCCATCATCTACTTCTCTTCATACAACAACAACAACAATCCCTCCGCCTCCCTTTTGCCATTTAGCTGGCTGACTTTTGCGGGAGATTGACAGCAGCAAACCGCTGACATTTCCCCGCAGTCTCCTCGTTTTTTTTTTGCACATTTGCTACAAATTGTTGTCAAATTTGGAACTTGCGGCATTATTCGCCACGCTTGATTAATTTACCCGCTGCGCAGTAATAGCAGCATTCAAATAAAACATCAATAACAACGATAACAACAAAGAACAACATCAATATCAACAGCAGCAGAAACTCTTGCGACTTGTGCCTCATTAGTAGTGATTAACAATAATTTTTATTTTATTTATTTACCAACTCATATTCAAGGTCAACAAATGCGTTTGTTGTGCCTGCAGTCCAAATGGGAGAGGGATGGATGAGAAGTGAGCGGGAGTTCTTTTCCCTGTTTTCGCTATGCTTTTGCTTTCATGTTAAACATCGTTCCTACTTTTCGCACACAACATGTAAAAATCGTCAGAAGAGCACCGCAAGCGGAAGCCACCAAAGCACCTTCAGACACCACCTCCCTTCCCTTTGCCCCTCGGTATCATACACCACCCACAACGTTATTATTTATTTGCCAAAATTTCATTCATGTTTCGAATGTTTGTATTTTCATCTTTTTTGGTTTTCTCATTTCTGTTATTGTTATTGTTTTGTGCACATAAAATTGTTTTTAGTTAGCAGTAAATACAGAAATACGTACACCCCGATTCCGAACGGGGAGCATATATAAATATAAGTGGTGGATATTTTTTATGGCATTCTGCTCAAAATACATTTATCATATGTTTTAAAAATAATCCCTAATTAGTTAAAAATTATTTCTTAGATACAGTGGCGTGCAAGTGTGAGTACATGTTTGCAACTACTGACTTTGGGTTCGCATAAAAAAGTTATTAGTAAAGTAAATGAGTCCAAATTTTTTGTGTTTATTCTTTGAATATTTATTAACAAAATCTTATACAAAATATACCAAAAAAATCGAATTGGTTTATTTCCGAAATAAAAAACAAAAAAAACTCGCATGTACTCAGTTATGCTCATTTTGAACACTTTTCAACAAACATTTTTTTTTTAATACTTGGTCCAAAAAACCGATATTTGTAATTGTGATATTTATTCATTCTGGTATATTTTCTACCAAATTTGGTAATATTTATTTTAGAATAGCTCTCCATTCGTGCTGGACTCGTTGTTGCATCTCGCGTTAGCTTGCTGGTACTGATTCGTAGCGTCCCAATCATTTTCTCATTATCGACCACAAATTTTCGATCGGATTTGGATCAGGACTCTGTCCTGGCCACTCCTTTACCTTAAAATGTTGTTTTGCGATCCATACTTTGAAGATTTTGGACGAGTGTTTTGGAACTCCGTCTTGTTGAAATGTGATATCTCTCACCTTATATGCACATTTGTCAGCCAAATCGCAAATATGGGTTTGCAAAATATCTAGAAAGTCTTCCTTTTGCATAGTATCATCTATTTTCACAATTGGTCCAACGCTCCACCAAGTGGAACAGCTCCCAGTCAATGACATTTCCTCCTCAGTGTTTCGCAGTTCCTTGTACGTGGCCTATCTGCAACGACTCTTCTGGCTTCTTCCATAAAACTTGGGAATTGGACGACTGGAAAATAGTTATATGGTCTTATGAAACGAAATTCAATCGATTCCAGTCGGATTGTAAACAATATTGTTTGAAGAAGCCTGAGGAGTCGCTGCAGATAGGCCAGGTACAAGGAACTGCGAAACACTGATGAGGAAATGTCATGACCTGGAGCTGTTCTACTTGGTGGAGCGTTGGACCAATTGTGAAAATAGATGATACTATGCAAAAGGAAGACTTTCTAGATATTTTGCAAACCCATATTTGCGATTTTGTTGACAAATGTGCATATAAGGAGAGAGACATCACATTTCAACAAGATGGAGATCCAAAACACACGTCCAAAATCTTCAAGGAATGGATCGCAAAATACCATTTTAAGTTAAAGGAGTGGCCAGCACAGAGTCCTGATCTCAATCCGATCGAAAATTTTTTGGTCGATAATGAAAAATCGATTGGAACTCTACGAATCAGTACCAGCAAGCTAGCGCGAGATGCAGCGCCGAGTCCAGCAAGAATGGAGAGCTATTCTAAAATAAATAATACCAAATTTGGTAGAAAATATACCAGAATGAATAAATATCACAATTACAAATATCGATCTTTGGACCAAGTATTAAAAAAAAAACGTTTGTTGAAAAGTGTTCAAAATGAGCATAACTGAGTACATGCGAGTTTTTTTGGTTTTTATTTCGTAAATAAACCAATTCGATTTTTTTGGTATATTTTGTATAAGATTTTGTTAATAAATATTCAAAGAATAAACACAAAAAATTTGGACTCATTTACTTTACTAATAACTTTTTTATGCGAACCCAAAGTCAGTAGTTGCAAACATGTACTCACACTTGCACGCCACTGTATTTCTGTAGCAACGAAAGTTCCAATACACATTATCCAAATTCTTTAGTAATTCTAGTATCAAAATTGTTCAGCAAAAATTCAACTTATCTTTAACTTCATACATCTTGTAAATGTGCCTATATTTATACCCGCTACCCATAGGGTAGAAGGGTATTATAACTTTGTGCCGGCAGGAAATCTATGTAACAGGTAGAAGGAGGCATCGCCGACCCTATAAAGTATATATATCCTTGATCAGCGTCATCAGCCGAGACGATATAGCCATGTCCGTCTGTCCGTCCGTATGAACACCTAGATCTCAGAGACTACGAGAGATAGAGCTATAATTTTTTTTCGACAGCATTTGTTATGTTTGCACGCAGATCAAGTTTGTTTCAAATTTTTGCCTCGCCCACTTCCGCCTCCGCAAATCAAAAAAAAATCGAATAACAAGTGTAATTTTAAAGCTAGAGCTACGATATATACAATAATTTCTGTAGTAGTTATGATTTCTGAAAATTTGGTTGCGATCAGATAAAAATTGTGGAAGTTATTAAAGAAATACTTTTGTATGGGCAATAACGCCTACTTACTTGGGGTCTTAGTTGCTTTGGCCGACAATCTTGCACATTGTGCCGTTTATGGTATATTTTGAATGGTGTACTATATCGATATACCAAACATACCATTTGGTATATTTTTAGTTTTTTTTTTTTTTAGTATTTTCGGTATATATTGCCTTTATTAAAAATGGGTAGCAGGTTTCTCACAGTCGAGCACACTCGACTGTAACTTTCTTACTTGTTTATGCTAAATATGATATGTAATATGGCCACTTTTACAATTGTTTAATTTTATACTTTAGTTTTAAATACGTTCAATGAACTTATATTTTTGCATCTCACCACATCGAATATACAGATAAAGAGATCAAGTGTGACCATATAACAAAGTAAAGGATATTTCAAAGTTAATACGGTCACTTTTGTTATGCTAATTATGATATGTAAAATGGGCACACTTACAACAATATTTTACATAATATGCCATTTATCTCTCAGCTCAGAATTATTGCTTTCACAAAATTATGACACAATTCGAATGGGGAATTTTGATTCATAAATTCCACAGTTTAAAAATAAAATAATTCCCCAGTTTCTGCTCGAACTTCTGGCTTTCATTGCCCTCAATATCGAATCTCTGCCGATGATAACCTTTGCCTTGCAACACGCGCTGCAAGTTGCGAAAATAAATACAATACAATTCTGAAGAAATTGCGTTAACTTCCTGTGAAGAATGAAGTGAAACAAATTGGATCAGGCTATTGAGAAAATTCCCTGAACACTTTGCAAGAATTGCACCAGAGACAGACACAACGCGGCGTATACTTGACGACCACTTAAACTCATTCCAATAATGCCACAAAGATCTCGTTAATTGCTATTCGGCAACATGGCTATATACGTATCTTTATATATATATATATAGAGATTTACATATATATAGCTGACGATGACGATCTGAATCATAGCAACTCACGATTGCATTGCCTATTTTGGGGCGCTTTCATTCATCGACCATCCAAGGCTTTGACATTAAAAACACAATGCTGGGAAAAAATTCAAATGAAAATTAAAATTACAAATAGATGACAATTTCTCATAAAGAAAAAACTTTTGCGTAGTTCGAACGAAATCGAAATGAATCGTACGCCTTTGATAAATACTCGAGGTGGGATGCTGTTTATGATGGGTGGGTGATGTTGCAGTAATCGTTTGGCGCCAAGATTCTTTCTATTCTCTATAAAAAATGTCGTCTGTTTTTGGGGGAACACGACGCGTAGAAGAAAGTGTGAAAATCGTCGCCAACGATTCCGAAATTCTTGAACATTTCAACTGGGAAAGTATTCGAACAAATCGCAGAAAAATAAATATATGTATATATATGTATATAAAAAAGTATATGCATACATTTTTATTGTAGCTTATATACTATGAAGTTTGTGGCAGTGCGTGTATTTATTTATGTATATGCATGTTTATAATTTATATGCTTCAGCATGGCTAATTAATTGTGGGGGGTGATGACAGAGAGGAGGGTAAAGGGGGTCAGAAGATTGCTGTCATTGACTGTTCTATAGTTTTGACCCTCGCAAAGTTCGATTGGTTTTTTCTGTGTTGTCTCGTGTTGGGGGGCAAAAGATCAGCGCACTTTACAAGCAGCCCAAAACGCGGAGGTCGTCGTCGAGAAATCATCATCATCATCATTATGAACTCTGCTGCGCATTTTTGTGCTTTGACTAAGCATTGACTGGGTTTTCCTGTTTCCAAAGAAATTCCTATAAAATGATATGCTTTCGCTTTGAATTGAAATATTTGCAATTTATGCACCTGTCGCGCTTTTTGTTTACCATTTTTTCCTTTTTGTCATTGTGGATTCTTCTCTCTAACGTTGCCTAAATGTTTGCACAGCTTACAGAGAACACTTGACTCATAGACAATGTGTGAGTGAGTGTGAGTGTGTGTGTTAATGTGTGTGTGTGGGAGTGTGTATACTATATATGACATTTGGCACTTGAGTGTGAGTGCCACAAATATATATTCGTATGGCATTTTTCCATTTCCACAATTTTTCATTCCATTGCGTTCAGTTCAGGCATTTGGCTGGCTTTTCGCTGTTCGCATTTTTCGGCAATTTTCCCCCGTGGTCAACAGTTGTGTGTTTGCTCAAGAGTTTTCCACGTGAACTACAAGGGATTCTTTCTACTTTTTACGGAAATAAAAGTCAACGTTTTGTGTTTAAATATATTTGTTTGTTGTGCTCTGCACATGGAAATTTTTCAACTTTGGTAAGGTCAAATGTGCAACGTGATGTGTGTGTGGGAAAATGCGAGTTGCATCGCTTTCCATTGTGTGTGAAAAGTGTCGCCCCTAAAATGAAAAGTCAGTTCTTATCGTGTTATTTAAATGCCGGTTAACTGAGAGGAATTCATTGTGTAGAATAAAATGAATAAAACTGTAATTCGTAATTCATAATTGATTATTATTATTGTGGCAATATTTCGCATGTCAATCGTCGTGCTATTTTAATAATCCACTTTTCATTTGTATGCCAAAAAAAGTGTTTCCTGGAATTCCCATATTTATATCTGACTTTTGATTATTATTGTTGCTCATTGCTCATTGTTACTCAACCAACTCGCGTATCCTAGCCGCAAATAACGAACCGAACGAACGAACGCATGAATGAATGAATATGCTTGAATGATGATGAATTCAAAACGATGTACATAAATTAATTGGCAATATTGTTGGATTTGTGGTTCATTTAAAAATAATCATAAATACAAGTGCAGAGGCAGAGGCAGATGAAGGAGCGAAGAGGAGCAATCGGCATCCGCCCACTTCCGTTCGCTCGCTTGGCTCGGCTCGATTGATTTGTTTACAAAAACTTCCGGTTCGTGGCCAGTTGTGGACGCTCCCATCATCAGCTGGCAGCGCTTGTGCATCTGCCTCTCGCTCTCTATCTCTCTCTCACTCTCTGTGTCTCTTAGTCATAAACAAAAGGCCCTTAAACGAATGTGATCTCTGGGAGGCAAAGTTCGTCTTGTTGATTGTTGTTTACATTGCCTCAAGCAATTTGCCACCTGGTGTCGCGTGTGTATATTTCTTCTCACATCTTGTTGCTTGCCACTCGACATGCTTGATCTCGTCTGATTGTTGACTTGCAGTCACTCGTGGATGGCCTGATCGCACGGTTGTGCACACGACGATTGCCTCAACTATTTGGAAGCGCTTCAAACCGATTTATTGTGTATCGAGCAATTGAGATATGGCTGCAGCATCATCGCAATGGTCAACGCCAAGGTCAATTGGGGAGGGCATTAAAAACAAGATACAGAAAGTTACATGATACAGATTATAGTCTCGTCTCGTCTCGTCTATAACCTTGCATAACTCAAAATGTGTGCCACAAACATAAATATTTAATGGGCTTTTCTCTACAATTCTCTCTCTTTACAGCATTTTGGGTCCACCCGCTTTGAAGTATGCCGCCGAGATGAAGCAAACTCTGGGCCAGAACACGAGGCCCATTTACAACTATGCAATGCGCGGCGTCGTCACTTGCTTCACCGGCATACGCAAAAAGGATGAGCTGGTAAGTGGATGCGAGATCTGCTTCTTTTATTGAACGGGAAAGCTAACAAAACTCTTCTTCATTGCAGACAAAGCTGGTGAATCTCATTCACTCCATGGGCGGCTGCATCAAGAAGGATCTGAACACAAAGACCACGCATCTGATATGCAATCACAGTGGCGGCGAAAAGTATCAGTAAGTGTGCAAGACTAGAAATATAAGAGCTTTCAATTTCATTTTATTGATTTTAAGTGAGACTTATTTCGAATTACTTCGTCATCGACTGGAGTTCGACTAGACTTTCCTTAATTTAATAGATCATTGATTTTTAAAATATTGTATTTTCTTCAAATATTATTTGATTAGCAACACTTAAACTTTATTTACTTCAACCCAAGTATTGACTGTAATAGACCCTTTCATTTGGTTTTATTTTTTTTACTCCAACATAACCATAAAGAGTACATAAACTGCATTTTCTTTAGATATTAATTGACTCACATCATTTTAAGCTTAAATTAAATTGAATTATTACTTTATTGGCATCACTTAAACATTATTTACTTCAACCAAGTATTAACTCTAATAGACCCTTTAATTTTTTTGATGTTTTATTCCAACGTAAAAATTAAAAATTGTTCCATTTAATTGAAATGTATCATTTAAATTTATTATCAGTACTTTTTTCGCTGATCTCTAAACATCTTTATTATGTTAAGAGATAAAAGCTCGAATACGCTACTTTTTCTGTTTAACATCTTAGACCCGTTCATATTTGGTAATAATAAATATTTTAACGGATTTAGACATGATAAGGAGTCTCCTTTTTGTTAACTTCCTCTTATTATTATTTATGTTGTTAAAAAGTGAATAGTTGAAGGGATTTTAGATATTTTGTGGAATGTTTATTTTCTCCTATTAATCTAATTACTATTATTATTGTGTATATTATTAAAAAGTGAATAAATTAAGGGATTTTAAGGAGTGCTTTCTTCCCTCTTTATATTTACTTATTTTTATTATTATTTATATTGATAAAAAGTCAATACTTAAAGGGATATTAGACATGTGAAATAGTGTTTCCTTTCTCCCTTTTATTAACATCACTTTCTGCTCTCCACAGATACGCCAAGACCTTTCGGTTGACTGTGGTGCGTCCGGCTTGGGTTTATGCCGCTTGGTCAGCACGCGATTCGCAGGAGTTTGAGGCGACGCAAGACAGTTTCACGAAGACGCATCGTCTAAGGGCATTCGAGGGACAGAAGATCTGCTTCTTTGGCTTTCCCGCCGAGGAGCATCAGCACATGGTCGATGTGCTGCTGGAGAATGGCGGCGTCTGTGCTGAACTGGATGATCCCGAGTGCTCGCATGTCGTGAGTTAAACAGCCACTTATTTAGTTACCAACCAATCTTACTTACAGTAGTTGAAGTAAACACTTGCATGCTGGCATTTGGTTTCTTGTTACTTTATTTGTTTGAGTTTGTTTTATATTCTATGTGTGTCTTATGGTTCGATTCTCGTGTATATATCTTGCAGGTGATGCCCAATACGGGCGCAGTCTTTACAAGCTCTAGCACTAGCACTACTACTAGCACTGACACTACTACTACTAACCACAGCACTAACCCCAAGCCCCCCCATCCCATAAGCAACACCAGCTGTAGCAGCAACAGCAGCAGCAGCAACAACAGTCCAAAACACACACCACCCAACACCACAACTCAATACAACGACGCGGACATTGCTGATCTCTCAGCTGCCGAGCAAAAGGAGTTCCAGATGCAAACATCACCAACCACAGATAAGGAGAATCTAGAAGCGGAGGATCTCGATGATATACACTTTGATGATCGCCTCTTTGTGGAGGCAGCCGACATGCAACAACCAGAGGAGGAACTGCCGCTGCCCGACTCCGCTGACGAGGAAGATGTGCAGGCAAGCACACCCAAGAAGAGCAATCACATGCAGCATCAGCATAAGCTGCAACAACCAAGCATCACGATCACAGCTGGCACGCCCACCAGTTGCAATGGCAGTCCATCTACCGATGGCTTTCAACCAACCACTGAGAGTCTTTCGCCCATACTCAAAGCACCCGCCAAGCTGCTCGCCATCGAGACAATCAATGAATGCGACATGGAGACGGATGATTTGCTGGCCACCGAGAATGATTTGAAGCGTAAACGCGACAGCTTCGACAGCGTCTCGCTGATGTCTGTCGATTCGTTTGCTTTGCCCGCCAGCACCAAGAAACCGAAACTAATACGCACCGGCTCCATAACGCGCACCCTGAAGCGTTCCATGAGTTTTGTGGCCGATCGCACGCCCATCATCAAGACGCTGCGCACGCGTCGCAGTTCGATTGCTGGTGCGGATACTTCCATACTAGGGAGTGAGACTCTTGACGCTGCCGATGATTCAGTTTGTTCGCTAGCCAGCAGCATCAGCACAACGCTGAATGAATCCATACGCAAACCAGTCAAAGAGAAGCTGCGCAGCATTTGCGGTCGCATTACACGTAGCAGCAGTCGACGTGTCGAACGTGAAGGAACGCCAGAGTTGGGACTGTTGGACAGCGGTTTCAAGACGCCCAAGGCGCCACTGCAACGTTTTGGCGCCAGCGGAAGTGCATCAGCATCAACGAAGAAAACAGCGAAACGTCTGTTTGGTCCGCCGGTGGGTGCAACTGCTGCTGCTGTTGCTGCTGGAGGTGGTGTTGGTGCTGCTGCATTCACAACAACTAACAATCCCAATGTCATTTGCAATTCCACCACATCCAATGACACTTCATCCACAATTGCCTGCTGTGCTGCTGTCACGGCCATGGTGCCACTACAAATCACCTCATCATCATCAACATCAACGTCGCCGTCTCCATCATCGTTGATACCAGCTGTGGAAGTAATTGATGTCGATGGTGTCAAGCAGACACCCGCTGCAGATGCAGATGGAGATGAGCCAATGGTACAATTAAAATAGCCAGGATAAGGCATACACTTTAACACTTGGAATACGCTTTGAAACGACTCGCATAGGGAATTCTAATTGCAATTGAGAAATGGTTCCCCTCAACGTCTTCTCTTCATCGCTTCTCTTTCACACGCTTCTCGTACTTCGCTTCGCCACTCCACTTGCATTGAAACATTTTGTGCTCTTTAT
Organism: Drosophila sulfurigaster albostrigata; assembly: GCF_023558435.1. Taxonomy (NCBI): domain Eukaryota; kingdom Metazoa; phylum Arthropoda; class Insecta; order Diptera; family Drosophilidae; genus Drosophila; species Drosophila sulfurigaster. The sequence goes on from NC_084883.1 coordinate 47,168,096, forward strand.
ATAAACGTATTTCATTTCGCGAATCATGTTCGTCACGAATTCATCTGCTTTTTAATCAGATTTAATGATCTCACTCTTCAAATTAAATTACATGTTAATTGTTAATGGTTATGTTATGTAGCTTAAGTCATATTTTTTTTTATTCTGGGTGCGGTAAATTTGACTTCTATCCCTTTATTCTTTTCATATCCAAACACTTCCTCTCTAATGCTATGCTATATACTAAAGTATATAGCATAGCATACCATAAAGGTATCCGATCACGCGCAACAACAACAAACAAACAAAATAAGCGTACAAAAAACAGAAGCAGCACAATAAATATTGATAAACATTTATTTGCAAAAGGCGAGAGCAGCTAAAGCACACGTCGTTTTCGTCGTTCCACGTGAATAAATGTTTCAAATGCCTTCTTTAAACTCACACAAGAACAAAACGCACAAAAAAAAGTTGAAATAATTAAACAATTTAATGAACACATACATATCTAGACCTATAATTCGCGTCAGAGAGTCTTTAAAGAATTCCATTTGATTATAGACTAACAAATATTTGCACAAATGTTTCACTACACTTGAGATGGAAGGAATTTTGTTTAACAATTTGCTTGTTCACTCATTTTTTTTATTCACTTTTATTGCTCACTCCATTTCGTTATTTGCAATTATTCTTGTACATTTCGCTTGCGATTTCTTTTTATGCCGTTTCAAAGTGTGTTGCCAAAAAATTAAAAAAATAAGATATTTTGTGTGTGCATTAAAAATGTTTTGTTTGGCCTCTTTTTTTTAATGAAGAACATCATCATATATTGTGCTGCTGCTGCTGCTTCTGCTGTTGCTGCGTTGTGTGAACACTGTACAATAGATTTAATTAGTTAGACGCATGCGAGTTTGAATCAAATTTATTGGGCAACAAACAAAACATTTTTATTCCCCACATTTTTGCACTGTATAGATTGGCAACAATTTTTAATTATTTGTTTGTTCATTCCATCAGGTTGTCGATCATGACAATGCTGCCTCGAAGCCGAAGCCGGAGCCAAAGAATCACAATACGCACATTCTGAAATCGGATTGGTTCTGGTACACGATCCAAAATGGATACGCCAACGAGATGGACTTTCTATTCGGCGATGTAAGATTGACAACTCTTTCCTTTGTTGTATATTTATTGACGTATGTGTTTTTTCTGCAGTATCTGGACAGCATTACGAATACGCCCAGCACCGATCGTCGCGATTCGCTGCCCATTAGCTTCAACAAGCGGAAACGGAAGCGTTTCTCACAGCGCATTCAATTGGAGGGCACACCTTTGGGCTCGGGCAAGCGACGCTCTTCGGTGTCCGATGCTGGTCTGTTGTCCGTTTCGAATAGCTTTTTTGATTGCACCACCAGTCCTGATAAGCTGGAGAATGATAAACTGTTGCACGCTGAGCCTGAAGCAAGTGAAGCGACACCCACAAAGAAATCTATGCGCTTCAATCATTTTATGGACTTTTTCACCACAGAGTCGAATTATGTGGGCATTCTAGATACCATATTAAACGTGAGTAGCTCAGAGAAATTCCAACACAATCAGTTCTAATCTCATTCTATTTCACAGCTCTTTAAAAACAAATTGGAAGAACTCGCGGAGACGAATGATCCACTGCTGAATAAATCAGAGATCAAATCCATCTTTGGCAACTTTCTGCCCATACACGAGGTGCATCAGAGCATGCTGGAGCATTTGCGTAAACTGCACGCCAATTGGCGAGAGGATTGCCTGATTGGCGATATTATCATCCAGCATCGCGATGAACTTATCAAAGCCTATCCACCCTATGTGAACTTCTATGAGCAGATGAAGGAACAGCTGCTTTACTGTGATCGGGAATACCCGCGTTTCCACGCCTTCCTCAAGATCAATCAAACTAAGCCCGAATGCGGACGACAGAGTCTCCAGGATCTAATGATACGACCCGTGCAGCGCTTGCCTAGCATCAGTCTGCTGCTCAAAGATATACTGAAGCACACGGGCAACGCAAATGTGGATCATGCAAGCCTCGAGGAGGCGCTGAAGGCCATCAAGCAGGTGACGCTGCACATCAATGAGGACAAACGACGCACAGAGTCACGCATGGCCATCTTCGATATATTCAACGATATCGATGGTTGTCCTGCGCATTTGGTCAGCTCGAATCGCAGCTTCATCTCCAAGTGTGAGGTCAACGAGCTGTCCGATTCACTCAGCGGTCGCGGCGATAGTTTGCTGCTCTATTTGTTCTCCGATTCCATTGAGCTGTGTAAGAAGCGTTCGCGTGGCTTCAACACAGCCAAATCGCCGAGCACGGCCAAGACGCATAAGCACATTAAGCTGATATCCTTGAATACGATACGCTTTGTCATTGACATCACTGACAGTCCGCGTGCATTTGGACTGCTGCAGCGTGGCGAGAAGGAGAAGCTATACACCTTTAGCATTATCGATGAGGAGACGGATAAGCTGGTCTATCTCAAAAAGCTTTGCATGCAGATTGCAGCGCACACCTGTCGCACAGATGCGGTAAGTAAACCACAAAGTGATGATTGAATTGAGTGCTAATTAAAACTCTTATCCTGCAGGACAAAATGCTGCTGAGTCGCACCTCACTGGAACTGGAAGTGGACATCAGCGATGTGAATGTCAGCACATTGAGCAAAGCATTTAAATTGGCAGCCAAAACGCGCCTGAAGGTAATTTTAATGAACAACTCCCTAGTCGAAAGTATGTTTTATTAATCTGTGTAGCTTTTCTCTAGGTGGGACGCGCCTTTTCCTTTAACAAAACACCCAATAAGCTGAAGCGTGCCGTATCCACGATGATGACATCGCCCTTTGGCAGCACCAACTCCTTGACGCCCGCCTCGCAGCTGGCACAGATGCGTCTTGCCAGCTGCACCAACATTAACGTGAGTTTGAATGACTAATTTTTGGGTATTCTGAAATCTAATTAAATCGAATTTCAATTACAGGAAGTTGCAGATGAGGATTGCTCTAGCATGCGCAGCAATTCACCATCCGCGCAGTCTGAGATGCTGGTTGTGCCACCTCTCTCTGTGCAGCCCACACGCAAAAACAAGGCCGTCGTGGGTCGAATTTAGCCATGAATGCTGTTGAGCTGAGATGCTCTCAAAAAGTGTATTCCATTTGAACTCTCTTTTGTTTTGTGTAAGCACAACAAAAAAAACTCGCTTGAAATGTGTTTCAAATTTGTGCTCAACGTAGGCTAAGCATTAACATTTAATTTTAACTGTAACTATTATTTCAAAATTGTAATCTCACATTCACGCGTCCAATCTCCCCTAGTTTATAAGCTACAAATTCGTAAGTTTCGTTTTGATCGTCAGAGCTTTCGTATTTCGCAAATGTTGAAGCGTTTGCATTCGAATTTGGCGATCTCGAATTGATTTCTGTTCTCCCCAAAGTAAAGTCAAGTCTATTATTAATTTGTAAATAGTTCTCTATTATACGCTACAACTAAAAACTACTTTTTATCGATATGTTCAATGTATAACCGCATAATGTAACTAATTGTATTAGTGACTTGAAATCTCATTCACGCACTGAAAACGTTTTTAATCGGTCATTCTCGATCGATTCGAATCGGTTCGGTTCGATTTCATGTCCTTCGTCGGCTTGTCGCCACTTTTGCACAAAAGCTGTGAATGTTTACTGAGTAAATTTTTTAAAAATTATGTAACAGTTAATGTTATACTCAATTAATATTGTTTTGAGGACGGCGTACAGCTAAGCAGTTTAATCCTAACTGAGTATGATAATCTTAAATATATGAACTATGACATAAATCTATCAAGAATGCGTTTTTTTATTTCTCCCATTATATTTTGGTTTTGGCACTCCGCAGGATAAGCGGAAAATACACAGCTCCTATAAATGTTGTATATCCCTGCGCATCCTGTCGAAGGATCTAAGGAAGCTCTTAGGAAGCGCGGAATTCAAAAAGAATTGGAAAATTTCGCGGGAAAAAACTTAAAAAATTTGCACAGAAATTGCTCAAAAACACAAAATACAGGATATCTGCTAAACCACTAGCGCGATTGAGATGTCCTTTGGTCAAGTGATAGATATATTCAAAAGCCATCGATTGAGACTAGTTTCACTGTTATCCTTCGAAGGACTCTCGAGTTATAGCGAATTTTTTCCATACAAAAAATGGTCATATTCTCGGCTCATGTAAGGACTTTCGTCCTTTTTATTACACTTTCGGGTTTCTAATGTCAATTTCTATCATTGCTGTAAAGGACATCCGGCTAGTCCTTAAAATGCAGGAGTTACAGCTGATTTTGTGATTTTTGACCAATTTTTGCATGCCTCCCCCTTAAAAAATTTCAAAAAAAATTTTTGAGCAATTTGAAAGAACTTTGAATGCAAATCGATAGATTTAGCTCTTGGTGAGTCCAAAAAAACATATCCTTTTTTAATTTAAAAGGATGCACAGAAGTTACGACCTTTGAAAGGCTAACATTTATTCAACATTTCATACAAGTGAAGTAAATAATAATTCAATGCTGTTTCACCGAATTTACGGCGAATAATTTTATTTGTATAATCTATATGAACACGCATTTTTTGTGACAGAATTTGCTGGAATTTCAATGTGTACAATTTGGGCTGATGCCAGAATAATTTCATATACTACATGCACAATTCTTCAACGACATGCATTGCATAATTACGCGAATCTTATCTCAGCTGTCCATCCTAATCTGTAAATATACAAAGTAGAATACTTTACAGGCTATATACAGATCGAACTCCTGAATTCATTTTCGACATGGCATCCGAATGCAGTTGATATTGCAAATTATGCGACTGTAGATGCAACAATGTTTTCAGCTTAAAGCCAATCTCCAAGACAGCCAATTCGTTTGTGTGATTCGCAGTCCAGACAGCTGTAGAAATCGAAAATAAATGAGTAAGATTTTCGTCAAGTTTAATATATTCGATTAACTTACAAATTTTATTGCTTTTGCCGCGTATATTTACGACAGCGCCGCAAATGTCGCTGGCATATTCGAAGGATTCGCCCACCATCATGAGCAAGATGTCCAGCCATACGCGATCGAGTGCATCCTTCGAGCTCTTGCCCATTGTGAAAAGCCAGCGACCGCCTTTGATATTGGCTTCGTCTTCCCACATGGGCCTGCAGATGGAGTAGAACTAATTTAGTAAATGAAAGAATATAGTATTTTATACATACTGAATGCCCTGTTTGAACATATAGTAATCGCAGTTAACCTTGAGTTCCGATGGTGTTTTAATAGTGTAGTACAAACTGAAAGTAATCGAGTTAATTATGATTAATAGAATACAAGTAAGAAAGCTACAATCGAGTGTGCTCTACTTTGAGATACCCGCTGCACATTTTGAATATGTTATATGTACATACACCAAAAAAATGGTTAATATACCTAAAAATACCTAAATCTATACTTAATATAGTACTACTGTGGTATTATTATTGAAATATACCAAATTAATATACCGTTAAAATACCAAAATTTAACAAATATATATTTGTTGTATTCATATTGTACTACATTCAAAATATACCATAAAGTACAAAATATGCCAGATTATCAGCCACTTCCACTAAGGTCCTTGGTAAGAAGGCGTTCGGCTTTCGTGGATTTTCAAGGGAAGAAGTGAGCGTGGCAAAATTTGAAACAAACTTGAGCTGCGTGCAAACATAACAAGAGCTGTCGAACAATTTATAGCGCTATCTCTTATAGTTTCTGAGATATAGGTGTTCAAACAGTCGGACGGACAGACGGACACGGCTATATCGTCTCGGCTGTTGATACTGATTAAGCATTTATTGTATATACGTTATAGGGTCGGAGATTCCTACTTCTGTTTGTTACAAACATTTCATGGAGGCACAAAATTATATAGCGGGTATAATAAGATAAGGTAACTTTACACTCACCTCCAGAATGTTTCGATACTGTCAATCTGTGTTATTTCATTGAGCATGTCCCGCCAGTGCTTGGTGCGATCGTTCTCCAGATACCACAGCGTCCAGACATGCTCAAGTGGATGTTTATATTCGATTTTGTATGTTTGCTCGTTTTGTTGCTCGGGCACACTTTTATTATTAGCTCCTTCCAGCTCCTGATCCCGTGGCTTCTGCAGCTCCTGCTTGGCATCATGCGCCGATTGCGGCGACTGCGCTTGAGCTTGCAGCTCGAGGCGGCTCTGCAAAAACTTGTTTGGTTCGAACACCGATGGCTCAGGGATTTGGATCTCAGCGCTGGCCATTTTCTTCTCTTTTTTTTAGGTATTGATTTTGCTTTGATTGGGAAAGAAAATTGGAAAATGCACTTGATTGAAAGTACGAAAAGTTGAGTGCCGGAATATTGCGGAAAGAAATACCGAAAAGTTTTGAGCGAAACGAAACGTGCCAAAAACCGAAACAACGAATCGAATAAAATTAGAGAATGTCCCTTTTATTTTTTTGACACAAGCTCTAAGGCCTATGCTATCGAAATCGAAAGTCAACTAACTGTCAGTCATATAACTTTTAGAGTTGTCGTTTTATTTTGTTACAAACTGCACAATTAAACATAAATACTGCAAAACTTAGCCTAACACTTTACATACATACATATGATATAATAAAAAAAGCGTTAAATGTAAAAATGCAATCGATAAAATTGTATCGTAAAAGTATTTAAGAAAGTTGCCATCAACTTATGCAACAACTAATAACTACTAAAAAGAAGGAGGCACTTCACGACGACGCAACGCAAGAAAAATCATTAAAAACTAAAATGTAATATGTAAATAATTTATGCGAGAAAAGAACCACTGTACATAGTTAATGGGTTGAGATTAAACCCAAAGCACAGCGGCTGCATCCTCGTTGGAGAGCGTCGAGAAGCGCTGCTGATAGCGATTGGCATTGCGGTACGTCTTGGCGGGCGATTGCACTGGCGACTGGTTGCTGCTCAGCGAGCAGGTCGGCACGCCCACCACATTCAGCGCCGACTTCAGCGTCGAGTTGCGGCTCTCCGTGGACATCGAGAGGCGTCTCGACGAAGTGTCCCCAATGAGCGTAGAGCTCAGCGGCAAACCGACATCGTGGAAGGAGCTAATCGAACTGAAGCCACTCTCATCCTCAGTGCTGGAGCCAGTGGTTGGACTCTGCTTGTTGCTGCCGCTGCTGCTGGTGCTGCAGTTGCTGCTGCTGTTGTTGGCTGTGGTTATTGCGTTGATCTCCTCGTCGGTTTCCAGCTTCGATGACGATGTCGAGGAGATGGTGGAATGCACAGAGCTGTCGGTGGAGCTGCGCAGCGAGAGACGCGAGTCTCGCATTGTGTTGGCGCGCAGAAAGAGCATCTCAGCAGCGGTGGCAGTTGCTGTGGCAGTTGCGGTGGTGTTGTTGTTGCTGTTGCTGCTTGTCTTGGCAGCTGGCAAACTAGGCGTCGTAGCATCCATTGTGGCATTGTGCAGCGTCAGCACTGAGCTCGTCTTTTGCGTCATGCACAGCCGATGACCTGCAGCTCCAACTCCAACTCCAATCGAATGACGCGGCTGCGTGAGATCCGGTTGCTGTTGCGATGTGTGCAACAGATTGCGTATGGTGCGCGCCAGGCGAAACGCCTCCTGGTTCAGTTTCTCCTCGGCTGCTTCCGGCGATGACAATCGCGCCTTGCAGCCGCCAAACTTTTTCGGCGAACGTCGCCTGCAAAAAAAGCCACAAATAGTTAAATTACTTGTCATTTCACAATTCGATTTTCACTTACCAGGTAAAATCCTTGAAGGCATTGTAACTGCCAGCGGGCGCAATGCTTTCGTAATTGTGATCCTCGTTCATCGTCAGCATCGATTGATTCAACATCAAGTTGGTGCTGCTGCGTGCTCGCAGATACGATGCAGAGGCTGAGTTCGCTGTAGAACTTGTCGAGTTCTCCGTATAGCCATTGGGATCACTTTGCACGCTGCCCTGCACATGATGCAAACTCTTTGAACGCGAGATTTGCTCTCCACTGCCTCCGCCTAGACTGTGGCGATTCGCTTGCATTTGCTGCTGGCGCAGGAGATGTTGTTGCTGCTGCAGCTGTTGCTGCTGTTGTTGTTGCTGCTGCTGTTGTTGCTGATAGCGCTCGAAGAAGCGAGCAACTTCCTCCATAACAGCGCGATACATTTCGCAATTCGTTTCCGTCTGCAAAAGTGGACATTAAATTAGACGAACAGATATTGACAGATATTGTCAGCTGGTTCTTGAACTGTCTTTAAGTTAGTTTTATGAAAAGATTTTGTCTGTTTAATTTTACAAAAATAATAACGGTTTCTTCCCTTTGTTAGATATGACGTCAACTACCTTTATTATATGTCTTTTTTAAATATTAAAAACTATTTTGCATTTTATCACATCAAAAGAATTGGTATCAATAAATCGTCGCAAGCAATCTTCTTCGATCTGTTGAAATTGATCTGAACATCTTAATGTTTCTTAAAAGTTAGCAAACAAAAATTCAAAATAATAAGAACTAATCATCGAGCAACTTTCGTCCACTAATAATGGGGGGATTTCGTCAGCTTTACTGTTGATTTAAATAAAGCATTAGATTTAATTAAAATCTTTTCACTTTAAGAACAAATAATTGTCTGCAAAATTGCCTTTTGGAAACCCTTAAGATGCCCAAACTGTACCCTCAAAGAGGGCTACAAAAAGTTTAAAAGAGGCGGAATTGCTCTAAAAACTCCACAAAAATGATGAACATTGCAAAAGTGTCCACCCAAGAGAGGTATCGGTTTAATACTGATACATTATAGTATATGCATTATCGTTTGTTTCGATTACTAAATACCAGTCTCTTAAATCTAAAAAAAAAATATTACTCAAGACAGTTAAACAAAAAATACTTCAAATATTAACAGTATTTTTGTTAGAAATGAGAGAAACAGGCACAATAATAGTAAAAATCAAGTAAAAGTAAAAGTAATTTGTCAGAGTTGTTACTATCTTTTATAGATGTTCGCAGCGATATGATTCACTTTGCTAAAAGAAAAGATTGATTTACATTTATTGTAAAAGCCAAAGATCTATAAAACACGGGCCCAACCCACAGAGAAAGTGTAACGAAATCAGGTTTCTAACTCGAGCTAACATAAGCCACCAAAGCGAGAGTCTTAAGCTAAGCAGAAGTGATCTCAGTAGAAAATTTAATAATAATTCAGGGACTGTTGCGCAACAGAGATTTTGTCGTGTTGTAAACGTAACAAGTCTGGAATCTTGATTGTCTCAAAACAGTTTGTGTTCTTTGTTCTTTGTGTGTTCAACAGTGTGTGTCTGTCTCTTTGACTCTTGTAGATATCATTTTACGCTTCGTCTACTCAGCGCAGTTTAAATTCATTTGTAGCAATTTGTTATGCTAATTATCTCGAGTAATTTTGCATGCAAATTGAGCTTGGACAGTTTTTCAATCTTTGAGGGTATTTGAGATTCTTTTTGTGATATGTTACGAGTATGTGTCTTCTTCTTTTCTGATTTATGCACTTTTCTCGCACACATTTTCCCAATCAGCTGGAATGTTGTTTGTTGTTTTCTTTGTAACTGTTTTTCTCTCTCGCTGCTCTAATAACTCAGACTCAGATCCAGTTTTTAAAGTCTGTGCTTTCTGTATTTCTTTTGCGAATGTATTAACACATTCTTCGATCATCTCTTTTCTGCTTCGCATTTCACTCACTTTCGTGGCAGCAGCAGCAGCAGCACGTTGCAAGGTCGTTGGTTGCATGCAGCGTGTCGTGTGTCACAATAACCTCTAATGAAAATCATCTTTGATATGAATCTATCGGCGATTAATCGATTATGTTAATTTTCGTTTTCTGTGATTATTTTCTATTGGAGCAGTCATCGAACTTTTCTCTCTCTCTCTCCTCTCTCAACTTTCACTTGAAATCTGATATATATCTTTTCTTCAATGTACTTTTATGGAATCACGACTCGAGCCAAATAGCACACAGTCTTTAGGCTAGCGAGATATTATAATTCCAGTGCCTAATTAAGAGGCAACACGTTGCCAAATTGGCAACTCAAAGTGTTAAGATGCCACCTGACCAATATGCCCATTTTATCTCCCGCTGCCACGCCCACATTGCAACCAAATTTGGCCACACCAATAAAGAGGGAAAAAAGAGTTTCACACGACGCCCAAAAAAGAAAAAAAAATCATTGGCAACTGCAATTTGGCAGGCGGTGAATTTATCCAATGTGTATTTTGGCCAGCAAGCCAGTCTGTTGATTGCATAAGACTTGTTGTAGTTGTCGTTGTAGTTGCAGTTGCAGTTGTTGTTGCTGTCGTTGGTTGTTGCTGATGTTAGTTGCTGCGGCGGTTCAAATCGTTGTTAATGTCGATACTTGCTAGTTTGGTTGGTAGAAATGCAGTATAGTTTTTGTGATATCGAAGGCAGAAATGTAAATGAAATCTTAAAAAAAATAACGAAAATCTTAATTTGAATTCCTTATCAGCGTAAAGAAAAGATTCAATAATGCTGTTTGTCTATTTATATATATATACCTAATATACATAATATAAATCTGTGAATATTAAAAATAGCACCACTTTCAAAAGTTCCTATGCTCACCAAAAAATTGCCTTAGCATAACATCCAAATTTAATTTTTATCACATTAAGACATAACAATAAGAAATAAAATAAAATTCTTTGGAATATTAGTATTATGATCAAATTCATTGCATTCATTGCAATACGGTATTGTATTCGTAATTACAAATCAAATAAATAAATAAATTATTATCAATTTAAAAAAAGGGAAAACTTAAAAATTGCTGATACTTTAAATTTCGCATTTGTACACATCAAATATTAAAGTTTTGTTGCTTTTGTGTACTAAATTTCATATTATTTTTGTTTCTACAAAAAACGAAAAAAGCATACATATACGAGTGTATAAAATCTATATAAAGAAACACTCTAAAGAAAATAGATTTCATATTACTTGTAGCGAAAGAAATCACTTTAAATAAATATATAAACTAAATCTAGTTTTTTAAGCTATTTTTAAAAATTTTAGGAAAAATAACTAGCGTCTTAGAAAACTCTAAAAAAAAGACTATATTTTTTATGAAATATATTTTTTAACATATCAAATATGGTATTTCGATGAATTTATTTATCCATGTATTTTTAATTACTAATGTCTCACTTGGACGAATCTTGTCATCACAGGAATCATCTACATGAATCCTTTGATTTCCAAAGTCTAGTTATTGCATACGCAATTTCAGAGCGCAAAAATCTTTTATAACTCATTTAGTTTGCTTCATTAAATTGTTAGCGAAATTTGCCAAAATGTTTATAGCAAGTATCACCGAGTTGAGCACACTCAACAGTAGCTTTTTTTTGCTTGTTTCAGATGTTGTTGTTGCTGTTGTGTTCATTTTTCCGTTTTGGGGTTTTTAGCAGCTGCCGTTTAAGCAGCCAAACGTTTTCCTACTGCGTGTTTATTGCACTGAAGATGGCAAAATGCGAGTTACGCGATGAGACTTTGTTGTTGTTGTTGTCGAGTAGGAATCGCTCTCCAGGTATTTTTATTTGTATTGTTGTAGTTTCATTAGTTGTAGTTATGTTGAAATATGCCTGTAGCTCGGTTATGCCTTGTTTAATTCATTAATGCGCATTTCAGTTGCATTTGACAAGCGAATCGCCTTTTGCCTGGCCGCACTTCCTGTCTCCCTCCCTTCCCAGTACTCAACTTTGAAATTTGGTTCATTAAAAAGTCATCTCAGAGCTGGAACAGCATCCGCTCTGGACTGCTGGATTGCTGCATAGATTAAGCTTCCGTCCACGCCGCAATCAATCGACGCCATCAATCAAACCGGCTAAATCTCTGGGTCTGGTCTCAGCCCACGCTTCGTCTGTGATTTGTTTGCAGTTTAATGAAGTTTTTTTTTATGCTGCAGCCAGTTTGCTGTTGTTGCTGCTGCTCGTGCTGACCGCCTTTGGTTTGTCTTGTAACCCAGTTTTTTGCCTCGTTGCCAAGTTTTCCTTCTCTGCTTGCTAACATTCCAAACGCTGGCAGCGCTCACGGTGTCGATAGACATGGTCCAAAGTAAAATGGAAATGGAAAATGTTTATCACTGATTATATTGCAATTTTCCTGGCACCTCGACGGCTTTCCACACACAAACACACACAGCTTCGGTTGCAGACAACTTCATTTAAGAGGCGCATTAAAACGAAATGAAAGCGTAAATATTTTCCCATTGTTGGCCACTAACTGATGAATTATATATAGAATCTGTACAAGAAGTGTTGCAAAGAAAGTTGAAGGTCATTGTGGTTCAAATATGGATTGGAAAAATGCTTGAAATAAGTCAACGTATTGGGAACAAGACAAGCTTTAAATTTTAACCCGGTTAACTGACTCTAACGCAGAACCAAGAAGTTGGCCTAAATATTTGGTAAGTCTTCTGCTCTCTTTTTGAGGCGAGTCAAGTCGATTCGTTTGGCTTGTGGCTAATGGGAATTACGCAATGTGATCGAGACTCCCATAGAATTAGAAGGGTATTATAATTTTGTGTGTAAGAGGGAGAAGGAGGCATCTCGGACCCCATAAAGTATGTATATTCTTGACGATACGATATAGACATGTCCGTTTGTCTGTCTGTCCGTCCGTCCGTCGGTATGAACGCTTACTGTCTACCTGGTTTTAGTTGCTTTCACTGACAATGTGGTAAATTTATATACATATTCTATGCCAATATACCAAATATAGACATACGTATATTTCAGTATTTTTACGGTTTATTTTGATATATTTTAAGAATAATACCGCAATGTTTTCCTTATATTCAAAATACTACTGTGCCAATATACCAAATATTTCAGTATTTTTGTGGTATATGGATTTGGTATATTGTAAGAATAATACCACACAGTTTTCCTTTTAATAAAATTACTATTATGTCTATATACCGAATATAACCATAGGTATGTTTCAGTATTTTTACGATATATTAATTTAGTATATTTTTAGAATAATACTGAGCTGTTTTCCTTTTATTAAAAATACTAGGATGTCAATATACCAAATACACCCTTGGCAAATTTTCGCATTTTTACGGTATATTTTAAGACTAAAACCGTACAGTTTTGATTTTATTCAAAAACGGGCATCTCACCGTCGAGCACACTCGACTTGTTCCTAATAAAGGAAGTTGCCTTTCCTTTATAAAAAGTTTAAAATCTTTTCGTCGTAATCTTTAAGCATTTCTATGCAGTATTCAATGAGGAAATATAAAATTAATGTCGGCATTGAGGAAATGGTCAAAGCCAAAAGACAATAAGATGATGACCAGAACAGAATACTCATAGAACAGAATGACTTGAAACGACCACCGGGCTCTATAATTAAGCGTTAAAAAAGAATGTGCCGCCTAATTGTGTGGACGTGGTTTATTCTGGACGTCGTATTCGCCCTAACACACACAACCCATCAATTTGAAGAGCTGCACAAAACAGAACACAGAACATGGAATACAGTACAAAAGAAATGGAAATAAAGAAAAACAAATGAAGGAAATGCTGCTGCCAACACTATAGATAAACCCGACAACAACAACAAAGGCCACTTAACATGGCGCTGAAAAGCCTAGACAAGAAAGTGGAGGATAGGGAGAGGAATGGGAGGGGAAAGACAGGGAAAAGCAAGCTGGAAGCCAGGCGGATAACAACGTCTCTCTTTCGCGTTGGCATTGAGTGGTAATTATGAGCGTATTAGGCGTGAGAACACAAGCTGCCAAGTCGAGAATGGCAGAGAGATAAAAAAAAAAAGCAAAAGACAAAGACAAGTCAAGGGAACAGGTTGAAGTTGAAGGTATTTGGAGCAGGTCTGCTTAGTAGAGGGGCAGGGGGAGGCAGGAGAAGGGCAGAATATAGTTGTGCATAGTTAACAATGCAAAGTGAGCGGCTCGAAGTCACGTTTGTGTCTTAAGTCTTTTGTCTGACTAACATGCGAGGTTTGTGTCTTAAGTCTTTCAATCTGCAAGTTGTCGTTGTCATTCTCGTTGTTGTTGCACTCACCTGCTTCAATTGCCATTGCAATGTATCCACCTGATTTTGCAATATGACAGCCTCGACATTTAACGACTGCTCATGTGCTGTTTGTTGCTGCGCTGCTGCTGCCGCCGATTGCTGTGGTTGCTGTTGATGCTGTGCCAAGTTGTAGTTGTTGTTGTTGTTGCTGCTGTTGTTGGGTGCGGCATCCTGCAAATGTTGTCAACAGATTAGAAAAAATGCGCGTTAAATTAGCCAACAGCTTTGCCATCTCAACAATGTTGTCGCTGCTTGCAACCTCCCTGGGTGGCACTTGCAACATGGCAGCAATGTTGCGCCATGTTTCGCACTTTTCTGGCGCATAAACACAAGGCCCAAAAGCGGAAAATGCACACACATAAAATACACAAACAAAATAAACTAAATCGAAACTAAAGCAAATTCCCCCACCTTCAACTAAATGTACACAATTAATTAGAGAGAAATTGTTTTACAACGCATTCGTTTGTTTTTGTTTTTTTTTGCCATTTCCACAATTTTGTACAAGTATTGCAACTGGCTTTTCGCCATTGCGCTTTTTATACCCGGTATCCATAGGGTAAAAGGGTGTTATAAGTAAGAGGCAGAAGGGGTCATCTAAATATTCTTGATCAGCGTTAACAGACGATACAATATAGATATGTGCGTCTGTAATAGTATATTGATATACCATATATAGCATTTGGTATATTTTAGTATTTTTAAGAATATTTATTCGATATATTATAAGAATAAAGCCACACGGCTTTGCTCAATCGATTATAGATTTCTTCACTCATACATTATAGTATTTTTAGTATATTAATTTGGTATATTTTTCAAATATTACCGCAGGGTTTTACTTTTTTCTAAATGGGTATCTCACAGTCGAGCACACTCGACTATAGCTTTCCTACTTGTATATCGATATACCAAATATAGCTTTTGGTATATTTTAGTATTTGTTCAGTATAATAATTTGGCATATTTTAAGACTACCGCACTTTTTTGCAAGCGGGTATCTCACAGTAGACTACACTCGACTATAGCCTTCTTCATTGGTATATTTTAGTATTTGTTTAGTATATTAATTTGGTATATTTCAAGAAAAATACCGCACTGTTTTGCTTATGTTAAAAATGCATAGCGGGTAACTCACAGTCGAGCACACTCTACTATAGCTTTCTTACTTGTTTTATTTTCTTGCGATTCCATTTCATCTAACAACATATGTATTTCCAGTGCGCTTTTTTTCACACTACATTAAAAAATGCGCTGCAATAAATTTCTGGTATACTTAAAATTTTCAACATTTATTCAAGCGCAGCTTTTTAGTTGTAGTTTTAGTTTCAGTTTCAGTTTTTTGCTGTCTGTTTGTTATCTGTCTGTCTGGCAGAACCCGTTTCTCAGTTATGCGCCATATTATATTTTGGTTTTTTTTCTGCTTTTGTTTTTGTTTTGTTTTCATATAACAACATTTTTTGTTTTTGGGCTTTATGTTCATGGTTTACTTTTTCTTTTATAACGTCATTTTTTCAAAGACTTTGACCCACAATGCAGCATAGAAAAAGAAAACAGCCATGTGCTTAAAAGTAATCACAATTCACAAGCCCATTTGACCCGCATTTAAAAAAAACTGTCTACCAAAAAATAATTAGCTAATTGTTGCGCACTTTCCTCAGCTGATAATCATCATCGGCACAATAATGAACGCAAAATCTCTTTCATCCAGCTTCAAACATACCCTTCTTTAAATAAATTACCTGACTTGTTGACTGGCCATAATATTAAACTTCAAGTCTCTGCCATTTGTGGCTGACCCGCCCACTTTTTCGATTTTGTATTAAGTGTGGACAAGGCCAACACTCAATTTGGTTCAATTTTAACGCTTGTTAATTAGTGTTTTCATTTCGCTTCATACAAGTTTACTTTAAAGTGCATCAACTAATTAATGCACAGCAAATGAGTTGTGTTTATGGTCCTCAAAGTGTGTTACATTTGTTTAATTTATTAATTATATAATTTACTAGGTTACACAAATTTCAACGAACATATTGTTTTGTGAAGCTTTCTTAAGACTTTTAAATAAATGCTGCGCACATTAAAAGTTGAATGTGTTAGAATTAAATGCTTCCCAAAAACATGACATTCTAAAATGTAGGAAAAAAAATTTTGATTTTTATATTTTTTTCAATTTAAAAAAAAGAATTGTTGAAAGAAGATATTAGTATAGAAGGGAAACAAGATTTCAATCTTGAAACTTGATTTTTAGCTTCAATCATTTTTTTGATATTAATCAAGTGAGTAAACTACAGCCAAGTGTGCTCGACTGCGTGATACCAGCTATCCATTTACAATAAAAGCAAAACAGTGCGAGAACTGAATTTTTGTTCAAATATACACAATTAACATACCCAAGGAATTCTTAAATATACTAAACCTTATATTTGGTATTTCAATATACTAAAAAAGTTCAAGAAGTATTTTATAGCACAAAATATTCCAGATAACTTTTAAAATGTTCACATTTATATTCATATTCAAATATACTACAAGTTATACTTGGTAGTACGGTATACCAAAAAATTCAAAATATACGTCGAAGTTCAAAATATACCAAAGAACTTAAAAAACTTTTAAATTTTTCATATTAGTATTCAAATAAAAAAGCTGTACTTGGTATTCCAAAAAATTCAAAATATAATTCAATTCAATACTTCGAAGATCAAAATATACCAAATAACTTGAAAAACTTTTAAAAGTTTCACATTCATATTCATATTCGAATATACTAGTTACAAGCTATACAAACAAATATACTAAAAGTTATTGATAAACTTTTATAATTTTCATATTCAAATATACTAAAAGCTGCACTTGGTAGAACCATAAAATACAAAAAATATTCTAAACTTTGAAGTTCAGATTCATATTCAAATATACTACAAGTTATACATACATACTAAAAGTTGTACCAAAAAATCAAAATATACCTCGGAGTTCAAAATGTAGCAAATAATTTGATTAACTTTTAAAATTTTCATATTCAAATATACTAAAAGCTGTACTTGGTAGAATCAAAAGATACGAAATATATTCTATACTTTGAAGTTCCGATTCATATTCAAATGTACTAAAAGTTATACATACAAATATAATATACTAAAAGTTCAAAATATACAACATTATCAACCTTTAAGTTCTTTAACCGATCCTAACCAAATATTAATAATGCATAAATATAATATGCATTGTTATTGCGCATTTCAATTAAAGTATCTTTTTAAAGCGATGTTGCACAGTTGCACATTATTATTATGCTAATAACTGAGCTCCCCCCTCCGCCATTTTTCTACAGACAACAATTACATATTCAGCTCGTGTGACGCTTTTAGATCCATTTCCCAAAGTTAGCGGCTGGGTTGGGTTTCCATTAGATGCACGCTCCGCTCCGCTCAGCATTTGCAACAGCAATGTTTTGTTGCCAGCGTAATCCAATCTACATGATGCTGGAGCTCACACATGCCTCTTGTTTTTCCCTCTCTTCGCTGCCCTTATGCTGCTTATTATACCATGTTCTCAATCAAAATCTAATTAAAATGCGCGTTACAATTCGCATAAACAGACGGCTGCTGGCGACCTCATTGCAAAATGGCTTTGGCATGCTAATTTTTCGCTGGCTGCCAACAAATGTCAATTGCAACAACAACAACAACAACAATAATAAGAACAGGAACAGCAGCAACAACAACACGAGTTGCATTTGCAGTTCAGAGTTCCTAGCACATCAATGGACTATTTTAATGCAATGAAACCTCCGTAAAGCTGCCAGTTTCCACTTGGCAAAGGAAATCTGCATTTTAAATCAGCGCCAGCAACAACAGCAGCAGGCAATTGCATGCTCCAGTAATTTTACAACAACACGAGCGAGCTGCAACAAGTGCTGCAAAGGTTTGCCACATATGGAAAAGAGAATAGAAGATTCCCAGGCCAAAGCGGAGCAGAGCAAAAGCAGAGCAGCTCAGCTCCATTACCAGCTTGTTATTTAAATTGTTTTGCACTAAAAGTTATGCATAAAAAACAGACAGAGATTCACAAGTGGAGAGGGAGGGGGAGTGTGTTAAAGAGCAGTTGTAAAAGCGGATGTTGGAGGGAGTTTTACATACAGAGAGAAAAATAATAAACTCAAAATGAGAAAACTGAAGATTTGCATAATGTAATTATTATAAACTTAAAGTTTAAGAGCTGGGTAGTTACTACAAAACTTTATTATGATTTAAGTATCATAATAAGTATGGAGTATAACAAACTAATTTAAAATGAATTGGTTTTTTCGTTCTGTGTGAAAAAAACGTAGTCTGAACAAGTAGTAAAGCTACAGAGTATGCTAGGCTTTGAGATACTCGCTATCCATTTTCATTTCAAAATATCGTTAAAATATATCAAATACATACAAAAATACTAAAAATATACCAAGAAGTAAAAAATATATGTACATATCAATATGTATTTCGTATATTGATATTCTAGAAAATGACAAAAAATGTATTTGGAATATCGAGTACCAAAATATGTATTTCGTATGTTGATACTCAGAAATTTGACAAAACAATGTATGTACATCGAATATTGATATACTATACTATGGTATATTCACAATATACCAAAGGGTAAAAATAATATATATACCAAAAGATATATTTTGGATATTGATATTCAGGTATTTAAAAAATACTGTATTTGGAACATACTACTACATTGAAAATATACCAATTATACCTATATATTGATATTTAGGAATATGACAAAATATCGAATATCGTTATATAGTAGTACATAAATATACCTAACAGTCAAAATACACCAAGATATATATTTCGAATATTGATATTCTACTATGTTCAAAATATACCAAAGAGTAAAATGAATATATATTTCGTATATTGAATATTCAGGAATACGACAAAAATGTAATTGGAATATCTTTACTATTAAATTCAAAATATACCAATATATTGATATTCATGAACATGACAAATTAAAAATATACTAAAAGAGTAAAAAATATATATAGTACGAGATATACGTATTTCATACATAATATTTATATTGTACTACATTAAAAATATAGTACCCTAGAGCTCAATATATACCAACGATATATTCGAGTCCAAGATAACCCACAGATATATTTGGTATACATTTAGAATATACCACAGTATACAAAATATATCAAATGCCAAAAGGACCCACAGTAGTGAACATTTGTCGCTATATAAAATTATAACCTAAATCAATTCTAATCTCAGCTCTTATCAACGAGCAAGACAATAAATATTATACTTTGTGCCTCTTTCTACCATTTAAATGCATCTTCTGTTAATACAAAGTTATCATACCCTTTTTACTCTCTGCTTAACGGGTATTAAAAACACATTTAAAACAGAACTTGTCATCAGATATACAGGAAATGCTCGACTGCAACAGTCACTATCTATCTATCTGTGAGTTGAAAGCTATCAAAATAAGCATTCAGTTTTGCCTGCCACATGATGCAAGACATGTTAATTGCACAATCTACATGAAACTACAGACTACAGACAGTTGTGGTGAGCATAATCTCGAGGCACATCTAATGCCATTTTATTGTTATAAACAATATCATTTGGCACAATGCCCATTTGTGCTCTGCTTCGAGTACAATACACAAATTGAATGGGAGGAGGAGGGTGGGGGAGGGCCTCTTTAATTTCAAGGTAAGGAAACTTTAAATGCCACACACAAATTGTTGTGGCTTGACCAAACGCACAACTAAGCCAAATTGATGTCATTACAATTATGTACACTCGAATTAAACAGAAAAAAAAAAACTAACCGCCTACAAAATGCCATTCGCAACGCCCTCAACAACAAAACAAGTGAAGCTAAATTTTTGCTTTCAAATGAAAACGAAGACATACTATAACAAAAAAAACAAAATAAACAAATTGTTGCGCTATCATTGGTACATTATCATTATGGCCAACAAAAATATCTGCATTTGGCACAACTTTCTCACATGAGTGCGCACGGCAAAAACAAAAACAAAAAACAGCAACAAAATGACAAACTTGAAGTTTCAATTGTTTGTCCGGCATTTTGCAATCGACAAGTTTATTATTGAGCATAATTATTATTGTTTATTTTGCATTCGTTTTTACTACTATGATTGTTATTATTTTGCCTAGGAATTCCATTTCATTTTCAACAAACAAATCTCTCACTTTTCAATGACGGAAATCTTCAGCACGTCGCGTCGTCGCTTTAATTTGGCTTCCGTTCGTTGTTTTGCTTTTCATTTTGATCATTTGAAATTAGGTTACTCATACGTCATGTTGTCTGCCGATTCAACAGACACACAACAGACAACAGACTGTCGCATTTCCATGAAATTGCCGCTATTAGTGGATCACTTCGCAGGTCTATATAATACACATTCGTGGTATGTGTTTACGTTGTGCATCTGCTGAATATAGAGATACAAATGCTGCTCTGCGCGAATAACTCAAATGCACGAGCTGCGAAGTGGAACGTATTTCAATATCCGCCAGGCAACAACTATATATGTATTGTACGAGTATGTTACAAAGAATCATCTGGCAGATTAAACTCTCTCGACAAGCAGATTCCCTTTTTGGAAAATGACAAATTAACATATGTCATAATCTATTCTTCAGATTTTTTTTTTTTAAAACAATTTCAGCTTAAAATATTAACCAAGCATAAAACTATGTTGACTTCCGAATTTAAAATCCTTCAATACTTCCACTCTCTTAAGATTATAGTCTAAGAATTAGTTCTCCTTAAACAGTATATCAGAAAAAAGATCACAGTCTAAGAGTAGAATTAATTCTTGTTAAAAATTTATTGCTTCGAAAAAACTGTTTCGAATAACAAACTTTCAGCAGAAACGTATTTCACAGATTCTTGATTTTATTTAGTTCAATAATGCGATTTCATTAAAGAATATGAAAGTATTTGATACTTTATTTATTGGCTCTTAATTTTGTAGATTATTTTCAGTGTATGCTTAAATTTTATTAAAATAATCTAATAATAGTAATACATGTAAGATTTTAAAATCATGAAATTTTTTTTTATTTTTTCTATTTATTGATATATTATTTAAATAAATATTATGGAGTACAAAATATACCACGTAGTCAAACTTAAAATACACCGAAAGAGCTATTTCGTATATCAAAATACTTCTATACTCAAAATATACCAGACCAAAAAATGATTTCTTGAATAACTTATAGTTTCTTGATGCTGTTCAACAATAAATATTTATGGAGTTGAAAATGCATTTTTCTATCTTTTAAATACATCTTCTGTTGATACAAAGTTTCTATACATAAATTGATTGAATATTGTCTCTGAATGACACTTATTTGTTCATTAAATAATGTGGATTTTTTTTTAGATTTAGGGTTATCAAAATAATCTATTATATGAGTTTATTATTTTTTGAATAACAATCGTGTTGGTGAATATTGAAATGCATCTTATATCTCTTGCTAAAGATAATGTTGAAGCCTATTCCACTTTCGTTGTCAAATATTTTAATCATTAGACTGTCGTAACATTGCAACTATCTTATAATGACATAGTAAACAAACCAACTGACAATTGCTCCCCTTAAACTGAAGCATTAACTGAAGACGCAAGCTGAATGCAGACGAGCTGCGCCTGTTGTCACCACATTTGACCTTCATTAGGAAACGCTTTGCTGATTAACCAAGCGACGACGCGACGTCATCTCATCAACTTGAACATCAGCGTCAACATCAACGTCAACGTCATTGTCAATCTTCAGTTGGCATTGGCCAGCCGTCTTTTGTTGCGGGTGGTGCAAGGTGCTGATGATGTTGCAAGCAACGAATGCGAGTGCGATCTCAGTTGAGTTAAGCTCACATTTTAAGCCCGTGTCGCGTTCCATTTCATGGCAATTGCATTGACAGTGAACCACACACACACACAGTTGACCATCGCATTGTTTTAGGGCCTGGCCATGTTAACCATGTTTGGGAGAGAGACTCAAAAGGGGAGTGTGGAGGGTTAAATGTAATTTTAAATGGCGCCCTAATGGCCAACTGTTCGCCAAAGCCCTTTTGTTCGCCTCCCTTTTCGCTTTTGTTACAACTATTTGTATTGTAGCTGCTGCTTCTCTTTACGCACAATCAATTTCAATTGTTGTTTAACGCGTTGCTGATTCGCCTGCTGTCGATTTGCCTCTTCTTCTTCTTCTGCTTATTGGGTAATTAAATTACGCTAACTGCCGGTTGAGATTTTCTTGCCGAAGAGGTCAGAAATTGAAGCAATTTCAACGCGTTTATTAAACAACTTCACCCGTTGAACTTTTGTTGATTTTTGATCATTTCTATGAATCAGCAAAAATTCATTTTGTTTTCTGCTTTTAGTTCATCGGATACGAAATTTGCTAAATTGTTAACCAAATTACTATAAAACCAAAATACTTAAAACATATATTTAGTATATCGATATACAACTACATTCAAAATATACCATAGAGTACTGGTATATTTTGTAGAGTACAAAATATACCAACAAAATATAATTGAAATATACAACAAAAATGGGTCAGAAATTGAAGCAATTTCAACCCGTTTATTTAACAACTTTACCCGATAAACTGTTGTTGATTTTTGATCATTTCTATGAATAAGCAGAAATTCACAGTGTTTTCTGTTATGGTTTCATAGAGTACGAAATATGCTAAATTTATAAATATAAAAAAAAGAAACTTAAAATATGTCATGTATTTCATGTATACGGCTACGTTAAAAATATACCACGCAGTACAAAATATACCAAATAATGTATATGTATTGAAGCCATTTTAACGCGTTATTTACAACTTCAAGTTGATTTTTAAAAATTTCTATGAATCAGCAAAAATTGGTTTTGCTTTCTGTTATAGCTTTATAGAGTACGAAATATGCAAAATTTATATTTAAAAAAAAAGCTTAAAATATGTCAAAATATATATTTCGTGTATACGACTACATACAAAATATACCATGCAGTAAAAAATATACCGAAATGTATAGGTATTTCGTAAAGCTATATACTACTATATATATACTATAAAAAGATCAGAAATTGAAGCAATTTTAAATATCCAACATTTTTAAACAAATTACTAAATAAAAAAAAATTTTTTTTAGAGTGCGAAATATGGAAAATTGACATATAACATTTTTTTTCAAATACGACAAAATACATGTTAAGTATATTTATATACGTCTACATTCAAAATATACCATATATTACAAAATATACCATAACATATACATATGTATTTCGTATATCGATTTACACTACATACTTGAAATATAAAAATGTCAAAAATTGAAACAATTTCAACGCGTTATTTAACAACTTTACCCGCTGAACTGTTGATTTTTGATAATTTCTATGAATAAGCAAAAATTCACTTTGCTTTCTGTGATGGTTCGCAACTATTATTCATATTTTTTCTTGTTATTTTTTGTCAATTTTTTCGCAGCCACTTGAGTCGTTTTACCCCAATTGAAATACAGTTTTATTTTTTTATCTGATTGCCCTGCAGCAAAAAGTTGCCAGCATTTCTTCAAGCTTCAAGCTTCGAGTAGCTTCAATTTGGTTCGCCCCTGCGGCAAAACAAAAAAAAACCCACAAAAAATAAAACTGAAACAAGCAAAACACTTCACAAAATGTTTGCGCGTTGTTTTTGTTTTCTTTTTTTTCGTTTTTTGGGAGCTATCCATAATTTTGGCGAATCACGCAAAATGCTTTGATTACGCTTTAAATTGATTAATTTTGCAGCGCAAACGTGACATAAAAACTTTCAAAAAAATGTTCTACGAATTTCAAAAGCAACAGAATTTAATTGAATTAATAGACGTACACAAAATATATAGAACGGTCAGCAAAATTCCATGTTCTACATGCTCGACTAAATCATACCCTGCTTGAGTGCAAAAAAGACGCTTCGTCATCGCCAACGCCTTTGATGCTGACGCTTTGAAGTTGTTTCTTTATTTTTTTGTTGTTGTTTTGTGGTTTTTGTTGAGTATTTTTATACGCTTGAATTATAGAGAATTCGAAATGAAATTTTAACAGGCGGCTGGCTGAGTAAATTCTCAGCTTTCTAGAGACTTTCAAAAAGCCGAAACGAAACGAAATTCGCAACAGCAACGCCAATAATAAATTGAAAATTTTCACGTTGTGAAACGCTGAAACGCTTAGCAATTTAGCAAGTTGGCCCGTTCTTAACCTTTTACTTCAGAGTCAATTATCAGTTTGCCTAACGTTCCAATCAATTGGTCAGGCCAGCACGAAAGTTGAGTCCCAAGTCGAAATTGCAACATCCAGCCAGCATCCAACAACAATAACATCGATCAATGGAATATTGAATGGAATATTCTTCTGCAGCAGCTGCTGCGCTTCAGACCTGTTGTTGTTGCTGTTGTTATTGTCGCTTGTTTTCCAAAAGCCATTGGCCTTCGTTGACCAAAGTGGCGGAACCAAACGGACGCGTGTGGCAAAAGGGAAAGGGGAGTGGCCGCCTGTTGTTGTCGTCATGCACGTAGCCGTAGAACGGAAATGCAAAGCAACAAAGCGCTGAACGGAACTTGAAAATTGTTCAACTAACATATTGATGGGCCCAGTCATTCACTCAGTCAGTAAATGCGACACGCAGCTGTCTCGCTTTGACAAATGCTACAATTAATGAGCTACTAAATTGCATACGCTGCTCTCTCTTTCGCGCTGTCACTTTACTCAGAGGGTTTTAAACCAGCATCAATGTCAAATTTTACCACAACTAGAAACGAGGTGAGTTTGCGTGCGCCTGTTTAGCAGCAGCACTTACATGCATGTAGTACATACATACATAAATGTGTGTGTGGGTTAGTTGATGCGTATTCAAGGTGACAAATCTGACTTCGCTGCTGTCTCACTTTCTCGCAGTCACTTGACAGTAGGGTGGGTTCTAAGCCTCTACTAGAATCGTGGTGAGTTTGCATGCGCCTGCATAGCTGCAGTAAGTACATACTTGCATGCATAATTATGTGTGTGTGAGGTTAGTTGATGCGTATTCAAGATGAAAAAGCTATAAGCTGTCTCCTTTTCTCGCAGTCACTTCACAATAGGGTTCTAACCCACTACTAGAGTGATGGTGAGTTTGCGTGTGTCCGTTTAGCAGTACTATGTATGTATGCAGGTCACTTAGTGACCATTCAAGGTAAAAAAATCTTGCACAAGTGCAGCCATTAAGTGGCTTTGTTTAAGTGCATCATCTAAGCAACTTTTATTGATATTGATGTGTTTTGCTATCTGTGTGAGAGCGTGCAGCAGCTTATAAAGCCATTATATACAATTTGAAATCAATAGTTATGCGATATTGAGCAACATATACGCACAGTTTGCCTTTGGCATCGTAAAACGTGACGAGCTTGCATTGCCTTCCCCCCTCCCACCCACACATACACAACCCACCACGAAAGCTTAACTTCATCTTGACATGTACGAAATATTATTGGCTTTGCTTTAAAGCTTTTTCAGTGTTTGTGGAGCTGCTCTTGCTTTAGAGTTAGCTATCATTGGCTCATTGGCTTTAACAATTTAGCCCTCTTGCCATAAATTTAATTCACTTACTCGCAAGCACAGTTAGAATCGCACGACTGCGCGACGCCGCATTGCCTCTCAATCACTCTGAATTCCCTTTACTCCTCCTTCCTGCCCGCGCACGTTCTTTTTAATTTTCTGATAACTACAAATAGGTTCGACACTCGTGCAGCAAATTTTACCGCTGCTTTTGCTGAGTGGAGAGTGGAGACTAGAGGGGTAGAAAAATCCAAACATAATGCGCGCCCTGCATACGTGATGAGCTCACCACTCTTTGAGTGCCCCAGCAGCTACAAAGGTGATGACGACGCGAGCTAAAGCTCAGCACGATTCTCACTAGACTGAATGTGTTCTCTTGTGCGAAAAGGGTATGCTAGAATTTTTCATGAATATCGTAATAATCTAGTATAATACAAATATATCTAATAATTTCATAAATGTTAATAAAAATATATCTAATAATAAAACGTATAATAATACGTAAAAAAAAAAATAGTAATGTTACTTCAATTTAATTTAATTATGAATATTATATAATAATGTTTATACAGTTATGCATTAAGATCAGCATCGCTTGTTTTTAAATAAATGTGAAATAAGTGGTATAATATTTTTAACAGATTTTTTTAGTGACCATTTTTATAAATACTAAAAAAGTAAGGTTAATCTTCAATTTTCTAATATTGAATACTTTTATATTTATCTATATCTATATAATAATTATTTTCATTTCAACTATCTAAATATCTGTGTACTTGCTTTATCACCAAAAGAATGAAAGCTTAGACCACAAATATATAGATTTAATCATGTAAAATGCTCCCCAATAATTCCAATAATATGTTTGGTTAGAGCTTTATACGAACGTACAGACAATATCTGTATCAATAAAATTATAGTATACCTATAGTATAATATCAATAATTTAATAAGAAAATTTGTAAAATTAAAAAAAAAACTCTATATAATTGAAATTAATTTTAAATTAAATTTCTGAAATTATTTTAGATGTGTTGCCTAAACTAGTTCTTATAAAATTCAAATACCTATTCAACATAATATTACATAACTTATAACGTCAACAATTGTACAAAGAATATGCAAATTATTTTAAACTGCAATTAAATTAAAATCAAACCAACAAAAACAATTTTATGAATTTTTCAATTTCATATATGGAAATATTTTAACTGCGTTACCTAAACTAAGTGCAAGTAGGAACATCATTCTAGAAAGCTTTTGCTAGAGTATTTCCTCGTCGTCTTGCCTTTGTCACACTTTCGTTACATTTTTTCTTCATTTTTTTCAGCGCTTGCTTTTTGCACGTTGCCGGTGTGTGTTTTGATTCTTTTAGGTCGTGTCGGCGTTCGTTGTAGGGTTCGGTAGACTGATTTTATTTATGCGCCGCTTGTGGCAACCTCATAATTCAGTGTGTGAAGTAACATTAATTTGCAAACTGACGCTGCAGCAGCAGCAACAGCAACTACAGCAAGCTACCAATGTGAGCTCATCGCTGCAATTTAATTGGTTCACTTCGCTGACTTCATTCGAAAAGACGCGCGTCGTCTCAATGGGTGGGTGGGATGTTTTTTTTTGTTTCACTTTAGTGGGTGCTGATGGGCCTCTTTTTTTTTTGCTCTCTACTCCGCTAATGTCAAGGATATGGGAATTAAATTGTTCACTGTTTGCATTTCAACTAATAGTTTGCCGAGCAATTCAATTAACGTTCTGCACTCAGTATTTCAGTTTGTGGCTACCCCAGAAGCACTCATAAAACTTTACTGCCCGTTAGCATAAATTTTAAAATTGCACATAAACTCAAATAGCTGTGGAAATTGGTTTTAAAATGCTCGACGTGTCGAGAGTGAAAGAGAGAGAGAGAGGGAGCAAAAAAAAAAGAAGTGAGGAGAGTGAACCTTGGGGATCTTACATTATTTATAAATCACGCGATGTTACGTACATACAATCTTATAAATATATTCCAAGTAAAGAGTTCATTGAACTGTCAAATCAAATCAAAAATTCATGTGAAAAAAGGAACCCAAAAGAGGCGTTAAATTTATCACACGCGATCAATAAACTGACTTTGATTCTCAACTTTGAATTTCATGACGATCCCAAATTGGAAAGAAAGCAACTTTCAGAACTTAGACTTACTTTGCTTTTTATGTAACCCAACCCATGATGACATCTTTAGCATAATCAACAAGTTCTTTAGCCTCTTTTGACTTGTTAGGTCATCTCAACTTAACTTAACTCAACTCAACTCAAGTCATCCAGCTGCCCAGCGAAGCGAAAGAAAAAAAAAAAAACTATTATCATCGCGCGACTAACAAAAAATTGCATAACAATTCTTTTTTATGTCTCTCGAACTCGCGCTTGTTGATTGCAACATTAATACATTTACAGCAAAAATATTATATATATATATTTTAAGTATTTTTAAGTAACTTCATGAGCTCTTTGGCGCCTCACTATTGCTGTCTCTCTCTCTCTCTCTCGTGGAGCAGTCTCTCTCTCTATTTCTAGCGGTCGTCAGTTTTTATGCTTGAAAAATTGGGACAGCAATTTGCACGCTCAGAGTTGAAACAAAAAACAAAAAATACAACAAAAATCAAAACAAAACATGACGTATAATAAAGCTGAAATGTATTTTTTTTTTTTTATTCTAACGGAAGTTGTTGCCACAACAACTCGTTGGCAGCTCTTGGCGACTCGACTGACGCAGATGACCCATGCTAATTGGCTAATTGCGTTTAATGGCCTCTTAACACACACACACACACACACAGTTGCCTGGAAGCTGTGCAAATTGTTTAATTAAAATATACATTTAATGTGTCTATGCGTCGGAGCTCATTAGTTAGCCAAGTTGGCCACACACACGCTTAAGCTAATGTCTAAGAGCAGGATGTGTATTTTCATTTTTAATAATTTGTTAATCGTAATTGGCAAAGTGCTTAAACTAGCCAAAAAAAACAAAGCTACAGGTGAGTGGACTCGACTGAGAGATACCTACTATATTGTAATAAAGCCAAAATATACCAAATTAATATACCGAATAATATATAGTTGGTATACCCATTTGCAATAAAATAATATTCTAAAAATATACTAAATAAAATATACCGAACAATATATTTGGTATATCGGTATGGTACTACATTCGAGTGAGCTCGACTGTGACATACCCGCTGCCCTCTTGCAATAAAATCATAAGCAACAAATATACCAAATAAAATATACCAAAGGTTTTATTTGGTATATCGGTGTAGTAGTCGAGTGGGCTGGGCTTTGAAATATCCGTTACCCATTTGAAATAAAAACATTTTCTAAACATATACCAAATAAAATATACTGAAGGCTGTATATACAATATTATATCGTTATAAACTATATTTTAAATATACCACAGAACACAAAATATACCAGATTGTTGGCCAAAGCAATTAAGACTTGATTGCAGTAGGTGTTTTTGCAATACAAAAATCAAATCCTAAATAACTTCTACAATTTTTATCCGATTGCAATGAAATTTTTGGGAATCATAAATACTGTTGTTATTTTTGAATGCACCAAAAATCGATATTCTTATTAGTTTTTTTTAGTTGTTAACAACAAAGCTGTGTGGTATTCAGTTTAAAATATACTAAATTAATATACCACAAAAATACCAAAGGCTGTATTTGGTAAGCCGGTATATTACTGCATTGAAAATATACCGTAAAGTATAACAAATAAACCAGATTGTCAACCAAAACAACTAAATCAAGTTTGCGGTAGGCGTTTTGTGGCATACAAAAGTATTTCTTAAATAACTTCTGCAATTTTTAATCGCTCGAAATCATAAATACTGTTGTTATTATTGCGACTCTAGCCTTAAAATTATGCTTGTTATTCTATTTTCCTAGATTTTCGGAGACGGAAGTGGGCGTGGAAAATATGCAAAACTGTAATGCGAACTTAAAAAGCGTGCATAAATAAGTGCTGTCAAAAAAATTATAGCTCTAGCTCTTATAGTCTCTGAGATCTAGGTCTTCATACTAACGGACGGACAGATAGACAAGAATGGATACTTTATGCCTTATAATACCTTTCTACCCTATAGATAGCGGGTATAATTAGCTACCGTCTCTCGAAATCTTGTTCACATCAAAAGCTATACACGGAAGTTGTTCAAGAAATATTATAAAACGACACTAAAACGTTTATTTTCAACAATCTGGGCAATTACAACAGAAATGAAGTGGAAAAACTAATTAAAATATGGGCAAAAGCTAAGCCATAAACAGTCGTAAATAAAGTCAGCTGATTTATGAGCCACTAAGAGCAGGCAGATGAAGATATAGATACAGTTGCAGTTGCAGTTGCAGATGTAGATACAGTAGCGGAGTCTAAATTTAAAAGAGCTCTCAGCTTGGCCCGTTAAGAGTGCTTGGCAAAGTGCAACACGATCATCGTCCGCGTTGTTGCCCTTTTTTTCGCAGAGCACCTTGTTTGCAAGCTGCAAGTAATTTATGTCGCTGCGCGCCAAAAAAGATAAATTCCAACCAAGTGGCGTCGAGTGGAGTGCATATGCCACATGTGGCACAAAGTGGAAAAGTGGCAACAACAGCAATATTGAGCTATAAATGAAAACTGCAAATCGCAATTGTCGTCGCTGGCTTTTCGGGTGAAATGCGATACTGCCGCATGATTAATTTGATAGGGCCTCGAGGAGGCAACTTGCAACTGGCAACAATGCTGAAACGTTCGCTTATTAGTTTGTATGGCCGTGCAACACGTTGCATGTCAATGCCTATAATTAAGCATGCGAAAACATAGTTTCTGAAATGAAAACAATGCGGGCATAGACAACACTCCACTCTCTCTTCGCTCTCCTCCCCGCCTATCTTGGCCATTTTCATTAATGGTCCACATAGAAAATACGCGTTGCCGCCTCTCCTCCACCTCCTCTTCATTACCCCCCTTGGGGTGTCCCCTTTAGCCTGCTCTGCTATTGTCTTGCAGCGCATTGCACTTTTTTGTCTGTTGCATTGTTTGCAGCCGTGTTTTGATTTCAGCATCAGCATCATCATCAACAACAGCAACAGCAGCAGCCACAGTTGTCAGCGTCGCCTTCCCGCCATCAACACACCGCACACTCATAGACAACACTCCCCAAAAACCGAGAAAATGAAACAAAAACGAACTGAGCTCAGCCCCCCTCCTGGGGCTGTCATTATTTCAACGTTTTTCTCTCGCATTGTTTTGTTTGCAGCTATTTGTACCCTGCACTCAAAAGAGCAGCAAAAAGGGGGCGTCACACTTGTGACTTGCGACATGCATGGCAAGCACCGGAAGTGGGCGGAAGCTATATTTATGTACTGTGAACTATAGAACTATCGATATGCGGCGCAATCGATAGTACTTGATTATTTATTGATAATAAACTTCGATAGTAATAATATATCAATAGAGTTGGAGAAAGATCGATATTCGACGTCATCGATAGTAATTGATATTTATCGATAGTAATAATATTTCAATCGATTTGAAGAACCACCGATATTCGGGCCATCGATAGTACTCGTCGATAGTAATGATACATAAATATATTGAAGAACTATTCTGCTCCATCGATAGAATTTGATAATTATCATGATCATGACACATCGTAAGTCTCGATTTAAGACTTCAAGTCATACATTACACTAAAATTTATGCATAATATAAAGAATGTAAGTCTACAGAAATCTTAAACAAATTTGCCCCAAAAATCTTTGTAATTAGTTCTATATTTTAACCTTACACACATCACATTTAAGTTCACTACCTCAAAATAAAGAAGAGAAAAAAAGGAATTATGAATTTAATTACTCATATTTAAAAGTGTATTGTGTGTATTTATGTTATGATTAATTATGTTAATTTTAATGAAATGATTCATGCCAATTTCTTAGACACTTTATTATCGAATTAACTTCACAAAAAATCGCTACATTTTATTCCAGAGGACACCACTTTCTATAGTCCATATGACTTGATACAGCACTATCGATAGTAACAATAATGTCATCGATAGTAACGATAGTGGTATCAACAGCAACGATAGTGTTATTAATAGTTACGAAAGTGCTGTCGATAGTAACGATTGTTCTATGGATAGTACTCCACCTCTAAATAAAATACTAAACACTAAATACATGAAGAGCAAAGAATTAAAATGTAAATAAATTACAGGGTATCTCCCCATTGTACACTAATTCTACTGCCGCATTCCTGACAAGCACTTTGGGTAGCTTTTCGGTTTGTTTCGGTTTGCGGAAAGGACTGCGATGGCGACTGCAACTGCGAGGTCTCTTGGCCGACGTCGTTTCGTCGCTTTTTTTTTTTTGGCCGCTTGGGGCGCTCTGCATTGAAATGCAAATGCAAATTCAGAGAGCGCCGCCGCCCCCGCCCCCTGATGATGTGATGCGGTGCGATGCAATGGATGCAGCGCACCCACGTTTCCGTGACCTTTATGGGCTACACATTTGACCTTATTACGAGCATTTCAATTTGTTGCTGCCACAGCAGAGCTTTACACTAAAGCCATGAAATTAGTTTTGAGCATTTTGCCATAAAAGTGTAATAGCAAATTGTTGAGGTTTTTATTTTGTATTATTATTATTTTCGTTTCGTTGCTATTTTTTTTTTGCTATCCTTGGCTATCTTGGCATGCAGATATCTTCGAATGATAGCTTTGACCTAGGAAATGATTGTCTGCTTTGTTTGTTTAAAGCTTCAACGCTGCCAGCGCTGTTTGTGTAGATACTTTTCTGAGTAATTGAATAGATGATATCAACCTTCGGTTGGGGCCATTAAGGCGTGACTCTACGAGAAGAATTGTTGTGTGGATAAGCGCTGAGATTTGGCCATAAAACTTGCAATAAAATGCAAAGTGCTATTTAATGCTGAACCCAACACAACATTAACGTTATATTGGAGAGTTGCAATGTGATTAGAGCAGAGTTGAGGTTAACTTTGAACAACTCTGAAAAGTATTGTTTGGATTTGCCTTTAATTTGAATATAATGCTGCAATTAAGTGCAAAGCGATATTTATGTCTTTATTTAATGTAATATTGGCGAAGTAAAATATGATTAACGAGTAGTTATGATTATGCTATAGCCTTTAATAAGTGTTAACGGGGTATAATGTTTGGTATTGTTTAAGTTATGTCTTAGCCTTCAACAAGTGACTCTCGCTTTTTTCCGATACTCTAAAAAATATTGATTGGGAGTGGTAAACATATAAAATTAAAATCTCACTATAACGCCGCAGTTAAGTGCAAAATGTTATTTAGATTTTTATTTGGTTTTTTTTTAGAATATTAAATGTGACGCTTAAAAAAAGTGGAGTGCTTGACATAGGCAAATTAATTTGGTTTAAATCTAACTACTGCAATTAAGTGCAAGTGCTTCCACATTAATGATATGTTAAGAATTGAAATATGATTAAAGCAGCGTTGAGATTATGTTTTAGCTTTAAAAAAAAGTCTCTCGCCTTGTCTTCTCTTTTTCTGAAAAGTATTTTTTGGCAGAATAATAATTATAATATATTTAACTAAAATCCGACTATAACACTGCATTTAAGTGCAAAGTGTGAGGTTTGTATTTAATGTAAAGTTGGGGTATTTAAATATTATTAGGGCGAAGTTAAAGTTATGGTAAATCTTTTAAAAAATGTATGCGGAGTTCTTCAGCAATTTTGAAGAAGCAAATATATTTGGATGTAGCCTAACTGCAATTAAGTGCAAAGTGCTATTTTGATGTTTACTTAATGTAATATTCTGGAATTTGACATATGAATAAATAAGAATTCAGATTATATTTTACCACTTCCGAAAATAATTGTTTGGGACAGCGAAAAAACTTGTTTGAAAAAAAATTCTCTCGCTTTGTCTTTTATATCTCTGAAAAGTATTCTTTGGGACATAAAGCTAAAATCTGACTGCAATTAGGTGAAATGTGATATTTACATTATTATTAAATCAGAATTAAGAATTTATTTTAGCTCTTCCAAAAAATAATTGTTTCGGAAAAGCGAAAAAAACTTGTTTGAGTGTTGGCAACCACAATAATTTGATATTGGGAATTGATATACATATCCACAAAGCAGAGTTGAGGTTATGTTTTAGCCTTTAACAAGTGTAAGCAGCATATATTTGTCTCACTCTCTCTTTCCCCCTTGCCTGGCTGAGAGTTCATCAAGTGTAAAACAAAACAAAAAACTAGAAAAAAAAACTCAACAGAGCAGCAAATTTCAAAAGGCGGAATTGTGCCGATAACAGCAACAACAACACAAACAAGAGCAGCAACAGCATTGACTACAACAACAACAACTGTAACAACTACAACTACAAGGTAGACGAAATTAAAGTAAAGCAGCCCGCAGTGAACGCGTTTCGCTGCGTTTGCTGCGTTCCCCTTCAGCGGCCACCCTCAACGACGCCAACTTCGACTGCGACTGCGACGCTGGCGTTAGCGTTGCGCATGCGTACCTGTTGCCTCTGCTGCTGCGCAGTCGACGCCGCAGCTCATGACTCAATGGAACATCGTCGCTTGGGCTGTCAACTCTTTTCTTTTTTTTTTCGTTTTATTTCGCTTTTTTTTGTTGAGGGGGGAAGCATATCGCTGTTTTTTGAGTCGTGCAACATGTTGGCGGAAATAATAAATTCTAGCTCGACAACAATACCTACATGTTGCTCCTCTTCTTCTTGTTGTTGTTGTAGCCGTTTAGCATGACGTATGAAAGAGAGAGAAACACAAGAGAGTGCTACAAACAATTACGAGTTGTCAGCATTCAAGAAGAAATCAAAAGGATTGCGAGTGAAATTATTATTTGTTTTATTTTGTTGCTTTGCTCATGTAACTGGGAAATTTCTTTTCTACACATATATTTTTGTTATCTATTCGCTGCTGCCTTTGATC
The DNA here is from genome assembly GCF_023558435.1 of Drosophila sulfurigaster albostrigata. Classification (NCBI taxonomy): domain Eukaryota; kingdom Metazoa; phylum Arthropoda; class Insecta; order Diptera; family Drosophilidae; genus Drosophila; species Drosophila sulfurigaster. The sequence goes on from NC_084883.1 coordinate 47,202,809, forward strand.
CGTCTGCCAAAGCAGACCTCAAGCGTAACAACTAAATTAACAGCGTTTAAATTAAAACGCATTAAAAGAGCGCAGCAAAGACGCTGAGAAGCAACCACAAAAAAACTCAGCGCGAGTGAAGTGAATAATAATAGCTTGGTGGGAAATTCAATTGTTTCTTTTTTTTCGGGAGTTACAATTTTTGTTTCTTTTTTTTGGGTCTGTGAGTCAGTCATAGGGGTTGGATTGGGTTCTGGATAAAAAAGCGTGTGAAAGACTTCACGGAATTCGGAAAAACATTCAAAGTGCGCAATTTCATGTTAATGCGCAGTCTAAAAATAAGAAAATTAATCTATTTAAAGTGTGCTCAACTAGAATATACCTGGTAAACAGTTGTATATGAAATTGATCACAGGGCAAAAGAAGAATTACTGTCTGAAAATATCGAATAATCCCTGAGATTGATAAGTTTACACAGGTTAAAAAAAAACCATGACAATATGATACTATATGATGAAAAACTTTGATTGAACAAATGTTACTTACGCAATAAATTACTCGATAACGCAATTCACTTTTAAGTTAATTTTGATGTAAATATTTGTAACCCTATAAGAACATCAAATCATAGTATTTATACAGTTAAAAAACATAACAATATAATGGTAAAATTCACCACGTATAAACATCATCTATAATGTCGATAAAAGCACACATTTCGTTTATACAAAAATTTATGCAATTATCTGCAATGTGCAATAAAGATTTTTTTTCACGAAATTGAATATACGATCTTACAGCATTCTTAGTACAACATAATATATTTGTAATAATAATATATGATCCAAAAATTCATCAACTGTGCACTTATCTGCCTTGCATTTAAGTTAAAAGAGTACATAAACTTCCTTTTGTGCAATTTTCACTTAATTATGTGTACCTCGTATTTTAGATGTGATATTAAATATAATATTGATAGTTGAATATAATTTAAAGCGTCACAGAAACCTCTAATTCATTTACATATACTAGTGGCCACTAAGTGAGTTTATACTTTTATCCTTCACCTAACGGGTATACGAAGTTAAAACTTCCTCTAAGCAAACACAGCAGACAAATGGAAATGCTAATGTGGAAGCAGATACTTCAAAATAAAAGAGGGATGATATGTATAGCACAAACTTTCTTGCCACAAGAGAAGAAAAGATAAGAGTGCGACCCTTCCGCTGGATGCCGTTGGAATTCATACACACTTATGGTAATTATGCCCCAGTCAGCTCCATCTGTGTAGATCTGTGCATCACTAATGGCAAAGAGTAAGCACAATTTCATAGCTCTTGGCCAGGCGCACTTGAAGCACTTTACTTCACTCCACTCCAGCACTCGGGCAACGTGAAGTTAAATCGCTTTCAATGGCAAAGCTAATTGTGGAGCCATTGCTGCTTCGACTGGCATTTAAATGATGGCCTAAACGCAAATAGCGTCGCACCAAATGTGGCCCAGGCAGCAACCTGTCGCCACATGCCACATGCCACCACATGTTGCATGCCTCACGGCGTTGCCGTTGCCATTCGCAGCTCTCGGAGCTTACAACTCGTTACCCAAAAGCAAGCAAACTGTATCAATGTGTCAATCAAACGCTGGCCACGCTGACAGATTGCTCGTTGTCTCGAAGTTGCCATGGAAATGGCTTAATTGGCCAACAAGGCGCAGCAACAACAACTTAAACAACAACAACAGCTACAGCGACTGCAAAATGACCAAATATTATGGCCAAATAGTTTCCGGTATGGAAAATTCCTAATGAGCTGGCGACGATTTCACACACAGCCCAAAACCAAATGCTTTGCGAAGGCATTTTCCATATGGACAACTCCACTCGAACTTGAAGTTAGGCACTCAGTCTGTTAGTAAGTTAGTTAGTTAGTTTGTTAGTTGGTTGGTTAGTTGTTTGCTTGGTTAGATGCCACAGTTTGTTGCTTTCTTTCTTTGGCTGTTAAACGCATTCTTTCGCTTGGCGCTATAGCAGCACCCAAGTGTGTGGTCAAAGAAAATTGATAGGAAAGACAACATTGAATGAATTGTTGACTACCAAATACTCTTTCAGTAAGAATGCATTATGCGAAGAAGAAAAAACTTGGCATTTAGACAATAGTTCCTAAGTAAAATTTATGAATTGATTACAATATAACCATTAGAAAAATTAAACGTTCAAAGTTCTTATTGAACTGACTTCTAACTCATTAAATAGCCTATTTAAATGGCAATCAAGAAACATATTAAATGCTATTGAAGTCTGTAAGTAAAATTTATGTTCAATCAAAGCATGTCAAGGATTATATTTTAAGTCAAAAAACAATTCTAAATTTTACCAAGTTATTTAATAATCTGTCTTTAATGTATACCAAAATATATTAAATGCCATACAAAATTTATTAAAACCTTGTTTTGTAAAACTATATTATTACATAAAATGATAATTATACAATCCATAACGATTTCTGCATTCATAAACCCAATTAGAATGCTTTCTAAAGATTAGAAACTTTAATGTAAAAAACTATTTACTGATTACCAAATTATTTATTAAATTGCATTAAAAGTCAGTCAACAATGTCAATTCAAAGTGAATTCTTTAAAAATGTTAAATGCTTAAATAGATCATAATTTAAAAAATTAACTCCTTGAAATTGAAATTGTTATATTTGAATATTAATCACACACAATTTCAATAACAAGGCATCACAAGAAAAAAAAAATAAGAAAGCTACAGTCGAGTGTGCTCGACTATATACCGTAAAAATACTAAAAATATACCAAAGGCATATTTATAGCGTACTACATTATAAATATACCATATCAAATATTGTAAATTGTCAGCCAAATCAACTAAGAACCTTAGTAAGTAGACGGGTTTGTCTATACAAAAGTATTTCTTAAATTTATTTAGGTATTGTAGTATTTCCACAATATTTATCTGATCGCAACTAAATTTTCAGGAATATTAAATACAATAGTTATTATTGAATGTACCAAAAACCAATCTTACTTCAAAATGACGCTTGTTATTTGATTTTTACCAATTTGCGGGTGCGAAAGTAGGCGTGGTCAAAATTTAAAACAAACTTAATCTGCGAGCAAGCAAAACAAATCTCATAGTTTCTGAGATATATGTGTTTATACATACGGACGGACAGACGGACATATAAATATCGTCTATGTTATGGGTATAAACTCTATATAACTTTAAGAAGAAATTGTTAATATATTTCCTATATCCGACCAACTGCTACCGATAGCTACTGTTACTTGTCTGCAGTAGCGCATAGCAATCTAAAAAACACAAAATAAAAGAAGACGAAAAAATCTGTCGAGTTTTGTGTGTTGGTTTTAATTACGTCTAGCCGAGACACGCACCATCTCCATCTCCATTTCCATTTTCATCTTGTGTTCGCCGCTTTGGCTGCATTTTTGTTTGGTTGCTTGGAATTTCGGGAACCGTTTCGCAAATTGTCTCGACAGTTGCAACATATTGCGATTGCCGTTGCGGCTCTTATTCAATGAAGAAACTTAAATTGTTATGATTTCTTTCCCTCTCTTTCGCTCTCTCTGTATCTCTCCATCTCCCTCGCTCTTTCGCCTCATTCACACTGTTCTTGTCGCTCGAACATTGTTGCAAGATTTATTCCATTCATTACACTGCCTCGGCTTGCGAGTCATGAATAAAACATCGGGGCGAGAGCACGTTAACCCATTTCCATTTATCTCGAATTTTCGTGCAATTTTCTTCATGCAAAAATAACATACATATAGATTGGATGATATGTCTGTCTGTCCGGTCTGTCTGTCTGTCCGTCTGTCTGTTGATATAGCCATTAAGCTATTTTAACGCAATACGCGCAAAACTTCGACTATAAATAAATACAACACTTGCGTCTCTCCTCTTCTCTCTCTTCTGGGTTGAGGAAATTCTTCGTGCGGTCTCTGGATGAATTTATGTGGGACCTGTCCGATTTCAGTTTCCTTCCCCTGTATCCCCTTCACCTCCTCTTCCTCCTCTTTTCCTCCGCTTCTCTGCTGAAATGCGAGCGAGTCTCATATGCAAAATCAACAGTCGACCTGCGACTGCTCCCCGCCTACCTCCCTCTTCCTCCCTCCCCCTCCCAACACACACACACACACGCACTCACACTCACACTGCCGACGATTGACGAGCCAAATGGAAATGTGGCATCACGGTGGCATTTTCAATTCCAATTCCAATTGCAAGCACCAAGAATCCCGCACAAAATCTCAAACACATCTGCACGCTTCTCTATATATACTATAAATCTATAATGATGTTGGGATTTCGTGTCGTTTTCTTTTAACCAACTCACTCAGCCAATTTTTATACCCGATGATCAGAATTTAGAAAGGGTATTTTAATTAGAAACAGACAACACAAGGCTGAGTGCTTAATTCAGGGACCCAAAAAGGAATAACATAAAAAAGTATATTCTAAAAAAAAAACTTTACAAAAAAAAAACAAAACTCGAAATAGTATAAAATTTGTTGAAAAAAATAATTATTAATTCTTAAATTGTCATTATAGGAAAAAATATAATACAACTTTAACAAACAGACACAAACAACTTTAACAAACCTACACAACGGGTAGGGAAAAGTCATGTATATTATTTTTTATGACAACTTAGAAACATATTAAACTTCTATATTCTTTTATAAATAATATAAATCGTAATTTCGTAATCGTAATCGTAATCGTAATAAATAATAACTAAAGAATTTTCAAAATTTGAATTTGAAATTTTCGAATTCTTTGTTTTTTGTTTAATAAATATTTTAACTATCCTAAAATACTGTAAAATAATTTTTGGCAGATATAAATATTCGTCTCATGTAATGTAATGGCATATAATTATTTAAATTGAATTAAATAATTCAAAAAATATATAGAACAAATCAAATTTTAAAATTAAAGTTGATTTTTGTATAAAAAAAAGAATAAAAATCATTATCATTAAGAAAATATCTTAGTGAGTTTGCTCATAGTAGAATTTATATTAAATTGTATAATTAAATGTAAATTATTTTCAAACGTAGTTCTTATTTCAAAATAGATTCTTAAAAAAAAGTAAATAAATAAAATAATAAATAGTTATTATTTAATCACACTCTCTAAATATAATATCAGGTATTCTCATAGTCAATAACATTTTTCTTCAAATTTCCAAGAATATTTTTGCGCTTGAAGAAGCCGCAAGAAAAGTTTGTGTTCAAAATATTGATTTAGCGTGCAAATATTTAGTTTGATAAGTTTTCCTGCATAACACGCAGAATTCGTGGAAAAAACAATAAAGTTTTTTACCACTTGGAGATGGATTAATCGACTATAATATATTTTAGGCAAATGACCTTAAACAAATAGACTTATTTTTTATGGACAGCTAGCTTAATTTTTTTCCTACCGCTTTCATGGCCATGACCAAAAACTACAAAAAATAAACGGAAAAAAAAGAATGCAGCAAAGTTTTTCCTACATTCGAAATTCTTCACTAATTAGCTGGCGAATTGTTAATAATTCAGGCCATAAACATAAGGCTAAATTGTTGTTTATAAACTTGGCAGAGGAGGTGGGAACTGTGATTAGGTTCGCACTCGACCTGTAATTAGGCAAAAGCAAGAATTCTGGAAATTTATTTACATTTCAGTTTGAGTTTGAGTCATTAATTAAGGCTGCAAAGGTCATGAAAAAACATTGGAAAACGAAAAGCAGCAACAACTACAACAATTAAAAGCGGGCGTCACGATTACTCGGTATCTGTCAGATACTTTTCAGCAGCAACTTGATGGCCTTTTGTCTATCTGCCACTCACTCCCCCCCTCTCTCTCTCCCCTATCTCTGTCTCTCTTTTTTGCAAATGGATATGCCACTGGCGACTGCCTCATTACGAAATGTCGCCAAGATTTGTGGCTTTAATAGACGCCGTTAAAATCGTAATGGGTAAAAGCAGCAGCAACAACAACAGCAACAACAACAACAGCAGCAGCATCAGCGACTGTTGCCTGTTTATTATTTGTATTTCTCTTTATGATTGTCACTCGATACTCATTGTTGTTGTTGTTGTTGGCCACACTTGAATGGCGCTGAGGCGCATAATTTGAATTTTTCTAACGCAGCTGCTTGGCTCACACAACGCTTTCTCCTCCCTCCTCCACCCCTCGATAGTAGCAGTGTGGGTGGTGAAAGAGGGGGAGGAGGAGGGAGTTGCTTGGCCGCCTTGGCATGCCCAAGAGTTCATTGCATTGGGTTTTCACTTTCAATTGGCAAAACCGCATCGACATCGACATCGAGAGACAGCTGCTGTCAAAACAGTCGACGCATCGTCGCTTGGATACCGTTAAGCCAAGAGTGAAGCGACGAAGAAGAAGAAGAAGAGACAACGTCACACAGCTTTGGCCGGCAAGTTCAATTGCAAGCAGATTACGGATTACCCAACACTGTGCAACGCTCGCTGGCGCCATCTAGCGTCGAGCGGGCGTTGTTTTATAACCTCGACAGGCAACTTTAAGATGTCAACAAAAAAAAAGATGTCTTCATTTTGTGCGTTTTAGACCATGACCGAAATACGTATTGCGCTATAAGCAATTTGCTTGCCAGTCAACAAAATTGACATTTAGGCTAATTGTCGCAATTTGTTTAGGCTCAAAAAAAAAAACAGTCTAAACGAAGTAGCGAGTTATGTGTTTAGAACAAAGATTTACAAAATAATAGACCACAATTTGTAACTGACACGAAATTATTATAAATTTCTTTAAATGCCCATTTAATTTTAATGACACTATTTATGAACTATGTATTTTTTTTAGTTGTCGCTTATTTTGACAAAGAATGAAAATTGCTTTGGCTACGTGCATCTAATATTTCGTCTTTGTGCGTCACATGTGATAAAATGTTCTCAGAGAACAGCAAGCACTTTGCATGCATGTATGTGTGTGCCCAATTAAGCTATCCTCTCATTGATGTTAATGTTACAACTCTTGTTGTGCGTAGTTCTCGCATTGATCAAGTTGCCATCTCTGTTACGCACACGCACTTCACATGGCATCCATTACATTTTCACACACATAAATCAAGTTGACCTTAAAACAACAAAAAAAGTTTGTCATAACATGGCCACCCTGTCGGAGCATCCTCCTCTGTTGTTGTCGCTGTCACACTAACACGCAGGCAACGAACGGGCGGCACTAGACGTAGAGGGAGAAGGCAGGCTGTCAAGGCTACACAACAGCGAACAAGGAAAACAACAAGGTGACATAAATATCCAGTTGCTTTGCACAAAAGGAAACTCAACTTTTTGCACACAAGTAGAAGAAAGAGAAGAAGAAGAAGCAGCAGAAGTTACTAACCTGTAGCGACCAAGCGACGGTAAGATTCAGATTCCTCTTTTCCTGCTGCTGTTGTTGCTGTAGTTGTTGTTGTTGATGTTGTAGTGGTGGCAGCTGATTAGCCGACGCAGTGTTAAAATGTGTCAAATTGTTGCTGCCACTGCTGCTCGTGTGACGACGCGCTGGCAGCGCTGGCGGCGGCGTCAAACAGGGTGATTGCAATTCCAGCTCCACCTCACCCTCCCCATTCTCTTCTGGCTGCATGGCCTCAATCGCTGAAATCGGAATCTGTGGTGTCTTCTTTGCCAATGCCAACGCAATGCTCCCATTCCCATTCCCACCACTGTTGTTGTTGTTGTTCAGTGAAAGCGAACGCGCAAAAGAACTTTTAAAGTAGCGACAAGGCATCTGGAAATCAAAGTCTGGCGGCGTCAACGCATCCGCGGCAGAAGCAGCAGCAGCAGCTGGAAAACTAGCTGGCATTGTATTTTGCATACCGGATTTTAATTCGATTTTCGATTATAAATTTCTTTCTTTTTTTTCTTTTACTTTGCTTTTGCTCGCTTTTAATTTCGCATTGTTGATGTTTTTCCTATTGCGCTTTTGATTTTCGTGTGTTTAGTGCATTTTTTCACGCACGTTTTTGACACACACTCACACACACACACGCGAGCACTGGACATACACACACAGACACAAAGACTGCAAAATTATGCACAAACGAATTTTGCTGGAGGCAGAATTAGATGTTTTGCCAATTCAATTTCAATTGCAATTATTTTTTATGGCAAGCACTATTTTTCAAATCAAATTGAACTTTTTGCGAATTGTTTCGCGCGCTTGCGAATAAAACTTGTACACTGCGAACCGCAACGGAACACGACACGATCGTTCAACTTCTCTCTCGAGAATGAGCGGCAACGCAGAGAAAGAGAGCTTTCTTTAAAGCTGCGCGATGTGACCACTGGCAATATTTCAAAAATGTCAAACAGATATACCAAAATTAAAAAATAAATTCCCCTGGTCATACTTCACATGGTATATTTTCTAAATCTATTGTTAGACCACTGTAATGCTCTTAACTAATGTTAAGTAACAACTGCAGTTTTACATTTTCAAAGATCCGAAAAGTATGCAACGAAAATTTTCTGAACTGCTCAATTTAGTTACTTTTGAAAGTATGCAACAAAAATAGTTCATTTTAAAACGTTACTTTTTTGTAATTACTGAGCACGTTTCTAATGGCTGTGCAATCGCTTAGCTTTAAATTATTACCCAATTTGTAACACATAAAACCAGCTGCCAGCCAGGCGTATCAGAATATTGAGAACTAATCCCACTGCCGGCGGTCGGTGCAAACATAATCCCCACACAAATCCCCTCAAACTTAATGTCGCGTATCTAAATAGGCGGACAGCTTGCCAATCAAATTGATTGTGTAGCCTTGTGAATATGTTGTTGTGGTTTTTTGTTTATAGTTTTTTTTATTGTTAGTTCTATAAATGCTTGACAAAAATAAATAATGATGATACCGAGTGCTAAATGCCAGTTGAAACGTTTGACACTTTCAGTTTTTCAGTTTTTAATGAATGAAAAGGGGGGAACAGGTGATGGGAGCTCATCCTGTTGCAACTTGAAACTCATTAGTGCGGCGGCATGGGCATTACCAAAAATAGCCAGATCGAGATCGCCAAGATTACTCATCATCCACCTCACTATACAAAAATCACAAATCTCTTTCAGTTGCTATTTTTGTTGCCCACTGTGACTACATACAAAAGCGCCGTGCGCATGCCTTCTCGATTCTCAATTACATAAGGCTTATATAAGCACGGCGATGGTGTGAGCGAGACGACTAGTGTGTCGAGAGTACGTCGCGCTCTTGACAACAACACCAATACATTCTTTCATTCCTTACTCCAGCAGCGTCGGCAGCAAAGGCGAAGACGACGTCAAAGGCGACCACGTGACTGCAACAACCCCCCCAAAAAGCATCAGCACTCTCTCGCTCACAATGTTTTGGCTGCGCTGCTTGGTGCTGTGCTTGCTGCTTATTCTGCTGCTGATCGTTGTGCTCATAATTTGATATTCATTTTACAAGTGTTTCGGATTTGTGTCTGGCGCATTTATTACAAGTGTTGCTACCCAGTTGTTGTTGCTCTTGGAGCGAATCAGTTTCGTTTTTATTTTTGCGCACCGTGAGTTGATTTCATTTGAGCGTCATGTCTGCTGAGAGCAGTGCGAGCAGCAGCACCAGCAGCGGCAGCGAAGCGGAGAGAGAGCGTGAGAACATTATGGATTTATCAATAAGAGGTGAGTTTGCCAACACACCCCCCTCCCCATTGTTCACTTTAAATAAAACTCAACTCATTTGGCTGCCAATTCTTGCATATTTCCCCCCTCTTCACTCTGAGCGAAGAACACGTGTAGCGTGTGCTTTGTTTACACACATACAATCTCAGTGCGTGACTGAGATCTCTGTGTTTGCATGTGTGCAAGAAAGAGAGAGGAATCGTGCAATCGACAGCAGCCCATGTGACAATTTATTTGACTTTGCCTTCTTTTCGTAATGCGGCCAATTGCTTTTGCCCGGCGAATTGAGCAAATACAAGTAATCAAACAATGATATGGTTAAATTAATAATAGTATAATAATAACCCATAGAGTAGCGAAATGATTATTGCAAAAGAGCAAAACAAAAACAACAAGCGAGGCAGAGCTTTCAAGCCATGCTGCGCTGCTGAGCGGAAGCTCAAGGGCAGCAAATTCGTTGAGCTTTTGACCCAAGCTCGACGTGTAATGTGAGCTTTTAGATTGCATGCATAGATCTTGTGCTACTTTTAAGCGACATACCAATGAATAATGCATTGGTATTGGTAAATGAAAATATTATAAAATTAATTAGTTTAGCCGCAGATGTTTACCAAGTGATACTTATTATTGTAACACAGCCCCCTTCCCTCCTCTCCACAACCCTTTTAGATAAACAAGTTGCTAGTGAAGTTGAGTTGAGGCTGATCGATAGCTTTCCATTGTAGTGGCTTTCGGTTTTTATGGTCTTTGATATCAGACTAATTATAAATTAGACGCCAAAAAAAAAAATTCGATAAATTCGATTGGACAGCTCCTGTGGTTGTTGGCACTCACAACAATTGGACTTGTCCCCTCCACATTGATGAAATACCGGCGACCGACGCGACGACGACGACGTCGCCCCAATCAAAAATTCAAAAATCCAAAGCTAAAAATCGCCGTCATCGTCGACGTCCGTCGCCTTCGTTTTTGTGTTATCAATATCGGAGCCCAGCGACGAGGTTACCACGCGACTATAAATATTTACCCTCATGATTAGTGCTTTGGGGCGCACATAAAAAAATAGAAGAAAAAAAAAACAACAACACATTGATGATGAAAAATGGCGCTCAGCAAATGAAAATGTAGCGCGGTTTTAATTATCAACTTTTACGACTTCACAAAGTTCAAGTCTTCAATGTACTTGGGAGGGGGCGTGCCAACTTGCAGTCAAAGGGCATTCGAGTAATCATCAATGCTTAAAAGCTCTCTCTTACTGAGAGAGCGCGCGTTCAAAAGAGAGTGAGTTGCTCTCTCTCTCTCTCTCTCTTAGTTAGCAGCGTAATCAGATCACATGGTTTGCGGTCGCATTCGCAATCACAGTCGTCGCATTTGAAATATCCGTGACGTGACTAAAACCGGGCCGTTCACTTTTTGTTGTTGGCGTTGTTGTTGGCCTGATAACATCGCACGCGTCTGTCCCACTTCAACATAGACATGGAAAATTTGTCATTCGTTGTTTAACTGCAAGAGCCAGAGCTTGCAGCTTGCGTTGGGTCAGAGACCAAGTTCAAAGCTTCATTCACTCGCTTCTAATCACAATGGAGCATGCCATGAATTCTATATTCTATTTTCTATTTGTTTTTTTTATTTTTATTTTTGCCTGTCATCCAAATGCGGCGTTTTGTTATAGGTCCATTTTAATCTGTCCCAAATTAGAGCCATTAAAAAATAATAATATGCGACGCGAAATCAAAACATGAATGAAAAAAAAAACCTTCACACGCGTCTGGACACTTTTGGAAAATTTTTTTTTTGATTGAACTGAGTCAGGCGTTGTTGTGTGAGGTCGAAGCCCATGGACTTTTGCTTTTGGTGGCGTGATAAACTTGCCTAGACATTCAATTGTGGTGTGATAGAGCTAATGGTCAAGGAGGTGGGGGTGAAGCTTTCGATGCTCTGATAAAAGATCAGGAATTATTAGTCTTGTAAATTCCGAACATTTTCTTTTTGGTAGACAAGTTTTTTAAGGGCAGGTGCACTTACTTTGGACTTAACCAATTCTTTATGAAGTACTTAACTGAAATTAAAATCAAGGATAACTATACTCACTAAAAAGAATTCTATAAAAATCGAATCTTTAAGAAATTAGAACTGAAGTTTTTGAAGTAGAAATAATATAAAAATTAATTTTCTTAAAGAATATCAAAAAAAAAAAGTTATTATACATTGAATAAAGTACTTTACTGAAATTGAAATCAACAATGATTATACTCACTAAAAAAACCTCTGAAAATCGAAGATATTAGAGTTGAAGCTTTTGAAACAATTAAAGTAGAAATAATACAATAATTAGTTTTAAAATTATGAAAAAAAGTATAGCATAGAATTGTTTTTTGTTTTTCATTAATAAATAAATAAAACAAAGTAAAAAATATCTTCTCCCAATTTTTGTGTATTTTAATTTTTCAAAAAGTATAATAACCTTGATTATAAATTATTTTGAAGTACTAAATTTCATAATTAAAATAAACATTCTGCATTCTGAAAATATCAGTTAATCAGCTTTACCGCTCTTATTCCTTATTTTCTAATAGTTTCCACGAACTCAAGTTTGATCGTCATCAAGTTCCATAGAGTTTAATTATGCATTTCTTGCCAGCTCAGCAATGTGGCTATAAAATTCTGTTGTTGCCCTTCAAAAATTGTGCTTATTCCTCGTTTTGTTTTTTGCGATTGGACGAACGAACGGCTCGTCAAGCATTCAGTCTCGACTGGTTCCAGCCGATATTACGTCAATGTGCAATATAACAAGCAGCAACAACAACAGCAATAACAACAAAGCACAACAAAACACATAAACAAAATTGCAACGCCATCAAATGCGGTAATAAGCAGTCTATCTCACTCTCGCCCACCAACGGTCGCAGTCACTGGCAATAAAGAGAGCGAGAGCGAGAGAATGAGAGGGCAAACTGAGCTGAAATTGCAGTGCAAATGCAAATGCAAACACGAGAGAATGAGAATGTGAAAAGGGGAATGCGAATGGGAATGGGGGAGCTTTAATTGAGAAGCCGAAGCCGAAGCGTCGCCGGCGCCGTGGACAACGGCAACAATTACGACGCCAGAATTATTATTATGTCATACACATGCATTTCAACAACCGCAACAATGTGTGTGTGCGTAATTAGTGCAGTGGCTTTTGCGACGCGTGTGTGTTGTGATTGCAGCTTTTTTTTTAAATCAATGCGCCAGAACAACTTTGATAAACACGTGCTTAGATCGTTCAATGCCACGCAGACAAGATTGACAGCCAGAGAGAGCGAGATGAAGTCAGAGCGGGAGAGATAAACAAGTGAGAGAGTAGATTTGAGCTTGGCCTGCTTGGCAAGCCCTCCACGCAATTGTATGTAATGGCAATTGTATGCGTGTGCTTGCGTGTGTGTGTGTGTTTGTGTGTGGCACCGTTTTAATTAGAATGCGCCATAAAATACACAAAACGTTATATTCAACGGCCCATCAGCCACGCATATAAATTGCAAGCAATCAATTTGCAAAAATATAACACAAAAACGTACACACAAAACTAAACAAACATAGATGTTTGCGTGTGTGTGTGAGTGTTGGTGTGTTTATTTATTTATTGTATGCGGCAGCCAAAGAAACTCGTAAGAGAACTTTTATGATAGACGCCAAGCAATGACGAAGCAATGTGTATGTGTAAGAGTGTGTGTGTGTTTGTGTGCAGACTGCAAAGCAGACAAAAATCAACAAACAAAAAAGCATTAAATTATTTTTGAGCATTACATTCGCATCGAAATCGTAAACATAGAAAAGTGCTTAAAGTCAAAATGCAGAACTCGATTGAGCGACTAAGCGAAATAGATGTGTGGGAGAGGGAGAACGGCAGACTGTGAGACTGTGAAGCTGAGCTGCGAGAGCGAGGTGCAAATGAGAAAACATGAGTAAAACATACATAATTAGCACGTATCACAAACGAGCAGATGAGAGGAGAAGAGAAGGCCAAGCAAGCGCAAGAAGAGAGCCGAGCTTTGAAACACACGACTGACACAGCAAACGGGTTCTACAGTGGTGCACAGTGTGGCGAACACTGCGCGAATATGCTAATTGACATGTTAATGTGTGAGAAATGTGCTGATAATTATAAAAGGTGTCTGGGGTAGCCTTATAAATAATTATTTTAGACTATGTTACGTTGTGCTTTAAATGATGATATTAATAAATATTTTAGGTTTCCCTCAATATTTAATAATCTTGTTAATTCGACAATAATGTATTTTTGGAACATTTATTGCTTTATTCATTTTATTAAGTTACATGATGCCACTTTATAAAAAAGTTTATGGGAATTACATAAGTGCACGTGATGTAATATTAAAAAGAAAAAGTGAAACAGATCAAGTGGATCTTGTCTACATACAAATATTTTTATTTTTGTATATAATTATCTCTTTAATTAGAGAATAGATAGAAATTTTACGACCATAAATTTGGTTAATAAGTATGGGAACACTTATTGATTGGCATTTCACCCACTTAATTTATGCGCTCATTGTTTGCTCCACTGTGCGGCAGCTACTTTGAAGCGCCGGCAAAAAGTTTAATTGAAAAGCCAACTTTAATAACCACGTGGTGCGTGATTCTGTTGCCACTGCTGCGGGTCGCTGTTGTTATTGTTGTTGCTGTTGCTGTTCTTGTTGTTCTCGTTGTTTATGCGGTGCACTTTCAATTGTTTCTTGAGCACTTGTACTTTTGTTCAACGCGCAGCGCTGACAGCGACGTCGACTGCGGCAGTGACAGCGCTCACTCCACTGTGCGTTTCATATTTTGTTGTTTTTGCGGTCGCTCTCTTGTTGGTGTTGTTGTTGTTATTGTTGTTGTGGTGGTGGCTGCTGCTGCTGGAGCAACCAAGTGTCAGCAGATGATGAAAAATGTGCCACTGGAGAGGCCGTGCACGTTTTTTCTTTCTTTGTTTGATGTATTGACAGTTAGCGAGGGTGAAAAGGAGAGCGAGAGGAGTCTCGCTGCATGGGCCACTAGGATACAAATTCTTATCTGTGTGTGTGTGTGTGTGTGTGAGAGTGTGTGTTCGTGTGGGTGTGAGTATGAAAGGTGAGCACAGCATGTCAACGCTGACAGTTTCTGGGTATAGTATGTTTTGTATGTGACCATGCGATACATTTTCCCCAACTGAATTTTCCCATATCTTTGCTTGCTTTGAACTCTTCTTGTAACTGACACTTTTGTGCTGTGGCGGGGTCTTTTCGTTTTCCGCTTTCCGTTGTTCAGATTGCTTGCCGCTCTTTAAGTGATCCATCACAATGTAAGCCCACCTCTCCATCAAACTACCCCTCCACCTTCCTCTCACAACCCCCTTTGGCGAACTCACCTCATTTGCTTTGTAATCTTGTTGCCATATAATTGACAGTTTTAGCCGTCTTCTGCCTTCGTCATTGTGTTGCCATTAAATTGAAAAATTGTTGAGATTTTTCGACAGCACAAACAATAACAACAACAACAACAGCAAGAGCAAGAATAATAACAACAAAAGAAAGGCGCAAATGTAAAATTTATGTAGCTGAAACATGAATTTAATTTTCGTGTGCGTAGCAAAAATGGTTTAGTTCAAGGTCGCAAATCGTACAAAACTATTTCAGTGTGTGGGCAGTGCCACGCCCACTGGCTAGGCGAACGCCTTAAAACACGCGCCGTTGCAAACGTCACACGCCAAATTTTAATTGAATTTACATTTCACACAGAAAGACCAACACACAAATACAATAATAAATACAAATAGTGAAAAAGAGATATGAATTGTGTTTGCCATTTGATAAAGACACAACACCCAAAGGAAAAAAAATTAATTCAATTAACAGGGCAGCAATAAAAAAATAACGAAAACGAAGCAAGCGATAGCCTATTAACTGCCCACGACAAAAAGAGAGAGGTAGAGAGAGAGAGAGAGAGAGTGTGGGGCGAACATCGAACTAAAAGCTCAATCAAATTCGCGTGCGTTTTTATTTTTATTATTATTTTCTGGTTGCCCACAACTCGACTACGAAGCGAGGTCAATAACAAAAGCAGCCAAGGCGGCGTCTAAAGGGTGTGCCGCTGCAAGTGTGTGTGCGTGTGTGTGAGTGAGAGTGTGTGGGTGTTAAGTGTATGCGTGCTCTCTTTAAAGGCACTTCCTGCTGTACCTCCCCAACCCCAATAGTTGTCCTTGTCCGGCAGACAGTCCAAAGACAAGCTGAAGTTAATAAATGATCGCACCACAGGCAGTCAAGTGGGTCGCCTTGTGATGGCGAGAGCGGTGTGAGGGGTGTTAGTGCAGTGTGCGCATAGTTCGAGTGGTGGGGGAGGGGGGAGCTTAGTTACTTCTCCTTCTTCTTCATCGTTTTGTTTGACAGCCTAAGTCGTGCGTGTTTGTTTGTCTTGCTTCTTCTTTGTGCACGTCACGTGCTCTCTCGCTCTGGCACATAAAAGCTGTGCGACTGTGTGTGTGTGTGTTTGTATTTTATGTTTGCGTTTGTTGTTATTGCACTGCAGTTTGTAATATCAATATTGTTGTTGTTGTTCGTTGCTGCTCGAAAGTTTAGCTGGAAAAATGTTTTTTTCTTTGGCCTTTGGCTTTTGTAAGGAAATTGGAAATTGGATTTGTGTGCATTGTAATCAATGGCATTTGAGTGGAAAAGCGAGCAGCGCTCCCTGCTGCACAGCCAGCCTGAAGCCAGGGGCGTGGAAAATGCCAGGAAATGATTTAAGCACACGCAGCAACACACAAAAATATGTTACAAAAAAATATACCTGAGCAACCCAATCTTCCACTCGATGTGCTTTATGGATATAGATTCCTATACTTCAAATAAATTACACATTACTATTTTTGAAGCCAAGAAGAAAATCGATAAATATTTTCTTTTTTTTCGTATAAATCAATTTTTGCGGCCAAAAGATGCTGCACTGTAAACAGTTGAATTTTGATGGGAAATATTTTTGGAATACGTTCGGAATTCGTAAAATATTATGATTGAATGATGAAGCAATTGAACTATGACTCACAGCATTTGAAATTACATCAAAAATTCAATCAATTGTGTCGAAAGCAACTTGAAGTAGATATTAAAGATGATTTAAAGCATTATTTGAGTACATTAAATGCGATGCATAAATTATTCTGTCTACAAGTTAAACAAAAAAAAAAGAAGAAAATTAAATCAGAAAAATAAAGTGATAAAAATGAAAACTACAAATCTCGTAGTTTGGTGTTATTAATTCATTAGAGTAATGCTAATGAATTGCCGCAACACGCAGCACAAAAAACGAAGCACGAATCTGAAACAGGAATGGGTAATAAAATAAAAGATAGTCTTTTACACTGAGAGAAAAAGTGCACGAGTTTCGAAATTCTTTCAACAGAACTGTTATTTGAAAAATACTGATATTATGAGCGAAATTCTTAATTGAAAAATATATTGATTCTATTTAAATATGTGATTTACAATTATGTTGGTATTAATTCGTATTGGTTTTAAATATGAAACAATTACAGTTAATATACTTGTTGATCTCAATTTAATAAGTTTAGTATGATCTAACCAAAAACTATTAAGAAGAGAATTTAATTTGGCATCAATCCAAATTTTAATACTAATATTGAATAATACTTAACGGTTTCTATTCAAGCAAAAATTCATCATCATATTTCTAGATTAATTTGCTACAAATTCAAATCTATTCTAATGACTATATATAATAAATGTATATGTATGTATAAATCCACATATATAATAAAATAATTTTTTTTTTTATTTTTACGAACTTTTATTTCTTTGTTTCATTTTGTTAAAATTTGAAAATCCCAATACTATTTATATTTATTTTCTTGTCTTTCCTTATCTCAACTAAATACTTTTATTTATAAATCTGAAAAGTTATATGGAATGTTTTAAACGATCACAATTTGTTCTCTATTCGAGAATTTAAAAATCCTTTCAATAATAACATAAATTTTATTTATTTATTATTTTTATTATTATTTATTTATTCTTTGTCTCAAGTTAATACTTTTTTATTTAATTTGAACAGATATATGAACAGTAAGAAGCAATCACATTTTGTTTTCCATTCAAGAATTCATAAATTTAAAATTATTATAAATTTAAATAGTAATTTTTTTTATTTATTTATTATTTTAATTATTATTTTTTCATTCTTTGTCTCAAATTAACACTATTTTCAAAATGATAATACTTTTTTAAGAGAGATAAATTGATTGATGAATTGTAAGAACCAATATAAAATTTAATGATATTTTCAATTAAATTCTCTTTACTTATTATTTTCATTATTATTTTTTCATTCTTTGTTTTTTAAAGTGAGAAGATAATTCGACTGTAAGAAACACTCATATTTTGTTCTCCATTCATGAATTTTAAAATTTCATGAATTCATTTTTTTCTCTCAGTGTATGCTAATGTCGTTTAGATGATCGATCTGATTCAGAGAAGTGCTCCAAATGCTGCTCTGCACTGCTCTCGTTTGCATTTGAATGTGCTAGGTTTCCCCCCGTCTAGGTTTCTCCCCTCTAAGACCCCTATATATGTAGATCCCTATAGAGTAGAGCACACGTACTAATTCCGTCATTCATTTGTACGTTAATTTGTACAAGTTGCCGCCGCAGTTGTTGTTGTTGTTGATGTTGTCGTCTGTCTTCAATTTGTTGTTGCTTTTACGTATCAATGTGCGAGATTTCAAATAGAGTAGAATGTAGTTCAGATCTGAATACGACTGAACGCTGTCTATACTATGTCGATGTATCTCCTCAGAGTCTAGATGTTGCTATAGCCTCAGCTGATAATGGATCCGTCGCAGCTCAGAGCGAGCAGACGTATGTAATCTACTCGAATGTGGCAAATTAGAGAAGCAAACAGAACAACAAGCGTGTTGCACAAACACAAATACCCAGACAGCATGTAAGCAGGCAAGTAGAGTGGAGTATGCACGACTATGAGATACACGGTAAACAAATGAAAAGAGTAATCAGAAGAACAACTTATAATTTTATATTTCATTTGTAAATGGGTTTACTCATTGACTAAAAATTTATACAATAAACATTTTCTAATTATAATCACTTTTTGAGTGGAGTATACACGTTTTAGAGATACCCGTTAATCATATAAAGAGAGTAGTCAAATATTCTAGGTTTGCAACAATAACTTCGACTTTAGTAATCAATTTATAATTGGGGTTTTCCATCGACTATATATATGATATACGAAATAAACATTTGCTAATTATAATCGCTTTTTTAGTGGAGTATCCACGACTGTGAGATACCTGTTGAACATATGAAACAAATACAACAATAATATTTCATTTGTAAATCGAGTTTTTATAGTCGACTGTAAGATACCCGTTAAACATATGAAAAGAGTATTCGGTTATTCTATGTTTGCTATATTAACATCGTCTTTAATATTCCATTTGCAATTGAGTTCTTTTATTCCCTAAAAAACATATATGTACAACAAGCATTCGCTAATTGAATCACAATTTAAGAGAATTATCACTTAGACAGTTTATTTTGTATTCCCCGAGATTAATACTATAAATTCAAAATGTTGAAAACTTACTTAAAAATAATGACAGATTTCTTTATTTATTTATATTAAATATGTATAATATAAATAAATCTATTATTTCATTTTTTTAATTTCAACTTTTCTTATATATAAAACAGAAAAGTAAAACATAACATGTATGTTTTGTACTTTTTTAACTAGTCCCAACAAGATATAGAAATTCCAGTAACAAAACTCCACTTCCAACTACCCATTTAAAATTAAAGCAAAACAGTGCGGTATTATTCTTATAATATACCGAATTTATGTACCGCAAAAATACTAAATTATACCGAAGGCTATATTTGGTATATCGATATAGTAAATTTATTATGAATTAAAATTTAAAAACAAAATATATATACTTAAATATACTGAAGGTTATATTTGGTATATTGACATCGTACTACATTTAATAATGAATTAAAATTTGTATTTTCTAGTAGATTCAAGATTTAGACAATATACCGCAAAAATATTAAAATATACCGAGGGATACATTTGGTATATTGGTACATTACTTCATTTAAAAATAAATGAAAATTTTTAATTAATTCAAATTTGAGATAATTCTAAATTATGTACATAAACATTCATCTGAATCATTATATTTCCCATCTTCGACATAATTTTTCATTTGCCACTAAATTCACATACCCCACTAACATTTACTTACCGGGTACAAACATATGTAGATGGTAGACTACTTGAACGATAAAAATGAGAAGCTACCTGACAAGTGGAATATCGATATGCCATATCTTCATATCGTCTGCCACTTGAGTTATCATTGCTATAGCAAAACTCGGCGAGTTTCTCAAAGAGATTAGGGAACTCGGAACAGGCGGCTTTACTTTGCTTTACTTTACTTTGCTCTGCTTGGAAGTAAATTCTAAGTTGGCGGTAGCCAAGGCAACTTAATTTTGGCTGTTGTAGTTGTTGTTGCTGGTCTTTGATGATTTTTGATAAGAAGCCAGACCGACAAAAAAATAAAACGCATGATGTGCGTTATAAAGGTAAAGCGACGGGCAGAATTAAATACGAAAAGCAAAAAAAAAACACGTTTTATTTTTATTTTTATTTGTATTATTCTTCTTTTTTGTTAGGGCTGTCATCGTTGTCGTTGTCGTGGTTGTTGTTGTATGTTTATTTAGTGATATGCATGCGTGTTGAGCTGATAACGAGTCCAATATTTGCCAGGTTGAGGGAAGTGAGCTTAGCCTGCTGAAAGAATTTCTTGTAGTCGAAATAAATTCCATTTTCATTCGTTTTTTTTTTGGCTGCGACACACATGAAATGCCAAAGCAAATAAATGAGTTCTACGATGTGGAGGTTGAAGAATGAAGCAGAAAAAGAACAGTTGTGACGGAAACAACTGACGAAGAACGCTCATCTGGCTCATCTCCCACATTGCATATCTATATAGAAGAAGACTTGTACTATGTATAGTACATCTATCTTTTCTATCTCTATCTCTATGATATTTTCGACATGAGAATGCGTCGCTGGTTCCTCCAACAACGACAAGAAAAACACCCACACATTGAAGAAGAATAAGAACAACTAAGAAAGCTACAGTCAAGTGTGCTCGACTGTGAGATACCCGCTACCTATTTTTGGATAAAAGTAAAATATTGGGGTATTATTCTGAAAATATACAAAAATATTATACTACAAAATATACTAAAAAATATGCCAAATGGTATATTTGATATATCAATATAGTACCACATTCAAAATATACCATAAATTGCAAAATATACCAGGCTGTTAGCCAAAGCAACTAAGATCCTTAGATTTGGGCATTTTTGCCCATAAAAAAGTATTTCTTTAATAACATCGACAATTCTTATCTGATCGCAACCGAATTTTAAGGAATTACAAAGACTTTAGCTATTATTGTATATACCAAAATACTTTAAAATTACTTTGGTTATTCAATTTTTGTCGATTTGCGGGGGGCGGAAGTGGGCGTGGCAAACCAAATTTAAAACAAACTTGATCTGCATGCCAACAAAACAAGTGCTGTCGAAAAATTATATCTCTATCTACTATAGATTCTGAGATCTAGGTGTTCAAACAGGTGGACGGCCAGACAGACGGACATGGCTAGATATACTTTATATGGTCGGAGGTTCCTCCTTCTACATTTCATAGGTGCACAAAGTTATTATACCCTTCTACCCTATGCGTAGCGGGTATAAAAAAAGAAAGACACACACACACATTTGGCTTTGTCATTCTATTGTTGGTTGCTTCTTCTGCTGCTGCGGAGGTGACAAAAAGGCATCCGAGGACAGGGGTTGTAGCATTATGTTGGGGCCTTTTGGCCCAGTCAAAAGTTGCGTCGTCTTCGACGAGGCTCATTTATAATTTATTGCGCTTGAACACGTTTTGCCTTCCGCCTAAAATATACAAATATATATAGTATGTACTCTAATATCTGTCTAATGTATTGAAAGCAGCAGCAGCAGCAGCCTTCTTTTGCCCAGCAGCAACTAAAAATGTTGCTTCTCCTGGCATTTCCTAGTTGTTTCATTCACAGAATGTCACATGATGACAGGCGACAGTTTTCAATATATATTTTTGAAAAAAACTTTTCTTTTTTCTTTCAATTTTTGGGTATTAAGTTGTGCATATTTTCAGTTGTGTACGGCGATGATTCACAGCAGCCACGAAAATAGCCAAATTGAAACGAATAGATAATTTTGAAGCATTACGTTTTATATTTAGTGTCTTTTGTAGTTAAGCCAGTTGAAGGTTGACATCCATTCTCATTCTCATTTACTACATGTTATTTAAATGCCTAAAGGGCTATTAAAATTTTGGAAAAATTTCAAACACTTGAAAATTAATCAAGCAATCTTTTTAGGATCATTATAAATCAATGCCGCAGTCATAAATTTCCAAGTATAAATATATTTCAAATACGTCAACAGCTGAAACGTTTTAGCTAGCATTATATTCCGACTAACTATTTGTTTAAACATTAACATTTAGTAAGCAACAAAGTTGAATTATTATTTAGTATATGGTCACACCTTTTCATTAACCCTTTAAACCGCAACAAAATTATAATAAATTTTAATATGACAGATGAGTACAATGAAACTAAGATTCATATTCGTATATGTATTAAAACTTTTATTTTAAAATGAATGTCAGCAAGAGCTAACAAAATAAAAGTTTATAATGAAAAATGAAACAATTTAATAAAATATAATTATTAGTTTTAACATATATTATGTAATTTAAGCATTATGAAAAGTAATAATTTGTGTGTTAGTACGATTAGTAAATAGATTAAATGGTTTAAAAAACACACAAGTGAAATTAAGTGTGACCAAAGCAATAAATATTTCAATCTATTTCAATCAATTGTCCAAGCAATATAAACAGATTTACAAAATTGTTATTAAGTATGCTCTATATTACATACAATTAATTTAAAAAGTTTGAACTATGCTTCCTATAGTCATCATTTGGTCACCTTTAATTTAATTTGTATGCTTTTAAAAATATGTACAGGGTATCTTGTAATGTTGTGATCGATCTAAACTTGTCCTATAATACGATCACGATCATACGAAAATAAATTATTAACGGATTTGGTCACACTTAATTCTGTTCTTATTCAAAAATGTTTATAGGGTAGCTTTTAGTCGCGTTTATCTTGTCTTTTTGTATAATATGCTTAAGCACTCTAGTGATCTACTGATCTTACCAACATAAATTATTAACTGATTTGGGCACACTTAATATTGTTTCCATTCAAAAATGTTTAAAGGGTACCTTTTAGTTGGGCATATCTTGTCCTTTTCAATAATAATCAATCAATATGAATTGTTAGCTGCTTTGGTCACACTTAATTTTTTTTATATTTTTAAAAAATGTTTAGAGGGTAGCTTTTAGTCGGGCATATCTTCTCTTTTTTATAACATGCTTAGGCTTTCTAGCTTTAACCAATCATAAAATAATACAAATTATTTAATTATGAGTTATTTTGGTCACACTTTTTTCACCTCTAATTGCTTAATGCGCTTGCAAGCTCTCAACTATGAATCAGGCAACTTATAAAAAATGTGCCTTATCAGTTGCAAGTATTTGTTGTACTCTATTATTGATTGCTTTTGCTATAAATATGCACTTTTCTTATCTGAGCTGCTCTTGCTCAATATATAGAAATACGCTTAGTATCTACAGCGAGGTTAAGCTATCTATAGATATAGCCGTATGTAATGCAATTTCATAAACGTAGACTACAAGCTCATTAGTAGCTTACCAAATTTCTGGTCATGTTAGACGCTTCCCCCTTCCATCCTCATTCTTTCTCTCCTCACCATAATGCAGATACTTTCAAGGCGCTCTAATTGCACGCGTCTTGTTGGTACAAATGTACGTGAATTGCAAATTTAATTACATCTGGCAAATTACACAAAACATAGCTAAAATTTCGATATTGTAAATGAAAGGGGAAGGGGGATGCTTGCTTCTTAGGGTTGTGTGGGAGAGGGGAGGGGACGTTGCTGCTGCTGCTTTTGCTGTCGTGTTGAGTTGCCGCTGTGTTTATTTATACAAATTACAGCGAAATGCAAACAAAAAAATTTCCACACATTAAAAGTTTTTAGCTGTTGTATGAAAGCAACTCACGTGAGTGCTGCTACAGCGACGTCAGCGCCAACGCCGACGTCAGCGTCAACACCAACGCCAACGACGCTGTCACTGACAGCAGCTACAAATATGTATACAAAATATTAGAAATACATAACAACAACAAGAACAAGTACAAAAAGAAGGCAAAAAGAAAAAAAGGCGCGTATGGCAGATAAATCAGAGAAAAAACCTAAAAACATTGAAATGAACAGCGAATGCCGCTTGCCGCAGTGCCGCACACACACACACACATACACACCCAAGCTAAGGCAGCTTATTCAGGTACAGCAACAAGCACACACACATACACACATTCGCAAAAACTTAAACGTCAGCGCGCTGCCGTCGCATTGACGTAATAGCAAAACTATAGTACGGCGCGAGTAAATTAAAATAACACAAATAAATAAAACGACAGCAGCGACGCCGAGTGCCGGCTACCGATCTCAGAGTGAGAGCAAGCAACGAGTGAGAGCGCACAAGTGATAGCGTGAGAGAGCGGCGCAATTAAAAATATCAAATTGAACTTTGAGACGCAATGGAAAATGCCCAAAGGCAAAGGCAAAGGCTGCTGCTGGGCAATAGAACAATTGAGCGCCATTAGAAACGCCAGCCAGCAACAATAAGAACGCAAGTGAGCTCATGAGAGCAGTTGCGAAAGAGACTGAGAGCTTAAAGCTAAGCTTCGTGTGCTCGCTCAATCGTTCGGCTGTTCGTGCGCTCGTTCGTTCGTTTGTTGAGTTTTGAGTTGCGCGCGCGACGACAAAAAAATGGTTGCCAAAAATAAAAGTTCAAAATGTGCACAGCACGCGGTAGCGGCCCCACTAAGAGAGAGCGCTGCTACTGTGTGTGTCTGTTTGTGTGTGAGCCCGAGAGAGTTACACATTGAGAGAGCGAGAGAGTGGTGTTGTCGGCAGCCACATGGCAGCATGGTTCGTTCTGAGCTAAGTAATGGTATCTGTATCTGTAGCGTGGTAGTATATCGCTGCTAGTCGCGTATCTGAGTATTAGCACCTCGTGTTGTTGTCGTTGTCGTTGTTCATTTTCCCTAAGAACTGCGCTCTCTCAAACGAAACGCGTGCTCGCTCTCTATCACTCACTCATTCCACTCACTCTCCCATCTATTGCGAGTGTATTTTGTACACTTTGCAACGTGAGCGCGTGTGCCCAGTTCAGAGTCAGATGAACAGTCAAAGTTGTGTGGACGCAAATAACATACACGAATACAATAATACAAAAAACACACACTAAAATTCAAATAGAAAACGTATCAAAAAGTATAACAAATATTGCAAAAAATCATTATTAATTAATTGCGCACGAAACACTTAACAATGTTTGCATATTAAATCAACCAAAGTTTACGCGCAAAAGCCGCTCTCAAAAGAAAAAATAAAATAAAAAAATTCCAACACAGCCAAAGCACGTGTGTTCAATAAGAACTTTAAAACGGCAGCAGCAAAAAAAAAAAGAATCAGTTTTTTTCTTTTGCCTGACAACGACAACACTATTAAACGCGAGTGTATGTGTGCGTGTAAGTGAGCTGTTCATAGTGCAAAAAGCAGCAGCAGCTATAAAACATTGCCAACAGCAGAAGCAGCAGCAAGTAAAACAAACAGTGCAAAGGCAAAGACAAAAAAAAGGAAGCACATCAAATCAGCTGACTCTTGCGCACTCTCTCCCACAAAGCTACTTTACTCTCGCAGTGTCGAACACTCTCCAACGCTCTCACACTCTCACTCTCTCTCTCGGTGTGTGTAAAGTGCATCCTAGCTGCAGCGGAAGCTTCGCTCGCACATTTTGTGTAGAGATTTCTTTTGTATTGCTTCCGCGTCCTACGCGACCCTTCGAACTTCGAAAGCGCACTTGTATTCGTGTCTAACAGTGTGCGTCAGTCTCTGTGTGCGTGTATTTGTGTGTGTGTTTGTGTGCTCGCTCTTGTCACATGCGCGCTCAGTCAGCATAGACAGCAGCGTCGGCAGCAGAAGCAGCAGCAGCGATAATAGCAGAGCGGCTACGTCGACGACACCCACAACGCCCGAAGACAGCGCTAAGCGAACAGTCGTCGTCAGGCAGCGGCAGCAGCAGCGTCAGCAGCAGCAGCAAAAATACAAAAACACGCCACGCGCTGAACAAAACAACACAACTACACCTACAACTGCAACTGCAACTACAACTACAATTTGACCACAACAAGGACAACACTCTAAAGCGAGCGACATAAAAAAATCGCTAGAGAAACGCGCGCGCTACATTTTTGTGCAAAGTGCAAAAATTGTGAATTGTGCGAAAAATTGTGCGTGTGTCCAACCTATCTATCTATGTGTGTGTGACGCCTATGTGGTGTGTGTGTCGGTGAGCTAGCTAGCTGTCAACATTTTTCATCGATTTTCGGCTCCTCCTCGTGTTTCGTGTGCTGACGCTCGTCGCCGTCGCCTTTGCCTTCGCCTTCGTCGTCATCGTCATCGTCGTTGTTGTCGTTGTCGTCGTCGCGACTTCCAAGCATCATCCGTGTCCTCATCCGTGTGCTTGTGTGTGAGTGACTGTGTGTGTGCGTGCGCGCGTGTGTGTGTGTGAGTGTAAATATACTACACACCCCCGCCCACACTCTCCTGCCCCCCGTCAAAACTCGATCAGGCTCAAAACAAAATTCTCTCTCTCACACTCTCTCTCTGTGTCTATAGCTATCTCTATCGCACGCCGGGCGCTGACACCCCCCCACTCCACCCCCTCAACGCTCCAGTTTAACTGTTATTAAGTTTGTAAACTACACGATAACTATGCAAATGCCATACTAGTGCTTTATGACTGTACAATAAAAATTCAACTACAAAAATAAAAAACACAAAAACACACAAAAACCAAAACAAAAAAGCAACGCAAAAAGCAATTGATTTTATTTTTAGTGCAACACCAAAAATAAAGCAAAGCAAAAGCAACGGAAAAAAGCCTATAAAATACAAATACAAATACAAATAAAATACGTTAAACGGTCAACAATTAAAACAAAAGAAAAAAAACGCATCGGCATTTGAAAGAACGCTATAAATAAATAACGCAATTAGCCAATGAAACAAAGTATCAACAACAGCAACAAAAACAACTTTAACTAAATTGCAACTGAAAACTAAAACTAAAAAAAAAAAACTAAAACGAAACCAAAAGAAAACCAATCCAAACGTATTTTGTTGTTGATTTTATTTAATTATTGCATTGAATGTGCAGCATTCGTATGTTGTTGTTAACAATAAAAAACGCAAGAAACACACTTAAAAACACACACACACAAATTATAAAAATAAATAAATAAAACAAATAAGAAGAACAAGAACAAATTGTTGAATGAATTCGCGGTGCCTTTATTTATAGCGAGCAGCAGAAAACAAAAAAAAAAGAAATAATTAGAAATATATATATAAACGCTATAAAAGAGATATACGAAAGAAAGTAAAGAAAAATTATATTATATATATATTATATATTATCTAGTTGATAATCGATAATCTACAAGCATATTTAGTCAAGCAATAACGAACGTTAACGTGCAATATTTAAAGTTTACATTGAATTTAGCATAACTTAAAAAAACAAAAGTAATTCATTTTTTGTACATTGTGATTCCAAACAAACAAACAAAACAATTTATCGTTATAAACAACAAAACAAAACAACACAACAAAAGTTAACGCAAATAAATCAAAAAAGAAGAAGAAACGTTATTTTTTATTTGTTGCTATTATTAATTATCGTAAGCAATTCAAATAATTATTGTTGTGAGTCGGCTTTATGCCCCGTGTTGTAACCAATAAAAAACCAAGCAAAACCAATTGTGCAAAGCGATAAACAAACGTAAAAAAACACGCGCTTCAAAAAACCCTCGCAAAATATTTTATTGAAATTCGTGTATAATCACAAAATTGAACACATTTTTATGAAAAAATGAGCGACAGGGAGCGATCGTCCCCAACACTGATCGAAACTGGTTTAAAAAACTTAATCGGCGGCCGTGATGGTAATTATCCACTGATCAGCGGCATAAATGGTAAGTTCCCTCCCCTCATCCTCCATAGAGATACAATTGTATCTAATAGATGCGAATTGTAAATGTGCAAATAATACAGTTATTTATGCAACTGGACAAACCCAATAATAAAATGGAAATATGTGTTCAATTGGGGGAATACGAATATCTCAATCTGATTATAATTAATGAGTGTTCTTGATGAATTTATTTTATTTTTATCTTTAACTTGAAGTTTTATATTTCATATTTTGAACTTCTTTCATTTAAATCAACTATTTAGATGATTTTTTAATAGACAAATTTTGAAATTTTCTTTATTTATAAATTTGTTGTCATTGGGGGGTTTGCTTTACAACATATTCTTGGAAACTTGCTCTCGATTTATCTGCCTAAGCCTTATCTTTTGGTTATATTTCTCTACAATATTTTCTTGGAAACTCTCTCGATTTATTTGCCAAACCAAATTCTTATCCTTATTTATGGTCTTTAAAGCTGGAAAATTTTCTTTTGCTTGTGCTATAAATCAATACATAAAATTTAAATAATGATGTGAATTCTTTACTCTGCTAAGTTGTCTGGGTTATAAATATAGAATATTCTTGGGACATATGTACTCTCGATTTATTTCTTAGCAAACTCAAACTGTAGTATACAATTATTGTCCTTATTGACGGTCCTTTAAATTTGTGAAAAGTGGCAAGGCCAATATATTTATATAAAACTTTAAATCAAATACTTCCAACTAAGAATGTGAATACCCTACTCTGCACATTTCTGTAGGGTATTCAATATATGCTTGGGACATTCCCTCGATTAATACCGTTGACACGTTAATTAGTTGTATAAAATATAAATTCTTCTTGATGCGATTTAAATTTATGAAAATAATACAAGAATTTTTAAAAGGTTTAAACATATTAAAAATATGGAAATAATGTTCTCATATTTTTAACCGCAAATACCGTACTCTGCCTATTTATCCAGGGTATTAAAATATGCTTGGGACATTCCCTAGATTTATACGGTTATAAAGTTTATCTGTTGTATAAAATCGTTAAACTTCTTGATGCGTTTAAAATTAAAAAAAATATATAAGAATTTATCCGATAAGGTTTTTATCATAAATCTATAAAATATGGAAATAATGTTCTCATATTTTAAAGGGTTTTCTAGGGTATGAAAATATGCTTGGGACATTTTCTCGATTTCTTGATTCCAAAAATTGTTATTCGTGAATTTTACATTTCTAAACATAAACCAATAAAAAAATGTAGAAAATAAGTTTGACGTAAAAAGTGAATACCCCACTCTCTAGGGTATAAAAGTATTCTTGGAACATTCCCAAAATGTATGTCGTTGATAAGTTAATACGTCGTAAAAAATCGTTATTCTTCTTGATGCGTTTTAAATTTATAAAAAAAAGTGCCACAAATTTTCCAATAATGTTTTAAAAATAAATCAATAAAATATGGAAATAATATTCATATATTCTTATTCGCAAATACCGCACTCTGCTCATTTCTCTAGGGTATTAAATTATTCTCAGGACATTCTTTCGATTGCTCGATTTATACTTTGGCAAACTCAAGCTGCAATACGCAAATCCTTATTGATGGCCTTTAAATTTCTAAAAAATGGCCAAGAAATTTTTTGCTGTTTGCTAAACATGTTTGTGCCATAAATCAAAATGAAAGCATTCGATTGGGGAGCATGATTTCCTATTTGGCCCAAAAACGAAAAAAAACCTAGGGAAAAATTCACATTCCCAAATCGATTTGCTTTGGCCATGTGCTTGAGTTAGTTGCTGATTAGACTCGAAGCTATTCAAAATACAACAAAAACAACAACAACAGCAAATTGAGTACCTGCACTTTTGGTGCAAAGTTCGAGGTGACATTAGAACGCGATTTAGTAAACGAATCACGAATTGATAAGGTTATTAAACCATTGACAACGCCAAGGGCACTTTTTAGTTTCATTTACTATGTGAAGCAATAAAATGTGTTTTTCTTTTTTATTTTTGTATTTGATTTAGTTACAACTGCTAAATGACAATTGAAGGTACTTTGTAAAGCGGAAGCAGCTACACTGAAAAACAAAGTAATAAAATCGAGATTTTAGTACTAAAAACTTCTTTTTATTGTTTTTTATTTATTTCAAGAAGTTTTGATATAAAACCAAGTTCTCATTATTAAGAATGTGCTTGAAGCAAAACAGTGCGGTATTATTCTTAAAATATATCAAAAAATATACTACAAAAATACTAAAATATATCAAAAACTATATTTTGTATATTGAATAGTACTACATTCAAAATATACCATAGAATGTAAAATATATCAAACTGTCATTCGATGGATTTCAAAATATTGTAACCTAAATCTAGTATTTTTGGTCATATTTTGAGAACTTGGCATTTTTCAGATTAAATTTTGTGATACCATATTCTACAAATATACCAAAAAATATACTTTTACAATATTTGAATAAATATTTATATTAAAGTTGAAATTTTGATTTTGGAACCTCGTCTTTTTTTCAGTGTATACTTATCTCTCTCTCTCTCTCTCTCTCTCTCTCTCTCTCTCTAACTCTATCTTTATACCCATCTCTTTTTCCTTTTGCAATCTGCATTTTATGCGCCATCATTTTGGCATTTTCCAAGCAATTTCACTCAGTCGGCAATTTTGTGCGTTGCCAGTAGAATTTTGCATATGGCGAAATAATTGCAATTTAAGTGACATTTTGCCTGGACTATGTAGCAACTGTACCACAGCACTAGAACACAGCACACTACACAGCAGCAGCAACAGCAGCAAAAGTCGTAACCAGAAATCAATAGCATAAAAACGTGTAAAAGCAAAACGAGAAAATGCCATTAAAAAGTGTCATAATCGGTCAGCATAATGAAGAGTAGAGAAAGGGAGGGTTGGCATAGAGGGGGTGTAGAGGGGAGGGGAACATGTACAGCAAGGGGAGGTAAGGAGGCGACTTTGCCTCGTCGATGTCTTGTGCATTTTTTCGTAGTTTGCTTTTCGGCCGTCGTCTTCGATTTGTTTCATAAATCAATAAGCGGAAACCAAGCAATTGAAGGTGGCAACCCTCGCCTCCTCCCCCCTCCTCTCCCCCTCCCTTCCACTTGGGTTTACCAAGTTTAATTTATTGTAGCATAATTTTCGAGTTAGTCGCGTTATCAAGTACATTGCGCATACGCCGCGTGTGTTAACAAGCGCTTGATTACCGCATTAAAAACTTGTACAAAAAAAAAAAACACACAATGTTAGACAAATAAATACTACGAACTGTCGACTGATAAGAAGGCACTTTTTTTTTCTTTTTTTTTAGTGCCTTGTCTACATCTTTTTCTAGTTTTTGAGGTTGATGCGAGCGGTCAACTTGATGATTAGAAAAATTAGCTATTTTTTTCTTTTTAGTGCTGGTAAATCTTACATGAACATGCAGATAAGATAGGCTCGAGTTGTTTTAGCTGTTAAGAAGCATTTCGAGATTGGGCCACAGTGGAATTATGTGTAGCACAGAGAGAGAGAGAGAGAGAGAGAGAGAGAGAGCGAACGTTGTTGTTTAAATCAGAGCAGAGCTAGAATTATTATAATTTAATGCCAAGTGGCTGTTAAATTACATTTACGAGTGCGCGATGACTTTTGCTTGGCAACGTGCAAAGAAACCAAATGCAAATGTACAGAGAGAAAAATATTTCTATTTCAACATATTTTTGCAAAACTAAAAATGTAAATTCTAAATGGCAACGCTCTATGTTTAATATGAGTATGAAAAATATTTTTAAATGTTCTTTTGATTAATGATCATTTTTCTATCTTTAGAGAACAAATGTATATAAGTATTTAGGAACAATTTGAATTAGAAAAGACTTTAAATATTGTTTATTTTGTTTTCTAAACCTATCCATTGACATATTTATTGTATGTAACAGTTTTGTGATTTTCTGTATTAATTTTAGTACATCATATTGATACCAAAAAATGTATATAAAGTAGGTAAAAAATCTATGTATAATTGTTGTATATCCAAGAAATATACCAAAAATATACTACAAATACTAAATTATACCGAATACATTATTTGGTATATTGATTTTGTAGTATATTCCTTGTACTACATACCTCATAAATACTAAAAGATACCGAAGTCTTGATTTGGTATATTAATACTGCAGTACCTTCAAAATATACCATGGGGTACTAAAATATACTAAAGCTATATTTGTTATATTGATAAAGTACTACATTTAAAATATACCATAGAGTACAAAATATACCAAATTGTCAGCCAAAGCAATTAAGACCCAATTGCAGTAGGTATTTTTTGTCATACGAAAGCATTTTTGAAGAATGCATTAATGAAAAAAATGCTTTTACAATATTTGAATATTTTTCGCAACAACAAATATTTAAACTTTAGTTTCTTTTGTTGCAAATTGAAATTGCATTCCATTAAAGTTGAAAAGAAAGTTTTTAACTTTTTCTTGGATTGTTCAGATTTGTTGACATTGATTTTCTGTGCTGCTTTAATACAAAAATTTAAGAAAAGATATCCAAATTAAAGCTGAAAATAATAAGAGTTCAATGATAAATTGATACATTTTTTTAATGGTTTGTATTTGTTGATTTGTTAAATAAAAATATACAGCAATTTGTGTACTATTTTGTATACAAAATTATATTTTTCAGAACTTTTTTACTTTGTTCACTTAATATTAAATTGACAGAGTAAGAAATGCATTTAGAGTTTGTGATTTATTCAACTCTCTATTATTTTCTGTCTCTGTATGCAATAGTTGCTTTCTTTGTGAGAGAGATTTGCGTGTCAAAGCTGTGCATGTTTGCTTTGCATAAACCAGACAGAGAAACAGACATCGGCTGAGGGCAATTGGCAACCAGGCAGCCAAAAAAATGTACAAAAAAGAAGGAAATTTGTTTGCCATCATAAACAAAGCGGGCAATCGATGCGATGCCGATGTCGATGTTGATGTTGATGCCACTTGGCGAGTCAACTGCCAATTAACAGTTGTTGTTGTTGTTGCAATTGTTGATTATTGATTGCAAATTGGCTGCTAATCATTGAATGGCATAAGCACTCACACACTCACACACACATTCCTCCATCCATCCATCTATTTGTTGTGACATAATCGCACTTAATGGCTGCACACACGTCGCCTCTTCGCTCATCACTCTTCACCTTGCCCCCCTACAGCTAATAAAACTTGTCGTATTGATAAGCGAAAAAGGAATGCGAATGCGACTGCAATCGAACACACAATTCGATAAGGCAAAAGTGTTGAATTCATTTTGCTTTTGCATAAAAGTATCTTGCGGATTGCCTTCAGCCCTTTTTTTCACTCGCTCGCTCAGCTTCCTTGGCAATTAAAAGTTTTAATTGAAAATGTTCAAGGCACATAAAAGACACATTTGAGTTGCAAGTTTACCTGAGTGTGAAATCTCATTGATAAATCAAACAAATGACGCCATGAGAACAAGCTTCAGCTCATCATAAATCACAAACAATAAAAAGTGCTGGGAGTGTAACATCGAAGAAGGCAAAGGGAGCGGCAATGAGTTGCAAAATTTGTTTAATTTAGCTTTAAGCAACTGCATTTAAACATTGCTCAACATTTTTGCCTGTGTTTGCTGATTTCAATCTGTTGCGAAACATTTGAGCACACTGAATATTATGACAAGTTCATTTGCATAAAACTTAAAGAACTATTAAGATTAAAACAACAAATTCAAACATGTCTCGCACATGTTTTCAACTCACTTTAAAGTGCAGAAGTTGGCAAATAAAATTTAATATTTCATAAGATTTAAATGCTCGAGAAAGAATTTTGTTACAGTTGAGTTGCTTAAGTCTTTAGAATTGTTTGAAAATAAAAGAAAATCATTTAATAAAGACAACTTGATTCAAATCGAATTATAATATAAAGAGAAATTTATTTCACATGATGTGATCTATTTCAAAACATTTCAGAAGAAATACAAAGCATAATTATTTAGTAGAAATATATTTTAATTTAAATTCATTGCAAGCTGAAGAAATATATTCAATTATTTAAAAGAGTTTATTACACATGAGTGGATACTTGTCTGTTAAGAAGATAAAAAATAAGATATAAAAGAGTTGCTCGCCAAAGAAATATTTAAAATTATAAAGAGAAGTTTACAAACATTTAAAAATAAGTAAATTATTTAATGATATAATCGA
Organism: Drosophila sulfurigaster albostrigata; assembly: GCF_023558435.1. Lineage (NCBI taxonomy): Eukaryota > Metazoa > Arthropoda > Insecta > Diptera > Drosophilidae > Drosophila > Drosophila sulfurigaster. The sequence continues at coordinate 47,237,036 of NC_084883.1, forward strand.
GATTAATTCCAATGCAAGTTAGAGAAATATTTTAAATTATAAAGGGAATTTATTACTATAAATAAAACAAATAATAAATTCAATGTATATTTTTAATGGATTTTAATTCTTTTAAAGTTTTTTAATTATTTTAAATGACTAAATTTAAATGAGATTTAAGTAAGTTGAACAATTGAGAAATATTCTGCTTAACGCATTAACAGAAATAATGAAAATTATGTTATTATTAAAAGAAAAACTAAATTCAAAGTATAATTTAAATGGATTTAAATTATTTTCAAGTTTTGGAAATATTTAACTCTAGTATTTATTTCTATTAAAAGAACATAAGATATAAATGACAAAGAATTTATTACACATCAGTTAATTCAATAGAAAATACAAATTTAAATTTGAATTTATTGCACTTCAATTAATTCAAAACTAAATACAAATTATAATAGTTGAATAAAGATAACTGTTCATTGCAAGCTTGAACAATATTTAAAAATAAGAAGAAAACTTATTATACGTGACTTAATTCAAAGGAAAATGCGAAAGTGTAATTAATTAAGAAATAGTTTAAGTTATAAATACATTTTATTTAGCATGTCTTGTTCTAAGTTTAATAGTGCTAAAAGTTGTCATAAATATTCAAAAAAGAATGCCAAGAAAAATGGTTTATATGAAATCTAAATATTTGAGAAGCTTAAGAAACATTTTAATTAACAATAAGAATTTATTACGCATGGCTTGCTCCTAGACTCAACAAATATTCAAAAGACAATGCTAAGAATCATTATTTTAAAGGTTAATCCGATTTAAATAGTCTAAAAGCATAAGAAACATTTTAATTAATAAAATGCATTTATTACACATGAGTTGTTTCTAGTTGAGCACTTAAGAAACATTTCACAAATGTGCAGAACAAAAATACAAAGTATAATTACTTAATATAGATTTTGAATTCAATGCAAATTTGTGAAAGATTTGTAATAATTTAAACGAAACTAAATTCGAAGCATTTGGTTAAAAGTCAGTGGACCTTATCAAGGTTGTGTTAGAATTATTTTCAACACATTTTCTAGAATTATATTTTTTGTGGCTATTTAAAGTGCTTCGTTTCACGCTGCGTATGCGTTATATTGCCGCATTAATTATACGAAATATTCAAAGCAAAACAAAAGACGCCATCAGCAATGAGAATGAGACTTTTGCACTGACAAAGTGTGAAAAATATTTTCATAATCTTAATGTTGCATGCAAGCAAGGAGGGGGTTGAGGGAGGGGGAAGGGGGTTGGGAAGGGGTTGTCTATCAAGAAAAATGAAAATTGCAGCGTTGTGTGAATTTGTCAAGCGAAGCAGCAGCAAGAAGAACAACAACAAAAAGAAGATGAGCAGCTGATGCTCATTTCTCGTGCACAGTTTTGTGTGTGACAAAATGCGGTCAAACAATTTGTTTGTGCAGCTATTTTAAACACACATCCAACTCGCCACATTTTCTAGTCAAATTTCAACGTTTTGGCCAACTGACAGCTGGGACAATGTGTCAGCAGGCAGAAGGCAGCAAGCAGCAAGAAGCAGGCGAAGCCCAAGCGCTGGGGAAATTGTTTAATCAATGCCACACAACCCAAACTCTTTAAACAAAAAAAGCTAAACTAAACTAAAAAAAAAAAAATGCCAGCAGGGCATTTACACAAACACACACACACACTTAGAGTGTGAGAGAGAGAGAGCAAGGACGAGCACAAACAATGGCAACTTTTGTACCTGTGTGAGGCCAAAAGCAAAAAGAAAAGCAAAGCAAAAGCTAAGCGTAGGCAAAAAAATAAAAAAAAGTAAGAAAACTGCAGTTAAGTCTACTCGACTGTGAGATACCCGCTAAAAGCTCTTAATAAAATAGCAAAAAAAAACTTCGGTATTATCATTTATATATTTGAAATTAATACTGAAATATACTAAAATGTATATTTGGTATATTTGTATACTACTATATTTTAATAAAAAAAAACCGTGCGGTATTATCGATAAAGTATACCAATTAAATATATAAATATTATACATATATACATTTATATATATGAATGTAAAAGAGTGGTATTATCTTTTAAATATACCATATTAATATGCCAAATAAATACTGAGAAATAACAAAACTTATATTTAGGTGTAATGATTTAAATGTGTCAATAAATACTGAAAAATGCCAAAATTTATATTAGGGTATAATGATTTAAATGTGTCAACTCAGTATACCGAAATATACTGCAATATACTTAAATATATATTTATTTGGTGAAAATACTATGATATCGGTATAAATATAGCAAGTAAATATATTGAGGAAATACTAAAATATACCGATGCTTATATTTGGTACACTGGTATACTATCATATTTATGTATATGAAAGTGAAACAAGACGGTATTATTTAAATATACTATATTAATATACCGAAAAAAATACTGAAATATACCAAAATTTGTATTTGGTATTGTGTTATAAGACTAGTGGGGTATTATCATTTACTATACAAAAAAATACTGTAACATACCTAAGAGTATATTTAGTATATTGATATACCAAGTGCTCTCATTTATGAACTTTTAGTTCTATCTCTTATAGTCTCTGACTCTGACATACGACAGACAGTCATGCTTATATGTATCTTCAATGCAGATTAAGTATATAAATACTTTAGGGAATCCTTTTGCCTGGCACAAACTTATAATACCCTTCCACCCCGTGGTTAGCGGGTATACAAAAGGCAAAAAAATCAAATTAAGGTTAAATACCACAAAGCGAGTATCACACACACACAAACACACACACACACACTAGAGTGTGTAGTTATGCCTTAAATCCAAAGTAAGCCAAAGCATGCAGCAGACTTACACCCACACACATACACATACACACACACACACACGTGCGCTGCTGGCGGCGGCGCCTGAAAGCAGGCAATACATTTTGGCATTTTCAGTTGCTTGTTGTTATTATTGATATTGTTGTTGCTGTTGTTGTTGCTGCTGCTTCGTTTGTTGTAGTTAAAGGCTCCGTAGGCGTTGCCGCCGGAATCGTGTTGGCAAAATGATGGACAACAACAGCAACAGCAACAACAAATACAACAATGAAACAGCGGCAGGAAGTTGAAAACAGTCACGAAAGCGCTGCGCGCAAAAAAAAGGGCACTAAAAATACTCCAAACAACAACAAGAACAGCAAATAATAATAACAACAAGAAGCGACAGAAGCGACAACAACAAATCAACATTAATAATAAAATCCATAAATGAAATAATGTGCGTTGCGACTTCATTTGTTTGCGCATGACGTCAAAAAAAAAATGAAAAAATCGAGAAGGAAAAGAAAACACTGAAATAAAATGAAATAAATACAATAAAAATAAAAACGGGCAAAATAAGGACATATACGGGAAGTGGCCGAAAAAATCGAAGTACAATGGGCCAAAATACTTTTGTTGAACTTTTGCAACCCCCACAACACTCTCCCCCTTCTCCACCCCCTGCAGCCTTCAGCTGTGTCTCTGCTCGACTCTACTCGACACTTTTAATGGCTCTCTGTGTGTGTGTGTGTGTGTGGCCCGGCACGAAACAACAACACAGCCAAACGACACACAGACCCACATAGCAATCGGCCTCCTCCCCCCTTTAGTACCCCCTCTCCATCCCCTCTGCTCCTTACTTGGCCCGAACATGTGTTGGTTGTAAACAGGAAGCAAAGCCGAAGCAGCTTAAAGCATGCTTTCTGGCCTGGCGAATTCGCACGCTCTCTCTGTCTCACTCTCTCTTTCTGTCACTCACTCTCATCTCTCTATCTCGCTCGCTCACTGTTGTGTGCCCGGCTAGGAGCATGTTGCAAATGTCAAAGTAGCAAAACCCGGAAATTCGAAGGACATGTTCGAAAAGGCTGCGAGAATACAACGACGCCCACAACAGCAGCGAACGCCTACGCAAAGCACACCGAAAGAGAGTGAGAGAGAGAGAAAGAGAGTGAAAACTCTACACAAAGTGTAGACATGCGCAGTCAGACTCTCTCTCTCTCTCTCTTTTTGGAGCCTCTCTCAGTGCTCGCCTTTTGTTTTTGTTTTATTGATGCTTCTGCTTTTGGCCTCGCTGCTTCAGCTGCTGTCGTAATTGTTATTGTCTTATTCTATGCCGGTAATACACACACACACACACACACACACACCTACACACTTATAGAGTACACTATAAAGTGAAGGAAGAGAGGGAGAGAGAGAGAGAGATACTTAATGTGTAAATGTAAGTCAACGTTAAGCGTCTTAAGCCAAGTTAGCGTCCTACGTGTGTGCGGCCAAAACACACACACACACACACACATAGAATGAGCAGCTCACTTTTCTTCTTCTTCTTCTCTACACAGTGGGAAATAATTAATCCATTTGGGATTCAAACGAAACGACTCGAATCGAATCGCAGCGATGCGTTCCCTGAAGTAAATAAATCATGCTAATACTGACAACATCGAGTAGCTTCATAGATAAGCATTTCATTTGGCTTCCGAGATGAATTTTAATCAATAAACTACTTAAATGGTGCATTGATTTATGTTATTAAAAGAGTTATTAACTCGCTAGTTGAATTTGTACTTAATAAGAATAGGTTTATAATCACGTTTTAACAAATTCTTTTTCTTTTTGTCTATATTAGATTATTATTATATTAATTTGCGAGTAAAAATTGTTTTAGTCCATACTACAAAATTATCTCTTTAATATTCGATTTGAGAACAGAATTTTAAGAAGATTTTATATTCACGTTTTTCTCATTCGTTTTAAAAAATTAATTTTCTTTTTGTCTATATAAGTTTGATATTATATTTATTGGCAAGTAAAATTAGTTTTTGCCAATTATAAAAAATTGTCTCTTTCATATTCGATTTAGGAAAAGAATATTATACTTATTTCATACATTGTCTATATGAAATTGAAATTTATATGCCAGCTAAATTTTAGAGCTGTTTAAAGCTTATACATATATGCTCTCTTCTCTTTCTTTTGGTTTAAGAAACACAATTTAAAATACATCCCATTTCATGCTTCTCTTAATTCCTCTCATATATTTTATGAAATGTTTAATGAATTTATTGGTTTCTCTAAGCGAAATTAAAATTGTTTCGTGAGCGAAAATTCTTGATTTCTTCATTTACCTACATATCTAATGTATAAAAAGATTTATTATTTATTTAAAGTGCCGTTTAGCAAATACATTTCACAAAATCAAATAAAATATAGTTTATGTATACAGACAAATTTTTGTGATATTAAAATTGATATAATATGGTTTTTTATCTATGTTTCTTGCAAGAAATTCATTTTATTGTATCTTTAATAAATTTACTGGGTCATCTACTATATGTAAAATAAACATGAATAAGTGAAATTTGTATTTAAAAATATTTAATAATGATTTTTTATTGACTCATGAAATAAATTTTTGGTATTTTAATTTTATTTGTTTCTTTTAGAATTTTCTTTCTTTTTCTATATAGAATTCATTTGCAATATATATCATTAATTTGCAATTAAAATTTGTGTTTCAGAAGAACAAATAATAATTTATAGTTAAAGATTTAAAAATTATTCTTTTAATTGACTCAAGAAATGCATTTTTAGTATTTACATATTCTTTTATAATTCTATATAGTAAATATTTCAAAAGTATTATTTTTTCTTTCTCGTCTCAAGAAATTTTTAGTATTTCAATTTTCTTTTAATAAGTATTTTTTTCATTTATATTTTCTACAATGATTTTAAAGTTAGCTTGTTTTTTCACAGTGTATCTGTGTCTTGACACTGTGTATTAGCCCCGAAGAGGATTTGCCTCTCTTCCTCCACCCCTCTTCTCCTACGTTGCCATAAAACTACGTGTAGACCCTAAAACGGTGTGTGATTTGCAGCGCGTGTTTAAATTATTAACTAAACTTAGCAAAGCAGCCCGTGCTTAGCGTTTTTTTTTTTATTGAACTAGTTGAAAATCTTTGAGAGTTGAGGCCTGCTCGACGCGTCACGAGTTTCAGTTTAACAGCCAACGAAAATTGCATGCTCACAATTTGTTTAGCATTTCGTTAGCTGTGCTCCGAAGTTTTGCACGTTGTTTGTTTTGCGAATTTGTCAGTTAGCGAGTCTGTTACGTTTTATTACCGAAAGATGTTTGCGCTAGATGATGAAATTATCTGTCGACGTAACCGTTTTTTTTGTCATAGATAAATCTGCTGCACACAGTGGGTATGCGTGTTCAAATATTACTCATACGTAGGGCGAAGGGTAAACAAGCACTTGATGGACTTAACAAGAGATGCTACACATCCTTGGCTCAAGGTCTCCCTTCGGCATTAAGCATACGCACTGTTGTGCTGTGCGATTAGCAGCAAAGTTTAATTAAAAATAGAAATACGCGACGCCAATCGCAATCACGCAATTGCGATTTGCACCCTTCAGGTCAGACTGGCAAAAAGCACATTAAATATAAGTTGCGAATCATAATCAGCTCTCTGACGTACGCGCAGTGATCAAGTGATGATGAGCCAAGAATAAACAAAGATTCTATATTGTATATTTTTGTAAATTGTTGTGCATATTTTTAGTGAAAGCTATTTCAAAATGCGGCTCAACTCAATTGAGAAACATTTGCAGCAAACATGTAAATGCAATTTGGAACAAAAAGCAGTTCCCCTCCTCACTTTCCCCTCCTCTCGTTTGTGTGTTTCTAATGCTCCACACCCACGCAGCTAATTTACCTTAAAATTCATTTAGAATTTTTCATTTTCATTTTCAATTCTTTTCAGTTTTTTTTTAATTGCCAAATATTTTGTGTACAATAGAATTTTGAGTCTGTACATGAAATATGTACAGCACTCGCTGTGTGTGTGTGGCTGTGTTTTCAGATGCTCCCTATAGATATATGCTAGATATATACATTGTAGTTCTTTTCAACGTTTTCAACGTTTCGCGTTTCGCGTTTTTGCTGACGCAACTTTGAATTGTTTTTAAATAGTTGGCATAAGACGCATCAATTAGCAGCTTGCTGATGTCTTTATTTCTCTCATTCGAAAGGCAGACACTAATGAGTATCTCTACTCTAATATCTCACAGGGTATGTGCGTAGCCGAGCAGGCTATTCAATTTAATACGTATACGCATCGTTGGCCTTAATTGCTGCAGCGCCGGAAAAGAGCATTGCAAATGTATTAAAAAAAAGTTTTGTGCATTGCGGTCTTATTTTTTTTTTTTAGCTTTGTCTGATAACACTCAGGGGCGTGGCAAACTGTAATAAAAAGAGAGGTGGGCGGGGGCGAGACTTTGCTGCTGAAAGATTCGCTTTCATTAAGGAAAACAATCGAACGATTTACGACGTCCACGATTAGCACTTCTTGGAAATGCGTCTATCAACAAGTTTACTTTACATACTGTATATTGATATGGTAGTGCATCATCGACTCATATCGTATTACTTACTTTACGCTTTAGCTATATATTTTTGCTGCTGTCCACTTTTAAAAATTTTTGTTTGTTTGCTTTTTGCGCTCGTTTGTCAAAGCGACTCTTGTTGTTTTTTTTTTTTGTACACAAACAATTAAGAATTGCCACTGCGATGGGATATCTATATATACTATATATACTGTATATACAATATACTTTGGCTTTATCGATAATGTTTACGATAAAATGCGCATAAATCAAAATTGCAAGCATTGCAAAATTCGTTTGTATACTTTTCCGGCTGTTGCCGAGTTGAAGGCGTGTACTTGTTCTTTATACTCGCTACTGACAGGGTAGAAGAGTATTATGTTGGTATATTTTGTTGTTTATAGTATATTTTGAATGTGGTAGTATATCGATATACTAAATGGATTAGTTGATAATATGATATACCAGATTGCTTAGGTTCTTAATCTGGATTATTTTGGTATATTTTAAATGTATTAGTATATCGATATACCAAATATCTTGGGTTCACGATCTGATTTATTGTATTATGGAGATATACCATGGCTTTGGTTGTTAGTCTGGTATATTTTAGTTTTACTCTATGGTATATTTTGAATGTTGTAGTAAACGATATACAAAATATAAATTTTAGAATATTTCATTGTTTTATCAGTATATTAATTTGCTATATTCCAATGATAATAATCTTTGATTTCTTTTATTGAAAAGTAGTAATATATTGATATACCAAATATGCATTTCAGTATATTAATTTTGTATATTCATGTAGTAATATGAACCCTTTCACCTAATTAACACGCATAAGAAAATCAATAAATATACAATTCGGTATATTTTTGTCTTTTGGTATATTTTAGTATATTTTTGGTATATTAATTGCGTATATTCACATTATAATAAGCACTCTTTTGCTTTTATTAAATGTCGTAGTATATCAATATACCAAATATAAATTTTCGGTATATTCCAGTATATTTTTGGTATATTTTGCATATGCAAATGATAATAAGCACTATTTGGCTTCTATTAGTGTGCAGTAGTATATCAATATACCAAATACACATTTCGGTATATTTCGTTATTATATTCAGTATATTAATGAAGTATATTTTATAATACCAAACTGTTTTGCTCTTATTGAAAAAGCGTACCGGATATCTCAAAGTCGAGCAGCTTTCTTACTTCCTGTTTTTTTTTGTCGGGATTATTGAGCAGCATTTAGTTGCTAGTTTGTTTAATTGAAAACTCGGCCAGACTGTAAATAAACGATTAAAGAGCTTAACGGTGGGCGTAGGCAAAAACAATGAAATTTATTATTGAAATTGAAATACGAGTACGAGCAGGAAGAGCCGTGTCTAGAACTTTAAAGACACAACATAATTGCCACCTCAGAGAATTGTTGTAACAAGTTTATCGATCCCCGAGTATTTGCTAAAAAGTCATTTGTGTCATGTGTCTGAAACTGTCATTAGACAAAGTCAATGTGGGTAAACTGTACGTATACGTGATACGTACGTGATGTGTGCGCAGGGTGGCACGATTTTCATTGAAAACTGAACTGAGCAACAAATGAATAATTCATTAGCCTATGGACAACAAAGTCCTGCGACATGGATTGTTGGCCATAACTGAAAGATGGCCCACAATTGTTCTTCATTGGCTTTTGTGTCTTTTGTCTTTTTGTGGCTGCATAATTGATGATTGTCATATGCGAGAGAGAGAGCCAAAGAGAAGAGGGCACAACAATGATGGTGTCTATAAAATATGCAGCTAAATGTTTGTGCCCATTTACAAAACAATTTGTCCAAAATGCCAAAGACAAAGGCAGAAAAGCTAAAGGCATGCAGCCGGGGATCATTAAGTTAGTTGGCTTTAGTTTTCATTTTGATTTTTAGTTGCTTTGCAATTAGTTTTTCTCTGCTTGCATTCGCTTGACATTTCGACTCGATGTTGTTGCTGTTGTTGTTGCTGTTGATTTGCTCGTGCTCGTTCTGTTAAATGACATTTCTATTTCTTCAAGTAAACTCACACAAATACGAAAATTTTGGCTTTAGTTTCGGTTTTTTTGTCGTTTTTCGCTTCCCTTTTGCTTTGCTTTGTCGACTTTGTCGTCGTCGTCGTCTGCCACTAATGTGGCGTACATTTTTTGGCCAACACTTTATCAAGATGGCAGACGCCTTGGCATGCGGCCAAAAGCAATGCACAAACCTATAAAATGCTACCTAGCCATTAATGTTGAGTGAGAGAGAGTCCTGACTATAAAGGACAACTTCTGATCAAAAGTCAACTGGCCTCAACTTGAAAGTTTTGCCTAATTGCAGCCAGCAGCAGTCGAAGCAGTAATGCAAATTTGTGTGCTCTGCAAAATTATGACTCAGCAGCGCCTTCGCTTGTGGGCGTGGTCAGCACACAAGCATACGTAGTTTAGTATATTACGTATACGTAGCTGGAAAGCGAAGAGGAAAAGCGCAGAGTGTGCTCTTAGCATTCTATTGCTAATGTTTCAACTCGGCATACCTAATAGATTACACCCCTTTCCGTTTCCCTCCCCCACCACCGCCCCCCTCCCCCCTTTCCATGTCTTGCCATTTGTCGCAACCTTCAAGCACATTTAGACGTCATCCATTTCTCATTTCTCATAAATTTGTGTGCGAAATCCAAACGATTTGTTTTTCCTTTTTGATTTTTCTCGCTGTTGTTGATTTCAAGTTTTGTTAGTTTTCTATATAGTATGTGTGTGTGGTTTTTTGGTTTTATTTCTAATGCTTTTTGTGGCGCTTTTCGCGCTTTTCGTGATTTTCTGTGCTTGCTCTGTGGTATTTTTCCACCACAACGACAACGACAATCACATCCCCTGGTTAAAGGTATTTGTTTTGGCCATTTTCGTTCTTGCTCGCAAATTAAATTTAGCCGCATTTTTGTCTAATTTCTTCATTTTCGATTTCTCAGTCTCAGTCTCAGTTTTTTTTTTGGCGTCGCTTTTAGCGCGCGTTTTTGTTTTTGCTTTTATTTGCTGTTGGCTCATTGACATTTGCCTTATTTTCCACACCTCTTCCCCAATGCTCTATCGCATTTTGAATCACATTCTCAGGCATTGCATCTGCGGCTGCAACGTCACGAGTCATGTGCACGCTGCTTGCAGGCGGCTGTGGCATGCCACAGAGTAATTTGATTGCTTTATGAGCCAAAGCAAAGAGAGCATCAAATAAAAGACTCTCAAGGCCGTTTGATAAGATATTCGCCAAGCAACAGCGCTTCTGCGTCTCATTCACATTTATAACAAATGGCATTTAATTTTTTAATGTGTCCGAAGCAGCGAATGAAAAGGAGACCGAGAGAGAGAGAGAAAGTCAGGAAACGAGCCAAGTTTAAACAGCAGCTGTGGCCCCCAAATGTATGCTAAGCTTTGCTAAATGGCAACTGCCTTGAACTCTAATTGGCGCTCATTAAGTCTTTTTGCTGCTGAGCTGCAAATATTTACATTTAAATTGCGGCTGCCAAAAAATTTGAACCACATGTTAAAGTATTAACGTTTACGCAATGTAAATAAAGTATAACTCAAAAGATTTCTTATACCTCAGTCATATTTTAGACGATGAATTTAAAACATGAGCATTTACATTTAAATAACATCAGAAATGTTAAGCTCATGTTAAAGTATTAACATTCATGTAATGTAAATAAAGTATTAGTCATCAGATTATTTAAACCTCAGCTCAAATTTTAGACTTTTAATAAGAACGGTATAAATAAGGAGACTAAATTGGACTCAAACCGTTTACTTTTAAATGACAGCCATCCAAAATGTTAAGCACATGTTAAAGTATTAACATTTGTAAAAAATAAATAAAGTGTAAATCAACAGATTCTTTAAACATGAGACAAAATTTAGATTCTAAATATGAGTGGCTTATAATAACTGCTCTAAAAAGCACTTTAACAATTTACATTTAAAATAACAGCAGATAAAATATTAAGTTGCATATAAGCGCATGTTAAAATATTAACATTTCTATTTTTTGTTTTAAATCAGCATTTTTCTTAAACCGCACACATATTTTATATTAGAAATGAAAAGGGGATTCTAATAAGAACGCGATTAAGTTCTGCATATGAATAAAAGCAACAGAAAATGTTAAATTACAGACCACAATATATTAATATATTAACATATTGTTTTGTCATAATTAGTCAAGGAATTTATTGAACTTTATTTTGGGCAATAAGTTAAGATAAAAATAAAAACTTCTACAATATTGTACCCTTAAATTACATTGAGATTACAGTACCAGAAAATGTTAAGTAACATACAATGTTAAATTATTGACATTTGTTCTTGTGTTATAATTAATTAACAGCTTTCTTGAAGCTATTCCATATTTCGTGTAATAAAATAATATGGATTATTATATTTATATTCAGTATTTATATTTGAGCTACAGCAACCAAAAATGTTAATTTATGTATATAAAATGTTAAAGTCCTAACATCTTGTGTTTTAATTCCTCTTGCTTGAAGCTCATCTGCATTTTAAGTCTCAATTTTAATCGAATCATTAAAAAAAAAGATTAAAAATTACTGCAAGTATTTGCACTTAAATTACATTCAAATTAAAGCCGCCCAAAATGTTAAGTAACATAAACATTTAAGTTATTTACACTTAAATTACATTACAGCCATTAACTACCATACAATGTTAAGTAATTAACATTTTTGTTTTTGTTGAAATTAGTCAGAAGCTTCCTTGAACCTCACCCATATTTTGGGGCGATAAATTAAGACGGCTCACAATAAATAAGCGAGTGAAATCACAAAAAATGTTTCCCAATCTACGTAGATAGCAGATGTCCCTGAGATTTCCAAGAAGAAAATAAATATGTTGCTTAGTATAGAGATGTGTGTCGCTAATCCCACACGATATATATGTCAGCCGACCGGCTATAACTTAGCCATAAAAATTAAGAATAGACAGCGCAAAGTTGATATATTATTAAATTTATGAGCGAAATGCTTACACAAAGTTGACACCAAACTAACAACAACAACAACAACAACTAAGAAATAGTAAAAGAGCATTTAAAAATATATGTATGTTGGATATTTGTGTGCATGAATTTATAAATATAATATGGAAAAGTATGCGGCGATAAATATATGAGCAAAAGAATGTTTTGCAATCAAATATCATGTAGTATTTATTTTTATTATCTTGATTAGAGTCATCATCAACAGCAGCAAGCATAACTATGAATGTGTATGGATAAACATTCATATAGATATAGATATATATATATGTTATATATGTATGATATGGACATTATACAATAGGAGGAGATTGCTTGGCATGGGGCCAATAAATGCGACTGCAAATGAAAACGAAACAAAACGAATCGAAACAGAATGAAAAGCACAAATAGCAACAAACACAACTAACCAACCAGCCAGCTAGTCGGCCGTGTTATTATAGAAAGTAGAAGTGCCAACACAAACAACAACAAATAACATACAACAACAAAAACGATTATTAAAATGACAACAAATTTGTGCACAAATTTGATGAAAAATAAAAGCAAATTCGCAAATAATGCACTTCATAAATTATATTTAATTGCGTGTATGTGCAAAGCTCTTTCACATATCTAAATTTTCTCTATATCTATGGAATATTATTATTTGCTGACTGACTGACTGACTAAATGGTTGACAAACTGACAGCACAAAAGTTGAACATGGTTTTCATTAGTAATGCAAATGCCACAGGAATTTATGTCTTTAGTCTTTCACAATATTTGTTGTTTATTTTTATTTGTTTTATGAAGGCTTTATTTTGAAAATATACTTTTATAATATTAACTAAATGTATTTGTTAATTTTTATGTGTTTTTAGATCGCTTTATTTGAAATATATACATTTATAATATTGAATAAAGATTACAATAGAATATTTTAGACTTCAAAATATTAATAATGAAATTTAAGAAAAATTAAATTAAATAAATTGAACAATCTAATAGAATACTTTATACTTCAAAGTTTCAATACTGATATTTTTAATTGTTTAGAATACTTTATTTGAAAATTGTTATAATAATAACACAAAATTTAGAGTACAATTCAATTGGAACTTAAACTTGAACATATCTTTAAACCAAACTGACAAAAACAAATTACTTTTCTTAGAAAACTTTTGTATGAAATTTGTATTTTATACTATAGACTTAAGAACAACAAAAAAAGGAGATTTTTGGATTTTTTAGAAAACTTTACTTTTTTAATATTATAATAAAAAAAAAGGGAAAATTAATCATTCAATTGCAATGCAACGCATGAAATGGAACATAAACAACTTTATATTTAGATTCAATATTAGAGGAAAAATGTTTTTTTATAACACTTTTCGAAGAATGAAAATATTTATAATCAAGAGTTCAAATGAATATGATATATTCTACTTAAAAAGATGATGAACGAAGCCAGTGAAAAAAAATTGAATGAATATAGAAAGCAGATTTTAGAAAAAGTTTTTTAATTCTTAAATACGTTTAAAAAGTGTTCAAGCCATTTTTTTGGCGCTCCTAGAATCAAATCTTGATGATTTGTTATAAATTTGAAGACTGTCGGATATATGTAGATAAGACATAATTAAGATTACTGTTCAATTTCAAACACAACTCAATAAAAACCACATAAAGAACATTATACTTAGAATATATTTTTGGTGAAAAAGCCATTTACAATAAAACTCAATTTTCTAAATTTGTAGTAGTTTTTCTATTCCAATTCAAATTCCCCTGACCAACATTGACTTTAAGTTCTAGCTTTTCATATGAATATGCATTTGTCAGATGTGAGTGTAAAGTCACCAGGTGATTCATTTGCTCACATTTAATAGCAATTTATTTGCAGGTAACGTTCACACTAGACAACAATCTGTCCAGCTGACCTCTTCCCTTCCACTTTCCGTCCCCTTTTCCACCCCACTCTATCTGGCTTTTTTTCGTATCTCTGGCAATACAATGTTATATATTTTTTATTATTATTATTTTGAGAGAGTTAAAACGAAAAAGAGAAATAAGAAGAAGGGGTTTTCTAGCCGTCATGTTGTGTAATTTATTGGGGTCATTTGCACTTGGCATGCTATTCACACTATTCACACTCCATTCGTGGACACACAGAGCCAGAGGTTGTAAATAACGCTCAAGTCGAGTCGAGTCGAGTTGAGTTTTGTAGCTCTGTGGCATCGATGGCACTACAAAGCGTGTTCGTTGTCTAGCTGATAAGCCAAGAAAGAGACATTTTGATTGCCCTGGACTCTTTTAGTTGCTTTATGGCCTGCGTATGCCGTTGGGTCAGTTTGGGTAATCGACGCAGCTAATGAAATAAATTTCTGAACAATTCGATAAGCGAGCAGTAAAACAGAAGATACGTTTAGGAAGAGATACTTTCACTTGTAATTACAGAGACTGCTCTTCAACTACAAATATTTAACAGCTGTTAACAACGGTAACAGAACAGACTCTGTAAAGTGCTCTGTTAAGTTTTTACAATGTAATAGTTCAACAGCTGTTAAAATAAGTAACAGAAAGACACTTTACATTTCACTGTAATGTTATGTCAAGCAAATTTAGTAGTCGTCTGCATTATCTACAGTTTAACATCTGTTAATGTTAGACATGTAAAGCATTAACAGACTGTTAACTTATACCAAGCAATCTAACAGTTGCTTGCTTTGTCTACAGTTGTACAGCTGTTAATATCAGTTAACATTAACAGACATACACTTTACATAACTATGTTAAGTTTTAAACGCTATCTAACATTTGTCTGCTTTAGTTTACGATGTGTTATCAGCGCCAGACTTTGTTGTTCAATCACTTAAATCTACAACAGCTTAACTGTAGGTTTGTCAATTACAAATTAACAAGTGTAATCTTAGCAGTAACAGAACACAGTCTGTACTTTGCTCTGTTAAGTTATCAAGTTATCTAACAGTTGTCTGCTTTGGCTTAAGTTTGTTATTATTATTTATTAACGACACACTTACAATTTCTTTACATTGTGATAAGCGAGAATGAAAGACATAAAACCTTAAGAAATATAAATAGTGCTTTCCCTTACAATTACATTAGCTGTTGAATACTCTAACAGGTCTAATTCCCAGTTAACATTTAACAGTAAAATCTGTGAAGTTTGCTCTGTTAAATTATCAAGCAGTCCCATAGTTTTCTCTGATGGGTTTTACTGCTGTTATTATCAATTATCAGCGTTATACATTGTAACTCAATTATTTTATATTTACAAGTTGTATAAGTTTCTAATCATCGAAACAGTGGATTACAGTAAAGTTCATAAACTTTACAATTTCCTTATTTTCCGAAATTAAAAATAAAAAAAAACTTAGCAGAATCTAAACATTAACAGCACATGATCTGTTGCTTGCACTGTTAAGTTGTCTATCAAGCTAAAAGCTGTTATAAACAGCTGACTGTAACAGAGTAATCTAAGCAGTAATAGAGAGTTGCTGTAGGTATAATAGATGTTAACACTAACAGAGTGATCTAAGCTGCGGCATAATACACTCTGTAATTAGTTCTATTAAATTGAGAAGTAAGCTTACAGCTGTTATTAACACTTAAATATAATAGAGTAAGCTAAGCAATGACAGACTGTATTTGTAGTTTTCTAGTTTAACAGTGGTCTAAGCATAACATGTTAGTAGTTCTGTTAAATTGTCAAGCAAGCTAACAGCTGTTATTAACAGTTAAGTTCAATAACAGTAAGAGACAGTTGTTGTACTTTGCTAGTTTAACACTAACATAGTGATCTAATCAGTATGTATTCTGTAGTTCGTTTTGTTAAGCTAACTAACAGGTGCTATTTTTGTTAAAACTAGTAGAGCAGACTCTAAATATTACGCTGTTAACTTGTCTCTGCAGTAACAGCTGTTAACACTAACAGCGTTATCTAAGCAGTAGCATAGCATAACAGTTAATTACTCTGTTAACTTGTCGAGCAATCTAAATTAAGACTTATCAGCGACACACTTTATAGCGCCCAAAGCGCTTTCTTTATTTATTTTCTTGTTTTGTTGCAGTTGAGTTGATGATTTTCCCTCAGCTCAGTTTCCTTTAGCAAATATTAACTTAACTCACTTGACCAAGTGCATAGAATGTAATGGAGAATGTGTGGCATTTTTAAGCAAACAACAACAACAAAAAAAACAGTGTTTTGGTGCCAGTTTTGACACCTCGTAACTAAAAATGATTTGGCGCTTAGATCATAGCAGAGCTAATGCCAGTCATTTGCTTACTTAATGGACCAACAACAACAACAATAACAACTGCAACATCATCATCATCAGCGGCTGCAACTCGAGTCCATAGTGTGCTTTGTGATCTAATACGCTACTTTTGCCTATTTACCTTATCCGGCAGATTAAAGTGTCACGAGCTGACAGCTGCCTTCCCTCTCTTTCTCCTCCTCTCTCTGTCTCCCTCTCTTAGTGCCTTCCCCTTTGGCCCAGCGTCTGCTGAGTCGCTAGTCAATTTGCGTTTATTAGATACACACGGCAAATATGAGATACAGCTCCCCGAGTAAAGCTTAAAGATACACACACATACACACACAAACACACACACAAGATGATGCCTGAGAATAAGTGTTGTTGTTGTCGAGGTTGTTGTTGTTGTTGTGGTTGCTGGGCACAGCTGTGGCAAGTAGCTCGTGCAACAATGAGAGCAGCACTTCAAAGCCGAAAGTGTGCCCAACTATTTTCACAGTGGCTGCTGCAAGTTTGTTGCCATGAACGTTGTTGCACACATACATATACATATATATTTTGTTGCTAGCACATGCTACACTTTTTATTCAATTAACACGTTGCCAACCAAGACAACAACAACAACAACAACAACAGCGAAGCATCAACAACCAACAGCCAAGAGCCAAGAGTCTATGGCTGGCAGACCAAGGCGATTGGCGATTGGTGGGCGGGGCCATTGCATTAATTTATGCCAACAACAACATCACGCAATTGCTACCAGCTGCCAAAAATTGACTTCATTTGTTTTAAATATATACATGAAAAGGCAAAAGTTTACTTTATTTGTTAGAAATATAAAAACAAATCATGAAAGGTACAAATTGACTTAAATTGTTTTAAATATAATAAAAAAGAAAACATTAAAAGCCAAAAATTGATTTAACTTATTATAAATAAAACAAAAATAAAATAAGAAAAGCCAAAAATTTACTAGAAATTGTTATAAAAATAGCAAAAAAAAAAACATATTAAAAAAACAAAAATTTACTTAATTTATTATAAATATAAAAACAAATCATGAAAGGTACAAATTGACTTAATTTGTTTTAAATATAACAAAAAACAATCATTAAAAGCCAAAAATTAACTAAACTTGTCATAAATAAAACAAAAATAAAATAAGAAAAGCCAAAAATTTACTAGAAATTGTTATAAAAATAACAAAAAAAAAAACACATTAAAAAAACTAAAATTTCATTTGTTACAAATATAAAAACAAATCATGAAAAGGCAAAAATTCACTTCATTTTTTATAAATATAACAATAAAATAACTTGAAAAGCCAAAAATTGATTAAACTTGTTATAAAACAAAAAAATATTTAAAGCTAAAAATGTACTGGAAATTGTTAAAGAAATAACAAAAAAAAAACATTAAAAGCCAAAAATTGACTTAACTTATTAAAAATATAAACAAAAAATAAAAAGCCAAAAATTTACTTAATTTCTCATAAATATAAAAACAAAAACATGAAGCCAAAAGTCAAATTCAGATGTCGCTTTTACCTGTCGGTTAATTAGTGCAACAAAAAACAACACAGAAACAGAAGCGGTTAAAATCGCTCTAATTGAAATTGAGGTGCGTTTAACCCTAAAATGATGTGTGTGCATTTTCTCCTCTCTCTCTCCCTCTCTCACACTATTTGTCTCTTTCTCTGCCTCCTCCTCGCCTTGGCAACAGAGCACAACACTTGAGCATTGAATTTGTCGAAAGGCAAATTGCAGCAGATGAAATGAGAAGCAGGCAAATGAACAACTTTAACATACGCTGTAAAGGGGAGCAAAAAATAATGCTAATTAAATGCAAGATTTATATGTGAAAAAATATAACATATACAATATATAAGAAATATTGTAATATTTTTGGGGATAAATAATGAGTATAAAATGATATATTTATCTTAGATTTACTCTTAAATAATGTCATATTTGTGGCAAAAGAATATGACCTGAAAAGTTCGTCAATGTAATGATGAATAAATTCAAGATTTATATATCAAATATTTTACTTCAATATTGTATTATTTGTAGAGAGAGAAATAATGCTAAATATAAGCAATATTAATTAAATATATTATTTAATTAATTTGTTTTTAATACGGGAAATAGAATGCACAATTAATTTTATACAAATTTTGAAATTTTGTATAATTCATAACAAAAGAAATTGGATGTTGTTCTGACTAACAATCTGGTATATTTTGCACTCTATGGTATATGTAGTAATGTATAAATTTACTTAAAATAGCCTTTGGTATATTTTTAGTATTTGTTCGGTATTTTAATTAAGTATTATTAATGTAGCGGATCAAAGTCGAGCACATCCACTTATTGTGTCACTTTGAGGTTCTTCGAATAAAATATTTTTATACCTTTGCTTGTAGACTGAATGTGCAAAAAAGAAATGTAATTAATACAATTTATATTTGTGAAAGAATAGTGCTAGAAAAGGCAAACCTTAAATGTGTATGAAGTATAAAAATATTGAATTATATTGGACACTAGAAATTGTCTTTTTCCGAAGCACTTCTCATATAATAAGATACTCAAAAAAAAAAGAGCAGGACTGAAAATTTAGTTTAGTCATAAAAGTAATCAAAGAGCAATTATAGAATAGTGCTAGAAAATGACAATATTTCTATGTGAAACAAATATAAAAACATTAAATTATTTTGAGCACAACAAATTATCTTATTTCTCAGCAAATTTCATAAAATAAACTGCTTGAAAATACAGAACATTTAGCTAAGCCAAAAAAACCAAAAAGTACATGACAATTAATGCCCAAAAAAGGCATTAAATCATTCTTAATAATGTGTTTTTCTAACATGCGAACAATAAACTTAAATATGTGCAAACATTTATTTTGGATACATTCATAAATTATTATTCTTATGTTATTTTATAATACTCAAAATTATGTCACTGCTGAAGCACATTTAATCTGATATATTGTTTCCGTAAATGAGAAATTGTACAGGGTATACTGCAAAAGCAAAGACAGCAAAAAAAAGATGATGCAAAAAGTGCATAAAAGTGTGTGCAAGGCAACAAAAAAGAAAGAAAGAAAGAAACTGCAAGCACTTTGCATTTGATGAAAGCGTCGAGCGGCAATCGTCAATTCACGGTTCCGCAAGGGAGGGGAGGGTGAAAAGGGGGATGGGGGGAGAGCTGCAGGGGAGATAGACTGCAGCAGACGGTGCCATACTCATTTCATTGAAATACAAAAAAAAGGAAAAACACTTAAGCAGCAACTGCAACGACGACGACAATGTTCAAAAAAGTGCAAAAGCACATAAAAAAAAGATACCAGAAAAAAGTGGGCAAGATATAGAAGACAGCGAGAACAAGAGGGGGAGAGCAATGAAGGGGAATGGGTAATGGGAAATAGAAAAAAGAATGGGTAGCAACTTGCAATTGAAAATTGTGCTGCTGCTGCCTCAGTTGCCTCAGCTGCCACTTGCCCCTCATCCAATTGCTGGCGGCTTCATTAAAATTTTCGGTTTTCATTTCAATTAAGTTGCGGTTAGTGGCCGGAAAATGCTAACAAAATGCAGGCAAGTGGGGGGAAAATGTGCGAAGAGGGTCGCAGGGGGAGGGGGACGAGCAAGTGTCTGTCATTTAGCGAATGAAGTTGAATTTCAGAATGAGTTGGCCAAGAAATTGTTATTGTTGTCAATTAAAATGTGATGCCAAAGTTTGCATATCCCAAATGGAATTAACTGACAATTGTAATTGGAAATAATTATGTGAGTAGTTGAGTAGGGTCGATTAACAGAGTGAGAGAATGTCAGTAATGCATTTTAAAATGTTATTCTTTAAATGATGTAGTTAACATTTTGTTTATGAATAATAATCAGAGACTTTATCTTCAAATGTTACAGTTAACATAATGTTAAGCAATGATTATCATAGACAGGCTGAGTAAAATTTATAGTTAACTTATGTTAAGTAAAATTCTCAGATTTCTTCATCAAATGTTGAAGCTGATTTACATATATCTTGAAATGAATTTCATAGTTAATTTCAGTTCACATAACTACTTAACATAAGCGCAGATTTAACAGCCATAAGCTATGTTAACACGCTATTAAAAAGAATGTTTAAGTTAACATAACTTTAAGTATTGAATTACGATTTCAAGTGTTATTTATTAATTTTATCTTGACATGAATTTAAGTCTGAATTCTCAATTTCATTAACTCAACTTTACCAGCTAACAGTAACAAGGACTTAACACATATTTAACAGATGTTATAATGATGTTAAAATGAATGTTTATGTTACTATAATTTTAGTAAAGGAGTTTAAAAGACTTCTTCAAAAGTTATAGCTAACATAATGTTACTGTATGATTATCATAGACAGCATTAGAAAATGTTATAGTTAACCAACTGTTAAGTAATGAATTTCAGAGACTTCATCCTCAAATGTTATAGTTAACATAGTGGTATAGAAAGATTATCGTAGGCTTCATGTGCTGATGTTATACTTCATATAATGTTATTGTTTTATAGAATTTATGTTGCAAATAGATATAGTGAGTTGCTTACAAAAATTACACCTATGTTTTTCCTTTAACATAAACGTGGGTTGAACAGCAATAAACTATGTTAAGATGCTGATAAAGTTTATGCTAAAGTTAACATAATGTTAAGTAATAAATTTCCGAGACTTCTTTTATAAATGTTTTTTATACATTCTTTCTTTTTTATTTACAATCTATCTATTATTTTTGATACATAATGTTAGGTAATGATATTTATCTTTAAATAAATTGTGAATTCTCCACTTTATTCACATCACTTTATCAGCTAACATAAATGTACTTTTAAAAGCTGAAGCATCTATTAATCCGCTGTTAAAATTATATGTGTTTCCATACATGTTTTGCACCTTTTGTTTAGGCAACATTTGGCGCATTTTTGCTTTGATCGTTGCCAGCAAGATGTCTGGCATGATTGGAATCCATCATTTCACTGCTGTATTATGAGTTATTATTATTGTGCCAAGTTGTAAGATGCCAAGCACAACAGCAACAGCAACAATAATAACTACAAAACAGTCCGAAAGTCTGCCAGCTAATGGGTCGTATGCGTGATCTGTACTGTGGGGAGAGAGAGAAAAAGTCTCGAGCAGTTGGCCAAATGTTTGCACACTTAATGAGCCAATAAAAACGAGTTGAGTTTTCAGCTAAATCAATAAAAGTGCAGTTTCGTTTTGGCCTTTGGCAAGTGTCAGGGTCTGTGGGAAATAAAACTAAATTATTATTACGATCAACTATTGCACATACTCGTAAGGTGTTAATTACTTGGCACTAAACTAACAAACGAAAAATGCGTTTGCTTAAGACAATTTCTTGCTTAAAATTTAAGAAAATGTTGGCACAGTATTTTCAAATGATTTCTGTCCATTTGACATTTCCACCTTCGAGAGCGAGCCAGAAAAGCAGACAACAGACGAAGAGGGACGCTGAGCTACAGCTGCTGATGTATGCAGCACATCCGTTAGAACACTGCGAGAAAAGATTGTTGCACAAAATGAATATTTTAAATAGAAAATAAACAAATTTAGCGGCATTTAAATGAAATTAGTTGAACTCATTAAAAATGCTTTATTAGGCCATAAAAATAATTGCTCTATGTAAAAATAAATAAAAGAATTTGTCAGTTTTTTTTTTATTATTAAAAATTTCTTTAAGAACATAAAATAAATAAATTTGCTTAGAGTGTATGGAAATCAACCAATTTCATATCCAATTTTGTGCAGAGTGTTGAAATACCTCAACGGGCAACAAAGTCATGACTGTGACAGCTATAGGATATAGTCATTCGATTTGACAATTTTTAGACATACGAATAACCTACAAAAATATTACAAACTTTTACAAAGTTGCATTTATGAGGGATTAACAGCGAATTGAGTAATTTGCATAGCAACGAGACGGACAGACAGATTGACAGCTGGCAGAAGAAGAATAACAAACGGGAAGTGACAGCAGCAATGCATCAAAAATTGCAATATTTGTGAACATAATTCATTAAATAAAAATATAATAATTTCGAAAAAAAATAAAATTCAATAATGAAAGTATAAAAATAAATAGACATATAAAATATAATATATAAAAATATATCTCCTAATCATATAAACTAGAAAAACTATTTTGAGAATCACAAATTTTGTTAATATATTTTGCTAGCTTCGTTTATTTTTTCTCAGTGTATATTTCTGCTTCTGAGTCACAATAATAAGGAAATATATTTTCTATTAAACCAGTTAAATTGCATATTTCTGAGCATTTATTTCTCATACTCAATTAAAATAATGTTGAAGCATATTCCTTATAAACACCGACAAGCTTCTTAACATTTTTTTAGTGTACATTTCAGCTACACTAAAGAATATTAGAAATTTGCTTTATTTGCTTTAAAGAATAAATATAAATACAAATTTTAGAAAGTATTTATTATTGACTATGAATATTGTTATTTGATTTCATTGAATTTGTCAAGCTCTCTCGTGTATTTCTCTCAGTGCATCTTTCCAAGTTTTTTTAGCTCTCGGGATATTAAAGTTTTCGTCTCTAGCAGTGTTTATTTTAGCTTTTTAGTGTTTATTTCTTGTAGTTATTGTCTATCAAAAGTATAACGGAATAAATAATTTCTATTATTATTGTTGGCTTAGTTAATGTTTCTTGCATTTCTCTTTGTAAGCATTTCAGTTATTCATTCATGACAATATTAAATCATATTTTTGATTATCTCCCTTAAGTTTATGTGTTTTTCCACATCTTTTAGCTTCTTAGTCACTAGAAAATTGTAATACGTATATATTTTTTATTTTTATATCTCAGCTTCTACGCCACCTTTTCCGCCTGAAGTTGCCTTGCATTTTCGATCAGTGTATCTCTAAGCTTATCTTTCACGAGAAAATGTTAATGTATATTCTTTTTTTTCCACGATGTGTCTCTCAGCTTGTCAGTCACCATTTCTCCTTCAAGTTTCCTTGCTTTATCCCTCAGTGTATCTCTCAGCGTCTCTGGCTATTTTCTCCCTGAAGTTTCCTTTCGTTTCGCTCAGTGTATCTCTCAGCTCCCCAGTCACCTGCCTTTTTGGGTGCTGCACAAAAAGGCAACATGCTGAATATTTGTGTGTGTTTTCCTTAATGAATTTCGTCGCCTTTTGCCATCGTCCTGCTTCACCTCACAGGCCACCAACAACGACGCTGATTCCTTCCTCTTCTCTTCTCTGCTCTGCTCTGAATGACTTTTGATGTTTGGTCAGAAGACAAGAGCAAGAGCAGAACAGCTATAAGCTCTATAAGAATTTCGAGTGTATGTTCTGCTTATTAAATTTGTACTTTTAATTGCCCAAATTGTACATAGAGCAGAGAAAACAGACAAAAACACGAAATGAAAAGAAAAAAAGATAAAAAAGTATAAAAACACATGTCTCTGCATTTTTCGATGTTTGGCTTTCATTTATGACTGCATGTTATTTGCCTAACGAATTCTATTAATTTTTATTAATTTGTATTTGCTTTTTTCTCTCTCTTTTTGCAGGTGAGTTGCCTCTTCTACTGAAGTACTATATAAATAAGAAAAGATTATTTTGCTTACGGGTGAGTAAGTTTTACAATCATCAGAATTTATCCTTTCGTTGGCAAATTGAGCAAAAAGAAAACTTTTCTTGGCTCTCATGAAAAATGTGTGACAATTTAATTAATTAAGCGCATTTGCAAGTGTCTCAGGCAAAGAAAACTTTTATTTTTCTAATTTGATAAGTGTGCCAAAAGGGGGAAAAAAAAGAGCACGACTTTCGATCTAATCACATTATCTGCTTAAAAAATGAGGTAGAATGGGGAGAATAATGTATTTAAATGTTTAAAGTCAGCTCAAAATTGAGAGGAAAGCAAAATTGAAAAAGTATTTATTCAAGATTATTTCAAGATTGGCCAAATTGAATTAAGATACAATAGTTAGGAATTTTAGATGTCTATAAAAGTGAAGTAAATATAATTATTATTTATTTAATCCTTATTCAATGTCAGTTAAATTAAATTTAAAACAAAATGTTTATTATGTAACTAACAAGAGGAAAGTAAAAATAATAAATAAAAGTAAAAAAGAAGTAATGGAAAAGTAAAGAAGAAGTAAATATAATTCTGATTTATTTTCGAAGTAAGAAATTCGAATGTGCTCGACTTTGAGATAACCAATTAGCAATGCGAATAAAAGCAAAATATACCAAATTAATATACCACATAAATACTAAAAATATACCAAGCTCTACATTTTGTTTATAGATATAGTACTGTATTCAAAATTTACCAAAGTTCTATAAAAAAATGTATACCAAGTATATTGATATAGTATTTATTCTATTCAAAATATACTATATTGTTCGCTATAAGTATTTCTTAAATAACTTCTACAATTATCTGATTTTAACCAAATTTACAGGAATTTAAAATAATATAGTTCTTAAGGTATGTGCATATGTACCAAAAATATTTGAAGGTGGGAAAAGGAAAAATTTGGACCAAGCTTGAGTATTGTCCTAAAAAAAATAATAATGGATAGAACTTTAATTTTATTTTTGGAATATATGAACTATATATGTCCTATATATTTCTAAAAATATTAAATAAAATAAAAGTGAGAAATGATTTTTATGAAATAATAATGATATAAGAAATTAAAAGTAAACAAAGCCAAACAATTATTTTTTTTTTTATTCCTAAAGTTTCAAATAAATTACGAACCTAAAATGATTATAAATAAAAATGATGTTGGAAATTAAGAGTAAACAAAGTGGAAATCCATTAGAGGCCTCATTAATTTATGGTATTATTGAAATGCATCGCGTCATTCAATCACAATTAAAGTTGATTTACACAGCTAGAAGATACCCGTACTTTCTGCCACACAATTTGAATGCACATTTCAAGCTGCCCTTCGGCTAGACTTGAAAGATGACTTATTCTTAATTAACACTCGCAACAACGACAGCAACAACAACAACAATAAGAATAACAAATACAACTGATACAACAACAATAATTTCAGACCATAAAGCACAATAACAATAACAATAAGCAGCTCAATTAACGCCAGTCAGAGACATGAACATCAACAGACAACAGACAAATAGTTGATGGACTGAAAGGGGGAAAAGGGGGAGGTAATGGGGGAAGGGAGGGGAAGCGGTAGTGCATTCATAAAGCATAGAAAATTACTAGTTTGAAGTAGTTTCACATGCGAATGGCGCTGCGGCAATTAGAAAAAAAGGCGGTTACATCATTTTGGGGCAGCTCGTCGTTTGTTGTTGTTGTTGTTGTTGGGTTAATTTCCATGTAGAACGGAAACAAAATAAAAAAAAAAAATACAAAATACAAAATTGAGAGAGAATCATCCATCGACTAGACTTTGTTTGTCATCTGTAATTATATGTATTGCAAGTAAAAATAAGTTTTAACATATTTCACATATTTTCAGTTTCAATTTGTGAAACTTAAAACTTTGCCTTTGCCTTTGATTTTATATTTATTTATGTTTTAGTCTGAAGATTTGCCTTGGGTACTACGGACAAGTAATACTTATAGATGTTTTTACACTCACACACACACACACACATTTTTAGAACTGTCAACGACAAGTGTCGCGAATATTTTGTGTCGCCAAGTGTCGGAAAATTAGTGAAAATACACGCATAATTCACGTACTTGTTCGACACAAGAACTTGGAAATATTTGCGGTTATATAGTATATGCATAATACTAAATATAGTATATACCAACAGAAAAATTGAGATCTTTTAAATATTTCAGGGTGCTTAAATGTTATTAGCGAAAACTAATTTCACTTGACACTTTTAACAAATAACTTGAAAATTATTTTCGACAAAAAATAGGAATTAACACTGAAGAATGTTACAGTTGTGTTGACTGTCATAGACCCTTTACTTTGAAATCTTTTATCGTTGAAATAATTATGGAAAAAGGAAATGTTATTTTATAATATCTATGCATACTTTAAATCTAGTACTAAAGTTATGACTTTTTCTCAGTGATGCATTTTTAACAAATACTTCGAAAATGATTAAAAAAAATAATAAGGATTCAGAAATAAGAGTATTACAGTCATATAGACTGTAATATATCTTTTACTTTGGAATTTGGTCTCGTTAAAATAAATAAAATAAAAGTAATGGAAAAATTAAATATTATTTTAGCATATCTAAGCATACTTTATGTGTGCTTGACAAATTAGAAGACTCTTTTCTATTTTTTTTTTTTAATAAAGGGTCTTACAAATATATCTAGTAACAAATTAATGACTTTTCGCTGATGTACTTCAAATGTTTTTCCTTACTTCTTTAACAAATAAATTGAAAACAATTTAGAAATAAGAATTGTATAGTAATATTGACTCTAATAGACCCTTTATTATAAAAATTAAAAAAAAAAAATATTAAGAAATAATGTATTTTATATCAGCTCAGCAGTTGATGTTAATGCACTATATATTTTAGTTTCGAAAAACTAAATAGACCCTTTTTTAGTAAAACTAAAGGGTCTAAAAAATGTGTGTTTTAAGTAATAGTCTTTTTCTCACCGTTCCAATAATATACATATTAAAAAATAATATATTCTTTTAGATATATATACTTTATATTTTAATTTCGACAAACTAATTAGACCCTTTTTTTCTTTTTGAAAATCTAAAGGGTCTAAAAAATGTTTGTTTTTAGTAAAAGTCTTTTTTCACTGTTTCAAATATATAGCTTAAGATATCAATTGAATATTTTTCCTTGCCGTTTTAACAATTAACTTAAAAATAATTTGTCAACAAATATAAATTTAAAACAAAATCAAGTTTTCTTTCTCACTGTGTACAAATTAGTGAATTTCCTAGTTGGCAATCGAATATTTCAGTCGCTATAAATCATAGGCAATAATTCCAAATACGCAAGCAAAAGATAAAAAGAAACCGAACATTTGCTTTTATCACTCCCTCTCTCTCTCTCTGTGTCACTCGTTCAGTCAACGTTTTATTGTGATTAACAGGTGCCAAGTTTAGTTGTTTGCTGGACAATCGCATTGCCGTCATAAGGTCAATCTGTAGTTTAAAGTGTTTTTTTTCGTTGCTGTGCTGTCTATTGAAGACAATTGTTTAGAATAGGCATACAAAGAGCAAACTAGACAACTAGAAAACCCCCAATTTTCAGCAATTACCTCTCAGTCTGTCACTTTGAGTGTAAATAATGTCAGAGATACCAGTTTGATGAGGATATAACTCAAATGAGAAACCCGACTTTATTCCTCTCGAGTGCTACTCGCTTGTGCCGCCCTCTGGCGGTGACAACTGGCAACAAACATTCATTCATTCGCTTTCTCGTTCTCGTTCTTGTTGTCAACTTCTTTCCCTTTCCAACAGCTTGTTATTTTTTTGTGAATGAATCAAAATTTGCATTTATTTATAACGTTACCCAGAATGAAAGACAGACAGAGAGAGAAAAAGAGAGATAGACAGAGAGAGCGCTAGAACACACGCACAATTAAGAGGCACATATGTTTTCACTCCAATTAGAATTTGAATGAATTGTACTTTGTATTCATGCTAAGTGGAAAATTTACGTCCGCTTGTTTTCCTCCATTGAGGCTACAATTCTAATCAATCACATTGACAAATTTGTTTAATTAAAATACTGATAAGCGCCAGTATAAGTACCTCAATTTGATCATGAAATATTATAAATTTTGTATACGCTTTTTTACTACTTTTTTAGTTACAATTTTTACTACTATTTTCAGTGCTCAACTTGCACGCAACACTGTCAAAGCTTTGCCCTAGTGGCGCCCTCTGGCGGCTGTGCGCTGCACTTGCAGCGAAAGCTTGCGCTTTAAAGCTTTGCTACTTGACGCTCTCTCGCTGTCATTTTCACTCTCTCTCTCTCTCTCTTGTTGACTGTTGCTCACATGCTGTAGGCAGCTTGTCTGGCGCGTCGCTTGCGCATCCCGTTTCCGCTTGCCCCTCTCACCTTGTCTCCAATGTTTGCACCGCTGGCTGCAACACGTGCGCAGCGCTTAATAAACGCCCCAGTCACCCCCTCCTTGTGACTCCCCTTCCCACACTTCCTCTCGTCTCCGTCTTCCCCGCATTCTTCACTCCCGTTGACCACTCGACACTTGAGCATTGCAATTAATTTCAATTTTTGTTGCCTACGACAACAATTTGCAATGAAATGCTTCGTTCTCGTTGTTTTGGTTGTTTCTCCTTCACCTTCTGCTTCTCGACTTCTGCGTCTCATTCTCGCTCACAGTCACATGTTGGCGCAGTGTGTCGACAAACACACAACACACAGGCACACACAGCACACACACATGCCAATGTACATGCACAACGACGTCAGCAAACAACTGTTGCCCTTGCGGTTTCTTTTTGCCATTGTTTTTTTGCTTGTTCTTCGCCATGTCCCGCATCAAATTGCAACTCTCAAGTGAGTGAGTGAGTGAGTGAGTGCTTAATAAGCGAAGTGCAAGAGGCAATTCTAGTTGTACCTGGAAATTAGCTTATAGCAAGGTATGATGATGAAGTGTGGGAGTTGGCAGAAGGAAAAAAGTGAAAACTTTGTTGGGTGGAACGGATAAAAAATAGTACGATTGTTTTTTACTTCCCACTTTTTGTTTAATATTTAATTTAATAAAGTGTTAGTTACCATTTTAATTTAAGTTTGAATACTTGTATATACAAATCAATATATTATTTTTAATTAATTAATTTTTGTTTGTAGCTGTTAATTAAGATCTAGACTGTCCGTTTTATAGAGGTGTTCGTTTAGAACACCACTTTATATATTAGAATACCTCAATCTCAGAGATAATATTATATACAATACTTCTTATTGAATTAAGCAACGTCTTCTAATTTAATCCAAATAATAGTAATAAAAATAAAATTATATATAAAGTTGTTGAATTTCGTATACCAAATAATATAGAAATGCATAATTTAAAGGATTTTAATCCAAATAATAGTAGTACAAACATAATAATATATAAAATTGTTGAATTGTTTATACAAAAAATATAGAAATGCTCAATTTAAAGAATTTTTTCTAAATAATAGTAATAAAAAAATAATAATATATAAAGTGGTTAAATTTCTTATTCTAAATTATATAGAAAAAAACAATTTAATGTAAAACAAATAAAACAAAATTGAATAAAATAAATAAATAAAAAATAAAAATGTGTACCGGGTATTTCATGGTCGAGTACACCCCACAAAATTCGGACCTAGTGCACACTTTATTTTGGTAGCCACTTTAATTTTGCACCACATTTATCGCAACGCGCCTCTCTTTTTCATTTATTTGCCCACCATAAAACTCTTCCTATCAGATATCAAAAATTATAACGGAACCGGTTGTAGGTAGATAAGTCACCAAATTGTTTTGCTCTATCTATTATACTATATATACATATATACATAGTATTCAGTATTTCAGCAAAATTCTCATATCGAGGATGATGGGACTTGTTTCGCATAAAGTTCATACAACTAGTTTTCACATTCATAGACACATATTGCGATATGAATGTTAATGCTAGAATTTCTGGTCGTAAAATAAAAACCAGCACGTGGCGATTTATGAGCCATCTAACGGTATTTGCATAGATTGTCCGTAACGAAATTGTTTTTTATTTTGTCGATTATGACAACTGCGCTCTCGAAATTTGCATTTGAATAGACGAAACCGCAAGTTATGAGCGAACAACAGTTTTAAGCTTCAAAAGTTCTTACTATAAGCTATCTGAAACAGTCTATTTTAAGTTATTTTGTGATCTCTAATGGGGTGTTATTTAATTTTGTTATAGATAAAGATTGTATTCTTAAGATTACATGCACAAAATTTACGTGAAATATATTTATTAAATTTCTGGTTCTTACAATTTTTAAATATAAAATTTGCGTATACTCTACATATTGTAGATTTCAATTTAAGTAATTCAAGTATAATTAGAACAGCAAAATAAACAAAATAGAAAAACACTTAATACAAAGAAAATAATACTAATTATACATTTAAAAAAAAAAGATAAATAACTATAAGTTGGACATAATTCTTAAATTTTGTAGAGGTTTATTTAGAGCATAATAAAATAGAAGTAAATAAAAATGATAAAGACAGTCTCACATTTTGGATAGATCTCTTATACAAAGAATTAAAAGATATTTAAAGCACAAAAATGGAGTTTATCAATAAGTTTCATGCACTTCCTTACGTTAAATTCACATTTCTGAAAGTTCTCTTATACATTGAAATTAAAAAAACTATAAATATAAAAATGGAAATTCAAAAATCAAAGAATTTCAATTATTTCAAAGTATTAATTCCATAATTCGTGTACTATTCTTGCATTTTATATCAGACTATCTAATAAAAATAAAAAAAAATACATAGAAATTATAAATAATAAAATTTCGTACTCAATGAATATAAAAAAAAAACACATAAAACGTACAAATAACAAAATGCGTTTTATTTTTTCCACGTGTATTTCGTACTCAAGGAACTCAGATTTCTAGAACTATTTTCTCTGTTAATTAGACCCTTCAATATTTAACTGTACAGTCAGAATGAGCAAACAGCAAATACAAATCTAATCTATCTGGGTCAACTGGACAATGATTATAATTTGTGTGTGGAGGGACAACACAGAAAAAAAAAACGTTAAACGTTCAAACGTTTTGCAAATTAATTACTTGACAGCAAAGCTTGTTTATGAGCTGCAATGGCCAATCACGTGTTTAGAGTCTAGACTTTATTTAACTTTATATACTTTATGGAGAAGCAGAGCGATCGAAGAGAACTATGCAGCAATTAAGCAGCTGCTTTTCAATTAAACTGCAAAACAAAAGTTGTAAAATTGTCACAAATAAATCGATCGACATCAAAAGCTCCCTTTGCTCTTTTTCTCTCTGTCTCTGTATGTGTCAAACAATTATTCTGTTTACTTTGTGCAGCAGCTAATAAAGAAAAGGTGGGCAGAAGAGAGGAGTAAATAGAGAAACGAAGAGAGAGAGAAGGTTTTATGAGCAGACTTGAATCTTAAAGTTTTACGTTTTTTTCTTCGATATACAATTCATACAAATATTTTTGCTCACATTTATTTAGATTTTTCATCGAGTGCAAATTTTTGCATGTGTGAGTCACACTCATTGATGCCGCTATTGATGCTGAGTACGCTTGTGTGTCTGTGTGTGTGCTCGACTGCATTTCCATTGCCTCCAATTTTGCTATTTATAAAACGACAAACAGACGTCGTCGCCGTCTACTTGTTCTACTGTTGTTCCTTTTGTTGTTGCTTCGCTTGTGTTCTCAGAATATTCGCGACGCTCTTCTCCGCTCTCTTTTGCATTTGGCACGTTTGTTTTGTTCTCTCACTATCGTTTGCTCTCGCTCGCTCGCTCGCAACGAGAGCTCATTCATTGCGAGCCAAGCGCCACTCCACAAACGTTGGTGTCTGTGTGTACGTGCTTGTATTTGTGTCTGTGTGTATAATCAAAAGCACTCGCACACTAACACAAAACGGGGGCCGGCGCACGTGGTAGCAAAACGTGATAACACAACAACACAAAAGCCGAACAACTGAAAGCAAAACAAATAGAAAACCTGACAACGACGTCGTCGCAGCTGTTTGTCGCTTCGCTTGCGCTGCCTCGGTCGAAGTCGCTGCCGCCGTCGACGTCGACTGCAGCTGCGACGCAGGGCTGCGGCAACAGTTGCCCAGCGCCTGTTGCTCTGATTGGCTCGGCGCCTGCACGAAGCAGCTGCGCCAATGACAGCGAACGCAGTCAACGCAACGGGATCCTTTACGCTCGGCTGCTCGGCAATTGGCAATTGACAGGAAAAAACGTTTCACAGACATTCATTCGGCTGCTGCTGAGGAAATGCAAACAAATTAAACCCGAGAACACGACTTGTTGCCGTGTGTTCGCTGTGGGTTTAAAATAAACGCATCACGGGGCGTATGCTTGATGTCGTTTTGTGTTGATGCGTTTCAATTGAAAGGGAGGTGTGTGCGGGGCGGAGGGGGGAGATGTCTAAGGGAAGTAGTTAAGCCGGTCACAAGCGTAATCTGAGGACAGGGCAGAGTTCAGATTTGTTTTGTTTGCTTTGCTTGTTTAAAAATAGCCAACTATTTTTTTTAAGGCGACGTATTTCACATTATTGCCTAGTGTGATTTGATTATCAAAAAAAAAAAAAAAGAAAAACTATTTAGAGCTTAGTCAATTAGCGACAAAATTTAGATGCTAATCAAAGTCATAAACTGTTGTCATCACATCATTTGATGTCAACTTTATATTTAAATTCAAATTCTATTTAAATTTCATTCTTCAAAATTTTATTTATCAAAAATAAAAAGTTTCAATCACTAAATTATTCAAAGTTTTGTTATTAATATAAAAAGTACAAACTTTCAATAATTGAATTTCAATAATGTAAAAAGTCAAAATTTTCAATAATTATTTTGATTAAAATTTTTATATTTTTTTAAATACAAATTTTGCATAAAATTTGAATTTGTTATTTCAATATTTACATTTTATTTGGAATTCCATTTTGGACATCTACATACTTTAATACACATTTTTTATACAATTTTAATATGAATTCGATATTTGAGTTTTTTTTATTAAATTAAAATTGTATAAAGTAAAATTTTCTGTTTTAAAGATTATTAAAATGTTATTTTTTAGGTGTAAAAAAATTTTATTTGTTGCAAAGAACTAAGAAATTTTTTTTAGAACTTATATATGTACATATGTATGTATTTCAAAGATTTTTAAATTGTTTTTTTTTTTTTGTGTAATAAATGTTTTTTTATGGCAAACAACTTATTTTTATTTCAATGATTTTTAATATATTTTTTTTTCGTGCTTGTAATAAAATTGTATTTATTACAAAAAACTAAGAAACTTTTTTAAAAGTTACATATTTAGTTTAAAGTATTTAATTTTTATTATTTCTAAGATTTTTAAATTGTTTTTTTTTGTTTAATAAATGTTTTTTTATTTCAAAGATTTTTAATTTGTTTTTTTTTTTTTTTGCCTGTAATAATTTTATTGCAAAAAAAAACTCTTTTAAAAATTAAATTTTTATTTCAAATATTTTATATTTGTTTTTTTTTTACTTATATTTTTATTTTATTTTGCAGAAAAAAGCAAACAACTTTTTCAAATTTATTGTTGTGTAATATTTTCAAAAAATAATCGTTTGAATTTTGCAAAGGAAAAAAACAGCAAACAACAATAGGAAAATTCCAAATCATTGTCGATTTGCTAGGAATTATGTGCAGTTAATTAATTTTTACAGTCGGTAATTGCCGCAAAGTTGTCTGATTCACGTTTTGTGGCCTGTGTTTGACGTGTTTCTCTCCCTTTCGACAGTCCAGAGGGTTGTCAAGAGCAACAACAAACAGATTGGTCTGCAGGCGAAGAAGAAGAAAGAGATTTCCATAGACATGGAATAATTACGCATACGTCACGTGTTGCAAGCAGAATTAATTGGCAACTGCTCTGCTGCAGCAAAGTTTGTCATCGATACTTTAATCAGTTTTTGCAGGAAACGGAAGATTCCCCAATTCACAGAGTTGGGGGCATCTCATCTTTGCCTCTGCTAACTGTAACTAGGGAGAACATCTCATCAAATTCGCACAACAAGAAAATAAATAAATAAAGCTTGCATAGTAGTATATTTTTTGTACTTTAGTTGTAGTTGTAGTTGTATTTGTAGCTGTAAGTATGCCGAATGCAATGTACATTCAACGTGCCAAACGTCGTTGCTGTCTCTCACTCTCAGCAACGTATGTGTGTGAGTGTATGTGTGTGTGGAGCATGTGTGTGTGTGTCGCCCCGGTGTGTTCACAACACGTGCTTAGAACGTCGCTAGACGCTTTGGGCTTTGGGTCATACTCGGAATCCGCGTGACTTTGTCGCTGCTGCCGACGTCGACGTCGCTGCTTTGTCGCTCGCTGAATTTTTCATTAGCTACAAAACTGCGCAGTCAACGTTTGTTGCTACTTGCATACGAGTATCTCTCTCACTCTCTGCACTTTTTTTTGCTATTTATTATTTGCTTTTTATTTATGGTTGCATTCTGTAAATAGTTTTCAAGTCATAATTGCACTTTAAATGAAGCTACAACAAATTCTTCTTCGCCACTTATGCAACCCTTTTTTGGTTAGAATTTTAATTTACTTGCAGAAAATTGCAATTTTCGCTGTCTGGCTGTCAGACTTTATCGCCTCCTCCTCCTCCTCCGCCACGCTCGCTTAGTAGGTGTTTTTTTTATTTGCAGTCGCTGCAGCGCTGACTGCGCAGCTGGCGTTGGCAGCGGGCAGCGTTGAGTGCGCTCAGGCTGAGGCTCAACTGTGGCCGGCATTCGGTCGCATCGCGTTCTCATGTCAAAATCGTTTCGTGTCTCGTTGTCGTCGTCTTTATCGTCGTTCGTCAATTGCGCGTGCGATTCTAACGTGAAAAACTGTGTGAAAAACATTTTGGAAAAATCCAAATCATATGCTAAAGATAGTTAACTATCGCAAAAGCAGTGGGAAAAAGTTTATATCAAAGTGGAATATCTAAAATAAAAAATTATATTTTAAAATATAATAATCTATAATATATAATATACAAAAAAATAGTCGATTGCAGTTGCCAAAGAAAGGCAAAGTACTAAAAGGCAACTGTGAAAGAAATACAAATCTATAATAGATATTTTTGCATACGTAGTTGGCTATACTATAAATATTGGATGTGGAAATAAGCGTTCAAGTGTTTCAAACAAAAGCAACAATTGTGCAAAAAAAAAATATTAAAAAAAGTGTTTGTGTGTGTTTGCCTAAGTAGTTAACAAAGTAGTTGGCTAAACGATATACGATATACGTTTTACGATATTGAGTGTGTCAAAAAATTAAAAAGTGTTTATGTGTGTATGCCTAAACAGTTAACAAAGTAGTTGGCTAAACGATATACGATACACGAAATACGATATACGTTTTACGATATTGAGTGTGGCAAAAAATTTAAAAAAAGTGTTTATATCTGTTTGCCTAAGCAGTTGACAAAGTAGTTGGCTAAACGATATACGATACAAGATATACGATATACGTTTTACGATATTGACTGTGGCAAAAAATTTAAAAAAAGTGTTTAGTTGTGTTTGCCTAAGTAGTTAACAAAGTAGTTGACTAAACGATATACGATATACGTTTTACGATATACGTTATACGATATTGAGTGTGGTCGCCACACTAAAAATGCAAGCAGCATCGCCAAAGTTACGGATCTAATTTCAATCAGTTTAAATTTTATTTTATACTTTTTACAAAACCAAACTCAAAATCTTCACAACAAAAAAAATACCACACTGAAGATCATCAACAAAAATATCTAGAATATAAAAATATCATCAACGAATAGGAAAAGGTATTGCAAAGAAAAAAGAGAGGTGGAAATGATATGATATATTTTATAATTGATTTCGCAACTAGTAAAATGTTTTCGTTTTTGTTTTTTGTATAATTGCCTTTGTAAATCCCTTTGATGAGTCAGCGCACTTTGTGCTATTAAATTCTCGAAGAAAGAGAGAAATGATTAAAATACTAATTGAATCAAGTGCAAATAAATAAAATAATAGAAAGCAAAGAAAATGATTAAGAAATATGTATAGAAACAATGCCTTTTCTTATTCCTTATCGCCCCACAACCAAAGAATGAAAATAGAAAAAAACACACAACTCATCGGCAACAAAAAGCAAAACTAACATTCATTCTACTACTTATTCCAAGTCACATCGAAATAACAAGCTCTCATCTTTATCGTAACACTATCATCAATTATTGTGATTGTGATCATTTTGTTATTATCATCATTTCCCATCATTCGTCATTCGCTAGTCTCCTTATCAATATAAAAAAAAACAAAATTGAATCATGCACTCAACTAATCGCCACATTTTCAAAATGAAAGCAACATATTTCTAGTTATGTGCAGCTCCAAAAACGATAATTAATCGATTCATAAACACAAAACAGTTCACAAATTGAAAGCGAAACCAGTGTTTGAAAACGACGAGTGTTCCGGCCAGTGCTAGTTAATTTGAAAATGCGCACAACTTTAAGACGCTGCTCAAAGTATCTTCGGCTGTGCAGCAAATACAATCACGCCAATCACAAGGACGTGGCCACCTAAACAATAGAGGAAAAATTTTCTTTAAAACATCGATAACAAACCCAGTGATAACGACCGAAAACTAGAATTTGATTTGCACCTCAACCAGTGTTGGAAAACAGTCGACGGCAACAAAATGTCTTCCGATGCGAATTCATGCGCCAGTTTCTTTGCCCAGGAACATGCGAATGCAACGCTGACACAATACTTTCAGCAACTCAACTCGCAGGTGGCAGCAGCAGCAGCTGTTGCCAACAACAACAACAACAACAGCAACCAAAACAGTGGCAACAGCAGCTCGAGGAACAGCTCGAGTGGCAACGGCAACAACAGCAGCAGCAGCAGCGGTGGCAACAGCGACAGCGGCAACGACGGCAGCATGTCGGGCTCAACAACAACCACGCTGGACAACCATCGCAGCAGCGTCAGCAGCAATGACTCTGGCAAGAGCAGCAACAATGGATCCTCAGCGGCTGCTGCTGCAGCGGCAGCCAATGCATGGAACTTGCAACAACAGCAGACAGCAGCACTGCATCATCATCAGCAGCAGCAACAACAGCAGCAGCAACAACATGCGCAACAGCAACAGCAATTGCAACAGCAGCATGCTCAGCAGCAACATGCAGCGGCTGTTGCTGCCGCACAGCAGCAATTGCAGCAACATCACTCACATCACGCGCAGCAACAACAACAACAACAGCAGCAGCAGCAACATGCTCAGCAACAGCATCATACACATGGCCACAATCCGCATTTGCATCCACATCATCCCCACCAGCAGCAGCAACAACAACAGCAGCAGCAGCAACAACATCAACAGCAGCAGCAACATTTGCATCAGCAACAGCAACCACAACAGCAACAGCAGCAACAACATCACGCCGCTCAATTGGCTCACACATTGTCATCGGCTGCCGTGGCTGCTGCCGCTGCTGCCAACAACAACACCAACACTCATTCGATCTTTGGCACTGGGAATTTCCACTACAAAACAAACAATTCATGGACGTTGCCGACGTTGAGCTACCAGCGCATTTATCAGGACAATCCCAGCTACCATCAGCGCAACAGTTTCATGGACTCGACTCAAGGCAGCGCGGCAGCAGCCAATGCAGCGGCAGCCACTGCGGCTGCTGCTGCTGCAGCTGCGGCGGCAGCCACAACGAACAGCAGCAACAATTCGGTTGTTGCTGCGGGCAACAATACAAACAACAACAACAATGCTGTCTCAAATGCTAACAACAACTCAAGCAACAATAACAACAACAACAACAGCAGCAACAACAACAACAACTCGGGCAACAACAACAACAACAGCAACGTCTCCTCAGTGCAACATGTGGCAAATGCTGTGGCAGCTGCAGTAATTGCAAGCGAGCATCACAATCATTTGAACAACCTGAAAGCGCGCTTTCAGCCATCGAGTTCAGGTGGGCAATAAAAAACAACAAATAGATCAATAAATTAGTCGACTCGATAATATTCTAGGCAAATATTTACTCAGCTGATTACTTAGCTAATAAATATAGTACGATCTTCAGGTCTAAGTTTCCTTGTCAGAAATTAATGAAAATGCGTATTTGAAAATTTGAAATAAAAAAATGTATATAAACAACTTTAATATCAACCCTTTATAAAATGGCTTTGAAATAGCGTATTGGAAAAATACTTTAAATTTATAAACAAATTCTGAATTCAATTTTTGAACCAAGAAAAAAAGAAAGAATAAGAATATTATTCCTTGCTACAATAATATTCAAACAGTCCACTAAAAAAAAAATTCTTTGAAATTTCATAATAATTTGAACAAAATAATGATTTTGAATACTTAGGAATCAAAATCCTTAAAAACTGAAATTGGCGTTTTCATTATTATACCATATTTTTGTTATTCTATTAAAAAACAAATCGAAATACTATACAAAAATGTTTATCATTGGAAAAACTGCTTTTTAAACAATATCACTTGAATAGATTATATCTCTATTCTAATTCTGAATTAAAAAGGAAGCTTAAATATTTTAAAGGGCAAGAAGAATTTCAAAGAATAAAATAAGAAAATGTTTTT
Source organism: Drosophila sulfurigaster albostrigata (assembly GCF_023558435.1). NCBI lineage: Eukaryota > Metazoa > Arthropoda > Insecta > Diptera > Drosophilidae > Drosophila > Drosophila sulfurigaster. The sequence continues at coordinate 47,276,144 of NC_084883.1, forward strand.
CAATTTATTTGGGTCAAGTTTTTATGATGATGAGGGAAGTGTTTTTCACGATCCCAACGATTGAAAATCTCGGGTTTCTTTTATAGAATTATAAAAAAAGACGAAATTATTCAAAACAATTAAGATCTTAAACATTGATTATTTTTTTCTGTGTAATAGTGTCCAAGCTATACACAGTATAATAAATATAGTATTTAGGATTCCTAAATTTGGTTGCGATCAGATACATTTTGTTGAAGTTACTTAAAATTTGGTATATATTCTGGTATATTTTGTAATATGGTATATTTTGCACTCCATGGTATATTTTTAATTTAATACCATATAAATATACCAAATATAGCCTTTGGTATACAATTGGTATTTTGTTCGGTATATTAATTTGGTATATTTTAAAATAAATACTGCATTGATTATCTGTTGGTATATTTATATTATATTTTCGGTATATTAATTTGGTATATTTTAAAATGAATACTGCACTGTTTAGCTTTTATTCTGAATGGGTAGCGGGTATTTCAAAGTTGAGCACACTCGACTGTAGTTTTCTTATGTACTTGTTGTTCTTAGTATCATTCAGATTGATGTTTTCTCTACGTGTAATATTGTCCATATATCACGCTATTTGCTGCTTCCCTTCTTCCGATTTGCGCATTCCCTTTTGTCCCTTGATTCGTTGTCGCTGATATCATCAGAAAGTCAAATCCGTTGTCGCTGTGGGAACTTTGAGTAAAATGTCAGAAAGCGAGGCGCGCAGCTCACACACGTGAGCTCAGCTGTGCTGACGTCTTTGCTCACTCACACACATGCATTCTCTCAATTGCAAGCACTATATACGTATGTGTGTGCGTTTTGAGCTTGCAATTGAACAGAGTTTGCATTCGCATTCGTTTTTGGCGTCATTCAGCCTATCGCAATAAAAACGTAATTAATATGCGACGACGCTTTTTTTCTTTTCTGTTTTTGTTGCGCCAAAGTTCGCCAAGCTTTGCATGTTAAAGTTTGCACTCGAAAGTTTCGAGTGTGCTTTTTTTCGTCTCTTTTTTTGTCGCCTGATAAGTTACGACCTACGCCAAAAGAGAACAATAACAATAACAATAATGATTATTATTATTTTTATTATAGTTGTAATTAAGATAATATTCTCTCGATGCATGCAAATTGCCCCGTTCAATATAGATGGAAAATTTTTGAGTGACAACTTGTGAAATTTATATATTGTAACAGCGATAATTAACTATAAATTATCACATCTATTTAGGAACAAGATTGAGGTTAAGTTCGACATTTAGCAAAAAAAAAAAACAAATAGTGCACACTTTTTGCATGTAAATTGGCATTTCACAGACGATTTTGTATTGGAAAATTATTTGACAAGTTGTGAAAATTGCAATTTGCATAAATTAACTGGCAAATACCGATACGCCTTCTTAACCGGAGATTGAGGTTAAGTTCGTCAATAGGTCAAATGGCACATTTCGATGAAGTTTGCAATGCAGCCTGCAGCTCATTAGCCTAAAAGACCAATTGACAAAATTGGCAACCATATTCACATCGCATTCACATCACATCACACATATTGAGCCTTTGACCCTTGCAAATGGACCTCTGCCACCATTTTGATCCATTTTTATGGCCGCGAACTGACCTCGCTGCGCCTTTTGTGGCATCATCCATTCATTTGATTAGCTTTATGGCTGGGCTAAAAAGCTGACAAAAGTGAAAAAGTGAATGGGAACAGCGAATCTCTACGTGCACATTTCAGAAATTAGATTGATGAGTTTTAGTAAATTATACAAAATTATGCTTATGAAATGAATATTGAAAATGAGCCATTGACAAAGTTTGTACACAGAGAAAAATTCGCAGTGGTGTTATTTTATGGATAATCCTGAATTTACTTAATTCAAGAATAAACATTTAGATTTACTTTCTAAAAATATAATTTCACGTATTCGTGTTTTTAAATTCTTCGAACAAGAATTTTCTATGCTCGGCTATTTTCACTAAATTCTTAAATTCGGAATAAAAATTTTGTTTAATTTTCCATATTAAAAATTCGCTATTGACAAAGTTGCACACAGAAAAAAATATAAACGGTGTCGAAATGTTGATAATTATGAATTTTCTTAATTCAAGAATGAAAATTTTTAATTTCATTATTCAAATTTATTTAAATGTTTTCATTTTCATTCTAAGCCTCGTTATGAAAAAATATTATTCTTTTAATAAGTAAATTCTCCAATTGTTAGAATTCAAATTTAGTTTCAAATTCTACAAATTCTACAAATCTTTAAAAAAAATGAATGTGTTCATTATTTTAAATTTATATTTTAAACTGGATTTTCCTAACTTCATTATGAAAATACTTCTTTCTCTTAATCATTAAATTCTAGAATTGGGAATTAAAATTTACTTTTCTATTTTACATTTTAACAAATCTGAAAAATAAATAAATTTCTTAGTTGTTTTTTATTTATACTTTGAACAGGATTTATGAATATTTTTCATTCTTTTAAACACTATATTCTTAAATGTGGAATAGTTTGAACATGATTTGCAATTCTATTCTAATCCTTAAGTTCTCAATTTCGGAGTTAAAATTGAGTTTCATATTCTATATTTTTACAAATCTAAAAAAATATTATAAATTCATACGTTTCAAATACATTGTACCTATTTTTTTTGCCAATTAAATTGAACTCAATGAATAATTAAATCTAATTTTGTGCATGCATCTGGTGTTTGATCAGATATGGTATGTGGCACACCTCTCTAGATCTCATCCCTATACCGAGTATGGAAATAATATTGTATGATAATGTATTACAAACTGCATTGTGGGCAGTTCCCATCAAAGTGGCTGCTGCATTTTTAGCTGTGGCCCACACACAGAGAGTTTACTTTGTAGCTGGTGCTCATCACATCAACTGAATCAACTGCTTCCGCTATTTCCGCATCTCCCTTCAACGGCCCTGACAGCAGACATTTCAGTGTCACATTCACATTCACGTTTACATTTTTACATTTCTCTCCCCCTTTTATTTTGTTGTTGCTTGCATGCAATTTGTAGGCGTTCTTTTCGTTTCTACGATGTTTGCACCCAAAAGCGCGCTTCATACGATATACGATGTTACGATATACGACATACGATACACAATGCGATGCGATACGCTGTTGGTTTCGGTTTCGTTGCTTTGGTGAAATTTCGTCAAGTTTATTGCAAACAATCGAATTCATTTTATTCGCTGCACCGCTTAAAATTAATTTATGTGTTTTACAGTTGTTTTTTCTCTCAGTTTATTTTTTGTTGTTTGCTTTTATTTCGGCTTGCAGTGAAAATTGCTGAAATGACCTTTTAAAGGCAGCCAGGCAACAGGCCTTTCTTCCATGTTGGCGTCGCTGTGTGGGCAGCAGGGGAAAGCTGCAACTGTAACTGTGACTGCAGCTGAAGCTCAAGCTCAACCTGAAACGAATGCACCATGGGGTGGCCCACAGTTGTAGCTAGGGTTGCCAAGTTTTGGTTTGTCAGGAAATAAAGTAAATTTACATATCAAAGGAATATTCAAACTGTAATACATGTATTTTTTTAGTTAATTTATATACTTCACTTATTTGAAATTTTATATAATTAAAATTGAAAAGAATAAGAATCTAAGATTTTTATTACATTTATAGATTCTATATTTACATTTACCTGCAGTGGAACTTTTTATGCTAAAATCAGTATATATTAAACCTTTACAATTTATAAATATATATATAGATATTCAGGTCTTGAATATCATTTATAAAACTTAATTTTTGATCAGTATAAAATATATGATATTTTTTATCTGCTGCAATATTTTGCATACTTTACATATATTTGTGGTAAAGTAAACTCTAATATCATATATTCATCTGCTCAAAAATTAAGTTTCATAAAAGATAAAACATAATTTTTGATCAGATTAATATAAGATATTTTCTATCAACAACAATATTTTGCATACCTTATTTTTTGAGCACTAAAAACTGAATACATTTTATAAAATTTAATTTTTTGATCAGTTTAATATATGATATTTTTTACCTACAACAACATATTACATTCTTTTTTATATTTGTGGAACAGTAAAAACTGAATATCTTTTATGATAATTAAATTTTTATCAGTTTAATTTATGATATTTTCTATCTGCAAAAATATTTTTGATATTTTATATGTGTTTAACAGTAAATAACAACAACTGTAAAGAGTAGAGAACAAATTCTGCAATTCTGTTTTTGCAGTATGCCTGGCAACCCTAGTCACAGTCACTGTCAATGCCAGTGGCAATGGAAGAAATGGGGAAATGGGTTTTTTTTTAGTTTAGCAACGTCTAGAGAAGGGGGAGTCGAGGGTTATCGCTGTGGGTGGTCTATATGGAAATTACCCTAATTGTCATTTGCCATACTACACATACATGTACATAGATATATTTTTGCCATTCACCGCATTCGCAAATTTGAATTGTCGCTGACTGTGTTATTAATTGAAACATTTTGATTTTCGTCTCTTTGCAGGTAAGCATCTCGACCACGAACACCTTCATGTGGCACATTCGTCTTGGGTTTGTGTTGAATGTTAGTTTTGTTTGTCACTTATTTTGTATTCGTCGAGTGCGTTGGGTCCCAAAACGTGACTGAGGACTGCATGCGCACTCGTATTTGCTGGTAAGCTGCTTCTCTTATCATTGCGCCATAGCGACGACCGCAGCAATGAGTGAGTTAGTATAAGTGTGAGTGTGAGTGTGACTGTGAGTGAGTCAAAAGCGCACTCAAAACATTGCATGCAAAAGCTTTTTTTGATTTAAGTAAGCAAACAGTAAGTCGCTCAAAATAAACGCAGTCGACGCTAGCGTCGCTGTTGCCGTCGTCGCTGCCGTATGGAAAATCTAAAACCAAGCGACGCTTCCGCATGCAGTGGTTGGCGTCGACAGCGACAGCGCTGCTCGTGGCTCACACGAAGCGTAGCGACGACAGCTTTTTCACACTCACGAACTTTAGCGCAGGCTGTGCGAAAGAAAGTGAATAGTGGAATGCGCAAAAAAAAGCTGAAATGTGAAAGAGCCAAAGGCACAGGCAAATTGAGAGGCAGAGCGAAAGAGAAAGAGAGCACATCGCATGCGAGAGAGCGAGAGCGGCTGACGCAGGCGTTGTTGTGGCTGTGACGCTGTCGCTGTCGCTACCTCTGCTGCTGTTGTTGCTGCCTTATGCTTTCGGTTTCAAGTTTGGCTTTGACGCTGGCTGCGCAGTCGCCGTCACTTTTTGGCTTTGGCGCTTTCTGCGTGGGGCTTTTGTTTTTGTTTTTGTTGTTTTTACTTTTTTTTGGAGCTGATCTGAGCTGCGTTGCAAGAGGCGCACGACGCGCGCGTTCACTCAACGTTTGCAGTCCGGCGGCACCGGTTCGGTTCACGGCTCCACAACCACACAGCGAATAAGCCCACGAAAGCGAGCCCCAAAGTCCCCAAAAAATTAAAAAAATATATATATATGTATATGTATATAGAGACTGCCCCCCCTTCGTACTAAAATTAAAAGAGCGGCGCGTGTCAACGTCGCGGCTGCTTTCGAATTCGAATTTCGTGCGAACTTGTGAACTTTCGTTTTCGGCGGCAGCAGCAACAACAACAACAACTACAACAACAAGTTAGCAGAAGGACGTCTTTGGATTGTGTTAAATGTATAAATTGGTGTGTTGCAAATACGAAATGAAATTAAAAGTTGCCTAGCAGTGCAGTGTAAAAAAAAGAGATCTCAACAACAGGCAAGAGAAAACTTTGAAAATATATGCGTATATTCGCAAATATATAAAATATGCTCTCACAGTGATGATGAATACATAAAGTGCATAAAAAAGTTTGCTAAAAATACGAAAAGGCAAAATAGCGAAATAATATTAATCGAAAAATTCCACAGTTCATAAAAAACAAAATAAAACCTGAAAATCACACAAAATCGAAATCATGTCAACTAGTTTAGCACATAAATAAATATATTTTATACGTGTGTATAGAGTACATACATATTGTGTGTATATATGTACATATGTATTTACTAAATCAACAAGAAATTAACATCAACAACAGAAAAGAAATAGAAATAGCAATAGCAATAGAAAGAAAGAATGAAACAACAACAAAGACAATAGCAAGCAGACAAAAGTGCGCCCAACAACAAACCAAATCCGAATCTGAATCCGACCATCCACAATCGACAGTCCGCAATCCGCAGTCCACACTGCCCACGATCCACAACAATTCGCAATCCACACACACTCGCAAATAGCAAAACAGCAAGCAAAAAAAAAGCGCATAGCAAAATTGTTGTTGTTGCTGCCTAATTCAAGGTCAAACTTTTCTCATTCAAACGACGCGACGCAACTTTGACGTTGACGACAACCGAGAAAGACAACAACAACAACGACGACGACGACAACCGAGAACCCCTTTAAAACCCAATCGCAGTGGAACGAAGCGAAGTACGCGAACTAGTTGACAACAACTACAACTACAACTACAGTGACAACTACAACTACAAACAGCAGCACAACAAAACGAACGCACACAAAATAATAGAAAAAAAGAGGCAGAGCGCAAAAAGCAAAACAAAAACAAAACAACAAAAGGCAGGTGAACAGAGGCGACAGAGGCAAAAGGCAGAAGAGCAAAAGTTCTAGAGGCGCACTCTCTCTGTCTCTTTCTCTCGCGCTCTTTCTCAAAGCTGTGCTTGCCTAGTTGTTGCTTAGAGAGCAGCAATTAGAACGCAGGCTTTGCGGCTGTGGAGGAAAACTCGCTAAAGCTTTGTTGCTATTTCTTTCTTTCGTTTTCTGTTGTAATTAATCGAAGCAGCCGCAGCAACTACACAGACGGCAGCAGCAATGTGTCAACAACTGAACAGCTAACAACAACAATAGTAAATTAAATATATATACAAAAAAAATAGACAAATAATTCTCACATTGAAAGAGACCAATATAAAACAAATTTGTGCGCTCAGCAATGAGAATGGACTATCAAATGCCACCGCCAGCATTGGCCTTGCAACAACAACAGCAACAACATCAACAGCAGCAGCAACAACAACAATCACACAATGCAGCACTGCAACATCAGCAAAATCAGTTGCAAATGTTGCAGCAGCAACATCAGCAGCAGCAGCAGCAACAGCAGCAACAACAACAAATGCTGGGCAACATGTCGCAAGCGACAACGTTGCCACCACTGAGCAGCCTGCCGCTGCAGGTGGTGCACAACTTGCCACACCTGCTGGCCGGGAATGGCAACAACAACAACAATAGCAGTAGCAACAGCAACAACAACAACAATTCGAATCTCAATGGCAACAACGTTGGTGTGGTTGCATGCAACAACAACAACAACAACAATAGCCAGGCTAGTAATAATTTATTGCGCAACTCGATGCAACATCAGCTGCTCAGCAATCTGAGCAACAACAGCAATGGCAATAATGTTGCCGCTGGCAATGGATCGCATGTTGCAAACGGAGCATTGCCGCCGCCCACGCAACTGCTGCAACATCACTTGCAACACTTGGCGCATGTCAATGTCAATGCAGCAGCCGCTGTGGTTGCCGTTGCCGCCAACAATCTCAGCAACAATCTGCAGCACAGCAACAACGGCAACAACAGCGCTGCCAACAACAACAGCGCCAACAACACGATTCTCAACCACAACAATCTCAACATTATCATCAATAATCACACCAACAACAATAGCAGCAACAACAACAACAACAACAACAATCCAGCAACACCAAATGCGAATCTGGCAACAGCCACGCCCACTGTGAACAGCGCCGCCTCTGCGGTGGCACAGCAGCAACAGGCGCATGAGAACAGTTTGGTCAACAGCCTGGTGGGCGTCATCAACGGCAGCAGCAACAACAACACTAACAACAACAACAACAATACCAGCAACAACGGCAACGCCAACAGCAACAACGCCAACAATGGCGATGACAACAATCGCTGGACGCAGTTTCAGGTGCAACAGCTGTGGAAGCAACATGCCAACTATTTGAACGGTATGAATTATGTTTACGCCCGCCAGCAACTGTTGCTGCCGCCAGGCAACTTGCAACTTGTTGCTGACAGCCACGAGCAACACTGCCGCTGGACTTGGGGCTTACTTTTGATTAATAATTTCAGCTACTGTTCACAAAATTACTACAATACTTCTTGAAAATATTGCTCAGAGCAAAAAACTCAGTATATAAAATATACTGTATTTCTTTATATGCTTTTCTGGTTGTTCTTAAACTTCCCTTTATTGTTTATTCCGTTGATATTCTTAGGTACAGCAATTCACTGCAAATCTACTTAAAAATGCTATACACATGGAAAACTCAGTATATTCAATATACCATCATGATTTCAACATTTCTTGCCATTTTTGCTCTTTGTTTTATTATTTTGTTTACAATTTTAGTTACTCTTTTTATCAACAATAACTGTTGCTAGTTCTTAACTTTCCTTGCTGCAACTTTTCTTAAAAATGCCACACATCAAGTGAATTTCAGTATATTAAATATACCAAGTTTCTTAATTACTACATTTCTTGCTGTTTTTTTTTTTACATCCTGTTCAACAATTCTTGCTGGGACACCCCTTAAAAGTGCTACGCAATAAATAAAACTCAAAAACTCAGTATATTAAATATACTAAATTTTATAGTTATTAAATTTTGTTGCTGTTTTTTCACTTCCTGTCCCACAATCCTTACTGGAACTCTTCTTAAAAGTGCTGCATAGTGAAACTCAGTATATTAAATATACTAAATTTCTTAATAGCTAAATTTTTGCTGTTTTTTTCACTTTTTGTTCTTTCTTTTTGACAATTTTAGTTAAAGTTTTGATTAACAGCAACTGTTGCTGGTGCTTAACATTCGATGCTGAAACTTTTCTTAAAAGTGTTACACAACAAGTAAAACTCAGTATATTAAATATACTAAAATTCTTAACTACTACTATCGTTGAACAATTTCAGTTACAGTTTTCTTGATAAACTGTTGTCACCAAGCAACATTGCTTCAGAATCTCTTTCACTTTATGTCTACCTTGAGCTAAGGTGCTAATAATTCTTTCGCTGCACTTGCTGTTCTTGCATTTCCCCCTCTTCTAACCACAAATTGATTGCACGCTCGACTAATTTGCGACAAGCGTTGACCCTGATTGTGTGTCAGCTTAAATCGATTGCAGCTCAGACTGCAATAACGGTTTTCTTTTTTAGTTTTTTTTGAGGCATATGACAAGCTGCTCTATGGGTTCATTTCCCCGTTTTCCATTCGCCGTCTGCCGCTTCCCATTTGCCATTTCCGCGTGAGGTTCAAGTTCCCCGCAAAAAGACAAGAGTCAAGAGGCTCAACTTTCAACTGCACCAGAAAACCTTTTGGCTCTGGCTGCCCTGACTCTGCGGCAATTTACAATCACTTTTGCTTTCAGTTTTTTTCTGATTTTTTTTGGTGTCTCTACAAGGGCCGAAAGAGCCAACTTCAGCTTCAACTTCAACTTCAACTTGTTGGCCCGCGACATTTTCAGACAACTTTCGTTTCGTTTCGGTCGGGGTGCTTTCCACATGCAGCAGCAACAGCAACAGCAACAGCGAAAAAAGAGCCAACTTTTGTTTTATTTACTTAACAAAAGTCCAAGAAAAAAAAAGATATATATATATACAAAGTCTTTGCCTCGGGTCCAGTTTTGACTAAGCCTCAACGAACCTTTTGTGCTTGGCCATTTTTTCGTTATCACACAACTTTTATCTCAGCCTCGCGCGTTCTCCGCTTCGAATTCGTTTTCGAGTTCGAGTTTATGGCGAAGATAAAAGGCCGGCTTTTACAGCCTAACAGCGAACACACACAATAAACCAGCAGCCACAAAAGGGCAATTTTGGCACTCACTCCCCTCTTCTCTCTCTATCCCCTTCCCCCTCTCTTTGGCTCTATCAAAGCGTGTGACATTGCCGCATAATTAATATATGTCCAGCTACCAACAACGACAGCGACAATAAAAGACGGTAACAATATCAAAACTCATTTGACTCGACCGAAAATGCGTTTTTACTTTCATTGAGCGACGCCAACGGCGCAGTCAACGTTAACGTTAACGCTTCGCGACGTCGACAGCGACTGCGACGTCGACTGCTCTGCTCGGCGGCTAAGCAACATCACAAAAATTAACTTTCACTTTTTCGGCAGTTTTTAAATTCATTTCTTTCTTTTTTTTCGGTTTTTGATATTTTTGTGGCATTTTGGTCTTTTTTTTTTGTTTTGGCTCTTGGCAACGAATTTTGTCTGTTGCTGTTGTTGTTTTTGCTTTTGTTGTGGTTGTTGTTGTTGTTGCTGGTGGTGCTTCTTCTTCTTTTGGGAAATACTCGTATAATTTCATCCATACCAAAAATGTACAATTTATTTCGAAAGTTTTCAACATTGACAATTCGCTCAGCTTGGAATTTCTAATAGATTGAAATGAAATATATATTTTTAATTTATGACGAGCTTAAATATTAATTATATTGCAAAAATTTCTATAAAATTTAAATAAAATATATTCCATAATTTACGAATTTCTATAGCCGCTTTAGTGATGTATTCCAAAAGTCGAATATTAAGAAGAGATTTTTTTATTTACGCAAAAATTCGAAATATACTCAACAAAATGTTTATAGTTTTTATACCCGCTACCCATAGGGTAGAAGGGTATTATAACTTTGTGCCGGCAGGAAATGTATGTAACAGGTAGAAGGAGGCATCTCCGACCCTACAAAGTATATATATTCTTGATCAGCGTCAACAGCCGAGACGATATAGCCATGTCCGTCTGTCCGTCTGTCCGTCTGTCCGTCTGTCCGTCTGTGTGTCTGTCCGTCCGTCCGTATGAACACCTAGATCTCAGAGACTATAAGAGATAGAGCTATAATTTTTTTTCGACAGCATTTGTTATGTTTGCACGCAGATCAAGTTTGTTTCAAATTTTTGCCACGCCCACTTCCGCCTCCGTAAATCAAAAAAATCGAATAACAAGCGTAATTGTAAAGCTAGAATTACGAATTTTGGTATATACAATAATAACTATAGTATTTATGATTCCTGAAAATTTGGTTGCGATCAGATAAAAATTGTAGAAGTTATTAAAGAAATAGTTTTGTATGGGCAAAAACGCTTTCTATGTATGTGTTGTATGTATGCGTATACGTATATACATGCTCGCCTCTATATTTGTATATGTATGCAAGAGACACTGCGATAGCTCTATTGGTAGAGTGCAAGCTTATTACTGCTGTGGTAGTCGGGGGACTCGGGTTCGAGTCCGCTCGGGGTACAAATTTTTTTTTTTTTTTTTAATCGTATTTACAACAATTATAAATAAAAATTGTGGATTTTGTTAAAGAAATATTTTGTATGAGCAAAACCGCCTGCTATGTATGTATTGTATGTATGCGTATACGTATATACATGCTCGTCTATATTAGCATCTGTATGCATAAGGGTTCTTAAGCAATGCGATAGCTCAGGTGGTAGAGTGCAAGCCGCGTATGTTGTGGTGCCCGGGTTCGAACCCGCTCGAAGTACAAACTTTTTTTTTTTTTAACCACACGGTCGGTGGTGCTGGAGTTCAAATTCCGATCGAAAATACATGCATATTTATTTTTAATATTTTGAGATTATTACCGCAATATATTGCTTTTATTCAAAATGGGTAGCGGGTATTTCACAGTCGAGCACACTCGACTGTAGCTTTCTTACTTGTTTTTTGTAGAATTTAAAAACATGAGAGGATTAACAAAAAGTATTATTTATTTTTGCAAAAACATCTTAAATTTGTAAATTATATATATATAATAATTTTGGCACTGTTCCAATTTAAAAACATGATATTTAAATTTGACATAAATTTAAGAGTATTAAATTTAGAAAAAGAAGATATGAAATTTCTGATTTTACTTTATTAAAAGAGCCAAACAAACAATAAAAATTGTTTCCAAGTTCAAGTTGAAAGTTTATCATAATCATATACAATCACTAAACTTGTTTTCTAGTTGATAAAGTTAAATCATAAATGGTGATATAAAGTTTGTTTGCAATATTAAATAATTCAAAATTTAAAAGAGATTTTCTCCAATTTGTACAAAAAATAAAGCACATCATTTATACTTCTGATCTTGCTTAACTTAAAAACTTGCTTCACATATTACTCCAAATCTTTTAGTTCGAGCTCTGAACATGAAATAGAAAAGTCTAAGTTTGATCTTGTTACATTTTTTAAGCTTGCATCACAATATTTTAAATTCTTACAACACTCTCAACATCAAAATAGAAAAGCTTTAAAATTTAAGAGGTTTGCTAAATTTATGAGTTATGTTCATAATGTCTTGAATTTTTACAAAATATATCAGAATAAACATGAACGCGTCTTTCACATCCTCAACATTAAAATGGGAAAGTTATTATTATTATATATTATGCTAAATATTATGCCAAATATATCTGATTTAACATAAACGCTTCCTTCACACTAAAGGAAAGCTGTCATTAATTTTTGAGTGATCTTTAAAATCTCTTTCATTTTTATATAATCTGTCTCACAACCTTATCATCAAAATAGAAAAGTTGTTATTACTTTTTAAGTAATCTTAAAAATTTCTTGAATTTTTACAAAATTTAACTGACCTAACTTTGTAGCTTACTTCACACCTTGTATACCAAAATAGGAAAGTTATTATCATTATATACAATATTATGTCAAATATATGTGATTTATCTATAACGTTTCCTTCACACCTTCAACATCGAAATAGGAAAGTTTTCTAATAAATTTGTACACAAATATTTTGTGCCAATTATTGAGTGTCTGATCTTGTTTAGCTTCCTACTCTTTAAAGCTGCGGGGCAAACTTTCGTCATAACTGGCCAACTAACTTAAGTTTTAACAGTAAGCTAAGCGTAGCAATTTCCTGACTCTCGAAACTTCATCAGCTCAACTGAAGCCATTAATCAATTTGCCAGTCAATCAGTCAGTCAGTTATGTTGTGAGTTGAGTTGAGCTTTTGCTCATCGTTTTGAAGAGAGCTCGAAGTGTATTCAAGTATTCTGTTATCGCTTAAATTTGAAATTAAAGTCACAGTGTTAGCTGACTTCCTTTCGTGCTGTTGGCTGCAAAAAAAACGTAAAACATAAAACGTAAAACGTTTATCCGCATAATTTGTGCATGACAATAACAAAGACAAATTGGCAGGCGTGTTGCACACTCACCCAGATATCACAGCCCAAATTGCAACGTAATACAGTTACTTCAACGTCTTGAAGCTGCTGCACTGATTGCTGTTGTCCAGGGGCAACAGCAGCAACAGCCACAGCAACAACAGCAGCAACTCGTGTTGCGCAATCGACGCAACAAACGTGCAAAATGCGACATCGTTTAGCTGGGAAACCGTTCGTCGGTTCACTCGTTTGCTGGCTAAAATATCAGTGAAAGTGGCGCGCCGCACCACGCGGCGTATGAGCAATCTTTTAATTGTTACTCTGTTTCACACGTCGTCGCGCCTGTCGTTTTGCCAAAGACCAGAAGCTCACTTCACGTTGTTGTTGTTGTTGTTGTATTGATTTGCCGTCCTCTCTTTTTGTTTAGCTGTTTTTTGATTACGTTTTAATTTTAGCTACCTGACCACGCCCCTTCTCACATACCGCCCGCTTTTCGTGCCGCTGCGTGCTCAGCATACTTGCAGGCAATAGTTTTGTGTTTTTTTTTCCCCGCTGTATTTATTTAGGTTTCGGTGTCTGTTTGCCGTTTTATGGCAGCGCTTGTTGTGTGTAATTTTATAGCGAGCGCGTTACTGTGACTATGATTATCATTATCATTATTTGCGACTGCTTCCTTATTTTAGCTAATTAACTGCACGGCGCCAAACAGCTTTGACTTCAGCATTAGCTGGCTTTCTTTTCACTCGACTCCAACACACACAAATTGGGGTTAATTTTACTCCACATATTTCTCTGAAATATATGTTACACTTGGGCGTGGCTGAAACAATTTTTCTCTTTTTTTATATTCACTTTCCCAGTTTTTTATCAATTAAACTATTGCAAAATCAATTACAGTTGATTAAAGTATGTATAATATTCAATGAACATTTTTGTGGGCTGAGCACAGCATAATATTTAATTAGTATTTTGTATACGTAATACTTTTTCAGTATATTCTTTTGACCCTAATGGATTTAATCAGTATTTTTCTACATAGTATTTATTAAGGTTTTTCAATATATAGGTAAAAGTTAATCAGAGTTTTGTCTTCATAATATTTATACAGTATTTTTTTTAGTCTCAGTATTTTGTATGCATAATGTTTAATCAGTATATTTTTTGAGCTGATATCAGTTTTTTATCTGTTTAAGCAGTATATGCACAATATTTATTCAGTATACATTTTGTTGGCCTCAGTATTTCAGTATTTCTTATGCCCAATATTTTATTTTTATCTCAGCTTCCCATTAAATTTAATCACTATTCAGTATGTTTTGCCTCAGTGCAGCATAATATTTAATCAGTATTTTTTTATGCATAATATTTACTCACTATTTATTTTTAGACTCAGTATTTTTTATGCATCATATATATTCAGTACTATTTTGTGGACTCAGTGCAACATAACATTTTATCAGTATTTTCATGCATAGTATTAATTCAGTATTTTTTTTACCTCAGTTCAACATAATATTTTATAAGTATTTGCATTATATTTATTCAGTATTTATTTTTGCGATGTCAGTATTTTGCGTGGATAATATTTATGTAGAATTTTTTAGCCCAGTTCATTAAACTATTTAGTCGGTATTTTTGATTAATTTTTATTGATTCAATATTTGTTCCTCACTTCAGTATGAAATGTAGTATATTTTGTACAAAATTCATAATCAGTATTTTTTGTCTCAGTTCAGTATAATACTTATTTAGTATTTTCTTTGCCTCGGTTCAGTATAATATTTAGTATATTTTATGTGTTATACTTATTCAGTATTTTTGTCTCAGTTCAGTATAATATTTAGTATATATTATACATAATACTTATTCAGTATATTCTTTACCTCAGCTACACATACTATTTAGTATATTTTATGCATAATATTTGTTCAGTATTTTTCTTGTGGTCTTACCATAATATTTAATCAGTATTTAGTTTAGTTTTTGGGCTCAGTTCATAGACTTTCGTCGGCCTAACAACCCGGAAATCACAAAATGCCCACAACACATTTTTCCCACACATAATTAATTTTACACTCACTCGAGTAGGAAAAAACAACAGCAACAACAACAACAACAATGTTGGAAAAAAGAGTAAAATTAAGCATAAAAAGTGCTACATAAAAAAGACTATGCAAATGAGTTCGCAAATGCGGAATGGATGCAATGCACACCAGCAAACGCAACAGCAACAACAACCAGAGTACTAGCAACCACAGCAATCACAACAATCACAGCAACAACAATCACAGCAACAACAAGTAGAGAGACAGCACAACAATCGAAAGTGTTACACTTTCTGCACTTCAGCAAAAAGGCAGTCAAACAAAACAAGAGCCAGCCGAGCCATAAACGAGTGCCATGTAATACAACGGCCAACAGCAACAAGTACAACAAACAGCAACAAGTAACAGCAACAACAACAACCGACAACAAGTAACGGCAACAACAACAATAATGCAGCTAAAATTGCGGCAATTGCGCCATCGCCTCAAAAAGCGTCGCGACTTGCGACGCATGCGCAAGCAGCGAAAGATAGTGAAAGAGAGAGAGAGAGAAAGCAAGAGAGCGAGAGAGAGAGAGTGGGTAATAGCGAGGCAGGTGAAAGGGGCGTGCAACAGCGAGTACTCGCTTTGTACGTGCCTCACACTCCAACCAACCAACAACAAAAAAAAAGCTCAGCTCAGTTCGTTGCATAATTTCCAGATACCGCCTGAAAACGTAGCTGACACGCTGCTGAAAAGTCAGCTGTCGCTGATAGATAGAAGAGGAATACTCGCTATTCTACTACGACGCTATGACGTAGACGTAATAACTTCGATGTCAATGTCGCGGTCTTTTGTTCAACATCGTGTTCTACTTTGTGCATAGAACGTCGTTGATTGCTTGGGAAAAAACGGGTTTTGAATTTCATTCAATTCGAAGTCGGTTTTTTTTGGCATTTTATTTCAAGCGAGTTGTTTTTTCGGCTTGCTATCGTTTGTTGTCTGCTTACAGGAGATTTAACTCTCACTTTCATTTTAATACAAAGCGTGATTTCCAATGAAATCAAGCAAAGCGGCAGGAAGTTGATTTTTATTGCCTGCCAAAACGGATGCGAAAGCAATTTTAAGCTTTAAATAGCTAAAGGGTAGAACTTTGTTTATTATAAAATCCAGCGATGTTGTCACAACTTCAACAAAAAAATGTCAGGCCAAAAAAAAAGCGCAGCTTCATGCTAAATGGAAACACATGAAAAAGTGAAAGTTTAATGCCGCATTAAAATAATAATAAAAACACAACAAAAAAGAAGCATGGTCCACTAAAAATTGTGACCAACTCTCGTCAGTCCATTAACACAACAAAAGAAGCCCGAGGGCTAACAATTTCATCTATGAAAACAATAATAATAATAATAACAGTAATAATAGTAATAATAGATGCCCATTCCGCATTTCATTTTCACCCCGAAAACGCCATAAATTTCATGTTGTCGTAGGCCCGCGCCCTGAAAAAAGGAAAAAGATCGCGTTGAGCATTTCTAATGAAAGTAAATAAGCGGAAACCAAATGCAAAATAGTCACGAAAATTATGCAAATTAATTTAATTACAAATGAGAAACTCGGCAAACCACCAAAAAAAAAAAAAATACAAAAAATGCCCATAAAAAGTGCGAGGGCTCGATTCAGTTTTTTTTTTTTACTTTGTGAACTGAGTTTGACCCACTTAAAATGGCAAGAGAGAAACTGTAACCAGTTGGATGGCGAGGAGATCCCGAATGGACTTAAGTCATCGTCAAGTTGTCGTCGTCGTCATCGTTGTTGTTGTTGTGTCTAAAAATAAACCCTGAGCCAGATTCTCTCTGCTGCGTGTGAAAGTGACAGCGACGACCCAAAAGATACAAGATACAATTGTATCTTCTGCTTCTGCTTCTGCTTCTGCTTTTGATCCTCCCTTTTGCCTTTGTTATAAGTGTTTTTTGTGTGCTTTGTTTCGTTTGCGTTCGATCTTTTTTGTTTTGTATAAAAAATAATCTGATCTATAGACTATCTGATCTATCTACTATCTTCTTTTTCATTTCTCTTCTGTTTTTACAGGCAGGAAATCTCCATTTTTGGGTTTTATTTGCAAAGCAAACGGTAAATTTTTCGTCCAATCTTTTGTTTTTCTTTGTTTTTTTTTGCAAAAATTGTTTGTTTTGTTTTCCGATCATTTTTAATTGCTTGCCGTCTGCTTTTTATCGTTCATTTATTTATCATTATTTTTGAAATTTCCTTCCGAAACAGGAAAAATATCAATAATTTTTTTTTGTTGTGTTTGCCTTGCCTTGTTTTTTGGATTTTTTGTTTATTTGTCCATTTATCATGTGGCGCTTTCGGTTTCTCGTGACAAAAACACGAAACCAGCATCAGTTAAGCGACTCCTAACCAAAAAAAAAAGTTTCCCATGCATAAATCCTAGCGTTAAATATCTTTTCTTTCTCTCTGCCCGCTTAAATCAAATGCAAATGCTTAATTAAAAAGCCAAATGAAAAGTTGCTCATACGCCGTGTGAGCCGCAGTCGCTGCATGCAGATTTGCAAGTCCTAATTTTTGTTAGCATATCTCTCTCGCTGTTGTGTGTATTTTTGCTATTACTTCACAATCACAACATGCAACAAGCACTTTTTTTTTTGTATCTTCACTTACTTACGCTTCGCTGCCAACGGCAAACGGCATTAAAGAAAAGCAAATGAAAAAGGAAAAGAAAAGAAAATATTACTTCACTGCCACAGACCAGAAATGTGGCCGCAAAGTTGGCATAAAATTTCGCAATAGTTGGTAAATCGCCTAAAAGCAACAGTAACAGTAAAAACAGTAAAAAGGAAAAAAGTTCGCAAATGAAAGTGAGAGTGAATAAGAAAGCGGAAACTAATGCAAGCGAAACCAGCAACAACAACAAAACTCTGCACGACGCAAAACTGGTTTCAACTGCTGCTGCCGACGTCGACTGCGACGGCGACGCAAGCAGCAGCAGCGAAGCAAACTCGTTTGGCGCTCAGCTCAACGCTCAGCTGCGTCTGCGCAGCGACAATTCGTTAAAGAAGCTTTTTGAGAGCGTCGACGACGATGAAAATCGGTTGAAAGCTGAAATTTCACTTTCGCTTTTTTTCGCTTCCTCTTTGTTTGCTTTGTTTAGTCTTGGTTGTCTGCACGCTTCCTTCCCTCTCTCTCTTCCTCTCTCTACTGCGCATACGCAGCAATGTAATAGTCTATCTCTCGCTCGCTCTATATCTCCTTCTCTCCCTCTCTTTGTCTATTTGTTTGCTTGGCCATTTTTGGGGCGCATGCGGAAATCGTGTTCACCATAAGAATTGCCAATTTTATTTGTCTACACTACGTAGTTTTGTATTTTTATATAATACGAGTAGAAAGAAAGAAAGAAAGAAAAATGTCGAGTACTCTGTCAAGTGCGAAACGCAGTTTGACCCACTTTGCAGCTGTCCAAGTAGTGCTCAGTGCTCAGTGCTCAGCGCCCTTATCATGCGCTGCCTGCTACTCGGACTTCTGCTCGTCTTTGCACTTGTAAAAATTTACAACGAAATAAATTCTAATGGCAAAAACAAAAAAAAGAGACGTTGGCGCCCTCTTATCAACGCTGTCTACGTATGATTAATATTTGTAGCTTGTAACTGCTGCAAAGCAAACAACAACATAGTAGTATATTTACTATACTATATGCTGCCCTTGGCATTCGAGTACTTATCTTTTATACGCATTGTTGGTATATTTACATATATGCTTAGTTTATTTGTATAGTATAATTAATATACCATATATGGAGTATTTACACACATATTTTATATACTATATGTTGGCATTGGCCTTTGTTAATGTATCTTCTATATGAACTGTTAATATACTTATATAGTATTTTACATATACTATATGCTGCCCTTGGTATATCTACATACATATATGCTTTTTATATAGTATATTTACTATACTATATTGTTGCTATTAGCCTTAATTAACGTATCTTTTATACAAACTATTCGGTATATTAAATATACTATATGCCGCCCTTGTCATGCGAGTACTTATCTTTTAAACGCATCGTTGGTATATTTACATATACACTTAGTATATTTATTTATATACTAAATATAGGGTGTTTACAAACATATTTTGTATATACGATATGCTGCCATTAGCCTTCGTTAACATATCTTTTATACGGACGTTTGGTATATTGTATATACTATATACTGAGCACTTACCTTATATAAGTATTGTTGATATATTTACACATATACTTAGTATATTTATAAGTATGTATAATTACTATACTATATACTGCTCTTCGTTAACTTATCTTTTATACATATTGTAAATATATTTATATGGTATACTTAATATACTACATATATGCTGCCCTTGACATTCGAGTACTTATCTTTCATACGCATTGTTGGTGTATTTACATATACTATATACTTAGTTTGTTTATATAGTATAATTAGGGTAATATATTATATATAGGGTGTTTACACACAGATTTAGTACTTTTATACTATATGCTGTCATTGGCCTCCGTTAACGTATCTTTTATACGGACTATTGGTATATTTATATAGTATACTAAATATACTATATACTGAGTACTTATCTTTTATAAGTATTGTTGGTATATTTACATATATACTTTTTTTATTTATATAGTATAATTATTATACTATATACTGCTCTTCGTTAACTTATCTTGTATACATATTGTTAGTATATTTGTATAGAATACTTAATATACTATATAGTGTCCTTGGCCTTTAATATCTTTTATACATATTGTTGGTATATTTATACATATACTTAGTATATTTATATAGTATACTTAATATACCATATACTGCCCTATATCTTCGTCTATTTATCTTTTATATGAATTTTTGGTATATTTACACATATCAAGATACAGTATATTTATAAAGTTTATTTAATATACTATATACTGCCCTTGGCTTTTGTGTTCTTATTTTATATATGTTGTTAGTATATTAACACATATATACTCAGTATATTTATATAGTATATTTAAAATACTATATATTGCCCATGCCCTATGTGTACTTATCATTTGTATCCATTGTTGGTATATTTACACACGTATATTTAGTATATATATATAGTATATTTAATCTAATCTCTTATACGCTTTGTTATTTTGCAGGCAAATCCACATCGAATAGCAAAGAAATCATCTGCCCGGATGACAAATACAAGGAGGAGGGCGACATTTGGAATGTTGAGGCGCAAACGGCATTTCTCGGCCCCAATTTGTGGGACAAAACCTTGCCCTACGATGCTGACCTCAAGGTAACACAAGTTAGTATCATATTCATCGCTGCGTAGTGGCTGCGTCTGTTTTATCTCCCCCCTTCCCCACCCCAAAAATACACTTAATACAACATTCCTAAAAAAAATCTACCTCTCAACTCAAAATGAAACAAATTTGCAATTGAAACAGTTACACACACAAACACAGACACAAACACAAACATCAAACATTGAAATTAACCTCAATTTGGTGCTTAACTAGTGCGAGAATTGTATTCTCATCATATCGTATATAGACCTATGTGTATATATTTATATAACATAATCTGTACAGTTTTGTGTGGCTCTCAATCTAACAAATTTTACACAAATTAACATCACTGTGATTTTTAATTACTTCCAATTACTCTACTTTTTAAACAACTTTTAGAACTCTACCACTTAAACGATTTTACTACTTAGCAATGGAAAAAGAGATTTGACATTTTATGTATATCTCGATTTGATCGATAAGAAACTAATTTTAAAGATTGTCAAATCTTGAAATTAAAGATTATAATTTTGTTTTATGAATGGAAAAATCTGAACACCAGAAAATAGATTCTAATTTTAAAGAAAGGAAATTCTAACATGTTAAGAAACGAAAAAAAAACTCTTTTCTTTTAAGATCGAATAGTTCTAGAAAACATTCTTAAATCAAGATTTTAATTTTAAAATAAAATCTTAAAATTCAATTTTAGCATAAAAGTCTTGATTTAAGATTGTTTCAAGCCAAATTTCTTATTTCAAGATTGTTCGTTCTAAGATCGAAAACATCTTAAATTTAGATGCTTTTCAATCTAGATTTTTTTCTCTATGTGTGGATAGAAAAAATCCACTACTACCAAAATTAAAATTCAATTGATACAAATTTTTCTACAATTTTAAATACTTATATGTCGATTGTTATTCATTGGAAGTACTAAAGTTTGTACTAAAAAAATTCTTAATTTTTGAAGTAATTGAAATGAACAGTTTCAAAATAAAAAAAAAATTTATTTAAATTTTGCTTCTATTTCAAATACTTTAACTTAAAATTCGAATAGCTGAATTTGAAATTTATAGAAAATGTTCGTTATTGGGGTACTTAAACGGTTTCAAAATACAATTGAATCGATTTAGATTTCTCCACAATTTCAAATATACGATCTTCAAGAACTGTTCGGTTTTTCCATTTAGCATAAATCGAATTCGAATTTGAATAGGAATGCTTTTTTTTAAGAAGTAATTGAAAATCACAGTCAGTTTCTACACACATACAATGCCAAAAAATGGGTTTTTTGTTTGCTGTCACTGTTTCTGTTGCCATTTTGCGTGCTTTTTGGTGATGCATTCCTCTTTTTGAAAATTGCTCTGAACTTGACTACAATTTGCAAACACACACAAAAATCTTTGTGTCCGTCTCTTCTCGCACCGACAGTATGCCGATCTAGACGAGTTCTTGTCGGAGAATAACATACCAGATGGATTGCCGGGCACACATTTGGGACACTCGGGAGGTCTGGGGCATCGCTCCGATTCGCTGAGTCATGCAGCGGGTCTGTCGCTGGGTCTTGGGCATATAACCACGAAACGCGAGCGATCGCCATCGCCATCGGATTGCATTAGTCCCGACACGCTAAATCCGCCATCCCCGGCCGAATCAAGTAAGTAGAAAGAGAGAGCGGGGAAAACAATAAAGTATCGATTAATCGATTAATTCACCCGATAGTAAAATTAAACCCTTTCATTAACGATTTTTTTAATTTCTTATCTCTCAATATACTACATATATATTAAAACACAAATG
Source organism: Drosophila sulfurigaster albostrigata (assembly GCF_023558435.1). Classification (NCBI taxonomy): domain Eukaryota; kingdom Metazoa; phylum Arthropoda; class Insecta; order Diptera; family Drosophilidae; genus Drosophila; species Drosophila sulfurigaster. The sequence goes on from NC_084883.1 coordinate 47,298,544, forward strand.
GAATGGACATTGCGCCTAAAATTAACTTTGACTTTTGTATTTGATTATGAATATGATTTAAATGTACATTGTTTTTAATATACTTTTTTGATTATGCTTAAATATCGACTATAATCCATATGCAACTTTTCCATCTAGTGAATTCACCGTCCCAAAGAATCGATAGATTTACAAAAAAGAAAACAAAAAAACAAGAAAATGTTTTTGCTCATGTTTTATCAAATGCTAAATGTTAAAGGCTGATTACATTCCAATTTGTGCAATTTCGAGGCAAATTTTGTATTCCTCTTTCTGATTTCTGATTTCTTCATTTCTATTTAATATATTCTTCTTTAATTTTATTTTGATTTTTCTATTTTTTTCTCTATTCGTTTTTGTATTATTGTGTGCGCCATTGTTTATTGATTTAATTTAGCACGAACAGTCTGTGAAACATTGTTAACATTTAGTATTTGATATTCCAGCATTTTCATTCGCATCGTCGGGGCGTGACTTTGATCCGCGCACCAGAGCATTCTCCGATGAAGAGCTCAAACCGCAGCCGATGATTAAAAAGTCACGCAAACAATTTGTTCCAGATGAGCTCAAGGACGACAAGTATTGGGCGCGCCGACGAAAGAATAACATTGCTGCCAAAAGGTCACGGGATGCGCGTCGGCAAAAGGAGAATCAGATTGCGATGCGTGCACGCTACTTGGAAAAGGAAGTGAGTACTATCGAACGTACTATCGGTGTAGAACTATCGAATAACTTTCTCTCTCTGTTAATTGTAGAACGCAACACTACATCAGGAGGTTGAGCAGCTAAAACAGGAGAACATGGACTTGCGTGCACGTCTATCGAAATTCCAGGATGTGTAATGAAAAATGTGACGAAACCACAACAACAACTACAATACATTATAATAATAATTATGATAATATAATAATATAATTGATAAATACAAAAAACAAGAGAAAAACGTTATAGTAAAGCAGACATGAAAAAAGTACACTATACAAATATTGAAGCATTGAAAAGTGTTTCGCTATAAATAAAAGTTAAATACATACATATATATGATAAGCAGACACACACACACACATCTATACCAACACACACACACAAACATTTGTAAGCAGCGATTCCTGTGTGATCGCATATTTATTTTAAACTTAACGTAAAACTAAATGCAAATTAACTACAACTAAAACTAAAAACAAAAAGAAAACATTTAACTTTACATCTTTAGTGTAGCGTAAAAAGGAAACTTTTCAACACACACACACACACACACACACACATTGAAAAAACTATCGCTAAAAAGTGCAAAACTAGTTGCAAAACATTTTGTTTTTAATTGACATTTGTTAACTACACAAAAAAAACTGATCCTGATCCACTTTTAAATATTGTCTAGACTCTAGAGTTGTTAATTTTTGTTATTAGTTTTTAAATCAAGTTCAATTCATTCATTTCACACACACACAAACACACACACACCCAGAGAGACAGAAATTTCTGATTTCTTAATTTTCTTCTTCAACTTTATTTTTGTTGTTAAGTTTTGTTAGTGAATTTTACCACATAATTAATTTTTATTTTTGCTTTCTTCTTCTAATCATCTAAATCAATCAATCACACACATATTGTAAATAATTTTGTTGCTTTCTTCAAATTTGACTCAATGATAACAAGCAAAATTATAAATAATAAAAAAAAACGGAAAAAACTGGAAAAGGAAAATCCCCAAAAAAAGAAAAACAATTATAAAAAACCACAAAAAAAAGAAAGAACGATGGAAAGAAAAACTACTAAAATTAATACAAAATAAAATAAAAACCATTTAGAAATGAGCAAAGAACTTCCCTCCTCAGTTGCCTCCCCGCTAGGCAGCTGTTAGTTTAAGTGAGCTATGATTTTTATATATACGATAAAGATGAGAGGAATACATAATTAAAATGGCAGCAGACCATGCGAAACTATTATTTTATAGTTTTTGTTATTTGTTAATGGAAAACATAAAACAATAAAATCGATGAGAATAAACATTTAAACAACAAAATAGCAGCACTAACCGTAGTCAGAGAAAGCATATGCTTCGATCCTTACTATATATATACACTATATACTATATAACTGAACCCCACTCAGACTATAGAAAGAAAACCTTTTTCGCACACTATTTTCTACTTTTATTCTATTTCTATTTCTATTTTCTCTTAGTTGCTTTATTTTTTGTTTTAACTAATTTGTTTGGTGTGATTTTGCAAAGATCTTAAATCTTATACATAATTATTATTATTATGATTATATATTATTATTATTATTATTATTATAAATATCATTATTTTTATTATTACTGTTTAAGTTTTATTAATTTTATTTGTTAAACATTGAGTTACATTTACCTGCATATTTTTAGCATTTTAAGCTAACCACATAAAAGCAACAACAAAAAATATATAAAAAAAAAAAAAACAAAAACAAAACGTTAATTAAGCATAAAAACAAAACAAATTAAATAAATTTTATACGAAACTCTGAAAAACAAAATTCATTTACAATTTAAACAAGTTTTCATGAAGCGATTTATGTTTAAGCAATTCTTTACAAATTTCAATAAGTTTTATTTATTTTTAATGAGAAAAACTGTGCAAAAAACAAACTATAACAACAACCATTCGAAGAATAATAGATTGATAAATGATGAGAGAAAAACAAGAAAGAAAGAATGAAAGAATGAAAGAGCAAGCAAACAATTGTGTAATAATAAAAGTCTAAGCGTTGCTTTCAAATATTCAAAATGATTTTTTTGGTTTACATTTTGTTTTCATTTGGTTTTACTTTCCTCCCTCAATCCTCCCCCCCAGAAACATAAAAAAACTAAAAAAAACTAGAATACAATACAAGGATCTCACAGCAAGTAAAGAGTTAGCAAATGCCATAAACAAAAAACAAAAGAACTACAAACTAAAAATACGTACCCGAAACTAACCCTAACGATAACTAAAGAAAGAAGGCAATTACAAAAACACATTTACATTAAACTTTACATTGATATACGAAAATAATTAGATGATGTTTATCCACGGGCAACGAGCACCTAGCAAATAGTTGAACTTGAACAACTTCCGAGATTTATACAAAACTAAAAAACAAATAACTAAAAAACCTCTTAAGTTCTCTCCCCAAGATAACATCAAAAAACAAACACCCCAACTAGAAATTAACCTTAAGCCTTTTGCACTGCTAAGAAACCACCTAGAAGAAGAAGAAAAAACCCTTAAACTCAAATGAAAAAGAGAGAAAAATAAAATAATAATTAAAAAAATTACTCGTATCATTGGTAAAAAAACAAAAAAAAAGTTGAGTCAATGCTTGAGCTTCGGTTGTTTTGTAAAGTGACACAGAAAATATACGATAACTATAACTATAATGATAACATTAATGATAACGATAACGATAACGTTTACTACCGTAGAACATTTAGCCCAATAAAACAAATCCACAAAACTAAGCAATTGCTACATATTTGTAAAAAAAAAACAAAACAAAAACAAAAATCAATTAACAACAACAAGAAAACAAATCGTGTTATATTTATATAAAGAGATATTAGTTAATGATAACGATAACGATAAATGATAAGATCAATGCGCATAGAGGTGAAAGTAGTTGAGTTTGTTGCTAGCCAAAAACGGCTTGCGAGTGTGACCCCTAACACGCAGTGTGACCGTAGCACACACAGCACATTTAGTATTTTTTTTCGTTTCGCGTAGTTTGTAGACGGCTAAAAGTTAATTAAACTTCTGTTGGATTACAATAAAAACAAGATTAGAGAACATCTTTTACTTTCTACCATTTTAAAAATTATTGTAGCATACTTTCGGGCTGCGCTGTTTGGGTAACTCGCACAGCCTAAAAGCGAGCAACACTAAAAGCAAATAAAGCAGCTCACAAAAAAAAAACAACAAAAAAGAAAAAACTAAAGTGAAATCTAAATAAATTATACACAAGTTTTATGCAACGAGTTTGTTGATAGATTTCATTTTGATTTGTTAGTGATCGATTTGATTAGGTTTTTTGATAATTTAATCAAGCATATGGTATTAAAATATGTATTCTCTGAATAAGAATGTTCCGTAACAAAAAAATGTAGACTTTAGCAACAAAATGAAGACGATAAAACTGAAAGTAAAAAAAAGAAAAACCTTTTGTTAAAAAAAAAAAATGAATGAAAATAAAACGAAATTATGTCTAATATACAATACATATATACATATATATATTTATTATATACAACAAAAGATGATTAAATATATATTATATTATATATGAATTACATGAAATTATATTATTGTAATACTAATTAGTTGGGAGTAACTTCTGTAGATAAATTCAATATATATTGTAGCTGATGATTTTTTATAAGTACTTACATACCAACAACAAAGGCATACTTAGTATATAAATTAAAATACCATATTTAGTATATATTATATACCACATAGAGCAATGGAGCTGTTGCGCATCGTAAATCGTAGGCAGGGTTAAAAATAGTAACTAAAGACACAAATTGTTGCAGTGCAAAGCAAAATGAAGCAAATCGCGATATCGCAAAACATTAGCTACAAGAAACGTATCTAGCTATAGCTATAGAAGAAGAAGAACATGACGAAGAAGAAGAAGATAATGATGATGATGATGATGATTATGTAACTAAGCCTAGAGAGACAGACAGTCAAGTACAGTTAAGTACGGTTAAGCAAATGCTGAGTGTTTTTAGTCCTTAAGCAGATGAAGAAGAAGAACAAGAAGAAGAAGAAGAAGTAGAGATGGAGAAGAATAGAGGAGGAAAGAGACAGCGAGGAGTGTCGGCAATGCGAACATATTAAATGCTATATACATATATATATATTATATATACATATATAATATTATATACATATACACATAAATACTTATATATATATATATATTCTTACATATTATTAAAGACGAAAATGTTGTTGAATTTTAAAATCAATAAGAAACCCAAAAAAAACAGAATCAGAATTAAATGCTGATTTCTAAATGTAGTAAAAATCTGAGAAGAAAAACCAAAAAACACTTAAAAAGAAAATACCATAAAAAAAAATTGTTAGTTGTTGCAAAAAAAAAAAAAATGGAAAATGAAGCTAAAAATCCCGAAATTAAACAAAAGAATTAAAACACCCATAAACACACACACACACACACACACACATGCGTTTTAGAGCCTTTACTTATATTTTGAGAATTTTGCGATTGAAACGAATGCAAATAATTTTATATGAAAAAAATACAACAAAAAAAATGGAAAAAATCGAAAAAAAAATGGAATGAAATAAATGAAAAATGGCTAAAGCTAATGGTAAATAAATAATTTAGAACTAACAATTTGTAAAGCGTTTGTATTAGTAACGAAAAAAAAAACAAAAACGATGGAAAAAAACAAAATCCGCTTGCGGCAATAGAAAGCAATGCAAAAAAGAAAGCAGCAAAGAGAAAAAATAAATAAAAAATTCAATGATTTAATAAATAAATCTGCGCCTAGTTGTTGTTGGCAGCATGCAAAATGAAAATAAAACTTAAAATTTAAATTTAAATGAAATTCAAAGTAAATTAAAAACCAAAAAAAAAAAAACAGCCTATGCAAGGACACTAACATGTACCTAGATATATATACAAAACGAAAACGAAAACAGAAAAAAAGATAACGTAATTAAAGATCTACAATATGAGCAAAAGTAAACAAGAAAATATAAAATATATAAAAAACAAAGCTAAACTAAACACAAGTGCTCGACAAAAAATGGCGCAAAAAAAAAATGCTGCAGATATTAGTTCTACTTAGTTCTAATAATTTTTACCAAATAATTTGTTACATTTTTTGTACACAAAAGTCATTTAAAAGTCATGATTACGTTTCGCTTAGAAAAGCTGAAGCATTTTCACCTTGGTTCAACTAATTTGAATTTGTTTCTCCTTCTGGAATGTAAACTTATAATTGACAACAAAACATACTATCTGTTATCTTGAATGTTATTACACATTTTGTTATATATATGTATATGACTTAGAGAACATGCGATAAATTCTGTGAAGCGCAAGCAAAAAGCAAAAAGCAAAAACCAATAAGTGGAATATTCGTAGGAATAAATGATGGCATTATTAGTGCATGATGATGGAAGAAGGGGAGAAATATATGATTTATTGAAACTGCAAAAACAATAAAGGTTTAGATACAAATTTTGAAACGATAAAAATGCAAAAAAAAAAAACCAATTGTGTCATTACTCATTTCATTTTATGTTGCATACTTTTAGGTGCTGGATGGAACGGGGTTTCTTAAATTGTGTGTGCATATTATTTTGATGTTTCTTTTGTTCTGCGGTACGCGTCGATTACATAAAAATTATATTAAACTAATTATCAAATAATTCGCTGTTATATACGAGCCTTTGACATTAACTAATGCAAAAAAAAACTTGTACATTATTCATTTCATCAGCTACGTTCTCATTTCAAAATCTATTGCATACTTTTAGGTGCTACATACAACTGGGTTACTTGAAGAGTGTGTATGTTTTAATTAAAGTATTTTGACTTTTCTGCGGTTTCGTATTAATTGATAAAAATAACTACCCAATAATAACAAATAAATCAGACAGACACAAATCTCCACATCTTGCCAACAACGTATGCAAAACACACATGGTATTATTTCTAACTTCATCAGTCACAATTGAAAATCTGCTGCATACTTTTAGGTGCTGCATTTAGTTGGGCAAACGCAGCGTATTGATTGGGGTGCCATTTGCCAAACGGACTAATTGGTTGTTTATGTGACAGCCCAAAAGTATGCTTTAAAAATGTCAACTTAATTTTGAATGCGATCGTTAAAACCTCTACAACGACCTTGAAGAAGCTGCTGTGCAAATTCTGGATGTTTTAACATTGCGCTGGACTGTTAAGCCGCAAGCTTAGCAACATGTTGCTAACAGCAAGTGTTGCCAATGTTGTTAGCATGTTATCAAGGCATTTCCTCCGCTCTAAGATTAACCCGACAATTACATGAGTCAAAATCATCACTGTAAACTAATTACCAAATAAATCGAGCAGACACACCTCTCTTAGCCATTAACTTATGCAAAACACAAAACGAATTTCCTCATATTTTTCGAAAAACGCCAAAGCAATTTCCGTTGATAAACAACAAGCAAAGCAGCGCAAAAAAAAATACATATGTATATAAAATAGCTGCATAACGCTTGTCGATTACTTCCTACGATGAAACGATGAAACGTGCGTGGCAACGAGTGTTGCAACAAATGCGGGCAATGTTAGCACATGAGATCCAAATATGAATAAACATGTGTACGGCTAACTGTGTATGTAACAGCTGTCTGTAAGTATGTATGTATGTGTGTGTGTGTGTGTTGAAAAATAGACGCAACAAATTACCAAATTACGAAAATAGTAACTGGCAACACACAACACACAATAAAAGCAACAACAACAACGTCCACTTAAAATGTTAATAACAACATCAAGCGATAAAAACTGGAAATATGCATCAGGCAGTGGACTGCGGACAGCGTTGAACTTGAGCTTGAAATGTGAGCGGCGATGCGGTGAATTGGCTCTGCATGGCTGAGCAGCAGTCGCCATCGCAGCCATCGCAGTAACAGCGACAGCGACGTTGGCAGCGCTGCATTGCTGCGTGCAGCTTTGGCGCTCTCTTTTTGTTTTTTTTTATCGTCTTGGCAAGCAAATGAGGTCAACGCGTCACGTAATACGCGTTAAATAAAAGACAAACTTATGAAACCAAAACAACAACAACAGCTAAGATTTTTTACACATCAATTTTCTCTCGTTTAACGTAGTTTTGAGTGGCGCCGGAAGCACACACAACATACGATAAATGATGAGCTAGCGTGGGCGGCAAACACACAAACACGAACACACACAAACACACTTACGTTGTACATTGCCTAAGTTTGGCGTCACCTTGTTTAATAGTTGTCAATTTTGCCGGCAAATCTCAAGCAGCCGCAGCAGCAGCAGAAGCAGAGACAGCAACAGCGACAGAGAGCACAAATTTGCACAACGCACAAAAAGAGAGCCGTTGAACTGATGACGCAACAGCGCGCTGTTGGCTGCTTAAGAGAGCTATGACATAATAGCACGACAGTATGTGTGAGAGAGCAGCGACTGTTGCTGCTGCTGCTGCTGTCGTTACTTTACGCGCTCTTTGGAATGCTTTTCGATGGCGCTCGCAGTGAGCTGCGTTCATTTGCTGTCGAACAGCGGCCGTGGCAAGTACAGCAAAATAACAGCAGGCGGAGCGTTTTGAATCCACACAGCGCTCGCGCCGCCCTCGAACACGTTGCCTTACGCCGCCCCTCTCGCTCTGCACCGCAATCGCTCGACGCCTCGCGCCTCCACACGTCGCGTAATCGTAATCGTAACCGTAACGTAAGCGCATTACAAAACAACGTCAACGTAACAAGCGCGCCTACTGTTTTTTGCGCGCGCCTCTCTCTGTGTTAGTGAGTGTGTGTGTGTATGAATGTGTTTATGCGTAAAAGCAGCATACAAATTTTTCAATTAGTTTCGGCATAAAGTTGGCAAACTGGAGATATAGAAACGTCATTATTCTGCCCCCCCGCCGCCGCACCTCGCGCGCGCCAAATGTGTAAAACCCGTCTGTGGGTTACGTAAAGCCGAGAGTCGTTCAGTTCTTACAAAACACAGAGCAAAAAAGAAAACCAACCAACAAAAAAAAAAACGAAGGCAAAAGCAAAAGTTACGCGCACGCCCCAAAAGAAATATAAAATATAAAAAGCGGGCACATCACAATCAAAAAATACAAAAAAAAAATAATTATAAATCGAGCAAAAGAATTTTGCAGTGTCTCGCGTGTGGCAATAAATTTTGACACAAAAGAATTTATTGTGTGTGTGTTTTTGGGTACGCTTCGCTTCTTAGACAGGAGGCGCGGTCGTGTTGTACAACTACACAACAAGAAGAAGAAGCATCAGCAACAGCAGCTGAGAGTGCGACAGGTAAAGTGCGAACTAAATAATACAAAAGAGAATGTGGCGCTAAGAGTAAGCAAGCCAGCCAGCAAGCAAGCAGCGCAGCAGCCTTATTTGTGCTTAAAAAGTTCTCTCTCTCTCTTTTGTGCTTAAGTTACGACATCAGGCCACACGCCGTCTGCTGTTAAGCAAGTGCATGTGAACGTGAGTGTGAGTGAGACTGCATGAGTGTATGTGTGTGTGTTTGTGTGCAATGTGAATGAACGGGCCGCTCAACTAAGTTGCATTGCTCTTTGCCCAGCAGCAGCGCAGCAGCAGAGTTAAAAGGCAGCGAAAAACTGTTTTCATTGTTGTAGTTGTTGGTGTTGTTGGTGTTTCTGCGAATTGATTGTGAAAACAAAATGCGCTGCAATGAGCTGCCAAAGGGTGGCCAGTGATGGTTAGAGAAAGAGTGGGAGAGAGATAGTGTGAGAGAGAGGGGGAGGTCGTTTTGCACCGCTTACGTGTTGCCATATTTTTAAAGGCATTACTAAGCGTTTTTTTTTTTTTTCGCTCGTCGTGTTGTTGTCGTCGTTTGTTTTTCTTTCCACAGCCACAGAAGACAAAGACAGCAATAGCAAAACAGAATCGAAATCAGAATCAGAATCAAAATGGGCACTTGATAATAATTTATATTTAATTTGGTGATAAACGCAGTGCGCTGAGTAATGTGCATGATTAATTTATAAGCAAGCATTTAGATTGAATTAAATATGTAATATGTGAACTGTGAATGCATTCTCATAACATGCATGATTAATTCGCATGCAAAGTGAATTAAATACAAGTATATAAATATAATTTCAATGCTGCCGACAACTTTGCGTAACTGTGACAAATGCCAAAAAATAACAATGTGAATACTACAAATGAAATCAACTCAAATAAATATGCATAAAACAACACTTTGGCAACAATGTGCGACGCAATTACATAATTGTAATGCAAATAAAATGTAAAATGTTCAATGTCCCAATGCGATCTATTCTAGTATTTCTATAAATTTCAAGAACCATCAAAATAAATATAAATACATTTGAGTAAATCAGGCCAATTAATAGTAAAGCATTATATAAGAAATCTATTAAATTCACTGATTGCTAATGAATATATTAATCTCAGTTAATAAATCTTACTAGATTCCAATATTATTTAATTTCCATTATATAAGTGCAGAGTTCAAAGGTTTAATGTGATTTATTCTAGGAAGAATAGAAACAATGAAAGCAAAATTATAGTAAATAAATAAATGGAATGAATATAAAAGTATTCTACAAAGAAAACTAATAAATTAATTAGCTTAGTAGATTCGCATAATATATATTTCAATTGCCTTACATAATTTCAACGTTCAAAGTCCCATTTCATACAAAGAAACACAATAAATACAACAATATTAGTAAAGTATTATATAAGAAAACTATTAAATTCTTCCAGTGCACTTATTGGAATTACGTTGCATGTTCCTTACAATGTGTAATATTTATTTTATAACGATTGAAAAGAGATTAAGCTAAAGTAAGCAATTTAATTCCCGTTTCCATTTATTATATATACTATATATCTTTTCTTATGTGGTAACTAAATTTAAATTAGTATTACAAATATATAAATAATATTACGTTGACAAGACTTAGTTAAATCTTTAATGTCACAATGTGATCTATATTCTATAATAATTTCTGTCAATTTCAAGAAAATCAAAAGCTAGTTTTAAGATCTATAAATTATGGAAAACTATAAAGTTTTTTTTGTTGGATTTCCTTCTCCAACTAAACGACAAGTTAGAAAAACTTACTACATATTCTCATTAAAAGCAATGCAGTGATATCATTAAAATATACCAAATTAATAACCGACACATACAAAAATATACCGTAACGTATATTTCATGTATGTACATATTAGTGTAATCGTTCAAATATACCAAATTTATATACAACATGTACTTGGTATATACCAAAGTATATATTTGGTATATTGATATACCAAGTGCTTTCAATACAAAAAATCATAGCTAAAATATACCGAAATGTATATTTGGTATATTGTGATATAAGGTGTTTCAAGTACACAAAATTGTAGCAGAAATATACCGAAATGTATACATATGTGGTATATTAATATACCATGTGCTGTCAATACACAAAATTATAGCTTAAATATACTAAATCTTTATATTTTCGTACATTGAAATACCGAGTAATGTGAACCCACAAAATTGTAGCTGAAATATACCGAAATATATATTTAGTGACTTGATATACCAAGTCAGCTTACAAAATTGTAGCTAAAATATACCGAAATGTATATTTGGTATATTGATATAACTCTATCTCTTATGACCTTTGACATAGAGGTTCTTATATTATATACCAAATCCATATACAAAATATATTTGGTATATACGGAAAAGCATACCAAATAATACCAAAAATACTAAAAATATACCAAAGTATATAATTGGTATATTGATATAACAAGTGCTTTCAATACAAAAAATCATAGCTAAAATATACCGAAATGTATATTTGGTATATTGAGATAACTCTATCTCTTATGACCTTTGACGTAAAGGTTCTTATATTGTCTAGGATGTTGACGCTGATCAAGAATATACATATATATTATTATAGGGTCAGAGAAGGCTGTTTCTGTTACATACACTTACTGTTGGCAGAAACTTGTAATGTTCATAATAAAAATTATGATGAAATACATAATGCAAATTATAATTATACTACGAATTATGATGAAATACAAATGTTATTCATACATAAAGTGAATTATGCACTGCGCTCGCTCTCTGAACTTTATTGAAAAGTCAACAAACGGAATCGCTTGTCAAATTAACAGTTCCTTGGCACCCCCTTCCCTCCTCCTCCTCCTCCACCACTTTGTAGAGTAAGCAAGATTGCCGGCTCGTTGCAGTTTACGTGACGCTGGCAGCGTTGTCGCCTCACACTCTCGACATCGTCATCGACGTCGACGTCGACGTCGCAGTTACGACACGCGACGCATAATGCGACTGCAACAACAGCAACACGAACTGAAAACTGTTAAGCTGTTTAAACCTTCAACTGGAAATGGCAAATATTTCCTTCGTCATTATGCAAAGAGTCCCCCCTTAGAGTTGTGTGTGACTCAGCTATGGAAAATTAGCCTGCTCTCCATTGTGGCCTCTTTATGTAAAATGAGCTCGTGACATAAGCCTGAAAAAAAAAGCAATTAGTCAGAATCTCGCATCGAGTAATTTTAATGTGAGACATTATGCAATCATGCGACAAATCAAATGCCCCAAAAAAACGACAAAGAAATAAACGTAATCATAAAGAGCCCTAAAAAAGAAAACTATATAGAATGTTGCTTTGTAATGATTTTGAATTCTTTCTCAGTTTTCTGTTGTTGTTTTCCCCTCATTATTTGAAATTAATTTCTTGTTGGGTGCCGTTTATCGTCGACACATACAACACTCGTAAAAGGGGGCCATAAAAAAACAAATGAAAAGCCAATAAAACAAATATCAGAGCAAAAAAAAAACGAACAAAAAGAAAAAAATCACTCACGCAGCAACAATAAAAAAAAAAAAACAGCAGCAGCAATGTCAGCAAGAAAATGTTTATGAAAATTGTATAATAAGTTGAAGCGATTTCATAACAGACTCTCGCACTCGCACTCGCACTTATTGAACGGCAATCACGGCAATTATGTAATTCCATTAGGCCCAAAACTCACGCCAGCTTAGCCTTTTACACACACACACACTCGCACACACACTTGTGGAGCGCCTAAGGGCAATTAAGAAGGGGTGAGAGAGCGTGGAGAGTGGAGGGGGAGGGAGAGGGAACAACATTTGCTTATTTGCATCCGACATTGCATTTCAAGGCAATTTCTTGTCGCCACCCACAACAATTGACAATTGACTTAAGTAATAAGCCAGGCAATATACACATAAATTTAAGAGCAAGTAGAGATGAGCGACTACCAAATACCCTGTAAGTGCAGAACGACAAAGTAAAGATTACAAAATGGAAGAAAGGAAGCTGAGAAAATAGGTTTGTTAAATTACATAAAATTCTAAACATTCTAACAATTTTAATTGGTTTTAAATATTTTATTACAATAGTGAACAAATAAATTTGACAAATTGTTTCTTAAAATTATAATAGAAATTTTATATATGAAGAAGCTCACAATTTAGAGCTCTCTAAAATTCGTTATTTCATGTACTGATTTAATCTCTTAAGAAATATAAGAAATAAAAAAAAAATGATTACAATTGGAATCTTCCAGAATTTAGAATCAAAGTATTAAAAGTAATTGGCGTGAATCTATTTGTGTTCTTGTTATTTGAATGAAGAGCTCTGAAAAACTTGTCTTTAAATATTTGTTTTTTTTTTATTTACAACCAACTGGAATTAAATATAAATTTTAGCTATTACACAAAAAGAAAAAAGAGCTAAAACCAAGAATAAAATATTGAATCTAGAATGTTTGATGACAATTTTGAAGCAACAAGGTTTATTCTTTAATCAATATCGAAATTCTACAAAAAATTTGTCCAAGATTTTGATTATGATTGAAAAAATCTTAATTCAAGGTTTTTTAAATCAGGAATTATTCTCTCTGCCTACTAAACAATCTCTTTTACAAATTTGTATTCAACTTAGTGTATGGGCTTAAACTTACTTAAATATTCAGAATAACTTTGTAGTATTCACAAGTAATATTACCATTTCTTCAGAAATTAGAAATAAAAATCTTACTATGTGAGCTTTTGTATACTATTGTATAAGATTTTTTCTTCTCTTTTAACTTCTTCAAATTTGCTTGAAATCAAGATCATTTTTCTAACTTTCGGAATTTCATGTTCTTGAGGCACTTTTTAGACCAAAATTCTTAGTACTAAGACCAAAATGTTGATTTTAGAACTTTTCTGTGTACAACTTTTTAAAGTGATTCTAATTTGTGAGCTTCTGATATAGATTACAAATTCGGAAAGTAGTTTCAACTCTGTCAACTCTCTGACTAAAATACCCGCTTGAAGGCATTCAAAATTTCCAGGGTATTGAGCAAAGTAAGTAAGTAGTTGTTGTCGTCGTCGTTGTAATTGGTTTTTGTATCGGTTCCAGTCTCCGTTCCATGCCCAGTCTCCGACTCAGAATGTTGTCGCCATTGCTGCCAAGTCGTCTGACGACAACAGCAGCAGCAACAGCAACAACAACAACAGCAACAGCAACAACAATTGCTGAGGCGATGGCGACAACAGGCAACGATAAATGCAATCGCGAAATATGATTGACATTGCATAATGCTAGAGAGAGAGAGGGAGAGAGAGATTGTAGTGGAAATAATGAAAACAAAAAACGTAAACGTGAAAAACTAACTAGAATAGAATGCTAGCATTGCTTACAACAACAACAACACGAGCAACACTACCAACAACAACAACAAAAGGCGACATATTTGCAGTTCGTTTAGGAGCGTTTATCAGGGTTGTTGTTGCTGTTGTTGCATTATGCAATTAGACAGCCATATAAGCGATTGCTTTTAGATACACGTGCTGTTATATGAGGCGTATACATAATTTTTACTTACGCAAAGCAATAACAAACTAACAGGGGAAAATGCAAGCAACTAGAATCGACTAAATCAGGTTGGCAATAAAGTTGTTTACCAACTTGCATGCGTCACAAGTTGACTGAGGGTCTGAGGGTTTAAAGCAGAAAAAAAAACACTTACGAGCCAATTACATGACATACAAAGTGCAGATAACTCGATTATACTCGGTAACAACAAATCTTAAGTGCTTAAAGGTCGAATTAAATATTTGGAAATCGCAGCAATGACACGTGTGTGAAATAAAGATTCTTATTCTTCATTCTTCAAAAAAAAAAGACGGCATCAAATTCAGATTGTGATATTTCAGTGCCTCGACAACGAAAACGAATAGAAATCAAATTTATATAAAAATAAAATCGGAACATCTATAGAAACCTTCACATAAGCATACACATAAGCATATGTGCGATTTTTCTTTTCTTGGCCAACTACCAATAGAGCAGACGATTCAACGGGATATTTCTTTTCGTCGTTACTTAACATGAAATTTATGCAAAAAACACAACAACAACAGAAAAAAAAAGAATCAACTGGGACACACTGCGTACATAATAATCACATACATTGAGATACTTATGAGCGAAACAAAGATAAATAAACGATTTTCTTGTTTTCTGTGGCACACTTTGATTTCAGTCTAAGCAATGTAAAATACATGTGTGTGTGTGTGTGTGTGTACCTGTTTATCTCTCTCTGGCAGTGCGAGATGTAAACAAATTATAATCAACAACAACAACGGGCGAAAACAAAAGGGAAAAACAAAAAATAGCCAAAAAAAAAAATGATTGTTTACATAACAAAAAACCAAAAACATTTCAACGTTGCCAATGGCCACGCCGCTCTCTGCGTGTGAGTGTGTGTGTGCGGGTGTACGTGAGTGTGTGTGTGTGTGTGTGAGTGTGTTGTGCCGGCATTGTTTATCTTCAAGATACAAAAATTGAACGTCAAAAGAAAAACGTGCGCATAAAACAAAACTGAAAAACAGAACAGTTCAAATGCTTCAGCAGCGCACACAAACATACACACGCACACACAGACACGCACTCTCTCACATGCACGTACATACGTAAGCAAGCGGAGCGAGAACAATTCTAAAGAGCATAAAATTACTGCTTGCGCTAAGACCGTCGCAACGTTCTCTTTTCTTCTTTGCTTGTTACTTTTCGTTTGTGTGTGGCTGCCTTTGTTTTTGTGTGCTGTGTGTGTGTGTGACGACGATTTTGATTTTGATTTCGTTACTTGCGCCAGCGTCCGCGTCAGTTCGCTTCGTGATTCAGTGTTAATTTTCATAATATTATGTAACAACATGTGCGGCCAGACAGCAGCAGCAGCAATTGAAGCCTTGCGTATTACAGCAGCAGCAGCGGCAGCGACTGCGACAGCGACAGAAATAGAATAGACAACAATTCAAAATGACATGCGATTAGGTTGAGCCTAATTAAACATATCATTTACACTTTTTGAACAGCTGGCTTGGATTTTACCGTTGCAGCTTGAACATTTACTGCATTCGTCTGTTACTTTGCGGCTTCGGCTGCAAGTTCGTTGACCGTTTATGTAACGCGCCAAAGTCTCAAGTCTCGCAGCAGCAGCCGCAGTCGCAGCTGCAAAGCTCAGAATTTTTAGGACTGTCAATTAACAGCATACGCGACAAATGTCACGTCACTGCACGAAGAGTAAGAGAGAGAGCAAGCGAGAGCGAGTGAGCTGCAAGTAACAGGAGATAGCAGAGGTTGAGTAATAGATATGGTATGTTTTTTTTTCTGTTTCTTTTTTTTTCGCTGCTGCTTCTGTGGAGCTGTCATAAAATAGGCAAGCGAAGGCGCAAGCAATAAAACGAAAATGAAATCAAAGAGAGAGAGAGAGAGAGAGAGAATGAGCATGCGAGAGAAGCGTGCTCTCTTTAGCTTGCCGCTCTTTTGCTTACGTATGCGTGTGCATGTGTGTGTGTGCTTGTGTGAATTATAAAACAGAATCAAAAGCTGCGATGGCGGCAGAACAGAATCGGACAAAACGCAAACGGCATTTTGTACGTTACGTAAAAATTCATACACAACAGACAATACCGAGTTGATTTCTCAGTTCATTTCGCATTTCTCATTCATTTCTCGTTTCGTTTTGTCTTCTGCTTTCAGCTGCTCAACCCACAACAACAACAACAACAACAAAGAGAGTAACAACTAACTACTCCAAGAAATAATAAATTAAAAAAAAAAGTAAAATACATGTGTTTATAAATAAAGTGCTTAAAAGGTCCCGAGTGCAGTGTTTAATTGAGCGGACCAGAGCAGAGCAGAGCTTAAGCTTTAATGTGAAGTGCATGCAAATACACGAAAAGAAATCAAATACAAAGCAAATACAAAAATACAGATATAAATTCAAATTCAAATACAAAGTTATAAATATAAATATTATAGCATAAACAAATCAAAGCAGTAGCGAGAGAGACTCCGAGGCAAATTACTGGCGACGCTTCGTCGTCGTCGTGTCGCATACGTGACCACGGCCAGCTACACAGCAACAGCCACAACAACAACAACGTTAGAAGAACAAGAGCAACAGCTGTCGCCATGCCGCTCTCTCAGGGCTGTTACATGAAGCCCTCGGTGGCCACCAAGCGTGCTCTCAAAGCGTTGCGCAAGGAGAACCAACAACAAATGCAACTGCAACTGCAACAGCAACAGCAACAACATCAGCAGCAGCAGCAACAACAACAGCAACTGCATCAAGGCAACGCTGCAACACGCAGCTCAACACACACGTTGCATGCGCTGCTGCAAAGTCTCAGCAACAATCAGCTAGAGCTGTCGTTGTTGCTGGGCGAATCGTTTGTCCGCTACGGAAATTTACCGCAAGCCTTCGATGCGTACGAAATGATTGCGAGTCGCCAGCCAGATGGACATGTCCCGCTCGACAAGTTGGCAGCCCTTGCCAGCGCATTGACAGCCCTCGTCCGGCAGTTCGGCATTGGCAGGCCCACAACGCCCACAACGACCATGCCCACCACCACCTCGACGCGCTACCAACAACACTCTGCGAAGCAACAACATATGGACGATTGGCCGATGGGTTTGGATTTGTCCGCCGATGTGGCATCCGATCTCCTTGAGTTGCATGCCCCAACGCGAGAACTATGCGTCCCCAGTCCAACGGACAGCGATGATTACGATCCGTTGCTGTGTCCGTTGTGTAGGGATATGTTGCGTGGTCCTGTCACCACGAATTGTGGTCACACTTTTTGCGGCCAGTGTTGTGAAACGATCACGCAGTGCAACATCTGCCTGGTGAAGTTTCCCCGTAGCGCCGAACGCATGCCTCAGGCAGCTGTGGCACTGACCAGCACCAGCAGCTCCAGTCCGGCCACAACGCCAACGTCCAGCATCGGTGTCAACGTCAACGTCAGCAGCAACAACTACAACAACAACAACTACAACACCATTGCGTCAGCTTTGAGTCCGCAAAGCAGTTTTCCCTTTGAACTCGGACCGAGGTTTGCACTGAATGCGGCACCCACCACGGTGACCACCACAACGGTAGCATCCACCACAGCCACGGCAACCACAACGATGGCCTCGACGAGTTCGGCATCCGCTTTAGCGGGCGGCTATGCTCTGGGCGTGTCTACGGCCATGAAGTTCATGCCCGATGTGCTTGTCAGACGCTTGGTGGAGAAGTGGTGGGGACCGGAGCTGTTGGCCAAGAAGATCATCGAACGCGCCGCCAGTTGCATGCATCTCAACAGGCTTGATGATGCGCTCAAGTTCTGCAACGCCAGCCTGGAGAAAGGTGAGTCACATAAGCATTTCTATTGAAGAATGATTGATTGATTGATTTAGATTTTTGTGGGGAAACGTTAATGTTATTGAAGGGCATATAAGTATTTCCTTTTAAGAATGATTGATTGATTGACTTGGTGATTGAGTCAGACTAAAAAGGGTAAAAGTTGATGTTATTAAAGTGCACTTAAATGGGTTGACTTCTCACTAAGTAGTTGACTGACTAACTGATTGATTCTAAACAGAATTCCTGTTACGATTGATTGTATGACATAAGTGAAGTATATATTGAGTACTCATTGGGTAGTTGATTGACTGACTGATTGACGATTGATTGAATGACTTAATGATTGACGCACATGATTGTGTGGAAACATGAATGTTATTTAAGTGCGGTTTGGTTCATTGACTCCTCCCTAAGAAGTTGATTGACTGACTGATTGATGCTAAACACAATTTCTGTTATAGTACGATTGATTGAATGATTTAATGATTGGCTCCTTGATTGCGAGGATACTTCAATGTTATTTAAGTGCAGAATGATGGACTAAGTCCTCAGTATTGGATTGACTGACTGATTTAGTCTGAACAGAATACGATTGATGTACTGTAATACGATTGATGTACTGATTGATCAAACACTCTTAGTAAATATGAATGTTCGTTATGTTTTGAATATTTATTTTCTGACTGAATGTAAATGGAATCTTTGTTGTAGTACGATTGATAGCCTAATTTCTTGATTGACCAAACATTGACTTAACATTATTTAAGTGCAGTATGATTTATTCACTATTGTATTTCGACTTAAAGTACTATTAATTGACATACAGGTAGACTGAATTTAATCACTATGCGGAATTATGAATGTTAATTAAGTCCAGGCACGATTGATTGACGTTCTTTATTCTATGATGTATGATTCACGTTCTTTATTCTATACTGAATGATTGATATTCTTTATTCTTTACTGAATGATTCATTCCAAACGGAAATTCAATCGTAATTCAACTGTTCTCATGTGCCGCATAACATTTTCTCTTGGTGTGTAATGTGGAATAGTAGTGAAAAGTAATTCGATTGATTGACTGATTGATCCCAAATGTAACTTGTGTTGTAGTGCGCTTGACTTGCTAAGCTTGAGTTTAAAAGCACCTCTGAGTACTCGTCTGCATGCGTTGGAAATGTATTACGATTGAATAGCTTTCTGATATCCTCGCTGATTGACGGAGTGATTGACTGACTGAACGCTCCCTTGGGTGGAATCTGCTGACGCGCACAACGCTCAGCTTTGTGTGCTTGGGGCGTGTTGGGTGCTGGTTTCTGGTTGCTGAGTGCTTAGGGAACTAGCTCGGCAAATCAATAAAAGAGGGAGGTGGGCCACGCCCACACACACACACGCACACACACACACACACTAGCTAACCAGCTAAACTTCATGCTGACGTCAGCAAGTGCTGTGAACTGCGCAACAAGTTTTCATTGGCTGCCGCCTCCACTTTAGACCAGTTGTCAAGGCCTCTTGGCATGGCAAACAGGTCGTATGCGTAATGGGAGTACAACGGGAGCACAGAGAGAAGAAGAGGAGTGGAGGGAGCATCATTTGTCAACTCTTTGTGTGCTGGTCGCTGCTCTAATTGAGTTGCTTCTGCTCTGTGTGTGTGCCAAGGACTTTCGATTATTAAATATTCATGTGGCAAATTCAAAGTAAATAAACCATGACACTTGGGAAAGCGAACTTAAAGGTGAACTCTCTTTCTCCTTCTTTGAACTTCTAGTTCCACTCGATTCATTTGCAGACAGATGGAATCACTGGGCATGAATAATTGAGGCGCTGAGTCAACTCATTGCAGGCTTTTCCCTGCCACACTCACACACAACAAACACACTCAGAACACTGAGCACCGAAATAACAGCTAATTAATCATTCGCCCCCGTCACTTTTTGTCGCCTTCGCCTTAGCGTCCGACAGCTCCTCCAAACACAACAACAAATACAAATAGTTTGGGCCAACACGCTGCGTATACGTATTTTGTGGCGTTTTTTGAAAAATCACAGCGATCCACGCACTTAGAAATCCATCAAACATGCTGAGAAATACCAGGCCAGAGACACTTGACTGTGACTGCATGGCATCTGCCACATGAAACGTTTAACAATTACCTCAAATAAGCTGACACACTGAGAAGGGGCGTTAGGGGGAAAAACACAAAGCAAGGCAAAGCAAACACACAACGGAAAAGCGATTGTGAAAATTAAACTACTTAGCTGGCCTGATTTTTTGATTTTCCCCATTGAAGCAGGCAGAAGTTTCTTCGGCCAGATCATGTTCAAAGAGTTCCGCGTGACCTTGCGCCAAAGTATCTGAAAAGTGAAGTGCCACTTAAGCATTCAGATACAAATTATATGCGACAGCCATAACGACGAAATACCAGGTGTGTTTGTTTTGGTTTGCCAGATGTCGATACGATTTCTGGCTAAAGCACTGAGAGAAAATTACAAGCTAAAAGCAAGTAATTGACAATTTGTGTTTATTATAAGTAAAAATTACAAG
Source organism: Drosophila sulfurigaster albostrigata (assembly GCF_023558435.1). Classification (NCBI taxonomy): domain Eukaryota; kingdom Metazoa; phylum Arthropoda; class Insecta; order Diptera; family Drosophilidae; genus Drosophila; species Drosophila sulfurigaster. Next base: position 47,319,579 of record NC_084883.1, read on the forward strand.
CTGAATGCAAGTAATTGACAATTTATGTTTGTTATACGTACATATAAAAAAGTCTTAGAATTAATGTGAATTTTAGTGAGAAAATATTTTCAAAATCCATAATTAATATTTGAAAACTAGGGCAGCATTTATTATTTTAACTTTTCCAAAGTATTTATAGATTGTCAAAAGTATTTCTGACATTTAAATATAGCTTGGCACTTCAACAAAAATAATAAAAACAAAGTTAAAATGTATATAAAAGCTTAAACAAAAGAAATTATATGATTGATTTGAAATCTTAAAAAGTTTGAGTTACAGAAAAGAATTTACGAAATTCAAGATTGACACTTAAAAACAAAAATTGAAAACAAAGTAATACATATCTATTATCTATTACATATCTATTATTCGAAAAAAATTCTGAAACATACTTTATATGTAAACTCTGAAATATTCTTTTTCAGATTCCTTAGTACTTATATCTTTGGAACTTGCAGTTGTGAACTTTGAAATAGCAGTGCTTACGACCGATTGAAAAATTCTAAGTTTACAGCTTGAAGTACCAAAAAAGAGATTCTAAGGAATTTATTTATTTCATTAATTTGAAATCTTGAAAATGTATGAAAATAAAATCAAACCATTTGATATTACAAAAAGTATTTGTAAAGTACTATTAAAAATGCCTTGATAAATGTAAATTAGTGAAAAGTTAGACATCAACTAATGCAGAATTTATTTATATATTATATTTAACTTAAAAGTCTCATATTCTTTATTCAAATCTGTTTATGTTGAATTAAAGTTTTATAGAATTGAAATTTTTGCTCTGTGCATATCAAACTGTTGCGTGACTTTGAGAGCTTGTCGCCTTGTCTTGTGGCATTTATAATTACCGCGCTTGTTGTTGTTGTTTTTGATTCGCTTCAATAAACAGAAAACAGTCAACAAAACAGTTCTATGTATTGATTGGTCGCATCATACGATTTGCTTTGGCTTTGGCTGTCCCAAGTGCAGTTGAGCAAGCGAAGTCACAAATCACAGAGTTGGGGCCACAAGACAAACGCCGCCAAAGTCACACGTAATCACACACGTACACACTTGCACACACACACACGCACACACACATTCTCATTCTCTTTTTCTTTGGTTGGACTATCTAGGCGCTATTTATAAGCATTGTTTGTTATTTTTTTGAGGTTCTCTTCGCGCAATCAGTTATTGACTTTTGTGCTGATAAACAACAACCAAAAAAAAGTAGTCGAAATCAGGGCATAAGAAATGAGCACGAAAAAATGTTTAAAATACAGCGCAGCACATAAACACATTTTTTTTATTTGTTGATAATACAACATTTTTGGCAAGTCATCGTGGTTAACTGAACTCGAAGCCAATTAGGCGAACAAATAACAAAGCTTCGCTTCATATAACGCATACGCAGTGTTGGCTTGCATAAATATATCAGAGCCAGAGGCCACTTGACGTTGACAATGAGACGTTGTGAGACTGTGGCGAGGACTCGGAATCAAGTGCCAGCATTTAAATCAGGCTAGACAAGTGTACTCTCTCTGTCTCTCTCACTCTTTCTCTTTCTGCACATCAGTCAAGAGTTGAGGTTGTTTGCGATGGAAGGCACTTAACAGCGAGCACTAAATGAGCCACAACACGTGCCAGACATCAAGAAGATTACCAACACCCAACCGCAGCACTGCGTCATAGAGAGAGAGAGAGAGAGAGCTGCTAATGTAGTCGTCGACCTCGTGCAGTTGCCACACTTGCCACACACACGCTTCCCACACTTGCCACACACAACCATCAGAATTCGCAATTACAACAGAGCTGAGTTAACAACGAAACACACTAAACTGAAGCAGCGAGTTGCAAGTGCAGCTCGACTTTGAGGCACTCATTAGTTGGGACGTTTCAAGGTAACTCTATCTTTCATAGAGGGAAGTGCAGCTCGACTTTGCGGCACTCATTAGTTTGTTTTTTTATGCAGTAACCCCAAAATGAAATACATTCTTTTTATATGTAGATTTGAGTACGTTAGAGAGTACCAAAGTATCTCTAGCGCAGTAGAAAAGTCAGCTTGACTTTAAGGCACTTCTAAGTTAGCAAGTTTTAGATTTAATTCTAGTGATCATAGAGTCAAGAGTGCTCGACTTTGAGGTGTCCTAAGTTGGCTTATTTTAGGCTGCCTATATGTTTAACTAAAAAGTTATATAAAAATATGTTATGCATAACATTAAGAAAATAAAAGAGAACTGATGTAGCTTTATTTTTACTACCTTTCATTGTAAATATAAGTCTGCTAGAGTTCGAGGCACTCATTAGTTGTCATGTTTTATGCTGAAACTACAAAATGAAATAGAAAAGAATTCTCCATGACTATAAGGTACTCATTAGTATTTTTTATAGCAGACTTTTCTTGTGATGATATAAATTCGATTGTGCAAAAGAGAACTGAGCTAGTTTTATTCTATCCAGAAGGCAAGTCTGCTTGACTTTAAAGTACTCATTTGTTGCCAGGGTTAATGCAGCAGCGGTTTAAAGTCATTCTGCCAATAAATTTTTATATCTTTCTTCTATATATTTGAGTAGATTCAAAAGAGATCGCTATAACTTTCATAAAAAAAGTCTGCTCGACTTTACAGCACTCGTTAGTTGCATTGCTGGTTCAGCAGCTGTTTATAATTGATGCTTCCCACAAAATAGAATGGTTTTTATTGACTTGAGTAGATAAAAAAGAGCTGAGCTAGCTTTATTCCTGCATGCATGCAATAAAACTGTTCGACTTTAAGACACTCGTTAGTTGGCATGGTTTATGCAGCATCTATTTATGGCTGGCCACAAATTGAAATATCTTTTTTATTGATTTGAGGAGGTCAAGAGCAAAGAGATGACTTGTCTATTTTATGTATAGTGATGCTTGCCGCAAATTGATAGAAATTTTTATAGGTTTCTGAAGGTGAAAGCGAATAGAGGAGAGTTTGGCTTTCATAGTGAAGTTGAAGAGAAGACTGCTCGACTATAAGAGACTCGTTAGTAGCAATGTTTTATGCATCAATTGTTTATAGATGCGATTTCCACAAATTGAAATAACTTTTGTTGAGTAGATAAGAGAGAAATAAGGTAGCTTTATTCTTTGTAAGTCTGCTCGACTTTAAGGTACTCGTTAGTTGTCATATTTTATACATCAGCTGTTTATTGTGGTCACAAATTGATACATCTTTTTTATGCATTTGAGTAAAAGAGAAGAGAAGAGAGAACAATCTGCCTTATAAAAAATAAATACACCTTTTATTGCTCTTCATGCAGGGTACCACAAAAACGTGTTTGCTCGCTGGCCGCTTTTTATATTTCGGCTTGGCTAAGTGTAAAGAGTTGTTAAACCGCCGCGAGGACTTGGCCTGAATACATTTTAGCCAAACAACGAAAAAAGGGGGAGAGAGAGGGAGGGAGGGAAATGTTTTGCTGCAGCTGGAAAATGCTCATGTGTCATGCAATGTGTTCTCGACTGTTGCTGCTTTTGGCCATTTTTTTTTTATTTAGTGGTCTCCACACGCGCAGCCAAAGCCACAGCCACAGCATTGTAATTTATGTATATAAAAGAATAATATACTTATTTCGCGTATCTCACTCATAGATCGCCGTATAATTTGATGGCGTGTGTGTTGCTCTGCTTCTCTGCTGCTGACCACAAAAGGTGCATTAAATGTGGAAATGGCCAAAAGAATTTAGCACGCGCCATGCAATTATTTCGGCTCAGCTACGTGCGGAGGCGGTTAACCAATTCCCCTGTTTTCCTCTTCCCCTTTCCTCGTTCTGCTTCTCCTCTCTCCTCACTCTTTTCTGGGCTGGTCGCCTGCCTATTTGATTTTATGGATTAACGTTGCGGGGTCGCGTTTAATTAGCAGCTAACTGAAATGATATTTGTACTTTCGTAGAACTCATTTCGCTAATGAGGTCAAACGAATGTAAAGCAAATAGAAGACCAACTAGGTAAACAATGAGATACCCTGCAGATTGTTCTTTCCTCTGTTCTCTTTCCCTCAAATTGATGAAAAACAAATTTCAATTTGTGAGAAGCTCATAGGTATGAAAGCTGTTAAATTAATCAGCATTTCAATTGCAGTTTTTTGAAGTACATATTTTTGTTATAAACATAGAAAATCAGTTGAAAATTAATATCTGCAAATTTTAATACTTTTCTAATAATAAAACGAGAAAAAAGCTAGAAAAACAAGTATAATAACATAACATAAAAGATTTGTGTTTGAAAACTTGTTGATGGACCAAATAAATAATTTTTTTGTTATATCAAAAAGATTTGAAACTCAACTTTTTTGGTATTTTCTAATTTATTCTAGAACTTTAATTTCTCGTTTTAATAATATGATAAGAATTAGTTTTTTGTAAATAATACTAGAAAAGAAATCTGGAGTAAACAAATTATTCTAGGTTTGCTCTTGAATTTAGATTCTCGCTTGAATAAATTCCGCAATGCTAGATTTATTTGAGAACTATTATCTCGATTCAGAATTTATATTTTGGTCATTTCTTAAGAACATATATTTATATATATATACAAGTATATTAACTTCAGAATGAATTTCCAAAATGTTTAATCTCAATTTGTCATAGAAATTTTGTTTTTTATTTTTGCTTTAAAAACATCTGAACAAAGTTCAATTTTAACAATTTTTCGTATTTAAATAATGAACATATTCTATAGTTTCCAATCTAGAAGTATTCTAGAACTTTAGTTTTGATGTAAAAATGTATTTTCTGATTCAAATTTGACGTTTTTCCATGTTGAAATTATAAATATATTTTCGAGTTTCCAATCTAGAATTGTTGTAGAACTTTAGTATTGACTTAAGAATTTATTTTCTGCATTCAATTCGGATATTATTACATTCCTAAATTGAGATCATATTCTTAAATTTCAAGAATCTGCAGTATAGAATTATTCTAGAAGTGAAGTCTTGCTTTCATACTATAATTTATTCTGGATGTTTCATGTCAATATAATTTCAGCTTGTTTCTTTGATTATAGAATGTTTTTTTCACTGTATAAACTTACCTTTTCATTTCACTTCCAACTAACCACAAAATGCATATTTCCTTGCGCCCTTTTAATTGGTAAAAGGTATGCTTATAATGGTGACTCATTAGTCAAATGTTTCGTAGTTAATCGCCATGATTACTTACCAATTGCCGCTCGCAGCTGATTAAAAGTTGCCACATTGCTGCGGTCGTTCTATTTGCCTAGAATTCGGCCCTGAACTTGCCTCGCTTTCGTTCTGTGTTTGTTTTTGTGTTTGTGTTGTTTTCGGCCAATTTCAGTTTGAGCGATAAAAGCCATTGCACTTTCTATGGAAAAATGGGCGAAATTGCGCAGCTAATTCGAAAAGGCTTTTAAGAGGAGAAGAGAGAATGAGAAAGGGAGAGGAGAGAGATATAATTATCGTATGACCATCACCCAAATACATGCTACAGATATGACCGATTATCGTATCAGTAAAAACACACAAACACACACACACTCACACACTTGTGTATCCATGTGACTTGTTGTGACTTGTCCGACTGTCAGCTGAAAAAACAGCTGATAAAAGCGACTATCAAATTCGTATACTATTCATACGCACACACTCACAAATGTGTGTATTCACTTGCTTATTCACTCTCACACTCACTTTGGATTTATGGACGTTGAGGTCTCTCAACTCTCTAGAAATATACTGTGTATTTAATGTTATTCCCATTTGTCATACCCGCTACCCATAGGGTAGAAGGGCATTATAATTTTGTGCTTGCTGGAAATGTATGTAGTAGGGAGAAAAAAGTATCTCAGACCTTATAAAGTGATCAGCATCTACTTACTACGGGTCTTAGTTGCTTTTGACTGACAATTTGGTATATTTTGATTGTAGTACTATATATGAATATACCATATATAGTCTTGGTATATTTTAGTGCTTTATGTGAAATATTTTAAATACATTCCTATATCAATATACCAAATATAGCCTTAGTATTTGTTAGTACTATATGTTATGTTCTGAGTGGAGTACTATATGAATATACCTTGGTATATTTTAGTACTCTTTTGAATGCAGTACTATATAAATACACCAAGTATATACTTAGTATATTTTAGTACACTTTGGTATATTATGAATGAAATGATATATCAATATACCAAACTTAAATGCAGTGTATGTTAATACTATTTGGTATATTTCGAATGTAGTACTATAGAAATATACCAAATACATACTTAGTATGTTTTATTACACTTTGGTATATTTTGAATGAAATGATATATCAATATACCCAATATATTCAGTATATGTTAATACTATTTGGCATATTTCGAATGTAGTACTATAGAAATATACCAAATACATACTTAGTATGTTTTATTACACTTTGGTATATTTTGAATGAAATGATATATCAATATACCCAATATATTCAGTATATGTTAATACTATTTGGCATATTTCGAATGTAGTACTATATATATATATATACCAAATATAGCCTTAGTATATTTTGCGCCCTGGTATATTTTGAATGTAGTACTATATCAATATACCAAAATAGTTAAATGAATGTAGCATTATCAATATACCAAAGTCGACGGTATATTTTTAGTATTTTTAATACATTTTCGGCATATTTTAAGAATAATATCGCACTGTTTTGCTTTCATTTCAAATGTCTAGCGGGTATCTCACAGTCGAGTGTGTTCGATATAGCTTTCTCACTTGTTTTTTTTGTTATACTTTTATTTTTATTTCTTTTTCGTCGTTGGCGTCATTCGTTTCCCCTCTCTTGGCACCGCAATCATTCAAAGTGAGTGCACTAATTAACATTTGTTTTCTGGCTGCCGTTTTTAATTAGCCAACTGGGAGATATAGTATATTTATATTAACCGATTTCGCAGCCTTTATAAATATTTCTTCTGGTCACTTTATGCGCATTTGGAGAACAATTGTTCAAGCGAACAAAGAGAGTCGAAAGTCGCAAGCTGCGAATCGTGAATCGTGAATCGAGGGAAAGTTTAATGACCAGCAGCTGGGCATGGCCTTGAGCCAAAGACATTTGCCATATCTCCCGTCTGTATCTGTATCTCTTGCCCCTCCCCCTTCACTTTCGTCTAGCACACACATTATAATAATGTGTTAATATTGCGTCTGTTTGTTGTTTAGTTATTTGACGAGACGCCACCTCGAGAATTGGATTTAACTTCTTGCCTGCCAGCTTGTCGCTGCATTGCCGGCATTCCCCAATTGTATCTTGCAGATACTTTCTGTTGCTCTGGCATGCGACGCCTTTGACTCTCTCTCTCTGCGAGTGTGTGTCTCTGTGTCTTATTGCTATTTATTTGTGCTGCCCCCTTCTAGACAAATGCTCAAGTCTGGCGCACATTGCTGAAATGCCAGCGCACATTTTTCGTACTTTCTTTTTCACAGCTGAAAAATGCAAAAAAATTAAAAACAAAAAGAACCAAATACAATAAAAGAACTGCAGAAAAATGCTCGACAATACGATTGCAATGAGACTTGTGGCCCAGAAATTGTTTCTACTCAAATATTTACGTGCTCCCACCTCCGTAGGGGGAAGTGGGCGGGTCTGCCAGCAAAAATGCCTTGAAAGTAATTGAAAGTTGTCGGTTTGCTAGTTGAAGGTGTGGCAGTCAATTCTAGATACTTCCGTTCTTTGCCTCGCAACAAATAACTATCATAAATGAAACGTGTAGAAAATGAGAGTCGAGGGAGCTTGACTGCCAGATACCCTCTACTTATTTATGGGAAGTATTGTAAGAGTTCCTAACTTAAATTTATCTCAAATTAAAATCTTTTAAGGGTTAGTCAACAAGCTCAAGTTATGTGTAGTGCTCTAGATTGTTTAGTTTCTTTTACTTCGAGATTTTTATTATATTAAAAAAAATGAAAAATATTTAATTATTATATTTTTTGTAGTTTTTTTTTTTAAAACACAGAAATGAAAAACGTGTTAAACTCTGGAATAATTATGAATATATGATGTCAAAATTTAACCAAAAGTGTTTATTCTTGTATTACGATCAACGTTTTTCAACCTGAAAATCTTATATGAAGGTTTTTTAAGATTAAAAAAATGTTAAATCTAGATTTGCAATCTACTTTTCAATCTAGATTTGCTTTTTATCGTTGTAGAAATGTTTTCAAATTAAAATTTTTCAAGTTAAAAAGCAAATCCGACATAGACTTGTTTAGTTTCTTATACTTACATATTATTATTACAATTTATAATGATTTTTTAGGTTTTCTGCATTTTTTATAATATTAAATAAAGCCTTTTAACAATTATAAATGTTTTCTAAAATTAGAATTTGCCTTAAAAACAAAATTGTACTTTTTTGCTTTATAATATCACAAACTAGATCTAATAGAATATTCCTGCTTATTATTGTGGTATATTTTAAAATAAAATCCTAGGCTCTAATGTTATACGTAATACCAACGCCTGTAGAACAATCTATGCTCTTTGATAATACCCTCTGAGCCGTGTCAGCACGAGTTCATTTTTGCTGAGCCTTAAGAATATTCGTTCTTGAGCTTATTTGTTACGTAATATGCATGTTATGCATATCATATTTAATGCCAATGCCATTGGAGCCACCTTCTTGGACAGAAGAAGAAGTCGTAACAAGTAATATGCCTGCATAACCATAACAATAACAATAAAAGTCATAATAATAAAAATGATAATAATATGTTAATGCTTAGCAAAACACCAGCATAACATTCAGAGTAATAACTCGACGAAATTTGCTGCTGCCAGCAACATTGCAAGAGCCACGCCCACAGCCCTGCAGCTCGAACCCGCAATGCGGCCCTGACTTCACCCCCCCGCTGCGGCCCTGACTTCAGCCTCGCTCGCAATGCGACGCATGCAAAATTCTGTCTGGCCAAGCAGAGTGATGTAATATTCAGTCGCCTTAGTCCACACACACACACACACTCACACACACACATGCGCTGTTACTGATATGCAGTACTTATAAGTACATAAAATATTCCTACACACACACACAGACAAATTTGTTACTGCGCCTTGTCTTAATTAAAACTGAACGACAGCACATTATGGAGCTCAACTGCAGTTCCTCACTCCCCTCTCTCTCCATCCTCTTCTCCACTGCTTTTGCATACTACAAAAACGCTCGCGCGGGCGTTTAAAGTCTTTGGCGTCTTTTGGGTCGCTCTGTTAAAAATATGTTTGCAAAATGCGCTTTGTAATTGCATAATGAGGCCCGACGGGCGCGATACGAGCTCAAAAAAACAACAACAACAAAATACTGCAAGCAAAAAAAGCGCAAACCGAAAACCAAAAATCCAAATGGCAACGGGATTTGCAGCCAGAGTTGCCGCAACTGCAATTGTTGTCCTCATTAGCCAAGAGCTCAACAACAACAAAAACAAAACAAGCGAATAAAAGCAAAAAGGAAAAGTAACGGGCTGCTGTAATAATAACAACAACAGTCTGGCAACGCCGCATTGACTTGTGTGTGACTCACGCTGTTCAGTTTAGATTTGCGCCAATTACCTATTAAGTAATATTCTATTGTAAATTGTAATTGTGAATTGCAATTCAAAATTCACTTTCAACATTTGTAAACAAACAGCAGCGACGACAGCAATAGCAAAAGCAAAGCAGCAAAAGCAACAACATTGGGATTACTCAATTGCAGCAGCAGCAGCGACTGCAATAACAACAACAAATCAAAACTAAGTCGTTTGCGTTCGCTTGCTTGCTCGCTTGCACTCAACTCAACAGCAACAACAGCAACCCACTCGTTGTGTGTGCGCTCTCTCGCTTTTGCTTGGGCACTCTCTCTCTCATTTTGGATTTTTGAAGCTCTTGGTGCGGCTCTCGCGAGAGCGCATTTGAATTACAGTTATGTCATAGAACTTAGCTCATGCAGCTGTCGCTGTTGTTGCTGTTGTTGTTGTCGCTCGTGTTCGCTTTATCGCTGTTGTAACTGTATAAGCGATTTGACGGCAATCAGCAGGCGAACTGCAATTGCAACAATCATTTGCGTCTATTGAGTAATCGGCACACGAGTTAACCAAGTGGGCAGACAGAGACAGCAGGCAAATAGTTTGATGTGTGTTTGTGTGTAGGAGTAGATCTCTTTAGCTGACAACTTGCGATCTGATTTGGTAAGATTTAAACTCAACTACTCACAACGTAACACAACACTACACAACTCAACTCAAAGTTCGAGGAGTCAAAAGGGCAAACTTCAAATTGCCGGAGACAAAGGAAATCGCTATCGCAAAGTGCCATAGAAACAATGGCGAATCGAAGCATTTCAATTTGCCACACAATTGAGCTATCGCATTGTCTAAAACGACTTCCCTTTGTGTGTGTATATGTGTGTTTGTCGAGTATGAGGGAGGGAGAGAGAGAGCAAGAGGGAGTGTGTACGCCGCAAGTTATGCAACAGTTGCTTCCATGACGAATCCCCCAACGAATGACAGACAGGTGGTTGTAAGAAGAAGAAGAAGAAGTAGGAGATGAAGAGAACGAAGCAACTGCCGCAAATTAAATGAAAAGTTCATGGAAGCTTTTAGTTTCTGAAAAAGGGGCTGCTGACAAAGCTCATTACGTATTCATTGAGAACGTTGTAAAGCTGACACATGAAATTTCATTTGAATTACGAGAGTATGACAAATATACTGACTTGACTGTAGGGAAATTAGTTCTACTCGTCGTGTAATTATCGTTATGCAAGCATAAAGAATCAAGGCGCCTAGAAAGTGAAGATTAACACAGCATCGAACTCGAAGGTTATGCAACACTGAACACTGAAGAATGACACAAGATAACAACACAATCACTTTCAAACTGTGTGTGTGTGTGTGTTTGCTTGTTGCCACATTGTTGTTGATTATTTAATCGCAGCGAAGCAACATACACCAAACAAAAAAAAAAAACAAAAGCAACGAAACTTATTACAAAATTGCCAAATTCACTCCCTTTCCTTCCATCTCTCCGTCTCCCTCTCCCTTAAGCTTACCATGCATAAAAGGCGAGCGAGACGAGAAAAATTGAGCGCATTTACAAATCACGATTTAATTTTCTGTTCGCCGTCTTCATCTTCAGTTTCCCCCTCCTCTCGATGTCGACACCGACGCAAAAAGTCAAGCGTTGAAATTGGCAACAAACAAATGAGTGCTGCAGAAGAGGAAGAGCAACGGGAGGGGGCGCTATAAACGGCGTGAAAAAGACAAAAGGCTAAGACGAGCGTGTGAGAGAAGAGCTTTGGGTTTGGGCTTAACGTAACGTAACATAACGTAACGATGACGACGTCGTCGATGGCCAACAAGTTGGCTTGGCTGCTGCCTGCTTGCCTGCCTGCTGGGCTTACATAACCACAGCTCCACTTACCAAACAAACATAATAAAAAGTGACGTCGCCACCAGCAGCCTCAGCAGCAGCAATGTTTAGTAATGCGACAGCGGCAGCGTCGACGCCGACTGCAGCAGCGACTGCGACGTTTGACTTTGACATACTTTTTTGGCTTTGCCATAAGAAGAGAGCGCACAGCACAACTGTCAAAATTTTGACATAAGCCAAGCTTGCGCTCTCTTGCTCTGCTGTCACACAGCATAAGCTTTGCGCCGCTCTTACTGTCGCTCTCTCTTGGTGTTGCGCGTGGTTTGCTCTTTGGCCCTGTTGCTGTTCGTTTGTGTTTCGTAAGCTGTGCTCTCTTTTTTTCTTTCTTGCCTTGACTCTTGCGCTCTTGCTGTTGTTGCACAAGCAGCACAACGCTCACGCAATGCTTATGCTAGTCCCCCTCCACACACTCTCTTCGCTCTTTTCGAGTGCTTCAATTTTGGCAGCTTTGCATAAAAAGCCGGTTTGCTTGTCAGTTTTTTTTTTTCATTTCATTTTTTTCGGTTTTGTTTCGTCTCTTTGGCCATCGTTAGGGGCTGTTTGCGCCTATGTCGCTGTCGATGTCGTTATATAAGCGTCTGCCCGCTGTCAGCGTCTCTGCAGCTGCCGCTGCTGTCCCAAAAATAGTTCAGCCGTAAAAATAGCCATTGCTCAAAAGAATCAAAGAGGCCCAAGCTCCCAAGCTCCCCTGTTGCTGGTCAATGGTTCCATTTGTTGTCGTACATTTATTTTAAATGGATTAGCGGGGCACAAGTGTCCATGGTGTGATGTGTGGCATGTGGTGTGTGGTGTGTGTGGCATGATGGTTTTGCTGTCGAGGGTGTCTCAGAAATCAATTAACTACGCGTCAAAAACCGCCTGACCACGTTCCGGAAGTGCAAACGGAAGTGTGGGAAGTCTGTCTGCACACACACACACACACACAGAAACATACACACGTACAGAAGCGAGAACATTTATCAAATGTCAACGCCAACATATGGCCAAGCGCCTGGACAAAAGTCAATAGCCAACATATGGTGACAAGTAGGAGAATACTGTGAGTTAGAACGGGAGCACAGCATAGTGGGCAGTTTGGTGGCGCCATCTGTGGGCGCGCAGCCAACGCACTTACGATAAGACTGCAGAACAGAACAAGAAGACAAGCGACGTAATACGCGCTGGCTTATCAGCTGTGTCGGACTCTTTGGTCAGCGACTCAATTGCATAAGCTACGGGCTTAGCACCAAACTGCGGGCCTAACACCAAACCACAACGACAATAATAGCAGCTGTCATCATAACAATAACAATAACACGCACTGCAAAGTAGAACAGTGCAGAGCAACTGAACAACTGTTAAGAAAAGGCAGCAGACAACAATATTCTCGCTCACTACGAAGTATAGCAACACATACAAAGCAACTTCTGCAAAACTGTTATACTTTCAATAAACTGCAAAACTGTTATACTTGTAAAAAGGAAGCAGACAACTTTATTCTTAACTTCGCTCATTACGAAGTATAACAACTGCAAAACTGTTATACTTTGAAAAAAGTGGTAAACTTATATACTTGTGTAAAAAGAAAGCAAACAATATTCTCGCTCACATGCAAAGCATCAACTGCAAAACTGTTATACTTTCAATAAACTGTCAAACTGTTATACTTTTGTATGAAGAAACTAGACAACCATATTTCCAACTTCGCTCTATACGAAGTATAACAATGCAGAGCAACTGCAAAACTGTTATACTTTTAATAGACTGACAAACTGTTATACTTGTGTAAGAAGGAACCAGACAACAAAATTCTCGCTCACTATGAATTATGACAACGCACAAAGCATCAAATGCAAAACTGTTATACTTTTAACTACCAAGCGTTATACGTGTGTAAAAAGGAAGCAGACAACAATGTTCTCGCTCACATACAAAGGATCAACTGCCAAACTGTTATACTTTCAATAAATTGGCAAAACTGTTATATTTTTGTAAGAAGGAAGCAGACAACAATATTGTCAACTTCGCTCACTTCAAAGCGTAACAATGCACAAACAAAGCATTAACTTCAAAACTGTTATACTTTGAACTGTCAAGCGTTATACTTGTGTAAAAAGGAAGCAAACAATATTCTCGCTCACATATGTATAAAGCATCAACTGCAAAACTGTTATACGTTCAATAAACTGTCAAACTGTTATACTTTTGTATGAAGGAAATAGACAGCCATATTTTCAACTTCGCTCTCTACGAAGTATAATAATAAACACCAACTGCAAAACTGTTATAATTTTAATAGACTGACAAACTGTTATACATGTGTAGGAAGGAACCAGACAACAATATTCTCGCTCACTAAGAATAATGACAATGCACAAAGCATCAACTACAAAACTGTTATACTTTCAATAAACTGTCAAACTGTTATACTTTTGTATGAAGGAAATAGACAACCATATTTCCAACTTCGCTCACTACAAAGTATAACAATGCACAGCAACTGCAAAACTGTTATACTTGTGTAAGAAGGAAGCAGACAACAATATTCTCACTTACTTCAAAGTATAACAATGCACAAACAAAGTATCAACTGCAAAACTGTTATACTTAAGTAAAAAGAAAGCAAACTACAATATTGTCAACTTTGCTCGCACTCCCTCTTCCCCTCCCTTTCACTGTTCTGTAGATCTCGCTGCGTGTTTAACCTTGAATGCGTCGCTGCTGACGTCGCAGTTAGCGTCGCTGCTTTGGCTGCTCATTGATGCGTTTTTTTGTGTGTTTATTACACGCTCTTGCTGCATTTAACAATTTCGCACAGCTCACAAACAATTGCAATCGAACATTGCAAATAATTCTATTAACAAATTATGAAATTGTTTTAGCTTTTAACGCAACGTTGCAACTGGAAAATTTGATTTCAATTTCAGGCAAAATTATGAAAAGTTCATTTGTATTACGAATTGTGTTGCTCCACATTGCGCGAAGGTTGCGGCACACAAAAATAAAAAAACAACAAAAGACACAAGCGATGTCTTATATAACATCTGGATAGAGATTGTTTTCGGTTTTCGGTTTATTTTTTGTATTTCGCTTTTGAGTTTGAGTTTACCTTGAAATCATTTCGAATTCGCAATTCGAAACCTCGCTTCAAGTGAGCTAGCGATGAGTGTGTTTTTATTTATTTTCTGTTGTTGTTTGTGTGGAGAACAATCGCAAAAAGCAGAACACGGAACGAGGAACGCAGAACGTAGATAAGCCAAATGACGCATACGCCCTGTTGTACCCCCCGAAAAGTGCGGAGAACAAGAAACTGCGTCGCAATTGTCGCAAAAAATGTCGAAATCAAATGTTCGCAGTTGCCAATTGTCAGTCAGTAGAGTGTGGGTCAATCACCTACACAGAGAGAGAGAGAGAGAGAGGGAGATAGAGAAAGATAGAGCAAGATGCCATTAGTCGAGAAGAGCAAACATTGAAGTCCCAGCGGAACAGCTTTAATGATGTTTTTAGCCAAGTTTCATTCGCTCCCCAGAGCATCTCACGCAATTGACAGCTTTGTGTGTGTAACGCATTTAACCCATTCCCAATTTCTGTTTCCCTCTCTCTCTCTCTCTTCTCTTCTCGTCTCTCTCTTCTGGCCACAGCTTCCTGTTGACCTTGGCGCTGAACCCAGCGGCGATGAGTTGACATTTGGCCATTTTAGCTTCGCCTTCGTGTTGTTTGCCAGCAGCGACAATCTTTACACTTCACTGAATGCGAGTGCAAACAATGACAAAGAATCGAGGATGGAAATGCCGACAAATAAATACGCTTCAGAGAGTACTTTATTCAGTTTAAATATCAACTTAATAAAAGTATTTACCATTATTTAATAGTAAATTATATTGATGTGAATATAAAGCTAAAAAATAATTGTAATAATGAATAAACACATTCGAAATGCAAATAGTTGTAAAAGAAAAGGAAATCAAATAAATATCTGCTACTCATTTTCAATATAACCATATACAAATATACTAAATATAATATATACCACAAAAATTCTTAAATATGCCGAAGGTGCTCCATTCAAAATGTACCACAGATTACTTTAATATACTAAGGCTACATTTGGTATATTCATATTGTTGTAAGTTCAAAATATACCATAGAGTACTAAAATATACCGAAGGCTGAGTTTGATATACATAGTACTGATATAAAGTATACCAATGAGTATTTGATATAGTACTAGATATAAAGTATACCAATGAGTATTTAAATATACCGTGGGCTATATTTGGTATATTAATATAACATACACCGTAGAGTACCAAAATATACTAAGGTTTGTTTTGGTATGTTGATATAGTACTACATTGAAAATATATCTTGGAGTACTAAAATATACCAAAGGCTATATTTGGTATACATTCAAAATATGTCATAGACTACTTAAATATACTAGGACTGTATTTGGTATATTGATATAGTATAACATTTAAAATATACCACGGAGTACTGGAATATACCGAAGGATATATTAGGTATATTGATATAGTAGTACATTTAAAATATATTATAAAGTACTAAAATATACCGAAGGAGTATTCATATGGAACTGCATTCAAAATATACCATAGACCAGTGAAATATACCGAACGCTATATTTGGTATATTGTTATAGTATTACATTCAAAATATACTAAAAAGTACCAAAATACACCAATGGTTATGGTATATTAATATAGTACCACGATCAAAACATGCCAAAGAGTATTAAAAAATACCAAAGAATATACTTGGTATATTGCTACAATAATAAAATTCTAAATTAATGTAGTGCAAATGAACAAATAGTGCAAATACTTCTCAAGTAGAGTATTTGCAAGCAAATAGACAGCCGAAAAAAGAGCAAAGCGAATATTACAACATGGCCATTTATTGTTTTTGCTTTGTTGTTGCTGTTGTTGTTGTTGTTCGCCTTGCGTTGACATTCAACATCTCGTGGGCGGCGCCACGCAAAATCCGAAAGAAAAAAAACACTCAGCAAACATGACGCAACATTTTTTTGTTTTTGGCAATGTAGAGTTTCATATTTGTAGCATATTAAATGGCAATCAAGAGTTGAGACACTAAATGCTCTAAATTCCTTAGCAATAATAATAATAATCAATGCAATTCAACAAGCAATGCAAAAATGACGTTGCGTATACGCCACGTGCGTCGCCTGCTAAAACGCTGTGCTAAAATGTAATTTCAACTGCAACTACAACAACATTAAATGTCTGTCATTCATTCGCATTTCCCTCGTTTTCCACTTGCACATTTCGCAATTTTTCGTCGAGTGTCGAGTCGAGGCGAGCATAATTAATGGACTTTTTGTGAAATTCTGTTGCAAATTAAACGTTTAATAGCAAGCAAGAAACGCAAACAAAGCGTCGCACTTCCTGCTCAACAATGCCAATTTACAATTTACAATTTGCAATTCACAATTTGTGAATTTGCATATAAACTCAACTCATCTGCAAATAATCAACATTTTAAATAGCAATCAAATCGAGACACAGACAGATGTTGCCTTCTGCCTTCTGCCTCATGACTTGATTTCATAATCATCTAAAGCAAATAAATGTTCATATATTTTATATATGCATATGTTCAACGTGTTTGCCATTCAAACTGGCTCAATTAACTTCAGCTGCCACACAGACTCCATCCAAGTCAACCACAGAGTGGCAACCACAACATGAAAGAGGGGGAAACAAGTTGAAGCTCTGAACAAGGACAAAAATCAAAAAACATCGAAAACTAAAAGGCATCAAATCCAGCTTTGCCCTTTTGTCCACACCCAAAACTTTTGCCTGCTTTTCACCCCCCAAACTAACAAGTTGCTTTTCGGTTTTCGCACTGAGAGAAATGTTGTGATATATTAATATAGTACTAAATTGGAAATATACCATAGACTATATTTGGTATATTGATATACTATGGAGTACCAAAAGTTGCTTTTCCGTTTTCTATACTTCATTCAATGTTTCAATTTGAGAATTAGACTCAAAATTTTAAACATTGGAAACATTGAAACAATAATCTGTTTGATTATTACAATTAAATGGATATATTAATAATATTCATGTGTGGCTATAAAAGATGAAATGATGATGATGCTGTTGAAATTCATTATTGATATTTTATTTAAACATCGAATACAATTCCTTATTGCAATGAGTTGAGATGATAAATTTATATTTAATTATATAATAAAATAGAAGTTTCATTGTAAGAAGTAAAAGAAAATGTTGTATTTAGTATGAAATAATGATTTAACTCGTTAATTCTTTAAACTAAATATAACAGATTAAATATAAATGATTATATAAATATGGATGATTATATTTATTTTTTATAGATACTGCTTAAAACTATGCTTAATTATATCCAAATTGCTAACAGTTGCTCAAAAGATGTAAAGTTGTATCTAGCAAGAGATATTTATAATTATTGTAATTAAGCATAAATTTTTATTTATTTCAGTTTAATTCAGTTTAAATCTCTACAAAATTACAACAATTATATAAAAGCAAAGACAGAAATAAATAAATGCCAATGTTAAATTATAAATAGAAATTAAGATTACAAGTGAAGTAACATTTTGTTTTGCTCAAAGTTTCAGCTTTTGTATTTGGTGATGAAGAATTATTAAGAAATTATGTTTGCATTTGATAATTAGCATAATTAAATGAATAGAAATGCAAGATTTAAAATATAGTTACTGCGTTTTAATCTATACTTAACTGATTATCTAATTCATTTATAGAAATAATAATCTATTTAAAAAGAATTGATGAATTTCAGTTTGATAATTATAGTAATATATATGCAAATATTATAGAGAGGAACACGCGGACTTAATCGATTTATAATTGATTCTCCGATTTCATTTGTATTGCATTTAGGATAAGAACAAAATACTATCATTATAAAATGATGACATCACACGATAATTAAAGCAATTGTGTAAATATAACGATAAAATTTAGACTTTATTGGTTTTTTAAAGATTTCGTATGATTGTATAAAGTTACATCATTGTAATTAGACTAGCGATTTATATTAAAGCAATATTTATTATAGTAATCGATAATTGAATCTATTAAATACAGGATAATAAAAAATAATAACCAATTAGAGTAGCGATTTATATTATAGCAGAATAGTAATCGATAATTGAATCTATTAAGTACAGGATAATAAAAAATAATAACCAATTGGATTCTATAATAATTTTGCATTTATGTAACTGACAACAATAAATTTTGTTGCCTGTTTATTTTTATTTGATTTGATATTTTTGACTTTTGTAGATACCCAAGTCAAAGATATCAAATCAAATATAAATAAACACATTTTATTGTCAGTTGTTATAACTATTTTGTTATTTTGTTGTCGTCATCAAGCGGAAATGAATCTATATAAAAAAACTTAGCTACGTAGTTATGTGGAATTTGAGTAATATATACCTGCATAAATCTAATGAATTCTTGCTTTAAGATATTTCTTTATAAGTGAGCTTTCAAAATTCACAAATTCACAAAATATTGTTAAATATAATATTCATATTTATTTCTTAAAGATATTTGTTCCTAATGATTAGTTTATTTAAATGTGACTATTAAGTTAAAGTGAATCTATTTTATAAAATTGAATTGTTTAATGACTTTTTAATTAGTCAAGTAATGTTATATTACTTAATACATTTAGTTCTTTCATCAATCAATTCGCATCGATGTTTTTCTCTCTGTGTGTGCAGCCTCAACTAACAAGTTGCCTCCGCCTCAGACTCGAGACTCCGACTCAGTCTTTGCCCTTAGCAACGCCTCCTCCTCCAATTGCCTCCCCCTTCACACACTCCGCCTCAGTTGCTGGGCATTCATTTGGGTATTTGGGTCAGTTTTGCGTCGCTTTGCGGCATTTCGTTCCAGCATTTTGCATGTGCTTTCTGCTCTCCACTCTTCGTCTCTTCATCTCTCACTCTCTCAGTCGTCTTCTCCTTTATGTGGCTTTACATAAACTGTTCGTTCATTCGCATTTTTATGTGTGTTTGCACTGTGCTAAACACAATTTCGCACTGAGCATAATCAAAGCTATTGCCCAGTCCAGCCCACAGTCCCACACGACGTATACGCAACGTTTATTTTTAGCAAATTGTTTAACGACTTTTGCGTTCTGTGTGTGAGTTGCCCCGTTAAGTTCTCAATGGAATATGAGCTGATTTTACACATTTACACACGCGATCGTGATCATGATGATCATTATTTTAATGATCAAAATGCGGCGAATTTCCCACCGAATTCTTTTTTTGCTAATTTCGTAATATTAGAATGAATCATGAACTGAAATTGAATCAGATTCGCATTTTCTTTTTTGATTGTTTATTACCTGATTATGCAAGAAGCAAGAGGCAAGCAGAAAGAAGCAAGAAGCAAGAAGCAAGTGGCGGCCACTTGTCAACAAATTGCGAATTGCGAAAATCATTTTTAATGTACGTGACGAAATCGGATTTCAGTTCTCAATGCAACACAGCCAGAAGAGGCCACAGCTGCATTCGAAATTCTGTTTATACATACATATATATATGATATCTCATATATATAGCTTATATAGCGATTAGCTGTGGCCAAATGCAATTTATCAACAGTTGGGCTTAAATTGTCTGCAGCCTCACGGAAAATGTCGCAGCCAAAAGCCAAAAGGATGCAACGAATGTGCGTGCTTTGCATTTCATTTTAATTTTCGTTTTATATTTTCATTTTGCAATATGTGCAAATTGACAACAATCAACGAGCGGATCAACGGCGGCAATTCTAATTGAATTCTGTTTCGACTTGCGACACGGTGGCGTATACGTAATTATACCCACTATCTTAAAGGTAGAAGGGTATTATAAGATGTCCTCTCAACCCCTATAAAGTATATATATATTCTTGATCAGCGAGACGTCTACTGCAATTGGGTTTTATTTGGTATATTTTTATACTCTATGATACATTTTGTAGTACAGTATATTGTCAGTATATTTTATAATATGGATAGCTGATATTTCATCGCTTTGCTGACAATTTGGTATAATTTGTAATCTATGGTGCATTTTTAGTGAAATGTCGATATACCAAATATAACATTTGGTATATTTTAGTATTTTTGGGTGGTGGTTATCTCACAGTCAAGCACACTCGACAATAGTTTTGGCTATTCAAGTATATTTTATACATAGTACACTTTCGCTATACCAAAATTAACCTTCAGTATACTTTGAGTATTTTTGTGGTATATTTTTAGTATATTTAAGAATATGGATATGATATCTCACTGTCAACCACACTCGATAGTAGCTTTGTCTGACAATTTGGTATATTGTGTACTTTGTAGTATAATATCGATATACCAAATATAGCCTTCGGTATATTCTAGTATTTGTTGCGGTATATTTTTAGTATACTCATATATATCACATCCAATCAGACTCTAGAGTAGCTTTGGCTGACATATCAGTATTTTATACTCTATTATATACCAAATATAGTATTTTTCCAGTATATTTTTAGTATATTTTAGAATATGTGCATCAGGTATCTCACAGTCAAACACACTTGACTCGACTTATTTTTTATCGAACGGGAAGTCGTGTTCAGAA
Source organism: Drosophila sulfurigaster albostrigata (assembly GCF_023558435.1). Lineage (NCBI taxonomy): Eukaryota > Metazoa > Arthropoda > Insecta > Diptera > Drosophilidae > Drosophila > Drosophila sulfurigaster. The sequence continues at coordinate 47,340,673 of NC_084883.1, forward strand.
CGTGTCGGCTGTTTGTAATAAGCTTAAAATACAACTTTTATAGTCTTATATGTGTATCTCACAGCTGAGGCTGAGCACGTTTCTGTCGACTGGCCACAATTATCAATAATAATTGTGATAGTAATAAAACTCGTCTAAAAATAAGCAGACTTGAAGATACCCTATCTAACATTTTTGGCATGTGGGTCGCTTACTATCAGCAGTCGTCGCTGCAGGGGAATCAAATGAAAATGGAAACCGAAATAAAGTCGACCCAGAGATAACGAAACTATCGCGCTGGACAAGAGCAATAAACTTATTAACTAACTAATTCATTTATGCTAAATATAAAGCAAAGTCTTTCCCTCTCTCTCTGTGTGTGTCTCTTTCTTCACTTGACAGTTATTGACAAACATTTTACATAACAAGCAAATGCGAGTAAACATTATGTTCACACATCATCATAATTTAAGCGGCAAATGCAAATTACTTTGCTGCCTCTTTTTTCGGCTGATATGTAATCAACAATTTTTGTATAACTATTGCCACAACAACAGCAACAACAACAACAGTAAACGCTGCGTATGCTCGCATTTATTGATATCGACGCGGCAAAGTTGTTGTTGTTTTATGTTGCGTAATGTTAGGCTACATAATCGCGATTTTTAACAGACGCGTCAGCAGCTGCCTCCACTAAGCGACGCTCTTAACAGTTAACAGCGCAAGAGCGAATGTGCTTGCTCTCTCTTTTATTAACAGTCTCTTCATATGTTAACATTGCTGTTAATCGATGGGGGAGCAGTGCACCTTTGGTCAGCGCTGTTAAGTTGTCGCCCACGTGCTGTTACTTAACAGCACATGTTGCTAAGCTCATTTGCTAGCAACATTTCTGTTGTTGTTGCTTGGCAACATTTCGGTTGTTGTTGCTGGCAACAGAAATGTTAATGAAATGCTGATAATTTGTTTTCGAATGGAAGTTTCCACTTGCCAATTGTGTTTGTGGCAAATGCTAATTTGCGACGCGTGCCGCACTCTTAACAGCCGCTGTTAATGTTATGTTAAATAGTTAAACGTCAAGCGTCGACAGCAAAAACTAATTGTCGAATTTGCGCGCGTGTTAAACGTCTGCGTCTCTCTCTACCATTTTGTGGGTGGTGGGTGGTGGGTGGCAGGTGCTTTGGCTGCTGCTGCTGCTGTTGCTGATGAGGTAAACGTATATAATTGGCAAGCGATTGCTTTGGCAGCCGATCACCTCCAAAAGATAATGACGAGCGATGGCGACGATGATGGCGACGTTTAGTTGATGCAATTTTTGACATTTTCATTTACAGCAGATGACATTAAGTGTGACTTTCATGAGCGACACACAATTTACACAGTTTGTTGATACCCGACATACAGAATGGTGAAGGGTATAACGATAATAATTGGGAAATCAAAAATACAAAAAATTAAATTGTATCATACAAAATTATGAATTTTTAATCTAAATTGCATACTACAAAATTAGATATGAATTTGACTTTCTACATTTAATTACTGTATTTAAAAATTGCATAAAGAAGTTTAGAAGTGAATGTGCTTAAAAAAAAGGAAGATAACAATTTTGCCTTAAACAGATTAAATTAATGAGTGCTATAAATTAATGTTTTATATTTTTTAAAGCGAAAAGACAAAACTCATAAATAATACTTATTTTGTACTTGACAATTTTTTTTTTATAGATAATTCTTAATTATGGGGCAAAATTATAAATTGACAGTAATACATTTTTATTTATTTCTGTCTAGATGATAAAAATCATCCATGAGCAAAAATGAAGTTTTCAATAATTTATTAAATGATTTCCAATATATTATTTCACACAAATTTTAAAAATTCGTTATAGTATTGTTATATTTAATATATTAAAATGAGCATTACTTAAAAATTTTAATAGTTCTACATATTTATTTATTTTATTATATGTATTATAATGAGCAAAAAATAAAAATTTCAAAAATTCAAATTACAGTATAAAATTTACTGAGTAAAGAATATAACTTTAAAATAATCATTATTTGTTTCTATAAAAAATTAAAATTTCAGTACAAAATTACTGCAAACTTATTTTTTTTGTTTAATAAAAATTATAATCCAAGTTAGTTGTTATTGTAATAGAAAAATATTAAAAAAGTTAAATTCTTGAATATCATGAATTTTTAACTTTAACTTAGTTTGAAATTGCTTATTTTAATATTTGGGTTTGTGAGTTGATAACAAATTTTGTATAGAGGTGGATTTGAATGATGCCTTTGTGAGCAATGTTTCAAAATATTTTTTTTTACTCATGTTTCAATGAAAAAAACCTACGTATCTTTAAAATGCATCTATACGAATGTATGTATATGAATGCATAATACATGTTAGTAATATAATAATATAGAATAATAATAATAATAATAGTAATAATATATACTATATCATACATAATAATATGTATTTATATTGAGAATGTAAATATAGTACAACATATAATAATATATGTATATAATGATAATATCGAACATATCCAAATCTATTTATAATGATTGCGATCCCAGGTAGTGACAACTGACGAAATATAGATAATAAACAAAAATAAATATAGTATCTGCTTCAACTAGAAATGATTATTCGAGACACCTGTCTGTCTTTTTGAATATAAATAGCTCAATCTCAGAGATTATCACAGCTAACGATGTGAAGAATGTTTCCAAGTGATGCAGTTGTTATTTGATGTGATTTGGTTTATTCAGAGTCTTTACAACGATAAAACTCTGAATAAACAAAGTTTATAAAGTTTGGTGCAGTTCATTTGCATATTGTGTTGTGTAGAACTTAATAAATTCTAAGACCAAAGGAGTGTATTAATCTATCAATACTTAATGAAAGTGTTCCCAGATGAACACTAGTAGGTTTATTATTATTAATATTTTTATGCTTAGCGGGTATCTCAGAGTCAATCATTATTGTTGTTAGGAGTCGATGGCCTTAGTAGTCAGCACTTCCATCTTTTAGTTATTATTTTATTTTGTATAATCTTATTCTCAGATTCTAGCAATTTCCGCCTATACTTTTGACGTATGTAAATTAAAACGACTTTAACAACCAATTTAATGTTTGCTTTCGCTTTGATCTCTTTGCAGTGCCGAGCAACTTCAAGAGTCTCTGTCTACGCGCCGAAGTTCTGCTCAAACTCAGTCATTTCCAAAGCTCGCTGGCGGACATTGAGAATGCGCTGAAGACGCGCTGCACATCGCCCAAGGTGAGTTAGAAATACATATATGCTGAAATCCACAGTGAATACTCACTAAAGTGTACACTCTTTTGCAGGCACACTATCTGAAAGCTTTGGCGCTCAGCGGTCTAGGGAGATTGGAGGAGGCGTTGTTCAATGGCTTCCTCGCCATTTGCCTGGACAAGAACACAAATCTCAGCAACTCGGAAATATTTCAACATGATCTCGCCAAGGTGGAAACACTTTACTTTTTAATCTATGAATAAATTATAATTTCGTGTAACTTTTTGCAGATTCTGCAACGTCTTTTGGCACAAACGCCCAAAAGTCGTGGGGCGATCGAATCGCTGGCGCCATCTATGGGCCAGCAGCATCGCAGCTATGCAGCTGCCAAGGCGCCTTACGTGCTGCTCTGGGAACAGACGCGTCGTCGTAGGAAACAACCGCATCATCATCTGCATCGCAGTCTCCATCATCATCATCGTCATCATCATATGCATTTCGATGATGTGGAGGATGAGTTCGGTTTGGGCTGTGATCAGCACTATGACAACTACATCATGGCTGATGAGGAGGACGACGAGGAGGTGGATGAGGACTCCTCTCATCTCGATATGGATGGGGATTTCCTCTTTCCCAGTGCTCTCGACTACATCGATCAGCACAATGTCTACGAGCAGCTGCACAGCGCCAAACAATTCGAGTTGCAGGCGAGGCGCCACACCAACCGCAAACCTTGCCGCAGAAAATGGCCCACGTTGCAGGCATCGCAGTCGAGCCTCGATTCCGCCGCCTTCGAGAGTCGCCGTTGCAGTCGCCTGCTCAGCGGTGTTCTGGAACGCACACAGCACGAGCTGCAGCGCCTGAGAAGTGAGTTCACAGAGGGAAAAACAATTTTAAACGTAGATTTCATATTGGGCAACAAACGCTAAAGCAAGAATATATTTTTGATTAGGAAGACAAAGTTTCAACAGCCAATAAAAACATCTTAAACAAAGCGATCAGATCGCTTATAGCAATGAAATGTTGTTTGAAGAACATCTCTTTAAAATTATATTCAGAATAAAAGTTTATATTCAGTTTTCTTTAATACAAGATTGCATTAACTCAAAATGTATCCAAAAGATGCAAATTCTAATTTCTAATTCTTGAAAACATTAAAGATTATAATGCTAATTTGTTGAATTCAATATTTAAAATGTATTTGGAGAATACAAATTTATATTTCAATAAGCATTCAAAATTCAAGAATTCATGTAAGATTAGTAATTCAAATAATTTGTCTTTCTGAAAATGTACTTTTAGAAAATTTCGATTTCTTTTTTTTTTTAAGAACATATTCAAATTGTAGAAATCAGTTAAGCTGAATTTAGATATTGAGAACAGTAGATTATTGAAAGAAGTATTTTAAAATTTACAAATCATGTAAAAGTATAACATCATAATAATTTTCCCTAATTCAATATGGCAAATGTACTTAAAGAGATCAAAACTAGTTGAAGAAAAACTTCAAGTTTTAGAACTCATTTAAAGCATGAATATTGAGAATAGGACATTTTTGAAAGCAGTCTTTGAAATTTCTCAAAATTGTTGAAAATTCAATATTAAATTTATTTTACTAAATTCAAAATCAAAAATATGCTTTAAAATACGAATTGTCTTTAAATATAATTCGTTAAGAAATAGGAATTATCTTCCTTTGAAACAAAGACAATTGCTATTTCTAGAAGATATTAAAGTAGTTAGAATATACTGAAAAGCCCATTATAGGAAATTTTCTTTGATATACATTTCTAGTGTTATAGTATGAGAATATTTAGAAGAGATTCAAATTGTAGACAATTTAAATAATTATTGTTGATGGCTAAAATCGAATGCGTTTTATTAAAATGAAATGCAGAAGTTTCTTAGAGTTCAAACGAACGTGTTTGTTTTAAAATTATGAAACAAGATTTAAAATGTATTGAATATTCTATAAAATATGTATTTCAAGATTGCTTTAAGATTTTAGATTCCGAGTTAGACGTTATATTTGTCGTTGTCAATTATTGACTTTTGATATTGAAAAATCTGTGTTAAAAAGACATTGCTGAATTGTTTTAAAACTCAAGAGAAACAATGCTGTTATTCAAGTGTTCAATTATATAAGGAATATAACAATATATTTATTTTATTAGAGAATCCACTTTATTTAAACAGTGAGAAGTATTCTATTTCAAAAAGAATTTCAAGTACTAGAGCTCCTGAATTTTAGAATAAGATAGTGTAGGATTCAATCCTAATTTTGTACTGCTCCACCCGAAATCTTTGTTTAAAATAGCAGAAGATGCTAGAGATGAAGTGCATCCTTTCCCTTATTCAACTGATTTTTATTCTGTACAACTCTTTTACAATAAATACTAAATAATTCCCTCCTCTTTTGCAGAACTCGATGAATCGGGTCAGCATCAGGTGACAGCTGTGTCGGGTCAACTGATCGATGCCAGCGACTTTGACTGCGTGCTGTGCTGCAGGACGCTGTGGAAGCCGGTGGTGACGCCCTGTGGACACACCTACTGTCTGGTATGCTTGGATCGTTGCATGGATTACAACTCCTCGTGTCCATTGTGCATGTCGCCACTTGTGGAACTCAATGTCAACACCAACCAGAACAACAACAGCAACACGAATACCATCAACAACAACAACAACATGAGCAACAACAACCAGAACAACAACAACCAGAACACGCATAGCAATAGCAATCTGTATCAGGGCTCATCATCAGCATCCTCGCCAGTATCCTTTGCGCTGGCCAAGCGGCCAGTGACGATCACGAAATTCATAGAAGCCGCAATGAAACGATTCATTCCAGACCACTACGAGGCGCGCTTCCGTCAGGAGATCGATCTGGAGCCATCGGTGCCCGTGTTCATTTGCACCGCCGCCTTCCCCTCGGTGCCCTGTCCCCTCATCGTCTGTGATCCTCGCTATCGCTTGATGGTCCGTCGTGCCCTCGAATCGGGCGACAAAACCTTCGGCATCGTTCAGCCGAATGGCGGCAAATCGCGTTACTACGACATCGGCACAATTCTGGACATCAGGGATTGTGTTCTACTTGGCGATGGTTGCTCCATCCTCAGCACAATTGGTTGCAAGCGCTTTAAGATCTTGGCACGCGGTGAAAAGGATGGATATGAGACTGCCAAAGTGGAGTACATCTGCGATGAGCCCATCGAGCACGATCAAGTCAAGTCGCTGGCCACAATGCAAGCTCTGGTCTTAGCCAAAGCAACGGGTTGGTTCGACAGTCTCAGCTCGGCTCAGAAGCACGAGATACTCCAGAGCTATGGCAAGATGCCGCCGCTCGAGCACAGCTGGGAGTTGACCACAGATGGACCGGCTTGGGCCTGGTGGATCATCGCTTTGCTGCCGCTCTCACAGCAGCTGAAGGTGAGTGGAAGTTTAAGTACTGTATTATACCCGCTACCCATAGGGAATTATAAATTTGTAATGGCAGGAAATGTGTGTAATAGGATGAATGAGTCATCTTCGACCCCAGAGGTGGAAGCTAGTCGATAGACCCTTTCGGTATCTGTTCAAATTCACAAGCCAATAGGCTTTAAGCTATCAGTATCAGCAGTGGTCAGTAGTAGATCATCACTCAAAGTTATCTCAATAACCAACATCTGTCTGTCTGTCCGTCCATCCATATGAACACTTAGATCTCAGAGACTATAAGAGATAGAGATGTAATGTTGTTTGACAGCACTTCTTATATTTACACGCATATAAAGTTTAACTTTTGCCATGCCCACTTCCGGCCCTGAAAATCGAATAGAAAGCGTTGCTTAATCATAACTAAAGACTTTATGTTTCTTGAAAATTTTGTTGCGATCCGATAACAATTTTAGAAGTTAGCTGGTTATTTAGTAATGTTGCGGTATATAAATTTGGTATATTTTAAGTATTAGTGCAGTATAATACTTAAAATACTTTTGCTCTTATTCGAAATGCACCTTCGGTATATTTGAGTATTTTTGTGCTAATTTAGTTGTTATAAGAATAATGCCACACTGTTTTGCTCTTATTCAAAATATGGTTTAGTATTAATTTGGTATATTTAAAATATATATCTTCGGAGTATATTTAGTATTTTTGTAGTATATTAATTTGGTATATTGAAAATTTGCGTCCTATTGAAACTATGTTCTTGGTATATTTTAGTATTTTTGAGGTATATTAATTCGGTATATTTTAAGAATATATGTCTTTAGTATATTTGTGGTATACTAGATTGGTATATTTTAAGAATAATACCGCACTGTTTTGCATTTAATCAAAATATGCTTTCGGTATATTTCAGTATTTTTGCGATACATTACTGTTTTTCACTTACTTCAAATATGCCGTCGGTGTATTTTAGTATATCTGCAGTTTATTAATTTGGTATATTGAAAACATGCCTCTAATTCAAAATATGCCTTGGGTATGATTTAGTATGTCTGACGTATAATTAATTCGGTATAGTTAAAGAATAACACCGCACTGTTTTGAGTTTATTCAAAATATGTCTTTCGTATATTTTAGTATATTTGTACCGCAAATTATTAGATTGGTATATTTCAAGAAAAATACTGCAGTGTTTTGCTCTTATATAAAAATATATGCCAAAATATATGCCTTCGGTATATCTCAGTATTTTTTCGGTATATAAATTTGGTATATTTCATTAAATATGAGTAGCGGGTATCTCACATTCTTACTTTCTTACTTGTTTGCATCATTACTAACTGCATTTATTCCTCTTCCAGGTTGACATTCTGGCCACCACTTCACTGAGGAAGCGTCTGCGTGCGATCGAGAAGATGCTCGACTGGCTGCGTCAGCCACAGCATGTGCACCAACAGCATCATCAGCAGTTGCAGTCACCGCAGACGCAGTCACAGCAGACGCACGATCTCAGCCTGGACTGTGAGGAGCAAGAAGCAGTTGACGAGGATCAAGCGGCCAATGATGAATGTTGTCTCTATGCCGAGCCGCATACCGATGAGGAGTTGCTAGTCTAGTTTACTTCCTTCGCCTAAAACTCTTAGTTGAATGTCAAACATTTCTCTCAGATCAAGCAAAGTAAAGCAAAAAGTAAAGAAGTAATGTAAAAATTCTGTGTCTAAGCCATTTGTATTACACGTTACACGTTATCCTAGGGGCCAAAACGAAAGATATATAAACAAACAAATAAAAACAAAAAAGAAACTTAGCAGAACCAAATTATCAGTAGTTGAAAACTGTAAAACTGTAAACTTAGAACTGTAACTGTAACTCTAAAACTGTAAACTGTAAAACTGTAAACTATAAACTGTAAACTAAATGTGTGTAAAGTTGAAAAGTTGATCGATGTGTAGAGAGTTTTACAACAAATAGAAGATCTATATATATAGATATATGTATATGTACTGCATAATTCACATACAATCAAAAAACTGTCCCTAAATAGAAGAGAAGACCCCAAAGAAAGTTCTTGTTTAACATCAAAACTACAATCCACATTCCACAAAACATCAAAGAAAGAAAGAAAAGCAAAGAAAAGAAAAGAAAAGCCTCGTTATTTTCGCTCCAGCAAAAAAATAAAAACAAAATAAATAACAACAACAACAACTCATGGTTTCTACAACACAAATTTTAAATAATAACTATAAAAAGAAAACGAAAAAAAGGCAAACTCGAAACATTTTTACTTACACCTCAAGAGCAAGAGCAACAACAACAACAAACAAGAACTTGAACAAGAAAAAGAGCAGAAGTGAAAAGAGAAAAAAAGAAAAATTCACTGTGAAGAATTCTTCTTGAATTATTTTTTAGTATAAGCGGCTGGAACTATAAGACAATCTGCAACAAAACAACTTTTTTTATATATGTCGTACTCTGTAACTATAAATGAGAATTAAAAGCATCAAAGCTGAGTATATACTATACACATATATATATGTATACAGTAAATAATAATATAAAACCCGATCGAAAGAGAGAGAAATATTAGTTAGTAGTTAGTAACTTCATTTCTATACAACAAATTGATTCACTTAGAATTTGTTTAAGCCCCCTGCGAAATTTGTACTCTTTGTCTTCTTAATCAATAACCTTAAAAACTGTCTGTCTTTCTATGAATTAAGCTTCTATCTATGATAACGATAATAATCAAGTCAAGTTATATATGCTCACCTATATACCCCCTATAATGCCAATACGATAAAAATGAGAAAACAACAAAACAAAAAACGATAACCGGCTAAAGCTAATGCTCTTTTTCTGTATTTTTCTTCTGTACGATTTAAACTGTATCTAAAGTCCGCATTCCTTTAAAACACACACACACACTGACACACACACACACACAAGGTACACAGAGAAAAAACTTGATTAAACGTAATTTAATTAATTTAATAATTAGCCTTAAGCCTCATTCATCATCATCAATGTTTTTTGCAATGTTTCGTTAAGCAAATCAATTTTAAAAACAACAATTTGCTTAGCCAACTTTTAGCTCTAAGCTTTCATCATATATACCCTAACTTTGGAGCTCGCACACACACACCGACTCTTCGTATACCCTGTAAAATTACGATTACGATTATTGTGTCAACTTTTGTATATAATCAGCTAGAACTCTGTTTGAAGCTTAAGCCTTAAAACTCACACACACACACATTTTTTCTAATACGATCACGAATTTAATTTAGTGCAAGCAGCTAAAAACACATACAAACACCGAACACACACATACTCTGCACTTAGCTATGTAATTTTATACAAAAAAAAAGAAGATAAACAATTATTTCGCAACTAAGTTTGAATATTCGACATAATTTGTAAACGTTTTTTGTGTGTCTAATTTATACCGAAAACAACTAAAAAAAAAAAAACAAAAAAAGAAAAATAAATGAATATATGATATATGAAAACAACAACTTGAAAGATAAACGATATCTTAACTACAACAATTTTCTTACCATTTTTTTTTCTTGGTCTGCAAAATTTTCTTTTGTCTGTCGATATTTTTTTGCACACAGCCTTCGATTTTGCACTTTGGGTTCAACGTATTCGGAAAATTCTAAACTTCTGATGCCCATAAATATTTAACACTTGCTACGCGAGAGGCCCAGATATCGGGGCTGGGTTATTGCGCTATATACAATCTCAATATATCCTGTGTGTTGCATAAAATGCATAAAACTTCAAAACAAAAACGCACAAATAGAAAAATCGTCAATTCGAATGCACTATGCAAATTCTCTTCGGATGTATTACGTAAGCATATTCTACATACGATATTTCCACAGCATTTGGACGAAAAAAAAAAAACAAAAAATAAAAAAAAACGGGAGTTGTGCAATTCGATTTTGGATTTTGAATCGATTATTTGATATGCTTCTTGGATCAGTTCACACTTCAGATGAGTTGAAGGCAGTTCCTTGAGTTCTTTCTTTCGCCTCCGATCCAGCTGAACTTCGTTGTCGTCTGAACTCTCTGTGCATATGAAATATTCATAGCGCAAATTTGCGTACGAAAAAGTATACAAAATATAACAAGAACGCTACAGTCGGGTGTGCTCGACTATGGGATACCAATTTTGAATAAAAGGTGTATTATTCTTAAAATATACCAAAATAATATACAAAAATACTATAAAAATACCGTATGGTATATTTGGTATATTGCATTGGTACAAAATATACCATAAAGTTAAAAATATACTAGATTGTCTGCCAAAGCAACTAGGACTCTTATAGTCTCTGAGATCTAGGTGTTCATATGGACACACGGACAGGGCTATCTCGTCTCAATTGTTGAAGCTGATCAAGAATATATATAATTTATAGGGTCGGAGATGCCTCTCTCTGCCTGTTACATACCTTTCCTGTTGGTTCGAAGTTATAATACCCTCCAACTCTATGAGTAGAGGGTATAAAAAGATTTTGTTTGGGAATTGAACGAATTGAAAATGCTCTCAATAGGTAAGGAAGAACAAAAAAAAATTGGAAATCGTCCGCTAATTTGAACTTGTTTTTTTCAGATGCACTCTATAAGAAAGAAAAGAAAAACAAAATTTGTAAATTACTTTTTTAATTCATTGTACTATGCTGGAGTTTATTGTAAATATTAAAATTCAAAACATAAAAAAAATGATTTAGAACTGTGCATTGAACGAATGGAAAATGTCCATTATATGGAATTGTGTTGACAACAGAAGAATTCCACTTGTTCTCTTAATTTTTTGCAGTGTCCTATGATTTATTTATAAAAAAAAGCATATTGCTTATTAAAGATAATCTAAAAGGATCTCCATAAAGTACAAAATCTACCAGATTGTCAACTAAAGCAACTAAAACCGTAATAAGTAGGCGTTTTCCCCATACAAAAGTATATCTTAAATAACTTCTACAGTTTTTATCTGATCGCAATATAAATACTGTAGTTATAATTGTAAGCACCAATATTCTAAACTCTTCAATATTACCCTTTTTTAATTTTGTCGATTTGCAGGGGCGGAAGTGGGCGTTGCAAACAAAATTTGAAACAATCTTGATCTGCGAACAAAAATGATAAGTGCTGTCCACAAAAAATTATATCTCTATGTTTTAAAGTCGCTGAGATGTAGGTGTTCACAGACGGACGTACGAACAGACAGACAAATGAATATGGGTCAGCTGATCAAGAATACATAAAATTCTTGAAGGCACAAAGTTAAAACTCGCACCCCATAGACACGGGAATAAAAATTTTGATTTAGGAATTGATCGAATAGGAGAAAAAATAAACTTACCAAAAAAAATTTATTAAGTAGAAAATGTTAGTCAATTTTAACATTATAGAAAAACAAGTTTAAAATTTTGTTTTAGTTATTTTTATTATGCTGTTCATTTTAAATAATACAATTTTCCAATATTTTTTAAACAGATTTCGTTTGTTATTTAAACGAGTTTCATAAGAAAGCAAAATAAAACATGAATTCAATATAGTGAATTTTCAAAAGCTTTTTTAATGCCTCTTTTAATATGCTGCAGTTTGCTTTAAAAATATTAAAATTCTGCAGCTTTGTAATTACAGCTCAGCTCTGCTCAGTTTAGATGGAAGAAGGGTATAATTAGTCGGCACTAAGAATGCTGTTGCCTTAACCTACGCAAAGCGAGACAGCAAAACCTTGCAGACCTTGAACCACACTGCAACAAAGTATCGCACAAATCAGCAATAAAGAAAATAAGAGACACTGAAAGTGGGAGTGAGAAAAGGAAACAGAAATTGAAAAAGAAACTGGAACTGAGACTGAAACCGAAGACGCATCGTGTGCAACTATGTTGAGCATGCGCCGTGGAGATCGTCTTGAAGGGTGCAAAAAGTGATCGACAAAAAAATAAAAGGAAAAAAAGCTGCAATTGCATGCCAGAAATTGTCAACACAATCAAACAAGACCCTGGAGAAATCTAATTGCTGATAAGCGACAGAAACAGTTGAAAAAAAAAAACTAAAGCGGGGAGATAAAGTTGAAAACGTCATGTGCAAAGCGACTCAAGCGCAGCAGCGCTGTCGACGTCGCTGCTGGCGTCGCTGCTCAACTCGATCGTGTCAGCGAAATTGAGTGAATTGGCTTTTGTGTGTGTCTCTTGGCTTCCATATTAAATAATAGCCGGTCGTTGGCTGGCGAGTCTGGCAAATGTCAGGTAACGTTGAGAACGCTCGCATATATCGCGTATACGCCCCGTGTAGAGCTACCGGCTAAGCGAAGCGAATGCCAAAGCAAAACAGTAAAATAATCGTGTCTGAGTGTGAGTGATGAGAATAAAAAAAAAACGAAAGAAATATATATTTCGTTGCACTCGCATTTCGTTGTATTTCACTTGCATTTCGTTGCATTTCGCTCGCTCGCTCGTTTGTTCCTCGTTCGCTTGCTTGCTGGCTCGACGTTTATCCACAGCGAACGGCAGCGTCGGCAGCTTAGAACATTTTGCTGCTGCCGCTTTTTTGGGGCCTTTTCTTTCAGTTTTATTTTGACACGCGCAGCGACAACGAGCGCGTTCCCAAGTTTTCTCAGTTTTCCCCAGTTTTCCCCCTCGAGACGTAAATCAAACATCGAGTTTTCTGTGTTGTCTTCGCTCTCGTCTCAACTCGTAACGGATTTAAAGCTGTAATTCGATCATCAATTAAACGCTTGTCTTCCTGCCCCAAAAAAAAAAATATTTGCTGATACTCAGCAAAAGAAAAAGTTAAAAAGAAATCAACAAAATGCATTTGTGAAAAGTAAATTGAAAGTTTATTTCTTTTTTGTGTTCTGTGTGTGTTTTTTAAGAGCTGCACAAATAATAATTACTTATTGTTATAAATTACAACAACAACTAATACAAATGTGCGCACGCGTATGCGAAAAAAAATCGAAGTAAACAAATATGGAAAAAGTGCCAGAGTTAACAATAAATTGCAAATATTATGTAATTTTGTTGAAAAGAATTCAAGTGCTAAGCAAAAAAAGTGTTTAATGTTTAAAATGTGGTAACCTGAGAGCCACACAAATTCAATTAGTTCAATAAACCAAAAAATGAACGAAAAAATGATAATGAAAAATATGATTTAAAGCGTGTATTAGATGAGAACGTGTGGAAAAGTGAGCGAAGTGAAAACTAATCAAAAGTGCATTCAACCAAAAATTATCTACGTATGCAGTGTGAAAAGGAGAGGGCACTAAACTTGAGCTCAAAAGGTGTCGCAGCAAAAAAAAACAACACAAAAAAATAGGAACTGACAAAACTTACGATTATTGCCTTCTTTTTAGTTGTATTTCTTAATTTTTTGCAAATGTTCTAAGCAGTTGTCCATTTCTGCAGTTATATGTATTTAAATTTATATATTTTTTGTTCTTTTAATAGTTTTTTTCATATATATTAAAGTTTATTAGTTTCTTTCATATATATTTCCTGTTGCTTTGATAATTTCCCTTAAAGGGAAAATCCTGCGCTTAAAATTCGGCTCAAGGTTCAAATCTTTGCTTTTGGGGTGTTTGGGTATATTTTTTTTTTGGGGTTTTGGTTTGTGTCTGAGCAGCGTCTTTTTGAAACGTCATCGTCAGCGTTTGAGCGTCAGTCGACTCGATTGCTTCTCTGTCTGTGTGTGAGTGTCTTGCCTGTGTCTGTGTGCTGCCCGTGTGTGTCTTTGTGTGAGTGCGCGTGTGCATTCTACATTAGTGTGTCAAGCTTGTTGGCTCTAAATGCTGAATGCTGAGTGTGTGGTGCAGTGAGGTGTGCAGTGTGTGTGTGTGTAAGTGTGTGTTGTCTGCTGTGTAGTGTGTGTGTGTGTGTTTGTGATCATGCGCCAGCCAGCGAGCGCGAAACTGTTTCAATTGACAACTCGTAAACTATAAACAAATATGTTAAAAAAAAGAGAGGCATCTCAATACCTTTTCAATTAATTATAGAACGTGACACAATAAAATGCAATAAAAACAAAAAAAAGCTCTTTCAATAGTTATTAACCAGACATACAAATTCCCTTTGTGTCTGGAAAAAGGGAAAAGTAATAAACTGAGATAAGCGAATGCAATTGCCAACAGCTGATTTGGTTTCACGCCTATCAAAAAACACAAAAAAAAGGGAATATGGGGATCATTGTATCACGATAAGAACTAACATATTTACCCAATGGATTGTCTTAACAATCAATTATTGTAATGGTTAATTACTTGAGCAACGACTCTAGAGCGTGAACAGAGCATCGAAACTAAAATTAGTAAATGGCAAAAGTAATTAAGGAAATTAATGAGCAAAGCTGCAGTTGCAGTTGCAGTTGCAGCTGCACATCCGCTTTGTACTCGACTCGACCCATTGAAAGTTAATCTAATGATCAGATGAGCACACTAAACTTGAAGTGCTGCCGATCGACTATTTATGGGAACAGCCAAAACACTTATGAGAATAGTTTTAAGTTGAGCTCAGAGGTAGAGGATATTAGTTTTAAGTGGGGTCAGCAATTAAAGCCAAAACTGTAGAACAAGTTAATGCATACTATATAGTAGATAATAAGTAGACAAAAGTGCACATTAGGCCTAACTAGCGGTAAATAATAAATACACAAGTGAGCGCGGAGAATGGAGAATTGAAGAATTGTGTGTGTGTTTGGGGAAGAGCGTGCAAAAAGGGAAAATAAATCAATGAGTAGCAGACAATCGGCAAAAGATAAAAATAAGACGAAAACCCACATACACACACACACACACACAACAAAATAGACTAAACAGAATAATAGTGAAAAATTTAATTAAGTCAAGTTTAAAACAACAACAAGCACAAACACAAACACAAAGACTCACCATTAGATGGATGGGACGAGAGTGGGAGAGAGAAAGGTAGCGTGGGTACAGTGCCAAGTGAGTCAATAGCGATGCACTGCGAGTGCGAGTGCAACAAAAAATATTACAGGCATCGCGTAAAGCTTTGTCAAATGCGGAACGGAACGCAAATGCAAACGAAAAAAAAAAAACAGTAAGAGGGAGAGATAGAGACAGGGGTTGAGTACATATGAGCGTGTGTGTGAGTGCGAGTGTGTTTGGTATTATCAAATACAACAACACATTGCACTCGAGTCACACTCACACACAGAGACAACTGCGCTATGCTGTAATCGCAATGCAATTAGCGTAGCAAGCAAAAGCTCAAGTTCACTGACAAAGAAATCAAACACTGACACCAACACACACACACCAACACACACTCACACCAACACAGCTCTAGCTATGCGATAATTTGCGCATTGAGCGAAGCTTTAGAAATGCAATCAAATGACGTTAGTTGTTGTACACGGCAAAGCGAGCGATGGACAGAGTGCAAACACTAGAGAGCGCCAGTGCGACTGCGAGGGCAATAGTTAGAGCGAGGGCAGCTGAGAGAGCAAAGCATTAGAGAGAGCTTTGGCTCTCTCTCTTGGTTGTCATGAGTAGGTCAGTCAACGATCTTCGTGAAGCAAACCTGCTGCTGTCGCCTTGTCTCGTCTCTCTGCCTGCTGCAGTTGGCAACCGGCTTTTCGAGCTTTTGCTTCCGCATTGCACTCAACTATTTATTATCAATGCCAATCGAGCATTGACAAAATGTTGTCTCTGCATTGCACTGCACCGAATGGAGAGTTGTGGGAGGAGTGAAGAGCTTTATAGAAGGCGAAACATATTTGCAACTATTGTTTGTTTACATGCGGCCGCATTTGGCATAATTTATTGTACACACTAGTTATTTAATGGGAGCGAATGATAAAGATTTTGAAGGCTTCCGAGAATGATAAAACATAAAAGAAAATAAGCTTTTTATGTAGATCTATTCAGAACTAAACTATTAACGTCTATAAGAAATGATAAGAGTGATGAAGATGATATTTATGGCATAAGAAAATAATTCCGAATATTTTAACTCCAATAGGTTTCAATTATTAGAGAAATTTATGAAATATTATTTTCTTTCTTCTTTTTATAATATGATAATAATTTACGCCATAAAAATTATGATGCAATATTATTCTAAACTTACTCATAAACTGGTCGCATAATAATCATAATATATTTTGCTTGGCTTGATATTTTAGTCTATGTGAAGTTTGAAAGAACTCTTCTGATTCATAAGCAAAAAGATCGGAAAAAACGATGACTCTGATATATAAGAATTTTACGGAAAAAATCTATATATTTTCAAAAATCATATAAAAGCTTAGACACCCCGAATTTTAAGTATAATTTTGAAAGTTTTAACTTTAAATTGCTAGGTTAAAACTATATTATATATGCATAAATATCATATATTGGAAGAACTCTTCCCATTTATTAACAAAAAAGATCGGAGAAAACCACTGTAAAAGTAGAACAGAGCATTAAAATATTTTTTCACATGAAAGATAGATATTTTAAAAATCCTTTTTCAAAAAGATTCAACAACAAGATTAAAACGATATTGAAATTAGAGTATATATAAATAATAAATAATTGTATTCATAAAATCAATGAATGTGAATAATTTATAACAAATATCGTTAGTATTTTAATTAAAACTATTTTGTGGAGTAAATGTAAAAAGAAAATATTTCAAAAATCTAAAATTTCCGTTTTTAACAAGTATTTGTTTTATATTCATATTTTTCAAAATTTTATTTACAATTTTCTTCGGTAAATATAAAATTAAATTCCTTTTCACTAAGATCAAAAAGATCGGGCTCCCAAAATTTTAAGTAGAACTTTAAGAGTATAGTATATAAAACTATATTTATATATATGAAATCAATGAGACTAAATAATTTAACACAAATGTCATTGGAATTTTAAATATAACTAAGTAATTTAGAAGTGTATATTCATTATTAATAAGAAGAAGTAGAAAGAAAAAGAAGAAAGAAGAAAATATATGTATGCATTGAAATATAAAAAAGTTTATTTCAATATTAACATATTTTTAAAATTTTAATAATTCTTTTCTTCATAAAATATGAAAGTAAATTCTTAAAAAGACATGTCGATATCTTTAGCAACAAAGTAGTGATAAAATTGATTAAATTCCTTAGAAAAATATTGATATCTAATGATGAAATATGTGGATAATTTAGCCTACTAAGTAAGACCAGATTGAATTAATTTGAAATTTAATCAACACCTTGGGGAATAACTTAGTCTAGTTTTTACAGCGTGTTCACTTGTTTTATTGCATCTTAATTAAGTGAGATGTCGTTAAATTTTCCAGATAGACCTGATATCTGATCTTAAGTCTCCCGCGTCGCACAAAGTTCAATAGTCTGACAATTGGCAATTGGCAATTTGCAGCAAACAAAACCACAATAATTACAACACGAGCTATTTAACCAGTCGCAATTATCAGCAGCTACTTTTCTCAACCGCAAACCTAAAGCTAACTCTAACTACAACAACGAGAATGTCAAGTGTAGAACAGCAAAAGCAACAGATACTTACGGTTAACCAGCAAACACTTGGCACGAGTTTAAAATACATATCTGTGTAGGTGGAAAGGACAACAGGATGCAGGATGCAGGATGTAGTCGGCATTTTTGGCTTTGATGTGTATTTAAAATGTTGTCTAGCTTTTTAACCCATTCTCCTTTGAATACATGTGGGAAATTATGATTCGTTAAATGCTTCACTTGACCGTTTTGTATGAAATGTTAAACGGATTAATTAAACAGCTTTGCAATGCGTGCAATGTGTAAGCTGCTTTGCGAATGCCATATTTAAGCTGCATACACTGAAAGAAATAAACGTGCTTATATCAAGAATAAAATCAAGAATATAATCTGCAATCAAAATTGTCAAAATTGAACCAAGAAGGTTTATTCTTAAATCAAGACCAAAAATATGCATTATAATCTTGTTTTAAGAATGAAAAAATCTTAAAGTTGAGTTAGAAAGACATCATTTTAAATCAAACAATGTAGATTGTTTAAAATAATAAGAAATTACGTATATTTTTATACACATTAATGTATGTTGTCCAACTTTTTTTTAAAAACAATGGTCTGCGATATCACCAAATACTAGGTTCTAATTTTAAAGGAAGCGAAATCAAATATTTTAAGAATTAAGAAGAAATATCTTTGTTTTTTTAAGATCGAAAAGTTCTTAAATTAAGATTTGCATTCTACTTTTCAATCTAGAATAGGATAGCAATAAATTGATTTTTATCTTAAAATGAAAATTTCAAATAAAAATCTTATTTCAAAGGTGTTCTTTTGGAGTTCGAAAAAATTTTAAATCAATATTTTTTCTTTTTTTAGATCGAAAATCAAGATTTGAAATCTTTTTTTCAATCTAGAATAAAACATTCTTGAAGAATTAAATCCAAATTTAGAATAAGAATCTTGATTTAAGATTAATTCAACCTCTAAATCATATTTCAAAATTGTTTTTATTAAGATCGATAAAATCGTTAATCAATATGTTTTTCCTTTATTTTCTTATTTTTTTTTAAATCGAAAAGTTTTTATATCATGATGTGCAATCTTACTTTCAATCTAGAATTAAACATTATTGATTCAAGATTTTAGTCTTAAAATAAGATGTTTAAATCTTAAAATGCAAATTTCACATAAAAATCTTGATTTGAGAGTATTTCAACGTAAGAATCTCATTTTAAGATTGTTCATTTTTAAGATTGAAAAAAATGTTAAATGAAGATTGTTTTAATATAGATTTGTTTCTCTCTGTGTATTTAAATCTTGTGACTTCTGGGCTTTAATTAAAGTTCAACGAGCACATTTTACACCTTTGCGAGAGTGTGTTGATTGTTTTAGCGACAAGTTTGTGGCGCGCATTTGGCAGGCTTTTCTTTTGGCGAAAGTTTGTTGCCTGGAAAAGACGTTGAGAGAAGGACGAGGAGAGAAGCCCTGCATTTGGCAATTAAGCAAGCGATTGTTGTCAATATGGAAATTGCATGCGTATGGTTTTTGCCTTGCAGAGTTATTAAAGGAAAAACACTCGACAAACAAAACTGAAACTGTAACTGAAACTGTGACTGTAACTGCTCATAAAAGTGTGGCACGCTGGCATTATGCAATATGAGTGAGTTGATGAGTGGAGAGTGTGTGAAAGGTGTGTATTTGTGTGGGAGAGTGTGTGTGAATGTGTGTGAGAATGTGTGAGAGTGTGTGAAAGGTGTGTATGTGTGTGTGTGCGGGTTTGTCGGTTGTCTGCGTGTGTTTGTTAATGCTATAAATAGGCAGACAAACGCAGCCAGGCAATTGGTTAGCAGCTGCTCAACACAAACGTAGTTACACACATACACAGATACACTCTCACTCTCACACCCTCACACATACTCTCCCACTCACACCTTCTCCCACCCTCAGTAGAGTCAGCAACACGCTGTTGAGAGACTGAGCCTGAGGTTGTTATGGCATTCGCTGTCGCATTTAGTAACATCGGCCAAATAACGTAGCATACTTTTTAGGGGTTGCAAAAGTGCAGCAGCTCGACTCTGACTCTGACTATGACTTGCAACGATTGGCGCTCGCTGCCAGCACATTCGCCACTGGGTGCTCGCCCCCAACAAAAAAAATAACTGTGTGGCACATGCGCAGGCGCAGCTCAATGGCAACGATTACATAACTGCAACAGCAGAAGCGAAGCAAAGGATGCCACAAAGTATCTTTCTATATGCGTGTATTTGTGTTGCGTGTCGTTTGGCAAATGGTTTTGGGCGACAAGGCGACGCAGAAACTCAACTGCACTTGTTGCTGACGGTACGCGAAGCGCACGAAAATGAAACGCGAATAAATCTGCAAAAAAATTCCACAAAAAGTGATATAAAAATATATTGAAATTTCAAAAATAGTTCAATTTTATTTTTTTCTAATGCAGCCAGTGTTTAAGATAAACAAAAGAAATACAAAATGTGGCACATGTTGCAGCATATTTCCATAAGCTGTTGTGTGAATGTGACCTAAAAGTGCAACAAACGCTTCAAATGCAATTACAAATTATGTAATTAATCAATCTACTAAGAAACTAAGGAAAGTAATAAACTAAATACAAAATAAAACTACACAAATTTGTCGTGGAAATCTTTCGAAAAGGAAAATCAACTTGGAAGTGGACGTGGAAGTGGATTATCTAATAAATACGAAGATGGACGACGAGAGCGATGACAAGGATGATACGAAAAGGTGAGCTGACTTAAAGCAACTACACACACACACAAATACACACACACACACTCAAACACACACACACATTAAAGAAAGACATGCATTTGACAGTTATGATTAGAAATGTGGTAGAAGAGATGTCGATACATTTTTTGTTGTGGCCAATGACAATTCCATAAACCGAGACGTAAAACAATTTTAGGAAAAATTCGCGAAGAAATTCGAAAGAAGAAGCAGCTGAGTTAACTGCTGGAGTTCGCATATTTTGCTGCACGCTTCGGTAAAGCAGAAAAGAAAAAAGAAAAAGAAAAGAAAACAGAAGTAACAGACACCGAGCTTGAGCTTGAGCTTCAGCTGCAGCATAACAATCAACAGGCAGAGGAGCAAAGCAAAGCAATCAAAAAAAAGTCGCATGAAATCCAATTCAGTTCTTTAATTAGTTGTAATTCGAGTGTGATTTGATTTTTGGCCACTGACCAACCAACAAAAAACCAAACAAGCGACACACGAAAATCTTCTCTCAACACACACACGTTGAGTACTCGTCCAACCACTTAATAATCATTATTATTCTCCACTCTCGTTCTCATTCTCATTCTCATTCCCATTCTCGTTATGTTATTTTTTGCCCTCTTTCGCTATTGCATAATATTTTGGCATTCGGCGATCGGGTTGCAATAAAAATATCAAATTAGTAACACAATCGCTTGGAAAACAACTCAACACGAACAAAAAAAAGTAGAAAAGAAATTTTAATATTATTTGTTGCTTAGTTGATTGTGAAACCCATCAAAGCTAATTCTTTAATATGAGTGCAATTTATTAATATCATTTATAGGGAATTTTAATAATACTTTCTGCCTGGTTAAGAATTGAATAAACAAAGCTAATATTTATAAATTTTTGTGAATAGAAAAAAGGAAAATTTTAATCATATTTGCTGCTTAGCGAAGCCTTCTACAAAAAAAAGAGTGAACATTTAGAATTCTTGAAATCTTTTTTAAGGAGATAAAAGCAAATTTTAACAATATTTGCTGCATAGTTGAGTATTAAAACAATCAGAGCTAATTTTTTTATATGAGTATAATTTATTATTATCATTCCTAATCAATTTCAATAAAATTTG
Source organism: Drosophila sulfurigaster albostrigata (assembly GCF_023558435.1). NCBI lineage: Eukaryota > Metazoa > Arthropoda > Insecta > Diptera > Drosophilidae > Drosophila > Drosophila sulfurigaster. Next base: position 47,362,686 of record NC_084883.1, read on the forward strand.
TTGCTTAGTTTAGTGTTGAACTTAATTTATTTGATTTAATTTGATTTTTAAACAATTTTAATAATACTTAAGAATTGAATTAACAAAGAAAATATTTATAAATGTTTGTGAATAGAAACAAGCAAAATTTTAATAATATATGCTGCTTAGTTTAGTATTGAACTTAATTTAGTTGATTTTATTTTAGGTGTAGGGAATTTTAATATTATTTACTGTATATTTAAGAATTTAATAAACAAGGCTAATATTTTTAAATGTTTGCGGATAGAAACACAAAAGAAAATTTTTGTAACAGTTGCTACTTAGCCAAGACTTCAAAAAGAAAAAGAGGATGAAAATTTAGAATTCTTGGAATCTATTTTAAATAAATAAACTCAAAATTTAACAATATTTGCTGCATAGTTGAGTATTAAAGCAATCAAAGACAATACTTTTATATGTGTATAATTTATTATTCATAATATATTTTAATAATAATTATTGCATAGATAAGACTCGAAAGACGGCAAATATATTTATATCTGGATAAGTTACTATTTTTTATTGGGAAAGGATCAAAAAGAGAAAGGAAACTTAATTACTATATTTTTTAGATTGGCTGAGAATCGAAAAAAATAAAAAAATAAAATCTAATCTTATATTCTAACATTTTTATGCCTTGAAATTTTAGTAATATTAAGTTTTTAATTGGCTAACACTTTATTAATCAAAATTAATATATTTAAAAGTTTCTTATTATAATGGAGCGAGTATTCATGGAGAAATCAGATGAGAATAACTATATCACGTTACAATTAAAAGGATTTAAAGAAACAAAAAGTAGCTGGGGAATCAGGATTTTCAGAACATAAAGGGAGTAAGAAATAGTTGAATATTTGACTATTGTTTAAATGTTACCAGCATAAATAGAAGAAAGTTTTGACTACAGACGTGAATATGGATCTCTATTAATAATGATTAAATCACACAAATTCATTAATTTCTTAATGCGAAACTTAGTTTTTATTATTGCTTTACAAATTTAAATATATGTTAGTTCCAAATTCCAGTTTATTTCTGTAATGTCTTTATATATTAGACATATTAGCTTAATGATTCATAGAAGAAATAATGATTCAATACTACAAATGAATTCAGATATTGATACTAAGCTGAGCTTCTACTCTTGCAATTAACTATAATTATATAAGTTTAAATTCAATGCTAGTTAGTTTGTTGGATTTTAAAAAAGTGATACTGCATTTCTATATTCTAGTTGTTAAAATAAAAAATATCTTCCACAATTTTAAAGCTTTCCAATAATTTTACAAAATCTTATAATATTTTTGTTTGAAAGTTAAATTATCTAACTGTGCAAACTCATTATAGAGTAATAAGTAGAGTCTATATAATTTAGAAATTATTAAAACAATTTTATATGGTAAAGTCCGGCTGCAGCGTTGGTTGGTGATTTTGTATATATTGTAGTATATTTAAAATGCAGTAGTATGAAGTTATACTACACATATGCATACATTACATTTAACAGATATACCTTTTTACTTGTTATCTAAATAAAATGTTTATGAAGATTTCAAAATCACTGTCGACCGACAGCTAAATAAATTTTAAATTCTTTGTTTGTAACTTACCTGTGATGCTCCTTCTCCCTCTCCATTTCCCTCACATATTGTTTTGCCCTGTCGGCGAGTCGATTCATTTTCTTGACATACAGTTGTCAAATGCATAACTCCAGGCCCAAAAATGTTTGTCCTAGCGCAACAAATGCAAAGCGACAACAAGAGAAGAGAAATCTGTTTGCCTCCCTTCCTCCCCACACACACACACACACAGTTAAATACACATATCAGTGTATCAGTGTATCAGTGTAAAGTGTGTGGAAAGGGAAAGGGAAGGAAGGATAAGGAGAAGGGGTTGCTGGGGTAGCATATGGGCGGATTTGTCTAATAAACGCCAGACAAAAGCATCAATCGCAGCACACACGTGGGTCATCGATACACAGAAAGAAAAAAACGTGCTGAAATCAACAATAATAAACTTACCCCTTTTTTATATATCAACTACAAGATTAGGATTTGAATCAAGGATCATCTCCACTTATTGAGCTAACAGAAACAACAACAGAAATATAGATTATAATTTTGAATGAAGGGAATTCCAACATTTTAAGAAACAAGAAAAATAAACCTCGAAAAGTTTTGCAATATACTTTTCAATTGAGAATAAAACATTCCTGAATCAAGATTTTAATCAATAAATGATTTTAATCATTGGATGTTTTTTAATCTTACAATGCAAACTTCGCATACAAATCTTGGTTTAAGATTGTCTTAACCTAAAAATCTATTTCAAGATTGTTTTCTTTTTAAGAAAGAAAAAATCTTAAATCACGATTTTTTTTAATCTAGACTTTTTCTCTCTGTGTAGGTGAGCAGCTGTTTTGGGGTGGTTAAAAAGTCCTTCATTCATTCATTTGTATTGAGCTAATTTAACAATTTTTTACATATAATGAATACTTTTTTTACTTTGCCAAAGTTTTATCAGCGTTTTTTTGGTAATTCGCAGTCTTCTTTGCAGAAAATCACGCAACTTGAGCGAAAAAAAAGCGACGGGATCAATTCAATTCGCTGGTCAATGATCTGAGTGCGTTGATCTCCACATCCAATCGCAAGATGGACAAGTCGACGGTCCTCAAGTCAACCATAGCATTCTTGAAGAATCACAATGGTAAAGAGAAGTTATATTTCTTTAAAGTTTTCCCATATTAAAGTTGAAATACACTTTTGCAGAGGCAACGGATCGTTCAAAGGTGTTTGAGATACAACAAGACTGGAAGCCAACATATCTGACGAATGATGAGTTTACGCATTTAATGCTGGAGTCATTGGATGGTTTTATGATTGTGTTCAGCAGCTTGGGCTCCATATTCTATGCATCCGAAAGTATTACCTCGCAGCTGGGCTACTTGCCGGTAGGTGGCGCTACTTATCAACTTTGTAGTATGAAAACATTTATTTACTTTTCTTTACAGCATGAACTCTACAACATGAGCATTTACGATCTGGCTTATGAAATGGATCACGAGGCGCTGCTCAACATCTTTCTCAATCCCACGCCGGTGATTGAACCCCGTCAAACGGACATCAATGCCAGCAATCAAATCACATTCTACACCCATCTGAAGCGAGGAGGGATTGAGAAAGTCGATGCCAATGCGTATGAGTTGGTCAAGTTTGTGGGCTACTTTCGCAACGATGCGAATACGAACGCCGGATCGAGTTCGGATAGTCAGAGCAGCTCGAGTCAAACTCTTCCGCGCATCTTTCAGAACAATCCCAGCGTCGAGGTGGACAAGAAGCTGGTGTTTGTGGGCACGGGACGAATACAGACGCCGCAGTTGATACGCGAGATGAGCATCATCGATCCAACGAGCAATGAGTTCACCTCGAAGCACAGCATGGAATGGAAGTTTCTCTTTCTCGATCATCGAGCTCCTCCGATTATCGGTTATATGCCCTTTGAGGTGCTTGGGACTTCGGGTTATGATTACTATCACTTCGATGACCTTGACAGCATTGTCGCCTGCCACGAGGAATGTATGTAAGCCGCAGTTTAAACCCAACAAACTTTTCCTTAAACTCTTTATTTTCTTTTTACAGTGCGTCAGACGGGGGAAGGAAAGTCTTGTTACTATCGATTTCTAACCAAAGGTCAGCAATGGATCTGGCTGCAAACGGATTACTATGTGAGCTATCATCAGTATAATTCAAAGCCCGATTATGTTGTGTGTACGCATAAGGTTGTCAGCTATGCGGAGGTGATCAAGCAACATCACAAGGAGAAGGAACGCGAGAAGACGCATTCGATTAAAGGACACACTTCGAATTCGAATAGCAGCAAATGCGCCTCGGCTACAACAACGTTGCGTGACTTTGAGTTGACCAATCAGACTTTGGATAGTCCGCTCTTAGGGAATTCGCTGGCCAATCTGAGCAACGAAGGCGCCACAGCAACTGTTGCTGCTGCTGCTAGTTCACCTCCCATCGACTCTTCTCCCATGTGGTCAACGGCAGCGGCGCCTGCCTCGAGTTCGTGCCTCATCAATCCGCTGAAGACTTCGCGACCCGCCTCGAGTTATGGCAACATTAGTTCGACGGGCATTTCACCGAAAGCCAAGCGCAAATGTTACTTCTACAACAATCGGGGGAATGAATCCGATTCGACGTCGATGTCTGCGGATTCGGTGACCAGTCGACAATCGCTGATGACGCACGTGAGTTCGGTGAGTCAGCGACAGCGATCGCATCATCATGGACGCGAGCACAGTCAGCAGCATCAAATGCAACAGCAGCAGCAACAGCAACAGCAGCACCAACAACAGCAGCAGCAGCAACAACAGCAGCAACAGCAACAACAGCAGCAGCAACATCAACTCGCACATCATCATCTGCAGCCAGGACAACCAAAGTTGGTGCCCATGTTGCCGCTTGCACCCACGCAGATTGTCACCAACAATGCGTGTCAGTTTCCGCAATCAAATTACCCGCTAACGAGTCCGCAGTTGGTTGCTCCAAGTTTCCTTGAGCCACCGCAATACCTCACAGCCATCTCGATGCAACCGGTGATGGCGCAATTTCCCGTTGCGCCCGTGTTGTCGCCGTTGCCCGTGCCGGTGCCCATGTCAACGATGCCGGTGCCAGCAACTACACAGCAGGAGTTGCTGTCGGGTGCTGCTGCCGCTGCTGCTGCGGCTGCTGTGGTGATGACGCCAACACAGAGTCAACTTCAGGATCAATTGCAGCGAAAACACGACGAACTGCAAAAGTTGATCATGCAGCAGCAGGATGAATTGCGCATCGTCTCCGAGCAACTGTTGCTCGCGCGCTACACTTACCTGCAACCCATGATGCCCATGGGCTTTGCTGCCAGCAATATGGCTGCAGCAGCGGCTGCTGGTGCGAGTGTGCAACGCAATTTCAATTTTAGTGGCAGCAATGCTGTCGAGCCGCAGTTTAATCAGTATGGATTTGCTTTGAATTCGGAGCAGATGTTGAATCAACAGGATCAGCAAATGTTGATGCAGCAGCAGCAGAATCTGCACAATCAGCAGCAGCACAATCACAACATGCAACAGCAACAGCAGCAGCAGCAAAGTCAGCAGCAATTGCAGGTGCAGCAGAATCAGCAACAGCAACAATTGCAGCTGCAACCACAACAGCAGCAGCAGCAGCAGCAGCAAACGAGCAACATATTGTCACGCGAGGACATGGAAGACATTGACGCCTTTCTCAATCTATCTCCTTTGCAATCACTTGGCCAACAGCTCAGCGGCAGTAACAACAACAACAATAACAACGGCAACGGCAGCAACAATCAGAACTTTAACAGCAGCAGCCAGCAAAACAATAACAGCAACAACCAGAGCAGCAACAACAACAATGCCAGCAATAATAATAACAACAACAACAGCAGCTCGAATGTGCCGCAGAATACGAATGAGGATTCATTGCTTTCCTACATGCAAATGGCAACCGAGTCGAGTCCTTCGCTCAACTTTCACATGGGCATCAGCGACGATGGCTCCGAGACGCACAGCGAGGACAACAAAATGCTGCACAGCTCAAGTCAACTGCATCAACAACAACAACAGCAGCAACAACAACAGCAACAAATGTTGCAGCAACAACAGCAGCAACAGCAACAGCAGCAGCAGCACCAACAGCAACAACAGCAGCAGCAACAGCAACAGTTACTGCAACAGCAGCAACAAAGCAACAACTTTTTCAATTCGAATCCATTTCAATCGCTCAGCAATCAGAACCAAAGCCAGTTGCCCAACGAACTCGAGATATTGCCGTATCAAATGTCGCAGGAGCAATCGCAGAATTTGTTCAATTCACCACACACGGCGAGCAGCAGTCAATAGCAAATGGTTAATCTTGGGGCGTGGCATACGCCTTGATATCCAAATTCCTTAAGCTCATGCGTAAGTAGAAGTAGTAGCATCATAGTCAAAAGTAGTCAAGTACCACGCTGCGTATGATTGATAATGCAAAGTCTCAGCTGATGGCTCTCTGTATCGAATAACCCGAAAATCTATAGTTGTAGATCTCAACTGACTGAGTACTCCTTAAACCTTAAACTATTAAATCGTTAATCCTTAAATTTGTTTCGAGTTTTGTGCGTTCTCAAAAAAGTATGTAAAATATACTAAGTAAGTTTTTAATTTTTAAGTAGTCGTGTTGATTAGGAACATCGCCCATCGCTTCAATTAGTTACAATTTTATCCAGTAAGTGTCTGGCAAGCTGGCACCAACAGGGATCTCTGATATCAAATCGAAAAACAAAACTATATCATAATAATATTTGTATGTTAAATGTAAATTAAATTGTAATTGTAAATATATAGATTCTACTTTATTATTATTTTAAAGACTGACTGCAGTAAAGGGTTTTCTTTTATTGTAAATCATTTGTTGATTGTATATAATTTAATATATATGTATATATTTAAGTAGTCGATAAGTCAACACTCAGGTTGAGATTGCAACTGAATTATTTGCTGTGAACATTTTGCAAACAAAACAAAAAAAAAACACATTTATTATTTTTTAAGAGAAGTTTTGACTTCTCACTCTATGATTAGTATTCAAAATTCCACATTGAATAAGTTGACAAAAAAAGAAAGGGAATTTTTCATTCTATTCGAAAGAGCCAAATGCTAAGAACTTAACCTTATTCAACTCACGATCACGATCACTTGTTAAACCAGAAGTAATTTGCTAAGCTTAGTTCTAAACATTCCTGTACATACCTATACAAAAATATACAATATACAACTCTAATTATAGTTCTCTGTAAATAACTACAAATAAACAAATGACAAAAATGATGTAAAACGAATAATTGATAGCATTTATTTAATATGTATAATATAGTATCATCGAAAAAGGAAACTTAAACGCGTAGCTTGACAATCGCATTCTGCAGTATCTGAAACTCCGAATTGATGTTGTTCATCAGATTGTTAATCTGCGGCTTCGAGTCCAACACCTCAATGCTCTGTGTGTAAGCATTGTAGCGCACACCAAAAGGACGTGGAATCGAATTGGCAAATTTGCTGGGGGGGGAAAAAGATAAGAAAGATATTATTCAGATCATATCAATATATTATTATGGATTTTAAAATTATGGATTAGATGTACTTTCTCAGTTAATATAAACAAGTAAGAAAGCTACACTCGAGACTGCTCGTTAGTGAGATACCCGCTACGTATTATTAATGAAAGCAAAGAAAGTGTTAAAGTATTCTTTAAAGTATACCATATTAATATACCAAAAAAATACTATCTTATGACGAAGATTTTATTTTGTGTATATTGAACATATTAGTATTATTCTTAAAACATTCCAAATGAATATATTGAAGAAATACTAAAATATATACCAACTGTTATAGTTGGTATAAGGTTAATATAAGTTCATAAAATAGACAAAAAGTAATATCATTTACATATCATATAACAAACCCAATTAATATACTAAAATATTATGTATATCAAATACCGATGGCTACTTTTGGATTTTATTAAAAATTATAGTATTATCTCTAAAATATACCACATTAATATACCACAAATAATAGCATATACTAAAGGCTATGTGTGGTATATATTGAAAATGATAGTACAATTCTTTAAATATACTATAAAAATACTAAAATAGATATACCAAAGACAACATTTGGTATATATTGAAAATGGTAATATTATTTTTGAAATATACCAAATTAATATTCTGAAAAATACTACCATATACCGAAGCCAACATTTGGTATGTACTTAAAATGGTAGAAATTCTTAATTAATGCTTAATATACCGAATTATTTGGCTATATTTGGTACATGTTGAAAGTAGTAATATAAACCAAATGAATATATAAAAAATACTAACATATACCGCAAGCTACATTTGGTATATAATGAAAACTATAGTATTATTCTACACAATACCAACATATGACATAGGCTATATTTTATACATACTGAAAATAGGTACCGGGTATTCTACAGTCGAGTAGACTCAACTTTAGCTTTTTTATTTATATTAAACGATATTACTAAGGTTACTTTGAGCTTGGATATAAATTATAAGCAACTTACATAGTCTTCTCCTTGGCACTCTCAAAGCTGTCGGCCACATAGTAAAGCGGTTGGAACTGCGTGATGGGATATTTGGTAATGCCCGTGATCTCTGGCTCAAAGTCCTTAAGCTGTGGCTTGTCGGTCAAACAATATTCCAGTTCGCCATAAGAGGACAACAATCCAGCGCCAAAGGCTTTGAGTTCGCCTTCCTGACGGCACATGCCATACTCCACAGTGAACCAGAAGATCTATTAAAATCAAAAATAAATTAAACAACATTTACCAATAAATATTTTAGGACAACTTACAGTTGACAGCTTCTCAATGTAGTCATCGGGAGCACCCAGAGAAGCGAGTCCGATTTCCTGACTGAATTGAGCAAAAGCTGGATCAGCAAAGAGCGGCACATGACCCAAGAGTTCGTGGCACACATCCGGCTCTGGAGTGTACATCGGCTTGCTGGGATGACGGATGTACTGCGTGGAGTGGAAGACGCGGAAGGCGAGGCCAGCGAGGAAATCGCGAGAGCTCAGCAAACCCGCCACGGGACGCAAAGTGAAACCAGTGCAATCTGGTAAAGAAATACACAAAAAATTAATAAATAAGTATTATAATAAAATCATTATTTGTGTTATTAATGAAATTTAAATGTACGAAAAGTAATAAAGAAATATATTAAATTTATTTTTAAACAACAAAATAAAGTAACTACAGGAGAAGTGAACTATTTCTTTCTTTTTTCTTTAAAGAAAGTATTATGTTATTTGAATTATAAATTGTATTTTTATAATAAAAAAAGAAAAATTGTCGTATAATTTAGAAATCAGTCAGTGTTTGAGCAAAGAATAAATTGTCTCAACAAAATTACAGAATAATTCATGAAAAGTTGCCTAATGAAAATATCAGAATCACTATTATCTGAAGGATAATATATATAAAATAAAATTAGAAAAGGTTTATTATAAACATTATAAAGTAATAATTATTTTTAAGTTTTATTCGCTCAAAAATTATGACTACTAGATCAATTATTATTTAATTAATTAATTATTCCTACTTAAGTTTTACTTTCTTGCTCAAATATTGAACTTTGTATGTGAGAAGATCTGATAGTCATTGCAAGATGAAAATAGGGAATGCTTTGTAAGATTCTTTAAAGATTTTAACTATGAAATGTTTGTTAAAAATGTTTGTATAGTCAGTATTATGATTCCTGAGAATGTTTTTGATCGGATTCAAATTGTAGAAGTTATTAAAGAAAAACTTTTATATGGCAAATCTTAGCTGCTTTGGCCACCGATCTCTTATACTTTGACCTCTATAGTATTTTTTTTTTATGGACATCCCAAATATGGCCTTCGGTATATTGTAGTATTTTTTTGTGTATTTGGTATATTTTAAGAATAGTACAACATTGTTTTACCTTTGTACCTTTCTAATTTGTTTCTATATAAATAAGAGTTATCCCTCACTTACCCCTTAAGAAGTTGGAGACATCCTCCAGCTGGGGAATGTTATCCTCACGGAAGCCGCAGTTGTCGACGAGCAGCGGAAAGACGTGATTGTACTCGCGGCAAGCGTGCGTTTTGTAGAGCTTGGTCAGATTGCGAAAGATGATGCCCCAGGTCTCGATCTCCTCCTTGCTGTAGTCGACATGCGGCAGCGGCTCACCGTGCTTGTAGTTGTAAGCGATGTCTGCAAAGTACTTGCGACGCTTGCGATACTCGGGATCCGTGAAACCGGGATGATCCGAATCGAGTTCAGCGCCATAGCTCAGAATCTGATTAGCGAAGCGATCGAGATCGCGTATACGACGTGGAAACCAGGGCACAGCAGTTGCGTTGTCCTTGTAATCGCGTGAGATGATATTAAAGTAAACGCATTGCTCGCGAAGATCTGCAATAGCTTTTCCCAAGGCGCCAGTTTTACCATCGCACTCCACAAAGAATTCGTAGCCGGGAACACGGAGTGAAGAACGCGATTCGATGTGCACGAGATTGATGTCGTGCTGCTTGAAGATGCCCAAGGCATTGGCCAAAGCGCCGCTGGACAACGAAGAGTCCTTGGGCGAGAAGAGGAGACAAGTGTTGCGTGCCTCTTGAATATCAACGCCCTCGGCAATGTAGGCGGATTCCTCTATGCGCGTTGGCTAATCATGAGCAAATTAAGCAATTAATTTAATTCGAATTGGAATCGGAATCTCTTATCAATTAAATGGAAAGCACTTTGCATAATCTGCTGCCTATCAGCATTACGAACTGCGAATGTGTAATCGGGTATTTTCACGAGACTTAAACAACCCGTCAATCAATCAGCAATAACTATATACACAAAGAGAGACTAAATAATAAAATAATAAAATGTAACTTGTGTTGTAAACAGATATTAGCGTCATTGACAGTTCGACGATTGATAGATCCAGTTACAAAGGTCAACGTCAGCCCAAGATTCGCCTCATTGCAAATGCATATCGAAGGTTTCCCACTCCAACCACAATGTTCTAATGCAGGGCCAGAACATTGCCTCTTATTGCCTTGAACTTGTGTTAACCTATTAACAAGGTTGTTTTGAGGTTCGATTTGGCTTTGAATACAAGTAACATAAATGAAAACTCTTCTTCGATATTTTAAAGGTTTCATTGAGGTTGGAAGTTTTAGAAATTGTTTGCAAATTGTTAAAAAAAGATATCGTTTAAATCTTCGAATGCAACTAACGAAACTTCTTTAATTTGTATTATTTTAAGCCGTTATATTTAAGGTTTCTTTGAACTTGAATTTCAAATTGAATATATGCATGCCTTTTAATACGATTTTAGAAATTATTTGTAATTTATTTTTAAAAAAATATATTATTGAGATCATGCCAATATAGTATATATTATATATTCTTATTCATTGTTATTGAGGCGCCGATTTATAATAAGTATCAAATAAAAAATTATTGCTTGCGGCTTTATTACTTGTTTGTATTCTCTAAGGTTATAAAAATACAAAATACGGTGCTTTTTTAACATAAAAATATTTTGAAATTGATTGTGTTATTATATTATGCCATTATATTATTCAGCTTATCATTATTAAGCATATTTTATAGAGTTTATTCATAGTGGAAAGGAAATTTAGTTTTATAGGTTAGAGATCAACTAATTTTTGACGGCAAAAATCACAACCCATTTCAATTATAATTCAGAACTTAGATTTGTTTTTAAGACATTATAATTGAGATTACTCTGAAGCTCGAATTAGCTTTGAACGAACCGCAAAATACACACCCCTCTTTTTTTTAAATTTAGAAATTATTTGTGTTTTTTAATTATGCCAATTCATTATACAGCTCATCGTTATTGAGCACATTCTCTAAGAGTTTATTCATAATAAATATCAAATTAAAAATTATAGATTAGTAACGTGATTTCTTTTGTTTCTTTTATTCATGTGATGATTTGAAATCTCGAATTTAATTGTTCCACTTTCGTTCAATAATATTATTTACTTCAAGGTTATGAATTTTGGCTTTTACGTGACGCGTTTTAAATTGTTGTTTTAGCATAGTATATATGGAAAATAAATGCTATTACTGCGTAGTCCACACCAACCTTATCGAAGGAGACTTGACGTTGGTACATTTTGCACTCACTGACGATGATGCTCGAAAACAACGAAAATAACAATGCGAACGCACCGAACAGCACACGATTTAAAACTGATTTGATTTTTCAGTTAGTCGAGCGTTTAAATAGACTTCGCTCCGCCATCAGCAGCAGCAGCAGCAGCAGCAGCAACCGAAGCAGCAACAGTAGCTAAGCGCTAATCTTTGAGACAATAACAAAAATGAATAATAAAAAAAAGAAATAATAAATACAATAACAACACAATAAACAATACGAGTCGAGAACAGAAAGTAATACAACGAGCCTATCGAGCGGTTAAGCGATGATCAGAGAACAGCATCCACATCCATTGAAATGAAATCGAACTCTCGAGGGTTATCAGCTCTGGATGGAGTCTAGATAGGCCTCAGTGTTATGTTCTCTAAATGATGCTAAATATGTAATATTTTATTAATTCTTCTGCTTTTGCTCTTATCGTCAGCTTGCGCGCTGCTTGTGGTCTATGTTTTTGGGGCTATTTTTGCACAAGACTCGTATCACAATCAAAATCGACATCAAAATCTAAATAGTGGAATAATTCAATGAATTCTAATGACAAGTTCTAACCAAACGAGTTCAACGGCATTTCTGGGCAATTATTGGAAGTAAATAAACTTTAAAAATTCAGAGCTTTCTAAAACTGGCAATATTCCACATCCACAGCCGAACTGAAGTTGAGATTCTACTGCCGAACAACCTGTCCAAAGTTTTCAGCACAAAGTTTTTCAATCTGCTTTTGTTTTAGTCATTTTCTGCTATGGCGTCGCTCTGCTTTGTGCTTATCAATTAACTAGACGCTCAACCGATTTACAGACTTGCAAAATCAGCTTTCAGTCAATCAACGAGGCCGCTGTTAAAACACACACACGTGTGGAACTTGTTTGCTGTTTGCTTTGTTTTGTGGATCGCATTTTAAGCATTGACTAACTTGCGATTGAGCTGCAGCTCAGTTGTATCTCTTCTCTTCGGTCTGTGGCTCGGCGAGATTGTGCAGCTCCACATTTTGTTGTATGACACATGTAAGGTCAGCATATTTGGGCTCTTTTTAATGCGTGACTATTGTCTGTTTCACTACACAACCCAAAACACACAAAATCTGATGCAATACGACATGGATTTTACACCAAATGTAACTACGACTTTAGTTTCTTATTATTTATTAACATTTTTATAATTTCATTAGCAGATAAAAGTGTTCTATTATATAGATTAGTGTAAGGTTAGTTGATGCTGATGGTTAGGGATTGTGGTTATAATTTTAACGATGATTTTTGCTCAAATTCAAATAAATAATTGTCTATGAATTACATACTTAATATATATTTGGCATTCAAAAATGTCGAAAAATGTATAACAACACTACATAACAATTAAAATAAAAGGATAAACCGACAAATTCTACCTATTGACTGACTAGAATGATGTTCCACAAGGAGAATACTTGTTTAGTACAATGAATAAATTTTTTCTTTTAAGAAAAATAAACGTTGACTCTCATAAAATGACTTTATGGAATCACACTGAAAAGCATGGTTAACTGAGTACATGACATTCGAATTGTTCTTTGTGATTCAGAGTTATAAACAATGTTTTTAATTCCTGAATTTTTCTCAGCATTTTTCTACGTTTCTTAAACAGCATGGTAGTAAAAGTAGATTAAATAAATCAATTGAAATATGTCTTAAAAATTCAAATTTAATTAAAGTAATTTACATACATTATTTAAAAGATATTCTTCCATCATAAAGTGAACTATTTTAGACCTGGATCTGCAGTTTTAAAAGAGGATGTCCAAAAGGAGTTGACAAAAATACACAAAGCCTTTTTGAGTGATTGATGATTAAGATTAAGATTAAGCCTGATATTATCCAATATCAAGCATTCTGGTTTGAAAAGAACTAGCATATAAAATTGTCCAGTTAATATTAACGCTTTTAACTCAATAGCATTATTCTGTACTATATAAAGAATAACATAAGTTTTAATTTTATTTAAATTTAGGAAGAATCGCGTTTAATATTCTTTATGTTTTAAGTAAATATTTAAATTTACTTGCCTAACAATTACAGGTACATATTAATAAAAAAGTAGGTTTTATATAAATAATTATTTATTTATTTAAGAATTATCGATACAAATAAAATAGATAGTTCGTGAGTTTATAAAAAAGATCAATATAAGTAAATTGAGTTAACGATAATTGACTAACGATTAATTAGTAACTCCCATATTGACGCCAGAGCGAGGTGAGTAGACCACGTTTCGGCTTTGTTAATGCACTTTACTTTGGCCGAACGTTCTTCAGACTGCAGCCCACGGGCAGGTTGACCTGCAAAGCAAAGTGAAACAGATACAGATACAGATACACTGACATATAAAGATACAGCTACAAATATTCATAAATGCGTTAAAGCCTTCATTCAATTGCTCGCATTACAGTTCGATAAGTATTATAAACTTGGCCAGTGGCTTTTAATTCATTCGATCGTGACAACTTACAGATTGTTGCGATGTAACTCTGACTGGCTCCTTATCGGGACAAATAACGTAGGACTCATGGCCAGCGAAGAGACTGCTGTGTGTTTCCTGCTCGACAGGATAACTGAGCCTTGCATGCGTCGCTGTTGAAGAAGCGGAGGCAGCTGTGCGAAAAAGTATCTTTATTAGATTGATAATTATGCATAATTATTAATATAAACTTACGTTTGACATGGATTATGAAAGTACACTGAAATGTTCGTCCATCTGTTGTGGTTGCCTCGTATTTCACAGTGTGATCACCAACGCCAAACAACGCACCAGGGAACTGCAAATAAAATAAGAATTAATAGTACTCAAATACTTACTTATAGAAAGTAGTATATAATTCTCGTTGAGACAATAGATTTTTATCTAACTATTGAAAATATTTTTATACCCGCTACCCATAGGGTAGAAGGGTATTATAACTTTGTGCCGACAGGAAATGTATGTAACAGGTAGAAGGAGGCATCTCCGACCTTATAAAGTATATAATATATACTATATATATTCTTGATCAGCGTCAACAGCTGAGACGATATAGCCATGTCCGTCTGCCCGTATGAGCACCTAGATCTCAGAGACTACGAGAGATAGAGCTATAATTTTTTTCCGACAGCATTTGTTATGTTTGCACGCAGGTCAAGTTTGTTTCAAATTTTTGCCACGCCCACTTCCGCCCCCGCAAATCAAAAAAATCGAATTTTAAAGCTAAAGTTTTGGTATATATAATAATAACTATAGTAGTTATGATTCCTAAAAATTTGGTTGCGATCAGATAAAAATTGTCGAAGTTATTAAATAAATACTTTTGTATGGGCAAAAACGCCTACTTACTAGGCGTCTTAGTTGCTTTGGCTAACAATCTGGTATATTGTGCCGTCTATGGTATACTTTGAGTGCGGTACTATATCGATATACCAAATATACAATTTGGTATAATTTTAGTATTTTTGCAGCATATTTGGTATATTTTGAGAATAATACCGCAAAATATATTGCTTTTATTCAAAATGGGTAGCGGATAATTCACAGTCGAGTACACTCGACTGTAGCTTTCTTACTTGTTTTGATCGGTTCGGTAATATTCTTAGCCCTTTCATGCCCGAATCAAGTTTTGGAAGTTTAAGAAACTGATGAGGTTGTATTAAAATTAACATGAAAAATATATAATATTAATACTATACGACAATTTGACAATTTTAAAAAACAGACTATAGAACAATTGATTAAACTAAAGAATACGGGGTATTAACAATTTTTAAATATAAATTGCGACTTGAATTGTTTTAGGTTACAGTGGACATTAAAGAGTTAACTCTTCTCAATTTGGTACCTTAATGCATTATTTCGGAATTTTTCAATTAATTATAGTCTACATTGCGCTGAAAGTGAAATGCTGTAATGAGGTATGATTTAAGCACTTAATTCGAATCTTTACTCTATTACTTTTTGCAATCTAGTTGAGTTACCGACTTTTATTAACAAATTAAAAGTTTTTTTTAGGTACACTGGAACTATGCTTTTCATTCAAGAGGATCATCGACTACTATATCGTTTAAATCTCGCATATCAATAAAAAAAAAGGTATTATTCTTATCAAAGAAGGAGACAGTTTTATTTAAAATGTATTTTTTCAAATAAAAACGAGTAGGAAAGCCACAGTCGAGTAGCATTCGAGTATCTCGACTTTAAGATACCCGCTACCCATTTTGAATAAAAGTAAAACAGTGTGGGATTACTCTTCAAATATACCAAATTATTATACCGCAATAATAACATACTAAAAATACTGAATATGTATTTAGTATATTGATATAGTTTTACATTTGAAATATACCGTGAAGTCAAAAATATACCATATTGAGAGTCAAAAAAAAAACCTTAGACCCATAGAAACGTATTTCTTAAATAACTTTTACAATTTTTTTCTCATCTTAACCATATTTTCAGGAATCTTAAATATTATAGTTGTTATTAAATGTACCAAAAACCAATCTGGACTTTAGCGGTTTAACAAGAAATTATAATAGACCATATCAAGGTGTTTGTTTGCACTAACTTTTACTATTTGTAACTCAATAATTCTTTTCCCCAATACTTACCGATGACTTGAAAATCTTCAGCAGTTTGCCCTCGAACCGCGGCTCTTCCCAAAGTACAGAACGCAGATTTTGATGCTCCTTCAGATGCACCTCAAACGAAGGCGGACAGTAGCTGGATGTGGATGAGCCCAGATCGATGCGACTGCTCTCGGGGTGACGCGAAGAAGGCACCTCTTCAACCAAGCTCTTAGCTGGTCTTGGCAGTGTTAGCTTGGCGAATTTCTGCTTAATTTTTAAGTCGGGCAATCTGGTGGGTTGGTAGGAAGTAAAAGGAATCGTGATGATCGATTTCTGTCTAAATGTTTGTTGTGCTTGCCAAGGAGCAACAATTCTTGTGGAGTTGCGACTATCGAACAGATTCGAGTCAAAAGGTTTGCACTCCAAGACGCTGCCCAAGCTCCAGCCATTGAAGCAGGTGGTGATCATTCCGGCAACTGACACAAAGCCCATGTTGCACTGCAGGTAGCAGATGGTGCCGAAAGTGGAGGCGACTCGCGTGCAGTTAGCTGGGAGGATGACGCCATTGCTGGGGGCAGGCAGTGGAGGACAAACACCAGCTGGTGTCCGCTGTGGGGTTGAGTCTGTTAGCCACACGCCACGAGACTGATGTGCGGCTGAAAAAAGCAAGGACGAGAACGGTAGTCGCGATTTTAAATAAAGCAAGTAAGAGAGTTACATTAAAGTGTGATCGACTGTGAGATACCCTCTACACATTTTTAACAAAAATTTAGGTAAAATTTATCAACAAAAACTACTAAAATATACCAAAGTCTACGTTTATTTGGTATTCGAAATATACACTATATTAATAGAAATTAATTAACTATAGTGAAATATGCCGAAAACTAAATAAAAAAAAGCAAGTAGGGTAGGGTAGTAGGGTGCTCGACTGTGAGATACCCGTTACAATTTTAAAACAAAACACTGCAGTATTAAAGTTAAGATACATATACCATGAATATACCAAAAACTACAAAAATATGACAAAGTCTACGTTTGGTACTACTGTACTCAAAATAAACCTTATTGTTATAAATAAGTTAATTATACTGAAAAATTACCCAAATATACCCAACTTTATACATAGTATAAGAATATACTACTAAAAAATACAATATATTTATAAATTAATAATTATACCGAAAAAATACACCGTAAATCTATTTTGTATTTCGATAAATAGCTGCATTCAAATTATACCATAGAGTATAAAATAAACTAAATACATTCAAAATATACTACATATCAAACTAAAATAACTATGACCCGGTAGCCCTTTTTATTGTTGTTTTTCAATAAGAAATGATTTCTTCAAAAACTTTTAAGATCTAATCTGATATGTTGTTATTATTGTAAACTTGCTATAGCTTCAAATTACGCTTACAATGCGTTATTTTTTCGATTTATAAAAATGTAAAACAAACTTGATCTTCGCTCTACAATAGCGAGTGCTGTCACCCAAAAATATCACCTTTATTTCTGCCTCTGAGAACTACATACATAGGTGGTGATACGGACAAACGCTAACCATGAAAATACTCTAAGGGATCGGAGATACCTTCTATTAAAAGTTATCCGTTATAGTACAAATCTAGCATTTGATTAGTGGGTATAAAAAACTTGAAGTACTTACACACACACTTGTTCTCTTCTCCCTCCCAATTGCCCGTTATGCCGCAGTTGCGGATCTCCGAACCTAAGAGCACATAGCCAGCATTGCAACGCACCTTGCAACGCGTGTTGTAGTGCAACTTGCGCTTGTGGCGATACCGATTGCAATGCGCCCTGCCATTGGCTGGTGCCTGGAAGCGCACACATCGATCGCTGTGATCTGGGGCGATAGGAGTAGGTAAATCGGTACTGGGAAATACTCTCGGAGCTGGCAGTGGAGTCGGTCTATGTTTCGGCAACTGATTTGATGTGAATGATGGGAAAGTTGGAACTGGTCTTGGGGCAGGCAACGGCACTGGCGATGGAGCTGGTTGTGGCAACAGATCCTCGCCCAGCGGCGTTAGAGGCATTGGTCGAGGCTCCGAGAGCGGTATCTGAGCAGGCGGCAAGCTTGGCTTGAGCACCTCGAATGATTTGTAGCAGCTGCGCTCATCAAAGGACAACTTCTTGCCAGCGCCACACGAGCACTTGAAGCTACCAGGTTCATTCAAACACGACTCCTCGCAGCCGCCATTGTTCACCGCACATTCATCGATGTCCACACAATCCTGGGCATTCTCCGCTAGCTTGTAACCCGTGGGACAGTCGCATTTGAAAGAGCCCTGAGCATTCTCGCAGAGATGCGAGCAGCCGCCGTTGTTCACATGACACTCATCGATGTCCACGCAGCTGCCATCGACCCCGATCAACATTCCCTCGCCACACTCGATGGGCGAGCAGCCTTGCTCCGACTTCTCCGAGCCAGGGGGACAACCGACGAGAGCTGGACGACAACTGCGTTCGTCCTCCTGTAGCAGATAGCCCAAGGGGCAGCCACATTCAAAGCTGCCCGGTTTGTTGATGCACTCGTGTGTGCAGCCACCTGAAAGTAAGCCGGCGCACTCATCCACATCCCGGCAAGTGATGTCATCAGCCGAAAGTTCATATCCTCGATCACAGGCACACTCACGCGAACCTATAAGATTAATGCAAAGCCACCCGGTTGATTCAAGCAGAGTTGCGCGCAGTTGCCATTCTGCTGAAGACACTCATTATGATCGCTACAACTGCGATCGTCCGGGTTTAAAGTGAAGCCCAAGGGACAAGCGCACTGAAAGCTTCCCGGCAAATTGATGCAGAAATGCGAGCAGTTCGCATTTGCAAGCGAACACTCATCAATGTCCAAGCAAGCGGATGGTGATGAAGCTGCAGGTGATGTTGATGTGACAGATGATGATTCATGAATGCGATTGTCGTAGCCCCAAGCGTAGCCTGGTTCACATAAGCAAGTATAGGAACCGTTGAGGTTCTCGCATTGCAGCGGCGGCTCACAGCTGTGCGTATTCTGGGCGCATTCGTCGATGTCGAAGCAGTAATCAGAGGAAAGTCCCGGCAGCTGAAGCATCTCGTAGCCCGTCGAGCAGTGGCATTCATACGCACCTGGTACATTGTGACACAGCTGCTGACAGCCGCCGTTGTTCACCTTACATTCATCCACATCGTTGCAACTCTTGCCATCCTCACTAAGTACATAACCCTTGCTGCAAGCGCAAATGCCGTTTTCGGCACTGCGGCAAAGCTGCTCGCAGCCATTGTTGTTCACAGCACAAGGATCGGGCGCCACGCAGGCAAGTCCTTCCGGTTCCTGAAGCGACATGCCACGTGGACACAAGCATTGATAGCCACCCGCTGTGTTGAAACAATCGTGGCTGCATTTGTGTGTGCCCTGAGCACATTCATCGATGTCCTGGCAGTTGACTTGATCCTCCAGCAAATGGAAGCCATCACGACAGCTGCAACGGAAGGAACCAAGCGTGTTCTCACAGAGCTGCTGGCAAACACGATGAGGAACGTGCTCTATGTTGCTGTCATTCTCCACGACAATGTCGCACTCGTTGATGTCCTGACAGACGCTGCCGTCGGGCGAGAGCCCAAAGCCTGGACTGCAAATTGGTTTGCGAGTTACAGGCACCGTTTCGGGTTCAACTTTGGGTTCAACTTCGAGTTCAGGTTGTGGTTCCGTCTCAACAGCCTTAACGGATTCCTCTGGCCCGACTTCAATTTCGTTGTCCTGCTTCTCCTCTTTTGTTTGTTTAACAGCTTCTTCGTCCTCTTTCTTTTCTTGCTCCTTAGCTTCCTCGTTGGTGTTCAAAGCAATCACACAGCGATAGGAACCAGGCGTATTCTCACAGCCATTAGCGCACTCGGCAATCACTTCGGGTAGCGCACATTCATCAATATCTGCGGAAGAATTTAGTGTTTGAAAGTTGTCACAATCAGTGGAAACTTCAATTACTTACCCACGCAGGTGTTGCGAGTAGCTGCGTCAATCTCATAGCCCTTCTCGCAGTCGCATTCGTAGCCACCGGGCAAGTTGTTGCAGATGTGAGAGCAGCCGCCATTCGACTCCTGGCACTCGTCAATATCTGTGATGAAGAAGAGCACTTGTATTTAAAATTTGTTTATATTTAATTTTAATAAGTAATAAAGATACAGTGATCTTGACTGTGATATACCCGCTAACCATTTTCAATAAAATCATATACAAATACACAAAATTAGTACCGAAAAAAAAATACTAAAACATATTTGGTATATCAACCAAACAAAACCGGAAAAATTCTGAAATATACCAAAAACAATATTTGAAATATTGTGATATTACTAAATTCAAAATATACCATAGAATACAAAATATACGAACTTGTCCGCCATGACAGCCAAGACTAGGATAACTTCGACACTTTTTATTCTATCAATTTTATATCTTTCAAGAGCAAGAGCTTTTAAAAGTTTGTAATACAGTGTTGTGGAACTTTTTATTTTTCTTCTCAAAATAGATTTTTTGAAATTTAAACTTTCATTCGGGCTGAACTGCCTACAGTCATTATCCAGTTTATACAAGGCAAAAATGATTTGAAGATCAGTTTATCTACGACCACTTTATAATTTCGAAAACCAATAACAAATTTCGATGTGCGTCAATCTCATGCGGAGTCCATATAATATGTTATGGTTAATGTTATTGGTTTGATATCTTACAGTGCTAGATAAATTACTTTGAATCGATTTAATTTCACTTGTATAGCGATTACTTTTTTACTGATTATTTAAAAGTTATTTAACTTTCCTTTGGATCAAAAAGTTTCAACAATATACGAGATGTTTCATTAACTCTTAACTTCATTTAAGTAAATTTATATTGAACGTTATATAGTCAGCGTTAAGTACCTTAAGTTGGTTCTACATAAACCTTATATATGTATATTCATCTAAAGTTGCTATTCAATGCAAACAATTATTCAACAACTTTAGCAAGGCATCCGCCAAATGCATTCCACTTTCTCATCATCATATATAAATGCGTTTCAAACCTACCATGACAGGTGGAATAATCCTGAGGATCCAGAGTGAAACCCTCATAGCAGCTACACTTGAGACGCGGTTCATTCTCTCCGGGGAACAAGACACGCTCGCATTTTTGCGCACAACCACCGCGATCTTCACCGCAATTCTCGTCCAGCAGTCGAGGTGAATAAGGATCATTTGTGGGTGCAACAACAATGTTGATGTCGGTGACATTCTCAGACACAATCTCCCTCTCGTTCTGAATAGTCGTTGGCTCTACATTTTGTTCGTTTTCAGGTTTCAATTCCACTTCGGGATGAGCTGCCGTCTCCTCAACTTGTTCCACCTGCGGCTCAACTGCAGTGTGCACTTCATTCTCAATTGGAGTTTGTACTTCATTCTCAACTGAAGTAAGTGCTTCAAGTCTCTTAATTAGAGTTTTTAGTTTATCCAACGAATCATCTAAATATTCGTCATCGCCATCGTCGGGCCGACAAGCGGGCAAATCTCCCACCCAATGCTTGGCTCCACAGTACAAAGCATTAATCTGTCTGTTCTCAAACTCGTAGTCCTCATTGCACGCATAATACGCCACAAGGAAAAATTTCTCTCCATGGCTTCCTCTTTCGTATTTTGCTACGATGCCATTACTGATTTCTGGCGCCTCCACATTAGCTTCAAGGCAGCTCAAGTCAAGCTGCTGCACCAACTCAGCGGGCACATTTGAATCCTCGTCAATGGCAGGCAATTTCTGTTTGCGTTCCGAGTGGGCGTCTATAAAACGAAATTGGTTACAAATGAATTTCAATTGTATCTGACTTTTACTCACCCTTCGCTTTGAGGCAGATGGGAGGTTCGCCTTCCCATTCTTCGGTGTCCACGTCGCAGAACAGCTCCTCGGGACCTTTAAGAACATACCCCGAAACACAGCTGTAGATGGCAGTGTTCACATGATCCGATTCGCTCACAATCAAGTCTGCATTGGCATTATCAACAGGCGGTGGTTTCCAGCAATCCTCATAGACGGCATTTGCAACTGCAAAAACAAGATTGAGCTCCTTGAATAACTTTGGTAACATATTGAAATAAAAGTTGAAAGACTTTCTAAGATATTTTACTGTACAAATTGAAGCCACTTAATATCATTTAATTAGTTTCATTACATTTTAAAAAAATTGATCTTGAAAAACAAAGTTAATGCCTTGGAAAAAGGGATTTATTAAGATGTTCTACTGCCAAACAAAAACCAGATACTCTCTTTTTAAAATTTGCTATGTTGTACAAACAAATTTGAAGCCAGTTAATCTATTTTAATAACTTGAGTAACATATGGAAAAAAAACATTTCGAAATATTGATGTTGAAAGTTCATCTCTTTTAAAAACTTCGAAAAGCCCATTTGCTAAGATGTTCTACAGAAAAATGTGAAGCTAGTTTATTCCATTTAATAATTTTAGTAGCATAAGGAGATATCTTGAAAGCTAAATCTTTTTTTAAAACAGTGACATTTATACTATATGTAACTTTAAAGTTCAAAGTTTTCAACACATTAGATCTGAAAAATGATACAAGTTTAGTCAGTGGATCCTTTTAAAACTTTAGTAATAAACTTATTAATAACATATCTTAAGTAACATATGGATAAAGAGATCATGAAGTGATTGTAAAATTTTAAGCCAGTTCATATCTTTTATATTTAGTAACATATTGAAAAACAAGTAACGAAGTTACAGCCGAGTATGCTCGACTGTGAGATACACGGGTAGTGTGTTTTGAATAAAAGCAAAATATTGCGGTATTATTTTCAAAATATACCGAAAATATTACAAAAATACTAAAAATATACCACACGGTATATTTGGTATATCTGTATGGTACCATATTCAAAATATACCAAAGACGGCACAATATATCAGATTGTCGGCGTTTTTGCCCATACAAAAGTATTTCCTTAATTTTTTGCAGGAATCACAACTACTATAGTTGTTATTGTATAAACCAACAATCGCAGCTCTAGCTTTAAAATTACTCTTGTTATTCGATTTTTTTGATTTGCGGGGGCGGGAGGGGGCGTGGCAAAAACAAATTTGAAACAAAACTTGATCTGCGTGCAAACATAACAAATGCTGTTGAAAAAAAATTATAGCTGTATCTCTTATAGTCTCTGAGATCTAGGTGTTCATACCGACGGACGGACAGATGTCGGAGATCCCTTCTTCTACCTGTTACATACATTTTCTGCCGGCACAAAGTTATAATACCCTTCTACCCTATGGGTAGAGGGTATAAAAAGGTCTTCAAGATGTTAAGTTACAGTCAGTGAATTTTATTGATAGCTTTAGTAAAACATGAAAAAGAGATGTTGAAGCGATTTTAAAATTGTATGCCTGTGAATCTTTTCCAAATAATTCAAACAACTTGATTGATCCAATATGGAGGGGGGAAATCCAGTTGTTGAGTCTGCCACACAGATCATGAAGATATTCGCTAAAAATCATTTTCATTCTCGTTACGTTTATTTTTATCTGTTTTGAAAATTTACGAGCACGTTTTATGCTTCTCGTTTGGTAAATGCCGGCCGGTAATTAAGTGGTCTATTTGTAGTAGGATGTGAGGGAAAAACATTGGTATATACATACATAGATGACAGAGAGAAAGCAAAGCGGCAATGAATTGATTTCGTTTTGAATTGTCTGTCTACAAACATACATAGTATTCTTCGCTAGCGACACTGACAATTCGATACACTGACAATTAGTCAAGTTCGCAAATTTAGTAAAATCAGAAAAAAACGACAATGGATAATCCCCAAAAGTATACACAGAGAATTAAAATATAAAGAATAAAAAGTTTTCGATTGAAAAAAATTCTTAAAACAATATTAGCATTCTAAAAAGTTCTTGAAACAGGATTTAATTTTTGCAAAGATCTAGAAACAACATTAAAATCATCTTTTGAGCTAAAAAAAATCTAATTTATTATATACTCATATTAAAACGTGTCATTAATATATTTTTCGTTTCAGCTTTTCCTCAACTTGAAGTGAGTAATATTATTTGGACAGTGAAATCACATTTGTGGCCAAGTTAAGGTCAATCAGAGGGGGTTGCAAGAAAGCACGAATGAAAACTCATATATCATATATCTAGCATATCTGAATGCAGTTGTATTTCCAGCTGGTTGTCGACTTCCTGTGTCGCCCACTTACCTCCGGAAAATGCAATGCAGCTCAGCACACATAAAATCAAATGTGCTGGCGACATTTTTTTCGGTTGCCTAAAAATATTGTTTATTCCAATCGAGAATATTTCTCTTCACACCTTTGCACGTCGTTGAACTTAGGTTTAGCTTTCTTTTTTTTTTTTTTTTATAAATAACAAGACATTAATTAATTTTACTTTTCAGCAGAGAGACGAAGAGACGAGCGAGAGAAGGCTGAAAATATAGATGGCGAGGTGAAATAGGCTGGTATAAAAATCCATTAAGATTAAGGCGGCTTTATAAATAACGATTTTATACACTTTGTCAAAACTGCACATTAATCACAATTCAACTCCAGGAAAACTGAATGAAAAATCTACTAAAAAAGTTTCAAGTATTTTAGCAGGTAAGAAAGGACACGAAATGTGGAGAACTATTTTCTAAGAAAAGCGAAACACACACCGTTCCCGACGACCGCCCAGGTAAGACTAAAGACTGCAGACTGAAGACCGCAACGAAGAGAATCCAATGTGGTCTCCAAAAATTGACAAGTGAGAAAGATACAGTTGAGAGTGCTCGACTTTAAGATACCCGCTAGCCAATTTAAATAAAAGCATAACGGTGCTGTATTATTTATATATTCAAAAAAAAAAAACTACTGACAAATTAGAAAGGTTATATTTGATATATTGATATATAAGGTATACTTTGAATTGATATAGTACAATATACCAATTATAGCCTTTGGTATATTTCAGAATTTTTTCTCTATACAAAAGTATTTCTTAAATACAACATTTATTTGATCGTAACCAAATATCAGTAGTCATGATGACTATAGTTATAATTGTATATACCAACAAGTAAGAAAGCTACAGTCGAGTGTGCTAGAGTGTGAAATAACCGCTACCCATTTTGAATAAAAGCAAAATATTACGGTAATAATCTCAAAATATTAAAAATAAATATGCATGTATTTTCGATCGGGATTTGAACTCGAGCACCACCGACCGGGTGGTTAAAAAAAAAAAGTTTATACCCCGAGCGGGCTCGAACCCGGGCACCACAACATGCTCGGCTTGCACTCTACAACCTGATGGTTGCTTATGAGCCCTTTATGAGCCCTTTATGCATACAGATTCTAATATAGACGAGCATGTATATACGTATACGCATACATACAATACATACATAGCAGGCGGTTTTACTCATACAAAATATTTCTTTAATAAAATCCAAAATTTTTATGTATAATTGTTGTAAATAGGACTTAAACAAAAAAAAATTTTGTACCCCGAGCGGGCTCGAACCCGAGTCCCCCGACTACCACAACAGTAATATGCTTGCACTCTACCAATAGAGCTATCGCAGTGCCTCTTGCATACAGATACAAATATAGAGGCGAGCATGTATATACGTATATGCATATGTTACATACAACACATACATAGAAGGCGTTTTTGCCCATACAAAACTATTTCTTTAATAACTTAAACAATTTTTTATCTGATCGCAACCAAATTTCCAACAATCATAAATACTATAGTTATTATTGTATATACAAAAATTCGCAATTCTAGCTTTAGCCTATATCATCTGGGTTGTTGACGCTGATCAAAATTATATTATATATACTTCAAAGAGTCGGAGATGCCTCCTTCTGTCTGTTTCAAAGAATCACAACGTCATAATACCCTTTTTCCGTATGATTAACGGGTATAAAAATATACTGAAAGATATATGCTGATCTTTTATGTTTATCATAAAGTAAATTAGCGCGAGAGTCGCGCACAAGTGTCGCCGTTGTCTTAGGGAGAGAACGATGAGGGACTATTTTTAAGATATATCATCATTATCATCATTCACAATGATAATTACTTCAGAGCAACGTTTCTCCTCTCTCTGTTATTACATAAAGCGCATCAATCATTAAATCAAATAAGCCGCTATCAATTGTTTTATCTTGGCTATAACATGAGAATTACACACACACACACATACAGAGACAGAGACAGTGACAGCTAAATCATTTTTAATTAAATAAATAAATAAATACGTTCTCGAATGGGGAATAAAAGTCGCGTAGGTGTGGTGAAATCGCGAGTCTTTTACTTAGTTGTTTGCTTTTTGTCGCTAATTTTTGCGTTGCTACTTTTTTATTATAAATTATATATATATATATATAAGTAGCGCACAAAGAGCTAATAAAAAAAACAAAACTAAAATTATTTAAAAAATACAATTGTAAAATAAATAAATGATTAAAAATGTAAAACTATTAAAAAAAACAAAATATAAAATAAGTTGGCTTTTGAAGTTAATTGTAATCAAATTTGATAAATAAAATAAGTAAACAACTGATATAAACTACATATGGGTAATTCCAAAACGGAATTTGTCCCGTGCGAGACTCTTTACATTGAAAATAACATAAACTGAAACAATTTTGAAAATAAGAAAAGTTTATTTTTATAGCTCTAGATAAGTACTTTAATTAGAGCTAAGAATGGTTTTGGAATTTTTTTTCTGTTTTGTTTTCTGATGTGATAATTGCAAAAATTAACCGATTCGTACGCAAAACCAAAAAATGAACGAAATTATATATTTTATCGGAAAACAGATCAAGTTCCTAAAATCAATCTTAGCTCTAAATATAGTGCTTATCTAGAGCTTTAAGAATAACATTCACTTATTTTTAAAATTGTTTCAGTTTATGTTATTTTCACTGCAGTGAACTGTAAAAGTCTCGCACGGGACAAAATTTCGCCATGGAATTACCCATATGTATATTTCAAGAGGCAAATGTTCCAGCAACATACATAGAAAGACGCATACATACAAACGAAAGCATAGCAGGCGCTTATGCCCATACATATTTATTTAATAACTTCCACAATTTTTATCTGATCGCAACCATATTTTAAAGAATCACAATTACTATAGTTGGTAGTGTATATACCAGCTCTAGCTCTAAAATTAAGCTTGTTATTCGATTTTTATTGATATAAGAAGGCGGGAGTGGGCGTGGCAAAAATTTGAAACAAAATTGATCTGCGTGCAAACACAACAAATTCTGTCGAAAAAAATTATAGTTCTATTTCTTATAGTCTCTAAGATCTAGGTGTTCATATGGACAGACGGACAGACAGACGGACATGGCTAAATCGTCTGGGCTGTTGACGCTGATCATACATTTCCTGCCGAAACAAAGTTATAATACCCTTCTACCCTAAGGGTAGCGGGTATAAAAATAGATTTCATTTAAATATGTATAATTATTTATTTAACAGTTATCGATACAAATAGTTCGTGAGTTTATAAAAAAGTTCGATATAAGTAAATTGAGTTAACGATAATTGACTAACGATTAATTAGTAACTCCCATATTGACGCCAGAGCGAGGTGAGCAGACCGCGTTTAGGCTTTGTTAATGCACTTGACTTCGGCCGAACGTTCTTCAGACTGCAGCCCACGGGCAGGTTGACCTGCAAAGCAAAGTGAAACAGATACAGATACAGATACACTGACATATAAAGATACAGCTACAAATATTCATAAATGCGTTAAAGCCTTCATTCAATTGCTCGCATTACAGTTCGATAAGTATTATGAACTTGGCCAGTGGCATTTAATTCATTCGATCGTGACAACTTACAGATTGTTGCGATGTGACTCTGACTGGCTCCTTATCGGGACAAATAACGTAGGACTCATGGCCAGCGAAGAGACTGCTGTGTGTTTCCTGCTCGACAGGATAACTGAGCCTTGCATGCGTCGCTGTTAAAGAAGCTGAGGCAGCTGTGCGAAAAAGTATCTTTATTAGATTGATAATTATGCATAATTATTAATATAAACTTACGTTTGACATGGATTATGAAAGTACACTGAAGAGTTCGTCCATCTGTTGTGGTTGCCTCGTATTTCACAGTGTGATCACCAGCACCAAACAACGCACCAGGGAACTGCAATAAAATTAGAATTAAAAGTCATACTTACATGCTTACTTATACTAGGGCCTATTATACAAAAGTAATGCTTACTTTAAGATCGCAAACTAATTTGTATCTTTTTAAATATAATAAAGTTTTTGATCTAACATTTAAAAAGGGTTGTTGATCATGAACAAATTTGGCAATCAACGACTATTTCGATTGTTCTATTTTTCCACAAATTGTTATGCCTAATTTCGACAATATTCTTAATTATTCGTACTTTGATAGTGAAAGTGAGAGGTTATATCGTAGTATGATTAAGGCACATTATTCTGAATTGAATTTGAACATTCTAATTAAGTTAGCAACCTTTATTAACAAATTCAAAGCTTTGTTTAAAATCTTCTGGAACAAATGCTTTTCATTAGCTTTTAAGACGATCATCGACTGCTTTATCGTTTAAGTCTCTCATGACTATCAAAAATGGTTTTAGTTGAAAAGTATTTTTCCAATTAAAAACAAGTAAGAAAGCTACAGTCGAGTGTGCTTGACTTTGAGATATCCGCTACACATAAAACCCAAACAATGCGGTACTTATACCGCAAAATACTAAAATATAACAAACGCTATATTCGGTAGATTAATACAGTAAATACATTTAAAATATACCATAGGGTATATACCAGATCGTCAGCCAAAACAATTAAGTATTTCTAAAACAACTTCTACAATTTTTATCTGATCGCAAACAAATTTTCTGGAATCATAAATACAATATACTATACTACACTATTTGCATTAAACAAGAAATTATAATTAGCCATCTAAAGGCGATTAAGTGCATTAAATTAAAATATTTATAACTTCCCCATACATACCGACGACTTGAAGATCTTCAGGAGTTTGCCCTCGAAGCGTGGTTCTTCCCAAAGAACAGAGCGCAGGTTCTGATGCTCCTTCAGATGCACCTCAAACGAAGGCGGACAGTAGCTGGATGTGGATGAACCCAGATCAATGCGATTGCTCTCGGCGTGATGCGTAGAAGGCGTATCTTCAACCAGACTCTCAGCTGGTCTCGGCAACGTTGCATCCGTTAGCTTGGCGAATTTCTGGTTGAAGTTAAAGTCGGGTAATCTAGCAGGTTGACGTGGAGGCAATGAGAAGGATCTAAAAGTTTGCAAGGAAGCAAAAGGATTCGAATTCAATGTTGCTGGCGATCTTCTAATCGTGATGAGCGTTTGACAGCCAACCGATTGTTGAGTCGTCGGATCGGTTGCACGGAAAATGACTTTGTGGACTCCTTCAGGTAAATGTCCTTGCAGTTGCCTAGCCCAAGTCGGAGATGCAGCCACGTAGCGATAATCCGCATTTGTCGCCGGACGCTGGAGAATAACATGAGCCTTTGTCTGCTGTGGTCCCAGCATGATGACAACATTCTCCGGGCAAGTAATGAAGAGCTTGATACGAGGTTGTGGTAAACGAACAGATTGCTGTGGTCTCGACTGCTGTCTAAACGTTTGTTGTGCTTGCCAAGGAGCAACAATTCTTGTGGACATGCGACTGTCAAAGACATTCGAGCCAAAACGTTTGCACTCCAAGACGCTGCCCAAGCTCCAGCCATTGAAGCAGCTGGTGAACATTCCGGCAACTGGCACAAAGCCCATGTTGCACTGCAGGTTGCAGACGGTGCCGAAAGTGGAGGCGACTCGCGTGCAGTTAGCTGGGACGATGACGCCATTGCTGGGGGCAGGCAGTGGAGGACACACAGCAGGTGATGTCAGCCGTGGAGTTGTGTCTGTTAGCCATACGCCACGAGAGTGATGTGCGGCTGAATGATTGAGGGAGATATCATTAGTAGAGAGTTTAGATAAAACAAGTAAGAATGCTATAGTTGAGTGTGATCGATTATGAGATGCACTCTACAAATGTTTAACAATATAGTGCGGTATTTACGTTAAAATTACTACTAAAATATACCAATGTATACTTTTGTTATATCGATGTACTACTGTACTCAAAATATACCTTATTGTTATAAATAAGTTCATTTTACTGAAAAATTACTTAAATATACCCAACTTTATATATAGTAATATGAATATACTACTATATTAAAAAATATACAATATTTTTATAAATTAATAATTATACCGAAAAAATACTGAAATACACCGAAACTCTATTTTGTATTATTATTATTATTACTTTCAAAATATACCATATAACATAAACTATATATATATTCAAAATATTCAATGGTATATAAAATATACTACATATCCAACTAAAATAACTTTGACCCGGTAGCCCTTTTAATTGTTATTTTTTCAGTAAAAAATAATTTCCTCAAAAGCTTATACGATTTTTATCTAATATGTCGTTATGATTTCTCTAGATTCTAATTACACTTACTACTCGTTATTTTTTTAGATTTTTCTTCTACAATAACAAGTGCTGTCACCAAAAAAATTATATCTTTATCTCTTATAGTCTGTGAGACCTCCATACAGACAAACAAATAAAGCTAAATCGACTCAGCTCTTCACACCGACCATGAGATGCCTTCTTCTATTATAAGTAATCAGTTATAATACAATTCTACAATATGAGTGGCAGATATAGATATAAAGCTTGAAATACTTACGCACACACTTGTTCTCCTCTCCCTCCCAGTTGCCCGTGATGCCGCAGTTGCGAATCTCCGAACCTAAGAGCACATAGCCAGCATTGCAACGCACCTTGCAACGCGTGTTGTAGTGCAACTTGCGCTTGTGGCGATACCGATTGCAATGCGCCCTGCCATTGGCTGGTGCCTCGAAGCGCACACATCGATCGCTGGGCAACTGTGGGGCGATAGGTGTAGGTAAATGAACTGGTCTCGGAGCTGGCAGTGGAATCGGTCTATGTTTCGGCAACTGATTTGATGTGAATGGTGGCAAAGTTGGCACCGGTCTTGGGGCAGGCAACGGCACTGGCGATGGAGCTGGTTGTGGCAACAGATCCTCGCCCAGCGGCGTTAGAGGCATTGGTCGAGGCTCCGAGAGCGGTATCTGAGCAGGCGGCAAGCTTGGCTTGAGCACCTCGAATGTTTTGTAGCAGCTGCGCTCATCAAAGGACAACTTCTTGCCGGCGCCACACGAGCACTTGAAGCTACCAGGTTCATTCAAACACGACTCCTCGCAGCCGCCATTGTTCACCGCACATTCATCGATGTCCACACAATCCTGGGCATTCTCCGCTAGCTTGTAACCCGTGGGACAGTCGCACTTGAAAGAGCCTCGAGCATTCTCGCAGAGATGCGAGCAGCCGCCATTGTTCACATGACACTCATCGATGTCCACGCAGCTGCCATCGACCCCGATCAACATTCCCTCGCCACACTCGATGGGCGAGCAGCCTTGCTCCGACTTCTCAGTACCCGGGGGACAACCGACGAGAGCTGGACGACAACTGCGTTCGTCCTCCTGCAGCAGATAGCCCAAGGGACAGCCACACTCAAAGCTGCCCGGTTTGTTGATACACTCGTGTGTGCAACCACCTGAGAGTAAGCCCGCACACTCATCCACATCCTGGCAAGTGCCATCAGCCGTAAGTTCATATCCTCGATCACAGGCACACTCATGCGAACCTATAAGATTAATGCAAATGCCGCTGCAATTACCAAAATCGAGCGAACACTCATCAATGTCCAAGCAACCGAAGCCATCGGGAGCCAGCTCAAAACCTGAGTTGCAAGCACAGGCAAAGCCACCCGGTTGATTCAAGCAGAGTTGCGCGCAGTTGCCATTCTGCTGAAGACACTCATCATGATCGCTACAACTGCGATCGTCCGGGTTTAAAGTGAATCCCAAGGGACAAGCGCACTGAAAGCTGCCCGGCAAATTGATGCAGAAATGCGAGCAGTTTGCATTTGCAA
Organism: Drosophila sulfurigaster albostrigata; assembly: GCF_023558435.1. Taxonomy (NCBI): domain Eukaryota; kingdom Metazoa; phylum Arthropoda; class Insecta; order Diptera; family Drosophilidae; genus Drosophila; species Drosophila sulfurigaster. The sequence continues at coordinate 47,395,150 of NC_084883.1, forward strand.
GCGAGCATTCGTCAATGTCCAAGCAAGCGGATGGTGATGAAGCTGCAGATGATGTTGATGTGACAGATGATGATTCATGAATACGATTGTCGTAGCCCCAAGCGTAGCCCGGTTCACATAAGCAAGTATAGGAACCGTTTAAGTTCTCGCATTGCAGCGGCGGCTCACAGCTGTGCGTATTCTGGGCGCATTCGTCGATGTCGAAGCAGTAGTCGGAGGAAAGTCCCGGCAGCTGAAGCATCTCGTAGCCCGTCGAGCAGTGGCATTCATACGCACCTGGCACATTGCGACACAGCTGCTGACAGCCACCGTTGTTCACCTTACATTCATCCACATCGTTGCAACTCTTGCCATCCTCACTAAGTACATAACCCTTGCTGCAAGCGCAGATGCCATTTTCAGCACTACGGCAAAGCTGCTCGCAGCCATTGTTGTTCACAGCACAAGGATCGGGAGCCACGCAAGCGTGTCCTTCGGGTTCCTGAAGCGACATGCCACGTGGACACAAGCATTGATAGCCACCCGCTGTGTTGAAACAATCGTGGCTGCATTTGTGTGTGCCCTGAGCACATTCATCGATGTCCTGGCAGCTGAACACTTCACTGGCATATCCAGGTGGACACAGGCAACTGAAAGTGCTGTTGTCCTCGCTGACCAGACAACTTCCTGGACGACATCTCTCATGTCCCTGCTCACGACTACAAACGCTCTCCACCACCTCGCAGCTGTGTGCGTCTTCACCTAGTCTGTAGCCCTCGGGACAGAGGCAAACGTAGCCGCCGCTCTCCAGGTTCTCACATTGATGCGCACAACGTGTGCGATTCAGTTGGGGATTGTCGAGAGCCTCACAGTTGTCCGGAGCGCAGTTGACTCGATCCTCCACGACAATGTCGCACTCGTTGATGTCCTGACAGACGCTGCCGTCGGGCGAGAGCCCAAAGCCTGGATTGCAAGTTGATTTGGGAGTTACAGGCACAGTTTCGGGTTCAGCTTCGGGTTTAACTTCGAGTTCAACTTCGGGTTCAACTTTGAGTTCAGGTTGAGGCTCCGTCTCAACAGCCTTAACCGGTTCCTCAGGCCCGACTTCAATTTCGTTGTTGTGTTCCTCCTCTTTTGTTTGCTTGACAGCTTCTTCGTCCTCTTCCTTTTCCTCCTCCTCAGCTTCCTCCTTGGTGTTCAAAGCAATCACACAGCGATAGGAACCAGGCGTATTCTCACAGCCATTGACGCACTCGGCAATCACTTGGGGTAGCGCACATTCATCAATATCTGCGGAAGAATTTTGTGTTTGAAAGTTGTCACAATCAGTTTCAACTTCAACTACTTACCCACACAGGTGTTGCGAGTAGCTGCGTCAATCTCGTAGCCCTTCTCGCAGCCGCATTCGTAGCCACCGGGCAAATTGTTACAGATCTGCGAGCAACCGCCATTCGATTCCTGGCACTCGTCAATATCTGTGATGATGGGAGAGAATGTTGAATTTGTTTAGATTTGATTTTAATAAGAAACAAAGTTTCATTCGAGTGAGCTCGACTGTGATATACCCACTACCACTTTTCAATAAAATCAAATTCTACAAATATACCAAATTAATATACCAAAAAATACTAAAGTATATTTGGTATATCAATCAAACAATAAAACCATATTCCTAATATATACCATTAATAATAACAAAGGCAATATTTAAAATATTGTGATATTACTACTTTGAAAATATACCATAGAATACAAATATACCAAATATCTGTCATGGCAGCTGAGACCTGATTGCAGTTTTTTGCCATACAAAAGTATTTCCTAAATAGCTTCGACAATTTTTATTCCATCTATTTTATATCTTTTTAAAACTTTGTAATACAGTGTTGTAGAAATTTGTATCTTTCATCTCAAAATAGATTTTGATTTTAGAAAATTAAACGTTCATTTGAACTGAACTGCCTGCGATCATCTATTTTAAACAGATCAAAAAATAATTTGAAGATCAGTTTTTCTACGACCATTTTAAAATTTCTAAAATCAATAACAAATGATTATTTTCGAAATAATTTAAGCATTAAATATGGTCAGCGGTACAGCTACGTACCTTCAGCTGGTTCTACCTAAACCTTTTATAAACATATTCATCTAAAGTTGCTATTAAATGCACACAATTACATAACAACTTCAGAAAGACATCCGGCAAATTCATTCCAAATGGTTTTTAAACCTACCATGACAGGTGGAATAATCCTGAGGATCCAGAGTGAAACCCTGATAGCAGCTACACTTGAGACGCGGTTCATTCTCTCCAGGGAACAACACACGCTCGCATTTTTGCGCACAACCACCGCGATCTTCACCGCAATTCTCGTCCAGTAGTCGAGGTGAATAAGGATCATTTGTGGGTGCAACAACAATGTTGATGTCGGTGACATTCTCAGTCACAATCTGTGTCTCCGTTTGATTAGTTGCCTCAGCACTGGGCACTAATTCTGGCTCTGCCTTTGGTTCGTCAACGGGCACCACAAATTCGGATTCGCTGTCAGGTTTCAATTCCACTTCGGGATGAGCTGCCGTCTCCTCAACTTGTTCCACCTGCGGCTCAACTGCAGTGTGCACTTCATTCTCAATTGGAGTTTGTACTTCATTTTCAACTGGAGTTTGTACTTCAGTCTCAACTGCAGCTTGTACTTCAGTCTTAGGTTCAGCAACTGTCTCGATCTCAACATTAGTTGGCACAGCAGGCAGAGTTTCAGGTTGCACTTGTGGCTGCTCCTCCACTTCCTCAACTGGCGGTGGAGGCGGCGGTAGCTTCACGCCCTCCAATGTATCGTTCACTGGATTTGGCGTCTCGGTTTCTTCCTCTACCGCTTCATAATCATTATAATTATAGTCATCGTCGTTGGCATTATCCCCGACATCGTCATTTTCGTCGTCATCGTCGGTATATTCCACACGTGGATAACAAGCGGGCAAATCTCCCACCCATTGCTTGGCTCCACAGTACAAAGCATAATTCTGTGTGTTCTCAAACTCGTAGTTCTCGTTACACGCATAATACGCCACAAGGAAAACCTTCTCTCCGCGTCTTTTCCTTTCGTATCTTGCCACAATGCCGTGACTAATTTGTGGCGCCTCCACTTTAGCTTGAATGCAGCTCAAGTCAAGCTGCGGCACCAACTTAGCGGGCACATTTAAATCCTCGGCAATGGCCAGCAATTTCTGTTTGCGTTCCGAATGCGTGCCTTTAAGAAGAAATTGGTTATAAATGCATTCCAATTGTATTCGACTTTTACTCACCCTTCGCTTTGAGGCAGATGGGAGGTTCGCCCTGCCATTCTTCGGTGTCCACATTGCACAGCAGCTCCTTGGGACCTTTGAGAACATACCCCGAAGCACAGCTGTAGATGGCAGTGTTCACATGATTCGATTCGCTAACAAACAACTCTGCTTGGGCATGATCCACAGGCGGCGGTGTCTGACAATCCTCATAGACGGCATTTGCAACTGTAAAAGAAGAGTTGAACTCCTTAAATAACTTCAGTGACATATTGAAATACAAGTTGAAAGACTTTCTAATTAAAGCCACTTAATTTCTTTTAATTAGCTTATTTTTAAAAATTGATCTTGAAAGCGTAAAAACAAAGTTAATATGTTTTAATTATTTGGAAAAATGGATTTACTATATTAAGATGTTCTACTGTCAAATATTTTTTTTTTTTAAGAGATTTGCCAAAATGTTCTACTTAAGGCAATTAATTTTCTTTAATAACTTTAGTAGCATGGGGAAAAGAAATCTAAATATAAATCTTGAAAAACAATGAGATTTGTTAAGATGTTTTACTATATAGTTTATATCTTTTAAAAGATTTAGTAACATTTGGAAAAAGAAATTTTGAATCTGTAAAACAAAATTAATATCTTTTAATAAAATGGAAAAAAAAAACAATTTATAAATCTTCTGTGAAATTAAAGCCAGTTTATCTCTTTTAAAAACTTGTAAGATATTTTACAGAAACATTTTATTCCAGTTTATCTCTTCTAATAATTTTAGTAACATAAGGAAACCGACATCTTAAAAATGTAAAAACAAAGTTAAAGTTAAAACAATTTTTCGATGATGTTTCACTGTAAAATTTGAAGCCAGTTCATCTCTTCAAATCTTTTCTATTTTTTAGAGAAATAGATCTTAAAACTGCAGACCAAAGTTAATATCTTTAAAAAGCATGGACATAAACAGATTTATTATGATGTTCTATTACAAAATGAACGCTATACTATAGCTAGCTAATTTCTTTAAAAACTTAGAGAAGATGTTGTACAGACAAATTTGAAGCCAATATATATCTTTTAATAACTTTTGTAACATAAGAAAAAGGATGGAAGGAAGGAAGGAAATGTTTTTAAATAACTTGGAAAAAGAGATTTGCTAAGATGTTTTACTATAAGATTTGAAACGAGTCTATCTCTTTTCAACACATAGTAACATATTAAACAAGAGATCTTGAAACAGTATTAATAAAGTTAGTGGATCCTATTAAAACTTTAGCAACATATCGAAAAAGAGATCTGTAAAACTAAAACCAATGAATCTTATTGAAAGCTTAATTAAGTAACATAAGGAAAAAGAGATCTTGAGATGATTATAAAATTAAAGCCCGTGAACTTTTTCAAATAATTCGAACAACATGATTGATCCAATATGGAGGGGAAATCCAGTTGTTGAGTCTGCCGCACAGATCATGAAGATATTCGCTAAAAATCATTTTCATTGTCGTTACGTTTATTTTTATCTGTTTTGAAAATTTACGAGCACGTTTTATGCTTCTCGTTTGGTAAATGCCGGCCGGTAATTAAGTGGTCTATTTGTAGTAGGATGGAGAGGGAAAAACATTGGTATATATGTAGATGACATAGAGGAGGCAAAGTGGCGATGAATCACCGATCTTTTCGCTATGAATTGTCTGTTCACATAGTAACATATATAAGTTAACATATATTCTACGCTGGCGACACTGACAATTAGTCAAGTTCGTAGGCGGTCAGCCGCAAAAATATATTATAATCAATGAAAACTAAAACAGATAATCCCCAAAAGTATACACAAAGAATACAAATTATGAGATTGAAAAGTTTTCGATTTAAAAAATTCTTGAAACAAAATTTCAATGTTAAAAAGATTTTGAAAGATTACAATCCAAAAAAATTCATGAAACAGGATTTCTATTTTGAAAAGGTCTAGAAAAAACATTAAATTCAAAATCATACAGTATGTAGATACAAAATTTCTCAAATAATTCAGCCATTAAAGTAAAGATATCGTGATTTAAACAAAATTTAAATTTGAACAACATTTTGAAGCAAGGGTTCTATTAAAAAAATGTTAATCTCAAAAAGTTTTTCAAACAGATTTCAAAATTAAAAAGTTTGTGAAACAATATTACAATCCTAAAGAGTTATAGAAACAAGAATTCAATTTTGAAAAGATTGAGAAACTAAATTGAAATTGATATACAAAAAAAAAAAAATTAAATATATACCCATGAATTTTGAATATGCAAAATTTAGCAAATAATTGAGCCATTAAATTTGGAAACAATATTTCTAACATAAAACGTCAAACAAAAAACAAACTCAAAAATAATTTTAAATCAAGATCTTAACAAAATTTTGAAACAAGGTTTCTTTCATAAAACAATTTCAATCAAAATTGCAATCTTAACAAAATTTGGAAACAAAACTTCTAACACAAAAAAATTTAAAACAACATTTCAATTTCAAAAAGTTGTTGAATCAAGATTTCATAGTAAAAATAATTTTAAGCTAAATTTCATTTACAAAAGACAACAAGATTTCGATCGCACTTTTGACATTAAACATTTTTTTGCTTTTCCCTTAGTATCGAAAATATCGTTAATATTTAATCTTGAACATTTTTTAACATTATTTTCGAACATTTTATTTTCCAAAATTTTAATATGCTATATTCATATTCAAAAATTGTATTTCTTTTTTTAATTTAAATGAAAACTCTTAAAACAATAATTTTAAATCTAGGTAAAAAGGATGATTATATTCGTTGTTTTTTGACATTTAAACTAAAAAAGTAAGTAACTAACTAAAAAAAAAGTTCAAAGATGTCTTTCTTTAATTTCAAAACTTTTCTGTCTGTGATACATATGAAAAATCAGCTACATGACAAGATAAACCCCCACGAGGCAAATGTGTCATGCAACTATCAGTCAGCTTTTGCTTATGGATATGGCTCATCAGATATTAAAGAAAATGGTTTTTATGGCACGTTTTAATGTGTTTTTCGTTTCAGTTTTTCCTCAACTTGAAGTGAGTAATATTATTTGGACAGTGAAATCACATTTGTGGCCAAGTTAAGGTCAATCAGAGGGGGTTGCAAGAAAGCACGAATGAAAACTCATATATCATATATCTAGCATATCTGAATGCAGTTGTATTTCCAGTTGGTTGTCGACTTCCTGTGTCGCCCACTTACCTCCGGAAAATGCAATGCAGCTCAGCACACATAAAATCAAATGTGCTGGCGACATTTTTTTCGGTTGCCTAAAAATATTGTTTATTCCAATCGAGAATATTTCTCTTCACACCTTTGCACGTCGTTGGATTTGGGTTTAGTTTTTTTTTTTGTTTTTATAAATAACAAGACATTAATTAATTTTACTTTTCAGCAGAGAGACGAAGAGACGAGCGAGAGAAGGCTGAAAATATAGATGGCGAGGTGAAATAGGCTGGTATAAAAATCCATTAAGATTAAGGCGGCTTTAAAAATAGCATGCGCCTGAACACGCACAACACTTATAGTCACATATGTATATAGTATGTATGTATGCATATATATTTAAATATGCTGCTGGAATACGATTTTATACACTTTGGAAAACTGCACATAAATCACAATTCAACTCCAGCAAAACTTAATGAAAATGCTACTGAAAAAGTTTCAAGTATTTTAGCAGGTGAGTTCACAGAAAGGACACGAAATGGGGAGAACTATTTTCTAGGAAAAGCGAAACACACACCGTTCCCGACGACCGCCCAGGCAAGACTAAAGACTGCAGACTGAAGACCGAAGCGAAGGGAATCCAATGTTGTCTCCAAAATTGACAAGTGAGAAAGATACAGTGGAGTGTGCTCAACTTCAAGATATCCGGTACCCATTTTTTCGGTATTATTTCTAAAGTATACCAAATTAATATACCGAAGAAAATACTGGAATATACAAAATATACAAAATACCCAATAAAGCCCTTGATATATTTCAGTATTTTTTGGTATATTAATTTGGTATATACCATAAAGTACAAAATATACCAGATTGACGGCAAAAGCAACTTAGTCCCGTAGTAAGTCAACGTATTTCTTAAAAAAACTTCCACTATTTTTATCTGATCGCAACCAAATTTACAGGAATCAGACTGTAGTTATTATTGTGCCAAATTTCCAAATATTACGCTTTTGAATTGATTATTATTGATTTGCGGGGGAAGATTGGAAACAAACTTGATCTGCGTGCAAACATAACAAGTGCTGTTAACATAAAATTATGTCTCTATCTCTTTTAGTCTCTGAAATCTAGGTGTTCATACAGACGAGCGGACAGACAGACACGGCAATATCGTCTCGGCTGTTGACGATGATCAAAATTATACTTCAAAGGGTCAGAGATGCCTCCTTCTGCCTGTTACATACATTTTAAAGAAGCACAACATTATAATACCCTTCTACCCTATGCGTAGCGGGTATAAAAATATACTGAAAGATATATGCTGATCTTTTATGTTTATCATAAAGTAAATTAGCGCGAGAGTCGCGCACAAGTGTCGCCGTTGTCTTAGGGAGAGAACGATGAGGGACTATTTTTAAGATATATCATCATTATCATCATTCACAATGATAATTACTTCAGAGCAACGTTTCTCCTCTCTCTGTTCTCTGTGCGTGCTGCTTGCATTGAACTTGATCGAATGCATTCGAAATGCATTGTGAATGTGCAATGAGTTCTTCGCCCCCAACATGTCTAAAATATTACTCAAAATTAATAATCATTTCAAATTCGCAATTACATAAAGCGCATCAATCATTAAATCAAATAAGCCGCTAACAATTGTTTTATCTTGGCTATAACATGAGAATTACACACACACATACAGAGACAGAGACAGCGACAGCTAAATTGTTTTTAATTAAAACTAAATACGTTCTCGAATGGGGAATAAAAGTCGCGTAGGTGTGGTGAACTCGCGAGTCTTTTACTTATTTGGCTTTGCCACAAACATGTTTGCTTTTTGTCGCTATTTGTTGCGCTGCTACTTTTTATTATAAATTTTATACATATATATAGTTAAGTAGCGCACAAAGAGTTGATGCGAACCATATAGGTGTAGCTACACTACCCCCAGTCCCCAATCCCCAATACCAGCCTCGATCATATAACAAATGAATTATCTACCCAGTGTGTCCAATAAAGTAAACAACGAATAGGGAGAGTCGATCTGCCAATAAATACCCTCTATTATAAATAAGTTGTTGTAAACTATAATACGTATTTTATAGTAACTTATAAAAAATATACTACAAAATAGGAAAGCTTTTTAACAACGTATAATAAAATGAGTAAGCTTCTTAATGTAATTCTAAATTAACGGTAATCTAATTAGTTAATCAAAATATTTGTATTAAAAATATAAAAAATAAATGAAAATACTTTAAAAAGAATATTATAAAATTAGTTTGCTTCTTAATGTAATTATAGGTGGACTATAAAAAAAATGTATTAAGATAAATACATAATTCAAAGATATACAGAAAAAAAAATATATGACAGAAGTTAGCTTCTTAATGTAATTATGAGTTAACTGCAAAATAATACTGTAATAATAATAATACTAAATATTTTAACGATACAAGCAAATATAAATAAACTGAAATAAGTTAACTTCTTAATGAATTTATAAATTAACTATAATCTAATTTAATAACAAAAATATAAATGAATATTGAAAGTATACAAAAAAAAAACTAAAAAGAATATTATAAAATAAGCTAGCTTTCTAATGTAATTATAAGTTAACTGTGACAAAATACAATAAGATAAATACATATTTTAAGGATAAACAAAAAAAAATATACAAATAAAATTATTTAAGCAATTCCTAAGTTAATTATAAATCAATTTTATTTATATAATAATAAAATATATCAACGATAACATAAAATACAAACAAAATGCAAGCAAATCTGTTAATCTATATTACAGGGTATTGTAAACTATCTAAATTGCTTGGCGACTTTGTTTAGCTATCATTTGATTGACAAATTGTTTGTCGAATACCACACAAAACAATAAAATGTTTTAAGGTTACACATAGAATGAACTGGCTAAACAATGATTGACCCATTGACGGGCAGCTGTGAGCAAAAGTCGCGTCGCAGTCGCACACTTGAAATTGCGCGCGTTTTAAAACGCGCACAAAACGCGCCCAATCTGTGACTGTGGGTGTGCAAATGTTTTTTATTGAGCATTGTTTTTGCGAGCTGACCATTATGGTCAGCTGTCAGATGTATCTCTAGCGACTATTTGTGCGAGTTTTCTTGCAAAAAAAAAATAAAAATAATAAAAAATAGAATCTATGTAACGTGTAGGCTTCTGTGACGTTCTACGCGAAGTGTTCCAGATTGACTTGTTGTTTATTGCTCTATTTACATTTTAACTTTACCTTAGTTGGCAGTTGCGGAAATTGCTCAAGGGCATGCTCTCCGTATAAACAATGTAATCGCAGCTGTCTAAGAATCGCATGTGGAAATTTATGTTGACATTTTCCAAGGCGTCTGCTAAAGAGGGAAAGTATATTTTTGAGTGAAACTGAAACGAATTGTTGTCGTTTTTAATAAATTAAACTTTTTGTTTTATTTAACTACAAAATGTTTTGGTTAATTACAGAAAAAAGTCCAAAAGGGTATTCAGTTAATTCAAATGTAACTTAAATTAATTAAATTAATTTGTAAACAAATTGTAATTTCGAGTTTCGAGTGCTAAAATAAAAACAGAAACGCACAATAATGACTGATGCACTGGACTCCACCTGGACTCTGAATGACTAAATATGGCTGTGATTGCGACTTTTTTATCTGTCGATTGTGTTGTGTTCTTGTTAGTTGTTCTTGATGCTCAGATACGAGGGTCCCACTTGACGGACATAGACGCTGCGCTCATTCGTCAGATACGGCGGACAGCGGACTGTGAGAATGCCATCGGAGGAGAGCTCGGATCGGACATCGTTGGGATAATATCCACGGGGCAAGACGAAACGTTTGACAATGTGTCGACCCACGAAACTGTCGCCATCGCGACGCTTCTCGTGCTTGGCTTCCACGACAACAGTGTCTCCCGTTGTCTTGACTGTGATTTCATAGGGCTTGAACTGATGCACATCGACGTTGGCCTCGAAGCCATCCTTGCCCACCACAACACGGCTAAGATCGGGTGCGGATCCGACACGCGAGAGTCGCTTCCAATAGGGCAAATCCCAGTCGGCGGCTAAATCCCAATCGCGCCACAAGCGACGACGATAATCCCAATAATCCCAATCCGTGTTGTTTGTAGCTGGTACTAAGGCCATCTTAAGGCTGTCTGTGATTGTGGTTTTCGTTTTCGTATTCGATTTACTTGGACGCAGGACGCAGCAACGCGTTTCGAATTGAATTTACGTTATTCGACTTTTCCGTTTTCACTCGTTTCGATTCAGCGCGTTCTCTATGAAACGTCCGCACGCGATATTAGCGCAAAGCCAATTAAGCTCGTCAGAGACACAACCAGCGCCTTTTATAGAACACAACTCACAGCTCAGCTCAGCTCCCAAGCTCAACCTCAAGCTTCCCAGTGGGCTAATGACAACTGTGACGTAGCTGCCTGCTGTCTGTTGAGCTGGTGTTTATCTTGAAATTGTCGCCGCTTGTTTTGATGAGGCTGAGGCTGAGGCTGGGATTGGTGGGTTGTGTTTATACCCGCTATCCATAGGGTAGAAGGGTATTATATAATTGTGTCTATGAAACGTATGTAAAGGAAGAAAAAAGCATCTCCGACTCTTGATCAACTCGATCATCAAAACGATACAGCGATGTCCGTCTATCTGTCTGTCCGTCCGTCCGTATAAACACCTAGATCTCAGAGACTATAAGAGATAGAAATATAATTTTTTTTCACAGAATATATTTTGTTTGTACGCAGATCAAGTTGGTTTCAAAAGCTTGCCACGCCCACTTCCGCCTCTGAAAATCGACTAAAATCGAATAACGAACGTAATTTTGAAGCTAAAATCTACTCACTATGGGACTTAGATGCTTTCGTTGAAATCTGGTATATTTTAAATATAGTAGTATGACAATATACCAAAAATATATTTTTGGTATATTTTTAGTATTTTTTCGGTATTGATAAATATACCTTGTTTTGCTTTGATTTAAAATTAGTAGAGCGTTTTTAGCCCTTGGTATATTTTTAGTATTTTTGTGGTATATTACGATTAATATCATGGTTTACTTTTATTCAAAATTGGTAGCGCATATATAACCCTTAGTATATTGTTAGTATTTTTGTAGTATATTAATATGCTTAGCTTTTATTCACAATGTGTAGCGGGTATCTCAAAGTCGAGCATTCCCAACTGCAGCTTTCTTACTTGGTTTGTTTTGCTTTGCTGTTGGCGGTGGGCCGAGAATCTCAATGACATTTCCTTAGAGGGGTGAACACAATGCTTCCGCGTATTGGAAAGCAATCAAAAGAAATATTTTCGCCGATCATCTGCACAATTCACAGTACAAAAGTCACTCTCCCATAACAACTCATCTGATTTTTGTTCAAGCTCAAAGTTCGCGCTCACTTTTTTAAGCGTTTACAAACTTAATTACGCAGCATTTCCGCTGCTGCTATTTTACTTATGAATAGTCAGTCGATTCACAAATATGTCTGGCCCAAGCTAAATTAACAAATTTCTTTAGCGGAAATCCGAAAATAAAATAAAACAAAACGTCTGAAAACAAACGTCGCATAATTCTTTTCACTTTTTGACCAAATTTGGCCTTTTGACTTTTAATGCGGATTTTCATTTTCAATTAACTCGAAACAGAGAACGAGATAGAGATAGAAAGATATAAAGATACAATATCTGCAGCATGTATTTCGGATTGAAACATTTGGTAGTCATAACAAAAGGCAATTTGTATACACGTAACATCGAGTTCTGTTCTGTTCTCTTGTCTGCTAAACGGCTTTTCGGCTATTGCCATCGATTTGCAGCAAAGATTAGCGACAACAAGTACAACAACAACAACAGCAATAACGACAACAGCGACACATGAAAGATTGGCATCGAATTCAGCTCATCGCGAACATAACATTTATGGGCCTGACCTACCCTTCCCCTCTCTACCTTTCTCACTCTTCTTCACTCAGCGCCATGGCGACAAATGTGATGGGCTCGCATTTTTGTGTGTGTGTGTGTGTGTGTGTGTGTGTGTGTGTGTGTGTGTGTGTGTGTGTGTGTGTGTGTGTGTGTGTGTGACCCAACCCCATTTATAATTGTATTTTATGCTTCGTATGTTGTTGTTTTTGTTGATGCTGCTGCTGTTATTATTGTCATTGTTCTTGCTTTAGTTGAGATAGATAGATTTTGCCAATGCCCGATAGTAATTACATTGACAACGCGACAATTTACTATGCGATGCTGTCTGCTGTGCTATGTGCCCTGTAACGAAGTGTTTGCTTCGATTGCAGAAGAGAACACACACATTTACAGCGCACTACAAACAAATTGATTTTGTTGTTTATAGAATTTATAGTAGTTCAAATAGTAATAAGTAATATTATAGTTATAATAGTTTGGCACATCATTACCTAAGTTCATATTGTTGTAATTAATAATAATCTAATAATAATAATAGAAGTATTATTTGTAATAACTAACTTTATATTATCAGACTATAAAACATTAATAGTTAACTCATATTATAAAACTCTAAAGCTTTGACTTCTTATAAAAACAAGTAAGGAAGCTATGACATACACTCTACCCATTGTCAATAAAAGCAAAACAGTGCGGTATTCATTATAAAATGTACTAAATTAATGTACTGCAAATATACTAAAACACTAAAAATTATTCACTTACATCTACATTTCTGCTTAGTTGCTTTCTCAAATAATATCAAATCATTTCACACGCTATAAACAATATGAAAAACTAAGTTCCTAATCTTATACTCCAAAATATTAACAAACTTCATATTATATTATATAATATTACTCTACACTACTTAATTTATAGTCTGCAAATCACAGACAATACTCTATAATAGTACTCTATAATTTAATACTCTATAGTAACTTTTTAATTCTAATTTCTTAACTTTTTTAACTTTTTAATGTCAATTCCTATTACAGACTGTAAAACCTAAGTTAATATTATATTACTTTACAATACTTTTTTTAAAATGTCTGAATCATACTCACTCTACTTTTATATAGTATTATATTACTGTGTAAAATCTTCAAATTTTAATACTCAATTCTAACTTCACATTACTCTACTTTCCTCACAGTTTGTAAATCATACCTTAGCTCTCACACAAAAGATGTTAATTAATTTTGAAGACTGTAAAATATGAAAACCCACAATTGGTTTACAATCTCTCATTCAAGTACTTCTATTGTCATACTCTCTACTTATATACAGTATTACATTACTTTGTGAAATCTTCATATTTCATTACTCTATTCTAACTTCACCTTACTCTACTTTCCTCACAGTTTGTAAATCATACCTTAGCTCTCACCTAAAAGCTGTCAATTCATTTTACAGACTGTCTGCCTTCGATGGCCGCTGCGGGACTTTAATTTATGGCCATCCACTCAAATTAGGAAGTAATGTTTGTGCGCTTGACACCCATTTGGGGAGAGGTAAATAAGTTTAGAGAAAATAATCAAAAATATAATTTATACCATCGACAGCAGCCACATGAACTAAATTTAAAAGCGCAGCTATAAATACATTTTGGTGGCACGTTCGTTTAATGGGCTAATGTGCATTATTTATGCAGTGGAAATGAATAAAATAATGATGCCATGTTGTGCAGTGTAACCGTGAAATGCGCGCACACAGAATCTCGTTTGAAAATCAATGAAGTGCCGCAACAACAACAGCAACAACAACAACAGCAGCAACAACAATGCAAACTAGTGACAATAATGCAATGTAATTATAGCTAAACAATTTTATAAACAGCAGCACAAAGCAATCGACTAATTTGTTTGATTTTATGGCAAAAACAAATCAAATGCGAAGTAAAACGACCCCAGCGAACAATTCCAAAGGGTGTGGGTCTCCACCCTCAGCACTTTCTTTACGATTGCACAAGACCTTGTGATATATTTGATGCGCTTGAATCTCTCAACTGATTTGCATAGATCGGACAGCCACCCACCTTTGGCCCTTTGGCCATATGGCAATTAAAAAACAAAAGGAATTGGAAACCAGATTGCAGCTGTTGACAATGCTTTTCCTCGGGTTCAATTCCTAAAAAGCAAAAGTGAATGCAACCTACAAAGTAGGTGTAGCTCTACTCTATTTGCTTGCAGCTAGTTTATTGCCACAAATGTTGGCTCATTTGCTCGCCACAAATTTGTCATCCTCATACAACGGGCAAAATGCCAGGGGCAAAACAACTCACCTCAGCCTCAGGCGAACATCTCGAAAGATTCTCAACCATTTGTTCGATTGGCGCAACATTCTACGTTTGTTGCTCGATTTTATGAGGCCGCGCGGCGCGTTGGACAAACACCTCCGCAAAAGACGCTAGTTTATTGGTCTCATAAAAAACTTAAATCATATTTTTACATGTGACTTCGGTAGTGTAGTGTGTATCAAACTAAATGCTTATGCTTATGAAATGTTAAGTTCTGGCATGTTAGATGTCGACCCCAATGAAACAAATTAGCCAAACAGTGGCATAAAATCATTAATAAATGAAAAGGCAACACATTAATTTAAACTACATATATGCAAAAATATAATATGTGTATCAGCTTAATAGAATTCGAAAACATTAACAAGTTATTCCAATTATAGTTTGCTGCTTTCATAATTTCTCAATTGCTCGCTCGGCAATTTCAAGCGGCCGCCTAAAAGTAGGCCATGCAAAATTAATAATTTCGCCAAATCACGTATACGCCGCGTGGTGTGCAGAGTTAATACGCAAAATTGTGTCAAACTAATTACCAGAAATCAATAAGCTACTTCTGCACAATATATATTTTGGCAGAAGCCAAGACTCAAGTCGAGTGCACAAAATAAATTGTGGCCAAGTCACTTACTTAAGCTAGCAACCACACAAAAGGGCAACTTTTCCTACTTTCTGCCCGGTGCAAGCGAACTGAGGCGAATCGCGTCAGCGTTACCGTCAGCGTCACCAGACGACACACTGGGCACACCGGGCAACACTGCAATGCGGTTGAAGACAGCCATGTTGGTGGCATGGTGCAACTTAAACTGTAATTGCCCGTGCAAAGAAGCGACCTCTACACAGCGTTCTCCTCCCCCTCAACCAAAAGGGAAAGTAATAAAGTTACAGTGCAGTGTGATCGACTATGAGATACCTGATACCCAAGTTAAACAATACAAATACCAAAATGAATATAGCAAAAAAAATACTGAAATATATATTTGGTATATCAATTTATTGTTAGAATATACCAAATTAATATACTGAAAAAATACTGAATCAATATACTACTACTAATATCACATAAATTTTATATAATAAATTATTTAAACGATAAAGAAATCTGAAACAATATTCGGTATATCAATATACTACAAACTATAAAATATACCAGTAAGTAATATAGTACAAATAAACTCCAAGCAGTTCGAAATTATTGATAAAGTATTCTAAATTATTACATTAAAAGAATAAATAATAAATATACTGAAATACCGAAAAGTAAATTTGGTATATCAATATACTATTATCTTAAAAAATATGCCAGTTGGAATAAAATCAAATAAACTCAAAGCAGTTCAGTATCATTGTAAAAAATACCGAATTAAGATATAAAAAAATACTGAAATACCGAAGAGTATATTTGGTATATCAATATAGTATCTTTGAAATATACCAGTTGGTATAAAATATACTAGAACTAAACTCAAAGCAGCTCGGTCTTGTTTTTAAAATATACTGAAATACTGAAAAATACTAAAAGCCATATTTGTTGTATTGATTGACAAGTATATTTGAAATTTACCGCATAGTTTATTACCGAAATTAAACTATATTTCGTGTATCGATATACAACTACTTTAAAATCATAGAATACAAAATATACCAGATTTTCAGCCAAAGCCATAGACGGACATGGTTATACCGCTTGGACTGTTAATATATTTCTGAAAGGGTGAAAAAAGGTTCTGCATACTTCTTTCGCCTTCGCACAAAGTTAAAATACCCTTCCACCTCTTTAAGTAGCGAGTATAAAAAGGGCAACACACCACAGCAACAAGACGAGAAACACGAATAAAGTCAGCACGTAAAAAGTTTCAGTTCACTTTGGGAAGACAACACAAAATACAGAACAGAAAACACGGAACACAACACGACAGAGAAATGAATAGAGTACGACGAGCCACGTTTCCTTTTGTCCATTCCGGTGCCTCTCTGGCACGCCCACAACGTATGCACTTGTTTGCATTTGAAAGATATATTTATAGGCGCAGTCAGAGTGGCCAAAGCAGAGCAGTGCAGAAGGGGGGAAGGGGAAACATGCCTGCTCTATTAGTCTATTTTTGTTGTGTACGCTGTGTGCTATTGAACCCAATAGAATTGCGATCCGCTTGAAATTGAAAGTAAAGCCGAAGCAGGTGCTCTTTGATGTTTGTTGGCAGCAAAAGGAATTTTGCAAAAAGGAGAAAGAAGCTAAGCGAAGCGAGTGACAACTGCAGTTCATTTGGAATTCCGTAGACACATAGAAAAAACTGACACCTGAATCCTTGGCATATCCTTGGGGCCAGGATAAGCGTCGCAGCAGCAACCAGCTCATATGCATGCGAAAGGACAGTGGAAGGACATGCCATTTACTGTCCTCCTTTCTCAGTTGTTTTTTCGTTTCTTTTTAGCAAAAGGTCACAAAGTTCCAAACAATCCATTGCGCATATTTTTGCTAATACTCCACTCTGTCTTTTTTGCCGTCTTGCACTTGAAATTTTTGAGTTGACGTTTGGAAAATTAATGCAAGTGTCAAGTTTTGGTAGAAGGACAAGCCAATTGTCCTTGCTAAAGTGTCTGTGGCTCAAGGCGAAATCTGTAAAAAGGGCAAACAAAATATGCGAAACATCGAGAGATATTTGTTACACTTTCATTTATTGAATTTCAAGTTAAATATGCATTCGATACGATACGATTTAGCTTTTCTGTTTTTGTATTTGTTTTTTTTTTAATGATATGCGTTGCGTTTCTAAAGTATGTTTCGTTACGAGTTGAGTGTGTGCTTAGAAGAGACGAGAGACAAAACGCTAATTTAACAATTAACATTAGCTTTGCTCTATTTCTACGTAGTATGAGAACAAGTTTAAAAACGTTATTTTGTATTTTGTTTTTTTGCGCTACTTTTGTCATGTTTTGGGAGAGGAGTTCAATATTTCCAATATGATTGATATTGATTGACATCAAGTAACAACTAGATACGAGTGTTCGAGTGTTTGTGAGTGTTATATATGATTATTTTGTTGTCACTTATAAAGCTATGCGTGTAATTCTTTATTTCAAAAGACTCGATAGAGATATATCATATTAGTCTAATATGTTTCTATTAAACTCTGAAAGTGCAAAACGTGTAGCAACTTGAATTACTTTACTTTTACTTTTACTTTTTATATATACTATATCAAATTCTGTCTTACTTTGTATTTGGTTTTTGGTTTTTCGATTTTGCTAAAAACAACATTTAGAATACATTTAGAACACGGAAAATATTTGTAGAGTGTGTTGTTGTTGTTGTTGTTGTATCAAATCAATCAAATTCATTCATTTTAACAAGTTTTAACAATTGCCTTTCTGCTCAATTCAATAACCGGGACAAGGTCTGTAAATATTATGAGTTCTCCTCAAATACTTTTTCCCCCTTTCGGAAAACTGAAACAGAAACAGAAGCTGAAATGAAAACAACGAAAAAAAAAACCAAACTCGCAGCCTTCGCTGACGTTGGCAAAACTTTTTCACATTTTGCTTGTTAGTTTTTCCTTTTTTACCAAAAACAAAAACGAGAAATAAAAAAGCAAAAAGTCCCTGTGTAGCTGCTTTAAAGTGTTTGCCTTAAACTTGCTGTGTGTACGATTATGTATATAGTATATATATATATAGAAGTATATAAATATTTTCGATTTCTTTTTTTTGGTTTCGGTATCAAAAAATTCGTATAAAAAACGTTTTGCTTAACAAATTCTCTTTAGTTTCCGTATAAATTTGGTTTTTAAAAATTGTTTGCGATTATATTAATATTTTTGAATAATTTCACAAAAAATAATGTTCGGTGTGTTATTTATTTCAATTAGAATTCGTTGCTACTGAAAAGCGGCTGTAGCTTTAGCTTGTTGCTTGTTTCTCTTTGCTTTCGTGTTTGTGTGTGTGTTTTGCATTTGGCTCTTTTAAAGTTGGCCACAAAATTGAGGCACGCAGCATTATGTAAATTTTGCGCACCGCTAAAACCAATATTAATGCTAATTTCTGTTGTTGTTGTTTAATGCGAGAGAGAGTCGCGTGTGCCACGCCTCCATTGCTCCTTACTAGTAGGTAATGCGACCGAGGCGTGTTGCGGGCAACGTTGTTGGCTCCGAGCTGGGCAACTCGCCGCAACGCTGCAGCCAGTTCCAAGCCTGGCTGCAGAGCACACCGACTCGGGCCAACATTCAGAAGCAGTTGTTGCGACGCTTCGCCGACGTCGACGCTGACAGAGAGGCCGAGGCCGAAGCTGCTGATGCCAATGTCGAGCCGCATGTGGACGCCATCGATGCCGATGCGATTGTTGTTGTTGCACTTGCTGTTGCTGTTCTTGCTGTTGTTGTTGTCGGTGCTGCTGCTGCTGCTGCTGTCAATGCCGGCAACAACGCAGCCGCGTTCTATGATTTCTTAAGCTGCTCAGCCGCTCGACTGGAGCACTTTGAGCCACGCGACTTCTTCACGAGAAAACACGTAAGAAACTCGATGGGCGATGGCACCTTTTGCAAACTCTCCTCGGAGCTGGATTCCGTGGGCGTCTGATGGCTGCCAGCACGAAGATTGCTGCACTTTGTGCGTCCACTTGCACTTGCCCCGCCGGCATCCATCTCCAAAGCATGTCGATAGTAATTCTTGCAGCATTTCTTCGACAGATTATACATGCGCACAGTGCGATCGATGTTCTCATCGTCCTCTTCCTCGCCTGCTTTTAGGTTCAGTCCCATGCCGCCTACGCCCACATCGTGTGAATTCGATTTAACCATGACCAAGTTGGCAGTGTGTTCCTGTTGTTGTTGCTGCTGCTGCTGATGTTGCTGTTGTTCCTGCTGTTGTTGTTGTTGATGTTGCTGCTTGTGTTGATGCAGCTGTTGCAGCTGCTGTTCGCCTTCGAGCAATTGCTGCTGCTGCTGTCGCTTCTGCTCCTCATCCTCCTGCTCTTCCTCCAGATTATTCTGCGTATCATCGTAAAATTTGTAGCTGCGATAACGCGCATGTCGTCCCTGCCAATCACGGCCAGTCCAATCGGTGCTGGCGGGCAGCGACAGCTGAATTGTTGGCGTCCGATAATACTGTCGATGCGGATGGAAGCCCAGACCAAAGTCATCCATATATGATTGCGTATGGATGTTGTCCAGCTCGTCGGCAACGCTCAGCAGAAAGGGAAGCGTCGACATGGTTTCCTTGTAGATTGTGCGTCGTATTTTGTCAACTCAACAAATGTGATTTGCTCTACTTAATATTCGTTTTGTTGTTTAATTTTTTCACTTTATTGTTTGCAATTGCAGAGTTTTGTGCACAGTTTATTTACAATTTTCAATTGCTGGCCTCGTTTGTTTTCACTAGCTCGCTGAAAATGTGTAAGTATCTCTGTATCTATGCTATCACACATACACCGACACATACACACAGAGGGAAATAGAGACACACACACAGATACACAGTGAGCTGCACTTGTTTGCTTTTTACTTTGCTTTTTGCATTTACTTTGCTTTTTCTTTACTTTCTGCACTTTCTGCACTCGGCCTCAGCTGTTTTGGAGCTGACTCCGCTCGCAAGCACTGCACGGACTCGAAACTCAAACAGAACTGAACTGAAACTGAAACTAAACCGAAAAAGCTGAGCACGACGAAATGCAATTTGAGCGTTGCACGAATGCGATTATGTTGCTTCATCATCATCATCAACATGCGGGGCCAACTCCTTCGGCTCTCTCTCTCTCTCTCTCTCACTGACTTTCTCTCTCGGGCAGTCACGCGCCTTCAACGAACACAGAAATACCGATGACGATGACGATGTTGCCACGAAGTGCAGCAGCAACAACAGAACAGAACAGCACAGAAAAAAAACCCAAATAAAAATAGCAACCCCGAACCTTAACCCCTTCTCTTTGTGTATGTTTTTGTTACCTGATTTGGGTCTACGCTCGGTTTATGTTTTGATTTTGCACAGCGCATGCAAAGCGCGTTCAACGCGGCGTATACGTATTATTATTATTATTATGATATGCCTGCAGACAAAAGCATAAAAGGCACGGCTCGAGTCGTTGATTGCCTTGAATGTGAATATGTGTTGAGCACAATTTCTAGCGCCTTCTTCGCGCCACATAGATTCTCATTAGTTTACACACAGCACAGCACAGAAAGTGGCCTCCAGAAGTGCAGGCTGTGTGCATTGCGTCCTCGGTCTGACAGCTGCGAAGGACAACGATGTGCGATATGGCGATGTGCGATGTGCGATGAGAGCACATCCGTTTGCTCAATAATTTATTTTTACAACGCAGTTGCATTTGTTCTTGGCAACTGCATTCTTGTGGAAAATCTCAATTTAATGCAGACTGATTAGCCAAGAATGCCAAGAATTTATCACTTTTCTATTACGTTTAGTTCATTTCGTTGTTGGTCGATAATCTGGCACAAATGAAGTGCCTGCAATATTCAGTTTGGCATTCATTATTTAGCCACAAATCCCAAGCAATTGGCTTAGTTGAAGCTGAGAGCTAAAACCAGTTGAATGGGTCAAGCTCTGCAAAAGTAGTCAACGTAGCCAGCTAGGCAGGCAATTATGTAGAATTGCTGTGCTGCAGGGCAACATGAAAAACTGTGGCAGAGACACAACAGAACACATGCACACTCCTCATGTGTGTCCTGTGTCTGGCTGTGAGCTACACTTAAGCCTGTGGTGAGCGCCTGTCGTTTGTGCCGCTTATTGAGAGCAATAGACAAACAGACAGGCAGACGAACGGAGACAGACGGACAGACAGACAGACAGAGGAGAGGAAGCCGAGTGACAGAACGAGGCAACAATAGGAACAGAGGCAGCACATAAATCTTTTAGCACTCTATATGACACAGTTTTCAAAGGAAAAGAAGATGGGACTGCTGCAACGTCACGTTGCTCATCAATCGGTCGCTCACATTGGCCCTCAGTTCATACACTGAGAAAAACGACCAGTCAAGAAGATTCATCTAAAAAATTTTAAAGACGAAATTATTAAAACTAAGAACATTAAACTGAGCAAACTAATATAACGATATATATAATATATACTACTACAATTAAAATATACCATATAGTATATAGTATATATTTATATACTACTACAACGAAAATATAACATGCTGTATAAAATACACTACAAATATATTCAATACAGTGCGGAAGTATTGTTAAATTTTACCAAATTAATATACCAAACAATTACTGAAATATACTAAAATGAGTGTTTGGTATATTGATATACTACTACAGAAAAAGTATGTCATATAATATAAAATACATTCCAAATATACACAAAACAGTGCCGTGTTACTCCCAATAAATAGAAATTTAATATACCGAAAAAATACTGAAATACACTAAAATTAATATTTAGTATATAGATGTAGTACTGCAATAAAAATATATAATATTGTATAAAATACACTCCAAATATATTGAAAACAGTGCAGTAGTATTGTAAGAATATACCAGATTAATAGGAATAGAAAAATATACCAAAACTTACACATTCTACTACATTCAAAAAATAACATACATATGTAGCTAATTATTAATTAAAAATTCAACTTTGATAAATACTAAAATATACCGAATTTGGGTAACACCTAAAATAATGAAAATATACTATATAGTATAAAATATATAGTATAAATACAAAACAGTATTATTAAAATATAGCCATTTGATAAAAATAGAAAAACATACAGATAGATAGGTACAGATATTTGGTAAAAAGATACCATAGAGTAAAAAATATACCATATTGTCAACTAAAGCAATTAACATTAGTCAACAGCAACCGTCTTTGCCATATAAAATTATTTCTACGCGATTCGATGATGAGTATTTCGTAAGTTCTCGAAATCAAGATGCATTCTCATACTTCATGATGTTAGCACTATTTTTTCAGTGCAGTTCAGTGTTTGTCTGCTGCAATGTCCATGCACCTTTGAGTGCCCCTTAGACGATGACAGCCAAGCGATAAGCGGTCGAGTCGAGTCTGAGCTGAGCTGAGTAGATGAGGCACTTTGAGCTCATGTTGATGTTATGACCATGCCTGGCAGCCACAACAATAAGCATACGCCATGTTGCCCTCATTTGTTACTCGCTTGCCTTTTCATGCCGTTTAATCCATTTGATTGCAATTTAAAGCGGGTGAGCAAAAGAATACGCATACGCCCCAGTGTACAAGTTGCAAAGCATAATACAAATTAGAAATGCATTCCGAATCGCCAATAAACAAACTGAAAACTTCTACCAGCACAATGTCCTTGTGCCAGTTGGCAATCGTTGAGCTCTCCGTCTGACTGACTGGCTGACTGAGCGAATGAGTGAATGACTGAGTGAATGACTCGCTGCCTGACATCACCACGTATCAAATTATCTATAAATTGCATTTGCCGGCGCACGCCATCATCGATGAGGAGGATATTTTTGCATACTCGGTGTTTGCCTTGCCTTGCCTTGCCTTGTGTCGTTCGTTTCGAGTTAGATTTGATTGTTTTTTATTGTGCGCCTGCCGTGTGAAATTTCATACTTCATTCATATCAAATGTCACACAGATTGCGATTTATACATTATAATCGCATAAATTCGAGGCACAAAACTGCCAAAAAAAAAAGGAAAAAGAAAAGGTTTGTTTGTTGCTCTGGGTATTTACTCGAGATTTGAATTTAATTTTCAGGTCACACAAAGGAGGACACGTTGAGTGTGTGTGTGTGTGTAAGGATGTGCCAGTTGCTTTGCTTTGCTTGGTAGTCAAGTGACAAGCAAGGCATAAAAAATGCAATAAATATTTAAATTGCGATATCAACGAACTGCACGCAAATAAGAAACAGAAACTGCAACTGAAAACTGAAACTGGGTTCAGGGCCCTTCAAATAAAAAACTAGGCTAAATGTGGATAATGCTGCAAAATAATTGAAAGAAACGTAGGTGCAGCAAATGTTGCCAGCAACATTTTTAATTGCAACTGAGAAATGAGAAAGCAAAAGCAGTCTTTGAAATAAATAATTAATTAATTACATTGCTTAAGAGCTCCTCTCTTGTTTGTTGTCAGTGGAACTGAGCTTTAATTATACCCAGTACCGAAAGGGTAGAAGGGCATTATAAAATATATGTATTCTTGTTCAACAGCCGATGTTGTCAAGTCCGTCTGTCCGTGTGAAGACTTAGATTTCAAAGACTATATGAGATAGACTTCATTTTTATAAAAATATACATTTTGGTATATTTCCGAATTTGTTTGGTAGATTAACTTGGTATATTTAAATGATAATACCATCTGTTCTGCTTTTAGTTCATAGATATACCAAATATATACTTTTGTGTATATATTTGTATTTTTCAGTATATACTAATTTGACATATTTAAAAAATAATATGGATATATTAAATATGCAGTTCATTATATTTCACTGCTTTTTGGTATATTAATTTTGTAAAATTAAAAAATAATACTGCACGGTTTTGCTTCTATTAAGATGCAGTAGTTCATGCATATACCGAATATACATTTTGGTATATTTCAGTACTTATTCGGTATATTCCTTTGGTGTATTTTAATGATAATACAGTACTGGTAATTTTTATTTCATGCATATACTAAAAATATACCTTGCGGTATATATATATATATATACATTTAAGTTTAATTTAGTATTTTTCGGTATAATAATTTGGCATATATAAAAACACTGTTTTCCATTAATTGGCAACATGTAGAGGGTATCTCTCAGTCGAGCACACTCATCCGTAGCTTTCTTACATGATTTTCAATTCGTTTAATATTGAAAGCTTTACATTTTTGCACAACAGCTAATGCAAAAACGGCAACAGCTATAAGAGAACCGTCACTGAACGGCAATTTATATTAACCACAGCAACAGCCACAGTATAATAATAACAGCAACAACAACAACAATAAGAGTTGTAAATTAACAACAACAACAAACAGCAACAACAACAATCGTGTCAAGTTCAACAAAAGCTTCACCCGCTGTTGAATCTTTTATTTTTAAAATTCGTGGCACGCACAAAACCCAAAAAAAAAAACAGTAGAAAACCTGTTAATGCGTTAGTTTTGCTTGTCTGTCATTTTTTTTTTTTGCCATTCAAAAAATGCACCCACGCGGCTCTTGAAGAGCGTCGCAGTTGTCACAGCGAAAATGAGAGAGAGAGAGAGAGAGCACAATTTTGCCGAGAGAGATGTGACCTTAAAAAAAAGATGTTGATAAAAATGAGGATACACAAAATTTTTTTTTTTGGTTTAAGCTTGGCACACACCTAACATAAATTAACGCAATTTTTGAGCAAACTCACAAAATTAAAAGCGAAAAATGTTAGTTGCACTAATTTGCTAATGGGTCGCCCATATTTTTATAAGCGAATTACACAAAAAAGCACAGCATAAAAACGTGTTGCTCATCAAACAGCAGCAACAGCAACAACAACAACAACAACAACAATATTACAAGCAACAACTCAACGAGTCGCAGCATCATTAAAGACCCAAGTCCCGGGTCAGTCGAGACACGATTTCAACTCTTTTTCAGCTGTCGAAGTGAGCGCCACACTTCGTTATCGCTTTTTTTCGCTCTCTCTGCTTCCTCTCTCTCTTCGTCTGTTTTCACAGGGCTGTGTGCAGACGTGATCGCTCAGAGGGCTTCGAGGGTGCGGACTGCGAGAGAGAGAGAGAGGAGGTCGTCAACTCAACTCGCACCGTTGACGCCGCTTTGCTCTGAGCTTGTCTTGAACTTTGGCAGTCGTTTACGGTTGTTCCATGCGGCGCGTTGTTTCAACCGCGCAACGATCTCCGAGTATATCGCCTATCGTCTATCGCCTATCGCTTAGTCAAATTCCCGGTAATTAAGAGCCACAAAGTGCATATTGTACTTACCCAGTCTCTGTCGACGCTGTTTTAGGCCTTCTTTTTTCGAATTCGCGTGTGTTCGTTAAATAAATGTATTCCGATTTAATCAGTAGCCTAAGCTATAACTATCCTGGCCCAGATACAAATCTGAAACCCTATTACGCTAACTTCGTGTGTGGCCATTGTTGTGTTTAAGTGTGTGTGTGCTTCTATGCATGTGTGTGTGTGGTGTAGAACAAATAAATATGTGTCGCAATTATCTTGAGCTGTCAGTTCGTGGATGAACTTCAGCGCGTCACAAGTGTCGACCCAATTAAAATATTTGTACCACACACGAAATTATAAGCAAAAAATTAACGAAAACGACAAAAAAATAATAAAAAGCTTTCACCTAACAAAGCAAACGAGGCGAAATAAACTCGTTTTTTTGGCGCTTTTACTACGACAAAAGACATTATAAATTACAATATTTCTTATGTACCAAACTAAACCGAACCAAACCGAAGTGAACGAAGCCAAAGCTAACCCCAACAGCAGCAACATCAGCAGCAACAGCAGCAGCAACGCCGACAACATCAACAACGCATCGCAGCCGCATTCAACAACTTGTTTATTTCAAAACATATAAGTATATATAACAAAAGGCAAAACCTGAAAGCGCGTATATCTTATAAATAGTGCGCTTTGTTTCGGCACCCCAACAACAACCACAACAACATCGGCAACAACCTCAAGCAAACTGTCTTGACGTAGGTCAGGCGACTTCAACAAGAGCTCCAAAAAGCTGTCCCAGTAAATAAACCACACACAAAACTATGCGCTGATTAAAGCTGCCGGCTAAATTCAAGATTCGAGATTCAAGTTTGAGATTGAGATTGAACTTCAAGCAAATACCTTAACAGTTACACCAGCAATTGGCCGATGGCTTAAGACTTGATCTCTCTCTCTCTCTCAAAAGTTTTGAATTCGCCAAATCCAAAATGATCCATTGGTCATTGATTGTAAGCGCCCTGGGCATCATCATTGCCGGCTTGGGTGGCTATTGTGGCTGGTCGCTGTTTCCCACAATGATTCACAAAAAGGTCGAACAGGTGAGTGTGAAATTATAGCAAAATAGCGGATATGCGATAGAATTGGGCGTCAACCAAAAGTTAGTTATTTTCCATGATTACACAAAGTGCGAGCAAATAACACAGCTGAGTAATAATACGTCTGAGAAAGACTATGAGCATCGCACAACAAACAACTTCTATTTGCATCTTTCTCACAATGACAACCCACAGAAAGTAATAGCTTTTGATTATTTAAAACGACACTTGCATACTCTACATTCAGAAGAATACCATATTTGATTTAGACGTATGTCTCTTCTTTGAGATTCACACAACTGGCAAACAGAGAACCAAACAAATAACTTATAAGTGAACGTCTCTTACTTGGAAATACACAATGACAATTCTCAGAAAGTAATAACTTTTGAGTATACAAAACGATTTTAGCACACTATACACCCAGAAGAAAACAGTTTAAATTTGAATTGAATGTATGTTCTTTCTTTAAGCATCTCACTTTAGCTGCTAATGAGAAAATAAAGCAAACAACTCTATGAATCACGCTCTCACAGAAAGTAATAGATTTTAATTTTTTAAAACGACACTTGCTTACACTACATTCAGAAGAACTTAGCTTACATTTGATTTTTTTTTAAATTTACACTTTAGCTGCCAAGTAAAAAGCCAAACAAATAACTTCTATTTGAATGTTTCTTACTTGGAAATATACAATGATATGTTAGTTCTCATAAAGTAGTAACTTTTTAGTACTTACACCGATTTAGAGTATGCTAAAAGCATAAGAATGCAGTTTAAATATAAATATGGAAAAATCCCCTTTCTGTACGTAATGAAAGATTTAAAACAAATAACCTCTGCTGAAAATCTGTCTATTACAAAAACAGCTCATTGAACTTGACAGCTTTAATACCCTACACCTAGAAAAAACAATACAAATTCACAGAAACTGACTATCTCAGATTATTTAAAACGTCCCTTTAGAGACAATTTCCATATATTTCTTTTTTTATATTTTATTGTTGTTTAAATACAAATTAAAAATTTATCTTTAATTTCCATGACAATTTTCTATTCAACTGTTAATTCTTTTTTAGTTAAGTGTTCTCTACTATAGTTACTATAAAATATATAAAACAGTCACTATCTTAGGGAAAATGTATCTAATAAAAAAAGCGATAAAATCAAAGTTGAAACATTGAAATTCCAAGTCATATTTTCCACAGAAAAGTAATAAAGCGAACCAATATAAATGATAACATGTAATATACATATGTCAAATAATGTGCCCATATCTGGCTTAATAAAAAGTATTTATTATCAAACAAATGCCAACAGTTTATATTCCCTATTTAATGACTTATTTGCCGTTTTTAATTGTTATTCATTTAATAAATCGATAGGGAGTTTGCTATCGGTTTATTAAATGAATAGCAATTATAAACGGCAAATAAGTCATTAAATAGGGAATAGAAATAGGGAAGTTTATTGATTTTATGGGTCATCGAATTAACTTTTCACTCAAAAAGGCATTCCATTTGGATGATTGGAAATTCTAAAAGTTGTAGCAATCACATAAAGCACTTAGGCTGGCTTCTAAGCATGACCTTCAATAGAACACGAATGCATTACATTCCAAATGCAGTTAGCTGTAGGCAGGCAGGTACAACTAACTCATTACCATTACCACTGTCGAGGCGATTACCAAATATCTCTCAACGATCTACAAAGTTACGCCACCAGCGAGCGACCCAAACAACGCTTCATTATCGTCATGAATGACACTGCAGAACATGCTAAAAATGCATTCGCAATTGTTTAGGGAGTGTTTGCTATAATTGCTGCAGCAAACATGATAAAAAATGTAACGAAACTGAACTTTATTATTCAATCGTAACACAACTTTAATTCTATTGAGTGTATCGAAAGGTGTCGTGTATGGTAAATAGCTGCGAAATAAAAAGAAGCAAACACTTTCAAGAATTCCTTTTAAAAAAATTCACTAAAAAACGGCTTAACATAATATTGCATCTTACGTTTTATTGCATTAAGAAAAAACTAAATGACATATGAAAAATCAGTTTCTGATCATTTACCAATCAATTATTATACCCGCTACCCATAGGGTAGAAGGGTATTCAAAATTTTGTGCCTGTAGCAAATGCATGTGGAAGGCAGAAGAAGGCATCTCCGACATTATGAAATATAAATATTCATGATCAGTCTGTCCGTCCGTCTGTATGAAAACTTATGTATATCTTAGTGACTATAAGAGATAGTGACATGATTTTATTTCGATAGCACAATCTGGTAATTTGGTATATTTTACTATTCTATGGTATTTATTAAATGTAATACTATATCAATATACCAAATAAAGTATTCGGTATATTTTATTACTTTTGTGGTATATTAATTTTAACAACACCAACAAACCAAATATGGACTTAGGTATATTTTAGTATTTTTGTGGTATAATATACCAATATAACAAAAATACTTTTGGTACATTTTAGTATTTTTGTGGTATAATATATCAATATACTAAATACAAGCTTCTGCCCACTTTTAGTATTTATGTATTATATTAATTTGGAATTTTAGCTTTATTCAAAATGGGTAAAGGGTATCTCACAGTCGACCACACTCAGTTTTCTACTTATTTTTAATTTTGCAACTGTATATGGAATGCAAATTTCTATGACTAAGTTACTACGTTTTACTTGTACGAATTCCAAACTTAGATAAAACAATTCTATAAAAAAAACCTAAAACGACTGCAGCCAAATGTCCATCAACGCAACGGCATCCATCACATTTCTAGAATGCCGACTAAATTGAAAAAGCAAAACGTAAAAAGAAAGATATGCGACTGCATTTTCCCCGAAAGCAATGAAAGTGTCAGAAAGTCAAAAGTATAATCCCTCGCTCTTCATAGAAGTTTCTAATTTATGTCTTTTACAATTTGACTGACGATCGCGTTGTTCTAAATATGTTCTTCTATGTAGACTAATGGTTGATGGATCGACAACATTAGTTTTAGTTCTCTGGGTGAGACAAGGTGAATAAGTGGCTGGGCTTGGAAGGGGGAGACTGAGACTGAGTCATTGCCAGATTCACTTCACAATTCAGTTGGTGTTTTATTGTGAACGTAATTAGAATGCGCACATCGCTTTTTAATTGCCTTATGGCCCTGCCCATGGCAGCCGAAGTCACATTAATTGCGCTCTTAGGGTTGTCGTTGTACTTTTGGTTTTGGTTGTCATGCTTTGGGAACCTCGAATCGTAGAAGTCACTAAAACTTTAAGCGACCTGGCGCCCATGACAGAGGTCAACTCAAACCATGTTTCACTGTTTTTTGCTGTTTTTTTACGAGCCATTGAAGTTCCGTGTCTTGCGTATCATTCGGATGCAATCTAGAATGTGGTTAAAAGCCAGGTTAAAATAAGTTAAGCACCTAGTTTTTAAGGCTTTTGTCGCCTTCAAGTTGAAGGCGAAACTTGGCTTGTAACAACAAAAACAAAACAAACAATTTCTATTTGGAATTCAAAGCAAATCAAATAAAACCAAATTGAAATTCAAAGCACTTCAAGTGCCTCGATGGTCAATTGCTGCTTAACCGAAGTTTTGTGTTTATGCAATGGCTCAACAGACATTGACAATTACAATTATGTATCGCATGGCGATCTAGAAAGCGGCGGCAATTAAATATTACGCATACGCCGAATTGACCCCAACGCTGAGCACATTCTGAACTCATCATCATCAGCCATGCGACAGACAGTCTTCAAAAATTTCAGTCACGTTTTGGCACTCGCTTTGACTTTGATTTCTTGTTGTTGTCGCTTGTCGCTTGTCGCAGTTGTTGTTGCTTGTTAAAAATGGTCAATTTCGCAATAATTATTTTGTTGCTTTTGTTGTTGTTGTGTTGTTGTTGATTATTATTTTGTTTGGCTGCCAACTGGATTTTGGGCCATTGTCAATGCGTGTGCCTCCATCTTCGACTCTCTTTCTCTTCACGTTTTTGGGGTCGCTCTTAAGGTTAATCAATCGTTTTGTATGCTCTTCGATCGTCGACTGCGCAGTCGCCACACTCCGATTGTTTTGCCGATAGTCGTCGATAGTCTGCGACGGTCGCGCTGCGTGTGCATTGACCTTGAGTGTCTGCCTCTGTTTGTATTTTTATGTTATGGAGTTTTTTTTCGTCGAAGATTTTTGTGTTTTTGACAATTCTTCAATTGTATCATGTACGTGGCTTGAGTTTAACCCCATCATAAAATTATATTGCTAGTCATGTTCGCTCTTTTTTTATTTCTTTGCCAATTTTTTATGTTTTTACCTTATAAGGGAATCGTGTACAGTTGCTAAGACTTCTAGTCAAGGTGCAGCAAAGTTGTTAATTGCAGCACAGGGCTAAAGTTGATATAAATAATACATAAACTAGCTAATTTAAAATCGCCAATTCAATATGCTACCTACAAATTTATTTGTCTATTATTTAGAATTTTATAAATTTGCAGTCGGGTTAAATTCCATTCATTTCCTTTCTCTGTTTTTACAAATTTTATTAGTTTGCCCCATTTTACAATGTTTCTTCTAGCGTCGATCACAACCAAGCATCGCTTTATTATCGATTTCCTAATGTCTTTCTTTCGATACTCTTTTACATTAAGTGTTGTGTAATACCCAATGGTTACATATGTAAGTGTGTTGAGTAGTACTTAAGTGTAACTTCGCTGAAGTGTTGTATAACGATTAAAGATTGAAGGATAGTAAAGAAAGCAACTCTGCATATCCTTATACTTTAAATATACTATATATGTATTATATACTACAAATATACTGTACTGTTATGTTTACAGTATATATATTACATAATACAAATATACTGCACTGTAAAGCTTTTGGTACATGAATTTAAGTGTTGAGTAGTCCATTGTAATAAGTTAGGTGAAGTGTTGTATGATGTGTGAAGATTAACGGATAGTAACAGAAGCAACTCTGCATAGTTCAATTTTATAAATATATATATAGTAATATGCTATAAATATACTATTCAAAGTTTATAGTATATGAATTATGATCAAATAGAATTATGATCTCGTGATCATTGATTCTAAATACATATATTATTAGTTAACTTTGGCTTACGCAATTTTATCAATGCTAAAGTTATTTCAAATGCACATTAATTGATTTGTTTTTGTGCGCAGTTCAATGCACCGAAATGTCAACGACTACAAATATTAATAACACCTCAGAAAATAACACAAATTAGAAGACAACGTATAATGATCAAAAATTTTAATGCAATGAGTGCTTGAAATATTTGCGCTGTTGTTGTCGTCATTATTTCAACTCTCATTATAAATGGAAGAAGCAAAAACAAAAAACAAAAACTGGTTCACAGTCGACAGTTTGGCGATGTTGATGAGACTTTTATGGTCACTAATTCATCATCATATTTGCCGTCTTATTTCTTATAGTGTGTGGTTAGACGGCAAATAACCAAAAAAAAAAGTAAACGCTGTTTAATAAATGATAATTAACCCACGATTGGAAAAAAAACTCAGCAGACAACGTGTTGAGAATTTATTTATGATTTAAGAACAAATTAAGTTGCAAATGTGATTATCATTTTTCAAAATCTCTGCAAATTTTAGATTTTTGTGTTTTACCGCTAAGATAAGTTGTTGAAGCAGAAAAGTTTCAATTGTTATTTAGACTTTTTCTTCCTTCTTTTTAAACATTGATTGTTAGAAGTATTCCTTTTTATCCCTTACACGTTGCCTTTAAACTAAACTAATTTATTAGAATCTTTGGAAATGTTTCATATTTCCTTTATCCTCAATTGGACCTATCCTTTTTTTCTGCTCTTTATATATTCATTGTTATAAGTCTTCCCTTTTTATTCTGGACACATGTAAACTGAACTAATTTATTAAACTGTTTACAAATTATATTTTATGTTTCTTTTATCGCTAAACTAGAAAAGCACAATTGGCCTTTAGCCTTTTCTTCTCTTCGAACATTGATTGTTATAAATATTCCTTTTTCATTCTTTACGTCTGAATTTAAACTAAATTAATTTATTAAAATCTTTACAATTTATATTTTATGTTTCTATTATCGCTAAACTAAAAAAGCTTCAAAAAGTTTTAGCCTTTTTTTCTTTTCTATTGGTAGTTGTGAATATCACTTCTTTAAACTAATTTATCAATCCTTTTTCTCTCATCTCTAGAGCGTCATAATTGCCGATGGTTCTGAGCAGTATAAAAGATTCGTAAATTTGCCTCAACCACTCAACTTTAAAGTCTACATTTTCAATGTGACAAATCCTGATATGATACAACACGGCGCCATACCAATAGTTGAAGAAATCGGACCTTATGTTTACAAGTGAGAGATATAGTTTGTTGTAATAGAAAAGATTGCTAATAACATATCTTCTTTCCCAGACAATATCGACAGAAAAAGGTGAAGCACTTTTCGAGAGATGGATCAAAGATTACTTATGTGCAGAATGTGCACTTTGATTTCGATGAAGATGCCTCAGCTCCGTACAGACAAAGCGATCATATTGTGGCCCTCAACATGCACATGAATGTAAGTTTAGTATATGAATATACAATATATTTGTACCCTTTAATTTTAACAGTATATTAACAATTGAGATTGATATAACTTCTGAACACATTCTCCACAGGCCTTTTTGCAAGTATTCGAAAGAGAAATCACTGATATCTTACAGGGTTTTGCAAATAGATTGAACTCGCGGCTAAATCGCACACCTGGCGTTCGTGTTTTAAAGCGTTTGATGGAGCGCATTCGAGGGAAACGTAAAGTAATTTTATTTACTACTAATTCTATAAAGAGCCAACATACAATGTATATTGAGTGCATGATGGGTTAACATTTTATTTATGGTATAAGGATTTTTTATTGGATTCGGTTTGATTAAGTCTAACTAACTATACATTGACCTGAATTGTTTTTCGGTTAAGTAATGGATACTTCGAATACAAATTGTTTGACAACAGATACAATCTGTAACTTAATTTGCCTTCGCTTTGTTCGTCCTCTGATGAGTGTCGCTGATAAGTGAATCGATTTTGTTATTAATTACGATTCCAACCTGGGCAAATTAATATGTGCACTTACCCTTACTTGTAGTTGAAGAAGTTCAGGGCTGTAATATAAAAGATAATAACTATCAATGTTGCTCTAAAAAATTGTATTTCTATTTCCACTAACTCACCTTGGCATTTAAGTCTCGAGACTGAGAACTTGAGACTTGAATGTCATTTGAGGTGTTTTCATGGATAATAACGTTAATAACTAATTTTAGCACCCTTTAGCTGGGTTAACGGCATCTTAATCAGCCTTATTGACGATGTCAAAGTAAGTTTAAAATATTGTGTGTTTGACTTTATCTGTCTCTCCTCCATCTGACAGTTCGCCTCTTGTTTCTACTAATTCCTGCTCTATGCATGTTTATTATTAATTACGAAAGTTGCTCATTAAACTCAAGTTCATACACAGACATCACACATCACAACAGCTCATCATCAACTGTTATTCATATTGATTGGCATGAACCTTGGCGAAGATAGAGAGAACTACTGCCAAGTGTAAATATTATATATATTTTTGATAAATTGACAAACTGTATATCTCAGACTCGAATCGACTCGTTCAACTAACACACAGCTCTAACACACTCCTAACTCTCCTCGTTATTTGAGTAATTAATAATAACAAATTTTGTACCCGCCTGCTGCCTGCTGCCTGCCAATTAACTGCCTATTACATTGCTTACAGCCAAAACGCTTTAATCGCCTTTAACAAATTAACAACATATTCTACAATTAATTATGCCGCTACTGCTTTGACGCCTTTCCTGGTTTTTGGTTCATTTCAATATCGAGATTTTACTCATCTCTTTGACATTCTTCAACTTCACTTTTTGCAGTCTGTGCTGCAAATTGGCGAAAATGATCCTGGACTGGCGTTGCTTCTGGTCCATCTGAATGCTAATCTCAAGGCGGTCTTCAACGATCCGCGCTCCATGTTTGTCACCACCTCAGTTCGAGAGTATCTCTTCGATGGTGTCCGCTTCTGCATCAATCCTCAGGGCATTGCCAAGGCTATTTGCAATCAGATCAAGGAGAGTGGCTCGAAGACGATTCGAGAACAGAGCGACGGCAGTCTGGCCTTCTCCTTCTTTGGACACGTGAGTAGCATTTTAATCGGACTGAGAGTTCCCCTTTAAGGTTCCTTTATTGTTTAAGTATTTAAAGTAGTCAAGGCGAATTCAACCTAATTTCAATTTTAATTTTTAGTATGGGCAAAAACGTCTACTTACTACGTGACTTAGTTGCTTTGACTGACAATCTGGTATATTTTGCACTCTATGGTATACCATAGAATATACCAAATCAATATACCGCAAAAATAGTAAACATATATGTTAAATGCAGTACTATATTAATATGCCTAATATAACATTTGGTATTTTGTTAGTATTTTTTGGTATATTAATTTGGTATATTATGAATATAATACCGCACGGTTTTGCTTTTATTCAAAATGCGTAGCGGGTATCTCACAATTGTGCATACTCAAGATTTATCTATCTATCTATTAATATTTTCAAATTCCATTTAAGCTGTCTTTATTTTTCAAGTACTTGAACTGCTCAGAATTAAATTTGACTTTAAAAAAAAATTATTCAATTTGAATCAATTAATTTATTCTTTTTGGTTAGAAGCAAAAATGCCATCAGTCCACCATTTAACTCCATCGATTTTATTTGCTTGAATATAATTTATAGTTAATGAATTTCGTTTCATTTTTGTTTTATTCGGACATGTTCTTAGCAATTCCATAAACATATTCATTGTTTTGTATTTTAATTAAGTGCTTAGAATAAATTTAATTTCTCTATATGTTGACAATCAATTAGATCAAGAATTCCATTTGTCTTTATTTATATTTTGCATTTAAAGAACTTGAATTTAATTTCCATTTTATTAAACTTTCAATTTCATTTATAAAAAGAAACTAAGTAGCAATCAGGGCAATTATTTATTTGTATTTTAAATAAGTGCTCAAGTCAAAGTGACATTTTTATTGCATTTCTAATTAACTTAGTTTGATGTTATATTGATATTGTTTTCTAAGTGACAATTCAACCAGATATTTTTATGGGTATATTAATTAAGTGTTAAAATACTACTTAAAATTGCTTTTATTTATTTTTGCATTTTGATTGAATAATTGAATCATTGTTTTTATTAGAATTTTTTTTTCTCAGACTTGAATCGATTTAGACAGCTACTTCTTAACTAACACAGATAGCACCTAACTTTTTTCTTTGACAATTTTCTTTCAATTCAAGTTGAACTATAATTGGTCAGATACAAAAGCTTAAAAGTAATATAAGAAATACTTTTGAATGGCAAAAACACCTATTTATTACAATTCTTAGTTGCTATGGCTGGCAATCTGGTATATTTTGTATTTTTTAATATAGTACATATACTAAATATAGTATATGGTATATTTGTAGTATTTTGCATATTTTAGTCAACCTGAGCTCACTCGACTTTAGCCTTGTTATTTTTACCTTAAGTGCTTAGTTCCCAGATAAATTCAATTGTAAATTTGTTTAATTTATGAAAATTGAATTAGCTTTGGCTTTTTCATTTGCTCTGATCCTTGTTGAAGTTAATTACAATTTTATTTCAACACAAATTTAATTCAAATGAAATTATCTTTCTTTCATCAGCTTGTTGTTAAAAGCAGTTTAAACATTAAACAGCAGTTTCATTAAATGTTTGTCATTTCAATTCCTAGTTTAATATCCTATTTGACTTACTCAACTCTGTACTACTTAACTCTATACATTTTTTTTTATCAATTTGATATGTTTGATATGCTATTTATCTTATACAACTCTATACAACTCAACTCTATACCTTTTCTTTTAAATTCCCAATGTAATATCCTATTTAACTATTCAACTTTGCGATTCCTGATTTAATAGTCTATTTAACGTACTCAACTCTGTACAACTCAGCTCTATTCATTTTCCTTTCAATTCCCAATTTAATATCCTATTTATCTTACTCAACTCTATACATTTCGTCTACCCTCAATTGAATAGAAAAATGGTTCTGGCCATGAGGTGTACGAGGTGCACACTGGCAAAGGCGATGCGATGAAGGTGCTGGAGATACAAAAACTAGACGATTCCCACAATCTGCAAGTGTGGCTCAACAGCAGCAACGAAGGCGAGACTTCAGTGTGCAATCAGATCAATGGAACAGACGCTTCTTCATATCCACCTTTTCGACAAAGAGGCGATTCGATGTACATCTTCAGTGCGGACATTTGTCGATCTGTGCAACTGTTCTATCAGTCGGATATACAATATCAGGGAATACCCGGTTTCAGATACTCGATTGGGGAGAACTTTATCAACGACATTGGACCCGAACATGATAACGAATGCTTTTGTGTGGACAAATTGGCGAATGTGATCAAACGGAAGAACGGATGTCTCTATGCAGGCGCATTGGATCTGACAACCTGTTTGGGTAAGTGTTCATTCAGTCCAACACCTCGATTTAATTAAAGTGTTGCTGGCTCGATAAGTGGTTCAGAAGCTGAGCAATTTAAATTTAAAATCTCGCTTAGCCATTTGAATTTAATTACCACTTTATTTACGAGTAGCAAAATGTACATTCGACAACTTTGTGACTCCGATATTCGATATTTGATATGCTAACGATCTTTTGGGCCCCATTAGTATGGGCATTAATTAGTCTAACCCCCCGCAAAGATAGTTAGTTGACTATCTAATTATCTAGCCGCGTTTGTCACAGCCAAAATTAAACCCCAAGCGACGAGTATCAACTTTCAGTTTCAGTTTCTGCTTCATCAGCGCGATAATTTGAATAGACACAAACAAAACGCGACGAAGAATTATATGCAAAACAATTCTAGAAAATCCGGAAATGCTTGACATGCTTGTTTACGCCTTGGCGTGTTTGTTTTGTCCGATGATTATACATTATGTTTTATGCTTGATATGCTAATTTTTTCAGTCTGTCAGCTACATAGACTACTGTGAATCCGCCCTCGCCCAGCAGCATCCGCCAGATTGCAGAAATATGTTTCAATTTTTATTACTAACATGAAACCAAGCTCCGATCGAGTTCACTTTTGATATCGATTTTTTATATGTTGATTTTATGCTAATTGTAGGTGCAAAGTCAGCTCGTAAACACACAGCTCATTAAAATCGACACTAGCAATAAAACTTCATATAATATCAATAATTATTTGAAGCATCTTTAAGAACTTGGGATTTGCACACGCGCAGAGCAAAAAATAAATAAAAACCAAAAACGAAACAAATTGCAATTGGAGCACAGCTGTGTGGGTCGAATTAAAGCACTTAACGAAGAGTCTCGAGTCTACACATTCAAATGTGAAATGTGTATTTTAGAGTACTATTCATTTTTTATGTTATTGCTGTTTAGTACACAGAAAAAAATCTATTGAAAAGATGCAGAATTAAGCACGAAAACTTTAGAAAATATTTATTTTTTATCGCCGAAATCTTTAAATACCTTATGCTATATTTGGCAAAATAGTATTTTTATTTTACTATGAACACCTTCTGGTATTTTTGAAAAAATTGTATTTCTGTTTTACTTAGTACACATTGACTTGGGAAATGAGTATTTTCGAGTAGTATTTATTTTTGACTTTATTAAATGTTAGTATACAAAAAAATATCTAGGAAAAAGGCGTAGAATTAAGCAAGAAGCGATATATGTTTCTACTCGTATTTCCATTTTTCAGAGTACGCTTTAAAATGTAATATTTGTATTTCAATATTACTATGCATTTTTTATTTTATTTTAAACGATAAAAACGAAGAAGACCGCAGCTGTATCAATATCTTGTTAATTCTGGGGTTTCAATTATTAAAATAGTAAAATAGTAAAACCGAAATGTTTAACTTTGGGATTGAAGCGGTGTCAATATCTAGTTAATCCCGAACAACGAAAATTCTTTTAATTCCTACTGGAATTTCTACATTCTGAATTGAAATATAATACCATATGGTACATTTAGTATTTTTATATACTGAATACTGGATAAAGTTATTTTAATATTTTTATATAATTATTCTGAATTGAAATATAATACCATATGGTACATTTAGTATTTTTTATATACTGAATACGCGAATAAAGTTATTTTAGTATTTTTATATAATTATTCTGAATTGAAATATAATACCATATGGTACATTTAGTATTTTTATATACTGAATACGTAAATAATGTTATTTTGGTATTTTTATATAATTACAATTTATTGTAATCAGTCTTACTTAGTAGTTTAATTC
The DNA here is from genome assembly GCF_023558435.1 of Drosophila sulfurigaster albostrigata. Classification (NCBI taxonomy): domain Eukaryota; kingdom Metazoa; phylum Arthropoda; class Insecta; order Diptera; family Drosophilidae; genus Drosophila; species Drosophila sulfurigaster. The sequence continues at coordinate 47,434,298 of NC_084883.1, forward strand.
ATCTTACGAAATACTTTATACCGTATCGTGCAGCACTTGAACTAAGAACCTCAAAAGAATGATTTGCGACAGCTCTATAAACAGAGCTTCGATTCAATTGTCGCAGAATCTTATAGTCCAGTATATTTCGTAAATTTGTTTATTTCAATAGTCAACACAGATTAATTTGAATCATACCTCAACATTCAAACTCAAATTAAACTTGAAAATGCTTGATTATCTTAAGCACTTTTTTTTCTGTGTAGTCTTTGCATTCCATGAGCTTTGAATTACTTTCAGAGTATTTATTGTGCGGCATCCTAGATAAATGTGATATTCTGCCGTTTATTGACCCATTCCAATTTATTGTTAATTTCTTAATTAACACTTCAAACAAGCAGTTGCAGATCCCAGCAAAAAAAACATAAACAGAGAGGAATAAAAAGCACAGACACAATTTGAATTGCGCATTTGAAATGAAAAGTGTTGACGGCTGGTTTTATGGCTTCTGAAGTGCTCATCGGCTCATTATGATCTTCCTCGAGTGCGCTCTACAAATTGAAGCATTAAATTCCATATTCTTCATATTTTTTATTACGAGTATTTCTCGTATTTTATTTGATTTTTCTTGTTATTTTTTGTTTTGTTTTGTTTGGGTGTTTGCTGGACGCACGTTTCGACTTGAGATTCTTGGCTTTTAATTGGCAAAACGTGAGTTAACAGTTTCATCAATAAGCGTTTCTCGAATGTTTGCTCAGCCCGACCATATGAGGAAACTCAGACAAATTGGTTCAATGCTACAAAAAAAAAACACTAAATAAATAAATACTAAGTAAACACAAAATTGAATCTTTACTTCCGCACTATGCTGTGCTTCACTGTACTTGAGATGTTTTTTTTCTCTTTTTATTTTTTTTGGTGATTCTCAGTTCAGCGAGCCATTGAACTTGCGATATATTTTGATGTAAATATTTGTATCTTTAATCCAGTTTCAAAATATTTTGTCAACATGGCAATTTTAATTGTAATTTAATGCAAAATTTTAATGGAGCATATTAAATTAATATCGATTAATGATGATTATTGCAGATGCGCCCGTCATTCTGACGCTGCCTCACATGCTTGGCGCCTCGAATGAATATCGAAAGATGATTCGAGGCCTCAAGCCCGATGCCAAGAAGCATCAGACCTTTGTGGATGTGCAATCGGTGAGTGCCTTGAACTAAAGTTTTATCATCATTAAAGTATTAATCGAAAGTGCATTTAATATAGTTAACGGGCACGCCATTGCAAGGTGGCAAGCGAGTGCAGTTCAACATGTTCTTGAAGAGTATTAATCGCATAACGATCACCGAGAATCTCACAACGGTGTTGATGCCAGCCATTTGGGTCGAGGAGGTCAGTGAACTTAGCTTAATTTAATCTGATTATTGATTAACATTGAAATCCACAGGGCATTCAGCTGAATGGCGAGATGGTAAAGTTCTTCAAGAAGAAGCTGATCAACACGCTAAAGACCCTCGATATTGTCCACTGGGTTGGATTATGTGGAGGTCTAGGAATCGCAGTCATTAGCCTGATCTACTATATATATCAGCGGGGCAGACAAGAAGAAGAGGCGCCAGTGAAGTAAAAAGTCGAAGAAAGAGGAGGCTAAAGCAACTGTTATGAATGTATTTTATTATTACTAATTATTATTATTATTATTAATATTATTATTGTTGTTGTAATAATCGATGTAACAATTTGCTCTAATTGTCTACGAATTTGTAAATAATTTATTGTTTAAATGTGATTTTATTATATTGTGATTTAGTGTGTACTAAAAATTGTTGAATAAATTGAGGAAAGAACAACACAAGAGTGTTTTATTTCTTAGAAACTTTTAAGTGAGTAATCTTCTAAAGAACAAACCGAAAGAAAAACCACAAAAATCACTTTAGTTGGTCTCTGTTTACACCTTGATCAAAGCCGAGAGCCAAGTTCAAGAGCGTCAACATAAAATATTCATTAAATGAATCAATCAATGGCACAACACAAACCAAAAAAAAAAAGTTCATTAAAATTTGCGCAAAACTGCTAATTAAATCATGCTTTAAATACAGTTGTTAAAAAACCTGTAGACATCGTTTCAAAGACCTTTTCTTCATAGCTTTTTTTTTGGGCAAGAGTTGATGATTGACCAAGTCGAATGTGTGTGTATGCAAACATGAAATTGCTTGGCAAGATCAACAATCAACAATGCGCCAAGGTGTTCACATTCAATGGGTGATTGAGACAGCATCTGACTGTCTCTCACTTCGATTGACAGCTTTTGCGCTGCGTAACTGGCAAATTGCTCAAACTGTGATCAACTGTCAACTGATCGTTGCGACTGATCGTTTGGGGCGTGAGAAAAGGCGTTTTCAAAACTCAATCGCGCATTTGCAATCGCGATCGCGATCGTGATTTGGTTTCTCAACTCGTTCTCACTTTGTTAAGCGTTCTAAAAAAAACGTTGTCTAATAAATATTGTAAATTAATTTCATTAGCTAATGGCCACAGAACTTTCGCATCTTTAACGATCTGTCATCTGCCTTCCTTTCTCTCGCGCGTGGACACTTTAGACAAAGTGTCATTTAAGCAAACAACCAAAAAAAAGATCTGTCGAGAACCTTTTTACGTTCCCAAAGCGTGCGCTGGTCAATAATTATGCAATATATATAGACAGATAGATAGTCAAACAGACAGACAGTCGGACAAAGCTACAACCAGTTTGCCATCTCTCGCTGTCGTCATATTCAAATCGCCATCAACTTTAACTTTGGGGCCCAAGATGAGCTCCCATCTCGTCTCAGTCGACAACGGAACGCGCAAACGCACGCAACGCAACGCAACGCAAACGCGTCGAGTGTGAATTTTTCATCTTTTTTTGAAATTAATTTACAATTTAAATTCGTCGACTAAGGACTGCAAAATATAAAAAGCTTGAACGGTGCGATCTTTGGTGTCAAAGCAACGCGAGATGTCGTCAACTCTGCTTCGAATCCCGCTGCTTGTGTTGCTGCTTCTTCAGCTTCAGCTGAGCTCGGCAAGAATCTTTGAGCGTTGTGAATTAGCTGGACTCCTGCAGCAACGCTACGGATTGCCCCCAGCTCAGGTGGCCACCTTGGTCTGCATTGCCCAGCACTCGAGTGACCTCAACACTGCAGCCTTTGGCGGTGGCAGCGGTCCAGGTGGAGGCTCCCACGGCATCTTCCAGATCAGCGATGTCTACTGGTGTTCACCACCGGGTCAGGGTGCGGGTTGTGGCTTGAACTGTGCTTCGTTGCGGGATGATGACATTGCCGATGATGTTTTGTGTGTGAGGAAGATCTTTGTCGAGCATCAACGCATCTCGGGCGATGGCTTCACAGCTTGGCAGGCTTACGGAGCTTATTGTCGCCAGGATGCGTCTTCGTATGTGAGTGGATGTGGCTTAGCGGCTGCTCCTCACAAAGCGTTGCAAGTGGCTGCTTCGTATCAGCAACCACAGCAAGCAACAACAGCTGTTGGCTATCATCAACAGCAGCTTTATCAACCAGTTGCCCAGTCCTATCATCGACCTCAGGTTCAAGGCAAAATCTACAGTCGCTGCGAACTCGCTCAGGAACTTTACTATCAACACAAGCTGCCCATGCAACAGATTCCCACCTGGGTGTGCATTGCCCAGCACGAATCCTCTTACAACACAGCAGCTGTGGGTCGCCTCAATGCGGATGGCAGCGCTGATCACGGATTGTTTCAGATCAGCGATCTCTTCTGGTGCACACACGATCAGCGCGGGGGCAAAGGATGTCGCGCCTCTTGCGATCAGTTCCTCGACTCGAGCATTGCTGATGATGTGCAGTGCATTCGTCGCATTCACGAGGAGCACACGCAAATCTCCGGAGATGGCTTTACTGCGTGGACTGTTTACAATCGCGATTGTCGCAATCAGCACTACGAACAGGTCGCTGCTTGCTTTGCCAAGCCTCAGGTGGTCTCCCATCATCCGAATGCCATTGAACATTCGGGAGGTGGTAAAATTGGCAGCTATGCTTATCAGGCGGCAACCACGCCCAATCCTTACTACCGCCCCAGCACGAAGGTTGTCTCGTATCAGGCCACCTCCAGCTATCAGGGTAATCCCTTTTTACGTCCTCGTCTGCCTCAGTCTTCGTCGGCTCAGTCACATCCCAATGCAATTGGCTTTGCTCAGAAACCACATCAAGTGACTCCCGCAAATCCTTTGCTCAGCTACAAGCAACAACAACAACACACAACACCTAAACAACAATACTATCAACAACAACTACACTATCAACAGCAACAACTACACTATCAGCAACAACAACAACACTATCACACAACACTCAAGCGAGCTGGTAAAGTTTATACACGTTGTGAATTGGCCCAAGAGTTGTATTTCTCACACAAGTTTCCCATGCAGGATTTAGCCACTTGGGTGTGCATCGCCGAGCATGAATCCTCCTTTAACACGGCTGCTGTGGGTCGACTCAACACCGATGGCAGCGAAGATCACGGCTTGTTCCAAATCAGCGATCTCTACTGGTGCACACACGACGAGGGCAGCGGGGGCAAAGGTTGCAGCATCGATTGCAGTCGACTGCTCGACTCGGATATCTCCGATGATGTGCAATGCATTCGGACTATCCATGAGGAGCACACGCGCATCTCGGGTGATGGCTTCACTGCCTGGACTGTCTACAATGGACACTGCAGGGAGCGGAAGCCAGACGAGATCGCCAGCTGCTTTGAGTCCGGTGAGCAGATGATTAAACCTAATGCTCTCCAGTCCAAACCCAAGCCCAAACCCAAGCCTAAGCCCACAGGGAAGATCTACAAACGCTGCGAGCTCGCTCAGGAACTTTACTACCGACAAAAGTTGCCCATGGAACAGATTCCCACCTGGGTCTGCATTGCGGAGCATGAATCCTCCTTTAACACGGCTGCTGTGGGTCGCCTTAATGCTGATGGCAGCGAAGATCACGGCCTGTTCCAGATCAGCGATCTCTACTGGTGCACACACGACGAGGGCAGCGGGGGCAAAGGTTGCAGCATCGATTGCAGTCGACTGCTCGACTCTGACATCTCCGATGATGTGCAATGCATTCGGACTATCCATGAGGAGCATACGCGCATCTCTGGTGATGGCTTCACTGCCTGGACTGTCTACAATGGACACTGCAGGGAGCGCAAGCCAGAAGAGATCGCCAGCTGCTTTGAGTCCGGTGAGCAGCCGAACAAGCTAATCACATCAGCTTCTCCCCAATCTAAGCCCAAACCCAAACCCAAGCCTAAGCCCTCAGGGAAGATCTACAAACGCTGCGAGCTCGCTCAGGAACTTTACTATCGCCACAAGCTGCCCATGCAACAAATTCCCACCTGGGTCTGCATTGCGGAGCATGAATCGTCCTTTAACACTGCGGCTGTGGGTCGCCTTAATGCCGATGGCAGCGAAGATCACGGATTGTTTCAGATCAGCGATCTCTTCTGGTGCACACACAACGATGGGGACGGCAAAGCTTGTCACATTGAATGCGATCGTCTGCTTGACTCGGACATCTCCGATGATGTGCAATGCATTCGCACCATTCATGAGGAACACACTCGCATCTCTGGTGATGGCTTCAATGCTTGGACTGTGTACAATGGACACTGCAAGCATCAAAGTCTCGCCCAGTTGAGCGATTGCTTCCAGGGCAATGAAATTGATGAGGCAATAAGAGAGCGACCTCAACAACAGTCAACCGTAAAGATCTCTGCAAGTTCAGCCCAAGTTAGCCATGCGCCTGTCAAGCAAACAGTTGCCAATCATCCCTTCGGTTCAAATCCTTTTCTGCAGCAAGTTCGTCCTGTCAATAAAGCACCAACTCAAACCCCAAAACCACAGCAATCAAGCGTAAAAATAACCCCAACTCCACAGACTTCCAGTTCATGCCAGAACAGTCTTTATTGCTCGAATCCATTTCTTCAGCAAGTTCACCCACAGCAGAAGGTTCATCCACAGCAGCCAGTTCACCCACAGCAACCGCAGAAGCAGCAGCCACGTCCTGAGAAAATTATTGATCATGTCACTGCATCAAAGCCAAGCTACAATCAAAATCCATTTCTAAGTCAGCTCAAAGCGCCAACTGGAAATAGTATTCGACAATCTCCGCAACGCCAGCCCGTGAAACAGTCGGAACACAGCCAAGCCTATCAATCGAATCCATATCTGAGTATTCTAAGTAAACCTAATATTATACCCAATACAAATAGACCAAAAACAAGTACAACTCTAAAGCCTGTCAGGCCAACAAAGGCCACACTTCATCCATATGTCAACAGCGACAGCTTTCGTAACGAGATTATCAAGTTTACGGCAACATCGTCCACAACAAACACAACTCCAAAAACAACGCCAAGACCTTCAACCACAGCGAAAACATCAACTCGTCCATTCACAACTGCATATCCTTTTACCAGCACAACGAGAAGGACACCAACGACAACAGCTGCGCCTTTTAAATCGACTACAAAGCCATCAACAACAACAAGAACTACACAGCATACAGCAACCAGACCTACAACAAAAAGTTCAACCTTACATACGACTACACAAAGGACTACAACTAGGTCAACTACACCAAGTTCATCAAGTCGATATTCTACTACGATTCCAGCTACTCGTCAAACAACAACTCGGCCCACAACAGCCAATCGTTATAATGCAATAACTTCAACTTACTTCACAACTCCAAAACCAACAACTACAAAGCACACGACAGCAAGAACCACAACTCGTCCAACAACTACGAGTTCCACAACAACGAGACCCACAACGAGACCCACAACAACGAGAACCACAACTCGTTCTACAACAATTCGTTCTACAACAACTCGCTCCCAAATAGCCAGCCATTATACTGCTTCGAATTTTAATTATTTCACAACTCAAAAAACCAACAACTATAACGCACACGACACCAAGAACTACTACTCGTCCAACAACAACGAGACCCACAACGAGACCCACTACAACGAGAACCACAACTCGTTCTACAACAACTCGTCCCCCAATAGCCAGCCATTATACTGCAACGCCTTTTTACTTATTTTACAACACCAAAACCAAAGCACACAACTACGTCAACATTAGCGAGAACAACCACTCGTTCTACAACAACGAGAACAACTACTCGTTCAACAACACCGAGATCTACAACAACAAGAACCACAACTCGTTCAACAACAACGCGACCAACCACAACAAGAACAACTTATTCTACAACTAATTACCCAAGAACTACGAGATCGACATCTCTCCCAGCAGCTAAAAGCACTACTCATTCGACAACTAGATCTACAACATCAAAACCCTCAACATCAAGACCAGCAACATTAAGACCTACCACTCGCTCTACAGCAAACTACTTTAAAACAACGACACCTTCTCAAGCAACCAAAATCCCTTTTAGTTATACAACGAGACCTACAGCAAAACCATCTACGAGACCCACAACAACGAGAATCCCAACTCGTTCTACAATAACGAGTCCCATAACAACAAGAACAACTACTCGTCCTACAACAACGAGACCCACCACAAGAACTACTCGTTCTACAACCATAAGACCCTCAACACGTTACACAACAACTACTTGGCGTCCGTTTGCCACATCCACAACACCTCGGCCATATCTTTTTAGCTCTGCAACAACTACAACAACACATCGTCCTGTCACAACACAAAGGATTAAGACCACTACCGATCCTTTCAGTCATCCATTCTTTGCCAAATTCAAAGCAGCCTTTGATACAAATCGTGTGCCAACTTCGACTACTGCAAAACCCACCTCAACTTTGAATTCTAGTCCGTATTATAGCAAATTTCAAGATAATAGTTCAAAGGTCGCATCTAAAACCGTTTACACCTACAATTTTAGCCATAATCTAACAACAACAACCACCACGCGACCTTATAAACAATATTCAACCTATATCAACTAAATTCAAGCGTCAAAGAGACAGCAAGATAATCTTGTAAATAAATGTTCATAATACGGCTAGTTTAGAATAATGCAAGAATACTCATAAGTTATTAATTTTAAAACATAAATTTAGGATTCAGATAATAAAACGAAAATAAACGACATGCAAATACTCAATATATAAATATTAATTTAATGCGAAGACCAGTCTAAAGACCTGAATGACACGCTTAATACTGCCAGCTAGAGAAGATGCTTTTGATTAATTTCATTAACTTGTTTTTGATCGGGTGTTTGCCATGTTAACACACACAACAACAAAAGCATTCAGATAACAACTTAGGCGTGACATAACAAGTTCTAAAAGATTGCTTGTATTTCAATTTTCAATTGAATTCAAATAAATTAGCAAATTATTCAATTTTCGAATGTCGAATGTATTTCATTTCAAATTGATTCAGTGTTGTTAAACGTTCCCGCCCTATTTTACCATATTGTTAAACACTCTCATGAAGATATGGTGTCAAATCGATAGTCGATAAGTAATTGTTGCATACGTCAAATATATCTCATTTTCTCATTGAAAACGATAATAATAAAGCATGTAAATATACTTTATAAATATTTACCAACAAAGTAATAATTATCTTAAATAAGAATAATAGTATATTGGGCATACCTATAAAACATTGTCGCATTTTATTCCTTATGACCGTTGGCCACACTGTGCTGTAAAAAGTTAATCTGGTTGCGGTGGACGGTTAATAAACATTCAATTGTTGTTTTCGCCAAGAAAAACGTAGTATTAAACGTTAAAAATGCGCTCTGGTGTACACAGTTGTAATGCAAAATGAATTAACGTGAGTGCTTTTTTAAATAAGCCACAATTTACGAAAAAATTGCCTCAGCCTGTACCAACGACAACAACAAATAGAACCAGGCCAAAGAGCGACAGTCATCAAGCGATTATTACCTTGATAACAATAGCAATAATTCGTTGCACTACATTTGTTAATAATAATACTCATACCCCCATATAAATGATATTGTACGTTAATGCATGCGGACAGTAAGTCGAACATTATTGTTTTTGTACACGGGGAAATGTGGCGGCAAAACGTGAGAATTCCGGAGGCGAAGTGACAAATTTTTTCAACTTGTGTGAAGTCGGCTGCGCGCAAATTGTAACTCACGTTAAGTCGGCTGCCCGACGCAAAACGCAACTATTTGCTCGCTATGTGTTGTGTATGTTGGCAATGCCGCTTCTAAAGTGCTAGCGACCTCTAGCGGATGATGAAAATTTTGTTCAGCGTTGCGTTTTGTCTCGCACTTTTATCGACGTCTGCGGCCCCTCTTTGCGCGTTTACTGTCGTTTTGCACGCGCATTCGTGAAAATGGCGGCGTTGTCGCTCGGTCGCTGCCAAATTTTTTGTACATCCAAAATAATCAAAATAAAGCGACAATAAATACAGTGCTCAACAAACAGTCTGCGCTAGAGGCCGCGTGCGCGCGTGTGTGTGATAAATCAAATAAAAGCAACAGAAATAATCAAACGATTAATCCAAAAAGCAAATTCAACATATAACAAAAAGTCAGTGCTCTAGTGACAAGGAGTCAACGTCGTTGTCGCCGTCGTCGCTGTCGTTGACGTCGCCAGCGCAGCAGCCGCGTGAATAAGCGAGCATAAGTGCGAGTGAGTGAGCGCGGAGCATTTTGCGATTGCTTTTGCCACTTTTGGCCAGCGGAGCACCCGCAAGGTGATTACGGATTGTGTCGATAGTTGAATGTGAAATTAGCAGTGCAAAGCAGCGTCTCGTTTGTCGGCTTTCACCTGCGCCCCTCTTCCCTGCCCGCCCCCGCTTCTGCTTCTTCTTCTTGAAACATCTGCAACAGAAAGAGCGAAAAAAAGAACGAGCACCGAAGAAGAAGAGGAAGCAGTTTTATGACCCACAGGTAAAACTGTCTTCCTTGCCAGGTAGCTCTGGAGTTGTCGCTGTGACCAATTTGTTGCAAACAAAATTCAACTAAAGTGTACCACAATTTGCTTGCAGCATTGATGCCACACGAATATGCCACAACAGCAATAACAATCAAAACACCAACATGCTGCAGATGATGCTCAGTTGATCTAGCAACAAACACAAAAACAGGCTGAAGACTGATTCCAGTTTAAAGCGACAGCAGCAGCAGGAGAAGAAGACTTTGGTTAATCAAAACGAGAGCCAAACAGAAGAAGAGCAATGAACAGCAGCCAGACGGCAGCAACGGCCACATCGGCCAGCAGCAATCGCATCACGTTCACCAGCCAACCGCTGCCCAATGGCACCATCAACATTGGCGGCGCTCCCGGCGGACCGACGATCATCTCAACGGCCCAGCTGCCGAACACGACAACGATCAAGACGATTACGGCGGGCTTGGGTGGACATACGGGAATGCCCGGATTATCGCAGGTCTCGCATCATCATCCACAGCAGCAGCAACATCAGGTGCAACAGCAGCAGCAACAACAGCAGCAGCAAACGCAATCAGTAGGTGCCACGCAAACACAAACCTTAGTTATTAAATCCAATCACCATGCTGTCACCCTGCCGGCGGGTCTAGTATCAAGTGCACCAGCAGGAATCGTAACAATGACCAAGACCATCAATCAGGTATCCACCAACAACAACAACTCCAACCACACCACCAACGTGATCCACATTTTAAAAGCGAGCCCCAAATATCAGGCGCCGTTCTACTCACACTCTTGTCTCTCTCACAGACACACGCACACACTTACACCCACACACCTCACTTCTGTAATCTGTTCCCAATCTGTATTCTGTTCCCACTCTCTCGCTTTATACCGCCTTATTCATTTAGCCACGATTAGCGTGCGTCTTTCAACAAAAAAACTGGCATCAAAACACCAAAACATTTTGTAGTTAGCACAGTGAATGTTCCATATACATGATCTATTCAATTACAATATATCTTTCGTTTAGTTTATTACTTATTTACTCAATATAATTCTAGTTATCATAGTTATCAATTTTATAGTACATTAATGTAGCCAGAAAAACGCAGTTTATAACACAAAATTTTCAATTTAGAAGCTAGTTTGTTTAATTTGCTTTCGTTATTTAACTTGATTACCAAAAATATCCAATTATTATTAAGGAAAATTTAAGAGTAAAGCTCAATTCTTAATTCCTTCAACAACAATCTCAATTTTGCTGATCTCTGTTAACCTTTTCGCAATATTCATATTTATCCAGTCATGGAATTTGATATTAGTAATAGTTTTAGGAAGAGATTTTAGCAAAATATGAAAAAAAAAAATAAAAATTTGTTTTTGACAAGACCTTCCATATTAATAATTAATGTAACAAATTTGCTTAGCTGAAGGTTGATCCTCAAAATTGTGTTTAGCTAAAGATTAAAACAAATATAATTCTAAAGTATTCTCTTATTGAAATAGTAATTGGAAGAAAGTCTCTATATTGAACAGCCACTGTTTAGACTAAATGTATGCATAATTGTTGGATGTCTTATTCATTTTTAATAGATACAAATTTGGAGAGTTTAAGCTCAGAGTTACAGAGTTTAAGTTCCTAACGAAATTTTTATAGATGATGTTTTCACAATGCTTCCATATATTTTTTTTCTATACTTTGACTTTAGTAAAGTTATTAACTTCTTATGCTTTCATATTACCAAATTATTAAATCCCTGACTTTTTAGACCCTTCTTTTCCATTTTATAAAACCGATTTTGATGGTTTAGTTAATATTGCCCGTAGTACACGACGATGACTTTTTAACTTGGCTTTTAGTGTAGTAGATTATTTTTAATTTGTAGTTGCAAAATCGCACATTTTTCGGACTGATCTTGCTCTTGCTCAACTTTGACCTTGTTTCCATCGACATCGACGTGAACTGCTGCATGTGTAGTGAAAAGAAAAAAGAAAAACGCTAAATTGAACACAAATGCTGTGAACTCTATCAAAGCTTATATGTATTGCCGCCTATAGAAAACTCACTTGACTTCTCCCACACTATTTTTAAAATCATGCTAATATTCTAATTGTGTTCCACAGGCCGGGCAGCCGCTGCTCAACTCGATGCTGCCCGCTGGAGTTGTGGTCGGCATGCGTCCGCAAGGTCCGACGCAGCAGCAGCCAAAGAACATGCCCGCCAATCCGCTGAGTCGCGTGGTCATCAGCAATCCCCACATGCCCGGAGTGAGGCCACAGAGTCCATCGGTAAGTGGCGCGACTCTTGTTGTTGTGTGGTGGGTTCTTCTCTTCAGTACTAATCCCACTTGCACACACACACACATACATATTCAAATTACCATTATCAGCGGGTCGAACTGTGTCTATTGTCTCTCTCTCTTTTTCTTTCCCATTTTTGTTCTCAATAGATAACTTTAAGCACAATAAATGCAGGACAAACGCCTGCACTGTTAGTGAAAACGGATAATGGATTTCAATTGTTGCGCGTGGGTACGGCCACAACGACGGGCCCGCCGACGATGACACAGACCATATCCAACACCAGCAACATCAACAGCAGCAACAACAACAGCAGTAACAACAACAGCAACAACAACAGTAACAACACAACAACAACAACCACAAATCATCCCACAACAACACAGATACGCTTGCAAACTGTGCCGGCTGCAGCTGTAAGTAGATATCATGGCCAAGCTCCATCACAGCAACAACAACAACAGACGCAGCAGCAGCAACAACAGCAGCAGCAGCAACAACAACACCTTCAGTCAAGCACACAATCATCCTCACAAGCAACAACTGCCAGCACTAGTATTGCACTGCGCAAAACGATTGTCCGAACTTCATCCACAATCCTCCCATCCAGCAATAATAATCTTAATAATATTAATAATAACACCACCACCAACAACACCACCACCAATACCACAACCACTACCAACAACAACAACAACAGCAACAAACCCGCTACTAACCTGCAACAGCAACAGAAGCTACAGCTACATCTCAAACAGCAGCAGCAGCAACAGGCTCAGCATAAACAACAGCAGCAACAGGCCTCAGCAGCCAGCGCAAGCAGCGCAGCAGCCGCGGCTGCCGCAGCCGCTGCCGCGAATGTCGCGGCAACCATAAAGATCAAGCAAAACGTAAAAAACCTAAAGGAAAACATAACAAACTTTAACTTAAACTTTGCTTGAATGGAAAAATGTCTTCAAATTTTCAAATTTCCAAATAATTTCGTAAAATTCTCTCTCTCTATTTGTCTGTTTATGCATTTGAACTGATCTGTTAATTGTATTTTTTTTAAGCTACGCTTCAGTTTCAATTTCCATTTTGTTAAAGACTTTTGCAGTCAGTCGGCATTTTTTTTTTTTTAATTTCAATTAAGTATTTCAATCTTGATAGTATTTGTACTTCTTCTGCTCAGTTTTGCATGTTGCGTTGTAACTGTGTGTGTGTATTTAAGATATAATATATTCAATATATATATTTGTTTATGATTTACGTCTTTCGCTGCAGTTCTATGCTGCGTTGCTGCTCAACTTTTTTTTTTGTAAAGGAATTCTGAACATTCAAATTAATCATTTAGCCCATTTAGAATTAATGAGCATGTGGCTTAACGGCGTCCCCAGTCATTTGTGTGTAAACGAATAATGCAGACGGCTTATCAAATGAATATAGTATATATATAAATATTAATATATGAGTAATTCAACACGAAACAATTGTAAAATCACTGATTCATCAGCTAGAAATATGTGAACACAAAATCCACATGCTAAGAAATTTACTTTTGAGTATGTCCGATCATTGAATGTATATATTTTGATACAATGATAATGTTAAATTGGGAACAGAAAAATTACCTTTCTGTTCGTCAACTATAAAATCCATATGTTTCGGAATATATTATGACATTTATTTTGAAGTGTGTCCGATCAATATTTCGATACAAAGAAATTTAAATGAATTATCACTTAATTTAGATAGAGAAAAATTGCCTGTCTGCAAAATGTAATTTACTAAAAGTGTAGAAAAGAAGTCGATTAAAATGTACAATTCGTTCGTTTACACACAAAAACACTTCTCGGATTCAGTTGCCCTTGTGAGCCACGATCATCCGATTCATCATTTACCTTTATTTCTAGCTAAAACTTGTAACGCTTTACGCTCTTAATTTGCACTGACTGAACACCATAGCATTAATTTTAAATCTAATACTTTTCTTATATATTTACTAATCCGATTTGTTCTATCTGCAGTCGATGACGAACACGACGGCGTCGAGCAACATAATTGTGAACTCGGTGGCCAGCAGCAATGCGCACACTTATGGCAGCGGCTCGCAGCCTCCGCATTTGGCCCAGCTACAGCAGACGCAGCCGCAGCAGGCGCCACATTTGCCGCAGGTAACGCAAATCCAAACGATACCAGCAGCAGTTCAGCCCCAGACACAGGCGAACAATGTGCAAGTTGTGAGTGCAGCAGCGGCGGCATCGGCGGCGGCGACAGCATCAAATGCTGTTAATACGACAACAACAACGGCGGCGCAGGGCAATACCAAAGAGAAATGTCGCAAGTTTTTAGCCAATTTAATCGAATTGTCGACACGCGAACCCAAGCCGGTGGAGAAAAATGTGCGCACGCTCATCCAGGAGCTGGTCAATGCGAATGTGGAGCCCGAGGAGTTTTGTGATCGCCTGGAGCGTTTACTCAACGCCAGTCCACAGCCGTGCCTCATTGGTTTTCTAAAGGTATAACAACTATTTTAACTTTTTACTGAGCACAATATATTAATATGCTTAATTTAACCTATAGAAAAGTCTGCCACTGTTGCGCCAGGCGCTCTACACCAAGGAGCTGGTTATAGAGGGCATTAAACCGCCAGCGCAGCATGTGTTGGGATTACCTGGACTGCCGCAGCAGCTGCCGGTAAGAAAATATAACAAATCAAATCAGTTTAGATCATTAATTGTAAAACTGTTTGCAGAAAATTCAGGCGCAAATCCGTCCCATTGGACTCAGCCAGACTACGACGACCATTGGACAGACACAGGTGCGCATGATCCAACAGAATGCCCTGGGCAATGTGCCGCGGCCCACAATTGGCCACACAACGATATCGAAGCAGCCGCCAAGCATACGTTTACCCACAGCGCCGCGTCTGGTGAACACAGGCGCCATACGCGGCCAAATGCCTTCGCTGCCAATGCCCACACAGGCGGTAAGTCCAAGGAAGAGCATTTTATTCCTTTAAGCGATGCACTAACTCCTTCTCTTCTTGCCATTTAGAACATTGTGCAAATCCGTGGTCCACACAATGCCCAGCTGCAGCGCACGAGTTCAGTGCAGATTCGAGCCACGCCTCGGCCGCCAAACAGCACGCCCACGAACAAAGTCACTGCCGTTAAAGTTGGCCAGACGCAGATCAAGGCCATAACGCCCAGTTTGCATCCGCCCTCGCTGGCGGCCATATCATCCAACAGCGGACCACCCCCAACGCCAACGTTATCCGTGCTTTCGACGATCAATTCGGCCTCGACCACCTCGTTGCCGGTGCCGTCGCTGCCCACGGTGCATTTGCCGCCGGAGGCTTTGCGTGCCCGCGAACAGATGCAGAATTCGCTGCATCAGAACAACAATAATCACTTTGAGCCGAAGCTGGTTGAGATTAAGGCACCGCAATTGCCGCACATTGAGCGCATCAATGCCTCGCTAACGCCCATTTCGGCCAAGACGCTACCGCGCAACTCAATGCCCATGCCCAACAAGACAGTGAGTAAAAAGAAACGCGATGCAGTGGATCGAGATGCCAAGGACGACAAGCTGAATAGTAGCAGTGGAATGGCAACATCCGCGGCGACGGCGGCCGCAGCTGCGGCTGCTAATTCGTTTTTCCAACAGAGCTCGATGTCGTCTTCCATGTATGGGGACGATGACATCAACGATGTAGCGGCGATGGGTGGCGTTAATTTGGCCGAGGAATCGCAGCGAATTCTGGGTTGCACCGAAAACATTGGCACACAAATCCGATCGTGTAAGGACGAGGTGTTTCTCAATCTACCAGCATTGCAGGCGCGAATACGCGCAATAACCGCCGAACGTGGTCTCGAGGAACCATCACAGGATGTGGCTGTGCTCATATCGCATGCGTGCCAGGAAAGGCTCAAGAACATTGTGGAGAAGTTGGCTGTGATAGCGGAGCATCGCATTGATGTCATCAAGGTAAGTGCAGCACTTGTATTCCCACTTTTCCATACTAAAATGTTGCATGTTCGTCCCGCAGTTGGATCCACGGTATGAGGCGGCGAAAGATGTGCGAGGCCAAATCAAGTTCTTGGAGGAGTTGGATAAGGCGGAACAGAAGCGACACGAAGAACTGGAACGTGAGATGCTGCTGCGTGCTGCCAAGTCCAGGACGCGAGTGGAGGATCCCGAGCAGGCCAAAATGAAGGCGAGAGTAAGCGAACTTTTTATTTTATTTAATATATAACAAGTAAAAAAGCTGCGGTCGAGTGTGCTCGACTGAGAGATACCCGCTACCCATTTTTAATGAAAGAAGAACGGTGCAGTATTTATTTTAAAATATACCAAATGAATATACCGTAAAAATACTTAAAAAAAAAAACCGAAGGTACAGAAACATGAAAATATACCTTAGAATATATTTGGTATATTTATACAATACTACATTCAAAATATACCAAAGAGTATAATGCCCTTCTATCCTATAGATTCGGTTACAAAAAGTATTTTAAAAAATTGTTTAGCGCTAGTATTGATATTGATATTAATATTTCCAACTATATTAATACATCTCTAATTCGAATTCTTTATTTCTATTCATTCACTTAAGGCAAAAGAGATGCAGCGTGCTGAAATGGAGGAACTGCGCCAACGTGATGCGAATCTGACGGCACTTCAGGCGATTGGACCGCGTAAGAAACTCAAACTAGATAGCGAAGCGAGCGGAGTGGGTGTGGTGAGTACTCTTAAATCTCGCCAGAAGCATGCCTTAGTTGACAACCAATGATTTCCTTACAGGGTTCCAGTAGTGGCGGTCTGCTGAGCAGTAGTGGCAACACATCGACAACGTTGCGGCCGCGCATTAAACGTGTCAATCTACGCGATATGCTCTTCTACATGGAGCAGGAACGTGAATTTTGTCGCAGCTCGCTGCTGTTCAAAACTTACCTCAAGTGATCGCTGCTGGCGCAGCCGTTGTTCATACGCACCTACGCTCCTGTACGGCTCCATCTCCGCCTCTGCCTCCGCCTCCGCCACTGTCTCCGCCTCCTGTCGTCTGTTACTGTCCTCTTGGTCTAATTTCAATTTGCGCCAATTCAGCTTGGTTCATTAATTTGCAATATACTTTAGCTGTCACATTTAACTGCGTCGTCCCCTTGTTATTTTTAGTTAGACATACAAATTTAAATTGTAATTATAATTTTCTATAACTCATATACTTCTCGTTTTCCAATTAAAAACAAAAGAAACGCCTACAACACTTAAACCAAACCAATCCAAAAACCAACATCAACAACAGAACTAATAACAAACAAAAAGAAATGAAAAGAAAAGAAGTAAATCATAAAAACAAAAGCATCAACGTGCAGTCAGCCAGCGTTTGATTTTGTAATGTTTAAAATATAATATATAATTAATTGCAGTAATAATTGCATTGACGGCCTTATCTAAACGATATAAACATATATAAATAATATGATTAAATTGTGTAGCTTAGATTGTTAAACGAAAAAATCAAGCGTAATTTTAGTGTTTAAGTTAGCATTCAAGATCGATCATAAGATGGTTTTTAAAACCATATTGCAAGTTGCAAAAGCAAGAGAATAAGGAAAAAGCAAACAACAAAACAAAATAAGAGAAAAATATCCACAATATGCATACATTGAACTAGTTGTAGTTGTTTAAACAAATTGATGTAATTTTAATTAGCTTATGAATAAACAACCAGAAACAAAACAAAAACCTAAATAGATGTGTATAAAGTGCAGACTAAGTTTTTTCGATAGTTTAACTAGGTAAACAACAACAACAACACATCGTAATTAACAAATTTACAGCAAAAATAGAACTAAAAACCCGAACGTAGTTGTAGACACTAAACATACAATATATATGTTTTTTTATTATCATTATTATTATGATTATTAGTGGCGCCCAACGTGAGTGTGCGTCTTTATAATGTTCTTGCAGGTAGACTTTTCATTTTGAACATTTGCACCAGCCACAAAATAGGTAAATTTTATACAAAAAAAAATTATGAATGGAAAAAAGAAGAAAACGCCGTAATATTGTAAAATACACTGAAATCAATTGACCACGTATATATATTAAATATAAATTTAAAAACAAACAAAACAATTTCAAATTCTGTGTGTGTGCTAAAAAATAATGTACAACTAGATGATGCAAACTTCAACAGCGCATAGTTTAGTAGGCATATAACTGAATATATTAAATACATCTATAAATATATACATGCATATTATGTTTTACAGTTACTAAAAAACGAAAAACAACAAGCAAACCCTATTGTATGTATAATTTAAGTTAAAACAACAAAAAACAAAACAAACAAAAAAAAAATAAAACAAAATTAAAAGAAACAACTAATTCGATGCGCTCAAAACTTATGGGAAAGATTCGATATTGGTCGAGAGAATGCAGTAAAGATTTGTGTAACGGTATCTCAGTTAATTATTGTAGCTAGTTAATTCATTAAATTATACAATATGTAGTCGAATTTAATGATTTTTTTATTATTGCTATTTTTTATATAATCATTTAATATTACAAATTAAACTTATTATTTTTATTAACAAACAAAGAAACAACAACAAAAATAAAACGAAATTCATATTTGGAACCCAACTAGATTTTGTATGAATTGTCGGATGAGAAGAAGAAATAACATATCCCCTAATAATATCATTTCTTCATTACTTTTCTCTCTTTAACTTTATTATTGTTTCATTCATTATTATCAACATTTGCAATTTACGTACTGTGACGGCTAATTAGTTCATATGTATTGTGTCTAAGATTTCATTTCGCTAAATTCTATGAATTTGTAAGTTTAAGTTTAAGCTTAGCTATAGAGTTAGTTAGCTTAGTTACTACGCCACCGATGCGGCGGCATCTTCCAATGCATCTGCTCGAGCATATTTCAAATATTCTTTAATGTCATAGCCGAACAGATCAAAGTCGAATCTGTGAAAATAAAATGTTCGATGAATTACTGAATTTGATCCAAGTTAAGAGACTGCAAACTCACTGATAATATTCATACAGCGCCATCATCTCCTTCCTGGTCAGCTGTGAATAGAATTGCTGTTGCAACTCCTGCGTTTTTCTGCCTCCTTTGCCCATGTTCCGCCACACCGGGGCAATGACACGCTTGAGGCCAGTCTTTTCGATTAGATATAGTTGATCCTCTGCCAGCGATTCGAATTTGAGTATCATATCAAAGCGAATCAGGCAGGGAGTGCAAAATGATGTCGCCGACACAAAGTGCATGTCGATGTAGTTGCCACGCTTCACCTGGTCGAGCAGCCAGTGGACGAATTCAGGAAATGACGGATACTTTGTGTTGCCAGAACGTGCCACCAGCTTTGGCTGAGAAAGAAATTACTTAAATTAGCGGAAGTTTTATGACCAAATTTATCATGAAAGTAGCTAATTTAGCGGAACTTTTTACGATCAAAAATAATTACGTTATGAGTATTGTAAATGCAAATGAGTTAACTAGAATACCCATTAAAGTTGGGTCTAGTAAATTTCTTTACCTTTTTGCGGTAGGTGCGCACAATGCTGCGTCCCAGCTTATCGTGAAAGGAATAAGGTAGAGCGAATACAATTTTATCTCGATAGGCGCTCAACAGTCTCTCGAAGGGATTCCTAGCTATAATAAATGTAATTGAATCATTTTGTGCCTCGCGCAGCTGCAATTCAAAGTATTTCCAGTATTAGTTAGATTATCGAATTAAAGATATAGTAATTTTAAGTCACCTCTTGAAGTGTCACACGTGGATAACGCTCTCTGGCCAAGTTCAGCAGAATTTTTTTTGGTCTTATGCAAATAGTTCGGCGTGTAACCAGCCAGCACATTGAAATTGAACATCCAGGACGATGATGCTGCCTTAAAGACATTGCACCTGAAATATAGTAAAGTGTACTTAATTCTTTAGCTTTAATTAAAGTATATAATATATGAGTAATTCTCTGGTGGAAAAAACATAAACTAGAAACAAATATTAAAAGTAAGTAAAGCTTATACTTATGGCTCTGGATTATATCTATATTGAGTTGAGAGCTGAGTTTGATTTTAGGAACTTTTTCTCTTCTACGATATATAAATTCGTTCATTTTGTTTTTTGGTTTGCATAATCGTAATATTCTTACGTTAACGACTTTAAACTTCATTTTAAAGGAAACTAAAAAATTATTATTACTGTTTTTCTTATATTACTTTTTCTACTCGCTGAAATCTAATAGTAAGCTTAGTTTTGAAGCTAGTGTAGTAATTTTTGGTACACACATTCATTACTATAATATTTATCGATACTGAAAATTATTGAAGTTATTTAAGAAATAATTGCATACAGCAAAAAAAAGGTGCTGATGTCGGATTTGTTTTTGTAGCCTATTTGGTAGTAGAATATCGAAATGAGAGTGATATTATTATAGAAATATACTATATTTATATAACGACAAAATACTAAAATACCAAAAACGCATACCAATTTGGAAATAAGTATATTTTAGAATATACCGAAAGCATATAAAATTTATAACTTTTGATCTATTTTAGTATTTTTCGGTAAATTACTTTGTTATGTTTTGAGAATAATACCACTCGGCTTTTGCTTTCTTACTACTTTAAAATAAATAAGTGTGTTGATTTATAGCTTACCATATAATATGATACTTTTTATTCACTAAGAACTCCCATGTGTTTGGTGTATGCCACGAATCATGACCTGCAACAAATTGGTATTAAGCATTAAGTACATAGTTTATTAGATCATAAAATCGTAGCTCACCCAACACATCCAAACCGTACTCCGAGCACTTGTCCTTCAGTCTCTCAAGTCGTTCTTCCATGCGCTGCGAATCATTAAAAAAAAAAGAAGAAAAGTACAATTAAAAGCGTATAAAGCGGATGTGGTAGATAAATGACTTTACCACAGACATTTCCTGCATTTCGTCCTGTGAAAGCGTCTGCACTGCATAGTCGGGTATAAGCGGAAGTCCTGTTTCATTGTTAATCTGTGGGTGCAGTTGATGGAAACGAGAACGGAAAGGAAAGCACTTGAGAAATGGGCCATTTGAGCATGATAAACAAAACTTAATAACACAGTAAACACAATTTTCAAGGTATGCTGATGACTAAAATGATGATGATGATGGTGATAATGATGCCGATGATGATGACGCCAAACCCAAACAACTGTCAATCATTAATTTGCCAGAGACGCGCGGTTAATGTAACAAATTTCAATAATTGCGCATTTTAATGCACTATAAATGAGACTTTGAGTGTGTGTGTGTGTGTTCGTGTGTTTGTTATGTGCTCATTAATTATGTGTGTGTATATGTGTGTGTGTTATATTTACTTTATCAACATAGCGCCACTTATTCTTAGTCTTGCCCGTTGCGACCACAGTCAACTCCTT
Organism: Drosophila sulfurigaster albostrigata; assembly: GCF_023558435.1. Classification (NCBI taxonomy): domain Eukaryota; kingdom Metazoa; phylum Arthropoda; class Insecta; order Diptera; family Drosophilidae; genus Drosophila; species Drosophila sulfurigaster. Next base: position 47,455,972 of record NC_084883.1, read on the forward strand.
GTTTTTGTTTTTGTTCAGCAGCAGCACAGGATAACGAAATGTTTGGCCCACCGACAGCGGTTGCTGTTGTTGTTGCTGCTGTTGTTGCTCTTGCTGCTGCTGTTGCGCATTAAAGGCCTAAAAAAGCATTCAACACATTAACTAAAAAGACTCAACGAAGAGTCAAAACACATTTGGAGAGAGAGAGAGAGAGTGAAGGGAGTTGGGCATTTGATTTTAAAGCAATCATGACGAGGCGTATGCGTAATATATACAAGCGTTTTTTATATATGAGTTATCGCCAGATTTGTTTACTATTAATAATATTTTCATATTTTAAATAGTCGCAACAGTCATGTTTAATAGTCGCCTCTCTGACGCATGTCACTGGCATTTCAGTGTCAAGGCAGCGCTCAACCCAATTAAAAATCGCAAATATGTATATGTATGTGAGAGCTGTAAACGTTCGTTCTGATGAGGAGGCTTTATTATATACATATGTACGTTAAGTCTCAGCTAGCTACATGATTGTGCAGCGGTCAAGGCAATTTGCAGTTGTCATTTGGCCCCTGCACTACTCGTATTTCTATATACCCAGCAGTTAAGTGAATGAGGGGTATATCGAATTGCGTTTAGAGGCGGAACTTAAACAATAGCGGGGAAAAGCTAAAAGAAAATCTTTGCTACTGTAAATTTTTATTAACTCAAATATAATTGCTATTCTTATTATACATTTTTTAAGTAATATATTTGACAACTATTATTCAAAAATATATGGAGAATATTTATATTTGTTCAACATAAACTGAACTAGTTTTAAGAGGTTTCAAAGGTACTTGAGCTTGGTGATTTAAGCAAAGTTCATGAGTTATACAAAGGCATATCTGAGTCTTTTTCTAATGAGTTCTATTACTATACTAATTATGAATTTTAATAGCATTAAAATTTGCGAAACTTTGCCAAAATTAATTAATTTAGTTAAGCGTAGATTAACTTGAAGTAGTTTAAAGAAGTTTCATTGAAGGGAAATTGAAGCGGAATTAACCAATTCACATTTATAAGAAACTCAATCATCTATGCTACTTGTAATTAGTATTATTTTGAGGGAAATATAATAGGTAACCTATTTTTTTATTTAACGTTGAAGAAGTTCAAGAGATTTCACATTGAGGTTTCTTTTCTGGTAATTAAATCTAATTAGTATTATTGTGATTGAGCTTTGGAACGTTGGATTTGGCCAAAGACACATTAAAAAGAAAAAGAAACAGTTCAAATGCGTCTCTGCTGCTTCTTTTTAATTACAAATTATTCAAAGAGAATAATTTGTTAAACTCTTTTTATATTTATTTATGTATATTTATTTAATGTAAAGCAGTTCAAGTGAGTTAAAGGCGGAGGTTTTGCCAATACGCATTGCAAAGAAGCAAATCAAATGCATCTCCTCTACTTTTAAGTAGTATTATTGTAATTCAAAGGTAATAAATATGCTTTCATAAGCTATGTCAATTACATACAATATTTATATATTGCCAAAGTTGAGTAAGTTATACGATTAAATTCATTTATAAATAGCGTTGGCTGAGTAAAAAATTTACAAAAATAAATCATAGCCTACTTTTGAGCGCAACGAATACGTAACGTGCATCTCAAGCTTTATCTCTATAAACATTGCTATTTTTATGGATAATTGAAAACTGTGATTGCAAATATTTGTTAGTATACAGTAAATACTAAAACTCTGTCTAAGCTCAAGAAAATGTAATATTTTTATAGTTTGTATTTAAGCACAATTTGCATTGCAATTGCTTAGCGGGTAAATTCTGTTTTTCATCTATCAATTCATTACAATTCTCTTGGACGTATTTTTATGTTCTTCATCTTTTAATTCTTGAAAATTGTTTAGCTCGTATTTATACTTTATTCATCTATTATTTACAGTTTGTCAAATGCTATCTTCAAGTTTATACATATCAATTCTGTTTAATTGTTCAATGGTTATGTTTATGTTCATCATCTATCATCTCAACTATTATTTGAAGGGTATATACTTATTTTGTATATATACTTATTTTGATACTTATTTTGATGTTCATTGTTTATCAATTTTTTTCAATTGTTTTTCAAATTCATCATGTATTAACTCATTGCAATTGCTCAAATGATATCTTTAAGTTCATTCTTCTCAATTCCTGACAATTCTTCGACGGGTATTTCTCAGTTCATCTTCATTAATTTCATATTTATTTTTATGTATGTGCTTTTGGTTTTGGTTTGCAACAAAAGTGGCGCTATGTGCATGAAGTGAACTGTGTGTATGTGATTGTGTGTGTGTGGGTGGGAGGTTAATAAGTGAAAGATGTGAGCTGTGAGACGTGGGCGTTGAAATGTGGGCGTCTTGTCACTTAAACGGCTTGCTGTACATGTTTATGCCTGTCTGTGCATGTCCGCACATCTCATTCACTGTATGCGTGTGTGTGTGTAGGTGTGTCTGTGCTTAATTATGCCAATGTTTGGCATATGCGTGTTTTCCGTTTGTTTTTATTTCACTGTTGTTTTTTGTTGTCCCCTTTTTTGGTTTGTTTTGCTGCCTAAGCATTGTGTCATTTGAATAATGTAACGCAAAAAATTAGACGTCGACTTTCATTGATTTTTGAGAGGCCTCTGACGTGTCCTGCCAAATGTTTAACTCTCTATCGCTGGCCACTGTTGAAGGGGCAATTAAGCTGTGCTGTGGCATGCCCCAAGGCCAAAATGCCATTTGCCATTTGTTCGAGTTCTCAACAAAACAAAACAAAAAAAAACATGTAAGAAAGCTACTATCGAGTGTGCTCGACTGTGAAATACCCGCTAACCATTTAAGAAAAAACACATTTTTAAAATATACCAAACTTATTATACTAAAAATATCAAAATATGCCGAGTTAGTATACCAAAATACTAAAATGTGCCGAATTATTATACCGAGCACATACTGAAATATACCACAAACTATATTTGGTACATCGATATAGTATTACATTAAAAATACACCATATTGTTCTAAAAATATACTGAATTAATATACCAAAAAATACTGAAATATACCTCTTTATCATTCTACATACGCGAACTACGTGTTATAAAAATATACCGAATTAATATACCGAAAAAATACTAGAATATACTACACGCTTTATTAATGGTACATTAATATAATACTGCGTACGCGAACTACATATTATAAAAATATACCGGAAAAATACTAAAATATACCGCAGTCCATATTTGGTACATTCTACTATACTACTACTTTAAAAATACACCACAGAGTACAGACAGACGGAAAGACAAACATGGTCGGAGATGCCTCCTTCTGTTTGTTACATACATTGCCTGAAGGCACAAAGTTATAACACCCCTCCAACCTAAGGGTAGCGGGTATAAGAATAGGGGAAAGGGCGCCTTTGTGTCTCGGACAGCGCAAAACAGAAGCCGCTAAAAGCAATGCAGTTGTTTAGTTGTTACATTCAACTGCTAATTGCAATAATACCTGAGGCAGTATTCTCTCAATATTGAGCTAATTTTAAATTAATTTACACCTCTAAAAGCGCTTACACAGTGCAACGAGGTGTAAACGCTGCTGAATTTTGCTAATAGCTTTCATAAACAAAAATCGCGAGAATCGGGGAAAATTGTTATGGAAATATTAAGCTTTCGAGAATTGCTCATTATAAAAGTACAACACACGTAATACGTGTGGAAAAGAGAATAACACACGGCGGTATGTGTATCTGGAATTCGAGTATTATGAATGTATCTTTCGAATGCCCTTCACACTGGACTGGGACTGAAATCTAAACATAGCATTCGCATTCGCATCGCAATAGCGATAAAAATCACAGCAAGTCGATGACGATGATGATGATGATGATGATGATGATGATGATGATGCTCTCCAGTCGAGTGCGGTGCAAACTGGTTGCGAATATAAAAAGTAAATGTATTTCACGAAATTCAAGCTGTCTAATCGACAAATAGAAAGTTGCATAATAAAATTAAGAATTATTGTTATCAGCAACGCGTAAAATTCCATTTTATAAACATTCACTGAGAACTGGAACTGAAAGTGAAACTGAATCGCAAACTGGGCGTCGCAAATAATCATTTGTTTATTTATTTATGAAATTGAAATTTATACAAGAGATCTAAGAGATCTAACGACGCAAATGGAATGGGAATTTGAGGGAGCAGTCTTTAAAATTTGAATATATTCTTTAGGATTATTTATGTATTTATTTATTTAAACAAATCTATTGCAATGCAAAGACGCATATGTGAATCGGTTCGAAAAGTTTGACAATATTTAAAATTATTTACTTATTTCCCTAAATGTATTATATAGGAACATATTGCATGAGAATCTGAGAAACAATCTATATAGTATATATTATCATTATTTGTTTATTTCTTTCCTAACTCATTATACCACAAACATTCTGATGAGAGCCAAATGTCAAAGGTGAATTTCTGATAAGAGTCTATATAGTGAGATTATTTTTATAAATACTCTTTATTTGTTTTATTTTGCCACATCTATTATACAACAACAAGCTATCAAGGAAAAGACGCGCATAAAATGGGAATTTGAGGAAGCTGTTTATTTTAGTTTGATTATGTTTCTTATTATGATTTATTTATTATTAGATATTTATATGAAACTATGTTATTTCATACCAAATAAAGCTGTTGGTATATTTTAGTACTTTGCGGTATATTTTCCGTATATTTGTAGAATAAGGTTTTATTGGAGTTATGTAGCGGGTATATTTTAGTATATTTGTCTTATATTTTCAGTATATTTGTAAAATATGGTTTTATTGGAGATGAGTAGCGTGTATTTTACAGTCGAGCACACTCCTTTTAGATTTTTATGGATAGATTGTTTATATTTCTTTTTACTATTTATTTATTTTTTTCATTTTTATTATACAAGAAGCAAACGATGCTAATTAAATGCGAATTTAAGGGTAAAGACCAGATTTTGATTATATTTATAAATAAGATCGTTTTATTTCCCACATTTTATTATACAACAACAAAAGCAAAGGTTAATTTTATATAGTTTGACTATATTTATTTTTATTATTTATTTATTTTTCAAAATTTATTATACAACAATACTAAAAAGGTCAACGCCGCATATTGAATGTGAATTTTGGGTTAACGACTTTCTATGATAGCTTGATTATATTTACTATAAATATTTATTTATTTGTTCAGATTTATTATACAGTCTGTAGTAGGACGTGTGCCTACACACACATACATACATATACTTTAACTCGATGCTCTCTCGGCTATCCGAACTCTCTCTCTCGATATTGGCTCTCTTTATCTTTTCTCTCATTCTATTTCACATTCTATGTATTCTATGTATAACATAATTAAGCTACGCGGTCAGTCTTGATCGAGCAACAGAATAAATCGGACGCTAAGCTACAATTCGTGTTGTTTTATTAACTACCACAATTTCAGAAGTGGGATCGGCCATGAAAAAAAAAACATGAACACGTCTACATTTGACAAATACGCTACGGCCCAGTTAAAAAAGTGGCTAACAGAGCTATGTTTGCCCACGACAGGCAGCAGAGCGAAATTAATAAAACGGTTGTTCGATGTTTCACCAAAGATGTTTAAAAAAGTACCAGCAGGAAGCAACGATTTATTAAGTTTGGCGAATATTTTGTCTGGCCAAGAAAAGGAATTGCACAACAACAACGAGCGTCATGATCAGACTCAAAATGTTCGCGAAAATTCTGACAGAGGAGAGGGTGTTGACCAGGATTTGTTAAACACCATTGAAAAGCTGCAAGAAGAATTACGTTTAAGCAAAGAGGAATTGCGAAATTCGCAGAACAACGAAGCTGCACATCAGATGTCTACATCAGAAATAGACAACAACAACGGCGCCACACAGTTTTTGCACGCAGCTGCACAGCGTTCGGCGCCAGAAGTCGCGAATTTGGGCGACAACAACAACGACAGCAACGGGATCGAGACAACAACAACGGTGCCATACAGTTTTTTGCGCGCAGCTGCACAGCATTCGGCGCCAGAAGTCGCGAATTTGGGCGACAGCAACGACAACAACAACATCAGCAGTTCTGTATTTCAAGCTATGGGCAGCACTGGAAATGTAACGGGCAGTACTGGAGAAGAGAAGAATTGAGCTAAACGAAGTAAAATGTGGATCAGCGGTCTCGCTCGCACTCGGAAAGGAAGCTACGCTAGAGTTCGACGGAAAATCATGTGCACGCATTTGGGAGAAGATCGCTTCATCACAAGGCAACATCTATTAGGAACACAGACTGTTAGGCAACAACTGTTAGGAACATAGATTATTAGGCAACAACTGTAAGGGACATCAACTGTTAGGCAACAACTGTTAGGAACATAGACTGTCAGGCAACAACTTTAGGAACATAGACTGTCATGCAACAACTGTTAGGAACATAGATTATTATTCAACATCTGTTAGGAGCACAGACTGTTAACGATAACAGAGCGAATAATGAAAACAAACTGTTAGGAAATAACACAACTGTTACGAGATTGTTATGCTAAACCACAACTGTTACGAGATTGTTATGCTAAATCACAACTATTAGAGGATCAATTTATTAAGGGCGATAGATTAAATGAAAAAAAAAACTTTTATGGAATTATTAGAAGAAAATAGTTAAGAACAACAAAGATTTATCAAATTAGTAAACTCAGCAACATTCACAAAATTAGATTTGAAAAATGGCTACTTCCATGTTTACATGGAAGAAACTTTTCGATGATTTAATCAGGCAAGAATTAAATAATAATTAAAAATGTATAAAAATATTTTACTGTACGAAATAATAGTAAAAGTATTAGTTAAGATTTATTTTTATTCTTTGTAAAGTCAAGATCAGGAGATCTGGTTCGCAGGATGGCCGAGTTGTAGTAGGACGTGTGCCTACACACACATACATACATATACTTTAACTCGATGCTCTCTCGGCTATCCGAACTCTCTCTCTCGATATTGGCTCTCTTTATCTTTTCTCTCATTCTATTTCACATTCTATGTATTCTATGTATAACATAATTAAGCTACGCGGTCAGTCTTGATCGAGCAACAGAATAAATCGGACGCTAAGCTACAATTCGTGTTGTTTTATTAACTACCACAAGTCGATTAAAAGTCTTTTTAAGGTAGTTCAATTGTAGTTATAATGACGATTTATTTATTTTTCCTGCAGATAACTAAAAGGCAAACAGCGCAAACTAAATGTATATTTTATGTTTGGTAGTTTGATTATATTTATAATAATGATTTATTTACTTTTCCCAAAAAAAAAGGCAAACGACGCACATGGAATGTGAATTTGTGGCAGGAATATATACAATTTGATAATATGCAGAGATAACGATTAATTACGTACCAAGCTAATGCACAATAATAATGATGACGATAATGATGATGATGATGATGATGTGATTATATATTGATGATTTATGGAATAACAAGCAAATCGATCGGAGACAATTTGCTTGTTGTCAGGGCAGCGCCTGCAAACAGTTCAACTACTCGAATGTGTAATATAGGTATAGGTGTGTTGGTGTGTATGTGCATGTGCAGTATGAGTATGTGTGTGTGTGTTTGCAGGGCACTTAGAAGTCAGCTACAGCAAACAATTACAGCCTTTGTTCAGGGCCACACACAAACACAGACACAGACTTGGATGTGGTTTTGTGGGGTGTGGTTAACATATAATATCCATTCACTCAAGTCTCAAGACTCACCTCGTATCCCTTAATCTTCTGCAGCTGCTCATTCCATACCAAGTAGATCAACGATAGCGGCAGCAATAGCAGCGATAATGCCGTAAAGATGAGCAAATATCGCCGTACGCGACAATTTGCGTTGCTCTTGTTCAATTTCATTTAAGACACAAGGCCAAATGCATAGAAACGGTTCTTTTCTTTTCTTTTCTTTACGTTTTTACTTTACTTTATTTATTAGTTATTACGAGTATTTGCTATTTTTATTTCTTTTGATATATTTCCCATTCATTTTAGTTGTTGTTGTGTTCAATAATATTTCAGTCTGCTACGCGGTGAATTTTGCGTGCAGTTGGCGACAGTTTTTGTACATTTTGTTCATGTTCATATTCGTTCTTAATACGCCTCCGTTTTGTTGTTGCTGTTGGTTATTGCTAAATTTAGTTAACGCTGCTCTGTGCTCTTCTGTGCTGTGTTCAGAGTACAAAAATATATCAAATATTACACACGAAACATCACATAAATGATGACAAATGTTTTCCTCTACGCCAAAGAATCTTGCAAATGGAATTTCTAATTTCATTCTTAAGGGTGTGTTATATATTATGTTATTCTTTTTTTCATTCTTTTTTTTCGGAACAACTTCCGCAACTTTCTCTACGGGCTGCTGTTTCTGCTTCTGCTTCTGCTGCTGTTGTGAAGTCAAGATGTCAATTATTGATTTTTTGACGTTGAACACGGGAAGTTTGTTTGTGTTGTTTGTTGCCTGTGCCCAGGTGCAATGCCATTGCATGACTTTGAGCTCGAACAAAAAAATAAAAAACAGCCCAGTAATGTGTTCACTTTCTGCTGGCTTCAGTTTTTATGAGCATACTAAAAACTCACTTAATTGGCACGCTGTTGTTGTTTGCAAAACATTTTTTTTTTTTTTTTCGCAAAACTATTTAGGCAGTGCTCCAAGTTTGGCTCGGTATTTATATAAAATTCATTCAAATGGGCGCACGACCAACACAAACACAAACACACACAATCGTACACACACACACGCACACAGAGATACACCCGCGAACAATCGCAATCACGCAAACAAAACAAATGAAAGCGCACGCGGCGTATACGTAATTCTGTCAATTGCTACGCTGCGAGTGAGTGCGTTGTCTTTGCTTTTGTATTCGACTTGACTCGATTGTTTGCCAATTGAAAGACGCTCAATCAATATGAATTGCAATTGCAACCACAACCACAACTGTGATTTTCACTATTCACTAAACGTAATGCCATTTGCAACAACAACGACAGCGACTATCAAATACAGCTTTTGTAGTGTGAGAAAGGCGCAAAGAATAAAGCGCCGCACTGCAGCAGCAGAAGCAGCAACAGAAGCAGAAGCAGCAGAAGCAAAACACATTAAAACCGCAACACACCGTTCCGAGCGACGCACATTTCACGAATGAATTCAAATGCGAAACGAAATGAGCACAGGCTGAAACAAACACACACAAACACACACACACATAGACAGACTTTGGCCTCCCTCTGATTCTGATTCGACTGTCAGTTTCAGTTTGCATTTTGTTGTTGCTATTGCTGAGAGAGCACGCGAGAGAGTCGCGCGGTCTGAGTCTGGTCTTTAGATTTGTTTATCGGTGAGAATATCCACAGCACGCAGTGCAAACATTTTTGTTTATAGCTGAGCAAAAGACAAGGCCGGCAACAAAACAACAGCAAATTGCGATGAGCACAGAGCGACACATATGTATCCAAATGGTCGCAGAGAGAGAGAAAGACTGCAAGAGAGAGCGCGAGTACAATGTTTGTGGTTTAGGGTTGTTTTTTGGAGCACATTGGGTTACCATGGGGAGCACATAAAGTTGCGCATAATGTATGTCATAAAAAAATGAATTTGAAATGAATGATTTCAAATGATTTATCACATAACAATGCTTAAGAATATTATTAAATTATATCAAGAAGATTTGATAACTTACATTTAAACTTCATAAAATAAATAAATAAATAAAAGTAAAAGAAAGTTCAAAAAGTCTTTTCTTTGTAGTTAGTGTAAATCTCTGATTCTAGACTTTCTACCCTAGAATTTAATTCTAAGCTGTAGACAATGTTGTAAACAAACAAAAGTAAACACATAAACAATCACATATTTTTCAGTGGAAAAGCTATTACTCAACTTTGAACAACTTTTTCATTCTCATTTTAGAGCACTTTATTTATGAGCAAATATTTATATTTCTCATATGGATGTTTTGGATTTTAATTCGACCTTTTCTACTCAAACAGTTTAATGAAACTTTAGGTAAACAAAATAAAGAAGAGAATATAAAAAATTTGTTGGTATGAACTTTATAAACAATTATAATAAATTGAAATTAATGTGTAGAAGAAAAAAACACAAATGAATAATAATAAATAATGTTTTTTCTTTTAACTTATTAATAGCAAATTAATCCATTGAAAAGCATTTGCAAAATAATTGTATATTTAAATGAGTGAAATAGAGTAAGGGAAAATTATTCACAAATACAAAACAATAATTATACAATTGTTCCATGAAATTGGTTTGTAAAGTAGTTCCAGTTGGTAATTTTCTATTCAAATAGTACAACATATGAATAATTATATAATTGTACTATTAAATTGGTTTCGTAAAGTGCTTTCTAATTAAGTTGGTAATATATTATTTCGAGTACTACACAAATTTTAAAACATAAATACTATCGTTACACCTTTAATTCTGTATAAAAATATAAATTCTTTTATTTGCACTATTCTTTTGTTTGGACAACCTGTTAAAATATGCTTATAAGAATTTCCATTATTACAGTATTACAAAATTTAAAATTTTGTTCGATTGAGGTACAAATTTGATGTCTAAATGCAACTGCAAAAGATGTGTCTTTTGATCTTCGTTTCCTTTTGTTAGTTTGTTAGTACTGTATCAAGGAATGTACATTAGAGTCTAGCTTCTTGCGGCCTTCCAGTCCAACTAACTCTATGACAACCAAGCTTTCCAGAACAACGCCTCCAACTTTACGCACTAGAGCTGTGGCAGCCAACAGAGATCCTCCAGTGGCGAGGAGATCATCCACAATAACAACCTTCTGTCCAGGCTTAATAGCAGCACGCTGCAACTCAAACACGTCCTACAAGAAATGTTATTTAGTTCAAGATATTTACATTCAATTAGGAAACACTTACGGAACCGTACTCCAGTTGATATTCGACGGAGATGACCTCACCGGCTAGTTTGCCCTTCTTGCGAATGGGCGCACATCCCACTCCTAGTTCAGTGGCCAGCAGCAGATTGAAGAGAAAGCCACGCGAATCGAGGCCCACAATAAGCTCCACATCGGGGTATTTATCACGAATGTGGCGCACCAGCAAATCACGTAGATAAACACAAGCCTTGCCATCCGTGAGTGCCCCAAATATATCACTGATGGGGAGACAGATAAGAACAGGAACACATGTAATTCAATCGATAAGCAAAAACAATATTAAGACCATATATCATTAATCAAATAGTACATGTGTTCATCAGCATAGCAATTAGCTGCCGTTGGATTTGCTTACCGAAAGACAATTCCTTTTTTGGGGAAATCAGCATATTCGCCAATTTTCGATTTCACATAATCCAATTTATCTGCGCTGCTTACTTCGGCCATATTTACTATCAATGTTTTTTGTTAATGTTTAAATTTAAAAATAATTTAGAGATTTTGTGCAGCAACTACGTGAGCTGTGATGTATTTTTGGGAACTAAAACTATCAAGTGGAGCAAGAACAGCTGATAACCCCAGCTGATAACCCACAGCTGTTTATCAGGTGGTTGCTGTCAGTGCGATTAATTTGAGTTGTGTTATCGATAACTTGCCGTTGGCGGGAAATTCAAATTGTTCGTGTGCATTCTGCCTTGTTTATATTTGTTTTTAATAGAGTTTTATTAAATGTAATTGAGTGTTATTTTAATAACTTTTAAATATATTAATATATGTTAAGCATAACATTAAATAAATACAAAAATAGTAAGCATAAGGGCTATTTGTTATTGACTTATTCTTTAAGCTAAGTCTGAATTTTTGTTTTATTTTTGAATAGATATTTTATCAAGAAGAAATGTAATATAATTTAGTTTCTTATACATAGTGAAAATGTGATAAATATATTTCTTTGCTATCATCTCTTGTTTTTAATATTTACTTAGGAATTTGAGCAGCGATGAAAGGAAATGCCAAGCTACTTATTGTTATCCTGCAGGTAAGCGAAACAAACGGAAATCCCTAAGCAAACACAAAAGACATTCGCAGAGAGAGAGAGAGAGAGGGAGTTAATATGTGAAATTTCTTTGATTATTCAAAGAAAAAAACCTCCAAGTGCATTCTGTGCATTTACGTGCATTTATCACAAGGCAACAGCAACATAATTGAAAAGAAATTTCAACAATTTGCGTTGCACTTATCATCGGCTCAGCCAACTGTCACGATTCTGCTCTCTCCAAATATCTTTTTCTCCATTTTGCCACTCTCCACTTCACCTTCCACTCTCTTAGCGTCTATCTCTTTCTGCCCCGCACATGACAGGTATGTGAAGGTGTTTCGTGAGAGCCATGAGAGAGCGAGAGCGAGCGAGGTTCAAAGATGGTTGTCTCCCAATGCCAAGCGGATCTTAAGACACGAGAGCCGCAGTTCGGTTTTCAGCGCCAAACGCGACGGTTAACAGCGGATCACGTTCGCGTTTTACTTTTGTGCGGATTCAGTTGAATTTTTGTTAATGGTATTCGCGGTTTTTAACTACTTATGCACAACGCACAACACAAAACAGTAACAACAAAATTGAATAATATTAAACACAAGAAATAAAGAAATATTCAACCGGTTCTCAACGATCAACGTCAAAATAGAATTGTAAGCCACACAAAAAGTTGCTTAAGTTAACTGCAAAAAATACAAAAGAAAAAACACAAAGTAAATGTCAGTTAATGTATTGGACAATACGTGGACTCGTAAAGGCGACGACAATCGACTTCGACTCCGACTCTGACTTCGCCCAGTTTTGCGGGTTTTGACATTAAACAAACAGCGAAACGAAAAAATAAAAAAAAAATAACAACAGCAACAAAGTTCATGCAACAAACGAAACGTGGAAAGCAACAACAAAACAACTGCAACAATATTGCAAGCAACATTCACAACCACAAAAACATGCTTACGGACTTACGCACACACATACACACATGCATGCACACACACAGTTAGTCACATACACAGCTACAACTAGAATGCCATTTAGTGACCATGTTCCCTCTGAAGACGTGCGTTTCAAAAACTGCAACAACAACTGCAGCCAGAACAACAACAACAAAAACTACTGCAAGCACACAAGCAACAACAACAACAGTAACGTGAAAAACCAGAAAAGAGGCACAGTTTTTGTTGTAGTTGTTGTTGTTGTTGTTTGTAACGAACGTCTGCGACTGCGCAGAGCCGCTTCTCACCCGAGGCGCCCTAAATGAATGCGACGAGCAAATGGCCGAAATGGGGCGTCTGAAATTGCATAAGTGAAAAGCAAATGCAAATGCAAACAGTGCTAAATAGAGACAGACAACTGAGTGAAAGGCAGAACGAAGTGTTAGAAAGGCAAAGCAAATTAATAAACTTGAAACATAGCAAGATAAAACAAAGCTTAATTAAGTTTAATAATTCAATATTAATCAATATATTCAACCTCTCAATTAATATTCACATTTTAAACGCAGTTTTGCTGAGCTGGCGCCCTACACCCTTTTAAAGCGCATTCCGCTCCTGGCAAAAGGTACAAAAAATTTGCAGAAGAATCTTGGTGTGTGTTTACTATTAGGTATATACGTGTGTGTGTTTGTGTGGGGCCCACATTGCTGTTGTTGTTGTTGGTGATGTTTTCGTCTTTGCTATTTGCCAGCTAGCTTCGGCTTCGACTTCGACTTGTGCTTTTGGAATGTGCGCGCGAGTGTTTGCCAACAACAACATTAAGAGTCGTGATCTAATAAAAAGCAGAGTCACAGTCACAGACACAGTGGCAGTCGCAGTGGCAGTCACAGTGTCAGTCAAAGTGGCAGTCACAGTGGTAGTCACAATGGCAGTCACAGTCACAGTCAGTGGCAGTCTCTATTTTTTTATATAGTGACTTAAACTAGACTTCCCACATATCTTTCTATAAAGAAGCCCAGACCTAAATGCTGTCCATATGCTGATTGTTGAATAACTGACCGCAATATTTGCGGGTTGCGGGTTCCGTTGTCGTTGTCGTTGCTAAAAAAGAAATCGTCTGCCAACAAAATAAAAAATATGCAAAAACTCTGATCGAATGGCCAGAAATTTAAACCGAAACCAAAAGGGAACAATAACGAATTCTATATGTCTTTCATATTTGCCCTGGCCAAAAGGTGGGATCAGTTTAAAGACATTTCCGCATAATTCTGAAACAAGCTTGTTTTTTGCTTTTGCTGTCAGAGGGCAGTCTGTTGGAACAAGTTTGTTGGTGGCACAACAAAAAACAAAAAAACAAAAACAAGAGCCATGTAGTAACTACGAGTATGTTGAATGTGTTAATCAAGCCGCCTTACAAGTTACTTCTTGTTGTTGTTTAAGGTTCCGCTTTGTTGGTCACTCCAAAAAAAAAAGAGTTTAATAAAAAAAAGAGCATGCAATGAAAAACAAACTATAACAAGCCAAAACAACTAAAGATCGGAACAATGCGGAACTGGGCACAAAACACACATATTAAGCAGCTATAAAGCGGCAACTATACCGTGCTTAAACAATATTAGCTGAGAAAAGCTGAAAAATCTTTAATGTGAAAATGAATAGCTGGCCATCAAAAAACCTGGCAGTTGAAAGCCGACAGCAGACAGCAGACAGTGTATCCCTCTCTCTCTCGCTCTCTGTCTCTTTCTCTCTGCGTCTGCTGCAGCATGTTATGCCTAATGTGAAATTTATGTTTAAAGTAGAAAGTCCATTGGGCCAACAGACACAAAATGCTGACCAAAGTTAGTTAGTTGGTGGCTTGAAAAGAAAGAAAGCCGCCAGCAAAAAACAACAGCAGCAAAAATTGCAGTTGCAGTTGTTTTTTTACAGTTCTTTGGCAAAATGTCTGTCAAATGTTGCAATCCATTTTGGCCACGTTTAAGGTAACAATCATTACCCAACTGACCTTATTTTATGCCATATGCAACTAACTGACTTATGTACAAATATAACATACATGTATAACATACATATATAACACACATATATAACATACATATATGTATGTAGTAGTAAAGTTTCTACATTTCGCTGCTCAAAAATGGCATTTTCAGCATTTTTTGCCAGCAAACTCGCTTACGATTGCAACTTCAGCGAGACAGCATTGGAATTGGAATTGTGAGGCCGTCGCCGATGTTATTATTGATGCTAAATCAATGCTGATTTCTGTTTTGTGTCTGAGAGAAACTTTGTATAACAACACTTTACCACATCAACACAACACATCAGCAACGTCAACAACGGATGTAGATACAACATCGCATCTCTTCCATCTCTCCATCTCAGCAGCTCACCCATCTGTTCATCTCGAGATCACAGCAATAGCAACAGCAACAGCAACAGCAATCGCTGTACTCACTTCAATACCAGTTACAGTACTCACCTCGCTGGTCACTTTCTTTTCTTTCTCTCGCCCGATGATCGATGCGAGTGCTCGAAGAATGCAGTCAAGTACAAATAAATACAAATAACACTCGCCTTCGCCTCTCTGAGCCACCGAGCGTAAAAGTGTTAAATATATGTGTGAAATCGAGGTGATATAAAGTTTTAAAATCGGTATACGATTTCAGTTAGCTTTGCTTGCAGCTTCCATTCGATGATTGACCTCGAATTGAATACAATTCTGATTCAAATATTTATTAAATAATACTTCATAATTCTGTCAGTCAGATAAAAATAATTGTTACTATACTATTTCATTATTCACTCAGTAAATATAAAGATTATAATCCTTGTAACATAGTAGTAACATAGTAGTAAACATTATTGTTGATATACTACTTCAGATAGTTTCGTTGAGGAATATCAAATGTTAGTTCCAATATTCGTCTTATGATATTGCTATCTTTTAAAATTTAGTCTTTGGATTAGACCTTCATAATTCAGTCAGTAAATATAAAGAATATTATGATAAACATTATTGTTAATATACTACTTCAGCTAGTTTTGCTGAATTTGATAAAATTTTAGTTAGACTGTTCCTCTTATGATATTTCTATCTTTTAATCTTTAGTCTTTGGATTAGAGTCATTAAATATAAAGATTATAATCTTTATAACATATTAGAGGTAAACATTATAGTTAATACACTTTTTTAGTTGGTTGTGCTGAGTTTAATAACATTTTAGTTAGATGACGATGTTGCTGATCTTTACTCTTTGGATTAGGCCTTCAAAATTCAGTCTGTCATATCTAAGAATTGTATTTATTTAATAGGATAAAAATAATATAAAAAATATATAAATTTCATATTCTCCAAATGAAACTTAAATATTATATTATTTATGCTGGTTCTTTTTGGTGCTTTGTCCTAGAGTTGGATACAATTTTAGCAAGAATAGTTACAATGATGTCTTTAAGCACTTGATTTAAGGTTGTGCTTGAATAGATCCAAATCAAAGAGTTTCCTACATATATTATTACAATCATATAGAGTACTATATTTCTAGAATATAGAATACTATTTCTTAGCTCCGTTTATATATTAATTCAATAGGATTTCATAAAGTTTTTAAATGCATTTCGAATATTTAATACAAATTGGTGACTTTTACTCTGAATTTTAGGTTGTGCTTTAAGACCAAGAATTTCACATATTGTTTGTATATATGTATGTAAATATTTAGTTCTTAATTTAGAGTTGTGTTTTAAGCCATTCACGAAAAAGAATTTCACGTATATGCATATATGTATAGTACAGTATTCAAATATATAACTATATATTTCATAGTTCCGTTTATACTTTAATAATCGCTTACCATTTCATGAAGTTTTTCTTGCTGCTTTGACCTCAAGCTTTAATAAAATTTCAATTTGAATATTTGGCTTATTTAAGGTTGGAGTTATGGCCTCATAAATCAGTAAACCAAGACAATGAATTTTATTGATTACACATTCATAAACAAACACCTATACATTATATATGTGTACTGTATGTATTTTAGTAATCATATGCACCACTAACCAAAAAAAATTCTCAGTTTAGTTTTTTATACCACATTTCGTAGTTCCGCTTAAAACCTCCATTTTGTACCCCGACGGAAGGAATTCTTTCGTTCAGTGTACGCGGCCCGTGATTAGTCGAGACAGAAACCAGTTAATTGGCTGCTTTAAATTGCAATATGCAATTACAACACACAGAACATATTTCCCTCTGCTCATATTCACGTTCGGTTTTCATTTAAATTATATGGCAATCATTCGCAGTTTGCAGGAAATTATTATTTGTCTGCAGCTTGTCTACGTCGAGAGTCGAGACTCTCAAGAGTCTCTCTCACAATGTATCGCAATTGATGGACAGCAGACTTAGCAGACCCGTTTTTCGTGCTCTACGTGACTCAGTCAGATATTTGTACTCGAAGTTTTTCCATTGTTATTGATCGAAGGAGCCTTTTGTTGCTCACGTGCCTTAACTTTCAATGTGGGGTATGTGAATATTAATGTGTTGTGTCTATGTTTGTTCGTTCATCGGTCTCTTACTCATTAGCAATCAGATGATAATTGCCTTGGACTTGGCTTGGCTTTTAAGCGTTTTCTTTGGATTTAATTGAGTGTCATTTGCTTTAGTTAAATCAACCCACTTTTGACTCGATTATAATTGTCGGACTTCTCACAGTTAAGCCGAAAATGCAGCCAGTTACGCTTTTACCTTTGTTTTGCTTCCGCCCAAAAAGCATAAAAATCTCGAATTAATGAATTACTCAATTACGCATACGCAATGTTGGCTGTGGGAGCAACCAAAGACAAAACAATGCCCCCAAAAATACAAGAAGATACACTTGCATTTCCAAGTCAACCTTTTGTTTTCACGTTTCACGTTGTCAGTTTTCATTTCGAGTCGTTTTTTTGTTTTTGGTTTTTCGGCTGCCCATCTGCAAATACAATGAATTCGAAATTGAACTGAAATTTACCACACTTTCAAAATATGAAAAACATGTTTATTGATAGGTAAAGCTAAAGCTAAGCCTCACTTGCTCAGTTGGTTTTGCCAGTTTTTGGTTTTTGGTTTTTATTTTTGCCATGAATCACAGTTAAAATTAGACAGTCTCAAGATTTGTCGACTGTCTGTTTGGAATCTCTCTCTCTCTCTCTGTCTCCCTCTCTCTTTCTTTGGTTTGTGAAATTATATTTTGTTGTTTTTGCATAACGTCTTTTGCTCTCTGTTCATAGACTCATATTTTATTGTTGTCTCGTTTATCATTATCATTTCAGTTCGAAGAAAAGCATAGCTTAGAATTAGCGGTGAAAATTAAGCAATATGCGAGAAAGGTTGTTAACAATTATCCATTCCATTTACATAAGTTAGTCAATGCTGTAAGCATTTAACATTTAACTAAAAGCTAATGCTAAACACATGCGAGTTTTCAATAAAAGTGAAGGGGAAAACGAATTCAAATATTTAATTATATGAAAATTAGGTTTGAAAACAAACAGCAAAACAAAAAAAAGGAAAAGTCGAAAACTCATTTGCAAAAAGACATTCTCTAAGTGGAGTTTATTTATTGAAAGCTAATGCAAAGCGAATTGATTTTATATCTGATTTCAATTTTAATACCTTATGACATTTTCATTTCATTTATAATTACATATTTTATGATATTTGCTTTTAATTTAGAATAGTCTTTATGATTCCTTAATACATATTTGGAAGCCATCAGATACGAATTGTAAAAATAATTTGAACAAGTAAGAAAGCTACAGTCGAGTGGACTCGACTGTGAGATACCCGCTACCCATTTTGAATAAAAGAAATATATTTTGCGGTATTTTCTCAAAATATACCAAATATACTGCAAAAATACTAAAAATATACCGAATGGTATATTTGGTATATCGACATAGTACCGTATTCAAAATATACCATAGACGGCACAATATACAAGATTGTCAGCCAAAGCAACTAAGACCCCTAGTAAGTAGGCGTTTTTGCCCATACAAAAGTATTTCTTTAATAACTTCGACAATTTTTATCTGATCGCAACCAAATTTTCAGAAATCATAAATACTATAGTTATTGTATATACCAAAATTCGGAACTCTAGCTTTAAAATTACGCTTGTTATTCGATTTTTTTGATTTGCGGGGGCGGAAGTGGGCGTGGCAAACATTTGAAACAAACTTGATCTGCGTGCAAACATAAAAAATGCTGTCGAAAAAAAATTATAGCTCTATCTCTTATAGTCTCTGAGATCTAGGTGTTCATACGGACAGACGGACAGACACACAGACGGACAGACGGACATGGCTAGATCGTCTCGGCTGTTGACGCTGATCAAGAATATATACACTTTATAGGGTCGGAGATGCCTCCTTCTACCTGTTACATACATTTCCTGCCGGCACAAAGTTATAATACCCTTCTACCCTATGGGTAGCGGGTATAAAAATAGTTTTGTATGGGGAAAAAAACATACTTACTAAGGTTTTTAGTTTCTTAGGCTGACAATCTGGTATATTTTGCACTTTATGGTATATTTTGTACAATATCAATATACCAAAAATATCATTTGGTACATTTTTAGCATTTTTGTGCAATATATTAATTTGGTATATTTTACTATTTTGCTTTTATTAAAAATTGGTAGAGGGTATCTCACAGTCGAGCACACTGCTGTACACACACGACTACAGCTTCCATATTTGTTTGACATTTTCTTTTAACATAAAAAAAAAACATATTAATTGACGTTTCTTTTTAATTTAGATTTACCTATTTAATGACATTTTCTTTTAAATTTAAATTATAAATTTATTACAACTTCATTTAATATCCAATTACAATTTTATGACGAATTTCATTTAAGTTTATATGTTATATATATATTTTTTTTTAATAATTTTTTCATATTTTAAGATATTTTCTTGAATCAGTCTTTTTAAATATTTTACGAAAGTTTCTTTTCAATTTCTTAGAAAATATATAACTCGAATCATGCCAAAATTTATAGTTACAATTATAATTTGTTAAATGATTACCTAAAATAACAAACGAGGTCAGCAAACTGAAGACTGACGACTGGACAATTATTAATACGATTACAAACTGAAGTGATTGTCAAAATTAATTGAATTTTTAAATATATTTATTATTTTGAAATTTTAAAACTTTACATCGTTTTTTGAATTTCTGATTACATATTTTCTGAAGTTTTTTAATGTATTATTAGTTTGTTATAAAATTTCCTTTGATTTTTAATCTTATATTTTATAATACTTTCTTTTCATTTAAAATTACATATTTTATGATATATTTTTTTAATTTCTTGTTAGCTATTTTATGGCTTTTCCTTTCATTTCTAGCCTCATATTTTATAATACTTTCTTTTCATTTTAAATTACATATTTTATGGCATTAACTTTAATTTCTAATTACATATTATATAATGTTTTCATTTAGTTTCTTTTATAATAATACTATTCAAATTTGAACAGTGCAAAATTTGTAACATTGGCTAAAATAACAAACGAGGTCAGCAAACTGCAAACTGAGGACTGAAGACTGTCAAATATTAATACGATTACAAACTGAAAAAAATGACTGACAAAAATGAAATACTCTTAAGATATTTGCTATTATAACAGTCGTCATCATTATTAACTTTTTACTTAAATTAATGCTTGACGTTTACGTTTTTTTCTTCTTCATCCAAATAGCAGACAATAAAGAAGACAAAAGGCACATAAAATCAATCGTAATGGGCACTAAAATCGAGTACGTCGATACGACACATTTATACGCTTCGAAATACATTCGAAACTCAAAAGCAATTGGAGTTCTTTGGGCGATCTTCACAATATGCTACGCGATCATTGGAATTGTGGCATTTGTGACACCAGGTTAGTCTCAGCTTAAAACTGTTTCGCATTCAGTCTTATATATATTTTTGGTGTGTTCCTCTTTTCAGAGTGGATTGGCGATCCGGATAGCGACAGCGCAGGTCGCTTGGGTCTTTGGCAGCAATGTCAACGCGATGAGATCTTTGACAATTGTCGACGACGATGGGAGAACATTTTGGCAGTGCCAACATTTTCATTCCAGGTGAGTTCTTATAACTTTAATCTCTATAAATAATAACTTTAATCTCTATAAATCATATATGTTCTACTTTCTTTTAGTTGGCCACTTTCTTTATGATTGGAGCCGTTGGTTTGGCCTTGCTCACCATATTCTTTTTGGTCTGTTTGCTGTTTATGAAGTCAACGCGCGTCTTTCACATTTGCGGCTGGATGCAGATCATATCAGGTATAACATATAGTCAAAGATAATGGAATGTATGCTATAATAAGACTATACTTAAGCTGTGTATTCTATAGTCTTTGGTATAACTCTTAACGGAAGTCTCTACGTATACGTGATATTCACTTTGACTTGACTTTGAGCACGTTTTGTAGTTAATCACAATCGCCATGGCTAAATGCCATTTCGAATTCTTGTACTTCGATCAGCATTTGTCACGTAACTGCTTTTAATCTAACCTTTGTTGTTTCCCTTTCTCCTCTTTAGCTCTTTGCATGATTGTGGCATGTGCCGCATTTCCTTTTGGCTGGAACTCTGATGACTTCCGCAAGATTTGCGGACCTGAAGCGAATCGATTTGAGTTGGGGCTTTGTGGCATTCGCTGGGCATATCCATTGGCCATTATTGGCTGCATTGATGGCGTTGTTTTAGCCACGTTGGCCTTCATTTTGGCCACGCGTCACGTGCGACTTCAGCCTGATCCCATTTATCAGAACTCGCTCTACAAAGGTGAGTCTCCAGCCATATGGCAAGCTATATTTGGCAAGCTAAGCTAATTAATTTTTAATTGCAGGTGAAATCAATAATGCGTATCTAACGGATGCCATCAGCTTGGCTGGTTCACGCAAGTCGAATCCTCACATAACTGGCTTGAATCTGCAGCCCATTTTGCTGGTGGCGCCACCTAACGAGGACAGCATCTCGCAGTTTTCGCGCTACCACTGAGATTACCTTGCCTCTAGCGCATTTTCAACGAACTAACGCAACTCGATCGACTTGGGTTGCTGTCCGCGCTAAAGTTGAAAAGTTCCCGCGCACTGACTGCGTTGAGTTGGGCTTTTTTTTGAACGAACTGGCTTAGCGTAGACACAAACCAGCAAGCGCTTGGGATTTTCGTTAAATGTTGAATTTGCTTTTGGCTGTTACAATTTTTAAAAACGTGTGAAGCTGATTGTATTTGTATGTTTGTGTGCGTGTTAAAGTTAGACTGAATGATGAATGATATACATAATTAAACTAATTTAAAAATATGTGTGTATACTAGCTTGTGCCTAAATTGAAATGTTAAGTGTGTAAGAAATGATCGCTGCCTGTAATATATCTATGCCCATAAATATAATGATGTACAAAATATATACTTTTTACTATATATACCGAACATAAAATGAATGTTTTTCGACCGCAGGCACAATTTGTTCAACAGCCTCAATTATGCCATCATCATTACGCTATAAAACATGAACAAGGTCAGCAGAACTTTTTCGGCGCACTTGGACAAATAACGAAAATCAAATTATGCTCAACATTTTGGGCCACTAACTTCCATCGCCATCTCCATTTCCATCTCCATCTCCAGATGGAGCAGACGGCACACATAAAAACCAATAACGGGCAACTTAGCGCCCAATTTGTTTGTGCGCTACCCTCAATAACCATTTGCCACATACTTTTCCAATAAAGTATTTACAGCAAACTTTGTGCTGCCAATTGAAATATTCCGACGCGCTCAAAGATGAAATCAAATAGAAGAAAAGCAAAAATACTAAAAATGAGGCACTTCCACGTAGCATTCGCTTTCTGTCTCTCTTTGTCTCTTTCTCTTTCTCTTTGTGTGTGTTTTTGGCTGGGCACGTTTTAATATTCTTGTATAATTCATAAGCAATTCCATCAACGCTTACAAATGCGGCCTAAGTGGCCAACCAGCTGTCGCCAAGCTCAAGATGCCGAAGCCCAACAAACGCCCTTCATCGTGGCATTTTATTTACTTCAGCCATTTCTTTCGGCACCCAAAAACTTCCCTCACTTTGGTGCAACATATGGCCAACGCTGCTTTCTGGCCTATTTCGACACGCATTGACTACGTGGCCAACCCTCCTCCATTTCCCAAAAGGAATGAAGATCTCGCTGTGTCTTTCGCATTGCGATGTGATTTTTTGATGTGCCAATTGTTTTTATTCGATTTTATGGCGCGCCATAAATGAATTTTTAACTTTTTGAGGTTTGAGATTGCATCCTCAATGCGTGCAACATGTGCCGCAAATATGTTGCCGCTTATTAGTTTATCACTTGGCCATTTTATGCGTTTCCAAGTGTGCGTGAAAATGGGGGGAAAATGGGGGAAAACAATACACATAGAGGAGCTATTATGTTGTGAGTGTAATTACAAGTGCTGGACATCATTTGACCTTTAACGTTCAACGCTTAACGTTGATTGCCAAGAGCAAAGCGAATCTGCCACTCGCTTCGAATTTTTTTGCAACATTCACAACAACAAGTCAAAGGGTCGGGAGGCAGGAAAATGAATTGCGCCTTTAAGGTTTTCGTTTAAGTGAAATGTCAGTAACAGAAATTGAATCGAAAATTGTAAAATTGGTTTTGTATAAACATTTTTGCCAAATGAAATGAAATGAAAATGCTTTTGTTATAGCTGGTAAGAAGAACCAAAAGAGAAGAGAAGAGAATTGAGGCTGTTACTGCTACTACCAATCCCAATCCCAATTCCAAAACCCAAATAAGGATGAAGTCCAATTCTCATTCCATTTCCAAGTCGAATTCCGTTGCTTCTGTTATTTCTTTTTTGTATGCTTCCTCTCTTGACTTTTGAGCATTGAAAACATCATATTTCTTGTGCCTGTTTTTTATTTCCTGTGCAAAACAAAAGCTTTCACCTCCCCCTCTCTCCCGTCTAGTTCTTACCCCATGGGCACTTGTGTACATATAATTTATAGCTCATACGACGAGTGTGTTTGAAGAAAAACGCTGCGTTGTTGTTCAGAATTGTGCAAAACGTTAAAAGAGCGTCAATCAAATACTTCTGCAAAATAAGAACAATTTTATGGTTTGCGAGTTTTCCGTCTAGCATAGGACAGAGAGATGGAGGAGAATTGCCTTCAAAGCTTGGAGGAATCGTTAATTCATCATGCATACGATTTACTGAGACTGAAGTACTACCTTTACAGATTTATCGTTGCTCTTTGAAAAACAAAACTTCCACTCTTAATAGATAGTCCTCACCTTACTTATATATTACACCTAAAAGTAGGCAACACTTTTTGGGAACTTTACAATGCTTTGGCAAGCAATTTTATCTAGATACCTAAAAGTATGCTACAAATTTTTAAATGTGAAAATTCTGTTGACTGGATAGCAGACTCAAGAGAAGATTAAGACCCTTAAAATCCTTCCGAACAGTTCTTGACTTAAAAAATCGGTTGAACTAATGTTATCCAACTTATAATTATTTTAAAATATACCTGATATTAGCAAAGAATGTTAAATTGTATATTGATTTCTAGTTCAAATTGTTACATTTAGAAAACTAAGCAAAATATAAAGATAAACTGAAATTTCAACGATTTCTTAACGATGAATGATATTGTTGCTCAAGACAAAATACCTTAAAAGTTTTACATTAATTTAGAACAGAACAAGTATTAGAGACTATGACGAAATTGAGATGAGATTTCTTCATGAACAATAAGCAACAATTAATTATAAAGTCATAAAATGTATAAAAGAGCTGAAAAAAAATCACGTAAATGATAGACAACACAAAGTTTGATTTATGTGAAATAATATTTGATTTATTTCATGTACATAAAATCGCATTATCATCAGAACATCCACTGCCTAAAACATTAAATAGTTACTCATTAAAATAGCTAAATGTAATTATCTAATTTTATATCTAGCTAACTAGCTAAGTAGAACTAGAAACGAGCTCGCATTTTTCACATTGTAAAAATGACTAGTGAATTATTTGTAGCTTTAACAATTACAAATTACAATTAGGATTATGATTATGTATATACAATATATATATAGATTAAAACATACATACATCTATAACTAGCAAACCCGATTTGGCATTTGGTTGCAAGATAATGAATTATATGGAATTGGTCAAGATGTGCAAATGAAATGAATAAAACCCCTGTAGCATCAAAACCGTGTTTTCGTTTTTTTGTGTGTGTTATATATATGCCACAAAATTGGCCAGAACGTGACTAAAACCTAAGTGGAGTCAAAGTGCTTTTCACTATGAAGCTGCCTGGCTGGCAACGGCACAATCGATGATCGGCTGCACCTCGTCACTGTCCCGCTCCGGATCAAGGCAAGCGGTCATGGCATGTGGCATGGTGCGCAGTAGCGCATAGCTATCTCTGTGATGGAGGAGCAACTTGTGCTGCTGATGGGCAATGAAGCTGCTGCCACGGCGAAGCGAACGCCGACCCATCTCGAGAATTTCTAGACTTGGATCGCGACCGAAGACAAAGTTCTGATAGGCACGTACAAGACTGAAGATGACGGCCGAGGCTCCGCCCACGATCATCAGATAGGAGCCAATGGGCACCGCATGCGGGGCAATCACGGTGGCCAGATAAAGCCAACGCTTGATGGCGGGTGTTAGCTCCGAGATGCCCTAGGAAGTAAATTAGAATTATTTATTTTATTTGGTTACTTAGTTAAGAATGAGTACACACCTCTTCCAGCCACATGACCGGAAACACAAAGTCACGAAAATCACGCACCGGATGCACGTCCTTGGCATGTGTGACCTTCAGATTGAGCTGTATGCGCACTTTGCCCTCCAAAGGTACTCCAAGTTTCTAAAAGATGAAACAACATTAGAATTGAAGATGATAATGTGATAATTCAAATCTCTTACCGGTTGTATTTTGAAGTAGGTTTCATGTTTCTCGCGCTCTGGCTGCAAACCTTCCACAGCATCCAGCAGCTCGGGATCGGACTCGTAGAAATGCGGATTGGAGATGTAGACAGGCGCACCATACTGACATGGACTGATGTTCTGCAAGCCACGCACCGCATCGTAATCGCTGGCATCGTAGCATTTGTTCTCTGGATTATTCGCCGAATCGCCATACGAATTGTTGGGCAGTCGAAACAGATCTGCTTTGAGGCCATCCTTCTCCACACTCTCCACATACTTTAGAGGTATAATCCTACACAAATCCTTGTCATAGATGTGCACCACATCGGACTTTGTAATATCGCGTGGCGGAAAGAAGGATCCTTCAGACCCAGCAATACTTGTGCAAGGTCCTTCGCTCCAGTGCGGCAAGTGATCGAGGCCATTGAGTGAATCGATGTAGCCAAACTGATCCATACCCTGATAACCCGTCTTAATGCTTGAGACCTCTGTAAGTGTGCCATTGCGTGCTAGCAGTAAACCCATTCGCTCCATGGGTCGCATGTGCTTCGGATAAAATCGATGTGCTAAACTCACGAGAGCATCGTCATAGCCAAAGACCAATTGATCGGCAGTCACATTAATAAAAGGCTTGAACTTTGCCGCAGTTAACACAAAGGATATAGTTCTAGACAACAGGTACCCGAGCTTGGGACTTAAACTTGTCAGTGTCTGAAAGGGAAATATATAATAAATTATACCATTCAATAATTATCTTATTTTTACTTACAAGCATTGGTATGTTGGGCGTGACAATGGGCGTGTTTTTATCCACACTCAGTTCAGGAACAAATTGTAAGATTTTCTTATGCTGATATGACACCGTGTAATTGTTCTCATGGAACTTCACATTCACCTTCTCCATATCTTCTCTGTAATGACACCATAACAAAAAACAGCGTTTAACATTTTTGAAATTATGTTACGTTCATTTTCGTAATCAGTTTCTCTCGATCGCATTACAGCACGTGTCCAAGTCTCACACTCAAAGTCAGTCGTTGACAGTTTCAACAAGTTGCCTGATATTTGTTGTTGTCCGTTCGCTGTTGTTGTTGGCAGTCAGCCCAAAGTCAGGGACAGTGTTGGTCGTTAAATAAAAAAAAAGATCCGAAAACTCAACCCAACCCAAACTGAATGTCAAGTTCATTTGGTTCAGTTAGAGAAATGTTGTCGACAACAACAATGTATTAAAGACAAAACGTTCAAAACTCAAAAACCCCATAATAATGACAAACATTTTGGCGTTTTTTCTGGCGCTTTGGCTACTGTTTGAAGTTGTCATTAGTTGTCAGCAATTTGTTTAGCGTTTTTGTCTGCTCAAATAAATCCATCTGTCTCATCTTGTAAATACAACAGTCACTGCGCTGTCAGTTCGCTAATTTTAATAATGCACTTTTTGTGCTAAATAATTGCATTTGATGCTGTATTTTTAAACATTTCGTTTTAAGTAGTAGAAGTGGAATTTTTTTTCGAATTTAAAAAGCCAATTTCGAAATTTAGATATTTAAAGTAAAAGATGCGATTTCTGGAATGCACAGTAATAACTAGTCTATAATTTCTGAAAATTTCGTTGTGATAAGATAAACAACTAAGAAGTTATTCAAAAAATAGTTTTATATGGGAAAAAGAGGATGCAGATGTCGGTTCCTAATTGCTTTGGATGACAAATTGGTATATTTTGTGGTCTATAGTAAGTTTTGATGTTCTTTTGATATTTTTTCGTCTATTTAGTATAATAATTCGGTATATTTAAAGAATAATACCGCGCTGTTATGGTATATGTTTGAATGCAACACTATATCGATATACTAAATATGGTGTTCGATTTATTTTGGTATAATCATTTGGTATATTTTAAAAATAAGACCATACTGCTTTGGTATGTTCTTGAATGTAATATAATATCGATATACTAAATATAGCCTTCAGTTTATTTTAGAATATTCATTTGGTATATTTGATATAGTTTAACAATGATACCTCATTGTACTTTTTTAGTTAAAAGTGTACTAGGACTGTAGCTTCTTACTTAAACGTTAAAAAAGTTTACTAAAAAGGGTAAATTTATTATCGTTATTTAATATTTATTACATTAAGAGATAACTAAATTTATTATAACCAAAAATACTTTTGGGATAATTGCTACAAGAATCATTAATTATCTCATGTGAAAAAAATAAATAAAAAACATTTCGCAGCTATATATTAATCTATCTCTGTTGATTTATATTTATTTGTATCGATGCAAGATTGATTGCCGATAGTCGGCGCTCTCAGCACGTTATCCTTCAGTGAAACTGGTTTCATTTCTGGGCGGTCTCGGTCTTGACTTGCACAATATTCACAGATACTCTCACATTACTATACTCGATCTCTCGAGACGTAATATTTGATATCGATTTGAGTTAATGGCTCAATTATTGCAAATGCTGCACAGTGGTTCCATGCTCAGGTGCAAATTGTAAGTAAAATTCAATAAATCTGCAACTAAAGTTGTCGCAACTAATTACAGTTGTTGCTCCGATTATTAAGTGTTAACATTTTAAATGAATAAATTGTTGCAATTGTTTTGCTTTTTTGCATTGTTGTCTGTATACCATATTTCAGCGATAGCAATTGTGGAATATAATTACATGCGCCAATCAATCAAACTTGATGTGATGCATAATCTTTTATGAATTGCAAATAATGCTAAACAAACAAGGCAATAACAATAAAGCCGAAAAAACACAAATTTTTGATTAAATTTTCGGCGTGATTTCGCTTAGCTAATTACTTTGAGCAAAGTTTAGACAAAAGCGCTTTCTATAAATGCACCGACTTAAAAAAAAGAAACACATAATTATTGTAATTGCACTCATTAAGGTTGATTTAAACACGTATTTCCTAACGAACCATAACAAAAGAGCTGCCATGAAAATGCTCATGTTAAATACTCTGATATTTAAGTAACTATATAGAATCAAAAGGCGTAGCAACTTTCCCTCTAGAACCCCACCAAAAACTCGGCGAGATTATAATTATTTTGCAATTAAAAATAAATGTTAAGCTCACCTGTAGACAAATGGTCCAACCTCCTGCAGTTTGGGCTTCTCGCCATTTAAAAAACCATCTGGATTCGTAACATTATAGATATACACCTTGGTTAATCGTATAACGCCGGGTCGCTGCCAATAATGATAACTTAAAGTGTCGTTCCACAGCCTTAAATTCTGTGCGAAATTAAAAATTGATTAGTTAAAACTGAATATTAACTTTTAAGGAGTACTTACCTTTAGTATAAAATAATCCAGCCATGGTATGGATGTTAAAACTATGCCTAAGATTAATGTAACTATACCAATAATTATCACAGCTAGTCTATCTGAAATGAAATACAAATGTTGATAAACTTAGTTCGATGTTGATTCTAGTTTGGAATAGTAAAAGTTGCAGTCTGTTTGGCAAATCAATTAGCATTGTTAGCATTGGGGAAATACTCGTTATATGGATTGACAAACGCGAAAAACGTCAGTGGGAAGTCGTACTCAAAAGATTCGTCATACTTCCGTTAACAAGATCCCATAGCAACCTAACCGAACCCAACCCAATTTCCTGAGGCACTTCACACCTGTTTAATGGCTGCAATTCCAGTTAAGAGGCGATTTTTTTTTTTTTGCGTGAGGCATTTCACGGCTGTCACTCGCACTTGGCATCTTGATCTTGGCCGACTTACGAAATTGAATTTCATATTTTGAATTGAACTAAACACTTAATTGAAACTGCATTTTTGTTGTTGATTTTCGTTGCAAATTGTTATGTTTATGGGCCTATGCACTTTACGCATCCCATCTGCGATTACCTTGATGGCATTTTGTTGAAGTGGGCGTGACCGACATGTGGGCGGTTAGCCTGGTTATAACGTATAACGTGCAATGCCAACGGGTTTTTCGGTCACCGGATTTTGTGAGTCCGAAACCGCCTAAAACAGTCAACGAACTGATTGAACTTCTTATTTGCCTCCAACAAAATGCGAATCAAAAATCAAAAGTGCAAAGACCAGCAGATTAATATATACTTTGTTTTCGTCTAAATATATGTATGTATGAATATATATGCGAGCATATATAAATGCATTTCCTATTTTCGATTTATCGGGTCAAGCCAAGCAGCTAAAGTCAGCGTATTTCGATAGCGTTGTCTGAGATTTATTCCAACTCATGTTGAGCTATAGCATCTATAGAGTATATAGACAGCGCGATTGTTGATTGTTTGTCGAAAATGATTGCGTACGTTTTTTTGGCGACAAGAAAGCGGCAAAGTTCAAGAGTTTCATTGACCCTGAAAGCCGCTTCACCACAGCCTGCAAATCAGCAACAACAACAACAACAAATTGACGCAGAGAAAGTTACGTAAAATGTCATAAAATCAAGCACAAACTGTTGAAACTGACGTTGTAGTTGAGCTGGCTGGTTTATGTTTTTTTCTTCGTTTTTTTTTTAATATATGAAGGTATACATATATATTTTTTTGGGGCAGCTGTCAGTTTCAAGGTCAAGGGAGTTTGAGTTGGGACAATCTGATTGCATTTACTGCCGGTTTATATTAATCGTCTTTTGGGCTTCATCTCGTTCATTGCCTTATTAGTTTACATCGATAATTATTTAGCTATACTTACATATATGCTTTTATAAATGTTGTAAAGACTCTCTTAATTAAATACGTTTAAGTTAAATTCTTTCACAATTCAATTTTATTAAGTTCGTTTCAATTTCATCTTCCTCTTTCTTTTTTTCACTTGTTGCTCTTATCGATAACATGTCCTTCGCTTAAATTATCGGTATTTTTCTTTTTTTCGATATTATGCTGATTACCGATTTGCTTAAAAATAAATGGCCACACTATTCTGATAGTTTTGTTTTCAAACTTATTTCGTAAATATAAATATTTACAAATATATATGTATATACATATATTGTTACTGCAACTGACAACAACGATTGCTTGAGCCTATGATTGGCGACATGGTCAATAAGCATTTGGCACACAATTGATACGTCAGCAGCCTGCTGCCGTTGACAATAATGCTGAATTCTCAGTTGTTATTGTTATTGCTGCGTTTGCTGTCGTTGCTGTTGCTGCTGTTTATTGTTATTGCATGTAAGAAGTTGTTGTTACTTCGATATTTCTATTTGCACTTTAAGCTGTTTTCATACCCTAGACGAAAGCATTCCCATGTTGTCATCAACGATGTCACCACTAAATGTATCCGAAGTGCTAATTATGAGTGCTTTTCCCTAATAATTTTAATAATAAATATTTAAAGTATACGGAATAATAATTATTCGAGGTGTAGCTAGGTGGGTGTAGCTTTTCTTTCTGCTGTTAATTATGATTACAAATATGTAAAGAATTAATTGTTTACGAGAATATTTAATAGTCGGCTCATTTCATTTCGTTTTTTCTGCATTGTAAATATTGGCAATGATTTGAGTTACAACAGACTCAGAGGCGTCTTATAGAGGGGTTTAACAACTTATTTTCTTATGTGGTATATTATATAATGAATATGAAGAGGATTTCATACGTATTAAAAGAAAACTTTAAAGGATTCATGCAGTAAACCTTTCATCACTTAATTTATGGCCAAAATTTATGTAGTATTTTTATATTTCTTTTTCTTATTTATGACTAAATATATTATGCAATTTTGTCCATCTATAAAGCAAATGTAATTGGATAATATAACCTCAGACTAAAGTCTCTTTTTTGTAAAATGTAGTTGATGTCTATTCAGAATTAATAATTATTTTTAAAAACTTTCATCATTAAATTAATGTAATTTTAATAAAAGATATCCCCTTTATGTTGAGTCCCTGCTTTAGACACTTAATGCTGGTGTCATATGTTCAGTTGTTGAAAATTACAGCTAAGCATGCAACATCGTTTCTGGTTTCCATCCGTTTGCTGAACTGTCGAAATTACAAGAAATCTGTTCGAACTTAAAAGCAGCCTGAAGGCTCATTTCAAACTAATGATAGTAATAGTTAGTTCTGTAAATTTATAACTCTTATTAATATTAGCACTAACATTAACTAAACATTTCACAATACACTGTTGAGCACTTGCAATTTACAAAAGGGGAACGGTCATCAACAAAAACAGCTACAACTATGAATATCTGTGAGCTTAAAAGAATACAGTTTCAATAGATGCGGCATGCGGAATTGCTGCAACACAATGCAACAGACAAAGCGACAACAGCGCCAACTCGTGAGTAACTAAACACTTTGCAACGCTTGCCAACAATGCCTGCAGCTTAACAATTAAGCTCAGATTTCGTTTCAGAACGTGCCCCATTGCGGCATTATTCATGATCTGACTGCCAAAGTACCGCAAAGTGCGGCATTGTTGTCCATGTGTTGCTGTTGTTGCATTGTGTTGGACTTGGCTGCATTGTCTGGGCCGCAATGTAAACACTTTTGTTTAAGCAAATTATTGCAATTACTGTAGGAAATGGAAATGGAATTGCACTCGGACACACTTCCTTGTACTGCCTTACAATTTGCATCGCATTGTCGATCGTTCCGATCTTCGATCCTCGTTGCCAATTACGAGGATGTCTCATGTTCAGGTTGCCGGCAGTCGCAGTGGCATTTTGAACCGGTTTCCTGGGTTTATTCTCCTTTTTTTTTCGTATGTGACGTGCCTTCTTGGGTAATTTTTGCTTTAAGTTATCGCATATTAACCCTTAATTAAAATACTTACAACTGATTCCGATGCTGGATAATAAAGACGTTGCTCACGAGTAGCAAAAACAGAAAACACGTAAAAGAAACAAATTACAAGCGAAGACAATTACGAGTGCCATGTTTTGTTGGGAAAGTGAAAGGAGGGAGAAACCCATCAAAAGAATCGATCGGCTGGAAGTAATTCAGTTGGAAAGGAAATTCGATATTCTTCGGCACATAAAACTAAAAGTGAGACAATGAATTGTAACGTTTATTTTACGCTAAAAGTCACATTCGATTTTACAAGATTTAATTTATGAAATATAAACGCTTGTTGCGCTTTTTATTTATTCACTTTTCGTATGTATGTGTGTAGGATTTACTTCCCTTTGACTAATCGAACTTTTGATTCCGAACTTGTTTACAATAAGTGCACGTGAACTATTGTGATCTAGTTCAATTGAGTAATCGAGCTTATGAATTGGGATTAGTTATCGATAACAAGTGCAAGTGAACTATCGTCAGAGCCGCAGAATCATTGTAATTTTAAAGGCTTATTGGCCTAAATCAACTACAAATCAATTACACATTTTGGTTATACAATCTGTAAACAGAAAATCAACGACTTGTTATTGCCAAAGACGCCATGTTATGAGCCAAGTTATTGGCCCCACTAAGAGACTTCTTCTTGCGAGACTCTGCAGATTTGTTGAGCTCACTTTGCCATGCAGTGAGTGCAACGCTCAAGAGTGTGCCTGCTTCGACTTCGACTACCGCGCCTATTTCTGCTTCTGCTTGTGCTGAGCACATAAACGGAATGGCAAATACTCTGGCCCCCCACTTCCCCCGCTGACAACTTCCCAGGCTCCCCGTTTTTGAGTTTGACTCAGAATTGGCCAGCAGCAGCCAGCAGCTGTGATTGCTGTCTTGGTCGTGTTAATTGTGTTAATTTTTAGCTCACTCTCTTGAAGTCGTCTAACACTCTGTGGAAACTGCCAGCGCAGTCCATATCCATGTCCAGAGCTGGCCAATCGACTCACACAGCTGTCGCTATCTCCCTCGCTTCACCTGCTACTTCGTCTGCGTCTTTGTCTCCGTCTCCCACTTTTGTTGGAGCTCAGCTCAGCTTCAATTTTCGGATGTTGGTATTTCACTCTCCGACTACGACTTCGACTCTGACTCTGGGGCTCGGCCTCTTGAGGTCTTGTAGCATATTGATTTGGCAACATTTTCATATTTGCTTTTGTATGTACAAGATTCGAGAGTGCTTATACCCGTACTTGTATTTGTTAGTTGTAGCATTTGGCAGTTAATAGTCGTTGCTGTTGTTGTTGTCGTTGTTGCCGTTTGGAGTTTTCAGCTGTTGCACTGGTCACTAAAGCACTCACAGTTTTTTAGTCGTTGTTGTTGTAGTTTTACTTCTATGCGAATTCGCTTGGACTTTTCAATTGCGATTTTTTTTTTCACGTTTGCGGTTTGCTTCACTTCTGTTTTTATGTTGCTTTGCGGTTTAGAATTGCCTAAGCACCGTGGTGCAAAATCAATTGAGAGTCGATGTCGAGTGCCCCTTAAGGGCATTTTTATTGAGAATTGACATTAACACATTTGGTATCAAATATCAAATTGTACTTTTCCATTTATGCGAAACAGATTGATTGACCTTCAGAGAGGCAGAGTGATTATGATTATGATTATGACTGTGACGAGATGAGACACAAAACTCGCATTTGCTCGTAATGCGCAATAACAGCTTGGAAGGCAATTATTCTAGGTAGCATCATAACTTGACTAGGCAATATATATATATAGTATTTAACTAGCCAAGCATAAAGTGTAAGCATTATCGGATAGCAACATCTGATTTGCTCTCACGTAACACAGAAGTCTTAAAAAAAGGCCAAGCCCAAGAATAATTGGAGGCATCAATAACAAATACCATAACTAGACAACAAACTTTTAAAAGCCAAGTGCAAAATGTTGACAGAAAAGCGAAATGATTCTAGACAACGAGAGAACTTGCCTAAAATGAAGGCAATCAAAAACACCGAATGCGATGTCAACGAAACCGAAAGCGAAACAACTTGGGCGATGATATGGCCAAGTTCAGAGAGAGACAGCGGCAGAGAAAAACATAAAGAGTGAGAGAGAGAGAGATAGATAGACTGTTAGACGGAGCTAGTTAGTGTTCTTGGCCATGGTTGTTGTTTGCATGGCTGGCTTCGACGACTACGACGACGACGACTAGATTTCATGACTGCGCAGCTGGGGCTCACATGGCGTATACGTAATGTCGTCTGTGGCACAGAACTCGGCTAACTAGGCAAGTTATGTTATGCTGTTGGCTGTTTGCTGTTTCCTTGATTTCAATCTCAATGTTTAGTTAGTTGCAGTTTTTCCTCTGACTTTTTTTCGGGTTTCTGCATTTTTTGGCTTTTTTAATTTTTTGTGTTTTTCAAGTCTGCATCAGTTGATTGCCTTAATGCTTAATGTTGTTGTTTATCTCGATATTTTTGGCCAAATACTCGTTTTGCATTTGCAGTTCTTGGATGACCAGTTTTGTACAAAAAAAAACACAGAAAACTTTTGCGGTATTTACATCAACAGTTGATTGCAACGTTGTTGTTGTTGTTGTTTTTTAGTTTTAAGTTTTATCTATTTAGTACTACTTGTTGTTGTTGTTGGTTTTAAGCACCAGCTTCAAGTATTTTTTATTTTCATTTTGTATTTTTTGCAAGTTTAAAGTGGCGCACAACTTGTTTTAGCTTTAGATTTTTGGTCAAGTAAACAACAACAGCAACGGATAACAAAAAAAAAACGCAAAACACAACAACACCAAAACGTTACCAATTTGGAAGTTGATATTGACTTTAAGCTGGCTAATTGCGCGTTTTATTGATAAAAATGTAATAATTGTTTTTAATTTAGTGTGAAAATATCTAAAGAATAAAATACAAAAATGTTCAATTCTACTTAATTAAATGAGCAAGTTTCACAATGTCAAATAATTTTGACAATTCGATTTGCATCATTAAAATGAAATACTGAATAAAATATAAAATTGTGAATATAATAGAAAATACTCAACCTATAATATTGTTCAATGGAATATTTGGCCTAGTTTATAGGAATTAAATACAAAAAAGTTTACTTTTGCAATCCAAAATAACCATGCAGATGTAAATTATAAATAGTATTTAGTATTTTTAAATAATGAAACGAAAAATGTGGAATATTTTCCTGCAGTATGCAAATCCAAATAATGAAATATAAAGTTTTAAATTATTTGTGATGAAACCTTCAAGTTTTGCAATGCAAAACATATGTAGAAATATAAATTTGCAATAATATTTAAGAAATTCGACTAAAACATTGATGAGGAAGGATTTAAAAGAAGCTTGTGTTTAACAACTTATTCGACTGCAGATAAACATTAAATCATTTTTCTATGAAAAAAGTAAATTTTAGCTATTCAAAATAGCAGAAAACAAACCATAATTATTATGGTTTAAAAGTATTTTTAAGTAATGGAACTAAAACGTTTATAAACAATGAATTCAGAGCTTGTTGAGAGGAATATTTGCCTGCAATTTGCAAATTTAAACAATAAAAATTATTAATTCTTTTTTAATGACATATAATTTAATGCGTTCATAGTATTTTTAAGTAATTAAACAAAAATACTGACTATAAAATTAATAAGAATTATGCTGAATAATGCTCAATGTGCAAGTTAGATATCCAAAAGAATAAAATAAAAAATGTTGAATTATTTTTTAATGAAACGATTAAATTTACTAAATTGAAACAACTATTTAAAAAGGAATTCTAGTAATCTAGATATATTTTAAGTAATAAGAAATACTGACTTTGGGAAATTTAAGAAAAGCTTGCTTAATAACGTTCAATGAAATAGTTGGCTACAAATCCAAAGAATAATAACATAAAAATTATCTATACTTAATTAAACGTTTCGATTTTGCAATGCAAAATAAAGGTGTAAACACAAATTAAAAAATAATTGATAAGCATTGTAACTAAAGCACTGATTATGGAAAATTAACGAGAAACTTTGTTCAATGGAATATTTGCCTGCAGGTTTTTTTTGAATGACTTGCATTTCTAGTTGAGTCTGAGTTGAGTTGAGTTGAGCTAAGTTGAGCATACTTACTATTGCTAATCTTAATGCCATGCGATATTAACATGGATAGAGGCGTCCCTCTGTGTGTTACATGGGGGCGTGTCCGACGCCCAGTTGACGCTTGTGGATTGCTGCTCTGCTGTTGTTGTTGTTGTGGTTGCTGCTGTGGCTGCAATTGTTGCTGTTGTTGCTGCTGCTGTTGTTGTTGTTGCTGGTGTCGTCGACCACGCCCACAGCTCGCCCAGTCGAGTAGGTGATCTCTAGCCGTGCGTCCATATCTCAAATAATGTTTTTCTAAGCCCATAATTCAAGTCTGTCAAATGCAAATGGAAATAAGTCAAATAAATTAGTTTAAAGTCGACATTGCAATTATAATTTAATTAATCTAATCTCTATTGCCGTTAGGGGTCAACTGGAGACTAAGGCTCCTAAACGCTTAATTACACCATACGTGAGGGGACTTTATTTAGAATGTGCACTAGAAAAAGAACAGTTTCTAAAGTCTAGAACATTCACTTTACAAATTGTGTTCTTTAAGTAAGACCATTCTAAGATCCAATTATAAAAACTAAGAGCATTGAACATTGAAAATGCCAAATTCTCAATATAAGATTTGAATCAAGCCATAAAAACTTAGAAAATTAATGTGAAAAATGTAAAATTCCAAAAACTTAGACTTAAAATATTAAATTTGTGTTACATAATTTTGTAATCCATTGAAATTCTTATAAAGTTGTTATCTAGCTTTTAAGAATTTTCATTCATAGCTCAGTTAGTTGAGCTGTGACAAAGTATTTTTCATTGTAGTATGTGAAAGGGAAGGTTCTGAGTACAAATACTGTGCGATTAAAGAAGTATAATATTTCGTAAGTAAAAGAATGTTCAACATATAGCTTAACAAGTAAGAAAGCTACAGTCGAGTGTACTCGACTGCGAGATACCCGCTACCCATTTTGAATAAAAGCAATATATTTTGCGGTATATTTCTCAAAATATACCAAATATACTACAAAAA
The DNA here is from genome assembly GCF_023558435.1 of Drosophila sulfurigaster albostrigata. Taxonomy (NCBI): domain Eukaryota; kingdom Metazoa; phylum Arthropoda; class Insecta; order Diptera; family Drosophilidae; genus Drosophila; species Drosophila sulfurigaster. The sequence goes on from NC_084883.1 coordinate 47,493,852, forward strand.
AATACTAAAAAATATACCAAATGGTATATGTGGTATATCGATATAGTACCGCATTCAAAATATACCATAGACGGCACAATATACCAGATTGTCAGACAAAGTAACTAAGACCCCCAGTACTATAAGTAGGCGTTTTTGCCCATACAAAAGAATTTCTTTAATAACTTCGACAATTTTTATCTGATCGCTACCAAATGTTCAGGAATCATAACTACTATAGTAATTATTGTATATACCAAAATTCGCAGCTTTAGCTTTAAAGTTACGCTTGTTACTCGATTTTTTTTGATTTGCGGGGGCGGAAGTGGGTGTGGCAAAAATTTGAAACAAACTTGATCTGCGTGCAAACATAACAAATGCTGTCGAAAAAAAATTATAGCTCTATCTCTAATAATCTCTGAGATCCAGTGTTTCATACGGACGGACGGACAGACACACAGACACACAGTCGGACAGACGGACAGACGGACATGGCTATATCGTCTCGGCTGTTGACGCTGATCAAGAATATATATACTTTATAGGGTCGGAGATGCCTCGTTCTACCTGTTACATACATTTCCTGCCGGCACAAAGTTATAATACCCTTCTACCCTATGGGTAGCGGGTATAAAAATGAATAAACAGGGCTGCGTTTAAATAATAAGAGATAGTAAACGGAAGGATTCGCATAGTCAAAAAACAAAATAATAGAATATCTGATAATAAAAATCTATAGACAAAACTCCTCAAACTGGTATATTAAGTATTTGGTATATTTTGAATGTATGTATCAATATACCAAATATGTTCGTTGGTATATTTTTAGTATTTTGCGGTATATAAATTTAATATATTTTAAAATTAATACCGCATTGTTTTGCTTTTATTCAAAATGGGTAGCGGGTATCTCACAGTCGAGCACACTCAACTCTAGCTTTCTTATTTTCTACTATTTTCTTTTATTTATTTTCTACTATTAATAAAAACTTGCTCTTATGTCAAATGTTCGTGGAATCGAGATTCATGACTTTTTTAAGTATGTTTGCAACTTATTAATTTGGTATATTTTAAAATGAATTCCGCACAGTTTTGATTTTTTACTTCTTTACTCTTATTTATAAGAAATTAATTTTATATCAAATATTTTTGAATTCGAGATTCAAGACTTACTTGTTCTCGACGCACTTTTTAAATGAAAATGCTTACTACAATACTAAGTCCAATATCAAGATTGTATACATTTTTTGTTATCAGTGTATGGTATGTTTACGACTTTTGATGGATACTATTGTAAACGATGTTTTTCGAAAAGTAGAGAGTGTCCGGTATTAGAGGAATCCCAAGATTTTTTGCATTAATTAAATTGTAGTGTAGTGGAACGATCGACCACGAACAATTAACGAGTAAGCATGCGAGCAATATACGAATCATTAATATCAAAAACCAATTGAGTATGCTCTAGTCTAGGGTGCTCGGCCAGTGCCCAAGTTCAAAATGCTTCAAAATTAAGTTCAACATGCCACACGCAAATTTAACTATTATATTTGTGCACTCGACTGATTAAGCGTAATTTTTTTTTGTAGTTGCAGTTTGTGACGTTCGCAGTGACAATTTGTGAATACTCTGGCAACAATTTTGAAGAGTATTACTCGTATAATTAAAATAAAACATTTGTCATTGCCAGTGCAACTTATGCAAATGCCAGTTGCATTTGCCCGCTGTCCAGCAAGAAGAATTCACCTGTGAGCTGTAAGCTGTGATTTTTATTGAAGCAAGTGAGAGAGAGAGATTCATTCATTGTTGAGCAGCTTAACAACACCTTGTATACGGGGTAATTGAAGTCCGTTTGGCTGCACGACTCTTGGCATGATTTAAATGCGACATGGCATGACAAGCGTTTAGTGGATGTAAACGAAAGACTCAAGCGACGAACTTGCCGACACGAAGCAAACACTTTCATAATTAATATATGCCATGTGATGCATGTGCTGCAGTTATTTTTAAGATCTTTGGTACTCCTGCGTCATCTCTCTCTCTCATTCACTCGCTGATATAACATTCCAAAAGTTTACTTTTATTATATAGTAGTTGCTGCTCTGTTATATTTGAGCGAGTTTCGAGTTATGAACAACGAAATGTTCAACTGTTGTGTAAGGTTAAAAAAAAAAACAAAATAAAGATGCACAAAAATTATTTAAAGACAATTAATGGCATTTAGTTTTTGCCCCGTTTTCGGTTTTAATTGCTTGCCGCAGACGAAACATTGTCAACTGCTTTGGGCCAAGTTCAAAAGCTCTGTCTGCCCCATCTGACTGACAACCTGACTTTAAACTTTATTTTCGCCACCAGTGGAAGAAAGAAACATCAAAAAAACAACAGACGACAGAGTAAAGATCTTTCGTCTGCAGGTTGCGCTTAATGAGCATGAAAATAATTAAGACCAGTTTTAATTTGCAAATATTTGCGCAATGAGGAAATTAAGAAAAAAAGCCGCAGGCTCAAAGTTTGTAGAATAGCCAAATAAGGTTAAATGGGAAAGGAACTGGAATTATTTAAGAGAAAAAAGTAGCAGGAAGAATCGAATTAATTGTGTTATTAATAAATGCTTTACTCTTTTTTTTAGGCTCATTAAAATTATTGTAAATCTCAGTGAATTCGTGGCTCAAAATCTTTTTGAGATTTTATAAAGAAAATAATTGAAATTATTAAAAAGAAATGTACCACAAAATATTTTAACAATTGTGTTATTAATAAATGCTTTACTCCATTTGACGCTCCACTATTGCTTAGATTTCATGGTTCAAAATTTGTTTAAAAGCTACATTCTGGGCTACAGTGGGCCATAAAAGTAAGAGCAAAAAAAGTGCGGTATTATTCTTAAAAAATACCAAATGAATACTCAAGAATACTAAAATATACGACAACTTTATTTGGTATAACGGTATACTATTACATTCAAACATATACCAAAATTGAGTGGCTTTAATATTAACAAGTAAGAAAGTTAAAGTCGAGTGTGCTCGACTGTGAGATACCCGCTACCCATTTTTAATAAGGGCAAAATATTGCGGTATTATTTTCAAAATATACCGAAAATACTAAAAAAAATACTAAAAATATACCAAATGGTATGTTTGGTATATCGATACAGCACACCATTCAAAATATACCATAGACGACACAATGTACCAGATTGTCACCCAAAGCAACTCAGGCCCCTAGTAAGTAGGCGTTTTTGCCCATACAAAAGTATTTATTTAATAACTTCCACAATTTTTATGTGATCGCAACCAAATTTTCAGGAATCATAACTACTGTAGTAGTTATTGTATATACCAAAATTCGCAACTCTAGCTTTAAATTTACGCTTGTTATTCGATTTTTTTAATTTGCGGGGGGCGGAAGTGGGCGTGGCAAAAATTTGAAACAAACTTGATCTGCGTGCAAACATAACAAATGCTGTCGAAAAAAAATTATAGCTCTATCTCTTATAGTCTCTGAAATCTAGGTGTTCATACGGACGGACGGACAGACACACAGACGGACAGACGGACAGACGGACAGACACACAGACGGACAGACGGACATGGCTATATCGTCTCGGCTGTTGACGCTGATCAAGAATATATATACTTTATAGGGTCGGAGATGCCTCCTTCTACCTGTTACATACATTTCCTGCCGGCACAAAGTTATAATACCCTTCTACCCTATGGGTAGCGGGTATAAAAATACTAAATGAATATACTAAAATAGTACTGAAAAAATACCAAAGGGTACATTTATACTGATAGGTAAATTTGGTAAATCGATATACTATTACATATACATACATACCAAAATGTGGTATAATTCTCAAAATATTCCAAATTATTATACCAAAAAAAAAAACAGTTGGATATACCAAAGACTTTAATTGGTATATAAATGTACTATATAAAAAAATTAGTATTGAATTAATTATTATTATTATTATTAATATATTATTTTCTTTATATTTTTACGTTCAATATTTTTGTAGATTTTTATTAGTTTATAAATCACATTATAATGGGACATAAATTTCTAAATAAAAAAGTACCACGAAGTATTGAATTCATTGTGTTGTTATTAAGTGATTTATTCTTATTGACACTCATTAAAACTATTATAAATCACACTCTTTTCATGCCTCACAATCTGTTTACAGACCACATTCTAATGGGCCATAAACAGCTTACAATGTGGGTTTGAATAACCGCCTATTAAAATGGAGTAAGATGTTGTTCCTTTAGTGGACTTTAATGCCAATCTAATTTCCACTTTGCACACACCCCAATTAAAGTGATATACACGTAAACGGCAAATCACTTTCCCACAAATTTGCGGCTCATAAGCGCCATTAAAGCCAATCCATTAAGAAGTCTTTGAAGACATTAAAACCGCCCAAGTCCCGAACTAAAACTAAAACTGTGACTGAGCCTGACTAAAACACGTTTTAACAATTTTCTTGCTTATTTTCACACATTTTTTTTTTTTTTTTTTTTTGTTTTTTGTTTTGGCCGGCTTCGACTTTGGTCACCTCGACTTCTTTTCGATGCGGCTTCGTATTCACTTTTGTTCAGTCTCGGTCTCAGCTTCAGCTTCAGCTTCTTTTTGCCACAAGTATTATGTAAGCAAATACGAAAAAGTAAAAATGATTGAACGAAAAAATGCATTTGTCCAAAAACAAACTGTCTAGAAATCATTAAAAAATAGCACAGACATTTGCGTAAATAAAGAAATTACAGCAGCAGCAGCAGCAAGAGTAAAAATAATAACAACAGCAAAGAGATTGCAAAATTGCACAAATACGAAAATCTATTGACCCAAATACAGTTTTTTTTTTTTTTTATAGTATAACCAGTCGGGCACATATGGCCAAACCAATATGCGATGGTGCAATTCAGCTCCAGCTCCAGCTCCAGGTTTTTGGCTTTCTAAACATTCCCAACACAGCTGATGACGATATTTTTGAGTTTGAGTTTGGGCTTTGGCTTTGGCCACCTCATTGGTAATAGTAACACTTTTGATTGCACATAGCAGCAGCACAAGTTGCACTCACAGTTGCCAGTTGCCAGACAAGCTGCTAACCAGCAGCTAACTATCTAACTAGCTAACCAGAAAGCCAAACGGGCCATTCCAGGCAATGCAATAAGTAGGTTGCTTGGCCAACAGGCCACTAAGCCAATAAGCCAATGCGCTGAGCGCAGTGCTGAGCACAGTGCAACACGATGTGGCTGCCACAGACTGGTTGGCATTTAACGTGCCGCACAACAACAAAACAAATCTTCTTGCCCGCCTGCGTTATTGTTTATGCTGTTGCTGCCGTTTCGTGCACACTTTTTAAGTATATACTAAGTATTAGTTAGTCGCACCTTATTTCTAGGGAATTCACTTTTAAGTTAATATACATATATAATGTAGCTGAACTTGTGCAAAGCATCGCCTAAATTTTAAGATATCGTGTATTAAGTATTTATAGTAAGTCGCGCCTCTATTATGCAAGATGCCCAAGCAAAAGAAAATTTTACTTGTAAGTTTATAAAAATTAATAGACTGTGCTTGAGGAAAGTCTGCTTATACCTAATTTTAAAGTAACTAATATACCGATATTTTAAAGCTACTGAGATAATTAGCACGAAAAGCATAAAAGTTTCTATGCAACATTCCTTATTAATATTTAATAGATCCAAAGATAAATTATTTTATATAATAATAAAATAAAAAAATACTAAGCTAGTAACAAAGTTTGGCTTTCATTTCATTTAAATATTTTCTAAATTTGGCCATTCAAACGCAGATAATTCTTTAAAATTCCTTAACGATTTGGTATCATTAAAAGATACTTTATCAAAGGACTTTCTTACATTTTAATGAGTTACCCTACAGATCTCTAAAATAATAATTAATTTTGTATAAAATATACTTTATTAAAAGACTTCCTCACATTTCAAAGATTTATTCTACGTATCTCTTAAATATCAATAAATATATTAAATTTTCAATCAATTCATTTAAGGAATTCTTAAACCAAGAAAAAATAATCCAATATGTATAATTCAAATATTATACATAAAATGTTTGCACATAATAGAAATAAATGCAAAATGTCACTAACGAAAAGAAAATTGTAAGTATCTGATGTCCTACTTTTACTTTACTAAATTTCTTATAATAATATAAATGCGAATATTTATCAAAAAAAATGGATTTATTGTTTTTCCCAGTCTTCACGAGTTAATTCCATTTTTCTGGCGAGGTAAGTTTTTGATTAATCGTTTATCGATATCAAACGTGGTCGCACATGAAAAAGTTCTATGGAGCTCTTATCGATAAAAGTCCAAACTTTTTTAGGAAATAGCCAATTGGTCCTAATATGGCTAGAAGTGACCTAGGTCAGAAACTTAAATAGCAACCCTCGTAATATACCAAAGGCTCTGTATTTTTGAAAACTCCAATATTGAGACTTCGAGGTAGAAATGGAAAGAGTTTAGTTTTCCTAATTTTCTAACATTCCTTTACTAAATTGTATTATTATAATTGTATTATTGAATTATCTTTATTTTATTTTAATTTTTTTTTTAAGAAATATAGTTAATTATGTGTATATTACTTCACTTATAATTTAGTAAAAAAGTTGTAATGAAAAGTTATTTCATTAATCAGTTTTTTTCTAAGTATTTTAAATTTGCTTCCTTTAAACCTTAGTTTAGTTTTCTTTTCAATATTTTTAAAATTTATCACTGCAGTCTTCTTACTCATCTTTGGTGTAAATTTTTCATATACCCTGTAAGAAATATCTGTTCAAAAAAGAAGAATTGCAGTTCAACGCCAACGCTTTCAGTGAGTGTTGTTCATTCAGCTGATGCTGTTGAAATTTTGCAGCTACTGTTGAAATCTGTGTGCACTTGTTTGCTGTTTGTTTTTGTTTTGGTTGTGTTGTGTGTTGTGGCATTGTTGTGGCTTTTTTGTTGCTTATTTTTACGCGCATTTATAAATTTCACACAGCAGCCAAAAAAAGACTGCAAGTTGCGACTTGCACAGTGTGAAGGTCGCGCTTCATTTATCTTTTCTTTCTTTTGTGCAGCCGGCAGCTGTTCCATATCCAGTTTTGTTGTTGTTGCTGTGTTGTTGTTGTTGTTGGTGTTGCTGTAGTTCAACTCTTTATGCACTTCGGTTGCATTTAATGCATTTTTAATAAATTTCTGTGCTAAACTTATACGACTTATTACAATATTTTATGTATATAAAATTTCAATTTTTTTCCAGATTTTTTTTGCAACTTGAAACGTTGCTTCTTCTTGGGAGCTGATTACAGGGAGAGAAGAAGCGATTGCAATGTCTTGAATGGCACTTGAATGGCTTCATAAAGCCAATGCCAAAGAGGGGCGCATCTCATAATTGGCATCGTTGTATGGAACGCGTTGATTGGCAAATTGTATGCAATTATTGAAACGAAAGCTTCGAGTTTTCGATTTTGATTCCCGTAAAAGTTCGTTCATCTTTTGCACTGTTGACATTGAGACGTTCCACAATGTTGCGGAAGTTGAGAGTGAAGCACCAGACTCTGACAGACTCTGAGCCAACTCAGACAGACAAAGAGACAGACAAAAAGTATTTAGCCATAATTGTTGCTTACACATCGGCGAGGTATTCATTAGAGCCATAAGAAACGTATGTTGGCAATTTCTTTGCGTATGCCAAATAGCACGCAAAGTTACCCGAAAGCCCCTCAGGAAGCCGCTTCAGTGGCTGATTCCCCGAGCCATGTAAATCGTTTCGCTGAGCTCCTCAATTAACTTAAATTGGCAACACTTCGAGCGCATCAAATCATTCTAACAACAACGACTACATACTATGAAAAGACGAAAACGAAACGCTGTTAAAGCATTTTTTAAATGTTATTAAGCCGTTTAACATTCGACTTTGAATATGGGTTTTGTGGGTTATGCAATTCGCAGCATGCGCAAAAATATAACGAAAGACTGAGGCAACGAACTTGACGTGCGGCTTGGCAAAAAAAAAATGAGTTTGTTGTATAAGAAAGTTTATGAACAGCAAATGCAGAAGCTGCTGGAAGCTTATTTATTAATTAAATGTAATTTGTTATTATGTTTTCATTAATTTAGTACTTCATTGTTTTTTATATGAAGTGGTCTGAGTTTTTTTAATACATAATTTATTTGATTAATTTGCCATGATATATTTTTGGAAGCTGCTGAGAGGCGTTCACTACTTAATGACTAATTTGTTAATAAAAATTAATCGCATTTTATGTTTTCATTAAGTCAAACATATTCAATTAATAAAAGCCAAAATACTGCTTTGTCTTTTCTCAGAGTGACTTGAAATGATGTTTATAGTATTTTGAAAATCAATGGAAATCTTAGTCAGCCAGTTAAAATGTAAGAATGTTTTTCTTTCCAATTTTCCAATTTTGTAGAAGCGTCCATTAATTTAAGACTAATTTGATATTGAAAAGAAATTGGACATTTTATTTGCATCAAGTCGAATAACGTGTATTGAATTAATGCTGCTTTTTTCCTTTAGGTTTCCTTTAGCTATATAATAGCTGTCAAGTTTTCTGAATAAGTTTCTTAGATTGATCTGTGTTTTTTTAAAGATCAGTGCAAAACTTAGTAATCCTGTCAAGAATTTAAGATCATTTTTTCTCCTAATCTTTTTCATATGATAATATGTGATTTATAAAAAAATGATAAATTTACTTTTTCTAAATTTTTATTATAACAATTTTACAATTTTGAAGAAGCAGTTTAAAGGCGTCTATTAGTAGTAGGCCAATTTGTTTATTAAAATTAATGTGATATATTGTTTTTAAGAAGTCTATTATATAAGATTAATACTGTTTATAAGATTGGTTTTCGAAGTGTGAATTTTGTAATATTCTATTCTTATTAATAATTTTGTAATGTGGTCTACCAATTATGTAAATTCTACATAAATGTATTCACTAATTTATAACAAATTTGTTAATTTAAATTTATTTCATATTAATTTTTTAACAAGTCTAACACATACAATTATTAATGATCAAGTCGCCGTTTTGTCTGTTGAATATCTTAGAGTGATCTGTGTTTTTTTCATGCCCATCGCATTGTTTTATCTTAAAATGTTAAATCTGTGAAACGCCCCAAAAAAGCGCCAACACACCTACAAATGTTCAATTGTTTCAGTAGCCGGTCTACAATTCTTTTTCAATTACAGCCAACAAGCGAGCGAGCATACGAAGTGGCTTTTTATACCCGCTACCCATAGGGTAGAAGGGTATTATAACTTTGTGCCGGCAGGAAATGTATGTAACAGGTAGAAGGAGGCATCTCCGACCCTATAAAGTATATATATTCTTGATCAGCGTCAACAGCCGAGACGATATAGCCATGTCCGTCTGTCCGTCTGTCCGTCCGTCCGTCTGTCCGTCTGTCCGTCTGTCCGTATGAACACCTAGATCTCAGAGACTATAAGAGATAGAGCTATAATTTTTTTTCGACAGCATTTGTTATGCTTGCACGCAGATCAAGTTTGTTTCAAATTTTTGCCACGCCCACTTCCGCCCCTGCAAATCAAAAAAATCGAATAACAAGCGTAATTTTAAAGCTAGAGATACGAATTTTGGTATATACAGTAATAACTGTAGTAGTTATGATCCCTGAAAATTTGGTTGCGATCAAAAAAAAATTGTGGAAGTTATTAAAGAAATACTTTTGTATGGGCAAAAACGCCTACTTACTAGGGGTCTGAGTTGCTTTGGCTGACAATCTGGTATATTGTGCCGTCTATGGTATATTTTGAATGCGGTACAATATCGATATACCACATATATCATTTGGTATATTTTAAGTATTTTTGCAGTATATTTGGTATATTTTGAGAATAATACCGCAAAATATATTGCTATTCAAAATGGGTAGCGGGTATCTCACAGTCGAGTACACTCGACTGTAGCTTTCTTACTTGTTTTGTTTTTTGTTTGGCCCTCTTTGCCGCCTCTGCAGCTCTGCAAATGAGTTTGGCTTAAGTTTACTTATTCTTGGCAACTCGGCAACAAATTGCCACGCGCTCTTCTCTTGTCGGTTGGCTGCCGTGGCGAATCGTTGAAGCGTGTCCGCTTCAGCGCATTATTGGCTAACAATTTTCCAATAGTTGCAGCCAACAAACAACAACAACAACTTGTTGTTGTTGACTGTGCGTGGTGTGTGTTGTAATTTATACGTCTATTAACAACTACTTCTCTCTTCTCTCTCTCTCTCTCTCTCTTTCTGTCACTCTCTGTTTTAGCCATGTTCGTGATCTATTTTTTTTTTGGCTAAATGCTCTAATTACGCTGCAGAATTTGCCGCTTTCAGATACCGAACTTGGCTAAAAGCGAAATCCTTTCTTGGGACTTGAAACCCAATTTATATATATACTATATATGGTTAATTTTATCGATTTTTTATGCCTGCCGCTCAGCTCAGAGCTGACAGACGCAACGAAGGCCGCCAACGAAGCGTGGCCGAAAAAAAATACAAAGCCAAGTCAATCCTGACCTAAGTCACCGCTTTTTTGATTGGCGGCTGCTTTTTTTTCTTGTTTTTTTTGGCGGAGTCTGGGCTGGAGTGGCTGCTAGATTGATGGGTTTCTGGCACATTAAAGCGAACTTCCCTCCTCCCTTCCCCCGCTAACAAATTAAGAGCTTATCAATAGGCAAATCAATTTGCAATTTAAAAAAAAGGCATACAGCATTCATTATATAATATGCTTATAATAGTTGCCATACTCGAAAGCTTGTCGCATGTTCACTTTATTAGCAAAATGTACCTTGGGGGCAACAACAGCAACAACAACAACAACAGCGACAACAGCGTGTGGCAACATTGGCAAAAACAGCGCCGTGAATCACATGCTTATGTCAATATTTCAATTTTAACGGCTAAGAAAACACACCACAAAATATTCCCCAACAGCCAAAGAAACAACAATGCGAGCACTTTGTCAAGCAATTGTTGCTCTTCGGGACCCTTTTTTCTATACCCGCTATCCATAAGTTAGAAAGGGGTATTGTAAGTTTGTATATGACTATTATATTTATAATATTTTGTTGCGATCAGATAAAAATTGTACAAGTTATTTAAGAAACACCTTTGTACAGTAAAAAACGCCAGCTGCAATCAATTCTTAGTTGCTTTGACAGACAATCTAGTATATTTTGTACTCTATGGTATTTTTTGAATGTATTAATATATCGAATATACAATTTGATATATTTTTAGTATTTTAGCGATACATTGATTTGGTATATTTGCATTCTAGTATATTTTGCACTTCGTGGTATATTTTGAATGCAACACTACATCAATATACCAAATATCTGGTATATCAATCTGGTATATTTTGCAGTTTATGCTATATTTTAAATGTAACAGTACATCAATATACCAAATATAGTTTTCCGCATATTTTCAGTATTTTTGCGGTATATTATTTTGTTATAATTTGAATTAATACTGATTTTTTTTTTAGTATTTTTGCGGTATAATATTTTAGTATATTTGCTTCGGCTGACAATCTGGTAAATTTTGCTCTCTATGCTATATTTTAAATGTAGCACTACATCAATATACCAAATATAGCCTTTGATACATTTATAGTATTTTTGCGGTATATTAATATGGTATATTTTAAAATGATTACCACACAGTTTTGCTTTTATTTACATTGGGTAGCAGGTATCTCACAGTCGAGCAGACTCGACTTTTGGTTTTAGTTTCTTTTTTTTTTGACGTGTATTGCACTTAAGCATTTTGCATTTTGCGGTTAATTAAGACGACTTCTGTGTCGATGGCGATGCCAATTTTTACGAGTTTTGTGTTTTGTGGGCGTGTGGAGTTTTTTTCTTGGTGAAGATGAATGATTAGTTGGTAGTTGGCACAGCTTTACAGTTTAGTGCTGACAAAATTTGAAATGCCTGCTTGAAAGTAAAATTTAGTTTGAGGAAGAGGTTTCAAAGTGTCTCAGGTAATGCTAATTACAGCTTTGAATAAGACTAATAGTTCAGAAAAGTAAACATTAACAATGTAGCAGATATTTGCTCTTTCAATTTCGGAAATTTATAATTTAATGTTTAGAAGTTCTTCAAATTAATTATATTAAAAGCAGCAGTAATTCTTCTATTCTATTCTAAATACACTGAAACATACTGATGGGTATATTTGGTATATCGATTTAATACAACTAATTCTTCTGTTCTACGTTTTGATGTGTTCCATTTTACACTAATTGCAATTCGAATATGGTTAATAATTCCCAAAAGTAAACATAAATAAAGTAGCTGTGATTACGGTATTCCAATTTTGAAAATTTATAATTTAACGATATTCCGAAATTGCAATATAAATAAAATAATACTTGAATTCTTATATTCCAGTTTTAGAATTCAGACGTTAGTGATATTAAAAATTTTGAATATAGCTAAATTAAATCTTTATATTAATCATAAATAAAGCAGCAGTAAAGTGTGTAATTTCAGTGAGACTAATAGTTCCTCAAATTAATTTTAAGTTAAGTAAATTTAAATTTCAAATTTCTACAAATTATTCAAAGTAATTCTTCTAATTCAAATGTGGAATGATAATTACGATTTGAAAATTATTCCTAACTAAAGAGCAGTAAATCTTCTATTCCACGTTTTGCAGTTTATAATTTTATAATAATTAACAAACAAGTTCAGAGAGATTGTTCCTCAAATTAATCATACGTTAAATTCATTTCAATTTCGAATTGCGAAACAGATCTAGAATCTATTCATGAATAATAGCAATAGTACTTCATCTAGTTCAATATGACTTCTTAACATTAATCATAAATAAAGTGTTTAACCAAAGCAGCCGCAACTTTTTTTTTTTTATTTTCGAAGTATTTAATAATTTGAATTTTATGATAATTAAGACTTTGGCACTTTCCGAAATAAATGACACACAAAGCAGCTGAATTGACTTCTATTTCAAGATAGGAATGATAATTAACATATAATGTCAATATCTAACAAAAAAAAAAACCGTTCCTATTTCGGAACTTCAAAATTGAATGATTAGTACAATTTCAACTTGTCAAATAGTTCTTGAAAATAATCATAAATAAATCAGCCATAGTTCTTCTTTTTCAATCCAACCAATGTCAATGACAATTCGTGCATTGAACTGCAAACAAGACGCACGAAGATGAAGACCTCAATTGGTGTGGCCAACCTTCAACTCTTTCTACAACTAGACTTTCGACACACCCCAAAAAAAAAAAAAAGCCCAACTGTAACTAGCAATTTCTCTGTGATGTTTACACAATAAATTTCACACTTTTTTGCTTCATTTGCTGAACGCCAACACAACAAAAATAGCTATTACTTTATGCCCAATAGTCAACTTGACATTGACTTACATTTCTGTGAGTTTTTTTTTTTTATTTTTGGATTTGTAGTAAGCTCTTGTTTCTGTTTTGGCATAGCTAGGTCAAATTAACGTAACATGACGACGTCTATTGACTGAAACACAACTCATAAAAGAACGGTACACACACAACAAATATTAAAATGCATAAACTTTAGTAGGCTTTTAATGAGTTCAACACTATATGGAAAACTCTTTTGATAAAATTCAACCATTAAAGCTGACCGCTATGTTTTAATAGCTCTTTTTTGTTAACCTTAACATTGACCTGACCTTTAGAAAATGCAACAAGCATTTTCCCAAATTTAAAGAGCGGGTGAACAACACAAAAAGCTACGTGATGTGTGCTTGCATATTTGCACTTTGAAGCTTCAAATTTGCATAAGCACAATACATATAGTATATAAAAAATACTATATAAGCACATACTCAACCTACTATGTAAAAAATATACTATATAAACACATAAGCAGAGATGAAGTCGACGTCAATCAGAAGAAGAAATTGATTGGAAAACACTTACAAAATATTTAGAAATTTAAAAATTTTAAGAATAATTTTCAAATATTTAAATTGCTCATTTCACATTGATAAATAAGCTTTAAACACCTGTGACTAATTTTAATTTCAACAAACAAAATGTCGCTCTGTTCTATACTATTTGCCTTGGCTTAGTTAAGTTTTTAAGCTGACTGATAACTTTGTGGAATACCTTGAATTTTGTATGTTTTAACACATTTACGTTACTTTAAATGTATTTAAGAAAACAGGAATCGATCATTAAACAAAAAATGTTATTAATTAAAAATTTAATTAAATTTTTGTGAAATTTTTTCTATGAAGTTTTAACAAATGTTTTTCCTTTACAAATTGGACATCATATTCCTTTTTTTCATCGCTTAATAAATCTGCTTAAATAGAAAATACTAAATTGGTATGGTCTTGTTTTTTTTTTTGACTCTTTAAATAAATTTGGTAAATAGAAAATACTAAATTGGTCTGTTCTTTTTGTTTTTGTGTCCTCTTTAAAAAAATACACTTTTAAATAATAAAATTTTTGAAAATATAAAATACTAAATTGGTCTGCTATTCTCTTTGTTTCCTTTTTAAAAAAAATACACTTTTAAATAATAGAATATTTGGTATAAATCACGCATTCGCTCCTTTTACACTTACTTTATAAATTTCAAAACTTCAAGCAATGCCGCTAATCCAAAAGAAACTTTTTTTTTTGAAATTGCACTTTGTAAATATTATAATGATTTTTGTTAGATTTTCAGAAAACACGTTAGCCGCATGCTCATTCGATTTAAATATATACTTTTTTTTCGTTTTATGCCAATTTTAGAGATTCACACATATCCTTAAAAACCTTTTTTTAGACGCACACAATGTGCCACATTTTTTTGTAATGTATTCTTGATACTTCTAATTAGCATTCAATTAAATATAATTCATCACATAGTACACACAACAAAATCCCAAAAATTGTAGAGCGAAATCGAAAGCGAAGCCGAGATTGAAAGCGAAACTGAAAAGCGATCGCGAGACGAGACGAACCGAGCATAGAGCATATGTCGTGTGTGTGTGTGTCTCTCGTTGGCAAGTTGAAGTTGACGCGTCGAAATGAAAAGCTCGCATGAATGGACGAACAGCGTCGCAAGACGTTTTTGTTCAAAACGCAAGACTTTAAGTCGGCGTCGTAGCTCAGCCGCAGCTCAGTCTCCGCTGCAGTCGCAGCAGCAGCAGCAATCGCAGCGCAGCGCAGCAACTGCCTTCGAGTAAGCATCGGAGCCGAGCCAACAGCTGAGTCGGCTGCTGTGCATGTGTGTGTGTGAGTGTGTGTGCAAATCTCAGCTTGCGCTCGTGTCGTTTACTTGGCTGTGTGTGTGTGTGTGTTGGGTTATCACTTGGCGCAATCCTCGCTGCCGGCGTCGCAGTCGACTAAAATTTGGCAATCTGCGAGTACTTGGCGCAGTTGCGCGATCAACCGACGTCGACGTCGCTGCTCGTTCTCAGCATGGTGAATAAACGATATGATACTTGTTGTTGTTTCTTTTTTGCACGCTATGTTGAGTTTTCCTTTTGTTGATTTCTACTCGCTTTACACTCTGAAGTGCGCAAGGGGATTTTTGGTTTTTTTTTCGTTTTTCGTTTTATTTTACTTGAAATTTTGAAGTCGCGACAGCAACTTTTGCTGAGTCACTTGCCGTTTATCGCCTGTGGTTCTAGTTTAGTGGCCGTAAACTGATCTTAACCAGAAAAAGCATTCATTGAGTGCCTCAATTGCTTCCTACATTGTTTACTTTAGTCTATAATCGTTAAGGGTTTTTTTTTTGGTTTTTCTTTTCTGTTGTTTGAAGGATATTCAACTCGACATTTGCCAGATTCCTTTTTAATCAGTTCGCTGATGCATGATTTGATTGCCGGCGTCATAAGAAAAACCCCAAGGAATAGTTTTGCAAGTTAAACCAGCCTAATTAACTTAGTATATTGCAAGAGCAGTCTTACTACCATGAAGGGCAACGTTGCGAAAATTCTACATTATGAATATTTAATAAACACTAAACAAATGGGCAATTTAAAGTGGAAAATTTTTTCATAGCAGGCAATTGCCACTCGTTGATTTTATTAGCCCCGCTAAACGGAAAACTGGAAGCCAACTAACGATCAGACACTTCGTCGCGCTTAGTTAGCCATACTCGAAGCCCTCAATAGATGTACTTATACGATATTAATAAGTATTGTCAGTGTACTAACCACTTAAGCAAATCAATCAGGAGTTTTACGCATAGTACAGCAGCAACAATCATTTGTTATTGTTTGTAAACAAGAATTAAAATATACAGCTCTTGACGTCACTTGTTGTCGAACTATATTACAACAATATCTACTATATAATAGATACAGTTCAGAAGCTTGCACTCGGCTAATTTGCAGTTATGCTGGTCATAATAAAACATTTATTTATAGATTTATTTATAGATACCAGTTAAAAACGCAAGTGGTATTGACTGTAAAATACCAGCTAACCGTTCTCATTAAAACTAAGAGTGCGGTATTAACATTTAAGTATGCCATATTAATAAACTAAAAATTGAATTTAAGTATACCAATTTAATTTACTAAAATTACTGTAATGAATCGATATGTATATTTTCTTTTATTCATGAACACAAGCATTTAATAAAAGTCAAACAGTTCGGTTTTATCATTTAAGTATACCAAATTAATATACCAAATATACTAAAGGCTATATTTAGTATAATCATATAGTAAAATTATAAAAAGACACAAAATTATTAAATATATATCGACTTAATATGCCAAAAACAAAATAGTGAAGTATACCGAAATGCATATTTGGTATATCCATGAACTAATGCATTTTAATAAAAGCAAACAGTGCGGTATAATCATTAAAAATGTACCAAATACACATACTGAAATATACTAAAGGCTATACTTAGTACATCGATTTAGTACATTTCCAATAAAAATAAAAAACTTATTAAAAATATACCAAAAGTATACTGAGAGCTATATTTGGTACATCGATGCAGAACATTACCAATAAAAAAAATAAACTTATTAAAGGTTCATCGAATTAATATACCTAAAAATATACTGACTGAAATGCATATTTGGTATATCTGTGAAATACTGCATTCTAATAAAATTAAAACAGTGCGGTATTATCATTGAAAATATACCTAAATAATATACCGAAAATATACTGAGGGCAATATTTGGTAGATCGATGCAGTACATTTCAAATATAAACAAAAAATTATTTAAAGCATATCGAATTAATACATATACTAAAATATACCGAAATCCATATTTCAATAATATATATTTGAAGAATATAAATATAGTCTCTGAGATCATAGGGACAGACGGACATTTCGTTTCTGCTAGTAACTCTGATCAAGAAATTACATATATACTTTATGCCTCCTCCGGTCTGATATAATACCCTTCTACACAATGTCTAGCGGGTATAACAAGTATTTAACTTCCTGCACATGCTGAAGAAGTTGTGGCTGCTAATAACATACAATGTATCAGAAAATGTATTCACTTAACTTACTCAAAAACCAGTTAAAATACAATGTTTAATGGGCTTTTAACGATCGAATCGCTTGATTTGCATGTTGCTGCATTACAATGCATAAATGCATAAAGTATGTCATATTCTAAGTTCTATTGCACCACAAAGTTCAAACTTTTATTGATATACTTACTATATATAATAGCGCTCATCGCTATAAAGCGGAAACCGGACAGTTTGAAACAAATCGGCTTGAAGAACATAATCAACAACTCACTCAACTTTTTAACTCTAAGATAAACTAAAATTTGTCGAAATGAAACCAAGCGTAAAGAAGTACTGGGAAGTTCCATAGTATAATATTTATAAAAGTTCATTGCAGTCAATGTTGAAACTCAAGTGTTTCGGTTATTGTGTGTCAACAAAGCTGACAGAGAGAGAGAGAGACCCAACCTCAACCCAACTCGGAACTGAGTCAAAACTCCGTTAAAAAACACTTAAGAGATTGCATCAGTATTCCAGTATTTGAAATGCGGCACAAGGATATCGCTGCACTTATGCAAAAAGACCTTAATCTAATAATCGCTTGACAAGAACGACTTTAATTGTGGTCGCATAACGAATTTACATATTTTTGGACACGGGCATTCAAAAATTAAATGTATATTGTTTATAATTATAATTGCTGCTGTTTGCTCTTTTTTTTGGGTTTTTGTTTGCTGTCTGTAAAAGGCCACAATGCACATTAAAATGTCGCGCAAACAAAAAATACAAAATGTGCTATGATACACTATAGTACAATGTACAAATAAAGACAACACAGTTGTGTATGTCCAGTAATTGTCCAGGGCAGATTCATTTTAATAGCCCCACTTTGCAGACAAGTTCAAGTTTGGCTCAAAGAGCACACAAATTAAATTTTCTAATGGGTGATTAGCAACGGTTTTAGACTAATAACTTTTATATACGAGTATATAGAATTAACGTACTTCGAACTTAAGGGATTTTTTAACGACAGTTTATGCTAATAATAATTTCTTGAAAATGTTCATTAAATATTATCTTTCATCTCGCACATGCGATAAAAAATAAAAATGTGGTGTGACTTGCGTCAACGGAAAAAAGGTGTGACCAGAATGTAATTAAATCCAAAAAACAAAACATCCTTCACATTGAAAGTTGAATTACCTCAGATCTGTGCCTCGTAGCCTACTAAAGATCTGAAAGATCTGAGATCAAATGGCATCTCATTGCCAAAGCGAATCGGAAATCAGACGCAACAATGAGACATGAAATATGACCTAGCACAAAGTAGAGAAACAAAAAAATTATATTTATTCATATTTTATGATATATGTCTATTTAATATTGTATAAAAATATTGCCAAAATTGTGTGCAATAATTTTTACATGTATTTCAATTACTCAAAACAAAACAACGTAAAATGGGCTCTTATAAACGGGTTTACAAAGCAAACAGCAACAGCAACAACAACTGCAAAACAGTCAAGACACAGCAGTCAACGTTACTCGCATTCGACCTGCTCTTATTGGGCCATAATTCACAGACGGCTGGTTTAGAAGCCAAGCCAAGTTTGCTTGAGGGGTTTACACAGCATTTACTACAACGTTGATTTCTTAACTTTTTTTTTCGTGTTTTGTTTTGTGTTTTCAATTACTCTACGAAGGACATCATTTTAATATCGCTTTTGTTTTTTTTGGGGCTTACTCTGAGTTGAATGAGGGGAAGATTTCGTTCACCCCCCTCTCAAGGCAGAGGGGGAGAGCAAATGTCTGTGTTTGCCATGCGAAATCTTTGAAAAGTTTTCGTCGTTAACGCGCCGTACAATAAAGGCGCTGATATGGAAATAATTACCAGCAGACTTTTTACATTAATTCGCTTAGCATCAGCACAACGTTTCGATTTATCTTGCAACTCCATTTAATATTATTAAGAATTGTAATAGGTGTATAAAAACAGTTATTGGATTATGACATATATATTAAAAATGCCATTTGTATAATTCATTTGGTAATCATAGTTGGAAAACCAAAATGCTAAGATACTTATGTATGTATGATTTCAATGTCATGTAAATTATTAATTATTGGAGTATAATATAACAAGTAAGAAAGCAAGTAATATACCTACAGTCGAGTAAGCTTGACTTTGAGATACCCGCTACCCATGCTGAATAAAAACAACACAGTACGGTATTATTCTTAAAAATACATCAAATAAATATCCCACCAAAATACTAAAGTATTCTATATTTGGTATATCAATAAAGTTTTAATTATAATTAATATACCACAAAAAAAACGAAATCATAGCAAAGGCTATGTTTGGTATATTTATATAGTACTAAATTAAATATATACTATAGAGAAGAAAATATACCAGACTCTCAGCTAAATAACTTACTAATTCCTATTAATTGGTGAGCTATGTTAAGTGGTTAAGTTTGTTAATATGCATTTTAAACTCTAATGTTTTACTTAGTACTATTATTAATTTCTTGTACGGCATCTTCACAAAAATTACTATTAAGTATAGTATTCATAAATAATTCATTTTAAGTACCACTTTTTGTAATTTTTTTATGAATATATCATTAAGTTTCTATAGTTGATAGTATTCTTAGTACCTTCAAAATATTTAAACATTTTTTGCAAAAATATTCCTTTTTTTTAGACTTTAAGGCTTTCACTAATTATATATTGAAAATTACACACAATGACTAGATAAAACTAATTATGTACTTTTTGCATTTCTACAAAAATAGACATAAACAAAATTGTATGCATACAAATGGACTTTGCAGATGTGTACTTTAAAATAGCAGTGCTTTCGACTTGCACATTTAAAATTGAAAAATGCTACTTTGAAACAAAATTTAGCTATAAAAGCTTAATATTGAGACGCAAATTAAAAATAGCATCAATTTTATTTCTACCTATTTTTCTTGATTATATAGCTAATAGTTCTTTCTAGCCATAAATATTTCAAAAACTAATTTTCTACAAATATGTATTCAACAACAGTTCAATGTACACAATATTCAAATTTTTTTAACAGCAGCAAAAATGTTTGGTCAAAAGTGTTGCATACTTTTCGGCATTGATAAATACATTTAATAACAGCATGCACTCGTTATAAGTATTTCCGTCATGAACTTACACAGAGCGGTTCAGCTCAAATTTCAAGCTATGTTTTAGAAACTTGTTTGCCTTAATTACAGGCACGTTTAATTAATTTATTTATTGTAGAGCATTGCTCTAATGAGAAGCATGCAATTATGTCAATTCATTTCACTTCATTATAATACTTTTAAGTTTTGATCGCTAAACAGTTTTTGTTGTTGATTACAAGCTATCGATTACTAAAAGTTAGAAAAAAACAAATACAAATCTATTAATCTACATATATGAGGTAATACTCTAGCGAAAACTATAGTGAAAAAAACATACCAAAACATTTCTTTAAAGATTAATCTTATAGCTCTTGATTAGAGTTAAGAATGATTTCGGTATTATTTTTTGTGTTTTAAGATAATTGCAAGTGTAATAACAAGGGTGAATTTATATATTTTATTGTAAAACAGATAAAGTTTCTAAATTCAATCTTAGCTTTAAATATAGCTATAAGAATAACCTTTACTTATTTTGAAAATAGTTTCTCGCTTATGTTTTTTTTTACTGTAAATAGTATCTCCAGAGAACTACCCATATAACAAAGTTTTAAATAAATAAATATGTTGGTGCTTTATGAAGTTTGATTTGTTAGAATCAAAAATAAGACCATATAAATCAACACTTTCGTATGATATACCCATCCATTTTATACCGGATTGTTCACTCATCTTTGCAATTGAATGGACAACGTATTCATATATAATTTATTATAGTATTGCATAAAAATGAAACCTACCCCACAGTCTGTTCTCTTTGATTCTAAGTGACCCTAGGGCCGTCATCAATGTAGGTCATGTTATTTCTCTGCTCGTTGAACGAAACTTGTTTCATTTATTATAATTTTTTGTTCTTTTTTTGCAAATTTAGTCAATTACTTCACTCACACATACAAATTTAATTTACCCATTGCGGGTTTTTTATTCTCTTCAAATAATTAACTTTCTCGTCTGACTTTTAATTATGTTGCAATTGATAGTTAATCAATGCGTGCACAGAATAATTGTTTAATGCGATTTTCACATTTTTTATGGTTATTAAGCTAGACAATTTAGCACGATAATTAATATAAACTATTTAGATAACAATATTATTATTCTTCAATATTATCTTTCGAATGTGTAAGCGCGACTTCTTCTTTTCGACTGCCGAGTTCAATTTGAGATTTCTTTTCTACAAGAATTTCTGCTTAAGTGCTCTGATCAGGAGCGGAATGAGGTTCGATGAAGTAAAAATAATAGTGATTCAATTAAGTAGTGTCCAATTTATGATGAAAAGTCTTGTTTAGAATTTAGTTTGTCGTAGTTTTTGGCAAATTGAAATTTGAGAAACCCTCAGAGCGCGCCTGAACGGTGGCATATTTAATATGCTTTAATTGAACTAAGCGACTGACCTGCGGATGGACGTGCTACATACAATTATATATAGATATACATCTCTATGATATGTAAATATGTATTTCACACGATATTATGAGACGTGTATTGCTCAGAGTTATGCGTAATGAACTGAGCTACATTTTTGATAAGAGTAAATTAAGGTTTTAGCTATTTTTTTTTTGATAATTAATTTTGATAATATTATTGCCCCGAAATAAAGAAACTTTTAAAAAAAAATAAAAAAAACGAAAGAAAACAGATAGAGAAATATGTATGTTATCAAAATAGCTAATGCTAGCAATTTAATTAAAGAATTTATGGGAAGATTTTTAATGAATTTTTGAAATTCAAAATTAAGCTTTATTAAAAAAAGCTGCAGCTCAATTTAGTCGAGGAATTGGAAAATTTTTAAACATAAATTTTAAACATAAATTTTATTAAAATTAATTTATGCTGACAGTAGTCAAATTAATTTAAGAGATTCATGATGAATTTTTGAACTTCAGTTAATTAAGAATTTATTGGAGCAGCCAATTGTAGTAGAGTCAAATCATTTAAAAATTCAAATTCATTTATTTTTTCTTTTACCCAAAATCAAAATTTATTAAAATAAATTATGCTGATATAAGATATATAGTATGTAAACAAATTTTGAACTCGAGTTCATATTTTATTAATATAGAAAATTCTGGGTATAATTACATTAATTTATAGAATTTTTTAACTCTGGCTAACATTTTATTTATTAAGCTTCACACCGAATTTTTTACAAGAATTCAAAATTCAATTGTGTTAGATTTATTATATACTTAAGTTTGAACTTGAATTAAAAAATTTATTTCAAGTCAAAGTTTAGTCAAAAAGTCTTTAAAAGAATTATACCGATTTTTTTGACTCACTAACTAAATTCATTAGAAAAGCTTTTTATTGAATTAGTCAAATCATTTTAAAAAGGTACATTATACATTATACAAATTGCGTTTAATCAAGCAATTCATAAAAGCGTTTTGAAGCTGGAATTCAGAATTTATAAAAACAATATTGACTGAGTTTAACTTTAAACTCAAATTCATGTAAGCATATTAGAATGACGAAAAAATGAAACACTTGGCAAATACAACCAATGCAAATAATAATTATTTTCATATTCGTATTTACTTAATTATGCAAATGCAACCCTTTTTTTTTGTTGTTGTTGTTCTCATTGTAATTGCAACTCGCCTGAAATGTCAATCAAATCAAATAACAAAAAGCAAACACAAATCGTTTGCATAGCAAATTATGTGATACAGCTGTCTAGTGGAATGACAATTCGATTCTATGCCACATCGTGTAAGTAGCAAAAAATGTGAAATTAAATTAAAATGTGCAATCAAAAAAAAAAGCGTAGAGTTGCAATGCAAAAACCGAAAAAGCCAAAATGCCAAATGTGCTGTGAAGGCTTCCGTTCAGAAACAGACGCCAAATGTCCATCAAAGATGCAGCCAATGGACAGCAGGTGAAAAACGTTAAACGGTAAACGATGAATGATGAACGGTAAATGGAAAATGAAAATGGGCGCGATCCATCAACGGGTTAATTAAAAATGCTGCGCCTCAGGCAAACACGATTTCACTCAAACTTCTGGCAGCTAGTTAATTGAAAACCGAGAAATCCTTTCGATAGCCAGTCGAATTTTTTGTTATTTTTATTAGGAATTAGGGCAATGGATTTCAATTAGTTTGGACAGCTTTGCATTTGAATCATAATCATTAATTCATATTTCCCATATTGTCTTTTATAAGTCCGTCTAAGCATTTGACGATGCACGTGACCATAACAAATTTAATTATCATTTTCATTCGCATCGTATGCAACATAATCGCATTTATAAGCCAACTATTGCTCTATATAACAATCTATTTCTGCTTGCAGATTGGCCACGTATGACAAATCATCGAGCCACCCTTTCACTTATTTAGCACCGCATCGAAACGTTTGGGCATCCCTTAAATCGTGAGTCTTCAATCTCTCTCTCTAATATGATACATTTCAACGCAATCTGTTACCTAACTAAGCGTAACATCGCTGTCACATTTGCCTCTTTTGGTGGTGGTGCGGGGGCATCATGTGCCACCAAGGGGAGGGCATCCTTATTAAGCACTGATATGCAATCAAACAAGTGCCATAAGTTATTAGACATTTAGCTAAGCTGAGCACTATAAATATTAGACATTTCATAGAAAAAAATCAATTAGGAAAGCTGTGAAGTATCCGCTAGCCATCTACAAAAGAGTGTGGTATTATTCTTGTTATAGTACCAAAGGTTATATTAGTTATAATATAGAGGCATTATTATTAACCCAATTAATATACAAAAATATTGATATAATATATAAAAGGTTATATTCGATATACCTATTATAGTAGCATTATAAATATTAGATGCCATATTAAAAAAAATACAATTGAGAAAGCTTGGAGTTATTCACTACCCATCCATCTACAAACAAGAGAGTATGGTATTAGTATTAGTATATCGAAATATTTCTAAAATATATCAAAGGTTATACTAGTTTCATTGTAGTAAACATCATGTCTTATGACATGATTTGACTTTTTTTTCGAAATTTAACAAATAAAAGAAAACTTTCAAAAAGCATAGCATATAAATATGTATTATACTATAATATCGTATATGAAAAATCTTTTAAAGATAGTTTAAAAATTACAAATTATAATATTATATAATATGTACTTAAGACCTAGATAATTTGTTCAAATACTTCAACTTACATATATGTCATAAAAGCTATATCGTTTTTTCATAATGTAGGGCTAAAGACACCATTTGACTTAATTCAAAAACTTGCAAGAAAAAAACGCCCACAGACTTTCTTATTAGTTCTTTCTTAAACACTAGACAATTGAACTTTACAATCTAAATCCTATCGCAGAAGGCATCATTACTCTTATGAAATCATTTTCTCAAAAAAGACTAAGAAGAAATTCTTCAAAGTGCTTTCAAATAGCTTTAACTTCTGGTAATATACAAATAATCTACAATATCGCCTACAAAAAATTTAATTTTCATAAATAATTACAAATTAGACTTTATTTTTTACTTTGACTTCCCTCAGAAAGAAAACAAATTGTTAAGAAAATTTCTTTAAGATAGTAGTAGAACAAATTTTTTAAGACAAAATTCTTCAAGATCGTAAAATATAAATAATAACTTATAATAATCACTTAGTCTTTCATCATTACTCCATTTAATAACTTCTTAACCCATTAGCTGATCAAAACATTTTAAAGATTGTAATATATTCAATTTTGCCTTATCGTGATAATACTAATGATACCATTTGACTTTTCTCAATATAGAACAAGAAAAAAATCAGACTTTCATCATTAGTCCTCTTATTGAAAACTTCAACAATATTTCAATAATCTTATAGCCTAATACAAATGAAATCCTATTGTAGTAAACATAATTAGTGTTTTCCCAAAATCGCCATGTAAAAATCACTTACACATTTTGCTCCTTACTCCTTTTTCTTCGGAACTTTTCTTCCACACTTGAGTAAATCACATGGCTAGCTAATTTTTGACTAATTACTTACCACGTCCGAACAAAGCAATTCAACATCGATTCTCATATGTGTGTGTGTGTTTCTGTGTGTGATATATTAAGTGCTCGCAAAGGGAAACATAAATTTTCAAGTTACTTCCGCCTGGGCAAATCGATCTTAAGAACTGCACTTCACAATGCTGCCAAATGCCCACAGCAAGTCACATAACTCAGGTCAACACAATGGGACCAAAGAGAGCAGCGAGCAAACGGCAAACGGCAAATATAAAAATTAATTAAAGTCCTTTTGGGTGATGTCTCAACCCCCTTGCAAGGGTGAGGAACATCAAATCGCGGCAATGTCTTCGTTTCGTTTTCCCTAAATTGTTCACACGTTGCGATTGCAACATCTTGTGGCATCTTTATACGCCTTAAAGGCTGCAACAACAATTGCCCACTGTCTGACCTCTGTCTCTCTACCTTTCTCAGTCTGTCCTTTCTCTCCATCTCTCTCTCACTCTCTCTGTCTGTATCTCTGCCACAATTGCGAGTCCTTGTAGCAGCCGCGGCGTCAAGTGATGCGCCTTTTTATTTAACGCCCCAAAAAGGTAACAACAACAACAACAAAACATCCCTTCTTTAATGCTTCCACCGATGTTGTTATTGTTTTGAGCTGTCAAATTTCGTTGTATTTTCATTTGTGTTATTTTATTAATCACAACAACACATTCGTTTTCTTTTCCCTTCCTTCAGCTGCACAACATCCTTTCTCAATTGCTGTCATTTAGTTTTGACTAATTATGCAATTTGTATGCAATCAAAATATTAATGATTTAATTAATATAATTATTATTATTATTTTTTTGGATGAATTATGCAGTTCTCTCTTTCGATTATTTTGCTTGCATTGA
The DNA here is from genome assembly GCF_023558435.1 of Drosophila sulfurigaster albostrigata. Lineage (NCBI taxonomy): Eukaryota > Metazoa > Arthropoda > Insecta > Diptera > Drosophilidae > Drosophila > Drosophila sulfurigaster. The sequence goes on from NC_084883.1 coordinate 47,520,380, forward strand.
TTAAAGCTGCTGCTGCTGTGCACTTTGTTTATTTATTTATTGCTCTCGCTCTTCTTATTGTTGTTTGGACGCGGGCAAAAAAAATTGTGAATAGCCACATGCAAATTTTCCAGTTGGTTTATTCTGCGCCTTCATGCGAACATCAATGCAAAAATTCTGGGCAGCCGCATTTCACAAAAAAAAAATGATAAATGAAAAAAACAATTAAGAAAGCTACAGTCGGGTGTGCTCGACTGTGAGATAGCCGCTATTCATTTTAAATAAAAGCGAAAGAAAATATGCCAAATTATTACACCGACTTAATACTGAAATGTATCGAATACTGTATTTGAAATTCGATATACTATTGCTTTCAAAATATACCATAGTTTACAAAATATACCGACAAAATACCATATACTTTAGTTTGCATGCCAAATACTGTTACGTTTCAAAATATACCAAATAGTGCAAAATATACCGACATAATACTGAAACATACCGAGTACTACATTTGGTATATCGATATATTATTACGTTCACAATATTCCACAAAGTGCAAAATATTCCGACAAAATACTAAAATATACCAAATACTATATTTAGTATGTTGATATACTATTACGTTCAAAATATACCATAAACTACAAAATATACCTGTCGTTTTTTCCCACATTCAATTGTTTTTAATTTCTAAAATTTATTTTCCAATCGCCAAATTTTCAGGATCCACAAAAGCTAAATTATCATAAATCACAAATCTATATTTTCGTAAGTAATAACACCCTTCGAGCCTATGGATAGAGGGTATAAAAATTCACAATAAATGAAAATAAATATTGCCAAATTTAACCCTTTATGTTGGCTCATTCATCGATGCAAAGACTTAATAAAAAGTCTATTTCTATAATTTAAAAATAAATAAATAAATTACCTTAATAATTTCATTGTTATTCAACACACATCTGACCACTAAATAACTTACTTGAAATACTTTAAAAAGGTGGTTAAAAATGAAAATGAATATAGCAAAATTTAACCCTTTAATAGGACGAACTTTCATAGTTCACTCATCGATGAAAAGACTCAATAAAAAGACGATACACACAATTTAAAAAAAAATATATATAAAATGGACTTAATACATAATTTTATTAGTATTTACCACACATTAAAAATTTGGCCAATACATTAAAAACTTTGAAAAAAATAAAAATTAATATGGCAACACATAACTCTTAATGTTGTCGAAGACTTCATAGATTACACTCAATAAAAAGCCTATTTCTATAATTGAAAAAAATATAAATAAATATATTAAATGTATTTAACGATTTCATTGCTTTTTACCACACAACTGACCACTAAATAATTTGGCCAATACTTTAAAAACGTTGACACGAAATGCAACAGCAGCGGAAACCGCAAACCAACCACACACAAACACACACACACACACACACACATGCAGTCCATTAATAATTATGCATTGTGTAATATTAATAAATTAAGCAATTAAGTACGCAATTATTTCAATACAAGCACCTGTTTACTGTCCACTTTTGACAAAAATTTACACATACTCAACGTACGCAAATAAAAAAAAAGAAAAACAGAATAAAAAAAAAACTGTGTAATAATATTAAATTTTCATGGACTGAAGTTATTATGAACTCGCGGCGAGTTTGCATAAAACTTTGTGAAAAATGTAATAAAAGAAATGGAAAACTTGCAGAAACTTTTGTCGACGTCGCTGGCAACTAAAAATCGCTTCATTCTAATTACTTCCTGTTTGGGTCCCAAGGGAAAACGGAGACGCTTCAAGTTGTGGATCGCGGAGCCGCAAAGAGAACTTCCTTTTGCTTCGTGCCTCGCTGTGGACACGTTTCTCTAGTTCGAAGTAGTGTCGAGTGTTGAGTGTCGAGTGTAGAAACTGGGCGCAGGGCGCATATAAAACAATCGTTTCGTAATAAAGATGAAAATTTTATTAAAAGATGTCGGAAACAGATGTCGTCGCCTCCCTTTCCACCAGCAGCCTGTGCCAAAGCAAAAGCCAAAAGCCAGAAGCGAGAGAGTCAGAGTCAGAGCCAGGCAACGTAGCAAACCAACCAACACACACAGTTTATAATCTTTTATCGCATTTTTTCTACTTGGTTGACACAAAGAGCGTATTTATGCGACTGTTAACGTTATGAAAAGCCCATAATTTGCCAGCCACCCTCCGCCTCGCTTGCTTTGCTGCTTTGCCATATAATAAAAATAATAAACGTTCCTCTGTTGAAAATCGATAGCAAACAGAATTCGCATTCAGTTTGCCAGCAGCCAACAGGGAGAGGGGGAAGGGAGCATTCAAGAGGGGAGGAGAGGGAGGTGGGCAGCAGCTGATATCGACAGTTGACTTGGCGGCGGCGGCGGTTGTCGTGGCTCATGAACTCAGAACTCAGAGTTCTGTTCTGTTATGCTATAGCTATAACGTTCCCATCGAGTGTCGTGTATAAATGTTTGCGCTTTATTATATTGCCCATCCACGCCCTCATCGAAACATATACGTCGGCAGCATCTTGTGACATTTTACCTTATTTTTACTTCTTTTTTTTCCTTTTTGCAACTCAACGTGCAATCGACATCCATTGTCGTCTCATGCCGATACACATTCGATTCGAGTACACGATAATGATATCCATATAATGATGCGCCTGTCAATTTCATTCCCCATTGGCATTTTCACGTCCTGGAGCAAGAAGAAGAAGACTCCCTGTTTGTCCTTGTTACAGAGCCTGCGAGTAGCCTTTTGATGCGATTAGGTTTTGTCGAAGTTCCTTAATACTATAAATGTTGAATTAGATTTGGAAAAAAGATATTGCCATTTAACTTCTAAATACCTATAAAAACATATATTTTTAATTTATTTATTTTGTTTTTTTATCTGAAAAATATGTACAATAATAATAATAATTTATATGTTTTTATGAACATTTAACAGATTAACGCATAACGTATAATAATAATTTTCATGTTATTTAATTGCTTTAGTTCATAAATTCTATAAACATATAACAGAAATTTAACAAACTGAATTTTTTTTAATATTTCTTCATTCTAATTTAATATTGTTTTTATGTTGTTAATCTGTCTTCATCCAAAAAAATGACTAACAAGATATATGTAAGTGCAATTTTGCACTTTATATTTTTAAATATATGTTCGAAAAATATGATCACTTAACTAAAGATCTTGATCTAATATTACAACATAAATTGTATATTATTAATCTCTTAGTTTATTATTACTCTTTTGAATAATTAATATTATATTTTATGATTATTTAAAGCTGCGATTAAGGAGTATAGAAAATCATTAAATTCATTAGCAAATTTCGCATCATAAAAAAAATATATTGTATTAACAAAGAATCTATTTAAATAAGAATTAGATATACAACTATGCAAAAGGACAACTTTTTTGTATTTACTTACATTTCTAATTTTAGAATTCCTTTTTTATTAAACTTGATTTAAAGAAATATTAGAAATATATAGTATTTAGAAGCAAAAATACAAATTACAAGGGAAACATTTCACTTAAAAATATATTTTAAGTTTGACATTATAAATATGAGGGATGTCTCTACGAAATATAGATGACAACTTTCATACACTGTTTAAAAATGTGAATGAAAGTTGTTATAAAAAAACATAAATGAAAAAAAATCTAGTATTTCGATTATTTTACAATTCATATATTTTTATTCTTCTTTTTATTTAGACTCGTTTTAAAGAAAACATTAGAGAAGTGGATTTAGAAGTTTAAAGTTGTGATTGTAAAAACATGATAAATAATAGATATGGGATATAGATAAATCTCTCACTCTACAAATAACTTGTATTATAACCCAAAAAATGGCAACATTCTGGCCAAATAAACATTCAGAGTCCTTTTGCTGAGAGCACGATGAAAGCCACGAAAAGCTAAAACATTGAAATAAAGCACAAAACAAAACTCAAATCATTTACATATTTCCAATTCAGCAAACACTTTTATAACACACAATAGTAGCTCAATTCTGCCGCCGAAAACAATTAAAACTTTTGTTTGTTTTCAACTTTGTCTTCAGCAACAGCGACTGGAAATGGAATTGAAATTGTTAGGTACGAAAATATTCCCCCCAAAAGAGTGTGAAGTGTGACCCCTTTTTGATTTGACAAGTAAAGGATTCAGTACAAATACTCGTCCCTCTTCAGCCCACTCATCAAATAATTGTCCTCATATGCATTATGTTGGCGACAAAGGGATCCCTACTACACACATACATACATATATATGAAATTAAGTATACGCAGTGACAACTGGCAAATTGAAATCGCAGTCGAATTCAAGCCAGAAGCCGTCGCTAAGCTTTGTGGTGCCAAATAAAAATGTAAGGACACACACACATACACGAAACGAATACCAATACAAACAGAAGCAAAGGGAGCCAGAAGGATACGAAATCCTTTGCATAAATGATGATGGCATGATGAGAACTTTTAATCATTATTATCACATATTTATACGTTTATATGAGCATGTTTTATGTACTCGCTGGCAGAGGCAGCAACTGAAGCAGCAGCAGCAGCACTCAAGGATGCAGGATGCGGAGTAGTCATAGTCGTAATCCTTTTGAAGGCAAAAACCCACAAATGGCAGCGCAAAAAGGCTGACAAAACAATGCGAGGATAACACACAAACACACACGCACACACACATATACTGACAAAGACAGCGCTTTGTTATCCTTATTCTTATTGTTGCGCTGAGAGTGCTCCTGATGAGTTTCCAATTCGAGTGAGGCCACGCCCCATCGTCAGAGGAGGAAGGAGAGCGGACGACGAGAGGGCAACCACTTGCACTTTTCGCTTTTGCTGCTTGCTCAGCTTGCTCAGCAAAGCCGCAACAAGGGTTGCTTTTAGTTCACATCTCTCTGTCTACATAGCTGACTAAGTGTGTGTGTGTTTGTGTGTGTGTGTTTGTGTGTGTGTGTTATGTATGTTGTATACAATAGAGAGTCTGCGGCATAAGGAAAAGCCCAGGCAGTTGTGCTATCTAAGCTTACATAAACCAGAGCCAGACGCAGCATTCTGTCAAGTTGGCCAACTTTGCCAGCTATGTACTCGGTGTAATTTCATTGCTGAACTCCGCTTGGCTAGTAAATAAGTCATCATTGTCGATTGTCGTCATCAACGCGCCGAGGACAACTAATTTGCGGTCATAATAAAAGTTAATCTTCTGACTCTTGGCGCTCTTGTTTGCCCACCAGCAACAACAACAACAACAATGTTGTTGTGTAGCTGCTGCAACAAATTGCGTGTGGACACTAAGAACTTATAGCCAAGCAAGCTTTGCTCCAAAATTGTACAAATCAGACAGCAAAGAATTTCATTATAATTTATTTTCTAAAATATTTATTTTGTAGTCTGCATTACATGCTTTTTCTATGCAATAATTGATCAGGCAACGTCAGAGCACGCAGCTTTCGAAGCAATACAACGATCTGGCAACGCTGCGTTGCATGCAAAGTTTGCAAATAACTATCGATATTCGATAGCATTAACGATCGAATGCAGTATTATTTCGGCTGGCAAAGGCGAGTTAGTAGAAAGTAAAAGTAAAAGAGGAGATTGTCGCATTAAAAGGCAATTAAAAAAGAAGAGCCGAAAATCCACACAATTAAGATAAACTAAATATTTAAATCAATGCCACACACTTGCTATTAACATTTTGTTGTTGTTTCAAGCATTATCGCTCAGTGTATGCTAAGCTAAGCCAAATAAAATTATGAATATATTTACTGAACACATTCCCATACCCAAGAGCGCAACTTTAGCCCACTGTGCGTAGTTCTAAAAAGGCGTGTTAGAGCGAGCCAGCAAATAGAGAGCGAAAGCGAGACAGCAACGACAATATGGAGGCACAGCCAAAAACAAAACACGTTGAAAAGCGAGCAACAAGAAAATTAAATTTTTATTGTTTTCACACAAATAAAATCAAATAAAAAGCGTACAACAATAACAGAGAACAGACACGCACACACACACGCAAAGAGTGAAGAGAGAGCATTGTGTATGTGTGTGTGTGTATATATGTATGTAATGAAAGGAGGACGTCACGTGCCACACATATAAAACACAAGTCCCACTGGGCAGGAGACGAGGACCAACCACCGTAGAGCAACCCCTAAAAATGTGTGTTGCTGCCGTTATGCTTCTGGGATGCTGCGCCAGCCAGCAGCAGCGAGCACCAGTCAAGGCTTCTTCTTGTTCAGTACGAATCGAGCACTCGACGCGTACGCGGCGCGGTAGAAAGCAAAGAACTAAATCCGAGTAAAATCCGCAAGCACAGCACAGGCCAAGCAAATAGAAACAGTTTTGTGCTTTCGTAATGTCTACGGCGTTTCTCGTGGACAGTTTGTTGCATGCACAACAACAACAACAACAGCGCGCCCAGAGTTACAGTGAGAGTCAGTTGAAGTCAAGTCTGAGCGAGATGCTCCTGAGCCGCGGCCAGTCGACAGAGCCGACAGCTGAGAGACAGCCGGCACAGGAGGAACGCTCCAGCTCCAGTTCGAGTGAGTTGTTGTGCAGCTGCAATTGTGCGTTGGCCAAGCGGGGCTACAAATGTGATAAGTGTCGCGAATTGCGTGCGGAAAGTGTCGATAGCATTGAGGAAATGGAGCTGGAAGACGACGACGATGATGAGGATGAAGATGAAATCGTGGCTGACATCGGCAGCATTGATGCGCCACACTTGGACGATGATGAACTGCTCGACGATGAGCTGGAGATGGAGACGTCGCGACGTGAGGCAATCAAATTGCCCAAACTCGAACCCAAGGAGGTCAATACGCCTCTTCCGAGTGGTGGCACAACGATCCTTAAGGATAACAACAGCAAACCGATACTCAAGTTCAGTGTGTCCGCCATTCTGGGAGACACGCGTGAAGGAGTTCGGGTTAGGAATGGTAAGATCGCAATAAACGCGGCTTGGCAATTAATTTGCCGTGGCTAATGCCAAACATAAACAATGGCAGAATATAAAACTGAATTAAAAATACAATTGCAATATGAAAATCCAAAAGAATAACAACTTGCCCCTTGCCTCGACTACCGACTACCGATTGCAATTTCCATTTCAATTTCAATGTGCCACGGGGATCAGTTTATCCATTTTTTTATTGTGCTCCCTAAGCCCCTTGAGGCATTCTCATTCTCGCAGGCTGTAAAAACACAACCAGACCTAATCATGTTTAAATTATTGTATCTCAGCCTCGCCTCGCCTCACCTCGATAAATGCGCATAAACCAGTTCAGCTTCCGTTTTCACTATCTCTGCTCGTCCTTTTTTGCGGCTGCGCGTGCTACTTACACACACACACACACACACACATACTTAGAGGATCAGAACGAGGGTTCATTGAGGGTCCTTTTTTTAGCGCTGTGCATCGCCAAAAAGTAGGCGTGACAAATCGTCTATTAGTCAATGTAACTGCGCCGCAATTTTATCCATCTTTTTAGCATGTGAATTGCAATTGGATTGTGGGATTTTAATTGTCATGGCCTTTTATTAATGAGTAGGCTGACTTATTTTTTCCGTAGTTTTTTATGGCATTTTTTATGTGATTTTGTGGTGCACTTTTTTTGGCCAAAGATCATTTCGCATTTAGTAAATCGCATTTTATGACTAGAGCGTGGCCAGAAGTGGGAGAAAATAGATTATGAAAACAAAATAATGATTATTATGCCAAAAGTAATCTACTATGTAATAGAATAGAGTATATTATTTGGTCATTAATGATTGGCAAGAACATTAAAAAGGAAATAAATATATGTCATATAAATTCGAGATCAAATAAATACGTTAAATATGAACTGAATATATTAGTCATTATTAAAAGCAAATAGATTTCATCTAAACTTTTTTGAAGGTCTTTTAAGTAACACATGCAAGTAAATTGAATAGAAATCTATTTAAATAAAGTAATCTACTAATATATAACAATTTGTTTTTAACTTTGTGTAATTCCCTTAAACAATACACACAAATAAGTTCAAAATAAATCTATTTTCTTTCAATAGGTTTGTATTTTTGTTTTTATTTTGTTATATTGAATATTCTTCTGAATCAATCGAAATACAAAAAGGAATCTTAAATGTTGAAATATTGAAATCATTAAAAACACAAAAAAAAAGATTTTGCTTTCAAAGTAATTCTAATAAACGAAACATGACAATATCTTTTTTTAATTTTTAGATACTGTTAAGTTAAAAAAAGAAAAGTTTGCTTTAAGAATGCTAGAGATTTATTTGTAAACTTTAAACTAAACTCACCCATACTAAAAATTGGAACTCGTATTTTTTAGTATTGGCAGCATGGCCAAAACAATAACTATCATTACTTAAAAAATAAAAAAAAAAACGATTCTTATTTCTGGAAGATTCCAAAACAGGAGAATTCTATTTTTGAACTTCATCTGACAAATAAATATTAAAGAACAAGAAAATAATTGAGACGCTTTATTTCATATTTCGCTAGCAAGTTATTTATAATTTCGAATTCAATTCCTCATTTAAGTTAGAATCACTTCTTGTAAAAACTTCCTTTACAAGGATGGTCATCACAATTAGAAAATAGCTCTATAGTAATATTTCGCATATAATTATAATATCATAAGCACACAACTAATTTTGGGGAGCAATCAAATACTTAGGACTAATCCATTAGATAATGGCATCCCACTAATTGCCAATAAATAGAAACCAAGTGCGTTTACTTTCGCTAGAGTCGAAGGCCGCAAATGAACTTTTTGTGCCATAAAGCGATTGGGGCAAAGTTTTTGCCCAAAACTAACAGTTTTTCACGGCGTGGGGGGAAAATTTCCGTGGCACAGATGCAAAAGTGGCCAAAAAGCAGCAGTGGAAATAAAACAAACAATGCGAACAATTATAACTTAATTTGTGCGCTCATTAGGCACACATGTGGCACACACACACTAACACACTCACACTCCTCCACACACACACACACACTAACACACATGTGGAGCATGCCAAAAAGTTAAACCACAAAGATTTCAGCATCAAATTATATACACACAATGCGCCTGAAGAGGCGTTAATATGTTAATTGTTTCAGTCGCTCTAATCGAATTAAAATCATATCCTGCAGCGTCTGTCAGTGTGTGTGTGTGTGTGTGTCCTTGTGTGTGTTTGTGTTTGTAAATGGCGACTGCTGCTGCTGCTTTGGGGGTGTTTAATTAGAAAATGAAATGCAGCCGCAAAAGCGCCAAAATCTTTCCGCAGGCTAAACTCCTCAGCACTGAAATCAAAGGCACAAAACTTTTGGTTCAAATCAACGTCTGCTTCCAATGTGTGTGAGTGTGTGTGTGTGTGTGTATGTGTGTGTGTGTGTGCGTGGGATGTGTTCAAAAGTTTTCAATGTGTTTGGGGGCTCTGTAAGGAACTGAGTGGAACTGAAAGCTGCGAGCTGTTTAATTATGCCAGTTTGACACTTCAAAGCAGCATCTGGCAAGCGAAAGGCGAATCACGGCCACAACTTATCTCTTAGTCTCACATGTGAAGGGTTGATTCCAAGACATGACTGGGGGCGGGGGTGTGGGGACTTTGGGGCGTCAATGAAAACACTTGAGCAAATCTTACCCAAGATCTTAGACCCTTCCCTGAAGACCTTCTGTTCTTAAATTGGAGTATAACATTTACGGCTAATTTTAAATTATGCAAGCATAAATACCAATAAATAAATCTTATTTAGTTTAGTGAGAACCATAAATCAAATTACCACAGAAAATAAACTAAAGAAAAATACAAAATTAAATGGTACAATATTTTCGAGAAAAATTGATAAACTATACACAGAAAAAAAAAAACGTGATCAGAAAAAAATATTGAATATAAATTGAAACAAGAAAGTTTATTCTTAAATACAGATAAATACTAATTATACCAAATTAATATACCGCGAAAATACTGAAAATATAACAAATGGTATATTTGGAACATTAATAAAGTACTACTTGCAAAATATACCATATACCATTGTCAGCCAAAGCAACTGAGTATGCGTTTTTTCCGTACAGAAGTTTTTCTTATACAATTTTTCTTTACAATTTTTATCCGATCGCAACCATTTTCGATTTTTTTGGGTGGGAAGTGGGTATTTATGATGATATTTATTCAACATACGTTCAAATATTTTAAGATTTACTTTATAACACACTAAATAAATCCAATTTATACTTAACATAGAAAAAAATATAAAATTCAGATTCAGTTAATAATTTTAGTCTGTTTCGCATTTCAGTATTTTTTCACTTATTCTAAAAATCGATAAGATAAATAAGCTCTAGGTTAAACCCAAATGTGATCTAATATCTCAAGGCATCAAAAACCTCAAATGAAATTACACTAACTCAAAAGCAATTCAAATTTCGAATTCAAAATATTTGTTCTAAAATGCTCACCTTGATTTTAGAGTAGTGTTTGCTATATTCTCACAATAATATGTTAAAGAATGCTCTACAAAATTTCTATTCCTAACCGAATGTTTAGAATTTGAATAGTGTTTATGATATGCCAATTACATATCTCATAAACTTGAATAGAAAGAAAGAAAACTTAATTTTTTGGTATTAAGTTTCTCTCATCAGGATTTATTACTTGGCTGTTCTGTGAAATTAGGTTAACACTATCGTCAAAAACTAAATTTTAGTTAAAAATATTCATTTTGCGCTAAGCACTTTATCCTCTAAAGTTCTTTTATTGAGTTCTTCCCTACTTTAGCATTGTCTACTAACTAATAACTATCTTCTTTTGCTGGTGTTATTTGGTGCCAACAGAGTTTATGCAACCGCAGCATATATGGCCTTATCTGCAACAGAACTTTATGCAACAGCACGCACATCAATATCACCAGCACCATCCGCAGCAGCAACATCCCCAGCATCAGCAGCAACAGTCGGCGCCACCAACATCGCATCATCATCATCATCACCATCAGCAGCAGCAGCAGCAGCAACACCATCAGGCATTGGTTGGACAGACGGCACTCGTTGGATTGCCGCATCCACTGCATCACCATGCACATGCCCATTTTCCGCATCCCGCATTTCTAACGCATCAGCAGCAACAACAACAACAACAGCAGCAGCAGCAGCAACATCACGGCAATAGTTGTCAACCGCAAACCACAGCAACGACGGCCGCATCCTCGTCGTCACCTGGCAGCACAATTAGTGATAGCGACAACAATCACAACAGCAACAACAACAACAACAACAGCAGCAGTAGTAATGGCAACATTGGACAGGATGGGCGACCGCATGAAATCGACAACAACGAGGACAACAGCAATCGAAGATTAACGCAAGAAAAGCAGCAGCAACTGTTGAGTGGACAAGCAACAGGCGGAGGAGGAGGAGGAGGAGGAGGAGGCGTTGGACCACCAACAGCGCATCCAACGCCACCGCCTCCACCCCCGCCCATACATCCGGTGATTGCCAAGCCGATGCCCAGTCGCCCGACTCCGTTTCTGCCCCACACACTCAACCATCCGCATTTGCATTCGTTGCTGGCTCACTGTCGCAATCCCTACATGAGTGGTAAGCAGCGCCTCTCCTCTCTTCTAATCCTCTCTCTCGCTCCTTCTCAATTTCGGGCACCCCATGGCGCTCATTAACAAATGTTTGCCTGCATGTCTAATGCATTTTCCCATTCCGATTACACAAATTACATCCTCATTGCAGTTGGTGCCCAAGTATTTCCCCTGCCACCTGGTCAGGGATTTCCCTGGGCGCACTCGACACGTGGAAAGCCAAGGCGTGGCATGATGCGGCGTGCCGTCTTCTCAGGTTCGTAGCATGAGTTGCTTTAATCCCCTTCAATGCGATTAATCACATGTTGCACTTTTGTCTCGCTCCACAGATTCACAGCGAAAAGGATTGGAGAAACGTTTCCAGCAGCAGAAATATATCAGCAAGCCAGATCGCAAGAAACTCGCTGAGAGATTGGGTCTTAAAGACTCGCAGGTGAGCTAAGATTTTATTTTAAAGTATTTAGTTATTAATTAGAAATTAAAATATTAAGAAAGTGACAAATTATTGCTTTTTAACTTTCTTATAAATGTGTCTCTTTATAGGACAGTTAAGATAGTAATTGAGAGACTATGATATGATATATAATATACCTTATAATAATAGACCATATCTCATGATATATTATATAATATGATACAATATAATATGATGAGATATGATATGATATGATATAATATGATATCATATTCTTAACCGAAAGTTTAATTTTAGGAAAGTGTCTATGATTCATACTAAAATACTTATATGATATGATATGATTTGATATATGTAAATTTAGAGAGTGTCTTCGAATTATTTTGAATATTCATGTATTAAAAAGTAAGCTCAGAATTTCAAGAGTGAATATAACATAATATAATATTTTAAAGTTTTAACTAAAAGACTACTAACTAAAGTGTGAGAATTTCGAGTGTGATATCTTTAATATATCATATTCCTTACCGAAAGTTTACAATTATGAAAGTGTTTGATTCATATAAAATACTTATTTCATAATGAAAAAGTTTAGAGTTTTAGTTTTATGAGTATGTCTCTAACTGTTCTTTCATTTTTAATATCCAATTTACAATATCCAGTTTACAATTCAAAAGAGGTCTATAATACTTCCGAAAAGTTTAAAGAATGGTTATGATATATGTATGAAAGTTCTTTAATATTCTAAAATTTTAATTGAAAGTATAGAATATAATAAATGAGTATAAAATATACTCAAAAATGCTATTCAGAATTTCATATTCTTAATAAAAGATTATACTTTAAAGAGTGGCTAATATTTCGCATTTTAAACATACATTTTACATTCTAAGCAAAGTATGTATTTGTTATACGATTCATTTAATTTATTTTTAATTAAGTAGAAAACTTCAAGACTGATTTGCTACTGAGTGTTCTTTAATATATCATATTCTAAACTGATTTTTCATTCTAATCAGTGTCTCTGATACATTAAGAAATGCTCATTCATAATTTATACCGTTAACTGAAAGTTTAGATCTTAAAATGAGTCATTTAAAATCTATTTATTGAAATGCCCTTTAATATATCATATTCTTAACTGAAAGTTTACATATTAAAGTGTAGCTATGTTATGCCAATAAACTGCTCTTTAATTTAAAATAACCCCGAAACTGGAATTGCGCTAATTCCAAGTTTGCTGGAGAGCCAATCAAATTATATAAACTCCGACGAGACGTGCTCATAATAAACTTGCTTTATAATGCTTTTATGAATATCATTTTTAAGCACGCATAAACATTTTTCGAAAACTTTTCAAATCAGCTTCAACAACAACAACAACAACTAGAACAACAATAATAATACGAAATAATAAGAACAACATGAAAATATAAAATAAGCACACACATAAGGGAATATAAAACTCCGCCCTTTAAGTGGCAAGTGGAATATCGAAAAGCTCTCAGCAATGGCTGCGCACACCAAAAATGGAAGCAGCAGCAAGCTTATAAAGCGGGGAGCGGATGAAGGGGAGGATGGGAGAGAGGGGCTGGGCGTGCTTCCTTTAAATGCGCAGTCGCTTGTCTTCAACCAACATACATACATATATAGAGTATACAACACGCATACTCACACATAAAGGTCGCCCTGTCAGCGAAATACATATAATGAAATTATAACGAGCTATAAGAAATTCATTTCTCCTTTTTGAAAATCCAGACGCAAAGAATCGCGAGTCCTGAAGCAAAATCAGCAGCAGCAGCTCTTATTGATTGCGTGTAGCCGGGCATAATTAAGCTGATTCCTTCTTTATTTTCATTTTCATCTTTCCTCTTTTTATTTTACTTACTTTTTGCCAAAAGCTGAAAAGCGGCCGAAAATATAAAGAAAGGTTCAGTAAAGTTTAAGACGGTGGGAAATATAAAATTACAGCATTAAGTGGATGGGACAAAGGCAATGGATCAGACTAATCTTAGTGGATAGACAATTATTTACATAAATATGAAAACTACGAAAGTAGATTCTTAAAAGATAACATATAAAACATGTTTAATCATTGAAAATTAATATTATTACTATTAAGTATTTTAAGAATGTTTACAACATTAGTTTCGCATGTCTCAATAAAGTTTGAGATTATGGGAATTATTAAATGGATTTTAAAATTATAAAGCAGCGTTTAGTGGATGAGAAATATGAAATGGATCTAAATATTCCAGATAGAGATTAATAGAGGGAGAGTTATTTAAATAGGAATGCTGACTAACTTAATTTTTGCTTTTAAAGACAATCTATTAAAACATTTCTAAGCATTACAAATTAACATTATTGGCAGTAAACGGTTACAAACAAATCTTAAGAATGTTTGCAACATTAGTTTCGCATGTCTCAATAAATATTAAATCTGCGAGAAATATGATTTTAATATTATATGTAGCGATAAGCGATTGAATAATAATTTAAATAGGAGACTGACAAAGTTAAATTTTGCATTTAAAGACAAAATGTTAACACACTTCTAATTTTTGAAAATGAATGGAATAGAATAAATTTAACAAATGTGATGAAAATAATTTTCAAAGATAAGAAACTTTTCAACTTCTTTTTTAAAATGAATATATTATATCATTCTAAAAAAGAAGTTGAAAATTAATATATTACATTATCTAAAATAGAAGTTGAAAAGTTTCTAATCTTTAAAATTTACTTTTGCAATATTTTTTATATGAATTCTATTCAATCTCTAGGCCGATTATTACCAGGTCAAATGTAATAATTTAAAACTGTACTACCCAATGAAGAGGTGTAAAAAATTGAATTCGCATTCGTACAATGATTTTGTTTGCATGAATAAAGAATTAATAAATGAATTTATTATTCCTTGCGAAGAGAAAATATAATTGAAGAATACTCAAATTAGAGTACTGACTAAGTCAAGTTGTGTTATATCATGCTAGCTTATTATTTGATATTTATTTACTGAAATTTGACTTCAATACTAATATTCATATCTCAAATTGTTACGAGCTGTATTTAGCCGCAAATTATGAGCTCGATTTAAATGCATAATTTTACTACCCCATAAAGGGTCTATATAAAAAATACGACTTCGCAATTTCCACAGCGAAATTTTCGCATGACTGCTGCTGCTGTTGTTGCTGCTACAAATGTGGCATGACCAATTTGGCCTTGTCACAATGTAATCGATCACAACTCAATCAAAAGACAACTGCGAGTTGTCAGCAGCCGTCGGAGATGACTGAACTGATGATGAGGAACTGCAGCCGCTGATGCCGTCGGCAATTGACAGTCGAATGATGATGCTGACAATTTTATGCCAAATTAGTGCAGCTCTTTTTTTCGTTTTTCGAAATTTTGCCACTAACAATGCAACTGCATATAATTCATAAAAATTTCATAATTACGCAATAAGCGTGTCCAGTTGCATTTGTCCGTTTGCCAGACAAGAATTCATCATCATCATCAACTCACGCCCCTTTTTTACGCTCAGTTGCCTGCTGCTGATGAGTCGATCGATCATATGCAACCTAATGATCTTATAATGCGAACCATGTGCTCGAAACTACATGAATAGATTGACTTTGTTCAAACCACTGCGATTCATTTAGTTACCTAAGAGAACTCTTATGCAAAAAATTATCTCTTAGTATTACATAATGATGATTGCTTAAAGATCATTAAAATTAATATATCGATCTTAGTATTTGTGCCTTGAGATCGCTTTGAATTATTTTGCGGTATCAAAGTAATTTAATTACTTTTGTAGAATCTTTTTAGAAACAGATTTCTTTTTTTTAAATATTTATATTTCACAAGTGAGCTCTAAAATAAGTACTGCTCAGCATTATAATATTGAAAATGGGGAACACAAAACATGATAATACTTTACTAAAGCATTATTTTTATAAAATTCTAAAGAGTCTTTCTTCTTCAAAGCAAATCATACTCTATATAAATCATGTTCTATGTTATATACTTCGCATTTTTTCTAAGGCCTTTGCACCGCTTGGTCTTACAATTATTTTACGATTATTGTCCGCAGCGCTCTCAGCCATTAATCTGAGTTGGCAAAAAATCAAAAAAAAATATAGTACAAAGCTGTAGTACTTTGTACTTTTCATCGAGTGGAAAAGAAAAGCAAATCAAAGCATTCATCAATTGCACTTTACCAAAAATGGGAAAATGGCAAAATGAAAATGTCGACGGGATGGCGTCAGAAACAAAGAGCCAAAGAACCCTAAAAGAGAACCGTTTAAAAAATGTGCAAAAATGTCAGAAAAACTCACAGTCAAATCGCAGCAGTTGGTCCAATGTCCAATGTCCAAGGCTGGACCCAACTCCCAGTTTCCCGCTCCCCGCTCTCCTTATAAAGTGGACAAAGTGTTGTCCAGCCGTCGGCGATGGCGACACCGGCTCCATTAACAGCTTCAAAGTGGGGAAAGAGAACTTGTGGTTGACTGTGAAATTTTTTTAGGGTATGGGTGATGAACGAGTGTGGATATTCACACTCAAGTGACACACACACGTACACAAAGTAGAGTGTGAGTCAGTGTGTGTGGATTGCAATGCAACGCGTGTCGTGGCGCCTAGTTGTATGCAACATGATTTAAGGACTTTGCCTCGCATTTGTATTTCTCTTGCTGCACTTTTTGTTGTTCGCTGCTGTTCATTTGCTGCACGCTGCCCTTTTGTCGGACGCCACGTCATAAATTTTCCCCCTTAGAGTGTGAAATGCACCTAGAATGCCTCCAGAGTTTGGGAGTTTGGCTTTGGCTTTTGGAGTCGCGTGCCTTGCGGTTGACAATCGTTGCATTGATGGCAACCAAAACCGCTCAGGTGATTCATCATTTCGAGTGTTGTTCATTGCAACTTTTATTGCGATTTTAACAAACGCACTCAAAGCTCGCAAATTGGTCCAGCGAGCATTTTTATTGCAGTGCAATTTATGTGAGCGATGTAAATACGTAGTGTTGCTGCGTTATATACATATATCTTGAGACACAATACACATAAAACATTGTAAAACACTTTAAATTAAATAATAAGTTTAACTTTGTCTCCTTTTTCTTTTCTTTTCACTCTGTTTCGTTGCAAGCTTTTTTCTTGCTTCTGTCTCTTATCGATATCATTTCATTCATTTCAATTATCGATATATTTGTTGTGCTAATAATGGTCACACTCTTTCGATAGTTTTGTCTGCACGTATATCGTGTGGTAAATATGGCTGCTCTCGTAACTGCATTTGACAGTTAGCAGCCTCATAATCTGGCTGCGATAAATTTAATTGCCATTAATAGCACAATTCAAATAGCAACCACAACAAAAAAACGCGGAAATGAAAATAACTTGAGGGCAAATTCAATACTCAAAGTTGATTTGCATTTTTAAATCAGAGTTCAAGGAATCGTGAGATCACTGAACGAGTTGGTTCTTTAGCATCCCTGCAAGCAAAACAGAAACACACACAAACACACCCGCACACTCACACACACACAAAGAGAGCCACACGTGTCAAAGCTATGGCAAATGCCTGGCAGCAACTTTTTAAGTGTCATGTCCAAAACAAATTCGTCTGTTTTTGATTTGCCCAAAAATGGGGGAAACTCGCAGCGAAAAAAAAAGCACCAACCAAGCAGACAGTGGGAAAATCCTTAATATCAATTGTGGAAACTCAGTGCTGAGGCTCTCTTCGCTTTTGGAATTTTCACGTTATAAATATTTTTATCTTTATTTCATTTGTCTGGCACTGCGAGGGCGAAACGAGTCCGGTGGAAAGGGGGGGAGATGGGATAAGGGAGGATTACTCCACACATTTGTGGTATTCTTTTTTTTATGTTTTGTATTTTCCATTTTATTTGTTTGTCATTTCGATTTCGTCTGCGTTTTATTTACTCGCCGGCGAAGGCTTTAAATCAAATTGAATGATAAATAAGCTGTGAAATAAAAGAGAGAGAGCTTACTTGTATATATAGAGCACTATAAGCAGTAAAAATAACTGACTTTTGGTTGGTCTTTTCGGTCGTCTGTTTTGCTTGTTTTTTATGAGTCTTGTTATCGCCTTAATGGCCAGACAGCATTCTTTTGTTTTTTTGGTGGGAGACATCTGCAATTGATTTAAGGAAGGAAAAGATATTAATTCCATTTATCACTTGTTCAAGTCAACATATGACATTTTTCTTAGACGTCTGCCAAAATTCGCATGGCAATCAAAAAGCACTTTTGCAGAACACAAAATGCGTTCATAACTCGAATTTCATTTGTCTTGCAAAAACGATTGAGAAACACATTAAAAACCATCATTTGCAACTTTGGTTACAAAATAAATTTATGACAAATTGCTAAATAAATGCCCAGCAAAAATTGAGAGCAAAAGAGAGAGAGAGAGAACTCGGTTCAGATTTCCACACACACACACGGGACATTGGCCAGTCGTGTAACACAATTTTGTTGGTAACCCAAAACGGCTCTGGAAATGACTTTGGCAAATAGTAGCAGACTATTTAATACGCTATTACGCAGCATATCGAATGACATGCCAGGAGACAAAGTCACCCCCAAGTAGCAATTGTGCCTCATTAGTTAACATATGTTGCCCACCCAGACTCACACTTTATCTTCCTCTGCCCTTCCTCTCCCCCTCTCTCAACACTGTTTGCATCTCCAACTCCAACTCTGACTCTGATTCCGAGTCTAACTCGAAACAAACAACAGCTTGTGCTCATTGCCAAAGTCAATTTTCGGCCAAAAAAGGGAGCCAAAACAATTTGTAGCCAAACTGACTCTGAGCAAACCAATTTCCACCACTTAAACTCCATTTACCCCTCGTCTATGTTTTTCTTTCACTTTGCCAGCTTTATAAAAACTTGTAGCAAATGATATCCGCTTTATGCTGGCGGAGCGTGTGTCTGAAAAATCTGTTACATGGCTGCCGAATGTGGCTCAAACTAGTTGAGCACAATGTGTTGAATATCTCGAGTCCTTAACGAAATTGAGAATCAAGACTAAATTGCTCTCGTTTAGATAATTGATTTGACTCTTAAACACCAAGTCTAATACTTGCGACGAGTTTTTTATAAAAGTCGTGATTTGTATGATTTTTATAAACAAACTCTTTTATATATTCTTTATATTTTTTTGTAAAACATATGTATTATTTATAATAATAATATTTTGAAGCTAGGTACATACAATAATAGATAAAAAATGTGGAACCTATTTTACTACAGGCTTCAATAGCTTTATCTCACAATCTGGTATATTTTATACTATATAGTATATTTTGAATGTAGTCCTATGTTAATATACCAAATATAGCCTTAGGTAGCACACCCGACTGTCCCTTTTTTACTTGTTTACTTTGAATAAAGATGAGTCTCATATCTCTTGATTATCACATTCATTAGAAGTAAGAATGAACTATTGAATGATTTTTGAAATTATTTTTCTGTTCTTAAATTATTCCAAAAAGGAACCAATTCGTTCGAAAAACAAAAAATTAACGAATTTATATATTTTGTCTTGAAGCAGGAAAAGTTACTGAAATCAATCCTAACTCTAAATATAGTGCTAACCCAGAGCTATAATAATAAGCTTAACTCATTTTTAAAATAGTTTCAGTTTATGTTTCTAGACTGTACATTTTTCTCCAGAGAATTATCCATATGTCTATCTACTATTCAATAAAATATATTGGGCAAATAAACCTTTCCAAATTAAACAAATTAGAAGACAAAAACTAAATAAATGTTAGCTATGTGCACAGTCTTATTATTACACGAAATTGTAAGGTAAAGAAAAACAAAATAAAGACAATAGTATAATATTAGGTTGTTTGGTAATGACATACCGGTTTTTTACATTAAAATTTCGGGCTTCTTTTGTGAAGTCAAATATAATCGTATCTGGCAATGCTATATATCGTTTCAAAGGTATTGGCATCACCTTTAAAATGACATATAGTTTGTTTACATGAGCTTCCACGTTAAAAAAATTACAATAGATTGAAATGGAGTTCACAAACGCAGAAATTCGGGCAAATTTTAAATTTTATTTCGCACAAGGAAAAACTTCTGCGGAATCTCGCAGACAGATTATTGCTGTCTTAGGAGATAACAAACTTTCGATTCAAATCGCCGAACAGTGGTTTAGGCGATTCCGAAGTGGCAATTTTGATGCCGAAACACCCAGGCCTTCCGGACGACCAGTGACCGTTGATACGGATAAAATCATAGAAATAGTGGATCGAGATCGTCATGTGACTATTAGAACCCTCGCAGAGGAGCTGCAACTAATCACGGAAACCGTCCATAGGCATTTAAAGTCGAAAAATTTAACAAAAAAAGCTCGGTGTATGGGTGCCTCATGAGTTATCCCAAAAAAATCTTTTCGACCGTGTATCAATCTGTGAATCTTTGTTGCACCGTAATAAACTCGACTCATTTCTGGATCGGTTAGTCACTGGTGATGAAAAATGGATCACATATGACAACATAAAGCGTAAAAGATCCTGGTCGAAGCACGGTGAGTCGTCTCAAACGGTGGCAAAGCCAGCAACAGGTGTTGCTGAGTGTATGGTGGGATATCAGAGGAATTATCCATTATGAAGTGTTTCCCCTATGGCCAAACCATCAATTCTGACCTCTACTGTGAACAACTGGAGCGATTGAAGATTGCACTTGAACAGAAGCGGCCAGCCATGGTGAATCGTAAGGGCGTTGTGTTCCATCATGACAACGCCAGGCCCCATACATCTTTGGTGACGCATCACAAGCTACGGGAGCTTGGTTGGGAAGTGTTAATGCATCCACTTTATAGACCGGACATTGCTCCAAGCGATTACCATCTGTTTTTGACCATGCAAAATTTTTTCGATGGACAAAAATTGAGTTCAAGGGAGGATTGTGAAAATCGAATCGCCGAGTTTTGTGCCAGTAGGGACAAGGACTTCTTTAGAAGAGGCATATACAAGTTACCATCAAAATGGCAGAAAATCATCGAAGAGAACGGTACATAAAGCACTTAAATCGGACAATGCTAACTATTTTAAAATTGTCGTCAAAAATCAATAAAAAACCGGTATGTCATTACCAAACAACCTAATATAATACAATTTTAGATGAAAACGCTATTTAGAGAAAACTTTATTAGCAAACCGACAATAGATTAAAAATTTCTGTTTTAAGATTTAAAAGATATAAAATGCCATTAAAAGTGTTAATTTCGTACTAATAATTAGGTTTATCATAGAAAAAGCAAATGAATAATAA
This sequence comes from Drosophila sulfurigaster albostrigata, assembly GCF_023558435.1. Taxonomy (NCBI): domain Eukaryota; kingdom Metazoa; phylum Arthropoda; class Insecta; order Diptera; family Drosophilidae; genus Drosophila; species Drosophila sulfurigaster. The sequence goes on from NC_084883.1 coordinate 47,541,745, forward strand.
TAATCAATATAGTAACTATTATCATATGTTATAATCGAAATTATGCAGACTGCAAATCCCTCAATTGTTTTGCACAGAATGCAAATGAATAAGCGAGCAAAAAGTCATTTGCTTACATTTTCATATTGTGCACTATTTGTGTATTAATTTGTGGACAAAAACACATTCATTGTTCAGCATGTAAATTAATAATGTACTAGAAAAACATGGCAAATAAATGTATACGCATTTCAATTGCCACTAATTGTTTCTACAATATTATTACGATTATTATGTTAGATTCTTCAATTAAATGCAGATTGCGAGAGTTCAGTTTCGAGTTGCATTTGATAGGTCAGTTATTTAATTATTTCGAAGTTGTGCATTAATTAGCTGGCTCTATGTGAGGTGATTCGGGACAGAACTTGACTTGACTCTTGTTATTTGTTGAGCCAAAAGGCAAGCTATTAAAAGCCAGAGCAAACATCATAATTTCAAGCTCATTAAACTTGGAAGTAAAGCATAGATTAAAGAAGAGAGGGAGGGAGGGAGTTGGAGCCACATTTTCCAGTCGACTTTCGACTTTTTGCACGGTCCGTTCACCCCGAGACGCATACTAAATTGCACGCTTTATAATTAATTTCCATCAAAAACAGACGACGAAAGGACGCACACAGGACGAAAACGGACAACGGACGAAGGCTGGCTCACAATTCGGGTTGGGCCATAATCATTAATCTTATCGCCGCCTGAGCTTATTATTTCAATTGCTGCTGATGTTGTTTGAGACGAGAGAGAGAGCGAGAGAAAGCGGTTGGGTGGGGCGACGGGGTGGTGAATTGCTTGGGTGGATTGCTTGTGCAACTGCCGTTGGAAAATTCAATGACCGGAAGTAAGTAAAACAGCAAATCCCAAAAAAGACTCGCCACGTGGCCAAAACGCGGAGGGGAGTCGAAGACTCAAACTAGAGCCAGAGGCAAGGCGACGATGTTAAGCTCCTCGGCACAATCTCTGCGGTTAATCGCTTGTTCAACATGTCAGCACTTTTCCACTTTGCTGCTGCTGCTGTTGTTGTTGTGGTAATTGTTGTTTATTTATTTATATGCCGAGCGATTATATCGAGTACTTGCTTGCTAATCCCTGCAGTTCCCATACATCACATTTAACATTGCAATATTGCAAAATTCTGAAAAAATTGTGAGAGTTAACAACTGTGTTAAAAGCAGCCTTCTAGCTCTTACCATTTTAGTTAAGTCTAAACTAGATAGAAGCTAACTTCGTATACCGTCTTGTTGTACAAGCTTCAGCCTTCTAACTCTTAACTTTAGTTCTGGTCTGAAGGTTGATAGTACTATCTATTTACTCTATCTTATAAAATTGAGAGCTGTGCAAAAGTTGCAGCCTTCTACATTTTACTTTTTTAGTTAAGATAGATTATGGAAAAATATAAATAAATATAGAGTAGATTGTAGATTATAGAATAATATAAATAATTGTAAAATATATAAAAGTTAGCTACGTGCACCGTATTATTGCTTACTAAAATTGTAAGAAGAAAGCTGTGTAAAAGCTACAGCCTTTAATGTAATTAATAATAAATTAATGTACTTCGACTAGGGATAATTATCAACTACAAATGAGCTTAGCTTTCTAGCTCTTAGTGCTTGGACTGAGCGTTGACAGTTTAGCGAGGCAATCAGCTAATTAACGTTAATCAGTTCGATTTTGGAGTTCTATCTTATTGATGAAATAGTTAACTAGAGATAAAGCTGTGAAATAAATGCAACCTTCTACCTCTTACTATTTTAGTTACTCAGTCATCTTGCTATTTCAATATTCCGAAGTTGCGTTTCATAGCATGTGGGGAGAGTAAGAAATACGATGTCTAAGAATTGCAGTCTTTTATCTCCTACCCTAGTCGTGAAAAAGGGATCCATTAATGTATACCGCCTTATTGTTCAAAGAAATTGTGATTAGAATGCTTTCTAAAAACTACGGCCTTTAAGCTATTACCATTTCTGTTAAGTCAGCAAATAAAAGAATAAATATAGGCTAAAGATAATGTACAAATAAAACTGGGCTTGTAATAAACTACATCTTTCCAGATCTAGATAAAATAAATAAATGAATAAGTATAGGCTCAGGATGATGTGCAACTAAAAATAAGATTTGTGTACATTGTAAAACAACTACAGCCTTCTAGCTCTTACCATTTCAGTTGCTTGCCATTGCAATTTTTTTTAAAATCCTTTTTATTGTGCAACAAAATTGTAAGAGGTGCGCTTCTTAAAAACTCTTACCGATTGAGCTGAACTTTGATAGTTTAGTTAGTCAGTCAGTTAATTAGAAAGATTTTTGTGTTCTATCTTATTTATTGAATTGAATACTTAAGACTTCACAAAAACTGCAGCCTTCCAGCTCTTACCATTTCAGTTACTCAATCATCTAGTCAATGCAATATTCTGCAGCTCTTTTTTTACTGCACGCGGAAAATAATAGAGGTTCTTTGTATAAAAAGTGTAGCCTTCCAGCTCTTACCCTTTCGCATTAGTCAGCTATACCGTTAAAATGAGTAATCAATATAGGAAAGGATTAATGTCAAACTAAAAGTTAGTTAGTTCTGTCTTATTGAACAAGGAAAGAGATACGCTTTTAAAAACCTTCAGCCTTCTAAGTAAAACCTTTCAAGCTTTGCCTTGATACTTCAGCAAATCATCACAAACAGATTAATAATTATAGGCTATGTTGAACGTGCACAATTTGCGCTTTAATTTTCAATTAAATCAAAACTAATTATGAGATGAGTTGCTGTATTTTGGGGACTGGCAGTCCTATAAATTGTTGCAAACTTGTTGCCCTGTATGCCTGGCAACAAAGTGCGAGTCTCCTGCTGTGTCCTAGACAGGCGAAGGACAACAAGAGCACAACAACAAGTCAGGGCAGAGGTAAACACCCATTGAATAATAACTCAAAAACAGTCGCAAACTTAGCAGCAACAACAACAAAGGGAAGAAGCATGGTTGTCAGGGTGTGTGAGGCAGGCAGGGTTGCCAGCATGCCTGCAATTTGCTTTGAGTGTTTGGCGTCCTACTTGTCTCTTAGTGTCCCTGTCACATGCAGCAAACGCACATAAACACACGATGGGCTTACAGCACTTTTGCTGGACCAACTTTTAATCGGCACAGTGTGACAAAACAGACAAAATGTGTGCAGCATGTAGTTGGAGTGCATTTCAAATGCAGTTGGTGACACTGTGCGGATGCTCTAATCAATTTGTTGCCGCTAAGCAAATGCCTCTCTCATTTGCATTTATTATGGATTTGCCAGGCATCTGTTGTTGGCATTGCAGTTTGAAACTTTTGCCCCGGCCACACCCACACACACGTCACCGCCTCCTTCCCTTCATCACACACACACACACACACACTTCCATCCCCTTTTTGGCCACAGAAAACTTTAGCCGAAAAGTTGAATTGACCGAAGAGCGACGGCCATGAATTTTATCCTATGCCTGTGGTTATGAAAACTTTTTTGGGGCCAACTCCTTATCTACTCAACGCAGCTGCAGCGGACAGTTGAGCAGAGTCCTAGGACAGCAATCCATCCAAAAAAAAGAAGAAGAAAACTTTAACATTTTCAATTTACCCATTTCATCTTTGCAGGTAAAAATTTGGTTTCAAAATCGCCGCATGAAATGGCGCAACTCGAAGGAACGCGAACTCTTGGCCAACGGCGGCTCACGCGACCAAACGCTGCCCAACAAGAACAACCCGAATCCGGATTTGTCCGATGCCAAATGCGATCGCCCCTTGACGCCGCTCTCCCCCTCGCTGCTCTCGCCCAATGGCAGCGCCAGCACACCGCCACCGTCATTAACAACAGCAGCTGCTGGGAAGGATGAGCTGACATCAGCAGCAGCAGCAGGCGGAGGAGGAGTCGGAGCTGCCTTGGCTGTCACACCCAAATCACCGCAATCGCAGACAGCGAGCAGCAGCAGCTCACCCGTTGAGGGTGCTCCGACGCCAACATCGTCGTCTGGCTATGGGATGCAAATCAGTTCGCCGCCGCCGCTGCTCACCAGCATCAAGATGAGTGATCAGTCAGCCACGCCCACACCAACGCCCACCACAACGGTCTCCTCGGCTGCCTCATCGCCACCCGGAGTGGCCGAATTCCAGGCCAAGATCAATGCGGAAATGCAAAAGCAATTGGTTGCTGCCGATCTCAAGTTCAAGCTGGAGACGAGCATCCAAGAGGCGAAGCAAAGACGCTTCGAGCAGCTGCAGCAACTTCATCATTCACCGCATTTCACAGCCATGCGAGAAGTTGAGCTGGCTGCTGCAGCTGCTGCTGCTCAACTGCATCATCATCACCAACAGCAGCAACAACAACAGCAGCAACAGCAGCAACAATTGCAATCGACGCCAACTTCAGCGGCGCATTTCCAGAGTGCAGAGTTCATGAAGCTCTACTACGATGAATACGACGACTCCAACTCGGATAGCGATGAGGAAATAAGCGTTACGTGATTGCCAAAATTGGCAGCAAGAGAGCGCATTGTAAATACTCGATATATAATATATATGTTTAGCACTTTTAATTGTACATTTTATGCTCTTATAAACTAATCCATTAATTCATTAATTATTGCATTAATTTATTGTACTTAACGTGTGCATATTTCATTCGAATTTAAATTCAAATACACATACAAACACACACACAAAATACAACAACAAAAATAAAGGTCTTTGAGCAATTCACAACCTCCGATGTATTATTTCTCTTCAACACGATTTTTATTGTGTGTCTCAACGCAACAAAAGGCGTTTTAATAGTTGTTTAGCAAAATACTGTAAGTGTGTGCTTATAAATAACAAAAATAAATCACTCATTCGACTATAACTTAGTAGATAATTTTTTTTTTTGGCGACTAAACTAAACGACAACTTTGCTTTGTACATGGAGGTTACAGTTACAGTTACAGGAATATTTCTTCTTCATTTTCGAAAAACCTATTTTGATTGGCTTTCATCGTCGAGGTGAATGGCCAGATTAATGTGACCCTCTCCACTTGTCGTCTCAGTCGGCTTCACTACTGTGGAGAACGTTACGGAAGTTTCCTTCTGGAAAATGTCATCGGATATCGCAGGATTGTCAATACCTTTGCCGGTTATCTTCAGCACGCTTCGACGCTGCAGTGCATCGATGATAAGTGATATCAGCCAGCCGAGGAAAACGGTTAACAGGCAACCGATCATGCTGAACCACATGTAGCTGATTCGGAAAATCGGCCAAGAGCTGTTGGAGGGAGAGGAAAAGAAGAAAATATTATTAAACAACGTTAAAAAATACAAAAGTTACAGTTGAGTATTGACTGGAGTAGACCCTTTACAAAATAAAGTAGCAGTAACAAACATTACGCTTCTAAAAGATACATTTTGGTCTAACTGTAATAGACCCTTTACTAATCAAAGTAACCGACGAAGAGAAATCTTCGAAATAACTATTACACTTATTAAAGATACTGTTAGTCTTGACTGCCATAGACCCTTTAGCTTGGTTTTCCAACTACAATATTCAATGTACTCGTAATAAAAAGGAACAGCTGAACAAAATTCATAATAATAATAACATAACAGTTGAGTATTGACTTATATAGACCCTTTACTTTGGTCTTACATTTGTAAGAGATCAATAGAATAAAATCTAAAGAAACACAAATAATTATAAAAGTTTCCTCTAAATATTGGCTGCATTAGACTCTTTACTATGATTCAGCATGTAAACCAAATAACAGATGAAAAGAATTCTATGACACAATGATAACAAATTCAGCTTCATTAACTATTGACTGTAACAGACCTTTTAATTTATGTATCTTAAGTAAATAAAAAACTAATTGTTGACTATAATGGACCCGTGACTTTTTATATCTCAAGTAAAAGAAGAAGAGATAAAAGCTTCTATGAAGAAGCGCCAACAAATATGAAAGCAAATAAAGTATTAACTTTATAGACCCTTTGCTTTGGTAGCAATCTTGAACATAAGAAATACGAAAGCTACATTTGAGTATAGACTTCAGTAGACCCTTTAGTTTGGACTAAGAAATTTATACTAAAATGAAAATAATTTGCTCGACAGTCTGAAGACCTTTGTGGCTCTGGCTCGTCACATTGCAATGAGGAATTGTATTCGCTATTTTAATAAAATAATAATTATAATCGATTTCGAGACTTACGTGAATCCTCCCTCAGTTTTCACTAGTAGACTTTCGCTTAGTAAATCGCCAATGATGTCCGTCACATTCATATGACAATTGCAACTTTCCACAGACGTTGGCAACGTTGGTGTCTTTACATCGCCAAGTTGCGCCACCACGCCCACAAATACGACCAAGGCCAGCGACAAAAGTCCTCCATAGAATGCTCCCTTTGTGTTCGCCTGCTTGCAAGCTATGCCAAGAACAAAAAGCCCCAAAGTAACGCCTCCAATCAGACCGTTGAGCGTCAATGTTGCCTGAAGTACACCACCCAAGTGTTCCACAATGAAAACCAAACCAAATGATACAGCACCAAAGCCCAAAGACATCCATTTGGCATAGGTGGCGCCTTTCTCAGGTGAAATCTTGATGTTCATGCCATTGATGAGCAAATCTTCGCAAGTCACCGCTGACAATGAGTTCAAGGCTGAGGCAACAGTTCTGTGAAGATAAGTTAACAGTAAGTCAACCATCAATCATCAATGAATCAATTTAAAACCTACCCCAAACTGGCTGCAAAGATGCCAGCCACAAAGATGCCAGCGATGGTGTAAACTCCTTCATAGGTATTGATCACATAGTAAGGCAAAAGTTGATCGGAGGCTGTGATGCGACCCACAATCAAGGGATCGCATTCCGCATAGTGAGTGAAGACCATCAGACCGGTGTAAAAGTTAAGCAGAAAGACGATAATCAGTCCAATTATGGCAAATCCCAACGCAATCTTGGCCAGCTTCAGGGATTTCAGGGACATGCATTTTTGTACGGAAGCCTGATTGGTGCAGAAAAGCGAAGTCCAGTAGAAGAAGCCTCCAATGACCACAGACCAAACTGTATGCCGAGTGGTTGGATCGGGATCAAAGCTGATGATTAATAGAAACTTTAGATATAACTTTATAATTTTATTATGCCAACTTACTTGAAAAACTCCAAGCGATCGTATTCAGCTGCAGTCTGAAAGACTTCTATCGGATTGCCACTATAAAAAGAGCCAAGACCCACGATCAAGACCAACGAGACGGCCAAAACAGCAGCCTGGAATAAACAGGAATTTATAAAAGTGAAGGGTAAATATTTATAGATGTATTATTCAATAAGCATAGAGAGATAAATGAAAATATAAAATCAATATTTGGATTCATATAATTCTACTTTAATCTACTATAATACTAATACAAAGCCGACTTCTAATATGTCAAGACGTCTTGGCTACTAAATTTTTGCTGTCAAGAATACATGTTACTTCCTATTTTTAATTCATGTTTAAGTTTAAATAAGAAATTAATAAAAAATAGTATATTTAGATTGATCCACTTTTCGATCTAAAAATCTTAATTTTAGAATTTTTCGTTTACGAAAAGTTTTACTATTTCAAATTTTTCCGAATACGCAATACTTATTCAGATTTCACTATTGTTATACATTATAGATTTGAAAATTAAATTTATTTTTTTAAATATTTTTGATTTTGTTGGCAATTTTAATTATATAATTCGAATTTTATTCCAATTTGAACATTTTGTTTCTTTATTAATGAGAATTTTTTTCGACTGAACAATCTTTATTTTAGACTTTTTTTGTTTTTGAAAACTTTGGCGATTTTAGATTTTTCTCGAATTTGACAAATTTGATGATGTTAAGGTTGTATCAAATTTCAAATGAATTCAAATTTCACAATTCACAAATAGATTTTCAAATTTTAAATTGTAAAATTTATTTTTGATTTTTAAATATTTCTAGGTTGAAATATTTTTGATTTTAAGAAGGTTGCCGATTTCATATAAATATATAGTTATAATTTTATTCGAATTGGTTTTTTATTGTTTATGTCTTAAACCCTTGTCATAACTCACCTGAAAAGAATCTGCAATTACACAAGCTTTGATGCCGCCCATGGAAGAGTAGAAGACACAGACGACGTATATTAAGATGACAGCAATTTTGGTATTCAAGCCCGTGGCTTTGGATAAAGCAATAGCCGGAGCAAGTACAGCAACAGCGGTATAAAAGCACATCTGAATAATTCAAAATAATTTAAATATAATCTAATACATATGATATAAACGATCAGACAACTCACTTGAATTACATAAAGTACTGCGCCTAGAATGCGAATCTCCTTGCCAAAGCGAATACCCAGATACTCATAACAGCTGGTCAGCTCCATTTTAAAGTAGATGGGATAAAAGATCTTCACAGCCACGGGAATAACGAGCACCATGGGAATCACAATGAGCACAAACTGCGTGCCCTGGAAATACATCTCGGAGGGATTTCCAAGCAACTCAATTGCGGTGATGAAACTCGTTGTTAAACTTAGCGTAACTGGAAGTAAACTCATACCAGAGCCAAGCAGGAAATCTTCGGATGAACTGCCGCCAGTTTCGAAGAAGCCATAAAAGATGCCAATGCCCAAGGAGACGACCAACATGCCCAGCAAAATGACGTAGTCGATGCCCGAGAAGGTCGCCTTATGAGCTGGCTGACTGCATTCCTCGATTGCATTGCTCGCAGATATCGTTTGGGTCTTGAATGAAGTGAGCAGCAAGGTGGCAGCATCATTGAACTCCACATGCTCCTGGGAGCCAGCAGATTCCTTCGGCCTCTCGCCTCGCACAATCAGATACTTTTGCTCGGTGGAGATGGGTTGTTCCTTCACAGTGTGGGCGCTTATAAAATGGGCCAGAGCACACAGGGTTAACAATTTTAAAATGGTATTAGCACACATGTTGGGAAGAGCGTTGAAGTTAGCGGAAAATTCGTTGTAATCATACAATTAGTAAATGTTGCATTTACATCTCACAGCCCACAAAAATGATCTGTAATAGAAAGGAACAATTATTTAAATATTTATTTTTATTTTTTGTAATAATACAATTTCTTATTGCAATGAAATAAGCCAGAGCAACTGAAGCTAAGAAAGAAATAAGAAAGCTAAAGTCGAGTGTGCTCGACTGTGAGATACCCGCTACCCATTTTGAATAAAATCAAAACAGTGCAGTATTATTCTTAAAGTATACCTAATAATGTACCGTAATGTACTAGTTAAAATATACCAGATTGTCAGTCAAAGCAGCTAAGACCCGATTGCAGTAAGCCTTAAATAACTTCTTAAACAACTTAGTTATTATTGTCTATATCAAAATTCGCGAGTCTCGTTTAAACTTAAAATTACGCTTGCTATTCGATTTTTAGTTCATTTGAAGGGACGGAAGAGCGCGTGTTAAAAATTTGAAACAAACTTGATCTGCGTGCAAACAGAATAAATCCTGCCAAAATATATTATAGCTCTATCTCATATAGTCTCTGAAATATAGATGTTTATATGGATGGACAGACATACGGACAGACAAGCGGACGTTCAGACGGACATGACTTTTGACGGCTGTTGTCGCTGATCAAGAATATATGTAATTTAAAAGGTTGATGGTGCCTCTTTCTGCCTGTTACATAGATTTCCTGCATAAACAAAGTTATAAAACCCTTCTACTCTATGGATAGCGGATATAAAAATAAAATACAATTTTTATTTACAATATTTCAAAAATATGTAACATAAAGCCATGAACTCAGGAAGCAGTTAAAATGCGCATATTAATTTAATTGCTATTGTAGATCGACGATGAAGATTTTCGACTAATGGCAAGTTCAAGGTTTTATTGGAAGAGAAATTGCGCCAGGGCGGCAATTTGTAATGCAAAGAGCTGTGGGTGTCGTTAATTAATTAAGATCTTCGTCTGTAAGTGTAGCTGTAATAAAATCGACACATTCACACTCGTGACAATGTCTGATGGCCATTGCTTCAGAGTCGCGTACACACATCTATATTATTTGGTTACATAAACAATTTAATTAAGAAAAGAAATATGCTAACAAAGAACTTTTTTGTAAGATATTTATTTTTAAATTCTTTATATTCCTCTTCATTTCTTATAGTTGAATATTTAAATGTATTTCTTTTTCTTTTTTCAATTTGATTTTCAGACATTAATTTGTTAATCAAATGTGATCTTTAATCGTAAAAAAAGAAGAAAACACAAGTAATTGCTTAACACACTCAAGAGGCACTCATAACCATATGTATATTATTTGGTTACATAAACAATTTCATTCAAAAACGTAATGTGCTAAAAAAGAATGTTTTTGTTATTATTTTATAGTAAGATATTTATTTTAAAATTCTTTATTTAAACTTAATATTATTCTTCATTTTATATATTTGAATATTTAAATGCATGTCTTTGTCTTTTTTTCAATTTGTTTTTCAGAATTTGTTTAAAAAAAATAAATAAATTGATACGCGTTGAGAAAACTCAATTAATTGCTTAACACACTCAAAAGTAACCCATTAAATTATTTGGTTACATAAAAGATTTATTTAAAAAATGAATATGCTAAGAAAGTACGTTTTTTGTTATTATTTTATCGTAAGATATTTGTTTTGAAATTCTTTTTTAAAACTATTTTATACATTTGAATATTTAAATGGATTTCTTTATCATTTTTTCAATTTCATTTTCAGACATTAATCTGATTATCTGTGATCTTTTGTAGTTAGAAAAAGAAATGAAATTGTTACGCGTTGAGAAAACACAATTAATTGCTTAACACACTCAAGAGGAACCCATTAAATAAAAGACATCAAATAAACAAGCGACGATTTGATACGATGATGATGAGTATCTGATGAACATGCAAACTGCAAAACTATAAAATATTCTCGCAACGCGTTGCGAGCAGCTCCTGTCGCATGGTTTCAAGTGGGAATTAAGCGATTTGAACTGGTTTCGATTGGAAATTTTAAGCTGCCTTGCACCAGTTTCGACTAGAAATTGGCCTAAGAACAAAGAGCGTTGAACAAGTCAAGAGCATCGTCGAACACAATGACTAAAGGAACCAAATCGATGCTTTACCAAAAATGAAAAAAAAAAATAAATCTGTTCTGTTCTGTTTCTCAGTCTCCCTAGTTTCCACTTAACCCGAAGCACGCGTCACTTTCAACTGAAGATTGCAATCTGTGTGTTCTTCTTTTCCAGCCTTATCGAGTCAATTGATATGCGCATATCTCGCTTTTTTTTTGGTTTTTTCGTTGTCTGGCAAAGTGACTCGCTGCCCGGTCATTAATATTAATTATAATAATAAGAATTTTAATAATAATACATCTTGGCTGGCATCTTGGGCGCAATTCCATTTTGACGTTTTAATACTCGTCATATATTTATTAAAATTTATTACAGGCGAGCTATCGAGATAACTGTGCAATTTAATTGTTACAGCGAACTCTAAAAAAAAGTAGCTTACGCAAATTTCTCTATGAAGTCATAACATCAAATAAATCTATTTGATTTACAATCTATTTCGTAAAATAAAATTAAGCAGGTCAACAGATTTATTGACAAAATGGTCAGCTCCGATCTTCAAATTACTATATATAAAAATATGGATCTCAATTACCTTAGCGTGACTTAATGAAATTAAATATTTAAACTGCGCATAGTTTTTTTTATATATTGTATAATTTTGTTGTTTCGTTTCTCTTTTAATTAAATCTATTTCTACAAAATAATAAAAGAATGTGTCTATTTATAGTTACAGAAGTTTTTTTTTTTAATTTGAAGATTAGCATCTTTATTCAATCTTTAATTAACAATTAAACTATTGAAATTGTAACAAGCTTTGCGTGTCTACATAAAATGAAAAAATATTTTAAATTCACAAAATATTTCCAAACTCGCACAATTTTGTAATGAAAACTTACTATTTTAAATGTGATATAATCCGTGTTTAGAAAATCCTTTTCTTTCGTTAAAATCGTAGTATTATTTCCCGTTCGTTATTGAAACTCACAGCTCAAGTAAAAATGTTCTGAATTGTATTTGTAGAATTGTTCCACGATTATTTCTGTATTTCATTAACACCAAACACTTTTCAAATCACAAGAATAGAAATCGAAATATCCGCTTTTGTTTTTGAGGACTTTTATCGAATCTAGGAATTGCACAACTTGATATGTTTTTTTTTAGGTTTTCAATAGTTCGAACGCGTTCGACAATTTTCAACGGAATGAGCTGCGGTCAGCGATCGTGATGGGCTTTTATAAGCCCGATTGGTCAGCAATTCATCGAGCTCCAGCTTCTCGCTGTGTTTGGAAATTGGAAAGAGCACAATGAATATGAAACCCAAAACAGAAAAGAGAACGAGCTCGATTAATAAATTAAGATGGATATTGAGTGCAGCAAGCGAGAACGTTGCAGCAAATCAAGTGAAACAATCTTTACTGATCAATTTTATGAAATACAAACAGATACTATAAAAACTTTGATCATAATTTAATTTAGTTTTTATACAATTTATTATTACAAAAGATTGTCTAATATTAGCTGCATTTCATAATATATATAAACCAATCTCTACTGATCAATTTTATGAACAAAAAATACAAACTGATACCTATAACTTTGATCGAAATTAATTCATTTTTATAAAAATTTATTATTACAAAAGATTGTCTAATGTTAGTTGCATTTCATAATATATCAGAACCAATCTTAACTAATCAACTTTATGAAATCAAATACAAAAATTTATTTATATAACAATTTTTATTACAAAAAGATTGGCTAATATTAGCTGCATTTCATAATATTTCGTAATTCATTTTATATATTTTCGGTCAATCCCTTCATGTTCTCCTAAGCGTGAATCATTTAGCAAGAAGTTTTCCCTTCCCCCAAAGTGAAAACTTCTTGTTAAATGATTCACGCGTAGAAGAACAGGAAGAGATTGGCGGAAAATACCGGAGAAGACTTCTTTAAGGCGGTCTTGAAGGCTGTGCTCGAAGCGAGCACACATCAACAATTAGTTGCTCACCCAAAAGGCTAATCGGAGGCGCCTCCAATATCATCCAGCATCGCGATTTGCGTGCAACATTTTAATTGACGAGCCATAAGAGACGTCAAATGTTAATAAGTTTTTAGGTTTTTGTGTGTGATGAATTCTGTTCAGCTGCCCTTTTGAATTTGAAATGTGTAAATAACTCAAGAAAGTCGCAAAAAAAAAAAACGATCATCAATAAATTTTCGAGTAAACCGTAAACAATACAATACAATATATGTATATATATAATTTTATCTTAGCGATCCAATTGGGGCGGGGAGCTTTGGTCTCCCGGTTATGCATACTATTTAGGCCCCCGAGCTTGGATAACGAAAAAACGAGTTTGATCTGGAACAGCGAGCTCACGTTCTTGTTAATAGAAAATTATTTGTTTACAATTTGTTTATAGTACTCTTTCGCTCTTCTTGCAAAATGCTGCAAGTGTTTTAGTGTTAATTGAAATGTATGCCGAATTAAAATTGAAAACATTGCCAGAGGCGCCGCATATATAAATCTTTATCAAACTGTTGAATGGTTTCCAATATGCACGTGTACCTGGCGTATGAGTAATATAAATTCCATTCCATTAAAATCGGACTATGCGGTGCTTCCCCTCTCATAAAAGACATTTTATCTGGTAGCCAACTTCGAGTTTTTTAATTATGTATGTACATATTTAAACAATCTCAGTCTTAAACTAGTCAAATGCAGTTCAACGCATTTTGGGAAAAATCCCCAAATTTGTTTATCTTCTGTGCTCTGACTGCACAGAGATGTGTTTGAGAGTTCAAATGTTAAGACATATTTCGTCACATAATAATTGCAAATTTGTAATTGTTTTATTTCTATTAATTGACACTCGTAACCCTGAATGTGGGTGTCTTCCCCTGAAACTTGTTAAGGAGAAAGCTTTAAAAGCCAAACCGTTAATTGTGTTCACTAATGAAAGTGGGCGATAAATTGTCGACCTGCAAAATTTCTACATAGAAGATATTTTTTTTTATGACTCAGTTTTCTATACAACATTACCAACTGTCTATGCGGTTATAATTAAAACCGAAACAAAAACAATTTCTTAAGTGGCTATAGATAGTATTTCAGGAAGGCTTTTCTAATTACAAATTTCTTTTATATCAGCAGATTAAGCAAGAAAAATGAAATATTTTGTTAAAAATTATTTGAAAATAAGATCATTAACCTTACAGTTTGAAAATGATTTAAAAATATGCACATCAACCTTACTGTTTGATGTACATTAGACAGTTTGATGTAGGATAGACTCGGCTCGTCAACCTTACAGTTTGATGTATATTAGACAAGGTGCAGCAACTGCTATTACTAATCGTAAAGATGTTTTTAATAAGTTTCTAAGCCTCTTTTATTAATAATATAACTGGGTTGAATTAACGTAAATATTAATTATTATAAGAAAAAGTCGATGTAACCTATATATATAGGTATGGTAAATGAAGATGTTTGCATACAAATACGTTTCAACAACAACTCGGAATCAAAATAGCTCCGATGAGCGAGTTGGTGGTTAATAGTATATTTAAAAGTATATTTTCATTAAGCTACAGTGGTATATTCAAGTTTGCAAACTTTGGTCACACTTAACAATACTTCCTGCCAAAAGAAAATATAAATAAGGAAACAAATTGTTTTTTAGTTAATTAGATTTCCATAAAACCTAAACTATGAGCGCACCAGCAGCTCCAACGGGCATCCAATGCACCGCGGGTGCAGTTCCCGTGCGCAATGAAAAGGGTGAGTTAAAAAATGAGAATAATGAACTGACAACTGATTCTTGATGCGCTTGCAGGCGAGATTTCCATGCAAAAGGTGAAGGTGCAGCGTTATATATCTGGAAAGAGACCTGATTATGCATGCGCCGATTCCAGCTCAGATGAAAGTGACGACGATGACTTCGTGGACAATCGCAAACGCATGGAGCGACACAAGGCTGAACGCCATAAGCTTGAATTGGAGCGACGTGACAGCGCCGACGAGAAGGCCCTAGATCAAGAGGATGAGGCTGAGGTGGATGATCCACGTTTGCGACGCTTGCGTGCTCGCCCGGCTGATATGGAAGATTTGGAGCGCGAGCGACGTGAACGCCATCGACACATTCACGAACCGGAAATGGTGGAAAGCGCAAGCGAAGATGATGATGATGAGGACGCCAACGTGCAGCAACAGCGCATTGAGCGGGCAACCAATAAAATTACATTGGCATCTGAATCCGACACAGACTCCGAGTTGAGCGACACAGAATTGGAGAAGCGACGCTCCAAATTGAGAGCACGCATGTTGCAACAACAACGGGAAGAAGAAGTCCTTCAAAAAGAGGATGAAAAGCAATCGGAATCATCAGAGTCCGACAGCACCGAGTACGAAGAGGAGACGGAAAGTGAGGAGGAAAACGAGCCACGATTGAAACCATTGTTTGTGCGCAAACGCGATCGTGCCACCATCCAAGAAAAGGAGCGTGAAGCCCAAAAGCAAAAGCAAATTGAAGCGGAGGCCAAGCGAGCGGCCAAAGAACGAAGACGCGCCACACTGCGCATGGTGGAGGAAAGCGTGAAGAAGGATCTGGAAAAGGTGAAGCCAGAGACAAATGAAGCATCCATTGATGATGTGTGCACAGCCGATGAGAATGACGAGGTCGAGTACGAAGCGTGGAAACTGCGCGAGCTCAAGCGCATGAAGCGTGATCGCGAGGAGCGAGACAAGTAAGCATTACCACTACCAACATACTAAAAACGCTTTATTAAACATTTTATGCTTGCAGCGCGGATCGTGAAAAGGTAGAGATCGAACGTATGCGCAATCTCACCGAGGAGGAGCGACGCCAGGAGCTGCGTTCAAACCCCAAGCTGGTGACGAACAAGGCGACCAAAGGCAAATACAAATTCCTGCAAAAGTACTATCATCGTGGTGCCTTCTACTTGGACGAGGAGAACGATGTGCTGAAGCGAGACTTTGCTCAAGCCACGCTCGAAGATCACTTCGACAAAACCATTCTGCCCAAGGTGATGCAAGTGAAGAACTTTGGTCGCTGTGGTCGCACCAAATACACGCATTTGGTAGATCAAGATACAACCAAATTCGATTCACCTTGGTATGCCGAAACCTCCAATAACATGAAATTTCATAATGAACGAGCTGGCGGCATGAGGCAGCAATTTGATAAGCCAACAGCTTCCAAACGGAAAAAGATGGAATAGATTTTAAGTAGAATAACAACAAAATATGCAGTATATGTGTAAAAGTGAAAATATATTGTGTGTAAATGCGAAAACAAATAGTAAATATCTAAATTAGAAACTATAAATTACAATCTGATGAGCTTGTGCTCATCCAACAATTCTGGCTTGTGTTGCACTAGCGCCTGCATAACGCCTTCTGTTTTGATGTACTCTAGATTAGTGTAGTTCCTGAGCAGCTGCCACATATGTTTATCCTTCTGACTAGCCACCGCATAGAGACGCACATTGCTGGCAATTGGCGGAGCTTTGCGGTGCACCGTGCCACCAGCACATTCAATGATGGCTGCAAAAGAGAAACACTTTTAGTTCAATTTTAGATTCAAGTGAATCAGTATTCAATCAACCTTGCATATCCTTGGCATTTGGTTGAATATCAGTTCCAAGCATGAAATTGAAGCCTTTTAATAAATTTGTTGGTTCTAATACTGCCAGTGGATTGAACTTGAAGAGCTCCATGAATTTGTAGTCCTTAAATATGTGATTCGATTTGACGGCCAACGAGCGATTCTCCTTAATGTCGTGCAACCAACAAGATGACAGAATGGGCCTATTGGATGCAATTCCTATTAAGAACTTGTAAGTGCGTTCCCCACGGTCCATGAGGAGTACGTCACAGCAACGCGGATCATCAGTAACTTCAAATTCGTCTGGGGAAAACATTTAAGTAAAACGTCAAAGACGGCAATAAATAATAAAACAATCCTCATACTTCTCAAAGAATGTAAAATTTGACGCAACTCTGCATAATTGCACATTGACAGCGATAATTGAATTTTGCGACCCGATCTCTTTATTTTCATGATGTACTTGTTAATATCTGCAATTTAAATAATGACTATTAATAATTTAAAGTTTCTAAATGTTGCAAGCACTTACCTTGAAGTGGATCCTGTTGATTATTTTTCCGTCTACCTTAAATGGAAAAGTTGTAAATGAATCATTATGAAATTTGCCTAAAGTGAAAACTCAACTTACTATTATTAGTCGCTGACTCCTCTTCATCTTTGTGATTTGTTTTAGCAACATCCTTAGCTTTAGCTATGGGAATTCCCTTTTCAGCTTTCGCTACTTTGTCTAACTTTCCAGTTGTTTTCGATGATTTTGAGCGACTTGGCACTGCAAGCAAAAGATTATGCTTATAAAATTATGACAATATAAAAATAAATTCGTCTGACCAACCTTCGGTATTGCCATCAGGCTTGCTTGCAACATCCAGTTTAGATGCAGCCTTAGATGCAGTCGTTAATTTCTCAGCAACATCCCTGGATTTGGCTATTGGAGTTGAACTGCTGGCAATTGCCTTGTCACTAAAAATAGGTTCACTTTCGGACTTGCCAGTTTTCTTTTTAGATTTAGAGCGACTAGAAACTGAAAACATCAAATTATGCTGTTAAAATAATGACAATGACTTTTAAATAATGAAATTAACCTTCAGTTTCGCTGGCTGGCATACTCGAACTCTCGATCTTTGATTTCTTTACTTTCTTCTCTGGTGGAACATCGGTTTCCTTTGTAGATTCCTTGCTTGTCCCTGCAGCTTCAGATGATTGTGAATCCGTTTTGAGTGACGCCAGACGTTTGCTGCGTTTAGGCGGAGCAACTTGATCAATGGGTTGAATAATTTCTGATTTTTCTGAACGGCTTTTTGATGTTGAACGACTTGAAGCTGCTTGATCTACTTTTTCTGGCACACACTCGTCAGTGCTTCTTGGTTTTTTAGAACGCTGACCTTTTGCTTCTGATGCTGAAAGAACTGATACCTCTTGATTCTTAGTTTCATGCAAAGACACATCATTAGTTTTGAGTTTACTAGGACGTCCCCTTTTTGTGTCCGATTCTGAACGAACTGAAGCTGCTTGATCCTTTGTTTCATGCAAAATCACGTCATTAGTTTTCAGTTTTTTAGGACGCCCTCTTTTTGTTTCTGATGCTGAACGACCTGAAGCTGCTTGATCCAACTTTTCATGCAAAATTTCGTCAGTGGTTTTTAGCCTTCTAGAACGCCCTTTTTTTGTTTCCGACTCAGAACGAACTGAAGGAGCTTGATCCAATTTTTCATTGCTTTTCACTTTTCTTGAACGAGTTTTTGTATCTGATTCGGAACGAGCTGAAGCTGTTTGATCTACAATTGCTTCACTTTTCGAATTCGCTTGACGGGACATTTTTGAAGAAAGGGGAGTTTTCTCATCAGCATACTCCAAAGTTTCATTTTCTTCTGAACGTTGTTTTTTTGGAGCTGTGAAAGATTGTGTGGCTTATTAATACAATTTATAAATTGTAAAATATAATACCGTGACTCACGTGATGTTAACTTTGTATTTGACGTCGAAGACCTCTTCCGATTTTGTTTTGTAGTAGCCAGAGGAGTTTTTTCGTCGTTGGATTCAACAGTAATGGGAGTGCTGGACTTGGACATGTTCCGAACATTTACTGCAAGTCGTTTTCGACTAAAAGTTGTAGCTGATTGGTTAGCCACCTCCTTTGATATCTGTAGTAAAAATTGTAGTACTATCAACAAATAATAATAATTATCGCTTATTCTACTTACTTCATTTTGCTCTTTTTTCTCGGTGTTGCATTTTGAATTTGCAAACTGGAAATCTTCATCTTCTGAAGAACTAGGCAGTGATTTAAGTGCAATAAATTCCTTGAGTTCATGATCTAACTCATCTCCGATACTTAGGCAATCTGATATATTCAGTCGGGAAGAATTTGGATCTAAAATAAAAATATGTTAAGCGATAGTTATATGTATTATTATACTACAAATAATTACCTGCAGTTTTGGGAGGAATAAACAATTGAGTCTCCTGCATATCGTCATTGTTGTTGATGCTAGAATTCGTTGATTCTTTCGTGATTGTTTCAGATACTCGAGGCTGTTTAAAGAACACCTGAGTAGCGATTAAGTCCTCTGAATTATTAGCAATATCATTAACCGCTGGCTTTGCCAGTGGCGCCTTAAATGGAGATGAGGTATTCGAGTTGTTGAAATTCTCTGAATTATTAACCGTGGACTTTGGCAGTGGCACAAGAAAAGCAGATGAGGTATTCGAGTTGTTGCCGTCAGTTTCCTTTGGCTTGGTTTTGGACACTTCAGGATCTCTAATAAATGCTTGCGTGGCAATGTTGTCCTCCAAATTGGTTTTCATCAGTGATGTTCGCTTTGGAAATACTTGAGTGGCAATGAAATCATCATTATCGTTCCAGCTAGCATTTCGATTGAAGGCTTGAGTTGCAACATCATCATCGTTTGCAATTAATTTGCGCATGGGAAATGCCTGCGTCTCAATGAAGTCCTCATTATCATCTTTCCCCTCTCCTGGTGTATTGTCAGGCGTCTCAATGCTGTTCACTGCAGACTTTTCTGCTCTGCAGACCGAATTTCGATGTACATCCGCAGTTACATTGATTAATTCATGAGGTGGGGAGTTACTGCTCTGATTTGCTTCATTGTTAATGAAATCAAACAAATCGGGTGTGCAGGGTACATCGTCGAGTGGTATTCCTGCTGCAGACAATTCGGGTGTTAAGCAAGCCTCATTGCGCGCATGTTCCTCATCTAGCTTAGTGCTGTTTACAGCAGAGTACTTTGTGTTGGTTGCAGACCAATTTAAAGCACTCACTTCCTGGTCGACAGCAGCGTTGTCTAAAAGAAAGCAATTTTAATCATTTAACAAAGTTCGTTTGTATCATCCTCAACGCAATTATTACCCGCTGGCTGCTTTAAACCTCCTTTACCAAGCACTGTTATAGCTACGTCGCCAAGCAAAAGAGATGAATCGAAATCATCAATGGCATCTTCATCAAATTCGTTAAACTCCTGTGTACAAATCCGAATTTGGCTGCCCAGCTCCGAGGAATCGTCGTCCACAACAACATTAGTCTTATGCTCCAAGTCTGGCCTAAGATTTTGTTGGGGTAAGACCTCTTGTGTCTCCGGTATTAAGAAATCATCATCATCAAATGAAACCTTTGACACTTCCGGACCTTTCGATTGTCTGTGCAAGGGAACGGCTTGTGTTTCGGGTATGTTAAAACTATCGCAGTCATATGTGGTATTCGCCGATGGCGGCATTGATTCGGGAATGACTAAGCTATCACTTGTTTTATTGACAGTTCTATCCTGGATCTCCTCCTGCAATGCAAATATATAGTAAACAGTCAATTAAAATAACGTGGGCATTGCGCATACCAATTCCTTGTCATCAGCGAAGCACACCTCCTTGGGTGGAGGCATTGTTTCAGGTATGATGAAGCTATCACCCGTTGTATCCACAGACTTATCCTTTGTCTCCTCCTCGAAGCCACTGCTATCGTGAGCCTGCAATAGACAACGATTTGCTGAAATTGCAACATTGTCTAGCCTTTTTCCACACTCACCGCTTCATCATGCTTGTCTTCCTTAAAGGATAACTTAGCCTTAACATTGCCAAACTTCAAATCAACCAGACAATTGACAATATCCGAATTACTGATGCTTTGAATTTCTGTTTCACTGCCATTCACAAACACTTTTCCGGCCACCGCAGCTATTCGCACAATTCCGCCAGCTATAAGTGCTATAGTAGCGTGTGCCAGCTCCAAGGACTAGAAAATATAAATATATATGTATAAATAGAAGACTTTGGTTTCCATGAAACTAAAACTCACCTCATCGTCGCTGTGAAACTCTAGTTCCCGCTTACGACCAATGCGATATATGGTATCAGGCTGCAATTGAACAGCTTCCGGATTTGTACCATCCTCAAAGCGGAAAGTCACAAACACCATGATGACAACAAATAAATTTGCAATTGCAAAACAGGTAACAGGCGATTGGCGCCAAAACCTACTACTGGTTAATCACTAGATTTGTAGCTCATTAATAACGTTATATGAGCTTTTAAAACAAATATGGCACAAAGAAAATAACAATTAAATTTAAAAAAAAATCACATAAACGTAAACAACATTTATAAATTCGCAATTATTATTGTAAGTAAACACAAATCTAATAGTTAAGCGTCTTTCAGTTGACAGATTTGTCGAGTGAGACCGCGTCGATTTTTACTTTAAATACTAAACAGCAAAAAATCATGTTACCAGAGCATTGTCAGTTGTTAACGATTTGGGAAAATGTTATGTTATCGTTATCGCTGTTGTGGCGAAATTAAAGCTAATATCTGTATTTATTGAACAGGGACGTCATTCTAGTCCGATTGACAACAACAATAAGAAAAGGAACGAGGAAACGACATTTGTTTGTGATTTCTTGTAAATAATTTTTCACATGTATAAATTTGCTTAGTGGAAAGAAACGATAGAAAACAATGTCCGCACGTATGCTAAAAAAGCTGCAAGGCGAAGCCGATAAATTGGCCCCGCCGCCAGATGATGAATTGGACAATGATCACTTAACTGACAATGATGAACTGGACACGGTTCGAGGGAATTCGCATTTAAATCCATTTGATTTGGTAAGATTTGGACACGCGTGCATTTAAAGTGTATACCCGTTTGTGACGTGTGATATTGTTGTGCAGCTAAATCAACAAAGTTTGTCCGAGAGCGAATTTAAAGAGGATGACAACGAGACCGAGCATCCATCGGCAGCGCTGCAAGCAAATGCCGCTGCTAAAAAGAAGAAGAAGAAACGCAAGAAGAAGACCAAGTCGCATGGCAATCACATAAGCAGCGAAGATAATGAACGTCAAGACAAGTACTTGGAACACCTTGATCCCCTCTACGGCAAACTCCATGAAGCGACCTCCAACAGCAAACAGTCGCAAAAGACTTCAGCGGCATCTGCAGCAGCTTCAATTCGGAAGCTGGCCAGCCAAAAACTGTTGACGGTGGAGCTGAAACATCTGAATCAACAGAACGAAATGCGGCGTACTTTTGGCAAACGTGTCGTCAAAGTCGAGTAAGTTAACAGTTTGTGTCCGGCCCTAATATACCCGCTAATAATGCAAATTTTTCCTCTGATCGTAATGAAATTCTCAGAATCCATTTAGAATGTGATATTTATTATGTTAGTTAAGAATTTTAAGCAGAGTGCACCGATTATTAGATACCTGCCCAGCTCAGTCGTAATGAAACTTTCTGAATTTATTTAGAATGAGATTATTTATAATTTACGTATGTATATACATAATTCGAGAAGAGCCTGTTATCATAGATTACATATTTATTTATATTTACTGTTAACAATTCCTTTAGAATGGAAATACAAAGTAATTTACATATCGTTATCATATCCATATTTATTACACTATTGTAAAGGTTTTCTCAGAATTCACACAGATTATACGTATTTTTGCAAGTTATAGATTGCAATGTGCATATTTTAAGAAGCTACGGTGGAGTTTACTCGTATTATCATAAATTGATTATACATTAATATGAATGAAATTCTTAGAAACCATTTAGAATGTAGCTAACGTACTTATGTTTATTATTACAACTCTTAACTATATACATTTTCAATCTCTCTTTATTAGAAATAAACGTGGTCGCCAAAAGCCCTCGCTGAAGTCTACTTACATAGTAACCGCAAAGGATTCGTGGCCACCCTTGACCAAGAATATTGTCACAATGAAATTGCTGCCATCGCCGGATACTCCAACCACATCCACAAGTCCGAAAATCCAAATCAACGACGAGGAGAATGTTCAGTGGTTCAGCTTCCAGCACAGTCAATACTATCAAGGCATACAGCATATGTTTCTTTCGGCACTGGAACGCATCGATTCCGAGTTTCTGATCACGCTAATCAAACGCTGCCCCTACCACGTCGACTCGCTGGTCCAGCTGAGTGAGGTGTGCAAGATGACGGAAGATTTTGCGCTTGCTTCCGAGCTGATTGAGCGTGCGCTTCTACTCTTGGAGTCGTCGCTGCATATCAACTTCAGCCTGACATCGGGCAATTCTCGCTTGGATTATCGTCGACAGGAGAATCGCGCTTTCTTCATTGTGCTCTTCAAGCATGCACAATATTTGGAGGAACGTGCTTGCTGTCGCACCGCATTTGAGATCTCCAAACTGTTGTTGAGTCTGCAGCCAGATGTTGATCCGCTGGCCATGATTCTGGTCATCGATTATTATGCATTGCGTAGCAAACAATATGGCTGGCTAGTGGAGTTCTATGAGCAGTACAATGCGGCACGCAATCTCAGCCAGCTGCCCAACATGGCTTACTCTTATGCCCTAGCGCTCTACACGCTGCATGGCAGTTGTGAGCGTGCCAACGAGGCTCTGCAATACGCGCTCTTGATGTTCCCGGGCGTACTGCGTCCGCTGCTCGACGAGATGTCTGTACAAACGGATAAACGTGTATTGGCTTCGTCGTATTTCTTTGCCGACGTGTCTGGCAAGTGAGTCATCAACTGGCTTTATCAACATTGCACTCCAATCTAATAGATTACCCTTTGTTTTATAGTCAATCACCAGCGCTACATCAGCTTGTTTGCTTGTATGTGTGTCGAGCGAAAATCGTTTATCGTCAGAATGATGTGCTTTCTTGGCTGGAGACGAATGTGAATAGCGTTCTGGATCGCATTGATGCCAAGGATCCGATTGTCGCTGATTGCAAAGAGAAGCGTTCGTTACGCTACAGCGGCACACCGCCGCGTCCCATTTTGCGTCATGTCGTCCTCTCGGACTACAAGGAGAAAGTGCCCTTAGCCGTGTTTGTGGCAAAGGAGAAGCAGGCAATCATGACTTACGATCCGCTGCCACCCGCTGACACTGTCAACTGTTATCAGCGGTAAGACTAAAATGAATAATGAACTTGTACAGCTACTTAAATGTTTGTTAACTTCATTTGCAGTAAATCATCTTCGAGCAGTAGTCCAACTACCAATACCAACAGTTCTGTATCCATGTTTTTCCAATCACTCTTGCCGTCATTCAATTTGAACAACATTGCTGCACAGCAGCAGCAACAACAGCAGCAGCCGCAACAACAACAAGCTGGTGGTGTTGCTGGCGAGGAAAATATCGATGCTGCTGATATCGTGGCACAACAACGAAGACTAGCACAAGTGGCCCAAGGCCAAGCAGAAGGTTAAATTTATATTTCGGTTTTCATTCATTTCTTGAGTTG
This sequence comes from Drosophila sulfurigaster albostrigata, assembly GCF_023558435.1. NCBI lineage: Eukaryota > Metazoa > Arthropoda > Insecta > Diptera > Drosophilidae > Drosophila > Drosophila sulfurigaster. Next base: position 47,566,217 of record NC_084883.1, read on the forward strand.
AAGATATTTTGTTGTTAAAAAAAACTATTATTAAATTTCATTTGTTCGTTTGCAAACAATCTTTATAGAAACTGGTCTACAGCAGTCGTTGACTCTGATGATGGATGCGATGCGTGACTTTCTGCATAACTTTCGCACAGCTGAAACGTTGAGAGCACCTGAAACAGCCGTTGCCCATTCGAGTAGCAGCAATGATGACGAAGAGGAAGGATCCAGCGACTATGTGGATTAGAGTAGTCCACAGTCCTGGCCAGCAAATATATTCATGCTTATCACATATTATATTATTATTAATCCCCTCACAGCTACTTAAAGACGATAACTTGCACGACATTTTCTATCAAGAAAAAAAAAAAACCAAAAAGGATAAAAACAGTTTACTATTTGTAATTGCATCCAGGCATCGCTTCTTGGGCAGCGTCGTCCTTAGAGCAGCGCTCTTCGAGTGTTTTTTAAAAACACATTGTTGTTCTCCTCTTACGCTTATTATATGCGCCAGTCACAAAAAATTTGAATATTTAAGTAATGTTTATTACACCTGTGTATTCAACAAAACAAAACCTATGTAATGCATTAATCAAATTTCTTGTCAAAGCTTTAGAACAAAAAAAAGTAAAATAAATGCAATGGTGTCATTGAAACTGAAACATGTATTTCACCTTTAGCTTAAAGAATGTTTTATTGATTTTTATGAATGCCTTCAGTTTTTACGCTTATCAATTATAACAAACAGATTTTTTCATCAATATTAGTTTTCATGTTTTCACTTCTTTTACATGTAATCAATCATTTTGCGGTTATTGCAATATATGTAAATATTACTACGACAAGTTCAATTTTTTATATTTATATATAATTGGGTTTAGGTTTAGATCGGTATTCAATGAAGCGCCGTTTGGTGTGTGTATGTGTGTGTTTGTATGTGTATAAAAGTGTATAATTATGATAATCTTGTAGAAGTAATGCACCTTATAAAAAGTTCAACTGGCAGACATTTGGTTGTTGTTCTTGTTGTTGTTGCTGTTTGTGTATAGGTCTTTTAGCTTAATTCAAAAGTCAGAATCCGAATCACACTTGAAATTAAAGATATTTGGCCAAAATGATTAATTTTTCCGTATTGCTATTGATATACAAAATACGTTTTAGACAACTTTAGAGCTTAACACAGAAAATCATTACTAACGGCTAAGCAATACTATAGCGTGGAATACGTGATCGCATATATATATAGAAATACATAGAAAACAAAACTTGAAAAACGACAAAATAATAATAGGTTAAGGCGCGGCATTAATCTGTGTTGTATCTGCCACTTTTTACATCAAAACGATTATGATTATGTCATGGTACCAAAGACAGGATTATGACGGCAGATGCTGGGTCCGTATTCCTCATAGGCAGCCTTAGTGTGACACACCTGATAGAACTCCGGCTGAAAGCAAATACGTATGGTAAATCTCTCTTCTTTTTAACAGTAAATATTGTCTTACCGTTGAGGCCAACATGCTGCCTCCAAACCAAACAGCATAACGCTGCATATGATGCGTTACCACCTGCACATCGATTGGTTTTGGCTACAAAATAACAAATTGTTTAAAGATTACAATGTTTGCAAAATAATCTATCTAAATATACATACCTTAATGCGACCCTCCGACAGGTTTTCGCTAATACGCAAGCGTGTGTCCACCGATCTCTTAATGTCGCGTTGTAAACGTCGGCCAAAGTCCTTGAACATAGTCGAGCCACCGCTCAATACAATATTGTTGTAGAGTGGACGCCGCACATCAATGGGACAGTTTTGTATGACATTGTCAACAATCTCTGACAGCGGTATGGTAAAGTCTGGGTTGGAAAATTCGGGATGGAAGAAGATTTCTGGACCGAGAAAACGTTCATAGCCCACATCGACATTGAAGGGTTGCTTGGTGACGGTATTGAGGCCGGTATAATTGCGAATCCATTTGTTTGGCTCCGTATCATACTTGGCAAACTCTTTGGCAATGTCTGGACAAATGTAGCAATGCTTCTCTTTGATCGCTTTGGCAGTTTCGAGGCTCTGTTCCGGCGGTATGCCCACCTCGCGTTCACGCAGCAAACTTTGAATAAACGATGTAATGTTGCGGCCAGCAATCGGTATATGCTTAATGCACGATCCAATCACATAACCTTCCGCCTGTCAGCAAAACAAAACGATGTCATGAAAATAGTAAGCGATAAGATATCGAAATATTGCGCTCTCTTCAACATACCACAGGTATGACGTGCGTCACACCATCACCACTGTCCACCACAATACCAGTCAGTGTGCGCTCCTCGGCGGATCTGGATGCCCAACTGGCAGCCAAAGCTAACACCGCCTGCACCGCAATATAGAGACCAGGAACATTGAATGTCTCAAACATGATTTCGGCAGTGTATTCACGATTCTCGGGCGTATTAAGCGGCGGCTCTGTCAACAGGAAATAATGATCCTCTGGCTCCGCACGTAAATACTTGAAGACGCATTGCTCCAGAAACCGTTCCATCAAATCCCAATCTTCCACCAATCCATGTCGCACTGGATACTATAAAATAAATAAGGTTCAATTCATTGTCGTATATACAAAGAATATTCACTTACTTTAATGGAATAGCCGGTGGCATCGAAGGCTTCGTCACCGATAAAAAAGTCCAAGTCCTCGATACCTTTTGTGATGCGTCGCGCATTGTTGTCACCAACACGAGCGGACTCCTTAATCGCAATTGCAGAGGGAATTATGAACTGGGGCTCCTTGTTGCCAGCAAAACCCAGTTTCGAGTACCTGCATAAACCGAGATTACACATAAATTAAAATCTGATTCATTATCAAACAACAAAAGCAGACAGCAGAAACTTACCCGGTGCCCACATCAATTACGCATGCCGGTAGCCTGCCTGTCATCGTGTCTTGAGGATTTGCTTCTAGTTAACTATGGAGCGCGATGAATTACACTTTAAGCTCAAGTTACACAGCACTTGCAAATGAATTTTACGTTTGATAAACAGCCAAGTTTATAAATTTTCAACCACACCTCCTCCAGCAACGCGATGTGTCATTTAGAAAACTTCGCTCTTTGTCACTCCTCTCACACACACATACGACATACTCATACATGCATGAATAAGTTGCAGTGTTGCATTCCTCAAATATGTGTTTTACAGCACTATCCAAATAAATCAAATAAATCTCGGCAATACTGTCGGATTTATATCGACCAAAATCTGTGTGCGTGATTGAAATTTGAAATTTAGAATTTAAAATTTTAATGCAGCATATCTCAAAACGACATAAATCAATGTAATCATTCAAATAATATTTGCTGTGAAGATTCACAACATTGCGAAAAATATATCGATATTGCTGCAGCAATAGGAGTATCGATGCTTTTCCGAAGTACGTTCGGACTCGGAAATTTCGGCGGTGTTGTGTGGCTGTCACAGCCTTTTTCCACGTTTTTTCCTATTGGCACATTTTTTTGCTATTGTCATTATTTCTGCTGGTGTGTCAATTGCAATTGACAATTGAACGAAAAATCGTGCGTATTTCGGGTGCTTTGTGGGAGCTTCTTTGTTTCTGCGGCAGCAATCACTGCGATAAAACCGGCGAATTGGACAAACCACATACGCGAAAATGGAGGCACAGAAATTGACGGAACTGTTGCGCGCAACGATTGATCCGAATCCCGAGCAAAGGAAAGCAGCCGAGGACCAATTGGCACAAGTAAGCGAAGCCTTGTTATTAAAACCAGTTAGCTGCAATAATGACACAACAAGCGCATCATTCCCTCCACTTTAAAGTAATGCCATTTGGTTGCTGCTGTAGCCCAAAACCATGTGCTTTTTTAATTGTTCGCTTTTAACCTCTTCCCTCCCTGTTGGTGCCTATCATTGCTCACACTGGATATATTCTAGTGTGTGTGTGTATATGCATATTTGTATGTAGTTGCGGCTGTGCTTTAGTCAATATTAAGTTTATAGTATCAAAAAAAGAACGATTATTTTGTTGGCATTAAAGCAAATTTCTGCTGTATGGTAAATAATCGAATAGGGGCAACAAGTAATACGGGCCAATAGGAAGCGCTCGGCAATTTTTACATACAAATGCAGTTTCGCAATCTCAATCACATGTGTGTGTGTGTTTACTGCACTGTGTGTTACGGTTTATTTACAATCAATCATTTGATGTAATATTACAAATTTACTGTAATTGTCTGTTAGAAAAATTCTCCCAAAAATTGTGGGAAAAAACATCGAAGACAAGCGCATATGATCATGAATTTATGTCAATGAATTAATATTTCTATTTATTCTAATTCAAGTTAAAAGTTTACTTAGTTTGCATCTTCAATATAATAGGGTTAAATATTTTTCGTGGCTTTAATGGTTTGTGTCTTAGCTCTCTAACTTATTCAATTTGGATATTTTAAAAATATCGCAAACTATCCCGAAGCTTTATTTTTGAAACGATCACTTAAGAATATAAGAATCTCTGATTTCAAACTATTTAACTACCCAGTAATAAATGTAATTATCTACAGAAATAAAAAATTCCAAGTCTGTCACGCCTTGGTATTTAATTGGCAGTAATTAAACATTTATTCAATTGTGCTTGTACCACTGTTCAAGAGCCTCTAGACTTGTGGCTGAGTCAGCTTCTAACGATTTCCATGCCCCGCCTTATTCAATCGGTTAATTGTCTTTATCAGCATATATTGCAAACTGCTGCTACTACCAGGGCACGTTGATTGGAGCTTCTTTAATGGGAAAACGCATGCTATTTAAATATGTATTTATGTATAAGTAATCACATATATATATGAGTAGACAAAATGTGCTTGGAATTTTTAAATGCTGCCCGGATTGGTAGTAGGATCGAAATAAACAGGTGCTACATGTGTTACGCTGCTGCTTGGTATTGTTTTATCAATACAATGTGCAGATTCTTTTCGCACTGGCACGCGAAATGTTAGCCTAGAGAATCACATTACTCATACGCCATGTTATGCGGCAGCTGTGTAAACAAACTGTTGACGGCAGCCGGGAAAAATACTAAATGCTCTCTCTCACACCTCTCGCACATTTTCCACCCACTTTTAGATACACAAAATCATTGGTTTTGTGCCGACTATATTGCAAATCGTCATGCAAACGACGCTCGACCAGCCAGTTCGTCAAGCCGGCGCTGTTTATCTAAAGAATCTTATCAATAGCAGCTGGTCGGATCATGAAACCAAGCCCGGCGAGCCGATACCATTCTCCATTCACGAGCAGGATCGCGCCATGATTCGCGGATCCATTGTCGATGCTATTGTCCACGCTCCAGAGCTCATCAGGTAAGAATACACAATTATAACATAACAGTTTTGAATTGAATCTAAATCCAAAAAAAAATATTACAGAGTTCAGCTGTCTGTGTGTGTGAATCACATCATCAAGAGTGATTTCCCCGGACGTTGGCCACAGGTGGTTGACAACATTAGCATCTATTTGCAAAATCCTGATGTGAATGGCTGGAATGGCGCCTTGGTCACCATGTATCAGTTGGTCAAGACGTACGAATACAAACGTTTCGAGGAGCGTACACCATTAAATGAGGCAATGAATCTGTTGTTGCCCATGATTTATCAGCTGATGATGACGCTGCTCAACGATCAGTCGGAGCAATCGGTGTTGCTGCAAAAGCAAATACTCAAAATCTATTATGCCCTGACACAGTACAGTTTGCCACTAGATCTCATCACTAAGGAAATTTTCTCCCAGTGGATGGAAATTTGCCGGCAGATTGCAGATCGCGCTGTGCCCGATTGTTCGCATTTGGATGATGATGAGCGCACTGAATTCCCCTACTGGAAGACAAAGAAATGGGCGCTGCACATCATGGTGCGCATGTTTGAGCGGTAAGTAGCGAATCGATATGAATCACCATACTTAGTAAATAAACATGAATTATATTTTGCAGTTATGGCAGTCCCACCAGTCTTGTTAGCGAAAAGTACCAGAAGTTTGCGGAATGGTATCTGCCAACCTTCAGCTCTGGCGTATTGGAAGTCCTGCTTAAGATCTTGGATCAATATCGCAATCGCGTCTATGTTTCGCCGCGTGTGCTCACAGATGTGCTGAACTATCTAAAAATAGCGTAAGTTTTTAATTATAAATTTAATTGATTAGCCATTTGTTGATTTTCTATGTTTTTATATAGTGTGAGCCATGCTTACACCTGGAAGCTGATAAAGCCGCACATGGTGGCAGTTATTCAAGATGTCATATTCCCTATCATGTCATTTACCGACTCTGATCAGGAGCTGTGGGAAAGCGACCCCTACGAGTACATTCGCCTCAAGTTTGGTATGAGCTATAAATCGGAATGATTAGAAGAAGAAATGTGGATTCATATTATGCATTTGCATTGCAGATATCTTTGAGGATTATGCTACTCCAGTGCCAGCTGCCCAATCTCTGTTGCATTCCGTTTGCAAAAAACGCAAAGGCATCTTGCCCAAGGCAATGAGCACCATTATGCAAATAATTACCTCGCCCAATGCTGATAACAAGCAGAAGGATGGTGCTCTGCATATGATTGGCACTCTCGCAGATGTGCTATTGAAGAAGGCCCTATATCGTGATCAAGTAGAGTCTATGCTCACCACCTATGTCTTTCCGGAATTCCAGAATCCGGCCGGTCATATGCGTGCTCGTGCCTGTTGGGTATTGCACTATTTCTGCGACGTTCAAATCAAGAATCCTCAGGTGCTGGCCGAAACGATGCGCCTAACCACGAATGCCTTGCTCACCGATAAAGAGCTGCCGGTTAAGGTGGAGGCCGCCATTGGCCTGCAAATGTTCCTATCATCGCAGGATGAGGCACCTCAGTATGTGTCATCGCAAATCAAAGAGATTACTAAAGAATTGTTGACCATCATACGTGAAACGGAAAACGAAGACTTGACCAATGTCATGCAAAAGATTGTCTGCACATTTACCGAACAACTGCTCCCAGTTGCAACGGAAATCTGTCAGCATTTGGCAACAACATTCAGTCAAGTGTTGGAGTCGGAAGAAGGTTCCGATGAGAAGGCAATCACAGCAATGGGTTTGCTTAACACGATAGAAACACTGCTCAGTGTTATGGAGGAACATCCGGATGTGTTGCTCAATCTGCATCCAATTGTTATCAATGTAGTCGGTCATATATTCCAGCACAACATTACGGGTGAGTTAATTATTAAAAATAAAATGTTAATATTTCTTTAACTCGTAACTTTATTATAGATTTCTACGAGGAAACCTTTTCGTTGGTTTACGATTTAACGTCCAAAGCGATTTCGGCCGAAATGTGGCAGATGCTCGAACTTATCTATCAGGTCTTTAAGAAGGATGGTGTAGATTACTTTATTGATATTATGCCGGCATTACACAACTATGTAACCGTTGATACACCAGCGTTCCTGTCGAATCCAAATCGGTTACTGGCCATTTTGGACATGTGCAAAACTGTAAGTGAATCTACACCAAACCTTGGTCGAGACTTGTTTTGTTAAAATGTTCTCTTTTTGTACTCTAGATGCTAACTGGCAACCCTGGCGAGGATCCCGAATGCCATGCCGCCAAATTGATGGAAGTGATTTTATTGCAGTGCAAGGGACAAATCGATTCGGTGGTCCATGTGTTTGTTGAATTGGCGTTGTCGCGTTTGACACGCGAGGTGCAATCGTCGGAGTTGCGGACCATGTGCTTGCAGGTGGTCATCGCTGCACTGTATTATAATCCCCAGCTATTACTCTCCATTCTGGACAAGATGTCTCAAACCAGTGAAGAACCAATTGCCTCGCATTTCATTAAACAATGGCTACACGATACGGACTGCTTCTTGGGGTAATTCCGAATACATTTCAAATCGCAAATTGCTTACTTATCATTATTCTTTTTTAGCATTCACGATCGTAAACTGTGCGTGCTTGGTTTGTGTACACTAATCTCCTTGGGAGATTCCAAACCACAAGTGCTAAGCGAGGTTGCGGACAAGATTGTGCCGTCACTGATATTGCTGTTCGATGGCCTCAAGCGTGCCTATGAATCGCGTGCCCAGGAAGAGGAAGAGGAGGAAGAAGAAGAGGGTGGTGATGATTGCGAAGGTTAGACTCAAAATGAAAGTGTTACTTTTACTGTTTTAAAAACTATTATTTTCCTACAGAGGCTCTTTCGAGCGATGAAGACGAGATGGATGAAATGGCGCCCAACTATTTGGATAAACTAGCCGATTTCGCAAAGACGAAAGGAAGTGCAGCTGGCTTTGAGGTGAAAGCTGAGCTCAAGGATGATGAGGAAGATTCCGACGATGAGGCAGAGGAATCTGTTGGTGATTTAAATGAAACTGGCCTCGAAACATTCACCACGCCCATTGATGACGAAGAGAACGAAACTGCTATCGATGAATATTGGACATTTAAGGAAGTTATTACCGGTAATAAGATTCAGATGTGATTTTGATATCATTCTTTAGCTAATGTGTTCTGTAATTTTTATTTTTTTTAGCACTTTCTGCACAAGATCAGGCCTGGTATTCGCTGCTGACCTCAAACCTGACACCCGAACAGGCTAAAGCGCTTCAGGAGGTGGTCGTGACAGCTGATCAACGCAAGGCTGCCAAAGAATCGAAACTGATTGAGAAACAGGGTGGATTCGCATTCCCCCAGACAACTGTGCCCACATCGTTTAAGTTTGGCTCTTAAAAAGTAGCTGCAGTACACTGACACTTTGTACCATCTTTCTGACTTCATTGTTTCTCATATTCTTTCCAAAAAAACAACACTTGATGTAATATGACTGTTCAAGCATTCTCTAGATTCTCGTACATCTTGAGTACGACACACATTCAACATACGTTTATATACATAAACATATATATATGTTGCATGCTTCAAAGGTAGCGGTCGGCGAAGAGGCGGGCAAGTGGGACATGATCGCTTTATATATTTATTGTAGATTTATATTTTAAATTTCTATTCTTGGCAAGTCCATGCCAACTAAATTATGATAAAACTTAAGTTGAAATCTATTGTATATCATCATTATGCGTGTGTGTGACTATTACGAAAACTACTTGGATGTCGCCGCCTCATGGAATGAGATTGCGTCAAGCTTGCTGAGCACACTCCAAAAACGAAACACAATTGGTAAGAGAATGAGAATTTAACGCAGAGCATTTCAATTACACTGTCTTTACGACACACCCCCCACACACATACACACACACGAGAACACACATTAAATGTACCAGATGGAGAGATATTTTTGAAAAATAAAAACATTTTTAACGTTTGAATTGATCTGTTTGTTTGGTTTTTTATTTTAATTATTTTCGGTATTAAAGTACTGAATTGATCAATATATGAACAATACAATAATTCCAAGTTTTTAATGGGTTTTTTCAGTGGCGCGCAGTTTGAATAACACTTTTCAAGACATTTGTGAGCTTGCAGGGATAAATCAGTGTACAGTGAATTGTTTTCAATACATTTTCTAATTTTTAAGGTGTGACCCAAAGCCGGATTTTTTAAATATATATTATTAACGGGGATGAAATATACCTAAATACAGAAGTCATTGTTTTCCAAAAATAAAATTTATAGAAACTTTTTTTTTTAATTTTTGCCATAGATTTCCGTTACAACAATATCATCAACAACAGAAATGTAACAGTTTTAGTACAAATGTGTTAACAGTAGACACATTCTGTTAATAGCATAGCACGCGACTGTAACTCTTGTTATTGCCATTCACAGTAAAGCGCGGCAATTGCATTGCCGCATTTGTTTTGTTTACAATCGAAATAAACAAATAAATATAAATTAAAATGAAAATCGCAATAGAAGGATGTGCGCATGGGGAGCTGGAACGCATCTACGATACCATCGAGGGCATCGAAAAGGAGCGCAACATCAAGGTCGATCTGCTGCTCTGCTGCGGTGACTTTCAATCGACGCGCAATCTTGCGGATTTGCAAACCATGGCTGTGCCCCGAAAGTACATGGATATGTGCACATTTTACAAGTAAGTTACTAAATTAATAGGCGGCATAACTCGACTATATCGTGTTCATTGCAGATATTACAGTGGAGAGCGCGTTGCGCCAATTCTCACCATCTTCATTGGCGGAAATCATGAGGCATCCAACTATCTTCAGGAGCTGCCCTATGGTGGCTGGGTTGCTCCCAATATTTATTACCTGGGTTATGCTGGTGTCGTGAATGTGAATGGCATTCGTATAGCAGGCATCAGTGGTATTTACAAGGGACACGACTTTCTGCGCGGTCATCACGAGTTTCCGCCGTACACGGAGAAAACATGTCGCAGTGTCTACCATGTGCGTCAACTGGAGGTGTTTCGCTTGCAACAGTTGTCAGGAAAGGTGGACATCTTTATGTCGCACGATTGGCCGCGTGGCATACACGAGTATGGCAACAAGGCACAACTGTTGAGATTTAAACCACATTTCGCCGAGGACATTGAGAAGGGGCAACTGGGAAGCCGCCCGCTGGAGGAATTGCTAAAGACACTGCAGCCAACCTATTGGTTTGCTGCTCATTTGCACTGCAAGTTTGCTGCTCTGGTGCAGCACACGAGAACTGCAGGTAAATCCTTGAATGAGGAGGAATCATCCTCAGATAGCAACAGCGATAGCGAAGAGGAGGAAGAGGAGAAGCACTCAAAGTCATCAGCAACAGCACCGGCTGCTCCTGTTGCAGTAACCAAATTCTTGGCGCTGGATAAATGCTTGCCAAAGCGTCGTTTTCTGCAAGTGCTCGACATGCCCACAAGCCAAGAAAGCGAAAAGCCAACTCTAGAGTACGACATCGAATGGTTGTCGATATTGCTCACCACAAATCATCTGACTTCTATCAAGGATAACAATTACTATTTGCCCGGCAAGAAGGCGGGCAGCATGGAAGAACGCTGCAACTTTACGCCAACTGTCGATGAATTGTCGCACATTCGCCACAAATTCAATAATCTTGAGGTGCCCAAGAACTTTTGTCGCACTGTCAACGCATTCGATGCCGATGAGCAACAGAATTATAAGCAAATGTTTGTTGATCAGCCGCAGGCACAATTGAATCCACAATGCAATGATTTCTGTGCTATGCTGGGGATCGATGATCCACTCTGCCTGGCCATGCTGGCAAATGGCAAGGAGTTACCGCAAACCAGGAGTTTGGAGGAGAGTACAGCTGAGCTAAACGTGCAGGAAACTAAAGACGAAGATGTGCCATTGGCTCCGACGCAAAGAAAACTAAATTTAACACTGCCAGCACCAATTGCAGCGGAAGTTGATAAGAATGTCATTGAGCTGCCGGTGGAAGACGATGAGGATGCTACGTCACGTGTTTCGGATGTTGAACAAGATTTACAATTGTCGCCGTCGAAGAGGAAACTGAATTTAAAGTTGCCAGCGCCAACTGCTTCAGAAGTTGACAAAGATATCAGCGAAGTGCCAGCTGAAGTCGATGAGGAGTCAAATCCGCTTCCTACTAATGTTGCAGTGGATTCAACAATGAACGAACAAGATTTTCAATTGGCGCCGACGAAGCGGAAACTCAATTTAACGCTGCCAGAGCCAATTGCATCAAAAACTGATAATATTATCAGTGAAGTGCCTGTTAAAGTCACTGAAGAGAAGGTAGAGGAGCCAAGAGCAGAGTTACCTGCGACAACTAGTATAAAAAAGCTTAAGAGAAGAAATCAGAGCATTTATAAAGCTGATGATATGGACGATTAAACAAAAAACTAACGACAATCTGAAGGTTAACTATAAATAGTAGTTATTGATAATAAAATGGAAGCTTTCATTGAGTGAATGAATGTGCTTTTAAAAAACCAAAAAAGGAGGCAATTTTATTTGAATAACACAGAAGATGCTTGACACGCGGCATGCGTGACAAAATAAATAAGGATTCAACTAGATAAAGTAAGTTGTAAGTAGTTTTAAGAGTTGCTGGCGGAATTGGCGGCAAATGCTTCGGCGGCACAAATGAATCCGCACTGCAGCACAGACTCGGGCGTATCGGCCAAATCACAGTAGTAGCTGGTTGGCGATGGGATGCACTGTAGCTGCACCTGACCATCGTCGTCGCACTTGGGCCGGTAGAAGCGACAGCGACGTGGTCCATATAACGGCATATTGGCATCGTATGGTGGACTTAGAATATCAAAGAATGCGGCAATGCCATTTCCGGCCTCTGTTATCTGATGATAGTTGCGTTTACGTGGCGTTAATACAGCACTTGTTGTCTCCGGCGTCACCATTGAGGGCTCCTCGGGCATCACCTTGACCAACGTGGGATTTATGTCGTAGCCCACCGGCTCATCTGGCTGTAATTTCTGCGAGTAGCTCTGGATGTGTACCTTGCCCCAGAGGCAACGTAGCAAGCCATACATCATGGGATGATCGTGCAGGGGAATCGAATTGTTGCCGCGTACAATGAACAGGCTCATGGAGAAGCGTTCGTCCTCGAAGATGTGCATGTAGGTGCAGGGTGCTCTTGGCTGCTGGCACCCAATGTCAACGTCAGCGTCATCGCGAAACAACTCCTCTCTGATGTGCAAGTCCCGGTAAGTTAATTGATCCGTTAGCTGCTTTAAATGCTGCAGATTCGCATTGAAGTTGGCAAGATTGGCTCGATCAAATGTCTTGAAGGCCTGGCGCAGCACGCTCATAAAATGGGACGTCATGGCCGAAAGCCTCGCGGCGCGTTATCAATAATGCAACGACTTTACACGACACTGACGTAAGGTTTATTTTTGATTGTCGATATGTGCAATTTCGCGAAAAACAGCAAATGCCGTCTAAATCAACCAGAAAGCGAATTGTAGATAAACAAAAAATCAGCTGTTTGACGACAAGTGTTGGCAATTGCTAAAATACGTCGCGTTAAATGAATATGAATTTCAAAAGCAGTTTTCAGTTTTGTTGATTGTTAAGAACTGAAATGATAACTAACTTTATAATGCAGTGAGATGTGGTGTTAATGCAAAGCTGCTTTGTTTCACTTCTACTGAAAATAAGACTGCGGCCAACTGCGGCATTTCAAAATAAACAAAAACAATGAACAGTGTTGCAAATCGCTTCAATTGAGAGACAAAATAATTATGCTAAATAAAAGCCTTTTATTTTAACAAACTAACATGTGTTTTGGTTTTATTTTTTAATTATAAGTTTTCGTATTTATTGAACTAAAAGCCCCTTTCCTTGGATTGTGTAGCATGTGTTAACAGCCACGACTTGTAGTCACGTTTCTTCATAGACATTTGCTTGTGCCGCGGATGCGTTGGACAGATGACATAACCACGCTCCTGACGCACGACAATTAAGCAGTCCTTGCAGCGCCGCTTTAGACGTCCTTTCACCTTGAATCCTGCCACTTGTTGCACCAGTGTATTTAGAGGCGAAAGCAACGGTACAACCTGATTATTTGATCCATTTAATTGCTGTTGATGGACAAGTGAATTTTGGGCCGGCGAAGATGTTCCAATGGTGGGACGCACCAGAGCATGGAAGCTCCTCGTGACACTTATTCCATTCCACAGCCGAACGCTGGACTGTAAAAGTTTGCTTGCGAACGACATCTGTAACGAACGTTTTTATTTATATTTTTCAATAACAATATAATAGAAACACACACCTCTGATTGTATGAGTGTTGCCAAACTATAAATGTTAAAAGCGTAGTGCTGCCACCAATTTTATTTTACTTACACTAGTCAACACTTAAAATTCAAATAGCATGAGATATAAAATGAAAATATACAGTGGCGAGCACATCCTTATATATATTTATCACTTCTGACCTGTATTCATTAATCGACTTAATTTTTTAATGGAACAAATAAATATTTTTATATATTTTTATTTAAAAAAGTCAAGCTTTCAACTTTTGCATGATTGTTTTTTAACACTTTTTTTAAATTCAAACTTGATAAATTGAGGAATCCCGAAGATTTCTATCTTATTGTTGTGTTACATTGCTCTTTAGTTACTGAAGGTGGATCAAATCTATTCATATTTATCATATTTTGTGCAAGCAGTACTCTTAATTTCGATAAAATGAGAAAGATTCCTTACATGGTGTAATAGCGGCCCATTGGTGAAATCGATGGCAAGAAACAATATCTTGATACTTTGGAGACGCAATCTACCAGATTTCGTTGACAAATAAAAAATTTAAACAACTTATGTGTCTGCCACAGTATATATGTAGAATTTTATACAAATAAAAATCATTTGTTTAAGTTGAGAATGACATTAAGTTGGAACATTCAAAGTATATTAGTCAATACTAATTACTTCATTAGGCTGACTGTCATTTAGTTTCGTGCGCTTGCTTTTAGTAGGACCCACATCTTCCTCATCCGATGAGTCAAGTATTTCGGTTATATTTTCATCATCTGTCAGATTGTCTGGCTTCCGTTTAATTGCTACCTTTGGTGGGCTTTTGACGGTAAGCTGTTCTGTTTTCGTGTTTACAATCTCCTGAACATCATCATCTTCTTCAATGACGAGACAATCATCATCATCGTCCTCAACTTCAGGCAATCGAGTGCGCTTTGAGGTCGATGGACCATCATCAGCAATATCACTACCATTCGCCGGACGCTTGCGGGAGGTGGAACTCTGTTCCTCGCTATCTTCCTTCGGTTTCTCTTCTTGCTTGGGCTGTAATTGACTTTTATCGGCGATTACCTCGAACAGCACATCATCACGTTCAGCATCGAAGTGCGATATGATAATGCTAAGCTCATAGCTTTGGAAGAAATCATCGCACTTGAGAATCACACCATCTACAATGTTCATCTCCGAGAGCAGCTTCTGTTCATTGCATTCGGTTTCACCCTCCTCCGAAGAGATGACAATGGAGCCGGTGGCCTCGACTGTGACATCCGGATTGACCATATTCAGAGTTTTAATGAGAACATCATCGCGAAAAGCTTTAACTTGAATGCGCTTGGTGTCGATGCGCAATGTAATTGCCGGATCACTGGCACACACATAACAATTGGGATTTGGTGGCGGAAAGAATGTATCTGCCACAAGGAACTGCTGGCGTCCATTGAGACGTAGACGAGCATAGACAGCCTTGCATTGCTCCCACTTGGACTGCAACACACTGAATGCGCGCATCACGGAAATGCCAGCGGTTATGGCATTTGTGGTCGCAATAGCTGGAATGATGTTGCCAGCCATTGATTTGATTTCGAAGCGTGATTTGCGCTCTATATCAAAAATATGGGAACGCACATTGGCACAGGCAGCCACAAAATCCATGGCAGGCTGATCATCCTTATCCCATACAAGGGTATCACTGCCTTCTAGCTTCAGGAAAGCAGCGCTCAACTCTTTGATAGCATTGGCAAACACATGGGCGCATTCCTCCACGGTCCAAACTTTATGATGCTGACGCGCGAACTCTGGAGCTTCTGCTGTCTTGGTGCCGTCGGGCAACAACGTATCCCATTGAACGGGCACAGGCGCCTTGCGAGACTTCCAGAGATTCGACATGCGCAACAAGTAGTTGATGTCCTCGTTGAAGAACTTGTTGAACAATTTGCCAGCATCATAGTTACAGTCCTTCGCCCATTGGCGTGTATTGATGCGCACCACATTGCCATTGTTTTTTGGCTCGCCTTCAGATTCAGCTTCAGTTGATTTCTCTTGCTCCTTATCATTTTCTTTATCCTCCATGGCAACATCACCAGCGCCATCAGCTGCTTTTGCTTCTGCTGTTACACTTTCATTTTGTGCTTCCGGATCAGCAGAGTCTGGCGAAATATCCTCATCCTCAACAGATTCTCCAAAGAGTTGACTGCAAAAGAATTGATGAATTATTTATTCTTAAAATGTTAATTTTACTACAGCTTACTTGAACAAATGCTTGGCCCAGACAATGCAATGAATGGGCTCCGATGGTGTGTTCCTTATGGTGCAGCCGGGAAAACTGCGTTGCTTCTCCTTTGGTGTGCATTCGTAGCATTGCGTCAAGCCGCGCTTAATCAGCTCCACTTGACCATTGTAGCCAGAGGTGCCACTTTCGATTAGCGGTACATCGGCATTCAAACACATGCGGTTCACATGGTTGCGAGCTGCTCGGTTATCTAAGGCGCTGAGGACCACATCAAATTTCTTGAAGAAGTTGACACCATAATCAGTTCTGCAAATAAAACCAATCGTTAATCAATCTCAATTGCACGGATCAACACCGATCACTTACGATGTAACGCTATCGTGGTATGCCGTTATATTCGCATCAGGATTGAAGCTGAGTGCACTTTCGCGTGCTACGCGTGCTTTTGACTTGCCCACATGCTCACGATGGAACAGGAACTGCCGATTCAAATTGCTTAGATCGATGGTATCCAAATCGATCTAAAAGTATTTTAATTAGTTGCACTTTTAATTTACACTATGGCGGCTAATTCTTTTACTTACAATTTCAATTTGCGTGAAGCCGCTGAGGACAAGATTTTTAAGCACCTCGCAGCCGATGCCACCGGCGCCAACAACCAACACTTTGGACTTCTTAACTAATTCCTGCAATGTTGCGGGCAAAACGCCATCAATTGATGAGGCCATTATTTGATTATTATTATGATGCTTCCACAGTCGTGCTGATAGAAAATAAATTCGCAAATGACGCTCGCCGGCTTTCTTCAATGTGTATGTATAGCTATTACTCCAGCCCTGGAATATAAATGGATCAGCTGGGTGTGTGCGTATGTAACCCTTGGGATAAGCAGTTTGACGTTTCACAACACATATTTTTAAGCATTTTCTGTATTTGTCACACACAGCCACACAATTTCAATTGATTGTATTTTTTGTAGCTTCATGTGTGTGTATTGTTGTGTTGAAGCGAAAAGCGGACGTTTTATTTTTTAGGTGCTTGTTTTTGTGCAGCACGACACCTACTGCGCTAAATCTGTTAATTTGAAAAAACATATTAAAATCATTTGAAGAATTTATTCAAAACACACACACTACAAACATGGCAGAGGTGCGACGTAGGAAGACGGACAACGAGGCTGACGATGCTGCTGCTGCTGTTGCCGCGAGTAGTGCAGCTGATTCTTCGGATCATGTAAGTTTGTTTCCTTTTCCCTGTCCAGGAAATTAAGAGAAAATGCAACTTCACTTCTTTGGCATAAATATGGAATGCATCCTTATTTGCTGCGCATTCCCAATTTGCAATAATTGAAGCGCAAAATCAGGCAAAATTTATGTATGTATACCCACACAACAAGAAATTTAATACATACATACACAAACACATACGTGTATGTTTCTGTGTGTGCAGTGTTTTTGTTATTTTCTGACGCAAAAGCAGGTGGTAAGAGAGCGCCATCTAGCGAGAGAGCAACGAGAGAGAGAGAGAGACTGAGGACACTAACGGTGAAAAACCAATAACAAATATACTGTGTACTCTCACACACACACACACTTGCTTACTCTCTCCCATAGTTACAAGAATAATAGGCAAATCCAATTAAGTGACCATTACGGAAGCGGTGGGACGCTTCCAACCCCCCATCTGTTACTCACCCCCAGCGAATTAGCTCGACACCGTGCATTCTGTAAGAGACACGCTTGTCTTTTGGTTGCGCGCCGTGTCTTTATGATAATGATAATGATGACGGTGATAATGCTCAAAAGCCGCACTATGTTTCAGCTAGCTAGCGTCTTTCACTTTCTTATCAAGACCTTGCTAATATGTTGTCACCCAAACAAAACACGCCACCTTCCAACAGCCAACCACGCCAACTTGGATAAATAAATTACCCAAATGTTTTGTACTGATTATATGTTCTACACATGTACATATGTACATGTGTACATATTCAACCGGAATATTGGACTTTGATATTTTGTTCGAAAATGACTTAGTCTGTTCTTTTTGTGATTTATTTTATAGGTTGATTCGGAGGAGGAGAAAATACCTGAGGAGAAATTCGTTGAGGAGTTGGCTAAGAATTTGCCCCAAGGTACAGATAAAACACCAGAACTTTTGGACTCTGCTCTGAAGGATTTGCCCGATCGGTATGTGATATATATTTGTTTATTTATCCAAAAATTCCAAAATTATTTCAAGACAGCCACCAGCTGTCTAAAGTATATGTACCGTAACACTTAAAGGTCAAAATTTCCAATTTAAATTATTGCAAAACTAATGACTGTGAAAATTAAATGTGTGTGAAAACATTTAATCGACATATGGTATTCAATTTGTTTATATATATTACACTATTTTCTTTTAGATGGAAAAATTGGGTCATACGCGGTATATTCACATGGATCATGATCTGTGGGTTCGCATTAATCATCTATGGTGGACCATTAGCCTTGATGATTACGGTGCGTTTCATTTGAATTGTTCATTTATTAGAGGTTAATAACTATATTAACTAGTTACTTATCTAAATGCATTTATAGACGCTGTTGGTGCAAGTGAAGTGCTTTCAGGAAATTATCTCAATTGGTTATCAAGTGTATCGTATACACGGTTTGCCCTGGTTTCGTAGTCTCTCCTGGTATTTCTTGCTCACTTCCAACTATTTCTTCTATGGCGAGAATCTAGTCGATTACTTTGGGGTCGTAATCAATCGTGTGGTAAGTGTCTATACACCACAATTGTCATTGTAATACTTGCATACTTATAATTATGTATTGCTTTCGCAGGAATATCTTAAGTTCTTGGTGACCTATCACCGCTTCCTCTCATTTGCCCTGTATATCGTTGGCTTCGTTTGGTTCGTGCTCTCGCTGGTCAAGAAATACTATATCAAACAGTTCAGCCTATTCGCCTGGACGCACGTCTCGCTGCTGATTGTCGTCACACAGAGCTATCTAATTATACAGAACATATTCGAGGGACTTATTTGGTTTATAGTGCCCGTATCGATGATTGTTTGCAATGATGTCATGGCGTATGTGTTTGGTTTCTTCTTTGGACGCACACCCCTCATAAAGCTCAGCCCGAAGAAGACGTGGGAGGGCTTTATTGGTGGTGGTTTTGCCACGGTACTATTTGGCATATTGTTCTCATACGTCTTGTGCAATTACCAATATTTCATCTGTCCCATACAATATTCGGAGGAACTGGGTCGCATGACCATGTCCTGTGTTCCCAGCTATCTGTTTACGCCACAGGAATACAGTCTTAAATTGGTAAGTCTATATGCACTGCAATTAGGCACAATTTAATAATAATCTAATCAAATGGAAATTGCAGTTTGGCATTGGAAAAACCTTGAACATTTATCCATTCATTTGGCACTCGATTTCGTTGAGTCTGTTCAGTTCAATAATTGGACCTTTCGGCGGCTTCTTTGCGTCCGGATTT
Source organism: Drosophila sulfurigaster albostrigata (assembly GCF_023558435.1). Taxonomy (NCBI): domain Eukaryota; kingdom Metazoa; phylum Arthropoda; class Insecta; order Diptera; family Drosophilidae; genus Drosophila; species Drosophila sulfurigaster. Next base: position 47,585,626 of record NC_084883.1, read on the forward strand.
AAGCGTGCTTTCAAGATCAAGGTAAGAACATTTTGTCAATCTTTTATTATTTCAATTATTAACATTTTTGTTCTACATAGGACTTTGGCGATATGATTCCTGGACATGGCGGTATCATGGATCGCTTCGACTGTCAGTTCCTCATGGCCACGTTCGTAAATGTTTACATTTCGAGTTTTATTAGAACTCCTTCACCAGCTAAACTCTTGACACAGGTTTGTGAATATCTAAGAAAGTTAAAAATAACTTTTGAAATGTAATTATTTTCATTACTCTTCCAGATTTATAATCTTAAACCGGATCAACAATACCAAATCTATCAGTCCTTGAAGGATTCTCTGGGCGATATGCTAAACTAAATATTTCGACAACAACAATTGTTTGCTTTAGTCGTACGTCTATATAAATATTCATTATAAAAATGGAAGATTCTATATATACATATATATATATATATATATATATGATGATCGGTATAAGAAAATGCAGCAAAAACCTCTCGAATGCTGTTAGTCTCCTTAAAAAAAAGCGATTCGCTTGAATCCAATCAAAACACGCGCGGATAGTTTTAATTTTGAGCATAATTTTTGTTATGTTTTTAGTTATAGTTTAGAATTTTGTTGTTGTTACAATTTTAAGTTATTTCAGTTACGATTATTATTATGATTATTATAATTATGATCAATATGGCATTATATAGTGCAATTGTAATCCCCTTATCGGAGATTTGCTATTAAGCGATTCCATTAATTTTAATGACATGCGATTGCGTTATGAGATTGACTTTTTACCAAATCGAATTAAACACTGGAAAAATGAAAGCAAACGAAATGCGAACAAAAACAAAAAAAAATTCAAACAACCAGTTAAGCGATCCTATAAATTTGATGTTTTGTGTGTCTCCATATGTACTATGTGTGAAATGACATCCCTGCACGAGTCTGTATAAAACTACTTATGCATATATGTATGTGTACTATTTTACCAACTATTAGTTTAGAAAAGGGAAGAAGAATGTCCTTCAATCGAGGCAAATTTAGTTTAGTTTGTGAAATGTTCCCTAGTTAATGTCTAACTTGTAGTCTAAAAGTTGGATGCGCATTTTGTTGTATCTAATCAATACGTAATATTGAGTATCAAATGATTTCATATTTTACCAGTTCATGTCTAGTGCAATATACATAATACCATTTAAAACATTGTTTTTTATTTCAATTCATGATTTTTTTTAAATTCTTAATTTATTGAATTGTATAATCTTAGCATTTATATATGTTTTGGTTAATGATATACGGTTAACAAGAAAGAAAAAAAAAACAATTTCTTACACTTACTCAATTGAATTCAGATCCAGCAAACTGTTTAATATATAAGGCAAGTCTCTATTGATGTTATAAAACGAAAACAATATTAAAGTGAATGTAAGTTAATGAGAAACAAAAACTATTGGTGATGGATCAAACTCAAAAAAGAAATAATTCCATTTGTATTTAAAGCTTTTATTTCGATAGATATAATATATATCTACAATATCATTTGGAGGAAGGCCCATCGCTTATTTCAATAGGCTTCACTAGGATCTTGCTGATCAGTGAACGGTTTAGATCTTCAACATCGGTTTTCTTCAGATTAAAGTAAATCTGCCGATGGCGCGCATCATCCAGTAAATGTCGCCACATATCCACAGCCTATAATAATGCAAAATATTTTAACTATTCGTATATACATTGGATTGTTCAATACAAGTATACCTTCAAATCATCGAAATTACCACAGATGATGAGGCAACGACGAGGTCTCGTAATGGCCACGTTTAATCGTTGATAATTAGTGAGGAAGCCAACTCCACGAGTGCGTGCATTCGATATAATGATGACATCTCGCTCCTGTCCTTGATATGCATCTACCGTATTTGGTACGATCATCATTTCTCTGGGTATCACACTGCTAAGCACAGAGCACTGATTGCTGTACGGCGTTATTAAGCCGTATTTGTAACGCGTTGTCGGCATATGTTTCTTCAACTCTATCAGCAACTTGGCCACAAAGTGAGCCTCCTCGATGTTGCTAATACTCCGGCTTCTGCTGTCGTTTGTGTCTTTTGTGTAACTCAAGTTGATCACACAATACGGAATAATGGGCGACAATAACTGTTTTGTTGCATCCGCATTGACCAGTTGATCATGATAAAAGTAACTATTCGGCCATCTGCATATCTCCGGATGCATTCGATACTGCATGCTCAGTTTAAACACTTTGGTATGGGCCAAATAATTTTTACCCGACTTGCTGAGATGATGCGTCAAATTGCGTTGAATGCGATCGAACATCGAGTTACCCAATCCAAGATCAATAGCCTTCTGAGACAGCACTGTTGCAGGCAACTGCTGAGTGTCGCCCACTAAAACGAGACCACGTACTCCAAACTGCAGAGGTAGAAGTGTCCAGGGCTCAGTGCATTGAGTCGCCTCATCAATGATGCAAACATCAAAGTAATCGATGTAGTAAGCGAGTTTCACACAACTGGAGAGCGTTGTGCACACAATGTTGGCACGCCGGATATATTTCTTCGAGAGTTCGTACTCTTCGCGGGGCGTCAATGGTGGATTGAGTCGTTCATTCAGTGTCTTTAATTGTCGCTCCTTCGACTGCAACAACGGTTGCAAATAGCTAGTGCTCGCAGAGTTCTTCTGCTTAAGCTCGGCAATTTCTGCTTTAAGCATCTCCTGTTGTTGCATTAAGTTCGCTCTGTTCTCAGCCGTCAGACGCTTGCCTTTCTCTTCACGTTCAATTTTCAACAGATGCTCCAACGAGACTTCGCCGACCTTCGAATCGATCTTATCAAATCGACCAAAACGCAGCAATCGGAATTGCGAGTGAGTCATGCATTTGCGTGCACGATTCAAATACATTGTTATATTATCAACAGCCGTGTTGCTGTGAGCGCATATTAAAATTTTGCGATCGAGTTGACGATTGCTTCGGCCATACATGCATTGTAACGTCAGATTCGAGATGACCACCGATTTGCCAGTTCCCGGCGGACCCTGTATCAATGTGATGCTGGGTGTTGAATCGTCAATTAAACGTATCCATGTATTCTGACAAATATCGATCTGATGATCATTCAGTTTCGTGAAGCCTTTATATTCCGTATCCTTCAATATATGCTTGTCAAAGGATAGCACATTCTCGCTGGGTTGCAGGATACGGCGATACAATGGTGAGCGGCCCAGTTGATAAACGGCACTGAACGCTCCCAGCTCCACTCGCAAATTGTCCACGACAGGGCGAATCGTAAGCGTCTTAGCCATCTCCAGCATCTCCTTGTTGATGTTCTGCGTCAGTATTTCAAAGGTCAACTCAAAAATAGTGCCTAAAAGTTGACAAACAAAATGAGTATATCGAATATACTATAATGCATATTTAGTATACAGTTACCGGCTATGTGCCTCATGCGAGGCATTGTTGCGAATGTTTCAAAAATGTTTCCATCACTGCTCAAAGTATAGAGATCAAATTGCTTAGCGGGCTTGTTTTTGCCTGCGAATGAAGATGAAATTATATATTATATATTTTCTATATTTAATTTTATAACAATATAAACAAGTAAAAAAGCTACAGTCGAGAGTGCTCGACTGTAATATACCCGCTACTTATTTTTAATAAAAGCAAAACAGTGCGGAATTATTCTAATTAATATACCACAAAAATACTAAAATATATTTATTTGGTATATTCATATAGTACTACGTTCAAAATATACCATAGACCAGATTGTCAGCCAAAGCAACTAAAACCCGTTGTTTCCCATATAAACATATTTCTTAAACCACTTCTACAACTTACCTGATCGCATCCAAATTTGCAGTAATAATAAAAACTATAGATATTATTGTCTGTAGCAAAATTCGGGATTCTAACTTTAAACGCTTGTTATTCGACTTTTATCGATTTGAGGGGCGGAAATGCGCGTGTCAAAAATTTTAAACAATTTGGATGTGCGTGCCGAAAAAGATTGATAGCTCTATCTCTTATAATCTCTGAGATCTAGATGTTCATATGAACGGACGGACAGACAGACGGACCATGGAATAACTTCTCGGTTGTTGACCCTGATCATGAATGTATATACTTTATAGGGTCGGAGATGTATCATTCTGTCTTTTACATAAATTTCCTGCAAGCAGTAGCGGGTATAAACTTAACTTACATCGGGTGATCAGAATATAACGTGGACGACTTTTTGTGCTCTCACAGGTAAAGCTCTCTAAACTAACTTCATAGGTATGTGTGGAGTTCTTGTATTCACGTTCTATGGTGGTCAAGAGCTCGACTTTCATTAATGGCACGAATGTTCTAAAAAAGAAAGTTATTACAATCAATAATCGAACAACAAAGGCAAATCACTTACTCTTTGTACTGTTTAAAGGTATTGAATTCGGTTGGAATGGGCAAAAGGATATCCGATTCCGCTACCTCGTTTGGATCGCGCAGGGAGAGCCATTGATTGCCCCAGCTTAGAATGTTGCTAGTGATGAACTCATTACAGTTTTGTGCCTTTCCCAGGGCCAAAGCCCATTCGCGTCGCTCAGCATATGTGCTCAGCGAGAACTTGTTGGTGTCCTTGATATTGTTCGTTTTTCTGATCGCACCTTCCACACGCTCGATAATGCGGATTTGAACGTTGTCGTTGAATCGAACACGACGATTGCGTTTGACTTTCATATTCCGTTCCTCCTGCAAAGCGAAGTCACGTTCCATTTCGGCAAATGTAACTCGATTACAGGTTCGACGATTTCGTGCCGATTCAGCGTCCTTACGCTCCGCCGGCTGATTGGATTGAACGGGCGGATCTTCCAGCTGTGAAGGACAATCGAGTGTAACACGCCGCCGAGTTAACTGAGCTCTTGCAGCGGTTGTGTCCAATTTGTTTCGCTTTGCTGATGTTACGGGCTCCACCTCCTTTGTGAGAAAATCACCACGGTTGCTATTACTTGGCTTGGGTACGCTGTGTTTGCGTTTCAACTCGGACGATGATGATGAAGATTTCTCTGGGGAAGGTTTCGATTTTTCGGACAATTTCTTGAGATGCTCGCGACGCTTTTCCTTATTCTTTTCATACTCGATCTTCTGATCTTTGGGCTTTTGATACCATTTCTTTTTCATTTCGTCTTGGTAATCTTTGGAGCGCTGTCTTTCCAAAATGTTTTGTTTATCTTCGACTTTCTTGCTTTCGGCTGAAACGCCTCTTAGCTTGCCACGATGCTTGGGTAATTGCGGTGCTGTAATCAATGTTGGTCCGCGATTGGTTTTTTCAATCAATGGTGGTTTCTCAATTAAGTCATTTCGATCAACATAACATGAGATAGATCTGTTCATCAGGCGAGGTGATTTATTTTTCGGTGTTGTGGAAGGTAATTCTTTTGTTCCTTCATTTGTTGGCTCGACGGATTTGCTTGGTGATTCTTTGTTTAAGGTTTCCTGAGGTTTGCAAATGAAGTCGCTTGATTTCTCAGTTGTTGAGCTAGAGCAAATCAATATTGGTTCTTGATTGGTTTTCTCCAACAATTTCGGATTTTCAACATCCTTTTCAGGTATTAAAGCAGGGCGTTCAACATAACATGATACAGATCTGTTCATCAACCGAGGCGACTTAGTTTTGGGTGCTGCGTCAGACTTCACCTTTGTTGACTCATTTGTCGACTCCGCGGATTTACTTGATTCTTTGGCTGTGGATTCCTGGGATTTGCGATTCGAGTCGCTGGATTTCTCAGTGGTTGAACTCGAGTAGGAACGCTTACGATTTGTAGTAGATTTCTCCTTAGTTGAGCTTTTCTTGTCCTTTGTCTTGTCGGACTTGGACGTTGTGGCAGTTTTGTCTGAGCTTTTTCTTCTATGCCTCTTTTTTGAGTCCTTGCTGTGCGATGAGCTTTTACTAGATTTACTAGATTTCTCATTAGCTGCCTGATCGCTTGGCTCCTCCTGAATGTTATCAAAGCCTAGATTTTCTTCATTATCCATAGGATAGATTTGCGACATGACGTTTTGCGAAAGCAGTTTCGACGACCAATCTGCCACCTTGGTGAACAGCTCGACTTCGTCGTCATCATCGATAATCACAATCTCATTCTCGTCGAATTGTTTGGATATATCACTTTCCATTTTGATCGGTTCCAGCAAGTTATCATTGTCCCGATTGTCAACATCATCTCCGCTGAGATTGATGCCCTCGAAGTCCATATCTTCTTTAATCTCTTGCAGCACAGCCTGTGACATAGCAAAATTTTCATCATAATCGCCATCGCTCTCATCACCGAGAACAATCTCTTCAACAACAGCCTCTTCATTTTTGTCTTCCACAACAACCTCCGCGTTTCCGCCGGCTTCAACAGCAACCTCTACATTTTTGTCCTTGTCAACATCTTCAGTTTTGTCCTCGTTCAATTCAATTACATCACCATTGCATATATTATTTGGACCCACTGGAACATGCTTGTTATTCAGCTTCTGGAAAACATACGGATTAATCTGCAAAACGGATTCCAGCAGCTCTTTATCAGGTTCGCCGAATATATTTTCAATGTCGTGGGTGGCTGTCAACAAAGCTTCGGCTTTAACTTCCGGCAATATCGGCAAATGCAATGCTCGATGCGCATTTTCATTATCTTTATTGGCATTTTCATTGCTAAGCTCTACATTTGCCGGTTTCGTTGTGCTAATGATTTTGCCATTATTATCATCATCTTCGTCATCGGAAATTTGTATAACATCTTCTGCTGTAGGGCACATTTGTTTCACTATAAATATGGCATAGTTTGGTGGCACAATCCCTGGTTCATCTACTTCAACTCCCAAACCTAATCGGTCTCCATCATTGAGTAGCTGAGTGTTGGCTTTAAGTAATGCCTTATTTATAAACACGCCATTCAGAGATTTCTGTTTGTAATAGAAATGTTTAAAGGCTGCACATCGTTTGTTTATATCACCCACTCACCATTTGTTCCAAAACAACTCCAGTCTCAATGTTTACAATTAATTTGGCATGCATCCTCGACAAAAACTCATTTCCCGGCAGCACAACCTTGCAGCACGAGTGCCGACCCACTGTATTTTCACCAGACTGCAATATTATCTTTTTTGCCAGAGCTAATGTGCTCCAGATACCAATAGTTGGTTGGTGCATCCATTGCGGAAGGGCAATGATGAAATTCAATCCAAACAACATTAACTGTTGCGCACTCCGCAATGTACGAGCCGAGACTGTGCGAACTAGTGTGACCAACTGCTATTATTTTCTAGGATTTTTGATTTCAAATCTACCGCCAAGTTTATTGATGTAATGTTTTTTAATTGGAATCGAGGATATCAAAAAAATAGTTTAATAACTGCAACTACATATTTGTAAATATTTGCATGAACAAATAATCACCAACTTTACACAAACTATAGTTGCACTTGAAGTACAATTCGGGTTTGAAACGACTAGTGTGCCCAGTTGATCACAAACCGCAACTGGATTTGATGATATGTAGCCCTGGCATATCTACATGCAAATTCAGATCATCAGCTGTTTTATGTAGTTTTGGCGCGTTGTTGTTGAATTGACAATTCGTTGCACATTATGTCGCGAAAGCAAACAAATGAAAAGTTAACACCATTGTACAATAAACATGCAAAGCGAATTCGTAGTGAACAAGTGCAATCGACAAAGAAAACTACAGACGCGAGGCCATTAAGTGAAAGTATATTTTGGCCGGAGAACGATGCCAGCTTCTTTAGCCATGTCAATCTGGAGGAAGTGTTTAGTGGACAAGATGGTGTTGTTTCGGCTCCATTTAGCAGCCAAACAAATTGTAAATTATTTCAAAATGACTCCGACGATAGTCTCTTTGGTGACATGTCGCTACACAGTGCAACTCAAACCAGGAATGCAACTGTTCCCAACAACGTGATTGAGAACAGTTTTAATGAAATTAACATAACCGATTTGACAGCAGCCGAAGTCAAGGACATTTTCTACGATGCTGATGATTTTACCGAAGTGCAAAATACGCAAATGTTTTTGGATGCAATGCCTTTGCTAAAATCACCAAATGTGTCGTTGTCCCAATCGATGTCATTTCTATCAAAATCAATACTCGATGGGATTGTTCATGGCACACAATACGAAACATACGAAGCTTTAAAAAGTCGCACGATCATGGCAAGTCAATGTAATAATGAACTTGCAGAGCTCGATCCTTTGGACTGGCAGACTCAAGCTTTTGCTGAATTTGAGAGCACAAAGCAGCAGCAGCAGCTCAACGATAGTTTTCCATCCAAGGGCAGTTTCTATGGATTGCCAGATAAGGTGAAGAGGCTAATATTCGAGCACAAAGGCATCGACAGCTTATATGAATGGCAACAAGAATGCCTCAATCTACCGGCGATAAAGCAGCGAAAGAATCTGATTTATGCACTTCCCACGAGTGGCGGCAAAACGTTGGTTGCCGAAATTCTAATGTTGCGTGAGATTCTGTGCCGGGAACGTAACGTGCTGTTTATCCTCCCATATGTGTCCATAGTGCAGGAGAAGGTTAGTGCCATGTCACCGTTTGCCATTGCCATGGACTTCATTGTGGACGAGTATACAGCGGGGAAAGGAAAGTGTCCGCCACAGCCGCAACGCAAGCGTCGATGTTTGTTCATTGCATCGATTGAGAAAGGTGCTGTGCTTATGGACAGCTTGATAGATGCAGAGCGACCACATGAGATTGGGCTGGTTGTGGTGGATGAGCTGCATTTGATTGGCGAACGTGGACGTGGCGCCACACTCGAAGCATTTCTCACTAAGGTGATGTTCTTGAATGGTATGTAAAGGCATGAGGATTGTCTCTTAAAAAGGTCACTTGACAACGGCTTAAGTTTATTGCTAGTGCATTGTTTCCTTTTTATGTTTTCTTAGAACTAATATTTAGTCACCTTCCTTGGTTTCCTTTTTTAATACCTGCGGATAGGTCTTATATAGTATAGGTCCTTACATACTTATCATACACAGGTAATTTTTTTTTTACGCAGGGAACATTTTACCACATGGAGTGAAGAGTTTTTTCTTATATATGGGCAATTCCCAAAAAATGGTAAACCACGACCGAAAAAAAAATCTTCACATTCAACGTATTTTTTTGTATAATGTCATAAAGAAATATCCAAATTTTCATAATACAATGGCTCCGTAGCATATGTCCGTTGTTTTTATAAAAAAATTTCCCTGCAAACTGAAAAAATGTAATTTTTTCACTTTTAGCTCCTTTTGTATGCATTTTTATGTTTTATTATTTCACAAAGAAAACATATGATATGTTTGCTCTTTTTCTACCAAATTTCTTAATAGCAATCCAATAATAAGATAAAAATGCAAAGTGAGCGAAAAAATGTTCAATTAACTGTTAATTTTTATTTTGCTTCTTATCTATGTTCAAATCGTACGTTCGCGACCGAAAACATCATTTTATTGTAATTGCTTCGCATTAAGGGCAAGCAGGTGGATGAAACTTCGCGTGTTAAGTTATTTTGGTATATATATTTTAAATATAAAAAATCGTTGGGGTTACTCAAACCAATCTTTTTTTATTGATTGTCAAAGTAGCGTACGTTCGCGACCTTACCTATAAGCATATGTCGATTTTCACTAGCGTCGCATGGATTTAAAAAAAAAAAATTTTTTTTTGTTTTTGTTTTTGAAAACTATGTCGTTTGCAGTTACTTATTACTTGTTAGTTATTACTTATTATTTATTACATATTTTTCTTGCTATTAATAAATTTCAGTACATATTTCATATTTAATAAAAATTTATTTTTTTTGCTTTTAAATGTTATTAGACACCTTAAATGGAGTTAAATCCGTTTGATTTATGAAATATGAAGTTATTAATAAAAAAAAGTTGTGGTTAAAATAAAAATTTAATAAATAAAACAACATGGAAAAATCGTACGTTCGCGACCGTACGTTCGCGACCGGAACTTAATTAAATTAAAAATAAATAAATGGAGATATTTTCTTGGGAGTAGACTTAATAGAAAGCTACATGATTCTACTTTAAAAGTAAAGTTATTTCTTTAAAATATTCCGTCTCAATTCGCAGAGTTTTGCATTTTACTGTATTAAGCCAAAGTCGACTTCCATTTTGCGTACGTTCGCGACCGCATGTTTTTTGACAATATTATGAAAATTAAAAATCGATAAGCCCCATAATTTACACTAACCAAAGAGCTAAACAAATGCTATCGAAGAGTAAAAAAAAAGTTTCAGGAAACGTTTGTTTTCGATTTTATTTTTTAATTTATCTCGTACGAACGTACGTTCGCGACTTTGGGAAATGCCCATATGCGTAGATCAGTTTTACACAAGTGCTGTACAATTATTATGCCAGAGTAATACTATATATCCTAACCTTTGAATCGTTTTATACCCGCTACCCATGGGGTAGAAGGGTATTATAACTTTGTGCCGGCAGGAAATGTATGTAACAGGTAGAACGAGGCATCTCCGACCCTATAAAGTCTATATATTCTTGATCAGCGTCAACAGCCGAGACGATATAGCCATGTCCGTCTGTGTGAACACCTAGATCTCAGAGACTATAAGACATAGAGCTATAATTTTTTTTTTCGACAGCATTTGTTATATTTGCACGCAGATCAAATTTGTTTCAAATTTTTGCCACGCCCCCTTACGCCCCTGCAAATCAAAAAAATCGAATAACAAGCGTAATTTTAAAGCTAGAGTTACGAATTTTGGTATATATAGTAATAACTATAGTAGTTTGATTCCTTATTTGGTTGCGATCAGATAAAAATTGTCGAAGTTATTAAAGACATACTTTTGTATGGGCAAAAAAAACGCCTACTTACTAGGGGTCTTAGTTGCTTTGGCTGACAATCTAGTATATTGTGACGTCTGTGGTATATTTTGAGTCTGGTACTATATCGATATACCAAATATTCCATTTAGTATATTTTTAGTATTTGTGTAATATATTCGGTATATTTTGAGAAAAATACCGCAAAATACATTTCTTTTATTCAAAATAGGTAGGGGGGTATCTCACAGTCGAGTACCCTCGACTGTAGCTTTCTTACTTGTTTACGTTTGCATTACAGTATGCATTAAAATATATGCAATATCACTAATTGCACTTAATTAAGTATCCCAGATAACTGCATAATTGCAGTTCTTCGAAGCCATTATCATCGCATTCATTGTTTTACCTAAATGCATTCTATTCCAGTAATGTTCACAATGACTGTTATTAATTAAAATAAAATTTTATGATCGAATTTTTTTATAAGTTTCACAATAGTTATTAAGTTACATAATTTATCAGCACACTAAAAATCGAGTGACCTTCAAAAGTTACAGTACTTCCGGATAAAATAGGTGTAAGCGTATTTTTAAGTGCATATTGCAGTTAATTTCATTCTTTCTTAAGTACGCAATCAACGACAATTCTCATCGGTTTCATTGACTGACTCATTGATTAAACCAGTAAAGGTTCAAACTCTACAAATTCTAATTACAAGTCTGAAGTTTTAGTTGAATGTTTTAGATTTGCCAGTAAACGCAATAACTTATATGAAACTTTTTATCTTCTTTTAGCCAACATACAAATTGTGGGCATGAGTGCAACTATTGGAAATCTAAACGAGATCTCAATGTTCCTAAATGCCGATGTTTATACACGCGGCTTTCGTCCAGTGGAGTTGAAGGAATACATCAAATGTGGCAAGGACATTCTGCAGATCAATTCAGCTGGCCAAACGATGGAGGAGATCTTTGTGCCCACGCGGAGCGTCAACTTCAATGTGAGTCACAAATAATGCATAATAACTAACTGATAATTTAACATTTTTTTTTTAACAGTATAGTCCAGCTGTGGAGCGTGCTGATCCGGATCACTTAGCTGGCCTGGTCAGCGAGTGTGCACCAGAAAATTGCTGCCTTGTCTTTTGTTCGTCTCGTAAGAATTGCGAGAATGTCGCGTTGCTTTTAAGTCGCATTGTGTCAAAGCAAAAGTTCTTTGAGCATCGTCAGAGCGAGAAAGTCGATCTCATGAATGCACTGGACAATATTTGTGGCGTTCTTAGTCCTGTGTTGGCCAAAACGCTGCCCTATGGCATTGCCTATCATCACTCGGGACTCACAACCGACGAGCGCAAGTTCATTGAGACTGCGTATCGCTTTGGAGTCATCACAGTGATTTGCTGCACATCCACGCTAGCTGCTGGTGTCAATCTGCCTGCCAAGCGTGTGATTATACGCGCTCCTTATGTGGGTCAAGAGTTCATGACGCTGTGCAAATACAAACAAATGGTTGGACGCGCTGGTCGCGCTGGCTTGGGGGATGCGGGCGAAAGTATTCTCATCACGCAGAACAAAGACAACTTGAAAGTGGGTGAAATGCTCTTCTCGCCCATGGACAAAGCGTTGAGTTCGTTGGAGCAACAAGAGGCCACCGGTTTGCAGGTGAGTGCAATGAATTTACTTCGATTTTGATTGTTAATAAATCCTTGCATATTTTTGCAGACTTTAATACTGAGTGTTATTGGACTGAACCTCGCGGATTGTCGTCGAGATCTCAATCGTCTGGTGAACAGCACACTGCTGGCAGTGCAGGCTGGTGCCCTTGAGGTGGCTGTCGATGATCTTGTGCTGCGCATACTGCGCGATATGTTTAAGAACAAAGTGCTTAAACTCAAAGATAGTGCACCAAAGTCGAATTGTTCAGATATAATGACCACACAAGACATCAATCAGTCGAGCAGTCACGCCGCGTCACTAAATCGTCGTCTGCTCATTAGTCAGTCCACACGATTCCAGTTGACGAGCATCGGTTGTGCCGCCTTCAAGGCGGGCATCGATTACAAGCGTGCCTTTGCCATACACAATGAGCTGCAGCAAGCTCAGCAACGTCTGATCCTATCTAGCTACATGCATCTATTGTATTTGGTTGTCTGTTTCAATTCGAATGAGCGCGGTGATGAATTGTTTCCAGCCGATGCCACGATACTCTTCCGCGAATACACAACTCACACAGCAAAGACTCACGCTCTGTTTGCTCAACTCGGCTTCACAGAAGCTCACGCTGCGCGCTTGGCCAAAACGCAGTCTGTGCAAGGACCATTGTCGCTGCAATTGAATCGTCTCTACAAAGTTCTCATTCTTACCGATGTCTTGGACCTGCTGCCACTGCCTGAAGTGGCAAATAAGTACAACATCGAGCGAGGCACGTTGCAGCATCTGATCAGCCAGTCAACGGCTGCGGCAAGTGCCATTGTGCGTCTCTGTGAGCAGATTGATGAGTTCTGGTGCTATAAACCTCTGTTTGAGCGCATCAATCATAAAATAGATCGTTGTGGCACGTTGGAGTTGGAGCCGCTTCTCGAATTGCCAGCAGTTAAAATTGTGAGTAGATAAATATCCTATTTGTTTACAGTTTTTAAATTGCGGAATTGATTCCGCTTGAAAATTTTAGCGCTGCCACATAAACCTGAAAATTTTTGTAGCATATTTTATTTCCTTAGCTTTTGAGTAGATAAATATCAGGTTTGTTTACAATTTTTAAATTGTGCCACACAAATCGCTAATGGAATTGATTCCGCTAGCAGAAATTCCGCTGGAAAATTTCAGCCCTGTCACAGAAACCCGATAATTTTTAGAGTTTTTAAGAATTTACAATCTTTTTCGAACTCGGCTGTTCCTGGCTGTCAAATAAAATCTCCTTAGCTTTTTATACCCGGTATGCATAGGGTAAAAGGATATAAACATTATATATATACATACATATATAAATATATTGGTATATTTTGCACTATATGGTTTATTTCGAGTACACTCGACTGTAGCTTTTTTAATAGTTATTAGAATCTGTCCAAATTTTATCGTTTAAAAATTTAAATATTTCTTAATTTTATAAGTTTATTCATCTGATATCTTGTATGTAATAAATCATTTATCAATAATAATTTATAATTTCTTTGTATGCTTTAGAATCGCGCTAAGCAGCTGTATGCCCAAGGTTTCAGAACTATTGAGGATGTGGCCAAAGCCCGACCCATAACGCTGGCAAAATCTGTGGAATTCATGTCCGTCAAAGTGGCCACTGAAATGATTTCAGCAGCCAAGGTTTGTATTGCCTTTACTGTACAGAAAGTTCTTATAACTTGTTACATTTTTAGATAATTTTAATGAAAAAGTTGGATCATCTGGAGGAGGCAACGGAGCTGCTAAAGAATTGTTTATCAAACCAAGAGACATCTCAAAATACAGCCACATAAGTAAGTCAAAAAGCAAGGCTTTAGGTTTTTTGTTTTATTTATTTTGTTTTACTTAAATATTAGGCGCACTTTTTTGTTGTTCTTGCAATTTTTGTAATATTTAATTTTTTTTTATTTGTTTTCGAATTCTTTTTTTTTGTTTTTCCGCAGTCACAGGGAAAATTGGTTGGTTTTTTGTTGTTGTTTTACTTTAAATTTAGCTGACAAAATTGTAATTTACTTTTGTCTCGGCTACTATCACGAGAATTGAGTATTATATAATGTAAATGTACGATATGTTAATTAGTTTTTTAAGATAAACGTGTTGTGTGTTTTGCGTGTGTGTTACTTAGGTCTGAATAAACTTTAGCATTAACTATAAGAGTATAAGTAGACTGTGGCTAAGATACTAAAATATATATGTATGTGTAGTATATATATAAAATAAAAAGATAGTTGAGAAAAGTACGAGTACATTGTATGTATTTATGTTGCCTAGGCACCTGGAACGCTCTCTCTCTCTCTCTCTCTCTCTTGAAAGTTATTTACATCTGCAGCTGCAACAGAAGAATTACAGGATTAAATATATATGGATATATGTATATGGATGTGAGATAAAGGCTGCAAACCGCTTACAAGGTTTAAGAAGTATGAAAGCTACAGTCGAGTGTGTTCGACAGTGATTTACCCGCTACTAAAGATCAACAAAGCCATAGTTTAAAAATATACAAAAAAAAAAAAATAATACAATACCAAAGGCTACATTTGGTACATTTGCAATAAAGCCATATTCTAAAAATATACCAAATGAATACATAAAAAGTACCGAAGGCTATATTTGGTATACCTTTATACTATCATTATATTTTAATTTAAACGATATTCTAAAAATATACAAAGGCTATATTTGGTATAGGCATATAGTAATAAGTTCTAAATACATCATAGAGTATAAAATATACCAGATGGTCAACCAAAGCAACTAGGACTCGATTGCTGTAGCCGTTTTTTTGTCATAAAAAAGTATTTCTAGAATAACTTCTACATTTTTTAACTGATCCCAAACAGTAATCATAAATACTCTGTTATTATTATAGTATGTACCAAACATTGTGACTTTAGGTTTAAAGTTACGTTTGCTATTAAATTTTTCTGATTTAAGGGGTCAGAAGGGGGTGTGGCAAAAATCGAAAACAAGCTGATCTGCTCTATCTCTATCTCTTATAATCTCTGAGATCCATGAACACATGGATAGACAGACAGACAGACGGACATTCCTATAACGTCTCGGTAGTTAATGCTGATCAAGAATATATAGAATATATATATATATATATATATATATATACTTTATAGGCTGGAAATGCCCTATTCTGCTTATTATATTTTCATTTCAGGTATAGCGGGTATTATTATTGTTTTCAAAGTTTGCAGCCCCGATATGGATGGGAGTTTTCACCTTTTTGTTTGAATCACGCGATCCTTTCCCTTTTAATATGCAAAGTCGTCGTAGAATTGCTGTTGGGGTCGCGCAGCCAGTTGGGAATGGGTCACTGCTCCTCCGGTAGCAGCGTATTCGTGTCTATGTGAACGCGAGGCCGGCGCCGTTGCAATCGCCCGCCTGCGTATATCTGTTGATGAGAAATAGGAATCACTATGATAGCTGCTCGCTGGCTGGGATTGGGATTGCGACTGATGCTGATGCTGTGGCTGTGATGGTGACTGCAAAGCGGATGCGGATGATGGCGAATGATTCTGATAGATGGATGTCTGCTGCGGTTGTTGATAGCTGTTGAATGGATTGTAGGCACCGCTCTCAGATGCTGGCGCTGCATACGCACTCGCATAAGGACGACCCTGATAGCTGGCATGCTGTGGCTGATGCTGATGCGGTTGTGAATGCTGTGGCGTAAGCGGCTTAAGCGTGGGATCGAGCGCATCGTTCAGCGTCACATCGTAATCGTTCTCATACAGCTCATCCAAATTGAGCTTGGCCGGCAACGGTTCCGGACGCCTTGGCGTCACCGCTGTGGGCAACGAGCTGCGCGGTGGCAACGTGGTGCGTGGCGCATGTGTCGACGGTGGATGCGGTGGCTGTGGCGCCTCTTCGCCACGCAACAGCGGCGCACCGTGCTCCAGCAGACGCACGCCCGATATGGTTGAACCCATGTCGATGGGCGTGCTCTCTGTGGTGCGATGCAGCTGCAGTGTAGCTTCGTTGTTACCCGAAAGCTGCTGTTGCTGCCTCACGGCCACGCCCACCGGCTGCAGGCCGCGCGGCAAGTATGGGCTGCCCCCACGTGAGGGAAGAAACGGTCGCTTGACCACACGTACCGATGCGGGGCGTTGCGATTTCGCTGGTGCTGCCGGCGCCAGCGGCTCATCAGTCTCATCCAGTTCCGGTTCATCGAGCTCCGGCTCTTGCTCCTGCTCCACCTCATCGTTGACTATGCTCGCCGCTGTGGTCTTCACCGTAGGCAGCGCTCGCTGTCTGGTTGCCTGAGCCAGCTTCTGATTGCGTCGCGCGTTGTTGGCTGCATTGACTCTGGGACGCGGAGGAGGCGCTGGCTCCTGTTCCTCGCTGCTGGGTTCTAGCTCCGCTTCGGGCTCTTCGGGTTGCACTATGGGTTGACGTGGACGCTGGATGGGTTTGCGTGCTGCGGGAGCTGCAGCAGCTGCTGTCTTGGGACGCAGGCGTTGATTGCGCGCTGGCAAAGGTTTTTCTTCGTAGTCCACATCATCCACAAAATCGGCATCCGCTGCGGTTGGCGCAGGAGCTGGCGTGCCACGGGATCTGCTGTTGCCTTGCGGACGCTTGCGACGCGGCGCCTCATTCGCATAGTAATCCTGATCGTCTTGACTGAGCAATTGCTTCTTGTCTGTCACGGGCTTCCGGAGCGTTGGACGCGTGGGATGTTGCTTCTGCTCCCGGGGCGGGGCGACAGTGCGACGACGGGGCGTCGTGCGTTGAGGTTCAACGTAGTCATCCTCATGCTGAGGTTCCTCCTGTGCCTCTTGTTCCGGCTCTTGATAGTAATCCTCTTCGTCCGCATCGCCTGCTGCATTGGCAGCCGCATTCTTTTGCACCGGATAGGAATACTTTTTTCTTCTCATTGATGGGCACCGGACGCGCTATGCGAGGGGGAGCACGTGGACGTGAGTAGACGGAGGCAGCCGACTTCGGTGTGATGTACTCGGCCAGTGGCTTGGGCGTTGTCTTCACCTTTTGTGGCGTTTGCTCCTCGGCTGCCTCCTCTTGATCCAGTCCGTAGGGTTTCTCGATCTCCTCCAGATCGTCGATCAAATCCGCAGTCGAGGGCGTGGTGCGTTTCTCATTGGCACGACGTCTGCCCGCCGATGCACGTCGCGGTTCATCCGCCGTGCGATCCTCATTGAAACTCCTACGTTCGTCCACACGTCCTGGCTTTCTCGGTGTTCCCCTTTCCACGTCCGCCAGCTGCTGCTGCAATCGCCTTGCGACGTCCTGGACGCTTGCGACGATCATCATAGTCGTCATCGCTGTCGTATTCCTCGTCCCTATACCGATTCCGATTGCGTCGCGCTGGCTGCTTCTCCACATACTCATCGTCATAGTCCGGCTGCGGCTTTCGTGGCCGAGATCTAGGTCGCTGCTTGTTGCGAGGCACCTCATCGTCATAGTCATTGTAGTAATAATCATCTTCCTCATAGTAATCGGGCAGAGGACGGCGATGGCGTCGTTGATAAGGACGTGTGGGGCGACGTCTTGGCGGCGCTGTGGCAGGTGCCTCGGTTGTGCTTGTGCTCGTCGATGTTGTCGTCGTCGCCATGTACAGCTCATCGTTCCTATTCAGTTAAAAAGACTCCCCTTAGTTGTAGTTAGGTGTGATTCACTTTGCTGCTCACCTGTTCCAATACTTTTGAGATCCCTCGCAGTCCACATCGGATGCAAAGTGACAGATGAATGTTCGCTGATCGAAGGCCGTGAAATTGGCGCACAAAAAGTCGTGTCTTATGCCATAAACACAATGATGATAGATCTGCAGATAAGAGAATACAACAATATAATAAAGGGAATATAATTATTTTATTGATATTATTAATATTATTATTTATCGAAGAATACCTTGGATATAGAAATTAAGTTCGTTTTTTAACTGTTAAACGACATTAAAGTTAAGAACTTGTTGATTATAGATTTCTTATAGATCACTACAACACAAATTGCTGTAAATATTGAATACTTCTTATTTGATAAATTCCTTTTTTGTTGTTCTTATGTATAACTTGTTAGGCTGTCAGGTAACCGAATATATTTTATTTAAATGAATTAATAAATTTTGTAAAAAAAAAAATAATAATAATTTTATGCTCAAATTTTAAACTTTTTTTTACCTTTATTCGACTCAATTTAAGGAACAATTTAAGGAGGTATTTAATTTTTGAACTAGCTATATTTAAATTTTCATATTTTCATATACCAATTGAGCACATTAATATTTTCGAACCATTTCTGTATTATATTTAAACCTTACAGGGTAAAAAAAATCTTTGTCGAAGTTTCAATAAAAACAAAAATCTTGGCTTTAAAACTTTTCTCAATTGGCAAAAATCGTATATTTAGATTTGTTTACTAAAATTTCTCATAGTTTTATATATTATATGTTACACATATTGAAATATAAAATAACAATAAAAATCGAATATTTAAGGATGAGATTATGCGAAAGAAATTGAAAAGGCGCGATTTTAGATTATTTCTACCGAAAATCACTTGAAACACATTTAAATATTTAATTGAGATAAATTAGGCTCTTCATATTTATTTATTTATTTATTTAAATTATCAAATGGTTTGCAAAACTTTAACCTTTCGGTAGTCAATCCTAATTTAAGTTATTTTGAATTTACATTGTCTGGCTGTCTTGAGTCCTAAACCCAATTACGCGATGTCAAAATGGAGGTGTGAATGACGTCTGTTGAACGTCTCTTCACCAGGCAAACAAATTTCAACTTTTGAGGTCAAGATCGACATGCAGACAAGTTTTTTTTTCACTTGTTGTTGCTTTTGTTATTTTACTGTTGCTTTGGGTTTTTGGCTTCACGTTTGGGCACGTAAGCCGCAAGTCCGCAAGTCGTCGACAGCAAAAAAGAGAAATTACTGGATATGAATTACGTCGACGCTTGACCAATTGGAATAGCCCCTCCTTTCCCTCCTTCTCCCCTACATATGCCCCAAAAGCAACCGTTGCGCTTTTGAGCACAAGGTCAACTCGTCTAGCTCGAGTGGCTGTTCATCCTCTTTGCACACAGGAGTTCGGGAATCTAAAGAGATTACATTGAACCTTACCTGGCACTTGTACTCGATGGAGGCATAGAAACCGTCGTGGAGACCCTCGCATTTGAAATGAATCTCATCCATGGGTGGCACGGTGGACAGGAAAGGATATGTTGAGAGGTTGTAGCTGTAAATTAAGAGTTTAACATAGTTGTTAGATTCGAAATTAAGATATAGATTTTATTTAAGAGTTGGCTTCTTACCCTCGCAGTTCTCGTGGCAAATTTGGATCCCAGATATAATCAATTTGCGGTATGCCCGTCAACTTGGAGTTCTTCGACAGCGTCGCATTGTCTGACTGTAAAAGAAAAAGTATTTTATTTTAGCTTTAAAGTAGTTTTAGTATTGAGTCTGTTGCTATAACCTTATTAATATTTATTTATTCACTTAAATTAGTTTTATACGCCTTGAAAAAGTCCTCCCTACATGCAATACACTTGCGACAAAGAGTTTTATTTAATTTTACAAAATATGCAAAAAAAAAATGCCTGTTCTACTTAGGTTATACATACTAATAATTGAAATAAATATGAACTAACTATTTGAACTATCAGAATGAATAACATATTATATATTATATTATGCGAAAGAATACTTAACTTAAAATTAAATGAAGTGATTTCCCTTTCATAATTTCTCATCTTAAAAATGCTGTTCATTGGTCGGTCTTCGACATTTGTCATAAAATTATATGATCCACTTCACTAATGCAAATAATCTGGTGATTATTATCTTATTATTTTATTCTTTTTTTTATTATTAATAATAATAAGGAGTAATACCTTTTTTTGTTGGGTCTATTTAATTACTGATGAAATAGTATAATGGAACTCATTTTTAATCAAATGATTCGTTTTTGTGTACACTTGATATTTTTCCATACTGTGACCATTTGAATTGTCACTCAAAATGGTTTTCAGTGATCCTATTGATATTCCAAAAATCTCGCTGACATGTCTTACTATAAATCGAGCTTCAATTGTTTGTTGTGTTTGTGGTTGAACTTATTAATTGATGTGAAAGGTTATTCTGTGTTTTCTTTCGAATTTAATGCTTTATGAACTGCCTTTTTAAAAATGATTAACAATTTATTAACTCTTGTTTTCAAGATCATATTCTAGGTTTGTTTTTGAACTATTTATTTATCAAGTGAAGAATTCATAAAGAAAATTAGTATAATAACATTAGAGATGTTCATATTCATATTAGAATTCTAACACTATACCTTTCAGATTTTAGTAAAAGAAACTTTAATTAGCACACAAAATTCAGTTGAATTGTGGTGCTGAATAGTTTAAACATAAATACCAAAACAAAACATTCAATTGAAGTTTTTTACAAAAAAATCGTGTATACCAAAATCAAATTCATATTTAAACTTGTAATTTTGAATGGATATCAATAAAGAAACCATCAGCAATCGGTTGAAGTAATCAATAACAAATTTGCTTTACTTGTTGCCCCCATTAATACATATCTTAATAGTAGACTCACTTTGTTATCCTCACTCTCACTTGGGACTTCTGCTGGCACCTCCTCCTCCTTGTCCGTGTCATAATCCGGAGCTGCTGTGGTCGTCGTGCTCGTGCTTGTTGTGGAGGCGGATGCTTTGGCAATGGAAACCTTTTTAAAGGGCAGTGCGGCATCTGTCGATGCCAGCACACAAAGTAGCAGCACTACAAAAAGTAAGAAATATCAAAATTACATCAATGCGAAGTTTTTGCCAAACAACATTTCATAATCAGAGCTGAGTTTGTTTTCTGTTTTCAGTTTTTTGTCTTATCACTGACAAGCAATTTTGTAGTAAGCAGTCATTTAGCTATTTGCTTTGTTTGTTGTGTGGACTCAGACAACCATTAAGTTATTACAGTATGTCTGAACCTGAACATTTATTTTACTCAACTCACCTGTTGCTGTTGTGAACAGCCAACGTTTGGCCCTCTTCATGGTAATGACTCTTTAGTTTCTTTTGTTTCTTACTTGTTCCACGTTTAGTTTGCTAGACAAAAAAAAAATAAATCATGAAATATTATGCAAATTTACAAAGGAATACAATTTGCTAAAAACACGCCCCGAAATAAATACAAATGAAATAAATAAGATTTATGCTTTGCGGTGTTGCGAGTTCTTCACTTGTTTAACATTTTCGACACGCATTTCGGACACTCGAACAGTTTTTCTCTGCTCTTTTGTGTGTTGATTAACGTTACTTTTTGTCAGCAGTTAATTGAGTTGCCTTTGCGTTGAAGCTAAAGACGGAAAAGAAAGGCACTTGGCTACTTGATATGGTTGTAGAAAGTGTTCTAGACTCAAGTTGATTGCATAGAAAAATACATTTTCTCTTCAGTGATTTCTTTGAAATATAGTTTTATACAAAGTAATTGCATAATTATTAGTGGCTGGCCATCAATGTCACTTACGTAAAGCGCAGCGAAAGGGCAGCTTGAAAGCCAATTAATATACAAGTAGATAATGCATAACTATATCAAATTGAATGCTGAACAATAGTTACAATTACACTTTGCAAACAGAGCTCCAACACTTTCATTTTCCCCTGTGCAAATAGTAAATAGAAAAAGAGGAAAAAGAAAGAAAAAAATCAAAACTGGCAGCTGCCATAAAACACAAGTGTTTTTAATTATTTATATTGGTTTCATTTAAGAGCTTGTGGTATATAGACAAACTATTGGCGTGGTTGCAAATTCCACAATCTGCGGTTGATTTATTGCAAAACAATCGAAAGACAGAGAGAGAGAGAGAGAGGGAGAGAGAAAAGGGAAGCACAATCGAATTTGAATCGAATACAAATGAAAGACAATGCGATGGCAAAAGTGCACGAGAGCAATGTAATTCGGCAGCTTGTGATTGTTTTTGCTGGTTTAAGATGCATTGTTTATTGATTGCCCATAAATTCGATTACACAGAACGGGGCGTATACGCAACTTTTGCGAATTGTCTGCGAGTTCATCCTCCTCCGCATTGCCTTTCAATTTTATTCATGGCACAAAATATTTTGGAATCACTGTTAGCTGCATTTTGTATGACGAAGGCGTTTCGATTCGTTTCGTTTCGTTTCGTTTCGTCTTCATCGTTCGCTTCATTCACTGTCGAGTTCAAAGATCCAACACCGTTTCACACCCCGCTCCAAAAAAAAAACGAAACAAAAAAAAAAACTAAAGTGTGTCGCGCATTTTAAGTGGATTTGTATTTGTATTTTTCTCGATTTTTCGTTGTATTGTCGTTGAAGTACTTCTTTGTATTGCGTTGCGTTGCGTTGAGTTAATATGCGGTTTCTGACATTTTGTGGCTTTTAGCTTAATGCATAAATACGTATGTGACAAAATACGATAATCAAGTGTTGCTTTTGGTTTACGCTGCACAGTGTGAAGCATCTCCAACTGGTTCTGTTTAATAAATGCAAATAAGCGAGTTATAAATATTATTTAACAAACTCATAACAAGTAACATATTGCTGTTTATTTTTAATTTCATAGATCGCGACATCTCATGTTTATTATACAAGAAATATATTTAATAGGCAGAAGAAGGCATCTAAAGTATATAAATTCTTAATCAGCGTCAGCATCTAAATATAAGCGACTAAAAAAGATATATCTATACTTTTTTTTTAACAATCTGATCATTTTAGTTTTTAGTATATTTTGAATGTTGTAAGGCAAGGATAACCGTCGCTATATTTTAATATTTGAATGAATATACCAAAGATAGGTTTCGGTATATTTTAGTATTTTTACAATTGCAGTATTATGAATACATCGGTATAGTTTAGAATTTTTAACAAATGTAGAATAAATATAGCAAAGATATCCTTTAGTATATTTCTATAAAATTTCGGTATATTAAATTGGTATATTTTAAGAATAATACCGCACAACATAAAATAACAAGTATCGTATTGCATTTCATTTATAACTTGATAAATTCCGACATATGATTTTTATGCCCGCTATTGGACAGAAGTGTATTATACTAACAGCAGAATGCATCTAAGCCACCTAAGATAAAAAGATATAGTTAAAATTTATTGACAATCTGATATACACATTAAGTTTATTATGGTATATTTTGAATATAGCAGTATATCGATATACCAGGCATAGCCTTCGGTATAAAATAGTAATTTTTATTTGAATTTGGTATATCTTAGGAAATATAAAGACCAGCGATATATATTATTAAACATAATCTAACAAGTAACAAATTGCATTTTGTTTTTACTTTTATAAATGGCTACAACTGATTTTTAAGCCCGATAACTATAGGATAAAAGTGTATTATAAAAGAAATACGAAAATATATAATACAGGCCGACTGAGGCATCTAACATCCCATATACATACATACACAAACCCTTGATCACCATCAAATCTTAGATATGAGAGACTAAAAGAGATAGAGCTATAATATTTATTGGACAAGCTGACATATTCAGGCATGGTATATATTGATTGTGGTAGAATGAATATAAAAAAGATAGCCTTCGGTATATTTTAGTATTTCTTCGGTTATATTAATTACTTTTATTTTAAGAGCAATATCAAACTGTTTTGCTTTTTATAACATGGATAGCAAGCACGAACACACTCACTTGTTATTTGACAGTTCAGTTACCGATAAATTTAATTAAACATCTAATAAATAATAAATGGTATTTTATTTTTAGTTTCATTGTTAACACTTGAGATCGCGACACCTGATTTGCATTTGTCAGTTGATTTCTAAGTATTTTTTAATAGATCCATTGACTGTTCAATGCCCTCAAAGTGTGTGTGCGTCTGCAGATCGTGTTCCAAATATGAAGATCATATTTGAACTGCCAATATTTGAAATATCTAAGGTCAGATCGTGTGATAAATGACCATATTAAACCATATTAAAGTTATGGCACAGCTTTTGTATTAATTCATTAATTTTGTTGTCTGTCTGGCAATATAAAAATAATAATAAAAAAGCGAATATTTATTTTTACTGCCCACCAGCGGAGATGTGCGCGATGTCTTTACAGTATCGAAATTGTTGTTGTTGTTGTTGTTGGTATTGTTGTTAAACTGTTTTAGCCAAGTTCAAATTCAAGGCTAAGCACGACGTCTTACAAACACATGAATACCGGTAAATCATTGTTGTTTTCGTCGCTGTTGTTGATGTCATTGTCTTTGTCTTTGTCTTTGTTTCTGTCTTTGTCTGTTGTCTTTTAACAATTATTGATCATGTGTAACGAGTCACAATCACAGTCACAGTTACTAAATCAAATCATCTATTTCACTGTAGCCGGAAAAAGGAAATATTCGCTTATGGTAAGCAAAGCAAAGTCACTTCAGAGGAAGTTTTTTAATTAGAATGTTTCGTTTGTTTTTAATCGTTCGCTTATGGGTTTTATGAGAGCAAGTTCCTTGAATTTGTGCAAATTTGTAGACAAACCGAATTGCTTTTCATATAATTTAACAATAAATTCTATCTATGCGTGTCTACGGGGTTTTTTTTCTCTTCTGTTTTTTTTTTTGGCAAATGACGTTAGCTGATTAGCCTACGTAAATATAGACAATGAATGGCGTTTAGAATCGGAGGGAATAATATCGTAAGGTCATTCACATAGATAGAATCAAACAATGCACAATTAGAAACATTTATTCAATTTATTTTGTACTTTTTGTGCATTATTCATTCATTACTCAAAGGTCATAAGATGTCTCGTGTCTCGTCTCGACTCGTCTCGACAACAAGTTGAACCTGTGTGTTTGGCTCTCGTCTTGATTAACTCTCGATTTCATTTCCATTTCTAATCTTCAAGTCTCAAAAGTCACAAAATTTCTTTGAAATATATCGTCGTCGTCGACGTCAGCAACTGGTTTTGCCAGATAGTTTTTCCTTTTTGTGTTTTTTTTTTTGCTTGTTCGTATTTAACTTGATAATATTTAATTTATATTTCAAGTCGCTGCAACCGGTTGCTCATCTGGCTCATCTAACAGAGGACCACCGTTACCCACCGATCTTCATCTTCATCTCAATCTTCATCTCCTCCTCCTCACTTTTGGTGCCGGTTCCCCGGTTTACTCCGTATAATCATCGCATCGCATCGCATCGTCTGCTGTGTTGTCACTAAAAATTAGCATCTCTGGGCCACAGTCAATCGGTTTTTTTTTCGTTACTTTTCTCTCATGTTGTTTGTTTTATTTTATATCTTTTCAATTTTGATGCTCTTTCAAGGTCGATGCTATGACTTTTGATTTCTATTGAATTTTGTGGTGCAGCTGTTGATTGTTTTAGTTTATTTTTATCGCATCGATTTAGCATTGTTTTATATAACAAATGAGTTTAGCTCAGTTCACGTACAATTTGCCATTCTTTTTAGACTAATTTCGAATACTTTTAAAACTTGCACAATTTCTTTTGCGAAAAAAAAAAAAAAACAGCTTTGTGTCGTTGGTGAAAATACAAAATTTCCGCTTGGAAAAATCATTGTCAGTCTCAATTAGTGTCTCTTTGGTAGTTTGTCGCTTAAGTTAATAATAAAGTCGATTCCGGTTATGAGTTGAAGTTGAAGTTGTCGACTATAGGAAATTTACTCCAGCATATAGAATTGGCAAAGCTTTCTAGATGCTTCCAAAGTGAACATATTTTAAAATTCAGTGACGAAATTAAACACAAATCGAACTAAACCAAATACATGAAGAGCTACGTATGCGTATGATATTCGCAAATGGGATGAAAGTAAAATTAAAAAAAAGAAAAAAGCAAAAAGTTGTTGTAACCGAAGTTGTTGCTGTGGCTGTGATGATGAAAGTAAAATCGGTGTAGTTTTGTTTGGCAAAGATGCGCACAGCAGATGAGGAGAGAGAGAGAGAGAGAAAAACATAAAAAACGAGGCACAACACAAAGAAAACACCGATGAAATGTGTGTATAAACAAATGATTGCAATTGTTTGTGTGTTTTTTAGCGAGTAATGCACAACAACAACATCAACAACAATAAGAGCGTACAACAAGTACATGGAAAATAATTAGCTACGCTTGAGATAATTTTGCAAAGTTTTGCCAAGAGATTTGGCCATGAACGATCAAGAGGCTGGCTTGGCAACTTGGTAATCAAATGCTATAGTAGCATCTATAAATACTTCTTTTGATAGCAGAATATACTATATACTATATATGCTTACCTTAAGCACAAGCACAAAATGGTAAAAACTATCCACAGGATTTTACAGTATTTTTATAATATTATGGTATTTTTTCATCCACAGGATTTTACAGTATTTTAATAGTATGATGGTATTTTTTACAGTATTTCTATAATATTATAGTGTTTCTTTTTAGTTTTGCTGCATAAAAAGAAATAGTTTACAATAAACTGCACAAACACAAGCGCACTTTGATATAAGAGAAAAGAGAGAGATATACGCAGAGAGACAGAGTGAGATATATACATTTATATACTCAATATATGGTAACGTATTTGTGTGTGTGTGAGTGTTTCGTGCAGTTTGTTGCGTGGTTGTGAAAATCTCTTGTTGATTTTCGCTGATTTTACAAACACTCGCGTTTTAATCCCATTTCAAAATCAGTTTATGTTTCTTTTTAAGATTATTACAACACTAAATTTTCACTAAGAAAATGCATTTTTGCATTTAACACTTTGTTGAACATATTTTTTTTTGGAAGATTGCAATCCGCTTTATGCAAAAAACTTTTGTTACGCGCGCCACACTTGTATTTATTTCTTTTTTATATAATTTTTTACAACACAACAATGCGAAGCGCACAATAAATATATATATAAAGATATATACATATATATATGTAACTGTGTGAACACTTGTGCGATTGCTGCGCATGCGTAGCGTCATTCGAAAAAAGAGTTTAAGCCACGCCCACTTACTGTTTGCCAACGTGTCTTGGCTGCCGTTCACCAGGCTCACCGTTTGCAGACTGAAATTGCAGACTGTTGGCCAACTTTGCGTTGGCATAAAAATCGTCGTCGTCGTCGCTGTTTCGTTACGAATCCAAACGAAGCTTTTTGCTGTCTTGTTGTTGTTGTTGGTGCAGAGCTCGCTAATTTGGTTTCCAGTCTCGCGCATGTCTCGTGGAACAGGTTTCTTGCCGCTTCGTCGCAGCGGCGCATGCGCATGCGTTCGGCTCAAGAAAAAGAGCTTAAGACAAGCACAAGAGAGACAAACATCGAAAGAGACAGAGAGAGAGCGAGAGAGCAAGACTTTGAGAGAGTCAAGTGAGCTCAAAGAGTGCTCTCGAGCTTTTCATTTTATAGCAGTTTTGTTACAGTTTTTCCTATGTCAACATTCTGCAATAGTTCGCATACGGTTTTGTTTTGCTTTTGTTTTTATTTTGATAAAATCTTATTTTTTTGCTTTTGCTGTAAATATGAAAACAGAAAGAGCGTATACTTGATTTCTGCAACGTTTAGAATATGCTTTACTTAAAACGATTTTTCGTGCATACAATATTATTTACAGTCTTTATTGTTTCTGAAAATTTGTTTGCGATTAGAAATTAATTGTGTTACCTATACAATTATTATCTAATCGCGTTAAGAAATAAAGGTATATGACAAAAAAAAGGCAGCTGCTGCAGTTGGGTTTTAGTTGCTTTAATTGACAATCTGGTATATTTTGTACTCTATTACACTTAATATATACCAAAGTGTAATAGTATATTGATATACCAAATATAACCCTTGGTATATTTCAGTATTCTCAGTATATTAACAATATGCCATATGTTGTACTCTTTGGTATTTTTTTAAATGTAATAATATATCGATTTTCTTAGTATTTTAAGAATCTGTCAAATGTTGTACTCTATGATTTGTTTTAAATCCAATAGTATGTCGATATACCAAATATAGCACTTGGTATATTTCAGTATTTTTCCAACATATTAACAATTTATTATATTTTGTTTCCGGTATATTTTCAATCCAATGCGATATACTAAATATATTCCTTGGTATATTTTCAGTATTTTTCGGTATATTTTTTGAGAATGCGTAGCGGGTATCTCACAGTCGATCACACTCGGCTGTAACTTTTTTGTTTCTTATGCTGGAAATATGCATGCAGGAAATTCGTATACTTAATATATTTGTGCAACTTTAAGAATATGCTTTGCATTATTTATTTATTGGAGCTATTTCCTAACTATGTTAACTGCTCCACTCTAAACGATTCACATTTGTTAATTTGTTTAAATACTTTCCGTTTTATTTGCTCAGCGACCGCAATGACATAATAACAATAACACAACAAATTGCCACAATCAACAACAATAATAATAATAACAACAGCAACAGCAACAACAGCATCGACAGGCATTTCAATTAATGAACTAACGTAGGCCAAATCCATCTGGCATTAGTCACAAATACACACACACACACATACGCACACACACACACACACACACTGGCAGCAGTAACAAGAAAATAACCGTAACAGAGAGCTGAGCGCAAACCCAATGGACGCTGTCCAGCGACATAAATTGCTTAAACGGCTCATGAATTATTGCGTATACGCCGCGTGGTGCGGATCACAATTAAATTTTAGTTAGGCCATTTCATATACACAAACCGAATTGACTGAATGCAAAATAATGTTAAGCATTTCAAGCGGCTCATAATGATTTCAATCGGCCGCTAGTTCAACTGCTCCCCTTTCTGCATTGTTGTTGCTGTTGTTGTTGTTGTTATCGGTTGCCGTAACTGCGGATTATGGTTTTGTTTTTTTACTTTTAACTGCCAAACGACTTGACTTGAAGCTGTGTCTGCAGTCTCTCTGTGTGTGTGTGTGTGTGTGTGTGTGCTTTCATTACGTCACAAATCCAAAGTACTTGGCGAGTGGTGCACTGCATCTGCGCATGTGAAAGTTGAATTTGATTTTCTGTGTGTGTGTCTGTGTGTGTGTGTGTGTGTGTGCGTTGTCGTCAGTCGTTGTCAGTTGTTGTCTGTGTATTCAAATTAGAGCATAATAGTCGCAACACTCTCAATGGAACTGCCTAACACACATACTATAATGCTGCATAATATACTACAGCTGTGAACTTTGAAATAGCAGTGCCAGCCACACATACTATAATCGAGTATAATATACTAAATATAGTTTCAGCTCTGAATGGAACTTCCTTACACACATACTATAATGTTTTAATATACCATATATGCAGATGTGAACGTTGAAATAGCAGTGCTAGTATAATATACTAAATATACTTTCAACTCTCAATCGAAATTTCTTACTAGATTATACTATATATACAAATGTGAACTATGATTGCTTAATGTGAACTATGATTGCTGTATAATATAGTACAGTTGGGAACATTGAAATAGCAGTGCTAGTGTAAATAGCAGTGCTAGTGTAATATACTAAATATACTTTCAACTACTTCCTTACACACATACTATAATGCTGTATATACTACAGATGTCAGCTTTGATATAGTAGTGCTATAATATACTAAATATACTTTTAACTACCAACGGAACTTCGATGCATACATACTTTAATGCTGTATAAAATACTAAATATACAGATGTGAACTTTGAAATAGCAGTGCTAGCGACCTGACACACATACCATAATGCTGTATGATATACTGAATATACTCTTAACTCTCAATGGAACTTTCTTACACACATCTTACACGACATCTGTGAACATTGAAATAGCAGTATAATACTAAATACTAAATTATAAATTATAAATACTAAATGCTTTCAACTCTCAATGGAACTTCCTTACACACGTACTACAGCTGTGAACATTGAAATAGTAGTGGTATAATACTTTTAACTTGCATCGTATTACATCTCGCAAAGGTCCGTCACACTCACACTCACTCACACACTCACACTCACACACTCATATTCAACATCCACATCCATTATCTCTAGTATCGCTTTGAATGTGTGCTTGTGGGGCTGCTGCTGCCTAAGCTGAGAACGGGAGCAATATGTCGGCGCCTGCAGCAACATATATCGTACATATATATACTATAGTTGTGTGTGGGTCAGCCAGATAAACCGGTATTCCAAACACACTTGTGCTCGCTTTGTAGTACTCCTTACTTACTTACTTCATATATCTATGTATGTGTGTGTGTTTATCTGTAGTTGCTGTTTAGCACGAGTTCATGTTGTAACTGCAAAAAACGCGACTCAACTGGTCGCCTGCAGCTGCCGGTTTCCATTTGCCTCTCTGATAAAAAATGAAACTGTGGCATTTTAATACAAAAATCAAAAACTAATCCCAGCTTATAATTTTCCATTTTGACAGGCAGTCAAAAACATGAAAATAATTCAACTTTTGAATTGCAATATTTTTACTTTCAACATAATACTTTAATATTATCGTAATGATTACCAATACTTACATTCAATCAAAGCAGATAATCAACCAAATTAATATTTTTATATTTATTATTCAAAATGAAATTGAGTAATTTGACACTTGCTTTCAGCATAACAATTAAGAAAGCTTCAATCGAGTGTGATCGACGGTGGGATATCTATTTGGAATAAAAGAAAAATAATATACTGCAAAAATAGTAAAGGTATGCCAATTTGTATATTTGGTATATTTGTATTGTGATCCATTCAAAATATACCAGATTGTCAGCCAAAGTAGCTAAGATCCTATTGCATTGTTTTTGCCCGTTTTTCTTTAATAACTTCGACAATTTTTATGTGATCCCAAATTTTCAGTAATCAGTTATTATTATATTTACTAATGAAAAACAAATTATATCTCTTCTAGTCTATGAGATTTAGGTGTTCAAACGGACAGACAGACAGACCTGCCGGCACAAAGTTATATATAACATATATCATAACGATAATACCTTTTTACCCTATCGATAGCGAGTGTAATCAACCAACGCTTGCAATTGAATCATAAAACAAAAACTACAATCAAAAATTACTTCTTTGCTTAAATATTGAAAATGAGGTTGGCAAATTTCACCATTGCTTTCAACATAATAATTTAACAATCTAAAAACCTAAATAAGCAATATCAATACTCATATTTAAAATGCAGATAACTAATATTTAACATCGCTTAACAAAACCAAATGAAGTCTTTATTTATTTGTTTAAATATATATTGTTGAAAATGAGGTTGACTAGTTTGCCACCTGCTTTCAGCATAATAATTTAATTAGGGTTAATTATAAACTGGTTTTAAACATACTTTAAAAATGTAATGACTAATATTAATATTTTCACATACTTACACTCACATTTAAACGGCAGCTTAACACCATTTGGAATAGCATAACAAATGTTAAAAAAATGATTACAATATAAGTTTATACTGAATTAAATACTATATATAATATATCTAAGCTAATGTTCATACTTTTTTATTTAAATATGTATTTTTGAAAAGGAGATTAGCTAATTTATCAGTTGTTTTCAACAAGATAAGTTTCAAATTTACCAAAAACAAATTTGCAATAGTGATGTTCATATTTTCCATTATTCTATTTCTGTACAAATGAAATAAAAATGTAGAGAACACTTTATTTTTATTGTAATAAAAATGAATGAAAATGACATTGGTTAATTTTGCACTTGCTTCCAACATAATTCAAAATCAATTTAGCAATCTTAAGGAGTTGATTATACAAATCTGCAATTTCATTCTTATGCACTTTTAAATAATACCACAAACGTGAAAAAACCTCCTTTTTTATTTAAATATTTGTTGTTGAAAAATGAGGTTGTTATATGAGGAATATGCTCCAATAAAATCTAAAATCAAAATAGCAGCAACGGTTGATATTTCTTCATTCTTACGCATCTCACAAAAATTTTAAAAAAATTACTCTTATATTTAAATATAATATTTATTTCTTCTTATCTGAAACTAACTTGGTTCTTTGAATGTGCACTTGTTTTCAAAATAGTTGGTAATCAATCCCCAGTAGTTAATAATTTAGCAATTCTAAGTGGTTAATAATACAAATCTGTATTCGCATTTTTGTGCATATTCAATTAACACCACAAACACGAAAAAAAAACCTCTTTTTTCCTTAAGTATTTATTGTTGAAAAATGAGGCCGGCTAATTAAGGCACTCGGTAAATATGTTTTTGTGGCTTGTGGAACACTTCGTGAAACCACAAAAAAAAAACCCCCACCCAAAAAAGTATTTTTGACTGATTTGCATTGAAATGAAAGAACAACAAAATACTCGTACATGCAGATCGTTTTTTTTTT
Organism: Drosophila sulfurigaster albostrigata; assembly: GCF_023558435.1. Lineage (NCBI taxonomy): Eukaryota > Metazoa > Arthropoda > Insecta > Diptera > Drosophilidae > Drosophila > Drosophila sulfurigaster. Next base: position 47,618,491 of record NC_084883.1, read on the forward strand.
ATTGTTATTTTTTTCGTTGTTATTGTTATTGTTAAAACCATAAAGTCGTTCAACTCGTTTTCTTACTCTTGCAATTACATGAAAAGAATGTTTTTGTTAAGCGTTTGTTTTTTTTTTTGTTTTTGTTGCCGCCTATGATAACTGGCTACGTTTTACATTCTCTAAAAGGCCTTGAAGATATATGTGTGTGTGTGTATGTAGTATTTGCTAACAGCTAAGCGCTAAAAAACTCTCGTGAGCTGCACAATTCCGCAATAAATTCGAGTTCGCGTTCGAGTTTCTGATTCAGTCTCAGTTTAGATACCCGGCAATACTTTTAGCTTGACCTTGCGAGTCAATAAATCGATATAGTAGAATATTATTATTGTATTCAGATGACAAAGAAATTCAAAACAACTCGTATCACTTTGCTCAAAGTGCTATTCGATGGCGGTGGCTCATTGTTCTCTCCCCCCAATTGGGCATCCAGTTGAGCCTCCAATTCGGCGCCATATTTCACAATATACCACTCGGCGACAAAGTAGACGATGAGTGTAATGAAAGCGAACTTGATGTAGATTTTGAATATTTGCAGAACATTCAGATACAATTGATGCAACAACTCAGCGGCGTCCATGTTTGATGGGATAACGTGGCGTATGTGTAATCAACTTGTTTTAGCAAGCAATCAATTTGAATGTTGATCTGAAAATGGCAACAAAATTCGAGTCAAGTTGTTGTTGTTGTTGTTGTGTTGTGCTGTGGTTGCTGGCGGTGGCGGTGGCGGTGTTGTCTGTGTAGGGTCTCGACAAGCTGGCTAAAGATTGCGATTTGTGTAAATGAGGTCGCTTGAGGCGTCGCTTTGGAGTCGCTTGAATGCCTCTCTCACTTGTTGTTGTTGTTGTTGTTGCTTTGTTGCTTATGCAATTGTTGTGGTTGTTGCTGTTGTTGTTGTTGTGGCAGCAGCTGACAAAATTGTATTGATTGTGAATACCGTATTAGTTTAGTGTTGAAGATGCACAATTTGTTGTCGCTGTCGCTGTCGTGATGCTCGGCATCTCCTCTCTTTTTTTTATTGTCGCTTCATTTGCATTTTATAGTGTTGATGATCTTTCGATTTGATTTCGCTATTTCGGGCCTTTTACAATCTTTAATAATTGTTTGCTTACCGCATTCAGTTTTTCTCTCTTTCTCTCTCTCTCTCTCTCTCTCTCTCTATCTCAGTTTTTAGTATCTCTCACGTTGTCATTCGATCATTATAAGCGCACCTCAATTATGGTAATTTTGTAGAGTAGCTTTGCTCGTTTATTATTATTATGTTACTATTGGATTGGATTGGATTGTAGTCGCTTTTGAAGTTGTATTGTTTTGCTTTTCGATTTGATTTTGCTTTTATTTGCTCACCATGCCGAAAAAGCTTAATCAAAAAAGAAAGAGAGAGAGAAAAAAAAATATGTTTAGCGCATTTTAATTTGATTGAAAATTAATTTGTTTCGGACAAGCTATCTCTTATATGTTATCTCGATGAAGATAAATGATTTAGTAATAAAACCGTGATAGAAATAACGGGCTCAATAAACAAATTAGTAGATTGCGAAAATTATTGGATGTGAATCAAAACTGGAGCAAAGTCTGTAAGATGATATACTTTGTACAAATATGAAATGAGATTATCATAAAAGGTGCATTTTATAGAATATTTAAAACTCATTTATTGATGTGCCGTAATCATAATCAAGTGGTTAACGAACAGACCTAAATCCGAGCTCGAAATGCAGGTTTGCAATTTCGTTAAGCGGAGTTTAAAAACAGCTTCAAACTTTATATATTTTATACATGTATATTTTTAAATGTTCAGACCAAAAAAAAACGATCTTGGTTGCAATGCAAAACGGCGATAAAAACCAGAAACCAGTCTTAAAAATTGACAAAAGTGGATTGCCTTCATTGCGTTGGGGACTTGGAGGCTGTTATGCGTCTGAAGTCTGATCTCTGAAGTCTGATGGCAAATCGAATTCTTCCTGACTGTTCACAAAAACGTAAATGCTGAAGTTGAAGTGCTGCATAAATTAAGCTGCATCACACACGAGGCACAAAGAAGCATCTCAGCTAAATCTACTAAACTGTCAATTCATTTTTGCGACATTAAATGCAAGACGTGAAACTGAAACTCAAACTGATTGCCAAAACAGCTCTATAATAAGATTTGCAATAGATTCAGTATGATCAACTTTTTTTCATTTTATCTTTACTATTCACAAGATGTCAATTTAACTTTTGGCCTTATCCATGTTAGTCTTTACTTAAGCTTATCGTTGGCAATATATTTACCTCATTGTTGTCAGATCGTGTACATATTGATGAGTTTAGTGCAAATAAAACAACCACTAACAAAATTTGGCAATATTTTTGACGATAATTGGAATCTGTGCAAATGAGCTTTAGGCAAAGCCATATGTTCAACAGCTGATCTTCAAGCAGAGCTTTAAGATAAAACACGTTTATTTAACTTGTGAGAAAAAGAGACAACGATAGTGAGATGCGCACTAAGCAAAGCTGTCAGCTACAAAACTCAAAGTAAGCTGCCAGCAAAAGCTAAACAAAATAAAGTAGACGCCTAAAAGTATACATCAAAAATTATTTTTTAATTTTTATTTGTTGCAGGTACATGATTTTTATAATGAATTGATTTTGTGTAATGAGTTTTTAAATGGTAATCTGGAAATGATGCAACACACAAAAACAACTACAAAACAATTTGGATGTGTTCTCGAGAATTTCATTCATTGCTCATTCAATGGCCTCAATTATTTCATATTCTTCGTCTAAAGAATGATCATAATCAATGTTAAATTTATTTTTGATTTTACTTTTGTAATCTTTCAGCTCGTCGTCGTTTTCGAATTTATTCGTATTGTAACGGTGGCTTCCGCGTTGCTTGCTTTTGTAGTTGTTCTTGCTGTTGCTGTTACTTGCTGTGTGCCTAGGAGGAGAGTTAACTATGCTACTAGTATTTTGATAATTGTTGGGTCTGCTAGTTCTATTTCTATCGGTGTGCTTACGACTATTGCTGCTGCTACTATTTTTACTACTTTCATATTTACTATCTACTTTACTAAAATTATTTTGTTGCTGTTGCTGCTGCTGTGATGATGAGTACGACGATTGAGTATTTGATTGGAATCTCAAACTGCCTCTAAAACTATTTTTGGTCATTTTATTGTAGTTTGTTGGTGCGGTGTCATCTACGATTCTGTTGCTAGTGTGCTTGCTTGTGTCTATGTTATTGTTGTTGTTGTTGCTGCTGCTTCTATTTTGTGACAGAAACTGTCGCTGTCTGCCTCCTCGTTGCCGACTCACTGCGTCCGCTTTTGTTTTTGTTGTTGTTTGTGCTTTCTCAATTGCCATTTTATACTCATCATCAGCCTTATATCATACGTCCTGCTGTTGCTGCTGATTGCGCTCTGGTATACGGTACAGTTCATCGTTATTCTGATACAATTGCTCAGAGCTGGCGCAGTTCACATTCGACCACCAATCGCAGACGCGCACAGCTTGATTGAAGACGGTTCCATTGGGGCAGAGGAAGGAGTATTGATGTCCAGAGTGCAAGCACCAATGCCAGACCTTTGATCACGATAGAAATAACGATTAAAATGTAATCGATAAATTTAGAATCGAAATGTTTACATGCGAAGTTTATAAGAATATAATATTTCTATTAAGTAATTATGTATAAACATAAATTGCGATTTCTATATAATATAAGATTAATACCATTAATATTGAATATTAAATTAATTTAAAACTACTTCAGCTACTTTTCAAGTGCCACTTTTTGAGCGATGCAAAAATTTGCCATTCACAATATTCGGTCGCGCTCAAACTATAAATACCATAGCTTTCAGCGTTCGCAAAATTTGGTCACATTACTTTATTTTTTGGCAAGCCAAGCCAGTTTTTTTTTTTCAAAAGTTCAATTTGTAAAGTGTTTTTCTGAAGTGTTATTTAATCGAATAGTTTACTAATTAACTCACCTGACAACGCGTCTCTGTATCCGCATAGTATCCTGGCTGTCGTCCTTGGCAGTTGAAGGATAATCCTTGCGGAACTGCATCATACGCTGGATAATCCTCACCAGCTATATAACCATCAATTTGCTGCAAGAGATGATGATGACACAATGTGAATACTCGTATTATGTTATTCTTAGTTATGCATAATTCAGTGTGAGAATGTGAATTATCTCATTGAGTGCAAGTACGGTGACCTTAGTTGTGCTTCGGTGTGACGATTTTCGGTGATGATTGCCCAAGTCATTCACATTTAAATCATGGCAAAAGTCTAAACAATAACAAATTACGAGCCCAAAACAATTGCTTTTGCAAATTTAGTGCATACACACAGTACACACAGCAACAACTAAAAATTTAAAATGCAAATGCATCAACCGAAAAAAGCTGTCGAAAAGCCACAAAAAAAAAAATGAGTAGAGATCAACAAAAGAATCAGACTCAATGAGTGTTGCAACAAAAACTGCATTAAGTATGTGAGTGTGTGTGTGTCTGTGTGACAATAAAGCCAGACTTTAACAACAAACAACAACTGTCAATCTCATGCGTATGAAACCATGAAAGGCGATACTGCAACAAAGCGTGGCAAAGTTGTAACCTCATAATGGAACTATGAGTACTTTGAGTATTCCCATGTCTGATATTCGACAGCAGCTATGCAATTTGTTCTGCTGTATTCTGCATGTCGGAATATTAAAGTAAGTGAATATTGTTTTTATTTACAAAGTTAGTTAGATAGACAATATTGAATTTAACAAGTAAGAAAGTCGAGTGTGCTCAACTGTGAAATATCCGTTACCCATCTTCAATAAAACCATATTCTACCAATATACTAAAAATATACAGCAAAAATACTCAACTATACCGAAGGCGTTGGTATATTGATATGGTACTGTATTCAAAATATACCATAGAATGCGTATATAACATAAAGTAGAATCAAGAAAGCTTTAGCTAGAAGTGTGAACACAAATTTTTGATTATTACTATTCTCATAATTATTAAGTTAATTTTAAAATTTCTAAATTAATTACTTTTTTTTAAATTTGTTCTAAAATTTCTCAAGTATCTAAAAAAAGAATATTAATATTATTTGAAAATGTTGATGATTTTTTTTTATTTACACTTAAATATTTCACAAAGTTAGAAAAATGAAAATATTGTTAGTCCGAATTATTATTATTTTGTGTTGCTGATGAACAATATATGTATATATGTAGTTTCAATTAATATTTTTTTATTTTTGCTGATTAACAATCTATACTGATTGATTAATGTATCAAATATACTTTATTTTCCTATTTTCAATGAGACCAGATTATAATAGATTTGAGGTTAATATTAGACTTATCGGTGCCAATTGATTAAAATGAGAGAAATTTTGATTTGTAATTTAGTCTAGAGCCCTAGAATTAAGTTCTAAGGTATACAGAAAATTAAGAAGAGAAATATTTTACTACGTTAGTTAATCTTTGAGACCTATTTGTTAACTTTACATTGTTTGTATATAGCACATTGAATTGCAGTTGCATCCTCAGTTAGTTTTCTTTACGACGCTGCTCAGAAAATGGCACGCTAATAACTTTTACAGTATAACAATAGCTCGCTAAGCGAATTGGCACAGTCTTCTCTGTCCCTTTCTCTCTCTCTCTCTCTCTCTTTCTGTAGCCTTCGCCCTCTTTATAGTCTGCAGTTTACTAGGTATATGGAGGGGGCTCTTTAAAGATCAGACAATGATGAAGACTCCTCCGACTCCGACTAACAAATCTGCCAATTTTTCTTTATTTTAAGTCAGTGTCTGTGTTTTTGTTTTCGTTGTTGTTGCTGTTGTTGTTGTCTAAAGCAGGGCACCAAGGCTAATTGATAAAAGACAACAACAACAACTACAACAAAAGCCAAAAGCAAAGAAAAGAAGAGCTTAAAGTGGCAGTAAACGAACGCAATAGAAAACAAAGCAAAGCAGAAGAAGAAAAACAAACGATGACGACACTTGAAGCAAACGGTGAATGGGGCATAGGGCATGGGAACAATCGACGGGGGAGGAGTTTGGAATCGGATCGAGTTCGGAATCGGATCGGGTCGCTTATGGCTCTGCTCTGTAGTGTAGTGTAGTGTAGTGTAGTGTTGCACGGACGTGAGAAGATGTCTAACACTTTGCAGACAGGTTGACGTCGCACTTGCAAAACAACAACGAACAAAACAAAAAAAAAAGCGAAGAAGATTTTTGTTGTTGGTCTATTTTTCTTTTGTAAGCTGCAACTGCAATTGCATTGTTGTTTTTTTTTGCTGGCTGTGCAACTTTGCGTGGGAGTTTTGCTGCTGCTTGCTTGTTGTAGATCACTATCACCGAGGGAGAGAGACAAATGGTGTGCGCAATCTTTTACACACAAAACTTGGCTGCAATGACAAATTTGTTGGCGCATCGAGCTAATAAAGCTATCAAATTCTGGCTTGCATAAATAATTGATTCCCAGCACAATATTCCGACGATAAATGACAGCGCAGCAATAAAATGTATAGATCGAAATCGAAAGAGCAAAACATCATCATCATCAGCATCATCATCATGATCATCATCATCATTATCAGCAGGTCAAATGCTGTACAAAGTTACCAACTGCCCATCACCCACAACTTACCCCATTGACACAGTTCCCCGCCAGCAGCAGACCGAGCACGACAACAAACACGATGGATATGCTGGAGCTGAAGCTAAAGTTGAAGCGGTTGCTGTTGCTGCTGTTGCTGGTTGCTGCTAAATGAAGATGCTGCTGCCTGCAACATTTCTGTTGTTGTTGCTGTGGTGATTTGTTTGCTGCTGTTGTTGTTGTGGCTGCCATAATGTCTGTGATTTCGGGATTACGGCGTATATATAGATTAAATGTAATTTTGTATTTGTTTCGTTGTTTGCTATCTAAAAATACAAGAGTGGGAGAGCGAAAGAGAGAGAGAAACGGTTTTAGCCAAATTGGGTTTCAATGGATGCGCTGTGTTCACTTAGCATTTTTAGAAAGGAAAAATTGGGAATTGCATTTTGGCTTGGCAGAAGCGCAATGCAAAGCCGTGTAATTATTAAAGTTTTATAGTTTTTTTTTATCTATGCATAATGGATGCCACAATTGGTAATTGGTATTTGTGGTTTCTGTAGTTTCTGTTGTAACTGAAATTCACTTCTTCACTACAGTTTGTTGTTATTGTTCATAATTTGTTCTGTGATTATTTTGGATTACGTTAAATTTATTATTCAGTAGTTTTTATTATTATGACAGCAAAATCAAATTATTTAGATTCTTTTAGGAATATAAAGAAGACAAAAAATGTTCTAAGAGTATTTATATTACATGAAGATAAGTAGATTTCAAACATCTTTCAATCAAAATTATTGGAACAATTTTGATATTTTTTAAATTCAGTATTTTTAACAATTTTGGTATTCTTTTAAAAACTTAAAGTATTTACTATCCTTCTGTATACTTTTATTTCTTAGTATTTTTAGAAATTTAAAAATTCCTTTTCAAATTTTTTAATTATTTTGTATTTATATATAGCAATTTTGCATTTTTTTAAACCTTTAAATTATTTGGAAATCTTTAGTATTCTCATAAATTATTTAGTTATTTTTTAGCAATTTTAGTATTCTTTTTAGTATTTTTAAACAATTTTAGCATTCTTTTGTCTACTTTTTAATGCAATTTTTTTCTTCTAGGAACAATAATTTGATTCTTATCCGTTTTTGCAACATTTTTTATCAATATTGTTTATTAGAAAATATATTGTTTAATAATTTAAATACTCTTTTTGATCCTTTCAATTAAAGTCTTGAATTTTTGTAGGTAGACGATTTTATCAAAATAGCTTCTTTGAAAATATATTTCCTGTTTTTTTTTTATTCGTTTATTATATTTTTAAATATTATTTTGATGAATTATAAACAATTTTAAAACAAATTATTTCGTTTGATAGTTTTTCAATAAACTTTGATTTTAACATTTTTTTATTTTAAAAGTTTAACCAGCTTTTTTTATCTTTAAATTGCTGTCTATTATTGTCTTGTATCCTTTAGAAAACAATTTTATGTTTTGAATAAATTGCTTGTTTTTGCTTTAACATTGTATCTTTCTCTATTCCTTGAAATACACGATCTCTGAATTATTATTCAAAATGATGCCACGCACTTCAACCGCACTTAAAATGATTCAATAACGTATTCGATTTGATTACATTACGCTGTTGGGACGCGTTGCGAGCTGCACGTGGTGCCGCGTTTGAAGTTGATGCAAAAGTTAGAAAAAATTTCGCATCAATTTTAGTTTTATACTCGAAAGCAGGTCGCTTGGCGCCCGCTGTTGGACGCTGTGTTGCTGTGTCGGTTAGGGGCCAATAGAAGAGCAAGCTTCACACAAAATGCACAGCGTCATCGTCGAGTTAGAGCCAAAGCCAAAGCCAGAGACAGAGCAAGAGCCAAAGCCAAAGCAATTGCCAAAGAGCAAGCTCATCGGCATCGGCATCGTCATCGTCATCGTGTGAGAGGCAGCCGAAACAGAAATTAAATCATCGGTTTACGGTATTTTGGTATTCGGTATTCGGCTCTTCGTTTCGTTTCGTTTTTCGAGTCAACTCTCAACTCTCTAAATAAGCATTTGTCGCCTTAGAAGATGAAGATGGGACAGCTTCGCATTATTGCAGCATTGTTTGTCTGCTTGCCTGCTGTTTTTATTTTCCTTTCGGCTTTTGTTTGTTTATGTTTTTGGCACATTTTTCTTGTGTTGCATAGACACACTTAAAATTAGTGCAAATTTTCAACTATTGATGGAGGCAAACAAAAGACTTAGGCAACGAACTTGATGGCGTTTTAAGCATGTAACTGCATTTAATGGCCACACTTTGTTGGCAATTATGCATGTGATTATTGATTATGAGTAAGTGAGAGTGTTGGCAAATATTTTGGTGTTTTTTCGCAAATTAAGAAAGGCAGTTTATAAGCTAGGAATTTCATTCTAATTTATGAAAAATAAGATTAAATTAAAGTGGAAAGAGAAGATTTAATTCGGATTCATGAAAAATATATAAGTTAATATGAAATTAAAGTTAAAGTTTCAAATCTATGAAGTTATCTAATTTATGAAAAAATAATTAAGATAAATAAATTAAAGTTAAAGCTAATGATTTAATACTAATTTATGAGAAGTAAAGCGCTTAAATTGAAATGAAGTTAAAACTGAAAATGTTATTAAAATGTATACAAAATAAATAAGTAAAGTAAGTTAAAAGCTAACGATTTATAAAATTATATAATTTAATAAAAAAATTAAGTTAAAAAAATTTAAGTTAAAACGGAGAATTGAAATTAAATTTAAGAAAAACAAGTAAGAAAGCAACAGTCAAATGTGCATATTATACAAATATACTGAAAATATACTGTAAAATACTATAATATATCGAAGAAAGCTGCAGTCGAGTGTACATAATATTTAAAAATGCTAAAAATATACCATGAAATACTAAAATATATCGAAGACTTTATTTGGTTACTGAAATAGTACTACATTAAAAATATACCATTATACTCAATATAGCAGATCGTCCCAATTGCAGTCGGCATTTTTTTTACATACCACAGAAATACTAAAATATATCGAAGACTTTATTTGGTATACTGAAATAGTACTACCTTCAAAGTATACCATATACATATAAATAGACAATATACCAGATTGTCCCTATTACAGTAAGTGTTTTTTGCCATACAAAAATATTTCTTAAATAACTTCTAGCGTGTATAGAAATATGTTAAATTTAAATTGAAGTCTGTTTTGATGACCAGCCGGATGCTGTTTTGAATTGCGCAAATCCCTAGCTGTAAATTTCCATTATGAATGAGCATAAATTAAACTAATTAAAATCAAATGCAGCAATAAATTTGCGGCAGGCATTCGCTCTAGAATTGATGCTGCTGCCAGCTTCAGCTTCAGTTTCAGCTTCAGCCGCTCACTTTCAAGATGTGCAGTGGCAATCCGGTTGAAGCAATCGAGTAGCAAGCAATGCTGCAGACTTTAGCTGGCTGGCTTTCAATGCGCTTCAGTTTGAATACTTTTCAATGAGCGGAGGCTAAAGCTTGGGACTCAAGCTGAGACTTTGGCTGGCCTGAGACAGCAACTGATTCTGGTTCACCTTCGAGAAAAGCATTGCAGCCGCAAGTACAACAACAATAACAATAACAACAACAACTATAACATCCAAAAAGTTTAGCAATGCAACAACGACTGCAACTAGCTTCTGTTAATTCAGTTTTTTTTTTTCCATCAGTTATTTCTATTTTATTATTATTATTTTCTGTTTTGATCTGTGAGAAATTCCCTTAATCAGCGCAATTGCAACAAGAGAAGTCTAAATAAGTTGAGACTGCAAAGCTAAAAATGGTAGAGTAACTCAAGACTGGCTCTCAGACTCTTTGGCAGACTTTACAGACTTTGCAGACTTGCGTTGGCATTTCATAATTGATCTTAACTGAGCCGGACTGATGTGATGTGTAATTAATATGGCTGAAGAGCCCAACTTGTAGCTTATACCTCACTTATGCCATGTCTTGTGGCCATATTTTATACATGTACTTTGGCGCATTATTCACACGCTACTTTGGATTATTTTCAATTCGATCCGCTGCTGTGAGTATCGACTTGCCCTTGAATGTGGTCGGACACCAACTTGTGCCGTCGTCGTCGTCGTCGTCTTCTTCGTCCATCTGATTTAGCAGGCACAGCGACGCATTAACCTTGACTTTTACTTATGAGAAGCTCCATCAGCCAGCAGCCAACAGCCATTAGCTTTATTTTCTTTGTCGCTTCGCTCGCTCGGAAATTCAACTTAAATACGTGACGAAAACAATGATAAAGTAATTATCAAAGTATAGCATTAAGCTCACTTGACTTCACTTCTGTTGTGCTGTCATCTTTTTTGACACTGTCGCTTTATTCTGCTGTCCATTCCAAGTGTCGTTTTCCATTGTCTCTATTTTGTAATTTTTGAGAATGTCTCTAATTTAGTTAATTTGGGTTGTAAATTTCCCAGTTCTGCAGTAAAAGTGCTTCCTATGCTTTAATGTCGTCTTCATCATATTGTGACCTCTAAGTTGTTAATTTCCTTTTGATACTCGCTACTCATAGTGTAAAAGGGTATTATAGCTTTGTGTATACAGCAAATTTGGTTGTATTCACATAAAAGCCTTAGAAGCTACTCAAGAAGCTGTGAGCTCAGGATATTTCTAAAATATTGATATAAAAAACAAAGTATTTGGTATATTGTGGTATATTTTCAGTATATTAAGTATGTATAATTAAGTTTTTATTAAATACATATATTTATATGATTTTGGTATATTGCGTACTCTTTGGTATATTTTGCATTTAGAGGTATATCGATCCACCAAGTATAGATGTCAGTATATTTGAGTATTTTGTCGGTATATTATTTTTTGTATATTTTAAGAACAACTACGCAATATAGTATTCGGTATAATAAATATTATGTTATATTATGTAAACTTTGGTATTTTTTAGTATAGTGGTATATCGATATACCAAATAAAACGTTTAGTACATTTACTACCTTTTCGATATATTAATATGTTATATTTTGAGCACAACTCCAGAATATATCCTTCGGTATATTATTTTAGTATATTTTAATAATAATACCACACAGAAAATCCTTAGCGGGTATCTCATAGTCATAGCATACCCGACTGCAGCTTTTTAGCTTGTTTATAGTTAACAATTTTTATTCATCACTTTGATGATGCAACTGGCCAAGACTTTAATTCATGAGCTCCTCTTGGACAACAAAAACTGCTCCTAAACAGACCGCAACTTGATAAACGCATTTCGGCAGCCGTTTTGAGTTCTCATTGTTTTCGTGGCTGCTCCTTGCTTGAATGTTGCACAAAACGTTAATAGAATGCAGCAGCAGCTGCAGTTAGTTGATTATTGTGCAAATAAAAGTTCTAATGATGATTTCGGCAACAACAATGCAATTATGCAAAGCAAGAAGGGAAGGACAGGGAAGGTAATTAAAGTCATCAGACGAAAACACAAAAGCAACAACAACAAAGAATTTGAAATTATCATACAGTTGCAATCAAGAAACCAACTAAGTATGGCATGCTAAATAACCGGAAAGAACATCCTATGGACTCACAACTACATCCGTTAAGTTGAGTTGAGTTGAGTTGGGAGCATCATCATCATCATCAGTAAGATCATCAAGATTCCAAGCAGACATTTGCGCAACGCTGCCCAAAACCCTAAAACCAAAATCAAAGCAAATATCATACATCATCGCGAAAAGGTTTTTCTATTATATCGGATCGCAGTGTTTTGCTCTCTTCAATTCAAATTGTAGCAAATTGTCGAAGTTTTGTAATCAAACTCGAACTATTTTTTTCGCCTTCTTCTTCTTCTTCTTCTTTGCTGCTTTTCGGCCCAGTAATTTCACACATGCTGACTTTTCGGATAGCTTTACCATATCATTGTCTTTTCATTTTACTCTGAATCTGGGATACTTTTGCCAGCTTTAGCCAATTTTCATCCATTTCAAAACTGAATTCAATGCATTTTAATTGTATGTAATTTGTGTGTTGAACTTTTGCAAAACTAATTTGTCACATTTTTGTTTGTGAAGATTTGGCGAAATCAACAAATTGAAATATCGAAAGTCAGACATAATTCAGGTCGTTCATTGAATTATAGTCATTAGTCGAAGTGACTCTGAAGCGATGACAAATAACAAATTCAAGTGGGGCATTTCTTCAGTTGACGCTTTAAGAGATGTCACAAAAATTTAGTGAATTGAAATAATTATAAATTCATTCAATTCAATTGATTAAAAGGTACATTTTTATTTATTTACCTAATATTAAAGTTAACCTTTTTGCTATTAAACTTGTTCTTTTTTATTTTGTTGTTTATTAAGTTGAATTAAAACAAAAAATATCAAGTCTCAAAATTGAAAAACAGACTATGTTGTTGTTGTATGGCAATTATGCAATGTGTGTGTGTGAATGAGGGATTCCAAACGTGCAATATTCTAGAAAATACTAGCATGAATTTTAGTTACAATATAATCACGGATGTGGTATATGTATCGATATTTGCCAAGGTCAAGGCAGTCACACTGCCACTAACACATTTTTACTACACACATACAAATGCATATATGTATGTATTTCTGTTTTCAATTCTGTCTGTAATTGATGTTAAAAATAAATTACATTATATGTACTGCCAATTTGAAAAGTTTTATGTTTTTAAACTTTTTCTTCACAATGTTGGTTTTAAATTTAAATTATGTATTTATATTTTTACATATATATGTATGTCTGCTATAATTTAATTCCAGAATCTGTCAGTAATAAATGTTCGAAATAAATAAATTTTTCAATATTTTAAGCTCAAGAAATGAATCATAAGCTGCAACTACTTGAAATCGAGCAGTCAAGAAAAATGTCATAAAAATTGATTGAATGAATTTTGATGCCTGCGGCAACAAAAATATAACCAACAACAACAACAAGGCAGGCATTCAATAATAACGGCAACAATAACAACAAATATTCTGTGAATGGCAGATTCATCGAAAATTGTGAGAAGGCCAAAAGTGGCCAGACAGAAGAAGAAGAGGAAGCTACAGCTAACAAGTCGATTCGATGAAAAACAAAACAAAAATGCAACAAAGACCCGCAGTAAAAATAGTTGGACAAGTACAAATGATAATCATGACGCGTTAGCAATGACGATGATAGACAATTGCTTTCGGCGAAATTTAACACAAAATGCCAGCCGAAAATGAAAAAAACAATCATATTGCAGCACAAATTGAAACCGACTTTGTCTGTATTGAAAATGCCAGTGGAAGAATCGATTGGGTTAACCAGTAGAGGAGTGGAGAGGGGGGGGCAATACAATATTATGTATAAAAAAGCATTACGAGTAATAGAAACTATAACGAGGCGCGAACAGGGTCAAAGCAAAACCGTTTGGACAGCTTTGAGTGCGAGTTAAAGTCCGAGTTGAAGTTGGAGTTCGCAGCTCTTGTCGCTTGTCTTGGCCAAGAAAAACAACGACAACAACAGCAGCTGGCTTAAAGATGATGCTGCATCAACAGAAGCTGCAGTTGTTGTTGAACTCGATATGTTTGGCATACATTTAAAGTTTGGTTTATTTTAATTCTGCAACTTTTGTTGCAATTAATTAGTGCAATTTAAGGCAAGGTCAGCCAGAAGAAACTATGGAAGACCTGAGAGAGACCTTTACAAATCAGCCTAGTCATATGTGACCCACTTTGGTTATGCTTCCATTGCGAGGTTATGACTTTGGCAACTCTCATTGAAGATGTAACTGCAAATTACGAGTATTTGTATTTGCTTTTGCTGTGATTACTTTTTCGATTGTATTGAAATAAATCTACATTTTTCTCATGGCATTACATTGATTATTGAATATGACATTAATATTTATTTATGTTATTTTTCGGGGACTTTTGTAAATGTTTTGCAATGCCAATAGTTGTTTGTTGTTTTGCTAAATTTTAACAATTGTAATGAGAAGCTTGACAAAGGTTAAATATTTATAATGCTTTGCTTATATGGAATGCTATAAAATTATCATAAGAAAGAAGTGTATAAAAAAAGTCCTAGCTATAATGTCCTTAATTATTTTACCTATACAAGTAAGACATCTTATATTTATCTTTATAACGTAAATAAGTCTACACAGTTTTATATCTTGACAATGCAAAATACCAAGTTTGATGCTTACCATAAAAGTACCCAAGTTTGAAAAGCTTTGGTCAAAGTGTTGGTTTCAAGCTCGACTATAAGCTTTTGCTATAATTTTTTTATTGTAACTCTATTTATAGGAGTAACAAATTCAAATATAGATAAGTTAATAAATTAAATAAGCTAACAAATAAAATATATAAAATTTAATAATAACCATGTTGTATAAATTAAATGTATTTTTTGCTTTTAATGTTTTTTTTCTATATTTGATACCACTTTCATTAAAGCTGAATAGCAATTAATGGGTTCAGTGGTCAATTGAGTTGAGTATATTGAAAATGTATTTTAGCTGTAAAAAACTCACATTCTCTTGCATTATATCACCGCATTTTATTCCCTTATCAGTTGACACCTCAATAGAAGTGACTATTTTTGTAAGTTGTGCGTGTGTTGAAGTGTGTTTGCTTTACTCAAATTAAAAATTCACAGCTTTTGATGAAATAAACACTAAGAAATAAATAATAAATTCAACTGTAATCGCATAACAACTGATCTCAGTCAGTATTTTATAAAGACAAGTAAAGGGTAAAAGGGAAGGTACGTTTATAGATATTTTTATATGTTTAGCAACTGCAGCTTTAACAAATTATTGTGTTATTGTCAATCTTGAATTGTTGCACAGTCTGGCAACGCTGAGCACATTTATTGCTGGCCAATCGACTGAAGAATGCAAACTTAGCTATTAAAATATGTGAAAGTGTTGGAATCAATAACTGACGCACACAAAATAACTGTTTGATTGACAGCTTGTTAGACCAATTGCAACACAGTCATTGCCCATTTTCCTTTGCCTTTCCCTTTTCTATGCTCACTCTCAAAACTCCTCGATGCATTGAAACCACTCAAACCACTTGCACCCCCGAAGTCTGATTGTGACTCTGTTCAATGTCACATTTTGCATGATTTTGTTGACAGAAGTTTGCTGACTGCTGACATGTGGTCCCAATGTGGAAGGGTGGAGCAGTGGAGCGGAGGAGCACTGTCCGAGAGAGGGACAGACGGTACACTTGATGGCCGTTTAAATTACGAAATCATGCATGTGAATGACAGATTCCAGAATAGCCCTTCCACTACAAAAGGACCAGGCAAAAGGGTTGTAGTCTGGTTTTGAAATTATAGCACATTTACGTTTTGTAATTAGATCCCATACACCCATACACGTTTCTACAAGTGTGTGCGTTGTTTTTGTTGTTGTTTGGCTCAGTTTTGAGAGTTGCCTTGCAACACCGCAATGTGTTGACATCTGCACAGCTTAATGCACTTTTGCTGAGGACAAGTGCAACAATCAACTGCTGATTGACTCGAAGCAAGTGTTTGCGGCTGTCTGTCTGCTTGTCTAAGTGTTTGAGATATAATCACTCAAATCGAATGTGGAGAATTCTTCCCCATAGCAATCAGCTTTTGAATGCATTGGCTTAGACTTCGCAAATAAAAATTAAACCGATAACCGATGATAAATTCAATTCAATAAAGAAAAACTTAAAACGATTTTCAAACAGCTTCAATTTAATCAGGAAAATACAGGCGACTTTTCAAATTCAACTAATTCACATATTACCTATGAAATGCTGTTATTGGCAATTGCCGAGCAATTGCTGCAAAATGTATGTGCACAATTTCTGTTGTTGTTGTCAGCCACAAATAAAATGGCAAAGTGGTTTTTAGCTTTTGTGTTTTTGTGGCTGTGGTTGTTGTCGTTGTTGTTGTTGCTGTTGGCAGTGGTTGTTGTCGTTGCTGTGTCCGCTGCTGTGCTGATCATCATCATTGTTATGGTTGTTGACAGTGCTTAACTCAGTTCAATAGCTTTGATTTGCATAATATGGCAACGCCATGCAACAATTTCCTGTCGTCGGCCGCTTTACAAACATCAGCATCGACATCACATGGAACAACATAGAATCCCGCATTCATTTTACTATTTTTGAAGCATATGAAAAAGCGAGTGAACTACTGCGTTGTGCTCAGTTGTTTTTTTGGAAGGAGGGCTTTCAATCAAACAAACATTTGATTATTTTGCAGGCAACCACTCTAGGCCAATATTTTGTCAGTTGTCAAGTGGACAGTTGAGTGACTCCGACCTCGAAATTCGTATCACAACCCTTCTCTCTCTTCCCTGACCTTAGCTCTGAAACTTGTTGCTGTCTTGCACATTGATGTGGTCAATCTTCGACCTCTTTGTTAATAAGATTTTCTGCCTATTTCTGTGGTTGCAAGACACTCACACACACAATTGCATACTTTTGCAGGCGGATATTGCCTGTGTGACCAGTCTGTGATTGTTCGTTGTAGACAAATTCATTTATGGCAAATTTTTGGCTCTAGTCGCAGTTTAGTATTTCATTTTGCGGTTGCAGATTTTAAAGTTTGATAGAAGGGCCAACTTATCTGTAATATTTGGGTTAATTAGTTGTAATTAAAAATAAAATTCTGCTTTAATAGTGAATGAGAAATATACATACATATACAAATAAAACAAGTAAAAAATATACAGTCGAGTGTCCTCAACTGTGAGAAACACGCTATCTACTTTAAATAAAATAAATGTCTTATTCTTAAAATATTCTTAACTATTATATACCAAAAATACTAAAAATATACCGAAAGCTATATTTGGTATATCCCACTACCCACTTTCAGTAAAATCAAAATAGTACGGTAATATTCTTTAAATATACCGAAAGCTATATCAATGTTTTAATACCTTTTCACCTTTCGGGTGACGGGTGACTCTATCAACTAGGCTATTGAAGCTGAATTGAAAATGTCTACAAACACTTTTTTTATGTAATTATGAAAATGATTTAAAAATGTGTTTGAGACATGTGTTGGAATTTTTTTCATTAGCAACTGCTTAACTAGCTCAACTTATGTGTTATGCCATAGCGTTATTTTAATCTAATTGGGTCTCATTCAACTAACCAGGTAAATCTTACAAACACACACACACAAATTTACACTCACAGGGAATATGCACCAAGACACGAAACTCTAGCATAAAATCTGTGCTTTGCGCAACAAAGTTAGTCAAAAGGGAAGACAAGGCAGAGACACAACATCTTTGCGGATGACAAATGTTTCAGATGCTCTACTCGAGTGCAGCTGGCAGATAAGCTAGCGGGGCAGCAGCAGCCAGAAGATGAGGACAGTCTTAGTTGCATGCAACTGCAACAACACTTGCTATATTCTTATTGAAAAGCTGTGGCAGTTATAATTCACACTGCCCAGAGTTGGGATGCAAGGCTGAGGAACTGGGCAGAGATTGCGAAAGCAGAATCAGAGACAGAAGCAGAGTCAGAGCCCAAAGAACTTGAGTGAACTGCAGTGGTCGCTTTTGGACATGCGTAATTAGGTTTGCTGTTGCCACTAAATATGCGTGTCAAGTTCCATATGCCTTTGTGTGTGTCAGTGTGTGTGTGTGTGTGTGTGTGTGTGTGTGTGTGTGTGTGTGTGTGTGTGTGTGTGGGTGGCTAATAACTGGTCTGCCAGCAAGCGAATGTTAATGTCTACGCTTGTGTCGTGCTCGTTCTCGTTGTCGTCGTCGTCTTGTTGGCCATTGTTGCCTGCATAAATTATAATTGAAACCTCATTTCCGTTGCAGGCATTTCACACACTGACATGAACACACGCCCATTTTGCCACGCCCACTCACTCACTGCGTTGGTTGCCACGGCACATAATTTGGGCTTTGCTTTAATAATAATAAACTGTCATCATCAATACTAACAATTGACAGTTGCTTCTGCAGTTGCTGCTGCAGCTGAAGTCCCTTATAGTAGTCATGTTTGTCAATCTGGTGCGGAGTGCCTCCTGCCTCTTGCCTCCTGCCTCATGCTTCGTGCCTTGTGGCAAATGCCCAGAGTCCTAGCATCAAGTCATTTGTGTGCATTATCGTGTTAGGGAAATACAATGACACAAAAGTGATGGCTAGTAAATGGAATTATTTGCATACTTTTTGTGACTTGAAGGAATGTGAAAATGAACGTTGGCAGCGTTTGAGATGACAGCCGAGAAAGCGAAACTCCAAAGAATATCTTCATTTTGGATGAAATGGAAATTTGTTTCCACTTTATTATTAGTAGCACGCATTAATTCAAGCATTCTTATAAACAACATTTTTAGGGTAAACTTATTACAAGTTTTATTGTAAACAATAGTATAATACACATATTAAGAATCTATATTAATATATTATTTTGATAAAAGTAAGGAACAAAGACATTTTATGTCTAGAGTCGTTTGAAAAAGTCTTGTGAATGCTTACAGCAGTATTAAAATACTGCTTCAGGCAGATCGTGGGGATATTGGTATTTAAATACTGTTTTGCCATTCTCTAATTTCGCCTGAAAGTATGCAATGATATTTGTTTTACCTATTTCATTATTCACACAAAATTGTCTGCTACCTATTTGAGAGCTTAACAAAAGAAGAAAAATTAAAATGATTTAAACTTGCGCATTAAATAAAATTAAACAAAACACATGGAATTTGCCTAATATCTTTTCAATAAGTGAAAAGTTCTATGAAGACTGTATTCATTATCAATCTCAATTTTTTCTTAGTCTAAAACCTAGTCCAAACATACTACACCTATCCGACTCAACATCGTTTAAAAAAATTTATAAACTAATATTTAAAACTGTGTTTCTTAATTGTTTCTTTGGCGCTGCCTTTTTGTTGGCAACTCAATTTTCGGTAAACACTGTAAAGTAGACACTAACTTTGTATACATCTCGATTCAGTAGAAACTTTCGATTGATGTGCAACTCTCTTTCCTTAAGCACTCACAATTCCAGTAAGAGCATTTTCTGGCTATTGCTGCTGCACTTAACTCTCGTGTTCCATTCCATTGCATTCCTGCAAGGAAAGAGCACACATAATGCAAGAGAAACGCTTGTTGGGGGCGTCGATTGAACGTAACGCGCTCTTTTGTTCAATTGCAGTTGAGTTGAATTGCCTGAACCATGACCCTTGGCAACATAAATTTCATTGTGTGCGGACTTTTTATTCGTACTTTGTGCATGCGCTGCAATTGTCTTCGTGCGCCAGGCGAAACCTACAACACACCAACAAAAGGCCACATCGAATTAGTTAATTGCATAAACCCGGCCCCGGCCGATAGAGTCAGACGCTACTTTGGCTGACAAAGTAGCTCGTGAGCATCCCGTAAACACAAAACACAAAAGTCTGGCCATAAACAACACAAGTAACCGGCATTATTCGACTGCGGAAGACAAAATGGAGCTAGCAACTTGCAGTTTGGTAACTTTTCTGCTGCTTCAGTTAAACCAAATGAGCATTCGCCTCGTCTTGTTTGTTTGTTCGCTTCTCTTTTTTTTTTGGCAAAGCTCCCACTGCCAAATAAATGAGTGAAAACTTATGTGCTTTGAATGTGCAACGTGTCGCACTCAACAGCAGCTCGAGGATGCGAGCGACTAACAAGCAATAAACCGAGCTGCAAGTCAACTAACTTGTTATTGCAGTCTAATCACTCTCGAATGTGCGCATTGTTCATTTATCATTATTGCTGCACCGGAAATGTCCTGCCAAGGACAAGACATTGGAACGACACTAATCACCGATATCATGTGCGCAACGACATCGATACTAGACCAACGCAATTATGTGTCTTGTTTGTGAGAGAGGAACATGCAACAGGAAGCTACTTTAAATTGGCAACTTCATCGAGAGCAGATCATTAGCAATGTTTTATTTAAAGTCTTTATATTATAAAACACTTTTAATAAAGTAATAGGCTTATTTAAGTTTATTTCTATGACATTTCAATTTAATTAAGTTAATTTAAATTTCGTTTTATCTTCGCGATCTTACTATTTCGTTAAAAGCTTTCTTTCTTACTCCTGGCCTTTATCGATATCGTTTAATTTATCGGTATTTTTCATTCATTCGATGTTATACTAGTTTTCGACTACATTATTAATTATTTCGATAGTTTAGTCTGTATCAAATGGTAAAAAATAATAAACAAAACAATTTTAACAATATACAAAATTTAAGTCAAGTTAGTTACAATTATGTAACTTTTGTAGTAGTATATGGCATTGTAAACAGGATATATCGATAATTTAAGTACTCATTTGATTATTCGTTTAAATAGGCAGCACTGGCAATGAGTGAAATAAGAAAAGGTTGGCAGCTCGCTAGTAAATGAACACTAGAGTGAAACGAATGATCGAAAAAGAATAAAGAAGAAAACTCACTGAAGATTATTTTTTGCTTAACACAATTTATGTATGTCATTTAATACTTATAAAATATAAGAAAATTCATTTTTATATAAATAATAATAAATGTGATACATACAAATATATATGTATGTGTTTTATGAATAAAAAGTTATGTTATGAACTTACTATACTCGTATATAGAAGCAACGCATAAATCAAATGCGTCATGACATGTGTGAAATTACTTAATTAAATTAATTTTCGGATTGCGCACAATACGACAACGACGGCGACGGCGACTACGATGAGAGTAGTAGCTGGTAAAGTTCATAGGGATTCTGTGATATGGAAAAATGTCGGCATATTAATTGCTGACAAGCGCGTTTAATTTATGGCATATCAATGCCGGAAAAGCATGGAAACGACAGCCAAATGACAGTTTGGGTCAAAATTAATTACTAAAGATTTATTAAAAAATTGCTCTTTTTTATGTGTGATATTGTATAGTATTTACCTTATGCGATGCCTTGGCGAAAGTTATTGCCAGCAATTTGTGCAGTGTTTTACTAAAAACAAAAGGCCTTTAAAACACATCACGCATACGCCGCATTGCCTGCGTTATACACTGGCTGGCTGTAGTTGTTATTGTTGCCTAAGCAACAATGCGTAGTCGTCCCCCTCACAGAGAGTGACATGTATGTCAGAATGCGGCAAACAGCAGCAAAAGCAACAGCAACAACAGCAGCAGCAAAACATTTAAATCAAAATGATAAAGTTGCATACTTGAGTAGAGTTATGCGAGGCGTGGCGGGGCGTTGAAGAGGCGGTGTGGAGGCGTGGCTGGGGTGTGTCAAGAGTTGAAGCTAGAGACGCGCACAGAGCGCAGCAAATAAATATGAAAACATTTTTTCTCGTTGCGGTTGTCTGCCTGTTGATGTTCGCAGTGTTGTTGTTCGTCGTTCGTTGTTCGCTATTCGTTGTTGTTGTTGTTGTTGTTGTTGGGCAGCGCACAGTCTCAACGAGCGTGCAAAATAATATGCCAACAACAGTGGCAGTTGAAACACAAACAACAAGCAACACAGCAGCAGCAACAGCGGCAGCATCCAAGGAAGTAAGAATAATAATAATGGCTAGACCTCGATGTATTGTTGTGTTGTTCCAATAACAACAGCAGCGGCAACACCATTTCTGCATTGCATGCATGTAAAACGCAATAACAACAGCAACAGCAAGCAGACACCGCACTATAAGATACTCAAACTCGTGTTTGCAGTTGCAGCTATTTTCATTTTCATTTCGTTGATGCTTTACTATTGCATGTAAGTACTCCCTTTCTCTCCCTCATTTTGAACTCCAATTCTCACTGTTTGTCCCTTTCTCACCCACATTTTGAACTCCAATTTCAGTCATTGTGACACTGCCCAGCAAAGTGCTTCAAAAATGAGTGCTTCTCGATTACTAGTTTTAAAAATATTTTCATTTTTTTATATTAGTTATTGACAATAAGCGAAGAGACCGTGCAATTATTATTTATCATTTGAGCAGACGACTAGCGAAGTAGTGTGACCATTAATTGGTAACGAAATCGATTATTAGCACAACTTCGAATCATAGAAAAATATCGATAATTTTAATTCATGAAATCGATATATAAAGCGAGCAGTAAGAGAAAAAATTCAAGCGTGGAGCAAAAACGAAATTGAAACTATCTTAATCAAATTTAATTATCATTCGAATAAACTTTTTATGTCGTTAAAAGTGTTTATTCAATATCGAGACTTTGAAGACGTTAACACAATTAAGTTTTTCAATAAATAGTTGTTTTGTTTATAAAAAAAACCTTTGGCAAAAGCTTTTCTCTAAATTATTTTAAATGTTCTCACATTTTTATGCATTTCCATTTCAACACAAGTCATGTAGCTTTCGACAGTTCTAATGTATTCCAGTCACAATTTAATTTTTTGTTTCTATATGTTCGCCAATTTTGTAAACTGATTGTAATGTTTTTTTTTTTTTTTTTGTATTGTTTTTGACAGTGTTGGACTCCCGAAACGCAGTTCTGGTGACATTTTGCCTTCTGGGCTGCGACAGTTGGTATTATAGTTGCCAGCTGAGTTGTCGTTGCAACGTTTACTCGCATGTTTTTGGGTTCTATTGTTGTCATAACTGTTTTTTGTTATCACTGCATTTTTTTGTTTTACAATTTTTCAGCATTGTAGCGCAGCAGCTACATCATTCCTTTTGCTATTGTTGTTCTAGCTATGCAAACTTTATATTGATATTTAGATGTAGTTTCTTGAACTCTTCAAGGACAGTCTTCAATTAAAACAGTAATAATGATGTTTGTACTTATTTTTATCACAACTTTGTTCCCATGCTGCCGTCAACTTTATGCAAAGCTTTAATTTGCATTGTCTTCCTGATAAACGCACAAGATATCTCGCCATTGGCTTTTAAAACTTGCTTAAGCGACCTTCACTTGAGCAAACTCTTGAAACTCTCGTATACATATTTCCCCCTTATGAATAGCAAAACTCTTTTCCTGCATACAACACACACGCTGGCTGACTTTTGCACACACATCGCTGGGCCGTCATACAGTGCGTATGAATAACGTAAGTAAAATTCGTTGGCTCGTTGCGCATACGTTACGGTGTACGCAAAGCAACGCGAATCTGCAATGCTTATCTGACCAAGTTTCGAGCGCTCTCAAGTGCACTTAACTAAAACTGAGCGTTTCTAAAACCAGCAGCAACACCAGCAACAACAACAACAATAATACCGACAACTTGAACAACAACTTGAAATGCTAGAGCATTTTATTAAAGTGCAAACTCAGAACTGTGGCAATTTAGAATGCATTTAAGCGCGCGCGCTCAAGTTTTCTCAATTGTGCTACTATGAAATACAACATTCAGTCAAAGCAATAACAACAACAGCATGAGAAAGAGCAGCAGCTACCAAAAGTGTCATCATGACCAGCAGCAGCAGCAGCAGCAACAGAAGAAGCAACAAGCCACACAACACATGAGTTATTGCATTGTCGCCGGCGTCGTTGACTTCGTTGTTGCTCAGTTGATGGTGGCCTTGTCCTGATCCTAGTCAGATGTTGTGCTGTCGCGACAGTTGAATTGGCGGTTTCTTCTTTTATTTTTTGTGTGTGTTTTGTTGGACAAGTGATGCAAACGCCAATAATTCGCATGACTCTTTGTTCTCTTTTCTTGACTGCTGCCGAAAAACCTGCGGATACAAATTGAATGCTCTGTCTTGTCCTAACACTGCTCAGCGTCTTTGTCCTGCGTTATTTGTTAGCACTTCAGAAGGATTTTAATCAAAGTTTTCAAGTGGCGTCGTCGACGTCGTCTCCATATCTTGCTCTCTTCAACTATTTTTTGTTGTCCAAGTTTTAGTTTATCGCAGTGCTTGCTTTGAGATTTATACACCATCACTCACTGTGATTTAATTATCTTTTTTTATTCTGTGTTCATATCTCGTGCAACGCATAAAATTTATGCAGCGAGTTGAAGTTGTCTCTCAGCAAGATATAGTTTAAAAGCGTGACCATTATCATGGCTTATGCTGCGAGTGAGTTGCCTGGAAATACAAATTTCCATTGATATAAATGGTAATATATTTTTCATTCATGAGATTCACAGTCAGAAAATATTTGTATATGCATCTAAATCGGAGAAAAAAGGCTGCAAATTGATTTTAATTGATTTAAATGGCATTTTTATTTGTCACTCTTGAAAGCCACAATCAGTGACAATATATCTAGAAAAATTCCTCCCACCTCAATTGCATCATTGAATAATCATAAATTCAGCGCCTTAGGTTATGCAACATGTTTTCGCTAATTCTTGATGTTGCACTGTGGATTGCATTTTTATTTGCTGACAATTTATAAAATATTTCTAGTGTTGAGTTGTTTCATTTTTTATCTTTATAAACTGATCAACACTTAAATTAAGTAAGCATTGCGTGCTGCTCAACACTAAAAACAAGTTATTCCATAATACACAACACTTAACATAAGGAAGTATCGATAAGAGAAGGAAAAAGTTTATCGATAACAAAGTGCCATTTGCGTGTGATCGTCGCTGGAAGTAAAGTTGTGATTGGGGCGCATACTACATAGTATGAAGAAAAGAAATAATCGAGATTACCCATAGTACGTAGAATCTATTGTGATTGATTTGTGCATAAATATGTGCGCAAATTGACATTGCAATTACAAAAGCTAAAAAATGTTGAAACATCAAAACTGTATTCTCCACTCGTCATTGCGATGGAACAACCTTTTTGGGGGCCTTTAGTAACAACGTTATAATGAATGTGTTCATTTGTCTGTATTTGTATGTTTGTATGCGAATCGTAAAATGAGATGGAGGCGTAAACGTAATTAAAATTGTTGAATATACGAATCAATAAACAAATTGATTATTCAAATTTACTGTTTATTTGCATGTCGATTGCCAAAGCTGTTGTCTGTGTTTCTGAGTGTGTGTGTAAGTGTGGCTGTAAGTGTGTGTGTGTGAGCGCTTTGTTTGTTTGCCATTAATCGCTTTTGTTGCAATTGCCGAATTGTTTGTATGCTTTATTTTAGCAAAATTTATATGCATTTAATGCTCAATCAGAGCGGAAATAAAAACTCTTTTTTTATTCTTTTATCATAGTACAAAATGGCTAAAAAATCAACTAAAGGCGGAAACGGAAAGCGCATGCTTTTCCCTAAAAGAGGATGAAGGAAGGGAGAAGGGCTCTGGGTGTCGTAATTGAGTTATTTTTGTAATTTATAAAGCGCCGCATGATTGCAATAATGAAGTGCTTCACTCATTGCGACGCTCAACTGTATATAGCACTATAGTCAGGTGTAGGTGCAGCTTTCAAATGTGTTTTTAATTAAACATGAACGACACAAAATGCAAATAAAACCATTCGGAATAATGTAAACGAATAAAAAGAAAATTAGCAGCAAAAAAGATAATGAAACTGAAAATGGCAGTTTTCCGTTGCTGATGTCATTCATTATGAATTAAAGGATCGATTGAGTAATGGCTTTAGTTTTTTTTGTTTTTTTTGAATAAGTAATGTTAAAACTGCCATGAAACCGAATTAAAAGTTGGCGTTAAAATAAATCTTGGCTATATTTTCATGATTTTTTGTCAATTAACTTTTTTTAGGAAGAGTCGCAAAAAAAAAGCTACAGTCGAATGTAAATGAGAGACAAAAGCAATACAGTGCAGTATTATTCCTAAAATATACCGAAAATACACTACAATTTACATAACATTAGGTATGTCGTTATACATTGAAAATATACCATAGAGT
Source organism: Drosophila sulfurigaster albostrigata (assembly GCF_023558435.1). Taxonomy (NCBI): domain Eukaryota; kingdom Metazoa; phylum Arthropoda; class Insecta; order Diptera; family Drosophilidae; genus Drosophila; species Drosophila sulfurigaster. The sequence goes on from NC_084883.1 coordinate 47,644,893, forward strand.
ACAAAATATACCAGATTCGAAGACAAAATGAGAGCTTAAGTTGATAGTTATATTTTATGTTTAATCTAATTTGAAATTAAATTGAAATTTCTTAAATATATGTTGAATTTTTTTCGAAAAGAATCGCCAGACAATAGAGTAGAAATTGTTTGGAATATTTTATGTTTAAACTAATTTCAAAGTAAATTTCAAAGTCATAAAAAATAATCCTGACTACTTTTTTTTAAGTTTTTCCGGGAAAAGTTGGGAGCCATGAGAGAATTGTTGTTAATAAAACTGTTCCTTCAATCGAATGATTGCTCCTATCTAAAATGTTGCACAATGCAATCAAACAATCGGAGTATAAGTTGTACATTGAGTACAAACTGTTACTCCAGATCGAATTCACAATACTATCGAACAAGAAGCAGAATTTAGTTTTACTTTTTGGGGGAGGAAGAAAATGTTTTTTCTTATAGCATTGAAGCCTTCTGTAATTGTTGTTAAAGCAACAGAAACTGCAGCAAGTGTAATAATAAAATGGCCTCTGGTGGAATTTCTATCACTATAAAAGTATGCGAAGCAGCGAAAAAGAAAGAAAGAGAGAATAAGTAAAAGAAGCAGTGCGTCTAACACATATACATACATATATACATAGCTTGACTTGTGCGTGTGTGTGTGTGCTTCTCCCCTTTGCCAACTCCACTTTGACGTTCACAGACACTTTGAACTACGCCCAGTTCATTGTAGTTGGCAGTTGTAAATGGCAAAGTTTATTCAACGCAAAATGTGCAACGAAAATATGTGGCGTGTGTTTAGTTCCCCCAAAATTTCAGACTCTTTCTGTCTGTTGGGTAGACGATCGGGCAACCGACGTGGTTGCTCCAATGTGCCACACTGATTTCCTGTTGCATTTCCGGCCCCCCTCCCCGAAAACGATGTGTGCGTAAATGTTGTGTGAGTTTGTGTGGGTGAATTCTTTGACTATATTGTTGTTTGTGGCAAGGTAATTCAATTGAATTTGGGGTACTTTTGAGAGAACTTTTGATATTAACATTTTAAATGGATTTTAAACTGTTGCATGTGCAAAGTTGTATTATTTATTGAGATTAAATTAAGAATTGCACGCTAACCTAAACGCATCAGCTAATAAAGTCTTAATATAATAATTTAATATAGTTTACCTTTTCATTATTTTAAACTCAACTGGACAGTAAATAGAGAAAAACGTATTTTTTCGTTTAATTATTTTTATTTTTTTATTTAAACACTGTAAGTCACACGTAAAAACTAGAAATTTTAAATTGAAAAATATTTTCAATAATTTCTGTTTGATTTTTAATGAACAATAGTTAGGTATGTGCTTATTTTTCCCATGCTTAAGAATACTTTTAAGACTTAACAAAGTTAAAAAGACATCTCCCACATATCTACGCCTTTGCAGGTTTGTTTTAACAAGTACTTTTCAAAATTTGACGATTGTTAAAAGATTTATGGACATGTTAAATTACAGTTCTTAGTAAGGTAACTTTAAACCGCTTAACGAAAAACTATTTAACAAGTATTTGAGGAATTTTGCCTGTAAATAAATGTGTAAAGTACTTAAATGAAATAATAAGTTCTTATAACTTTATTTCTATGACGATTAAATTAAATTAGGTTCGTTTCAATTTCATTACTAGTTTTCTTTCTGACGCTTCGCCTTATCGATATCACTTCTTGCATTTAAATTATCGATATTTTGCTTTCCTTGGATGTTATGCTAGTAATCGATTTCTTTATAAATGGTCACACCGTTTCGATAGACTTCTTTTTAGAATGAAAGTGTGTGGTAAATAAGCTTTACTAAATGTGTTTTATATTTGCTCATTTAAATAATGATCAACAGAAATCAATACTAATATCTTCTATATTATAAGTAACAATTTACATATTTAATACAATGTGTAATCATCTCTTGCTGCCCTCTTCTTTCACCCTCTGCTTCTTTACGGACTGTGTTTCATTTAAAACGCTGCGATTGTCTATTGTATTTTTTTGAACAATGGCAGGTGTCAGGCAGCCATTGCCACACGGAAAGGGTAACCCAAGTTAAGGTCCCTTTGTGCGTTTTACGCGGAATTACACAGCATAAGCAGCTGTCGTTGTCCTTGTCTACCTATCTGCCACAGCTTCTGTTGCTGCTGCTTCTGATGATGATGGTGGCCTGCTTCGTGCTACTGCGACAGCATGCGGCAAACGCCAACAGGCGACTTGTCTGCTTTGTTGTGCCCACGTAGTGAGTGAAGCGAGCAACCCATTGTGGCCAAAAGGCAAACACAAGACCAACCAATTGCCTGTGTTCTTTTCCCCTCTCCTTCCTTTCTACTTCTTCAGCGACCCTCACTTGATGTAAGGTGCACACAAAAAAAAACATTGCACAACTAGGCAGACTTTGGAGAAAGGGCAACGAAGGGAGAGTTGGAGGCGACGGCCTCACAAAATGAGAAAATAGCAAGGCAACTAAGAAAATGCATGCACAAAAGTAACTCATAATTAAGACAAGCCGAGGCCCAGGCACAAGCCATCCAATCCATCCAGCTGGCAAAGCTACTAGTAGGCAAGTCCTTCTGTTCATGTGGCAAGTGGCAGCATATTGTGGCCGATTTTTGGGTTATGCCAACAAGTTATCCTCTGGTTTTCTACTGCAGAACTTAAAGAGTTGAAACTTAATATTTATTATCTTAGCTTCTATAGTATTATGATGAAAAAAAAAAAGATTATTCTATAGTAGTAACTATAAAGAAATGTATACAATTAGTATTAAAAAAACTAACTAAATTATAACAAATGCATATACATTTAATTTTAACTTACGATTTCAATATCTAATTAATAATGAACAGACAAGAAGCTTAATGATCAAAATTGTTGACCATTAAAAAAAAATGTAAGTAAAAACTCAATCCAGAAAAAGTTTAAATATCAAGAATTTAAGTCAAAACTCAATCGAGAAGTTACATTCTAAAATCAAGATCATCTTTCAAAATTTCTATTTTGACCACTTTTTAAATTAAAGATTGAACTTTTATTTCAAGATTTTAAATAGGTCTAAATTGAAATCAAAATAAAAATTTCAAATAAACATACAACATGCTTAAAAAGCATTAACAAAGTTCTGGAATTTGAGAAATATTTAATCTTTGAACAAGATTCTCAAGATTGAAATCTTATTTAAAGAACTTTTTATATTGAAAAATATTGATTGCTTCAATATATTTTTTAAGACCTCAAAGTTTCTAAGCTGAGGAATTTGGTACTAATTATTGGAACATAATTTATTTCAGTTTAACACACCAAATGAGTTGTATTGAATATTTTAGATTACATTTTTGGTTGTACTTCCAGGGTTAATAAAATAAATAAAGTAAAAAGCATGATAATCTTTGTTAAAGTAATTAAACATATTACTTTTATTTCCTTTTGTTTTTGATGTTTTATTTTACAAGTTTATTATCACAACATTATATTAATGATACATGATTAAGCTGATACCGTTTACAGGGTATCTTCTCAGCAAAGACGAACTTTAATGTTGCCTCGTATCCTTGCTCTGGTCCTTGCATGAACGTGTGTGTGTGTGGGTGCATATGTGTGTGTTCTTGCATCTTAGTCATAGTCGCATATATTTTTGATATGCTTGAGCAAACACCTGCAACGTCTCAACAACAATGCGAAATATTGTTAAGTAAACTGCACAAAGGAGCCAGAGTGGTTAAGGAGCGAGTGAAGAAGAGAAGAGAAGCGGAGCGTTGGGCGCAGTTTTTGGTGCATTAGCGGCAAGTGCGTTGTGCCCCTTCCCCTTTTCTTCCCTTTACCCGAATGTGCAACCCGTCTATCGTGGCACACTTTATTGTTTATATTTGGCTGTAGTCCATAGTAGTTATTATGTCTACTGCGCTTCTGCATGTGTGTGTTCTCTTTTGTTAATGCATGGCAATGACTTGCTCAGGACATGGAATCACCATTTGCATTGCATCGCAGCTCCTTCTCAGCTGCAGCCCGAGCTTTAGGCTCAACCTGAGCCGCTGCTTAAACTTTGGAAGTTGCAAATCATGGAGCGCGCTCTTTTATTTGTTTGTTTGGATCGTGGCACTTGCCATTGAGAGAGCACGAAATGAATATTAATAAAGCAATGTACTACATGGCGTATGCATAACATTTCCATTAGACTGCAATCGTTTGTCAATTTGCTGCTGTCATAAATCACTCGCTAGAGAGTTGCCTTAAAACGCAATTAACCTATTAGTGGGATGCGACTTACCAATTTGGAATGGAGCTAGCAGCCAGCGAGCCAACCAGCTGCCTAGAATGCAATTAAAAAATGCATCCATTCGACGCCCTCTCGCCACTCACATTTAATTTTAATGTTCGCGAGGATGCGCTGCAGCAAGGACGACGAAGCGCCTAAGATTAAGTGAGAGAGAAGAGAGCTGCAAGTTGGAGGAGGAGAAGGAGAAGGAGGAGGTGGAGGAAGACGCTGCAAGCAAAAGATGAAGACGAAGAAAGTAATAACTGCGCATTGCCATTATTTATGTTTATGTCCGCACTACATCATCTTCAAATGTCCAGGATCCATGTCTTGCTCCACTTGCTCCACTCCCCAAAGGCCATAAAAAACAAGTGCCGGGCACACAACTACTCTCTATGTGTGTGTGTGTGTGTGAGTGTTGTAAGTAGCAAACGGCAAATGTCTAGATTGTAGTTTTTGGCGAGGCTCGCAGCGGTTTGTGGTCTTTGGTGGACAGCGACGTTTAACTGCCTCATTTCGAGTGGCGCTGAACTAATTTCCTCCTTCGGAGTAGTCGCTCTGTATATGTCGGGAGGATGCACATTAACACAGTCGTCGCCTTCGACCTCGTTCAGGATATCTGCAGCAACTAAGACATCTACTTGGCATTTATGTATCTGTTAATACTAACACCAATTCAAAATACTAAATCTGCATCTTAGCTATACAAAATTAGAGTATTAAACGCAAAATGAAATTTTTGGCAAAGTAGTAAAAAAGAATTTGCGAGCCGAGAATTCTGCTAAAATTTTATATGAAATTCAAATTTTACAGCACAAGGTGAAATGCTGACAATTAGCCTTATTGTTAGTTCGAAATCGTCGCTATTATATTGAATTGTCTTTATCATTTTTTTGGGTATATTTGTATAAACAAAGAGAGCTTCAAACATATGTACCCGGCTATAAGAAAACCTCTACCCATTCTCATTAAAAATTAAGTAGTATACCGAATAAATACTGAAATATACCACTTATATTTTGAATATTCGTGAACTACTACATTTTATTCAAAATTAATCAAAACAGAGCTGTATTGGCGTTTAAATGTATCGAATTAATATACTGAATAAATACTGAAATATACCAAAATGCATATTTATTGTGCCAAATTAATATACCGAATAAATGCTGAAATAATAATAATAAATAATAATATAATGGAATGTATATTGGTATAGTGATGATGAACTAATGTACCGAAAAAATACTGAAATATGCCAACATGTATATTTGGTATATTCGTGAACTACTACTACATTTTAATCAAAACAAAGCGGTATTAGAGTTATATCGAATTAATATACTGAAATATACTGAAATGCATATTTATTGTGCCAAATTAATATACCGAATAAATGCTGAAATATAATGGAATGTATATTGGTAGTGATGATAAATACCGAAAAAATACTGAAATATACTGACACGTATATTTGGTCCTACATTTTAATCAAGACAGAGCTGTATTAGCGTTTAAATAAATTGAATTACAATACTGAAAAAATACTAAAATTTATATTTGGTACTTTCATAATACAAATGCTGTCAAAAAAAAAATACAGACTCTAAACCGTTCAAACAGACAGACTGATATGGCTACATCGTCTCGGCTGATCAAGAATATATAAATTATACATTAATTATTCCAAGTAACGAGCAATATTGATTAACAAGTGAGGGAAACAACATTTCCCACTCTTTGCCTTTAACAATTCACCGCTTTTTGCTAATGTTTTTTTATAGTTATCATTATCATTGTTGTCAAATTGGCAACACAAGCGAGCTTTTGTGAACTGTAAATACAAACACAAAAAAAAAAAAGAAACAAATATGAAATATGGTCAACGCATAAAAGTTACGACTGGTCAATTGTTACAGTGCGATAAAAGTATTCGAAATTATTTGGCTATTAGCCCCTCTTGTAAATTGACGACATGATTAGCAACCCTGTTTTTCGGCCATTGGCCAATTGTTTGGGGGCATTACATGTGCCATGTGCGTAACATTCAAGGGCATTTAATCAAAAGTAAAGAAAAAAACAACGAACAATGGCTTCAAATATTGTTATACTTAGTGCAAAATTTTTTGTTGCTCACTTTTTTTAGAAAAGTGATTTTCTCAAGTTTCGCCATTTTAATCTTACAAGTCACGCACTGATTTTGCAATTTGCATGCAACGACCGCTAGATGGCGCTAGCAATGGCACGTGTCAATCGCACTTCGAAGCTAAAGAAAAGATCAATATTTGAATTTTCTTAAGAAAAAAGAGTTTAAACTAGAAGTGAATTGCATAAATTTTATATTAAAAGAAATACACTATTTAAAATATTATGCCATTCAAAGCTGTCAACTGAACTATAAATTTAAATAATTGAGATAAATTTCTTAATTGCTTAAGTAATTAAAATACTGGTTACAGTGTGTCCATTCAACAACAAAATACGTAATTAATATATAAGCTTATAACATTGTTTACTTCACGTTAAATCTCCATTATAAGTGGAGCAACTTATACTATTGATTATAAAGTCAAAACTTAGTTTTAAACTTATTTAAATTTATTACGTATTCCTTTTTAATTGCTTTAGTAATTAAAATACTCGTTACTGTGCTCACACTTAACAACTTTTTGAAGTGAACTCAAAATCACCGTTCAAATTGTGTCAACTTTTATAAAAACTCAACTTACTTTTATTTTCTATTTTTTTGGGCTATCGATAACATATATGTATGCATGTGTGCATGTATGTGAATAGGGAAAGATACTTGTGTGCATGGTACATGCGTTGCATAAAGCCCTGCAAAACTTTTTCATGCTCCATTGAGTTATAAATATTCATAAAAGCGTTTCTATTTTTTTTGTTTTTACTTTTTTTTTGCTTTTGTTGCTTTGTGGTCCGCTGGTCCACAACTAAGGCCGTGATTTCTTGCATTTCACTTTGTTGTATATTGTGTTCTTACCAAATACCTAACCAATATGCCACGCCCCCACGCCGCGCACCGCCTCGCCAATTGCAATGTTGCAGCTACCGCAAACTACGCTCCTAATGCCGCGCTGGCATAAATTTAAAGCAGCAGCTGCGGTTTTTCGTTGCTCCCACAGTTCGCTCGATATTTGCACGTTAACAGGGAAGGAGGGGGTGGGGTGTGGGAGGAAAGGATGCTGCCCCGCCGATGCTAGCGACAGACGCAGTCAGTGTAGCTAGCACTCTATATGTGTGTGTGTGTGTGTGTTAGTAACAAAACAACCAAGTCCCCGCGACACGGCCAAAAGTATTTTATGCTGCTAATTGATTTTTGAAACCCGACTTTGTTTTTATATTTCAGTGCTCTCAGTGCTCACTGTTTGGCGTTCAATTAACGGGAATTTGCATTTTATCTAAAAACACTTTTGCCATGAAAAAATACCAAAAGCACACACACAAACACACCACAGTTTCAATATTACTGACCAAATTGCTCACATTCTGTTAGAACATCTTCATTATACTTATAACATAATCCAACCTCTAGAAGTCAACAAGTCAACACAATCAGGTAAAGATAAAAAAAAAACATTATTTGTCTACTAGTGTGAACACTCTTTTATTACATCACTTAACATTGATCTTTGAAATCAATCGTGTACACAATACGTTTTGTTTAATAACAAATATGTTAAAGCTATTGAGAGCTTACAAGGCAAAAGCTTAACATAAACCCTGAATTTAAATGTGATGAGCTGATCGTTGTTCATCAATATGAATGAAAAAACATGCTAAAGCTTTATGACCATTTTAGAAAAGTACTAAATTAATAAGAACTACAAAAAATACTGCACTCTTTACTATTGTTTTCAATTTGTATCCAATTTAAATTAAAAATATTGCAAAACTTTATGAGCTTCTGTGTAAATAATCTTTACGCCTAAAATTTTTTATTATGCTCTTTACATTATTTTGTCATTAATTTAAACTGTTAAGCAGCTTTGTATAAACACTTACAAAAGCAAATGTCCTTTTGTCTTTTCTAATAGTGTTACCAAACCTTTTTACTGCACCTTTTCTACAAATTATTTTATATATACTCTAGGCACTCTTGAGTGAAAAAAACTGGATCTATCTGGACGCAATCTGCTGGCACGCCTACATCGTTTAGCAGTCGTGTAATGGTTATGGGCTGACGTCCCTTAAATACCTTACTTTACTTATATAAACCATAAAAATTGATGAACATTCAGCTGCGCTGCATAATGCATGAGCTTGACCACAGAGATGGCCACCGACTACGATCTATGTATGTATGTGTGTATGTACAGAATATCCAAGGTCAAGAGGTGCAGCCAGCAGCCTAAAAATAATATTGAAACTGCATTGAATTGCAAACTCAAAAAACCGGTTACATACATACTGCGGTTTGCTGTAATTACTTCTTCGTCTTCTTGGTTTTTTAGTTTTTATTTTTTGGTTTTTTAGTTTATGTCGTAATACAAGCACAAAGAAAGCGAATCAAGTTTGACATTGAATTGTAAGTGTAGCAGCAAAAACAAAAGCAAAATCAAAAAGAAGAAGACGACCAACAAACCAGATGAAGTAAATAAATGCAAACCACACACACACACAGACGACGCGACATACGATGCATGTACAAATTGCATGTGTGTGCGTGAGAAAAAAGTGAAGACAACAACCACGGACAACACACAGATTACATGTAGATGGAGAGTAAAGCAGCCAATGTCCGTATCAATGGTCAGTTTTGTACTCGTTGTTGTTGCTGTGGTTGCTGCTGCTTCTTCTACCTCCGCTGTTTCCGCTGCTGTTGCTTCTTCTTCTTTTTTCGTTACTTTGTTGTCGCCGTTTAATGCTTTTATTTTCTTTTTATATTTGCCAAACACATCGCCGCATTACGTCACTTTCACTGTACTTTGCGGCTTAAGACCGAACCCCCTTTCCATTTATTTCTTTTTGTTGTTGTTGATGTTGCTGTTGTTGTCGCAGCTTCTGCTTCTGCTACTGTTGCTGCTGCTACTTAAGTTGACTGTTGTTGTTGTTGTTTGCACTTGCTATTTGTTGGTACAAACAGGCGAACTGCAATAAAAATACTCGTACTTAAATTTATGGTCCCGTGCATGGAGATTCTTCTTTTAGGTATGATTTATCAGATACATATTCGTATTCGGGTTTTGTGTATGCTCCGCTTTCGCATAATTTATCTCTGTGCTTTTACTTACTTAGTTAAAACTGTGTTTTTAGTTCAAGTCCAGCGCTTGATTCCAGCTATCTTCCCTATAAATTACAACTCATCCAGTGGCTAAACAAGATATCCAAAAAGCAAGCCGGATAATATAGTGGGTACAGTAATACTCTATTAGAATGTAAATACATAAATATTTTGTGTAAGTATTATTTTTCTAAGTTTTCTCCTCTGAGGAAAATAAATCCTCCTTTTTAGGTGGCTCTTCACTTTTCTTCTTTCTCAATTTGATTTTACAATTGAGTAATTTGATGACCTCATCATAGACCTGAATCAATTCGAATTGCACCAAATATCTGCCATCCTCAAGGCGCAGTGGAAACAGATTAACATCAATAGATCCACGATCCACATAATAGAAACCCGGTGTCAACGGACAGGACATCAAAAATGTCGATGGCATTAAAGACTCCCCTTGTAGATCATCTAAGGTTAAATTGCGCAGCGACTCGAGTGTTTTACAGAAATCTAAATTCTTCATTTTTATCATCTCCACGGTCTTTGATCCGCCTGGAACATTATCCAACCGGCGAGCAAAGACATGCATTAACAATTTTCCAGGAAATTGTTCCCTCACAGTCATATTATAGTTGAGTTCCTCCATATTTTCAACGCTGTAGCTGACAAAGATATCATTGGGAACAAAAGACTTTGAATAGAATTCATCGTACTGAAGGTTGAGCTAAATAAAAGATCATAAATATTTATATGGTAGATATAACTATCAAACACAATTCCAACTTACGCCGAGGACGCAAAGTTTAGTCCAGGTGAATAGAAATAGAAGTTGATATGTATGCATTGAGTTTCCCACATCTAATATGATAGCAAACTATAACGAACTGAAGTTTCAAATGAATGAATTTTGGATAAATATTGTAGTTAAAGTCACACCACGTCGCCTGAGTTAATGGTTTACTGTTTACTGATCGCTTCATCGAGCTTCCCAGATTCTTATCAACCTCTTTTGTATTTTCAGTGTGTGTGTTTGAGGGCAGTTAAAAAATTAGTCTATAATTTACATGCGTTCAGCATGTGTGTTCTTTCTAATGAGGTCAAGGTTACAAGGCTTTTAACCCACATTTGCGCATCATTTGAAGATATATAACGGAGTGTTACGCATGTTTATGCCTATATATCAACCAACCGAAATTTCCATCCATTTTGCACAATCTTCACTCATTTAACAATCTTCAAATTGTCAACATGTGCAAATAACTCGTCGTTTACCCGTGTAAATTTATCTTAGACAAAGACAAAGAGAGTGAGAGTTGGAGGCGGCAGGTTGTAAACAAATTGCAATCCCATAGTTAACACATCAAACACTCACTCACACACACACACACACATGTGGGATGCGACCACGCCCTTTTGTCGAGCTACTATAATTTACGAGCTAATTGAGTTGCCCATGGGCATAAAAAACGGGTTAACAATGACATCGAATAGTTGGACTGGCAGACGAATCGACGACACAGCGATGAGACCGGTGACGATGTCGACTTCGATGTCGATGGGTATGACTCGATCAAAATATTTAGCTACAGTGAAGACTGCCTTTATTACTTGGCACCTTTTTCTGTGAAGTTTAAGTAATATTGCAGAGAAATTTCTTCCCTCTTAATTTAACTCTCTAATACCGAAGAACGCCTCATATAATTTGTATTATCTAAAAATAAGAAGCTTTTGAGTCGTATGAATTATAGATGTCAGCCGGAAATAATCAAATATAAGCTTGTTATTTTTTTCTAAGAAGATTATTTAATGTTCTTTCATCGCTTTAGAGCAAATAGTTTCTTTAATTTAACCCTCTACCCAAGAGTACCTGAAGCACATAAAAACTCATTTCGATGGACATTGAAGTTCAACGTAACCATCAAAGCCCCAAGAATGCTTTCAAGGTACTCGTGATATAATTCGTATTATTTAAAAAGACAAGCTTAACATATTGGTGATTTGAATTATAATTGGCAGTTGACAATAATCAAACTTTAAACATGATATGTTTATTGTCAACTGACAAATATAATTTAAATGACTTAAAAGACTCTCATTCTTTATACCCCATAGGGTGTAATGAATGTAACAGGCATCTCCGACTCTATAAAGTATATATATTCTTGATCAGCGACAATAGCCGAGACGATCTAGTTATGTCCGTCTGTTCGTATTTAGATCTCAGAGATTGTCAGAGATAGATATATAATTTTATTATAGCATTTGTTATGTTTACTCGCTGATCAAATCACAAATCTATAAAAATCGAAAAACAAGCGTAGTTTTCAAGCTAGAATCGCGATTTTTACTCGCGTACATACAATACTAACTATAGTATTTATGATTCCTGATTTGGTTGCGATCTGCAAAAAATTGTCGAAGTTATTAAAGAAATACTTTGTATGGGCAAAAACGCCTACTGCATAGGGTTCTAGTTGCTTTGCCTGACAATATGGTATATTTTGCACTCTGGTATATTTTCAATGTACTACTATATTAGTATATCAGTCGTCGGTATATTTTTGGTATTTTGTATATTAATTTGGTATAAAATTAATTCAGCACTGTTTTGCTTTTATTAAAAATAGGTTGCGTGTATCTCAAAGTCTTACTTGTTTCTTATATGTTTAATAAATTTAGCAGAGTAATTGCCTTCCTTTATAGCAGATACTTTCCATAACTAAAATTGAGCTTCAATTTCTGTCAAAAGAAGTTTCCACTGTACTCGTAATATGCTTGTAATTTGTTGTCTAATCATCCGACAATAAGCCAAAGCATTTTTGTGCGATCGCAGAGTGTGGCAACTGTTTTTGTGTTTGGAGAGTCTCCACCGGAGACATTTGCATAAATACTTGAACTTATCTCACACTCTGATACATTCAGCTAACATGTCTCACAAACATGCTTACTCACGATTGTCTATGCATTTTCAAAGCTTATCAAAAATCATTCATTTACTTCCGACTCAATCAATTCATCGTCGTCGTCGTCGTCGTCGCCTCAAAGTGCACTGCATTTGTCAACGCTTATTATGCAAATGTTGTTTGAAAAATAACTTTGGTATCTATAATAAAACAAAAAATAAAACTACAACTATAATACATAAGAAATTAAGTCACATGTTGACCTCTATCTTATTGTATTTATTGTTATTAGTAGTCTTCATCATCGTAGTAGTAACGCCCAACTCATCCCCAATTCCAATTTAATCTTTTATATTGATTTAACGTTTTGAATCGTTTGCTGTGATGGCTATTAGAAGTGCTAAATATTTATTGTTGCTGCTGACCAGATTCATTTTATGGCATCGTGTGAGTTATTTGAGTCAACTTTGTGAATGTTCTTGAAGATGCTGCGCGATGATACGAGTTATTTGATTAACAGACCCCCAACTATAGAAAGGGAATGGAAATATTTTAATTTGAATATCATTGTTTAACTTTCGCAAATTTGTTCGCTGTACTATCGCATCTTCCGTGTGTTTAAGGTGGAGTCGGGGAATTGACTATTTATCAATTGAGCTGCTCCGTTGACCGATTTCCAAACGAGTTGTATATGCGATATACGTTGACATAACCTTCAGATGCTGTTACGTGGTAAAGTGATAAACTAACAGATGCGCCTTAAGCATTGCACTTGTAAACTTTTGGAGTTGTACAACTCTTCTAGTGTTTTCTTACAGAGTATGAGGTGACATTTAATCAGCGGCTTGACTTCTTCAGTGGCAAAGACTTCTTTTGTTTAGCTAATGCAAACAATTACAGCTGTAGACAAGTTTCTGATGCTGTTTCACCTTATAATATTTGCGATAAGCATATAGACTGATGGACGCCCAGCAGGGCTAAAAGACTTCAACGTCGACTCCAACTCGTATCTCGCATCGAAGTCATTTGCAATTTTTGCGAGTTTTTCTTTTGGTTTTCGGTTTTTTGGTTTTGTTTTCTTCTTTTTGTTTACCGGACTCGTTTATTAATGCGCCTTTGTTTATGTATCGGCGAAGACGCACCATATGCAGTTTACATATGACATTATCATGAGTTAAGGGTAACTGCCAATAGCTTTTTTCGGATATAAAAGCCACCAGCGCTGTAACCAACAGCTGCAGTCAATTTTGGAATTAAACAACTCAACAAGTTGCCTTCGCATATCCCGCACACACACACACACAATCATCATGAAGTACATTGTTTTCGTAAGTTTCCTTTTTGGGATCAAAAGTATTCTTTACTTACTTTGACCATTCACATGTCGTCGCAGGTCGTTTTCCTTTGCCTCGCTGCTGTGGCTTTGGTGTCTGCGGTGCCCGTGGATGAGACGCTGCAAGGTGACAACATCTACAGCGAGTCGGATGTCCACAATCCTCACGATCCTCAGGCCATCTTTAAGCTGAAGAAGATCAAGAAGCTGCTGCTTGGTTAAGCCCTGAAGCCATATTCATCGGATTTGTTCAAGTCTTGTCTAGTCTACGTACAAACCACAAACACACACACATAAACGCACACGCACACAATAAACTGGGAACTTCGCCTCTTCGCTTTAGCCTAGGCACTGCGCTGCACCAACCTTAGAGATAAATTCAGTTCACCGCTACAAAATAAATGGATAAATGTATAAAACACAAAAATGCAGCAGTTTTACATGAGTATTTACGAAATCTAAATTAATTAAATAAATCACAAAAAGAGAAATATATGCCTGAAAGTAGAGAAGTCTTTGAGCGTGTATTTTATTTTATATCTAATTCTCATCCTTAATTCTCTGGTGAAAGTTTTTGCTTGCAAAACTACTCGTATTTACAGTGAAAAAACATAAATTGTAACAATTTTAGAAATAAATAAAAGTTACTTTTATAGCTCTGGTTTGACACTATATAATTAACGCAAAATAGTTTTTTGAAACTTTTCTTATTTTACAATATAATTTACGTATAAATTCGTTTATTTTAAGTTTACGTACGAATTTATTTATTAATAATTTAATTTATTTATTAATAATTTAATTTATTATTTTTAAACAGAAAAATAATTCCAAAATTATTCCTAGCTCTAATGGAAGTATTAATCAAGAGTTATAAGATTAATCTCTACTCAGAACAAAACATTTTTTGGTATACGTTGTTTTCACTATAGTGACAGTCAAATTTTCGCCAGAGAATTATGAAATATGAAATCAATATACATATTATGAAAGTATAATAATCAATATTATTCAAAATGATATGATACATACAGCAAAAAAGAAATCCGCATTCCACAAAAATCCGTAACCAATTTTTTGAGTACAACAAAACAATAAAATGAAGTCTAAGCAGAGTAATAAATAAATAAATAAGAAATGTATTTAGATTTATTGAAAATAACGAAACAAGAAAATGATTAGAAGATGATAAATGAATTATAATACATACATATATAACATTCATTTTATTTAGAGCCACGTAAAAACAGAATAAGCTGACGAAAAACTCATTATTGATCTTATTCTATTTTTATTTTGATTTCAATAAAATGAATTCTATATATTATTTACTTGTCATCAGAATCCATAAAATAATGAAGCAATTATCATCCAACAAAATGATGATCATCTTGCATGTCATTAATATCGTTGCCCATTATTACTACCTAATTACTTATGTTTTCGATTTAAGGACATTTGTATAATATAATATAGAAGAAGAGGTGGTGAGCGAATTCCAAAGCAATTTAATCTGCATAGAACACAAAGTTTAAAAATCTACATAGCTGATCCTGTGTTCGGAGTCTAGGATTTCAAATCGATGAATCAAATCATGAATTATAAAATATTAGACTATGCAATCATTTATATATGCACAATACATTTCTGGTTTCGACTATTTTTAGCAGCTCGAAATTCATTAATAAAAATTCGCGCTATTAATTAAAGAAATAAATACACCAAGTATTAAGATATATAGTAGTTATTTTTAATAGGTATCCGCATTAAACACTAAACACAAAGTATGCTAATCAATTGTTGAACTCTCGGCAATTAACCCAGGAACAGAAGTTTCTTCAGCAGCTTCAGCTTGAGCAGGATGGACTGATCATCGCTTGGGTTAACAGGCTCATTTCCAGGACCCTCAATACCCTCGGGAATGGCTTCCTCGTAGGGAGCTGCAGATGTCGCCATGAAGCAGACAACAAGGCAGACGAACACGGTCTAAAAAAAGTAGGAAGTAATCCGTAAATAATTGTTATCCATTGAACAGTTTTCAGATGTCTGATGGACGCACCAATAACAAGAATTTCATTGTGAATTACTGCTGGGCACTTCCTTCAGGTGAGCACGTTAAAGTGTATTGATGATCTCGCGTTTCGCGTTGACGGACTTGCACTGAACATAGACTTCGGCAGCCATCTATTTATATCAGCGAGCCGCTTTTAGCTTCAGTTTGAGTTTAAGTTTGAGTATGAGCTTGAGCTGTGCGCAAGCGCCGCTCGTCTTTCGTAGAAATTAAAACAGCACATTGTCATAATGCAAGCGCGCGCTGTAAAAGTTTCGTGTATTTCTTGACCGCGAGAGCCCAACAATAAATTTGTTTGGACTATTAAATGTGATTTTAGTGTTCCACGCAAGGCGCGTTTTTTTTTTGGGTTTTTGGCTCTTTGGACGTGTGGAAAAATAAGAATTAGGCAAACTGAACTATAATATTTTTGTGTTGAAGACGCTTTGTTAATATTGGCATCATTGTTGTCTAGCCCAAACGCTAAATTGTTTTGTTGATTGACATCTCGCTGTGGTTTTTTCGATATTTTATGTTTCCTTAGTTGGTTCTGTTTGACTTGACCATTAGCCGAAAGCGGCCTCTGACAATGCCACAACGCCTCTCTCACTTAATATTGATTAGCAGTTTCTATGGCCGACTGACCTCAGCTTTGAAATGTGCGTCTACTTGATTTACTAGTTTTACAATAATTATGTGTACATTATCTCAACTAATTGCTGATACTAAACAATAGGCAAACATTAACATTAGAAACTATATTTCATCATAGAATAAGAATTATTTCTAAGTAAAAATGACAATGCATAAATTCACTCACTGAAGGTTGTGTGAAGTCGGACCATATATTTATTAACTACTTAACACCTCTTTGTAATTTGTGCAAATTATTAAATAAATACAGTACTTGCCAAAATTTTGAATTGAAGCCTAGGCGCCAAATCTAACGGACAGTATTTTTTTTTAAACTTTGCTACTTTGGTCACACTATTATTTCGGTTAGATAGCGCTGGAAACGATATCACTTACAATCAATTTAATCGATTATTTTGAAAACAACGATTCTCAACAGTTTTCAATTAATGCCTGCTTGCTCTTGCTATATTTAGAACTAGCCATTTCTTGTCTTCTTCAATAAAAAATAGCACATTTTTATAATCTAAGTTACATAAGCCTAGCATAGTATATATATCAATAGACTGCTTCTATTATTAAATGAAAGCATTATATCTATCTCAAATCCAATCACTACCATAAACATATGAATTAATTTGTAGCAAGAAGACGCCTTTATTTAAAATAAATGCCGATATAAAAACCGATATATTTTTTGATAACAATGAACGCTCGCTTTTATTTAACAGCAATCCAAAATGTTAATTAGTTATCGTTCGCTGTTATCGCTAAACGTCAAGAAGCAAACAAAAAAAAGGACAAAAAATTAGACAATAAAAAACACTTGACCAAATTAAGTCAAAATTCCAAAATACTAAACACCTAAAACGAAAAAAATAACAAAATACATTTCTTTGGCACTCAGGATAATAAACAAATAGCAATCGGCAGAAATGACTGGTTCATTTAGTGTTAAACTGAAGTCAAAAAAAGGTCAATTCATAGTAAGCGACCTCAGCGAGAACACAACGTTGGCCGAGCTGAAAACGCGGATAGCGCACGTAACGCAAATCAAGGAGCCGCAGTTACATGTTCTCGTTGGCTATCCACCACGCCCACTAAATCTCACCGAAGAGCAGCAGCGTAACTTAATCGCTGCTGGCATCAAAAGTGGTGAGACACTAATTGTGGAGGAGAAGGCAGCGGTGGCATTGGCTGATAATTCCACATTGGCGGATGACGAAGCGCTGGCGCGTCGACTGCAGGCCGAGGAAGATGCCGAACACTTGCGACAGGTGACAACACAAAGCGGTGACCCTGCTGTCCCCGACATCGCTCCCAATGCCACTCCCAGTTCCAATCCTGTGCCAGCACCCGTTGAAGCGGGTCCAAATGGCGACTTCAATGGAATCTTGTTGAAGAAGGTGGTGCCAGCGGACAACTCGTGCCTTTTCACCAGCATACGCTTTGTGCTCAACGGCAAAGTGGACAACGAGGGCAGCGAAATGATGCGCCATATTATTGCAACAGAGGTCGCCGCCGATCCACAGCAATACAATGATGCTGTACTGGGCAAATCGAATGCCGAGTACTGCGCCTGGATACAGAAGGCTGACTCTTGGGGCGGTGCCATCGAAGTGTCCATATTGTCCAATTATTATGGCATTGAAATCGATGTGGTTGACATACAGAATGCGATCATCAATCGATTTGGAGAGGACAAAAACTTTGGTTTACGTGTCTTCCTGCTCTTTGATGGCATTCACTATGATCCGCTGTACATGGAGACTTCACAGAGCGCAGCACCAGCCACCATCTTTCCGGTCGAGGAGCTGGGCGTCTATCAGCAGGCTGAGCAGCTGGCCAACGAGGCCAAATCGTCGCGTCAATTCACCAATGTGGACAAATTCAATTTGCGCTGCCTGCAATGCGACCTAATGTTGGTGGGTCAAGCGCAGGCTCAGCAACATGCCAAGGCAACTGGACATGCGAATTTCGGAGAGATTTAATACGTGCTGATCTTTGGCGGCATTTATATTTTGGCTTTTATTCTTTTCGCCTATTACATACTCACCACATAGAGAGATAAAGAGCCCTGGAACTGTCCAACCTAAAGCGCTTTTTGCTTATTTTTATTATTTCTCTTCTTTAGCTAAATCTTCAGTGGTTAATTTATTTAAATCTGTCTACATCCACGCAAAACTGTCATTCTTTTTAATTCAATAATAAAAAGTTCCACTCATTCAGCTAGTATACAAAAATCAATATTTCTTTGGTTAAGAAGCCCATGGCGGCGTCATTGCAGCTGGATTCTGCAGATAGGACATGACCACAGCACTTACGCTCAACATGAACGAGGAAAGAACCTAGAAAAATCCCATAATAGTCTTGAAATTGAATTCGTATTTACAAATCATTATATTCACCTGTTTGGCATCGTCACTTGCCCGCGAACTAGAAAAGCTAATGCAGGAGCAGTAAAGTGCAAACCAGGCACACCATTTCAGCTGTGTTAATTAAATAAAAATTTCATTAGGTACACTTTCATTAATATTTTATGATGATGATGTTGACAACTTTTTACCTTCATCATCAGGCCACACATGGAGAAAATCATGCCCAGAATATTCATATAATCGGGCATCATGTCCTCATTAGCGCCACCGCTCTGTCCTTGATTTTTGGGCGCTTTATAGCGAACGATTTTTTCCTTGCGGCGTGGATCGACAGTGATACTCATTGTAAATTAAGTTTAATTTAGAATTAATTGGGTGAAAAATAAAACTGCAATTTTTATTCGTAGCAGGGAATGTGACTAAGCGTTGCCAGACTTATGGAAAACAGCTGGTCGGCATTCCCAGAAATACGTATGAGGGTGAATGACAGCTATTCTAGTTTACCAACGGCTTTTTGTTGACGGCGGTCTCTTGTTCAATTACATAAAAATAGGGGAAAATTACAGAAAATAATAATGGCATTGCGTTTCTTAAGCTTTGCTCTAATCACAAACACACGACGCATTGTCCAAGCTAGACAATCTGTGCACTATGGGCGTTTCAACGGCGCGTTCAACACAAAAAATGTGGCCGCTCTTACAAGACAGCTGCACGTGCGTATTTCAGACCAGGATGCGGGACTAGAGAACAAACGGGCTGCCAATAGGCACACAAATCCCTTTCACGATCAAACAGAAGAAGAACTCATAGAGCCATCGCATCAGAGGAAAACTGTGAGAGGGAATAGGCCAACCAAACGAGCTGCCAATAGGCACACAAATCCTTTTCACGAGGAAATAGTAGAAGAGGAGAGGCCATCACAACAAAGCAAACCTGTCAAAGTGAAAAAGCCCGATTTTGGTGATTCGGAAGTGTTTGGCGATGCCAAGCTGGGGACAGATGATACTCCACTTGATGCCGGCGACCAGCAGGAAGAGGAGTTCGTAAGCAGACCCACAAGACATACACGTAAGCTACGTACCAATGAGTACGTACGCCTCATCAAGGAACATTTGATCAAACAGCGCATCAATGAAGCCATCCACGTTTTGGAGGTGAAAATGCTTCGCGAAGATCGCGTCAAACCAGAAAGCTACATCTACAATCTGTTGATTAGCGGCTGTGCCAAGGCGGGGTATACACGCAAGGCGTTCAACCTCTATACGAAGATGCGACAACGTGGTCTTAAAGTCACCGGTGGCACCTACACATCGCTCTTTAATGCCTGCGCCAATGCTCCTACTCCAGCTGATGGTTTAGCCAAGGCGCAGCAGTTGCGTGACAATATGCTAGAGAAGGGTTACGAGCCCAATGTGATGAATTACAATGCCATGATCAAGGCCTATGGTCGCTGTGGAAGCGTGGAAACCGCTTACATGCTGGCCGATGAAATGCTGGAGCGGCAACTTCCCTTAACCGCGAGCTCTTTTAACTTCCTGCTGCAGGCATGTGCTGGCAATGAGCAACTAGGATTTCGCTATGCACTACTCACATGGCACAAGATGATTCAACTGCGCATTGAACCCGATTACTATAGCTTTAATACGATGCTACGCTGTGTGCGGGATTGTGGATTCGGTGAACTGGAGTCCATGGAGCAAGTCTTGGCAGCGATTGCTGCAAGTGGAGAGCCCAAGAAGACAGCAATAACTGCTAAGGAGCAGTCTAATAGCTTAAGCATCGCAACCAATTCAACTGCGGTTACTCCGACTACATCATCAGAGGAAGTGGCTATGGAATTGCCAAATCTTCTGCTGCCAGGCGGACAATTGGACAATTTAGTTGCGTTGAATGAAGTCACACGTCCCCATGAACGTTTTCTGCTGCTCGGCGGTCTTACCGGGTACCTGGATCTTATGCTGGCACATAAAGTAACGCCGGACATCAAGAGCTTTACCACAATGCTAGAGGTGATACCACCAACAAATGCCGCCGAGAAGCAACTGTTGAGTTTTGTGCGCAAAATTGGCCTCAAGGCTGATATTGATTTCTTTAACATACTCATCAAAAAACGCTCGATGCGCTTCGACTATGAAAGTGCACGCGAAGTGCTGACAATGATACGCACCACGGGATTGCGGCCGGATATTGTCACCTATGGTGTCTTGGCGCTGGGCTGTCGCACCCAGGAGCAAGCTCGGGAGTTGCTGCAGCAAATGCAAGCAGCCGACATACGCATGAATATCGCCATATTGGGGGCCATGTTGCGACAAGGTTGTGCACAGAAATCCTTCACTTATATCAATGAAATCATGCAGCTAAGTTTGGAGGAGGCCATCAAGCCGAATGAACCTTTCCTACGGCATTTATTCAATTTTCACAGAGGTTGCGCACGAGCCATTGATGCCAGGGTAAGCGGAAACTACTAAATACCATATAAATACAATAAAAATGATTAATACGTTTCTTTCTAACAGCATCCGTCAACCAAAACAACTGCTTTCAAGAAAGGACATTCGAAATTCTGTGATAAATATCGACTGTTTTTGGAGGAGCATGGTCTTACCGGTCTAAAGCTCGAGGATGCAGTCAATAAACTGAAAGAACGACCCTATGCACAGTACAAGGAAACACCTGTTGAGGGCATAGAGCCAACTAAACACGAGGAAGTGAAGCGCAAAACCAAAGTGCGGAAGTACATTAAGAAAATCAAAATAGCCGAGCTAAGAGATGATCCAAGTGAAGCAAGTTTCACGAAAAGACTAGAATAAGCAATATTGAAGAGTTTATAATCTTGAATTAAAATATTTATTATGTTAAGCACACGTTTTCAATTGTTTATAGTTCATGGATATATCAAAAATATCAACGTAGCTCAGCTTAAAGAGGATGATTGTTGTAAATCGCAGTCTGAAAATGATTTCCTTCGAACATATTGAATAACGATTATTGAAGCCAATACTAATTTTATTATTATTTAGCTCCATTATTAAAAGTATCTCATTTTGTTGAATTGAAGTGTTTATTGTGTATATTATTTATAAGAACTTAGCCAATCATTGTGCGTTTGCGTCCACGAGCTCGAACTTCGTCAAACTTCGCGATGACCACTTCCTCATCCTTGCCACAATTGCGACGATATTCGGCCAGAATGTACTCAAAGATATACTTCTGTTCGCTGTGTGTGCTGAGCAGAGCCCGCTCCAGGACATAGAGGTCGACGCCTTTATCCTCTGCCCCTTGATTATAGTGGCTCAGTCCGAAGTCTATGAGAATGACATCGTATTCATTCTTGGCAGCTGGATTTGGATTGATGAGGATGTTGGATGTAGTAAGGTCGCCATGGATTATGTTATTGGCATGCATTTGACCAATTATAGCTCCAATGCGGATGCAAAGTCCTAGCAGCTTTTCCTTAACTTTTTCTTCATCCGATTCGGCGGCAACTGTGTTTTGTATAAACTTCTTTGCTGTCTGAGCATTGCCAAAGTATTCCATATAAAGTTTGTGGGTGTTTAGATCGGAATGGAGGATGCGGGGAGCAAGAATGCCGGCAGCCAGGCAACGACTAGATGCCTTAACCTCCGCTTTCATGCGCTGCCGGGTTATTTGTGTGTCCAATTCGGGATGACGGTATTTCTTGACAAAACGCTCTTTTATCAGGCATGATTCGCCCTTAAAGTCACCCAGATACAGGCGACCCTCTGCACCTTGTTTTATTATATCAGCAGTCATATTTGAAGAGAAACAATAATACAAAACGTGAAGCTTAAATTACATTAAATTTGCAATTCACACAAAATGAACAGAAACAGCTGTTTTTTGTTTAGGTACGCAGGGGCATGGAATTTGCGAATATACAATTGTTTATTATCTATGTAAAACTTGTTACAAATAACTGTTTAAAAAAAATATGTTGGAAATGTGAAATAAAATTCCAACATCTGCAATTTTCTCCATAAATTTAAATTCTGTTCATTTTGTCATTCGCACGAAGCCGCTCACTCTTTGTGACGAAACAGCTGATTTTGTTTTGGTGTTTGAGTTTGGTACTTACCAATGATTCATCCATTCAGAAGCAAATAGAAAATCTATTCGTACTGTGAAAATTGCGCAAAATGTTCAACAATATATTTGGCAAGAAACCCACTGTCAAGGAGCAGCAACGCGAAAATGATCGGAGTCTACGGAAGGCAACACGCGACATCGAGCGAGAGCGACGCAAATTGGAGGAAGAGGAGAAAAAACTGATGTTGGATATCAAACGGAATGCAGCCTCTGGCAACAATGATGCATGCCGCATTTTGGCCAAACAATTGGTGGAGATACGAAAGCAGAAATCACGCAGCTATGCAGCTTCTGGCAAAATACAATCCATTGGATATCAGAACAAAAACATGGGCGCCAACATTGCACTGGGTGAAGCCATGGGCACCACGGCCAAGACAATGGCCAGCATGAATAAGGTGATGCGACCGGAAGCCATAGCGGGCACTGTGCGCGACTTCCAGCAGGCGAATATGCGCATGGAGATGACCGACGAGATGATCAACGATACCCTCGATGATATGCTAAACGAATCGGGTGACGAGGAGGAGTCCAACGATGTGGTCAACAAGGTGCTCGATGAAATTGGCATTGAAATTTCTGGCAAGATGTCGGGCATACCATCAACGGGCACGGATGATCTTGAAGTAAGCACCTCGGCGGGCAAACGTACCGAAAAGGACATTGCAGACCAGCTGGCAAAATTACGCTCTTCATAGTTGATTAATTATTATTATAACATTCAAACTGCGATCTTAATTCCTGTATCTTCGATTTTGTAACACTTTGCTATATTTGTAAGACATAATAAATAAGTATGCCTGAACCACTTTAGAGACGCGCACTCATGCCGCCAGAGGCGACAATCGATTCACCAGTTATGTAGCCAGCATCTTCGGACACCAGGAAAGAAACCACACCAGCCATCTCCTCGCTGGTACCCAATCGACCCATGGGAATCTTGCTGAGTGCTGCTTCATTGGCCGCCTCGTTCTCATACAGTGCCTTGGAGAACTTTGTGCGTATGACGCCAGGTGCCAAGCAATTGACACGTATTCCCTCGGGTGCCAAATCCTTGGCTGCTGCCTTTGTGAGTCCAATGAGTGCGGTTTTGCTCACCGAGTAGGCGCCGAGAAGCTGTTGATTGACCACTTAACATTAAGTTGCAGTAGCATTAAGCTGATGCACTCACCTCAAAGGCATCGTAGCCCGCAATTGAGGAGACAAACACAATGCTGGAGCCCTTCTCCTGTCGCAAGTAGGGCAGTGCCTCCTTGGCCAACAGATATGAACTCTTCACATTCACATCGAATATTTTGTCCCACACTTTCTCATCGCACTCGAGCACGCCGCCCACAGCAGGATTTGTGGCTGCATTGCTTATCAAAATGTTTAGTTTTCCATACTTGCTAATGGTCTCATCAAAGAGCTGCTTGCGATCAGTAGCCTCGCTGACATGACACTTGAGTCCATGAACATTCAGATTCAATTTACGCAGCTCGGCCAAGGCATTGTCAACATTCTTTTGCTTGCGACTGCTGATCACAACGGCGGCTCCATCCTCAGCCAAACGCTTGGCAATGGCAAATCCAATGCTGCGTATGTGCAATATTATGAATTTATCGCGTATACGTAAATATCTTAATCCCAACTTACCCGTCTGTTGAAGCGGTGACCACAGCGACTTTACCTGCTAAACGCTTCATGCTGCTGGAGGTTGAACTTTGACTGGTCGACGACAATCGCTTATGGCACAAGTTGTTGCTGACTTTCTCAGCGTTGTTGCCAATGTTGTTGAATTGATTAAGATTTCTAATCGTTGAAGTACTTTGGACTTGACTTCCAGCCAAGACCGCAGTTGTTGAGCTGAAATTGTTTGTCAAACTTCTGTTCAACAATTGTTTGCTAAACTGCAACATAGTTGTTTATATTTTTGGATTATTTGATGCTATCAGACAATTTTTCTTATGAGATTTCTATTGATCTCATTTCACGCGCACTTCCAGTAACAACATTTGTTGTTGTTTATTGCTGTTACTTCAATGACCATTCGCCCCGAAGCATTAAACGATGGCGCGACTTTTGAAATAAGTTTACGCCATGAATGCTAGTTATGGATTATGATTTAAAGTGATCGGGCGCATTAAATGACGTCAGCGATAATTTGTTGATATTTTTAAACAATTAGATCGATAATTATCAAACTAAACTGTATCACAGATTTAAAATTCCAATTCAGTGTAATAATTTATATATCAGCCTAAAAACATTGTCAATTGCAATTTATCCACATTTTCGTAAACTATGTAATTATAAAAATTCAATTTATTTACTATATTATAACTAACTGCATACATTTTTGCTTATTGTAGGCAGCAGAATCTGCGCTAACCGTTTAAATAAACATAGCTAGATATGATAGTGATGGATGGCGTAATATGATAAAAAAAAATATAGATAAATATGATAAACAAATAGCGTCTATGGGAGCGAACACTAACTTAATATGAACAGTAGTAGGACAACAACAATCACATGCATATACATATGTATTTACTCTCTGTCAGCAGAATGTGTAAATTACTTCATACAGCAAGTAGCAGTCTCAATTTTTTTGATATTCTGCTCCAACCGCAATCCAGCGACCAGCTTTTAGTCGTTCCGCATAGCTCAGTGGGTTCAAGTCGGCTTCCTTTCTACTTTCGGCGGAGTCTGCGAAAAGTAACGGGTTTTTCTCTTTGCAAATCGAAATGCAAAGCATGTGACTTTTGCAAAAAGATTTTCGCTACTTTGTGAAAACCCGACCGAAAAACAATCTCTGAGATGAGCAACCATCAAAGCAACGAAATCGCGCCAGTGGCGCCTAAGCCACAGGACTTCAAAGCTCCCGTCTTTAAGGATGACAAACTAGTGCTCTACTTTCATCCGTACAACTTTTACTCCCAAAAAGTTAGTTGATCGATCAGCGGCAAGCCAAAAGTCATGTGATATTTTAAAAATAGTGCATACAAATTCAATTCACATATGTATATACGACGAGTATGAACATTTAAGTCGCGAATGACTCTAAATAACTCGAATAATCACAGCAATAGCTATTTTTAGAGTTCTATGTTTTGAAGTTGATTCATCCATTGCATGAGTACACAATACTTAATATGAAGCATCATGCGTGACGAGGGTGTTTTAATGATGGCTTCTCAAATTAGTAACTAATAATTAGAATAGATTTCGATTGCTATTAGCGAACATACGATTCATAGTTGTTAATCAAGTGAATAGAGAGCTGAGCTCTCGAAAATTATTTATTTTTGTTGATGAATAAACAAAACAATTTTGTCGTAGTTCATTTCACGGAATTAGAGTCATGAAATGTTTGACACATTTGCAAATTAAAATATGAAAACAAAAGGAATCATCTACATATTTGTTCCAGTTCTATATAGTTATTTATTTTGTTTATGTCATCGACAAATTCCTTAAACCGCAAAAAAACATATTACAATGAATGTTTAATATAAAGTTATGTAATAAATGCTATTGCTCTCTAATTGTTTAAACACTACGATGAATTTATGTATTCGACAAGCTTTTAAATATTTTTTATAAGCCCTAATTTAATTTCAACATTTTTAATCATTTATTTTCGAATGTGTCAGTTGAAAAATATTATCAATTAAAAAAATAATAAAAAAATCTTTTCATATAAGACAAGGATTCAAATGATAAGAAATATGATGAATATCGATCAAATTAAAACATAGCGAATTAAAGCTAGGAGTAACATCTTTTCTGCTTTAATAGTTACAAATTAGTTTGTATATAAATTACAGCATCCTAGCTCTTACCGATTAAGTTTATAGTGCAATCAATAAATAATTCAGTCAGGCAGTCAAAATAATGAAGTTCGTATAATTAGCTCTCTTCTCAATTAAAAATGATTGCTGTTTATATTTTAGGTGCTGCTGGTGCTTTATGAAAAAAATATTGAATTTACTCCGTACATGATCGATTTGTGCAATGGAGAGCAATATTCCAATTGGTTCCTAAATCTAAATCCCAAGGGAGACGTGCCAGTGCTGCAGGATGGAATACTTATCATACCCAACTCTCAGCACATCATCAACTATGTGGAAACCAAATATCGTGGAGGTAAAAAGTTTATTCCATTATATATATGTATTTACAAGTTGATTAATTTTATGAATTCCCCAGAGTCGCATCCACTTCTCAAGCCATACAATCCAAATTCTTTCGAAGCTGGTAAAGTGACAATTTTCGAACGCGAATTAGCTCGACTTCCAATCGGTGCTCTAAGTCTGGGATCCTTTATCCATGATGATCTGAAACTAGTGCCAAAAGCTCCGTTCATTGGACCTGTGCGTCAAGCGTTGCTCAGTGAGTTAAATAGAGAAGTTTCAGGCAGGTTTTTGTTGCTTATGATGGATTAACTCCCACAGAGAACAACCACAAAATTGTGGAACTCTTGCGCAGCCAGCTAAGCGAATCGATTGTTCAAAGTGCTGCCTTAAACCAGAAACTAAATCTTCAATTGCGACGCCGAGAGTTGGTTTCATCACGTACCGATTTCCAGCGTGTCCTTGATGCGGTGCTTGATCTACTGCTCAAAGTGGAGAAGCAAATGGAAAAAGATAATAAGGATGGTTGGCTAATTGGAGATGACTTTACACTGGCTGATGTTGGCTTTGGAATACTGCTGCAGCGTCTTTATCAGTTGGGATTCGAGAACTATTATTGGGCCCATGGCAAGTTGCCAAGGGTGGAGCGTTACTTTATGCGCTTCAGGCAACGAGCATCGTACCTTAAGCTAATCCCGAACAGCAATTTCGAGATACTCAAGGAAATGTGGAGTATGACGCCGACAAACTACAAAGTGGGAGCCACGGCCGGTTTCTTGGGTATGGCGATGTTCGCAGCCTTTGCGCACAAGTAGGTGGCAAATGTTTGTTAATTATTGTTATTGTTTTATTTGTTATTGTTAAAGTTGGGCACATTGTATAAACACGAAACGAATAAGAACGCTTAAAGCTACTGCATACGTAACAACAATGCAAGATATGGACTGCAGAAGTCACAAGGAAGAGGCGAAAAGACAGATTGCGATAGAGCGGACAAATTGCCCAAATAAAGTACATATTCATGAAGAACACACACTGTGCCAAGCCTCAAAAGTGCTCCTTAATTTGATTGTAGAACATGTACAAGTATACATACTATATATATATATAAAACAAAATCGCATGGTATTAAGTTCTATTTGGTACAAAAAGTGTTTTCTAACCACAACCACGGTTATAATTCGTCAATTCACATACAATTCAATTCCTGTTCTCTGTCATCTTTGCTCTGTTTCAATCAAATCACTCAACTCTCCAAGCCTGCCTGTTGTTCGCGCTTCTTCTGCTCGGCCTGCAACAAACTAGCTGCTGAGGCAGCTGCCTTCACATTGGTGAACAGCGGCATACCCATAAAGGTGGGTATTTGTTGCTGTTGCTGCTGCTGTTGCGATTGACCACTTAGTTTACCCGACTGCCATTGTCCATTGGCGTTTGCTCTTGCACCACCTGGCGACACCTGGGCACCAGCCTGCGTTGAGCAGCTTGGCAAATGCGTGGGACGCTTGAACACAAAGCTCTCGCGTTGATAGTAGAATGCTCCATTGCCAGGCGCCTCGGGTAAGAGACCATTCGTGGGATACCAAAAGCGATAGGTAAAGTACCACGTAAGAATGGCAATGATGCCGCTGATCACCTTCTCGATCATGCGATGATAGTACAGCATCGTACCCACTAGCATGATGTCCCAGAGCAGTTGCAGGGCAGCCATGCCAATGAACAATGTGCGAATAATGGGCGTCAGGCGATTGTACAGAAATTGTAGACTACGAATTTGCTCCTCATTAAGAGTACGCAGTGGATTGCTGCCAGACGTCTCGGAGACACTGCGATTGTGCAGTTCATTGCGCAGATGCTCTTTAATCGTTTCCCATTTGATAATCGGACGCGCCTCTTCAATCAGCACTAAGCTCGAGTGGATGAGTATGAAAGCGTGACCAGAGATGTCGAAACCTTGCCATAGATGACCTGCTTTTAGGCAGCTGGACTTGCTTGCGTAGCCTGCAAAAATAAGTATAAGTATTAACACATCATATTCCTATGCTTGTCATGCTTACCTTTCGTTGTGCAACGACCATATGAAGTTTCCACTATGTTAAACAGTTTCGTCCAGAAGAACCAGAAGAATGTGGCAATCAGTACTCGAGGTAAGTGATGTCTCAGCATGCGTTTCATATCGCCACATGTGATCGTATACGACGAAAGCACCGTGAAGGGCACGAGGAACAACAAAGTCCAGCCCCAGCCGATTTTGACGAAATACATATTGAATAAGTTGTCAGAGCGGGCAAAGTACGTTTTAGGAAAGGGCAAGAAGTCGCCAATCAGCGATATGATGAATAGACTCCCCAAATAGAGCGCCACCTTAAGGTCCGTGTTGAAGAAGATGGTCTTTTTGCACAAGTGTATCACGCCCATGACGAGGATCTCGCGTATGCTCGTTGGAGCCGCTGTGGGACGTGTGCCGCGTGCCTCGGATCTTGTAATGTCAGGTCCTCCAGGTCGAAAGTTCATATTGGAGTTACTACTTTGAGGGCCACTACTTCCGCTGCCGCCCAGATTTGGCCGAAGTGGACGTCGTTTTGTAGCCATAGTTGTTGTTGTTCAAGTATTGACGAGTAACTACGTTGTTTGTATTATAGCCCTTTTTGGTTACGGTAAAAAGTGAAAGCGGCTGTAATTTGTCAGATATCAAAGTTCAAACGGTACTGATTGAATTGTACGAATTACATAGAACTAAACTGCGCTATGCTCTTTTTTGCAATTTGCACTTTTCACTTAACACAATAAATTTTTGTCGTTGATTTATTTCTGTTTTTTGCCCATTGTGGTATATTTTTAATCAAAATATGCAGCTGTTGCTTCAGCTACAAAAAATAGAACAACATGCTGCTACAAGTGAATGCCAGAGTACATAAACACGCGAATGACAGTTCTCAATCAGCTGACAGCAGCTGTGCAAAGCTTCGATCTAGTTCTATTGCCTAATTACCGGCTCTCTCTCTGAATCAGCTGAGAGTCCCCCACATTGGAATATCGCATATGTAATTTTAAACTGCATTTGAATTTGGCATGTACAATTCGGCCAAAAAATTACAGCGTGTGCTAAGCGCACGTGAGATACGCAAAACATTCATAGACTACTTTACGCTCAACCATGAGCACAAGTTTGTACGCTCCAGTCCCGTGGTGCCGTTCTGTGATCCCACCGTTGCCTTTGTCAACGCGGGCATGAACCAGGTAAGTGCATAACAATAAACAATTACGGTATAGAGTTCCACATTGAAGTGTTTGCATTCATTTCAGTTCAAATCTGTGTTCCTGGGCACAGCAGCAGCGCCACACAAGCGGGTGGTCAATTCACAGAAGTGTGTGCGCGTTGGCGGCAAACACAACGATCTGTCGGTTGTTGGTCAGGATGGCTATCATCACACATTCTTCGAGATGTTGGGCAATTGGTCCTTTGGTGACTACTTTAAGGTATTCCTAATTTATTTCAAGGCCAACTAGCAATGCATTAAACCCGTGCAAAAGTAACGTAGGCTTATTTAACAAGGTTTTCTTTATAGTTTCCAATGTCCATGGTCATTGTTCTTAGTCCCATATTACAATTAGCCTGAATTGGCTTATGAAATTTCTGTTATAGTTGCACTTGTTAATTTTCTACATTATTGTATAACAACAATTAAATCGCCAATATATTACTTACGCTATTCTCGCATTTAAAGCTTACTAATATCGCTTCTTTTACCAACAGCGCGAAGCCTGTGCTTTAGCCTTAGAACTGCTGCGAGGACCTTACAACATCGATATGGGACGATTGTATGTCACCTATTTTGGTGGCGACAAAGTGCTTGGAATACCTGCAGACATGGAATGCTTTGAAATCTGGCGCAGCTTAGGGTAAGTTACATAAAGTATAATATGAATATTTCCATTTATTTAGGACAATTAAAAAGAAAACAGTTTATCAGATCTAAATATTTTAACTTTAAGTAACTTAACTTTAAAAGAATATAATTAAGATTATAGAATAACTTTAGAGGCATCACATCCAATATTTTATTTAGTAGAAGGCAGCTGTTAAATTACTTCTGAAATATACTTAACGATCGATGTTTTTATTAACAGTTGAAGTCAAAAGCACAACTGCTGTTAACAATATCACTAAAAGATCGTTATTTTTATAAAAAAGTTGTAGTTATATAACTCACGATGTTTTTTTTTACTTCTCACCTTAAAGGTTTCCAACTGAGCGTATTTTACCCTTTGGCTGCAAGGATAACTTTTGGGAAATGGGTGCAACAGGACCATGTGGACCTTGCACGGAAATTCACATCGATCACATACCTGGCTCTGGCCCAAGTGCCGTCAAGGAGCGAGCTAAGCTAGTCAATGCCGGGCATGCAGATCTGACGGAGCTATGGAATTTGGTTTTCATTCAATACAATCGGTTCGTTAGTCAGTTAGCTATTAAAGTAATTTTTTACTAACACATAATGTTCATAGCAATGCCGATGGCAGCATAACACAGCTGCCCGCCAAGCATGTGGATACGGGCATGGGATTCGAGCGTTTAACAGCGATACTTCAGAATAAATCATCCAATTATGACACGGATCTGTTTACGCCGCTCTTCGATGGTATCCAAAGTGTAAGTTCAATTTACAATACTATAAGCTTTATTTAACGTTTTTCCTATTGCAATTGCAGCTGGCTAAAGCACCTATTTACGGAGGCACCTTTCCCGATTCCCACAATGCCGCATTGCTCGACACCAGCTATAGAATATTGGCCGATCATACACGCATGATTAGCGTATGTCTAGCCGATGGCATGCTGCCAGATCAAAAGTATGTATAAAACACTACAATAAAATACTATTTAACACTAACAATTTGCCTTCTTAGTCAGAAATTGCGACGTGTGCTGCGCAAGGCATTCAACATTTCTAAACAGGTGTTTGCCCATGAGAATTTGCTTGCGGAGTTGATTCCAATTGTAGCAGAAACACTGGGAGATGCTTATCCAGAGATTGCGTCCAAGCAACAGTCGGTTATTGAATTAATTGCCCACGAGCAGGATGTGTACAAACATTTATGTGCGAGTTCATCGAAAGCTTTCGCTGAGGTGCTAACAGAATTCCCCAAACTGGATGATATTGATTTAATGGAATGTCCCGGCTTTGTCCCCGCTTATCGCGAGTTTCAAGTGCAACGCTCGAATTTCCCCAACAACACAATACCAGGTGATTTTCTATATAAACTAACGGACACTTATGGTCTAAGCGAAGAGAGCTTCCTCAAGCTAGCCGAGCTGGAGAATATGAACTGTGATTTGGAGCGATATCGTGCCGAGTTGGCTGTGGCCAAGCTTAGAACTAAGCAACCGCTGCGCAATGGTGTTGCTGGTGATTTTGCAATGGAGCAACGTATTGCAAATGCCCAAGCGCTGCTCACCAAGAAATTGCCCGCCACGGACAACAGTCACAAATATACATACAGCTATGATATGGCAAATGAATCCTATGAAATTCCAGTGCTAAAAAGTCGTGTGCTTGGCATGCTGCACAACGAAACGGAGGTGTCGGACACACATGGCAAACGTCTCAATGCCAAAGTGGACACGTTGTCGATTGTGACGGAAGCCAGCTCTTTTTACTATGAAGCCGGTGGACAGCAATCCGATCTAGGCAAGCTTTTAGTACAAAACAAACAAAGACCCAGTGAGCCGCATCAATTAGAGGTGTTGGATGTGAAGCTACTCAACGGTTGTGTGGTGCACGTTTGTGGTTTGAGCACGCCCATCGAAGACCTCGAACTTGCCGTTGGCGATGAGATACAGTTGGAGGTGAATGCCAAGCATCGGCAGCTAAACATGTGTCATCACACAGGTGTGTAGTACATATCAATTAAATCAACCATCATAAACACTCATAATTTCCCCTTGACAGCAACACATCTGCTAAACGCCGCAATACGTTCGCTCTTCAATAAGGTGACATATCAGGTTTCGAGCCAGGTTAACAGCGAGCTGTGCAAACTGGAAGTGGGTCTGCTAGGCAAACGCATACAGAAAAGTGATGTTCAGCACATTGAAGATCTAATCAAGTACGTTGGAGTCAATTTTAATTAACTTTGCTAAACTAATTAGCTTCTACTTAAATCTAGTCGCGCAATTTGTGCTGCTTCCGATGTCAAAGTGCAGCATCTGAGTGCTGCCGATGTTCTGCAACAGAATGACATAACTATGATACCCGGAGAGGTTTATCCCGAGCACGGCTTGCGTTTGATTAATGTGCAATGTCCAGAGCTGAATCTGAGTTCCAAGGAACTTTGCTGCGGCACGCATGTGACAAACACAAAGGAGCTGTCCAGTTTCTGCATTATTAATCTCAAGCAAACGAATCGAGCGCGTTTTGCTTTCACAGCCGTCGCTGGAGATGCTGCTGAGAATGTAAGTTTGATGAAATCATTGTATGAATCTTGTATTATAGTTACTGATGTTCCCTTTCCCCACTCTATAATAGGTGCTAAAGACAGTGGCTCTTTTGCGTCATCGCGTGGATATGCTGGAGGAGCAATTTCAGTCTGATAAGCTGACCAATGCCACGGAGAATGAGCTGCAAACCATACGACACAATATTCTGCACTCGTCTATCAAATTGCCGTATGCTTTTAAGATGGACACTCTCGAACGCATCAACGATATGCTGCGAAAACTCAAGGAAACATCGCGTACCACACTTAAGTAGGCACTCTATAATTGTAACTCTTTCACTGTCAATTAATTTGTGACAATTTGCAGAGAATTCGTAGAGGTTGAAATGCGCAATTTATTGTTGGAGAAGCCGCTGGACACAAATCCCTACATTTTGCATTATATTACTAGCTCAGCATTGGTGGAGGAGATTCCCCTGCAGCGAGCCACAAAATTATGCACAGATCGTCCCATTCTAGTTGTCAGCATGTGCAACAACATTGTTAAAGCACGATGCTGCGTGCCTAAGGTAAGAACTATACTATTCAATTAAAAAATACTCTTTTTATCATTATTATCTCTACAGAATTGCACCAGCGAACGCTTTAATGCCACACTTTGGCTGCAATCGTTTGCCAAAACATTTGGCGGCCAGGTGGCAACGCCCAAAGGCCAGAATTCTGAGCTCATGTGCAATATGAAAGGCCGCAAAGTGAACACACAGTTTGAGGAGCAACTGGAACAAGCGATGTGTAGTGCTCAGGCTTATGCCAAGTCTCATTTAGACTTTTAATTTACATGAATCTAGAGTTAAGCTTTAAGTTTGTATTTGCCATTTGTAAGAGAGAATTTATTGCAGAAGTTTGTGATGTACATAAAGAACGTTAATCACTATCGCTAATAACAACTAAATCTTCTTCCTGATGCATATCCACCATACTCAACTCCATTAATTGCTCAAAAACATCGCCTTCGTCGGCGCTTTGATTGAAAAAGTAGCTGACATTGTGTGTTGTTGGCTCTGGAGTTAATGGTTTCACTTTTGAGCTACTCAGACGATGCTGCTGCTTGAAACGCTCCAAAGGTGTTTTGGCCAGGTTCGGATTCTTCTCTCCCTTCACCAAACGATCAAAACTATCGTCCAACGACAGGCGTTTACTTATGGGTTTGACCACTGAATTATTTTGGCGTTTTTCAAGTTTAAAGCTGATATCTTTAGGTGGCTCGCTTAAATTCTCATCATTATGTAAACTTAGCTGTGCCAATCTCAAGCTTAAATCATCATCCAAAGGTTTATAGTGCAATAAATGTCCCGCATGATTGGTAACAGTCGGCAATGCATTAGGATTTGAAATAATGCCGTTAATGATATCCGACATGTCGAATTCCCCGTCACTCTCTAAATCGGAAGGCAAACATTTGCTAATTGGCGTTGAACATTGTTTCACCTTCGGACCGGAAAACTCATTAGGAGGCTCTTTAGCTGGTGCTTCGTTTTTCTTAAGAAATTTATCGATTGTGTTTTGTCGCTGTTTAGGAGCACGATTGTTTGGTTTTAAAACATTGTTTGGATTTTCTGAATCCAAGTCAGATTTCTCGTTTTTTTTGCGACCTGCTTTCTTGGCAGGCTTAGGTGGCTTTTCTTTTGATTTTAAAAACGCCGCTACAAGATCGGGAAACGCTTCCTGCAGCATCTCAAGTGGCTCGATAGTATAGTACAATTCCTCAATACCTTTTGGATGTTCCAGGCTGAATTCATCAATTTGTTCCTGGGGTATTAGACCAACAAGACAATTGCGAGTATCGTCCCAAGCTACCTCCAAGCTGGGCACTCCCTTCACAACGCGTTTCTTGATTATCTCCTTCGGTTGGAGAAAACATGTCTTATGAAATGTCTGCTGCTGCACCTGCCATCGCGTTAAAATCGGGAAAAACTTTTGAACGCAATATATTTCAGGCCATTGCAGAAGGTGTCCGATTTGTTTCACAAATTTGACGAGATTTGGTTGCTGCCAATCCAAATTTAAATTTGGTACTTTCGCAGGTTCACTTAGAAACTCGGATATTATCTCTTCGTTTGGAAAGCTGACATCAGTAAGCGCCTTCTTACGGAGCATTAACTCCGCTTTTATGGACAGACGTTGCTCTCTAAAACAAAATCATTAAAATAAATAAGGTATATACTAATATATACATTTTACATGGACATACTTCCAAAGGCTCTCGTCGCATCCTTGATGAGTCCTACAGACACTGCAGCCGTTCTTTGTGTGGCTTTGTGTTCGTCCTATGTGACCACAATTGCTGCAAATTGTTTTGTCATCAACTCGTAGCTCTAGCGCATGATACGAATCCTGCTCGGATCGCCAACTTCGTAAGCTATCATATAAATCTAATTATATATCAGCAATGTGTACGATATAATCTTCTCTTTACCGCTTAAGTATTTCGGTTTCCTTGTACTTCTTAAAGAGCTTTAGAACGCCATCTTTGCCAATACCACCAATGCCATCGGGACAATAATCACAGCCGCACAGCAATGCCATTACGATGACCTTATGCTGCCCAAAATCCATATGCGCACAAATGTCCCTCATATCATAGATGTCCACAGCGCCGCCAGCAGCGGCCTGTGTTCCTTGTGTGGACACCGAAAAGTTGCGATAAACGCGAATTGCTCCATACGCAAAACAGTCTGAATCTTGACTAATAACACCATCTACCAACTGAAGAAAGAACCATCAATCATAAGTAGTCAAATGCAGCTCTCTAAGACTCACGCCATGTTTGTTAAGGAAAGCACAATAGGCTTCGGCCTCGCCTGGACCTTGGACACATTGAACGCCCATCGACAGCAACAGATTCTCGCACTGTTTGAGAACATGATTGAACCGGCTGCGACCACCGTCTCCTTTTCCTTTGGCTTTCCCTTGGCCTTGGCTTTGACCAGTTGGCTGTGATGGCTGTGCATTCTTTTGATTGGGACGCACTCCTCGAAATTGCAGCTCATTACGTTTGGCGATTACTTTACTTTTCAGTTCTGGTGCAGCGCCTTCCAGCACAAATACCGGTGTCACCTGCTCCCATATGAGATAGCAGGTGCGAAAGAATAGATTTCTGTCCAACATATTCATATTAAGAAAATAGATATTATGTTTAAAATTTATAGTCTTACTTTAAGTGGTGCCGCGGATGCACAAAATAATCAACCACATTAAGACTTTCGCAAACCCATCCAGCGAGATCAATTGCTACCTTTTTTCCACGCAATTCACATATTGGCTTCCGTTGACCGTGTGGTGTTAAAACCGACCACAGTTCTTTAACTCCCATTTACATAAATATTTAGGGATTGTAAACAAATTTAGAGTAATAAAAGCGGTCTGTTTTTGAAAGCAAAACGCGCCGATAACGACAAGTAATACCAATAACACAAAAAACAAACAAATATACCATTAAATACCACACAATATTTTTCTGTGTAGTTGCTGCTTCCATCGCAATTGGACTTCAAAAAATACCAAAAATGTTATTTCCGTTTGTTCGACTTTACATAAGTTATCGATAATACATTTCGTAGTTTATTGAAATAAAATGTAGATATATTTGATCTTAGGTTTTCATGGTCACATTTATAATAAAATAATAAATTAACTTATATTACTGACTGCAAAATTCTTCAGAGTAAGCCATTCAAAATGAATGTTTACAATAATTTCATAAATATATCGGTGCATAGATAGATGTCATCGATGTATTTCCATCTCTACTAGACGTCAGTCTTCTTCTTTCTAATGTACGACATTTGACGTGTCAGGGCAAAATCAAAAGTTATTCCAATTGCAATTCCAATTTGCATGTATTTGTCTTGCAAATATCGCAAGACAACTGAAACGCACG
The DNA here is from genome assembly GCF_023558435.1 of Drosophila sulfurigaster albostrigata. Taxonomy (NCBI): domain Eukaryota; kingdom Metazoa; phylum Arthropoda; class Insecta; order Diptera; family Drosophilidae; genus Drosophila; species Drosophila sulfurigaster. The sequence goes on from NC_084883.1 coordinate 47,682,295, forward strand.
CAGCTGCACAACGGTGAACAAAGAAAGTAGAACGTCAAAATGGTTTTAGCAGATCTGGGACGCAAGATAACAACGGCGCTGCACTCGCTGAGCAAGGCAACAGTGATAAATGAGGAAGCCCTGGGTGCCATGCTCAAAGAGATATGCGCCGCATTACTTGAGGCTGATGTAAACATAAGACAGGTGAAGCAGCTGCGCGAGAATGTACGAGCTGTGATTGACTTCGATGAGATGGCAGGTGGATTAAACAAACGTCGCATGATCCAATCCGCCGTGTTCAAGGAGCTCATCAAGCTGGTTGATCCAGGTGTGAAACCCTATCAGCCAGTCAAGGGAAAGGCGAATGTTATCATGTTTGTCGGCCTGCAGGGTTCTGGCAAGACAACAACGTGCACAAAGCTAGCCTATCACTACCAAAAACGCAACTGGAAATCGTGCCTGGTCTGTGCGGATACCTTCCGTGCTGGTGCCTACGATCAAATCAAGCAGAACGCAACGAAAGCTCGCATTCCCTTCTACGGTAGCTACACTGAAATCGATCCCGTGGTCATAGCCCAAGAGGGTGTCGATATGTTCAAACGTGAAGGATTTGAAATGATCATCGTCGATACTTCGGGACGTCACAAACAGGAGGAGTCTCTGTTCGAGGAGATGTTGGCTGTATCAAATGCTGTCAGCCCCGACAATATAATCTTCGTCATGGATGCCACGATTGGACAGGCTTGTGAGGTTCAAGCCAAGGCCTTCAAAGAGAAAGTCGACATTGGATCCGTGATTATTACCAAGTTGGATGGCCATGCTAAGGGAGGTGGTGCTTTATCGGCTGTGGCTGCCACACAATCGCCCATCATCTTCATTGGCACCGGCGAGCATATCGATGATTTGGAACCATTCAAAACAAAGCCTTTTGTTAGCAAATTGCTGGGCATGGGTGACATTGAAGGACTGATAGACAAGGTAAAGTTATTGTAACACTCACATGGAATATGTAAACAGCTCGAGTACTTTAACAGGTCAACGAACTGAAACTGGATGGCAACGAGGAGCTGCTGGAAAAGATCAAACATGGCCATTTCACAATACGCGACATGTACGAGCAGTTCCAAAACATCATGAAAATGGGACCATTCTCACAAATCATGAACATGATTCCCGGCTTCTCGCAGGACTTCATGACCAAGGGTGGCGAGCAGGAATCGATGGCGCGTATCAAACGCATGATGACCATGATGGACAGTATGTCAGACAGCGAATTAGATAACCGCGATGGCGCCAAGCTCTTCAGCAAGCAGCCCACTCGTTGTATTCGTGTCGCACAAGGTTCCGGCGTCATTGAGCGTGAGGTGAAGGAGTTGATTGCACATTACACGAAGTTTGCGGCAGTAGTCAAGAAAATGGGCGGCGTCAAAGGATTGTTCAAGCAAGGAGACATGACGAAAAATGTGAATCCCACACAGATGGCCAAACTGAATCAGCAGATGGCCAAAATGATTGATCCCCGCATGCTGCAGCAAATGGGAGGCGTTGGTGGCCTACAGAATATGATGAGACAACTGCAACAGGGCGCAGCCGGTGGCCTGGGCGGTCTCGGGAATCTAATGGGAGGTTTTGGTGGCAAATGAGACGTCGGTATATGTAAACATTTTTATATGATTTTGTTTTTAAATAGTTCGGTTATTAGCCTTAATTTGTTAACATGTAGTGCGACAAGTGCAACAATTATCCTTGCTTTTAAGGTGACTTTCTCTTGTTTAACTAAATTCTATGATTACTGTTCAATTCGTGGCAATTGTGTTCGACTGTGAATCGAAATCCGAGTAAAGTAGTTAACAAACAAAATGTGTAATTCAAGAACGGTCCACAGTTTTTGTACACATCAGATAAATAATTTTCAGATTGCCACAAATGAATTTTATCCAAGTTTATATAGAGAAAACAGTTTCATATAAACGAAATAATAATTGCATGAAACCGTGCTAACGTCAAATAAAGGAAAACGTAAACAAAAGAAAATGTTTTGTAATTTTGTAAATTTAGCAAATTTGTGTTGTAAATATTTTTTGCTCTCGCTGTCAGCGAGAAGGCTTAAAGAGTGTCACTAAAATGAAAATTTTATAAACATACAAATTAAAGTATTCTCTACAAATGATGTTGTATTATACTATTTGATGATTGGCTAAAGTTAATATATACTTTTTCGACTTATTATTAAATGTGCCGCTTATCCCAACATAAGCGACCAGATAATCATAATGGAAAGATATACAAGTACATTTTTATGACCAACTTACACAACTTCAACTGCAGACTTGCCCGCGATGAATTTTCCTATTTTTTTGTATATGTTTTTTTCAACAAATTCTTTAAGCTACTAACACTTAACCAACTGAAAGAAAGAGTCATATTGTTTCCTGTTTTTTTTTAAATTTTATTTTGTAAAAAGTGCAGCCTCCTTACCAGTTTTAAAGATTCGTAAATTCGATAAGCTTTTCAAAACTTCTTAGCTTACCTTCTATTTAATAAAAAATTATACAATTTTTGAAACTCATTTATTTAGTATTAATGTCAATTTTTATTTTATTAATTTTAAAATTGTTGAAACTACTTTGTGTAAAAGTTTCAGTATCCATCTCTTACCCATTGGGTTCATTCAACCAGGACACGAAATTTGTTCACTGAGAAATGCTTACTTTAATAGCTTTTGTCGTAAAAGTTCGTCTGAGGGTAGCTGCGGCTTTTACACAGGGGATACTTAGCTCTCTCACGCTTACCAGAACCTGGAACCGGCGCACAGAAATTTCCATTGTCATTCTAACTTTACCACAAAAACATAAACGCATAAAAATGTATGTATGTGTATGTTCGTGTGCATGTGCACGTAAAATAAGAAGAAAAGCAATCAATTTGCGATTGAGCTGTCAAGTTTTGACACTCATAAAACCATCAAACAAGTCAAAGGAACAGGTTCGCAGCAAATGTTGTACAACGACATGCTGTCAACGCTTTTGAGGTTCATCCTTGTGGAATGGGATACACACACACAAACAAACACACACATGCGCATAGATAATCTGGTGTTGTTGTTGTGTTTGTACTGAAAGCGCAGTACGAATTATATGGAGGGGAGCTTAAAAGGCCTGTAGTACCACGTATATTAAAATGTCATGGGCATAGAATGAATTGCCGTAATTAAAAGGATTTATTTTTTTTTTTTGTGAATTGTATACATTAATGTTGTTCACGCAAACTATTATGTAGTTATGTATGTATGTGTGTATGTGGTCTTTGTCTTTATAGCTATACTGTTACTTTACTCGCGTTTTATTAATATTATTTATAACCTGAACACTTTCGCAATTATTTATGTATAATAATTATATAATACGAGTACGAGCATGTATTCTGTTATTTGGCACCAAAGTGAAAAACATTAATTTCATTTCTCAATTTTGATTTCTCTATAATTTCTACAATTTGCTTTTCAATTCATTTATAACTAGAAACGAGACTTGTCTATACGCTTTCGATTTGAGGATTCTTCTTCTTCTTCTGCTTCTTCATTCATTCATTTAGGGCACCAATTGAGTTCAAAATATTGTTTAACTTATTGTGCTAAAACAAAGCTGTTTACAAGTGCGATTAATGAACGACGACGACGACTAATTGTGATGTTTTTTGCTTTACTGAATTTAATTTATATTTTTTTTTGTGCTAAATGATTCGATTACGCTCCTAAAACTCTCCACTCTTTCTCTCTCCTCTTTTGATCTACTCCTGCTTGAGTCCGTTCGCTTGCGAAGCATTAACCGCCGCCAATTCGGCAGCCTCCTTGCGACTTGTCTGATACCAGACAACCAGACGGCCGCCCAGCATGAAGGTGAAGACCAGCGCAGGTCCCGAACGCTCGAAGGGATCACTGACCATCCAGTGCTGATAGATGCCCAGCAGCATAAGAAGCAGCAGCGTCACATTGGCCACATTCTTCACCTTGTCTGTGGAATAGAGTTGACAATTAGAATAGATTTCCAAAATAGGGATTTCAACACTTACGATAGGGTATTAAGGCCATGGCCAGTCCGCAAACAATCTCCAATATGCCGACAGTGCGTCGATACCATTTTGAGGGGATTTTGATGCCAAAGAGAGCGGTTAGCGGAAATACCTTGGCATATTTCACATACTCTGTGCGCTGTAATGAAAATAAGAGTTTTCGAAAATCAGAAGAGTTTTTCGATGTGAAATAGAAAGTGAGAACAGGAATCTTGAAATGTATGCTTATGCTGCCCTCGGAACTAATGGCTGACCCCAGAGCAGAAGGCAAAGCACGATGTTTATTTTTAAGAGAAATAAAGAAAACAAAACCACAGTCAGATTTTGTTTGGCATTCGCCAAGTGTTTCGACTGCGAAGGTAATTATACTACTTGCTGCGGAATTGCAAAAGCAAAAGCACTTGCGGATAAATCTATTTTGAAATCGCCAAATCCCAAAGGCGAGAGACGTGAATACAAAAATTCAAATGAAAACGAATGAAATGAAGAAAGGGCTCTCTTGACCCAAACTTATCGACAAACATGTTTATTTTCTATGCATTGTTTGACAAGCGCTATTTGGGATTGCAGCAATTGAAAGCGAAAACCACGAATTTAATACCCTGTAACCAGATGACAAAGCATTTGATCGTTAGACACTGTAATCAATAGGTTAAAACATGAATGTTTAATGCTTAAGTCATTATCCCAAACCTTGATCAAATTCAGTTTTTTAAAATGGTCTTCTTCATATTTAATTCTGATCTAATAATAAGTTTAAAAAAAAGGATCGTAATTGCTTGTTTAATTTCAATAAAGTTTTGTATTCCCACAATTCTAATTAAGAAGGTATCTCTTAGTCGTCTAATACTTTTGTTTTATGACAAGTTTAATTTTCTTTTTGGGAGATGTAAACAAAATCACCAAGTGAAAATCACATAAATATTTGGCACGTTTCGCTGCGGCTAACAACTTTGTTTATATATCGTAATATATGTATGTACATATGTATGTGATATATGTCTGAAATGTCTGAAAAAAAAAAACAATAATTGACGGAACAAAATGTTCGCCAAAGCAAGTTCAAATTCCTTCCATTTCCATGATCATTCATTACAGATTACAAGAGTGCTCGACTAGTAGATGCTCTACAGCGATTCTCTGATATTATATACCCTATAATGTAGCACACGCGCTGCAAAGAGTATAAATTTAGTCTGAGTTTGCAATCCAGAGAACATTTTAAACGATTTCCGTCATTACGCATACTTATTCTTTCGGTTTGAACGGAACTGCAAAGTGTTTAGATCATAAAAACTTATTTATATTCTGCGTGTATGATTTTTGTTTGAAGATCATTGCGTTTTTAAAAGTATTCCTGAAGGCCGACGGCTGGCATTGGGCTGGGGTCGAGTTCAATGTGCAACTATTCGCATCAGTCATAGTTACATATCAAAAATGTACTAAAACATATTTTATTCAATATTTAAAAGTTAAGCATGTTTTTAAAATTACAAAATATATATTCGCTCGACTCTCTTCAAATGATCCGGAATATGTTTATAAGTAAGCCAAACATTGTAAATAATAATTTTCAAAATCGTTTCAATCAATTTATTTTTGAATTCTCAATTACCTATGCATCAATAAACAAAAATTAGTCATATTTCTAAAAAAAAAAAAGATATGCACACTTAAACAGCTGTAAACACTCTTTAATTTTATTTCTCAAAATTTTTATATATTCGATGAAAGAAAGAGTAATATTATAATCTATCTGATTCAATGAAATTCAAATCAAAAATATTAACGATCTTGGAATCTTCAATGGTTTGCTACCTCCCCCCTTCGTAATACCGTAATTGTTATCCATCTCTCTCTAAGTGCCGTTATCCTGCTGACCCAATTGCAAAGTAAGCGGACAGGATAGCAGAATGAGCTAGTGGTGGTTCACTTTTTGTTGGCAACTCGTCTCTCGCTCTGGAAAATCGATGAGAGCAGAGTGTTGCCTACGGCGAGGTAAACAAAGCACATCGATTTTCCACTCCCAGAGACCACAACTTACCAGATCCTTGTAGAGATCCTTGCTGATGTGTGGGGTGAGTTTCAGCGTGCCCACAAAGATGAAGAATAGTCCCAGCAGTATGGAGAGGCTCTTCAACACAATCGTATTTGAAGCTGGCATTTTGTAGCTGAGTTCTTACAAAGTCCTTTATTCGCTTTTATATTTCTCGCAATTGATTTTTCACTTCACTTCACAGAACGCCTCTTCGCTCAATGTATAATTTATATGATGTTTATTTTGTATGGCGAGTACTGCTATGTGAAATATGTATAATTCACAAAATGCCAGCAGCAATTGGGGCGAGTGCCGATTGCGCTCGTGGCGAGGGAGGCGGCGGCGGGGCAGAAGTCGGGAGATTGGGAATCATAGAGCATACATCACCCTACGATACACCGGTCGCTAATTTTAGCGCTTGTCCGCAGCTTTTGCCGCAGTCGCAGCCGAAAAACCAAAACAACAAGAACACAGCGACCACAACAACAAAACCGAAATTATAGAAATTTTGAATGTTTGGCAAATCACTTTTAGTACCACAATACACTCGCCATTCGCTAGTATATGTGTAGAATATTTATGAAATTTTTCCTTTCGCTTATTTTCCACTTTTCTTCAGTTGTGTTCGTATTTGAAACCGTCGCAACCGTCGTCGGCACAGCGCTCATTCACGTTCGAAATATGACTGAGACTGCAAAAGTTTCAACAGCATCCCAATGTCGAAAAATCGATATATAACACATAATGCATGAGAAGATTGAGAGACGCAAGAGATTTGTTATGCTGGGCAAAATAACAAGAAAGCACCCTCAAATCGCTCAGAGCGCAAGCGAGAGAGAGCGAGACCGAAAGAGCGCACGAGGCCGCCTGCCAGTGGGGGAATAGAGAGAGGGGGTTGGAGTTGATGTAATTAAGGCCAAAGACCCCGGCATGACCAGCAACCCTTATGACGACACAAAAGCAACAGGGCTACAATCACTACTGTTGGATTTAGTACAATTGTAACACAAAAGGTTACACTTTTAGATCGTTAGTACAATGTATAGTTTAGTACACTTTTGTGTGGAAGTGGTTCGATTCCATGGTTTTCGGTACATTTTTAGTTCGTTGGTCAAATATTCAAAAGAAGGTACAAATTACATGTATAGATGTGATATTTGTGATCAGCAAAGGCACTCTTTTAGTTCGTTAATACACTTTTGTGTTATAATGCTACCTTGTTCCAATATTTGTGCAATAAAAATAGTTTGCGTTTTAAAAATTTTTATTCAATTAAAAAAAATACAACTTATGTTAACTAGGTTTAAGATCTTATTCAAATGAGAGCCATCTTATCGGTGGGTTACTCATTGTTTCTGGAGCAATGCATGGTAAATGTCTAGGATGAGGGGCCATCTGTTCCTCTGGCGGAGTGGGCGCATACATTCTTTTCGATTCAGCCATGCGTTGGTTGTGACTTTCGATCTGTTCATTCAGCTGTGCATCCTCGACCTGGGCACGTCCTTCGTCATATTCCAAGCAGGCCACACCATCCAAGCGTTCCAGATCCACCCAGCCACGGAAACGCACGCACACACCATTCATAATGAAACTGGAACGCAAGTGAACTTTGTTGCGTTCCTTCTCAAAGTCGCACTCCTGTTCCGTCGCATAGGGATTGTGATTGGCATTGAAGTACAACTGCAGATTGGTGCCAGACGCCAAGAATGATAGCTCGGCGTATCCCTTGCGACAATCAGTCACAAATCGCATCCTTCGCTCGTCGATGGCGCGTTCCCGGTAGCCAGTGTATCGCACTTCGCTCTCGCGGCTGAGGCGGCGGAAGAGTTCGTCACTTTCGAACTTGGACTTTTGATTGGGAACCACTCGCGGCATGCGGAAGATGAAGCGCGGTCTGGGTGGCTCAAACATCGGTGCTTGCTCATAGGGCGGCATCATGCCAGCCAAGGCAGCGTCTCCAAGATTCTGGTGATGATGATGCATTTCACTGATACACTTTAGATGTTAACACTTTGATGTGCAAAAGCAGACTGATATCTGGACAGAAGAATGTCTTGATTTATATATCAGTTGAGTGCATAGAGCATAGGTACCTGCAGTTTATAGTTTTATGATCCACGGCAGCAGCTGTCATCGCCGTAATATACAAATCCTACCTGTTACGGTGTAATACTTCGTCCCTAACAGCTGCGCAAATTTTTGAAAATGTAACTGATTACTTTTTGACCTTACCAGATGACAGGTAAATATGAACTTGCTTTATGGGTTAACACTATAAACAGATATCGTTTTTTATTGCGAGCATACAATTTATTAATTTGTATTGAATTTGCGTTTTATAGTTGTATATAAACTTACCTCTGTCGTCTTCACAACTTTTGAAAATGTAACTGTTTACATTCTGGCGTTGCCAGATGGCAATTAGCGCTGCACTACCACTTAGATCACAGGGTGACACACGCAAGTAATAAACAGCTGTTGTTTTATGTTGAAATCGTTGTTGCAGTCGGAAAAGTTAAATTTGAACAATTTTTATTAAATTTATATTGTTTACTAAACATACTTAAAATGTCTCTTGTTGCATACGCTGCAAGTAGTGACGAGGAATCAGAAAATGAAGAAGAATCCACCGGCACACAAGTGGAATTGCTAAAACAGCCAAGCAACAACAATGTGGCTGCCAAGTCTGGCGTCGTCGCTAGTGCTGGACACATAAGTGACGAAGACGATGATTATGTACCACGAGAAGTGTCGCTGCAGGAGCTTAAGCCGCCAACGGCCAGTGGCCGAATAACGCTTGCGCTGCCCCAGCCCAAAAAAAGCCGTCCAGCCAATGCACGAGGAAGCAGAGGAAACGGAGGAGCAGCAAGTGACGCAAGCATTTGCCAAATTACCAACGCCACGAACAGCTATCACAGGGGAAAGCTGCAGCATATATAGAAGAAGTGGACGATGAATTTCTCCACAAGAAGGCGTCGGCAGATAGCGAAGCGTTGGAAAAACCGCCGCCACCGCCAGCTGCTGGAAAAACGCGTGTGAAGATCACCATACCGTCGCTGAGGGACTTCGCTGATGTGGATAAGGAAAAGGCGGAAAAGCAGCAAAATAATAGGCAGCAAGTCAAATCCACAAAGGGTTGCGGATTGCTTAGCATATTGCCGCAAGCGAAATCCGAGCGAGATTTCAGCAAGAAAGAAAATGACACAATAACGAAGCCAAGTACAACTGCTGTTTCTGCTAAGCCAGCCTTTGTGCCCGACACTGTGAAGCAACGACGCGCAGCGCACAACACAGAAGGCGTCGATGGGGTCAAGGCGCCACAGCCTCCCGGAAAACAAGCGCAAAAGAAACCTCCGTCCACAATCCAGCCCAAGGCAGCACTGGTCAGCGTTAGCGACAGCGACGATGACGACGAAGATGGCGCTGGTGACTTCTTCTCACTGCACAGCGAACATAAATTGCCTGAGGTGAGCAGCAATGAGATTAGTGCTCTGGTGGCCAAGCGAGCCGAGCAAATGGTTGCAGCTGGCAACAAGTTCCTCGAGGAGCAGAAGCAACGTGAAGCTGCTGAAGCGGAGGCTGCAGAATTACACTCGGAGGAGATGCGATTAGCACAACAACGCTATCAAGAGCAACACCTGAATGCCGAGGCCATGGATGCGCTGGTGGGCAAGAATGCCAAGCGACGTCGCAAGGAGGCCAAGGAAATGCAGGTGATTGAGATCAGCGGCACACAAGTGATGCCTGATCGTGATGAATGGATGCGCACGGCGTTGGCATCGGCGACGACTTATCAACCCACCGGAGTGCTGACGGATGAGGAACCAGTAGCGGGCACAAAAAGGAAACATCAAATCACCTATCTGGCGCACAAAGCGAAGGCCAACGAGGCCGAACTCCAAGCGATGTGGTCCGCAAATCGACAAACTCGTCGTGCCACTCAGAGCAAATATGGTTTCTAAATGTTTCCATTTTAATATTGTTTATGTACTATTTTCAACTACAATATAGACTTAATAAGAATAAATTTATAAATAAGTTGAATTGCTCATTTGAGCCAGTTTTCACGTTGCCTCAACTGCCCGGCAACATAGACAATGGCTGTGCAGAGTAGAAGCATCAATGGAGCCATTGTCACATAGATTGGAATCTGTTGTGGATACTCAAGAGTCATGCAGATCATCACTTGAGATGTTATCGTTAGCAGCACACCGCCGATGTTCCATTTGTAGAGGAACAGCAAATCGGTGAGCCTATTGAGATTGCGCCATTTGCGTATAAACTTTATCAGCACATAGATGATGAGGATGCAGTCGAAGAACCAAAGCGGCGTAAAAGTGACGAACCAATTCCATGTGGTGCGTGGATCTAGGCGCAAGCAAAGCAGTATTAAGAACACCAAGACGATAAACCAAGTGAAGAGCGCCCGATGTGCCAGCGTCATGACTTAAACGTTTTGCATATTCCACCCACGACAAAAAAATTGACATAAACAAATCTTTGTTACTTTAATCGAAGTGTGACCATTAGCACAATTTTCAAAATACACGTTTTTACGACGATGGCAATTACCCAAATACAGGAACCTTAAAACTCGTAACACCTAGTTGCAGTTGTGTAGATATTCAAAATTTCTATGTGTAATTCGATTTTATAATTCTCATATTAGCATTTTTAGGGAAATAGCAAATAATACTTAAGCCCTTTTTCTTGCTTTCACAATTTATATACCAAAACAAAAAACAGCTGTTTCCATGCTCGAGATGGGCGAAGAGATCAATTGATATATATCGATATCGCAATCGATACTGTCTGCTGCAATTTCTGACGGCAGGGTGACAACTCTGCAAAACTGCTGCACAAGAAGAAGATAATTGACGTGTCACTTGAAAAATTTGTGCAATTGGTGTGTGTTTTTGCTTAAAATTGTTAAATATATTAACAATTAATTGTAAAATATTGTGTAGTATCTCGCCACATGCACTAACGCATCCTTTTATTTCAATTTGTTGCAGAAAAGTGCACGGCAGGAAATAGTTAAGTACACGTAAAGTCAAACGCCAAACGCCGATATCAATTGAGACACCGCCACGGCAGCAACAAAATGTTGACCAATTTCGAGTCAAAATCGGCCCGTGTCAAGGGCTTGTCGTTCCATCCGAAACGACCATGGATTCTCACCAGTTTACACAGCGGTGTCATCCAGTTGTGGGATTATCGCATGCACACTTTGCTTGAGAAGTTCGACGAACACGATGGCCCCGTTCGTAGTGTAGCTTTTCACCAACAGATGCCGCTCTTTGTTTCGGGCGGTGATGATTACAAGATCAAGGTGTGGAATTACAAGCAACGCCGTTGCATCTTCACACTGCTGGCACATTTGGATTATGTGCGCACGGTAGCATTCCATCACGAGTATCCATGGATCTTGAGTGCCTCCGATGATCAGACTATCCGCATCTGGAACTGGCAGTCACGCAACTGCATCTGTGTGCTGACCGGCCACAATCATTATGTGATGTGCGCACAGTTCCATCCCACCGAGGATCAAATTGTGTCCGCCTCACTGGATCAGACGGTACGTGTCTGGGACATTTCGGGATTGCGCAAGAAGAATGTTGCCCCTGGCCCAGGAGGACTCGATGAGCATCTGAAGGGTCATCCAGGTGCAACAGATCTGTTCGGTCAGGCCGATGCTGTGGTCAAGCATGTGCTCGAGGGTCACGATCGTGGCGTCAATTGGGCCAGCTTCCATCCAACACTGCCTCTGATTGTATCCGGTGCCGATGATCGCTTGGTCAAGCTGTGGCGCATGAACGAGTACAAGGCTTGGGAGGTGGACACTTGCCGTGGTCACTACAACAATGTGTCGTGTGTGTTGTTCCATCCACGACAGGACTTGATCATTTCCAATGGTGAAGATCGCAGCATACGCGTTTGGGACATGACGAAGCGTCAGTGTCTGTTCACATTCCGTCGTGACAACGAACGTTTCTGGATTATGGCAGCACATCCCACCCTCAATCTCTTTGCAGCCGGTCACGATGGCGGTAAGATTGGAAGATGGCTTAAATGACATAGTTTTCAATGCTAATCTTTTGTTTCCTCTGCCTAGGCATGGTGGTCTTTAAGCTGGAGCGTGAGCGTCCCGCCTACGCAGTCCATGGCAACATGCTGTACTATGTGAAGGATCGCTTTTTGCGCAAACTGGACTTTACCACCACCAAGGATACTGTGGTGATGCAGCTGCGTCCTGGCAAATCGCCTGTGTACAGCATGTCATACAATCCAGCACTAAATGCCGTGCTCATCTGCACACGCACCAACAACCTGGAGAATAGCACCTATGATCTGTGCCAGATACCCAAGGACAGCGAGAGCGAGCGTCAAAATGAATCGGACAGCAAACGCAGCTCGGGCATCACAGCAATTTGGGTGGCACGTAATCGCTTTGCGGTGCTCGATCGCAATCAGCAGCTGGTGGTGAAGAACTTTAAGAACGAAGTGACCAAAAAGATACCCACCTTCTGTGAGGAGATCTTCTATGCCGGCACTGGCATGCTGCTCATTCGTGACCCAGAATATGTGACTCTGTATGAGGTGCAACGTCTTGTGTCGGTGGGCAGCATTAAGTTGGCCAAGTGCCGCTATGTTGTGTGGTCGCCAGACATGTCGCTGGTCGCGTTGCTCTGCAAGCATTCGGTGACCATTTGCGATCGTCGTCTGCAGTTCCTGTGCACCGTTCAGGAGAATTGTCGCGTCAAATCCGGTGCCTGGGATGAGTCCGGTGTGTTCATCTACACGACCAGCAATCACATCAAATATGCCATCACCAATGGCGATCACGGCATCATTCGCACCCTGGATTTGCCCATCTATTTGACACGTGTCAAGGGCAATCAAGTGTTCTGCCTGGATCGTGAGTGTCGCACCCGTGTGCTCCACATTGATCCCACGGAGTACAAGTTCAAGTTGGCGCTGATTCAACGCAAATACGACGAAGTGTTGCACATGGTGCGCAATGCTCGACTCGTTGGCCAGAGCATCATTGCTTATCTGCAGCAGAAGGGTTATCCCGAGGTGGCGCTGCATTTCGTCAAGGATGAGAAGACACGCTTTGGCTTGGCCTTGGAGTGCGGCAACATTGAGATTGCATTGCAGGCGGCCAAGGCGTTAGACGACAAGGATTGCTGGAATCGTTTGGGACAGGCTGCTTTGCTGCAGGGCAATCATCAGGTGGTGGAAATGTGCTATCAGCGCACCAAGAACTTTGACAAGCTGAGCTTCCTGTATCTGATCACTGGCAATCTGGAGAAGCTCAAGAAGATGAATAAGATCGCCGAAATACGCAAGGATGTCTCCGCACAATATCAGGGCGCTTTGCTCCTGGGCGATGTCAAGGAACGTGTCGGCATACTCAAGAACTGTGGCCAACTGTCGCTGGCCTATCTAACAGCCGCCACCAATGGATTGGATGAGCTAGCGGAGACCATTGGTGCCAGCATTACCGACGAGGGCAGCTCGTTGCCGGAGATTAATCCAAATGCGCAACTGTTGCAGCCGCCGGTCCCCATTCAACAGCTGGAGACCAACTGGCCGCTGTTGTCCGTATCGAAGGGCTTCTTCGAGGGCGCCATGGTGACGCGTGCCGGAACCAGCGCCACAGCACGCCAAGCGCTCAACATCAATGCGGATGCCGCGCTGCTGGATGAGCATAATGGCGGCGGCGATGGCTGGGGCGCCGATGCTGATCTAGGATTGGGCGAGGACGACGATGGCGATGAGGAGATGCACGATGCTTTGAGCAACGATGAGGCTCAGGATGATGCTGCTGGCGGCGGTGGCTGGGATGTGGGCGATGATGATTTGGTGGTGCCACTCGAATTGGCCTCCAAGATTAAGGCCTCGGCACTCGATAGCAACTATTATGCGGCGCCCAACAAGGGTCAATCCCCAGCACAACATTGGGCCAACAACTCGCAGCTGGTGGTGGATCATGTGAAGGCGGGCGCCTTTGAGAGTGCCTTCCGTCTGCTGAACGATCAGCTGGGCGTCGTCAACTTTAAGCCCTTCAAGTCGCTCTTCCTGCAGAACTATGCGGCCACTCGCACCAGCTACACAGCGTATCCGAATCTGCAATCGCTGTCGGGTTATCCGCTGCGCAATGCTGGCGAAACAAATCCCAAGCAACAGCGTCCCGCATTAGGCATTAAACTGAATGAGTTGGTGTCACGTCTGCAGGCCTGTTATCAGATGACCACCATGGGTAAATTCAGCGAGGCCATCGAAAAGTTCCACTCCATACTCATAAGTATTCCGCTGCTGGTGGTGGACACCAAACTGGACGTGGCCGAGGCCCAGCAGCTGCTCAAGATCTGTGCCGAGTACATTGTGGGCCTCAAGATGGAAACGGTGCGCAAGGGCATGCCGAAATCAACGCTGGAGGAGCAGAAGCGTCTCTGTGAAATGGCCGCCTACTTTACTCACTGCAAACTGCAGCCGGTTCATCAGATTCTCACGCTGCGCACAGCGTTGAATATGTTCTTCAAGCTGAAGAACTACAAGACAGCCGCCTCATTTGCCCGTCGTCTGCTGGAGCTGGCTCCCAGGCCAGAGGTGGCGCAGCAGGTGCGCAAAATTCTGCAGGCCTGCGAGGTGAATCCCGTTGATGAGCATCAGCTACAATACGATGAGTTCAATCCGTTTAACATCTGCGCCATCAGCTGGAAGCCAATCTATCGTGGCAAACCGGAGGTGAATTGCCCCTTCTGTGGCTCCTCATACGATCCGCAGTACAAAGGCAGCATCTGTGGCGTCTGCGAGGTCAGCCAGGTGGGCAAGGACAGCATTGGATTGCGCATTTCCACGCTGCAGTTCCGTTAAACGGAACGAAACGGAACGTTACGCATTAATTATTAATTGCCTTAGTTTTAATGTCTTTAAAATATATTCATATTAAATATCTACAAATACAATATACGACAAATACATTGCAATCATTATTCAAATGTGAAACAGCTTTTCTCATTTATCCAAAAGCTTTTAGAAGACAAGCATGAATGACACAAAAATTTGAAAAATTAAGGTGCACCATTTAATCCTAAATTTGATACTCCATCTTTTTTTACTCACTTTTAATATTTAGTTTAATTTCGAGATAAAGAAGATTACACAATTATAATCCATGGTCTGTTGCTATCTAAACTTGACGGCAGCGTTTCTTACTGTGCTGGGGAATTCTTTCAAAAGGCTAAAGAGCTATAATTTCCATTTTTTCAGTTAGTTAAAAATAAAAACTCGCTTCATTTTGATTTTTAGCTTACTTAGTGTATTCATATGATTATTATTAAGATTAGTGATGCAATAATGCGTTAGTCATGGTTCGAGATATCGGAAATTTTTATATGCGTAAGTTTATTGTGTAATTTAAATATAAATATGTACGTCACTAACATTCACATTAAGTTGTTATGTTTAATACCATAAAAGTTAAGTAGTACTTGCATTAATCTTACTAGACGCTAATTACTAAATCTAAGAGCATATTCGAATCATACATTTATATCTAATCGTAATCCCATTCAAAATCTGTGTGCTTTGGGTTCTGGTAGAAGGAGCAACTTTAGTTTTCCATAAAGTATTGAGTATTTGTTGCGAATTGAGTCTCATGCTGCTGTTGCTGGTGTTGATGCTGTTGCTGTTGTTGTAGCTGTAACGACGGCGACGCCGATGCTGCTGAGGCTGTCGACGAAGCCGTCCAAAAGTCTAACTAACGTCGCCACATACTGGCGCCCACACCAATGCCGCCGGATGCGACGCCCCGTCGCACAGCCTCCATCTCATCCTGGCGATTGTCACGATAGGCGCGCTTGGTGTCCTCGAATTCACGCAATCGCTGGTTGTAGCGATCGATCTGATCACGTAGTATGGCATCCTCGTGCATGGCCCGACGTTCGTCGTACTCCAGACAACCAACGCCATCCAAACGTTCCAGATCGAGCCAGCCCCGGAATCGCACACAGACTCCGTTCATAATGAAATAGGATTTTATGTGCACCTTGCCGTGCTCCTTGTCAAAGTCGCATTCTTTGTCGTGCAGATAGGGATTCTGATTGGCATTGAACACCAGCTGCAGGTTCGTTCCAGATGCCACAAAACTGGTTTCCGTGTGTCCCTCACGACAGCCATTCATGAAGCGCACCTGACGCTCCTCGATGCTGCGCTCCCGATAGCCTGTGTAGCGTATCTCGCTCTCACGGCTCAGGCGACGAAAGAGCTCGTCGCTCTCGAACTTGGACTTCTGGTCGGGCACTACGCGTGGCATTTTGAAGATAAAACGCGGCTTGGGCTGCTCGTAGAGTCCAATTGTGTCGTACGGTATCATGTTTGCCAGTGCTGCAGCCTCGTTCATCATCTTTGTAAGCGCGTTTTATTATTTGTAATTTGCACTATACACTAGACTCTCTTTTTCGCGCAGTTATCGCAGTTTCACTTGTTTTTGGCGCTTTTGCTTCTTATTTTTGTAATTTCAATTTGCTGTGCAGGAAACCAGCAACAAACAACGCAGCGTACAACAAAAAATACTTGCGGTTTTGTTATACTAACCGATAAGGTGTGGAGGTCGGTCGATTGACCGATGTTTGCTTTGCAAGCCAATTGTCTGGCTACGCTGTGCAACAACGTGTGACCAGCATGTGCATTTTCGGTATATTTTAAAAGCAAGCATGCTGTCACATTGAGTTCACACGCAACGCGGTTGCTGTTTGTTTACAATTTGTTAATTGCATTTAGAATTATTCTTATTAGAGTACGTGCTATGAGCGAAACGAGTCAGCCTGTAGAGGATGCTGGCGACAATGAGAAGCGCCCTCAGTTCGGCACACGTTTGCTTACGGATGATGCCGACGTGTTCAAACACAACGCTTGGTAAATATCTCGAACGGAGTTTTGCCAGCAAAACTTGGGAACACACTCGTCTGCGCAAGAAACCAAGCGGAGCTGGTGATCGGATACTTACTGATGCGAGCGAGGTGTTCGAGTTTAATGCATGGTATAAAAAATATAATAGTCAATTGATGGGCAATGCCTAAAATTTGCTTTGCACAGGGACCACGTGCAATGGGACACGGACCAGGAGGAGGCCGCTCAAGCGGCTGTTCAGAAGAACTCGACGGTGAAGATGAGTGACGATCAGCGGGAACGCTTTCAATCGGATGCACCCAAGTTTTGGAATTCATTTTATGGCATACACGACAATGGTTTCTTCAAAGATCGCCACTGGCTCTTGACAGAATTTCCGGAGCTGGCGCCAAATGAGGCTAACGACAAAACACAACCGAGAAGCATATTCGAATTGGGCTGTGGCGTTGGAAATACTATTTTTCCCATACTAGAGCTCAGCTCGGAAACGCAGCTGCGGGTATATGGATGTGATTTTTCAGAGAGAGCTATCGAAATCTTGCGCAGTCAGCGACAGTTTGACGCCAAGCGCTGTGAAGTCTTTGTTATGGATGCGACAGAGGAGCAGTGGAAAGTTCCCTTTGAGGAGAACTCACAGGACATAATTGTGATGATATTTGTTTTGTCCGCCATCGAGCCGTCTAAAATGCAGCGGGTGCTGGAGAATTGTTATCGCTATCTTAAGCCAGGTGGGCTTTTGCTGTTTCGAGACTATGGACGTTACGACCTGGCGCAGTTGCGATTCAAGAGTGGCAAGTGCCTGGAGGACAATTTCTATGTACGTGGCGATGGCACCATGGTATACTTTTTCACAGAGCAGGAGATTCGTGACATGTTCAGCAAGACTGGACTAAAGGAGGAGCAGCTCATCGTGGACAGACGGTTGCAGGTCAATCGTGGACGAGGTCTTAAAATGTATCGAGTTTGGATACAGACAAAGTTTCGAAAACCACTGTAAAACGATCTTGTTGAATTAAATATACAAAAAGAAAAAATCATCAAGCTTTATTTTATACTCAAACTGGAAAATACAATTTAATAGCGTGTTATCACTAGCCCGTTAAAGAAGCCAAACTTCATATTTTGCAGTAATAAAAATAATATTGTGATTTTGATCGTTTTGTATCATAAGAGAAATAGAAAAAGAAAAATAGATGGCGCCACATTTGCGAAATCAGCTGTTCAAACGAGCAGTTTCAATTGAAGATTCACATGCTAATAACGGGATTTTGTATTTGTCACGAATTGAGAAGTAAGATTAACTGATAACTGATTTATTGATTAATTCTAATCAGCTTATTTGTACTATATGTTTTTGAATGTCACTGATGTAGGTAAACAACTGAACAAGCAGCTCATTAAAATTGAATTCTACTTGGCGTCAAGACCTAAAAAAAGCGGTTTAGTTAAAATTTTGAAATATGAGAAAAATATTTATAATGTTCTGTGCTATCAAATCAGAGGTATTTGCACTAAGTGTTTGTGGATATTAAGTGCTGAATTTGAAAGTCTTATTATTATAATTCCGTGTTCGTAATAAACCCTTTATTCATAAATAGAAAAAATACAAAGTATTACAAACTTTCCCAAGAATATAATGTGTATGTAATTCTTGTTCAAATGGGCACAATAAGAGGAATATAATAATCAGAATCGAAAATGAAGAATTTCTGTAGATTGTTGTACGTAATGTTAATAATAAAGAGGAATATTTATAGTTTCTAGATGAACCTCTTGACCCTCTGATACCAGCGTCTAAGAATAAATAAAAAGTGTCCATTAGTACCACGGTGTGATGTACATAAGCATCCACTACCATACTTGCTGCACAAGAATACTCGCTAAAATGTTTAAAAGCTACTCGTTACAAACGCGTTGCAAGCTTTTTTGTTCTCGTCCTCCTGCGAAGAGCTTTTTCCCCAAATACACATAACAGTTAGGAAAGCTGCAAGTTTTCGCAGTTGGCTAAAAACGTCGTAAGTGAAAATTTTCCTGGTGCTGCGTAAATGTAACTCATTTTTTATTATTTAAATCTATTAATTAACATGCCTATAAATGTGTTTTTAAATTTAAAACCTACAAACGATAGACGGAAAATAACTTTAAAACAATTAAACAAAAACGCTGCATGTTGATTAAAACACAAGAATTTGGTGTTGTGTAAAAATTTCATTGATTTTTCCTATTGATATAGTTAAAATTTGCAATTGGACAAAAAAGGTTAACAATGCAAACAAAACTGTTTTGTCTACATATTAAAAGGAGTCTAAAGTGCGCCTGAAAGAATGCAACAAAAAATGCATCAAATGCTTGAACATTTAAGTAATAATTGAGCTAAGATTTAACTTCGATGGTGATGGTGGAGGTGGTGTGTGGGTGTTAGTTATGTACTCCGTGGTTTCCGTTAAAGAAAATAATGTAAACTTAAGCAGTCGATAGAATAAAACATAATAGCAGTTATACTATAAATAGTTACAACTATTTTTGTTCTCTGTCTCTATACATCAACAGTTTCAGTCTCAGCACAGAGCCAGTGTGGAATTCCTTCGTAGGCAAAGGCTGTCGTGGCAAGTGGAACCCGCACATACACATACACACACAAACATACACATACCCCCGCAACTGTTGTTAACCGCAGCCAAGTCGTCGAGCCGTGAGGAGACCGTTTTGCGTGTCGTCTGTCTGTGTGTGTGAGTGTGCGTTGAGGTTCATTGACGAATAGTCGAAAAAGCTCCCAAAGACAAGAGAGCGAAAGAGAAAGAGAGCGCAACGGCAAGACAGTGAGAGAGCGAACGAACGAGCGAAGGCATCACGATAACCCAAACAACGAAAGGCCAAAGTTGCTCTGCACCTAGCCCTTCCCCCTATTTTCGTTCGCCGCAAGCAGCCCCTTAAACCAAAACAGCGCTCAAAAAGCGTGATAGAGGCAAGTGCAATAAAAGCATTCACGGAACACGGACACGTTATTTGGACACGGGACAGGAATATACATATATAGTCACCGTCATCGTAAATTGAGAGTCCGAGACGCAGACGACGTTTGCAATTTGTTAATACAACAACAATAACAACCACAACAACAAACAGAAAGCAATGTAAGTGATGGAAAATTATCGATTTCTCTTTCTTTTTCTTTTGTCCCCCCTTTAGCATCTGACCAACCAAACAATAGGAAATTATTTGTGTACCCAGAAAGAATAAAAAAATATACATCAAATATAATGATGACAATATACAAATAGTTTCCTACAAAGTTCAACATTTCAATGTTGATGCTTGTCCGTGTCCGTCTCCGTGTCCACGTCCGATTCGCATCACATGGTATTTTCCCGCACCGCAAAATCGATAAACTTAAAACACACTTTTCTATCGAGGGCCATGACTCAGCGCCGTTTGAAATGAATTTGCGTATTTTTATTTTGCAGCGAATTAAGTTATTTAATTATGGTTTTAATACAACTACTACTATTACTTTCTAAGCCGCACACACAAAACCCAAAAAGCTTTTAACAAAATGGGCAAAAAAGACAAGAACAAGGAACAGTAAGTGTCGCCAAGTTAAAACAGACGCCCAATTGCGTAGCCCGGCTAGAGAATTTGAGCACTCTGCATACCACAAACACATAAACACTTACACACACCCACACACTTATATGTAAATACATAGATCCCTTCAGTACGAAGTAGAAGTGCGTCACTAGCGAATTCGCTGGTACATTTGAGTATAGTGCTAGTTCAACGTCAAACAACGAGTCTTGTTTTGGATTGTTTTCGCTTACAACGGAACTAGTACGGTACTAGACACCTAATCTATAGTCATTCAGTTACCTTCTGTAGTAATACCATTCACTTAATATCTGTCTACGAAGTAGATAGTTTGGGACTACTCGCCAGTTAATAACGTATGTATACATTTGTATGTTGTACATCATCATGTGTATGTAATTGAACCCAAGTCCCAAGTACTTAATTTGAGATCTCCATGGGGAGTTGATTAGCAAAACGTCGAAGCATTTGCCAATTTATTGATGACTAATGAGCAATGCTACGCACATTTCTCCACAGGGCGGACGCTGCAGCAGCTGGCGATGCACCACCAACCGACGGCCCACCAGCCGGTGAGGGAGGCGATGGTGAGATTGTGGGCGGACCACGCAACCCGCAGCAAATTGCGGCACAAAAGCGCTTGCAACAAACGCAGGCCCAAGTCGATGAGGTAAGCACGAGTCGCACTTAAAATACACAACTGATTAACCAACCGATTACCCACCACATCATTGATGACAGGTTGTTGATATAATGCGCACGAATGTCGAGAAGGTGCTGGAGCGAGATGCCAAGCTCTCGGAGCTGGACGATCGTGCCGATGCTTTACAACAAGGCGCCTCGCAATTCGAGCAACAGGCGGGCAAACTGAAGCGAAAATTCTGGTTGCAGAATTTGAAGGTCAGATCTGTGTTTAACTAATCATGTTAATTAACATTCGCTTAATCTCATTTTCGATTTCAGATGATGATCATCATGGGCGTGATTGGACTGGTTATTGTGGGCATTATAGCAAGTAAGTTTGTCGTGCGGAAATCCTTAAGATCACACACACTTTCACATACATCAATACTCACAAAAACACATAAGCAGAAACACACTCACACCTACAAAAAAAAAAATACACACACTAATACATCCATCACTCTATCCAAATGAAAATTCCCTTAAAATTATGATTTCTCAACAAATTTGTTAGAAATTTGATTTTGGTTTATGTTTTGGAATACACAGAAACTAAATTCGTTTCGTTTGTTTTTTCTTTATTCCGTCACAATTTTTTTCTCTAGGTAACTTTATGTAGATTGCTAAACAACTTAATAACATATAATATATATAAGAAACTAGTAACTTAGTTACAATGCAATGCTAAAAATCAACCAAACAACATCAAGTCAAATTCAAAAACTCATTTAACAACCGCTACGAGTAGAGACCAAAAAACTCACAGTCCAACTGTCAATCGTTCGCTTAAGTACTGAATTTGAAATAGACGCCTTACCAAAATTATCCAAAATTGTTGTCAATTGAAATAATGCAAACTAACAAAACGAAAAAACCAAAAAAAAAAATTTACAAAATAACGAACGATCGATCGAGCAATTGCATCCAATGTACTTAGCATATCATGCGATCCAACCAACCACAAAAAAGCGTATATCTAAGTATATTAAAAAAAAGCTTCAACATCATCTGGTTCCATACGATACCATAATCGCACCAGGTTCGGTAATTTGATTTAAGGCAGTGTGTTGTTTTTGTTTTGTTATTTCAACAAGTAAAAGGTCGATTGTGCTCGACTGTAAAATACCCGCTTCCTATTTTAAGCAAAGAATTCACCTGTAAAAGATTTTCGCACTTTAATGACTCCAGAAACTTTTATCCGATCGTAATCAAACTATTATGGAATCATTATTTCTTCGAATTTATAATTCTAAAATCTTTAATTGCTAGAAGTATTGCCAACTTTGATACCTCTAACTCTAATTCGGTCTGAAATCGAATTTTTGACTTTAATATTCTTCTATACTGTGGGCAGCGGGTATAAATACCCTGTAATAAATGATCTTATCTTTATTTATATGTGTTGTTCTCGCTCTATATATGTTTTGGGTTGATAGCAACCCCCAAATATCCAATGTCCGCTCAAAAACATGACAATCGAGTACGGTCGATCAATTTTGGCAACGTTAATTTAATTTCCACCCGTAACTTGTAGTGGATTCCCCCTTAGATCATTGTTATTACAATAGTTAGTCCGTAATTTTGATTGTTTGTTTAATGTCTTGTTTTCGTTTTTATATTGGCGTACTAGACTACAAAACATACAAACAAACAATAACAAATATCCATTGTCTTCCCCCGGATAAATATTGGTAGTATCTGTAGATTGAACATAACCTCAATTCAACTCGGCAAACGCATAAAGTACTGCAGAATTGTTTATCGTATACAAATGTATAATTTTTAAATCCTATATTTTGTTCAATGTTATTTCTTTATGTTGTTTTCAAAACACCACAGAAAAAATAAAAAACCAACACCACAATCCATCAGTGTCCACCACAAGCCACCAGTAACCACCACATCCCAAGACCTGTTCGTACCGCCCACGACCACGCCCCCATTTACTATACACTCACAAAATATTTTCCAACAATTACAGAGAAAGACGAAGAATAAGAATTTGTGCAAGCTTTAGCTTTAAACATAATTAACCATAAGAAATTATCAAATGAAATTCTTTAACTTTTATTATTTGAGGTAAACAGAAAAAGAATAAAAATATGCAAATATTTTTTGGAATACTTGATCAGTCACATCAAGCATCAAAATAATATTGCTAGGCGCACAAATCACTTATCATTTTAATGATTTCAATAAGTTATCTTAGTTAAGTAGTAATAACATATATGTATGTTAGTACATTTCTAAATTTATTGAACCACACTTTAATGGCTTGTTACCAAAAAAATTCTGCAAATTCGCAACATTTCTCGTAGACATGATGTCGGAGGATGACCCACCAACTGCTTTACAGCAGCCTCAAACATCTTCATCTATATCAGTACCAGCACCAACATCAGCATCTGCACCACCACACCACACACTAGTTAAATCCGAACCACCAACGACACTCGAGAAAACTCCATTGGCCGAAAAATTGACCGATTACCCACCGACTCCCAGAGATGACGTGGTGACAGGACAATAAAAACGCTCAAAACCAACAACAACAATAACAGCTACATCAACAACAACCCAAACCAACAGCACAATAACTACAACAACAACAACAATAACCAAAATAGAACCAACAACATAAACATTTTACACTTTAGTTTCCAAAAAACCAAAAAAATACATAAAATCGAAAAATACGATAATTATCGAACACTGTAAGCAAAACAGCAAAAATCAAAACAAAATTTACCTGGGCTTATCGATTATCGTGCGCTTATCGATTTCTAATCGGCTCTTTATCATTTTAGCTGCATGTGTGTGAATTTATCGTTATTGTACGCAAAAACCATTTTTCTTTTTCAATATTTACCGTATATGTGTCCACGTGTGCTTTGTTTTTAATTATGATTATGATTATTATTGATGTTGTTGGTCCTCTTTCATATATGCAACTTATATGGACTATTTCCCTTTAGTTCACAAATGCACCAACAGCTTAATGGGACGAAACATGCAAATTACAAACTATAAAAAAACAACAACAATAAATTAACTGTTAACTGGGTTTGGGGACAAACATGCTAATAATGTCTACATTCAAAAAAGCTTTCAAATGATAATTTGATAACTAATTCCGCTCATTCATATATTGCTTCCGTATACCATAATCCAAGCCTTAATTGAGACCTAGACGTCCATTAAAGTGTAATATACATACATATTTGGCGTATATTCGTATAATTGTATCTATGTCAATTTAAAGACTGAAATGCCTTCTACTATGCCGTAAACTAACAATATCTTTCTCTCTCTCTCCCACTCTCTCTCTCTCTCTGTCTCTCTCTCTCGACACCGCAGATAAACTTGGCCTCATTGGGGGCGATCAACAGCAGCCGCCGCCATATTATCAACAATATCCACCATACAGGCCACCAGCACCAGGAGCCGGTGCACCCGCCCCTGGAGAACAGTCGGCACTGGTTGATCATGCAGCAGATGGTGGCGCCGCAGCAGGGGGTGGGGCAGCGGCTGAGCCGGGGCACGGTGGCGTATAAGTAATTAATTACGTATACTAAAGCCAAAACAGAAGAATGTTTCTTGATTACCAACAAAAAAAAGTCAAATGAAATCTAAAAACAAACACAAAAGAAAAAAAAAACAAAACTCAGTTACACTAGAAAATCTCGAGAATTGCAGAAAACAAAAGAAAAAGAAAAACACATAATAATTTCTACGTAAACTTGTACGAAGATTGCAAAAGATGAAGAGATTGCGACAAAACATTTTAAGTAAAAATTATGACTCATAATATTAATAAATAAATATAATAAAAATCTAAAAGACGCTCCGGACAAATTAAAGTTGTTGCTAATTTGTTTATGGTTACATTATTTCATGCATATACTTATATATAAATAAATATATATCTATATATAAACTATATGTATATAGTATGCATTATGCATAAACTATATATAATATACATACATATATTGTACTTAATACTAACTTACCCTCTGTGCTGGCAACAAGGAGCGCCAGCCCCAGGCCAATGTTCAGGTTGCTTCCCAGCATTTTCGCATTCGCAGCTCTTTGAACTCAGTTTCCTTAGCTAAAAAAAAACCAAACCCAAATAAAAAAACTTTCGGAACACACTTTCGAACAAACATTAGACAAAAATCTAAGCTTTTGTTCCTAACTAAAACGAAACAAAAAAGTTACCAGAAACTAAAGAAATATTTGACATGTATAATCCACAAAAACGTAAAAGATAAACAGAGGAGAATAGAGGAGGATAAACTTATCTAGAAATAAATGTATTACTGTGCAAAAAAAACAAAAACATATTTAAAAACAAAATGAAGGCAATGTAGTCAAATGAAAAGAAGATTGAACAACAACCAAAACAAAAAACAAAAATATAAAGAGAGAGTTAGCAAAAATATACAAGATAATAAGTTGTTTAGTTGCGATTTTCAGTTGAAGGAAAAGTCACAAGAGTAAATGAAATAAATACCAAGCAGTTCAACGATTAAATTAAGCGCTTCTCACACAATTTGTTGATTATATCGTATTTAATTTGAACAAAAGAAACAAAACAGCAAAGGAATTCTATGTATATTTCAATGTTATGAATAATAATAATAATAATAATAATTAATTAAACAGAATATATATTTGGCTATTGATTTTGAAAACAAAATGGGAATTACTTAGTGCATATATAAATATATACTATATATATATATATACGTTACGATTATATAGGGATTACACTTCATACTTCACTATATAAACATTCGTAAAGATCGATGAAGAAATTCGAAATTGTATGGCAAAATTCGACACAGTTCTCTTAATACTAGTAATTGTAGTACTTGAATTGTTCAACAACAACAAACATTAACACTACAACAACTACTTTAAACAATCAACGTATTAACAATTAAACAAGCGCCTGCCCAAAGTGCTTTGAACAATGAAATTAATTCGGAAAACATTAATAAATATGAAAAAGAAAAGAAAACCAATGTGCAGGTATTTTAGCAATATTCGTAGCGTGTACAATATGTCGCCAATTGCTTAATATACATAATTATACTAGTATTTTGTTCAATTGTCAATAACATACATACATACAGATACAGACACTCACACATTCACACTTCACATGCATATAAACATTCAAGAACTATGACTAAATTTATCTAATAAATACACAATCAAAACAAAGCAAAACAAAAAACCGAATCAATAAATATTCAATCGTGTTTTGTGCAGTAAATAGAAAAGCGTTTCCAAACATTATTTTGTTTTTAACCAAAAAACCCCCCATAAATAAAAACCTTACTTAATGTATGTAACTAGCCAGAGAAACCCTCTAAAAAATGAAAAAAACAAATAACAACAATTGTATGTGTATATGTTTAAACAAATTTAACTAGTTGACGTCACAAAAAGAAAAATGCAAACCAAAAATGTTGAAATTGATGAAGAAGCACTCAGTAGAAAGGAAACTAATACAAAGAAGAGATGATGATGATGATGATACCAAAATGCAAAATTGAAGTCGATATATAATTATACATATATACGTATAAATATATATATGAACCTTATATAAACAATAATAATACTAATTAATTTAATGATTAATTGCACCCAGAAAATACATAATTATTTAAATAAATAAATAAACAAACAAAAAACCAAAAAAAAAAAACAAAAAGTAGCCAAAGACTTTTCCATTTTTTGTTACAACATTTTAAATTTGAAACGTAATCTAAACACTGTAGATATATTTCCCCAAAATTTTCAAAAATAGTTGTAATATATTCCACGTTGAAGGACATTCATCAAGCTCTTAATTATATATTTTATGACTAGCCACGAGTTTGATATGGTCTGGATACACTATAAGCTGATGCGACGGCCAAAGAAATATGGTTCCGGTGTCATCATGAACATGGGCATTCTTGCCAAACTCTATCGTCAGGCACGAATCGCCATCATGGAGGTGAGTTCGCTGTCCCATTAAACACACTTGTTTGATTTAGTGTTTAGCAAAGTTTATTTAAAGATTAACTGTGTGATCCATGACAAAAAGGCATCTAACACCATAAATACGGGTACAATTTGTACCAGCTACAGAACTAAGTTGTAAGTTGTAAGCTAAAGTCGAAAACGACGACATGACGAAAGCTATATAATGAAAGTCGTATAATGCTTAGAAGCTAGAGATCTACAGCAACTTCTCAATATCCTTGGAAATGTCCATAGGATCGGTGGTGGGTGCATAGCGATTAACTGGGATGCCTTCCTTGTTCACCAGGAACTTGGTGAAGTTCCACTTAATACCGCTGCCCAAGGTGCCGGTCTGCTTAGCCTTCAGGTACTTGTACAGAGGGGCGGCATCATCGCCATTCACATCAATCTGCAAAGAGAGATTCACTTTAGTATGACACACTTTAATCAGTATTTCCATATTGTCATACCTTGGCAAAGACCTCGCCAATGTCGGCCTTCGAGTCGCGCAGATGGCAGACCATTGCCTCACCATCAGCCTCGGGCATTTGAGAGCCAAACTGATTGCAAGGGAAGTTGAGAATGGTCAGACCACGTTCACCGTACTTCTCCTTCAGATCGGTCAATTTCTGATAGTTGTTCTTGGTCAGGCCGCACTTGGAGGCAATGTTGACCACCAAGACGACTTTGCCCTTGTACTTCTCCCAACGAGACATCGTTGCCGTGTGTGTCCTTCACGCTGAACTCGTAGATGGACGAAGCGTTCTTGTAATCTCCGCTAGACATGTCGAGCTGAAAATATTTAGTCATCAGTGATCAGCCAGAACGAAAAAAACAGAAAACAAAAATAGAAAGCAGACGAAAGTCCAAAGGGCAAGCAAGAACATCGTTTTTAGTTTTGGCAAATTTCAACAAGCAATTCCTTAAGAGTAGATTAGGATTAGTCAATCAACAATAACTACACACAAACTACTCACGGCAGCTGCTGTAGAGTATTGTGACTTCGTTGCGATATCCGCAGCACTGCAATGCACACTGCTGACAAGCGGCACCAATGGCAAAAGGACAACGCAGTAGCGACGACACTGATTCAACTGAACTGTGGCAAAGTTTCTGGTTACGTTGACGGCTCTGTAGCACCTTAATGCCTGCTGCGATATGTTCTGAACGTGTCTGATATTCATAATTTATGACAAGTTCGCTCTAGCTGCAAATATAGTCGAACGGAATACCAATTCATATCTATATACATCGTATATTATCAGTCATTAACACAATGCGACCCAGAAAATGTTTGTCAGCTTGGCTATTTTCCCGCTAAACTAATTCTGGCTATTTAGCTTGAATAAACGGATATGATTGTTGGTAGTTTTAGCGTAATTTGGAAAGGAACACTTGACTATATATTACTTATATACACTCTTAAATTAAATTTCGTATATACAGCTATCAAGTAGATAGCTGTCACAACAAGCTCTTTATTTTTGCTCTTATATGAATAAGCTATTCAGAAGAGTCAATAACAGCAATCTCACAATGTTGACTACAATTTTAGTCAGATAAGGCTAAATATAATTTCTGTCGAATCTATTTCAGTTTTTGATTATTCAAAATACAACAAGTAAATAACACATGCTGGATCTTTACGAAAAAGCTTTTAGCGATTATTGCCAGCTATTTTTGGCTATTTTCAAAGGGTCAACCCGCTAGAAATGAATAGGGTGGGTAACACTGTCTAGAACAATTCGAAAAGCGACAAGTCATTCCCACAGAATGCATAATTTATGAAGGTCATCGAAAATACCGGATGACTCAACATACGCATTGTTGTGTGTACAAATGCGTGAAAGATTAGATTAGCTTTTAAGTCCCGGCGCGCGACATTATTTGGCATGCAAATGGAATGGTATAACCATATATCAAGCAGTTATCTGCGGTAGTTGGAATTAGTGGATGGTAATTACTTGCATGGTTAAGTAGATGTAGGAGCCCAATGCCGCGCCAATTGCACCGATCAGAAAGGATATCATTGAACGACCAGCCATTATCTTTAAATTACAAGTACACAATTTCACAACAATTCCTTTACAATGGCAATTTTTCAGATATGTATGCACAACAATGTGTTAATATATTTTCATCAGACTTGGCGGCAGCTGTGCCAATAAGAATCTGCAATCTCACGCTGATGTGCAGTCACACTGATAGAGGAAGAAGGGTACAAAGTACAAGTAGCGGATAATGTGTTTGTCACCTGCTATATGCTTTATGCTCTTTGACCGCAAACACTACAATCTCTACACTAATCAATATACTAACGAGATATGCTTTATTTACAACTTCGTTAATATGTGGTCTTACTATGCTTACTTATTTCGTAATAGTTATTGTTTTGAAGTTCGAATGAAAACTGATACCGGCACTGCACGAAAACACAAATAAATATATTCGGTCAATGCAAGATGTGACCGCAACTTAAATTCAAAAATACATACAAGTATCGATACTTACGCCTACCACAAAATTTGTTCGGCATATTTGGAAATGAGAAATGCGGCCACACTAGCACCCAACCTGCGATTGGTCACTCTTTGAAATTTTCTTCTTTTGTGCTTGCATTTTTGTGATAGGCTAGCTGAATATAATAATTATGATTGTAAAATTGATAGTGAAATGCAGTGTTTAACACATAAATAGTATTATTATGCGCGCTTTTGTTAAAGTGTAGAGCAGACTGTTGAAGGCGCCGCCCTGAGCAGCCGTACTGCCAACAACAAGGATACACACATTTCCATACAAACACACACAATCACACATCTATTTACACATACACAATTTGTAGCAAAAAGAGTCGAAAAGAAAACAGCCTCTAAATGATGCTTTCATCCATAAACAACTCGTTCGAGCAGGACACACACGACGTGGATGCCAACTGCGATGGTCCCGACTTGGATTTCGTGTACGCCGATGTGGATAGCTATCAAAATGAAATCGCTGAACTCTACAGCTACACAGAGTTCTGTGAATTTCAAATGAACGTCAAAGCGTTCGAGGATCAAATGGAGCTCTATGATCTGCCACCCAATTGGCAGAAACAGGATGCGGCGTCACAGCGCAGCATAGTGATGAAGTTGGTCGATCAACTTGAGGTCTCGGATCGCGCGTTTCGCATGCAGGCGGCTCGCTGTATTCTCTACTTGGCCCAGGGCTGTTGGGCTGAAGTGCAATCCGATGAGGAACAGCATCAGAATACACGCGACAATGTAATTGTGCTCTATCAGCTAGGGAGTCTTCTCCTCCTTCATTGATTTGCTCAACATGGAGATTGAAACTGCGTGTTCGCCCGACATTGTGGCCGTTAAAATCACCAATGTTACGCTGGTAGATTCCACAGACATTCGTGTGATTCTATCGGTGCTCTACATCATCACCGAGACCATTCGGGATGAGCGAGAAAAGGGCAGCGAGGATTACAGGCAGCTGGCCGAGTCTTTTGTGCAGGAAATCAATAGTCCATTGCCTGATGGCGAGCTGTTGACTGTCAAGTTGCTGGGCATGATAACACGTTTCTGCAGCGGCGCTGCGCCACAGTTTCCTATGAAGAAGGTGGTGTTGCTGCTTTGGAAGGTGTCGCTGTTGGGATTGGGCGGCATGGATGTACTGAAGCATCTCAAAAAACGAATACCGCGTCAAGGTCGGACTGGATCCGATCACTGAGGACACTCTTGAGGTGACCAAATGCATGCGCGCCAGTTCGCCGCCTGCCACAGCCACCGACATACTGGAGAATCAGTATCCCAAGCGTAATTTCAAGTGAGTACTTACTAAATATAATGTCGTCTCACGCTTTAATTCATTCTTCCTACTGAAATAGACGCTCATTGATGAAGCAACGCTTTCTGGACGAACCGGAGCAGATCGATATGGACCAAATGGGCAACGAAAGCGGCCCGAATGCCAACAATGGCAACAACACGAGCACGGGCAGCGGCACTGGCAACGGGGAGGACGAATTGTCGCAGTACTATCGACCCTTTGACGATCCGTCGGCTTCCACGTCGGGCAACAACACCGGAACAACAGCGAATCCAAACAATCAACCCAGTCTCACACAGGCAGCGGCTGCTGTGCCCGCGGTGCAGATCACAGCACGTTTACCCTGGACACCGAAGGTGCGGCAAAAGGATATCGATCAATTCCTGGATATATCGCGCAACAAATTCATTGGCTATTCGCTGATTGGCGACCATGAGAGTCTGGCTGGCTTGCCGCAGCCCATACACGAGGGATTCAAGACACTGCAGCGTCACATGTACGTGAGTCTGGCGGATATGCAGATCAAGAAGGAGGAGGATATTGCACGCAATCCAATCTCAACGCACGAGGATGAGATTAAGCTGACACCAGCCGAAATACTCTACCAGGCCATACTACCCAATTTGCCGCAATATATGATAGCGCTACTGAAGGTCTTGCTGGCCGCGTCGCCCACATCCAAATCCAAGACGGAGAGCATCAATATTATGGCCGATGTGCTGCCCAAAAAGATGCCACTAACGGCAACGCAATCGACGAAGCTAACTGTCGACATGGGACGCCACAAGGAGATCATTGTGAAGGCTGTCTCGGCCATCATATTGCTGTATCTGAAGCACTTCAAGATCAATCATGTGTATCAGTTCGAGTTCATGTCGCAGCATCTGGTATTTGCCAATTGCATTCCGTTGGTGTTGAAGTTCTTCAATCAAACGATCACAGAGTATGTGAATACAAAGAATTCGATACCACTGCTGGACTTTCCATCGTGCGTCATTGGTGAGCAGCCGGATTTGAGTGGTGACAGCTTTGTCTATGGCGGCGAAATGTCCGACAAGCCGTACTCCTGGCGCAACGTCTTCTCGTGCATCAATCTGCTGCGTATACTCAACAAACTGATCAAATGGAAGCATTCGCGTGTCATGATGCTGGTCGTCTTCAAATCGGCGCCTATTTTGAAGAAGACATTGAAGGTGAGACACGCCATGATGCAGTTGTATGTCCTCAAACTGCTCAAAATGCAGACCAAGTACTTGGGTCGACAGTGGCGCAAATCGAACATGAAGACGTTGAGTGCCATCTACTCGAAGGTGCGGCATCGCCTCAACGATGACTGGGCCTTTGGCAATGATCTCGAGTCACGGCCATGGGACTTTCAGGCAGAGGAGTGCACGCTTCGTGCTTGCGTAGATCGCTTTAATCTGCGCCGCTATCCGGAGGCGACACAAAAGTGCGGAGCTGGCGGTGGCAGCAATGGCACCGCGGCACAAAATGCCGAGAATGCACAGCAATCAAATATGCATGCAGGAAATGGCAGTGGCAACAGTGGCGGTGATCGGGACACAAATGGCTATGGCAATGGCAGCAGTGGAAGCGGCGGCACAGCGGGCAGCGGACAACAGCATCAGCAGCTACACGATTATGGTGTCGAAGGCGGATTCCCTAGCGATGAGATACTCACGCATTCGGACTTTGCGTTCTTCGGTCATTCCGGTTGGTGGGACCGCAAGGTGGAATTAACCGATTACTTCAAGGCCAACTATGCTGTGTGGCTGGAGGAGGAGGTCTACAACAGTCAAACCGACTGGGATGCGCTCTAAGAAGGTGAGTACATAATACTTTTTACCTATTTCCCCTCATCTAATCGTCTCTCTTTTCAATAGCTCGGGATACACATATTTAAGCAAAAAGTTATTAACATAATCTTAAGCATACCACATACACGTAAAGTTGACATTGATATAATCGAATCCCATATGTAAGCTAAAGCTATAACTGAAGCTAACGCCGTCGTCGCAGTCAAAAAAGTCAGCAAGAAGGCGCTTTACTCATTCAAATAAAAAGGAAAGAAAAAAAACTATTGGCAATAAACCTTGGAGCTAATCAATAATAAATAATCAAATGGTTGGAAGGAAACGGCATCGCATCGAGATCGAGACACAACACTAATTGTATATTTAATAATCGTACATACTATAATTATGATTATATATTTAATGTATTTATTTTGTTCAATCATTGTGTTCGAGGCACGCACTCATACCGTTCCCCGTTCCCCCAATTGCAATAAAAATCCAGTAAAAACAAGTAAGAAATCTACAGTAAAGTGTGATCGATATGATGAATTCAAAGAGATTGGAGTTATGGGGAAAAAATGTTATGGTGAATTAAACTAAAATGTGTGAATACAGGAATGGAATATCTAAACGGACGGCCTCGAACAAATCAACAATATATTCATAGGGTGACTTTTTCGTCTGTTATAAACAATCTATTCTTTTTTTTTATAATTTAAAACGAGGTATATTGAAATGTAATTGTCTTTTCCGTTTCATGGGGTAAATAGATTGTGTTTTATTCCTCTGTGTTGTGTGTGAATGTGAGAAAAAAAAGTAGTCCATAGTCTTAGTGATAATTTAAAACAGTAAATATAGTTAGTACATACAATATTTACAAGTCCACACCTCCATTACCAGAAGTTGCTATTAATTTATGTTAATATTGAATTCCATTCATGTGATTTCCAAGTGTTGTCTTCGTTTCTTTTGCTTTTAGCACAGCTAAAAAGATTTCCTGAAGTAGTGATTTTTTCATTTTTTTTTGTTAGAGAGAATGTGTCGTAAGACTAGCTTAACTAGCAATAAAAACTAACTAATATATGCCATCTTTACATATATAGGCAATAACTACTGCTCCATGGGGCAAGCTGTGGCCAAATGATTATTATTGCTGGCGACTCCCGCACTTGCCATGTTATAGAGCATGCCAAAACGCTTCTGTTGGGGCGGACAAGCAACCGGGGAGGCGGCGGTGGGCACATCGCAACGCTCCTCGAAATAGTGGACAATGCGTTGCAGCACAAACTTGAAGATCTTCTCCTTGCTGATCTCGCCATTCAGGAATGTAATGTCCTTGCAATCGCGATACTCGGCAAAGTTCTGCTCGTAATACGGCCAAACGCAGAGCTCAAAATAGCCGGTGACATCGGGTGGATCGTAGGTGCGCTTCGATCGACGCTCAAAGCACTTTTCATACGGCAAATGGACGTGATACTTGATATTGCATAACGCCAGCAGCTCGGGCTGATTAAAGATCATAAAGCCCTCAATAAAGAGCACATTGATCTTCTTGTCGCGCAACTGAGCCGCAATCTGTGCATTGATATTGAGACGCATCAGGTGATCGGCATGCTGTTGCTGCTGCTGCTGTTGTTGTTGTTGCTGGGGATGATGTGGTTGCCTGCCTGACAGCTGGAACTGCTGCTGCTGATGATGGTGATGATGATGCGAATGTGGATGATGGCGTTGCTGTGGTTGATACTGATAGGCTGCCGCTGCTCCGGGTGGAATATGCTTGCCATTGCTATGCAATTGGTAATAGCCCGAATTGTATTGCTGCTGTTGTTGTTGCTGCTGCTGCTGTTGTTGTTGCTGTTGTTGATACTGTAACGCATAGTGCTCAAAGTTGGCATAGCTGGCTGTGTGCTCGACGGGTCCATTGATAATCTGGGCAATGTCCGCCAGCATTTGTTTCATGTCCAGCGATGTGAGCAGCTCATAGTTGATGGCATTCAGCTTGTCCACGCGCTTGTGCCGCCTATCGTCCTCGGGCAGAAAGTAATCATCCTGCGAGACGAGCTGCACATCGCCAATGGTGTAGGGTGTGTTCCACAGCGGCGCATTGCGCAATCCCTTGAAGTAATCGCGCAGTTTATGGGCCAACGTTGTCTTGCCGCCGCAGGTGACACCCGAGATGCCAATGACCAGCCACTGTGGCATCTTGTTGCTGACTGCCAAGCCAGTTGATCTGCTGTCGCGTTTACGCCGCCGTTTAATAATAATCGCTTATTATTGTAATCTTCGGGGTCGTGACCCTTAATATTGACGTCGCTCTCTGTCTCAGTCAACTCAATTGCGTTTTGTTGACTTTGTGAAGCTCCAAATGTGATAGAAGGAGAACACGGCAATGCCGCCCAAGCAGATGACCCCAAACACCGTGGGCACTATGAATGCGTACTTCAGCGGTGGAAACAGCGAGCGTATGGGATTTCCTAAAAGACAGACCGAGAGAGAGCGATTGATAAGAGAGTGTGTTTGTGGTAAAGTTATCGAAATGGGAGAGCAAAGTAAGTTATCGGAACATGTGTGAGAGCGAGAGAGGGAAGAGCGACCTTGACATTGTGTCGTCGCTTGTGTTTACAACATGTGAAATTTATTTTGCAGCGTTTATGCGCGACCAGGTAACTCTATGATTGATGCGCGACTAAAAGATACCCTATACATAACTATACGCTTGGATGAATTGAAAGTGAAGGAATCGTATAGGCTGCTTTGTTGTTTTTGCTGTTTCTCAAAAGCGGCTGGTCAAAGTGTGACCATAAAAATACTCATCAAAACAGAAAGTCTACAATGACCATTTTATAATCATATGTAGGTGCCGCCTACGCAACACACACACACACACAGTCCCACAACCACACACTTGGAGCGGGCGCGATACAAACACATATGTGTGTGTGTGTGTGTCGCGCAAAATGAATTTAATCGGTGGTTCTTTAATTACTATACAAAAGCCGCATGGCCCACACAGCACACAGAGAGCGAATTATGGTGGTGCAAACACTCGGATTATTCAATAAGCTAACAATAATACTTCTCGCATACACATACAAATACACACAATGACATATTACTGTGAATAATACTCACCTTCATCGAGTATCATAAACGGCAAAATTGCTACCCAGAAGAAGTAGTAAAAGAACACAACAATTGCGATTAACAAAATGATTTTGCCCAGCTGTGCATTTGAAGCCATAAATAATATTATTATTGATATTAATAGGACACGCGACTAGCCAAAAACTTCAACATGAATATGTATGCAATGTACATATATAATGAGAATTTGATTAGACTTGTAAAAACGCACACTGACGCATTCGCAATTTGTTAACAATTTTCGTTATTGTTGTTGTTGTTAGTTCTCTTCCGTTGTCGATGCCATAAACAAACAGGTGGTGTCTCACTCACAGTTCTCCAATGTCAATTGTTAGTTAGTTTCGGCTTACAAATGTGTATTTGCACAATAGTCTCGTTTGCTATTGAGTATGCGTGTGTGTGTGTGTACTTTGGGTAGTTCTGGCCAACAAAACGTTGTAGCTGTAGCTGAATTGTTGAGTTTGTCGAGTTTGTCTGCACTGCGCACTTTTCTTTTTTGTGTAATTCTTACGTAAATTGCCTGTAACTGCAGTTTGTTTGCTACACGCGGCGCACTTAGTTGCTAGTTTAGTCAGTGTTTTGTTGATTTAATTGAATTAGAACTGCAAATTGTCACAAACTCATGCGCAAGCTGTGCTCCGGCGGTTTCGCGTATTAGTTATAAACAAAATGCCAGGGACGCGCAACTCATTTGCAAAATGTCGATAAGTGAATGTGGGGCTATCGAAAGTGTTGGTTTATTGTGTCAGCCCTTCAAAAAATGTACTCGGTATCGATGGCGCAGATGCGCGACATCGAGCTAGATTTGAAATCGGTATATAAACGATATACAAACTATAGTAAAATATCGATCATGCAAGGGAATTGCTGTAATTGTGACGTAGCAAAATAGTGAAATGTATAATAAAATATAGAAAATATCAAGTGGTTAAAAACACCGCTTGTTTATGCACGCATGGAATATACTAAAATCTTGAGTGCAGAAGTAGCAGTATAACTAATTGACGTAAAAACGTGTAATTTAGAAATATTGCTGCGGCCACACCATACCACAAGTGCTATATTAAACAGCTTTTTAAAGAAAAGCTCTCTCTAACAAAATAATAACGGTAACTCTGTGAGTGGAGTTGTCCGTTACCAAGGCAACTGCTAAAGGAACAAGTGAATTATTTATTAAATATATAAAACTCATTGCATAAGGTTAATTAAATCGTCTTCCGATGACGCGTTCTGTTTACGACGTGCAACGCGACTTTGCATTGAGCAGTGGCCTACGCTCTGAAATCATTTGGGATGCGTAAGTTGATTTACTATTTTTGGTCTTACCCTGTTAAACAATATCGTTTGTAGATTGTCAGTAGATCAGGCGGATGTATTGCAACAAAAAATTGCAAATCTTATTGGTGTACACGAAGCAAAGATAACGCGAAAAGTCGCGCGACAAAGACAGCAAGTGTTCGATAATGTCTGGCAACAAAGGAAATACACCAATGACGTTTTACTCTCGGCTATTATCTACGTATTGGTCACAAACGAAACTGACCCGGAATTGGCCATGCAATCCACAAGCTTCACTTGTCATCCCGTGATACGCACCCGCAAGTGCGTGATGGAGGAGGAGGAGGACAACAGCGATTGCTGCTGCATGATCTTTATTGATGAACATGGTCGAGTCTATGCCAACTGGAGGCAGTACGTCTATAACAATACACTACCAAAGGGCACAATGATAGCACCCAGTCAAGGTATTTATCGTCTCACCAATGATGTGGACACTGGTGTCCATCTGATGATGCATGCGACACCAGCGTCGCGTGTCAAGTGCAAAGTACTCAAGGCCAGCGACACTGTGGCCACAATGGGTGGGCTAGCAGCCAGTTTACCAGTTGCCGCTGCTTTGGCCATGCCTGTGGCGCCTCCTTTACTGCTTGGAGCCACCGTTGTTGGTGTGACTGCAGCCGCTTACAGCACTGTGCGCTCGGCCAGCGGTCTCTTTGACCGCCATCGTTATGGGCAATCCAATTCGCTGTGCGATAATGAGGCACGCAACAGCTGGCTGGGCGTGGCTGGTGGCGTTGTTGGTCTAGGCGCCACTGGAGCCGCTAATGCGCTCAGCGTGGTGGGATCAGAGGCGCATGCGGCTGCTCAATTGGCCGTGAAGGGCATCAATGTGACGTCCATTGTCATTTCCGGCACGGGTGTGGCCAACAGTGCCTACGATTTGTATCTGGTGAGTGAAATTTAGACGAGTTCTATATTGATTATACGCAGTATATAGTTTCGAGCGTATTTTCATTTTGTTTGAGACATGTGTCATTTTCATTAACTATTCGTTGTATTTTTTGTTTATAACATATAATATATACAAGCTTATGGAGAGAGTATAGATTATTTGTAACGTATTCTCTGTTGACATATTAGAAAAACTATTAAAGAAAATTGGATATTGATACATATAATGTTATTGGGTATCCGGTTATTGTGAACTTTAAAGTTTATTAAGCCACAATTCTGCACCTTTTTAGTTATATTAAATTGTAGAAGTTTCTCTAAAAGTCAGTAACGGATATCTCACAGTGAAACTTATTGATATTCAATTTCCATGCTGAACAGTTACTTTATTTTGTACCCTTCTTGCTTATTCTAGAAAATCAGCGACGATGAGCCATTGAGTGGAATCGATCTGCTGCAGCTTGCCTCCAGCTTGATCATTTTCACCCACTCCATAAACAATCTGCGCTTGGCCAACGAGGCGACCAATGCCTCCGACTTACGCTACGCTGTGCGCAATCAAACCAGGTAAGCGATCGCTATATGCAATTAATACTTATGTGCTAATGCTGTGCCCTTTTTAGCAAAATCTTCGGACAAATCGCTAATGAGTCGGCCATGCTGCAGAGTAGAGATGCTGCCACCCAGAAGTTCGACTTTGTGCGTACCCTCAATGATATACCCTACAAGGAGGTGTTGCTCAGTGCCCTTGGTGCCTACAAGAACTTAAGCGATCTGGGCGCTGCTTTGTTGCCCCATTTGATAAGCTCAAATGAAGCTGGAGAGACGCAATTGAATGTGGAGTTTCTGGCCAAACAGTTTGGTCCCAAGTTTGTGCAGCACATCAGCAACTGGAACAATTTGTTGGATGTCCTGCTTGCTCTGGGAAGATACTTCTCTGAGCAGACGGTGCAGCTTCTTATGCAGCTGACACGCACTTTTCTGGAGCAGAATGTAGATGGCATTGAGTGTACCCTGAAGACATTTCTTTCAACAGAGGCGGTGCTCTATCGCATATTGATGGAATGCCTGAGAAATTATAAGGATTTCACATTGGAGTTGTTAGACCAAAGTCGCGAACCGATTCTTGCAGGCGTCGCTACATATTTTGAATCCTTGCAGCCGAATAACACGGAGAACTGTCGAAGAATCAAGTGTAAGGATTGTCCCGGTTTCTATCATCTTAAAGAAAAGTAGTCAAGTGGGAGTAATTAAGCTTCCATGTTAATTTACATATTAATTCGACATTGTAATATAATTACTCTGTTGAATACAGTACGCACAAATAGTTTTAGATAATTCTATATTTCTCGAATGTGTAATGCAATTATACAATTGTTATATTTACTAAAACATATTTACGATATAATAAATGATGCGAACGAAATAAAAAGTATTTCAAATATACCACTTTCCAGCTTAGTAATCGATTGTCGATTACCACAACTAATTCTAAAATCAAATATGTTTTCCGCCAGGTGGCGCTGCACTAAGGCGCTCAAATTGCTGAATTTAAAAATAAACTGCTAGATCAAACAGGACCTAAACGACTGATGTCGCTCACGTGCATTTCTTTTGAGCTGGAATTGACGCGTATGGTGACCTCGAACAACACATTTTTTGGCTGCGTCAAAAGCCGCAGACGATAAATGGAGATGCGAGGATCATCAGCCTTATTACGTTTGGCTACAAGCCCCTTTGAGATGCCCACCAAAGTCTTTGGCTGGACATCATACAAATTGCGAACGAAAACATTTTTGTGAAAATAATCTACGAGGTACTCGAAGGCTAGTTGCGCCATCAGCTTATCGTTCGCTGAGTTTGCCTTGTATTCACTATACGACCAACAGGTGCACCAATGATCACCAATGGCCACATCCTCGCAGCTTCTATTGAGCGGCAGCGGCAGTAGCAAACTCTGACAGTTGGGGCAATCCTGTGCTCCTCCCATC
This sequence comes from Drosophila sulfurigaster albostrigata, assembly GCF_023558435.1. Lineage (NCBI taxonomy): Eukaryota > Metazoa > Arthropoda > Insecta > Diptera > Drosophilidae > Drosophila > Drosophila sulfurigaster. Next base: position 47,722,575 of record NC_084883.1, read on the forward strand.
CCCTCCAAACTGTTGCGTCCACTCAGCGAGAGTATATGCTTGAGAGTGACATGTAAATCGTAGGGATTACTTAAACGCTGTCTGTTCACTTGGAGCGCCTGCACAAACTCTGGATGTGCTTTCCTCAGCGAGGGTGGCAACCAGATAAAGAGAAAGGGTAGACGCTCCTCCAGCCAGCTCAAGCTGCTCATTCGAGTGGGAAGCTGATGCGTGCCATGATCACTCAGCAGCACCACAATCGTATGATTCATGGTGCCTTGCTCTACCAGACGCTTCAGGTACTTGGTCATATAGCTGTCCATGGCGCTTGTGCGTGAGATGCGATATCCATGACTGTGTGTGTTTGTCCAGAAGAAGCCAAAGAAGCTATCGTTGCGATAGCGACGAGCAAACTCCAGCGCATAGTTGTAAATGTGCTCCGATGCGTGTTCGTAGCCCAGGCACACCTGATACTCCTGGCCGGGCTGCTGACTTATGTCCAGCCACTGTTCTGCGGCAATCAAATACGGCCGCAGATAGTAATCGACAGGGGACTCCCGAAAACCTCGCATTCGCAGATTAAACGTATTGATGGACACTGCATCCTCACCAAAGGCAGTCACATAACCCACTTCCCGATACAGCTTCCAGATGAACTCGCACTTGTCCAGACCACCAATCAAGTAGGGATTACAGTGCTCCATGACGCTGTTCAAGTTTTGACCCGTCAAGAAAGCCAAAAGATTGGGCAATGTGTTGGCCGCAATCTGCAGTAAAGGATTGAGTTAGCAAATGATTTCAAAGTTCTTAGTAGTTAAAAGCAGTATTTTAAATTTTAGGAAATTTGGAATTAATTTGAGTAAATTTATAAAAATACTACTCATGAGTAAGGAAATAAAATTTTCTATTAATAATTATTAGTTAATTAGGACATTTTTATAACTCTAATTCTTTAAGTAAAACACGTAATGAAGCTAAAGTCGAATGTGAAATATGTGCTACCCACACGGTATTATAATTAAAGTATACCAAATTTATATACAGACAAAAGAAAAATATGCCGAATGTTGTATTTGGTATATAAATATACCAATTTCATTCAAAATATACCATAAAGTACAAAATACATTAAATTGTGGAGCATAGAAATGAAAACCCAACAGCGCCATTTATTATAAAAGCAAAATAGTATTATTCCTTAATTGTACCAACTTAAAATACTCAAATATATCGAAGATTATATATGGTTTAATAGATTTCAAATATACCATAGAGTATAATACCGATATATTAGATTTTTGAATATACCGTATTCTGAAAATGTACCAAATTAAAATACTAAAATATACCGAAGATTATATTGGGAATATTATAATTCAAATATACCATAGAGTATAATATATAGAATATCGATAATACTATTAGATTTTTAAGTATACCATATTATTACAAAAATGCTTATTTAAAGGAAACACAAATAAAAGATAATAATAGTCTTGTATGCATACCTTGTTGTAGGCGGCCAACTCGAACCAGCCATTCAGTTTGAGATATCTGTAAGTGGAGGGCATGGCACGCATTAGATTCAGTCGCGAGATGGTGTCGATGCCCAGCATGAGCACACTGTGTGGCTTTTCCTTTGTGCTCCGCCACTGCTGCAGACGCTGACGCAGATTACTTCGCTCCGGGACTGTGGCATGAGCATTGGTGTAGATCAGTTTATCCTTGGCATAGCACTCAACGAGGAAGCTATCGAAGTCATTGGACAACTGAACGCTGCCCTTGAAGCGTTTGCATTGCCCCACATTCACCACGTTGTCGTTCTCACGTTCCACTTCCATGTAGCAACAATTGAGAGCGGCTGCTTGTGGTGATCTCAACTCTAGATCGATCTGCAGATGCCATTGATAGGCACTCTCATTGATGCTCAACACATAGTGCCCCAAAGATTCGTTGTACTTCACCCACGTCAGTGGCTGCAATTTGGTGCATGGTTTGTACTTGCCAAGTCGAAAGTCTTGCATCGATTCCTTGCTGTATGGCGAGGGATCGGGAATGCGACAATAATCCGTGTCCACCACGTAGCGATTCTTTTCGATGCACTGCAGCAGCGGCAGCAGCAACAGCAGCAATATCAATGCAGTCAGCCAATAGATTGTAGTCAACATTTATTACTTGAAATCAATATTAAACTAGACTGAAAACCAGCGAAGATCCACACTTTAAATTCCTTTTGGATACAGTTTGCAGCTGCAGCTGTTTCGCTTTCCAGGAAAGGAAAAGAAGCCCTTCTAACGCTTCAACTCGATTGCAGCTTTCTTACATTCTGTTTCATCACACTTATTGCATCAGCAATGAAATTGGGTTGCTATTAAAGTTCTTAATAATAATGTAAGTCCATCTTGATTATAAGCTCAAAGAAAAGAAAAGTTCAAATTACAATTCTTTGAAATAATAATAATATATTATCTCAAAAATGAGAAAAATTAATATTCTTTAAAATACATTTTTACCATTTTCATTTATAAATTAACTTAGTTTTAGTTTTTCCTATTTGCTAAATATCATGGATCTTGGAAAATTTTAAGAAGTTTCTCTTTACTCAATTTGTAGCATGGATGAAGTTTATTAAAAACTTAGGTTGAAAATATTTAATTGGAAATTGGAATGCAAATGTATTAAAATAAAGTGTTGAACATAAATATAAAAAATTGTTTTGTTTTCTATATAGAACTATAATCTTTAAATAAATTAAAATACAAATAAGTTTACTCCCATCTTATTTTGCTCTTTATGCAGATTTAATATTTAAAAATAAATAAAATTTTAAACATTTTTTATTAATAATTAATAACAATGTTATTAATTATATTTAAAATTGTCATTCTCTTTTTGCACAAAATGTGGAATATTCAATATTCTATAAATTACAAGTTAAAAATTTCTTGCAAGAGTTATACGAAAAATATTAAAATTAATGAATACTTCATAGTTTTTTAGAATTTAGAATAATTTAAGGGAATATATATTATCAACCTATATCTATATTCCGGAAAAAATCTTTTTGATTTTACTAATATGTTCTTTTTACCCAAAATTCCTGTGAAAATCAATAAAAGTCAAAAGTTGTGTTGATTGTGAAAAAAATATTGTATATTAAAAATAATAAATCCGTATATATTCATGTTATGACACATTTAAGATATGTATGTAGATAGATTTGAGTTAGTCCTAGGCGCTAAACTTATCACTTGATTAATTTATCTAAGTTTTGTTGTTTTTTTTTTTTTTTTTGTATGTAATACTGTGGCAAGATTCGCTGTCCGGGAACTAAGAATGGAACCGGGACAACAAACAAGGTACTCTATAAGAGTGAGCGCGACTTAAACATATAGAATATCGAATATCCAGATGTATAAAGATAATAGTAATAGTAAAAGTAGTTATAGTTAATTGTAAATGGACGGAATCTGTTGCTGACTAGCGAAGAAGAAGAAACAGTTGAAACCTTTATTTAACAGAAGAAATCCTCGTCGCACTGATGAAAGCAGCAATAGGAAATTCCTTTGTATGCTTGAATCGAATTGTCGCGACGGAAGCGTGACTTCATCTCCGGATGCTTGCGGGGCTTATAGCGGGGCTTCACATCCAGATTCACGAGCTTGTGATAGTGCGCCTTGCTGACCTTGAGGTAGCCACCCTTTGGGAAGCTGCTGCGTCCGATAAAGTGCTCATGCTTATGCGATTTACCATCTGTAAATGAAAGAATAATAAAATGCAAATAATGTTTAATTAATATGCATTATTTGTGTGCCCAATAACTATAAGGTCGTAGAGTATTTTGCCTGACAGACGGAAAATGTGGGGGAATATTTTAGTAAGTCTGTCTGTCTGTCTGTCCGTCTATAAAAACATAAAGATCTTATGAAGTATAAGAGCTAGCGATATAAAACTTTCTGACAATAATGCTGAGTATAATATGCAAGTTAAGTAAATCAATAATTAAGTGCAAATATACTTAATTTGCATATTTTAGTATATTTTTGTTTTCCAAATTGATGCTATTAAATTTACTGACAATAATGCTGAATATAATATGTAAATTAGGTATATTTGTATATTTCAGTATATTTTATTTTAGTATATTTTATTTCAGTATATTTTTGTAATACCAAATTTAAGCTACTGACTTGAATTTTAACCATCCCCATTAATTAGTTGTTAAGTATTATATTCCCCTCAAATTTCCCACGTGGTATCTCAAAGTCGAGCACACTCTACTGCTACCTTTTTTGTACTTGTTTTTGTCTTGAACTTGCGCCTTGACAACGGTTAAGTGGACAATCGGAACTGCATTATTGTTAATCGCGTTTTTTCTTCTCTTTTTTATGTTTACTTTATGAAAACGTGTTTCGATGCAGTTCCGATTCCGATTCGGATTGCGATATCGATGCCGTTTTCTTGCCTGGAGCTGAGTGACTCTGTGACCTTAATTGGTTTTAGTATTTGCCAGTTCAACTTACGCATCAATTCGTTTACATGTCGATGATGGCTGTAGTCCAGTGAACGCCTCTCTCGGCCCTCATCCTGCTGGAACAAACGCTCGCAAGCCTCTCGGGCAAATGTCTTCATCTTCTCCAGCGAACAGTAGCCATGAGTTGTGCTGACCAAAAAGCTGGCGAGGATCGCAAAGAAAAGCATCAACTGCAACGAGAAAAAAATCAAAACTAAAATTAAAATGCATATTCTAAATATAAGCGGGTCAAGCAACGAGATATCTGAATCTGTATCTGTATCTGTATCTGTATCTGTATCTGTATCTGTATGTGGATTAACTGCTTTGGATGACGCCAGCTGGCAGCTGCTTCGTGACGTGCTACGTCGTCGTCGTCGTCCTCGGCTTGTGGCCAACAAAGTGGGTCACAAGCGAGCATCAAACTGGAGCGCATTTGCAAGTCGTCGCAGCCCATTTGGGCATTTTTAATGTGCGAAACTTCCCCGCGCTAAATGTTATGCAATAAGACACGGCAGGTAGAGGCATTTCCGCAATTTGATTAGCCAGAAACAAACAACAACCACAACAACAACAATGATCGGCAAATATTGAGCGCATTATGCTTATTTTTGCAGTTTCTTACAGAGAGGGAGAACAAAAGCGCATTTGTTGTCATTTATTTTTAGCCCGCTCCCCGATACAGGTGATCATCACGGTGGATGTTGTTTGCAGACAGGTTTGAGTGGCACACACCCCTCTTTGAGCCACCGCAAACAACAACAACAAAAACGACTCAATGGAAATTGCAAAGCCAATTAGAAATATTCCACAAACCAACAAACTAGCTAAATTGCACTGCTTAATATTTATATTATATTAATCTAACATTTTAATTAATTTATTAACTTACCTTTATGCGCATTTTGTATTTATTGTTCTTTTAGTTTTGTGTATTAATTTTCTTTAAAATCCACTTGAACTTTTGCCCCACTGGCAAACACTGCGTATACGTGTTTTTTGATTTGCTTTTGATTGTGTATTTGTATGTAACTTTATTTGGCGTTTTTTTGGCGGTTAAACGAACGCACTGCACCACCGTACCACCGACCGTTACCTGATAAGCTGCGAACCTCAAATGAAAGCTTCACCCAAACGTTGTTAGCTTTTATACGCGCACAAAAATATGCAAATCGCAAAACTGAGCGCGCAGGAGCAGCGCACAAGAGCGAGCGAGCCAGGCAGCCACTCAGAGAGCGCGAGCAGGCCAGGCAAACAGCAGCAGAGGCAGCACGAGCGAGAGAGAAGCAGCAGCAGAAGGAGGTGGAGCGCAACAATGTGTAAGTGCAAAGGCGCGCCGGCGCCGCAGCTTTGGCTTTGCCTTTGACTTGTGCTTAGAAAATTTAGCATTGTGGACATGAAAGGATGCGCATTTAATTAACTAAATCTTTTTTTTATTACCTGCTTCGCTCATTTTTTTTGTGGGTGTTTTCGCTACGAGCTCACATTCATTATAAATGGCGCCAATCAACTTGCTTTGCTGATAATCAATACACAAACATTGTTATTTTTACCGGCATCTAATCTAAAACACCTTGAAACTGTAATTGTCATGTAATGAGGAAACCGCCAAGGCGTTCAACCTCAACAAAAACACACACAGACCTGCGCTGTGGGAGAAAGTGACTGATTGAGTGAGAAGTTAAACGCGTGGCTAGCTGCCGGTGATGGCTGCCAATAGAGTGTCGAGTATCTCGAGTTACCTTGTTGCTAGGGGAATTCCGTTAGCCAAGCCTCACGCACGTTGTGCGTTGTTGTGAAATTAGTATGAGTATTTCATTCATAACAGCGTCACGAGTTTACGCCTGCGTATTTATTGTACTATAATAACAGCTCGTAAATGACTGTGCTGTTAATTAACATAGTCATAGCATACTAGTAGACAGCAATGCAGTTTTTGTAAAAGCATCGTGTCTGCATGTGCAGCAGCCACACTGCTATGTTTTGGGTCAAAGAGCTTTAGTGCAAACGTGTGTGTGTGCGAGAGTGTAAGTGAGAGTGCACAAGCAAGGCCAAACCGCTCTCACTCTCATTTCTTGCATGCACTCTCACTTTTGCTTGTGCGCTCATGTGCGTGAGCGCATAAGTGTGAGTGAGAATGCAGCAGGTGGTGGTGCAGCAGCAGCAGCCGCAGCATTGACGTTATACTGACATTGAGAGCTTTAACGGTTGTTCTTAATCGCTTCGACGTCAGATTTGTATGCATATTGCTGCTGGGGCGGCAATTATTTGTCTAATTTTACTTTTATTGGCTGGTCACATTACAGCATACGCATGCGCATGTGTATTTTTGGCAGCGTACGTTAATGTTGGTTTTGGTGTTGGTGTTGGTGTTGTTGGTGTCAATGCACACTTTCGGCCGAGTTTTGTTGTCGCTTTGGAGTTTTGGGCTGCCGCACATGCGGAAACGGGTCGTATGCGCAATGCGTGAGTGCATTTTTATTTTACGACGCAATTGCATTTTACATACTTTTATTTACAGTACGTGTGTTTGGTGTGCTCTTGTGACATTTGCAATTTTGAAAATCTAACGATATCAACCAGGCACGTTGCGGAATCCCAATAATATTCGCAATATACACACACACACACACACACACACAATGAACGAGCAAGAATGTGAATACAAAGTGGCTTTGGCATTTACTCAAATATGCATTTTGTTGTTTTTGTTGTGGCTTGTTATGATCTAAAAATTCGCGTGAAACTGCCCAAGCTTCTCAATCTAATCCCGCTCATTCATAAATACTTCATTCTATACTCACACACATCCACACACACACACACACACACACGCATAAGATGCTACGTATTTCACAACCTGATTTAAAGAACACGCCACTTGCCTGCTGCTGCTGCTGCTGGCTTCTCATCATGTCAACGATCTTATGCTGTATGTTGTGCTGTGGTGTGCTGTGTGTCTCATTATCTCATTCTTATTCGTCGCGTACTTACCTGATGGACACTGATCGTCCAACACATCCAATTCAACCTCATCTCGCTACCGCTTCAAAGGTGACCATCTCACCGTTCACCGCACTCTCTGCTCGTCTCGACATTTGGGCTGCCCAAAAGCCGAAATAAAGAGAACAACAAACTGGTTCTCATTCTAATAGTCGATAGCATCATCACTCGGTCGCACTGGTGTCTAGACGAGCTTGGTCCTTGGCAACAAGACAACAAGCAAAGAAGGGCCAATGTCTGCTGAGCGTGTGATCGTGTGGGTTCCTCTGCTTCGCTCATCCTCAGTTATTGTGTTCGCCTCCTTGTTATTGTTGTTGTTTTTTCGGAAGGCGTGCTCCTTGAAGAAAAGGCGAAAGTGGTGCGTCACGTCCGCGTCTGACTCCGGCATCGAGCAAGAACACCACAATTTGCCGTTTACTCTTTTTCCAATCCTCCTCTGCCTTAGCGGTCTCTCAAAGAATTTTTTATTTTTATTTTTTTGTTTTCATTTTTTTTTTTGTCTTTTATCTGCACGAGTTCAAGAAACTCTGCACATTCTCAAGGAATGCTCGAATTTCTAATGAGCAGCAGCCCGTGAACGACAAACCGACATTCTTATGCTCTTTCACATAATTCCCATGTATGTCGACTAATTGGAATCAGAAATTCGCAGACAGCCATGACTAATGTGCTACCAATGCCAAGTTTATGGCTAATAAAAGCACACACATTATTGCTAAACCAATTGGAATTGGCTATTAATGCAGCTTAGTCATTTTTTGGCCAACATAAATCACACCGCGCGTATATGACAGATTAGTATTTCAAAAGCAACCGCCAATTGGAATTGTAAGTGAATTACTAGCTAGAGGGCGCTATCAGCTGGCGCCATCTTGTGTTAACTAATGTTAACAACAACAGCTGTTACGCATTATTTTATAGTCCGCCTTTTTATACGGAACACACAGAATAATAAAATAATGTTCGCAGCAAAAACACGGAATTTGGTGCGTAAAACTCACCTACCAGGCAACTGGAGCTGGTGCCGCTGGAGCAGCAGCAGTAACAAAACAACGGCAACAGCCGCTGCACCAGATGTAAACGCCAATCAACGACAACAGCTACTCAATGATCTTGCGGAGCCTTTGGTAACCAACAGCCGGCCAACAATTGATCCCAAAGAAACGAGCATAGTGCTATTTCCCGGCCAGGGCACACAGTATGTGGGCATGGCCAAAGATCTACTGCGTTTTCCCGGCGCACGACGCATCTTTGAGCTGGCCAACGAAGTGCTCAAATACGATCTCCTGAAGATTTGTTTGGAGGGACCACGAGATAAACTCAATCGCACCGAATACGCACAGCTAGCTGTGATGGTATCCTCACTGGCCGCATTAGAACAGCTGCGCGAGGAACGTCCCAAGGCCATAGAAAACTGTGTGGCAACAGCCGGCTTCAGTCTGGGCGAGATTACGGCGCTTGTCTTTGCCGGTTCGCTGCCCTTTGATAAGGCCTTGAAGCTGGTGCAAGTGCGTGCCAATGCCATGCAGTTGGCCTGTGATCAGCGACCCGGCGCCATGGCCATGACCATCTACGGACCCGATACAAATGTGGGCGAAGCGTGCGCCAAGGCGCAGCAATGGTGTCTGGATCGTGGAGTAGAATCGCCATACTGCGGCGTTGCAAACTACATGTATCCGCATTGCAAGGTCATCGCTGGCAATGTGGAGGCCATTGAGTTCCTGGAGCATCATGCCAAATCGCTGAAGATTCGCCGCATGAAACGTTTGGCGGTCAGCGGCGCATTTCACACACCGCTCATGGAGAGCGCGGTGGCGCCATTCACCAAGGCATTGAGCAGCATACGACTGGAGGATCCCATCATACGTGTCTACTCGAACGTGGACGGCAAGCCATACAAACATGCCTCGCACATCTTGCGCCAGCTGCCCAAGCAGATTGTGCGCCCGGTGAAATGGGAACAGTCGCTGCACACGATCTACGAGAGGCAACAGGGCGTCAATTTCCCACGCACCTTCGAGTGTGGACCCGGCAAGGGTTTGCTGCAGGTGCTGGACAAGGTCAATGCCAAGGCAGCCCAGTCGGCTCACAATGTTATAGCTTAATCTTAATTACGATGTATAAAAACAGTGCTTAGCATTTTGATTTATGAAAATTGTGTGTATTTTCTTTCGCTAAAAGAAGTAGGAAAAGCTCAGAAATGCGAAGACAACACCAGATCAGATCAGGATTAGTTGAAAGTGTAGCGGAAGTGTAGTTGGTATTGTTGCAGTTGTTGTAGTTGTGATTAAGTTTTGTAATCTCTTGTGCTCATGCGGTGCGCAAATGCGGCGCCCTTGTTCTTGCGAAACCTTTCAAACGGATCGTTCAGATTGTTGCCCACGCCCTGGAAGAATTGGAAATTCGAAAGTTATCTTGCTCTAGCATCGTCTTGCTCCTCCTTGATGCGCATTAGGCTGCCATCGACTTCGTCTGCTTCGTACCTTGTACATGTCCTTGCGATCACGCACCTCGCCACCCGAGATGGGCGTATCAATGCCCTGATTCTTCGAGCCAAGACCGGTGCCAGTGCCAGCCCAACCCATTTTCATGAGCATTTGGTGGCCCTTGTTGGTCTCCTCTATGAATTCCTGTGGCTTGGCAAAACTGCTGCCACTGCAAGTAATAAGAAGTGTAATAGCAATGAAGGATGGCAAAATTGGATGTGCTTACAAGAAACTGGGTGGCGTGGGAGATCTGTCGCGTTCCACGCGTCTGGAATTGTTGTTGGCACTCGCTCCGGCACCGTTGTTGCTGCTGTTGTTGCTATTGTTACTGTTGTTGTTGCTGCTGTTGCTGTTGTTTCGCTCAGCGCGATTCTCGCGACTATTATCACGTTCATGACGCGGCGAACGATTGCGCGCCTTGCGATTGCTGCCACCACCGCTGCCGCTTCCTCCTCCTCCTCCAGCTCCAACAGCTCGATTTCTTTGCGGCGGCGGCGTCAGCGCACGTTCGATGGAACGCGATTTGGAGCGTGAGCGGGATCTGTTGCGATTAGCGGGCGAACGGGAACGTGAACGACTTCGACTCTTGGAACTGCAAAATAGAATTAGATACGTTATAATCTACTGATTATGCTCTATAGTTTCATGTCTCATACCGATAACAGCGCTTGTTGCTCTTCTTTGTCTTCTCCAGCACAATGGGACTGGGCGAGCGGGATTTGGTGCGTGTGCCATTCTTGATTTCCTCCTCCTTTTGCTTGCGTGCCGCATTCTTCACCTTGTAGTACTCATATAGGCCCAGCTTCTCCCAGCCCTCGCTGTAAATGAAATGCAATAATCAGTGTCAATTCAAAATTCCATCTTCACGTTACACTCACTTGTCTCTGGGTCGATCGTGCGACGGCGCCGCATAGAAGGCATTCAATGCATTGGTCAAGCGCTCGCTTTGCGGCGCCGGCGCTGGCAAACGAATGTCCGTCGAGTCCAGCGGCTTGTAGTTATAATCCTCCAGACGTATCAGCGGCACTATGAGACCTGCTGGCAGATCATAATACGGTGCGGTCGGCACTTGTGGTTCCTGAGACGGCGCCATGGCGGGCTCACCGGACTCCAAACTGCGATGCTTTAGGTCATCGAGGTCCTGCTGCTGGTCATCGGGTCGCTGCTGCAACACCACATTAATGGCCGCATTCAGTGCACCAATATCGACGCCACCATCAACTGGTTGCCCCAAGCTACCGAGCGGTAGTTGAGCAAATGGTGGTGGCGGTTGTTGCGCCTGCTGCGGATGTTGCATTTGTTGCGACTGGTGTTGTTGTTGTTGTGGCATTGGTGGTTGTTCATCGGGATGCCGCTGCTGCTGCTGATGTTGCTGCTGCTGTTGTTGATGCTGCAGATGCATCACAGCCTGTATAGCAGCATTTAACACTCCCATATCCACAATTGGCTCGCCACCAGGCACTTGACCAGGCATCGGGGGGATATTGCGTTGGCGGCGGTGGCTGTTGTTGCTGCTGGGGCGGCCCTTGGCCATGCAAGGGTGGCGCTGCAAATCCTGGCGGCGGCTTGGACATGTCCGGAATGAAAAAAGTTCGGTCCGCGTGCATCCACAAAATGATTGCCAGGCTGCGGCGGCAACTGCGGCGGCTGCTGTTGTTGTTGCTGCTGCTGTTGTTGGTAGCCCGCATACATGTTGTTAACCGGTGGCTGCGACAGATCATGATTTGGCGGCGGTGGCGGCGTGTTCATGTGCTCCTGATCCGCACCTGGCATTGCAATTCGCTGTGACATCAGAGCTGGTATTGATTTATTTTGCGGTGTTCCAGGTGGCACCTGCTGCTGCTGTTGTTGTTGTTGCTGTGGTGGCGGCTTTTGGGCAACCAGCAACTGCTTCTCCAGCTGCAACTTTTGCTGCTCCAACTGCGCGATTTGCTGCGTCGCATGTTGCATGAAGATCTGATGCTGTTTCTGATAGCTGCAAGATGAATATCAAATTAGAATCAAAGTGAAATAATTGAATTGAGCAACTCACTTGTCTAACGTGGCTTTGGTGCTCTGCGAGTACTTGGCCACAATGTCATGATGCGTGTTCTGCACATTCGTTTTGTACTCTTGCATTGAGGAGTCCGGCGATTGCAGTTTCGAGATGACACACGCATCAAAGAACTTGGCTTTGGACTCCCACAGTGAGAGCAACTTGGACAGCTTTGTGCGTTGATCACTGCTGGCAACTAAAGGAAGAGAGTTATTATTAAATGAATATCGAGAAATAAATTTACAATATTTGAAATGCTTACTCAAATCGGCGCTGCAGAACATCGGTATAACGACGTTCTCGAGATTGTTCTTCAAATCGCTGATATTTTTACGCATACTGTAAATAGATTATAGCCGCTTAAGCAAAAGTCTCGTCGATGGTCAATGGTTTTGTCTGTCTTTCATTTGTCTGTCAATCATGTCCAGTCTCTTATAAACTAAGCAACACAGTTCTTAAGAAATTCTCTCACTCTGTTACTTAGTTTTTATACTATTTTTGTGTGTTTGTTGCTTGTGCGAACTTACCAATGATGGAGTATATCATTAACTAAATATATAAGATGCAATTTTTGCTGAAACGTTGAACCATTGACCAAAGCCCTAAAAATAAATTAACAAACGAAAAACATATTTTTGTCCATTTTTCTCTGAGCGCACACAACAACATTTTGCCAAAGGTGTTTGTTGTGCTGCATTTTATGAACTGTGCTTGTTTTTTGTACTTTCAATACGTCTTTTTTGGTTTAGTGTATTTTTAGTGTGTGTGTGTTAAGTTTATGTTGTGTTTATTTATGTTAAGTATCTTATCTAATGCCTAACTAAGCTCAATTGTTAATGTATTTTTTTTGAGAGTCGAGATCGGAAATAAACGTGCATCGTTTGAATGTTTTTTTTTTCTAAAACGAATCAACGAATCTCTCTCGTTTCTCGCTCGACGAGTCAGCGACACGTTAGTTTTTTTTTTTTATTCGCCAATATGGACTCGCTCTTGCATCATATCGCGTTAGATTTTCAATTTGATTTCGTTTTTTGCTCACACACACGTTTACGTTTACCACACTCGTTGAAAGAAAGAAACACAATGTTAATTAATAAATGTTGAAAAGATCATTAATTATATATAAACTGAGGCATACTTCTTTAAAAGATATTGTAAAACGACATTGATTTTTGCGCTGTCGGTTGAATGCTGTAAAATCCAGTTCTTGCCTAAAATTGCAATATCAAACGGGTTACTCATATTATCATTATTGTCTCGGGGCAAATTAAGTTAATATATTTTTTTAAATACTTTTTTTTTTGTATAAAATTAATTTGGAATATTTGCGCTTTGTCTAGCTCAAAAAAGTTAACTGACATATGTATAGTTTAAGGCTTAACGAACTAAATATTAACCCAGTCTGGTGGAATCTGGTTTGTACTATATAAGGAAGTATATGATATGTTGTGCATATTTACCTGCTGAGATGCTATCCTTGGTGCAGGACTCGATAATCGGCTGAAGCACTGAATCAAATTCCCTCAACACGATACCCTGCTCGTTGGCCAATTGCTCCAGTTGCGTTGTCTGTGCCGTCGCCATCGCATCGTCGATTTGCTTTGTCTTTTGCGTCATCAGCGCCTAAAGGTTTCATTCACAGTTTTACGCATTCATTTTTGAGATCATTTTGGTGTTCAGGTGTTTAGATGTTTCGTCGGTTGTTTTGGTTGGATTATTGAACGCACGCATCACAGAAAGATTTGCGATACGTTTTAGTATTTTTTTTTTTTCGAATCGATCGAATGCGACAACAAACGAGAATTTCGTTTGCAACAATTGGGTTTTGTGTTTTGAACACACACATTTGTTATCAGTTGGTGGTATGAAGAGTGGTTTCGTTATATTTTTGTATTTTTTGTTTTGTTTTTTTTTTTTTAATTTTTGTTTTATGTTTCAAAAAATATACAATAAAGCAAAAATTTAATGTAGCATTGTAAAATTGTTAAATTCGATAGTTATACAAAAAAGTAACAGAATAAAAATAGTCAAATACTTCTTTTAAGTACAAATGGTAAGCTGTAACAATATTGCAAGTAGTATGTGTAAAGGAGGCCCAAACGTGTAGTGACAAATCAGGGGAATCATGAAGATACATTTGACTACCGATGCAAGTCACGACGAAAAAGTTGTAAAAAGTCAAAGAAAGTTTCAAATCTGCATTTTGGAATTAATTGAAAATTAGATTTTCAATGTTGAATGGATACGGTAGAAATAGGTAATTAAGATCTAGAGATTTCTGACCCAAATGTAATTACTAAAAACAATAACAAAGTACCAGGAATAATTACAATTTCCCGGTTCTTTTGTTTCCGCTTTTTCCAAAGAAGGAGCTAAATGGTGATTGAACTTCCAACAATTTATATTATTGATTTTTTAGATTGAGACAACAAAATCTTAGCCTATAGATCAATTGGAAAAAGACTGAAATGGCTAAAATCCTTGGATACTTTAGAAATGACTGCTTACATTTCTCTAAGGGATTTAAAATTGTATTGGAAGAGTGGAGCAAATGCAAATTATGCCATTTACTGATTACTTGAAGTAAGAGCAATAGAAACGGAAGGATAACAAGAGTATCACAAGCCCATAGAGCGAGAATTTTAAACGAAATGTCAATTCGAGATTGCAACTGCTTTCCTTAATGATAAGTGTAGGTTTTTTTGCAAAAAGAGAAGTCACGCCTGCTACGAGAAGAGAAGGAGCAAGTACTGGATTTATTTACCGTATGTTGTGCAGAAAGATTCGCATCCGATTGCTTGATTTGTTCCCTTAGCGTATTCTGTTGCATTTTAATGGCCTCCAATTGAGTGGTTAAATTCAATGTCAACGCTGTTCCATTAGCTGCTGCCGCTGTCACTTGGGGGTTGGAAGGGTTTGTGGCATTGGTATTTGGTGGCCACAAATGCTGAGATTGTTGCATTGCGCCATCGGACGACTGTTGTTGTGGTTGCTGCTGTTGTTGTTGTTGTTGCTGCTGCTGCGGCGCATAGTGAACGTGATTTGGCGGTGGCTGTTGCATATAAAGCGGACCACTTGGCATGCCTGCTCCTTGCTGTTTCAGCACTATATGACGAAAATGACGGAAATCTAGCAATTATCCAACAATATATTGACGACGCCTACTTACTTTGTTGCTCGGCTGCCACACGATATTGATAATAGTTGGCAAATTCGCCGCCATAGAGGAACTCGAACTTTGGATTGTTTTGCTGCTTTTGCTTGGTGATCGCTTCAAATTCGGGTCCATTGCGTGCCACAAATTCAGCCAATTTGTCTATTATATTGCGTAAACTTGCATCTAACGGAAAGGGAGTATAAAAATATATCATCTATTTAGTTTTGCCATACATTTTGCATGTGTGTGTTTGCCTTTTATGTGTGCGTGCGCAACGATTTTGCAGCATTGCTTTTATTATTTGTAGTTGCGAACTTACCTCTTGGCGGTTGTACGTCCATTTTGTGAGTTGTTTTACAAACTAGTTATTTTGTAAGGTAAGGCTTAAAAAAACATAACTTTTTTTGCAGTTATATTCAAAGATTTTTTGCGGCGGCCGCACAATTTTTTTTATCAATTGTTCTTCCTCTTATTTTTATCAAGACGCCATATTTAGAGCTGGCAGTTGTCACGATACATACAATGTAAATGCAGCCTATCGATAAGTAACGATAAGTTTCCGCATCGAAATCGAACGAACGAGCTTATTGCTGGTTTCGTGTTTTTTTATTAGAAAACCTGCCAGTCATTCAAATTGCATTTCTCTTTGATTAACGCAAAAAAAGACAAGACAACAGAAAGAATTCATAATGGCAGTACGTGTAATTAACGACGAAGCGCATTTTCAAGCGGAACTAACCCAAGCGGGCGTTCGCCTGGTTGTCGTTGATTTTACGGCAGCATGGTGCGGTCCTTGCCAGCGAATTGCGCCAGTTTTTAACACGTTTCCCACCAAATATCCCAAAGCCATATTCCTTAAAGTGGATGTGGATAAGTGCCAAGACACGGCTGCCGGCCAAGGTGTGTCGGCAATGCCAACGTTCATATTCTATCGCAATCGCAGCAAAATCGATCGCATTCAGGGCGCTGACGTCATGGGATTGGAGGCCAAGATTCAGGAGCATATTGGCACTGGCGGCGCTGAAGAAGCTGGCGAAGATTACGGCCAGGGCTTGGTGAGTACATAAATTACAGAACTTAAAGGGTAATGTCACTAAAACGTTCTCTTTCAGATGGAACTTAACACATTCATCTCGAAGCAGGAGTGCGAATGCTTGAACGAATCGGATGATCATAATCTGAAGCATGCGCTCGCTTCGGCTGGTGGCTACCTGCAATCGGACTGCGATGAACAGCTTATACTGTCCATCACCTTTAATCAGGCGGTCAAAATACATTCGCTGAAGTTTAAGGCGCCGCCTCAATTGGGACCCAAGGATGTGAAGCTGTTCATCAATCAGCCGCGTACTATTGATTTTGACATGGCCGAGTCTATGAGCAGTGTGCAGGAGTTAACGTATGGAAATAATCACAATAGTCTGCGTTAACTATTTGTCTATAAAATCGATCTCTTTTTTAGCCTGGGCGAAAAGGAACTGGAGAATGGACAGCCGGTGAATTTGCGCTATGTGAAATTCCAGAATGTGCAGAACATTCAGCTGTTTATAAAGAACAATCAGTCGGGCGGCGACATCACTCAAATTGATTACATTGGCTTCATCGGTTCACCCATCATCACCACTAAGATGAATGATTTTAAGCGTGTCTCCGGCAAGAAGGGCGAAAGCCATTAATATCGAGTTTGAGTTAAATTTGATTGGTATTGATCTGTACTTTCGACTTACAATTAAGCAAATTAAAAAAGAAAACAGAATGCATTAACAAACATTGACAACAATGACTAACAACAAATAAAAACAATCAGCTGGCAATCATTAATATCTTATCTATCTATAGACTACTCTGCTGCTTGCCATCATTGAGTTCCTTGAGTAGCAATTGCCAAGCTCGCTCTGCCTGACTCTGCGTAAAATCATAATCCCATTGCGAACTAAAGATCACTTGCGATTTGGCCACAATATCTGCGTTGGCCACTTGATTGGCCAAACGATTGCGTGCCTCCGTCTCGCTTAAACTGTTACGCTCCATCACCCGCTTGACCGCCTCCTCGGGTCGCACTATCATGGACCACACCTCATGACAATTGGATTCCCAGCCGGCTTTCAATAAGACAGCTGCCTCCAAGACAACAACTTGCGGCACTTGCTCTGACGCCCGTAGGTCGGCCAGACGCTTGTTCACCTCCACCATAATCTCGGGCCAGACAATTGAGTTAAGCAGCTGCAACTCTTTCGGATTGGCAAAAACTCGTGGTCCCAGCTTTGTGCGATCAATCCGTCCATTAGCGCTCGCCAAGATGTCATTGCCGAAGTATTGGACAATCTTCTGATAGCAGGGCTGCCCTGGTTCATAGACATCGTGCGCCACCTTATCGCAGTCAATGACATGAGCCCCTAGTTTACCCAGACGCTCGGCCATCTTGCTTTTGCCCGACGCAATGCCGCCTGTCAGCCCAATAATATAAGGACGTTTGGGCAGATTTGGACGTGGCTAGTAATTGAAAATATGTGTTAAATTTATATAAATGGAGATTGTGATGATGATGCTTACCTCAGGCTGTTGCCAACGTGTACCCAGCAGATCGATGCGAGTATTGCTCGAGCTGACCTTTGATTCATGTATGCCATCATTAACTTTGCTTTCCACAATATCAATGCAAAAAATGTCCAGTTGGCAAAGCGCACGAGTTGCTCTTATCGTGTTGACCTTTTGTCCGCCATACAATGTCTCTTCACTGACGACAATCATGTCGAGGTTGGGATCAGTTTGCGTGGGCCCAAAGGGATCATCGATGGGCACAATCTCATATTGCAGTGTGTTATCAATATCCAAGAGGAACTCGCGCAACTGCGCAATACGCTCCTCCACTGGCAATATCAGTTCAGGCAGCACTTTATCTGCAAATTGAGTTAATACGTTAGTTAATGATTACATTCAAGTAACTGCTTGTCATTACGCTTGGTCATGGCCGAAGTGGTGACGCCCACAACCAGACGTTTGCGTGCGCGCAACACAGCTTGAGTAAGGAATATCTTGTGACCAATATGAATACGATCAAAGGTGCCACCCAGCACAACATTCGCATAGACCTGCAAGTTGGCTGACTCTGAATTCGACGGCAGCTGCACAGCAGTGCTGTCTTTCTCCTCCAGGAATATGGTGGGTTTGCTAATGTTGAGCGCTGTGCGCAGCCGATCGCAAAGTTCCGGCTGATGTGCGTCCGAGAATAACAAATCCACCGGCTTGCGAAGTTGTGTTACGGAATGTTGTTGTTTCAGTGGTGCTACCAACACACGCAGATCCATCTGATTGCCCACATAACTGCCACTATCCGCATACAATTGTGATATAAGACGACCCCAAACAGGTGGCGGCGGTGTTGGCGTCGTTTCGGCTACATTTAAATGAATGTATAACGAATTTACGTATTTTTCAATGCTGCGCAGTGATTTGCCCAGTTGCTTAATGTTGGACACTACCAGCAGTCCCGTCGAGGCCATGTTGTTATAGCGGCTAACTGAAGTTTATTATTTGTTGTACTTTGTACCAGGTTTGTTGATTCTACAGTTCGTTTTAATCGATAAATTCTGCGCACAACTGTCGCTCCATTTTCGATTTTCTTTTATTTGTTGTGCTTTGGACCTCTCATTTTTGCGCAAAGCTATCGACAATGTAACTCATTTTTGCGTATCCTGTCTATCGCGTCTTTTTGAAAAATATCGATAGCAGCAGAACGACGCTGCTGTTTCACTCAAACGCTTGGCGTCCTTCAATAAATATAAAAAAAAATTATATTTATCTCGGTTTTACTAGTTAGAACAATTTTTAAAATACAAAAAATTAAGCCTAAGCGCATTTGTTGTGTAAAATGGCCGAATATAAAGCGTTGTTCAAGTCACAATCGATTGTGCTAAGCCCGCGCAATCACAATAAACTAAACCGGGATCGTCTACGCGTCGAACGAGCGAAAAAGCGCGAAGAACGCTTTCAAAGCAATCGTAAAATGGACAAAAGTCCTAGTCCAAACAATATGTTGGAGGAGCAACAGAAGCAGCCACAACAGAAAGATCAGGCAGCCAACACAGCGCAGGGCAATCAGGAGAATCAAAATCCCGTGAATAATAGCGATGCACGCAAGCAAATTTATCTGCAGCGTTACATCAAATGGAAGGCGGAAAACAAGCAAAAGGCGGCGCCCCTAGAAACTAGACAAGCGGCTGCGACAACGACAGCCGAGGTGTTTGTGCCGCCCAAGCGACGCTCTCTGTACGTTGTGCTCGACACCAAGACCAATAAGACAACGGAATTCAAAGCGGAGAAAATCCTTGCATTGGAGCAGCCGCCAGCAAAGGTGAAGCCTACTGTGAAGCCCATTCAAGTGCCCACAGTAAAACCTAAAGGAGTACCCACAGCAAAGCCCATTCAAGTGCCCGCAGCGAAGCCCATTCAAGTGGCCACAGTGAAACCCATTCGACAGCTGACAGCAACAAAGGCATCGGCTATTGTTGTGAACAAACCCAAGCCAGCAGTTGCGGCAGCAGTGAAGAAACCATGGCAACAGACTGGAGCAGTCGTGAAGCAGCAGCCTCTGGCCACAGCTAGGCAACCGCAGCCTCTCAAGAAGCCACTGTCCGTTGTAAGGAAACCCGTAACGCGCCCAACACCAGCTCCAGCTACAGCTCTAGGAGCCACAACTGCAATAAAGGCTAGCAAGCCCACTAACTTGATGACGCAGCCATTTGAGAGGCCCACAAATGCAGCGAAGATTGTAAAGCCGCTACGTGGAGGTGGCGTCGGAGGAGGAGGCGGTGCTGCTGGTAAATTCAAGACTACCGCGCCAATCAGAACACAAAGAAGTCAAGCACTCGCCGATCTTTCCACGCGCATGAAGGTGAAGAAAGAAGTGCCTGTGCATAACAAACAAAAGATGATTGAAAAGCGTGCGAACTTTAAGCAGGAGCTACTGCAAATCGCCTCGGAGGAGCAACTGCCCGACACACCAATAGATATTCTGGGCACTGAGAATCCATTTCAGGCGCAAGCCACATCGACACAGTGCAGAAGCAACAACTGCAGTCAGAATCTTTTGGAGGCATATCGTGATATCACCCAGCTGAGTCCAGTCTCAGTTAATGAACAACCTAAAACAGTCAAACGGCAATTGATTCCACCAGCCACGAAACAGCAGCCAGAGGCTGCGCCTAAACCGGAGGAAAAAACAAAGAAGAGATTCAATTTTGTGCGCTACTCCGAGGCCAATTCCCTAATAGAATCGCCAACTCTGGAAGCGCAAAGCACGCTGATACCTCAAGAATCGGGTAAGTATTACAAACAATTCGTATAAACTTCCCTAATCTCCTATTGTTCTTTTAAGATTGCCCTGCTGAGGACAAGACAATTGTGGCACAAACGCCGCCGCCATCATCTGCACGTCCCAACTATCTGAGTCCCTATGTGAGCGTGTCGCGTGGCAAAGTCAATTCACACACGGAGCGCCAGAAGCGCAACAGCATGTATCTGCAGGATGAAAAGCAACCAGAAACACCAGTGGCAGTGCGTCGCACTCTGGAGTCGGTGCACTACTTTCGCATGCAGCTGGATAGTGAGATTAGACGATTGCACGCGTTGTGCGATGAATGGGATTCGTACAGCGGACAGCATGAGGAACGTTTGGCGGAATCGGGTGGCAAGGATATGATTGATGCTGCCATTGGACAGACAAAGCTCTTGACAAGCAAGAAACTAATGCAGTTTAGCAGCCTCATCGATCGCTGCGAAGCGGGTGCAACGGGTGTTGGACTGCGACCCAACGATGGCAGCGAGGCCACCAAACCGGTGATGGCCGAGGACTTGGAGGGCTGGTGGGATATGATGCGATTGCAGAGCGATAATGTGGATAAGCGTTTCAATAATTTGACACGCTGGAAAGCCAACGATTGGCAGGATCCCGATGCCATTGCCGAAGCACCCAAGCCCAAGACGAAGGCAAAGGCCAAGCCTAAAGTGGCAGCCAAGGCGAGCAGCAATATAAAGAGTTTTCTACGCAAAGCACTGGCCGAAAAACGCAAGGCAGACGCAGCGGCCTCAGATCAGCAAACGACGAGTGTTGAAACACCGAAGAAACGCATAATTGTAGTGCGCGATCGTAAATCCTTTTCGCCTGCTCGCACCGTGCTGCGTCTCTCTGTTGGAAGCTCTGGACGGAGATCGGGTGGCAGCAGCGGACGTCCATCAATTGGCGGAAACACCTTGTTGAAATCTGCTCTTTTGGGGGCGGCAGCCGCTGAGCAGAAAGCACGAGAAGCGACGCCGCCATCGCCACCGGCGCCGCTGCCTGTTGCGACACCAAAGCAACGTATGTCCATCTTGAAGACGCCGGGAACCAAGAAACGTGAATCTGGGATACGCGGCGTCGTTTTCAGTGCCAAGAAGAAAGTGCGTCGCTTTCAGTTTACAGTCGAGGAGGGCAATGTGAGTAGCGATGATGATGACAAAACGGTCCACGGCGTCGACAAGCTGGAAGATTGCGAGGAGGACATGTCAATGGAGAAGAGTTCGTCGCTAAGCAATCGGACCATTCAAAACTTGAATGCAGCGGAAGCAGCAACGCCGGAGGGTGCATTACGCACGTGTGTGCTGCGCAGTCGAAGGGTTCGAATGAGGCCGTCGTCTGAGTTTATGTAAAATTTTTACAAAATGTCGCTTTTAGATTTGAAAAATGTGTGTTAAGACTTTTGTTTATTTATAATTGGAAATGTGTTTGCATTTTATTGTCATGTTACTTATATTCGCATATATTCATAGGGATATGATTTAATGTTTACAATTATTATCTTTTTCTCAATAAAGTATTAAATCAAATCATCAGTTAAATTCAAATTCAAAGCCGAGATATTGATAACAGATTTGACATTTAAGATCTGTTTATTATTTAATGTGATTTTCATTTATTGTAATGTTTATATTCAGATTCATTCTTAGGAATATTGTTAAATTTAACAAAAATTATGTCCAATGTATATCGTTTTATTAATAAAGTATTTAATCAAGTAAACCAGTCGATAAGCTTTAGTTAAATTCAAATTCAAATCAGAGATGACAATATCCCATTTTACATAACAGCAATTTCTAAGATGTGTCATTTATAATTTAATGTGCTTGCATATAATAGCAATCTTATTTACACTCAGATTTATTAATGCTAACAATTCTTAGATTTTATATATAGTTCAGTGTTTCATAGTGTTAAATTAAATTAAAAAACAAGTACTTCTTAAAAGGTGTTTACAACCTATTGGAATGCTTCCTATATATTCGTAGCTATATGATTACTTTTCATAATTATAGTTACATATTAAATAATACATTAATTGTTAAATTCAAATAATAATTATCGATAACATATTTCCGATAAGTGAGGAATTGGCTTCCTGAACGTTTGTGTTTGAAATGCCTCGTTTGCCCTTCACTTCATTGCTGAAAGTTCACTGCATTCGAACGCAGCAACGAAACAACATATTCGACATCTGCATGAGTATATGTTTTTTTCGCTTCCAGCCAATGTTTCACATTTGGATATAAACTATAATCAATTGCCTTCAAATTTGGACAATAAGGCGGAAACGGAAGCACTTCGTAACCAAGTTTGGCCATTGTGCTCATCAATGACACCGCATTGTGCCCTTTCTTTACCGCCTTAAGCGATTGCTTGTATTTGAGAATTTCTTCTAGATTGCTCAAGAAATCTATGTAATAGTCGCTGTTTATCATCTTATTTTTATCAATCATATCCAGATGAACCATTCCATTTGAATCCCAAAAAATATTGACAAACAGCTGCTTGCTCGATTGCTTTTTTGCCCGTTTCTTCTGATGAGAGCGTTTACCTAATGTGAGCAAGTCCTCTGATCCCAAAGCGTAGTGATTGATCCAATTCGCATCCATGGTAATGTATCGGCGTAAAAATGTATTCGCCAAGCCGGTGCCATTTGGATCTTCGATGTCCACTGTGAGCAAGCGCGGCACCCAACGAGTTCTTAGTTTTTTAAGTAACAAATGATCTTGTAGAATGCATTTGACGCGCTCGATTGTTATGCCTGCTTTCTCAACTAAATCGCGGATTTTGATCTTACGATCCCATAAAATAAGTTGGTGAACAGTCTTAACATCATCTGGCGCTGAAGTCTCCTCTACAGGATGACGACCCGAAAGTTTAACAGCTTCAGAACTTTTGCGTGCTTTTCGCAATTCCCCAAACACTCGGCGTACTGTTGATATTGTGGGCGCAGATCTGCCGTAACATTTTTCTAGCCATTCAGCAGCTTGAACGGTGTTTTTCTCCTTTAGAAAACAGTGCTTAATTAGCACACGAAATTCTGTAGTATCCATAGATTTAAATGGCTTAAAAATACGCAACACAGTAGAAGAAAGAAGAATGTTCAAATCAAATTACTGCGCATTAGAGGTGGATACATATCGATAAATATGCATTAACGCTTTTAAACATCGATAAAATGCAGCCCTGACAGCAATTGCGATATATTTATTTATACTGGCGGTGTATATGCAAATTAAAACTGCGGCCACACTGAACGGTACACCCACCACTGACTGACTGAAAAGAAAAAAAAGATTGCGACAAAATCATTTCCAAGCAAAATGTCTCGACAAGCCTCCCGATTAGACGCAAAGAAAGTGGTAAGTTCATGAGCCACGAGCAGGGCTCGCCTCCCGATACATCGTTGATAATAGTATAAGATTAGTAGTTGGCCACTAGTCCTAAAAACGAATAACATAAGAAAAACATTTGCAAGTGCCACCCAAACCCTCAAAATCGGCTTCACATTCGCTTTTGCAGTAAGTGATATATTGTGGGCGAGCACAAAGTAGCGCAACCTGCGCGCTATGGATAACCATTTTAGCAGTAACCACCGCACAACAGCAACGCCAGCAAGAATGAGCACCAACAACAACAACAGCACGAACAGCAACAACACCAACGTCAACAATGTGGTCAACAACAATCCAAATACAAACAACAACGCTGCCACAACAACAGCCACAGTTGGCGGCCAGCCGATACAAGTGATACCGATGCCATTGCTGCCAGCGGGTGCCGCTCAAATCATAATTGGCCAGCAGCCTCAGGCACAGGGGGGCGCGGCAACTGCGGGTACACTGCAACCACAACTGATACCGCTGCAAGCAAATCAAATCATGCTACAGGCGACACAACAGCAGCCACAGATGCAGGTGATGCAGCTGCCCGATGGCCAAACGCTGTTCTATCAGACACCCACCATAACATCGCTGGATCCGAACACAATTGGAGCAGCCGCCGCAGCAGCAGCGGCAGCGACGCCGCATTACGTTAACATCAATGGTCAGCTGGTGCAGATAACCACGGCACCAAGTGCGAATCAGGCAACAGCCGCAACAGCGGGCCAACAGATCATAATGTTGCCCCAAATGGCAGCTGTGAATGCGGCAGCTGTGGCAGCCACAGCAGCAGCCAATAATGCAACCCAAGGCGGCAATGCTGTCATCAGCAATGTGCAGCAGCAGCAGCAACAACAACAGGCGGCACAGCTGCAGGTTCAGGTGCAAACTGGGCCAGTTGTTGGGAGCACAACAAGTGCTGGTGTCGCTGGCGGCAACAGCAGCAACAACAGCGGAGGCGGCAACAATAATGCAAACAGCAGCAGCGCCGATGTCAGCACAAGCACCACGGGCACGAATACGAACAGCGAGGAGGATGAGAACTCCAAGGGCGAGGCGGACGAGGAGCCGCTCTATGTGAATGCTAAGCAATACAAGCGTATACTGATACGACGACAAGCGCGAGCCAAACTGGAGTCACGCATACCCAAGGAGCGTTGCAAGTACTTGCATGAATCTCGTCATCGGCACGCCATGAATCGGGCACGCGGTGAAGGCGGACGTTTTCACTCGGCGCAAGAGAAGGGCGATCAATCGGGACTCGATGGCATCAGTTTGCCGCTGACACCGAGCGGCGGAGCGACATTGAGTCGCGGCACAGCGAGAGCGCCGCCAAAGTTGATAGCACCACACCAAACGCCAAGCATAACCATAACGGCCATCAAGTCGGAGTGAATGAAGCGCAGTTGTTGTTTGTAGATAGAGCACACACCCCAATTTATCATTAAGTTAAGAATGTAGCATGTAAGTCTGTCTATAGCAATTAGGACCGAAGTCTCTGGCAAATAAATTTGTATTTATTGTAAAACTGTGGATCAACTCAAAACGCTGCACAGCAAAGCTGTGGCCAAAGAAAAGCTCTAACCATTTCGATGATGTTGGCTTGGATTCATTGTACTGCATTTCTCTTCTTTCATTTTGGTCGCAGAACTCGGAGTTCCTCACGCTCACCTATGGCGCCTTGGTCACCCAGATGCTGCGCGACTTTGAGAACGTGGACGATGTGAACAAACAGCTAGAGCGCATCGGCTACAACATGGGCATGCGTCTAATCGAGGACTTTCTGGCTCGCACCTCGTCGCCCCGCTGCCTGGAGCTGCGTGAGACAGCGGATCGCATTCAACAGGCATTCCGCATCTACTTGAATGTGCAGCCCACAATCTCAAATTGGTCGCCAGCCTCCGATGAATTCTCGCTGCTCTTCGACTCCAATCCATTGACCGAGTTCGTTGAGCTGCCCGCCGATTTGGCGAATTTGCGCTACAGCGCCATACTCAGTGGCTGCATACGTGGTGCTCTCGAAATGGTTCAGCTGGAGGTGCAATGTTGGTTTGTCCAGGTAAACAATATATTCATTGTGTGTGTTGTATGAGGAATACTTTATTGGTTGTTGTTGTTCTTGTTTTGCTTGTGTGTTTGTGTGTCTCTTGCAGGATCAGCTGAAGGGCGACAATGTGACGGAGTTGCGTGTTAAGTTCGTGCGACGTCTAGAGGAAGCCATACCAGCTGGCGAGGATTAGAACGAGAAGACAAAGAGAAGAGATAGTTTGTTTTTTTTAAATGTTGTTCGTGATGTTAGGGCGTACAAAACAAATTGTGAGAAAGAAAAAACAAAAAAAATAACAGCAGCAGCAGCATAAAACAACAATTAGAAAAAAACAAGTGTTTAGTTTGTATTTTTATTCGACTTTATACAAATTCCAATATTATATAGAATATATATAGATATTATATAAACATAAAGCATTAAAAACAAAAACATTGTGTTACAAATTGTTTAAGCATTAGACGAAAGCAGTTTTTAATGTTTTCATATTAATCGTTTTTTATTATGATACCCGATACCCAGAGGCTGAAACAGTCCGTTTGGACAAACACAAATATCTTTGGGAATTTAGAAGCTAAAGCTTCGATTTTTGATATGCAGCTCAAGTTTTCAAAATGCAACCGTTTGCCATTGGATTATATAAATATTTTGTATTATCAAATGTTTTTCATTGCATGGGTAGCAGGTTTCTTTACTCGATTATCTTGGTTGTTATTATCATGTATTATATTTTTTGTTAAGGCGGCTGAAAACAAAATGGGTTAAGCGCTGTAGCTTTGTTGCTAATGCGGCATCAACAATCATCATCATTATTAATTCATGTATATGTTGTATAACAAATAACAAAACATTTTTTTTTAACATGGAATACTTTCGTTGTCACAGGCACAATATACAATACTTTGGCTTTTTGATTTTGGGCTTATTATGATTGATTGATAACAGTTGCTCTGCTGGATTTTCGTGTTGTCGCTGCTGGATTATGATGGTTGATTTGGTTAGCTCTGCTGCGGGCAAAGCATTAGGTTGAGGTTGCGGCGTGTCAGCACCTTGCGTAAGGCTTGCAGCGTTTTCATGCAGATGACGACACAGCAGCCGTTGGCCACGCCCTCCGCTGGACTCTTGCAGGTGCAGGCGTTGCTCTTCACGGCGTCGCTGGCCGGCGGCAACGATGGCGTTGACGCTTTACTGGAGCAGCAGCCACTGGCAGCAACGGGCGGAGCTGCAGCTGGCGCACAGCAGCCGCCAGCTGGCGGAGCAGCAGATGGTGCAACTGGACCACAGCCACAACCGCCAGCTGGTGCAGCAGTTGCTGGCTTGTTGCCTGAGCAACAGCCGCCTACAGTCGGAGCTGGACTACAGCAGCCACCACCACTTGCCGGTGCCGGTTTCGGTGCACTCGAAGCGCAGCCACAGCCGCCGCCAGTTGTGGCTGCCATAGGCTTGGCAGCGCCGCCACCACAGCAACCGCCACCGCCGTTGCCGCCGCCAACTTTGCCAGCTGCTTGTCCGCCACTCATGGAAGCCAGATTCTGCAGGAGCAAAGCAACATCCTCGATGTTTTGGTTCATTTCCGCTTCGCGTTTACTCACTTTTTTGCTGCTGTTGCTGCTGCCGCAGATGCGTTTACCGCTGCCGCTGCCGTTGGAGCTGGCCAGCGTTGTAATCGTTGTGGTGGGCTTAACATTAACCGGCGGCTTCCCGGCGGCGGAACAATCACCGCCATGGCAGCTCTTGGTCTGATCACACTTGCAATTGGTGCAATTGCAGATGCCCGCATCTGCTGTGATCTGCTTCAACGTTGGCTTATTGTCTCGAATGTCCAGCTCCACGAGGCCAGAGGCATCGCTGGGCACCTGGGACGCCTGCTGCAGTGTCTCCTGCAGCAGCGCACTGTTGTTGTCAATGGTCATGAGTATATCGTTGAGCAGCGATTCCGTTTCCATGTCCTCATCGTTGTCGAAGCTGTCGTCCTTGAGCAGCTCCTCAATATTCTGCTGATTCAACTCCAGCGTGGGTAAAGCATTTGATTGCTCTGTAGCTGTAGTTGCACCTGGGGCATTGTTCATTTCAATGTCCAGCGTTGGCGTTGGCAATGACAGCGTTAGATCATCCATGTTGCCGGCAATGGCATTGCCAAAGCTTTGCTTTAGATCCACAAAACTGGGCATCTCGGTGGGCAGGACAACGCAGGCATCGGTCAACGGTGCCATGGCCATGATGGGCTTGGAAACCAGGACACCAGCATCAATCCAGGGACTGGGTATCTCCTCTTCGGCGGCATAGGACACGGGATACGCTTGCGATGTCTCGGGCAACATGAAAACATTGGACAATTGCTGCAACACAACGCCGCTGTCATTGCTCGTCGTTTCCGACGAATGACTGCTGGGATTTAGCAGCACCATGTCCGTTTGCACTGGCTCCAACTCCAATCCTTCTTCGAGGTGTTCCCCCTCTTCTGGTTGCGTCTCTTGCTGCTCGTCGTCTTCCTGCTCCTGGCGTTGCGTTTTCTGTGCACGTTTCGTCTTCTTTTTGCCCTTGTTAAGCAGCTGCCGCTGATGCGTCTTCTTGTGCGACTTCAAACTGTGCGACGTGCTAAACGACTTCTGACAACTGTCCTCCTGGCATGGATACGGCTTCTCGCCGGTGTGCGTGCGTCTATGCGTCTTTAAGTGATGGGAGGCCGTAAACGCTTTGCCGCAATCGTCCTCGGGACACTTGTAGGGACGCTCCTGTGTGTGGGTGCGCATATGCTTCTTCAGATCACTGAGCGTAGTGAAGCACTTCTGGCACATTTCACAATTGAACGTCTCGCCATTGTGCAGACGAAGGTGGGCGTGTAATCTGTGAGTGAGATAAGCAAATGGAATATGGCAAATGGCAGTGTTTTGATTAGACAATGATTAGACACCATAATAAAAATTCTGCATAGTTTATTCTTGGCAATCAGCTGCTGTTATTTTGACTCACCTGTAGCGCGTGTTGAACGCCTTATCACAACCACTCACTTCACACTCGTAGGGCTTCACCTTGGTGTGAACACGAACATGGATCTTCAGGCTGTAGGATGTGAGGAATGCCTTGTTGCAGCCCTCCTCCGTGCACTTGAAGCTATAGTCACCTGCACATCATATAGACATAATGTTTTAGTGCCTTATTATTTTAATTTTAGTTGCAACAATTTGTTTGTTTTCACTAAATTAGTCATAAAAAAACGCATAGCTCATTGCTGTTGGCAAACAGAATACAATACAACGTTACTAATTGTATTTTTTTTAACTATTAATTATTATTATTATTATCTATTAATTTTGAAAATTGAAAATAACTCCGAATTAACAGCTTTATTTAGTTGTTGGCGCCATCTTTAAGTGCTGCTGTGAAACAACCCTGTCTTTAATAGAGCGTAGACCAGTGTTGGTTAATTGCATTCGTTGCTGTAACGCACGCTTAAAAAGTTGCTGCAAGCACTTAAAATCGTTCTAATGGAAAATGGCTCGATTGCAAAGCTGCTAATGAGTACTATTATATTGATGATTATGAAGAAGACACCAAGGGGAAGGGAGTTATGATGCTGAACAAGAATAAAGCGAGGAAAAATTAAAAGGAACAGTGACCCTTTCTACAAATATGTACATACATATGTACATTGTACATATGCATATGTATATACATGTATGTAGATAGCATACTCAACCAGGTAGACGAATTGGCACGTGCCGATATACAATTTGAATTATTAAACGTTGCCAACACGCTAGTGAAAAATGGAAGAACACAACGTAATTGAATTGCATATGTACGTACATACTATATGAATTATAGTTTTCTATATTTATCAGGGACCGAAAATAACAATTCTTTTTTCATGAATACGCTTATGAATTCACAACAAAACAAATTATACATATAATATTATTCTTTATTACATTCGCTCTGAAGAAATTTCCAAGTTTTGTAATTAGACTTATTTTCAGTGATTGTGGTCTACAATTTAAAAAAATACTTAAGTGATAATTATCGTTGAATAAAAGCAAATTACATCTAATGTTAATAAACGTTCCCTGAGTTTTAAATATGTTGTACATTTTCGATTAAACTCACCTGTGTGGGTTTTTAAATGCGTTCGCAGATTACCAATTGTGCTGTAGCTGCGATAACAGTTCTCATAGTTGCATTTATAACGGCTGAGAGCTTCGTCGGAACTCTGCTTTATAGTAGGAGAAGGAAGGATCACAGTACAAATGTTATAAATTGATTAGTTTTATTGTAAAACCTGTAGATTTTTTTAATTAACTGAGAATATATACAAAGTCGGGGGTTTCGAATATATATATGTATGTATGTAAGTCATTAGGTCATTAGGTATGTGTGTGTTATGTTTATGTACTCGTAAGTCGGCCAATAAATAAATAAGTATGTAAGTGAGTATGTAAAA
The DNA here is from genome assembly GCF_023558435.1 of Drosophila sulfurigaster albostrigata. Taxonomy (NCBI): domain Eukaryota; kingdom Metazoa; phylum Arthropoda; class Insecta; order Diptera; family Drosophilidae; genus Drosophila; species Drosophila sulfurigaster. The sequence goes on from NC_084883.1 coordinate 47,752,954, forward strand.
ATAAGCATGCAAAATATAAAAGTATATACTTGTAATTTTTTTGAATTTTACAATATATTGCATATAAGTATTGGTATTTTTAGAGGAGATCGAAGGATCACTAAAGCTACGCACCAAAAGTTGGCTGTTGAGAAATATGAAAAGTGGTTAACAAATTGGAGCAACGAGGATCGTGAGCGGGGGAAGTGCGCAACAACACAGCCTTCCTCTTTTGTTTTTGTTGACTAGCTCTACGACTATCGATTATTTGGCTTTCGATTAATTTGCTAAAAGCAGCGTTACAAACGTTAGTTACGTTACGGCACACGTTTTTTTTTTGCGAGTGTGTTTGGGTGAGGAGGGGGACTGAGTACCTCGTACGCCATCGCCATCAGTTGATCTTCTTCGGTGTCCTTGTGCAGGGCGCCGGGGTGGATGCAGTGAGCCAGCTCATCGTCCTCATCTGGCTCATTCTGCTCTTCGATATTATAGCTGAAGGAAGATCGTTCGTTGTTATTCATTCGCTCTCACAAAATATATCTCGCCGGTTTGGAAGCAACAACATTAACAAAAAGAAATGCGCCGGGCGAGCATTGCTGCTCTTTTTTTTTTGTTTTTAATTTGTGTCAGTGGGCCGTTAAAATCATGTATATACATATACACCGCAATTACACATACATACATATGGACGCATGCACATACACATGTATGTATGTGTGCTTGCTGCACAGATTAGTGAGGTTAGAGAGCGCAACGAAAACAACAACAACAACGGCACCAAAGAGAAGATCAACAGAACACATTCATTAATAAACAGTTGACAGCCAGCAAAGCAGAAACATCAGTCAAAAAGAAGAACAACAAAAACATAAACAATAGGAAAACTAACGGCTGATTTGCTTGAAGTGGAAACCCCCACTAAGCTTTAATAACCAGATTAATTAATATTTAATATTGTCATGGTCAAACACGACGTCGAACGAACTATAAAAGCAAACCTAAAAGAAAACACACTCACTCACACACACATAACCAAAATATTCGATTTGGATAAACAACAAGTGCGTGGGCGAGTGGACGAAGTTTGTGGACCAAGGAGGGAGAACAGGGTGGGACGGAAGGTACGTCTACTAGGCAGCCGTCACTATTTGCGATATTTGCTGTCCCTGTCACGGACACAGCTGGCAGCAGCCCCCCCTCCCACTGTCCCGACAGCATGCCTGCCATTCTCCTCCCTTTTCTTATATATCTGGCGAGCGCTGAAAAATGAGAAATATGATTGAGGTGGAACACTCATGGCGATAAAAATAGCGTGGCGTAGACGTAGAGGAGGCACAGGACGGCCAGCAACAACAAGAAAAATTGAAATATGATTGTACTATAAATGAAAACAACTACAAAGAATAGGCTAGCCACATTGTGAGAGATCATTTAAATTTGAAAATTGGCATTAACAGATACACAAATTAATCAACAGTTTATCTTTAATGATTAACAGGGTGATCAGACATAAAATTTCAATAGAAAATCAGTTCAACCAATAATCGTAAATTTGCGACTGCAAAAAATACAAAATGGCTGTCCAATGGCTTGGATAAAAAGAGGGGGTGGGGTATACAACAAGTCACGGAAAATTTTCTAATCAGTGTGTGACTAAGTCCAACTGAGCATCGTATTGTTATACTGATAAGACACATAAAGTTCCAATACGAAATAGAGTGCTAAACACGTCGCCAATTCATTTAAAGCTAGATTTAATATTTTCAAAATAAACAATTAACTAAATGATGATGCGAATTGTAGCACATTGACAGTTTCACTGGACAATAAATGCTCTAGTTTTGCAGAATATTCTGGAATTTAATTTCACAACGCCATGAGAAGCGATTCATTCGAAATGGAAGCCGGCTATTTTACACCAAGTGTGAATGAATTTTGGGGAAAAATACAAAACTTGACTAAGTTTTTGTATGTATACATATGTATATATTTATGTGCATGTGTGTTTTTATTTTGTAGTGGGGGAAATCTAAATGCGTTCATCGGCGTAATTATTTTTAGACCAAACAAACGATTTGGATACAATCATCGCGTATCGCAGAGCAAGAAGCAGAAAGCGGCTGCAGCAGCCGCAGTAGCAACAAAAACCGTTACATTCTCATTGCCATCCAAAATCAAATACATACACACAAGCATGCAAAAATATATGTATGAGTGTGTGTGGGGTGAATGAGTACCGGCGAACACATATCAGGCAATTAGCAACAACATGCTAACATTTCGGACACTTTACGGACGCGCGTTGTAATAAGTGGACATTGGAATTGTTGAAATTTGCCAAATTTTCGCATGGGCAAGCAAAAAAATAAGAAAAAACTTAACAGTCCGATATGTGCATCTAATTAGTTGGCTGCAACAACAACAAAAGAGAAGGCAAACACGTCACGTTAGAGCAGACGGAAAAGAAAGCATGCAACAAACAGATTTGTGTGGGCAGTGGAAAATTTAGCCATGGGCATTAGCCATGGGCGGGGGTCAAGCTAGCAAAGTGCAAACACCTGCCATATTTCAAAATGACAAATGAGCAACGGTAAAAAACTAAAGTTGAGTTGTCGATAACAAAAGCAAATACCGTAAACAATTCTGTGAAGCATGCAATGAGGATGTGCAAACACCTGCCCAATCTTTTTCTAGCAATAACAACAAAACAAAGTTATCGATAAGCAACTTGATATCAATAACAATAACAAACATAAATGGTGTAAGCAGTGTTGGAAAGCATGCAATGAGGCTGCCAGTGCTTACTACCTCGTCCCAAGTGTAAAATATGCAGTTGTAGTAGTAGTAGTAGGTGGAGATGGGGTTGAACAGCTGTTGTTGTTTTGCATCTCTGATGTTGTTGGTGATGTTTTTGTTGGATCTTCCTCATCGTTGGCTGGCACCATGCTGAAGGATACCACTGTCGGTGGCTGCACCTGAACAAGCTTTTGATTTTGAAACTGATATTCCAGCGTAAAACAAATGTCATCCAGATTATAAGTGCCCATTGTTGCTATTAAAGGCATCGACGACGTTGTTGTTGTTGTGTGCATTGATGATGAAATGTGGGATGTGGGCGAGGATGTGGTGTCTGTGTTTGTGTGCAGGTTTGTGCTGGTTAGCAACAGGGGTGCAGTTGTCAACGGTCGCAGTGTAAACACCTCGTCTCCGTCGTTGTCATCGTCGTCGACGTCCTCGTCCATTTTTATGGTCTGGGTCTGTGCTTGCATTTCCTGTAGCGGTGTCGCTGATGGCGCACCGTATAACGTGTATGTTGTTGTCGTCCCTGTCGTTAGCTCATCATCATCAACATTATCGTCCGCCTCAAGTGTTAAACTTAAGCCTAATGGTTGCAGCACCTGTTGCTCCCCAGTCGTTGTCTGACTGTTGCCGCCATAAATGCTGCCGTTGCTGCTGCTGTTACTGCCATCGGTTTCCAATTTGGGCGTTAACAAAGATGCCAACAATGCTTTGTCCTCAAATCCATTAAAGTCCAGCTGCAGCGATGACGCAGTCATTGGTGGTGAACCAGTTAACGATGTGCGCGTCGAGTTTGTATCATAATCCCTGCTGTCTGATAAGGAATTTCCATGATTGGCCGTCTTCCAACTGTGCTCGTAGTATTGCTGTTGTTGCTGTTGTAGTTGTAGTTGTGCGCTGAGCGTCTCATCGCTGCTTGCATCCATTTTGTACTTAGATTCTAGTATTCCACACACTCACACACACATACATATATATCAATTTCACGCATGCAGTTGTTTTTCTTATATCACTGTGCAATGCCGATACATATATGTATATATATATATATATATATATTACAAAAGAATTAGAAAATTATAAAGAGCAAACACACAGCGGAGATCCGAGCGAAATAATCACGTTCGCGCAGAGCAACAACAAAGATAAGACTAGCGATGGAAGTGGGGTTGTAAGGTGTTTATCGATATATCGATTGAACTACTCTTATTGGGGTATTTTATCTTATGCGGGGGCAGCACAGGTTTTAGTGAGAATATTTGTTGAGAAAGGAACTATACAATTTTAATCTTTAGTGAGACATTAACTAACAAATATTACAGCATCTAAAGCATTAACATTCTTGTTATATATTTCAAAAACAGAATGTTCTCTTGTAGAATGTTATTTTGTAGAAATAGCCCCCATATCTATCGCAAGTGTAGCCAAACTTTAAATTGTACGTTAAATGGTCCCAACGGAAGCGGTATATTTCGTATATTTTTTGCATCGAAATGGTAAATTTCGAAATCCGTCTTGCGGTCACGCTGGTACATATACAAAATTCATTGATTTTGTCAACGTAAAAAAAAAACACACACACTGCGCATAGCTCTGCACAGGCCAAACACATTTAAATTAAAGTTAATTTAACGCAAATAAGGAACGCAGCAGCAGAGGAACAAAATGCAAGACACGCAAGACAAATGCCAAGTGTGAAACGAAACCCACGGTGGAGTCCAATAAGAGTTTCTCGATGACCTGCTGGTGCCCAATAACTAATTTCCAATAAGAAAGAAGTGCGAGAAAAAGAGCATACGGTAAAAAGTAGCAAAAAAAAAACAGAGAGGCACAATTAAAAAGGCGCAAGCAAAAGACACTCACAAACAAACAAAAAAAATAGAAAAACAGCTAACAAAAAGCAAAAAAAAAAAAAAAAAAAAAATGACAATCGTTTTGGAGGAATAATATTGGGTGGAAGCCAAATTGGAGCTGCGGCGGCCGGCCGTAAAATGCCCAGGAACAACACTTGCAGGTCAAGTGAATGTGCAGCTGGTGTTAACGATAACAATAACGCCAACGATAACGATAACTGCAATGGTGACGGCGATCAGGCTAACGGTCAACAGAACGATGGCATTGTTGCCACCACAGCAACCGTTAAGCAGGAGTTCGATGCGGCGCCGCCCGTTTGTCACAGAAAATCGGAACGGCGAAAAATCGCACGCGACATTTTCCTGGTGTTCGAGGAGCAGCCGAGCAGTCGAAGAAGGCGCGGCCGCGGCGGAGCGCGAGGCAAGTGTACGCGAGCCAAGCAGAAGTTCGGACATCTAAGCGTGGCCAAGACGCCAATGCGCAGCAGCAACACCAACAATAATAACAGTGCAATCAGCGGCAGCAGCAGTAACAATAACAACAACAACAAGAGCAGCGTCTTGCGGGAGATCAAAACAGAACCAAAGTGCAGCACAGCATTAGCAAATGTAAGTGCAACGGCAATTGCAGCAGCAGCAACTGCAACAGCAACGGGAGCAACAGCAACGGAAGCAATAACGGGAGCAACAGCAGCAGTAACAAATGCAACCGCAACATCGGCAGCTGCAACAGCGGCGACAGCCATGCTGCAACAGCTGGAGCCAGAGAAGCCGCCGGCCAAAATGGCCACAGTGAAACTTGAAACCAAAACAGCATCAAATGCAACAACAGCAGCAACAGCAACAGTTGCTGCAACGACAGCAGCAGCAACAGTTGCTGTTGCGCCACAGTTGAGCCAAAGCAAACAACAGTTGAAGACGCAGCAAACGCCGCCGCCAGAAGCAGAAAGATGTGGGGAAGCAGCAGCAGCGGCTGGAAGAGCTCTGGCTGCCACGCCCACAACGCCTAGCGTGAATCCGATTTTCCTGTGGGTCAAACAGGATGACACACGCATCGTGGAGGTGCGCTGCGAGGATTACGACAAACGCAATCGCATACGCCTCACCAAGACGACAAATGGCTGGCGTTCCATGCCACGCACGGACGCCTCCTCGAGTCGCATTGTCAAGTTCTTCCACAGCGGCGTGGCGCAGGTGAAGCGCGAGAAGCTGCAACATCAGCAATCCATGGAGCAGGAGGAGGAGTTGGCACAAAAGGAGCAGCAGCATCTCCACCATCACCATCAGCTGGAAGAGGAGGAGCAACAGATGACGCACAACTGGAGCGTAGTCCAAGAGGATGAAGAGCAACACCAGCAACATCAGCAGCAGCACCTGGAACAGCAGCAAGTGATGGAGGAAGAGCAGCAACACTTGGATAAGCAGCCAGCGCTAATCGAGAGCGTGGTCGTTGTGCCCGCCCAGCAGCAGCAGGAGCAACAATCGCTGGAGGAGGCGACGCCCGACTTTGATGCGCTGCTCGATAGCGAAACGAATGCATCGACCAAGGCGACCAAGACGAGCACCACGAATAGCAGCAATCCCAATACACCAACATATCAGAGCACGCCATCGTCGCCAGCGCCGTTGGAGCTGCAACTCTGCCCCAAAACAGGACTCTTTCTGCCCCAAGGCGTGGCAGCTGAGTTGCCACACAACAACGAGGAGGAAGAGGAAGAGGAAGAGGAGGAGCAGGGACAACAAGCTGATGTTGCCGCCCAAGACGTGGAACTGGAGCAGCCAAAGAATCTAAAGGATCTGCTCGACGATGCGGATGATCTGCTGCTGCAGCAATGCAGCAGCGACAATGGCAGCAACAATGGCGTCGAGCTGCTCGATTCGCTGGTGAAGCGCAGCTGCGAGGATAACTTGCAGGGCACAACGACGACAACGACGATGGCAACGACGACGGGAACGGCGTCGGGATTGAGTGCGTTCTGTGTGCCCGATGTGGCGGGCTAGGATTTGCCCAGCATACTGGGCATGGACAGCAGCAGCATGGATGATGCACCCAAGTGCCTGTCGTTCAACGAGGCCGGCGAGATTGAGGGACTGCATGGGGATCTCTTTCTGGGCATCGATGCCTTCGACAAGCAACCGGAGACGGTCACAGAGGCGACGCCGGCGACGGCAACCGAAGTGGAAGTGGAAGCGGAAACGGCGGAGACAGCAACGCGAACAGAGCTTGTGGATGCGGAGCTGGAGACGGAGGCCGAGGCGGATGCAGTGGTGGAGAAGTCAACGCAGCCAACACAACATGTGGTGACCGCCGATGAGACGCCCAAGGATTTGAGTTACAAGAAGCGCGAAGAGGTTTGTCCACCCTCCGAGTCGCGCAGTCAATGTGCCGTCACCTCCAGCTCGGACATACTAAAGGCCAAGTCACCGGAGCTGCCCGAGTTGCCAGCGGTTGCCAGCAGCATACCCGCCGAGGTGGAGACTACCTCGGAGACCATCAAGAATCTGATACTGGAGCAGTTCCTCAAGCTGAATGGCGGCGCCGGTGGCGGCAACTCGCAACAGCAAGCAGAGCCCATGGATCTGGGCAAAGGGAATGCACGTGTTGGAGCCGGTGGCGATGAGAAGCTGCACACGGTGGTCATCGATGATGAGGATGAGGAGGAGGCGGGCGATGGCGATGTGGAGCCGACGGAACCGTTGCGCAAACGCGCCAAACCCATCAAAATGGACAAGGATCCGGATGCACTGACGCAGCTCAAGATGTTGATCAGCAATCCGCAGTGGAAGGTGCCCGATCCCATACTCGTGCCAAAGGATCGCCTGGGCGCTGTGTTGGCGTCGCCAGCGCGTGAAATCCCGTTGCTGTTGACCACACGGCCAGAGTTGCGACTGCCGGAGGCGTTTGCCTATCCGGAGATCATCCAGAATCCCAACATACTGGTTGTCACCATGGAACAGCTGGAGGCCATACTCAAGAACGAGGCGGAGCAGTCGAAGACAACGCCAACGACGCCAGCGCAATTGCTGCCGCTGCCATTGGTGCAGCAACTGCCCAGCAGCAAGGCAACAGCCAGTCCCAGTCTCAAGCAACAGCAGCAGCAACAGCACAAGCAGCAACCACCCAGCAAAACATTGGTGACAGCAACGCCGCCTCCGCCGCCACCTGCAACCACAGCCGCTGCATCCAGTTCACCAGCTGCCGACTCCAGCATGTCCACGGAGTTGAATGCCACAACGCTGGCGCTGCTGCAGCAGATGCTGTGGCTGCCGTACTTTGGCCAGTTGTCGCAGGAGTTCTTCAAGACGCTCAAGGATCCGTTGGGGCTGCAGCGCAAGTTCATGAGCAATCTGTTGCCGCTGTACAACAGCCAGTTTGGGCTGCAGCATCTCGATGAGCTCTACAAGCATTGCCTCAAACAGAAGCCCGCAGCCGAAGCCGAAGCACCGCCAGCAGCAGCAGCAGCAACAGTTGCGCCAACACCAACAGCTGCTGTTGCTGCCACCTCGCCAGCAACACCGACCAAGCCGCCAGCTGCCTTCAATGGCTTCAGCAGTCCCATGGAGCTGGCCTTCATGCAGAAGCTGCTCCAGCAGCAGCAGCAACAACAACAGCAGCAGCAACCACAACAGTCGAAGGCAACACCACAGCAACAATTGCATCTGGAGCACAAACGAGCGCGTCGTGAACACGATCATGTGGCCAAGGCGACGCCGCCAGCTGTCACACCAACTGTTGCAGCTGTTCCAAGTGCTGCGTCATCTGCCGCTGCTGTTGCTGCTACCCCAGCTGTGGAGCACAAGCCACGCCTCACATGCAAGTCGCTGTCGAATCTACTCGAGCCGGAGAGCAATGTGGTGCCGCTGTTGAATGTGCCTTTCGATGCACTACGTCGCTCTGCCGCCATGCACAACAGCCACAACAAGCCCGCTTCTAGCCAGGATGCCATGATGAACAGCGGTCGCCAGTTGCGTTCCAGCAAAGCCTGCGTCACCTACAATCCCCTGGAGCAGCAGTCCAAGCAATCGCTGCAGCAGCAACAAATGCAGCGCAAACGTGGCAACATGTTGGCCCACGAGTTGCAGCAGCAGCAACACCAACAGCAGCAGCAACAACAGCAGCAGCAACATCATCAGCAGCAGCAACAACATTTGGCCGAGGCTGCAGCAGCAGCGGCTGCTGCTGGTGGCGCTGGACTGGATGCAAATGCCGCATTGTGGCATCCACTCTTTGGCAGGTAAGTGAAAAAGTTGCGTTCAATGTTAAGAGCAACAGTTTAAAGCAGCCATCTCCACAGCAATCCGAAGCAGGGCTACAACAGCCCTTGGCAGTGGACAACGGTGACGGCAACTGGCGAATGACAGTCAAGCCGGGCTCACAAGGAGCCAGCAGCGGCAACCCACACCAGCAGCGGCTACGAGGAGCAACAGCAGCAGCTGGAGTACGGCAACAACTACCACGCCAAGCAACAGCAGCAATCGCTGACCTCGGCAGCAGCAGCAGCAACAGTAGCAGCCAACAATCAAAATAATCACAACAACAACAGCAGCAGCAATAATAAATTCTGTTATGACAACATGTTTGCCAGCAATCAGTTGCTCAATTCGTATCTGTATCAGAAGAATGACGATGCTAGCAACTATATGACAGAGCAAAGCTACTGGCAGCAGCAACAGCAGCAGCAGCAACATCAACAACAGCAGCAACATCAACACCAACAACAGCAGCAGCATCAACAGCAACAGCAACTGCAGCAGCATCAAAAGCAGCAGCAGCAACAGTGGAGCAATCACAACAGCAATCACCGCAACAGCAGCAGCAGCAACCAGAACAGCGGTAGCAACAATCAGCGCAACAACAACAACAACAATAATAGCTATGCCAACAATTATGCCGCAGCAGCAGCTGCCTCAATGTACATGCAACACTTTAATCCCTACATGCAACAGAAGGCGGCGCTGCTCGCCGAAAAGGCGGCACAAGCAGCAGCAGCTGCAGCGGCAACATCAGCGGCAGCAGCAACACACGGCAACAGCAGCATCAGCGGCAACAGCAATAAACATGCTCGATACGCGGGCGATTATGGCTAAGAAAGCACTTCATATAATCAACAACAACACTTGCATATTAACATATATAGAACTATACAAATATATATATAGTAAACTTATATATATATAATATATAGGCATATACTATAGTGGCAGGACGTTTTAACGCAAGGAATTGTCAAGAGAAACACAAAGAAGCATCAACAAGGTAAACGGAAAACAACAATAATTAAAAGAAAAAACACACAACATAATTATAAACAATTAGTAAAAATTTGTTATTGGTAGTTTGTTAACAAAAAAAAAAAACAAAACAAAACAGAAGTAATGAAAAGCAAAAGAAAAAAGATAAACTTAGTAGAACGAAGCAGAATGCAGAAAACAGAAAAAGAAAACGAAAAATGTGGAAAATGGAAAATGGCAAAAGGATAAAAGATATATATGGAATAAGGCAACCTAATTATTGTATTATTGTTAACCCAAGCTGCGTTATATTATTATGATTATTATTATTATTATTATGATTATTAACTCGTGTGTGTGTATATAGCGTTTTTATCTAGATGTATTACACTTAGTAAGATCCCCCTTCCCTCCTCTCTCGTCCCGCCTCCCCCTTTGACCCCCTCTAGTTCTAACCTACATAATCCTTGCTGATCCAAATTCGTTCCTCAAATCATCCGCAGCGCTAAAAGGCAATTTTAAACTATTTTGTATTCATTCCGCAAGAGCAAAGCTAAACGATAAACGGTTTTTTTTTCTGTTTTTCATTATTCATTATTATTATTATTATCATTATGATTATTATTATGATTATTATTACGATTATTATGCTTATTATTTATATATGTGACGAAACAAATATCGAATCCCCTTCAACATGTGCAATCTTCTTGGTAAGAAGTTCTTACATTAATCATTTATGTTTTAGCAATCGAAACAAAAACAACACAAAAAATATGAAAAACAAAAACAACACAAAAAATCACAAACAATTTATAACGAGAAATGGCAAATGCAACATGAAACATGAGAATAAAGAAAACCCTTTTAGAGAATTTCGCTGATAAAGGCAACAGAATAGCAAAAAATAAAAACAAATCTTTTTATTATATTGAATTAGTATGGAAGAATGGCATCGCAATGCTGATTTGGAGTGGAATTTCAGTTTAAGCATAAGGTAAGTATGTTTTACCTGGACTGGATATTGTTTTTTTTTTTTTATTATTAAAGTAAAGTATATGTTTCCAAAGAAAATTACACACTTCAAAAAGTATAGAAAACAAAAAGGAAGCTAATAACTTTTTTTTCCAGGAAATGTATGTGACAGGCAGATAAAGGCATGTCTCTGCCTTCAAAGTTTATATGTATGTATATTCTTGATCAGCGATCGTCATAAGAGTCGAGACGATATAGCCATATCCGTCTGTCCATGGATCTCAGAGATATAAAAACGCCAACTTTCACCCCTTCAAATCCATTACAATGATGCGAAGCTAGTGTACATACAATAATAACTATGTTCTTTATAATTCCTGCAAATTTGGTTGCGATCAGATAAAAAATATAGAAGTTATTTAAAAAAATACTTTTGTATTGGGAAAAAAAGTCTACTTACAACGGGTTTTAGTAGATTTGACTAACAATCTGGTATATTTTGTAATATATGGTATATTTTGAATGTAGTGATATATCGATAAACTAATTTCCTCCCAAAAGCCATTTGTATATTTTAGGATTTTTGCGGTATTTATGATTAATTGGGTATATTTTAAAATGAATATCGTGTGTATGCGTAGCGGGTATCTTACAGTCGATCCTACTCGACAATAGCTTTCTTATTTAAGATTAATATTGTGCATGTCCAATACTTAGCTTTTTTCCCTTGTAACTTATCGAGGAAAAGCGCATTTATGTGTGCAAAGTAAATAAAGGTCGTGACTCTTTCTGCATATAGTAAATACTATGCAGATAACATATGTAAGTGATTGGCTCTCACTTAAAGGCAAACTTATTTTCAACGAGATCCCAGTTGAATGCATCGTTTATAGAAATTTCTCGAAAGATAAATACTTGTTGCCTATGCAGCAAGATTATAACAGATGCTGTTATCTATAGATAAGCGTGAAATTCTAAGCATAAAGCTACAAATTTTCGATGATAAGATGAGCTTAAGAAATGAAATACAACAGGCAACGCTTTACAGCTTTACATATAGAAATATATATTTTAATTTCGGTGTATATTGATAGATATATATATACATATATAGTATATAAATGTATATGTTATTTTCTGTATAAATACGCAACTTGTTCACTTACATACAATATTATTGAATAATTTTATCGTTTAGTTAAAACCACAATCTAATTTTCATTTGCATTTTTTTTCTTTTCGTTTTTTTTTTGTTATTTTGTAGTATTTGTTTAAAGCATTTGAAATGCACGCGTGCGAATGTTTTCAGCTATTTTGTAGTGTAGTTTAGTGTAGTGTAATGTTTTGTTTGTTTTGTGCTCCCAGCCGGATCGACGATCATTGAACACCTTTTGGATTGTTATTCAATCTGGCGTTGCGCCTCCTGAAGTCGTGCCACGACACCCTGATAAAATTTGATCTGCTCACCAATGAAGTTCTTGATTGTTTGCTTCAAATGTGTGTCGCGTTCGCTCTTGAAATGCGTCAGCTCGGCCAGCACCGTGTAGGAGACGACATCGGTGCGTCTGTTCACATCCTGCAGCTGGGCGGGACTCATCTTATTCTCGGCAGTAGATCGCTCGCAATCCTTGCGCTTCTGTATGGCGCCCTTGTGTCGAGAGAACACATCCGGAAAGCAGTTCAAGATGCCTCTGTGAATGGAAAAGAATTGAGTAAGTTAAGATTGTAAACTTGCTGAGGACTTAAAGGTGGCTTTACATGGCTGTCTTAGATAATAATGGTTATGAAAAGGTAAGTAAGGAAAACTATAAGTAGACTTGTAGAAAAACAGCATAACTAATTTTAAAAGCATTCTGCTTTAGGATAAGGCTAAGTAAAGGTAAGTAAGGAAAATTATAAGTTGTCTTAACAGAAAACAGCATAACTAGTGCTTAAAACATTTAGACTTAGGATAAAGGTAAGTAAAGTAAAGAAAACTATAAGCTAACTTGAACGAACCCAATATAACTAATGCTTACAAGATTCTGCTTTGTATAAGTTAAGACAACTGAAATTTGACTTCAAGGAAAAAAGCAGAACTAATGCTTAAAACAAGTAAAAAAGGGAAATTATAATGACTTGAATGATAAGAGAGTATAAAATAACTAACTTTCGGTTTCCGTATTTGATAATCATTAGAATGAAGCTGGCAATGCAAACGGCATTTTCTTTCTTATCGATTGCGTTCAAAAAGTAAGTGGTCATAAACTTAATTAAATTAACCAGGTATTCCAACTACTCTGATAGTCTTTACACTATGCAACATAATTAATTCACAATTTTTAACAACTTGTTTAGCAAACAGTTAATTTAAAAGATTTCTAATAGTATGACATTCTAAACGCATTTTCGTCTTAAGACAGCAATGTAAAAACCACCGAAAAACACTTGTGGTACCTGTAGATATGCAATCGATCGGAGAGCGGTATCCAATCGTGTTTCGGTTGATCCATAAACATCTGACCAATGCCAATGTAGATGCCGCCAATGCGACCCACACTGCCAGCCAGCGAGGAACCGTTGCGCGTTGGCGCTCGTCGCTCATCGATGTCCAGCGCCTTGGCCAGTTCTGAGAGGCCATCGCCGATGCGTTGGAATTCCTTTTTACTCTGGACCAGCGAACGTTTGGCCATGTCGTTGGAAATGTTGTTTAGATTGCGAATGGCTCCGTCCATGCTGTGAATGAATTGTGTGCCGCTCTCTATCTGGGCATCGACTTTCGAGTGGAGCAAGTGATTCGATGGCGGCGAGATGGCCATGCAATAGTTGATGTCCATGTAGGGATCACGTTCGGCCTTCCGTTTGCCCGATTTCCAGATCTTTTCGTCGGTGCACGTGAGAAAATGATACCATACTTCGCATTTCGAGATGACGGGATGTCGGCACACCCAGTCGACGAATTCCTGCAATTGAACGCGTCGATGCTCCACGAATTGCTCCTCATAGCGTCCCGAGATCTGTTTGTCTGGCAGCGGTGGCACCGGTATCAAGCAGAACTTCTCCGTCAGGCGTTCGTGCAGCCAATCGAAGTGCTTATAACGACGCGACACCTGCGATAAAATGACAGCATTCGTCGATTAGATAGAAATTCAATTTCATTTTCGAAATGCGACACACACAAACACAAAGACACTGAGTCATATGTTGTAACAACAATAACAAACAAGTGTTGAACCCGAACAGTAACGAACTTGGTGACGACTAATAAAATACCCGTCATTCATATGCATGTAATTCCGTTTTCTAAAATCAACTTTTTATACTTCTTCTAACCAGTTTTATTCTTAAGAGTTGATCAAGACTATTATACTAATTCTATTTATTTCCCCTTGCCATAAACTCATATTACCCTCTCTGCTTATATTCATCGGGTATAAAAAACACTTGCCACACAAAGACAGAGACGAACAGAATGGGAGTGGGTAATAAGTGAAGTGCAACCGAGTTGCCCCTTCGCTTGCCCCCAATTGACTTCCAACTTCAACTTCTACTTACATCATCAATGCTTACACATCTTGCTAAAAGATTCCGCTTTAAGTTTCAAGCACTCTTCTACTTTAATTATATTTGCTGGTAAAATTGTCTTTTCATATCCGCCTAAGAGCTAATAAAGTTAATATATATGTAATAATATGACTAAAGACTATCGAGGCGATAAATCATTCAACGTATTGATTGTGTTATAAGCTGATTCACTAAAACTATCCAAAAACCAATTTAAGAACAACTGTTTCTTGTTAATATTACACAATTACATCTCCAATTAGGTAGCTGTTTTCTGATTTATGTTCAATTTGTACAATACAAATTAGAAAACAATCCTTAAAAGCAAATAATAAAGAGTAATAAAAGAAATCAATACGTAAATAAACATTTACATTTTTTAGATAAATACGTAGATGTTTTGAAAATATTTTTAAAATTCGCTTTTTTGGTTTCAAATGTTTCTTAATTTAGTGAAATTTGTTACTAAAGATGAACTCTACATCCTAAATAAATATGAAAAATTAAATTGGATTGTATTTGAAATATTATTAAATACTTTTGTATAAAATCAGATTAAAAAATTAAAACTTAATTTTCCCCAAAATAATAGTGAAGAAATTTAAATTCACAGTTCAAATTTCGAAAAACGTTGAACAAAAAAATACGTCAATATTGAATCTTTTTAATATCAATATTTAAGTTTCAATCAAAAAATTATTACGAAAATTTTCCTTTATGGACTCAATTTTTAAGAGATGTAAATAAATGTATAAATATAATTTGTAATCTCGAATTAAAAAAATATTGACTTTTCAATTACTCAAAAAATTAAAAAAATATATTTTTGTTATATTCGAGAACTATAATAAACTTCTCCAAGAAAAACTCCACTTGTTTTGCTAGCTTTGGTCTCCCTAAAAAATGGCTAACGGCTATCTTGCAGTCGAGCATACTCTGACTTTCTGGCCAGATTAGTGATTAAATTCTCTGTTGCGTTTGCTGAGTTGTCCCCTTTTAAAATCGTAAATATTACTTGTACTCACAGAGATATTATTAAAACTAGGCGTCAGCTGGTAGGCAATGAATGTTTTCATGCCCTTGAATTTGGATTCCTTTTTGGGACTGGCCACAATCACCGTATACGGCGAATGATTCTGTGTCCACTGATATATCGAATCCTCCACTTGCGTAATATAGGCTTTTTCACATTCGGGTATTACTTCCTTGCTGGTGAACAGACCGAGTATATAGGAATCCGAGCTCTTGGCAAACATGCCTTTACGCATGGTCGCTGCACTTGCTCCACCGCCCGTTGCCGTCGAACTCAAGGAGATGCCATCCTCGCTGGGTGCAACAGGTAGATGCCTGTTGTCGTAGTCGCTAGTCGAGTGCGTTAAGCCACTGTTACGTACTCCAGCTGCTCCGGCTGTTTTGCCTCCAGCGGGCGCAATTTCCGAATAGGTTTCATTGTCTTCGCTATCGGACCATATACTGTCATCGTCGCCATCGGGCGTGGGATCGTATCGTGGTGCCGCTGGTATTGGGCCAAAGGGATCGAGGGCTGAGGATTGGGCAGCGCTTGAGTCACCTGTGGTAAATTGACGCGCCTCCGCCGCCGACATCACCTCCACGTATGCCGCTGGGAAGAGACCAATTTGTCCCCGATTGTTTTTACCCTCCCACCAACCTTCGCCCACATCGCTGCGCGTCACGGTTAGGATGTCGCCGGTGAGAATCGATAATTCCGATGAGCCGGGCTCACCAGAAAAATCGTACATAGCACGTACGTAAGATGTCATTTTGGTTTATTGCACGATTTTAACGCGTTTTTTATCTAAATCCGCTCCCCATATAAAACAAAAATGAAAAAGCTAGTGTCTGAGTCAGTGTGTGTGACTAGTGTGACCGTAGTATGTTTTGCTGATTTCGCAATTGCATTACGCATACCAACATTTAATACTGACATTTAAATTCAATTGTGTTTCATCTTTCGCATTTATGTTTTTCCAAATATGTCTATAATTTATATTCGGAATGCCTTGCTAAACGCGTGGTCTATTAATTTTAATAAACAGCTCAGATTTAAATGTTGCGCGCTTTTTTAAAATGCTATGCAACACTAAAAGTAGTGTAACCAAGCTTTTGCAATATACACTGCTCAGCGGTATATTTGTAAATTTATTGGAGGAGTTGGTAAATTTTGAAATATAACTTGTGGTCACGCTGTGCTCATGATTTGTTCGATTGGATTTTATTAATCATTCAATTGCGCGTTGCCGATTTGTTGGTAAGTGGAGCAAACAGATTTAATATTCTGCTTTCCAGATTTGCAGTTAATATTGTGCGGACTTAACCGGACTTATATTTATGTACAAATCGTTACACACATCTATAATTTTACTTGCTAATTTGTGGTCTTCACCGATTTTTTTTGATGCAGCAACAGCATTAGCAACAACAACAATAAGTGAACACGTCAAAAGCAAAAACGAAAAAAGGTTTTGGCAGTTCTCGAAAATACTGCGAAGAAGTAAATAAGCTAATTGGAGTCCTGTGCAATTAACCATTAAACGGAAAGTATAAAAAATGCAGCTACAGGCCAAATATTTGCTATTATGTCTGTTCGTTGGACTGTTTGCCTCATATCGTTGTCAAGCAGCAGGAGGGGAAGGTAAGCAAAGAAATCCATTCGACTGCGTATGTTGAAGTGTGTGTGTGTGTTCGGTTGCCTGCAGCGAACATTCAATTTGTCACTGTGTGCGTGTACTAAGTAAGCATGTATTGGAATTTTAAATGCCACACTCGTTCGGATTTGTACGTGAGCGTGTATGTGTGTGTTTGTAAGTAGGGAACGTAATTGAAGAAGATTTTCAGAAAAGAAAAAAAACGAACTTTCTTTTGTATAGGGTTTGACTAGAATTACTCATACTCATATGCGATTTGCTTTTTTGCTGTTTCGTATCTTAGGAGCTGCCGCATCAGCCACCACTGTAACAGTGCCGCCTGCGAATGAAAACACCACAACAACTACAACTGAGAAGCCGATTACAACTGTGACGCCGCCGATAACAACTTCTACACCACCAGAAACAACCACGCCGGCAGCTAATACAACAACAACTGAGGCCCCAAAAACAACAACGCCTTCAACAACCTCAACTGTGAAACCGGACAACTCTACTACAACAACAACAACTACAACCACAACAACACCAGCTACAACAACAACTCCAGCATCGAACACGACAACAACAACAACTACAAGCACCACTCCGGCGCCACCATCGACCACTACCGCCAAGCCTGCTCCGGTGCCTTGTGGTCACTTTGATGGTTCATCGTTCATCGGCGGCATTGTGTTGACGCTGGGATTGCTGGCCATCGGTTTGGTGGCCTACAAATTCTACAAGGCACGCAATGAGCGCAATTACCACACTCTTTGAGCCGCCACAGCATTCACGTCGGCCTTCAATGCAGCAGCCGGCGGTGGCGGCGTTGGCGGTGGTTTGTCATCATCATCGGCTGGCAACAATGCCAATGCCACGGATGCCGAACGTGTGCGTTTTGTTCAGCCATCAATACCGCTGCGATCGCCGCCAGCACAGCCACCACCACCACCTCCATCGGCTCAACATTTAGTCGGTCAGGCATCGCACTCGAATGTGGCTAATTCACCATCGGCCAGAGATCGGCTGCTGCTGCATACGTAATTTATCTCGGGGGAAATACACAACAAATCAACAACAACAACAAAATTAGCTCCGATTAATCTCTATAAAAAAATCTTCAAAAACATACTTTAAGACCTTCACTACTCCCACTCTCAACAAAAAAAAACCATAAAAAAGTAGAAACAAAAATACAAACCCTTCTCTCAAGAAGAAAACAAAGTCGGTTCTTCACCTGAAATCGAATCGAAAAAGAGTCCGATGAATCAGCTGGCTCCGTATTCTTCCCTTTATCAGCAATTATATATATACTATATACAAACACACATAAATATATACATATTAATATATTAAATATTATACACATTTCGAATGGCTTTTATGAATCACATGAATCGCGAATCAAGTTGAGTTTCGTCTGAGCTTTATCAGCGAATGTAAAGCGGATGTTCAACGCCTTAAAAAGTACTATATATATATATGCCCTTAAGCTTGGCCATGAAGATAAAAAACAACAACAATTAATAAGCATAACAATTAAAATAATATATATGTATAATTGAATTGAACGTTAAGAGTATGAATCGCACACTACACAAACAATAACAGCAAATATGTGAGACTGTATGGGGAATATATACTTTTGGGATCCCCCCGAAAAGTGTTTCGATCGGATCTCGAAAGTTAGGTGAAGCATGTTAAGTAAATCGGAGAAAACACACAGTGTTTATCTATATATTCATTTGCTAAAGCGGCGAGCAGATATAAATTTTGATTGTATTTACAAAACAATTAAAAAACAAAATGAGAAAATTATAATAACTAAACTAAAGAAGAAATGCTAAAATGAAAATAAGTAAAGAGAATGCCACTCATAGGGATGTAAGCAAGCATATTTGTAAATCGGTTCGAACCGAATTAAATTGCGTTCTCCGTTTTTTTTTGTTTTCGTTTTTATCTATTCCTATTTGCATTTCGAATATCACATTAAATGCTGATTACTTTTGCTGATATAATTGCACCAAAACACAACACAACCCAACACAAACATACCTATACATGTACTATATTATATATCTAAGCGTGTCCGTGTCTTACTAAATAATCGATAGCGCAACAACGCCTGACACGGCATCGCAACTTGGAATATATTATAAATGGAAGAGGAGCAGTTCCCCCTCCCTCCCCCCCTACTCACTGTGAGTACATACACTGATATCAGCGGGTCCATTTCGGAACCGAAAACATATTGAGAGAGAGAGAAAGAAAAAGAGCGAAAAAAGTTATACTATAAAATGTACAATATGCGATTGTTGAATATTTGATATTTTTGAACGTGAACAACACATATGAATCATCCATAAAATGCATCCAAGCTACCAGTTTTCCCTTCCCCAATCCGCACTTATTGTTAGACCTCTCCTATTCCTCAGCACCAAATAATTAATCTCATTACCAAATCTCTTTATATACAATTATATATATTTACCCTATAGGCTTAAATATCAACTTATGTATGTATGCAGTAAAAGTCAACCGGCTTATTCAAAAACAAATACCTTACTATGTATGTATGTATATCGTGTACGATAATAAATATTTTAACAATTACATTTGTGTATTGTATTACATCAGTATGAAAGGGTAATTTTAGCAGACGATAAAGTTTTTCTCTCTATAATTCTAAAATCTGGAAGAAATATAGCAGTCAAATTTTAGCTTATCTTGAAAAAAACCAGACCAACAAAGAACAAATTTAAAAACCCATTAAATGAATCATACAAATTCTTATCCCATTGAAAGATAAATTTGAAATAATAAATATAATTTTTCGTTGGTTCTTTTTCATATACTTATGTATATTTCACTCTCAATACATATGTATGTATATACAGCTTGCATTTGGACCTGTGCTTATGGCAGACGGAAACCCAGTTCGAGCTATTGAGCACCGTTTCCGAAACTGAGGATCTAGCTTACAAGATGTTTAATAAAAGAGGCATTTGAATAGGACGACAATATACAAAACGATAAATATTGTTACATTGTTTATTTAGCAGTTGTATCTATTATCATTACATGTTAATTAAGAGTTAATCGTAATCGCAGCACCCACTTTGCCTGCCCCGCGTTTCTGGTTCTTATTGGGTCGTCGCTTCTTCTGTTGCTGGGTATTGAAACGCAACTGCAGTTTGGTGCCCGCCATGCTCAGTTCCTTCTTCAAGGCGTTGCGTGCCTCAAAAGTTGAGGGCAAAGTCACGGTGGCTGCGCTGTAGTCACGGAATCTGCCTTTACCGGGCTTCAGCTGTATGTCAACGGCATTTTCGAAGAGTTGACGCACTTGGGCCACCGAGGCGGTCTTGGGCAGATTGGTAATGAGCACCGATGAGGTGAACTTAGATTTGCGGGACACCTGTTTTGTGGCACGTTTGGTCAGAGCTTTCGTTTTGCGTTTCTCGAACGATTGTTGCTTGCGGACAACAAGTTCGTTGACGAACTCATCTGAATCGGTCTTTGGAAGTGACACGAATAATCCCTCGAATCCAGCTTTATTGTTCTTAATTGAAGCTGTAATGTCCTGCAAAGCAGTGTCGCGATCCTGCTGCGTCTGGAATTCCACTAGGCAGAAACGTGCATGCTTTTGACGTGGTTTGGATGCCTTCGATATGAGTGGATGCAGCGCTTCTACCTTTGAGTTGAATTCCTGTTCATCTAATGGAAGCTTGTGTAAGAAACGGACATACAAACGTGTTCCCTTGCGCTGTTGGTATTTGCTGTGTATTTGTTCCTCGATAATTTCTGCTCTCGTTTTGCGGGCCGTTGTTTCCTGTCCTTCGTCACTCAACTCGCTACCTTCATCGGAGTCTCCACCATCACCGTCGTCATTAACATCGTCATCTACATCTTCATCTTCATCCGACTCTGTTGCACTGGCTCCCAAATCCACTTCATTCTCCTCATCATCGGATGCATCTGAATTATCTGTGATACTTTGTTCCTCATCTGAGATAGTTTCTTCAGTCACTTTCTTCATTTTTGGTAAGTGCAACAAATTTGTTTATGTCGTTTGTCGCTCACACGTGCTTGAAAACAATAGCGTTGCCACTCTCTACCAAACAGCTGGCTGGGTAATCGCATGCTTAATCGATAGATTTCGTATACGTGTTTCAGTGTGTACAAAACTTTTTTATTTGTTAATTATTTGGGATATTCGAATTTACAAATAAAAACAAAAAAATTAGCTACACGTTGGAGCATTTTTAAAATTGTTTTGGAAGTTTTGTACTTTTAAGTGCTACCAAATGACAAATTTGGTATATTTATTACACGTAAAACCGCCGATTTTAGAAATTTGACTCACGGTCACACCCAAACACAGGTGTTAAGCTCTTCGTTCGCAGCAGAAAATCAGTTTTTTAGCATAAATAAAACACAAAATGGGTATTATTGAAAACATTAGAGAGTGGTTTTCATCCGAAGCATGGGTGAACAAAACTTCGGCTATTATAGCCGGCTTTCTGGTACGTAGTAAATGATAGTATGCCAGCTAATGGAATTGTGCGTAATTGATAAAAAATGTTTACTCCTGCAGTTCTTCACAGGGTGGTGGATAATAATCGATGCCATGTCTGGCGACAATCAGCACCAGATAACGACAGGACATGTTTTCATCGGCATCTTTGGCACCCTTAGCTTTGCCATGATCAACATTGTTAAAGGCGAACATGTAAGTGACAATAATATTTGTATATACGCACTTCATACATAGGTACAAAGAAAAATGAGTCACTCCGTCTTATGTGCAATTCTTTTGTTTGTTATAGATTTCGGAAGATAACACCTCGGAATGGGGAGCGAGAAATGCAAAGATCGTGCTGCTCCTTGGCTTCATCATGGGATTTGCGTCGATCATTGCGGCCATTTGGGTGATGATCTCAGACTTTATCAACAATGGTAAGTTTGAAAGTAGATACTGTTCAATTTGTCCAGCGATACAAATCGAATCCTTGTTCATACAGATAAAAAGGAAACAAGCCTAGGTGTGGCGCTGCTACTGCAGAATGTCTTCATACTATTCGGAAGCTTGGTGTACAAATTCGGACGCAACGAGGAGCAGTGGAACGAGTAAACTGAACATATCCCTGTAAAAAGGGGCTGTGAGCGGGAGGTGCATCCATTAATTAGTAATTAATCTAAACAACACACATTGTATTCATAAACAACATAACAAAAACCACGAAAATAATCTCATTTAACGATATGATTAATTAAACGACGAGTCACTCGCACACTCTCAAGTGGATTTTATTGCAGACGCAAAGCATTAAACCAACAGCAAAGAGCAGACTGAGTTGGCTGTGGATGTGGCCATCCCAATAAGCAGCTGTATATCTGTATAATAAGAATAACAATTTGTAAAATGCTTATGCTACCCAAGCATTTAGCTAAGCATACGCATCAATGGGGCACTCGTTCTCGTTCTGCAGACACCATTGCGGCTGCATTGCCTCCGCTCCAATGCCATTCTCCACGAGACGCTCGCGATGCAAGAGCATGCGTGCCTCCGCCTGCTTCCAGCCACCATCAGCGCCAACGGGATCCGACCACAGACGTTCGGCCAAGGCGCTGGCTCGCGGCCAGAAGCGATTGTCCAACGTATACTCATCGATCTGTTCGGACCAAATTGCTGCCTCGGCACCGAGCACATGATGCTGATAATCGCCAGCGATTTGGGTGAGATTATTCTCGTAGACCTTCTGCCAGCCAATGTAGGGTGAACACCAGTTGTTGCCATCCGTTACCCAGCCAGGACCGCCGCAATCAAAGTAAAGTGCATCATAGTTGGACACAATGATGCGATAGCCGCGTTTCAATATCTTCTTGATCACCTTGTCGGTGCCAGTTGTCCAGATTTGTATGATGTAACGCTGTGGATCCAAATAGTCGTCAATGTACGGCTCCTCGGTCAGTGTGCTCGTCCAGAGCACAATGGGCGTTGGTGCTGCCGCTGTCGAAGTCACGTTATCCCAACGCTTAAGAGCTTCAGTTTGATAATGGCCCCACAGACGCATAAAATCGGCTTCATTCAGAGTCCAGCCCTGCTTTGTCATCCAATTGCGTATTGTTTCGCTGCTGTTCCAACAGCCCACAGAGACTTCATCGCCGCCCATGTGGAAAATGTCGGGATCAAAGAGATCAAACATATCACTGAAAATGTCCTGCAGCACATCGTACATCTCGGTAACCGTAGGATCCAGTTGTCCACAAGGCGGCTCAACGCAAAACTTTTGCCATGGCTGCGCATTGAAGCAGGCAGTCATGTTCTTGTGTTGCCAACCTTCGCCCACATGCGCCGGACTGTCGAACTCGGGCATAACACGAATGCCACGCACACGTCCATAATTCACTATGTCCTCGATGTCCTTGTGCGTGTAAACCTTGCTAGGCGTATAGGCTCCCAGTTTGGACAGCTCGGGGCGCTTGCTCACCTCGAGCGGGAAGCTGTGCGAATCGGTGATGTGCCAGTGGAAGGTGTTGAGCTTGACCATGGCCATGCCATCTGCGAAAGCGAAAATGGAGTGAATAAGCGACGAGGAGGAGGAGCCGACCATAGCTTACCCAATGTGCGCTTGATGGACTTCACGGAGAAGTAGTTGCGCGACGTGTCCAGCAAGAGTCCGCGCCATTTGTAGACGGGTGCATCGCTGATGCTGGTGTTCGCTGTTACCTGGAGTTCGCGGCGAATGTCGTCGTAGACAATCAGTTGATTGAGCGTCTCCAACGCATGGCGTGCGCCATAAAAGTTGTCCGCCGTAATGTTGGCAGTCACCTGGCCAGCGGTGGAGTTGGTGCCAATTTGCAGCACATAGCTCTCGTCGGTGTCGAGGGTGAGGCGTGTGGGCTTCGCACTATCAGCGGTATTTATGACTACCGCCAATTGATAGCCACCCGAACGCAGCAGCTTGAGATTGGGTATCTTGGCGTGTACCAAGTCCATCCAACGTCGCTCGGTGTCCCGCCAAACTTTGTCCCTTTTATTGACGCCCCCAGGCCTTTGGATTTTAATATTGGTGATGTCCACTTGACGCATCAGCGGTTCAAGCTGCACAGCGCCTGTGGGCTTGGGCCACAGTGTGCCAATGCTGCTGCTGCAGAAGAGACGGCAGACGGGCAGACTGATTGCCTTGGCAAAGTTGTCCTCGCTCAGCTCCACCTTGCGACAGACGCCAGAGTGGCATTCGTAGCCGTAAACCAGATCGCTGTCACAATGCAAAAATGAGAACTTTCAACTTGGAACATTTATATTATATCTATTAAGTACTTACTCGGCTCCCGCAGCTGCCCCAGGTGTTGGCAGACAGCCAAAGGCCAACGAAACGCTTAATGCCACTGCAAGCGGCAACAACTTCATTTTGCTGCTTTTTTTGTCTTGTTAGTTTTTATAACAACAATAATCAATCGAACGCACGGGGAATAATAAACAGACAATCTGAAACGGGTTTTCTTAGCTTACGTTACGTATTCCCGTTCAAACTGAGCGCTATGAAAGCGAACAGCAAATAAACCAGTGTCGAGGGCTCTTCAGCGCCAACTGACGCCTTTGTTTTGCTGCGCGGTCAATTTATCGGTTCGGCAACACTCGACATCGATTGCGATTACTCTGATACACATACAGTCACACCCACACACACACTTGTGCACATCAGTGCAGGCAATGCAGCTATTTTTCCGTTAGATGTGGCTATGATTAGTGTGCAAGTCTATCAAAAGAAGATAACAATCATTTATCAGTTTGCTATTCAATTTAAATATGTATATTGAACAAATTTGTTTAGATACATTTGTTAAAGATTGTGTGTTTTTATTAGATGTTTCGAGGACGTGTAGAGTTTAATATCTGTTTGTATCTATGTATGTTGGTAAGAAATGAAAACAACAGGGCCGGCTTGACTAGAAATTACTTTGTGTTGTAGAAATAGAATATAAAAATATGCACATAGAAACAATAAACATTCACTAACATCCGCGAAAAACAAAGCATGCATCGACTTTACTAACTAATAATTTACTTAGTAACACAATGACTCAAATAATTTTCTACGGCGAAACTGCATTTTCCCTTCAATTCTTATATTAAACTTATACGGGTATAGCTAATCAGAGAGCGATAGTTACTTTAGAAAAAGCTAAATTACAATTAGTAATAAGGAATTTAAAGCTATGGCTTAGCATATTGAAGAAACTTCACTTCTTCACAATCGGCTGATCAAAATGTTCAAATGTTGAAAAACGCGTATAGCCATTTTCAATGGCTCTTCCAGCTAAAACGGAGGTTTACAGTTGGCACCTCTGATACAGACGCAAGCCGAGGCTCGCTCACACATACAAGTTACGTGAGTGTTTGTTGTTATGTCGAAGAGCAGATTACATACATTTGCTTTTAACTATCGTTCTTGTTCGTCAAGTCATATTTTAAAATACCGCAAAAAAGCACTAGAAGATAGCAAAAGTGGCTGTAAATCTTGGTGAAAGCTCCTTAGGTACATATAAATATATTAACACTTAATTTGTGCCTCCTGCGATTTCGCAATATCTATTAAAAACACATAATATATGCAAGGTCATCGACCTACCGGAAATATGCATAGAATATTAGTTTATATTTCTATAGAATTCTTAATGATAACATTATCTTTAATAGCTACTCTACATTATGTGGGATTTGCGCCCTTCTGCGTTAAGGTGTTATCCTCATAAGTCTCTAGCACATCAGCCAAATGCTCGTTATCTCTCGGCTTCTTGAACTGTCGCTTTTTTGTTAGCCGCCTTCTTACGCTTCGGCACGGGTTTCTTAAGGCCATGGTCTTGCATCGAACGTATACCTAGTAAAATATAAAACAATAGGTAATTGGTTGGCTGCATATTGAGAGTGCATTTGGCTTTCACCTTGTTTCTCGAGGTATTCATCGATTTTGGCATCGTCCATTGCATCGACTGTTGCGGAACGCCAAAGCTTCTGAAACTCGTCGTCCACCTAATAAATGGGTAGAATTAGTTTAGTAAGGCATACAACAGATAAACGTAAAACTTTTCTTCAGAGCTTACAGCAAAATTGGCGGTTCTGTCATTGTAGAAGAGTATCTTCTTTTTTGTCAATGGGTCGCACAATGAACAATATTTCGGCAGCGCGATTTTTCAAAACCTTTTCGCAATGTGGCAGCGATTCTTGCACATCCTCTAGTAAAATGCCGCCAAGTCCCTTTAAGTCATGCTGCTTCAGCAATCGCATCAGAGTCTTGCCGTCTTTGATTTTGTAAACGGGCTTGAAGCTGAACTTTTGTCCATCCGGAGTGACATCTATTTTGGGATTATTGCTAAGCGCTTCACCAGCCAACCACTGCAACGAATAGCAAGATGCACATTATTGTATTGGTCATAAGAGAAAAGGGAACCATCATGGCTTACATTCTTGACCGATTGACCTATATCTAGCTGGTTGGTTTCATCAAGGATCTCCTCAATACTCAATGGATGATCATCGCCATCCTGATGGCGGGTGCGCATAAATTTCACTATTTTGGCCAAGACTCCAAAACGATATTGGGAACTGCCAGACATGGTTTTGTATCTACAGAACAAAAAGGCATGAATTGGATGATCTGGTACAGCCTGTGAGCACTTACGTAGAAGCATCAAGTTTGGGTGCCGTTGGAGGGCGCATTTTCTTTTGGGAATCATCTCTGCTCGGCGGTGGCGGCGCCCTTTCCGTTCTTGTTTTCTTCTCAACGCTGCAAATACAAAAAACAACACGATATGTATTAAAACGCGACTTGTTGGCAGAAAGGTTGGGGAACTTACGTTGGCGTAGCCATCGCCCGTTTTTTGAACGCCTCGCGTTCCCGAAGCAGTGCGGGATCCATTATTATTTATTTTTAAGCTTTTTCGGTATTTACTAAAAGAAAATTTGATATTTTAAAACAATTACAATTTGCTTCAACAAAAAGCAGCTGTTGACTGAGTCAGGGTGACCGTAGTTGGTGATATATAGATTTATTAAAACATACCAAATTGTACCACATCATTGATTACTAGATGGTTACCCTAAAAACAGTATTTTCCCCGATTGCCGATTTTTGGTCGATATATATGTAATTCGATAACCAAATAAAACCACAGCAAAAGGTTTCATGGCGCGCATTTTCAAAAACACTATTAAAAACAAAGTCAGTTATATTTTGGTAATTTCGTTTATTTTTATCGCTTTAAGGGCTTTACATAATAGTTGTATATAATTGTGTCATATTTGAGTGATTAAATTTCTATGCAGAAATCTACGATCGGTAAGCTTGCTTTTTGAATATATATTCTTATCTTTGTCGGAATACGTTAGTAAATTGTACAACGAGTTCGTTTCTTGTATATAGTTTCTTGGTTTTTGTATTATGGTAAGGGTAATGCGATAGATACGATAGTCCAGTTAGTGGTTGTTTTTTTTTTTTCTTGTTTTTTTGCATTCATTGTTTCATGGTTTCGTTGGCTCCGTTAAGGTCTGGTCTTTAATGGGTCTCTTCAGTACAAACAGCGCACACAAAAACAAGTCAAAATTGTGTAAAGTTGGTTGTTTGGTAGTTCTTGTTTTCTCGTATCTTGTTTCCGTTTTCCGTGTCTGTTCACTCGTGTTTTCACTCAGTTTTGATTGTGATTGTTGTGGTTCTCGTTCTGGTTGATTCCGTAGTGTTTTTTGGGCGGTTGTTGGTCAGTTGAACTGTTTAATTGATCTGTTTTCTGTAAACTACTCGTACATTATGTTCTTTTTTGTTAAGTAGTATGTTGTTGTCAGTGGGGTCTGTGGAAATAGAAAGATAAAAATAGTTTTGCTTATTATGTTTGTTCGTGGTCGATGATCGGCAGGATCGTCAAATTGCTGCTGAATTTTTGAGGGCGTTTTTAGTTAAGTTACAAGTACAGAAGAACGGCGGTAGTATCTAATTGTAATAGAACAGTCTGAATATACGATAAGTCTATATATTTTGGTGTACATACATAATAATAATAAGCAAGATTTTTGGATCTTTCTTACACTATACACTAACAACTTACCTCAGATCAGGCGTTCAACGCATTCCAAAACTATGGCTACATTAATATATATAGATACACAGGATCAGCATTAAAAAATGTATAACTTACACTTAATTTCTTCGTAATCGCTTCCTGCCACTATCGTCACCATCGGAGCCACTTCGTTCCTCCGCTTCCATAACCTTTATTTTAGTGCCACAGATTTCTGCACCATTCAATACAGTTATTGCCTTTTGGGCACTTTCCCGTTCCGAATATTTGACGTATCCGCAATTTTTATTCGGTAGCAGATAGACATCAATAAGTCCTTTCCAGCAGGAGAATATATTCTTCAATATTGAGTGCGGCAGATTCTAAAATGTAATTTGCAATTGTAAGTAAAATAAAAAAAAAATCAATTTTAAATAGTTCACTTACAGCTGAGAGCACGATAAAAAGCCTTTGAGCAACTTGAGAATCGGGAGATGCAAGTGGTTGTGTTGGTGGCAAAGGTACATTGCAAATAGCGTCCTTTTTAGTGCGTTCTGTAAAGTACGAGTAGAGTAAAATCACGCATAATAAAATTTGAGATATTTCACATACTGTCTATAAACGAGGTGTCCATGCGAGCTGAACTCATGCCATTTACTTTGACAATTATGCGTTCACCCATCGGATATTCCAGGCCATGCAGTTTGTCTCTGTAAGCAAATGATGTGTGTTGCAGTAAATTGGTAAACTACATGAATGTAAAACATTACTTGGCATAAATCGCAGCTTCTGGATTATCGTAGACAACAACGGCTTCATTTGTCCGCGGTCCATCTGTAAAAATGTCAAATGTAAGACCTGTGATACATTAAAAAGTTATCCACTTACGTTCGCGCATGATTTGACAATAGTCGAGGCCGGGTATAATGTCAAAGAGTCGCCATAACTGATCCTGGTTAACACAATTGCTGACCGTCACCTCGAGGCATGTGGGCTGTGGGACGGGGACGTTTTGCATGCGTAAAAATGCCGACATATCACTGTTGACCGATGCATTCCAATCGTTGTTGTAACTACCACCTCCGCCGCTACCGCCTCCATTACCACCGCCATTGTAATTGGAGCCGCCTCCACCACCGCCACCTCCTCCGCCCCGGCCCGAGCCATATATGGGACTATCATCAGCCAGACGCCCGTATTGGTCACGTTGTGTGCGCGAAGAACCCTTTGGCTCGGCAAAGACGGCCTTGTATTTAGCAGAACAATTTTCAAATGCTACTGCGGCATAATAGAATCTGTAGAATATAAATATTTCGTATACATAACATAAGTTGAAATCCAAGAAATACTCACTTTGTAAAACGCACGTATCCAAAACCCTTTGGACTGCCATTGTTCTTCTCCCGCACAATGGTCACATTCTCCACCTCACCCCATTGCACAAACTCATCACGTATGTCATCTTCGGTCGCTGTTTTTGGTATGACAATAAACAGTCGCACATACTTCTCCTGCTCGTTTTCAGATTTATTTGAACCTTGATTACGACTGGAAATCAAACAAAAGAAAATCACATATCGAGTACAGTTGGTAATGCTAATTATTGCTGATCTCAACAGCAGCAGCAGCAGCCGCAAAAAGTTGCCAGGTCATTACTTATTTCACTTACTTTGCGGCAACCAGCACCTTGAGAGTTCTATCTGTTTTTCCAATCGTTTTGCCATTCATCTCTTCCTGCGCCTTAGCGGCATCGGAAGTCTTCGAAAACTTGACATATGCAATGCCTTTGTTCTCCTGTGTGTGTTTATCCTTAACCACCCAAATATCTTCTATCTCTCCGTACTTTGAGAACGCTTCGCGAAAATCTTCTTCGGTATGCGCTTTGTTGCAAATTATAAATAGCCGCGACATCGGCGGATCATCATCATTCGAATAATCCTGGCCACCACGTCCGCCGCCGCGTGATTGTGAGCGATAATCCGACATATTTCTTATTATTTTTTTCTGTTTTGCGAAATAATAATTTTCTTTCTAACTGTCTCACTTCCTTCTATTTTATTTTTTTCCCAACGAGACGCAGAACACAAAATGGCAGAAATAAAAAAATGCCTACTGTGTATATTTGTGTATACCACACAGTGTGACCGCAGTTTATATTTCGAAATACGCTCTTTTCGTCGTTCATGATTAAAAGCTGGTTACATTTTTTAACAGCTCTACTTGTTTTTCGTAAAAGAAACTACGGCAGTGCCGATTTGAAATTTGAGTAATAATTGCAAAATAAAAAAATAATATATTACCACAAAAAAGCCCCTGTTGATTCCGTTCACAATATTTATTTGTAATACCGGCTGGGATATTTACCAACACTGACCGCTTGCATGTTTGTTTATCTCAAAGTCAGGTAAACGCTCTGATGCTCTATCTGTCATACTCTACAACGTTCGCGCCAATTTATCCTACTACCTGTGCGAAAAGGCAACAGAACACTAATGCCTGATCTAACCTGCTTTAGTTACAATAGGTTCTTCCAAATGTCAACATTTCAAAGAGTCGCAATTATTGTCATAACAATGTCATATTACCACAACGTCCTTGGCGATATAACGAAAATGTCGAAGAAGTCGCATGTTGAGGACTTTGAAGGCGTTACTGTATTATTTGAGGCTCTTACAACATCGCCAAGCGACGACAATTGGCAAGTGTTTTCCTTTCCAAACAATGTCAAACACGCTGATAATATACCTCGGAATTGTACAGTCGTATATCTCAAGGAATGTACGTCCTGGAATAAATGCAGGCAAACTTGTTACAAGACGGGAGCAACGAGCTACAGGTGGTTTCATGACGGCTGTTGTGAATGTGTTGGTGGTTACTGTGCAAGCTATGGAATAAATGAGAGTCGATGCAGTCAATGCCCCGAACCAGGATGTGATGAAGATTCAGACGAAGACGAAAATGAATAACAACAAACAACTGTATACAGTGATACATTGTTACCAAATTTATGAAACTTTTTATCGATGCTCAGAAGGGTTTTTGTAACTAATGTAACTAATTGATAAATAAATTTTATCTTTAAGATCAATTCATATTTTTGTTTTATTTCTTAAAATTAAATTATTTTCTTGAACATCTGCGCCGGGATGTGACCACAAACCAATTTCGGAAAATGAACGATGTAGCGCCAATTGTAGACATACCAAAATGTAGAAATCCCGATATTGTCACCTGTTGGTTCTACAAAACCGATTAATCCTTTTCGATAGTCAAATTTATCGCTAATTTGCACATCACTAATTTCAACTCCACGTTGTTTTGGATTGGTGCATTTTTTAAACAAGTTTAAAATTAAAAAACAAATGGGCCGTAAATTTCAAAAGAAAGGAAAGAAGGTCGAGCAGTTGGAGATTGTGCCGCTGGATGAAAATCCACCACTCCCATCACAACGACCATCTGATGAAGTGATTCCAAAAAAGGTATGAAGCATCTATTGCTAAGGAAATTAAAAAATCCTCAACATTTCTCAACCTCTGCAGGAGAAATGGATCAACAAACAGCGTGTATTGGTGTTTGCCGCACGTGGTATCAGCCATCGAGACAGACATTTAATGCGTGATATCAAAACATTGATGCCGCATCATCGTGCCGAGTCCAAAATGGAGCGTGCCAAAACGTTGTCGGTCATCAATGAAATGTCTGAGATGAAGCACTGCAACAAGGCTATGTTGTTTGAGGGACGCCGTAAAAGAGATCTGTACATGTGGGTGGCGAATACTTCGGGTGCTACCGGACCATCTGCTAAATTTCTCATTGAGAATATTCACACAATGGCTGAGCTGAAATTGACCGGCAATTGCTTGAAGGGTTCGCGTCCGTTCCTATCGTTTGATGCTAAGTTTGACGAGTTGCCACATCTGAAACTGCTCAAAGAGTTGTTGGTGCAGACATTTTCGGTGCCTAACCATCATCCCAAGAGCCAGCCGTTTATTGATCATGTGTACACATTCACCTACCTGGATAATCGTATCTGGTTCCGTAATTTCCAAATCCTTTCCGAAGATGGTGGTCTCTCCGAGGTGGGACCCCGCTATGTCATGAATCCTGTAAAGATTTTTGATGGCTCATTTACGGGCAAAACCATTTGGGAGAATCCCGACTACGTGAGTCCATCGAAGCAGCGACAATTGTTGAAGAAGGCTGCCAAGGACAAATATGTTAATCGTGTTGAGCAAAAGGTGCAACACGAAGCAACGCGTCCCATGAATGCTTATGAGGGTCTGGACAATGAAGAGATCTTCGACGACGAGGACCCCATTGAGACAGCCAAACTGTTAGCACTGAAGGCCAAAAAGAAGGCACAGCAAACTAAAACGCCGAAGGCGGCATTGACACAAAAGATTAAGGACAAACAGATGAAGGCCGTGCAGAAGGTGATTGAGCAAAGGAAGGCCAAGGTGAAACGTGAGAAAAAGGTTTAAATGTTTTATTACGAATAAATATACATAAATACATATATATAAAAAATGGATACATTTAATAAATACAGTTACAACTTCTTGTGCATTTGCCTCTGTTTCAGTAGTATATATATATCTTGATATTAGCAAACATTAGATTCTTATTTATTATTTCTTTTCATTGCATTTTGTACGTTGAGTTGAGTTTGTTTTGTTTCTTTACACGGAGGGTCCTTCACCTGACATCCATTGTAAGATGTGCGTTCGTTATGAGTTTCGTCTTGTTTCTGGAATATTATGAGGGAGAACTTCTTAAAGAATTTACTCGGCCATAGGATACACTTCGGCATCTGTGGGTGGCAGTCGTGTAATGCTGAATGGCTGCTTGTTAATGGGCATCATTTCGACCACCTGAATTGGTGGCTCTTCGCCCGGCTGCAGCGGTTCCTCGCCAACTAGCTTGGCCAGATTGCTCTGCGCCCAGCGACCGGCGCGTCCATTAATCGTCTTATCCTCGCAGACACACAGGAAGAGTGTATCGACGACCATCTCAAAGAGCGACAGCACAATGTGAGCAATAAAGAACGAGAAGATGATAATCAATATGACGGGAGCCATATAGAAGTTAAGGCCTGGCTTATCCTTCAGCATAACGATGCCAATCAAGCCGGAAAGTGCGGCCACAACAACCTTGCCCAAGAAGAGAATAAAGTCACCAATGCTGTTGATTGTTGCCACTTGCAAAGCATTGGTGGCCATGGCATTCCAAGCCTGAAATGTTGAAACGTTTTAAAGAATAATAATTACTTTATAGTTTAAGACTTACGATGCCTGCGGCTGGGCAAAAGTTGATGGATTCAATGGCAACCACAGTGTAGGCATTATGATTAAGGAATCGTATAAACTTCTCAAGCAGCCAAAAGCCGCAAATGCAGCACTTCAAACAGCAGGCAGCGCATTCAGAGCCCTTATCCTCGCCCTTCTTCAATCTGCAAATGAAAACAAGTATTTTAGTGAATATTAGAGTAATAAATAATGTGTTCGACACTTACTTGGCATAAAGGTATGTCAAGATGAGGCGTGGAATTTTGAAAATGGTAATCACAAAAGAACCCTTGGCAACGGTGCCCAAATGATACTTAATCAGCTTGCCAATGGCATACCAAGTTGGTGTCGTTGTTGGCTTGCCAAAATACCAAAAGGCCACAGCTGCGGCCAAAGCAAATTGCTGGCAGGCAAAAATAAACTCCACAGTCCAAATGAGACCCACCACATAGACCCAGAACATGCTGCGCAAGGCTCCGGCATCTGCATACTCTATACGAGGAATAGCTATTAAAACAGAGAGAAATGCGGATTAGTAAAGGTTCCAAGAATTGTGTGAAAAGATTCTGCTATATACAATATAAGAGAGGCAACAAACATTCAGATCAATTGGTGTATATACATAAGAAGAGCTAGAGCTTAAAAAACACAATTTAAATGATGTCATATATATCACTTACGTAGCCATTTGACCAATGGTTTTTTTTTTGGTTTTCAACAAAATAAAAATATCAATTTAGCATTAATACAATAAAAGTATTGCTACTATCTAATACTCCAACTACTCAAGTAACTTCCGAAATACTTTTGCGTTTGTTAACTTACTTCTTTGATCGTTTGTTGTTGTTGTTTGGTTGAGGAATTGCCCAGCATTGGCGGGCAGCTGTTGAAATCCGGCATTGCCGTGGAAAAGTGCAAGCGGACTCTCATCCGGAGTGGTGGCTGTTACAAGGCAGATGACCACCATTACCCAAAAGCTTAAAAATGCAATTAGCACTATAAATGCCAAGAGTGGAGCTATTAACAGTCCAGGCAGATTCATCATGCAGACGCCCGCCTCCTCAAAAAGTGCCGACAAGCCGGACAATTTATTTTTCAGAAAATATATGATGACCAACAGGATGATCTGCAAATACAGAATAGTTAATTATTGAACTGAATATGCATTTTGTGTCTCTTTGTCATACCATAGTTATAGTGGCTATAACAGCCAAGGCAAAGACAGCATCTCGATTGCGCAAGAACTCCTCCAGTTGAGAGTATTGAACATTTGGTGACTTGTTGCGTATGCTGTAGTAAGCATACCACAATGCACCAGCCAAGCCAACGCTGGCAATGATGACGAGCACACAAATTATCCAGGAGACGAGGCGGGAAAGCCAATGCATCGTGATAACCAATACAATGGAAATGACTATAAAAAAGATTTGCGTTAACTCTGCCATTATTGACATAAGGTTTCAAGACTTACGCAGGGAAATACCGCAGACTGCGGCTATAAGGTGCCAGGTGGAGTAAATATCGGAGAGAAACTGTTGAGCAACATCCCAGCTGTTGAGCACATTGACCACCTCATCAGCAGCCGTTTTGGGCACGCAACGATGCAACACCGGCGAACTAAAGAAATATATATTGAAGCCATTAATAAATCCTTGAAGAATAACTGAGTAACGTTTACCTTTCGAGCACTGGAAGCGTGGGACACGGGCCGAGTATGTTGAATGTTTTGTCGCCCTTGCTCAGCCTTTCCACCTGCGCCATATTATAGTCATATTTGCAGAGTTGGGTGCCAGTTTCAGTAAAATAACTGAACAGCTCGCTGGGTTCATTCAGTGTGCGTTTCGGACAGGTTTTAACGCAAATCTTAAGCGATTGTTTGAGCTCCTTGACACTGAAGTAGAACAGTTCGGGTGTATCAAGTGTATTGCGTCCGGATAGCGGGAAATTCTGAAAGCGTTCATTGTGCTTAACGCCACAGGTATTGCCAAAGGAGTCATAGCCATTAATCAGACGCAATGGATTGCCAAAAACGAAGGAGAAGATCGCGATCACAATCTGAAAAAAGAGACCGAGAGAGAGTGTGAAAATGAAAATCAAAACAAATATGATCTAATCGCGTATTACTTCAAGGTATATATGATATATGCATGTGAATATGCTACTGTTTAAGTGCCAACGCCCACGAATTTTAGCATGACTAGATACAGTCTGAATTGTGCATAGCAAACAAATGCGGTATCATGACATGGGAATAGCGTGTCCAAACATATTTAATTTACTTTTTGCTAAAGGAATTTTTAATAGATTCATGTTTCATGCGCTGCCAAAGCCATTATATTGTGGCTAACATTTCATTAGACGAATTAGCAATAAGTCCACTCATATGATAGCGATGACGACACACACACTGTTGTTACAGTTGTGTGTTCAGTTCAAGCAACAACTTCCCCCTCTCCCTTTGCACTACGACCGCACAAAAGAGAAGTCTGATTAATCTTTGCAGCTTTCACTTGAGTTATATATGTACATGTGGTTTTATATATAAATGCATTGGATTACTACTGCATGC
This sequence comes from Drosophila sulfurigaster albostrigata, assembly GCF_023558435.1. Lineage (NCBI taxonomy): Eukaryota > Metazoa > Arthropoda > Insecta > Diptera > Drosophilidae > Drosophila > Drosophila sulfurigaster. The sequence goes on from NC_084883.1 coordinate 47,788,892, forward strand.
AGGAATGCGGGCTTTATTTTTTGCTATTACACATACCCTCACACACACACTATGTTTTATTTAGCATATTTACCAGAAATAGCCAAAACAATATGTAAAGTACAAGCCAAAATACGTCGGTACAGGAGCGGTATTTTGGTCTATTCCTATTGTTTTGGGCTTCGCCTTCACCGTCCTTGCTCTCCGCACACCCCATTACAACACCTTTCACTTATGTAAATTAATTATAATAATTAGTTTTCTATATTGAGCGTTTTATTTTTGTTTTAATTATTTCGTTTCACAACCAAACCGCGAATGTCTGACAGGGACGGTGAAGCGGCCACCAAACACAAAAACGGTTAGGGTTGGCGCAAGTATTGTTCGTTTCGATACTTTCTCACCTGGCGTTGCATTTGAATATATCGATAACAATTTAGGCGCGGTGCATTGCACATACGTTACGCGCCAATAATTTGAATTTGTTCCAGAATTCTTGACAAAGTATTTTTTATTGTTTTCGTTTTATTATTAAAATATAGATCTTATTACGTAATAAATTACTTCTTGACTAATTTTAGCTTACGAATCCAAAATGGTAATGAACTGGTACGAACTTAATTTACAAAATGTGAAGCTGAAGGAATTTTATTGTGTGGAAAACTAATTAGCTTCAAATTTCTCATATACAATAAATAAAAAGTCGTAATCACGTACGTCGATACACACAGAAATTGTCATTCCAAAATTGTTCAAAGAATGAACAATTTTCGAACAAGATTGTGCATGTGCCAATTTTTGTATGCCTACAAATAATTATGATCTTAAATTTTCTACTTATTTGAAACTTCTTATAAATACGCACTCCATGTCAGCACAGTATGTATTAATTGCTTACTTAATCTCACTTTGAAGCAAATCACGGAATGTATGGGATTCACTTCTTTACGGTGACTTTGATTCCACCCTTGACAATCGCCTCCGCAGGCGGCTGAGCAAATTTACGGCTCTGATTTACGTTGCTCTTGCGACGTATGCTACTGCTCGATTGAGATTGAGACTGTGACTGCGATTGGTTCTGCACCTGAGCAGGTATCGGGACTTGAGGATTGCTGGAGACGGACACGATATCGCTGTCACTTTGACTGCGCTGCGATTCAAATTCAATATCTTCAGAGATGGGTTTGTACGTCCGAATGCCCGAGTTGGAGCGAACCGGGAGTAGGGTGACTAAGCGATGAGGACTTGGCTCTGTTGATGTGGATGTGATGGGTTCGGCAAACTGTGATGTTTTCAATAATTCCTCATACTTCAATGGATCAATGACTTCTACTTCTGCCTCGCCCACAACTGGAATTGCAGCTCCTAGCACTTCAGACGATCCATCATCCATAAAACTAGACATGGGCTTGATGAAAGGTTCACGCTGCTGCAGGGGCAGTTCGATAAAGTTCTTCACGCTCGATTCCGGTATTAATTCGGGCAGCTCAGTGGTGGTGGAGGAGCTCGAGCTGAGCTTCACCTTTGTCTCATTGCGCTGACTATGCTTTAGTTTATTATGCGAGAAGGGCGGAAACTTGGTGGAAGCACTGGGAGTGATGCCCAATTTGGAGGCGAGCGTGTCAAAGATCAGAGATATGTCCTGTATATTGCTGGCATTGTTAATTCGGGTCTTGATGTCGTGCAACGTCAAGTTTTCCGTCTTCTCCACATCCTCGGAGACCCAAGCTTGCAACGTCTTGTTGAAAACCTTCCTCATGTTGCCGTTGGAACCAAAATTGAGGGGCGCGGAGCTGTTGACGAATTCCCACTTCGAGTGCGAGGGAAACAGATTAGAGTCATCGAGCATTGTGGGCGCGGTTGGACGCACTCGGTTTTTCTTAGTCGTCGGAATTGTCGTTGTCGTAGTTGTGGTTGTGGTTGGTGTAGTAGTTGTAGTTGTAGTTGTGCTTGTCGTTGTGGTGGACTCGGGAGCCGGTGTTGGCGTGTTCCTTTGCAGTATGATTTCCTTGAGATTCATAAAGTTTGGCTTAGCTTTTGTTGTGGGCAGCTGCGACTCCACTTCATCGTCAGCGATCTCGTCTGGCTCTATGCGGGATTCAATAGGCTCGGGCTCCACTGTGCTTGTTGTGCTGATGGTGGCGTTGTCCTCCTTCGGTAGATTCAGCAGTTCCATGAAGAACTCTCCAATAGTATCAGCGAGCACGGAGTTTTCTGTAGGTTTATTAGACATGTTTCCTATCTCAATCTTCAGAGGCGTTGTGGAACCAGTGACCGCAACGGTAGTTGTTGAGGTTGAGCTGAACTTGGGTGTTGTGGTTTCCAGTGGCTTGTTCTTCGATTGGACTTCGTGCTGTGTGGCGTTCTCCTGCTTCTTGGCAATGACTCCACCTCCCAAATGCTCAAATCTTTCGTTGCTTCCATCGATGTTAAACTGCAGCTTATGCAGTCCATCCATGGTAGGATTAATGGGCCTAAAAGGTGGCACAATCACATCATCGATCAGCGGCACGGGCAACGGATGCGGCTCCACAAGAGCGCCGCCCAAGCGTTCAATATTCTCGGTGCCCGGTAGAAAGACAGGACTGCCAAAGTTGTGATAGAAGAGCATATCCTGCTCCTGCTGACTGGGATTATCCAACTTGCCATCCGGCTTACGCAACGATCCACCCATAAAGCCGGGCAGCGAGCCAAACGGATCCACATTGAGAGCAGGCATAGCAGCTGAGGGTGGCGTAGGATTATCCCCAATAAAAGGCAGCTCCAACTCATCTATACGACGTTGTGGCAGATGATTGACAGTCTGCATGGTTGTGGTTGGCATCGAAGGTGGAGCACCCAGGCCGGGTAAGGTCTTTGTGGGAAAAGCGGGTGGCGGTCCGGGCAGCAACTCGGGCACCTCACGATGGATGGGACGCCAGGGTTGCGTGTCGAGTATTGGGAAGGTGGTGAAGAGACTTGCATCCAGCTTTGGCAACGTAGCAGTTGAGCTGCTTATCGTTGGTGTGCCTGTTGTTGTAGTTGTTGTTGGGTTGGTGGTGCTTGTTGTTGTGCTAGGAGTTGTGGCTGGCGTTGTTGTTGTGCTCTGTGTGGTCCTGGAGACTGGAGGCGCTGCCGTCGTGGTTGTAGTCTTCGTGGTGCTGGGCTTGGGAGTAGTTGTAGTTGTTGTTGTTGTCGTCGTCGTGGTTGTTGTTGTTGTGCTCCTAGTTGTAGCTTTAGTCGTCGCTGGTGTTGTGGTTTTGATATGCTTTCGGGTGGTCGCCTTGCTCGTTGTTGTCGTCGGTGAGTTCTCCCGAATCGTCACTGTGGTCAACTTCTCAATGCCCGGCTTCTTGGGTTTCACACGCAACGAATAAGGCGTTACGGAGATGGACTTGGGCGGCAGGCTGGTGCTCTGATAGGAACGTGTGGGCGACGCCTTCTTGCGTGCAATGTCCGCATCGGTTTTGGTTATCTCGAAGGAACCCTCGAAGGAGCCCTGAATAACGGGAGCATTCTCCACATCAATATCGGGCTCATCATCTGGCGAGTGCGGACGCACAGCTGGACGTGGCTTCGGTGTGCTCAACCCACTGGGTTTGGTTTGCAACGGAGCTCCCGCTCCTGCTCCAGCACCCTTCTTCATCAAGCGCTTCTCCAGTTGAGTCTGGCTGGTGGGCACGGTTTGCTGCAGGCAAATAAGAGGAATTAGTTAAAGGTAGGGAAAAAGTACATTCCTATGCTTACAGCTTCCTTAAGGATGCCTGCTGAGCGTACCACCTGTTCGTCCAGTATGCGTTTGATCTCCACTGAGTCGGCGTCTAAACGTATCGAACGATAGAGCGACTTGCTGGCGGATGTTTCCAGGAACAACGACTCCTTGATGTACTCCTCCACGCTGAGTATGTTTCTGTAAGACAAAGATAACGGGAATTATAAAAGGAATAACTACAGGAATTCTCTGACGAGAAAATGATAATATAAGAGGCAATAGGAATTGTTACGGAAATTCCCTGACGAAGGTATGAAATCTGGAATTACTGTAGGTATTAAGAGAGGTATTTTAAAGAGAATAAAAACAGGAATTACTATAGGAATATTAGACAAGCAATATCCAGACTAGGATTAGAAGCAGGAGTTACAATAGAAATGGTAGTAGGAAATAGAAAAATAAGTTTTACAAGAATTCGCAGATGATAAAAGGGAAATAGGAATTCCGAAAGCAACTAAAGCAGGAATTACAAAAGAAAAAACAAACAGGAATTCCACTGGTGATCAAAAAGTAACTTACTGTGGCAGCTTGCGCACATCGAGGAACACGCGGAATGAGACCTTGATCAATGGACCCTCACCAAAGCCCCAGACATCGGTGCGCAATGGCTGCAATCCGTTATCAGTAAGCGAGCGCTCCACGAAGCGCTTGTAAAAGTCAATCTTTTGCTTGTAGGTCGTCGTATGATTGTACTTCAGTCCGGTAGAATAGAGATCACCCTTGGCAATGCGGAAGGAGCCCTCGAAGCCTAAAACAGCTGCAAGTATTCAAAAAGATGGAACTGTGATTGAGAGCAACTTACTGAGTCGACTAATTACTTACGATCCTCGAGCGTGGCCTTAATCGAACTAAAGTAGAACGCCAATCCAGCTATGGAGATGACAGCGAGCAGCACTATAAACGCTGCCGTGGTCAATATGATGGAGAAGGAACGATTCTTTGGATAATGGGCATGGGTCTTCGTTGAAAAAGTGGACGGAGCAATGTTGCGACCATCCCGCCAGATGCCCCAGGTATTATAGCCGTACTGACTGTTGATGCTGTGATCATTCGTATATGATGGCTGCTTATTCATGTGATAATAGGCGCCTAGCTGGGAGCGTCGGCCCAGCGTGTTCTGATAATTGTATTCGGAGGTGTTCTACGGCAATTAAGCAAACATATCGATTGGTCAAAAAAGTGTGTTAGTGGAAGAGTGTGTTAGTGTGTCTTTGAAACTAATTAGTTGGAAATGAATAAAGCCGTGAGCTCAAATGACAACATACTCAAAATATCTATACCATTAATAATATTGTGCCCCAATTCTTGAGATATCTATGTTCTTGATGTTGATCAGAAGTCCAATTACCCCTCTAATTCGTCACTTTTTGATCAAACAATTTGGCGAAAGCTTTCTAAACACTTTCCAATGTGTTGTTTACCGGTAAAATAGGATGTTAACGGTTTGACCTGGGTCCGTGAGAGAACTACAAATCTTGTTGTGCTCTTATCTAAGTATCAATTAGCGCTTAGAACTCAAGTCATGCGTTTGCTAACTAATGCGCAATCAGCAGACGCAGAATTGGCATTTAATTAGCCAGACAGTCAGTCAGTTAGTCATTGCACTACCTGGGAACACATTTGCCAGTTGGGGGCACTCACTTTTTGGGTTTGCCCTTTTAGCAGTCATTAGCTCTAGGCCAATTGCCAGCTCAATCTCTCTCTCTCTCTCTTCTTGTATTCCTCTCCGTCTCTCTCTCTTAAGCGACAACCTGTTGTCGCAACAGCTGTTGTTGCCTCCAACCAAATTCTTGTGTGTTCTCTCTTTGCTCTTCGCATTCTGTGTGCTCTGCAGAGAAAGTCATTCACCTTTAGCTTGAGCGTTCGCTTGGTTCTTGAGTTAATAACTATAGTAGCTTGGTCGGGAGGAATGCAAACAAACATCTCGCAGTGAAATCTTGTTACAATCTAAGCAAACATGCAGTTGAATTCTTGATGAAACCCCGAAAAAAGATTTGTTTGTGGGCTTTACGTAATGTCTTCCTAAACAACGAAACAAAACAAAAAAAGAAGAACCCTCAACTTTTAACCTACTTTTAGCAGTTGTCATGTAAATGAGCCTCTAACTTTTTATGCCATTGTATTTCGACGAATTGTATAACAGTTCTTCTGTGAAAGATTTCTATTGTCTGATAGATAGATAGATAGATAGAGGAAGTTACCATTTGTCGACATGTCTGCGTTCGATAGATATCACTGACTCCGGACAAACTCTGGAAGTACTTTTTGGTGCCATAAACGGTATCCATATTGCCTTTATTGTGGGTCTTCTTGGTTTTAGGGTCTTGGTTTTTATGCTGCAAATAGATGGAAGTAAACAAGTATTATTATTGTTAGTTGGGTGCTTCACTTTCCATGTTGAAATTGTTTCCGGCATCCAAAAAACCAGCTAATCCTGTTTTCACAGTCAAATGAAAATTCTCACTTTTTGCCAAGTCCAAAGAAAAAAAATGAAATGTGTCCGCTGAAGAACCAAGTTGAGCCGAGAAAAACGTTCCTCAACCGGTTTATCTTTGCATACCAGCGAAAAGCATCCACAAAAAGTGGCTTGAGGGAGAGACACATTTTACAAAGAGTCCCCCAATTGATATAATACATTTCTTAATTGATATATGTGGAACACACAAGTGCGAAAGCGAAAGCTTGGCTTTTCTCAAAACAACAAAACAAAAGTAAGCCCAGTCTAATTAGAGAACTCCGACACTTTGATACGCTCGCTGGACAAACATAATCTCGAATATGAGTACAAATTGTGACTGTGTGAGTCTGAGTGAAGTACAGAGGGAGGTAGATATTCAGGCTTGGGAAAGACAAACAAGCCGCGAAGAGAACCAGCAGCCCACAACAAAAACAACTAAAAGAGGAAAAGTCAGTAACTCAAATATATTCGACTTTGAGGTACCCGATATTAGTTGCTTGAAACTTCTATTGTGATTCACTTAATTATTAGGTAATGTTAGATATTCCTTTAAGTTTAATTCTAGTCGATATATATTATCCTAAATTGGTGGGGCGTTTTCAATTTTTAAACCAAGGTGGATCTGAATTTAAATCATTAAAGTCTACACCTCAAATTTAACAACTATATTTCTTATTATGTGTTTCTCTACTTCTTACTTATAGTTCTAGTTGTCTAAACAAGCGGACAGACAGACAGACAGACAACCATTTGACTTGTCACTTGTCACTCTGTTATAATACCCTTGTCCCTTGGGATGTCGGGTATTACACAGTGGAACTCGCTAGTACCAAGTACATACCTGAAGATCAGAAATCAGCTAAAAGCTACAAGAAACCAGTTCCACGCCGAAACCAAAGCGATGGCTTTGACTCTGGATGGAATAAGAAGATGCCTGGGCTGGTTGGCTGGGCAGGGTTATTGCTCGTGCCATCATCTTCATGGTCTTGCTTTTGGTCTTGGTCTTGGTCGTGGTCGTGTTCGTGCCCGAACACATACGTTGTATTTATAATGCCACTATGTATAATCAAAGCACAAAGCAAAGAGAGAAACCTGTGTGTTAAAGGTAAAAATAGTCTTTGCGATGGATGGACCTGGGATGCCAACAACAACAACAACAACCGCAACAACCTCACATACAGATATAGATGGTATTTTTATTTTTTACGAGTTTTGAGCGCGTCTCTCAACTGTCAAAAGTAAAAGTTCTTCTGCCTTTTTGGAATGCGGTGATGTTAATGATCATCATGTTTAAAGCTCGCAGCTCGCATCTCGAAGCAGTCGGGTTTGAAATCTTCTGGTGAAACTAATTGGATGGCCCTAAGTAACATATAGTCATTTGTTTTTGTTTACAGCAATGCCGCAAGCTTTTGTTAATGATTTGCGTACAAGTTGTGCACAGTTATAGGCTGAATTTAACAGTTTTAGTAGAGATAAGCTCTATTACTTTGAAATACGAAAATTTGGCTGGTTGTGCATGAAATTTAATATGGGATATCTTAAGTCGAAATCTTTCAATATTATAACTCATCAACTCATCTTTAAATTTCATCTCGAATTCACGGAAATTATTTAATTAGTGTTTATTATTATCGTGTTCAAAATATTTTGTCTCTAATATATTTAAAGAGCTACTTCAATAAACATTCATAGTCAATCTCTAGTAAGTCTTTATTATTATTATGTTCGATGCATTTCAAATATTTAACATATTTTAAAGAGATACTTCAATATATAATATATTAACAGTAATTATATATTTTATTATGCACCGAAAAAGAAAATAGAACCCAACCTAATGTCGTGATTTACAATTGCATGTTATTATGAAATTGAGCATGTAGTACAGTTTTGGTGGTAATATTGCAGAACTAAACTGAATTCCGTTGGGTAAGCCTCTTTTTTTTTTGGACACAGCTAAACGGCAATTTTTCCACATGAGGCAAAGAAATTTGCATAATAATCGCATAAGACAAGACAGACAGAGCAAGAAAATAGAATGAAATAGAAGTACAATTAGTGTTACGAGCACAACTACTGCGAGTGCGAGTCTATGCATGCGAAATACGACGTATGAGTGCCCAAACACTCAGCTATTCAAACGGACGGACAGACAGACAAACGGGCAGACGGGCAGTTAGACGATGGCAAGCCATTGCCATTGCCATGGGTTGACGTTGACCCAGTTGCGCAGGCGCTGAGCGGCGTGGAGAGACGTGAAGTGGAGAGTTAAGGTGAGGTGGAGATAGCAAGAGGCGCAGGCCCAGACCCCAAAACTGGAAACTTGACCATATGCCGCAATGTGAGTGCGAGTCTCCGTTGTCTGTGTTTGGAGAAAGAACAAATTGACTTACGAGTACACTCATACACTCTCACACACACACAAACTCTGTCTGAGCCGCGTGAATAAAATGGTTAAAAAACAAAACTCAACACTTGACGAGACAACGCGCGCGTTGAGAGTCGGTCACAATTTTTTTTTTTGGTGGCGACGTCTCTGTCTCTGTCCACACATAAACTGATTAAATTTCTCGCATTAGACAATTTTCTCCTCAACGGGGTGAAATTATTGTTGGCTATAAAATAACCAAAAAAAAACAAAGCTAAAGAATGATTGATGAGAATTTTGCTCAACCGAATTTCTAACGGAAGCAAGCACAAACAAGTTTACCATAGTTGACCATATTAATTCACCTTCACCTCTTGGAAGGTGAAGTCTGAGGCGGGGCAGCAGGAGCCAAAAGTCGTTTGTCGTCGTCGATGTCATTTCCAGATTATAATCAAGCAGATCCACTTTCAATAATAATAGTGAAGAAAGTGAAATGTGAACAACATTTTGATCATTTGGAAATGTTTATCAACAATCATACACACAAACATGCGCACACACAAAATAAAAAAAAGAAGCGTCAACCAGTGAAATGGAAAGTTGATTTTAGAGCGCATCTCGCGCATCTCTAGAAGAGCGTAAATTGAATCATTCCAAACAATGCAGCCAGACGACAAAATTTCCAATTTTGAAAGTCTTTTGATTTGCCCAAAAATATGAAGAAGAAGAAAAGCACAAAACAAAGAAAAAAACATTCACCGCCACATTATTGATAGCTGTCACAAAAAATTATTCAATGATTTGCTTGTTTATTTTTGTTTTAAAGCAAATTTATGCAATATTATTTTTGCCCAGTTGGCCGCGAGGCACTCATGAATGAAAATAATTGTATAATATATTGTAACTAATAATTGTGTTTATGAGCGCACAGCTAGAAAACGCATGCAACTCGCAACTCGGCAGTTTCATCATCATTCTAACGGGGCTCCCCTTACTGGAGCATAACAGCCAACCCAGCGTTGCCACTGCCACCCTGTATTTGGTATATTCTTTGCTTGCTGGCGCAAAGTGATTGCACTTGGCTGCTAAACGAAGTGGCAACGCTCGCACAAAAGTGCATTTTCATTCATGTGTGTGTGTGACACAAGGGACGACCGACGACATAGTTGAGTGTGCCCAACAACTATTACATAGAGCGTTGGAGTGATGGTTGGTTGGGGTAGGGAGAGGGGCGATAAACCGTTACGCTTTAACCGTCAACTTAATATGTAATTAAAAGCATACAAATCTGGCAGCGCAGTCACTGCTGTTTGTTCCCAGCCTAAAAGCATGTGTGTGTGAATGTGAGTGTGGGGAATAGAATTTGGTAAGCTTGGCAGCCATGAAATTGTGGAGTCATTCCCGTGTGTAAGTTGTTGATGTTGTTGTTGCTGCTGTTGCGACCGTTACACTGAGCACTAACAGTATTGGTAAACAGTCATTTGATGTAAAAGTATTTACATCAAACGTTAACTGACAGGAAACTATTTGCTATCATCTTTCAAGTGTCCACACTCACACACAAATACACGCAACAAATACAAATGCAAAATACAAACACAGGCTGTTTGCTTAGTATGCGTACACATGATTTTTTCCGTTGACGATAAGTGAGAGAGAGAGAGAGAGAAGAGCGGGGAAAAGAACAAACCAAAGATGCCCCCAAGTGCAATTAGTGCCACGCTCAAAATGCAAGACACGCAGTCAGCTTGAATGAGCGAATGCATTTCATTTTCTTCTATGCATTTTCTTCTTCTGTTGTTGCCTTTTTGGGTTTGCTTTACCGCAACAACGAACTTCAACTTCAACATCAGCTTCAACTTCAACTTCAACTTGAGTTGAGCTGCAGCGCTGCATTTGAGGTCGATTTTCTCTGCAGTCTTCTTCTTCGTCTTTGGTTTCTTTTGTCTCGCTGTTCTTCATCTTCTTCTTCTTCATAGGCTTCTTCTTGTTTTGGCGAAACAAAAGAGCGGCCCATTAGATGCGATTTTGCATCATTTGAATGCAATTTAGCTGCAGTTTAGCGTTATGTTCTATTTCTTTCGTTGCCCGAGACTTCAATCCCGACTTAGCCAACTTGATTGGCAACCAACTCTATGTCGTTTATGTTGTGTGTGTGCGTCTGCCGCGTCTGTCCGAGAATCGTGCGGCATAGATGACCACAAAACCGGGCAGCAGTTGAAGAACGAGGCAACAGACAAACAGTCAATAGCTTTTAGCCAAGAGCTGTCAATGCTTGGCAATTCGGGCCAGCCACGTTCATAATAATGATGTTGATTGCTTGCCAATTTGCGATCACAGATCCGAGGATGAGGGTCTCGACATCAACATCAACATCAACGGCGATCTCGCTCTCGCTTTGGGTGTGAGAATGAGAACCCTTTGTGGGCGGTCGTCGGATCAGTTCAAAAGCGGCCAAAACTCTTAACGAGCGAAAGTGTTTCATTAACTCGCCACATTTTTTTTTTTTTTTTTACTTTGCCCCAAAACGAAACGAAATCAACCAAAAACCGAAAAACAAGAAATGTACCAGAAAAAAAAAAATAATAATAAACGCAACTCATTAAAATGTACATAATTCACAAATCTACATAAATTTTGTGAGTTTTTCGCGCCGCATTTCTATTTCACTTTTGATCTACTTCCGCCAAAATGAAAATCGCTTTTTTTCGACAAGTGAAAATATAATTACGAGTGAAAATGAAAATTGTCCACACTGTTGACACTTGAGCAGCGATATGGGCGTGCTCATGTCCAATGGATTTGTCAGTTAGACAATTTTCTTAATGCTAGACTATCTTCCTATACCCTGTAATTGATAATGCTACGAAGTGGGGTATTAAAGTCGTTCAAATTTTAAGATGTTATACTATGTAATTCTTAAACTTTACAGAAACATCTTCATATTTTTTTCCTAAATAATTGATTATTTATCATTAAAATCATAAAAATGAAAACTGTCATTTTAGTCATTATAATATCATTAAAAATATTTAGTTATTGCTTTAAGGCAAATATTAAGAAACTCTTCTAAAAATGTAGAATAAGTTTTCTTTTTAACTTAGATAAACTTTTTTTTACTAATCGCTACGAAACAATCCAACTAATTCTCTCTTTCGCTCACTGCTTTTTATCTAGCGTGTGGCCTAGAATATGTTTCCCTAGAATTACAGGGTATCACACTATTAAACACTTTCAGTTGTAGGCCAACTTTTAGCTTGGCTGCAATGATGTTCATAAGTGTGTGAGTCATGTTGGCATTTCGGCAGATCTAAAAACCCGCACAGCACTTTCACATTTGGTAACCGATACGATTATCAATCCTCCCCTCACTCTCTCTCTTCGTTCGTTGATGAATCAGTTAAGAAATTTGCGTAAAATCGCTGTTATTGGGTCGCACGCATCAAACTCTTCCTGTTTGAGTTCGAGTTCAACTTGTAGAGCTGTAATCAGAATCAATTTCCGTTCAAAGCGGCGTTAAACGGTCCAAGCTAACATCTGATACTATCACCTCCGGTCGGTCTCCTACGTTGATCGACAACTAACTAACATATTTTGCTAACATCTTTCATAAACGTATATGTATAATAATGGAGTACAACTCAACGGTGCTCGATGTGTCCACTATCCACTGTCAATTGGCCCACTTCATAAATGTGGTAATTGTGCGGTTAGCGACATACTATACATATAAAAAGAAAAAAAACGCGACCATGGAACGTTCTTCACTCTTTGATTCATTCTTTCACCTGCATTAAGCTTTGTTACTCCTCAACTCGCTCACCTGGGGGGAGTTGATAGTTTTGATCGTTTGTGCTTTGTGTTTTGAGTTTATGTTTCGGTGTTGTTCTTTTGTGTTTTGTAGCGATTCGCATTGCCGCCCTTTTTTTGTCGGGTGGGGTCTTATTTTCTAATTTCCCTCGTTTTATGGCCACACTGTTGTGTTATTACGCTCTTAGCTTGTCTCAGTCTTCGGTCTTCAGTCTCTAGTCTTCAGTCTGCTTGACTTTTATTGCCATTTTCATTTTAACATCCATAATTTTGAGCTTTGCCAGCTCGTTGGTACGCGATTATTGTGTTGCTTGCGTTTTATTTTTTTTATTTTTATCGTTTTGATTGCTCTTTTTCTTTTGCTGTTGGGCCGCAATAGCTGAAGAAGTAATGTAACCAGTTTTGTACCTTTTGTACTTTAAGTGCGACTACTTTTTCTAGTTTTAATGCATGTCTAACTAGTTTATGGCTAAAGGGGACCGACTAACTACTTTATTTTCTTAGGGAGAAACACTGACTCTTTAGTTCAGAGCAGGGGCGAGGAATGCATTGAGTTATGATGCATGTTTGTGTTATCGATAATTCACTTGGCTTACCAAAGTGTGTGTGTGTATTTGTTGTTATGGTCCAAATCCTGTATGTGCGTGTGATTCCATTTGATGCAACTCTCTGTTAAATCTACTAATAATTCATATATACTGTATATTCTATGCAATCAATCACATCAATCACAAATATATTTATTTTTCCACCTCACAAAATCTGTTGGTTTTCAAATAATATTAACGGTGATCGCGGTCAAATTACAAAATAAGTACGACCATTTTTTACTTGTCAACTTGTCGCGCCCGCAGCTGAAAGAACACTGAATCCAATGGGAATTTGGCATCTCACTAGTTCATGGCCAGCTAGCTATGGAAGAGAAAATTGAAGATGGCGCCGGCATGTAGTTAAGAGAGTGAGTAGCAGGTTGCACAGGCGCTGTATTGAAGACTCACACAATCGCTCTTTCCTCTCTCCGTTTACTAATAAGAAGCAATTTAAGCAAGTTGGCAGCTCAATCAAAGATCGAGCGCGCTGTAATCAAAATAAGTTCGTTAAACGAAATGTACAACACAAATTTAATACCTTTATTGTTATTTAACATGATTTTTTACAATAATAGATAACTTGAATTATGCATATGGGAGACAGTAAAGATTTATGCATCTCGCAGCGTATTACCACTCCACGACTTTGCAATCATAGCAAGGGCATCACGTTTAATTTTTGGTCCAATCAAAGGATTCATCTGGGCCATATAGCAGCAGAGCCAGAACAGCCAACAACAGGCCGCAGTTAGCATCAGAATACAACGTATTAAATTCTGATGCGGACCGTTTGGCGTCATAATCGGCATTCCAATGCCCACAGCTCCCCAAAGGGCTGTGAAAAATAGAATTGGAAAGAACGCAGCTCCCATATTTCAATTGTAATTGGAGCACTTGTGATTCGACAGTAAACTTTTCACTTTTCTTGTATTTTTATAAACGTATTTGCTGAATTGCAAATTAAAATTGTTGTGCTTTCTAATAAGAATTTTCAGCTGAAGTGAGAAATCAATAAGATGACAACCGTTATCGATACTTCTAACGGGAGTTACTCGTACTCGATACATGTGATAACTTGATTGAGAGAGGTTGTAGAGCAACTGAACTTCTAGCCTTGTCCGATTATATCTCTTATTTTGAAATTAATTTAAACAGTAATGATTTTATATATTATGTATATAACAGTATAGCTATTAATGTATTTTATGTAATAAAAAGTGAAGAAAGTCATTACATTTCTTGCATTATAATCATCAAAATTTACATATGACAATTCAACGTTTTATTAAAATATAAAACAATTAAAAAAATATATCAACCAATCTATATTATATATTTTGATCGTTGGTTCAAGTCGTAAACAATAAAAAAAAAATATATACATATTTAATTGACGGTAAATTCAATTATACGATTACAGTAAGTGTATCGACAATATCTTGAATAATCGCTACGCACGTTGATGCAGCCCTGTGTTATGCGACTATCGATATTCGACTTTACAACATTTTATATATCGCATTAGTAATAAACGAAATTATTTTGCATTTTTTGGAATATTTAAGAGCAATAAATTCACTGAAATCAACATGACGATGCGACCCGATGACCACCGCAGAAAATGGGACAAGAACGAGTATCAAAAGTTGGCTCAGGAGCGTCTGCTCAATCAAACGGCGCCCAAGGAAGAAGGTAACAAATGATGCTGCTGCTTCTTCTCCCTTTGTGAATATTAGATAAACAAAGGTAATACAAATGTTGATGATCTCTTCTTGACAGAGCCTGTGCAGCGAGAGAATCTCAAACGCCGTGACTACAAGGTTGACCTCGATAGCAAATTGGGCAAAAGTGTTGTGATCAACAAAAACACACCTACCTCACAATCTGGCGGCTACTATTGCAATGTTTGCGATTGTGTCGTCAAGGATTCGATCAATTTTCTGGATCACATCAATGGCAAGAAGCATCAACGGAATCTGGGCATGTCCATGAAAGTGGAGCGCAGCACCGTTGATCAGGTCAAGGAGCGCTTTCAACAGAACAAAAAGAAAATGGAGGAGAAGCAAAAAGACTACGAACTGGATAAGAGATTGCGCGAGGCCAAGGAGGAGGAGGATCGCTACAAGGAGCACAGAAAAGAGAAGCGAAAAGAGCGCAAACGCAAAGCCGAGGAGAATGGGAGCGGTGGCAATGACTTCGCCAATGGACTGCCTGATGACATGGCTGCCATTATGGGTTTCTCTGGCTTTGGCGGCTCGAAGAAGAACTCATAGGCCTTACATTGTTCGCTAGCTGTAATCGTAAAACAAATACAAAATAGAAATAGCAATAGCAAAAAATAGAACTGTTTTTTCTGCAACCAACGAACCCTTTTATACTGGGGCTAATCGCTGTGACTGTGATTGGTTTGCGACATTTATTTTATAATCATCATCATTGTATATGTTAAATGTATAATGTGTATTTGTATATAAGACAATTTACACCATTTCGTTAATTTTTTTTGTGTTATTTTGTCGTATTGCCCAAGGTTATAATTTAAATAAGCAGTTCTCAAAATGCAAAAAGGACTTACACATCATCGAAATTCACTAAAAATCTTATATATCATAAAAGCCCCCCTCCATCCACACTCCGATTAAGAATACTACTATCAATTGTTTTTGTGACTGCCAACAATAAATGCGGGGATGCCAACTTAAGTGAATACAAATCCATGCTCGATGGGTATGTCCCATGGAATGTTGAAAAACTCCCCGGGCAATTGTGTGCAATGTGTCGAGTTGTAATCACGTAAATGCTTGCGCAACTGTAACAAAAAAAACGATAAACAAATAAATGGTTATACACTATTGAACAACCTTCCATGAATAGTAACTGACCAAAAACAATGCCATTTGATTGCGCATTTCTTCGCTGTAATCGGCACCAATCAACATGGGGAATGATTTACCCTCATCGGAGGCATAAGTAATAAGGCGCGACATGCAGAGTTTCTCCTCGGCTACGGTGTAATTAAACGATTCCAATGGCTTCGATAGCAATCCCTTGGTCGTCGACAATTGTGCAGCAGTAAACAAGTTGGGATAGCGATACTTGAGCACCGACATGGTCAGATAATTGCCACGATTTGTATCAATGCGATTATCCCTGCGTGGCAAAGAAAAGAGTATTCTTCAATGTTCTTACGACAATCATAGAAAATTTTGTTGACTTACTCGGCAATTATCTCATCTTCGGTGCGACGTATCAACAGCAAGGGTCCATTGTAATTCATTGCCAATTCTGCATTATTCAGATTGCAATGCTTGCGTATGGCAACGCGAACAATGCCACCAAGACTAGCCGGCATACGCGGCTGCGCCAAATAGAGCACATCATCGAATGTGGCATCAAGAATCTATAAAGGAAAGGATACACAGTGCAGCGATTGAATACATGAGTTAAGGATCATTTTATGCATTTTTAGATGTTGTGGAAAGTAGTCATTACTTACCACACCCTTGACCTCTGGATAGATGGATGCCGCCCACAAGGTACTGAATCCGCCAATACTCCAACCATACAAGATGATGTCCTCAACAGCAAAGCCCAGTTGATTGATGGCAAATCGAACAACAGCATCGATAGCATTCTTATCCTGCTCGGGATGCGGGCTCCCCGTGCTGCCAGCAAAGCCGGGATGATTCCAGCCCAGCACCGAGTATTTCAGGGCAATGGGTGTGCTCATGATGCCCACCTCATAGAATCCAGCATTGCCCTCGGAGCAAATGACGAGTGTTTTGCCATTGCCCACGTTATCGTTACGATTATCGATGAACAGTGTATCAATTTCGTTTGAATCAATTGTTTTCACTTTGTAGCGAATACCATTGTCGTCCTCAATGAGCTTGGCTCGTCCTGCGATCAACATTGGTCCTACAAAACGAGTTCTGGTTGAGATTTAAAGTATTCATATTATTTTTTACTATACAACATACGCATGAATTTTTGCAACAGTTTGACGGAACCCGGATAAATCATGGAGAGACCAAAGGTATTGATAGCCAAATAAGCAATCAACTCACAGGGCAATGTTGCAATACTTAATTTCTCTTCACGTCGACTCACAGTATTTGTGGGCTTCTTGAGGTCGCTGAAGAGACAAGAGAGGAAAATATTGTAAAATAACGCTCAAATTAAAGCGAAACTATCTTCTCTTACCCGGCCAAGGCTTTAACATCGAAATCAATTGGCCAGGCTGAAAAGTCGATGTCAAAGCGACGCAGTGGCTCCGATGATTTGTTTCCCTTTGCCTGTGCAAGGGCATTCACCATGTTCGTATATGCCTTGGACTGGCGGCGTCCAACGCCGCGCATCAACAGTGAGAGGATAACGATTAAGCCCACGCTCGTTGTGAATTTCGCCAGCGTTGGTATCGAGTCGGACACAAAATAGCCGCGTCTATACAGGAATGTGAAGATCAGCGGTGACGTGTAATAGCTGACCGACCAAACTACCGACAGCTGCAACACACGGCACAAATAGAGTTTCAAAATAAATAATTATGAGCGCATCATCCAACACACACACACACACACACACACACACACTCCGAACACATGCACATCCACACAGACACCCACCGTTGACAATATTTGCTCTCCGAACTTTTCAACTGCGCCGGGTTCGTAAATTTTTCGCTGCGAATGAACAAATGAAAATTATGATTTTATCGTTTAAGGGCTATCAAAATTTACCTGCGGTTCGGGTACACCTTTGTACTCCATGTACAACTTTGGTCCGAATATATAATTATAGAAACTCATTTTCAAGTGTTTCTGTTGCGACCTGCCTCTGAGAAAATATTATGATTTTTTTTTACTGTGTTGTGAAAGTTAGGGATCGCAAACCAATCCAAAAATGAACCAGTTTCAGTTAACATAGAGATGAGCGCACTGATTCGATATCCAAACAAATGAAATCGACTGTCGACTAATCAGTATGATATAAAAAAAAAAACTAATTTTAATTTAATTTTCACTTTATTCTAATATTGTAAACATTTCGTAAGGGATGATATAGCCTATGGTTTAAGTATTACCAAATATGGTTGCAAGACTATATCGATAACTTTTGCATCGATGTTGAATAATGTGTAAAACATCGATCATCGATACTGTCATCGTTCTTTCTCCGTCTCTATTATAATAAGAGCCCTCATATTCATTTGACCGGTAAAAATGGAAAAATTTAATAAAGCTCAGGCCAAAAATTTGGCAGCCGCGCAAAAAGTGATGGATACGTACGCTTCCAGCTCTGAGGATGAGGGAGAACTGGATGAAAAGCATATATTGGGTATTCACATGCAACTAACAGCAATTCTATGACGTGTCTCCTCTTCCCTTGTTTTGGTTGTGTTCTTTACCCCTTAAATATTGTCTGTTTACAGATTTGCTATATAAACATTACCAAAGCGCACCAGGCGGTGCACGCAGCGTTGAACGCAACGATGCAAATCGTACGGCAACATTCTTGGAAAACACCTTGCACTCGGGTGCCGCTACCTGTCTCATCTGCATTGGCAGCATTCGACGCGTGGAGTCGATTTGGTCCTGCAAGAACTGTTACTGCTTCTTCCACTTGCAGTGCATTCAGCGTTGGGCCAATGACAGTCTGATGCAAATGAAGGTGAAAGCCGAACAGCAGCAGAATGGAAGCCAAGGACACTACAATCATATGGGCGAATTTGTGCCGCCCAAGCGCCAGAAAGCCGTGCACTGGTGTTGTCCACAATGCCGACGTGATTACCAACCTAGCGATCGGCCAACACAATACGAATGCTTCTGCGGCAAAGAGCCAAATCCGCAGCCACAACCGTTTCTAGTGCCGCATTCATGCGGTGAAATCTGTGGAAAATTGCTGCAACCGAAATGTGGTCATGATTGCAAACTGCTCTGTCATCCCGGACCATGTCCGCCCTGCGCTCAACTAGCGAACTGCTCCTGTCTGTGTGGCAAATCCGCTCCACGCTCAGTGCGCTGCCTCGACAAAAGTTGGCAGTGCCAGCAAACCGTGAGTTTCACATTCCACCTTCTATTTCTATTCCATAATGGTTTTATATTTGCAGTGTCAAGCGCTTTTAGCATGTGGCAAGCACAAGTGCAACCAGAAGTGTCATCGACCTGGTCAGTGTCCGCCGTGCACGAGCAAGAGCTCCCAGCCATGTGATTGCAAGCAGGAAACGAAGGTTGTCAACTGCTCCGAGCCCAAATGGAAGTGCAACAGAGTATGTGTGAAAATAGTTAGATAAGATATGCTATTTTAAGATAGAGTTACTTGGCAATCAAGTTAAAGTGTTTAGACAGTGCGCCGTCTACCAATTAGTATGAATAACTAATAGAGCTAAAGGCTAATGAGAATATTTCTGTTTGGTCACGTCGACAAATCATAACTTCGAAAAGTTGTTAGCATTAGATATATTGTTAGTTTTTTGTACAGCTTACTATTGCCAACTTATTTATTTTGTTCTATTTTATATAAATGTAGCTGGTAACCTAAGAAAACCCCAATCAGATTAGTAGATAGACTGCAAGTAATTTTCGTATTTTTATCCTTTTTAGATTTGTGGCGCTTCGTTCGCCTGCGGTGTTCACAACTGCGACAAGGTGTGCCATGCTGGACCTTGTGGAGGCGGCGAATGTCCTTTAAGCGTGCGCAGCTGCCCGTGTGGCAAGACCGTAAGTCAAATGTAGACTGCTTAAGAGATTAACAAATATAACGATGTCATGCTTTCTAGATCAAAGCGGGCATTTGCGGTGAGGCGGCGGAAACTTGTGGTGATACCTGCCAGAAACTTTTGTCCTGCGGCAAGCACACTTGTGCGCAACGCTGTCATCGTGGCCCCTGCAATTTGGTAAGTCCTAAATCGGTCAAGGAGTTTCTTATACATATCTAAGAACTCCAAATGCCTTTACAGTGTCTGGTGAGAACGAAGAAGAAGTGTCGCTGCGGCTTGCATGAGAAGGAGTTGCCCTGCTCCAAGGAGTTCACCTGCGAAACGAAGTGCAAACAGATGCGTGATTGTGGCAAGCATGGTTGCAATCGCAAGGTATGCGAACATTCTTTTGCTTTATGTGTAAGCAACACTCAATATGATATATTCCTTAGTGCTGCGGTGATCAGTGTCCGCCGTGCGAAAAGATTTGCGGCAAACAATTGAGTTGCAACAAGCACAAGTGTCAGTCCGTCTGCCACAATGGACCGTGTTATCCCTGCAAAATGGAATCGCAGGTTAACTGTCGCTGCGGCAAGACGCGACGCAATGTGCCGTGTGGTCGGGAAAAGAATGCACGCATTGCCTGCCCCGAGCTGTGTCGGTTTGTAGCCAATCCATTCCAAATAATTTGTTTCAATCTCTAATTTCGAATTTCTATCGCAGCATCACAGCGAAATGTCATCATGCCATCAAGCATCGTTGCCATAAAGGTGAATGCCCGCCCTGCACCCAGCCATGTGGATTGCCCAATGACTCGAGCGGATGTGGACACATTTGTCAGGCGCGTTGTCATGCCGCCAACCGGGTGTTGAAGCCAACGGAGGCACGTGAAACACGTGGCAATAAGGTAACGTGAATGACGAATTCACGATTTGTACTCCGTAACTTAACAACCTTACCTTTGACAGTATGAATATCGGGCATTGCCCCATCCACGTTGTGAGCAAGGAGTTGTTGTCACCTGCATTGGTGGCCATGAGGTTGCCACTTGGCCGTGTTGGAACTCAAAGCCCACATCATGTCAGCGCAAATGTGCACGACAATTGAAGTGTGGCAATCACAGTTGCGACCTCGTCTGTCATGCCGTGCCAAATCCCCAGGATATGCAACAGCAGCTTGGCTGTGGCAATTGCGAGCAAGGATGTGACATTGCTCGACCAGCAGGTTGTGTACATGCTTGTACCAGAGGCTGTCATCCGGCGCCATGTGCACCATGTGCTTCGGTCATCAAGCAAAAATGCCACTGTGCTCTCAATCAGATTGTGTACAAGTGCAGCGAGTATTACAGTGAATTCAACACTGAGGAAAGCATAGTGTCGGAGCTTCGCGAGAAACTGCGCAGCTGTGGCAATCGCTGCATCAAGAACGTATGTGTTGTATTCACAAGAGTTTTGCAATTGCATTTCAAACGTCTTTTTAATTACAGTTTGGCTGTGGGCATCGCTGTATGGCCATATGTCACTCGGGCAAGTGTCCCAATCCGCAGCTATGTCGGAAAAAGGTGCGCATATACTGCAGCTGTAAGCGTATTAAATTGGAGGTTGCCTGTGACAAGCATCGAGCTGGTCAAACACACTTGGAGTGCGATGAGAATTGTCAGGCCGAACGATCAAAGGCCCAGGCGACGGAGCAACAGGAGCTGGAACTGCGATTGCGTCAGGAGGAGGCAAAGAATAAATTGGAGTTGGAAAAATTCGAACAAAAGTTCGGTAAACGCAAACCTAAGGAACGCAAAGCTGTGGATGTTGAGCCTACCAAATTGAATATAGACTGGAAACGTGTGGCCATCTATGCGGCTTCAGTGCTGGTCGTGGTGGGCGCTATGGCCGTAGCATTCTATGCGGATAGTTAGGAAACTCTCCAATGAAAGTAATGAATACCAATGAATTAAAATTATAATATTAAAAAGAATATGACTGATAAAAATGTTTTTTTACAAATATGAACAGGAGTTTACAAGTTAGCAGCAATAATTACAAGAACTCAATTTGAATTACATATGTGTTAATTTTTCAAAAACAAAGTTCGCGCTGCGATTAATTTACCTATCGATATATCTGTATATATTGAAAAATTCTTACATTTTATTTAATAATTTTGTTTAATTGAAATTAAATGAAAAACATCTAGTCACGCAATATTTAAAAACTTATTGTCACTCAAATGAGCTTATGATGGCCTATTATTCTATTTAAATCGAATATGAAAAACTACTCCTAAGCATTGTGTATCGATACTTATACACATCGATGCACTGCGATGTTTAGATACATCGCTGTACCAATGCCATCATTAATGAACCGGCCACAATTCTCATCGAAACTGCAAGTGCATTATTTTATCAAAAATTAATAATGAATGCTGACAGCAGTAGCCGTACTCCGAGAGGTGTGTATTGTGAAAACATTATACCAGTGCTACATTGTGACTACAATGTTGTTTTTGTTGTTTTTTTTCTAGTGTGGCATTGTGAAAGTGATTTTCTAACAAGCTGAAGGGCGACGATGCACTTCCCAAAAGCAACGCGCAATAATCAATCATCAGACGATAGATGGAAGACCGTTCGGGAGCGAGCGAGAGAAAAGACTACAGCACTACCTTTGACCTAATGCGTAATACTGAAATGCTTTCTTATATGTATGTGTAATTGCATTTAGGCTCCGAAAGACGCCAGCTCAAAAAGATACCATATTTCGCTGATGAAGCGCGTGAGCGCGACCGAGTGCAGAACCTGCGCAAAAGAACAAGACGCACAACGCCACCAAGAGCTCCGAGGTATGGACGCAGTCAACGCAGCCGATCGAGATCCCGTTCTGCTGATAGAAGCAGAGACCGACTACGACGACAACGCTCCCGAAGTTATGACCGCAGGCGTAGCCGAAGTGGCAGCTACAAAAAGGTCACTTCGTCATCTTCATTCTCGCGTCGCCGGCGAAGTCGCAGCCGCAGTCGATCGCGAACCCCTCGCATAATAACTGTTCCTGTGCCAGTTCCTGCCGCCGACTATAACTATGCTTATGTTAGTAAATCGATTGATTTATATAAACCATGCCATGCTAATTGCAGTCATTGTATTCACAGGGCTGGTCGCATCCGCATCCCCCAAGACAACACTACGATCCAATGTATCCCCCGATGTTGCCATTTGGAATGAATCCCCGTCCACCACGGCCTTACTTTGCCCCATATCCGCAGTTTCCACCATTTCGATACAGATCTGGAGCATTTGGGGCTCGCCCACGATTTAACTATGTGAGGAATGTGCGACACCAACCAAATTGATATTAAACTTTACCAAATTATTCAAAATGTCTTCGGAGTTATTGTTTGTTGTGTTAGAAAATCGGGTTACTTTCTATTTCAGCCAAAACAACAAATTTGATGTTACTAAAGTTTAAAATTCATTTATATCAACTTTTACAAAAAAAAAGATTTACTAATTTGCTAAACTTCGAAGTAAATCAAGATTTAGATGTTAATTTATTCTTTTTTTCCTTTTTGTTTACTATAACATTTTCTGATGAGATTCTTTTCAATCTGAGTTTAATATGACCAATTCTCTCTCTGAATCTTCCGGTCAAATTCTCTTGTTTGACTTTCAATTTTATTGAATATGTAAAAAGGGTAGAGCACCCGAAATTCCAATTCGTATTAGACTTGGAGCTCTTTAAAGAAGGTCTAGTGTATGTGTATATAAACAAATACTATATACATATTTTAATTAGTGTTATAACAGCATCTCAGATTTTTCGAAGCATATATATTTGCTTAAATTTATAAATTGAAATATGTAATAGTAAAATGGCTGATTACAAAAATTGTGATCACGAGTCCTTTGTGTTTTTTGTAGATCCGTATTGTGGATATCGGAGCTGTCACTATTCGTAGTGAGTTTATGCCGTCTTTGTTTTCTTCTTGTACACACAGGCTGCAACAAAGACAGCAGAGCTGAGGAACGTGGATATCAGGAAATTTGAAAGCAGCATCACGTCATGGGATTGCACGTACACCGTATATATGCGGGCTATTGAACCGGATACAAAAAAGATATTAAAGATATATCGCTTATGCATATTACATTTCAAAATAATGTCACAGCTGGTTCGTGTTTTCGATAAGCAAACAACTTAATTTAGTGAGCAAACGCACACTGACTAATTTTTAATTATAATTAGTAAACTGTTGTATAGCTATTGCAAGCTCTGATTGTTGTTCAATTATCGAGGCACTTACTCATGTTAGTGAAGGCGGATAGTGCCCATGTTGTGCGGCTAACGGAGCTGGCATCCTTGGTACGCAGTATGGCAATCAGTTGCAGTACTTTACTCGTGGCTCCGATGGGTGTGCAGAAAGGCTGTTGATGAACCACATATATCAATTGATAAAAGCCATCATAATACAAATATATGAGTATAGTATATAAATAAATAATCTAATGTGAGCAGACTGCTCTTAAGACAATTGGTGGATGACAATTTATAAATAGCAGCATCACAAATATTATACAACAAACAAAACACTCTTGACCTTGAAGCAAAGATGCCCAGTTCAAATAGGTTCACTTTGTTTCGGTTGAGAGCTTCTCTTTCTAACAAACAAAAACATAAACTAGTTTTGAGCGTTATAAAGAAAACATAATTAGTTAATTAATGGACTTCACAATAAACGAGTTTGAACTACGCCGAACTGACGGCAACCGTTATCTTGCCAAAGTTTCTAATCAATGCATGATTATTACTCACCACTAGGAACGTAAGGATGATAATGGGAAAGAGTTTTAGGTATATAAGCGTCGCTATCGTTGTATAGAAGACAGCAAAGATCTGTGTACGCTTGCCAAGCAGATCCTGATACTTGAATGCATAATAGATGAGCACATATTCCTGAAGCAATAATACAGGGTATTCCATATACGAGAGAAAATCATAGCCCGATGTATAGTTGTAGGACATCATCACCGTGTAGCTGAATAGTTCCAGACATAATCCAAGCACACTAATACCTTAAAAGTGAGCGAAAAAAAAAAAAATTAGAAAGTCAGTTCCTTTTTTTTTTGCGGGGGTGGAATATTTCGTAAATTTACCTTTTGAGGATTTGTTCTCGCGTATGGTGTTTATTTGAGGTACCTTAATAACCAGGCAGGATGATACTGTTATTAAACTGAGCAAGTCGGCAATAATCAGCACTATTCCCTTTTCCAGGTACTGGGACACCAGGTCACCAAGTCCCTCAGATACCGCTGCCGTTGTAGCCATCGTCAAAGCTAAACTGATATTAATGGGTCTGCGACTTGATTTAAATGCTTACAATCGATTGCCTTCGAATTTTTCGCACATCGATATTATTTGTGGTGTAACCGTTTTTGTTCGCAAAAACATGACATATTTTTATATGATTTTTATGCAGCCTAATTGTAAAATGTTATGCCTACATTTTTGTCAATTTAGATTTTAGCTCAAAAACAAGAGAAAACTAAATAATAAATATGCATATTAAACACATAATAATACAATCGAATAGTCACCGCCAATAGTATCGTTTTTTTTTTGTAGAGAGAATAAAAACAAAACAGTCACACACATTCCGATTGCACAGCGATGCCACGAGCATATCGATGCTTCGTCTCGATACTTTTGGTGCTGCTAACATTCAGTGGCAGCGCAGCTCAAGTCATTTAGTTATTTTTCTGTCTGAATTTAAGAATTTTGTTTTTGTTGTCCGGATAAAACTAGTACGCTTAAGCAAAACAAAAATACTGGATAAGTAACACAATATCTTGAAGAAAACGGCCCAGAAACGTACGTGGTAAACGATTTAATTAAACGTGGGCCCAGCAGTGCCAACTGCTTCTTGTGCAGTGCAAGTGTGCGTGTGTGTGTGAGTGAGTGCGTGTGCGTGTATGGGTGAGCTAAACGCAAAAAGTGTAAAACGGAAGAAATAATTAAACAATTTAGCCAAACTAGAACGGCAAACCTCAACTGTGTACCAAATATATGAAATCTGTTGTTCAAAGTGCAAAAAATAAGAGTTACCTAGGGGTAAAGTAAACGTCATTTTCTCATGCATGTCGTGACATTTGTTCTGTATGTGTGAGAGTGCGTGTGTGTGTGTGCATACACGACATTCGACGTTGATGCCTTGCTTGTGTTGGTGTGTCTGTGTGTATGTGTACAACAATGTTCACATTTTTTCTTTTGTTGTTTGCTCCACGAATTATGGGGCTGGCTTCTGCTTCTCGTCGCAGTGCAGGTGCAGAAAAGTGGGGTTAGGGCCTATAAAAATCAGTTAAATTGATGGAATTTCTTATTCAATTGTAGCTAGATGATATAGTCGTATATTATTTGGTCAATTTAAATGCTAAAATTGCATGGCCGTTTCCCTATTTGAGCCTTAAAATAGCAATAATGCTTGATGATAGCATATGCGTGTGTTTGTGAGCGAGAGTTTCAATATTCTCAGTCTTACTCTCTAGTCCTGGGCCCGTGTTGTGGTCGCACAGGTAACGCGTAAAAAAGAAAATAAAAATGAAGCGAAACTATGGCGAAGGCTCTTAGACCCTTAAACCTTGTGGAGGTCAACAGCCATTCCTTTTCCACAGGGAGGGTTAGAGAGCGACATTCTCATACACATACTCGCACATCTGATCTGTTTTAAAAGTGATGCAACACAGGATCTACACATACACGTGGTTACGTTTGTGTGAGCGCAAAGAAAATTCCTTTGCGATCGATAGGTCTTTGTTATTCGACTGCGATTGCAGCAGCGACAGCAGGGAGCATCATCCCGCTGCCGACGTCTGCTGTGATCCCTTTTTTCAGTTGCATCTGCTTGTGTGTGTGTGTTAAATTGATGCTGAGAGAGGTAGCAAGAAAGAAAGGGAGCGCATGAGGTTGGCTGTTTCGTAGTTATCGCTGGTCATGAGAGAGCAGAGAGCGCGAACAGATAGCGGCTTAAATTGCAAGGTGTACGCTATAGTCTTTGTTGTTGTTGTTGCTGCTTCTGCTGCTTATGCTTGTTGGTGGTGGTGTGTATCTTTATTGCTTCTTCTTCCGTCCGTTACTTTTGCTCTTGTCATCTTGCATGCCTTTACCTGGCTACTGATCTGCCTGCCTTGTGTGCATCGCTGTGTGTGAGTGTATGTGCGTTGTCTCCCTCTCTGCCTGTCTGCACATGTGTGTGTGTTTGCGCGCCTGTGCTTGTGTTAGTGTTGTTGTAATACCCGTTTCATCTTCTTTGGCTATTCTACTTCGCGCCGTTTTAGCTTCTTCCGCCGCTGATGCACTTTTGTGATTTCCTTTGCCAGTTTTTTGATTGCTCAGAGAAGACAGCGACGTCGACGCCGATGTCTGCTGCTTTATAGACAGACATTTTTCCCACTGCTTTTCTTTTCTTTTGGATTTTGATTTTCGTTTTTTTTTTCACGTTCACATTCGCATTTGAGCGTGAGCGAGATAACTGCACACGATCATCTTGCTCCTCTGGGTCGCATTGCGTGGGAACTTTTTTTTTGTCAGAGCGTCGCTGTCGGTTCGTTCATCCAGGCGAAGGATATTATTTTATAATAGTGTTGATCTTGTAAGTTGAAGATCATTACATTTGCAAAAAGTAGAGTTCTTTAAAAACAATTGAAATACGTGGAGTTGTTTTTTTTTTATTTTGTAATGTTCCAATATTCTTAGATATTAGAAATTGTCAAATGTGTGGGAATAATCCAAAATGTGTTCGCTATTTAATTGAATAGAGAATTTAGATTTAACTTAAAATGAGAAGAAATGCGAAAAAAACAATTTCCATTTGTAAAGCATATTTTTTTTTTATTTATTTATTTTTGTTTGAACAAGTAAAATATGAATAAGCCAAAATTCCCACTTTGCAATGATTGATCGTGGGAAAAAACAGATATTTTTGATTAATAAATATGAATCGAACTTGCAAGACTGATCTGTAGTAATCGGTGACTATAATTTCAAACTGTATTAATGTGCGTTCCTTAATTGTTTGCAGGAGCGAGAGAGATCAGAATTCTTCGGTGTTTTTGGTGGAAAATATTATGGAAAAAGGATGTCAAGCTGCTAGCAGTCATAGTTGTGATACCGCAGAGGACGCTCAGCACGAGCGGAAGCGGAAACTTAAGCCGGAGACATCTCGCCAACAACCCCAAAAACAACAGCAACAAACACCATCACAGCCAAAGCCAAGCACTAGCCAGGCAGACGAAGGAGGAGAAGGAGAGGGAGAAGTCAGAGCCGGAACGGAAAGGGAAAACAAATCTATGTCCAAGCTGAGAGAAGTTGATGTGGAGGACAGTGTCTCGTCTCACTCGCAACATGGCTACGCCGTAGTTCTCGACGATGATGAGTCCAGCAGCGAGACGGGCGTGCTAGAGATGGAGACATTCGAGATTAGCTCTTCCAACTCACTGCCGACGAGTACGGCGGATGCGGCTGCCTCGGTTGCCTCGACGACTACAGATGATCCAGCTGCTGCTGCTGCCACAGCGGCTGTTGTTGCTGCCACAGCGGCGGCGGCTGCTGCTTCGAATGTTGTTGTTGTCGTCCCTGTTGACGATAGCTCCTCCACAGACACGCTCAATGGGAATGAGGGCAATGGCAACGGCAACGGAAGCGGGAGCATGAATCGACATTCCGCATCCGAGGATCACAGCGTTAGCGCTAGCTCGATGAAGAACGTTTTCTTTAACGACAACGAGCCGCCCGTTGTGTGCCTTATAAATGATGATGACGATTTCGATGAGGACGAAATCGTCGAAGATGATGATGATGATGCCGAGGGCGACGTCGATGAGGACGATGATGATGCTGAAGGGGATGCGGATGCGGATGATGATGATGTTGTGGAACAGTCAATGCCCATCGATTGCGCCAACACTTCACAAATGGATGGCAGCAATGGCGATGGAAATGGCATCATCACCACGGCCGACGGCTCGAAAATCTTCCTAGAGACGCCTGTCGTCGACGAGCCGCAATCACATACTCATCATACCCATCATCATCATCATGTTGCCGCAGCTGCAAAGCATCACCACGCTCCACAATCCGAACTGCTGGCGACGGGCAAACCGAAGCGTCTTAGCGATGAGTTCGATGTTGCGGATACGTGTGCGGATGATGAGCAGGAACAGCAGCAGCAGGAGCAGGTGGCCACAGCGTCAACCACAACAACAACAACAATTGGAGTTAAGTCTGAAACTGGATGCGGACTGGCAGATGTAGCATCCACATCGCTGCACGACAGACAAATGTCTGTGCGGCTGAAGCAAATGAGCCTCAACAATGCCAACAACAACAACAATAATAGTAATGCAACTGCTGCAGCAGCAACGGCTGAGTCAGCAACGTCCAACGCTAGCTCAAGTTGCTGCCCATCGAGGGCGGACATTGAGTCAATGGATCGGATAGAGCGTTCCGACTTTGAGAGGGAGCAACGGCTAACTGGCGGCATTGTGATTGGCACCACACGTCTCGTCATGAAGAATCGCCTCAATCTAAGTCTGATTAATGCCGCCGCAGCTGCTGAGGGAGCAGGAACAGCTGCTGCCGCTGCCGCTGCTGGGAGCAGCAACGATGATTGGCCCAGCAGCAGTAGCAATGGACGCGCCTTCTCCTCGGACAGCAAGGTAAGTTGGCATTATAATCATTTATATAATCGAATCGAATCGAAACTCACATTCCACTTTTCTACACTTAGTGCGCCTACAAAGATCTTTCAACGACTCCGACAAGCAGCCGCAAGTACACCAACAACCGACTGAGCAAGTCCACTGCCAAACTCAATTTGAGCTCCACCCTGAGCAGCTGTCCCCAGCACAATGCCAAGCTCAAGTCGTCATCGTCATCATCGGTGATTGTGGAGCCCAACAAAAGCGGCAGCAGCAGTAATAATGCATCAACATCCACATCCACATCTACTTCAGGCAGCAATCGCACAGACGTCTGCACGAATACAAACTCGAATGATCACATTATTGTGCTCGGCGGCGGCAGTTCTACGTCCACGTCAACGTCGACGACCGATAACAAAGACACCACAACAATGTCAACTGCTGCTGTTGCCGCTGCTCCGGTTTCGGCAGCCACATCATTCAGCTCGGTTGCTTCACAGACCAGCCAGGATGGCGGCTGCAGTCGGACGAGCGTTGTGCACACAGCATTTGGCACTGGCGGCGGCGGCAGTTCCTCCTCCTCCTCCTCAGCATCCTCAGCTGGCGCCGTCGATGTCGATGCACAGCCCTCGACATCGGGCACATCGTCCGGATCATCGTTTGCACGTTGCCATTATGCGCCCGTGTCAAAGCCATCGGCTCCACGGCAGGTGAATGCCAGCGCCCAAACAATGAGCATATTTCTGGGACGAAACAACGGAACAGCATCAGCAGCCGTCGCTGGCAATGCAAATAATGCGGGCAACTTTCGTTCGCGTCGCCGAGTGGAGGCGACACGCAACAGTGCCAACGATGTCATAGTGCTGGAAGTGGTTGTCGAGGAGAATGGAGCGAATAATGGCAACGATAATAACGGGGGTCACGGTGCCGAGCCGGGAGATTTCAGTGCCGACGAGCCGTGGGGCAATTGTGATGAGGAGAACAACTGCTCCGATCTGGAGGAGGTGTGCACGTGTCAGAATAGCCTCGTGGCTGGCAGTCGTAGTGGCAGCAATGCCAGTCTCAGCGATATGCACGACATGGATGCCATCGACGCCATCGGGGGCTATCATCAGCAGCAGCTTCAGCATCAGCAGGCCACCGCAAATGGCGAAGGCGACAATACGCTGTCCATTATGTCCTCAGCGTCATCGTCGGCAGCATCGACAATCTACAATACCCAACAGCAACAGCAGCAGCAACGAAAGCGCAAGTACAACGAGGGACGACTGCTGGATGGTGAGCATAACCTGAGTGTCACTGGCAGCGGCGGCGCAGGAGGCGTCGGAGCTGCTGGACATGCGGACAGTGCTGGGGACAATAGTCGCAAACGCATTGCCTACGATTTTGCCTCGACGCCACGCTCCTCGTCCTCTACCTCCACCTCGGGCCTCATCTCGTTGACCCCCACAGCCGGTGGTCTGGGCTTGGGATTGGGATTGTCTGGCGTCGGTAGCTCACCGGCGGGAGTGGGACGACGCACGCCGCGTGCATTGATGCCGACACGCGATAATCCGCCGCCGGAGTTGCAGCATTGGTTGGCGCAATTTCAGCGTTGGTCGCATGCCGAACGTCTGCTGGCCGTGGATCGACTGATCGATAACTGTGATCCATCGCAAGTCCGTCACATGATGAAGGTAATTGAGCCGCAATTCCAGCGGGATTTCATCTCGCTGCTGCCCCGTGAACTTGCGCTCTTTGTGCTCTCGTATCTGGACCCCAAGGATTTGTTGCGTGCGGCGCAAACGTGTCGCAGCTGGCGTTTCCTCTGCGACGACAATCTGCTGTGGAAGGAAAAGTGCCGCAAGGCGCAAATACTCACCGAGTCGAGCAGCGATCGGCCCAAGCGGGGACGCGATGGCAACATGCCGCCAATTGCCTCGCCGTGGAAGGCGGCCTACATGCGGCAGCATATCATCGAGATGAATTGGCGATCGCGTCCAGTGCGTAAACCGAAGGTGCTCAAGGGTCACGATGATCATGTCATCACATGCCTGCAGTTCTCGGGCAATCGCATTGTCTCTGGCTCCGACGACAATACGCTCAAAGTGTGGTCCGCTGTCAATGGCAAGGTAAGTTTACACCTAATCGATCTATGCTGATCTTCTTCTAATTTGTGCTCTCCTTTGGTTTGCAGTGCCTGCGCACATTGGTGGGACACACGGGCGGCGTGTGGTCGTCACAGATGTCGGGCAACATCATCATTTCGGGCAGCACGGATCGCACACTCAAGGTGTGGGACATGGACAGCGGCAGTTGTGTGCACACGCTACAGGGACACACCTCAACGGTGCGCTGCATGCATCTTCATGGCAACAAGTAAGTCGGAGAAGTCTTTTAGTCTGATCTAATAACTAATTACTCTCCCCTTTCGTTGCTATTTAGGGTGGTGAGCGGTTCGCGGGATGCAACGCTGCGTGTTTGGGACATTGAGTTGGGCACGTGTTTGCATGTGCTTGTCGGTCATCTGGCTGCTGTGCGTTGTGTGCAATACGACGGCAAACTGATTGTGTCGGGCGCCTACGATTACATGGTCAAAATCTGGCATCCGGAGCGACAGGAGTGCTTGCACACGCTGCAGGGACACACCAATCGCGTCTACTCACTGCAGGTATGGGAGCACATACTGAATAAATCAACATTCAATTGTGATTAAACGTAAACGTCTATCTACAGTTTGATGGCATTCATGTCGTCTCTGGCTCGCTGGACACCTCGATACGTGTGTGGGACGTGGAGACAGGCAACTGCAAGCACACGTTGATGGGCCATCAGAGTCTCACCTCGGGCATGGAGCTGCGTCAGAATATTCTCGTCTCGGGCAACGCTGATTCGACCGTTAAAGTGTGGGACATCACAACGGGGCAGTGTCTGCAAACGCTATCGGGTAAATACTGTTTGATTGACTGTCTGATTGATTGATTGACTAATAATTGACTACTAAGTGGTTTGACGGTCTTTGATTAGCTATCTGATTGACTGAATAACTGTCTGAATGGTGGACTAATTCATTGATGAGATAACTGATTGATTGTCCGATTGAATGATTGACAACTAAATGGTGGATCAATTGATCAATGATTGATTGACTTCCAAATGGTGGACTAATTGCTTGACGTTCTTTGATTAGCTGACTGAATAATTGATTGACTGAATAATTGATTGAAAATGATTGACTACTAAATGGTGGACTAATTGCTTGATGGACTAACTGATTAATTGATTGACTGAATAATTGATTGAAAATGATTGACTACTAAATGGTGGACTAATTGCTTGATGGACTAACTGATTAATTGATTGATTGTTCGAATGATTGATTGACTAATGACTGACTACTAAATTGTGGATCAATTGATTGGCTGTCGGATTGATTGATTGGCTACTAAATTGTGGATTAATTTCTTGACTTCCTCTGATTGTATATCGGATTAATTGATTGACTGTATGAATAATTGACTAAATAATTTACTGACTGATGACTGGTTGAACTTATTCAATCAACAACTTGATTGATTGTCTATAAATTGTTAGCTTTTTTATGAATTGAACCAAAGATTGACTGACAAATTTCGAATTTGTCCTTGAATTACTGATTGATTGATTGTCCCACTAAATGACGGGCTTGTTTATTTGATAAGCACACTGAATGATTGGGTAACTAATTGTTTGACTCCCTGACTAATTGTTTTCCTTATTCACAGGTCCAAACAAGCATCAATCCGCTGTCACTTGCCTGCAATTCAATACACGCTTTGTGGTGACCAGCTCAGATGACGGCACCGTCAAGTTGTGGGACGTCAAGACTGGCGAATTCATACGCAATCTGGTGGCGCTCGATTCGGGTGGTTCCGGCGGCGTTGTGTGGCGGATAAGGTGAGTTCAACGCTTTCCACAATATTTTCAATGTGTACTTAAATAAATTCTTCTTCAAACGCAGAGCAAATGATACAAAGCTGATTTGTGCGGTGGGATCACGCAATGGCACCGAGGAAACAAAGTTGATGGTTTTGGACTTTGATGTGGAGGGCGCTTGTGTGAAGTGCTCATAGGATCTGTCCGAAGATCTGTTCCATTTCAAGTTGCGATTCGTTAGCAGCAAACAAAGGCGCACTCTACTCTATGTTATGATACACGCAAAAGCCAGGGCCACCAATCGCTTGAGCTCCACGTAAAGCTCCCGTCGGAGGCGAGATATTCATTGCAAACACAAACACACACACACACCACACACATATACTCATCGAAATGCCAACACATAAGAACATACACACATACACGGAGATGACCCGTCTATCTATTATCGATAATCGGATTGTTATCGTTGCTTGCCTTGCCAACAAATGCAGCTGCACACACAACACAACACAAACACACCACACAACACACACATACACATACACGGGGAGTTGGGTTGTGAGTGCGCGCGTGTAATGTTTTCAATGTTATAATTTGTTTCAAATGCGTTGCTTTATAGCCTAAATTTGTTTCCACAATAGCATAATTTTTGCTTCTTAGTTCTTATTGATAACACAAAAACACACTTATACATAATACATACAAACATACTATATGCATGCAAATTCGCATTGAAAGTCGAAGTAAGCGGTACAACATACTATATGCACATAAATACATACATACGTATTATGCATATATACATATAAGAAGTATATATACACATACACTTATACAAGTTTTGTTCCGTGTCGCGATGAACGCGAAACTTTATGAAGAAACAAAAAACAAAACAACAGCTTTATATTGATTAAATTGTTTAATTGAATTGATTGATTGATTGAGATATGCTAATGTTAATAATGCAGTTAGATCATATTTGGTTTTCCACCTGAGTTGTCGTTTCTGTTCTATTCTGTTGTGGTATCAATTCGTTCAATCTGTTTTTGTTTATACATAATACACCCACATAATGTATTTGATTCTTCCCCTTCATTTTTATGTTTTGTTAAAAAAAAAATTAGGCTTCCAAATGGGGAGCTCCATTCAAATTGTATGTTGGTATAAGCTTACAAAAATTTACCCTTAATTTAATGAATTGCCTGCAGAGTCCGATGAAGGACTTGAACAAGACGTCTTATATACATCTATATCTATATATATAAAGAGTTAAGTATTCCGTGGTACTCATTTGGGGGAGCAACTCACACACTCAAACACACACACACACAAGTACACAACAAACAAAAATGAGAAAAACAAAAACACACACAAACAAAGCATTAAGCGAACATATATTTTAATTATAGACTGATTTATTAGTAATTGAAATTAATCTACAAATTTAAGCATAAATCTGAATAAACGCAGGAATAATAGTTAAAAAAAAGAAGAAAAAACAAATAAAGTTAAATAAAAATGCATGTGCATGTGATTTTATGTTTGTTTACATTCTTTTCGTTTTCTAAACAAACAACAGACTTGATTACAAAACCGCATCAAATCGGCCAATAACACGATAAGCGATAATTCGATATACGATATATTTGTACACACTCTCAATGCAAATCACAAATGCATCGGGATAACCGTAAAATAAACAAAATGGCGCGGGGATTGGAAAACAAACAAAAATGAAATAAAGGGCGGGTGGGGCCGGGGGTTACAGCTACAAAACATGGATATGTATGCGAATTACTCTACACAATAATTTATGAAATACTTTATGGCATAATAATCGTAACAATAAATGCAGTAATTCTAAAAGTTGCGCCCTTTGGTTTACTTTCTTAATCGTTGGATTTTCCCCTTTCAAGTTGAAAGTTTCATTTCCATTAAATTGTATTTGAATAGTAATAGTCGTTTGTAGTTAAGTTTGAAAGCATCGAATTCAATTGAATATTCAATATGATGGACTTCTCTTTATTGAGTGTGTAAACTTAAAACAATCACTTCATTTGCGATTCAACTTTTTGCGAATTTTAGTATAATATACATGAATTAATTAACTGCAAGCAAAAAACACTTTCGAATGTTCTTTGTGATAATACAAAAATTACGAAAAATTAAACAGATCTAGCCTTAGATCTTGGACTTCTTGCTGCTGTGTCCCTCGATGCCGAGATTGCAACGCGAGGCGACATCTTGGACGGACGTCAGTCCA
Source organism: Drosophila sulfurigaster albostrigata (assembly GCF_023558435.1). Taxonomy (NCBI): domain Eukaryota; kingdom Metazoa; phylum Arthropoda; class Insecta; order Diptera; family Drosophilidae; genus Drosophila; species Drosophila sulfurigaster. The sequence goes on from NC_084883.1 coordinate 47,824,390, forward strand.
GTGCTGGGCAATGGGCCACCAAAGGCGGACGCTGACAGATTGCTGTTGCTTGGCCGTTTCCGGGTGGGCGAATGAACTGGCGACTTCTGACGCAAACACTCGACATCCTCAAAAACAACCTGGGCACCGCCGCCACAGGTGGGAATCACATTGCCCTTGTACAGTTTTGTCTCCACATCACCATCGGTGTCCGCCTCCTGGGAGACGAGGCAGTATTTGGTGGCACCATGGTCAGTCAGTTGCTTCATGTCGGTTAGCTTGGTAACCGACTTGCGATTCTTTAGATACGGCTGCATGATGGTGCCCAATGGCACCGGATTGGCGGCACGATGCTCCAGCCACTTGTCGCCAGCAGAACGCGAGCGTCGATGACGATTGTTGGCGGCAGCTAAACCCTGTTAGAAAAGTTGATATATTTACAATGTGTTCTCGTAAATGATTTACAGTATCGACTTACATGGCGAGGTGTGCAATAGATGTCGGTCCGTGTCGTGGGCGGCACCGAGGATTCTGTGCGCGCTGTGAACGCCCCACGATCGTGATCGCGATTGCGGTTCTTGTCATTTAGCAAATCCTCGGAGCTCTGGGAACGCGGCAAACTGGGCACATCCTCCGACTGCAGTATGTTGGACACCAGTCGCAGTTTCTCGTCCTTGATGCGCATGCGTTCCTGCATTTTGACCCTTTGCTCGCGCAGCTTCTGATCAAACTCTCGCTTATTCTTGTCAGACTCGACAGCCAGCTTGGAGTTGAACTTTTTCTTTTGTTTCTCCTTCTCCTGTTCCTTTTGCGAGAGCAGTTGCTCCTGTTCATTGAGCTTATGCGTCAGCTCCTGTATCTGTCGCTCGCGTTTGCTCACCGTATTGTTGAGCACATCGATGGAGCTCTCGTGGATGCGCACTCTGTTCTCCAGAGCAGCGCTACGATCGCGCTCCTGTTTGTAGACGGCTTTCAGCGAAGCCAGCTCCGTGCGTAGCTGCAAATTGTCGCGATCCAAGTTCATCAACAGCTGTCGGAAATTGTCGCCTACAGAACACATTCGTTATTCCAAGTGCCAAAATATGCCTTTTAACTCACATTTTAAGTCCATGTTGGCGCGAAGTTTGCGTCGCTTATCGATGCGCTGCTCCAGGTACTCCATTAGTTCCTGTATCTTGCTCTCCGTCTCGGGACTATCCATCTGGTAATGGGGGAAATCAGCACCCAAACTGTACACCAGCCCCACATCCATCTCAAGCTGTTTGGCCTCAGGTATGCCAAGCTCATTGAGATTGTTCACTGCAATCTTGAACAATTTGTTGGCCTTGCGACGTCCGGGCGTTAGGCCCAAGTCTGGTTTTATGGGTGTGGCACGCGCTATTTGCACTTCTTGCGTCATCTCGGCAAACTTCATCACTTGCTGTGAAAGAGTAAAGATAAAGATATGAGTCAATGAGCATTAATAAAAGCAGGACTTAAGAACAGCAAATAGTTACTAATATGTTCAGTAATTGAATTAAAAAAGATAACTTAAAATGATCTATGATAATATGTGTATTTTCAATAATTGAATAAAAAGGGTAACTTAAAATGATGTATGATAAATAAAATAAATATAAATACGATAAATAAATATTTAAAAAAGGCTGACATGCTTAAAAGCTGCAATTGGTTCACGACTTAGATAACTTAAAATACTTGCTAAGGTTTGTGTATTTGCTTAACAATTAAATACCCAAGAGTTTTCAGATTTGTTATTTGGGATTTAAAATAGTTTGAGATTGAGAAACATCTTCTAATGATATAAATGCTGAAATATACAAAAATTCAGCATCCCATCTCTTGCCGTTCTGAGCTGTCCGTTGATAGTTTCCTCAGTAATGAATCACAAATGTTGTGTATATATTTAAATAAAAAATGAAACTAATCTTCATTTCTAAAGCCAAGCTTTCGTTGAGGTTCTAATTTGAATGATTTGCTTGGTCAACGCTTACTTCAGAACCACTTTTGCAGCTCTAATTCAAAACTACAACAGATCTTTCAAAGAAAAAAACCACTTACCATGTTCTCGTCATAATCCTCGATGCGTGGATTGATGCACACAATCATCGACACCTGTCCCTCGCCGTCGAAATAGTTCTTGAACATGTGCGTGATCTTCGAGTCGCGATACGGTATCTTCTTGGCCACCGGATTGGGGCCCAACTGTTGTTGATTCTCACGCAGATACTCGAGGCACGTGCGCAACGTCATCAGCGAATTGTTGATGTTGCCCGCCTCGCGCAACCGCACGCCAGTGTTTTTGGTACGCGACGAGCGTTCGCTGCCCGCCAAATCCACCAGCGACAGCTGGCTGACCGTAATGTTCTGTTTGTCCTGGACAACGTGCTCGCCCTGGCAATCGGTGGGCGCCTGGACCAGACGTATGTTGAACACGGAATGACTGCGACTGGACTCCGCATTGAGCACCGTGTTGCCCATGCGCTTGCGCTTCTGACCCATCTGGAAGACCTCGAGCGCCTCGTCGACTGTCTTCACCTCCACCTCAGTGACGCCGTGCACGAACATCTGATGATTGGCATCTTCGCGTATTATCTTACACTGCAACGATCTAAATGAAAGCATTGGCATTAACATTGTTACACGAGTTCATCGATTTAATACATACTTCTGTATGCCCGAATCCTCGAGCAGATCGTAGACGCTATTGTTGTACATCTCTACGTAAGTTATAAACACCGAATACATGTTGTCCTCATCCAGCACTGAAAGCGGCGTTGGCTCCACGGAGGCTTGTGATGCGATCTCGGGATCCGATTCCTTGCGTCGAAATGCAAAACGTCCAGTCCCTGCAAAGCGTTGATTCATCTCCTGCTGCCGCTCGAGCAGTGCATCCTCCTCCGACAGAATCTCAAAGCCATTCAATTTATCCGGTTTGAAGACAAACTTCTTGGCCTGATAATCGGAGATGGTGCGAAAAAGGAGATCAAGGCAGCGAGGCATAACGCCACGATGTCGTGAATTCCCTGTCATCGTGTACGTCTTACCGCTGCCTGTGACGCCGTATGTGAAGAGCAAACTATTGCGACCACGCACCAGATTCTCGACCAGCGGTTGGGCAACGGATGCAAAGACATCCTGTTGCGTGGCATCGGACTGAAAGACGTGCTTGAATATGTATTGCATTTCACGCTGAGCGCCATTCTGCAGAAGCTTGTGCTGATCCTGCGGGTTGACCGCAATTGTTGTGGAATTCTTCACGCGCATACAAGTTAGATCGCCATCGGATGGCAGCGGCCTAACACGGCAAAATACATTCACAGGGTCCTGCTGCTGCGGCTGTTGTTTGCCTCCCGATAAGTCCCGTCGCTTGCCTTCAGTCATCATCGTTGGCGCCTGCGCGGACGGCATCGGAGCTGCGCGCGGCGTTTTCGGGGGACGCATCGGCGTTCGGGCCCTGTATTGAAATGTCCTTTTCATTTCAGTTGCTATTTGCAATACATTATTATTTTTGACTTACATGGCGGCTTTCATATTGACACTTTGTTATTTTACAGCTGACCACTATAGTTTTTCGTTTTTCAGCAAACACTTTTTTCGATCGTTAGCTTCAAATTGCTGCGCCCAAAGAGACGCCACGCTATGCTGCAGAGCAAGTGTGACCGCATGTAATGTTTTTAAACACACTTTTTGTGTTTAGAAAAATCTACTAGTTGCTAACATATTATGTAGTGCATTGGTGTTGCTTTTAACTTTTTGAGCAGCTCTATTGGATTTAAACAAAAAAATCAATCTAATGACTTTCTTATACATATTTCCACACATATTCAAGCAATAGCACAAATGTATCTAGTATATAACAATATTTTAATACCAGAAAGTATTCTGTTAATAACAAAATTGCGATCGCAGCTAACTTCACGTGTCTCTGAAGTGCGTAGCATTCGCATTGCGCCCCAATTTTTTGATATTCCGCAAAATCGTATTAGTATAAAATATTGTGAAGAGTTATTAATAAATTAATTATTTAATGTTGTTTTGAGATACATTTGCTCTTTTGTGCCTTCCTCATTGTTTTTGTGTCAATCACAGGGTAACCATATTAATGTTACACTTAATGCTAAATAACATAGTTCTGTTAACTAACAGCTTTGAAAAGTCGTTATAATTCAAATTGTACAGCATTTATTTTTTTGGTAGACAATTTATGTGTACAAGTAAAACTAGCGAGCAATTCACAGATGATACGAATAAACAACTTGATTGAAAAATTTATAGTTAATTTAAATTCTGTTGGACATTAAGAGATAAACCAGATGATCCATTCTAATTTGAGGGGATGACTTTACTTCTGTTTTTTGCTTTTGAACACAGACAACATATTACGCATGAGAGCTGGGCCATTCCAATAGCCGGGCAACATGAGTTTCCAGTAGAGCAACGGCATAAAATCTTTTTTCATGATAAACATTGAATATCGCTCCTTGTTTTGGGCCACCGGGAATGTTTCCAGCGGTGTCAGACTATAATCAAACTCAGCCAGCATGCAGGTGTGATAGCCGGTGACCAGTGGACACGATGCGTAGCCATCGTAGGAACCAGTTAGGGGTTTTCCCTCTATTACAGCCATCATATTGTCGAAAACAACCGGTGACTGTGCGGCTGTGAAAAGAAATTCAACAGTCATTCAATCAGTCAATAATCAATAATCAGCATAAATTTAATTACCTGCAGCTGCTGCTGTCTTTGAATTAGGAGTCGAGGAGCTGTCTCCAATGGCGAACACATTCTTGTATTTGATGTGTTGCAGCGTAAACTTGTCGACATCCACATAGCCATCGTCATTCACCAGCTGCTTGCAACGCGTCAATTCATCTGGTGGACTCATTGGTGGCACAGCATGCAACATTGAGTACTAAAGACAAATAAAATATTCATAAATATGGATTGATTGCGATTTTGTCGCAGTGTATGTACCTTCTCCTCGTATAATTCACCGGGTTTGTTAACGTCCTCAAAGACAGCAATGTCCTGTTCGTGTTTAACCTCAATTAAGTTACGACAAGTGTTTACCGTTATGTTGCGTTTCTTCATTATCGGCCACAGCGCATCCGCATAGTGCTTCACACCGAAAAGCACTGGCAAAGCTGTATTATAGGTGATGCTGATGTCATCCCGTTTACCAACCTGACACAAAGAAACAGGCAAGGAAAATGTGATTAAACCCAATATTGCATATACGATAATTTCTGGGAATTCAGATCTTACTACAATAACATTTTATATTACGGGATTATTAATGTTATGACTCCAATAAAATTTTGATTAATAACCCAACATAAAAATTTAGCCTTTATCAAAATCTGATTTTTGTTGCATATGATAAATTTGCAAATTTCGAGTGTGAAGAAAGTCGGCAGATATCGCTATCAGTAAAATCAGGAGCTTACCTTTCGGAAATAGTGTTCTGCTATATAGGCGATCTTTTGAGGTGCGCCCGCGCACTTGATAGGGCAATGGGGGAAGGTGAAGATCGCATTGCCACCGCTGATCTTACGCAAGCAATCGAAGACATGCTCCACGTACAATGGCGAGTAAATTGAACAGACATTGCCATCGGGCACAGATAGAGCCTTCTCCAAGCCGGGTATCTAAAAGTGAATATAAAGAAAATATAGAAAGGATCGGCTTCGATTAGAGGAGTCGGCTTTCTTACCTTTTCGTAGTTCAGTTGGAGTCCGGTGGCAATTAGCAACATATCATATTTGATGGTATTGCCACCGGATGTTTTGACCGTATTGCTATCGGGATCGAATTCGCAGGCAGCTTCACGCATCCATTTTGCCTTTTTGGGCAATACATCGGCCATTGGCTTATGGCAATGCTCCAAACGCTTCATTCCACCGCCAATCAATGTGAACATCGGCTGGTAATAGTGTCTCTGCATGAGAAAGGAATATTTCGATAAGTCTGGAATAACTCTTCGATAACTGCGATAACATACTTCGGCTGGTTCCAGAACGATCACTTGCCCTTTGCCCAGGCGAGTTGATAGCTTGGCGGCCAAGGCACAACCACCGCTACCACCGCCCACCACCAGCACCTTACAGCTGGGAAAGAAAGAAAGTTGGATTGAGGATTAAAAGATTAATGAAGTTGTATTACACGTATATATTCCATATTTATCGATTTGAAATCGATAAATGAACAATTAGAAACAATTTGAAGTCTATTAAACAATTTGAGATTGGTAAATTCTATAAATCTTAAGCAACCCCGTTTAAAACATAAAACATGTTAAGCCTAACAATAAGAACATACCCTGTAATCAATGAGAGCAGTCTATTTATGATCGATAAATATGTAAAATCCCAAACAAAAGTGTATTAAGTGCGACTAATCAATAAGAAAATAAGCTGTGATCATGCAAGCAGTCCATTTAACAATTTGAGATCGATAAATTCGATAAATCTTAAGCAAACCCGTTTAAAACATAGAACATGTTAAACTTAACAATAAGAATATACCCTGTAATTAATGCGATAAGTCCATTGAACAAGTTGTGATCGATAAATACATAAAGTCCCAAGCAAAACCGTATAAAACATAGAACAAGTGAAACTTATCAAAAAGTTATTAGCCTGTAATCGATGAAAGCATCTTTAATCCGGCTCAAATGCGGATCAATAGATTAATGTTATATTTGACACCAAAATGTAAAATGGAAATGCGAACTGATCGACTAGAAAATACCCTCTGCTAAAAGCAATCTCTACAAAACACACAGTCTGCAATAAAAATCTCTCCTACATAGATTTAGATTTCATTGATTGCTAAAAATAAATAAACATTAAATTGCAAAACAAATGCGTTTCAGAGATTTTGCTAAGACTAAACTAGAGTCTTTGCCCACAACAAAAGTACAGTACTTTGGAAAAGCAATAAATTTGTAGATACAAATTCGTATAAACAAAGGGGAACAATCATAGTCAGCTGTTGCTGAATGCATTTTTGCCCACTTCTTGTGTAATGCCAGCAATTATTTATTTTTTCAACTCGCTAAGTCGTCACACCTCTTTTCGTAAGCTACTTTCAAGGGGTATTAAAAGCTGATGCCATAGTTAAATACACTTTTTTTTTTGTGGTATACGTGCTTAATTCCCCGGACTCTAATCATGCTAATTGTATTTGTTTTATTTTGTTTTTATAGATATATATGCAAGTTTATGTCGATTCCTGGAATAGTAATCAGCCTTTGGTACCAGTTTTGGGTTACCAAGTAAAAGCTATATAGCTATTGCTATAAATTATTGATTTCGGTGTTCGTTCTTGTACTCACTCATGTCTATCGAAGTGTACTTGTGTACTGGATATCTGGCGGACCGGGTATCGCTCGTTGAGTATGCTCTGTTGAGTGTGGCGTTGGAGTCGGCTCCATCGAATGGTCGGCGCTAGGCGACTGTAGCAGTTCATTGTGCCTCAGATCAACAACTTGTTGTGAGTGCTTTTGGAATATATTCTCAATTCTCAAAGCGAAAGCGAAAGCTCAGCGATAAGCGGGCTCACTTACTGCAACGACGTCTCTTTGACGACTGGCGAACAGGCGAGATAGAGATAGCGCGTGCAGAGCTTTTGCCATCTGGTTATGCCATCGCATACACCCTGTGAAAATGAACCGCAGACGTCTTCTTGACCACCGGATCGGATCGATAGTTTTCACAATAAATTTCTATTTTTTCAGTCAGTTTTCAATTTTTTTGGTTTTGTTTTGAATGAGAACAACACGAGATTCATGATTCAATTATTTGTTCGATCACTTGTGGAAGTACAAACTTTTTTCCTTTTGGGTACGTCAGCTGGCTTGTTGAAGCTTTTTTTTATAGCCGCTACTTTTCCGTTTAGCAGTTGAATTAAAGCTTTGGTGAAATCGCTAATTAGTAAGCTTTAGGCATATGTTTTGATAGCTTACAGCACCGTTCGTTAATATATGTGCACTATGTTAAATAAAGTAAATTTACTTTGAACATTTCTGAATTTAACATTAAATTGAAATTATTGTCATTTACAGAGCTTCTTTAAGCGGATATATATAATTTAATAAATAAGTAAATTTAAGGCTCTGATTTTATTTTGCAATAAAGTTTTGTACGTTTATATATTTCAGTTTTTCCTTATGTATAGATGACGAGGTTGCCAAAAAACAGTTTATCGTTTTAATGTACTATAAAAAAATTGTTTGATGGTATATGTATATTTAGGCAAATCAAAATTAACAGTTTTAAGATTGGAATATTTTTAAAATTAAAAAAAAAATTTACAATAATGTTGCATACATTGAGGTTAGTCGCGGTGCCCTTGTAGAGAAAAGAGATCGGTTATTATGGCAAAGCCAAACGTTTGTATTGACTTAATAATTTATACATACATACATATCTATCACTATATCCGATCTTAATTTTTGTTCTGTCAATACTTGGTTATAGTACATTTGTTGTTTGTTCTTATTAAAAATTTTATTATTATAAAAGCAGTTAAAAATCTATCTTGAGTTCGGAAAGTTTCATATGGGTATATAGGAACTACATATTAAGCAGCGGATCGGAATAAAATTCCTCTCAAGTATTATTTACTATCTAAATATTTTTTTTAAATATTTACAATATTTTATTCATTAAGTTTTCGGTCCATTTTACTTAAGTGAGGTATCTGTAGTGTGTAATTTTTATAGTTTAACAAATAGTTAAATGTTAATGGAACTCTAATTAAATTTATTTCTATAAATAAAACCGAAACCATTTTAATACTTACATCCAATTTTTATGGCACATTTGTGGCTTAGCTGGGTTTTTTTATTATGTTAAAAAAAAAGAAAATTGTGAAAGCATCTTGGAGCTCAATGTTGTGGCAAGTTTCACAAGCTTAAAACCGCAAAATCAAAATTGGGTGATTTATAGCCTATTTGGTGTGTTGCAATTTAAAGTCGAATCACTGGAAGCAACAAATTTGATTAGTTTATAAATAGCCAATGTGCCTTTGTGTAAACTCTGCTTCAAGATGCTCAGCTCAAGTCATCGCATCACATCGCATCGAGTCAAGCTGCGTGCTCTGCATGAGCTGCCCCTAAAAGTATGCTTCAAAATTGTCAACAAAGGAATAAATTGAGGGAATCAACGAAGATCTATAGAAATTCTAAAAATACGAAAAAAAAACCGTCAATAGGCTTAACGCGGCTCTGATGACTTGCGCTGGGATTAATTCCGAACAATTTGATAAATAATTTGCGAAGTACGTGCGTGGACATGCCACAAGTGGCATCAGTTTTGTTGCACGTTGTTGTTTACTATGTATATTTAATTACGACATGCTGTTGACTGATTGGCCGCTGATGATGACTGATGATGGGACCCCAAGGAGTCCAGGCCGAAAAGAAAAAAACGAACGAACGAACGAAAACGTAGGGACTCCATGCGCAACAGGCGTAGGCGGCATGGTTATCAATTGGAGACAAGCTGGCAATTCAAATGAAGCCTTATTGCGGATTCCATGATGGCCAAATTGGATGCTGTGTGGGCGCTGAAGGGCTCAGACCAATGACAACAACAACGGGCTTTCACAGCGGGGCTTGTCTTGTCTCGTCTTCTCTTCTCTTGTCTAAGGGCAGCGTCTGTTGCCAGGCAGCGCTTGGGGTGTGTGGTGACCCCAAAGACCCCGCACATTGATTAGCAGCTCATTATGATGATGATTGCTGTGCTTGGCTCACTTGGCAATTATCGCACATGTCAAGCCCTCTCCCCTCGCCATGCAGTGCACTTAAAGTGCACACTGCAGTTGCAATCTCATTTGAATTTAACGGTTCAACTTCAACTTCGTCTTCGACGAGTGCATTTCAATTTATGTCACGGAATCAATTAAGCTTTATTTGCAACGCACTGTATGGCGGGGGCACGCGCGGGGGGTATGCCATATGCAAATGTCACAGCAGGTCTGCCACCTAAGCGCAGCCCTGGCAACCCAGGGCTGCTCAACGCAGTGCGTGGCGTCCACAGCAGCCATTGATCCGCAGTTGCATTTAGCTAGCTTACCTACTTGTGAGTGCGGGGAGGGGGAAGAGTCAGTGGAAACGGAAGTACCGCCCCAGCTGGAACTGGTTACGTTTGAGATTTGTGGAGGGCCGCAAATGAAATGCAGATTTCGCTGGCTATTCAATTCGGACAATCACAAGCAGCAACACAGCAACTCTCGGGTAGGCTGAACGAACCAAAGAATTCCAGCCGCTGCTCAACAAATTCAAATGCTCCGAAACTTAACAAGGGTCAACGCAAGAGTCAAACACTAATTACTGGACACAGCCCAAGTAGGAATACATAGGCATAACAACAAAGAACAGGCAATAGCAATATCGATATCACTAGCGATACATCACTAGAAATACTCACTCGGACTTCAGGTATCGAAAGCTTTCGATACGCCTAATGATCCTTTGGCTATATCGATTAGTTGCAAAATACGAACGATAAGGGTGCGATAGACTCCGATAACGTTTGTAAAATAAATGTGCATCAACAAATACTCAGAGTGACCAGCAATTCTAGAATGTAGTGCATGAGTTGCAATTTATTAACCAATTGCTTGAAATATAAAGTGATTCAACATTTAATTTAATCAAATGATAACCTTTTACTTGGAACCAAGTCACCGAACATTCGATAACTTTCGATACCGGCTGTGAATCAACACTTGATCGCTGCACAGTCTAGTGCAAATTTTTGTAACTGCTCGCAAATAGAGTTAACTGCTAATGTCGAGAAAAAACTGTATTTGAATTATGGATTGAGGTTACAAATGGATTAAATAAATGTATCTAAATAAATGCGCACCCATTTTATTATATGCCAATTCGCATTCGTGCAGCGACAATGCATATCAACGCGAATATTAATGAAAAAAATGTGATATCAAAATAAATTTGCATTCATTTTTTCAATCAAAGGAGCCAGCGCAACAAATCGTCACCCACACTTACGCACAAGCACACACGCACACTTTGAAAGCAGCATCACACGATGGCGGAGACGACGATGAAACGACGAGAGCAAATCCAATACCATTACAAATACAAATACAAATATAACAAAGCGTATTGGTGTAAGTACACGCACATCCATCCCGATGTTAACACCAATACTAATGCATGACAAGAACGAAGATGTGACGGAGACGAAGACAGAGACAGACGCCATAACTGTTAATAAGCCGAGTGGCGGCGACCAATTTGCTGTCGCTTTGACGAGCAGCAAGCGGCACTTGTTGAATTCGGCGGCCGATATAAAAAGCATGGACGCTCAACCTTTCGCCACACAGTAACAGTAACAACACTAGCCAACAGTCATCACATCACATCTCACTCGTATCGAACGAGAATAAGAGAGAATACGCAAAAATCAAGAACGTTCAAATAGAAAAAATACATTTGAGGAAAGTTGTAAACGATTCGGTATTTCCCTCAGCGAAAGTGCACGTTCAAGTGAAAAGCTTCAGTGAAAATTAAAGTGCAGCGACTATCAAAAGGAACCGCAACATATAATAACATTAAAATGCAGGTATGTACTAACTTTTGACCCAATAACTAGTAAAATCATGTGAGTACCTGTCATACGTAAATTTATTATAATTGCGGCTATCGGTCAGTAATTGATTGGGCTCTGAGTCAGCCAGAGAAACACCTGACACCTCAAGTCCGCGACACTTTCGGACCATCGTTGATACTACCTACATATTTATAAATTGACAAATAATAGTGCTAAACGCTTTATTTGCGTTGCCAAAGATTACACACCGTAAAAAGGGTTTTTTTTCGTCATAATGTGTCAGATCTATCAAATAAGCTTAATATTGAATTGACTCTGTTTATTATAAAGCGAAGATTTCGTTAAAGTTTTTATATATTAGGCGTAATACAATTTTGCACATTGCCCTAGTCTTATAGACTCAGTGAACAATTATTTATATTCATTATATTATCATGATAACAAACACAAATTACGGTATCACTTGGCAACAAATCTGGATTTCAGTAGAGAAAAGTTGATAAATGTAGTTTAAGGCCTTGCCATTGGGTCTGGAAGAATATCGTGATTTGCACATTTTAATCGTAATTATATACCAACTTTTATATAATATAAACCATTAAAATCTAAAGCGAGGCCTTCACAAAATCATGACGTCTAAAGCTTATCGCCGGGCACGAATTGACACTGACAGTAAAGCATTTTGTATTTAAAATTTTATTTATAAATCTCTGAGTATAATATGGGATAATACAAAGATTGAGATACAGTTGAAGGCTGAAAAATTGACGCCGATAAGTCTGCTCGAGTGGGAAAAAGACTTGTGTTTGTGTAGAATTCCTTCAAAATACGGAGATTCTCAGGGGGTTTCAGATAAACAGAAAAATGTTTTTATGCTCCGATGTATAAACAAATACAAGACCCTCTGGCTACGTATTTTCGGCTATTCTGCGAAATGATACGACAAAAACAGAATACAGAAATGTCTCGAAATAATAACAAACTTTTGGAGATTGTTTTTATTTTTTTTGGATGTTATCAATTTGCATTTCCACGTAACATTTAACATCCGATTAAGGCGAATTTCAATCAATGGCGAAATTGAAATTGCCGCGCTCTTATCTGCATAATTGGTGGGTGACTCAAACAGCTCCATTTAGTGTCATTTTCAACTCCAATTGGAATTGGATGCTGGACTACGTGCGCCTCGAGACATGCACACAGACAGCACAGAATCTGTAACGCCTGCCTTGTTGCTGACGTTGACGTTGCGCTGGTCACGCAGTCGCTGCTCTGCCCGCTGCCCCGCATCCGAGCATCCGGGCGGTACGGCAAACGAGTCGGACCAGCGAAATCAATTCAAAAGCAATTAATAATCAGATCGTTTTGTAATAAATTGCAATTTATTTAATGAAAAGAGTGCAAAAAAACCTAAACAAAATGAAAAATTGAAGGCGAAAAGCGCAATGGAGTACAAGTGTACACACGCACACATAAATATACAGACAGGGACGGACAGACAGTTATGGAATTAGCAAAGCGAAGCACTGGACGAGTTCAAATGCGTCAGAGTTACTTGAGAGGGAGGAAGCGAGACAGCGCGAGCGAGAGATTGAGTGCGGCTGAGGGGGTAAGTGCTGGGTAGATTGGCGGATCAACGGCATTCGCTTTTGCATTTTGCATTTGACATTTGCATTTGCATGCCATCGATCAAGAGAGACAGAGACAGTCATAGGGAGAGAGAGAGAGAGAAAGAGAGGCACGAATGCGCTCATTCGATCATAAGAGCAATCAACGGCACTGGAGCTTAGTGGAGGCATACGTCGCTCTTCGTTTATGTGTGCGCCTGAGTGCGAGTGTGTGTGTTAATAGCTTATGCGTCGCTGCCTCTGCTGACGCTGGCCCAACGGCGACACCGAGAGAGACGAGCCCCCAAGCGGCGAAATGGGCAAAGGGTGAGGCTGCGGCGACAAGTGCGGCGAATTAGCTTGTGACGTTGCTCTTGCTCACGATACACACACACACATGATATTGCTTAGATAGAGGCAAAGCTATCATTATGCTGCTGGATGGGAGACAAAGACAAATAGATATAAAAATATGTATGCATGTTTTGTATCAATATGGACAATTTGTGTGTGTTTGCCTATGTGTGTATGCTGCCAATTAAGAGAAATTGTTAATTGTGTGGTATTTGGCTCGTTCGATTATAATGTGAGCAACGGCCCTGTCCTCGATGTGTGTGTGTGTGTAAAGCAACGAGCCCCCTTTTTTATATTTTTTGCTCAATATTGCTCATAATTGTTATTCAAGCTCTATTGAACTTTTGCGTTGATAATAGCGCCAAGTTGAAAACATCTACATACATACGTCATTGGATCTTCAGTTTTGTTTTTCTTATTTGCTGGTCCAACCCTCTCGCCTTCCCTCCCCCCAAGTTGTTATTTTATAGATGGAGATCACATGCTTGGACCCCAATTCACAATATGTGTGGGTAGTTCAAAATATTCAAAAGCGTCGCAATTCCTCGTAAATTTCAAGCAGACAGCAAAGAAATTCCCATAAATCAAATTAATTGGCATGGATTAAGATTTTATTAGAAGCATCTCTGACGTAGCCAACGTTTTTGCCTACGTGAATCCCGTCTACTCTTTAACCTAATAGGAACGCATAACCTCGCTTTCAACAACTGTGTGTGTATGGTAATGCCACCTGCCAAGCTGTGATTAACTCGAACGCTGACTCATCGGCACACACTCACACACACAAACACTAGCACGCACGCATAGCAAAGAGAGTGAGAGGTGAAAAAGAGTGCGACAAGGGCAAGGGCTTATGGGTTATGCTCGGCTTTACCTTTGCCCGCTCAATTGCAGTCGACGTCGCCGTCGCCGTCGACAGAGTTGAAATGGCTGATGCAATCGCAGCGTTGAATTGGGCGAGTGAGTTTAGAGTCGATACTCACTTCGGTGGTGGTCGCTGATGGTCACATTGCTGTTGTTGTTGTAGCCCGTTGTTGGTGTTAGTGTTGGGTGCTCTGCTTGTTGCACAACGAACAAAAGGTAACCAGAGACACACAAAAAACACACACAATGCAAGAATGCAAGGAAAGCAGATTACAAACACTTACACACTAAGCACACACACACACAGAGAACGTGTATGCATGTGTTAACATGGGCACACTCCATAGGTTAATTGATAAATTAGAATACAATATGAATATGAATGAGCAGATGAGGAAGTGTGACGCCGACTGCGACTGCAACTGCGACTAGACTATACTAGACTAGCTAGTTAGTTAGTTAGTCAATATAATACAATATAGTATGCTTGATAATACTATATTGTATTATATTGTACCATATGTGCTGTTAATGCTAACAGCTAAACAATTAGCGATAATTGAAATTCATTTCGATTTCTCGGCCAGCACTCGAAAAATTTCCACAAGCCGAAATTCCAAAAAAAAAAAATATACAGTGGTTTTATAAATTTTCCATTCCATTTTGCTTCCACACAATACAAACACAATAGCGATTATAGTACTTTTATATGTATGAACAAGATTTGGATTGTTCGTAGTAATGTTCGTAGAATTGAAGATATATCATAGCTTGTGACAGGCTTTGAAAGGGAAATCCACTTGCAAGTTCAGACATTTGTCTCTCTCTCTCTTTCTTGCTTGCTTACTTTGTCTGTCATGGCTGCAGTGAGTGTGGAGTCGGTTTCTAACCTCAAAGCTGAAACCTGTTGAATCCATTCTAAATGAATAGATCAGAATACAGTGGAAATGAGCCGAGCCGTACTTCCGTTATAATTCCCCAGGCAGCGGGTTTTTTCTTTCGTTCTTCAAAGACACGAGCTCTTTGCACGATGTCGCGACGTCTTTGAGGTCGAGGTCGATTCTTTTTTTTTTTTTTTGCTGTTGCCAGGCGAACAAGTCAAGTCAGTCTTTGAAAAAAAAAGGAAAACCAAACTCCATGAAAACGGCACACAATTTGTGGCATGCACATGAATTTTCTCACGTCGTCACCCGGTGCAGTGCAATGGATAGTGTATATAGCAAACACTCACACACTCATACATTTGATGATTCGTACAACCTGCAATTCACATGCCAGCATGACAACTGCTCTGTCTGTGTGTGTGTGTGTGTGTGTGTGTTTGTGACTGGTCTTGGCAGTTGCATGTTGCACTATCGTTTCCCCGAACTCAATGTCTGTCCCCCTGTCTGTTTGCTGACTTTGAATGAGCCGTTTTAGCATCTGGACCCTCCCTCCTCGCACCTTCCGGTCTCGACTGTCTCGACTGAAGCCGTTAATTAGCAAGAAAAGTGCAAACTAAGCGATCGAGCTAGAGAAAGAGAAGGCGAGAAAGAGCTAGAGAGAGAGAGAGAGCGAGAAGTGGAGAGTGATCGCCATTAGCTGAAGCGGGCCAATTTAGCTCTACTGCAGTAGTGTAGAGTGTAGAGTTTGTACATCTCTCCCCTATCGGCTGATGCAATAATTGTTACCACACCCAATAAAAAAAAAGAAAAGAAATGAAAAATATAAAACAAAAGCTACGATGATCGTATGATCAGAAGACAATGACACGATCATGCCATCATGTCGACCTTTCTTCGAGCCCCACACACAGAGATTTCTAGGAAATTGACATCATAAGCTTGGGAAGCATTAATCAAAATGCGATAGACCCAAATGAGATCGATAAGTCGGTGCTGCCAAAAAGGCTGGTACGGCTCTCAATGCTAATGAATATGTATGGCTCGTTAACGCGATTAGCAAATGGAGATATCTTCAACTGTAGCTTGTCTATAGCTTAATTTGAGTCACATTTCTGATTTATCTATAGCTCAATCCTCTCTTAAGCTGCATCCAGATTTCAAACTGTCTCTTCCGGAACATTAGTTTAATTGCATTCGCTAGGAAATACCACCACCTCAAAGATGATCTATGTAGACTTAATTGCCATAAATGTACTTGTCTCGCTTACGTCAGCGTTACGTTGCGTTACGTTATCATCTGATTAGAAAGGGAAGAGGTGAAGAGGGTGAGATGGGACGAAAACTTACTTACCTTTGAGATGTGCCGGCGTTGTCTAAGGGCGGGCACGAGACACAAGAGTCATTCAGCACCTGTGCGATTTTTCATGCCATCAATTGATATGCCGCTGAAGAGGGGAAGGGGAAGAAAGGGGGCAACTCGATTTGTGTAACGAGCAATAAATATATATTACTTGTAGAATTGCATCTCGTTGTTGGCTGTCAATGTGAGGTTGATAATAAAGAAAGAAAAACTAGTCACAGCCAGCCAACAGCCAACCCGGGCAGCAAAGAGAACGCGCGACACTCGCGACCCGATCTCAGATCTGGCTGCCGCCCAGCAACAAGCAACAAACGACAAGCGACAGCAACAGCAACAGGCAACCAGCTACAAGCGGCCAGCAATTGCTGCCATTTCTCTCCTCTCCCACCGTCCCGCCACAGTCGCTGTCCACGTAACCGCAGCACAGCGGAAAACGAACACGCGATCTCTTGAATTGGCTGCGGCTGCGACTGTGACTGTGACTGCTGCCAGTCTGTCTGCCATTGTGGCGGCTCCCTTGCTGCCCCTCAGTTCCCTCGTTGTTCCTGATCCCCACACCCTCCAAAACACGCTCCGCAGCGTCCACAAGTCGGATCCGAGCAATCAACGTTACACACACTGTGTTGTTTCTGCCCTCAACCGAGCGATCGCAGCAGACAAACTGGCACTCACTTGATTGCAATGAACAACAGCATGCAGAGCGATGACTGAGGAGAGAACGGGAGAACAGCAGAGACACAGATATACAGAGGAGAGAAGAGTGTGCGTGGAGCGACGACTTGGTGGTCGCGGACTAATGGAACCTTGCATTCAGCCGATTCTTGATTCCCTTGCCTCTGCCCCTGCCCCTGTCACAGTCCCTCACTTGCTTCATCTAAATGTTAAAGCCATGCCGCCACTCACGTACGAATCTGGTCGCAAGACAAGCAAGCAAGAAGCTTAAACACAAGTGCAGCTCTTGGCCATATATTTGAATTCTTGCAGTTGTCAACGGAGTCAAGCCAACAAGTCAACGCAATACGCATTCGAAAGATTCAAGAGCCTTGAGTCTAGCTCGCAACTGTACCTCGAAATCCTAAGGAAATCTATCTTCATATACAACAATTTCGAATTCGACATTTAAAGTTGTTAGCTGAATGCCTAAATAATTGAAAATACAATTTCCTAAAGTTTCCTGTTAGCAAATCCACTTTGAAAGCTTAGGGTAACCAATTAGAATTTTATAATGCCATTATCTCTGAAATGGCAAAAAATAATTGTAAAAGTTCATCAACAAATTAAGGAAACTTGTATCAATTATACTACTTCGATTATTCAAGTTGTATGCTTATGGAATCACTTATGGAATTACAATATTATTCCTTAAATAAATGTATTACAAGGTTTCCTGCTTTGAAAGCGATAAAACTTTACAACTATATTCTTTTCCCAATAAGTTTTATGGAAAAGTAAAAATGTGGAACATGGAAATACCAATTTAATAGTTGAAGTTTGAAGAATAGAACAATTATGAATGGAAAAACTTCAATTAAATGATAGGGGATAGATTGAGAAAACCCAATGGAAAACGTGATTAATTTATTATCTATCATAGTATAGTTTTCTATCTGAAACTGTACTACGTTAAAATTGAACATATTCAAAAAAAAAAAACAAACTGAGGAAATTAAAAAATATTTTTAATATTAATTTCAAACGAACTGTAGAACTGTGAAGCTATGATAAAAGAAATAGAAAATATGCATTCTCAAAAGATAAAAAGCGGCGGAATATTGTGAAACGACCTCGACTCGATTGTGTACAGATCACCCAAAATTATATATTACTGGATTAATAGATTAATGGCTTAGTATCGAGTTGCGAAGAGCAGCTTAAATTGGAGAATTGTACTGCAATCGACAGATGCTAGATGCGATGAGATAGTCACTGTGGAGATGGTCCAGTTCGAATTCGCTTGCTCCGGATATTAAGTGTTGTATGATGATGGCTATGCATGCGTGTTTTTTTGTGGTGATGGCATCCTACGATCTCTGCTAAGAATTGTGCCGACACGAACTCACACCCGAGCTCATCCGAGCAGCGCAATTGCAGCAGCAGCAGCAACAGCGGCCGAGGTCGAGACGAAGGCAGAGACGAAGCAAACAGCGTGAGTGAGAACGGGACCGAGAGAGCTGGCGAAGCAGCAAAATGAATGGCGGACAGCGGGGTGCGCAAGAGTGGCAGAGAGAAAGGGAGAGCCAGACTCTGTAAGAGAATGAGTGACAGAGAGACTGCGACTGCTCGCGTTGCGGCGGAGCAATATAAATTGAAGACAGCTAACGACGACGAATCAGTTCTGTTACAGTTTTCAGCTGTTGAACACAACTTTTTTTTGAGAGTCTCTCGCTGACGTTGAGCCCGCTGTGCGAATAAAAACCGTGATTTCAAATCGAATACACTTCCCCCCTCAGAAAAGTTTCAAAGCGTAAAATACAAAAAAGCCAAAGCTTATTTGAGACACCTTGACTTGTAATGTCGATGAACCGTGCGTATACCAAAAAGTGTCGCGCCCAGAACAACCATAAGAATCAAAAGTCGCAGTGAAGTCGTGGTCGAGTAAAGAAGCAGTAGCAGAAGATCATCTCCAGAATTATCCAGCTTGAGAGTGCAGACAATTCGATGAACCGTCAGCTTGACATTCGCTACGTCGAATAACCCACGAAACTAACTCGTAAATTCAATACAATTGGTACCGACCAGATCATAAACTGGCAATCAATTGTTGCAGCCAGCAAGTCGAAGAAGTTGCCAAAATTCCACCTCAATTAAGCTGCCAGGCTACCAAGACGGCATCCCTCGCCGGTCCTATGTCAGTGCTAAGACAATTACTGCTCAACAATTTCAATCAGAAAGCGCAATCGAGATCGCCACACAACTTAGAGCTGCTCAACACGTTCATAACATAACAAAGAGCTGTCGATTAGCTCGCAAATCAATCGACTACTACTCGCAATTGAGACCGATAACCGTTACGCCGAAATTCGCAAACATTTTTTACCGGAAGAGAAAAAAGAAATCAAATCAAAAGGTGAGTTCCAGTTCCAGTTCCAGTTTCAACCAAAATCTCCAACCTTGAGACGAATTCGCCGAACCACAAAATCAGAAAAAAAAACCCCTCATCACATTAGACCCCATTTCGAAGGGCGAATCGAAATAGAAAAAAAAAAACTACAAATGAAACTCAAAATCTGATGCAATATTTGACGTACAAATTGTCATACGAAATTATGCATAGCTGAATCGCTAATCTAGCTGTCTAGACGGGCGTTCGAGTTCGAATTCGTAATTCGAATTCGAATTCGAAATTCGCAGAAAATTCGAAATCGTTTTCGAGTTGGCGTCCGGTTAGCCTTTGATCCGGTGTCGCGTGGGTGTTTGCTGACGTCATTCCGTCCCACACACGTTGTCTCTCACTCTTTCTCTCTCTCTCTCTCCACCATCTTTTACTGCTTGTTGCCGTCTCTTTCGTGTCGAATGTTCTATTTCGGTGTGAACCGCGTGGCATGATGAAATTCGGAAAAAAAAAGACAACCAGGTCATTGAATTCGGGGCAAATATCTGCAAATTACCATCAAAGGATCTATTCATCTATCAATATCAATTTCCGTTGCCCACTTAAGATTGCCATATCTCTCCCACTCTCATGTCGATTATATAGGATGCGTAGTATATTCCTAACATATTTCGCAATAGATAGTCGAGGAGTACAGTCTAACGATAAGAATCGGACCTCCTAGCGTTGACATTGCGTTTGTGATTTACGGCCTTCGATTCGGACGTAAGTTGCGACTGCGTCCGGCAGTACAGCAGTCCAGCAGTCATCAGTCCGTCCGACCGACTGCCGACTGTGCCTCTATTGATAATGCTCGTCATCGTGGGTTTATTAACCTACATATATTACAGTCCAATGCTGTTGATCTTTGCTCCCACTAACATCACTCTATCTATCTATCGCTCATTCGCTCGTACGACGACAACGTATCACTAAGACCCGCCTCGTTTCTTTTCTGTTCTTTTTTAGAAAATGAATTTAAATCTGTGCGCCATAGCGCTGCTGCTGTTTGGGAGCCTTTCGGTTGCCCACAGTCGTCCATCGTCGAGCGCCGATTTGGACGACAACAACGAGGTGGATAACTCCATTCAAACCGAGCCGGAATCCTCGTCCTCATCATCATCGTCCAGCAAGCATCGTAATCGTGGCAATCCCTTCGAGGATGAGTGGCTGAAATTCACCAAGACGCCCCCGACAACAATGCATCAAGCTCCCGGCGCCACCGTTGCCATTGTCTGTGAGTTCATGGGCTCCCAGGTACCCAAGGTTGAATGGATCGTCGGCCAACTGCCACTCTCCGAGATCGATAACTTGGAAACGAATACGGTGTCTGAGTATGCGCCCTCCGCAATTGTGCGTGTTCGATCCGTGCACATTATCGATCACATGCTGAGTGAGTCCCGAATCTACACATGCGTCGGACGCACTGGCTCCAAGATGCTGTATGCCAGCACCACGGTGCATCCATTGGACCAGGGTCGCGATCAGAGGCTGGGCGGTTTGATACGGGCGGAGAAACAATATCAGGGCGATCAAGCTCCTCGCATTGTCCACACGGAGAAGACGCATCTGGATCTGATGGGTTCAGTGGTGATGTTGCCGTGCAAGGTGCACGCTCGCCCCCACGCCAAGATCACCTGGCGCAACAATGAGGACAAGGAGATCGTGCAGGGTGAACACTTTAAGCTCCTGCCCACTGGCGATCTGTTGATCTCCAGTCTCAAATGGGAGGACATGGGCAACTACAAGTGCATAGCGCAAAATCGTGCTGGCAGCGACTCGGCTGATACCTTCGTCTACCCCGTACTTGTAAGTATCTCCTCCTCGTCCCCCATCTCTATCTCTTCCGATTTTTACGGCTCTTACTAACTGACGATCTTCCCTATGTTTGCTTTGACTCTTTGCAGAAGGAACAAGACTAAAGATTGCATAAACAAGGCTATTGAATTGACACACAAAATTCTTAGTTAGTTAGATAGATCAAATGCCATTGAAGATGCGTGAAACAAAGAAAAATACCATAAGAATATATCACAACATTAAAAAAAAAGACACAAAAAAAAGAAGATTCGGAGAAAATACCACAGACGAATAAGTTTAGTATTAAGTGGAATAATTTTTAGCACGTAGTCCAAGTTCAACTCTAGAATCTAATGCCGGCTTAGACTTTAATGTTCATACTATATAAATCGAATAATTTCCCGTTTTGTAATTCTTTTTAATTTTTATTTTAATATTAATTTAGTTTTTTAGTTTTTGTATCAGGTAATTCTAGTTAGCAATTGATTGTTCCTAACGATTCAGGCAGCTAATCTAGTTAACTTTAACCTTATTGGCCGTTACTTAATCTTACTTGGCTCAATTAGCCAAGTCACCTGCATCCCCCCACACACATCCCGCGACCATAAATTCAACTCGAATAATAATCGAAACAAGTATTCGCTATTCATTTGCAATCGAAATTTATTTATTGAACGATCAGCACATTCATTAATGCCATCGACCATCGCAATGCAAAAGTATTCACTTAGTTAACAGATCAGTTATTGTATACCCTATATACTATACAACACACGTCTCCCCCTGTGTCCCACCATTCAAAATACCCTACAATTTATATTTAATTTTTTAAGCTAATTGAACTGAAGTATGCTTTTTTATATATGTTTAAATATGAATAAAAAATACATGAAATTAATTCGAGTGTCGTTTCTTTTGTTTTCTTGAATAATTAACACATTTTATTGACCAGTTATACAGTTATACAATCTATACACAGTGTGTCACATAAGTATTGTCTACAGCTAAAATCGAAACACTTTATTCGCACTTGCACTTTTTTTTTATTAACAAATAACGAGCAAACGTAGAGTACGTATATAAGTTAAAGACTTCTAAATAATTGATTGATATATAGTTTTTTTTTTTGTTTTGTGGAGTGCACACTGACTACGAGTGTATAGCATATATAGCATAAGTGAGGTTAGATTAGGTTAGTTGAGTTGTATTACGTCCTGATTGTGCGCTTGAAGAGAAATTAAGAAACGGGGAAGATTGCGATCAATTGGCAACGATCTATTACGCTCTATTATACATATATTGTCACTTGTCATTGGAATTTCATTTGAGCGAAAAGATAAGGTTGGGATAGGGTAGGAGATACGGATTACCGCTGGGGTGCTGTGGGGTTAACTTGAGGATATCTGGTGGTGTTGAAAGGGTTTCACAATCTTTGGCAAGGGCCCAAGTTTTGAAAGAGAAGTGCAATCAATTGGCATTTGCGATTGTCTGCAAATTTTGTCTACAAATTTCGTGTGTGCCGTGGACGGACTCTAATTTTACGTTTAATACTTGAATTGCATTGGGAACGACGACGACGACGACGGCAACGGCAACGGCATTCACCTGAACCAAAGACACGAGATATGTCTCGTTTTTTGTGTTTCTTTTATTTGCAATCATTTTGGCTGCTTGGCAAACGAAAGCTTTCTCAGTTGGCATCAACTGGACCCACAGATTCGACTGGGTTGGGTTGATCTACCTCACGTTGTTGCTCTTGCTGCTGCTGTTGCCGGGCAGAGATTTTGGGGCCAATTTGAAAGTCGCGCATGAGTCAGAGATACTTGTGAAACAAGCCAGAGGCAATGGCAACGGAAACGTCGGACGATGGACGCGAGGCAGCAACAATGTGACAGAGGCAGAGGCAGAGACAGCGGCAAGTGCGCACGGGAATGGATATACCCACAAAATTATGGTGGGTATAAAGCGGGGGGAACAACTTAGGGAGGGGAGGACAGCTGACGATCCACTCTGCCAGGCAGGCAGCCAGGCAACCAGTTTGCCTTCTCCTCCCCATCGCAGTCCCCCGTTGCGATCGACGCTCTAGTTGTGTGAATGACGGCACGTATTTATATGTGCTAATTTATAAAAAAAAAAACGTCAGCACACAAGCCTAATGATAAATGATTTATTCGAATATTTGTCAAGCTAATTGGAAGGCGCGCGCGAAGCCCCACACAACATAAAATATATGGTATAGTATGTAGAAGAAGAGGAGGCCCCATTGAGTGTCTAGCCTCCGGACATGTCCAATGAAGGCAACTGATTAATTGCTGATAAAAAGCACAACAAAAATGTACAGAACTCACACAGAGGAATGAAAGAAATAATGGGAATACTGTTGAAGTTGCATGTGTCATCATACTTGGTAATTCAAGGGAATGATATGATATGCTATCTATTATTTCGATCTACTAATACTCTCTCTCTCCTCTGTCTCGGTCTTCTCTCACTCCACTTCTATCTTCTGTGAATAGAAGTGTATCTGGCGGATACTCAGACATTAGTCAATGGGTTATTTCAAGCAGAAGCAACGCATTCTACCCTTCTTCTCTTGTCAATACTCTTGCAAAGGCTACCACACTTTGAGCGTGTCATTTGCCGCATTTGTTTGCCAATCTCTTAAGTTTAGATATGTATTCAAATTATGTGATGTATGGTTGAAAAGCGGCAGGAATTTTATGTAGCTGATTTTTTCCTTTTTCTCTTCTATATTAATCTAATGAAGTACCTCAACGTAAACAGTTCTTCCTTTGCAAGGGTATTGCATATTCGGTTTGGCCGAAGCTAACACAACTTTCTTTAAATTTATCTTTTGGCACGTAAGCGAAATACAAAATACAAAAAAATGGAAACAAATAAAATTAAAATGACTTTGGACAATCACGACAAAGATATTGAAAAAATGCACAAATACTACGTTATACATAAATAAGAATGAAAAGACATTTGCTAACAAATGGAAATTCTGAGAACTGGGGCACGTCTTGCCAGTGATTCCTTGGGATTCGCAATAACACAAATCGGAGGGGTTGGGGGAAAGAATTGGAGGGCTACTCCTATTACTCAATACTCAATAAATAAAAACGTATATGCTGCGGAATCGAGTCTTGCCCAGTTGCAGCTACAATTGTTTCGCTCAGACGTTGAGCACGGAATGTTTCTTGCTGTTGCCACTAGGCAGCTGGACAGCGACAACCGCGAGTCGTCCATCGCGCAATGGCGCCAGGATATGCGTGTTGCCTGGGGTCACTACCACCGTCTGGATTGGAATATGCAAAGGAATGTCAAAGACGGGCTTCAACCTGCAAAGAAATGAATGAGAACCATTAACGATATTCATTCATTTAGATGGACTCTACTCACCCATGGAGTCGACTCATGGTAATGTCGCCGGCATCGTCAGCCACAACGAGGTAGTCGGAGGCACAGGCGAGTCCTGTCACCCGACCAGAGACATACTTGGAGCCCAGGCTGGCACCGTTGATGCTATACACATGCACCGAATGCGATGTGTCGTCCAAGGCGCTGAAGGCAATATGACCTGCAAGAGATGGGAGAAATCAATTGTAATGCTGACGTCAGAAAGATGATAAGAATGATGCCAATAAACTGAAATGAAATGCAGGGGCAAAGAAGTCGTTGCAATTGTGACGGGAGACCCAGAGTGTGAGAGGGAGGTTGAGGGAAGCGGGGGAAATTGAGCATCTCAATCTTATCGACAAACCGGAACGATTGCGGTATGTGGGGCAGGGAGCGAGAATTCTACGCAGTTGGAAATATTACGAATACGCACAAGTGCGAGTTCGAATACCAAACTACACAGAGAGAAAACTCGATACGGTTTCTGAACAAATATAGGAAGAACAGAAATCTTGTTTCTATTAAAGTATTAAAGATTATTTTGATACACATTGCTTAGAGATAAAATCCAAGAATGTTTCTTTTTGTAGATTGCTTTCAGTATTAATTATTAGTATTGGTATTTTTTTTATTTTAGTTTTTATTGGGTATAATATGCATTTTGTAAAGTATTTTCTACACTTTTATATTCAATCATCTTAATTTCTTAGTACCTTTAGTATTAATTATTCGGTATATTATTATTTTAGTGTTTATTGGGCATAATAATATATAATTCATAAAGAATTTTCTTCACTTTTTGCATTCAATCGTCTAAATTTGTTAGTACCTAGTACATTCAGTATTAATTTTTTGGTAATTTTTTAATTTCAGTATTTACTGAGTATAATATTATATATTTCGTGTAGTATTTTTTCAACCTTTTTTATACAATCATCTAAATTTGTTAGTACCTAGTACTTTCAGTATTAATTATTTGGTATTTTTTTAATTTCAGTATTTATTGAGTATAATATTTTCTCAACCTTTTTTATTTAATCATCTAAATTTGTACCTAGTACTTTCAGTATTATTTGGTAGATTTAAATTTCAGTATTTATTGAGTATATTAGTACATATTTCCCAAAATATTCTCTCCACTTTTTTACTCAATCATCTCAACGTTTCAAATCAATTGCACCTCATTACAAAATCTTTATTGCTAATTAACCTTGAACAAGATTCCGTAATATAGTGATTGCAATTTGTAAGAGAGTAAGTACTTTGTTCGGCTTTCCAAATTTGAGTCTCACATCTGCTCATTAAATAAATTTCAATGTACAAACATTATATTTTTTACTGTGTGCATTCGAGTGTACGATCACCGAGTATTACCAATGCAGAGCGAAGAGAGTGAGACGAAGAAACCTAGGGTCCGGCCCACATTGATTATCGATAAGCTGGCTCGAAGAAGCGCACGCTTCTCGCTGACATTCTCGAGATTATGACACGCTTCACAAGATAGCAACAACAAGAGAGCAAAAGAATGGGGAGCGTTATTCATGCGGATCATTAAACCGATGCGTAGTTTGTCCTCTTATCAGTGTTTGCGGAGCTACTCTATGCCAATGAAATTGATTGAAAACTCGTTCCTAAAGTCTGTTGCAGAACAGCTAAAAAGAGAGCGGGACGGAGAATGGGCGAGCAGTGAAGAGAGCGAAATCGAGCGGGTGAAAGAACGAGGGGCAGACTGATTGAGAGAGCGCGTATTGTCGCATTATAAATTCATGAATTTTTTTTTGAATGGAGCAACATTTATTTCCGAGTGCTGTTTGATGATGCCTCAATTCTCGTGAAGTAGATGCTCTTCCACGTGATTTTGTTTAAACTAGAAATAACCATGTCACAGGCAGTTTGCACCTCCCCATTACCCCTACCCCATCGACCCCCTCACTACCCATCACTTTGCGTTGCTGTCTTCTCGCCAATTGCGACATTTTACATTCATTCAAAAAAATCTCGATGCGGACTTTTTTTTTCTTCTTTTTTGTATTTTTTTTTTTAATGTAGACTCACACACAGTGGGCTACTCACACTCACACACACTCACGTAGAGTGGCATTTATGGCCCCCTCGCTGAGATTTACTACAAACTATTTCATGAAATTGTGAAGCGCCTCAGAAGAATGAAGAATGAATGAGTCGACACTTGCTCTGTGGTGCTTTTGCGTCTTCTACGCATACAATATGTGGGGAGACGAAGGAAGCGGACGGAGGAAGGGAGGGAGGTAGGGAGGAGGGATGTCAAGGGGTGCGCTGAGAATTGAAGGCGGTCGTCGGGTCGTGTGACTCGCTGTTGTGATTGCGGCGGGACTTGCTTTCTGAATTGATTCCATTAAGCATGAGTATGTGCTAGAACTACACGATTCTCTATGTGTACGTGTATGTGTGTCTGTGTGCTCTAGCTGATAAGCTGAGAGCAGTGGAAGGAGGCAGTTGTCGTGAGTTTGACATTTAATTAAAGCCGTTTTATTAATTGAGCTTTGCAAAGAACGCAATTAACAATCCCACTAACTACAGCCCAAAAAAATATCAATTGATTTATAAATGTTTTAAAACAATTTCATTTAAATGCCAGCCGGAAATTGCAAAATAAACATACAACATTTGGAGTGGGCCCGACTGCAGTTATATACATATATAAAATTATAGTATGTGCATAATTCACATAATCAGCAAAGAAAGTGCAAAGTCGTAAATTCCATAAATGCCAGGCGCCAGCACTTGAGCGGCAATTGGGTATTTCAGGGGTGAGGGGGGAAACACAAAGATATGGGGGAATTTCAAACTGCATGACTTCTGCTCGATCTGGTGTGATCAACCTTGGCACTTACGATTGCCAGCCACTTGCGATTGCGATTA
The DNA here is from genome assembly GCF_023558435.1 of Drosophila sulfurigaster albostrigata. NCBI lineage: Eukaryota > Metazoa > Arthropoda > Insecta > Diptera > Drosophilidae > Drosophila > Drosophila sulfurigaster. The sequence goes on from NC_084883.1 coordinate 47,852,220, forward strand.
GCCAGCCAGCCAGCAGAATAACTAAGCTCAACTAGCTGCTTAGTCTAATGTGTTGTGTTTAATTAAGATAAGATATGAAATTGCTGTATCACAAAAAAAAAAATGAAACAAATTGAGACCATGACGAATGAGAACTCTCATGAAATGCATGAACAAAAGTCAAGCAATCAACGCACACACACACACATACGTGACATATAAGTGCTGCCTAGAATATCACGTGATATTTGCTGTGTGTGTGGCAATTTACAGGCCATTTGATAAGCGAACAACTGCGACTGGCGACTGCTGCTGATTAAATTGTTTCGAGTGCCTGCCCTCTTCAAACACCGACTGCATATTGTGCTAACACACACACACCCCCTCCGCCACCGACCCTGCGCGCAGGCACGTGAGTGCCATTGAGTGTGGGGTCTGCTGTCTGATAAAGGGCCAGTTCAATGATACTACTACGCACAAACGGAAGCGCATCGTCGATTGCCCCCAGAAGTAGGCAATGGAAAAAGTCAATTGCGTCGACTGCAACGTTTACTTTTTGTAGCATACTTTTGTGCGGCGACGCACAGAAAGCGTTGCATACTTTTAGGTGTGCGATCTCACTTACCATGATATGAAACAGTCACAAAGCTGATTTGTACACAGAACTCCGTGCAGCCAATCGGCTTGAGTGTGCGCACAAATTGTCCCTCTTGCAGCGTGTACACATTAACAGTGCCATCCTACAACATTTGAAAGTAGTTAACTCTTTGATTAAGCGTTGAATAATTCTCTTACTCACCAACGAACCGGATACAACAAGATCGAGTTCTGTATAGATGGCCACACTGGAGACGGCATCATCGTGGCCATAGAGTACTGTAAGCGGTTTGGGTGAGTAACTGTTCTGTGTATTCAGTTGGGTAATCGCTTGCATATGCGACTGTCCCGTTAATGCGTGCACTGGAATGTTGCTAGTTGGGCCACCGCCCTGTTGATTCGCCTGAATGCTCCACACAATGGACGTGCAATCCCGAGAGCCGGTCACCAGATATGAACCGCAATTATCTAATGCCAGGCAGGTGATGATGTCCAAATGGCGCGTCACTGACGCAACCGTTTTGCCCTTGTTTAGATTGTAGACGCGCAGCGCATTGTCCCAAATGCCGCCGGCATAAAGCAGCTTGCCATCGGTGCTGACAGCAAAGTTTTGTGAGTGCGGCGGCTGTGAAGAGTGGAAGGGTCCAAAGACACGCTTGCGATTTCTGTAAAATTAAGACACGCATTAGCATTTCTCTGGAAATTAATATCGTGGCACTTACTTAAGGTTTGTTGTAGTGGCATCGATTTCCAGTAGAAAACCTTGCTCCTTGTCGAATGACATCCATGAGTTGCAGCCGAGAATACAACCTTTAGACACGCTGACCAACACATCGGGGCTCATCTGCAGGAAGGAGCGTGGGGGACTGCGCGGTGGACTTAAATACACAATGGGATCCTTAGGTGTGGAGAGCTCACAGTAGTACTGCACAACCTTGTCCAGGAACTGCGTGAAATCCGGGCGTCGTAGCTCCGCTCGAACCAACTTGAGTGAGGTCTCCTCCTGAGTGAGACGACGAGGATGTGGCTCTCGCAGCAATTGTGAAGGCACCTGACCAAAATTGTTGATCATACCTAAAAGGAATCGAAATTTTAGTATATTCATTAAAGGGACCATATTAACAACTAACCTTCGACAGCTTCCCTTTCTATGGGATTAGTAATTTTGTCCAGATCGACGGCACCCTCATAGGAGCAATAGTAGAACACATTTAGCGCCTCAACGGCTTTGGGTCCTTTCTGCTTGTGTCCAAAGATGAGGTCAATCCAGTGATGTAGATGCTGACTAACATATTCGGACTCCAGTGCACGCCGATGTATGGCAATAAATTCTTCGGGCGTGGTTGCCCACGCAGGCAAAATGACATCGTCGACCTTCTCCTTGGTGATTTGCAATTGACCCAGATCGAACCTAAAATCAGGAAGTAAGAAATAAAGTAATTAAAGCCACGAACTAAGAAAGGATTTAGGAGACATCTTACTTATTCATATTCTTGAGAAACTCCGGAAAATAGAAGAACTCGGGTATTAGTTCTTTGACATCGTTGGGATTGTCCATCAATAGCTTCCACGTTTGCGGTATTGAGTGAAATTGTCGATCTGCCACGTCAAAACGACCGCTCTGCAGATCAACATGCAGCGAGGTGAAGGGTTCGACGCGCAGTAGATAGTGAAGAACTCCTGCGGAGTTGGAATAATGTGTTCCATAGTGAAACTTTGGTATGGCACCCGAGGGATCCTCAAAGGAATCGTATTTGCTGCGAACTTCAGCTTCGTTTTTGGGATTAATCTGTGCGAAAAAATATTTTGGTTTAATGAATGAGTGTGATTTGCCTATAAGGCACTTACGCATCCAATAGGTTTGGACAAGTCGCGGAATGATCGGGGGTCCGTCAGATCCAGTACGTCGCTGGTGTAGTCAGCAAGGATCCAGGGGAAGACGGGATACTGGCTCAAATCGTTATACGAGCGACCTAAACATAAGAAAAAGCTTAGTCTGATATGGGGTACAAAGTTAGTTTGAGGTTTCTTACCAGCTATAGTATTTAGGTACATCAAGTACTCAAAGTTGGATATTTCACGGTTAACCCAGCGCTGTGTTAACCCTGAGGCGCGCAGTAATTCCGGCGGAGATCGACCCGAACCGTACAATATGTTTGGTAATGGAAGACCCACAATTTTGGTAAAGACTTTGTTGCGAGTCTAAAATGAAAATCGATGAAACTACGAGTTAAGAGGTAATTTCATTTTTCTTTTCACATACCTTGGTAGTAAAGTTTAGAAAATAGCTGGTTTGATCTATTAAAAAGATCTCCAACGCGCTGCGTCTAAGATTATATTTTCGCAAATGAACCTCTCGGATTTTATTGATAGAAAATCTAAAATCGTGCTTGGAGCCATCATCCGAAGCTGGACTAAGGTCCACAAATGTAAAAACACTTTGGTTGACCTCAATTCGTCCCTTGACTTTGGTCATCAGAGTGATGAGTTCACAGTCCTGGGACATGACTAGTTTCTCCAATGCCGCATCCTGTTGTGACTGTGTATCGATCAACTGACGCAACTCTTCCTCTAGCTGGGAGCTCTCATCGTCGGCGAGAAAGTCGCGCACCACCGCATTTTTGATAGTAGAGTCAAACTCGGATATTTCTCTAAAGAGTAATGCGAGTTAGGGGTCAAAAGAAATGATTGAGGGACTAAGGGAGCTACTCACTTTGTGTCGTAGGCACTGGTGGCGTTGTCCCGCAAATTGGCGGCATTCTCATGCTTGTTGGGATACAGTTGGGGCTCAAGTTTAAGGCGCATGCGTGCCACATTCTCGTGTGGCGAAAGCTTCCAGAACTCTTCGGCTAGCTCGCTGCAAAGGCAAATACAATGATCAGCAAATGGCACTTGGCTTATGTAAGAGACAATTTGAGGAGAAAACCCTTGTGAGCAGTTTATAAAAATCACAAAATTTGTTTTTGAAAAATTTTCTTTAATTTGGATTGCGATGAAAGTTATTTTATAGCACGACAATGATTAATCGAATATGTACAAATGAACATCCTTAGTCCAGTCTCCTTATCCGCATTTAGACAACGATGGGAGCGGCAAGGGTCTTGGCAAGCACTGGCGCGGGGGCAGCAGCAACCACTGGAGCTGGGGCAGCGAACGATGTCAACTTGGCGACGGGTGCAACGGGAGCAACTGGAGCGACAGCAGCGACTGGCACATCCTTCTGGACGACGGCATTGAAACCGTTGATGGAATCGGCATAGTAGCTGACAATACGACGAGAGCCATCGGCCTCAATCAACGAGTAGCTGCCGCGCACCACATCGCCATCGCGGGTCTCCTCCTGGGTCTTTGAGTCACCGGTGAGAGTGTCCTGGACATCGTAGGCATAGGTGTACTGTGGGTGGGCATCGACGACCTCAGCGGCAACGGGAGCAATGGGGGCAACTGGAGCAGCCAGGGGAGCGGCGACGGTCTTGGCAAACACGGGAGCAACTGGAGCAGCCAGAGGAGCAGCAACTGGGGCAGCAAGAGGAGCAGCCACGGGAGCAGCAGCAAAGGTCTTGGCCACCAAGGGAGCGGAGTAAGCCAGAGGAGCAGCAACTGGAGCAGCAGCGAAAGTCTTAGCCACCAAGGGAGCGGAGTAAGCCAGAGGAGCAGCAACTGGAGCAGCAGCGAAGGTCTTAGCCACTAAGGGAGCTGAGTAGGCCAGAGGAGCGGTGTAGGGTGCTGGAGCGGCGAAGCCAAGAGGTGCCGAGTAGGCAGCTGGTGCGGCATAACGCAGAGGCGCAGCAAAGGCAGGCTGGGCAAAGTAGGGAGCAGCCGCCAAGGGAGCAGCAGCAGCCAGTGGAGCAGCAGCTGCCAGAGGAGCGGCAGCCAGAGGAGCTGCGGCCAAATGGCCCTGAGCCGAAAGCGCCATCGAGGAGAGGACTGCAACAACCTGTAACGTTGTCATTGGATTAGTTAAATGCAATCGATCCGAGCAGTTGAGGTGACTTTGTGACTTACCGTCAAAGGATTCATTGTTAGGCTTGGGGGGGAGTTTTGATTGTCACCGTCGGTTATCAAAAATGAACTGACATACTGTTACCAAAACCGCGACGCTTTTTATACACAAAACCATTCAGAAGGCAGATTCATTCGCGAAATTTGCATGCGGTAATCAGCTGCGTACGAACCTCACACACGAAGACAACCACACACATCCACCCAACCGTGTACCATCAACCCAACCGGTAGCCAACCCCACCCATCCCTCGTCTAGTCATCGCATTTGGCTGTGTCTGCCTATGATCCAAATTCGCAGCACGTAGACGACGCATTTTCTGTTGTCAATTCCAAAAAGCGTTTTCAATTTTTAGTTCGCTCTCAGCTTGGCTGCCACTTTGGTTTTTGGGGGCCCTGCTCCGAATTCGAATCCGAATTGGAATCCACAGAGCAAGCTGCAAGCAAAACGTTTTCGATGCTCCATGGCTACGAAAGTGAATGCGATTTGTTGGGCTTTGTGTGGTAATTGTCATGCAGGTTCCATTCAATGGCAATACTTTAATTTTCTTTTACAACCACAAAAACACACGCGAAACTTTAACTACGAGAGACCAAAATACCTAAATACCCAAAATAACAAAAAAATAAAATATATACTTAAAGATCGTATCAGATCACATACCAAAAAGTCAAGTTTATGAGCTAATGAACTACGTTATGAAACTAAAATTAATGTACTGCTTGAGGAACTTCCGAAATGTGCGACAGATCGTTAGTTACTGCAATTATCGAGTAAAGAATTGGATAAAAGGGAATCGACTTATCTATCTTAGATCAAAGCATTTCTGTTCTATTTGATACTTGGGTGTAAAGAAATGCATCGAAACAATTTATACAAAAAATTGATTGGTTTCTTCAATGCTGACTTAAAAGTTAAATTAATGCAAAGGTCATATAGCAGATAAGATATTTAAAGACATTGCAAAATAAGATGTACAATTTTAAAAGTCGTTTATCAATCGATGTGAAATTTGTATTTATACAAATAATAAACCATAAACCATAAAAAACACCTTATTTTATTACAAGATTTTAATTAATTATCTTACTAAACGGTTTCCATTTACTAAGCAAATGTAATTCAAATTCAATAAGTCGTACTCGATTGATCGATCAAACTGTTTGGGTGGCTGACACAGCGACGAAAGTTGCAATTAGAAATGCAAAGGGAGTACACGACAAAACTCAAATGATTGGAGGGTTTCTCCTACGTGTGGCGCAGTAAACTGGTTTCGATTGGTTGTCAAGGTGCCACCACAGAAGCTCCGTGTAGACTATACGATCTATTCGACCTAATTTACAGTGGGCTACCAGTGCAGATTTGACCTGATTTTGACCGCAATGCTCGGAGCTGTAAGTTACGCTAAGTGCGTGACTTTTTTGCCAATTGCTGCACGGGGAACGACCTTGCGACTCGTTGCCAACGAACGCGCAAGTCTGGGAGAGTCACTTGGCAGAGACTTGGCAAATTGAAACTGAAACACAAAACTGAAACTCGGATTCAAAAACTCAGAGACAGAGGCACAGTACACTTGGCGCACCATGCGAGTTCAGTTAACGGTTGTCACCGGAAATTGACTTAATTGACGCTGATCCACGGCAAACTGTTTGCTTGCAATGCTTTTTTGGCAAAAGTCACAAACTAGATTCAAGATTCCATAATTGGCAAATCGCAATGCGGAGTCTGAGACTTCGACTCGGCTTGCTTGGTTCTACGAGTTCTACAGACTTTTACTTGTCAAATTTGTAGTCCATAAATTGCAATAATTGCCAATTGCACTCAGGTTACGAAACAATTAACTCTGATAATATTATTAGTTGCAGTTCTTTTATAGCAGTGTATAAGGCTTTTAAATTGTTTAACAACAAAGTTTGAAAAATAGTTTTGAAGTGTTTTTAGGGATTGTCTTAGAAGGAAGGAGTGTATTATATATTTGGGTGTAAGGTTGTTTACATTAAAGTGCAAACGGGATTAAAGTGTTTACACTATGAAACAGTTATCCAATTTCAAATACCTAAGGCAATATCATCCATTGAATTACAAATTTAATCCTTGAATAAGTTTTAGTAGAATAAAATAGCTTAAAATAAAACTTAACTATAATTGAATAGTCGAATTCCTTCTACAAACCTTTTAGGTTGATAGAAAATAAATGTTCCTTTAATACCTAGGTTCCTCCTTCTTCTATACCTCAACCATTGCATCCAATAGGATTCCTTGAACAACTTTTGGTAATTTTATTATATTATTATATACTCATTTAAATATATTACCGCTTCTAATTTACTACACACACTTTTAATCTCTTCCTTTTGCTTGAAAACCTTGATATCAAATACCTTAAATGACATCCAACAACAATCTCTTCCTTTCCCAAAACAGATTTCCTCTACGAAAAAGACGTAAAACACTTTTAGATGCTGGGAAAAGGTGTTTACGGCGTTGTCGATGACAAGGTGCGTAATTAAAGATTGCTTGGACTATACGCGAGGTGGCCAAGTCCATTTGTTGGCAATTGTGGCAAGGTCAAATCGCTTTGGACTGCATTGCTGCGATACTTGTTGTACTCGAAGTGGCATGCATGCGTGTGCGTGTCTCAACATGTCTGTGCGTGTCGAAGCGAATACGAATCCGAGTGTGCGAGTGCGAGTAGCGCCAGTGCGTAATTGCTTTGTCTCTGTGACACTCCCTTTCCGCCAACGCCTGTGTGTTGTGTGTCCATCCGCCCCCTTGCGATCAATTGCTTCCATTTTCGATTTCTAATTAAACGAGTCGAATGGTCGATCAGCAGTTGCTCGAAGCCATTGCCAGTCAGTCAGTTAGCTCTCAAGGGGAGCGGGGTGCTTTTGAATTTTTGGTCTCGTTTTCATTTTGCTGAGCCTGCCCAGCAACTGGCTAACGGCCAAGTGACTCGAAATTACATCAGACGGCAAAACAGTAAAAGACAAACGCAAAAAAAACTGCCTGCCTAACGTTTTGGAGAACCTGAGAATTGGCCGAGATCTGGTTTTGAATTGAAATCGCTTTTTGTGTGTGTTTTTGAGAAGTAAAACGAGTCGACGAGTATTCCATTGAGAAAAACGAGCAGCAAATGCGAATGACGAAATGTGCGAGACAAGACATGAAATTGCACTAGGAGCACAGATCACAGCACAGAGCAGAGAAACGCACGAGATGCGAGCATGTGCATCGCACCACCTCAGCTGAGCAAAGATCGGATTCGATCGTATTGGAGATCTCAAGATCTCAACTTGATACGAGCAATTGTCACTTGCCATTAGCCTGTCCAAAAGCGGGAGAGTGGCAACTGCCAACTGCCAACTGGCAACCAGCAAAGTGGCAAGTGGCAAGTGCGGGGGAACTCTGCCACAAATGGTTAGCGCTTTGATTCGCTGTTGCGCGCTGGCAACACGAATATAAAACTGAAGAACTCGCGGAAAATGCATCTCACAGTCGAGTTGAGTTCTTGCAGTGCAGACACACACACAGCATCCATCTCTCCAGTCTCCACATCCAAGCCACACACATCCTTTGCAATGTTCGTCCAGGTAAGTTTACCTCGCCAAACGACTTCGAACTAGGATCAACCAACCGATCGTTACTTGCAGACTGTGTGCCTATTGGGTTTGACGCTCTCCGTGGCGTTGGCAGTTCCCATCGATCCCTATGGTCCTTCGCTGATCGCTGCTCCCGCCATCTCGTATGCGGCACCCAAGATCCTGGCCGCTCCCGCTATCTCGTATGCGGCACCCAAGATCCTGGCTGCCCCCGCTTTGGCTGTGGCCAAGGTCGCCGTGGCTGAGCCCTACGATCCCAATCCACAGTACAGCTTCTCGTATGGCGTCACCGATCACCACACCGGCGACTCCAAGCAACAGGAGGAGACACTCGTCAACGGCGTCGTCCATGGCAGCTACTCGCTGGCCGAACCCGATGGCACCATTCGCAAGGTGACCTACACCGCCGACAAGATCAACGGCTTCAACGCCGTTGTCGAGAAGAAGGGCGTCGCTGCTGTTGCTATTGCTAAGCCAGCGTTGGCTGTGGCTGCAGTGCCCACAATCACCAAGCTGGCGGTGCCGGCTATCACCAAGATTGGTTACGCTGCGCCAGCTTATGCTGCACCCGCGTACGCCGCCTCTGGCTATGGTGGACACTACTAGACTACGTAGGCTGCGTTCACTGGACTCTACCATATCAAACGACAACCACCAATCCTGGACAATGCGATCAGGATCATTGTTGAATAGTTCTAGTTCTAAATATGCTATCTAAAAACAAAAACCCGAAACACAACGTGCGTGCTGCTCTGTCAATCGATTGCCGTATCTCCGCATCATTCCTATCCCGGACAACCTAAATTTAGCTCTTAGGGTTACCGTTTTCTAGGGGATTTTGGGGGACGGCTAACGGCCATTTATCTAGTGATTACTTATCTGCATCTACTGAATAAAAGTTTCGGTACAAAAAAACACACAAACTTTTTTATTTTCAATTGAGTACAGAAAGATCTGAAAGGATCTTGTGATCATAGTAATGCATTTCTGCTACGATTAAAACAATCTAGTAAAATGAGAAAGAATATCACAATAATTAAAAATGTAAAAGAGATACTGTGAAACTAAGAATTATTTTTGTTACAGATGACCCTAAAAACAATCAACAAATATGGTGAAGGAGTTTTCTAACGCTTTATGTTTAACAAATGTTCCTAGGAAAAAACCTATTCCTATTCAATTTAGAGGACGTTTCATTGCTTGACAAATTTATATAATCTATTATATAATTTCGTTAAATATCGGTTGGATTAACACACTGCATTAATAATTAGCAAAAAAACAAATCTCAATCAAATCACAAAATTAGACATTTTTTAGGATTGAGAGAAAAGTAGGATTCTTTTTAACTCTGACTTCCCCTCAAAAGTTACAGATTGAACAAATCTTGTCCCTAGTTGACACCTTTGGACACCTTTTGCGCTGTCAAGGTTAGGCGATTAGTCATAATGCCAACACAATGTTGAGGAAGGTTCAACCTCAACCTCAAGACGCGCCGAAATGGGAAGCAATTAATGCGCCTCACGTGCCACATTTCAAGTTATGATTGTCATAACATTAGGAAGAGAAAAGGGGCTGCGCAGAATTGTGCAAACGTAAAAGGGGAATTGTTGGCACGTTCGTTGAGGAAATTTTGGGTGTCGACTGGAAGTGCAGCTTACGTCAGGCATTGGCTCACACTTGGCCAGGTTTGGCCAGCGGTTGCCACAATGCACATGACCACGACAATGCTGGGCGATGGGAAAAGCGTTTAAAACCCGGTCGCCAACGCAGCTAGAGACAGTTCAGAAAGTGACAGCGTTCCAACAGTATCCATCCATCTAATCCAAGCTTAAACATGGCCCTATTCAAGGTAAGTTACAACACAAAAAAGATAAGGATAAAAAACAACCACAAGGATTAACCCAAACTCTACTACAGTGCATTATCGTGAGCTGTGCTCTCTTCGCCATCGTCGAAAGTGCCTTGTTGCCTGCTGTTCCCATCAATACCGAGATTGATCCACATCCTCAGTATGCCTACGCCTATAATGTGCAGGATGCAATCACCGGCGATAGCAAGAGCCAGCAGGAGGTGAGGGATGGCGATGTTGTCAAGGGCTCCTACTCTGTGGTCGATGCCGATGGATCATTGCGTACCGTCTTCTACACTGCGGATCCCATCAATGGCTTCAATGCTGTGGTGCAACGTGGCCCAGTTCCAGTCCCAGTTGCAGCTCCAGTTGCTGCTCCAGTAGTGGCTGCCCGTCCATTCCTGGGCTAGAGCAGCAAACAGCTGCCATGTAAAGTACACTCAACACACCCAGAGTTGATCTTAGCCTGTAGATAAGTTATTGTCTGTTCTGTAGATCTAACCACACTCATAAATCAGTTAATAAATCCAGTTAGCCAAAGAGAACAAGCACGACGCACACCTAATTGCCGGACACCTGGTTATGGATTATGGATTGTGAATCGAGCAACTTGCGAATTATACTCGTATTGCGCTGACAAATGGTCTTGGGTTTTAGCTCTGACTTAGCAATCGACGGGAGATCTGTATCGCTTTGCGGATCTAACTGAGGAGCTGGTCCGTTCCTTTGCTGGGTTATTAACAGTCTCAAATAAATTGTGATGATTTTCACATTTATTTGGGCAACACTTTAATTTCACTAATTAGGTTATAGTATTAAAGTATTTCTTAAGTTTTCCCATATTTCCTGAAGCTCACTAATTCGATGTAGTCCGATTTAATGTCAGAGATATTCCCGGTCAACAATTGTTAGTTTTATGATGAAGCTTCAAATATTAACTAGGTGCTAAACCATCACTAGGTTTTTAATTGTGAGGGAGTAGGACGACTAGGACTAGGATCTAGGATTGTAGATTCTGAATTATTGGTTATTTTTTTATTTCAATTCATAAAAGGGGCGAAGGTACACTATTGCTAAAGAACTGTAAAACTGCAGAATAACTTGTATCCCAACGGAGGATCTACTTAATAGAATAAGTTGAAGGACAAGCTTCTTATGTTGAACTCCTAATAGAAGATCTAACTCTAATCCTTAAGTCTCTCCCCCTAATAAGTCAAAATATCATTTACCCTCTCCCACTTTTCCTTAGTAAATTCCCTGTTCCCATATCAAAGAACACTCTCCCCCATCTCAAGTGACTGCAATAGGCTGCAACATTCACTCGCCACTCGCAGCACGCACTCGAATTATTCAATAGCTTAATTGAAAGTACTCCACGCGATACAATTTTTGATTACGCAAACGGCGCATGTCTCTACGTCAGCGTTTGTAGCTGCGTTGGCGTTGGCGTTACCGTTAGCGTCGGCACCGACGCTGTCTTCGTTGACGCTGACGTCGACGTAGACGCCGGCAGCGACGCCTAACAAGGCGTACAAGGCGTTCAAAATTAGTGATAATGGGCAAAATTGTCCCAATGGCAATAAAAATAAAAGACCCAATACAAAATATGAAAACCCAAACAAAGAAAGTGCAACAGCAATGCGAAGTCTAAATACCCTTATAAAAGAACATCTGAGTGATCTGTTTTTATAATAACAGTATCCTTAGATAGTAAGCATTGAGATAGAAGTTTTTAAAACTAAAAAGCGTTAAATTATTGTTTCGTTACTGGTTAATATATTTATTCTAAGATAATAACTCTTATAACCGATAGATCTATACTAAATTTCATAAGGAAAGCTATAACACTTCAAGAATTCTTAGAACAAAATCTAGTCAGCGAAGCCCTTATAAAAGAACATCTGAACATCTGAGAGATCTGTTATTATACAAGTAATAACAGTATCTTTAGATACTAAGCATTGAGATAGAAGTTTTTAAAACTAAAAAGCGTTAAATTATTATTTCGTTACAAGTGAATATATTTATTCTAAGATATTTAATCATATAACCGATTTCAACATATATAGATCTATACTAAATTTCAAAAGGAAAGCTGTAATTCTTCGAGAATTCTCGGAACAAAAACCAGTCAGAATGGATGTCAGGACATGAGTTGAGGTATATCAAGCGACATAAAATGTTTGATATCCCCAAATTCGACAAGGGTAACAAGAAAACAATGTTGCAGTGGCAGTTACAGCCACCGAGGAGTCGGCCAGTCTGGGGAGGGGACTGAGAACACCGACATAGTGCAAGCCATCGAGAGAGAGATGGAAGTGGAGGGAAGAGAGAGATGGAGAGCTAGTGTTTGCTTTGGGCGCGCCGCTGCTTTGTGCCAGTTTCGAAGGCTGCAAAACGCACACACCTTTCAACAAAACTGATGCTGGGGCAACTTGGGTGCGTGCCCCAGCATATATCGCTCTTTGTCTCTCTCGCTTGTCTACGCACAGACTGTGGTGCTCTCTCGCTCGCACTGCTGATGCCGGCCCCAAAAATCGCTTTCGAATTGAACTTTTTTGTCACGATCGAATGTGATCCGCCCGACCGCCTGCCTTGCAACATGTCCAAGCTCCATGCTCAATGCTCCATATGTTGCCAGTCGACGTCCACTTCGATGTCGACGTCGTCGTCGTCGTCGTCCACTCGCCTGGGAGGCCGCCAGAGCAACATGCGTGCCATTCTCGTAGGCCTATAAGCTGCTTTTATGTCTCGCCCCAGACAAGTGTCGCCCCCCGTATCACCGCATTTCCTCTCCTCCCACAGCTATTGCCAGGGGCAACGCAACGCAACGTGCAACTAAGATAGTTACAGGGTCTAGTGGACCCGACTGTGAGATACCCGTTACTCATCTTAAGTGCATACAAACAAGTGAGATTAACTGGCTGTGATTGGGATATGTTCAGAACTAGCTTCATACCTTTTATTGTTCACCCTATCCGAACTTTTAACTATTCAAGAATACTCCCCAACATTTTTAGCTTTATACCATTTTATTTTTACTTTATCCAATCCTTTAACTTTTTAAAATATGCCCCTAACATTTTAAGTGGTATTTCCCAAAACTTTCGAAGATATATCCGAAATATTTTCTTAAATTTCTTTTCTCTTAGATTCCGCTTCTTGTGTACGCTCTTTTTTTTTAGGTTAATTTAAAATACTTCTACAGGTTGAAGACTTTTTTGACTTCCAAGTACATTCTCGCTAGCCATTAAGTTATAACACCATGCCTCCCTTATGTCTGCCGGGTATAAAAATGAATTATTTTCATTTGTTGGTGCTGCTGCTGCAGTTGCAGTTGCAATCTTTGCACTCCACACGCATGCGCACTTTTTAGTTGCTGTTGTTGTTGTTGTTATTGTTGTCGGCTGCTGCTGCTGTTGTTTTGCGATTTTTCTATTTTTTTGCATAAATATTTTTACAGGCAGATTTTGGTTAGACGAATTTTTCGGGGGCTTGGGCTCGAGAGTTAGCTTTAGCTTTGAGTTTGGCTTTTGGGTTTGCCTATAAAAAGCAATTGTCGCTGAGCTTCAGAACCACAGACTGAGTTCATTTGTCAGCCAAGCAGCAGCACAAAATCTCCAAAAAACCAAAATCTCCGCAACAATGGCCCAACAGTTGTTAATCGTCTTGAGCGCTTTGCTGGCTCTGAGCAGCGCTGTCGTTGTGCCAGGACCTGGTCTCGCCTTGCCCGCTCTGCCGGCATATCCTTCGCTTGCCGCACCCGTCTACCCCAAGTTGGCGGCGCCCGTTTATCCCGCATTGGCCAAGGTGGCTGTTGCCAAGGTGGCTGCTCCCGAGCCATACGATCCCAATCCTCAGTACAGCTACAGCTACGATGTGCATGTAAGTAACCTCAACGAAGCGGCATCAATTATTGATCATTAATCGATCTCCTCACTCTCCTTGTTGCAGGATGGTTCTACTGGTGATGTGAAGAGCCAGCAGGAGACACGCAGCGGCGATGTTGTCCAGGGCGCCTACTCGCTCATCGAGGCCGACGGCACTCGTCGCATTGTGGAGTACACCGCCGATCCTGTCCATGGCTTCAATGCTGTGGTCCGTCGCGAGGGTGCTGTGGTTAAGGCTGTTGCCCCCGTTGCCAAGGTGCTGGCTCCGGCTCCACTGTTGCACGCTCCGGTTGTGGCCAAGCTGCCCGCTCTGCCAGCCCTGTCCGCCTACCACGCCCCCGCTCTGGCTCCCGCCTACCACGCTCCGGCTTTGGCACCCGCCTATTCTCCACTGGCGCCCGCTTACTCACCACTGGCCTACCACTAAGTCATCATCCGCTGAATTACTGAAGAACAACCAACAACAATAACGTTGCCGACCTCTTGCCCCATAACGGACACATCGCAGAAACTTCTCCTCCAATTGGCCAGGCGAAGCTTGGCCTATCGATAGTCGATAGTTGTAGTATTAGTTGAAATGAAAGCGATTTATCGATAACTCTACATGTATATATGAATTTAATCGTCGTGTGCGCTAGGAATGTTGTGGGGGGGAAGTTCCTTCCCCTTCCCATCGCGTTCCCTGCACCACATTCGACGAATCCATCTACACTCATATTCGACGCCTTTCATGTATATTTCTTGTCTTTTTAATCTTAAGGCTGTTTCGACCGCGATAAAGAAAATAAACTATAATCTCCATAAAGAATACAAGTTATGTAGTTTAACATTCAAAATATATAAATTAAGCAATTCAAATTCGATAATTGGCAGCAAGTTCCATTAACTTGCTACTTAAAATTTATCGATATATGACAAGTTCGATTTCAAGTAGAAAGTTCATTAACTCGTTTCATTGTCAATGCGAACTAGAACTAGATTCGAACTAGTTTTTTTTGGCTCGTGAATGGTTCGACCTTAGAACATTAGCAGAGACCACGCACTATCTCTAAAGCACGATCGATAGCTTTGACCGCCAATGCAAATGCAATATGTTAATGCAGTTGAACAAGGTCCCACGCCCAGTATTCATATAGTATGCGTAATATGCGTAGACTTTTGGCCAAGTGATTGCCACTTAATAATTGGCTATTGGCCAAAGTTATGCGGCGTTGAATTGAGAAAGATATCTTGCAGGGTGTTTTTTTTTTTTTGGTGTGAATCAGGTTATGCATTCACTTATTGCACTGAATAATTGACTGACTCGACTGCAGCTCATCTAATATGCTGTTAGGCACATTTGTTTGTTTGTTACATTTGTCGGCGGTTGGTTGTTGGTTGCATAAATACAAATTCATTTTGATGATTTAATAAAATTAAATCGTAATTTTAATCGCACCGCCAACTGATGAGGCGCCCCAACATCAAGCGAAAGCTTTAAACAATTCACAGCATTTACAATGGGCCGAAACCCATTAAAGATCCAATAAAAAAAAAACAAACAAAATACTGAAGAAAACACACAGAAATACAAAACAACAATGAAAGCAAAACTAATTTGGATTTGACAAAGTTGTAGTGCCCTGTAAAGCTTACAAAATGAGGTATGATAAGTTTTGAAAAGCTTCAAAAGAAGGTGATTTCGAAGTTTTCAGGAATTATAGACTTTTTTGTATACCATATACAAATCTAAACTTTTCCTAAATTCGGTATTCAATTAACTATTTAGTATTAGTATTGACCCTAACATAGTTTGCTACGATTTTAAAAGGCTGAAATCTCATTACTACTTTAAATATTCTAAAAGTTGAGAAAACTTATGTTCCTGTGATACTTTAAAAAACCCTTTATACATTATCGATTAAGATGGTTTCGATATCATCTTAAGATTTCAGTATATATGTACATATGTATATTTTATAACTGTGTATTAACGAAATCTGAAATGAAGAGTGTTAATAATAATCTCTTATGTGGTCGCATTAGCAAAAAAATATTGATCCGATTAAATAATTATATAATTGAGATATCCAAGGAAGATTATTTCCGAATCAGCTAATAATTAATTTCATGCAAAAACTTTCCGCTGCATATAAACAGCAAAGAAAGTATGTTGGGAAAATATTAATAGCTAAATTAACAGCAAACAATCGATTCTAATAAAGAACTAGTGGGGGGTCTTCAAAACCCTAAGGGCATTATCAACTAGGCGGCGTATTTTTCTCAGTCTTCAGTCTGTGTCAAAAAATGATGAAAAGTGAAATTGGCATTTGATGAAATTGATATTTTTGGCAGAAGCTGTTTATAGTTATCAGTATATTAAATTCAATTTGAGCCCATTGTTGCCGCCAACTGAGAGATGTCTCGCTGTGGCAGCCACACACGCAACGAACAGAAAGAGAGGGAGAGAGAGAGAGTGAGTGAGAGAGATCGAGCGAGAGGGAAACATTAATGAGTGCATTTGTTAGCATTTTACAGTGAAATGAACACAAAACAGCGTGGCAGCAGAGCTTTGTTACCTGTCCCCACACACTCACAAGAAACATCGCATCACATCACATCACCTCACAGCACAGCACAACATATAATATATCTTTTAATATATATATCTTTGAGGCAGATATGTGACTGCGTTTGAAGGTGATTAACTGTCTACGAAGCAAGCAGCGACTCGACTCGAGTGTCGCGTCATATGTAATCATTTACGTTGGCCGCACGCCCGATTGCAATTGTCGCCTTAATTAAAATGCTGAATTTTGTGTGGTTTCATAATAATGCTCACTCAAAGTTTGGGGTACGGGGGAAAATAGTTGTGGATTCGATTCACTTACCCAGTATACCAGGGACCCCTAGGGCCGTATAAGAAACGCTTGGCGGTCTTCCATTTCTTCCGTATATGATTATCGCTGGTCTTGTGCTGCATTGCCGCCGTCTGCAGTCGTTGCATCTCCTCCACCTGTCGCACCTTCCAGGGCATATAGATCTTCTGCTGGAACACCCGACGATTTGTGGCCTGAAAGCTGGCGCGTTGCTTCGACGCCGCCTTGCATGCCTCATAGCATTCAGCCCAAAAGCGATTGATGGGCTCCCACAGATGCAGCTCAATGTCGCGCTGGTAACGATCGTAAAGCGGCTTCACCTGAACAAAAAAACACACATTTATTTTTGTACATTACTATATTGCTATAATTATTAGATATAAAGTAAGAGCACGCCAAATCGCACATCATAAGTTTGTTTAATATGACAGCTAATCACGCACTTATTGCCAGTCTAATATACCCTGTAGTTTCTAATTTCCGATGAGGGAGGATAGGCTAACGATTATAATTCTACTTCCCAAGAAGGAAGGATAGGATAACGATTATAATATTAGTTTGTGGAGTGACTTTTGGTTAGAGAGTAATTATTATTATTAAATTACAATTTGGAAGCTAGAGTCGTCATGGTTTGCACATACAATAAAAACTACAGTACTTCTAGTTTGATTGCAATCAGATAAAAATGGAAGAATTGTCTTAAGACACAATTTCGTATGTCAAAAAACGGTTGCTGCTGAGGGGACTTAATTGGTTTGGTTGAAAACTCGGTATATTTTGTACTCTGTGGTATATTTTGAATGTAGTACTATATCAATGTACCAAATATATTATTTAGTAAACCTTAGTATTTTTGGTATATTTTTAGAATACATTTTTATGGAAAATGGCGTTCCTTTTAAATTTGTTTTTAATTTTATAAACTTGAAAATACAATTTATTTAAAGACTTTTAAAATCTAAATATAAATTCATATGAACTTTTTTAGTCAACTCCTGCAACTCCTACATACGCTCCAAATAGCTGGAGGTGAGTACACACGACTTTTGTTTTCAACCTTAATTTTTTTATAAACTTGGAAATACTGATTATTTGAAAATTTTCAATTCAAAATTATCATTTACTCTTTTTCACTTAATTCCAGACAATTTTCCATTGTTTATACATTTTCTATATATAATTTATTATGTACAACTCTTTTTTGCAATCTAAGATTTCAATAACATCGAAGGGATTACATATACGCTTTAAGTACATGTCTTTCACTTCACATTACAAAGGTCATCTCTATGCTAATTAGTGCAGAAATAATCAGAACAGCTGCAGTTCCCCAACGCCCTTGGGGGTGCATAAAATAAAACATGAGTTTACTCATTAAAAAACAAACAAGAGTTATGTATGCAACTTTCGCCCATAAAAGAAATTGCGAGCTGCTTTCCACTTAGGCAGAAATGCGAGTCGACGAAATTTTCTGCACAGATCTGAAAAATCCAGTGGAACGACAAATATTGCGTACTTCTATTTGATTTTGTGGGCATATCATAATCGAGTAAAATAAAAAATAAACAAATATCTTATAAAAATATATACATATAAAGTATTTATAAGAGGGTTTATAAGACAAAGAATAACTTAATTTTTTTTTTTTTGAAAGTAAGCTTTGACTATTCACTTTCCATCGAAAGCGTTTTAATCATTTGTGTATATTTAGTTTGAAGTATAGATCTAGAAATTCAAGATCATTTGATCTATAATAATAGCAAGTTTTTTGAAGTCCAGGGTATTTGTGCTTCTAGCCACAACTACGCTTTAGTTTCGATTTGTTTTCACTTTCGATTGCTCGCTTTACAAATCGAATGCAATATTTGAACTGTGGGACGAAGTTGGAAACGTCACGTCCGCTCAGGTTCAAGTTCAATGTGGATGCACAGATGCAGATCGAGATGCGAACTCAAGATCGAAATGCGAGCTGGATGCGAGTCTTGAGCTTCAGCTTGAAGTTGAGCTGAGGAAGCGTTGCTCAGTCGTGCGAATGCATCTCGAATGCATTTTGGAAGCGAAACAAGTTTAACTTGATCTTGTGCGATTTACGAATCTAACATTTTGTTATTGTTTTAATTCGTATTGTTTTGCTTGTGGTTATTTATAGTTGTAGTTGCTATTGTTGCTGTTGTCTTAGGCCAAAAACCCAAAGACAGAGAGAGACATCCGCATTTGGGCATTCTTTACATAATCTGCCTGCTGGCAACACAGACATAGACATAGACACCTGGAGGGCATATGATTGTTCCAGGTGTTGCTGATGATAGCTGATGTTGGTGTTGTGGTGCTGCACCGGACCGGTGGGTGCTTTAATGGCAACGCTTTGTCATTCGACTGGTTCCAGCTACTGCTGCTGCTTCTTCTATTGCTGTTGCTGCTGCCGCTGGCAACTGGCAACGTCGCCTCTTCAACAAAACCAGACCACTTTCTTGGAGCACGCTCAGTTGCCGAAAGAAAGTCCAACGAGACGTGACCGGGTGGCGCGCTTAACCGTTCAGTGAGACTCCCCATAATATCGTTTAAAGTGTTCGCCAAAGAGTTTACAGTTTACACTCAGCAATCTGCAATTTGCAGTCTTTAGTCTTCAGTCGACTCTCTACAGATTACACTCTGGAATCTACTGCAAGGCGTAGCCCCAATGAAAGTTGTTGCTGTTTTGATTATTGGATGCCTTGAAAGACTTTGACTTTGAGATCGATACGCATTTCTTGAACGTTCCACAATGTGCAAACTTTTGTGGTTAAGTGTTTGTTTTGTAAGTGTGATGCCAAGTGCTTAATACCAAGAAGTGGCTAATTAATTGATAGTGATGAAGGTGCAAGGATTTACAAAGACAATTCCTATTCATATTTATTGCAAATATGATAGAAACCGAACTAAGGCAACAATCTATTATAGTGTATTATAGTTTGAACAAATATGAAAATTATTAATGTCAACTATTTGGTTATACTAAAAAAAGATAAACAAGTTAGTGAGAGTTAAGCCTTATTAATCGTAGAGTCAACCTACAATATTCTATACAACAAGTTGAGTTAGGAAAGATGAAGTACAGTGAAATTTTTAAAAAGTTAAGTGGGTTGTTTCTTGATTAATTTGAAGATAATTCTCACAAATTGAAGAAGAACCTAAAACAAACCTCCAAAGCTAATAAATTTTAAAGTACCTAAAATTTTAATAAGCAATAAAAAAATAAAGTTACTATTCTTCGAGCGAAGAAAAGTGCATCTGAAATATACGAATTTGAAGAAATTGATGGTTTAACTGAAGAAATAGAAATTATTCAAAAGTAATTTCTTTCTTTAGTATTGAAAATTTCAATATAGAAATACTTAAGTATTTTTCGTGTTACTCATTAGGATTAGGAAACATAGTTCCTAGCTATATACATCTATATAATAGACGCAATATTTTGGATAAAGCATATGAATATTATCATTCAAAGAACAGCAATGAATCATCTTCAAAGTTTGGTTTGTCTAACTCAAGAGAGGACTAACAAAGAGACGTTTTTGAAGAAATTAACAAAAGAGTGAGGAAGTGTGTGAGCGAGAGAGCTGCTGCAAAGTAATGCAATAAAGCAATGTATCATACATCGCATCCATCCATTCATTGTGTAGGCAGCAAAACGGATTGCGATGCACAGTGAACCTGAATTGGTGACGACGATCAGGTTCAATGCATGGTTCCCTTCTCCCCGCTCCCCTCCTACTGCTTCCCGTTTGCCTACTCCATTTGCCAATCAATTGCTGCTGTTGTTGGAGTTGCGTGTGGCAGCAGCGTGGCGAGCGTTGTTGCATGCCTGGCAATTAAGGGGTGAGCTGGAGAGGCAGGCAGGCTAGTTACGTGTTCGCGGAAGACTGTGCAATCACTTTAGTAACCACAATCCACAATCCCAGCAACAATATGAGCAATAGTTGAGGCTGCCGAAAGTCAAAGGTTGCCAACTACCAAAAAGACAAACCAAATAATGTTACCAAACTGTTTTTTGCGGAGAAAGTATGAAACTGTCTTTTTAAAACGATTAACTTATTGTGTCTGACCTTTCTTTTAGCTAACACTCTTGCCCCTGGCGCTGACTGCCGTCGGATCAAAGGTCAATGTCACAGACGCTCAGCAGACGCTCCAGACACCTTTGATTGCTAACCACAACTCCAGCAGTTCATTACTGCCGAAAGCAGAGCAACTGATACGCTATCGACGACAGCCGCCTAAGCGCAACAAGCAGCGACGTCGTGTGAAGGGCAAGTATGGACCACCTAGTTATCCGCCTGGACCATCGCATTCCCATGGACCACCTGGCCATCCGCCCGTAAGTTACTACAAGCCCGCGTCCTCTTCGTATCCATCGCATCTGGAAGAGCCAAGCTTTTCCATTGAGGACTTTCAGCATTTGAAATTCGATGGCGCAGATTTTCACATACCTGCCTCCAGCTACGAGGCACAGTCCATGGATCTAAATCTCTACAGTCACGAGCAGGAGGACAACGATCTCTATGGCGCACACAAATTCCCCAGTCTGGAGTACAGTTTTCCTGGCGACGAGTCTCCTGCGCTGGGATCGGACGAGCACACGCCGCATCAGAAATACGGCGTGCCTCCACAACAGAGTCACAGTCATTACAGCTCGATTCCTAGCTACAGCGGTGGATCAGGACCTAGCTACAGTTCAGGACCGAGTCACAGTCACAGCTCTAGTTCTGGTTACAGTTCAGGACCTAGCCATAGTTCCGGGTACAGTTCAGGATCCAGTCACAGCTCCAATTCCGGCTATAGTTCAGGACATAGTCCCAGTTCCAGCTACAGTTCAGGTTCCAGTCATAGTCCCAGTTCCAGCTACAGTTCAGGACACAGCTCCAGTTCCAATTCCGGTTATAGTTCAGGACCCAGTCACAGTTCTGGTTCCAGTTACAGTTCCGGTCATAGTTCCAGCTCCAGCTACAGTCCCAGTCACAATTCCGATCCAATTCCCAGTCTCAGTTATGAGACCAACAGCTACGAGACACCGGACACTTATATCCCACAACAATACGGACCACCGGCAGATGCAGCTCCTCCTGCGCCGCCCTCCACACGCTATGGTGTGCCCTCAGCGCCCGCTCATGTGCCCAGCTACTCACAGCCAGGTCCACCACCTCCGCCAGACTCCTACTCCATCTACGAGCAAAAGATTCCGAACACCGGCTACCATCAGAACTTTGCGGAACCGCCACGCGCCTCGCCCAACTATGAGATTTCCTACTCGCCGCCTGCCTATGAAATCAGCACTTCATATCAGCCCAACCAGCCGTCGTATCAACCACCACCAGCGTCGTCGTCCCACGATGGCCACTTTGCCGAACCGCCGCCAGCTGCCCCATCGCCGTACACGCCACCACAGCAACATCATCATCAACAACAGCAGCCGGCTGAGCCACCCAGCAGCTATGGACCGCCGGATGCACAAGTGCCCACCAGCTACACCAATGTGGAGTTGCATCCCACGGCACAGCAGTATCCCAGCGAGAACTATGCATTGCCCTCCGAGGAGTTACCCTTGAATCCGCATCACAAATTCCCTAGCTTTGATTTTCCCAAGTCCAGCTACGAGGTGCCCATCTACGATCCGATACCCTTCGAGGCATCGAACAAAGAGGAGCAAGAATCCTATCCGCCGATACTGCAAGACCCCGGATCGAATGCTTTGCCTCCCTCGGATGCACATGCTTCAGGCACTACTCAGAAGAGTCGGAAACGCAAGCGACGTCCCTCATCCGCAGTGATCTCTAAGAAACACACGCTGGATGTGCCTGAGTTGCAGGAAGCGTACGATGCCGACAGTCATGTGCAGGTGCGAGGCACCGACTTGGACACAGCTGCCTACGGTTCACGTTACGTGGAGCAAAAGCAGCGTCACTATGCGGCGGCCACAAGCACAACAACAACACCAGCGCCTTGGAGTCCAATGCGCATGCGAAGCACATCGAATGGCGCCTTTATACCCACCATCATCACCAGCACACCACCGACTCCTACACAATCGAACAGCAGCAGCAGTCGGAGTAGAAGTCGAGGCACCTCGCGCTATCATCAACGGACTGCGAGCACTGTCGATGGCAACTCGGAGACGCCTTCGACGGCGGTGACCATACAAAAGTCCCGCTCACAGAGCTACTACGATGGCACAATTGCACCGCCCACCTATCGACAATTTGGGCGTGGCACGCGACCCACACGACCCGTTCAGAGTCGTGGGGTGGGCGCCACTTTGGCCTTGCAGCCGGGCACGGAGCGGAATCCGACGCTGAAACGAACCACCAAAGGCGTCTTCGATACGACGCTCTTCAAGAGTCCGCAAACCGATCGCGAAATGGAACGCAAGCTCAGTGCGTTGCGTCAGAACTTGCCAAAAAATCACAAACTATATTAGATTAGAATCTACATCACATATAGTATATATAGAATAACATCAATATCATGATCAGCAGAGAGGAAAACGTCAAGGATGCGATGCAGAGCAATAAACGACTCCGAAAGACTTTGTTAACTGAGCTTAGATTGTAAGACTAAGAAAATAAATTGGACTATCCATAACATGCAACAGAGTCTTAATTATTTATATGAATTCCTGCCCAACTACATAATTTCTTGACTAAACCATCGCTAATGACAATTTGTTGGAGAAGTTTATGAGAAGCTACAAGCAAGTTTTGTGGAACTCAGCTTTTGTGCGTAATATCCTAAATAAATTGGACACAATTATTAAGCTTTTTATATGAACTCTTGCCTAACAAATTTATTCCTTGACTCTCAAAGAAGCAACGAGAAAGTTTTGTAGCAGTCAGTAATCTCCATATAAGCTGTCCTATAAAAGAATTATATACTTGTATTCTTTTTTGTTATAACATTTTTGTTATACGGCTGCTAGGTGAGCTATTCATTTGGCAAAAAAAAAAGTTGTTAAACAACTCTTCAAGTTTTAAATAATATTCGATTGTAGTTCTTACTATACTTTGCAGCTGAATTATACTTTTTTATATTCTAATAATTCGCACTTCTTAAGTAATTCGCACTTTTCATGTGTTTCATAAAATTTTTCAACTGTTGCCCCCACAATTCTGAATACTGACAAGTACCAAGGGGAAGAATAAGAGTCCAATCTTACAGTTAGTAAAATAACTTCACACTCACCATGCGTTCCATAAAGTTGCGCCACTTTTTGCTGGTGCTGTA
This sequence comes from Drosophila sulfurigaster albostrigata, assembly GCF_023558435.1. Classification (NCBI taxonomy): domain Eukaryota; kingdom Metazoa; phylum Arthropoda; class Insecta; order Diptera; family Drosophilidae; genus Drosophila; species Drosophila sulfurigaster. The sequence continues at coordinate 47,876,252 of NC_084883.1, forward strand.
CATTTGAAAATCATTGAAGAAAACTGGTCCGCTCGAAGTGGATGGCAGATCGGGCAAAGTAGTGTCCAAATTAAATGCTGATCTGCATTTCTCCAACAATGCCTTCATCACAGGCATAAGGAACGAATACTCCTCTGGATTGCCAACTGCAAGTGGACAGAAAGTAATTTAAAATCAAATTAATCTATCAACAAATGCAAGTGTTCTTTGCTCACCCTCTATGGCATTGTCCAGAGCACGATTGATGCTGTAGAGCAGATAGGATAGCTCAGCTGGATCCTCAGTGGATCGACTTTGGAGTATGGCATGCAATTTAGCGGTGGCCATGGCCACAATACCCGGATTGGGATGATGCGAGCACTTGAGCAAGAGTCCCAGACACAAGCGTATCATATCGGACCAATCGTCCGATGAGCCCTGCTGAAATATCATGAGTGCATCGAGCAGCGCGAGCACACCATCCAACAGCTTAGTGGAGCACTTCTTGGACTCATCCTCGTTGGAGCCCAACACAACCAGCTCGTAAACCATGCGCAGAATGTGAGAAGCATTCTAGTAAGTTGAAGAGAGAAGAGTCCAATAATATTAACTTTTAAAATAATAATAACGTTGGTTTACCTCTTGATTGATGAGCGTTTGACTGCCATGCTCGGAGAGGTCAAAGAGCGATGCCTGCACAGCCATTTCAAGGATGCGCAGACGCAACGAAAGATGCGATGTAATCAGCTCATTGTTCAACGCCAGCAGATTAATGCAGCCCAGAACCTGGCCACGCTCCTGCCAGCATTGCGGATGATCGTTGCCAATGCCGCGCCAGAAAACATTGAACAACGTATTTGAGACGAGATAAACCAGCTGCTCCTCGGTGTCCACATCGCCATCGGCTACAAAATCAAAGGCCGTGGTGCTCTGTAATAAGAAATGAAAATTGATTATCATTCTATGAAATATTTCTTTATCTACTCAAGATGAGTTGTCACTAAATTATTATGGCGATTCTTCTTTTGGACAGTCAAATATAGAAAAACCCACCTCGAGGGAATCGCTCTTCTTGGTTGGTCCATGTGGTGATTGCGTGGAGCTGTCAGAGCTCAGGGACTCATCACGCTGCAGCGACGCCGCCGATGGCACGCTATCCGTGGTGTCCGTAGAGCTGCCCAGCGTGAGGGACTCAAAGGTGTCCTGAATGTCGTGCGTTGTCTGACGCAGCACCGAAAATACGCTGCTCACATTCTCCACAACGGCACCAGACACAGACTCGGCCAATTCTGCAAGAGTAAAGTAAATAAATGGCCAAAGCATTTGCAATTCCAACTCACCCTTAATCTCGCTTTCAATGACGGTGGCAGCTTCCGAGACGCTCGCTTGAATCTCATTGAGTATGAGTCCACTGTCGCTGTGCTCCTCCTGGGATTGCGCCTGTTGCTGCTGCAGCTGCGCAAGTCCAATCTCCTGATCCGAGAATGTAATCAAGTCGGCCTGGGCCAAGAAACTCGAATTATCCTCGAGCAGCACATCCATATTGATGCCAAAGCTGCGACGTCGTTCCTCGTCCGGTGGCACGCTTGTGATATGTTTGCGTATAAGCAGACGGGCAATCGACTCCTGCCAACCCGTCTGGCGAGCAATGTGCAGCGTCGATTGCTGCTTGACGAACGTCGTTTGCAACAGACGCTTGGCAATCTCCAGCTTGACTTGAAGATCGCAGCTGCTCACGTGATAAACGAGAAACATGAGGCCGCCATAGTCTGGCTGTGCGCCAAGCATTTCGTCAACCAGATGAAAGAGTATCGTCGAGCTGAGCGACATGGGCGTGATGAAGGAGAAGAAACCGGGAAACATGCTCTGCTCGCTGCTCTGATCGTAGAGGCGCAGCACTTGCTTGTACTTCTGATGCACACGCGAAGTGGCCAGCAAACCGCTAAGGAACTGCAGAGAAGAAAGTTGAAATCAGACTCTGAAAAAGAGTTTAAAATGTAGTTGTTACTCACTCTGATAGCCGCCTCTTGCACCTCGCTGCTGTAGCTTTTGTCCACGAAAAAGTTGTAGACGAGATTCGCAGTCTGCGGTTCGTGCAGCAGCAACACCATCTGATCCTTGCAGTTCTTGCCACGCACATACAGCGTCATCATCTCGAGGAACTCGATCAGCACCAGCTCCTGACGCACCGATGCCAGAAACGCGACCATTGCGTTCACCTCCTTGATGTTCACATCCTTTTGCAGATAAAAACGCACAATGCCAAACAATGTGCTGCGTATAGTTTTTGCATCATCGCTGCAAATGTTATCCGGTGTGCTGTAGTATTGTCGCACCACATCCAGCACAAACTGAATGCCATAGCGACGCCGGAAGTATTTGCGATCATTCTTGATCATTGCACTCAAATACTGCGCATGACCGAGTGTGATCTGGAACTGCAGACGCGACCAGATGGCAAAGTCAAAGACAATGTGCGCATAGAGCGCCTCCAGCAGCAGTTGTTGCTGCTGATTGTCGGCGGCAGCTGTGGATTTTTGTGCCTGCAGCGACTCCATCAGCAAATGCGTCGCCATCAGCGCATTCACATCGAAAAGCGGCGACGGACAACGCTGCAGCATTGTGCCAATGATGGCCAAGCATTCGCTACTCAGCAACTGCTGCTGATTGTTGTCATTCTCGTGGGTCAAATAGCGCAGCAGACACAACAGACTGGCCAACGGATGCTGGATCATCTTCCATTCGGTGTACGAGTTCGACGAGAGCATTTCCCAGTCGTTGAACTCCTCCGCCGTGGGCGTTTTCAACGATGTTGCCGTTGGCGTTGTTGCCGACTCTTCGCTTACACTGCCAATGGACACGTCCGCTTCGCTTTGCTCCTTGACCAACCGATGCAGCATTGGGAGTATGGCATTGATGCCACCAATGCTGTTGATGGTGTCCTGCATCTTGACAGTCTTCCGGTGCTCGGCGCTAATGCGTCCCGGATACCTGCCACCTGGTATCAAGTCCTGGCAACCGCCATGCCAAACGGCTCCTGGTGCATAGCAGAAGACGAAGCGGGAGTTCAGCTCGAGCAGATCGTTGTCCTGCGAGAAAATGGAGCTAAAGTTCATGCCCGCATCGAAGATGGTCTTCAGGCTGGTCGTTGGCTCAGCGAGCAGCACGCCACCAAGATGTCCTTGCAGGCACGCCTGCTCGCCAAACACCGTGTCCTGCATGCCAATGGGAAAGTTCTTCACATTCGGATCGAAGGCGGCTTGCGTGCGCAGCGGCAGCGTGAAGTAGTTGGATACCTGACGAAGGTCGAAAGGAAATTAGCAAAAGTTCCTAATAGAAATTGTTGCAGTTGATTGGATTTGACTTAAAGGCCTCAGTAAGTGGCTTATTATGTGTACCACAATTTCACATCCAATTTAAATAAAAGAAACTGATATAGCCACTACTTATTGTGAATAAAAGCAAAATAGTGCGGTATTTAATTTAAAATTGACCAAATTAATATACCACAAACAAATTAAAAAATTTACCAACGGATATTTTTAGTATATTGATTTAGAATAGTATTTAAAATATACTATATATCGGTATATACCGTATACCAAAATATACCAGGTTGTCAGTCAAAGTCAAATATCTTCTAAAATTGTTATCTGATCGCAACCAAATTTTCAGGAATTTTAAAGACTATAGTTATTATTGTATTTACCAAAATTCAAAGCTCTACGCTTGTCATTCTATTTTTATCGATTAGCGGGGGCTGAAGTAGGCGTGGCAAAACTTTGAAATAAACTTGATCTGCGTGCAAACATTAAGTGATGTCGAAATAAAATTATATCTCTATCTCTTATAGTCTCTGAGATCTAGGTGTTCATACGGACGGACAGACAGACGAACAAAGGGACATGGCGATGGAGATGCCCCCTTCTGCCTATTAAATACAATTACTGAGGCACAAAGTCATAATAAGTTCTACCTTATAGGTAACGGGTACAAAAAGGTTAATCATTACAATGCTTACATTTGCGGATAGTGTGCGTTCTAGCAGACTGGGCAGCATGCCTTTGAAGGCTGGCGCGCTCTCCTGCGACGAGGAGCGTGGCAAATTGCCGCTCGACTTGGGCGGCGGCGCGACCACAGCGCCAATGGAGCACACTGTGAAGGGTTCGTTCACCGCCTGCACTTTGAGGGTAGCGCTGAGTTTCTGCACAAAGTCCACAAAGATGTTGATCTGGCTGTAGGAGAACGGACGCTTTGGCGGCGTTATGGCCACCGTCAGATAATGCCATTGTCCATCGAGTAGTGTCTTGGTGGCCGTGGCCGATGTGAGGTATTCGCGACGTGTCAATGCCGCGACCACAACATTGCCATTGGCTTGCACAAAGACCTCGAAACCGCCGCCGCTGGCTGTATGCAATGTGAGCAGCATGCGACGTGTGTTGCTCTGCGTGGCAGCCTCGGCAGACGGTTGATTAAAGCGCACGAGAATGTGGAATATGAAGCCATAGGAGCCGGACACCCAGTTGCGTATGTCGGGCACCGAAATGCCATCCGTTGGCTGCTCAATGGCAAAGTACTCGGAGCAACAGTTGCTGCCGCGCAAACTTTGCAAAGCAATCACCACAAGTGTCTGCAAAGATTAACGATAAGAATTTTGCACTTGATTTGTGTGTTCAACGATCTCACCTGCTGCAGTTGCTTGTGATGCGGAAACTCTGCGCCTTGACGCAGCAGCGCAAAGATGCACTTGAGCTCGACGGGCACAATACTGAGCTTGCTGAGCTCCTCAATCAACTTGATTAGATTCTGGGCGCAAATCTCGCTCAACGTGGCAGCACGCGATAAACAAGCGCACACAGCCTTGACAACTCGACTGCCACAAGCCACAGTTTTACTAAAAATAAATACAAATTTAATATTAATGCTTAATCTTGGCAATGTTCTATAAGTTCTCGCTTACGTGCCGTAGTTGTCGGTGCAACCTTTAAGCAGCAGCGTGCTCACATGCAGTTGTTGCGGCTCTTGCAACTGCGGCAGCCATTGCAGCAGCTGCAACATCACCTCGGGCAGCACAAGCAGCCGCTGCTCGGCATTGTAACCCAGACTGAAGCACGCCTCCAGCAGCGACACCGACGGTGCCTCCTTGAAGTCATGCATGTTCACAAACAGTCGCTCGATGCGTTCGCCTTGACGCAGCTGCTCCGCATTGCTGGGCGAGCTGTGCGTCAAGGCGGCCAGCGAATCTATGGTGCTGCTCAGCATATTTAGCACACAATGTGACAACACATGCCAATGCTTAATGGCCTGCGGCAGCCCAATGAGCAGCTCCAAAAGCTGTGTCTCGGCGATGGCCTCGCTAACAGCCGCCGTTGTCCTCTGTCCTTTGTTAGGCGACAGAAAAAGCTGCACGGCTGCCACGCTCGAGGCGAGTGCGTTGACATCGATGGTTGCATCGCTGTCACTGTCGCTGGTTATATCGAAGCTGGCGGCGCCGCTGTCGAAGAGCGTCGTTGCCAGCAGCTGCTGCAGTGCATCACAATAGAGTTGTATTAACGTAACTAGATCTATTTGGCGCTACAAAAGGAAGAGATTTTTAATCAAAGAACAATACTTATTACACATATCAACTGGCACTTACTTCTTCTGGACTAGATTTCTGCAGCACGATAACCATGAGTGCGTAGCAATTGAGCGCCACATGCCGCAGACTGCTCGCGCTCTCCCACTGCTTAAGGATGCGCATGATGATGGAGACTGTGGCCGGGCAAATGGCACGCATTCCATTGCGCTGAAGCAGCAATTTGAATCGTTTGCAGTTTAGTTTTAAGTAAATACGCAATTACACGAATGAATAGCAGTAACTTATGCAGAGAGTAAGAGAGAGCGAAGTGCGGGCAATGGGGGACAAAGTATGAGAATAAAAGCATTTACCACTCACCAAGTTATCACAGTTTAGAAGCTGCCCGTCACCCGAGCGCGAGGCAATTGCAGTAGTAATTATAGCGTTAGTACTATTTCTATTTGTCGAGTTCGAGTTTAAGGTTTTCTGCGAGGCAGATGAAGGATGCGAGAGCCAAAAGACATGTTAAACAAATGAAAACGAAATGAAATTAGAGAGAAAGCCATAGAAAGTTAAGCGAGCTAAGAGCCATCACAAATTTACAAGTTAATTGACAAGTTAAAAACAATATAAACAGAAAAGGAGGTTGCTAAGTGAAGCCATCACAAGTCGTTAATAACATAAACAAAAAAAGAAAACGATTAGCAGCTGAGGGAATCGCTTATTAGACACAATTAATCCACGGCCAGGTAACAATAAACTGAACAGCTACCTGAGAGCCGCAAATGACAGCGCCCAGCACATTCAACAGACTCTCGCCAATGTTCGGAAAGTGCAGCAGTTCCTCCTTTTGAAAGCAATCTGCAAACAAAACCAGATGAGTAATAAATCAATAATAGAGTCTATGTATATAGCAAACACTCACCATAGATAAAGGGCACAATTTCTACATGTACCGCATGCGGTTTATAGGGCAACTGATTATAATCGGCGTGTTGGCCACGCAAAAAGCTGCGCCACGTCAAATAGGGATCATACATGACCTCCAGGAATGCCGAGAAACTGCCAAACAGATGAATCATAGCTGGTGTGACGCGACGCGCCTCCATTTGCTGCCCAAAATTGAAATTGATTAGCGAGTGTAATTAAATTGATTAACGAAAGTCTCACCTGATTGAACAGCTTGGCTAGTATGGCGATTAGATTGGGCTTGTACTCATACTTGATGATGGCCAGTATGTTGTCAAAGTGTCGACAGACAATCACCAGGCAATCAATCAGTATGGCAACCTGTTCAATGCCCTCCTCTGTCAGCGCATCGGTGTCGCATTCATCGCGTGCCACAATGATGAACTTGCCAATGGCGGGCAACAGCTCATCCGGCAGTCGTCCCAGATGCGGTCCATTGTCCGGGCGCACCTCATGCCACAGCGGACAGTCGTCGGACTGGAAGTCCAGCTGCAATTGACTGCGCCAAATGTCCACAAAGCGTGCGACAAACTCACGAAAATAGGTTTCATCGTTCTGTGGAAAGGGAAATTGATTATATAACACACACACACGTAGCTGCAGGTCCTGCAAATGTCGTCCGCAGGCAGACATACTATGCTGTCTTCTTATTGGCAAGAGCACGTTGGCAAGTGTGTTTGGCGGTGATTAATGCGAAAAACACGTCACCGCCTCTTTCCCCTCTTCACCTCTTATCTATAAGGCGCACTTGCAACGTTTCATGAACGTTATTATCGTTTACCTTTGTTGTGTACTGCACCCACAGGTTGTAGATGTCCTTTTTGTTATCCATTTTCAGCTTTGCCACAACATTTGTTTAATTTTCCACTTGAGTTTATTTGTTTACAAGCAAAAAGGCAGCAACAACAACAACGGCAACAACGACAGCAAAAGTTGCCGATCAATTCAGATGAGTGCGTAGCGTAGCAGTTGCGAAAAGCGTTTCTCCTTTTGTTGCAGTAAGTGGCGTGTATAAATAAAGCGTGCTCGATAATATTAAAACACTGTTTTATAAAAATAACAACATTTGTCAATAGTAAAAGTTCTTTTCCATCGCTTTGCACGGCGATTTGCAGCCGCAGCTGATAAGCAGCTGTTTGGCGTTGCCACCTGATGCATCACTTGCATAGACCTATCGAAACGACGCGCTTTGTCATCGATAATAAGTGTTGCAGAAAAGCACTGGAAATTCAAATTGCAACCGCGCAATCGGTAGACAGTTGGAAATCGGTTGAAAAGACAAGTTGGTTTTTGTAGGCTGCTAAATGCGTATTTTATTTCGAGATTTTGTTTCGCTTTTTGTTTTCAATTCTAGTAGCATTTGTTTGTTGTTTTGTTTTACATGATATTAGCTAGTAGTTGCGCTTGTTGTTTTCATTTCTGTATTTTCTGTTTTGTGTTTGTATTGTGTTTTTCTGTTTATGTGTCTCATGCAAGTATCTTTTTGTTAAAACCAAACTATATATATGTGTGTGTGTGTGTATATTTGCTGCTTATCATTGATAGATTATTCGCAATAGGTGCAATTACCGGTTGCAAATGCGTCTATATGTAATGCCTAGGCAACGAGTTCCGAAAGTATTCGCATCGTTTTTCATTTGTTTTTAATTTTCGAAATTTTACGAGTAGTTTTGTTTGCTTGCTTTTTGAATTGATTTCGTTTTCCTTTAGGGGATTTATTTTGTTTGATTTTTTTGGGGTTTGTTTGTTTTTGTTAATATAAAAAAAGGAAACATTATATTTAAGTCTAAATTATTATGATTTTAATGCTTTAATTATTTGTAAGAATTAATTGAATAGCTTGAACCATTTTGTAGTACCTATAAATATCATTATCATTTAATAATCTTAATAAAATTAATATGTAGAAGAAAAATCTTATGCCTCTGTTACTTTCCTTTAGTTAAAGCTGTGAGTTTTTATCCATTAGCATTAATTAGAAGGATAACAATTGTTGTTATTTATATTATTATTATAATAATTATGATTTCAATTATTCTGTAATATACTTAGGCTTTGTTTTGACTTGTTATTTTAATTACGTTCTTTATCGCATAATTTAGTTTGCTTTTGTTTAGTTGTATTTTTCATTAATTAAATAAACAATGCTGCTTAAATCTTGCTTGCTTTCTTGTTTCACACTGTCGAGGCAAATGTAGCACTTTATTTTCGGCTTTACAATATCTAAAATTCTTTCGATTTGTAAATACTTAAGTTGCGCGTGTTTTGTATTTTTTTTTTAAGATTTTTTCTTTGGTTTTTTTTTAATTATTTATTATTTTTTGCTTGCGATTTGCTTTCGAGTCGTCAGCGATTGTTGCAAATAGAAAAATAATTCCAAGTAAATATTTGTATATGTATTGTGTATAAGTTTTATAATTTGCTTTTTAGGTATATAGTACTGAAGTATTCCTTTTCGTACTCTTTTTTTTATTTTTTTTCGCCATCGTCTGCTTGTTATTGTATTTGTACCAATTAAAGTAACACCTTCGTCATGCCTCGCATCCTTTAAAAAGTGTCCTCGACTGTCTCCGATGCGTCCCCCGTCAGATCATATCGGAAACACGCTCTGTTAATTTCAATTGAATGTGTTATGAGTGTTAAGCTTATTCGAAAATAACTCCGATCTATCGTAATATTATGTGACTCGGGTGTGTGTGTGTGTGTGCGACATGTGTTTGTTGTTGTGTAGTGTGTGTTAGGTAAATATAATCTATCATAGTTATTTTTAAATGTCTTTAACAGCTCTGAAGGTATTCAGGTTCGCTTCGCATAGTTGTATGCGTTGTTTATCGATTGTTTTAGGGTAGAAATACTTGGGTTTCTTCTTGTTGCTTGCTCCGTTTTATACTTTCACTTCGGTGAACCAACTTGCTGCTGTCTAGGATTCGCCATCCAGCAGCGGTTCATTTTCCGAATCGGAATCTAACATTTTCCAGACCATGCGCCTGACGTTTCAGACTGCCGCTGTCGGCCCAGGTGGAGTTGAGATACTCGTCGTCATCGTCTTGCTCAAGTTTCTGGAAAACGCACAAAAAAGAAAGTAATTTTTTAGTCGATGGAGTCATAGGAAGGCAGGGATGCAAAATGGAACAGAAGTGACTCTTTGAAGGGCTGCAAAAATGGTCAGAAGTGACTCCTTGCAGCCCCGTTCAAATATGAAGCATAGTTTTAGGGGCATCTTATATATTAGATAAGTAGCGGACAAGGATCATCGATCCTTACCCTTGCACAGAGTTCGACGTGGATAGCACGCCATTCTCCAATGAATCCCTGGACAACTCATCGGCCATTTGCACTTTGAGCTGATGGCCAAACGAGTTGATCTCCGAGTTGGGCGTCATCATCTGTGAACCCGCCGGCGACTGAGCAATGTAGTGGCCAGGCGTGGTGATGGAGCCGCCCTGCGATATGCATGTGGTCATACCAGGACCACCGTTGGGCAGCACGCCCTCCAGGCAGCTGTCATTGGTCGTTGAGTCCATGTTGACGATCTGGCTGCCGGCAGCATTGTCAGCCAAAACGGCGCCATCGCTATCATCGACGGCATCGATGTCATCAATGTCCATATCCTCAGCATTCTTATCGAGCGGCGCCGTCTCCTCGTCCTCGTTGTAGATCTTAAAGTACGCGTACGTCAGGTAAATCACCGAGATGATGAACGACGGTATGGGAATGGCCATTGAATAGACCAGATTCAGTGTGTTCTGCCAATAGTCCAAGTCGCTGATCACCAGACTGGGATCCACCTTGGAGTAATAGCAGGGAAACTTCATGCCCACCTTCGTGTAGCGCTTCAGCCAAATTGTGCAGTTCAGCATGGGCGGATAACCACAACCCTTGACATTGGGAAAGAGTCGGGCACCGACATAAAAGTACGCCGAGTTATTGCCCATCAGACCCTCGTTCAGTTCGGAGATCTCGTCGAATGGTCGACGCTCGCCATTGAGCAGTGTGCCCGCAGCACTGAGACCCACTGTGTCCTCCGAATCCTCGATTAAATAGCCATTTGAGCCATCGGCATCACCAAAGTTCAGTTGCTCAAATCGACTGCCACCACTCAGTGATCCACCACTGGGACCCACAGTATCCACGTCCATATCCATGATGGAGTTGGCATCTCCGGCACCCAGATTATCGTACTCGTAATCCCGTAGAGCGCGCTCATAGCGATCTGTTCGCTTGACGGGCGGTATGACACGTTCCGATTCCTTCAGATTGATGTGATACTCCGTGAAGTTAAACTCATCCGTATAATTATAGAGATTCAGTCGATAGTTGACACGGATCTGAGTGCACGTGTATATATCCTTTGTGCAACCCTCGCGACACGATGACCACGAACAGTTCTTGGCACCGAAATAGATTTCGGTGTCGTAGGTCTCGCACAGCGCTGGCACCTCCTCGAACTGCATGAATATGGTGGTGAACGCTGGCTCGATGACGAACGGCACGAGGAACAGGAATGCAAACATGCTGAACGTGCCGAGGAGTATGAAGAACGCCGTCGTATAGAAGAGCAGTTTCTCCTTTGTGGTGCGTTTGTCCGCCTCATCTCCCATGTTGAGTCACTAAATGTGTGTTTTGTTTGTTATGCTGATGATGATTGGTCTATGTCCGGCGTTGCAAGGATCCGGATTTCTCAATTAAACGGCGCAGGTCTGGCGGCAAAATCGGCAAACTGGCAAACGGGCAGCAAAGTATTCCAAAAACGGGGAGAGCAATTTTTAATGGGAGGCAGAGAGTGTAGTTCCTTCTATTTTGTATATATAGCTTAAATATCTGTATATTATATATATATATATGTATATGTATGAATATCTCTATATATATATATGTATATATATAATGTATATATTATTTATTGGGCTGTCGGTGCACGAGAGGCGTTAATTAAGTGTTGAGAAATTGTTGTTTATCTTGTTAGTTTAGCTTAGAATCAGTGTTAAGCTATTAATCGATAAACGATAACTAAAAGCTATGATTTACGTTTTACGATTACAACTACGGTGCAGTTATATCACAGGGAGATTCGAGTTCGTTTCTTGCTTTTGCTTTATGTTGCGTTGCGGCTGATGTTGTTGCTGTTCTTATTTGTTGTTATTCTTGTTCGTGTTGTTGGCTTCCTCTTGTTATTGCTGTTGTTGTTTTTCTGCCACCATTGCCGTTCAACTCTCACAGCAGCCGCTGGAGCTGGGCAATTGTTGTGGGTGGTGTTCCATTCCCGCTGTTGTGCGTTGCCAGTCGCGTAATTAGTCTAAATATAACCCAGGGATGCGACACATCCACAACATCCACAGCACGCATGTTAGCACTAGCTGGCATTGGATATGGACATGTGGAAGGAAGCCACACCACAAAATCCTGACCAACCAACGAACGAACGAACGTATGAGCGATCCCCGCCTGGCAGTGCGTCAAGTCAACCTTTGCTAATTGCTTTATGCGTCCCAACGGAGATGTTTCGTCAGCAGCAGTTCGACGACGACGACGACGATGCAGTGACGCCTCTTCTTCCTTTCCGCCTCTGCTGCTCTCTTCTCAGACAGCCCCAACAAGCCAGCAAGCAAGTGTTTTCACTTTGCTCAGCTCTCTCTGTCCTCTCGCTTGCTCCTTCGCCTTTGCCTTTCGCCCGTTCTCCGCTCAGTTCTTTGCCTTTGCTTGATTATTTTATGACTGCGGCAAAAGGCTGCGCATATGTGTGTGAGTGTGTACGTGTCACAATGTATGTGTGGGTGTGAGTGTGTCTGTGTGTTGTAGGCCTGCCAATGGCCAATTTTGAGTAATGGCCTCTTCTCACTCTTTGTAGTCGTAGTTGTAGTTGCTGTTGTTGCTGCTGATGTAGTTGACAATGTTGCTGTTGTTGTTGCTTTTAGCTACTTAGCTTGGTATTTAGTTCATTTGTTGCTATAGTCGCTTTTGTTACAGCTGCTGGACGGACAGTTTTGTTTTCTTTTTTTTTTTTTGTTTTTTTTTTATTCACTTATATGCGCTGCGCTCTTTGGCTCTTCTTCTGCTGCTTACACTTGTCCTTTGCCACGTGCAGGTGTCACCCTGTCAAACTGTGTGCGTTAGAGCAAGATGGAGGCATGTTATCAAAATTAAACCGTTAGACGCGCTTAGTTCACATGTTAATGACTGTCAAATGGGTTAAGAATAGCAGCGTTTTTTTCACTTTGTGACGTTATTTTCGAGACCTCGACACTTGGCGTTGCGTTTTATTTATATACTATACTTGGTATATATATTTTTTATGTAACCTCGCCAACGTTTAAATGCTGTTTGGTTTTGGCTTTGCTTGTTATTCTTTGGCGGCAGCAGAGTGATGTGAAGGGGAGACATGGTGGGAGGGGAGGGAAGGGCAGTGCTCTCGTGTCCCGGAGTATTACGAAACGGAAATATGCCGCTGCCGAGCAACAAACAACAACAGTAGCAACTGGCGACAATGAGCTCACATGGGCGTCACGAGCGGCAATTGTTGTTGCTGCTGTTGTTGTTGAAGTAATAAACTCCTTCGGCGAAGTTGTTGCCTAGAGCCGAGTGGGAAAGAAGGAGGAAGAGTAAAAAGCGGACTCAGCCGCATGTAATTTTCAATTCATTTGGCACGCTTACATTCTCATTGGACACACACACACACATGCATGCATATACAGAGAGAACGTGCACATGCAAGGGACAAAAAAGAAACACACTCGCATACAAATAGAGTAAGTAGGCAGCTCTACTCACTCCAATTGGCATTATGCGGCATAGGAGGCGCTGTTCACTCCACAGTCGGAATGGGGAGGGAGATAGGGAGTAAGCAAGGGAGGGGCAACTTGGCGACTCCTCGTGCTTTGCACGAAACGATTTTTCATTTGCTTTGTGATTCAATGGAGACCCCAAACTGGTAACTGGCAATTGGGAATCCAATTGGAAACAGTTAGTGGAGAGACTCTATGGAAGAGTTGGGGGAAGAGCACAAACACTTCAAATATGACATTGTTTTTATAATAATGTGTGTGACCAATGACGTTGCTGTTGTTGTTTTTGTTGTTGCCGTCGTCTCTCAATGTGTTGTCCTGTGACGTCGAGTTGCGTGTTGACTACGTGTGTGTTGGAGCATGTGCTGAGTGTATGTATGGGTGTGTGTGTGTGTGTGTGTGTATGTGAGTGTTTACTCAAGGTTCAGGTTACGATTACGCATTTTCAATCAGAAGCCTAGCAAAGTTTTGCCTTGTTTGTTGTGCTGCTGCTGTAGGCAAACAATAAAAACAACAACAAATTACATGGCTCATTTTGCAACATTAACCATATATCTATTTTTCTTTTATTATGACCTGATTGCGTACGGGTCAAAAGTTCAAAATACAAAAAAATATCCACATTTTGTCATTTTGCGCTGGGAACCTCGACGGACGAGCGACCGACCGACCGACGACGCGACGGCAACAACGAGCAACGACGGCGACGACAGACGGGCAATGAATGGCGAAAGCACAACCAACAACGATGGCGACGGCGAATGACGACGGCTGAACTCTTCACCGAAAGGACTGCCACTGGCGACGACGCTGCAGCTGCTGCTGAACGAGCTCCTCCATCAACATGCGCCGCGGCGAGAGCTTTCGCTGCGCTACCCTACAAAGTGGCGGCATCCACGCACCACCTACATCTGCTTAGCTTACACATTGCGTAGGGTTACACTCAATTCGATGTGAACTAGGTGAAAGCTTTGTTCGCTGCCTGGCTGCCGAAAAGCTTGCTACACATTGGATGACGTAAAGCCAAGCAACGCATGCGCTTTTTTTCGAGCAATCGTTCTCGCAATCTCTCTCTCAAGCTGGCTTTCGCAGTCGCAGTCGCTGTCCGAGCAGCAGCAGAGCGAGCAGCAGCAAGCAGTTCGAGCAGCTTGAGAAATGTCAGAATTGGCGTAAACAGCAGGAAAATGTGAGCCGCGAGCCGTGCACGTCACATATTTTCATCTGTTTGGAATTTTCTCGGCTCTCGTTCGTGCGCCATGTAAAAGGCAGGAAAAAGCATAAAGAAAAAGGGCAAAAAATAGGCAAAAGAAAAGAGGAAATTTTTTAATCAAATCTCATATTACTGCCTTATATAGTGTGTATTAATTGCAAACAACTGCAAAAGTTAACAAAGTTCGAAATCGTGTTGAACAAACTACATTTAAATTGGAAAGTCACAAAATCTCATTGGAGCCAGCTGCATTCCATTATGAAACGACTTTACTGGTCGCAAGTGCTGCGTTGCTGCAGATAGACATGTGCGTGTGTATGTATGTATGTGCATGTGATTGTGTGTCGTCCTTTGTGTGTGTGTGTTCGAGTGAACGTAAATAAACCTCAATATACATTTGGCCAAGGAACAACACCCACAAAATTGTTCATGTGAGTACAACGAAATGAATTTCCAAATACTTTAATATCAATATCATCAAAGAAACAACTTTTACTTTTACTTTACGTGTTGTGCATTTGACCTTCTTTCCTTGCTTGGGAATCGTTAGGAGGAAGTGTTGCCTACTTATGAGCGCATTCTAAATTCCCCTTCCCACTAAACAACAACAACAACAACAACAACAACGAAAACAACTCACCTCAATCAACAATGTAAAATATAAGTTGCTCTGGCTCAATAACACTTGCCATTGATTATTCAATGGTTGAGACCACAACCGAACGCTAACGTCATTCTCTGCCCTTTTCATTGAGTATTTCAACAGTTTAAAATAACTATTATTATGGTATTGGTGTTTTAACTTGAGTCATTGACAAGAATGCATTTATAAATAATTACACAGCGCAGATGACTTTGAAAGTAACTAAAAACACAAATATATGGATAAAGAAACACATTTGTAGTACAAATTTTGTACATAAAGAAAGTCATAATTAATTTTTTCATTCCATTTAAATTTTGCGCGAATTCGATTGACAGTGTTGCTAATATTTCGATGTGGGTCTATCGATATGCAACAGGAATGCAGAGTGACCAAAAGTAATTAAAAATTTTCGAGTACAAAATAATTACTTTATTAAAACCATTTGGGCCATTGAAATAGAATTATACACGAAATTTAATTCTGTTAAACATAAAAATTATGCAAATAAACCATTTAAAAAATCGCGCCCTTTGCTAGCAAATTTGCTAAAAATACTTTTCGGTATAGTTTATTGTTGTCATGCATTAGTATATTTTGAAATTTCGCACGGTCACATGCTGATACAAACGAAAGTCGGAGAGAAAGAAAGAAAAAACAACCAACAAGTGAATAATAGCATAGCGCTGTCATAAACAATCATTGCTTTGTTTTTAAACAATACATCATACGCACAAATTACAAACTATTAAGACTGCAATAATATGGGAGCCGCCATTCTGCCAATATTGTTCTTCACCTCGCTGTGGGCGGCTGTGGGAATTGCCGGACCAATTTTTACACCAAGGGGGCCGAACCAGAAGCTGATTAAGTGTCTCTTGGTGCTGACGGCGACGTGTTGTTGGCTGTTCTGGCTGTGCTGCTATTTGGCACAAATGAATCCGTTTATCGGACCAAAACTAACCAGATCGGCTATCTACATAATATCCAAGTCTTGGAATAATCCACTAAAGGAAGGCTAATAAAGGAAGGAAGCAACGAGGGAGAATAAGGACGAAGACAATCAATTCTTCCAACTGTATTAATCTCCTACATATGTATAAGCTAATCTCGAAGACCAAATTATTATACCCAAGGCGATGAATTTTTTAATTAGCATAAATTGTTTAAACTAACTTTGTGCATTCCAAGCGCAATAATATAGAAATATATGTATATTTATAATTGTAATCATTGTAATAAGCATGTTGACGACGACGACGTCATCGACGTCACCCACAGGCGACCCTGTCCCAGTGCCAGTCGCAGTCGCACAGTTCCTGTGTCCTGCATTCTCCCGAAACTGGGGCGTGTGACGGCGGAGAGTGAGAGTCAAGTGCACTTGCACCGGAACGGAGCGCGAGAGTCACTGCAAGCTTAATCAATGGATTCCTGCTCGGCAATCACGAAGTTGAAACTGTGGCAGCAGAGGCAGCAAACAGCAGAAACGTGAATGCGCAACTATTGATTTTGTAATAAAAATGCGCGCGCAGCGCTCTGATTTTTGCACAAAAACCGGAGAGCAAGCAGCAGCAGCACATGAGCTAAGAGCTGATGATGTGGTGGACGACAATGTGGCGGCATGTTGTCGGCGGTCAGGATGAAGCCGAGAGGCCGATGCCGAGAGCTCACACACGACAACCGAGAACGAATAGCTGCTGCCTGCTTGGCTGAGTGCTGAGTGCAGCAATTCACATATTCCACACTCGCAGTGCGAAAACTGTGTGCGAAGCCAGAGCAAAGGCCAGCGCCAGTTGCCAGTTGCCAGGAGAAGCCTTGGGCTCTAGAGTGTGTTGTGTGTGTCGTGTGCCTCGGCAAGCAGCAGTAGAAAGCGACAAACTAAACTCGCAGCAAATAGAAAAAGCAATAATTCTATATAGTTTTAGAAAAATAAATATATATATATTGTTAATTGTAACTGTTACGACTTAACATAAGAATTATAAAAAGCTTGTGAAGCCCACATTGCAACCAGATTGTGTTGCAAGTAGTGTGTACGATTGTAGTCATTGTATGTGTGAGTGTGTGTGACACGGGTTAAAGCTAAAAATCAATAGCACACACAAAAAAAAAAAAAAAGTGCTAATAGCCAAAGCCAAGTTGGAGGGCAAGTTGCAAAAACGTGCGCACAGCTTGTGAAACATTTGAAATTACCCAAAAGAAAAGCGAGCGAAATCTCGCGATACGCAAAGTTATATAACGTTTCCTCCGCCTGAGGCGACAGTTTTGCGTGGGCAGCGCGAGCACGAGAAGGAATAGGCGAAAGGAGGAGGAGGAAGAGGAGGAGCGAGCTGAGGGAGTGACACCCCGTCAATCGATAGACTAAACATGATGTGCATCTAATTGGATTACACGCGACGGATTAGCATAGCCCCAAAAAGGCAAAGTAATACAACAACAACAACAACGCAGTCAGTCAGTCAGTCGTCAGTAGCTCAGTCAGTCATCGATTTCGCCACTCAACATGGGGAAGAAGAAGGTGCCTAGCGAGGAGCTAATTGTACCGCCGCAGGACAATCGCATCTGCGGCACCATCTGCATCTGTCAGATGACGTTAGTGCTCAGCTCGGTGGCTCTTGTCTATCTCACCGTTGCCATCTACATGCCTTCCACCAGGGCTTTCAAGAGCGGCATTGATCCCACGCCCGTGATGTGCACGACGACGCGTGCCGTCAACAAGGACAACTGCGAGTGGGGCAGCTGTGGGGAATGGTGTCTGAGCAAAACTTCCGGTGCCTGCATTCAGATCTATGTGAATCTGCGCAGCAATGGCACAAATCTCACCTTCCAGAATTGCACGAACTCGGCGAATAAAACGTGCTACGGCATCGATCAGGATCGGGCGGACAAGGCGCGTTGCATCAACGATGAGTGCAAGAATCTCACCGGCACATTCAACTGCACGGCCGGGCAGTGTTTGAACATTACGGACGCCTTTGAATGCGTCTTCCACAACAGCGATGCGCCGGTGAAGTGTTCGGGACGTCGCGGCAAAATCAATTGCATGGACATTAGCGGTTTGTTCTCGTGCAGTCGTGGAACTTGTCGCAAGATCCGCACACCCTACAACTGTGACCGCCGTTGCGTCGATATTCCGACCCGGAACAAGAATGTTGTGGTCCTCAGCGGTGATAAGGTCTATCTATCACAATGCCAGAATGCCATAAATGCCGAGACCCTGGAGGAAGTGTGGAACGAGTCAAGTGACAATGTAGCCATGACGTCGTGCTATTTCATCAAGAATACCTCGGATCGCGTAGACGCTGTCGATTGCATCAATGGCTCCACGCTCGAACACAATATGCTCAGCGATCTCACCAACTTTACATATCTCAGTCATCTTCATGTATCCGTGGCAACGCCAGTCCCTGAGATTGCCCCTCCGGATGTGGATTTAACCATTTCGAATGAGTCGAAGTTGATGATCAATTTGGAGGGTTGCGTCAATACGCTGATGGATGAGTGCAAGGAGTTCCTGAAGGATTTCGGACGCGATGGCAGCGATCACAATGCCCGTGCCCGTTTCCCCTGCTTCTATTCGCCGTCCAAGAAGGATGTGGTCGTGGCTCGCTTCGATCTGGAGGTCACCTATCGCCAGTTTGTGTTTGCGTCGGTGGTGCCGTCGGTGCTGTTCGTGGTCTCCTGCTCCGTGCTGTTGCTCTGCCAGCGCACCGTCTATGTGGGCGATGATGCCAAGATGCGTTTCAAGGGTTGCGTCGACACGGAGACCATACTGAATAAGAACAACGTCGGCGCGCCCACCAACGGCGACATGGGCGGCGGCGGTGGCGATGAAGTCATGGCCCTATGAGATCCGTCACGTAAGAATACCCAAAAAGCATGTCTACTTAATGTGTGGTCCAACTTTCAGCGGGTAAATGTTTCCCCACTTGACTTGATAGCGCTGTTCCCCGACGCAAAGTGGCTCAATGTAGAGTTAGACAAGTTAAACATAGACTTAGGAGCGACCCCAAACTTCTTAGCAGTCCCTCAACTGTATTTTCCTTTCAGTTACCCCATTAAGAAAGTTCCCTATTTCTTTATTGCAGGCATTCCTCTGCTCCAGGAAGACAGTCCGGTGCATCAAACGGGCGTCTTCGCTTTGCAGTAATGGAGTTGGGCACAGCAACCACTCGCAACACTTTGTAATCCTTCCATCGAACTTCTAACAACGCGACCACACACGAAACAGATAACAGACACTCACAGACACACACACACACACCTGAAACAGCAAGGAGGCGGAGAGGGGAGGAGTAGGCTTGGCTTTGCAAGGACACTCCGGAGCTAACACCACATGCGAGGCACGTGAAATTCTCTAGAGGTTACGACGCAGAGAGATCTGAAGACAATATTAGTATAATTTCGATATTTTTGGATAGGATAGAGGTAGAGGTAGAGAGAGAGACAGAAAGAAAGTAGGGAGACAGTTAAGGAATCAATATATAGAGAATCGAATTAAATGCACTCACTTAAGTAACACCCACTCTACAATCACACACACTGACTCACAGACATACAGAGACACAGCCAGCTGAAGAAGAGGACACACCACACAATGGGAATTAGAATCGGCCCTTAGAAGCAGGCAGATCAATTCAAGCAATGGTCGGAGGGATGCGTGATCAAAACTTAAAAGAAACAACTAAGAAAATCCAGTAAGAACAAAGCTAAAACAAACAACAACAAGTTAACCTTTCAACTAAATTAACTAAAAGTAATCAATACAAAAACCCAAAAACAAAACAAAACCAAAAATACCCCCAAGGTGGTAATTGCAATTTTAAAAAACAAACAAAAAAAGACTTAGACTAATGATAAAACATTTTCGATTTCGGCTAAACGAAACTAAAGTTTAAAATAAAACAAAAAACACGAGTGTGTTAGGCTAATCACAACACACTCAAGTTTTGGACAAGAGAATTAGGTTAAGGCAGACAAAAGAGAGAGATAAAGAGAGAGAAAGAGAGCGATAAGTGCTCTCACCAAAAAAGTTGTTTATTGTTGTAGGCTTAGAGTGCAGCAAAGTTAGCGGTGTTCATTTTTAAGGCTTTTAGTGATACAACCAAAAAGACGCACACACACACACACTTTTACTTTTACACACAAAGAGACACACACATCCAAACACACACACACCCATCACACCAAACAAATACACACTTTGACAATGAAGAAGAGCTCTACGTTAACGACGACGACGTCGATGCCGACAAGTCCAACGCTTTCGGCACAGACGCTCTCCGCCAGCAAGATGAGCTTGAGCAGCAGCAGATCGGGAGCAGCCTCAGCCACAGGATCGATGCGCTCTTCCTGCCACTCCTCGCATGGTCCTGTCCGACCGGGCAGCGGATGCGTCGATGCCATCAAGGCGAAGCGCGAAGAGATCGAGATCGATACCATACTCGAGAAGGCAAAGTTCTACACCTCCGTGTGCCTTGGTAAGTTATCTACACTTATCAAATTGTTCAATCTGAATCATTGATTAAACTCTTAACAAAATAGTTCATGATATTTAATCGTGCAATTAGAAGAAATCCTTTCAATTTTGAACACTCACTAAAGATAATTATCAATTTCGTTTTGTATGTAAGCAAGTGTTGATTTCTTCGCTATGTACAGACACACACCATAGCCTGTGTTGCAACCATTGCTTAACGAAGACACGAACCATTTTATAGCTATCAAACAAATTTCCTCATTCTCTCAAAATACAACGATATCATTGCTTAAAATAAGCATTACTAACATTCAATATCTTGATTTCCACATTTCATTTCCAGGTACGACTGCCATACTGTCAGTGTTCACATTCCTTTTCCTGATACCTTTTGTCGTGGATCCCGCCATCTCAACGATCATTGCCGACTATGATCCGGTGCCGGTGACTTGCGTCGTCATAGATCACATCTATGCCGAAGGCATCAAGAACTGCAGCTGGAGCTCTTGTCGCGAGGGCTGCACCTCATCACTCACAAAGTAAGTGCACGATGGAGAAGCAGCTTTTCCTTCTACTACTTAAATATTGGATATCTTTTCTGTTGTAGGTGCCATCAGTTGTTTGTCAACTACACGCGCATCCCGTTCAGCGAATGGGAGCGCAATCCAAGAGACTTGGAGCGCGTCAACTGGGATGTCAGCTACACAAAGTTTCTCATCAACTCCGAGGGCTGCGGCTATCCGCCCACGACCAATTGCAGCGTCTTTGCCAGACAATATGGGTGAGTCTTTAATCCGCTTTCCAAGCGATATAATCGATGTCTGTCTGATTAGTTATTTTGTGTATTAGTTACCTAACTTAGACCACGATAGGAACATTTCCATTATTCTTCTTTTTCGGTTTGTTTTCGGTTTCTTTCTAAGTTTCATTTTCACTTTTAAAGCTATCCTTATGAACTTTAAAGAAGCTTCTCCATCATCTGTAGAATACCTTCTAAATTAATGATGATGGTTTTAATCTAATTTGTTCTCTTTTGCTGTAGAATTCCTTCCAAGTTAATGACGTTCTTGATCTAATGTCTTGTCTTTTGCTACAGCTTTTCACATATTGGCGAGCCATTCCCCTGCTACTACAGTCGCGCCTATCCGGAGGTGGTCATCGGTCGCTACTCGTGGGAGAACAATCTGTACCATCTGGTGCTATCGCTGATCATACCCAATGTGCTCTTTGCCATCTCGATTGGGGTGCTCAGCTATTGGTATTGCCCCTGCTGCGAAAAGGCGTGCAACAAATCGTCGCGCGTCTATGCTGAAAAGTTTCCAACCAAGGAAGAGTGAGTTTATTTTTATGACCAGCGCTGTGAATGCCAAAACCGCCCGCTCCCCCTCTCTCTCTCTTGCTACCTCTCCTCAAGTCTCGTTTGCATCTATATAGTTTTTGTGTTTTCATCTTGATAATGCAGTCTCCTCCTCCCCCCCTTTCTCCATTGTATTGTAGTAGAATCCACTCTCACACACACACAATCCTACTCAAACACATACACACACACATACACAATCCCACAAATAACTTACGATAATTAACCATTGTGCCTTGTACTGAGATTGTCTACAATAATCGTTTGATTGTAACGTATTATCGTAAATCGTATATCGTATATCGTAAAACTTGTAACTCGTAGCTCATCTATTATTATTGTTGATTGTTAATGTCATGATTATTGGATTGGTCACAAAAACAAAAATTGAGAACTCAATTTGAGTCGCAAATTAACTTGTCTTTAGTTTCACAAGACATTTTCTTTGACCATTGACTTTTCATGCGTTTTTCGTTCTCTTTTCTTCCTCTCTTGTCTTGGATTATTTTTCAGGATCGTTAACTGCATGAAATGTAATACGGAAAAGTCGTTATCCCTGAATGTATTTTGAATTGTATTGAAGCGACAGTGCCTGCAAATTATGCATATACTATATAATACAGAAAGATATTCCTTAGCATAGGTATTCGATGGGATTACCAAGCTCTCTTCTTCTTCTTCTTCGACATTAATTATTAAAGTCACAATCAAAAAATCGCTTAGTACTAAGTACAAATCTTTATCTTGAGCACTTTTCACCACACTCTCCCAAATATACAT
Organism: Drosophila sulfurigaster albostrigata; assembly: GCF_023558435.1. NCBI lineage: Eukaryota > Metazoa > Arthropoda > Insecta > Diptera > Drosophilidae > Drosophila > Drosophila sulfurigaster. The sequence continues at coordinate 47,899,011 of NC_084883.1, forward strand.
ATATATTTGCCCGTTACTCTTGAAGTGTCCTTAGCAAACAAAATAAAAAATAAAAAAAAACATAAAATGTCGTAAGCGAAATTTCACGCCTTTAACCGATTTCAGCTTAAAGCTGCCATATCGATTAGATTAATCTAGTTAGAGCACAAGTCGGGATCGAATATGACGAAACCCATTTTTGAAATGTCCAAACAGACTTTTCAACAAGCACAATCTGATATTAATTAATGCATTCAAGATTTGATAAGCAACTATTTTAAAGATTATTAACCTTACAAAACTTTAATCTCTCTTTGGTGTATATAACATACTAAATATATACAACATATGAAATTGTGCACTTGTCTGTGGGATAAAACTACTCGTATATAATTTTCACATCACCATCGCTCAGTTCATTTTGTAGTTAAACCTATTCTCATCAACAAAGTTGCAAACTACAAAAAAACATAAAATAAAATAAAAATTCAAAAATTAGAGTTTGCAGCCTTGATATGTTATATACTATAGATTGATTTAATTATCGAAAATATCTAGCATGATTCCGAGTTATATAGCTTTGAGTTTTGCATGTTTTAGTTTATAGATAATGTATACAACATGAATATGTATTACTACTACTTTTGCTTTTAGCCACGTTTAGAACAATACCAAATAAAATATGGCATGTATTTGTATATAAAACATATTCAATATATTGTATTACTTAATGCTGCTTTCCTGTACTCGATTAGTAAAGATTCAAGAACTCTTTGTTCCAATATCAATTCTTTTAGCAAACTTCTGTGTCACAGTGACGAAGATGATGAAATGGAATACTAGCAAAAACAAATTAGTTAAACGCTCTTTATAACAAATAGCAATTTACTACTGTAGTCTGTACCAAATACACACACACCCACACTCACACAATCACACCAAAGTATACACAACATAGCTTAATAATACTTAATAATAATATTTAAAAGCCATCTGCCATTACTATATAGGACATTGTACTTATAGCGGAGCATTGAGATTGACCATTTTCCAATCAAACGTATACAACAAATTTGTTACAACTAATTCTAATTATTATTATTCTGATTATTATTATTACTTATGACATCATTGAGATTTTTGCTATCCATATTATTATGCTACTATACTTACTATAAATATATAGAACTACATACATAGAACTTGAGTTACCACGTAAAAAGCTTTTGTTCTTTATGACTTTTGCTCGCTTTTAACAATAATACAATACAAATAAAAAAACAAAAATGAGACACGATTCGACTCGATTCGATGCTCCGCAATTGCCCACATTATAGATAAATATAGAGAGAGCATTATGAAAGTATAAAATGAAAATTCCTCGACCTTTCCACACATAATACTGATACAACCAAATAATGCTTGTTTTCAAAAAATTGTGATAGTAGTCATAAACAAAATATTAAGTAATGAAATCAAACAAAATTATATAAAATCTAGACATACAATGAACACGGAAGCGACAAAAAAAGAAAACCGCATCTGCGGATCAGAGAGATATATATATAGTATACAAAATAGTTAGCAAAACCGATTCGTATAAAACCGCATAACTCTCTGATCCGTAGGTCAAAGAACTCGAAAACTTTTGAAAACCACAACAAAGCAGAACCAAGAATTAATATAAAAACTACAAAAAAAAAACCAACACAAAATAAAAATTGGAAACCAATGAAAATATTGAAAATAATATTCACTAAAATACGAAAAAAATACACTTTGCGACATTTTCGAAATAGTTTTAAAAATCTTATGTAAAAAATGAACATTTAATGGATTAAACATAACAAGTATATACATAAAATATATGCCACATTTACACAGATATCTATCCCGATATATGGGTTATACATATGTATATATGTAGTAGATATTTGTGTAAATAGGGCATATATAGCTTAATAGCAGAACCGATATAACGCACGTTGCTTATGAGAATTTTTTTAAATCATACAAACCAACAACAAAATATTTGAATGCAAAAATGATTAAAACATTTTTTACTTAACGTGTCTTTATCAATAAACAAATTTAACAAGCTAACGGCCTAATTAATAATAAACAATTACACTAAAAAAAAAAAAAAAAAAAAAAAGAAAGCAAAAGAGAAAAACAAATTGAGAGTTGTCTTGTATTTTCATTTGAATGGGAGAAGGAAAAGCTCTGCTGCTGCTCTCCCGCTCACTCAATCGCGTTCTCTCTCACTCTCTCACAGCGCAGGCGTGGAGAGCGAGAGAGGGGGAGTGGAGTGCAAGTGGGAGTGAGAGCGATAACAATTTGTTGAGCCAGCCAGCTCCCCAAAAACAAAGCTGAACCAAAAAGAAAAAGAAAACCAACGCGTTGGGGTTTGTTTTGGGTTTTGGCTTTGGGCCATTTTTACTTTCGCTTTCTCGGAAAGTAAAAGTGCGCAGTGCAGAGAAATTCAATTCGAATCCTTCTGACCGACCGAGCGTCCAGCCCTGGGATCTAAAGGAGTCGAGTCGAGTCAGTTAGTCAGTATCGTTCCAGCACGCACAGGAGGCGGACGTGACGTTTTTGCAGTCGTCAGTCGAAGTCACCATCGAAGTCGCAGTTGACAAAATCCCCCCGAAATCATCAACGCATCGATAAGGCCTATCAAGACCACCTGGACATCTTCCGCACCCGCAACCAAATCCAAAACTAACTCTCATCCATAAAACATGCGACACCTGGCGATTGACAACAGTCGTGGAGGCAACTGAAGCAAACTCAAACAGTTGACACAAATATAGAACAAACACAGCCGAACTCGTACCCCCAAAAAGCAACCCCAAGGAGCAGCCCTTCTCCCCGCCGTCGCCTAAGCAAACAAACGAACGCAATCACCTTGAAAACGGGCGTTGGGTGAAAGGACAACAACAGAGGACAGAGAACGGAGAACAGAGGAGAAGTCTGTGCCGTGCCGTGTGCTGTGTGTGGGGGAATCAACAAGTCGTAAATCAGCGTAGTTCCGCATCCCGCAATGGCTCGACGCAAGGACAAGCCGCGTTTGATACCCGAGCAGGACAAGCGCATCTGTCGTGCCATTTGCCTGTGCCAGCTGACCATGGTGCTGTCCTGCGTGTCCATTGTCTACCTCAGCGTGGCCATCTACTCGCCGTCCCTCAAGTAAGTCTCGACCAATTTAGTCCCGTCTCAGAGCTAAATGAACTCCTCCCTTGTGTTTGTTTGCAGAGCCTTCAAGTCCGGCTTTGAGCTGGATCCGGTGATGTGTCAAACTGTGGACCGTCAGATGCCCAACAATTGTCCTTGGGCTTCGTGTGGCGAATGGTGCTTGACGCGCACCAGCGGCTTCTGTCCCCAAATCCATTCGGTGGTGCGTCGCAATGGCACTGACATTCAGCTCAACAACTGCACCCGGGTGACCAACACCTCTTGTGCCATGGTAAGCGACATCTTGTTAACCCCCAAACCCCTTACGCATCTCCACACACAGCGACGTCATCTCGAGTGAGTCACATTTCTTAATGTGCCACAAATATTTCGAGCTGGCGTCAGCCAACTTTACGATCATTGACTTGCCATCATTATTATTACACTTCCTTACCCCACCCACAGATTGACCTGAATCGCCTCAACAAGTTCAACTGCAACAATGGCACCGTCTGCAACAACATTCGCGGTGTCTTCAACTGCTCCAATGGTAAGTTATGCACTTCTATAATCAGTTGATTAACTCACATTAAATTCTTTCATTTCTTAGGTCACTGCAAGAACATGTCCGAGTTCTTTTTGTGCCACCACAAACCCGATGGTCCGACGATAAATTCAGCCAAGGACAACACGAAGCTGAACGGGTTCTTTGAGTGCCACGGAGTGCACTGCACCAAGATCCGACGTCCCTTCAGCTGTGATCGCTACTGCTCCCGCATCACCACAGCTAACATCAACACACTCATCATGCATGTAAGCTAAGGTCTTCTGTAATCTTGCTCTATTTAATCCTAATCATGCTGTTTGCAGGAGGACAATGTGATTGCTGCCGACTGCGAGAACGCGGTGGCTTTCAATGAGGCACGTGGCAAGGAGCATGGCGTGCGCATTGAGCCCACGGAGTTCTGGAAGGAGGACGACGGCAATCTCTTGACCAACTGCGCCACAGTCACTGTGAGCAAAACCGACAATCGCATCACGTAAGTGTGAACAATTAACAACGCAGTTTGACACCAAGTATTTAGGATGTTTGAGAGTCTTTAAAGTTTGTTGGAATGTGGGTAACAGACTGAAGTATATAGATATTGATTCCTTCCCCATCAATGTGGAATTTGGGTAAAAGACTGAAGAAACTAGGAAGTAGATATTGATTCCCCAACAGCTACCTAGGGATTACATTCGCGTCTTAATCTTTACTAGATCAATTACAGGGTCTCAGACAGTCGAGAGAAACAACTGTTTTACTTGTTAATCTTCTCTTTGCAGCGCCACAGATTGTCTGAATGGCACCTTGCTGGAGCATGACACATTGCCCGCTCCATTCATGAACTTTACACAGTTCTGGGCCATCTATGACAACAGCACACGCTCCGTGGATCCCGAGCAAAAGTTTCTGCCCAACCAGGCCAACCTCACCATATACGGCTGGAAGAAGCTGTTCATCAATCTCGAGGGTTGTGTCAATACACTGCGCGGCGAGTGCAAGGACTTTGTGGCACGCTATGGCAGCGATGGCGACAACAACACCGCCCAGTCACGCTACCAATGCTACTACAATAAGGTAAGATGAGTTAACCACAGTCAAGTGTATCAGATTACAATTGAATGTTCTGCTTTTTTCCAGGATACCAATGTGGAATTTGTGGTCGCACGCTACGATCTGGATAAAGTGTATCGCGAGCTGCTCGTCTCGTTGATTGTACCCATTGTGCTATTTGTGGTTTCATCCATATCGTTGTGCGTCATCACCAAGTCTGTTAAGGTGAGTTGTAGTTGGTTTTCTTCAGCTCACTCCGGACTAATCTCTTGGCTGATTTTAGGTGGGTGACGATGCCAAAATGCGTTGTGTCTGCGCCGGAGATGATTCCGATGATGATGTGTTTGGCAATGTCAGCTCAAAGCAGCAGCCAGATAATATCTACGATACGGACGACGATGTCGTTGACTTGGAGCAGCAATCAGTGGCAGCGGGTGGGATAGATCCAATGCCGGATACACATGAAATGGTTGGCAGCACCAAATCGTTAATACCGCTGAGTCCAGCAGGAGATTCGGGCACAAGTGAGCAGCATTTTGTGCAGGACGAGGAGGATGAGAAGGCGGTCAAGTGTGATGTGCCAGAGAAGCCGCTGGTCATACTATAATAGGTGGGACTTTATATACTAGGGAACTGACTCTATCAATCTTTATGGACCTGTGCATTGTACAATGGGAACTGAATTTAATTTCTACTCAGCGCTGTTTACCTCCGCATTTATACAATGGATCTACAGATACAGATAACAGATACTATACAGTATATATTTAGAGAGCAACGACACCAAGTTTCATTATTATTCTTAGCTCACATCTGCTTTCACTTTCCCAAATAGTGGTACATATACATACATACATATACATATATTTTTAGACCTTAGTCAATGTAACTCTCAAGAGCTTTATTAACCAAAAATGATCACATATAGACAAATAGGCGACGACGATATCTGGTTCAGTAGCTGTGCCTTTTGCATTGCAGATGAGTTTGCATTTACACCAAGAATTTAACTACACCCAAGAACCAACGATAATCTCACCTGGAACTCGATGGTCCCAGCTGCTGAACTAGATAGCGAGTACGACTTGCCCAAGGGAAACTGCACCAAACAATTTGGGCAAAAGCATTTACTAGACAAATCAAATCAAGACGAGAAGAGAGAAGATCAACCAAAAATCCCATCACTTCACATGACACAACTCTGCCTTGATCGTTCGATTTAGTAGCTATGCAATATACAAAAGGATACTGGATTTAGTTTAGTTGATCTATGCAAATATATACCCATAAAATACCTTTATATACTACTATATATACATATACTATATAGAGAAATCACGGTGAAAACGGGTCAGGTCGGAAAACACCTCATAGCAAGCTTCACTTTCTACACTATGAATCTGTTTATAGATATAGTTCATATGCATACATATATAACGTATAAAAATATTATATACTTATTATATACACGTATGTAAGACCCAATATATAACGAATAAAGCATTTGGCATCTCACTTACCTTGAGCTCCTCCTGGCGACGATATTCAGCTGCCATCATTTGGCGACGGAACTGCTCGGTCATCACCTGCTCACGTCCTGGCGGACCTTCGCCCAACTGATTCAGCTTGACAACCACCTAAAAGAATAAACATCTGTACAACAGACTTCTATTTCAAGTGTTAGCAACTCACTTTAGTCTTGTCGTTGTTGCCTAGATACTCGCTTAGCTGCTTGCCGGGCAAGACTTGACGACCGGCAAACCAGAGTTGCGCCTTTGAGGGTTCAATGACCTCCTTGGATGCCTGAGTGCCGCTCAAATCCTCCATGTTAACGAACTCCATCTGAATGGTGTCGTGTGGCGGCAACTTCATGGGGTAAACAATGGTCACAGCGCCACGCAAAATGTTGATCGCCTCTTCCACGATTTTAAGTGTAAGAATGGACGATGTCTTGACCAGTTTCTGTGGTGGAATTAAGATTAAGATTAAGAATAATAGTTGAGCTACACTTAATACCTTGTCAACCATGGCTTTGGCATCGGCCATAGCTTTGGTCAGCACTTTGCGCATGGCTTCGTTGGGCTGCTGCCCGTTGCGGCGGCACAGCGGATCCTTGTTAAAAGTAAAGCCGCCCATGGGGATGCATCTGTCGGCGAAGGAATCCTTCAGCTTGAGCTCCTCGATTTGATCGTCGTTGAGACCAATCATTTCTGCCGGCAACATGGTGCCATGATCGGCCAACTCTTCAATCTCCATGCACAAACGTTGAATTTTCAAGCGTCCATTGAACACGGAGATAAGCTCGCGAATAACGGTATCCGTGGCTGTGTTCACACTGGTTTCGTACAGAAAGAGGCTTTCATCGCCACGTTTCACATTCAAAATAACCATTTTGTTGAAAGTTGAAAAGTGCAAAAATCCTTGCTTGAATTCCGTGTGTTGTTGAGTTCGAATTTGTTTGCCAACTTCAAATTGACTGGCTTTGAAAACTCAGGTTGCTATGCGGCACAAGTGTAAATAATTATAAAGATTTATCGTTATCGAAACGTCTTTTGGCTATCAGCGATGCCACCCTTAAGTTGTCATGGCAACGCTGTTTGATCAATCAACTCAACCGGTTGAAAACGGATAATCGGTTAACAGCTGTGAACGGTTATAAGTACAATTTAAATTAAAACGATCGCCGCATATTATTAAATGTATTGCACAACACTTTTTCATTTGCTTAATTCCTAATTATTAATTAGGCTATTACACACACAATAAATAGTTCTAAGCTAGCTTACAATAATAAAAATACACCTGTGTAGCGCATAGTGGGTAAAGTAAAGTACAAGTAGCCTACAATTACATATATGAATAATTTTTAATGCATTCCCAATTTATGTACAATAATGCAGCTCGACATGGTTAGTTAGCCTCTGGCTTCTGTAATTGGAGGGCAACCGGAAATAAGATCCATTTTGTGATAATGTCCACAGTTGTATGTGCGTTTAACAGCTAACTTGAGAGACAGAGAGATGCTTGAGCAATTGCGCAACGTTGCTCGATTGATGGGATTATCAGGACTCGGCCCCTATTCTATCAGGTGCCTATCTACTGTCGGGCTATCTGAGCACACGCCGGAAGTTTTCCATTTCGTAAATACTGTTTGACAATCTGAAAAGCACAATAATTTAGACATGAATTCAAATGGTTTGCCAAGTGAAACTTACCTGCCAAAGGCGTTGAAGAGCGCAACGATTTCTGTTCGCGATAGCCTAAAGATAGGATCCGCCTCAATATGCGGCTTATCCCATATCCCGCTTTCCGTTGCCAAATTCAGCTTTTCCGAGTACAGTATTTTCAGTGCTGTGCCCAGACCTTGCGTCTGCAGTTTTCCCCACAGTTTGCACTTGTCGCAGCCAACACAATCCATGATTCTGGATATATTCCTAAACTTTTCCTTGTAGTCATGCTTGAACTTGATCGAGGCAATGCCGCTGCTAAACAGCGCATTCTCATTGAAGTGCGATTGAAATGATCTGTTCAAAATGAGGGGCGTTAACATTAGAAACAGTTGATTACACAGTTTTTATTTGCTACTCACTCTATGACCGATAGCATATCGTGCATGGCCAGTTTGACCTCCTCATCCTCCTCGGCAATGCCCGTGTAGTAATCCTCGCGTCGCAAATACGGCGCTGCCTTGGCCAATGCTCTCAGCTCAACCAGATAAATGAAGTATAGATTGCGTAGCCAATGCGGTCCTTCGCCGCTTGTTGTCTCGGGACTGAAGCGTTGCTTAAACTCCTTTACATTTGGTCCCCAAACTCCTTGTGGATCCAGAAAGTCCTTCGACTCAGACAACAAATACTTGGAGCACAAATGAATGTTTATGCTCGAATGCAAGCCCGAAATGATGCGATAGAAAGCACGCTGTTCCAAGCACACGTCACGCAAATCCATATGGGGCATATAACTGGAGAATTTGTTGGCCGTGTCAATGTTGCCACCGAAGCAGTTTTCCAAATAGATGCTCTTCCAAATGCGATGCGCCGAATCTCCCCGATATCCCGTATAGCGTTCAGGATTAAGCAATAGATCGACATATTGTGCTCCAGCATCGTGATCATCTACAATGCAGAAATCTTCCTCGGCTTCGTCGTGTTTGGCCCACAATTCGAACTCCTTGTGCGCCTGATCGCTGATGCTGGTGTCGAGGAAACCCAAGGCACTGTCAAAGTCCTCGACTTCGGAGCAACTTCTGTCCACTTGCGCCTCTTTTGTGTACTGAAAAATGAGAACGAGTTAAGGAAATCGGTCAATAAGCACTTCGACCACAGCTGTGTAAATCTTCAAGAACATTGTAAGTAGGTATTCGACATTAAGTAAGACAATGAGCAAACAATTACGATTTAAGTAGATTGAAACAATGCAAACAAACTACAATTGTTTAAATAGGGGCGTGTTGTGTGTGCTGTGTTTAGAGCGTGTGCAATGAAATCTTGGCCACGTCAGCTCAGCTCTGCTCAGCCCGTATAACTCCACTCGATCCACAAGAAGATTGGCCATCGTGATTGCCACATTGCAGACACGTTCACGGTTCCCCATTCACAAGAGTGCGACAGATAGCGTTACTATTTATGGCGTCAGCTTCAAGATAATTATAAATCGTATAATGGTATTTGTGAACGGTGTGCTTGTATTGCAAATCAATTAATTCGAATTTCCGCGCGCATAACAAACTGATAAAAGCCAACAGACAGATAGTGCAGCAAATATATAGGCGATAAATACACCACAACACTTCACTCACCTTGAACGATGCCGTCTTGTCCCTGTGCTCGCCCTTCTCCTTGATGCCCTGGGGTATGGCTTGCTCCTCACAGTTCTCCACCTGACAGAATCGCATGGCACAGCGACTGTCATCTGGCCAAAAGGGACAATCCTGCTTTAGATTCACCTTGTAGAATCGAAAGAAATTCTTCACCAATAAGCTCTGCAGCCGCGGATAGACCTTCATGTTGTTAAAGTGATCCACGGTGTCCACATCACAGCTGCAGTCATTAATCGAGCCTTCCAGCTGTGTGTAATAAGAGTTTTGTTGTTGTTGGTTTTATTGCTAACTTTGATTCGCTTTCTCCACTCACCTCGCAGAAGCAATTCTTGTTTGTCTCCGCCTCATCGAGTGCCGCAAAGTAGCCGCGCGTGAAATCGGTCCAATATAACAAGACGAGCAGCAAAGCCAACGCCAATCCGCTGGCAGTTAAAAGATTGCGCCGCACTTTTCGTTGTGTCGTCATCTTGTCTGTTTGTTGTGGGCGTTTCGTCTTCTTCTACCTCTGCCCTGCGTGTACTAGTTTATTGTTCGCCTCGGAGCAGACAACTAATTCTCACTGATTTCACCAGCTAATTCGTTTTACAAGCCAGAGTCCAGGTATTTATGTACCGCACATTGTTTGTTTCAGTCGCAGCTGATATTGGACACGTACGTAAATATCGATAGGTGTGTATTATTGTGGTACGTGGAAGTATCGATGCTTCGATGCCATTGATGTGTTATCAGCGACGGGGTTGCCACATCAGAGGAATTAGGATCAAAATCGGTTACATTCAAATTACATCTATTAGGAATGACAATGAAAATTTTGGTTGCCAATGAAACTGATTATTTTAATTTATTTACTACATTTTTAACAATGTCACCATTTATTTATTTATTTGCAATAGTAAAGAATTAGTTTTGGCGAGCGTTACAAATCCATCATCTGCGTTACTTTAATATATTATTTCACGCTTTAAAGAAATTATTATTTGTTTTTTTTTTTACTTTAATATATTATTTCACGCTTTAAAGAAATTGTTTTTTTTTTTTTTTTTAATTAAGATTAGACATAGATTTTGACTGTTTAATTTTCAGCTTGTTTTAGAATTAGATTGAACTGTTTATATTGGAAATATTTAATAGTGTAATGTGTGGTCAAATTTAATGTCAGTGGAATAACTTTATTTGTTCTAAATATTTACTAAAACTTAGTAATCTTGATTGAAAGCAACAATATGATTGGAAGGAGTATTTATATTCAAGTAATAGTATTTGATAATACTGATAATGCGAAATTTTGACATTTGATACTTTTATATCATTTGACTTCTTGTGTTTGATTTGAAATTCCAATAGGTTTGAATTGTCTGAAATTGATTGCTAAATATATGGTAATATTGTTGTTGGTTTCTTGTTGTGCTGTTAATTAATTACCTCAAATATTGATTTCATCAATCCATTCTTCGATATTGAATGCATCTTTTGTTCCCATGACAAACCCTCAGCCCTTACAATTTACATGATCTTCGATATGCAAATTGAACTCTTGCCCAGATTTCGGTCTGTCCCAAAAACAGATCAGCCACACCAGGGGGTGAATCGCTTATGACGCTTCGATGACACAAAGGGGATGAGGGCAGGCGGGTAAAATGATTAAGCATAATCGCCTCGAGCATTCTATTGAATTGACTGAGAGCAATCGATGTAACCACAATAGAAAAGAAAATGTAAGAAAATAACATATGAAGTTTAAGAATTTATGAGGTAGATAAAGATATTTCAATCATTCTTAAGTTGCAATAATTTTAAATATTTTTAATAATTTTAGTGAATTAAATATTGTTATACAATTCTTTTTAAATTTGTTGTAATTTTATATTAATTCGTCCATATTATGCTATTCCAATTTCTTTGGAGTCGACTTAATTTAGTATATTATATTATAGTCTTCATTAATATTGTCCCCAAGTCAATCATAGTTATAGAATTCACTCAGCTGCCTATTCATTTAGTATTCAGCTCAAGGTGCATTCAAATTCTCTAAAGTTCTCACGAAAAAGTGAAAATCGGCAACGGGATGAGCAAACGGTATAAAAAAAAGAGGAAAAATCAGCTAAAAAAAACGCGTACATCGGGAAAGGGTTTGATCAATTTTTTTTAAATAGGACGATTAATGTATAAAAAACGCAGACACAAAACATACATGTGGCCAAAGGACAGGGACAGGGCGACCCTTGGCATTGTTTGAATTGAAAAGGAATCATCGTGGACGGCGGCTCAGTCTCGGGCTCAGCTTCGTCGAGTGATTTGCATACGATGACGATGACGACGACGCCGAGGACGAGGACGAGGACGAGATCCTGTTGGCGAAACCACCACCACACGACACCACCACACAGGCAGCCTTATCTATTTGCCTTTGCCCAGGGGCCAGGGATCAAGTTCAGGTATAAAATGCTCACACGCAACGCTTAGAATGATAAATAAGTTTTTTTCTCGATTTTTTTTTTTTAAGTTTTTTCACTTTTTTTTACCACTTTCAATTTTTTTTTTTGCTTTGCAGCGTTTTATTCAAATTTCCTTGATCGAGCGCGTCGTGTGAAGATGTTTCGCTGGAAAGGGCAAAGATGCGTTTGTGTCTGTGTCTGTGACTGAAGCTGAGACTGAGACTGAGCCTGGGAACATCCGCGAAACGTCTCATGTCCCTTTCATAGACATTTGATTCGATGGGGCGTTTGCTTTTAGTATGCCAAGCCTAATTAGTTGGCATCAAACAGAAGTTATAGGCAAACACAAATTGTATTTATAATGATGGAAATTATAGAAATTTCATAAGATATAAAAAATGAATAGAATTTACAGTGATCTTTACAATTTTCTTAGTATTTATAACTGGGACTGTAATATTAAATTAAAAAATTTTATTTTTAAAATTAAGCAAACAAAATTCCATTTCGCAATGTTATTAAAAGCAAGAATTCTCAGAGATAATCAAATGTATAAAATAGGTTTGAATATTTAAATTGCTTGTTATTATTTACTTAGTATTTGTAGTTGTAATTGTAATATATTATTACAATAAATAAAAATTTGATCTGGTCCTATTCTAAACTGAAGGTCTTATCTCATCCTATAATTTAAAAAATAGAAGCATTTAAATAAAAACAAAACCATTTCCCTTACCTTAAAGATTAAAAAAATTAGGTATGCTCTTGACATATTCCTTTTTAATTTAAATGATTTAATTTGTATTTTATAAAGTTTAATAATAACGAATGAGAAGTAATTTAAACTTCGTATAACACTAACAAAAAAATTGTTGTTTTTTAAATATTTTATTTTCACCATTAGCGAATATTTAAAACATTATTAGTCAGAAATATTTTGGTATACATAATCGTATGCAGAATCACGATCTTAAAATTCACATAAGAAGAGTCTCATTACTTGGCATTATAGTGTAATTTACATAACTTAAGCCGTAAATCCTTTGAAGGCACTTTCAGCAACTCCTTGAGGTTAGGCTTATGCAAAACCACGTAAGAACCTTCGGCTTACGTAACAGCTTATGCAATTTTCCCAGCCAGTTAACGATTAAGAAATATTTTGCATTGATTTATGCACTCGTAATTGCATTTTACAATGTTTGACAACAGTGAAACGTCAACAGCTCTCTTCAAAAATGCATAATGAAAGATTTGCGATTTGCATACGAAATCGAGAATGAGATGTGCAAATCTCCCGCTGACGACTTGCGAAAAAGGCAATAAATGAACAAAGGGTGCGAAATTTGCATAGGTTGCAAATGAAGCGAAGGGTGGCAACACTTGAGATTTGCATAGGTAAACCTAGAAATGGGCTGGCATTATTTACTTGTGATCATAATACGCTAATGCGAAAAGAGTTTGACCCGCGTCCGACAGCAGCTGGGCAGCTGTTGTTGTGAACAGCCGGCGTTCAACAGGTAGCTGCTGCATGCAACACTCACAACACAGGTGTTAAAGAGAGCAAGCGAAGAAGAGAGTGAGAGAGAGTAGAGCACTAAAGAGCACACACACGATTCTTCAATCTCTTTGCGTTCGTTTCTTTTGCTCACTTTCTCCGAGCCGCGCTCAAAAGTCTTTTAGCTTGGCCTTGGCTTGGCTTCCCAAGCGTCGAGAACCTTGAGCGATGGTCAGTTTGTTGCTGGCTTTCGCAAGGTGCAGTCGGCCCCAATCAAAGCAGCCAAGGCCTTTACAACACTCGGTTAGTGTGTTCAAGTTGTGACTGTTTCTGTGTGTGTGTGTCAGTTCGTTGGTATTTGTGTGGCAGACTTTGCATATGGCCTTAACTGGCAGCAGGTGGCAGTGGCAAGCAAACTGTGCCGCATTCCAGGTTGCATGCCAACATGTCTCCTGCAAGCTGATCTAGCTAACAGTTATGTTACAGTAAATGCTCAATAAAACTGCAAAGAAAATCTCACTTGACTTGTTCAAAGTGCGTCGACAACGCGAGTGTAATTGTGTATATGTGTGTGTGTGTGTGTGTACTGAATGTATGTGTGTACGAATGTGTGTAGAATGTGTTGACGTCTCGGGAAGTGCTAAAAATGAAAGAGTTTGGACGATTTGCAAATTGAGCCGCTGACTTAAAATAGTTGTCCAAATCTAACTCTTACCCGCTGCTTCCTCCCCGCGCTTCTAAGAATGTTGCTACACCTAAGACGTTTACCGTTATTGTTAACCGTTCGATGGAGGCATTCAAATGTGTCAGTGTATGTGTGTTTGTTTTTGGCCAACAAGAAAACAATGAAAGAAATTCTTAACAACTTGGGAGAGAGAGAGAGTGTGTGAGATAGGGAGGAGTAAGAGAGAACGCATTATTCGCATGCCAAATGCTAAAGTAACAAACCCGGGAGGGGCGGGGAACGGAGGTAGCGGGGAAAATGTGTTAAACGTGCCGACAACGTCGCGCCTTATGCATCTGACCCACTTTGGTTTGGGGGGCTCTGTTTTTGGTGCCGGACTTTGTATTCATGCTGGCGTAGGCGGCCAAAGAAATGAAGAAAGAACGAGGGAGAGCGAGGGGAAGCGAGAGGGAGACAGGAATGACAGTGAGTCTTTGGGTTGACCCAAAATACGTGCTGGCTGACTCTAGCAGGCTCTCCAGCTCTCCAGCTGTTGGCATTAGCTTTCTTCTAGCGATGGCCAGAATGAGGATTGTCACACGATCGGTTTCAAATGCGTCGCGGCCCTTTTAACAAATTTCCGGTTTTCTGCGTCTTCATCAACAGTCTTCAAGTCTTCTGTCTTCGGTTGTTTTGAGTTGAACGTGAAAGCGACACAGCGAACAGCGAACAGAGCACAGAGCACGTGAGGCCAAGGCGGGTGGGGGTTTATTTTTAATGCCGAAGACACTGAATATAATTGCTCTGCTCTGTGTATACATATATATCTCTTACACTTTTCATTCTCCAGTCTTGTGGCCATTGCCATTGTCAAATGGCCTGCACTTTCGCTAAAGATCTTCGAAGTGCGATATCTTTTGCCGGATACTTTCTATTTCATTCACAAAGATCGTGTGGCATTTACAACGTCTTTCTTTAATGTTAATTGCACGACAAAGAAACATACTTATCCCAGCATACAAATTATGTGAGGTATTTTTCGACATTTTTGATAGATGATTTATGTGTGGCAAACCCGTTTCTGAAGTTCAAGCAACCCAAATACATTTATTAGGCCCACAAACCGAACTCGGAATTCTAACTGAGTTGTGCCCATTTTCATGCTAAGCTGGAGACACAATCCCTTTGTTCCCCCCTCAACAAAAATATACGTATACGTAATATTGAAATGGGACACAGAACTCTCAGCGCACAAAGAAGCAAACGCAACGGTATGATCGCACCTGTCACAGAACCAGTCACAGCTCAAAGCTCCCAGCTCCATTCCCATCCACAAAACGAGGCGACTCGCAACTTCATCAAACTGGTTTTGGGGGCAGCTCCCGTTCTCTCTCTCCCTCTCTCTCTTTCGCTCGACGTGTCGCCAGAACAAGTTGCTGTTATCAGTTGCAACAAGGTGGCAACGGACCGTTTGCGATCAACTTTATGAGCTCTTTCTAGGCCAATGATCTTAGGCGCTTACGCTTACGCTCCGACACCGAAACCGACGCCAAACTGCGATCTTAACTGTTACGTCACAGGCCTTTCGTGGGGGTTACATGGGCACAAATAAAAAAAATAAAAATAAAAAAACAGATGACTCAGTCAGCACTCAGTAGCCAGCTGCCGACTTTCACTTTGGCTAATTTCATTTTTTCGATTTCAGATTCTTGCAACGAGAAGATGAGCACGTGAGCTCCGACAACGCCCCAGGAAACGTTAAAGAAAACAAATACAACAAAAAGTGGAAGAAATAAAATAGTAGTAGCTGACGAAGAAGAGCAGCAAGTAACATTATGTCCGGCTGCCACATTTTATACACAGTGTGCTTCAGCCTGCTTTTGGCCAGTACAACGCTGGTCAAAGCGCAGGATGAATCGCTAGCAGGGAGCTTTTTGTCAGGTACGGAAAAGTCCCAATTCCTTCTCTCAATATCAGTTTTTTGTTAATCCTTAAACAAATATTAAATCTTTCCAACTTTGGGAATTTAAGATTAAAAAGTTGTCAAACTTAAATACGTTGACCCAGACCCAGACTCTCCTCTCCACTCTGGTTACTTACTCTTTCTGGTTTGCTTTGTTGTCTCTTAGGTCTCCTAGACACCATTACCAGCACTGCAGATGCCAAGGACTGTCCTGGCGTTTGTGTCCACACACTGGCCACGCTCATCTGCTACGAGGTTCTCGATGATGTGCCCTGTCCCTCGCCCAGTATGAAGTGCTGCATAGAGAGCGCACCAGGTAATTAGTTTCTCTCATTAACTGACCCACTTAATTATTTTCCGGCTACCATCTGTGTGACTAGGTAAAAATGCCACCGCTTTGCGAACACCGCCTGCAACTACACCGAAGATCAGCAGCACCACAACAACGAGCACCACACAACGTAGCACCACCACAGTGGCTAGCACAAGCACCACACGACGCACCACAACCACGGCCAGCACCACGCCCAAGCCGAAGCCAAAGACACAGCCCAAGCGTCCGCCTGCTACTACTGGAGCACCAAGCACAACGACGAAGAAACCCGCTGCGACGACTAAAAAGTCGACGACAGCTAAGCCCAAGGATAAGGATGATCTAGGCAAAATTGCCAATGAGAGCAGTAAGTAGAAGTTGCTTTAGTTCGGTTCAGTACTCAGTTTTCCCTACTCTTTACTCCAGAGAACTGCACTGGCGTCTGTGTGGCGGATCGCATTGCGGAATACTGTGAGGCTTATTTGACCACTGGAGATCTCTGCAAGGAGGGCACCAAATGCTGCGTCTCGCTGGATGAGTATGCTAACGGAAAGCTGCCCAAGGACATCTATATACCAGCTAGTAAGTAGTCGTCACATTTGTAAAGAAGGGGATTTACTCAAATCCCCTCTTTCATAGAAAGAATAAAAACACAAAAACAACTTTTAAATTGAGTGTCAATTTCATACATAATATTACCATATATCTTCATCACGCAGAGCACATGAGCAATTTGAAGAGCAATCAGACTCTGGTTAAGTCTACACCCACCAAAACGAGCAGCAGCACCACGACAACAAGCAGCACCACCACAACTAGCACCACACCGGAGCCAGCTCGAACCAAAACCAACACCAATAGCAACAGCAATGCCCAGAAACCCACGAAGCATAAAAAGACTACCACGACGACCACAACAGAGGCAGCTGCTGAGGAGGAGGAAGAAGAAGAGGAGGAAGATGAGGAACAAGAAGAAAGCAGTAGCAATAATAAGTTGAAGTCCGGTCAGTCGCAGAATCAGGGACAAGGACCCGAGTTAAAGGAATGTGAGGGCGAGTGCATGAATGGCATCTTTGCCATTTTCTGCGATGACATCGACTCGGAAGCCTTTTGTCCCGGCGAGGGCAGCTGCTGTGTCACCGGCAGTGCCTCTGAATCATCGCCACCAGCTAAGACACCGGCATCCAGTAAACCAGCCACGAAGATTGCTGCCAAACCAGCCACGAAACCAGTGCGTCCCGTCACCTCGGCACCACCGCCACCACCGGCTGCCTCGCAGGGCGGCGGAGGTGGAGACTTTCTGTCGCAGATCATTTCGTTTGCGGAGAACACACTGAACTCTCCGGCACCGCCACCAACACCGCAGGCACCACCCCAAGTGCCACGTTGTCCCGGTTTCTGTCTGCTCAACATTATGGCCGCTTTCTGTGAACGTCCCTCGATTTTGGTCTCAACTCCCACCACTTGCTCTAAGGGTTCGGTCTGCTGTGACAATTCCCGCGCGGGTGCGCCCAAACCGAAGTTGCCACCACCGACACCACCACCAACACCACCGCCAACAGCACCGCCTTATGTGCTGCCCAATACGCCAAGTCCCGATCCACGCGAGGAATGTCCCGGCTCTTGCATCGTTAGCCTTCTCAGCTTTACCTGCTTCAGTAAGTACTAAAAATCTCCCTCATATACATTTCAACTAATTTGTGTTTGAACTCTGCGCAGAAAACGCCGAGATGACGGATCTGTTTAGATGCAAACGTTCAGGACAGATTTGCTGTGCACCCAAGAGCAAGATACTGGAGAAACAACAGTTCCAGACACGCAATGATACGTCCTACTTCAATTATCCACCCATGGGACCGCCTCCGCCACCCTATGCCACACAACCGCAACAGCAGCCACCACCACCGCCTTATCCACCCACGTCATATATGTCGAATCAGTTGCCAGCTGTGCCGCCACCACCACCACAGCACCATCAACCACATCCCTATCAGCCAGCACCGCCCAGCTATGCGGACTACTACGGACCCGGACCGGGACCACAGCCAGGACCCGCCCTGCCACCAGCCACAGCTCCTACAACAACGACAAGCACCACGACAACGACACCACGTCCCCATGTCTACTCCAAGTATGTGTGCGGTGTCAAGGGCACGCTGCGCACTGGACGTTCAAGTAGCTCGCCAGCCCTCAATCTGGTTTCCTATGCCCGGGCCAAGTATGGTGTGCAGCGCACGGCTCGTCAATTGACTATGTCGTATCCCAGCAGCAGCACCATTAGCAAGTCTACAGAGCGTCTTGTGCTCGGTTCAGCTATTGTGCCCATTCAAATACACAACGACAAGCTGGGCGATCTCGTGGAAAGCGGCGGTGTGCAGAGCAATCAGCTGAGATCGTATCACGAGCAAGGCGAGCAGACAGCAATTGTCTATCCGGAGTATTATCAACAACAATTGCAACAGAATTACAGCAGCAGGCGGAGAGCACGTGTGGTCGGTGGAGAGGATGGCGAGAATGGCGAGTGGTGCTGGCAAGTAGCGTTGATCAATTCCCTGAACCAGTATCTCTGCGGTGCGGCTCTTATTGGTACCCAATGGGTGTTGACTGCAGCGCATTGCGTGACCAAGTAAGTGAACAGAAAATATAATAAAGTTCAATATGCGTAACGAAGTCTCCAATTAAATCCCTTCGATCCATTTTTTCCCGAAAAATCCTCTATATATAAACAAATTTATTTCCACTAAAGTTTCTTCCTTTCTTTAAAAGAAATTCGTCATATATTCAAGGGAATCTGCCTTCATTCAGGATATCTCAGGATATCTTTTTGACTATCTACCAGTTTTTATTCACTTTTCGAAAACAAATCGTGTTGATCTAGCAAAAATTAGTTATTTCTCAGGGCTATTTTATTTAAATTAGTATTTTCTCAAGGCTATTTTATCGTGGCTAAACAATTTCCTCTTTCTGCTTTCAGCATTGTGCGCTCGGGCGATGCCATCTACGTGCGCGTTGGTGACTACGATCTGACCCGAAAGTACGGCAGTCCAGGAGCACAGACATTGCGTGTGGCCACAACGTACATTCACCACAACCACAACAGCCAAACTTTGGACAACGATATTGCGCTGCTTAAGCTGCACGGTCAGGCAGAGTTACGTGATGGCGTCTGCCTTGTGTGTTTGCCAGCTCGTGGCGTGAGTCATACGGCTGGCAAACGTTGCACGGTCACCGGTTACGGTTACATGGGTGAAGGTAAGTTAGATTACCCTAAGAAATGCCTCGCGCTAAAATCATTGCTTTACCCCTTCTCTGCTTTTACAGCTGGTCCCATACCGTTGCGCGTGCGTGAGGCGGAGATTCCCATTGTCAGCGATACGGAGTGTATACGCAAAGTGAACGCCGTCACCGAGAAGATCTTCATACTGCCCGCTTCCAGTTTCTGTGCTGGCGGCGAAGAGGGACACGATGCCTGCCAGGGTGATGGCGGCGGTCCCTTGGTCTGCCAGGACGATGGGTTCTTTGAGTTGGCTGGCCTCGTTTCTTGGGGCTTTGGGTGCGGACGTGTCGATGTGCCCGGTGTTTATGTGAAGGTCTCCTCCTTCATTGGCTGGATCAATCAGATAATTAGCGTCAATAACTTATAGTGGACAAGAAGCCAACAATAAGCTGGAACCCCGCACTTGTAGGGATTTCCCCTGTCCGCAACCGCTGAAGAGGGGGAGTCCCCTACGACTGATTGAAGTTTGGGTTCCAAATGCTACTACGACTGTTAACGTAAAGCCCATCCTAGTGTAATCTATTCATATTTACTCGTAACATCACATCTACTAACCCAAAAACCCCTCAAACCAAACACCATTCGAACTCCCCTCTAACTATAATGCAAGTATGCTAGTATTGTGCCCCTTCCTTAAACTGCTACTCGTACTTATTATGATTATGCTTACTTCTAATAATTTAAATCTATTGTAAACTGTTTTTGTATATACAAAAAGAAAATACAAGCAAAGCGTTCATCAAATTTCTTATAAACGCAAATATCAAAGAATTATGACGACAAAGAACTCTAGAAAGTGGATTGGTTCTTTAGCGATGTGTCTCAATAGGGATCATCAAAAATAATACCATATTTAAAGAGCAAATTTATTTAATTTAAGGAATGAAATCAAAGATATTTAACTTTTGCTTACAAACCATTTAATGAGGTATTTAAAAAAGTAAAGATCTTTTCATTTTGAAAAGTAAAATATCTTTTTTTTCTTTATAGACTCATCAAGAATATTTAGTTGGATGAACTTATAAGTTCGGTGCTATAAAAGACAGCTGCAAGGCTAATCAATTCGTAACGAAGTCTGCAAAGATTCCCCGCTTTATTTGAATATATTTTTAATGTATTCAGAATTTTTAACGGAAAATGTCAGAAAAAAATTGAATAAAATTGAAAGAAAGGATCAAAATGTCGCGAATTGTAAGGATACGCTGCCTCACACTCACACCCAAGTATCTATGAATCTTTGAAATACAATATGAATAGAGAGAGAGAGAGGCGGAGCACGCAAACTCACTCAAAGTTGAGACGCTCAGAGAGAGAGAGACAGAGTGTAAATCTCGGGACGTCTTCTTCTAATAAGAGAACGTGTCTGCAAAAAAAAGAAATAGTAAGAAAAAAAAAAAAACTTACCCTCATTGGTGTTCGAGTGACAAACTGGTAGCGCCAATGCCAATGCCTTCGTATCGGGTGCGTCTTCGACTTGAACTTCGTCTCGGCTTCGGCTTCGGGTTTCGCATACCAATTCCACTCCAACCACTTCTGCTTCCCCTTCTCCCTTTTGCATGTACTGTTTAGCGTTTGTTTTTTTGCGTTTCTTTCTCTACCTTTTTAACCCTTTCGATGTTGTCCGTCGTCTGCTGCGTGATTTTATGTGCGTTGTTTTTCTTCTCTTCGAAAGTATTTCAAAGATGTTTCCCTTGAAGAAAACGAAAGCAGGCTGCGACGACAGCGACGGCGACTGCAACTGCGACCGCGACTGCGAAGCTGAAAAAGGGTTCTCGTTGTGTCCAGGCGGCATTGCGACAACAGAAGTTCGTCTGGCCTCGAGCTGAGCGGATAGGCAGAGAGATCAAAGATCGATATCTTAAGCGCGCCTCACGAGTGTACCAAGTGTTCTTCTTCCTCTTCTTCACAGCTTGCATTATCCAACTGTGTTCTAAACCCAATCTCAAAAGCACTTTTTAGTGTAGTGTTGTGTAGTTCGTCTTGTGTTGTGTGTTGTGTAGTGTTGTGTGCATCCTTTTTGATTTGATTATTGCTAGCACTTTTTTGAGTTTTGCATGCATTTTGTGTTGATTGTATCGTGGTTGTGTCTGGCTCTACTTTGCTGCCCAAGCATCTTCAACTGTCACAATGGAGGCCAACTCTCCCACCACTGCTGCCATCACAGCAACGACAACAGCAGCGACATCGACCACAGCGCCACTGGCAACCACTTCCACAACCAGCTCAACAGTTCCCTCGCCAGCTGCCGTCGCGGCAAAGAGTCTCTCAGGAAGCGGAAGCCACAGCGCCACAGCGTCCAGCTGCTCGACCTCAGCTACCGTTGCCGCTGCCACACCGACTGCCACGGGCAACATCAGCAACAGCAACAGCCTGACACAGTCGCTGCCCCAACTGCTGGCAGCCAGCACCAGCATTGAGTTCTGCAAGCAGGAGGATGTCCACAATCTATCGCTAGCCAGCGGACCCTCTGAGGGTCAGAGATCACTCTCGGGGGCGCCGTCAGCGTCCTCTAGTCCCATACTGAGTCCGCAAGGCAAGATCTTTGGACGCAATGCAAATGGCACAAGTAAGTTCAACTCAAGTCACTTTAAAGTAAACTGAGCACATTCATTATATTTCTTAAGTATTACTAAATATATAAGAATCAAGGAATCTTTAGGAATCAACGTCTGAATTTGTAATTCTGAAATTTATTTTGTTTGATACCAATAGTTCAAATCTCTCAAATCTTTAATGATTTCAATTGCTTCTTCTTAATATGAGTGAGAATGTTAAAAATGTTATATAAAGCCAATTTTTGTATGATTATTTCAATAACAAAATATATATTTTTAAGAATTTATGAAGTATTTTAAATATTACTAAATTATCCAATTATATAATCAAAGTTTAATAATCGAACCATAGATACAATATCTATTATCTTGAAAAGCATTCTTTTTTCGTGTTCAAATCCTTTAGGAACCATGGTAAAGTTATCTAACTATAGTATCTATTTATATAACTAAAGTTTAATAATTGAGCAATAGATAAAGTAACTAGCAGGCTTAGATATCTATGATCTTCAACAGCATTCTTCTTTTTGTCATGTTCAGATCCTATAAGAACTATAGTTATATTTTTCAACTAGTTTCTTATGCATTTACAAAAAAATCAAAAAATATATTTTTTCATAAATTATTGAAGATTTGAATAATTTCCTTTGAAGTAGTTCTCGTATAGAGAACTCTCTAACCTTTTAGTCCTTCCTATTTTATTCTCAATAATTTCCAAGCTTTCTTCTGATAATATTAGTTTAAATTCGCCCTTTTTATAACTCCTAAAAAATTTAAGTTCTTTATTTTTCGCGCTTCTTAATTCCTGTTCGGTCAGCAATTGCGGTTTATAATCACGTGCCACATGCAGTTGCAAGTTTTTCGCGCGCTTTTCGAGCTTTGCAAGTTTCAACTGCCATTGTTGTTGTTCTTGTTGATCGTGGCTTGTTTTCGTAACGGAAACCCAAGGGCGGCAATAACGGACCTTTGAGCAACAATAGAAATGTTCGCGCATTGCCACAGCTTCAGTTCCGGTTTCCACTTCCTTGGTGCAACCACCCCGAGTAGCGACAACAAACAGCAAACAAAAAAGTGGGCAGGGCTTTTACTCTACTCAAGACTAGAACTATTGTCTGATACTCCAGGCCAGGTAGCATTAAAAGACCCGTCCAATGAGACGCTTGCAGCACACAGGTAAATAACGGTTTGAAGTAGTTTTTCGGTGAGGATCTCAAGATGATAGGCTCAAATCTCAGGGGTAACACTGTGGGTATAAACAGCAAGAAAAAAACGCACCCCAGAGCTAAGATTGAGGGTAGTAAATATGAGACAAGAGCAGCGTCTTTCAATTGGCAAACGCGATTGCAGTCTGTGAGACTTGCGACTGCAGATTGTTGTCGCCAGTTGTTATGGTTATGGGTTGGGATGGATGCTGCAGCCTCCTCCTCCTCCTCCTCCTCCTTCTTGGGGCCATTGGCACGTACGTACGTCAAGTTATTGCCACCAATGGAATTTTGATCGACGAAGAATTTGATCGTTCAAAAAGTCGCTTTTAATTTATCGTTTTATATGAGAAATAGTTTCGGTGGCGAGAGACGACACACGGAAGACGCTTCTGGCGGCGTCTGCATTGCGTCTCCTCTTCTGATTTTTTTTTGTATTTTGCCCATAATCGAAGCGATCGAGCACGATTGACGTCCCTCACACAAACACACACACACTGAAACAGTCGGAGCTGCGGTCTTGGCCTGGTCAGAAGGCAGTGAGCCAGAGAGCCGACTTGGTATGTGGCGTCGAATGTCATTATTGCTTTCAAGTGCCAACTAAAAAGCAACTGCAGTTCATTTTTTTGTCCATCTTTGCCCATTTGGCCGCGCATAAAAACAACATATTTAGCAAATGACAACAGCAACAACAACAACAACAACACTAACATAAGCAACCAGCAACATTAACAGGCAACGGGTTAGCAAAAAGTGAGCAGCAAATTAAATAAATAAAAAATCAACAAGAAGAATGGTTGCGGGAGAAGTGGGGGGTGCTGGAGTAGTGACTTCAGTAGCTCCTCGCAACGTAGTGACAATCAGCGCACCAAGTAGCCACAGCCAGACAAACAACGAACGCTTCCTTCCCTTCTTAAACCAAGTCGAAGAACCAGCCCAACCCAATGGCCAGTTGCTTGGCTCCTGGCCTTCTCCTTTACTTCCCCCCTGCTCAAACGTTATTTGTGTATTGAAATCACGTCTCATTTATTTATTGCTGCAAATGCGTGCCCCTTCAGCTACAGCCTCCCAGACACTCCACAGACTCCAGCGACTCCAGCGACTCCACACTCCAGACTGCAGACTGCAGACTCCAGACTGCAGAGTCTCGCTTCTGTCTTACGCAAAAGATTCCCTCGACTGCGTTAAATACTCCTCGTTGCTGCTGGACAGCATCATGGCAGGACCAAAGGGGGACACGCATAGTAAAAGAAGCGTGGCGTTGACAGTCCCACTTAACCCACTGACAACAAGAGTATTCGACACTTGTGTGCAACAAGCGTTAACTTAATTAGTTTCATAAAACACATATTAAGAAATATAGTTTCCTGTATAATGACGTTTTTCAATATTGCTATTAGATTATATCAGGACTATATTATCTTTATGTAATAATAATACGCAAAAATTTAAGTTGATTAGATTTCTAGCAATATCTAGAAAATACTTTCATGACAAATGAACTAATAATATTCAAGAGCTGATAAATTCAAGATTAATAAATATCTAGAAAGTATATTACTATGTAATAATAATAACAATAATATTCCAGAAGTATAATTGAATTGAATCTTTCTGTATAAACGATTCATAGAAATATGTGCTGTAATATTAATAATATTAAAGAGCAGTATACCTCAATTTGAATAAATTATAAGAAATATCTAGAAAGTATTAATAAACATATACTATAATAATACTAAAATTCAAAAAATATAATTGACAAGATTTCAAGAAAAATTTAGGAAGTATATTTTTCTCATATACTTCAATTATAATACTAGTCAATACTCCTTAACATATACTGAAAGTATTTATAGAAAAATACCAAAAGTATGCTGCAATTATAATACTAGTCAATACACCTTTAAATATACTGAAAGTATTTATAGAAAAATATAAAAAAAAGTATATTATGAATATGACCTTATACTGAAAGCATTTATAGAAAATTACCAATATCAAGTATATTATTAATACTGTTCTAAAAACTTTAATCACTAATTTGATGAACTTTCATAGTTGTTATATTTATAGATAATATCTATCTATTAGATATCTCCGACAATCGTGTTGTATAATTTTAGAATATGTGAAGACATATTTCTGAAATTGTTTTAGTAATAGTCTTAATTCATTTGTATTTTCACTACATATTCGTACAACTTTATAGTACTATTTTAGAATATGTCTTTAGAAAGTAGACCCTCAAAGGTCTAAATAGCCATTAGGCAGCTCTGTAGTCTGCATTCTTGTCGTCTGTTTAGTTGTCGGGAATGTGTCATAAATTGTGACAAGCGTGCAGTAATGGGTTAATGATTGGCAGCGCATCAAGTGACAACACCAGCTACAGCAACAGCAACAGCAACAGCTACAACTACAACTTGCAACATGCAACAACCTTATCCTCCTTCTTCTGCGGTTGCAGAGCAAAAAAAAGAACCAACGATCGATCGATGTGTGTTTTTATTTGATTCGCTTTTGTTATAATTTAGTTGGGCCAGCGCATCTTTTATTTTACTTTACTTTTTTGCTGCTTCACTATTAATTAAAGCGAGTAGTGCACACATTGGCAATGGGAACTGGTAGCTTCTTCTTCTTCTTCTTCTTCATTGCTGTTGCCTTCTTGATAGATGCTAACTGGTTAATGCTGGCAACTGGTAACTGGCTTTCCGTCTCAAGTAAAATATTCTCACATAATTATTTACGATTTGACATAATCATCATCTTCAGGCGGCATTTTAAATTGTGCTCGTCTCTTCTGCAGAGAGACTCGCCAATAAATTCTGGATAAAAGCAGCCAGTTTTATCTCACAATATTTCACACGATAATATATTACATTTTTTGTGCCCAAACGCAAAAAAAAAAATGATAAAAAAAAACGAAGATTAAAATAATCCTGGCGATCCTTTTTGCCCATCTCAGCGCATGCGTGACGCATTTCTAACGAGTTTTGAGGCCCAGACCAAAATATCCTTCGAGGACGAAAGCGAAAGGGTTGAACACACACACACACACACACTCATACACATACACCCCGACGCTGATCGCCGCATTTGCTTATGCAGATGAGGACGTTCCCAAACTCTTGCCTCGTCCTTTTTGTGCTTCAGATTTTTTTTTATCTCGTTTTCAACTTTTTTTATTGGGCTTCGTAGCTTTTTTTTAGTTTTTTTGCTTTCCTTTTTAGGGTCCAGACGTCCGTCGACTTCTTTCAAAAATTT
The DNA here is from genome assembly GCF_023558435.1 of Drosophila sulfurigaster albostrigata. NCBI lineage: Eukaryota > Metazoa > Arthropoda > Insecta > Diptera > Drosophilidae > Drosophila > Drosophila sulfurigaster. Next base: position 47,925,748 of record NC_084883.1, read on the forward strand.
CTCAACCAACAAAAAAAAAACGAATTTAATTAAATTTTTTTCTTATGGACTCGCAGCATTATGAGAACGCGCTTAGTCTCTCTATAAATATCTTTTTTTTGGCTTGTTTTTTAATAGTTTTTTTTCTTCTTCTTCTTTGCAGTGATCACCACGTCGCGTCCCAGTAACGAGGCCGAGGTGCAGCTGTACCGCGTGCTCCAGCGAGCCAGTCTATTGGCCTACTATGACACGCTGCTCGAGATGGGCGGCGATGATGTGCAGCAGCTGTACGATGCTGGCGAGGAGGAGTTCCTCGAAATCATGGCACTGGTGGGCATGGCATCCAAGCCTCTCCATGTGCGTCGCCTGCAAAAGGCGCTGCACGAATGGGCCAACAATCCGGCGCTCTTCCAAGGTCCAATGCTGCCGCATTTGGGTAAGTTGAAAAGTTTTTATGTTTTGGATTAAATTAATTCGAATTCTTTAACCAAAATTAAGCCATTCAAAATTATGCGATACTAAGCAGAAGTAATTTAAGAACAGCAATTTAATATTCTTTGCTTTCAATCTAAATTTTCATAAGTGTTCTTTTGTAGATTTTTATATATGAACCATAAATATAAATTAAAACTATCAAAAACGCAAATTCAAATATATTATATTTGTTGCTTTTGATGATATATGTATTCAATCCAAATTTTTAATTTTAATATATTGTATTGGTTGCATTTGATGACTTTTGTATTCAATTAAAATTTTTAAAGACTCCAATACTTAATTTTGATATTATTTAGAGCACTTTATTTTACAATATAATTACTTCAAAAGATGGTGTTCATTTATTTTGGACCTTTACTTCTGTTCTTCCTTAGTATGTAAAGTAAAGTAAGTAAGTAATAATTTCACTTTACTTACTAAGGAAGAACAATGTTCCAAGAATAAGTATAAGAACGTTTTAGATTTCTGCTTCAGGCGCACTGCTATTTCAAAGAACACAGCTGTATATGGGTAATATAATAATAACATATGCAGCTGCGTTCACTGAAATAGCAGTGCGACTGAAGCGGTACATAATTCGACTAAATTTCTTTGTGATTGACGAACTTATTTGTTCTCAAAGTTTAACTCAAAATTATTTTTTTTTATCTTATCTGTTTCTGCAAATGCCTTGGCTACAACTCATCTTTAACTTAATTTAGATTTTAGATTTAACTTTTATAAATTGTATTGCTACAAATGTTTCCTTATTATGACTAATGACTAATTTAAATCTTTAGCTAAACTAATTTTATATTATCTATTTTCAATATACTTATACTCATATAATTTACATTTCTTTTCAGGACTTTGTGAGACGCCAACGAAGCCATCGCTGGTCTTCAATCCGGATGCCACGCCCGCGCTGCCACGCAGCAAATTCTCCTCGTTCAATCCCGCTGCCTCGTTTCAAGTTTCTGCCAATCTGCCGCTGGCCACAACGCCCACTCCGGTGTCGGCGCCAATGCTCTCGCAGATCAGTCAACCCTCCCCTGTGCTCTGCCCCACTGTGCCGCTGCCCGCTGTGATGCAGAGTCAATCCACCTCCCCGCTGATACTGCCATCCACGCCAAGCGTGACCACGCCCTGTGGCGCCAGCACCGCCCACCAGGTGTCGTCCAGCTCGCCACAGCTGACGCCGGTGCTGACCGAGATGCAGGTGCAGCGGATCACAATGTGCGCAGCAAAGATTGCGCGTCAGTTGCCGCAACGCGAACCCCGGGCACAGACCTCCAAGAAGCGCACCACACGCGAACTGGAGGCTGTGATTGCCATGGGTGAACATGATCCGCGTCGCATGGATGAGATACGTAAGTACTCGGCCATCTATGGCCGCTTCGATTGCAAGCGACGGCCAGAGAAGCCGCTCACCTTGCACGAGGTGTGCGTCAATGAGGCAGCCGCACAACTGTGCCGGAATCCTCAGACGATTTGGTTGCTCACGCGCCGTGATGAGCTGTTTCCGCTGGCGAGACAGATTGTCAAGGATGCGGGCTTCGGGCACTCGGCCAGCATTGCTCGCTATGGTAATCTGTTGTCGCAAATGCCGGGCAACAATCAGGCGCAAAGTCAACGCAGTGGCGGCGGCGTCGTCTCCATCGATGTCGATTGCGAGTCCAGCGATGCGGCCGCCGTTGCTGTGCCGAGCAGCAAGCGTCAGCGTTTGTCCTCCACCGAAGCCAGTCAGCTGCCCATGGAACTCAGTCGGGTAAGGAAACCAGATTCCAACGAGCAGTAAATACGCCATATACTCTCCCCTCCTTGGGTGCAGTGCTTCAGCTTCAGCTTCTGCTTCTGCACAGTGGGCACACTGAGTGCCTCATTAACCAAAATATTTGCTTTGCAGCCTAACTCCATGAAGTCTACTAATGTCTAGCACGAGATTTTACACAGAATCTCAATGGGTTTTTGGTAGCACTTGCTTTATAGTAACTCTGATTTAGTTACACATTTTATATATAGTATTATAATAATTTCGCATCTCGTTTCTTTCCCTAGTTAATCAGTTCTCACCTAAGACAGCAATTTAGAAATTTATTTTAGAATTCAATTTTAAACATTTTAACCTACTTTATTCTTAGACTTTAGTAGTTCTGTCTCCTATAACTTTAACTACTTTTAATACAATTTTGAGGAATTATTTTTAATATTTCTCAATCACCATTACTTCTTTAAACTAATTTATATACATATATCCCATATCATTAACCGCTTTTAATAGATTAAGAAGATGACTTCCTTTTTATAGTATTTTATTTAGAATTTTCAAAATTGTTATTTGTTATTTCAATTTGAAATCTGATCGAATCATTCGTTATTCGTTATTAACACCTTTTTTGACCTCTTGCGCTTTTTAACGCTTTTGAGTTCAAGTGTCTTTGAAAGTAATATACTTATGAAGAAGTATGCATTAAATTTTTATTATTTCTAATTCCATGCATTAGAAAGTATTTTTAAATAGTTCGTAGCTCTTAAAACAATCCCTAGTCTTTTTCAGTATTGTTTGTTGTAGTTCAATTGTTGCTAAATCCTAAGATCTTTAAAGTTTACACTTTAATATACGTATACTCTTAGTCTAAGTCCATTACACTAAACTAACTTGATTATAACAAATTTATAATATCTTTAGTTTATTATTGTTGTTATTGTTGCTTCTGTAGAACTTTACCTAGTTAAATTGTTGACACATCTTTATGTAGAACTTAGCTTAGTTGCATAAGTTTAGTTTAGTCCTTTTGCTTATAATTTTTCTGCAATATATGGTGTACCTTTCTCCTTGAGTCCAAACAAAATAAATTCGCCCGCTTTTGAGAACCAAACTGAACCAACGTGTATTCTTCCAAAACGCCAAAATCCCAAAAACGCTTCTTGCCAAGCTTTGCTTCGCTTAACCGTTAACCAACAACTATTCCTATACCAGCGACTTTAATCAAACATCTTCATTTGCAAAAAAAAACAAATCTGAAATCAAAGGAAGCTGTTGAGGATTCACGCTACAATCTGTTTGCCATGTACCAAAAGTTTGCCAAGCCGCCGTTCGATCTAACTGAAATTGCCAAGTTCTCGTAAGTACAAAAAAAAAAAGATACTTTTTTACTATCGATATAATATTATTGATTATTTTCCTAGGCTGGCCAAGACTGCGGACTTTGAGGACAACGATTCGCGGTTCTCGTTCAGCAACTCCAGCTCGCCACCCATGCCAGTGAGTATGTGTTGGAGCACATTCCGTGCAGCTTCTTTCGTTGCCCGCATGCCCTGAGTAAAGGCCAATTGTTAACACTCTTCCACAGGCCAATGGTCTGGAAAATGAACGTTCACCGGTCTCATCCCACGGCCAGTGTCCCATCGAAACATCACACGCCGATGCCAGAGATCTGACTCTTACCGAATCCATTGATCTGACCGCCAACGGAGTTCAGGTCATCTCGGCCGCTGGTGATAATATCATTGCTGTCGCAAATCCCGCCCTGGCACTTAGTCCCACCCTCAATGAGGTCCTCAAGCGAAATGCCGCCACACCGGAATCGTAGATCGGCAAGGAATTTTTAGTGCCAGTCTTAAGTATGTGCAATTTAATTAAATACAATTTGTTAGTCTTAAGTGCGAAAGTAAATCAATCAATCTAGAGCATAAACCCTGTGATCTACTCTATTCTGTAATAAATACAATATTTCACCCGCACTCCTTTTTCTCAAAATTACATTTCGATCAATCCCATAATTATGTTTATATTTGCAATCAACGATTTGTGGGTTTTCTCTTTGTACACCTCTTGACTGTTGTTGCTGATCCAGCTAATGTTTCTCGCAACCCTCGAACACATTGAACCCTTTATCCCTCTTTTATTTTCCCTTTTTTGCAAATGCTGTCAATAAAGATATCGCAGCTAATGATACAATTAACACCCCTTGTCTCTTTCCCTTTCTTGATGAATTCGCAAATCGTATTTTGCATGCAAATTTCTACTTTCATATGCAAATTTGTTGTAGATCGATTATAAATGCTGTTCATAAAATAGAAATAATGTTGTGATGTCAGCTTAATTGAAAATGCAAAGTGTGTGCCAAGAAAACAGCAGTCTAGCAGCTGCCTGATTTCAATCACACTCGACGGCTGAAAAGATCCTCCTACAAATGCCATGTGGTCACAAAAGCGTGCCGATCTGATTATAGAAATAGAAAGGGGGAGAAGCAGCTAGTGCCGAGGGGTAGCTCAAGATGGCGCCAAAAGATAGAGCAGCACATAAATCCTTTTGCTTCGCTTTCAAAATCGAAGCAATCTCTTTCCTTACTTTCACTTAAAGGGGTGTCTAAGAATTCCATACAATAAAAACGCAGACTTTCACAATAGATGTAAATATTATTTAGGTAAGTAAGTACATGAGATGTTAGACTAGGGCAACGAACTTCGAAAAATTACAAAGTTCAGGGCGTATCCTGCACCTTTTCGATTATCCAGTCCATAAAGTACTGCACACTCGTATAGACTCCCGGCACCTCTGGCCTGGCACAGCCCACGCCATAGGACACAATGCCAATCAGATAGAATCGCATTTGAACGCCACCACCCTCGGACGTCATTAGAGGTCCACCCGAGTCACCCTGACACGTATCCTTGCCGCCAGAGAGGACGCCAGCGCAGAGGACAGCTTTGTCGAACTGATCCTCGCTGAAGTAACGATTCAATTTCTCATAACTACTGCGGCAAACCTCATTGTCCATAACGGGTATCATCAGTTCATTCAACACGGTGGCCGATTCGCCTCCCTCCTGCGTCTTGCCCCAGCCAATGACAAACGGAAGTGTGCCCACATAGGACTTGGCACGCAAACTTGGTGTGCTGGGCATACAAATTGGGAGGATTAGCGATGTTAACTCCACGTTGCGTTCCAAATAGAGCATTGCAATGTCGCTGCGGCCATTGCGTCGATTGTACTCGGGATGGGAGACTTTCTAAGGAGAAGAGAGAGAAACTTTAGTTGGCTAAAGATTAAACATTACACAGTGAGAAATATTAGGCTCTAAAGATTTGATTACAATCTTAAGTTTAGGAACTTTTTGATCTTAAGGCAAAAAAAATTAAAATTTCAATCTAAAAATATATTGTATTATATATAATTCGATCATCAAAATTTTCCGGAACTCAAATTTTTGAAATATAAGAAATTTGTTGTTAATTATTTCAATCAAAATATCTTTAAAAAAAATTATCAATTTATAGAGCGAATATTGTTAGTCCCTTTAACAAAAAAAATCAAGTTAACTAGTAAGCGTAACTAAATATATAACAAGTAAGAAAGCTACAGTCGAGTGTGCTCGTCTTTGAGATACCCGCTACCCATTGTGAATAAAAATAATATAGTAGTACATTCAAAATATGCCATAAAGACCATAACAAATGCTGTCGAAAAAATGTTATAGCTCTATCTATTATAGTCTCTGAGATCCAGTGATTCCTATGGACAGACGGACAGACAGACAAATGGACTAATGGACTTTGCTGTATTGTCTCGGCTATTGACGCTAATATACTATAGTAGGATATTTTTTTTCCTTCTGTTTGTTACATACATTTCCTGGAGACACAATAATTTTATACTCTTCTAACTTATGTGTAGAGGGTATAATATTTAAAAATATTTAAATAAATTTTTTAATTTACTTTAAACAACCTAAATTTAGTAATGTTTGGGCTTGATTTAATATTATTCTTAAAGTGTTAAATGTTGACATATTTGCAATCTACAAATCCGAATATGTTATATGCCTGCATTTCTCTAAACAATCGGGACTTAACCAATTGTAAAAGTTTACTTTCGGTTTAAAAATGTAACGACTGGATTCAACATTTGTTTTCTTGACTTAAGCACTTTTCTTTTCTTGTGAACTTACTTTGGCTATATTTATGTCAACATGACCGGCCTCTGTGTCATCGCTCAGATCATGTTCGCCCAGGCGCACAAAGGTGCTAAAATAATCAATCGAATTAGTATAGAAGAGAGTAGAAACTGTATAACATCAACTTACAGATCTTCTCGAATACAATGAGCTGCTGTCACAACGTGTCTGGCCGTGATCAAGGTGCCACCACACTTAAACGGCGACGAGGATCCATCATCGTAACCAAGCAAAGCAATCCAGGGCCAGGCACCTTTCTTGGAGACGACGCCACCAACGATCTTCTTGTTGGTCGTCAAAGTGTAGCCACAACCATCCTCCACAGTGAACAAACTACGTGGAATCGCGTCGCTGTTCTTGGGCTTAATCGGAGCACGTGTCGCCTCCGTTTGTCCAGTGGGACAACAGACATTGGTGCCAATTTGGCCGCAGATCAAATTCGAAGCCTTTACATATTTAGCAAACTCGGGATCGTTGCGCTTCACCAAAAGTTCACTGAGAATGGGTTGACAGCTCTTGATATCTACAGCGAAAACAATGATTAATAAAATCAAGAAATTTATTTATGATATGTGTAACTTACCAACGCATTCGCCAAGTTTGTTCGGAGGAATGCGACAGCTGGTGCCACGTTGCTCCACGATGGGAGCAGAAGTCACAGGAGCAGATGTTGTTGGCGCAGCTGTTGTGGGTCTCTGTGTCGTCGACCTGAAGAAGGGATTATTGTTCGGCGCTGAAGTTGGCACTGGCTGTGGTCCCACAAATCCGCCATCAGTGGGTGGGAAGAATGGATTCGTGGGTCGCTCTGTAACGGGAGCAGAAATCGGTCTAGTGCAGCAAACCTAATCGAAAAAGTTTAGCGAAAGCTTAGTACAGATAGCACAGATGAATAGAGAAGAAGCATTGGATGATGAACCATTACCACTGGATCCCTGTTGATGTTGCGTGTGCCGCAGCTGCGTTGCAATGCAAACACATAATTCTCGGCCGTTCGTCTGTCGGTCAACTGGAAGACTTCCGCCACCTGGGGACAGTAGCTCAATGCCACACAGCTGCCATAATAGTTCTCGGGAGTAATGCAGTTCTGACGCACTAAGGGGAAGGGAAGAGGTTGTAGCTCTGATTAAACTTGTTTCGAGTCGACAAAATGTAAGCGAGAAACAATGTTAGACAAATTTTGCAGATATGCAGAAAGATCATTTTAAGTTCATTTATATTTCTACATTCTTTGTTTTTAATTTTATATATAGCACCTAAACTTCAAGCCTATCGCATGAAGTTTTAACAAATAGCATTTCAATCAAGACTTTGAAGTTTTAATTTTTAAGAAATTCAATTAAATTTTGAATTCTGTCAACTGGAAGACTTCCACAGTAAGAAGAAGGGAAGAGGTTGTAGCTCTGATTAAACTTCTTTCGAGTCGACAAAATGTAAGTGAAAAAGTAGACAAATGTTGCAATGTGCAAAAAGGAACAAACTGTATCTCCATTTACATTTTAACATTTTTTTGTTTTTAATTCAATATATTGCACCTAAAATTCAAATATATCGCTTGACAAATAGCATTTCAATTAAGACTTTGAAGTTTTAATTTTACAGAAATTCAATTAAATTTTAAATTCTGACAATGACTTTTGTTTAATTAAACCAAAGAAAAATGCGAAGTATTTCAATGCGAATATTTTCACTTCAAATAAATGATGTAATTTAATTTATTTGAAGTGAAAATATTCGCATTGAAAACGTAGCGTGATAAAGGTCGAAATGGAAAGAAAAATTTGAGTTAATTTCGTGGAAAATATTTGTTCACTTGTTATTAATAATGTGTTCTAAGTGAACGAAAAATAAAGGTTGTAGAAGTAGTTTCTTAGACCCCCAAAAAGATTTGTTACTAATATAAATTTAGTGATTAAATATTTCCCACTAAATTAACTAAAATTATTGTCTTCTTTTTATCTCTCTACATTGAATGTGTTCTATAAGTTGTATTAGCAGTTTCTTATACTCCTCAAAAGCTTTGACAGTAATGAACGAAATCCACGAAATACTTGATATGCTGTCTGCCCTCTGTCTCTTTTCGTATTCACAAATTGCAGTCATAAGCCCAAAAAACACGTGATTGAAATACATAAATCTATTGAATTCAAGTCAAAAACTGTCGCTCTAAGGAAACATCTCTGGGTCAATCGACCTTGGGGCGAGTTTGCAATGACACTGACAATGACTGGTTTCTCCTCAGTTTTGAACTTGAAGCGCAACGCCAAAAAAAAAATTAACAACAACAAAAATAAGTACATATATTTAATTACATATTTAAGTATGTATATATTATTTTTTGCCAATTCCCCGAGACGAGTTTCGAAAGGCGAACGAAAAACGCAAATCAAACTTGTGTTTGGATCGAAATGCAAAAAAAAAATTAAAAAAAACAAAAGACTTAGGCAACGAACTTGCCACTTAGAAATTCACAAAATACAAAAATCGAAAACAAAACGGAAAATAATCAAAAACTTATTCGCTTTGTAATTTAAATTTGAATGTTTCTTATTGATATTGTTGTTGTTGTTATTTGTTGTTGCTGTAATCATTTGCTAATATATTAAAATATTTTTACGATACACTCGAGAACTGGTTTCTCAGGCGTAAACACAGCAACTTTATTCACTTGTTTGTTGTTGTTGCTATTGTTTTTGTTGTTTTTGTGCACGTCGAGATGTTCTTAATGTTAGTTAGTAATTAAATAGAAGCTGTGAAGTACGCAACAAATGCGAGAAGCAGCAAGCGTTTCATTTGGAAAAAGTATTCCCCTAATTCTCACATACCTTGCCGGTTGAAATTGAATTGGCCGCGTGTGGGCGTGGCAAAGCAGACGAGCACTAACGTAATCACAGCACTTGGCACTGATTTCATTTTGGGGCAAAACCCGTAAATCTCTCTCTCACAAACACGCACACACTTTTTAACCGTAATCGTACAAATCGATCGATTCAGCGCGAACACGTTGTTCACGGCTTGCCGCACGTTATCAGACTGAGCGCGTCTTTCGCGCTTTGGGCAGTTTTCTGTTGTCGAATTTGATTGCGATGCCCGACGCCCGATGCCCGATGCTTTACGTGACCAAATCACGACGCTGTTTACTCGCCCGATCGCTGCCAGAACGGGGCTTTATATGCAGCCGATCGCCAACTAAGCGACAACAACGATGACGATGTCGATGTCGACGACGGCGACGCCGACGAAAGTTGTTCGCAATGGGAAAATTATCATGATGACAGCTTTGTGCGAATGGGAATCGAGAGCGTCTAACTATATCAATTATAAACCAGTAAGAATACAAGGGACCAGAGTTCAAGACTATGAGATACCCTGTGTAAAGTGCAAAGAAATAAGTTGAATAAGCTGATTTGATTTCAGCTATTAAGACTTGAGATAAACAGATGAACCGATCTTAAACTAAACTAAACTAGTTATTAAAACTCTTCTAAAATATGTTGACAATGCACCTTAAGTTCTTACATTGTTACATTCACTTTCACCAAATTATGAAACTCTTTCCGTAAACATGCAGAGGGTATAAAAAATCACCAAATTAAAGCTTTGAATTATTACATTGATGACAAATCAAATGCAAATTATACGTATGCATAAATAAAACCTTCATAAATATAAATGGATATAATAGCGCAACTAAATTACAATTACTTGAGCTATGTGTTAATTAGACTATCATTGACACTACTTACATAACACCATATACAAAGTCAATTTGATTACCCAACTAGAATCTGTAATTATTACAAGTTTAACTTTAAATACCCTTGCTGCTTGATTTGGCAATTCAATTGAAGCAGCACCAACAATATACACTAACTGTAAAGAAAGACAATTCTTTTAAGTGTATCTTATAAACATCTTTTAAACAAGTAATCAAATCTGGAATTGCTATAAAAGCAATCCAGTTTATATAGGGCAAAAAATTATCTTCATACACTGCGCAATTCTATTCTATATTATGTACAGCAAATTTTATAAATTTGATATAAGTCTCTTCAATAGTTCGAAACTTACCTTCGGTAAGTGTATTAAAATATCAACTTATGGAAATTGTCAAGGTTTATAGTGTCATTACACTCGAATTTGGAGCCAAGACGGATGCGACAAAATGTTGACGCGACGGTCGACGGTCGACGGTTTGTCATTGTCAATTTTATAAGAATTTCAGTGTGAGTCAAGTAGTTTAATAAGAAGAATCCATAAATGTTTATAAATAGTGTTATTTTAAACAGACTCAGTTCGGTTGTCGGTAGAATTTATGAAGTTGTCACTTTGCCTAGACAGCTTAATTGTAGATTGGAATGTGTTTTAAAAGTGTTTATTATTACAATTGCAAAATGCATTTGCAGTCAGTGTACAAATAGTTAAAAATGATTGATAGATTAGAATAGCTTTCGTCATCGATGTAGTTGCAATGGCATCTGCCTGGAATTTCGAATCGTTTGCCGCCCAATTGTTATGCGTTCAATGCAATCGCTCCAAAAGAATTGTTAATTCTATAGGCGATGACGAATATCTTTTTGGAATGTCGCCAAGGTGCTGACTTTCGGGTATTCCTGATCCTGATTCCGGCTTCAAGTCATTCCATTTACTATAGTTTCATTACTAATACTACGCCCACCCATTGAGTTGGCGGACTTTAATCCAAATCGTTGTCGTAACACACTTGTCTATTTTATGACAACATCTGTACTTTTACCTAGAATTGATTAATGTACTAATATAATAATTTAATGCACTTTCCGGTTTTGAGCACCAACTCAGTTTGTCATTTCCATTAATTCTCATTATACTTCTATTAAGGTGCTTAAACAAAGTATTTATAAAGTGACACGCGTGCCGTTATAATTAACATGTTTTGTAGTTAAAAAGAAAATTCGTAAATATTATTTGCATTTTAAATGTTTCCTTTATTTTTTATCCTTTGTCCATTTAATAACGAGCCCAATTCGCAATACCTTCCATAAGAAACATGCTGAACTTATCTTGATCAAAATTCACATCAAGGCTCTTTTTAAATTTTATAAATTATAAATATGTTATATTCCTTATTCAAAATACCAAAAAGAAAGTTAACGTTGGCTTTTAAACTTTAGGCATGAGCATGATATAAACTTAAGAGTTGCTTGTGTAAACAATTTGCGAATGAATCGCACACATTGTTTTTGGCTTCCGTTTTAAGAGTTCCCCCCGATACAATTAGTGTAGTGCAAACAAACCAAACCACCTTGAGGGGAACCGGGCTAATCAAAAGTTGACCCAAAACTGGTTACAGAATTTAGTAATGAGTCATTGATGCGAAACTGACCTGCAGCATCGCATGCGGTCCACTGGAATCCCCTGCAGAAAGAATGTAAAGAATATTGGTTACTCATGATGATCAAAGTGAACACAAATGATCATGAAGTTGCTAATAACTCGCTCACCTTGTCGCTGAACTGTAAAGAAAGATGAACAGCTTTTTGGACTGGTCACCTGTGTTGCTTCTTAGGAGTCATGAATCAATTTGGTACAGTTGAATAAAGTATTACTTTCAATCAGAGTGTTTTTAATCTTTTCTTTACTAAGTGAAGAATCTTTACAGCATATTCAAAAAACTTTAACAGCACAGGGGTAGCGAATATAAAAAAATAAACCAAACCTCAACACATTTATGATGATTACATACTTTAAATGAGAACATTATTAAAAGAAGTCATAAAACTTGACAAAGAATATTGAAAATTTTTGATATTTATCACAATCTATCAATTACTTTACTTGACTTATGGGGAGCATGCTCTTCTTCAATTTTAACACTCACTATCGATTGACTCGATTTGCGAATTACTCTCGGAATTGTTCAACTAACAATGGGCAAACAATTGCGGTCTATTTTGCGCCCTCCTCAATTGTGTTTTTATTAGTGATCTACGATTTGTGGGTTGTTCCTTTGTAAGCCTCTTGACTGTTGATGCTGATGCCGATCTTACTAATGTTATTTCGCAATCTGGGCAACCCTGTGACCCTGCGATCCTCTGCCTTTTTCGCAAATGCTGTCAATAAGGATATTTCAGCTAATGATGAAATTTACACCCTTACCCTCACACTCAACCATTCTTTAGTGAAATTGCAAATCGTATTTCGCATGCAAATTTCTAATTTCATATGCAAATTTGATCCTGATGATAAAATAGAAATAATGTTGTGTTGTACCAGATTAATTGAAAATTCAAAGAAACTGTTAGGGGAACTGACCTTCAAGCATCTGCGTGATTGTAATCAGGCTAAAAGGATCCACCTACAATAGACACATGCCATATGTGGCTATGTAGGCAAATCAGTAAAGGAAATGCAGCTATGCCAAAGGGGGAAATCGTGAGTTGGCGCCAAAAGATGCAATAGAAGACCGCAGATTATATTTAACTTCCTTTGTGTCTTACTACAATTTAAATGCAGCTCATGTCTGGAGTACACGCATTTACCCTTAAGGTTGAACAACCCCTCAATGTCTTGGCGAGATCATTACCAAGCATGATTGATTAACCGAACCGAAGCGCTCCGAACCGAACTCTTCTCTTTCTTTTGCCCTTATTTGCATAAGTCTTAAAGGTGCTGCGTCCAAGCATTCGGCTCAGGGATTAAATCGCGTTGAGGTCATGAGAACAAAGCCAAGGACAAAGAGGAACACAGTTTATGTAAATATTAGAAATGCGCTTCAGTATAATTATTATTTACATCAATTCGAATGTAAGCTACTGCATATAGATTAGACAAACGAACTTTCAGTTTCAGTTCATGACATCTCCCGCACCTTATCGTTTATCCAGTCCATGAAGTATTGTGTGCTCGTATAGATTCCGGGTGAATTTGGCCTGGCACAACCATAACCATAGGCAACAATTCCAATAAGATAGAATCTGATTTCACCATTATCTAATTGCTCGGATGTCATTAGCGGACCACCTGAGTCCCCTTGGCAAGAGTCTTTGCCACCAGCTAAAGTGCCAGCACATAGAATGGCTTTATCAAATTGATTCAAGCTAAAGCTTAGATTCAATGCTTTATAACTGTTTTGGCAAACTGAATTCTCCAAAACGGGTATCATTAGCTGACGCAATATCTTTGCACTTCTTCCAAACTCTTGAGTATTACCCCAGCCAATGACAATGGGGTTTGTATCCACATAAGACTTGGCACGCAAGCTGGGAGAGTTGGGCAAACAAATGGGCTTCATTATATTTGTAAACTCCACATTGCGATCCAAGTAGAGCATCGCTATATCGCAGCGCCCGTCTGTCTTATTGTAATTGGAATGGGACACCTTCTGTTAAGAGGAAGAAACCTTAATTAGAATCAAAGTAAATAAAGTGGAGGAGTAAAAAGTACTTACCTTGACTATGTTGATGTCCATGTGCGTAGTGTCAGTGTCGGTAGAAAGATCGTGCTCTCCGAGGCGCACAAACGAGCTAAAATAAAGAGTCTAAACTAATTTAATATTCCAACTATATATAATAACACAAGTAAGAAAGCTACAGTCGAGTATACTCGACTGTGAGATACCCGCTACCCATTTTGAATAAAAGATTTATATTTTGCGGTATTTTTCTCAAAATATACCGAATATTCTGCAAAAATACTAAAAAATATACCAAGCGGTATATTTTGTATATCGATATAGTACCGCATTGAAAATATACCATAGACGGATTGTCAGCCAAAGTAACTAAGACCCCTAGTGAGTAGGCGTTTTTGCCCATACAAAAGTATTTCTTTAATAACTTCGACAATTTTAATCTGATCGTAATTTTCAGGAATCATACCTACTATAGTAGTTATTGTATATACCAAAATTCGCAACTCTAGCTTTAAAATTACGCTTGTTATTCCATTTTATTTAATTTTCGGGGGCGGAAGGGGGCATGGCAAAAATTTGAAGCAAACTTGATCTGCGTGCAAACATAACAAATGCTGTCGAAAAAAAATTATAGCTCTATCTCTTATAGTCTCTGAGATCTAGTCCTTCATACGGACGGACGGACAGACAGACAGACAGACGGACATGGCTAGATCGTCTCGGCTGTTGACGCTGATCAAGAATATATATTCTTTTTAGGGTCGGAGATGCCTCCTTTTACCTGTTACACACATTTCCTGCCGTCACAAAGTTATAAAATACCCTTCTACCCTATGGGTAGCGGGTATAAATATATAATATTATATGCGAATAATTACAAAATGTGGATACAAACTTAGATGTTATTCACGAAACATTTTTCTATTGAAGAAATCTGCAGCTGCTGCTGTTATGGTATATTTTTATAACAAATTTCCTATTCGGTATATTTTAGTATTTATTGGTATGGTAGATTTTAATAATGATATATAATATAATATACAATATATAATATATAATAAATAATATATAATATATAATATATAATATATAATATATAATATATAATATATAATATATAATATATAATATATAATATATAATATATAATATATAATATATAATATATAATATATAATATATAATATATAATATATATATTAACGTTAATACCACTTTCAAACTATTTTAACTTTCTAGTTTGTTTTGTAACATCTAATCAACTTCTTGAATTAATAATGTTGATGTAGAACAAATAAGAAAAAATACTAAAATATACTAAAGTCTAAATTAGGTATATTGATATAAATATACCAGATTGTAAGCTTAAGCAACTATGTAAGCGTTTTTGCTCATACAAAATAAATTCTTCCTCTTTACTGAAGGCACAAAGTTACAATAGTCTATGGGTACCGGGTATAAAAATAAGGATTAAGGAATAACAATTTAAGTCTAGCTCAACTTACAGATTATCCTTTATGCAATGAGCTGCTGTCACCACATGTCTGGCCGTAATCAAAGTTCCGCCACATTTGAAGGTCGAAAAGGAAATATCACCATACCCTAGCAGTGCGATCCATGGATAAGCACCTTTCATTGCCTCATCGCCGCCCACGATTTTCCTAAAACTGACCAAGTTTGGTTCACCACAACCCTCTTTTTCAGTGGGCAAGCGACGCGGACCTGGCTCTGTGGGACAACAGACATTTTGGCCGACGTTGTCGCAAAGTAAATTCGAAGCTTTTATAAATTTGACTAGTTCAGGATCGTTTCCCTTAGCTTTTAGCTGATTAAATATGGAGGGACATCTCTTGATGTCTGCAAAATAAAAATCAAAAGATGTTTGGTTTTCATGGCTAAAATATAAAAATTAACTAACCGATGCATTCTCCATATACTCCAGGTGACAATAGACAACTGTTTAACCGAAGATCTATAGGCGGTGAGATTGATGTGGATGAGGTTTGTTCTGGTTTTCTGGTTGTTGTGGTTGTTGAGGTTGGTTGTGGTGTTGTGGTTGTTGTGGTTGTTGTTGTTGTTGAGATCGCTTCTGGTATTGGAGGTATTGTTGTCGGTGTTGTTGTGCTTGGTCTTGTACAACATACCTAAATAAGCGAACACAATATATTAGCCAAATCAATGATATTTCTTATAGATTAATCCCTTACAATTGGATCCCCGTTGACACTCCGCGTTCCACAATTGCGGTGCAAGAAGAGCACATATTGTGTGCCTACGCGATCGTGTCTAAAATTGTAGTCTTCTGTCACCTGGGGGCAATAGCTGAGCCCCACACAAGTCCCTCGATAGTATTCGGGCGTGAAGCACTCCTGTCGACTTTGGAAATCTGTGTAATATAAATCCCCTAACTTAAGATGATAATATTAACATTTAAAATGTAACAAGTAATGGTCTAATTTATTCTTAGGTGGAAAAGAAAATAATAAAAGAAAGATCCCAGCTGGTTTTAATACGGAGAGACAGACGAATATGGTAATACAAAAAGAAAATTACGTATCGAATACTATCTAGAGAACGCAACCAATCTTCAAGAAATATTTTTTTAATTCTGATAATATATTGAGATTACTAATATCAAATAGCTCTAAATATTTAATAACCCTGACTAATATTTATTGTATCTCAAGATATTTACAATAACATGCCTACATCCTAGAGTCTTTTCCTATTTATTTATCTGAATCGGAA
The DNA here is from genome assembly GCF_023558435.1 of Drosophila sulfurigaster albostrigata. Lineage (NCBI taxonomy): Eukaryota > Metazoa > Arthropoda > Insecta > Diptera > Drosophilidae > Drosophila > Drosophila sulfurigaster. Next base: position 47,942,302 of record NC_084883.1, read on the forward strand.
TTTGCTCAACTTTCCTATTACGTATATAATTTTTGCAGAAGTGTTTTATAATATTGTGACTATACAGAAGGAAAAATCTCCTTCAGGGTTCACAGGTAAATCTTAGAGACTATAATAGCTAGAACTTTTAATTTTGGCGACAGTACTTGAGTATGTCCTTGGTGTTTTTGAAGTCAGTAATAGTATTAAGTTTGTTATATCTGGATTTGGGGTTGGATCTATCTGGGACTTCGTCGTGGATCTCGTACAACAGACCTAAAGAAGAGTACGCGAATAAGTAAATTATATATGTGATAGATTAATCTCTTACAATTGGATCCCCGTTGACACTCCGCGTTCCACAACTGCGGTGCAAGGCGAGCACATATTGTGTGCCTACGCGATCGTCTCTAAAATTGTAGACTTCTGTCACCTGAGGGCAATCGCTGAGCGCCACACAAGTCCCAAGATGGTGTTCGGGCGTCAAGCACTGCTGTCGACTTTGGGAATCTGTGTAATATATAGTAAATCCCCTAACTTGAGATGATAATAGGAACAAAGATTTTTTGAACTTACATATGTATTTAAATGAAAGAAGAAACAAGTTTCTTCTATTTACAATGAGATGCAGCTACTTATAATTAAAAATGATAATAAGAATATATAAATGATTATATTCGCTTTCTAACATGTCTATAAACCGGTAGCATTTTATATATTTATTGGCTAACAAGCAGCACTGCAAATATGTTCACTTATCTATGACGAAACGAAAAAAAACAAGTAAGATAACTACAGTCGAGTGTGCTGGACTGTGAGAAACCCACTATCCATTTTGAATAAAATCAAAATATTACGGTAATATTTTCAAAATATACTACAATAATATGCCACAAAAATACTTTAAACAAGTAAGAAAGCTACAGTCGAGTGTACTCGACTGTGAGATACCCGCTTTGATTAAAAGCAATATATTTTGCGGGATTGTTCTCAAAATATACCGAATATACTGCAAATATACTAAAAATACTGAGAATATACCAAATGGTATATTTGGTATATCGATATAGTACACTATTCAAAATATACCATAGACGGCACAATGTACCAGATTGTCGGCCAAAGCAACTCAGACCCTAGTAAGTAGGCGTTTTTGCCCATACAAAAGAATTTCTTTAATAACTTCCACAATTTTTATCTGATCGCAACCAAATTTCTATGAATCATAACTACTATAGTAATTATTGTATGTACCAAAATTCGCAGCTTAAGCTTTAAAATTACGCTTGTTATTCGATTTTTTGATTTGCGTGGGCGAAAGTGGGCGTGGCAAAAATTTGAAACAAACTTGATCTGCGTGCAAACATTGCAAATGCTGTCGAAAAAAAATTATAGCTCTATCTCTTATAGTCTCTGAGACCTAGGTGTTCATACGGACAGACGGACATGGCTATATCGTCTCGGCTGTTGACGCTGATCAAGAATATATATACTTTATAGTGTCGGAGATGCCTCCTTCTACCTGTTACATACATTTCTTGTCGGCACAAAGTTATAATACCCTTCTACCCTATGGGTAGCGGGTATAAAAATTCTAAAAGTACTCCTGTAGTAAAACTACATTCAAGATATACTATAGACTGCAAAATATGCCAGATTGTCATCCAAAGCATATAAGACCCCTAGTAAGTTATTATTGTAGCGACTCTAGTTTTAAAATTACACTTTTTATTCGATTTTTGTTTATTTGCGGGGACGGAAGTGGGCGTAGCAAAAATTTGAAGCAAACTTCATCTGCGTGCAAACATCAAAAATGTTGTCGAAAAAGTCTAAGTATCTCCAGTGTTTCATACGGACAGACGGACATGGCTAGATCGTCTCGAGTATCGATGCTGTTCAAAAATATATTTATATACTTTATAGGGTCGGAGATGCCTCCACAAAGTTTTAATACCCTTCTACTCTATGGGTAGCGGGTATAATAATTTATAATCCGGTTGATGACTACATAAAGATGAGTTGTAAGCTGATTTCCGTTTAATACTGGTACCTTCCAATCGTCCAAAGAACTGCCCCAAAGCGGGCGTGGCAATAGAGATAATTGCCATTGATAATACAATCACTTCAAATGATCTAATCATCATTTTTGAATCTCTCTTACTTATATGACTAAACACTAATAGAATTGCAATCTCTGAATCTATTCTGATTATGACGTTATTAAACTTGCACTTTTAATTTCAATAACAAGACCGACGCCGATCAAATGCGCACGCTATACTCACTCGATTGATGCTAGAACGGGGCTTTATATTAAGTCGATGGAGAACTACGTTGAATCGAGTAGTTCCCAATGGGAAAATTATCGGTAAATTGTGTGAGAGCGCCATTGAGAGAACTTTGAGTGTAACTACAATAAATCGTATACATATGTATGTATAATATTTTATTTCACAGTAATTAATAAGTCGCATTTTATATATTCACCAAACAATTTTAATGATCATCATGTAGAAATTGTTACCATTTTTCACTTTTCAAAAAAGCCGTTACAGAAATTGGACTGTGACTAATATTTTCAAACTAAAGCGTACCATAGTTGATACCCAAAATATTTGGATTAAGTTGCAGGTTATTAGTTGACTTAAAGCCAAATTATCTAGGATATAAAACATTTAATTTAATTTAATCACAATCAAAATGATAATAAATTTGCCGACAACTTAAGTTAACGCAACTAATGCGTGTGTTTAACATTTGATGGGGATAAAGTGGTTCTAAGTATTTGATTAAAATGTCAGATCGATCAAGATAAGAGCGATTCGCGTAGAATAGACAGATTACAAAACCCCAATCAGCAGAAATGTAATTGTAATAGTAATTTTAAGTCAATTGATTAATTCTGAGTGAAATTAAAATAATCCCCAGCGAATGTGATTACTCCGAAAATGACAATCTTACATTCTCTATATTCCTATATTATATTATTTGACAGGTTTTATAATTTCTGTAGAAATTACTTACATACTGTTACACTGTCAAGTTAACGAACTTTACTCAAGAGAGTTAACATACTCGTAGTAAATTGCTCTCTCAATCTTTTACGACAGCTTTTATATGAGAGAGTGTATTGTAATCAAACAACTTTATCACCCGTTCCGGTTTTATGAAAAATACACTAGAAAAATAGTTTTATAAATACTTTAAGCTCACGATTTTAGTAAAATATTTTCAGCATTAACAAGTTAATATATATTAAATGCTAGCCAGATTGAACGTCATCATCACATAGCTTACATATGTAGCTATTGGCGCTATCAAACTGATCCTCAGTAAAACTACGATTCAATAAATTTCTCGGCAAAAGACATTTTCCCAAACGGGCACCTGCAGCTCATTAAAGATATTGGAAGATTGGAGCCAAGACAAAGACGAACACAGTTTATGTAAATACTAGAAAGGCGCTTTAGTATAATTATTATTAACATAAATTCAAACTTAAGCTACTGCATATAGATTACACAAACGAACTTTCACGGCATCTCCCGCACCTTATCGTTTATCCAGTCCATGAAGTACTGTGTGCTCGTATAGACTCCGGGTATATTTGGCCTGGCACAACCATAACCATAGGCAACAATTCCAATCAGATAGAATCTGATTTCACCATTATCTAATTGCTCGGAGGTCATTAGCGGACCACCTGAGTCCCCTTGGCAAGCGTCTTGGCCGCCTGCTAAAATTCCAGCACAAAGTACGGCTTTATCGAATTGATTCAAGCTAAAGCTTAGATTCAATGCTTTATAACTGCTTTGGCACACTGAATTCTCCAGGACGGGTATCGTTAGCTGACGCAATATCTTTGCACTTCTTCCAGACTCTTGAGTATTACCCCAGCCAATGACAATGGGGTTTGTATCCACATAAGACTTGGCACGCAAGCTGAGAGAATTGGGCAAACAAATGGGCTTCATTATATTTGTAAAATCCACGTTCCGTTCCAAGTAAAGCATCGCTATATCGCTGCGACCGTCTGTCTTATTGTAATTGGAATGGGACACCTTCTGTTAAGAGGAAGAAACCCTTAATTAGAAGGAAAGTAAATAAAGTGGAGGAGTGAGGAATACCTTGACTATGTTGATGTCCATGTGCGTAGTGTCAGTGTTGGTAGAAAGATCGTGCTCTCCGAGGCGCACAAACGACCTAAAATAAAATGCATAAAACTAAACTCATCAAAAATCGCAAACTTTATAAAATTAAATTACAAGACTTTTTGCTTTGCCTTATATTTATTGATTACTATATACTTATATTTAAAACTAAAAAGATGATCGGGAGATGAAAGCGGCAAAGACTCTGCAGTGACGGCGGACGAAGCTGACGAAACTTATTGAGGGGAGAGTGTGTCTCCTGGAGATGTACTCCCGTAATATCGATACTCGCGTGAGTTATCGAGTTTTGTTGATCACGAGAACTGAAAGGGGTTGCCACAGTACCCCCCTCCTAGAGTTCCAGTTGGGAAAGATACTTTGCTGGGAATCTGATTTGTCGTCCTGATCTTGACACTTTCTCGAGTGTCTGAGCAGTTGGCGCTGTCGTCTGCTCCTGTGTTGGAGGCGGTACGTCTTTGAAGATGTAAGCTGGTTTAAGTCGATCGATGGAAACCTTGTTTTCCTTTGTGTGGCCCTTGAGTGTAAAATATTTGTCGTGTTTTGTTACCACTTCGAAAGGACCCTCGTAGTTTGCTTCCAACGGGGTTTTCACTCGATCCACTCGAACGAAGACGTGGGTACAATGGTTTAGGTCCGGGTGGACAAATTCTTGCGGTGTATGATGGTGCACTGGCTTAGTGGTTGGCAGTTGAGACATGGTTTTGAAGAGCCTCGGTGAACTCGGACTCAGTGTGTTTTGTGTGCTCGGTGCAAAATCCGCCTGGCACCCGTAGTGTGGTGCCATAAACCATTTCCGCAGGGCTCAGCCCGATGTCGCTTTTGATTGTTGTGCGTAGGCCGAGTAGGATTAGATGCAGGAACTACTCCAGTTGATTGGATCGACGCATTTTAAAGCAGCTTTTAACGTTCTGTGCCAGCGTTCGATCATACCATTGGCTTGTGGGTGGTACGCCGTCGTCCGCAGGTGCTTAAAACCACAAATTTTGGAAAGCTCTTGGAATAATGTAGACTCGAATTGTCGACCCAGATCGGTTGTGATGTGAAGAGGAATACCGTACTGAGCGAACCAGCCCGATATCAGTGCGTTGGCTACAGATTTTGCTTGATGTCTACTAAAGGAATTGCTGCGGGCCATCGTGAGAATCGATCGATACACGTGAGGCAGTATCGGTATCCGTTCGATGAAGGCAGCGGGCCGACTATGTCGATATTTATGTGTTCGAAACGGGTGTCGCTGGCGGTGTACTCTCCTAGTGGCGATTTGGTGTGACGTTGGATTTTGGCCTTCTGGCACGGGATACAAGAGCGTACGATTTTAGCGACATCCTTCGCCATGCGGGGCCAAACGTAGTGTTTTCCGACCAACTTGTTTGTTGCCTTAACTCCCGGATGGCTCAGCGAATGTAGGGCCTCAACCACGGTTTGGCGTAGGCATTTGGGCACAAACGGACGTGTATGGTTATTGGCGACGTGGCAGTACAATTGTTTGTTTGAGCCTGCAAGAGACAATTTTGTTAGTGAGATGGGTTTTTCGGCGTCAGACTTGAGTAGCGATTGTAGTTCCGCATCGTTTTCCTGTTCCAGTGCCATCTCGTCGAAGTTTATGTGTTTGATGGCATCGATGCGTGAGAGAAGATCAGCCACGTTGTTTTCTTCTCCAGAGATGTGCCGGATATCGGTGCTGAATTGGCTGATAAAATCCAGTTGCCGAGCGCGTCGAGGTGATGCTTTCTCGCTGTTTTGACTGAAGGCGTACATAAGCGGCTTGTGGTCGGTGAAAATAACGAAATTCCTGCCCTCCAGTGCGTACTTGAAGTGCAAAACGGCCTGATAGATGGCAGTCAGTTCTCTATCGTAGGTGCTGTACTTCTTTTGCGTCGATGTGAATTTCCTGGAGAAGAATCCCAGTGGTTGTGTCTGCCCGTTGATGACCTGATGTACTACGGCTCCCATAGCGTCGTCGGACGCGTCGGTGGTTAGAGTTAATTGTGAGTTTGGTGCCATGTAATTCAACAACGTAGCGTTTGCAAGCTCGTTCTTGCAGGCGGTGAATGCGTAGTCGGCTTCTGTAGACCAAAGTATCGGGGTTTTGTCGTTCTTTTATTGCCTTGGATCAGCGTCTGGAGTATGTGCTGGTTCTCGGCTGCTCGTGGGATAAACGGCCTATAGAAATTAATCATACCCAGAAACTTTTTTAGGTCTTTAGCGATAAGCGGTTTTTTAAAATGCCGTATGGCTTCCACTTTGGCTTCGGATGGTTTTAAGCCGTGCTGGCTGATGTCGTGTCCCAGGAATGTAAGTTGTGTCTTACCGAATTGGCACTTCTCAAAGTTTACGGTGAGATGTGCCTTCCGAAGGCGGTCGAGGATTGTGCGGAGGTGCGTCTCGTGCTGCGCCTCGGATTCTGAAGCGATCAAAATGTCGTCGATGTAAGCAAAAACGAAGTCGAGGCCTTGTATGACGTTGTTTATGTGACGTTGAAAAGTTTGCGCTGCGTTGCGCAGACCGAACGTCATGAACAAGAATTCGAATAGCCCAAAAGGCGTGATAATTGCTGTTTTGGGAATATCTTGTGGTTCGACAGGAATCTGGTGATATGCTTTTTGCAGGTCGATTTTCGAAAATATCTTCTTACCGTATAAGATGCTCGTTACATCCAGTATGTACGGAATAGGATATCGATCCGGCACGGTTACGTTGTTCAGTGCTCGGTAGTCGCCGCACGGACGCCACTCTCCATTTGCTTTCTTTACCAGGTGCAAAGGGCTGGACCAGTTGCTATTTGAGGGACGGCATATTCCTTTCTCGATGAGGTAGGAGAACTCGGATTGTGCAGCTTTGAGTTTGTCGGGCGCTAGTCGTCGGGCGCGGGCGTGAGTAGGCGGCCCGTTGGTCGAGATGAAGTGCGTTACTTCGGATGTTGCTGGCAGCCGGTTCGAGTTGATCGTTGCGAGATCGCGATATTCGTGAAGCAATGTAGCGTATTGGTTACTCGTGTCGTAGGATAAAACCGCGTTGATTTTACGTTGGGGCGCGTGACATTTTGATTCCAGCAGCGTAGCCCGATCGATGAGTTTGCGTCGTTTCATATCAACGAGTAAGTCAAAATGTTGAAGAAAGTCGGATCCGATGATAGCGCAGTTGACGTCAGCTATCACGAAAGTCCACACGAAGTTTCGTCGCAATCCCAGTGACAATGCTATGCGTTTTTCTCCATAGGTTTGTATTTTCGTGCCATTGGCGGCGAAAAGAAGCTTTGGAGTGAGCATAGTTTTGCGTTTTGCAGGGTGGCATCACTGAAATGTCGGCGCCGGTATCGATGAGAAACTGTGTTTTGGAGAAATTGTCGTTGATGGCGAGGCGGGCAATTGTGTTGTGGTCTTCTTCGAATTTGTCCGCCGAATCCGAAGATTGATTTAGTTTTTTGGTTCGGATGCAAAAGAGCATGGTTGGCGACATTTCTTGGCGGCGTTACCAAATTTGCTGTGGTACCAACACATGTCTCCAGCTATGACGCTGTTGCGATCCGTTCGCAAGCTGTTCTTGCGAGAAAGGTTTCTGGAGAGCGCGTTGATTTGTTGTTCGATGCGGTCTAGACGATCGTCGGAAACGGCGCTGCTGGTTGGCGCCGACTTGGCGTCGATGGTGCGTACCTGATGAAAATCACCGACTTCCATCACTTTATCTGCCAACTTAGCTAAGTTTGCTAGGCTGGCGTCCGATGCTTGCAAGATCGCTTGCACTTGTGTTGGTAAGCGCTGCAGCCACAGTGCTTTCAGAAAAGATTCTTGAACTTTGTTTGCGGCTAGTGCGTTTAACTCGTTGAGCAGTTGCGTGGGGCGCTTGTCACCAAGGTCGGTCTCCGATATTAACTTCTGGATTTTCTTTTGTTCGCTTTCGCAGAAGCGTTCCAGGATGCACGATTTCAAATTTTCGTACTTGCCTGTGCGTGGTTGGTTGACGATGGCGTCGGCAATTCGGGCCAACACCGGTGCTTCGATTGACGCTAGGATTGTGTTAAATTTCGTTTCGTCCGAGGTTATTCCCGCCAGAACGAATTGGGCTTCGATTTGCGATAGCCATAATTCTGGGTGTTCGGGCCAAAACGGCGGTATTTTCACAGCTACACGGTTGATAACTGCGTCAACACCGTGAGTAACGGTATCGTGAAAAACCTCGGCGTCGTCTTGTGGGGCGTCGTTGTTTGCCATTGTAAGCACCAGTACTCGTGTGTATATAGTGATCACGTCGGGGTCACCAATTTGCTTTGCCTTATATTTATTGATTACTATATACTTATATTTAAAACTAAAAAGATGATCGGGAGATGAAAGCGGCAAAGACTCTGCAGTGACGGCGGACGAAGCTGACGAAACTTATTGAGGGGAGAGTGTGTCTCCTGGAGATGTACTCCCGTAATATCGATACTCGCGTGAGTTATCGAGTTTTGTTGATCACGAGAACTGAAAGGGGTTGCCACAACTTTATGAATAACGACAAAAATAAATTATATTTAAACTTTAATGCTTCCAATGGCTCTCATTAAAAATTTCATTAAAAAAATATATGTATATATTATATATAAAAAATTTGGACACAAATTTACAAAACAAAATTTTTCTTTGTTGCCGCTCCAATGGTATGTTTTATACCTTAATGTACTTTGTGGTATATTTTAGTATTTATTGGTATGGCAGATTGGAAGTGATTCGTTTTTGGTGTTTTTTTACATATAGTATAGTATAACACTCGTATATTATGCTGATACTGAACAACTTAAGACTAGCTCAACTTACAGATCGTGCTTTATGCAATGAGCTGCTGTCACCACATGTCTGGCCGTAATCAAAGTTCCGCCACATTTGAATTTCGAAAGGGAAATATCACCATATCCTAGCAGTGCGATCCATGGATAAGCACCTTTCATTGCCTCATCGCCGCCCACGATTCTCCTGTAACTGACCAAGTTTGGTTCACCACAACCCTCATTTTCAGTGGGCAAGCGACGTGGACCTGGCTCTGTGGGACAACAGACATTTTGGCCGACGTTGTCACAAAGTGAATTCGAAGCTTTTATAAATTTGACGAGTTCAGGATCGTTTCCCTTCTCCCTTAGCTGATTCAATATGGACGGACATCTCTTGATGTCTGCATAATAAAAATGAAAAGATGTTTGGTATTCATGGCTAAAATCTAACAATCAACCAACCGATGCATTCGCCATACACTCCGGGTACCAATAGACAACTGTTTGATCGAAGATCCACAAGCGATGAGATTGATGTGGTTGACGTTGGTTCCGGTGTTGTGGTTGTTAAAGTCGTTTCTGGTATTGGAGTTATGGTTGTGGTTATTGTTGTACTTGTTGAAGGAGGGTCACTTAATGGTGATATACAACATACCTAAAGAAGAGAACACGAAATATTTACCAAATCAATGATATTTCTTATAGATTAATACCTTACAATTGGTTCCCTGTTGACTTCGCGAGTACCACAACTGATGCGCAATTCAAGCAAGTTCCCTTCAACTATAATTTTCTCCTGGTTGCAATCAGAGAGCCGCACACAAGTCCCTTCTAAGAATTCTGGCGTTATGCACCGCTCTCCACGTTGGGTACCTGAAGAATACAAACGGGCGATGAAAATTAAAGAAAAACTACTTATGGAAATAAGTATTTACCTTAAAAAAGTAATAGGTAATGGTCTAATTTCTTCTTAGGCGAGACTCATCAACACACTATTAAACAAGTAAGAAAGCTACAGTCGAGTGTACTCGACTGTGAGATACCCGCTACCCATTTTGAATAAAATAAATATATTTTGCGGTATTTTCTCAAAATATACCAAATATACTGCAAAATCCTAAAAATAATACCAAATGGTATATTTGGTATATCGGCATAGTACCGCATTCAAAATATACCATAGACGGCTCAATATACCAGATTGTCAGCCAAAGCAACTAAGACCCCTAGTAAGTAGGCGTTTTTGCACATACAAAAGTATTTCTTTAATAACTTCGACAATTTTTTATCTGATCGCAACCAAATTTTCAGAAATCATAACTACTATAGTAGTTATTATATATACCAAAATTCGGAACTCTAGCTTTAAAATTACGCTTGTTATTCGATTTTTTTGATTTGCGGGGGCGGAAGTGGGCGTGGCAAAAAATTGAAACAAACTTGATCTGCGTGCAAACATAACAAATGCTGTCGAAAAAAAATTATAGCTCTATCTCTTATAGTCTCTGAGATCTAGGTGTTCATACGGACGGACGGACAGACACACAGACGGACAGACGGACAGACAGACAGACGGACATGGCTATATCGTCTCGGCTGTTGACGCTGATCAAGAATATATATAGAGATGCCTCGTTCTACCTGTTACATACATTTCCTGCCGGCACAAAGTTATAATACCCTTCTACCCTATGGGTAGCGGGTGTAAAAATCAGTAAGAAAGCTACGATCATGTGTGCTCGACTGTGAGATACCCGTTACCCATTTTCAATGAAATCAAAACAGTGCGGAATTATTTTTAAAATATATCAAATTAATATTCTTAAAATATATTATACGTTAGATTTGATATATTGATTTAGTAATGCATTTAAAATATATCAGATTGGCAGACAAAGCAACTAAGTATTGATTATTGTAGTCCATTTTGCCCATTCAAATGTATTTCTAATATAACTTCCACAATTTTTATCTGATCGCAACCAAATACTATACTTATTATAGTAAATTATTACTGTAAATCAATAGTTATTATTGTATGTACCAAAAATCGCTACTCTAGCTTAGGCTAGTTATTCGATTTTTGTTGATTTCGCGGTGGAAGTGGTCGTGGCAAACAGAAAACAGAACTTTATCTGAGGGCAATCATAACAAATGCTGTCAACGAAAATTATATATCTATCTTTAATAGTCGTTTTATACGGACCACCGTTTTATACGGACACACAGACCCTTACTAATATTTATTACTCGTATATTCTAAAATATTTTCAAGATATAGTACATGCGTACATCCTAGAGTCTTTTCCTTTTTATCTGGTTCAGTCAGATTTGTCACTATGCAAAAAGAGAAGCACTGCTGTCGACTTTGAGAATCTGTACAATATTATATAAACTTGATATGATAATAGAAACAAACCTGTTGCACATACATATGCATTTAAATGAAATAAAAAACTAGGAAAAGTCAAGTTTCTTTCACAATGAGGTGTTATTGGAAATGATTATAAGATTATACTATATAAATTATTGCAAGTGCTTTTGATGGTCAGCCATTCAGGCGAACGAATCGATTGACAACTATTGTCCCGACTTGTACATCGGATCTTGTATGTCATATATACTTGAATTAAGCAAATAGAAATATTAAACCAGAAAATCTCTGTACAAAATAAATTGGTATTTTGAGTAATTAAAGTCTTAAATGATTTAGACTACATATCCCAAATAAATATTAATTAAACATTATTATAAGTCCATTTAGTATTTTCATTTTGTAGCTCCAAAGACATTTAGTATTTGACAACTGAAAACAGCATAACATAGTAAACTTTTTTTTTTGTAGTTGCCAATCCCTGTGCTCCGGATTTTCACAATTTATACTCGTATATTTATTCGCTTGTAAACTGCACTGAAAACATGTTCACTTATCTATGACGGAATGAAAGAATAAATCATTTTCCTGCACTTAATCCGGTTGATAATTAAATTATGTTAATTAATAAATAAAGATTAGGTTGTAAGTTGATTGCCGTTTAATACTGGTATTTTCCAATGGTTCAACCAACACGCCCAAAGTGGGCGTGACAATACAGATAATTGTCATCGATAACACAATCACTTCAAATGATATAATCTTCATTTTAGAATCACTTTTCCTTATATAATATATTTTATCTGATTATGACGTTATTAAAATTGCACTTTTAATTTCAATAACAAGACCAACGCCGATCAAATGCACACGATATACTCACTCGATTGATGCTAGAACGGGGCTTTATATTAAGTCGATGGAGAACTACGTTGAATCGAGTAGTTCCCAATGGGAAAATTATCGGTAAATTGTGTGAGAGCGCCATTGAGAGAACTTTGCATGAAACTACAATAAATCGTATACATATGTATGTATAATATTTTATTTCATAGTAATTAATATTATCAAGCTAAGGCGTACCAAAGTTAATACCCAAAACATTTGGATTAAGTTGCAGGTTATAAGTTGACTTAAAGCCAAATTATCTAGGATATAAATCATCTAATTTAATTTAAGCACAATCAAAATGATAATAAATGGGTTTAACATTTCATGGGGATAAATTGGTTCAAATTATTTGATTAAAATATCAGATCTATCAAGATTAGAACGATTGATAGATAGATTAGAAAACCTCAATCAGCACAAATGTAATTGTAATAGTAATTTTAAGTCAATTGATTAATTCTGAGTGAAATTAAAAAAAATCCCCAGCGAGTGTGATTACTCCGAAAATGACAATCTCACATTCTCTATATTCCTATATTATATTATTTGACAGGTTTTATTTCTGTAGAAATTACTTACATACTGTTACACTGTCGAGTTAACGAACTTTACTTAAGAGAGTTAACATACTCGTAGTAAAATGTTCTCTCAATCTTTTACGACAACTTGTACTTTTATATGAGTGAGTGTATTGTCATCAAACCACTTTATCACCCGTTCCGGTTTTATGAAAAATACACTAGAAAAATAGTTTTATGAATACTTTAATACTCACGATTTAAGTAAAATATTTACAGCATAACAAGTTAATATATATTAAATGCTAGCCAGGTTGAACGTCATCATCACATAGCTTACATAGCTATCCGTTGGAATATTTTTTATATGTTTGTGGAATATTAATTTGATATATTTTAAAATTAATACCGCAATATTTAGCTCTTATTCAAAATGAGTGGCGGGTAGCTTTCTTACCATACTTGTCTGTAGCTAAGGCTGTCTATTTTCAAAACTTTTCAAGAAACTTTAAGGCCTTTGAGTTAGGGATTACATTACGTTCAGTTCAGCGATAATAAACAAAAGGCTAAAATGGTTTTAAATTATATTACGGACATTGAACTGACGTAATAATATGCTAGTTACACACCGGGGGAAATTCAATAACTTTCTCGGCAAACGACATTTTCCCAAACGGGTATCTGCAGCTCATTTAAGATATTGGCAGAGTGGAGCCAAAACAAAGAGGAACACAGTTTATGTAAATATTAGAAATGCGCTTCAGTATAATTATTATTTACATCAATTCAAACTTAAGCTTCTACATATAGATTACACAAACGAACTTTCAGTCCTAGTTCACGGCATCTCCCGCACCTTATCGTTGATCCAGTCCATGAAGTACTGTGTGCTCGTATAGACTCCGGGTATGTTTGGCCTGGCACAACCATAACCATAGGCAACAGTTCCAATCAGATAGAATCTTATTTCACCATTATCTAATTGTTCGGAGGTCATTAGCTGACCACCTGAGTCCCCTTGGCAAGAGTCTTCGCCACCAGCTAAAGTGCCAGCACATAGAATGGCTTTATCGAATTGATTCAAGCTAAAGCTTAAATTCCATGCTTTATAACTGTTTTGACACACTGAATTTTCCAGGACGGGTATCGTTAGCTGACGCAATATCTTTGCACTTCTTCCAGACTCTTGAGTATTACCCCAGCCAATGACAATGGGGTTTGTATCCACATAAGACTTGGCACGCAAGCTGGGAGAGTTGGGCAAACAAATGGGCTTCATTATATTTGTAAACTCCAAATTGCGTTCCAAGTAGAGCATCGCTATATCGCTGCGACCGTCTGTCTTATTGTAATTGGAATGGGACACCTTCTGTTAAGAGGAAGAGAACTTAATTAGAAGGAAAGTAAATAAAGTGGAGGAGTGAAGAGTACTTACCTTGACTATGTTGATGTCCATGTGCTTAGTGTCAGTGTCGGTAGAAAGATCGTGCTCTCCGAGGCGCACAAACGACCTAAAATAAAATAAATAAAATTACTCATCAAAAATCACAAGCTTTATAAAAGAGTTTTAAACCTAATGTACTATGTGGTATATTTTAGTATTTATTGGTATGGCAGATTGGAAGAGATTCGTGGTTGGTGTTTTTATACCCGCTACCCATAGGGTAGAAGGGTATTATAACTTTGTGCCGGCAGGAAATGTATGTAACAAGTAGAACGAGGCATCTCGGACCCTATAAAGTATATATATTCTTGATCAGCGTCAACAGCCGAGACGATATAGCCATGTCCGTCTGTCCGTCTGTGTGTCTGTCCGTCTGTGGTTCTGTCCGTCTGTCCGTATGAACACCTAGATCTCAGAGACTATAAGAGATAGAGCTATAATTTTTTTGCGACAGCATTTGTTATGTTTGCACGCAGATCAAGTTTGTTTCAAATTTTTGCCACGCCCACTTCCGCCCCCGCAAATCAAAAAAATCGAATAACAAGCGTAATTTTAAAGCTAGAGTTGCGAATTTTGGCACATACTATAATTACTATAGTAGTTATGATTCCTTGCGATCAGATAAACATTGTGGAAGTTATCAAAGAAATACTTTTGTATGGGCAAAAACGCCTACTTACTAGGGGTCTGAGTTGCTTTGGCCGACAATCTGGTATATTGTGCCGTCTATGGTATATTTTGAATGGTGTGCTGTATTGATATACCAAACATACCCTTTGGTATATTTTTAGTATTTTTTTAGTATTTTCGGAATATTTTGAAAATAATACCGCAATATTTTGCCCTTATTAAAAATGGGTAGCGGGTATCTCACAGTCGAGCACACTCGACTGTAACTTTCTTACTTGTTTACATGTAGTATAGTATATACTATACTAATGTAATAGTATATTGTCGCACCAACTTTTGTATTTTTGTATATTTTTTAACGTTAATACCACTTTCGAACTGTTGAACCTTTAACTTTCTCACTAGTTTTGTAATACCTAATGAACTTCTTAAACACTCGTATATTATGCTGATACTGAACAATTTAAGACTAGTTCAACTTACAGATCATCCTTTATGCAATGAGCTGCTGTCACCACATGTCTGGCCGTAATCAATGATCCGCCACATTTGAAGGTCGAAAGGGAACTATTACCATACCCTAGCAGCGCGATCCATGGATAAGCACCTTTCATTGCCTCATCGCCGCCCACGATTTTCCTAAAACTGACCAAGTTTGGTTCACCACAACCCTCTTTTTCAGTGGGCAAGCGACGTGGAGCTGGCTCTGTGGGACAACACACATTTTGGCCGACGTTGTCGCAAAGAGAATTTGAAGCTTTTATAAATTTGACTAGTACAGGATCGTTTCCCTTAGCCTTTAGCTGATTAAATATGGAGGGACATCTCTTGATGTCTGCAAAATAAAAATCAAAAGATGTTTGGTATTTATGGCATAAATATAACAATTAACCAACCGATGCATTCGCCATACACTCCGGGTACCAATAGACAACTGTTTGATCGAAGATCCACAAGCGATGATATTGATGTGGTTGACGTTGGTTCCGGTGTTGTGGTTGTTAAAGTCGTTACTGGTATTGGAGTTATGGCTGTGATTGTTGTTGTACTTGTTGAAGGAGGCTCACTTAATGGTGTTATACAACACACCTAAAGAAGAGAACACGAAATATTTACCAAATCAATGATATTTTTTATAGATTAATCCCTTACAATTGGTTCCCCGTTGACACTCCGCGATCCACAATTGCGGTGCAAGAAGAGCACATATTGTGTGACTGCGCGATCGGTTCTAAAATTGTAGACTTCTGTCACCTGGGGGCACTCGCTGAGCGCCACACAAGCATCCCAACAGTATTCGGGCGTGAAGGACTGCTGTCGACTTTGGGAATCTGTGTAATATAAATCTCCTAACTTAAGATGATAATATTAACATTTAAAAAGTAACAAGTAATGGTCTAATTTCTTCATAGGTGGAAAAGAAAATAATAAAAAAAAGATTCCAGCTGGTTTTAATACGGAAAGACACGAATATAGTAATAGAAAAAGAAAATTACGTATCAAATACTATCTGAAGAACGCAACCAATTTTCAAGAAATATTTTTTTAATTCTGATAATATATTGAGATTACTAATATCAAATAGCTCTAAATATTTAATAACCCTGACTAATATTTATTGTATCTCAAGGTATTTACAAGATACATGCCTACATCTTAGTGTCTTTTTCTATTTATTTATCTGAATCGAAATTTGCTTAACTTTCCTATTACGTAGATTTTTTTTGCAGAAGTGTGTTATAACATTGTGTCACTATACAGAAGGAAAAATCTTCTTCAGGGTTCACAGCCTAGCCTAGGTAAATCTTAGAGACAATAATAGCTAGAAATATGAATTTTGATGACAGTACTTCTGTGTGTCCTTGGTGTTGTTGAAATCTGTGATAGTATTAAGTTTGTTATATCTGGAGTTGGGGTTGGATATATCTGGGACTTCGACGGGGATCTCGTACAACAGACCTAAAGAAGAGTACGCGAATCAGTAAATTATATATGTGATTTTTTAATCCCTTACAATTGGATCCCCGTTGACACTCTGCGATCCACAATTGCGGTGCAAGAAGCGCACATATTGTGTGACTGCGCGATCGGTTCTAAAATTGTAGTCTTCTGTCGCCTGGGGGCACTCGCTGAGCGCCACACAAGCACCCCAACAGTATTCGGGCGTGATTCGACTTTGGGAATCTGTGTAATATAAATCGTCTAACTTGAGATGATAATAAGAACAACGATTTTTTTAACTTACATACATACATATGTATTTAAATGAAATAAGAAACAAGTTTCTTCTACAATGAGATGTAGCTACTTACAATTATGATAATAAGATTGTATAAATGATTACAGTCGCTTTCTAACTTGTCTATAAACCGGTGGCATTTTATATATTTATTGGCTAACAAGCAGCACTGCAAATATTCTCACTTATCTATGACGAATCGAAAAAAAACAAGTAAGAAAGTTACAGTAGAGTGTGCTCGACTGTGAGATACACGCGACCCATTTTTAATAAGGGCAAAATATTGCGGTATTATTTTCAAAATATACCACAATAATATGCCATAAAAATACTTTAAAAAATACTAAACGTACTCCTGTAGTACTACTACATTCAAGATATACTATAGACTGCAAAATATACCAGATTATCATCCAAAGCATATAAGACGCCTAGTAAGTAGGCGTTTTTGCCCATACAAAAGTATTTCTTTAATAACTTCGACAATTTTTTATATGATTATACAATAATAATATAGATATTATTGTACATACCAAAATTCGTAACTGTAGATTTAAAATTAAGCTTGTTATTCAATTTTTGTCGATTTGCGGGGGCGGAAGTGGGCGTGGAAAAAATTTAAACAAACTTCATCTGCGTGTAAACATAAAAAATGTTGTCGAAAAAATCTATGTATCTCTAGTGTTTCATACGGACAGACAGACATGGCTAGATCGTCTCGAGTATCGATGCTGTTCAAGAATATATGTATATATATATAATTTATAGGCTCGGAGATGCCTCCACAAAGTTTTATTACCCTTCTACCCTATGGGTAGCGGGTGTAATCATTTTTAATCCGGTTGATGACTAAACAAAGATGAGTTGTAAGCTGATTTCCGTTTAATACTGGTACCTTCAAATCGTCCTAATCGTCCTAAGAACCCCAAAGCGGGCGTGGCAATAGAGATAATTGTCATTGATAACACAATCACTTCAAATGATCTAATCTTCATTTTTGAATCTCTCTTACTTATAAAGTATAAACACTAATAGAACTGCAATCTCTGAATCTATATTGATTATGACGTTATTAAACTTGCACTTTTTTTTTAACAAGACCGACACCGATCAAATGCACACGATATACTCACTCGATTGATGCTAGAACGGGGCTTTATATTAAGTCGATGGAGAACTACGTTGAATCGAGTAGTTCCCAATGGGAAAATTATTGGTAAATTGTGTGAGAGCGCCATTGAGAGAACTTTGCATGAAACTACAATAAATCGTATACATATGTATGTATAATATTTTATTTCATATCAATTAATATTATCAAGCTAAAGCGTACCAAAGTTAATACCCAAAACATTTGGATTAAGTTGCAGGTTATAAGTTGACTTAAAGCCAAATTATCTAGGATATAAATCATCTAATTTAATTTAAGCACAATCAAAATGATAATAAATGGGTTTAACATTTCATGGGGATAAATTGGTTCAAATTATTTGATTAAAATATCAGATCTATCAAGATTAGAACGATTGATAGATAGATTAGAAAACCTCAATCAGCACAAATGTAATTGTAATAGTAATTTTAAGTCAATTGATTAATTCTGAGTGAAATTAAAATAATCCCCAGCGAGTGTGATTACTCCGAAAATGACAATCTTACATTCTCTATATTCCTATATTATATTATTTGACAGGTTTTATTTCTGTAGAAATTACTTACATACTGTTACACTGTCGAGTTAACGAACTTTACTCAAGAGAGTTAACATACTCGTAGTAAATTTTTCTCTCAATCTTTTACGACAACTTGTACTTTTATATGAGTGAGTGAGTAATCAAACAACAATCATCCGTTCCGGTTTTATGAAAAATAGAAAAATAAATTCTCAGCACAACAAGTTAATATGTATTAAATTCCACCCATGTTGAACGTCATCATTACCTAGCTTACATATTGATATATTAATATATTTCTTTATTTGTTTTTTATACCCGCTACCCATAGGGTAGAAGGGTATTATAACTTTTTGCCGGCAAGAAAAGTATGTAACAGGTAGAAGGAGGCATCTCCGACCCTATAAAGTATATATATTCTTGATCAGCGTCAACAGCCGAGACGATATAGCCATGTCCGTCTGTCCGTCCGTCCGTCCGTCCGTCCGTCCGTCCGTATGAAACACTGGATCTCAGAGACTATAAGAGATAGAGCTATATTTTTTTTCGACAGCTTTTGTTATATTTGCACGCAGTTCAAGTTTGTTTCAAATTTTTTGCCACGCCCACTTCCACCCCCGCAAATGAAAAATATCGAAATAGCCTAATTTTGAAGCTAGAGTTGCGAATTTTGGTATATACAATAATTACAATAGTAGTTATGATTCCTGAAAATTTGGTTGCGAACAGATAAAAATTGTGGAAGTTATTAAATAAATACTTTAGTTTAGGCAAAAATGCCCACTTACTAGGGATCTTAGTTGCCTTGGCCGACAATCTAGTCCATTGTGCCGTCTATGGTATATTTTGAATGGTGTACTATATCGATATACCAAACATACCATTTGGTATATTTTTAGTATTTTTTAGTATTTTCGGTATATTTTGAAAATGATACCGCAATATTTTGCCTTTATTAAAAATGGGTAGCGGGTATCTCACAGTCGAGCACACTCGACTGTAACTTTCTTACTTGTTTTGTATTTTCTAGTTACAAATTTTGTAATATTTACAGAAAAAATTCTAAGTAACAAAAAAAGAAATTACAATTATACAATATCAATATATTCTGAAATATAAAGTTAACGATAAATAAAATGTTTTATTTATATTTGAAATTTACGATTTGCGATATAATTCTTGTGGACTAAACTATTGATGGAGTACAATCTGGATGATGTTTCTCGCACAATCCTCCAATCCGCTGTCAATAATAATACCTCGCCTAATGACGAAATTAACACCCGAGTCTTTGTTCCTTACCTAGATGATTCGCCAGTCGTCTCTTGCATGCAAATTTCAAATGAAAACAGTGAAAGGCATGTTGTGATAGCAGCTTAATGGGAAATGCCAAGTCAGGAGCAAAAATACTTTCTAAAATAAAAGTCTAACATCTGCCAGATTTTAATCTGCTACAAGGAATGAAAGGATCCTCCTACGAATCAAAAGCCAATTGCATTGTGGCCACAAAAGCGCGGGCGAGATGATTACAGATCGCAAGATCAGTAAGGCAAAAGAATAGGAGCTTGATAAGGCGCCAACGTTACAAAGGAACACATCACATCTTATGTAAATCATCAGCTGCAATCTGAATACAGTTGATGTGCAGCGAAGAGAAGTTCGCTCTTTCTTCCCTCGACTGTCGTGGTATATTCAACCCCTTGCCTACCCATTACCGAGAATGATTTATGAACCGAACAGCGCACGTTCCTTTTCTTTGCTTGCTTATTTGCATAAGTCTTAAAGGTGCTGCAGTGCGTCTAGCCATAACCTCAGGGATTAGATCTGTGGTTATGAGAACAATGTCATGGACAAAGAGGTTCACAATTTATGTACATTTTATTTGGGTAGTTCATAAGTTATTAGACTAGGGCAACTAACTTGGCAACTACGAAACTAATCTAATTATAATGGAAATATATATTTTTACAAATGTATTTTGGATCTAGTAAAATCCCAATTTTTATACCCTCTACCTATAGGGTATCTTTGGGCCTCCAGGAAATCAATGTAACAGGCAGGAGTCATCTCCGACCCCATAAAACAGCATTTGTTATGTTTGCACGCAGATCAAGTTTGTTTCAAAGTCTTGCCACGCCCACTTTCGCCCCCGCAAATCGACGAAAATCGAATAACAAGTGTAATTTAAAGCTAGAGTTTTGATTTTTTATGATTCCCAAAAAATGGTTTCGATCAGATAAAAATTGTGGAAGTTATTCAAGAAATACTTTTGTATAGGAAAAAAGGCTTACTTAGTTGCTTTGGCTAACAATCCGGTATATTTTGCACTCTATGGTATATTTTTAATGTATCTTGTCATCCAAGTAATGAACCAATCATTTCCATTTATTTATTAAAACAGTTCTTAAATTTGGCTAAAATAAAAACAAGGAGATTGAAAATTATTCTAAATAATCTTTAAACTTTTACCTATTTATTATACTAAAATTCTAGTTCAAGGCCTTTCCTCCAGCTTTTTAATTATCCAGTCCATGCAGTACTGTGTGCTTGAATACACTCCGGGGGCATTTGATCTTCCGCAACCAAAGCCGTAAGACACGACCCCAATGAGATAGAATCTTTTGCTTCCTCGAAAATCTTCGGCGCTCATTAACGGACCACCCGAGTCGCCTTGGCAGGTGTCGTAGCCACCTCGAAGATAACCAGCACAGAGAACAGCCTTATCGAATTGATCCACAGTAAAGTAGCGATCCAACTTGTCGTAACAATTGCGACAGACTTCGTTATCCACGATCGGTATCTTTAGCTGATTCAACACCGCTGCCGTTTTGCCACCTTCCTGAGTTTTACCCCAGCCAATGACAAATGAAGATTCACCCACATAGGACTTGACACGCAAGCTGGGAGAATTAGGCATGCAAATGGGCATGATTAGGTCCGTAAACTCGATGTTGCGTTCCAAATGAATGATCGCTATATCGCTGCGACTATTGCGAGGATTATACTCCGGATGGCACTCTGACTGAAAAAGTCTGTGTTATCGAAAGAAAGTGAAGGGAGATAGACATACCTTGATCACTTTAATATCAATATGATGAGTCTCCGCATCCGTGCTCAGATCGTGTTCACCTAGACGCACAAAGGCGCTAAAATAATAGATGATATTAGTAGTTATTCTTAATAACAATAACTGTCACAACTTACAGTTCATCTCGTATGCAATGTGCAGCAGTCACAATGTGTCGATCGGTGATCAAGGTGCCACCACACTTGAAAGGCGAAGAGGTGCCATCATTGTAACCCAGCAGTGCAATCCATGGCCAGGCGCCCTTCTCGGCCACATTACCGTCGATGATCTTCCTGAAGCTTAAAATGTTCGGTTGACCGCATCCTTCTTCCTCGGTGGGCAAACGACGCCTCACAATGGGACAGCAGACCTTTTTTCCAACCTTGCCACAGATGAAATTCGAAGCTTTCACATATCTGGCAAAGTCGGGTTCGACAAGTTTAATCTTCAGCTCATCCACTATGGGCGGACAGCTTCTGACATCTAAAAATAAATGATGAATTCTATGATTAATTCTCCAACTTGTAATATCAACTGCTTACCAACACATTCTCCAAGCTCGCCGGGAGATATAAAACAGCTTTCAACGTGGGTCTCATTTTTCGATTTTGGTGATCTTGTGGTTGAAGTTGTCATTGTTGCTGTTAATATGCGAATCAAGACAAATTAAAAATATATATATTTTTAATCTTTTAAGTACATTTAATAAATTAACTTAGTAACGACTCTTCGTAGTTATTAGATAGATAGTTATATTTAGATATTTAATATTTAAAACATTATATTCAAAATTACTTGATGGTTATCTAGGGGTAAATTAATAGCGCTTAGATTACATTTTCATTTAATAAAACGTACTTCGCAAGCGATTGGACCGCTCCAAAATTGGCATGCCTAGGCCGATAAAATTGATCATCATAAAGATCACACATAACATGCACTTCATGTTGAATATATGATATTCTCATTCGCTTTACAAATCTATCCTGATATATGTACACTGATATCTAAAACCAAAACGTCGACACCTCTTTGCGCTATCAATTTAGATGTTATACTCACTGATTTAATGCTACAACAGGGCCTTATATGCATTTGATCGAAAATTATATTGGAAAAAGTAATTCCCATTGGTAACTTAGAGCACTATAAGTTTAATTACAATATATACAAATTAAATACCACTTGTTATTTATTCATAATAGTCGCATCTTTACAAACCAGATGCTACTCACAATATTATATTTTGTAAAAGTAATCTTCTATTAATAGAAGACTAGAATAACACAAAAAGCATTAACAATATCCGAATATAATATATTTGTGCATTTGTGAAGTTGAATACTAAAATAATTTCATTCATCTTGGATAATCCAACCAAAAACTAAACTCCAAATTCATTTAAGATTAGTGTTGATTACCGAGCAAACTATCTAGATATTAGTATGCAAATTTATATGTTAATTTTTGTTAATTGAATCACACTAAACTTTATAATAATCTTGATGATGTCAATTTAGCTTCAGTAGTTAGTTTAGTAGTTAGTGACGTTGCTAGTTCATGATCATCCAAACATGTTCAGGTTCTCAGCTAGCAGTTTTATTAATAAGCGAGAATATTGAGACTTGTTTACTGATCAAATAGAAAAGCTCATCTACTACAACTTAATAATTGTCTTCAATAAGTTCATGTAAAGATCAAGTGGCAAACAAATGCTATGTTAAGTATACGCATTTTATCACATTTGTTTATTTTCCCCTTAGAAGCTTGCTATGATTCCAGTCTTTTTGGATACGCCAAATTCCGGTAGAATCCTTGAGTTCCACATGGTAATCCTTCAATGCAATGCAAAATATTGTTTATATCACCTATATGAGTGCATTTAAAACAATCTGTTATTTAACTCTTGCTCACCATTTTAGTTGAACCGAATGAAGTACACTCTTTATTTGTAACTATCACTTTCTATTTTTCATGTTTTTTAAGGAACTTCAAGGCGTTTGACTTAAGGATTATATAATAAACATAAAACCAAAAAGGCTCACAATTAATGTAAATTACATTACAGACATTAGACTAATGTGATAATATATAATTTACACTTTAAGGCGTCTCGTGCACCATCTCGATTATCCAGTCCATAAAGTGTTGTGTGCTCGTATACACACCGGGGGCATTTGGTCTAGCACAACCATAACCATAAGCCACAACTCCGATCAGAAAGTATCTTACACCATGTTTACCGAATTCGGGGGACATTAGCGGACCACCAGAGTCCCCTTGACAGGAATCCTTGCCACCTTGCAGATCTCCCGCACAGAGAATGGCGCTATCAAACTGATCCTCAGTAAAACTTCGATTCAGTTTGGCATAACTTTCTCGGCAGACGTCATTTTCCCAAACAGGCACTTGCAACTCATTTAAAATATTGGCAGATTGACCTCCCTCCTGAGTCTTGCCCCAGCCAATGACAAAGGGATTAGCATCCACATAGGATTTTGCAAGTAATTGAGGAGAGTTAGGCAAGCAAATGGGAACAATTAAGTCCGTAAACTCCACGTTGCGTTCCAAATACAAAATCGCTAAATCACTGCGACCGTTGCGCCTATTGAAATGTGGATGTTTTACTTTCTGGAAGGACAAAGCATTAATAGTATATGATAATATAAAGGAACTAGCAATATTTACCTTGACAACATTTATGTCCACATGTCGAGTCTCCGTATCCGTGGAAAGATCGTGCTCGCCTAAGCGCACAAAGGTCCTAAACATTAATTATTTAGAATAGAGTATTTAATATCTAGGACTTCCTTAACTTACAATTCATCAAGAATACAATGAGCTGCTGTCAAAACGTGTCTTGAGGTTATCAAAGTGCCACCGCACTTGAAAGCGTGCGAGAAACCGTAATCGTAGGCGAGTAGCGCAATCCATGGCCAGGCACCTTTCTTCGCAGGACTGCCTCCAATTATCTTCTTGAAACTGAACTTCTTTTGCTTACCACATTTCTCTTCCTGGGTGGGCAAGCGACGTGGAAGTGGATCCACTAAAGTGTCCTCTTTGGGACAGCAGACATTATGGTTAAGTTGTCCGCAAATCAAATTCGAATCTCTCACATATCTGATAAATTCCGGATCGGTCTTTTTCATTTTCAACTCATTCAATATGGTCGGACATTTTCTGACATCTGCACAATAAAAAGTGAATCTGAGATTACATTAAGGTGATTAAATGCAATATCAGAAACTTACCAACACACTCGCCAAGCGATCCTGTTGATAATATGCAACTGTTGTTTGTGAGTGACGATGGAGTCGTTGGAGTTTCCAATTCTGAGAGCAAGAAACATACAATTCAGTACATAAGCCAATTTAATAATCAACCTATCTTTAAGAATATAATTCTTTAAGCATTCACTTTTGTACAAATCACGAAAGTAGCTCTATCTTGGCATCAGAGACCAGAAATGCCACGTTGCTTAAAGTTCACATCTGTTTGACTTTTCTATTATTACTTTATACATATATTGTATTCTTATATTTATTGATTTATAACTCTCATAAACAAGAATAAAGAATGTTCACTATTGTTTTCAGTAATCAAATTTTTAAAAAAATCATTTCATTTTTGTTAGATTTGAATTCCCATTCAACACTCGTACCTTGTGAGTTATTTGAGTACCCCAAAGTGGGCGTGGCAAAGTAGACAAACGCGATCGTTAACGTGATCACTTCATACTGGGTTAACTTCATGTTTACGACTTGTAAACCTCGAAAACAGTAGTATTATTTTATTCAAATCAAATATACCGATCCACGTAATCACTTTTTCTACTACTTTGTCGATTGAAATGCGTCGCTAAACTCACCCGATCACCGCTAGAATGGGGCTTTATATGCATTCGGTCGAAAAGTAGTTTGCACAAAAAAAGTTGTTTCAAAATCGAGTATAGCTGCAATATTAAAATAAAATAATTATACCCTGTATCCATTGCAAATTGACAAAAGGGTATTATTATTTTATGCAAGTGTGTATAAAGTTTGCTTGATCATTATCAATAATTGTTTTATCTATAGTACATATAAAGTTGAATAGTTAGATACTCCATCAGCATACACACTCAAGAATACATTAAGTAGATACTATATTTATTTACTATATATATTTACTATGTTTTTTTAATACTATATATTCATACTATATTTTGTTAAAAACAAAATTTAAATTTAAAAACACTCTCGATATTAATCGATTACAAGGTATCATGTGTCCTCAATTTTAATTTGCCCCCATTTTATTGTAATCAATGCTTTTGTTTGTAGTTTTTTCATGATATTATTTTGTAAATTTGCGTCGATTATAAAAGTCTTGGGCACAGGGTATCCACATAGACAATCTTTCTTGAGTAAGGCGTTGCTACTTGTTTTTAATTCACAAAAGTCGCATTTTTGCAAACATCGTGATAAATGGTGTTAATTCAAAGCAGACGCGTCTTCATAAAAGACTTGATGATGACGTCACTTCAACTCAGTTAAAAACGTTAATTGTTTAGGGGTTTGCTTATAAAAGTGCCGTGTTCAGCGGGTACTATTTGTTTTAAATCAATTATAAATATAATCGATCGATGATAAACATCTTATATCAATGTAATTTTTAAGCACAATTAAAAGTCATCGTTTAATGACCTGACAAGACAATTAATTCTACGAATTCCCTAACATTTCCGAATAAATTCAAATGTAATAAAGCTAACGAACCTTAATTAAACTGGTTTTAGAAAGACTACAACAATGAATATTATAACTGTTCGTTCCGGTTTTTTCAAGTTGTTAAACTATTAGTAAGCAGAATATCTAATAAGCATAATTATCTACCTAACATTTTTACTTAAATAAGACAATCTATTACATCGACAACTTTATACAATATCTGATTAAGAAAAATGGAATATTAAAGACTTTCCCGGCACTTTGCTGATACCCATTTCGTTTTTATTAAAAATCACATTGCAACTAATTTCATAAATTTGGGAATCGATTAAGTAGCGTTTGCTGTTATAAATGTTTACACCGAAAGAAAAAATCTAGATTGAAAAGTCTTGAGTTAAGATGTTTTCGATCTTTAAAAAAAGAATATAAGATTAAGATTCTTTGGTTGAAAAATCTTAACTCAAGATTTTTGTGCTGATTTTGTTGTGTAATATTTAAAAAATCTTAGATTAAGGTTAAAAACTTGATTAAAGGATTTTAAAAACTCAATCCTAAAACTCAACCTTTCACATAATTGCTCTCTTGTATTCAAATACCCATTCGGGTTATACATTATTAGTTCAGTCAGAACAAACCACTAAATATAACAAAATTCCACTTCCAACTCAAGGCGTGTCCTGCACCTTCTCGATTATCCAGTCCATAAAGTACTGAGTGCTCGTATAAACAGCAGGAGCACTTTGTGCATCACAGCCACAGCCGTAAGCCACAACTCCAATCAGATAGTATTTAAATGTCGTTCCATTTAATTCGGGAGCCATGAGCGGACCACCAGAGTCCGCTAGACAAGCTTCCCATCCACCAAGCACATCACCCGCACAGAGAACGGCGCCATCGAACTGATCCTCAGTAAAACTTTGATTTACTTTTTTATAACTACTATGGCAAACTTCATTTTCCCAGACAGTCACCTGCACCTGATGTATGATATTCTCAGATTGACATTCTCCGTGATTTGTGCGCCACCCAATGATAATGGGATTCAAATCCACATGTGACTTTGCTCGCAGACTAGGAGTATTAGGCAAACAAATGGGCACGATTACTTCTGAAAACTCCACGTTGCGCTCCAAATAGATGATCGCAAGATCAGCACGACGAGTGAGTCTATTGTAATGTGGATTAACTACTTTCTGAAAGAAAAACAAACCATTAATAATTAAAGATTACGTAGAAAGCAAGTTTTTCCTACCTTAACTACATTTATGTCCACATGTTGAGCCTCCGTATCCGTGGAGAGATCATGCTCACCTAAACGCACAAATTTACTGAATATTATTATTATTTCAAAATTTAATATCCCTTTATTAGTAATTCCACTTACAGTTCATCAAGTATGCAATGAGCTGCTGTTAAAACATGTCTCGCTGTGATCAAGCTGCCACCGCACTTGAATTGATATGAGGATCCATAATCGTAGGCGAGTAGCGCAATCCATGGCCAGGCACCTATTTTGGCATTGCCTCCCCCAATGAGCTTCTTGAATGTAACATTTCTTTGTTTACCACATTTCTCTTCCTCGGTGGGCAAACGACGTGGAATTGGCTCCACTAAAGAGTTCTCTTTGGGACAGCAGACATTATGACCAATCTGGCCACAAATCAAATTCGAATCTTTTACATATTTGATAATCTTAGGATCGACCTTTTCTGCCTTCAGCTCGTTTAGAATAATCGAACAATTACTGATATCTAAAAAATAATAGTGAAAACGAATTTCAGATTAGATTGAGAACTTAAATTGAGATCTCAGTAACTTACCGACACATTCGCCAAGCGAGCCTTTTGATAATATGCATTTATTGTTTGTGGATGGGGTTTCTAATTCTGTAAGCAAGAAATATATAATTGAGTCAACAACAAGTTTTAATAATGATATGATACAATTGAGTTAAAAACAAGTTTCTAAAGAACTCAATACGTTTTAATATTGACCATAAAATATATTCTTGGAAAGAACATAAGTAATGTTTATATTATTATCAATTATTGAGGAACAAAACAAAGCAAAAATTAAGAATGATCAGTATTCATTTTAAAATCAAACATTTGAAGTAGGCTAAGAAATAATCATCTATTTTGAACCGAGTTAATTTCTCATTTAACACTCATACCTTGCGATTTATTTAAGTACCCCAAAGTGGGCGTGGCAATGAATGCAAGTGTGATCATTAACGCGATCACTTTATGTGACGCTAACTTCATGTTGATCCCAAGTCGTAAATCTTCAAAACAGTAATAAAATCACTTTATCTTCTAATAGCGCGATCGATGCTACATTGCCGATTCAACTGCGTCGCTAAACTCACCCGATCAGTGCTAGAACACGGCTTTATATGCATTCGGTTGAGAAGTAGTTCGCACGAGAAAGTTGTTCCTAAATCGAGTGTAGCTGCTGTATTATTCTTCATTAAACATACCCTATATCCATTTTATGTGACGAAAAAATTAGTTTTATTTTGTGTAAGTGTATCATCATTCACAACTATGGTATTAAATTTATACTATAAACTAAAAAAAACATAAATATAACTGTACTAAAAATGACTTGCGGCATAACACTAAAAATTAAGTTATAATTTTAAAGAAACGGAATTCAAACAAGACTAAAATTCTTTTTTTTTAGATCGAAAAAATTTTAAATCAAAATTTGCAATCTCCTTTTAATTCTAGAATAAAACATTTTTGAATTAAGATCCTAATCTTTAAATAAAATATATTTAATCTTAAAATGAAAATTTAGGATAAATCCCAAAAATCTTTTTTCAAGATTTTTTTAAGATCGAAAAAGTCTTTTTTCTCTGTAAATTATTATCAATCAGACAATTTAAAATGAAATAAATTTAGACATTTAAATGATAGTGTGACAGGTTATACAACTTTTAGGTACAAGGTATCTAGTAGACAGTCACTCTTAACCAAAGCGTTGCAACTCGTTTTTAATGGTGATAAATGGTGTTAATTCTTCATAAAAGAATTCTTTTCGATGATTATGGGTTATTTGATATCTGATATAAATTTAAATTTTGTGTAGTAGAGATTCTAAATTCTAAGAATTCCAGAACTTTGGCGAATACATTTAATTCATTAAAGAATTCATTTCGATTTTTATGGCGTTAGATTGATCATCTTAAAATGGACGAAATATCAATCAAATCGGAAGTTAATAGATATTTGATATAAATTTAATTCTTGTGCTTATAAATTATACGGATTCCAGAACATTGGCAAATATTTATTTAATCATTTAATTTATACAATTGCTCAAGATTCTTCATTAAACGGGTTAAACAAAGATTTTAACAATGAATACAGTCAAAACAATTATACTATTATTATTTGAATCAAATTAATTTTATTTAACGGTAAATTTTAAATCATTTTATTCGTTTATTTCTCTCATTTAACATCTCTTAAGTCAAATGGCTTACAGCAAAAAGATTGCCAAGCATGATAAGTAAACAGAACCATTCTTTATCACTTTTCGCTATTTGCAAATTTGATTTGAAAGAACTTAGAAAATAGATAGCGTCTAAGTAATGACAACAAACCCAAAATATTATTAAAATCTTATTTATGTTAAGTATTACATAGGTAGGCTGATACAATTACAGTTCATGGCGTGTCCTCCACCTTCTCGATTATCCAGTCCATGAAGTATTGTGTGCTCGTATAAATAGCAGGCGCATTTTTCGTGTCACATTCACAGCCGTAAGCCATAACTCCAATCAGGTAGAATCTAAAATTATTTTCATATCTTTCGGGAATCATTAGCGGACCCCCAGGATCGGCTAGACAGGAATCCATGCCACCTCGCATATTTCCAGCACATACAATGGCGCCATCGAACTGATCCTCAGTATAACTTCGATTCAGTTTGGCATAACTTTCACGGCAAACTTTGTTTTCCCAAACGGGTACTTGATTTGCAGTTAAAATATTCACAGATTGGCATTCCTCTTGAGTTTTGCTCCACCCAATGATGGTGGGATATAAATCCACAAAGGACTTTGATCGTAATGTCGGAGAAGTAGGTAAACAAATGGGCACGATTAAATCCATAAAATCCACGTTACGTTCCAAATAGACAATCGCAAGATCAGCACGTCCACTGAGACTATTGAATTGTGGATGAACTGCTTTCTGTAAAAGAAATAAACCATTAATAATTTATGATAATGTAAAGAAGCATGTTACATTTACCTTGACTACATTAATATCAACAAGCTTAGTATCTGTTTCTGTGGAGAGATCATGCTCGCCTAAACGTACAAAGGACCTAAATATTACTTATTTAGAATGCATTAACTATAAAGTTATACTTCTTCAACTTACAGTTCATCGAGTATACAATGAGCAGCTGTGAGAACGTGTCTCGTGGTGATCAAGGTGCCACCGCACTTGAAGAGATTTGAGGATCCATAAGTGTAGGCAAGTAACGCTATCCATGGCCAGGCATTCCTGCTGGCAGGAAAGGCACCAGCGATCTTCTTGGAGAAACCGTTTATTTGCTTACCACATCCCTCTTCTTCAGTGGGCAAACGACGTGGAATTGGCTCAACTAAAGAGTTCTCTTTGGGACAACAGACATTATGACCAATCTGGTCACAAATCAAATTTGAATCTTTCACATATCTGATAGTCATAGGATCGACCTTTTCTGTCTTTAGCTCATTCAGAATAATCGGACATTTGCTGATATCTAATATATGAAAGAGAAATCAAATTTTAAATAAGATGAAGCACTTGAGAAGCTAGTATCTCAGGAACTTACCGACACATTCACCGGCTGATCCTGTTGATAATATGCATTTATTATTTGTGGGTGTTGGAAGTGTCGTTGGAGTTTCCAATTCTGAGAAAAAGAATGAGACAATTGAGTAAACAACAATGATTTCAATACATTTTTGGCATATATCATGAAATAGATTTAAAGAAAACTTTTATGTAATGTTTAAAGAAAGATTTAGATATTATCGTATTTATTCAATTATTAGTCTCACTCTTACTCATTAACAAAGGTAAAAAATGTGCAGCATTCATTCCAATTATATATTTGAAATTTGTTGGCTAACAACTAATTATCAATTTTTGGTCGGTTTAAATTCTCATTTAACACTCGTACCTTGCGTTTTATTCGAGTACCCCAAAGTGGGCGTGGCATAATACACAAACATGATCGTTAACCAGATCATTTCACATAACATTAGCTTCATTTCAATGCCAGCACGTAAATATTAACAAAAAGTAATCAAGAAATAAATTTGTCTTTCAGTGTTGTGATCGATGCCTCTTTGCCGATTTAACTGCGAAGCTAAACTCACTCGATCAATTATAGAACGCGACTTTATATGCATTCGATGGCAAAGTAGTTTCCACCAAAAACTTGTTCCAAAATTAAGTGTATTTGCATTATTATAATAAAATCTCAATAAAAATACCCTGTTAATATTGAAAATAAGAAAAAGTTGTCATCATTATAAAGAGTATAACATAAAAATAAATCCTTTTATTAAATCCTTTATTAAAGTTTTGATTTTTTCAATCACTATAGTTTAGAATAACTTAAATTAATGGTATGTTAAAGGTATATTATGAGCTCTCAAGTTTTCCTCTTTGTTATAGGGTATCTCGTTAACAATAACTCTCAACTAAAGCTGCGCAACTTGTTTTTAAATGTGATAAATTGTGTTAATTTATGCAGATGCATCTTCATAAAAGACTACACTCAGTTGTTAATGGGGTTTTCTTGGTACTCGATATAATACATTGAACGATCATTATATAAAAAAAGAAAAAGTCGCAAGCATATTGAAAGATCTGATAGAAATGTAATATTGCAATAATGAATTGATCTATCAATATGACTTATTTTATTAGTATTAATAAGAGAAGTATTTCTGATCAACTAATAGAATTTCAATGTAACAACTACCCTTATTTATAGCCCGCTTACAACGAGACCAAAATTGCAATCTAATTTGGATCCCTCCTTTATATTTGTAATCAAAGGTTTGTGGGTTTTTCCTTTGTACACCTCTTGACTGTTGATGATGATCGTGCCAATATTTTTCGCACAACGCAACTCTTTAATTCTTTGTTTACTTTTCCCTTCTCAATAAAGATAACTCGGCCAATGATAACACTAACACCCTTGTTCATCCCTTAGAAGATTTGCAAATCGTTCGAATGCAAATTTTGATATGCAAATTGATTGATATGTGATACTGATCGAATGAAAGACATGTTGTGTTAACAACTTTATTAAACATGTTAAGCAATGACTGAATTGACTTAATCTGATTTGAATCAGACCAAACGAATTCTCATATTCTACAATAACCAAAATAGTAGAGATATCAAGACTGATCGTTATGAAAAAGATCATTTGACAATTTCGTCCATTTATATGCACAATAATAATATTGTGATTAAATCTATCTCAACCCAAAATTTGGGTCCCAACTTGAGCTTTCTTTTAATGCTTTAGTCTCCCATTATACTATCAAATTCAATATTAAACTTAAGCTTTACAAACCAAGGAATCATAATCAAACAAAAAAAGTACTTCCCAAAAAAATATTTATTCACCAAAGTCGTACTTTGGCATAATGAACTGTGTGAAGCTAAAATGTCTTCTTAATAGTCTTAGGTTTATGACAATTTATCTTGGCGAGAATGATAAGCATCAAAGTGTTAAAGACTGCCAGTTTACAGAGACAGCTTAGACATTTCTCAAAACATTAAGGTACGGGAGATGATATATAATATTATTAAATGAATTTCTTCTGATAATAATTTAATTTAATTACAAGAAATTCAACAGCATTCTTTGAACCTCTTAAACTTATGTTATATAGTTGAGTTAGTTTGTGGTGAATTTATAATAAATTTGAATACAATTCAATTAAATTTGATTTTCTTTATTAAGTAGAAAATATTAAATGTGTGTATGGTTAAAAGATAGATTGGAATGGGATCAGCGCCTTTTGCCCCTTTGGGAGTGCAATTTATTGTGGATCCAGCCCAAGTAACTGCTGACTCTCGTATAGACTCCAGGAAATCCTGGTTTGGCGCACTCATATCCAAAGGAGACAATGCCCAGCAAGTAAAAACGATAGCCGCCTCCATCGAGCTGTA
Organism: Drosophila sulfurigaster albostrigata; assembly: GCF_023558435.1. Lineage (NCBI taxonomy): Eukaryota > Metazoa > Arthropoda > Insecta > Diptera > Drosophilidae > Drosophila > Drosophila sulfurigaster. Next base: position 47,975,944 of record NC_084883.1, read on the forward strand.
AAGAAAATAAAATGAGAAAGCCAAGTTTAATTAAAAAACAAGTGGGAAAGCTACAGTCGAGAGTGCTCAACTGGGAGATACCCTCTACCCATTTAAATAAAACCAAAACAGCGCGGTATTATTCCTAAAATATACCAAAACTATACCGCAAAGTACTAAAATATACCGAAGGTCATATTTGGTTTATCGATGAAGTACTTACTACATTCGAAATATACGATCAAGGTCAAAATATACCAGTTTAAAATATACCGCAAAATACTAAAATATACCGAAGATCATATTTGGTACATCGATGAAGTACAAACATTCAAAATATATATCATAGAGGTTAAATATACCAGATCAAAATATACCGCAAATTACCAAAATATACCGAAGGCCATATTTGGTATATCGAGGAATTACTATATTCGAAATATACCATAGAGTGCAAAATATACAAAATTTTCAGCCGGAGACACTTTGACGCATCGATGAGGCAGTAACTAACCTGAGGCATCATAAGTGGTCCACCGGAGTCTCCCTGACAGGCGTCCACAGTGGAGCTGCCGGCGCAAATCAACTGCAATGAATATCAGTTGATATCAGTTTAATGATCATCATAAACATGGCAATATTTCCTTGCTTACCTTGTCGCTGAACTGGACAAACTGAAAAACAGATTTATAGTTCTGTTCGCAGCTCTGACGCGACACAATCGGCACCTGAGCATCGCGTAGCACATTCGATGTGGCGCCCTGATGTTTAGTTGCCCCATAACCTGCCACAAACGGATGCATGCCAACAAATGCATCTTCGCGTTGAAAATTATTGCCCTCGGGCAAGCAAATGGGTCGAATGTCGCCTGGGAATCGAGCATGAAACAAAAGCAATTCAAGTTTCTCATATTGAACAGGATTAGTGCCGCCACTCACCGTTAGATGGCGCCTCGCTGTTCAGCTCGATCAACGCAATATCATTCGCAATGGAAGCCAAATCAAAGTTCTCATGCACAATGCTACGCCTGATGCGATAATCAATGGCACCCTGCTCAGCAGCCTTGGTCAGATCATGGGCACCAAGTCTAACCAGAGTCAGAGTGGGATTGATGCAGTGCGCCGAGGTGATCACAAACTGGGCGCTGATTAAGCTGCCAGCGCAGAGAAACTTCAGTGCACTGCGATTGTTTTCATCGTAGTAACCAAGAGCGGCCATCCAGGGATAAGCTCCTAAAAACAAAATTATATTATAAATTTTTAAATTATGTTCTTCAACGATGATGATTAAAGTCATATGTTAAATTTGAGATGAGAAAAACGACCTATTAAACTTTTTATACCCGCTACCCATTGGGTAGAAGTGTATTATAACTTTGTGCCGGCAGGAAATGTATGTAACAGGCAGAAGGAGGCATCTCCAACCATATAAAATATATATATTCTTGATCAGCGTCAACAGCCGAGAGGATCTAGCCATGTCAGTCTGTCTGTCTGTCCGTATGAACTATTAAGCTAGATCTCAGAGACTATAAGAGATAGAGCTATAATTTTGTTTCGACAGCATTTGTATTGTTTGCACGCAGATCAAGTTTATTTAAAATTTTTGTCGAAGTTATTAAAGAAATACTTTTTTATGAGCAAGAACGCCTACTTACTAGAAAGCTTCAGTCTAGTGTGCTCGACTGTGAGATACTCGATATATATCTCGATACAGGTGTTCATACGGACAGACGGACATAGCTATGTATTATATATAGTTTCAGCTGTTGACGCTGATTAAGAATATGGAGGCACAAAGTTTTTATACTCCTTACCTTATGGGAGCCGGGAAACATTCTTCTTATAGTAATATTACATTGAATTCATATTCATTAAGTAATTTCCTCATTCATTCATTAAATTCTTTAAAAATATCATCAAATTATTTAATATTTCTTATCTAAATTTATAGTTTACCTTTTCGGACCGGCAAACCGCCCACCACACGATTTGTGGTTGCACCGACAATACCGCAAACGCTGTTTCCGGAGGGGGAAGCTGAAGGGAAACCTGGAGCTGGCAAAGCTGGAGTTGGTCTGATGACCAACGCACCTTGATTAAGCGGCGGCGTGGGCTGAAAAACCATCGGCGTGGACTGCGGACTCTGTATAGTTGGAACACCTAATGGGGAAAATTGAAAGGCACCCAGTGATGAGCTAGTGGGCGGCACATATTCCTTGGGACTGCGGCTAATCAGCGGCGCACGCTGCTCGGCACAACAAACCTGTAAATTTGGGGGGCAACTTTAATTAGGTAATCTCCAAAGCAGACTTAAGACGTCAGCGTTACCAGAAAACTGGAGCCATCAAAGCCACAAATGGATTGACCCAAAAATGTTTGGAACTCGCTGGATGCGCCTGTCTGCACCTGCTCAAGCAGTTGGGAGCAGGAGGTGAGAGGGACACAGCTCCCGGAGCGGGAACGTGCATCATAGCAGCTCTGTTGCTGGGCTAAAATAGGGAACACAGCTCATGGATCAGGTTTGCAGGCTTAGTTAACGATGTTTGAGGTGCAACGATTGCCAATTGGTGTGTTTGAGAATTTATTGCGTAATTGAACTAAGTATAATTTATGTTGAGGGGGAAGTATGAGTGAATTTGGTTTTTGAATTTGTTGTTGTGTTGGAATTTTGTTGGTGCTTGTTCTAGTCGATTCTAATCCTTGCCAGCGAGACGCCGACGACGGCGACGTCGACCTGGATTCAGCGGCACAAATATCATCATATCCGAGCCAACGGTGGCTCTTAACTGCTGTGGTTGCTGCTGCTGCTGGCGAGGATCGATGCAGGGACAATTGGGCAACGGAGGCACGCCACCGGGCAGGCAAACAAAAGGTTGCGTTGGGCACGTGGTGGGTACTGGCAACGTTGTGCCTGCTGTGCTCGTCGTCGTGGTGGCAGCACTTGTTGTCGTCGATGACGTGGACGATGTCGACGTGGTCGTTGTGGTTGTTGTGGTGAGCGGTGGTGGGAACGGTGGCATCGTTAGAGGCGGCGGCGTGGGTTGAAACGTCGGTATCACTGCGGACGTGGACGACGGGAATGGAATTAGTGTAACTGGCTGTGGCGGAGGCGGTGGTGGCGGCGGCGGTGGCAGCGGATAGATGGGATAGTAACCTGTCGGATACAGCGGACACAGTCCCTTGATGCTGGCCAAATACGAGAGAAATGGCCACCAATAGACCTTCACGCAGAACTCCTCCAGCAACATGCTGCCAATTGTGCCCAATGTTGGTCAGCGACTAACTAAGTGGACGGCATTTGATTGCAGTCAGCCAACTGCGGCGATTTCATATTTGTTAAATTATTCAATTATAACACAATTTTGATGCGTGCCAACGTTTGTTGACTTCTGCAGATAATTATCTGCTGTAAATCGTTGGGCGCCCAGTTGTGCAGGGCCGGTTCAGTGAGCAACGGGCGAGCGAGCGCAACAAAAGCTGCTCGCTACGACGCACTTCCGTTAAAGCTGCTTGCTATGAGGCAGAGAGGATGGCAGAGATCCTTGCTCTAAAAAGCTGATCGCTATGATGTAATTGCGTTCAAGCTGTTTGCTATGCACCAGCACTCTTAGACACATCCTTGCTTTGAAAAGCTGCTTGCTATGAGAAATGTCCATTTCCTAACGCTGACTTGCAAAAGCTGTTTGAACTAATAAATAAACACAATTTTTTGAGCAATCACAATTAACTCTTGTCGTCGTCACACAGCTTTGTTAATTTCAACAAATTCCAACAAATTAAAATATCTGGGCCACTGACGTTTGTCATCCGATTAGGTCCAGCGATGCTATCGATTGTGTTGGAAGTGTTTACTTCCCCCCACGACAATTGTGCGGTGGTTAACATACGTGTTTATTCATTTGTTTATGTTTTGTCGCTTTAGAAACACACACTACATTTGACACGATCACAATCTTGGTGCAATAATAATTTGTTTTAAACTAAAACGTTAAACACTTACAGTTGACCGAGTAACTAAGCGTAAGGAGCATTATTATAGCATTTTGTATCCGGAATTTCGTAGAGTTCTCCATAGCGAATGCTTGCTCAGACTGTCAGATGTCGCGTTACACTGAGCAAAGTCATCTCAAACTGTGGAGCACTTAAACACACATTTGAATTGTGCTCTAGTTTAATTGTTGTAATTTTCGAAATTAAATTAAATTACCTTTATAGATTAATGTTTTCGGGGTAAAAACCAAATCGCTTGAACTTGAAATAGTCAGAAAGGGTAAAGCACCTCTACCTATGACCGGAAAAAGCGGTTCAAACCAGGCGCAAGGTCTCGACTCAAATGTTGTTGTCAATCGCTCAATCACAAACATTTGTTTTATATCATTTTCGGATGCGCTTATTTATTTGACTTGGAGTTGGGTACATGGCTACATTTTGTTACACTGAGAGAAATGAAAAGTGGGGGAGGAAAAACTTCTCTAAATCTAAATGCCGACTACGACTACCTTGTGTACTCGTATATAATACATATAAAACACAAAACATACATATATGGAGCATTATAATAATAGTAGATAATCATTTGGTTGTCCACCTCGTTCACATTTGCTTCCGTCTATTCCCTGTGCTTACAGTCCAGAAATAGTTGTGCCTGCGATTGCACAAATCGAAAGATCTCCAGCAGCATCTCATTTGAGGTCTTGCAGTTGCCCTGTTGTGGCTCAAAGAAGCTTCCTGATCCACTTGCTCCACCCACCGATCGCTTGCCCCAGTCGGGTGAGAATGTCAGCTGCAATTACTGAAATGTTAATCGATTGCTTGTGCAAATTTGGATTGATTTCAATTACTTGACACTCCACGCAAGCCAGCAGAAAGACGAGCACAACTGCGATGAGGATTTCACTCTTTGGATTCATGATGACTTCTATACGGTTTAGAACAGTCACAGCTACTTTTATACCCAATCAAATAGCATTCGACCCATTATTCCATTCAATTAATTGGACACTTCTAAGGATGCCTGTCTAGCAGCAGACAACAGACGAAACCCATTATCCTGACGTCATAAGACTACATATGAGTAATTCTCGGGCGAATAGTGAAACAATCATTTACCAAAACATTTCAAGAGGAATCTTATACCTATTAATTATAACTTTAATTGGAGCAGAAAATGATTTTTATATTATTTTATATTTCGGTTTTAAGATATTTCCGAAAGTTAACGAGTTGGTACGCAAAACCAAACAATTAAGAATCTTATATATTTTATCGTAAAACAGAACGAGTTTCTAAAATTAATCTTACCTCTCAATAAAGTGCTAATCCAGAGCTATAAGAAAAACCTTTACTTATTTTTAAAATTGATTCAGTTACCATATATATTTCGGACAGAGAATTATATTTATCAAACTTGTACTTTAAATAGCGAACTTTAATAAGCTAGAAGTCAATTTTATAGTCTGAATAGTCCTGCATTTATATTTTCCTGACATGAAGAATCTCTCAAAATTTCATAATAATTTAGTGCAATGTTTTAACTTTATTATTAACGATCTGTTGTTATACCAGACTCCATCAAGCAATAATATAAATTAATGATTTTCTGTTTTTATTACCCTTGATGTGAGTTCATTAAATTTCTCATTTATTTAATAAAACTTTAACTGCCTCTAATCTAATAATTAAATGAGTAAGTATATAATAATTCTCTAATTTTGTATAATGATTTTAGAAATAAAAGTGATACCGAACAAACAATGCATTTTTAACAAGACAATTTTCCGAAAAAAAATATAGTTTAATCTTTAATCTTTGTTAATAACGATCTGTTGTTAAAGCTCTTTATTTTAATCTCTTCCTTGTTCTTTGAACTTAACTTCCTTTATCGAATAACAAAAATTAATAAGTAATTCGATTTTTATTTTTATTTGAGAACTAACAATATTCTCAGGAGATTAATTGAAAAATAAATATATAACAAGTAGTTTTCAACTACATTTTCCCCCTAACTATTATACAGTTGTGAACTTTGAAATATCAGTGCGGTTCTTTTGCAAATAGCAGTTTTATATTTTCTTCCTCCAAAAATGTCGAAATTAAATAGTTGATTATAGTAATTTATACGACAATACACTGTAACTATGAAAAAATATAATTTTAGTGGGTAAAGGACCTCACTGTATGCATTATTTTATATTTTCCCAGATTTTCTTGAGCTATAGATTTTTATGCCTTTACATAATCCTTAATCCCCCTGAATATTAAAAACACAGCTTTTTGGAAGCATTTGTGATTTGTATGTATTTATTAGAATTGCGCATATATTTTGTATTAAATATATATAAATATATATATAAGTATATAAATATAAATATAAATATATATAATATAAATTAATAAAGGCTCGTTAAATGAAGCGGGTGGTGTCGAGTTAAACAAAGAAATACATAATATATTTTTTTAAAATGTAATAAACACTTTGCTTTCATATTTTCAATACTCGTACGATAATAAAAATGAATTATGTAAAAATACACAATTTGTATAAAAAACATAGAATAAATTTAAGAGATTTACAATTATTATTGTATTGTGCGTTTCTTTTTTGTTTTGTTTTTCTTTTCTTCTTTTTTTTTGTATCGTTTACAAATATCAATTCAAAATTGTTTTCATGTTGTTGTTGTTGTTGCTTATGTGTTTGTTGTTGTTTTGTTTTTGTTGCTGTAGTAGTAGTTGTTGTTGTTTTTGTTGTTGTTATCAATGCGCTGACTAAATGCAACGAGAACGAGGCACTCAATTTGTTATTTGAATCAAAAAACACAACACAACACAATCATTGATAACAAATTATTGAATTCTAAGCATTTTATACATATTCGTATGTATGTATTTTGTATATAGCATATAAATATGCAATACATATACATATATATATTATTAGTAGTAAATAACAATACAAATTACAATAACACATTACTTTTGGCTTAATCGACAAAAACAAACAAACGTTTTAACGTATGACGAAACTTGGCTCAATTATTGCATTGCATTTTTATAATTTAATTAAATTTAATTTTACATTTCATTCATTTGATTTGATTTAATCGCATTTAGAAAACAAACAAATATCGCTAGTCGCACACACAAAAATTTGTTTCGCAAATTTCCACAACTTTTAACCATAATACACACAATAGTAATAATAAAAAACCTTTTGTTCTTAATTGTTGCCTTGTTGTGATCAACAAATAATATTACAAAAATATATATTATATATATATATATATGTATGTATGTATGCATGCTTGTATATATATGGATGTATGTAATGTATGTATGCATGTATTTATAAATGTATGTATATATGTATTCATGTATGGATGTATGCTCTGTGCTCTCTGGGGACGCAAGGACATTTGTTTACTTGAGTTTCATTATATTTTGTTTTTCCTCTTTTGTTTTTTGTTAGTTAGTTAACTGGCGAGCTGGGCGTGAACGCTGCAACTGAAGCTGTGAGCTGTGACTCGATTCGCGTTGATGCTACTGGGCGGGGCCGGTATAAAATGCATTACATTTTGCGGGATTTGTGGGTGGATCTCTGGATTCGATATCTCTTCTTTATAGCTCAGTCGTGGCGCCGTATTATTTAATTATTAAAATTTGGTGTTATACTCGTTACAATTCGTTTGCTGTTGCTGCTGTTGCTGCTGTTGTCACCAGATTGTGAGATTCAACTGCAAGCGTTTTGCTTACATCAGACAGCACTTCTTCTTGCCCTTCTTCTTGTATCCCTCCTCAATGTAGGGCCTCTCGGCGATTTGAAATTTACGCACAATGCGCACCAGTTCATGGAATGCCTGATCGACATTGACACGCAACTTGGCACTGCACTCAATGTAGGGTATCATTAGATTTCTGCTCGTATTCTGCGCCTCCTCCAGCGACACCCGACGCTGATGCTCCAAATCGCATTTGTTGCCCACCATCAGCATGGGGAACTCATCGCGATCCTTCACACGCAATATTTGTCGCTGAAACTTTGGTATCTCATCGAAGCTGGAATGATCATTCAAGGAGAACACTAACAGAAATCCCTCGCCCGAACGCATATACTGCTCCCGCATTGCACTAAACTCCTCTTGTCCAGCTGTATCCAAAACTGAAACAGGAAAAGAAAAGCATTAATATCATAATATTCTAATCTGTAAGGAAATCTACTCACTGTCCAGCTTGGCTGGCACATCATCTATGACACATTGTTTGGTATAGGAATCCTCGATGGTTGGATCATAGTCTGTCACAAAATAGCTCTGGGAAACGAAAAGAAAAACAAAGTATGCATATTAATTACGTTGTAAAATTTGCAGTATCAATATCAAACTGTAGTTTAACTGTCTGTTACATTACAAACATTTTGAGGAACTATTCATCATTTTCATTCATGTTAAAACACAATATATCACTAACGTAGTAAAATTTTGCAGAATCAATATATATGTATCTCTTTGGGAACCCATTTTTATTCATTTCATTTTCATTAAGGTTCTAAATATACAGGTTTTTGAGTTTATAGTTTTTCTCGCTGTGGTTAATAGTAGAGCAATTAATAATAAAATACGGGTTTATTTATGACATTGGGAATGGGGAAAGATATCAAAATGTACGCTACCATAAGTAATAATTTACTCTATATTAACAGAGGTCTATATAATAAAACATATGTGGGCAGACTCAGCTATTAATGCTGATTCATAATATAAGTATGAAGTTCATACTATGAACATAAGTTATGGGATCAGAAAGAAGAATCTAAGACGAATATGGGATCGAGTATATTCACTTTACTTTGGTTAAAGTGAAGGATCCAAAAAGAAACGATCATTCTCTCTTAAGTGTTTTTTGTTTACACACAACGACGCCTCTTTTATCATCTCCAGAACAACATACATAGATACGCTCTAGATTCGAGATGAATATCAGAGCATATAAAAACAATTGCTGCATGTGTGTGTGTGTGTGTGTATGCATATGTTTATGTAGATATTTATGTATATAGGGGCTAGTGTAAATATATGAATGAGGAGGTTGGAGATGACGCAAATAACTATAAATAAATGCCAACATTGCCACACCATTCAGAATTTAGACGACGGGCCAAGAGACCGTGGTCGTGACCATGACGAACGTCGTCGTATTGACCTCAGCTCACACACACACACACACATACACACGCGGTTAACCATAAACAAAAAGCGCAACTCCAAGTTAAGGTGCTCCACTGGGAGCCGCCCTTTAACCATGTTTGAAATTCGCCGTAAAATTCATTCAATATGACTGCATGTGTGTGTGAATGTGTATGTGTGTGCTTGTTGATTTCGCTGCAGCTTTTAGTGAAGATGATCTATGCTTGAAAATATGTAGCACACACACACACATTCACATAGACATAAATATCTAATCACATATGTATACTGTATATACATATATGGATGTGCAAGCACATCAAGACTAGTCGCTTGTTGCTTTTGCCAAAACAAGGGTCCAGCCCACTTGTTACGTTGCGCCGCGCCCCTGTCTCAAAGTGATGAGTAGCGAGGTTTTGCATTCGCCGCATTGATGATTTCTCGAATTATGTTGTTAGGTTCTGTGTCAACAGCTAACTGATATTCAACCAAACAAAACATCACAATATCACATCACACACACACAGTATGCTCACAGCACTTTTAGTTTTTTTCCAACAGCAACAACAACGACAACGACGACGTCACCAGCTTATTCCTGGGCATCACCTCACCTGTATGAATTGTATCGTTATGGCTGATTTTCCTACGCCGCCACCACCGACGACCACCAATTTATATGTTTGCATCTGCATTTTTATTGTATTTCTTTCTGTAGCCACCAATTGTTTCATACAATGCTTTATATCCGACCGTGCGCGAAAAAAAATTCAACTAGCAATACACCGATGTGACAGTGTGACCGCAAGCTCAATTTACATAATATACTTATTTAATGAGTTAAATATACTGGTGCGTCAAGTACTAGATTGGTAACACTTTTTAAAGGGCGCCGATTTTTGAATATGACTGCTTTAAGCAGTTTGCGATATTTAAGTATAAGTAAAATATAAAAATAAAACATTTTCTTAATTCAAGTATTCGTTTTCATTTGGTTATGTACTTTATGTAAATTAAACTGGACTTTTTTAACAAGCTTGATCTTACAACTAAACTAAATATTTCTGAGCTCCTCTAATGCGACTCAGCGACCGTGCACAGCTGGGCCAACAAGCTCGTTAGCTGCAATAGGGAATTACAGCCATCCACAATCTTCATGTGCGTTATGCCAATCTCTCTTATAAAATTCAATTTCATTTGCTCATCCACATTGAGCCGTTTGCACACACGAAAGATGTTGCCAATGATGTCCTCCGGTGCATAGCCAAGACGCCACAATTTCGCCAGAATCTTATATGCTTTGTGAATGTCATTGGCAGCGCAATGCTGCAACATATCCTGCAACAGCATGGGATGCGGTTCATCGCACACCTTAAAAACATTCGCTCCTGTGATATCGCCAAATCCCTGTGCCGTCGACTGTAGATTGTTCAGCGCCTGCCGCATGTCACCTTGAGCCGTAAATACAATTGCCTCCAGGCCATCTTCATCGTACTTGAGCTTCTCCAGTTGGCAAACTTCAATTAGCTTGGCCAGCACCTGAGCATCCGATAGCTTGGTGAAACGCAACATGGCACAACGCGACTGAATCGGTTCAATGATCTTCTCGCTGGTGTTGCAAGCAAGTGCAAATCTTGTTGTGTTGCTGTAGATTTCCATGGTGCGTCGCAAGGATTGCTGGGCACCTTCCGTCATGCTGTCTGCCTCATCCAGTATAACAATCTTATGCCGTCCGCGTGGCAACGTCACCTTCTGCTGAGCAAACATCTTGATCTTGTTGCGAACCACATCGATGCCGCGTTCATTGGAAGCATTCAATTCCAGCACTGCATCCTTATAGCTGTCGCCTAGCAAAATGCGTGCCAGACACTGTATCGTTGTTGTCTTGCCCACGCCCGGTGGTCCCTGTAATGGCAAGTTGAACACATTAATGTAACTGTTCTTGTCAACAATTAATCAATTTACCGCAATGATAATGTTGGGCGAATTGCCTTGCGTGGAGAAGACAGAGAGACGGGCCACAGTGTCTTCATTGCCCACAATCTCTTCGAATTTGACCGGTCTATATTTCTCGATCCATGGCAAATTATTGCGTTTATCCACAACGGTAGCTTCCGGCGCTTCTGGCATTATATTTAATTTATTTTCTTAAAAAGTTTGCTTCGCTTTGCTGCTACTACATAAAACGCGGGATTCTGAATAAGCATTCGGTATATTTAAGTGCATTATCGACAGACAGCTTAGCGATAATTGTAGCAAGCAGCTTTCCGTTAAGTACTCAACAAACACACCGATAATAGCCTTTTGTGGTATATACTTTATCAGGTTGTTTTAATATTTAGCGAGTTTTCGATTGTTTATTATTGACAGACTTTTGTTAAATAAGCAAATGTAAGTAAATAAAACTAAATTTTCTCAATAAGATGAGCATTTAATATTCTTAACGGTAAAAAGTATATTTCAACATCGGGTTTGCGGTCACACTTCGACACATGTTTTCCAAACGAGAAGCTTTATATGACTGTCTTTTTGTGTACGAAAATAGAAGTCAGTTCGTGCAAAAATTTAAGTTTATTTAATGAAAAATATACCTTAATTCAATAAATCATATTATTTGACTGCGATAGCATCGATATTTACCGTAAAACATCGGTGTCTAAAAAAAAGTTTAAAACATCGAAACATCGATAGTGCCATCGAAGTTTGCCCATCACTAAGTGTATAGATGTAAGTGTAGATGTAGAAAAAATAAAGTGAGAATATGGCGAGTCTCGAGGGCCAGCAAGAAAATTATTCGAAAGATCCATCAGGTATGCATTAAAAACATCAAATGCGATCACAAATAAGAGTTCAAACCGTGCGCGTTCAATGACAAGTGCAAAATAGTATCCACCAATGCGTATAACAAAGAGTTTTTAGCCAAGCTACAAAAAATTATTGGTCGAATGGGCAGCGACCAAGACAACGACAACGGCGACGACGACGACGACTCACACTCAAAAGCAAAAGCGAACGATGTGAAAAAAAGAAGAAGCCAGAAAGAAGTGTTTGCTTCATATGGGTGAAATTTGCCCCCGTGCTCGGATGTGATGATTCCTTATCCCTACCTCCCTCCCCCACCACACATAACGTCAACCGGAGTTTTGAGTTATAAATAAATGCGTTCAAAGTTCCAGGAGGAAAAACATTTTCGCTGCTGCTGCCGTCACCGTCACCGACGCTGCCGCAGCCGCTGCCGCCGTTCACAGTCATCGTGAGACAGCAGCTGCGCTGCAGCTGAACATTTTTTTTGTTATTTGTTTGTATGTGTTTGGTCGTCATCCCCCCTTCGACCGCCGCCCGTCCGTCTGCCACTCTCTCAGTCATCGTCGACGTCGCCGTCGTCGTCTCAAATGCGTGTTTTTCTTTCCTTTGCCCTACAAGTGCAAAACAAGAAGCCGATTGATTTTCTTTTTTGCTGCCGACATAATATTGATATTCCTTTTGTATTTGCATTCAGTGAGTGGAAAACTTATTATTTTGTACCGCAAAAATAGCACGTTTTCAATTTTTCTGCTTACGAAACCGAAAGAACATAAAAAGAAAACACGGAAAACTTGAATGTTTATATTGCCTTGCACTTTTATTTACTTTCAGTGGAAAACATACCCAAGCGACCCGAAAGCCGAGAGGGCAGCGCCGAACGAAAAGGTAAAAGCAAAAAAACATTGTTTTTTTTATTATAGTTTTATCAGATGTAGTCAGAGTATGTGTATGTGTTTGTTACATAAAGTTGGCATAGACGACTTCGGCACGCTCTTTTCCTACTGCCAAACAAACAAAAACAAAACAAATCTCGCGCTGCCCACACAAAAGTGCACTCTGTAACACTGGTCTCTGCCCAGGTGGGCGACCTTAAAGAGCGAACAAGAGGGAGAGCACAGATGAGACTGCTCAAGGTAGTTGACATTCCTCATGCCTCATGCATGACATAAAATGCGGGGAATTGCAGTTGGTCATGTCATCCACGTTGGCACACATGGCGTTCCCCACTGCTTTTAGAACGTTCTAAAGAAGGACGCACAATCGTGTTCCCTTTTCCGGTGCAAAACAACTTTGCTGTCTCTTTACTTCTCTCTCAGCACCTGTCGCCATCGCATGATCAACAACACACTCTTCCTAGCTGATAAGCTTCATTTGCTTCTTATCTCAGCATTCATTTTACATATCCAAATTAAACACAATATGCGACCTTGTTGTTGCTGCCTGCTGTCATAATGATATATTTTCCATCCGGCAGTAAGTAATATGTAAATAATGAAAAACAGTTGACCATGATTCAGTGACAGGTTGCAGCTTTTGCAGTGTTGCTCCTTCTTTGTGTTCTGTAGTATTTGTGTTTATGACGTCATTACTACATTCCATAAATACCGCACACGAATACAGAAACCGATAACGAGAACGATAACGTTGCAAACCGATTGGCGATTACAACGAATGCGCAGAAAGTTGACCAACATATTTGATTTGCCCAACGATTGTTTAGCATTCTATTTTGTTTTTTTTTTGCATGGCGCTTCAATGTCATTTTAATAAAATTGTGCGCTTACATTTTCTTTTTGCCTTATTTGCGCATCTGGGGGCGACCTGATGTATGTGTGTGTGTGTGTACTTGTATGAGTGTGTGCATTGCTATTGTAGTTTGTTGTCAATTGACCCACATAGTGAGTGAGGAGCCGCCGCACAACGGTCGATGACGTCAGTCGACGGCTGTAAAAGTCGCGAGTTTGCGACTCGCCGGCAAATGCCAAAATAAAAGCCCATCAAAATACTTGGGGGAAAAGAGAATGTCGAACAAAGCTGACGCTTTATTGATTTCGTCTACAGGTAGCACATGTCGTGTCGATGTCTCTCGATATCGATGTCGATTACAACTTGCATTTACTTGTGAATTTATGAAGATTATTCTACACACACTCAAACCAAACTGTGAACCTCACCTTGAGCCTACTCCCCGCTGACTAATCATTTGCTGACGTTATTTTTATTTACTTTTCTGTCATTTGACAGTGTCCAAAGATCGCGAGGAGAAACTGAAATATGCGCGCGATCGACAGAATGAGGAACGACAAAGAAAAATCGAGGAGCTGCGGGCTCAAGCGGAGGCGGCGCAAAAGTATCGCGAACAAAAGGAGGAGGAACGACGACGTCGCATCGAGGAGATACGCGTGAGAGATACAGAGAAGCGGCATCAGGTGGAGGAGCGCAAAAAGGCCATCATTGAGGCCGAAAAGGAGCGACGTGAATATATTCTCAAAAAGAATCAGGTGCGTCATCTCCGCAACAACAACAACAACATTATGTTCTCTTACTTATACCTCCCTCCTTCCTTTCCCTCTTTTAGGAGCGCGAATCGCGAATAGAGACAAAGAAACGCGATAGAAATTCGATTGCTTTCGCTTTTGGATCATCGACGCCACGTTTATTGGATGTGCCGGCTGATTATGGCCTGGTATCGCCCAGCACCTTTTGGAGTCAGCGACGGTATGTCATGGATTAGAAGTGCCCATAAATTCCTAACTCAAATTAATTTACTATTTGTTGCAGATCAACATCCATATCGAATGTGGCGGGCGCCTCGCTCTCACGTCGCAGTTCCGAGCGTGAACTTGCCGATAGTGGTGCTAAGAAGCGTGCCTCTTCCTCCACGGACAGACACGATGGTGAGTGTAAAGTGCACAAATCCCCCACAAATTTGCCGGAAAGAAAACATTCGAACTGCCCTCCCACAAAAACACTTGACACACACCAATACACAACACTCGAACACACACAGACACCGACACACCTAATCTTAACTACATATTTATTTTGCAGTTAATATTACTTTAGACTCAGTTCCGTTAAAGTATATATCCATATATACATATATATATATTTAATCTTGTGTGTACTCTAAATGTACCCAATTCCCATGTAACTGTCAACTGTTGCAGCTGTGTGTAAACTTTTAACTTTACCCTCTACTTTCTACCCAACACTCACACACATTTGTTTCTTAATTTGATTTGCAAACACAATATATACAATATATGATTTATCACTTAGCAATAGCACTGATGATCACGATATATATATACAGTATACATAAACACGATCACCAAAAAACCTTCGCGACTCTCTCTACCTCTCAATCGAGTCGTGCCCAGCCTGAATGAATTGTCTGCCTGCCTTGCTGTTGTTAATCTACTGTTCCCCCTAAAATCACCAAATTATTATACTTTATCTCTGTACAAATCCGGCCATTTTTAATACCAACCCACACAGATCATCGACGCAAATCTTCGTCCATGTATGAGGTGTTCAATTGGGGCTATTCCAATGATGAGCCGCCCAAGCGGTTTTCGCTCTCAATCGCTGCCAATGAGATAAATATCGATGGGCCAGCAGCGCCCAATAATCCACAAAAACTGATTTCCACTACAACTACTACAACAACACCAACTGCGCACAGACAAAATGTAGCAACAGCGACAGCTGCAAGCCACAACAACAACAACAATAACTCATATCGTAAGGGTGAGGGTTCCTCTTCTCTATTCTCTTCTACTACTCTTCTCCTTATTGTTTTTTTGTTTTGTTCAGAAATTATTGTTTGTTGCCCTCTTTAAACCCGCTCCTGTTGTGTAATAGAGCTTGCTGTAAGCCAACAACTCCTTCATAACCAGCATGCGCCCAATTTGCATGTTCTCAACTCGTAAACTCGTACTAATCATATCTGCCCTGTAGAGCACCAGCTCGATCGATAGTAAGGCGATAGTCTACAGTTATCGATAGTTGTATTGAGCTCAGCCAAAGAAATACTAATAATACTTATCAAAGCAATTGATCGTTAAGCGGAATGTTCTTGATACTACTACAGCTAACAGTAATCGATCGCTTGTGTTATCGATAGTTGTGCAGCTTTTTCGTTTTCAGTGATTGCGTAGCCCTAACTTGCCTGGCTCTCCTCCCTGTATAAAATGCAAAACCAAACCCAATCCTAGCGGTGGCCCTTAAAGTTTTATTTTTCAACTCTCTCCCTATTTTAGTAGAATTCTCTCTCTCTCCTCTCTTTCTCTCGGCATGATTATTGCTTTAGTCTTTGCTTTTGGTTTATCGATGATACATTTTGCAATAGTTTTTATAACCGCTGTCACAAAAAAAAGTCCAGACAACTACTTTTGATCAATGAATGAAAATGAAAAATACCAAAAACCAAAACACCAACAAAAAAAAATATCCAAAACCACAATTGCAGAAGATATCGTTGACACATCACAGAACATTATGTTCCGAAGCGTTTACCGCAGGAAAACGGACCTCATGCCGACAATACCCAGCCCCCGAGACGGGCATTATGGTTCGCGCAGCTCACTGAGCACCACGCCCAGAACCCCAGGTAAGATCAGTCACCAAATTCCTCCACCAACACAGTTATTCTCTTCCTCCCCCTGCCAATTCCCCCCTTCTCGGCAATTCGACAATTGTGTTTTTATCATCATCATATTCAGCAGCATCAATATCTTGTATCATCATCATCATGATCATCGTTCTTAAGCAGCTTCATGAACCCATTTTTGATCATCATTGTTTAAGTTAGCCGCATTTGTAGAACAACACGACGGACCGCAGCGACGACAATTCGAAAAAGTGCAACAAGGATATCAGTTTTTTTTACAATATGGATACTGTTGTCTTGTCTCCACTCTCACTTGCTTTCTTTATTCCCTTGAGCGCAGCAACTGGATCTATGAGTTGTATCAATTTTTGAAGCACCACCAATGAGCACACAAGACACACTTTATACAAATACCACATTTCCACTGGCATACAGATTGAAATCAACTAAATGTATTTATTTAAAATGAATCATCTTTGTTGAAGACAAACAAAAAATTATTCAGTATTTTCTTTACCAATAGTATGTTTTTATAATTACACTAAGCATAGGTAAAATGCATCTAAATGCAGTATTCTTTG
Source organism: Drosophila sulfurigaster albostrigata (assembly GCF_023558435.1). Taxonomy (NCBI): domain Eukaryota; kingdom Metazoa; phylum Arthropoda; class Insecta; order Diptera; family Drosophilidae; genus Drosophila; species Drosophila sulfurigaster. The sequence continues at coordinate 47,993,105 of NC_084883.1, forward strand.
AACGAATTAATATATTTTTAAATGTACATTACCTATGTACATATATAATGCAGTATTTTCCCCTAACTGCAGTATTTTTAACCGAATTAGTATATATTTTTAAGTGTACATTTTTTTATATGCGTAAAAAAGTGTACTTTTAAAAACATACTATTTTTACCAAAGAATACTGAATTTTGATGATTTTTTCCTATGCGTGAAAGTATAATTTTAAAAAATACTATTTTGTTAAACAAAATACTGAGTAATTTTGATGTTTGACTTCAGCAAAGATGACTCATTTTAAAATACTTTCATAAAGTTGAAATATGAATAATAAATTTTTAAATTAATCATCCATGCCCTAATTTTATTATTATTTATTGAAAATTGATTATTTTCCGTAGTGCCAGTGGAAAGTGTTTATCACAACCACACTCAAAACACACACCCCACACTCTCACACACACACACTCTCGAAACATTTTGTAGCGCAGTCTGCGATCCATTAGTGTGACGTCTTCTGTATATATAAATATATATAGCTACATAAGGATCCACAAAAATAGCACCACCACCACCAAAAACCACAACAACCAACAGCTAGAACAATGTTTCTGATTCCGTTTTTGATTCATGAACCACTTTCTGAACCACTTTCCACTTTACATATCAACAACTCCACAACAACGACACCACAATCGATTGCCGCCCCACAGGACGCGCCTATTCGATGAACCGCTTGGACCAACTGGCCCAGCCGATACGACGCAATGGCGAACATGTGCGCGCCATCGTGGAGCGGGAGCGACGCGAACGTGAACTGGAAATGCTGGACGAGACGGCCTCCCTCGGCGGCGGCAGTGGAAGGCGTGGCCACTTGTCGCGGGGCAACAGCAATCGACGGGCTGGAAGCGCAAGTGTGGGCAGCGCCAGTGGAAGTTCAACGGCTGTGGGCGCCATGTCGAGGAGCATGACCCATTTGGCTGGTGGAGTAGGTCAGCAGCGTGAGCGTGGAAAGTATTCACTTGGTGGCGGCATCTCGACTAGCTTTCGTCCCTTGGGCAGCACTGGTCAGCGTGATTCCAGTAAGAGCATGTCACAGATTAGCTATTCGTGGTCCCAATTTGGCACAGCAAACAATCCACCACAATCAGCACAGCAACAACGCCAATCGAGTCTTGGCTTGCAAACGAGCGCAACTAAAAAATATCTACAATCATCATTTGCCTCATCCCTCAACAATGCATCCTATACGACAGCCTCAGCGAATGCAACTAGGCGTGCCCAGCAGCAATATGCGATATATAATACAACAACAACAACTACTAACCCACACAACAACCACCACCACAACCAACACCACCACCACCAACGTTATCTCGATTTCGATCCAAACTCATTGTTGCTCATGAACTCTTCTAGTTTGTTAGTGAATGCAGGTGTGTGCGATCAACCAAACAACCACAACAACAAAACCCAACATACGAACAACAATACTACTACAAAAATACACCACAACAAAACACACCACAGCGTAACTCACCTCACATCACACATAACCTAACTTTTGGCACACACAACACATTCTCCTGTACATTTGGTGGCATACTCAAACGTAGTGCTTTAGTCCTTCTACATTTCTCTAAGCTCCCCCCTTCCATCAAGTAGTGCTCCGATTTGAAGCCCCCGCCCGATCACACACACACCCACACACATTTACACTTATTGGCTAACATCTTACACATACATACACATAGCGTAGGAAGACATACGAAGTAGGAGTTGGAACAAAAACGCCACACGAAGAAATCTCTCTTTGCCCGCTCTCAACTGCAGTTCATCTGAGCAACAATCTGCATATATCTATCATCTATATATATAGTTAGTTATCACGGCTGCTTTGAAATACAACACATCGAACCGGTTCATTAAATAATTGGTTCAATCGCTAAACCAACAAATTACAACTTTAATCTAATTAATCGAATTTGAAATTACAACGTTACAAAATATAATTTAACACATAAAAATGCAGAGGTTCAAAAAAACATCATGCTGTTATCTATAGTACATGTGGAACCGGTTCAAGCATTATACAAAGTACCGTTATGTACCTCCAAAATATGAAAAATGTTCAACTACAAGCCGCATTAAAATATAAATTAAAACATAAATCGGCAGTTCTTAAAAAAAGTACCGTGCTCTTAACGAGTTGAACCGGTTCAAGCAAGATATAAAGAAAATATATCCATGAAACAAAATGCTTAGCTAAAATTTGAATAAATTTTAATTAAAAATGTTGAACTACAATGCGATCACAAATATAAATAAAAAACATAAAACGCTAGCACTTTAAAAAAAGTAAACTGTTCCAAGCCAATCGAACCGGTTCAAGAAAAATAATTTGACTCAAATAGATAAGTTAAAAATCTTAAAATATTACGAATTTCAATTGAAAATGTTGCACTACAACTACGCAACTTTTGCAGCCTTGATAGATGTCTATATATATAGTTGTTCCATCTATATCTGATTAGATATCATAAAGCGATCGCGTGGAAATTTATTGTGGTTCTCATATATTGTGTGCTGAGCATTGCCATTTGTATTCGTTCGCTTCGTATGTTTTCAACTGGTCTCTCACCATCTAACTCTGGTGGCGACCCTCGCTCCACTATAAACACCATACACACACACTGACTCACACCTACACCCTTTAAAACACACACGTGCACAACACACCCTTTATTGGTTATGCTTTGTCTTCCTCTGTTTCTGTTGCTGACAAATTTTCTTTGTTTTTGGTATTTGTTTTAACCGTTTTTTTCGTCGAGGTGTCTTTGGTTTTTAATTTTTTTGAAAATCTGTGTTTAGCTCTTCTCATTTATTATTGTACTTGTTTTTCGTATTCGTATTTGTTTACTGCTAATGACAATACTCTCTTGGTGACGGTCACAAAAATCACAAAACGTTTAATCTTTTTGGTTCTCACCCATATTTCATATATAATATATATATAGATACAATTTAAACCCAGAAAACCTGCTGCACATCATTGATTACTCAATGTGGAACTGTGATTTTTAATTGTATTTGTTTTGCATTTGTTTAGGCTCGCGATCAGGGAATGTGACACCTGGCGGTCATGGACACTTGAGTGGCTCACGTCCAGGCAGCGCCATGTCCACATCCACAACGTTGTCCACATCGGGATTCGTGCCCCGACGTCCAGGCACAGCCTCCACACGCAAGCCACGGCCAGCCAGCATTGCCGGCACCGGCATGTCCCTCGAGGGTGAGTCATAGATCATTGATATTAATTCCTTGGAATATATTTTAACTAATTGCTGCCTCATTCTTGCAGAGATCAATAAATTGAAGAGGGATCAGAAGCCGCCGGTGAAGACAACGAGCGCCTCGCCATCCACGTCTACAGCACAAACGACACCCAAACGAACCGCGAACCTGATGTCCACCTCAATGATTGTCACCTCCAGTTCAACGCGCATGCACAGCGCCGAGAAGAAGACGCCATCGAAGCGGGTAAGCCAAGTGATAAGATTTCGCAGTCGGGACGATATATAGTATAAAAGATTATAATGCACAGTGAAGCGCTTAATCGTATTTAATTTGCGCTCTTTAAGATAACAAATATGTTGCGAATTATTACATTTGAAAAGTGATTTTCTAGAACTAATTCACACTTTAAACAAGGAAAATAAATTGATGTAGATTATAAGCTGCAAAAGAGATCCATTATATAAGATAAGACCCATGAAATAGGCTTGTCATTGACTTCTTGAAGAAAAAAACTAATTTCTAATTGTCTGTGTGGAGTAACATTTTAGCTAGAGTCTGATATTTAAGATTTAACTCTGATATACGACTTATTTTTCTTGTCAACCGCTTTATCTGTGCGAAAAGTATTAATTCGATACACATTTTCAATAAAATTATATTCTTAAAATATACCACAAAAATACTAAATGTCTATATTTGGTATATAGATATTATACTTCATTCAAAATATAACAAACAGGCGGAAAGACAAAAAGGTATAATACAGGGTAGAAGGGTATCCCACTACCATTTTTCAATAAAACCATATTCTTAAAATATTAAAATATACCGAAGCCTCCACTTGGTATATCGATATTGTACTACATTTAAAATATACCGTTGATTATAGACGGACAGACCCAAAGTTCGAATACCTTTTTATCCTATGGGTAGCGGGTATAAAAATCAGATCTAAAATTCGTAAAGTTGATTCAAAATCTGAGTTACCCAATGGGTAGTGGGTCAATGAGAACATACTCTTATAGTAAATCAAAAATATACTAAAGCCTATATTTGGTATATCAATATTGTGCTATATTCATAATATGCAATAGAGTACAAAAGTTATAAACTGCTACCCTATGAGTATCGGGTATAAAAATCAGATTTAAAACGCTTTACATTGATCCGAAGTCTGAGTTCCCATCTTCAATTAAACCATATTCTTAAAATATACCAAAAATATACTTCAAATACTAAAATATACCGGGCAGGCTCAAAGTTAATTAGATTTAAATGGCATTGAATTTAAGATATTGATCTCTAAGTCTGTTAAACCATCTGCTAATTTGATTACCTCGTTTTTGTTTTCTAGGAGCCGCTGCTGCCCAAGGCCGCGTCCGCATCGAAGGCACAGCAGCCGAGCCGCACCGCCAGCTCGGAGCGCATCAGTCGACACGCGAAGGAGTCGATCAACAAAGTCCCTTCGGTCATGAGCACATCTATGATTGTTACCTCCACGACGACCACAACAAAATCAACAGCTGAATCCGCTCCAGCAACAGCTGCACCCGTACCCAAGGCTAACGGTGTGGCAAAGGAGCAGCCAGAGCAAGATGCAGAGGTTCCAACAGCTGAGGTTGCAGCGCCTGCGGTCAGCAAGGCCGAGAAGGAGGCACTAAACACTGAGCAGGCGGAACAAGAGCAACAGGAGTTGGTGCAATTGGTGGAAGCGAAGGCACAACCAGAGCCAGTTGCACTGGAAGAGCAGCCACCAGCGGAGCCAGTTGTTGCCCATGTGGAGGAGAAGGCCGACGAGGGCAACGAGAAACCAACACAGGAGGCAGCAGTTGTCGCTGTGGCGAAGAAGACATCACGCAATGGCAGCAAGGAGAATTCAGAGGTGCGTGAACTAACGCCACCAACAACAGCTCCAGCTCCAGTTGCAGTTGCTGGACTCGCTGTTGAGGGTGGCAACGATTTGATGACCGCATCGATGATTGCCAAGAAGATCACGACAGAGGAGGAGGCAAAGGCGGCATTAGCCGAACGACGACGCCTGGCCCGCGAGGAGGCCGAACGACAGGCCGAATTGGAGCGACAACGTGTCGAGGCTGAGCGCCTCGCCGAGCTCAAGGCCCAGGAGGAGGAAGCCGAACGTCAGCGACTCTTCGAGGAGGAATCCACACGTCTTGCCGAGGAGCAGCGTCGCGGCGAAGAGGAGCGTCTGCGCAAGGCCATCGAGGTGAGTAGAATAACTTTTACGTCTCCACCTTAAACTCAACTCTGACAACTCTTTCACAGGAAGCACAGCAGCGCGAGGAGGAGGAGCAACGACGACGCGAAGATGAAGAGCGTCAGCGCATCGAACGCGAGGAGGCCGAAAAGAAGGCCAAGGAAGATGCGGAAAAGCAGCGCGTCGAAGTCGCCGAGCGTCTCAAGCGTGAGGAAAAAGAGCGCGAGGAGCGACGCAAACGTGTCGAGGCAATTATGTCGCGCACTCGCAAGGCTGGCGCAGCTGCCACGCCCAGCAAGGTAATGCAGCCATTAGGATGCCTAAATCGTCACCATCTAACATTCAATTTCTCCCGCAGGAATCAAGTGACGCCAAGGCTGTGACAGCGGCGGCGCCCAAGGAAAGCGACAGCAACAGCAGCAGCAGCAACAACTCGACAGGCGGCTCACCCAACAGCAGCAGCAGCACAGACGCTGCTCCAGTTGCGCCCGTTGCTGTGGCACCCACAGCAGTGGCAGTCGCCAATGCTCCAGCGGCACCGGCAGCTGTTGCGGAGCCCATCAACAGCCAGGCGATGTATGAGCAATCGGTGCTGGACAAGGAGAACTCGCTGATTAACAGTTTCTCCAACATGATTATCGACGAGAATGCCAAGAACTTGCATCCGTTTGACGTGAGCAACGGCAAGTTGCATGTGGAGACCACGACAACAACAATAACAACAACGGGAGGAGGAGCTGCTGTCGTTGTGCCGCCCGTAGCAGTGGCCAATGGCAATGGCCACATTGAGAATGTTAACAATAAGAAGTAAGTGGATGCATCCACAGCATTTATTATTCATTTGTTTCGAACTTATTGTTTGCTCACTTATTGCAGTGACATCAATCTGCTGCAGGATGCAGTGAATCCAGTGGCCGTCAGTCAACTAATTGATCTGAGCATTGAGTCACAACAAGATCTGCACATCAACAACAACAACAATAATAACAACAACAACAGCTTGCTGACAAGCACAGCGGCAACCACCACGCTAGTCACTGCTGATAGTCACGAGAATAAAGGTACCACAACTTCACATTACTAAGAATACGTATAATAATAGATTTCCACATGAGGAAATCAAGTGCAATTACTTTAAGTCTCGTAACAAGTTCTGTTGAGTTGATTTTGTATAATTGTTGCATTTAACAAAAACATCTGGAATGCTAAAACTCACTTTTTAATTTACTTTTAAAAATGAGTAGAAGCTATAGTTACTTTTTTGATGCATACAATTATAAGAACAGTCTTTAAGTTTCCTAGAAATTTGATTGCAATCAGATAAAGAAGAAATATTATTAAAGAAATCGTTTTATAGGTCAGGTAATGATTACTTAGTTGACAATCTGGAATATTCTGTAGTCTATGGTATATTTTAAATCTAATAGTTTATCGATATACTGTTTATGGTATATTTTAAATCCAAAAGTATATTATCGGTATACCATTTATAGAATTCTGTATATTTTTGTATTTTTTATGTTTATTTTTTATAATTTGATATATTTTAAAAGTAATAGTATATCGATATACCAAATATAGCCTTCGGTATATTTGTAGTATATTAATTTTGTGTATGTTAAATCTAATAGTATATCGATGTACAATATATGGTAAATTTTAAATCTATTAGTATATCGACAACCCATATATTATGTATATTTTAAATCTTATAGTATATCGACATACCAAACAGTCTTCTATATATCTTTTGTATTTTTTTAAGCATATTAAGTGTGTATGTTTTGATAGATTTTAAATCCAATAGTAAATCTAATATTTCAATATACCAAATATAGCCTTCAGTATTTTTTAGTATATTTAAAGAGTAATACCACATTATTTTGCTAGTATTGAATACTTCATTTTCTTATTTGTTTTATTATAACTTTTTATATTATTCTAATCAAAACTAATTTAAAACTTTTGTCTTTCTTTTTCTAGATATATCGTTGCTGTGAATCCGATGAGAAGGAAACCAAACCAGATTGTTTGTCGTAAAACTATCTACAAAAAAAACTGATATATAGCTAAATGTGTGTGGAGTATTTATTTATAGATTGAGATAGGATCAACAATGCGATGATGCAACACGATGCGATTCAAGACGGAGTCGTGTCGCGATGTGTGTTTGGAGAATGTGCAAAAAAGAATGCAACAAATTATGGTTACTAGAGCTAAACTAACAAACAAACAGGAAAACAAAATGCTTATATAAAAAAAAACAACTATATACACTCTATTATACAAATAGATATATATCTACAATATATACATATGTATGTATGCATTATAAAATGAAGCAGTCAAAATAACTGCAAGAGACCGAGAAAAGTGAAGCTGATGAAGCAAAAACCGAGTGCATGTAATATTAGTTAAGAACTAAGACAAAAACTAAACAACTAAAAACAAGAGAAAAATGAGAGAAATTTTTGATGATGGATGGATGGATGAACGAACGAACGGATGATAATGATAATGATGATAATCAGCCTGACAATTGGTTAGCAATTCGATATCAAAAAAAGAAAATTAAGATGATCCCAAAACGCGTTACGATCTAATTTAATTATGATTATTAATTATAATTAATGCTAGCAACAAAATCGCTTCAAAAGTTTTTGCAATTTTTTCGATTAAAACGAGTCTAACTTGAACTTGAGACGCAGCGTATATAATTGAAAATTATATAGAGAATAGTAAAGAAAAACTGAATTATAATACCCTTCAAAAAAAAACAAAGAAAAACAAAAACAACAACAGCAGAAAGAAAACAACTCTGCTAGTGATCATGATCATGAAGACGCCGTCGCGATATGCAATATTCAAAATATCCGCTTATGCAATATTCTACAGCCAGCCACGCCCACGCTCCACGCTCGCCCCTAAGAGAGAGTTTATTGCCCAATTTTTTGCACAGTTGTTTTATAAGTTAAGTTAAAAACGAAAAACAAAACAAAACCGTTGAGCCAACGAATCGTGAGGTATTATTTATTAGAAACAAAAAAAAAAAACAAAAAAGAAAAAGAATTATTTGAAATTATTTGCTGATACTGTCCTATGTCCAATGCGATTCGGAGAGAATGTAACTATTATACTATATATATATAGCATAATCACAGATATCAGATATCAGTGCTTATACACACACACACACACACACACATTATACATAAATATATATAGATATATATACGTAGGATCTGCGCCTTGCAGGAGTCTTTGTCAATTCTGATTATGCTTATGTCTTTTTTTAATAATATTATAGTAGCGTCTCCCCTTCTCCCAACAACAAAAAAAAAAACTCACTGTCTCTCTCTCTGTGTATATTATTTTTGCGTCAATTTACTTTTTTGGTAAACATACTTTTTTATATATACATCAAATCTATAATTGTAATTTGTATTTATCCATGTGCAAAATAAATTATGATTATTTTTTAATTACAACTAGCAAATTATTTAGCATGCAATTTTTGCCCCCACCCCCCACAATCTTCCCCCCAATTGTAAAAACATAAATCTTTATACAAAATACACAAATTCAATAGTCTATATAATACACACACACACACACACTCTGATCAACAAGTACTTGAGCGCGAGGGCCTTAAACATGCATGAGAGCAAAGTGAAGAAATGGGGAAATTCCCTATTGAGATCCCTTTATAAAACAACCCGTTAATCTTTAGTATAATCAAAATACTAAAAAAAAATAAATGAAAAACATACTTTGTCTAGTTAAATGAAAAATGCTTTTCTTATGTTAAAACAAAACAAAAATTAATGGCGATATAATCAAAAGACAAATAATGATATAAACGTTTAATTAATTCAACAATTGTCTTGCTGCAGTGAAATGATGAAAACAGAAAAAAAACATAAAACATAAACAATTATGGATAAAATTACCTTAGAGCTATGTATATTTAATATAACAATTATATATGTATGTATCACACAAAGCAACAACAACAAACAAAATATAAAAGCAATTCCCTCTATTTATTTAGAACACAATAAAACACACACATACATACATACACACACTGTAACACTAATGAAATTCTCTTCTTATCTAAAACGAAAAACAACAATTGCATAACATATACAATATATATTTATGTGAATAAAATGTAACTAATTCTCAAGGCAACTAAAACAAAGGCCCAGCAATATCTTTATTTCAATTTTTTTGTAATTTTCCTGTTTTTTGTTATTCTTGTGATTTGTCAAGGTCATGCTTGGAATGTTGTGTTTAGGATAAGGCATGTTTCATTACTAATAAACAGCGTCGGCAGCAGCAGCTGAGCTGAAGCTTCATATCAGTTCACTCACTTTCATTGCCAAGCAAAGGAATAACATTGTGCACAGCACACATTATGACATCATCAGCAACAGCAGCTGAGCTTGAGCTTTTGGCCGATGGGAGCTTTTGAGAACAGCTCATGTTAAACGATTTCAAATTCGGAGAATAGAACTTGCACTCTCACTGTTAATCATGCGCTCTCACTCTCTCTCGGCCGCTCGAGCCGTTAACATTTGCTGTTAGTGTGCGTGAGTGAAGTTTTCTTGGTCTGCATGTTTAACTGCTACGCTCAAAGCGCTTTTAACTTTTGCTGTGTACGGACGTGTTTTCTTCGCTTGCGTGTCGAATATTCCCAAATTGTGATAAACATTCCATTGGCCAGAGTGCAACGATAAGTTTTCGGACCAAGTAAAAACGCGCCCTGCAAACCCGTTTCCAGCCCAAAATCCAGCAACTTCAAACCACAACAACAACAAATATTAACATGTCTTCGAATCGTGCTCCAAAGAGTGGCTTTGCGGCCGAAGCGCAGCGTAAGGTAAAAACAACAACAATACAACATCAAGAGCACAAACAAATTTTGTTTTTGCCAAAAAAAAACGTATTGAGCTAGTGTGTGTGTGAAGCTGCATTTTGACTTTATTTGGGCATTTGAAACCGAGTTTAGCCAGACTAAAAATGGTCTTAGGAATGACCTCATTCCGAATTGGCGAATAATGCGCGTTGCCGATAAGTCATCTTAAAGTATGTGAGTTTGTGTGTGTGTGCGTGTATCTTAACAATGCATGCGTAATGTCTGTGTGAGAGTGTGTGCGTTTGTGTATGATTGAGCTTAAATTTCTTGAATGCTAGTTGCTATGCAACTCTTAATTTAAATGATGGGCGCAAGAGAGGATCGCAGGGTGAGCTTCCCTTATTGTTGCTGATGCTAATTCGACAACATTAGTAACGCTTATTTACAACAATTTACATGCATTCGTATAATATATCTACTGCATTGGGCTTGCAGCTATTTATTGTTTCCCCTTTGAGGCAATTATGTAATGCCCTATCCCTGTGTGTGTGTGTGGCAATGCGACGTGAGTGAAATTGAAATTGTATATGCTTAGCTAAGGGGGAGTGGGGGGAAAATGGGGCTTGAGGCAGGGGAGATTAAGTGCAGTTTACCAATGGACAACACAACTACAAAAACAAAAGGCAATGTGTGTCTACAGTTACAGCAGCGACTGCGTTGCCACCCTTTTTGCTGTCAGTTTGCCAGTTGCTTCCCCTCACCGCTTGGGGCGCACGATCAATGGCTTCGCAGGAGCCAACGAGCTTTTGAGACAGAGACAGAGGATAAAGTTGATGATGTCATTTTCTGGCTGCCGCCTGCCAGCTGCTCGTCTTCTGCTTCTTCTTCATTAGTTACCAAAATGTACAAGCAACAACAACCAAAAAAAAGTAAAAAGCGCCCCACGTAGCGATAGCACCTTTGACGCACTCACACACATGCGCGCCGCACTTTAAAGCAACTCGAGTTGCGTATAAGTGTGTGTGTGTATGTGAGTGTGCAAACAAAAACAACATGCCGCTGAATCAACTTTTCAAAATTGTTTGTCCATTTAACTGTTGAGGTGTATGCGCAAGCGTATGTGTGTGTGTGTGTAAGAATATGTGGTTAAGTGCTGAGTCGCTTGCCAGTTATTTTGTGTACTTTTATGGCAACGACTCAAATTTCAATTTTCAGCAAAAAATCGAGCAACTAACACTACTATTGAAGGCGCCTGTTCCTTCGTCTTCGTCGTCGTCCCCCTTCCCCCAAGAACAGCTAGGCAACCCTTTTTGCTTTTTGTCCCCTTCCCTCCCCGTTTGCAGCCCTGCTCTTGAAGCAAGTTTCATTAATTAGTCGGTTCTCTTGTTGTCTATTGTCCGTTCTTCATGTATGAGTAGCCATACAAACGTTAGCACCCATGGGCAGGTACATAAGTATATACCTAGATATATACATAGTAATCACGGTTAGACACTCACACACACACGCAGACATTTGCTAGATATGGTCACATTAATACATCCGCAGCAAGTTACCCATTGGTATCAGTTGTCTAAATGGAACTTGTCGCTCGCTTACAACTACACAAGCAATTAATGTGTGTGTGTGTGGTTAGTACTTTTTTTTCATTTTTTGGTAAGCCATCGTATAGACATTTTCAGATAAGCCATAAAAAGTGATGGGCAACATACACACACATCATAATCATAAATCTAAATGTTGTTTGGATTTCCGGTGAAACTTTACACGAATGCCAAAAGCAGAGTTCTCATTTCTAATAATGGAACTCAAGTCATATACTATTCTCACTTGCCTAACGGAATTTGTACTTTCCTTATCAATAGACGCGTCTACAAGGTTTATTATTTATTTTTTACGGAGCATAACTACATATGTAAGTAGATTGCAAAGATTAGGTAGAGACACTTCATTTGGTAGATAGAATTCCACTTTACCAAATATTAGATTATATTTTTATAGATCTTCAAAAGTATCAAAAGATTTTTACTTCAAAGATTTTCGAAATTTTATTGTCTTACGTTTGGTAGACAGATTTTATATAGTTTTTTACGGAGTATAGATTGCAAAGATTAGATAGAGACACAACTAAAATTGTAGATAGTTTCGGATTTTCTAAATATTTGATTATATTGATATAGATCTTGAAAAATTACCAAGAGATCTTTACTCCAAAGATTTTCAACAATTTTATTGTTATTATTGTAAGTTTGGTAGACAGATTTCAAATAGTATGACTTGACAAATCATCAAAAGATCATTACTACAAAAGATTTTCAAAATGAAATGGTTTGGTAGACATATTTAATATAGTTTTTTACGGAGCATAACTAAATTTCAAAGATTAGGAAGAGACACTTAATTTGGTAGATAGATTTGAATATCAAATATTAGATAATATTCTTAAAGATCTTCAAAAATCATAAAAAAATCTTTACTCGATTTTCGAAATTTTATTGCAAGTTTGCTAAACAGATTTCATAAGGTATGACTTTAACTAAGTTTGGATTATTTTGTTATAGATCTTGACAAATCATCTTTTCTTCAAATTTTAAGATAAATGTTTCGTACATATTGTACGTTGAATAAATATATCTTACATAGTTCGATCGTAGCAAATATTCGAATATTTCTCTACAGATCTTGAAAAATTGCCAGAAATTTCGTTTCTGCAATTTTTCGAAAGTCTTGCGATTACGATTTTCATTTCCGGGTAATCACTGTAGCCCTTTTGCTGAAAGAGGTCTCTCTCTCATTCGATTTGTGCATGTTTTGCACTGTTTACATTTATCAAAACAAAACAGAAAAGACAACAGTGGGGGACACTGCAAAAAACATAAAAATAGCGAAAAACAGTCACATAATTGACCTCGTTTACGCGTTACGTTTATTTTGCGGTATTCCAAGCTTGAGTGATTGTTTTTTCTGTGGCTTTTTAACCAAATATCGGTCAGCTCAAGAGCTTCGCAATTGCCATCGACACTGCGATTGTGGGGAGAGGGGGGCGGCACAGCATTGGGGGACTCGAGACCCGAGACACGGACATGACACATCGAAAAGAAAGCGAAACCGAAAAAAATCGAAATGAATAATCGCAACGAACTGACAGATTTCCGATAAGTTTTAAAGCGTTGCTTTCGAGTACAGTGATCACTCGATCAAAGGAGCGATCAACTGGCTGCTTTAATTAATAAATTACGATTTGCGGGCATTAGTTTGACTGTACTTTTGAAATTATTCAAAAAATATCGTTCAAAAAAAGACTACAGAAACTTATGAAGTAAAGATTAACAAATGTACATTATTTGATGTAAAATCTTGAAAATCGATAGTCATCAATTCATTATTTAGCTTTATTCAAACTTCATAAAAATTAAAGCATAAAATTCCTCAATGGAAAATACCACAACAAAATAATAGAGAAGCGCTTTAAGTAAAGATTAATAATTAAACATTATTTGATGTTAAATATTTCGTTTTCTTCAACCCCATTAAAAGTTAAAACAAAAAATTCCTCAATGGAAAATACCGCTCAACAAAATTCTACAGAAACTTAGGAAGTAAAGATTATCAATTAAACAGAATTTGATGTAAAATCAAAATAATTTATGGTCTCGAAATTTTGTTTGATTATTTAGCTTTATTCAAACTTCATAAAAATTAAAACATAAAAATCCCTCAATGGAAATTACCGCAACCAAAAACAATAGAAAAACTTTGGAAGTAAAGATCAACAATTATTTATTTTTTTATGTAAAGTCTAGAAAATCTATAGTCATGAAATTTTGTTTGAGTTTATTCAATCTTTTTGAAATTCAAAATTAAAATTCCTCAATGGAAAATCCCGGAACAAAAAACCAAAAAGAAACGCTTCAAGTAAAGATTAACAATTAAACATAATTTTGATGTCTTTATAAACTTGAACATTTTTAGTTTACTTGGGATTGTTTGTTCTTCGCGGCATTGCTAAAAAATTAACCACACATTGAATTCACAGTACATGAGTCAAGCATAAAGATGTTAACTAATCATTTGCTAGTTGCGTTTGTGAATTATTGCCAAAGTTCACAAAAATTCACAAACCGAACAAGCCGGCAAATGACATCATCATCATCATCACCATCGATGTGATCGTCATCGTCATCTGTTGATCGTTTTTTTAGTTTTTTGGCATCCTACAAATTGCTTATTACGCAATGATCCGTTGCGACTTCGAAGCGATTCGAAATTCGAATAATGCTTTGCCTGTCACTTCTTTCATATATTGAATGAAAATAAGAGATGAGTAATAAACAACTGAGAAAACACACATAACATGGATCGTACATGCTCGTAAATATGTTCAAACTGTGCAACCGGAAACTTGCGTCAGCATTTTGTTAGATTTTTTTGGTTTTACATGCTCCTTGAGGGCGATTTCACTTTCTACCTGAATATGATATGTGGGCGTTGTGATGTGATGATGATGACGATGATGATGTGTCTTGCCCGCAGCAAGGAAATCCGTTGGAAAAAGCTTTGACAGAGTGGCATTTTTTTTTAATTTCACTAAAAGCTAATGAAGTTGGCCTGACTCGATTTCCATAGGCTTGGCTTGTCCCCCTTTTTTTTTACTTGGCTAATGCGCATTGCGTGCGGGCTAAGAAAAACACCCAGAGTTGAACCTTTTAACCACTCTCGTTGTTAGTTGTCAACTATCTGAAAACTCCATCAAAAAATGAAAAGTACTTGAAAACTAATTACACTTTTTTTTTAGTTTTTTTGACGTTGTCACGCTCGCTGTAATTGCGCGTAATAATCGCGCTTCATTTATCATCTGACCCACAGACCCAGTGCCCAGTGCTCAATGTTGCTCAGTGACCAGTGACCAGTGACCAGTGACCAATGTCAGTGTCAGTGTTTCATTTCCAGCTGTTCCGCATGCGCCATTTTCGGCTAGCGTTTAACGGTACACGCCAAAAGTCAGTCCATATTGAGCACAAGTGCTAGGCCACTTGATAATGTTGATGACATTTTTTTTGGAGAGCTTTGAGAACGCGGCGCTGCGTTGATAAGCGTTTCCCTCACTCTCTCACATCCTCCCACCCGTCGTGCACATTATTTTCCCCCTCTCCTTCACTCATTGTATTTTTTTTTTTATTATTTTGCGTTCTCTTCGATAAGGCAAACACGTTCCAGAACATTTTCTGTGTTTGTATATAGATCGCGTTTACTCTTGAGGCTTTTGTATGTATTCAATTATTTACTGTACTTTTCAGTCACAAACTTCTATACACACGTATGTGTAAAGAGTACATATGTACTGAGTACAGTCGTCGAATTTCGTCGGCGACCTCATAGCGAAACTCTATAAAAATGAAATGCTGCTTTGACTGAGCTCAGAGCACTCTGCTGACTCATTAAAACAGCGCTAAAAATATTTGTTCATAAGAAATATAACAAAAAAAAAAACCTTCTTTATGTAAGAAAGCTTAAATGAATTTAAAATACTCTATAGATGTGATCGTGTGGTGTATAAGATGGTATTTTTTATGTAAGATAACTTCAATGATACTTTATAGATGTGATCGTGTGGGATGATCGTGTATAATAAGTAATTTGTTGGGTCAGACTGGAATAGTTGAGGTTTTAAAAGTGATGTTAAAGATGTTAAAGTTTTTATGTTGAATATCGAAGAAGCGTTTATTCAACTGTCTTGCAATATAGTTCTGTAGATCTCAGAGACTATATCAAATACTTAGAAACTATATCAAATACTTATATGAAATTAGTTTTATTTCATCGCACTTTTCCAACTTTGATACGTTTCCAAACGCCTCAAGCTATCAATCCAATAAAAGGAATCAATTATGATCTTTACATTATTTTCCGCCAAATTCTTGAATCAGTTATGATCTCTGCATTATTTTCCGCAAAGCTCTAGAATCAATTATAATCTCTACAAAATTTCCGCAAAGTTCTAGAATAAATTATGATCTTCACATTATTTTTTTGCAAAGTTCTAGAATCATTTATGATCTTTACATTATTTTCCTCAAAGTTCTATTTATAAATTATGATCTTTACATTATTTTCCTCAAAGTTGTATATTCTTTTAAAATACAGAGTATCAAAAATTGTTGACCGTTGCTATTTTTTGATTTTAATTCAAACATATTGTTTATTTTCATATTCTGTTCCTATATATATGTTATTGTAAGCCATGTCTTGCCAATTCCAAGCTTGGCATTCCAATTCGCTTATTGTCTGGTCACAGCACACAAAACCATAAACATCTGTAAATATTTATGCATATGTTATGTCTGTGACTGAGTGTGGCTAGAAATGTGTAAGAAATAGCCCGAATTCATTAGTAAGTTAACGGCTGTTTTTTGTTATTTATGATCATGAATAATTTTATTCATAATATAGCCGGTCTTTGGTGCTGAAACTAACGAATAAAATAGTGTGTATTCCTAATCAAAATTTATGCAGAATGTCCCGAGGGTGTCAATTTATCTGCCATCAACATAATTATCATCGAGAATTATGATGATCATCGCGTTCGGTTCAGACGAATGTCAATCACACAATGTGCTTTATTAATTGATCTACGATTCTTCTCCAAACGCTTCAAACATGATAAATTGACCCCGCATGCCACATTCTCCCATTGTCTTGATTTTCAATCTCACTGTTATTTCTGCTTTTGAGGGGGTTAACCTCGTTCTCTGTGTGTGCTCATCTTGGATCTAATGACCTGACCGCGATTGTTAAATACCGTTCTTTTGTGCTGTTTTTCTCTGTTTTTTGGGTGCTTGGCAAAAGTGAAGATAATGTTTGGGTTAATTGCAATACTGTAAAAACGGTGAGCTTTAATTATCGATAACACGGCCGATAATTGCGAACACCATCGTCAGTGCAAACTCATAACATACAAAAGAATGCGCAAAGTAAAAACCAAAAACAAAAACAAATAAAACTCTTGATAAAGACATAAAATGCGAATCTGTTTAGCATTTTTTACGAGCGATATATCTGCATATCAGCTTCTTGATCAGCTCATCAACAGCACGTAAAGTTGATCGATAACACAAATACCGTTGCGCTTGAAGAGCTGAACTCGAAGATATGGCGAAAGTAAGATTGAGTACACAGAGAAAAATATGAAGTACCTACGAAAATTTATTGTGCATTTTACTAAATTAAAATGATGAACTTTTTATCAAATATGTATTTCTGAAAATATGTTTATTTTTATTTATTATTATATATTTTTGTTCATATTAATAAATTAAAATAATGAACTTTTTATGACGTATTTCGAAAATTGATTTATTTTTTATTGATTATATACTATCTCTTGAAATTACTTATATTGATATGAAGTTTTTTGAAATATTTATAATGAAATTTGAAAGAATAAGTAAATTTCTTAACTAAAATGATGAACTTTTTATTATACTTTTCCGAAATTAAATTATTTTGTTGATTTATTAGTTTTTTTTTATTTTTGTATTTCGTAAAATTTATCACTTACATAAATATGAAGTTAAAGGAAGTATTTATATTGAAATTTGAAAGAATGAGTCAATTTCTGTATAGAATTTCTCATAGCATAATTTTTATCTTTAATATTTAATCCCTTTTTTAAGTTACTTACATAAATATAAAGTTTTAGGAAATGTCTATAATAAAATTTGAAAGAATAAGTCAATCTCTTAATTAAAATGATGGACTTTTTATCATACATTTCGAAAAATAAATCATTTTATTGATGTATTATATAATTTTGTATTTCTTTGAATTTGCTTATACATATGTATTTATTACTTACATAAATATGAAGTTAAAGGAAGTGTTTATATTGAAATTGGAAAGAATGAGTAAATTTCTTAACATAATCCAATTATTTGTCACACATCATTCGTTTTGTCTTTGATATTTAATCCCTTAAATATCCATTAGTATCAATTTACATGTTAAATGAGTTTTTATTAATACCAAATTAAAGCCTAATAATGTTAATTAACAATTTAAATTATAGCATGCTTGGCATCAATTCAGAAATTCGAACCGCGATCTTTCCTTTATATTTTAAGTAAAATGCTTCGCCATTTTTTTCTCTCCATGTATAACGGTGCATTAACCTATGTACGTAATGCCACCTCACCCTGTTTGCCTTGGAGCACCCTCGTCATTTCCCTTTTAGGGCGCTGCGATAAGGAACAAAGCAAAACAATTTGCAAAAACCACTCAATTGACGACAAACAATCGTTCCATTTGTTTCTGAGATCATTCATTTTAATAGAGTCGCTGTCACAGTCAACTCGACGTTCGTTGATAGAGTGAGCAGGCGAGAGGGAGTGCGAGAGAGAGAGAGAGACCGTGAGAGAGCATGATTGTTAATCTAAATTCATTTAGCGACAGCAATTCAATTAAATAACACTAATAACTAGGTGCTAAACGGTGCTGCGATTTAACCCCACCAAAAAAACTACAAATAACTGCCAAAAGCGAAATGTGAAGACATCACGCAAAGCAAAGTTGATTCTCAACTGGGTCTCTCAATGACCACTCCAATAATTCTCAACAAGTGGGCCTCGTCTAGTCGTCTACAAGCCAAAAGCGGTGCGAAGGACGCCTAAGCAAATGCCGGCTTTGCTTTAGGCCATATATGGTGCGGGCAAAATACAAATCGTCTAACAACATTAACAAATATGGTTATTGATTATGTGCAAAGAGTTGCAGGCAAACGAGCTAGCCAAAAGTTGACCATTTATGGCGATATTTTGCCAAAATTCACCCACCCCAGCTGTGGGAAAAATTAAGCTGAAAGATAAGCGATAAACAAATTTGGAGAAACTTAAAATCTTGGATTGACAATTAGTCATGTTACAAGATCAAAAGTAAAACTGAAATTTACTTCCTCAGTTCTGGGTGTGGAATTGTTTTTTTCTTTTATCCGCTATTAATACTTTCTTTTAACTTTTTGTCTGTCTCCCTAAAAAGTATAAATATTCTTTATCGAAGAAGTTTTTTAAGAAATACTTTTATTTGGTCTAAGTTGCTTTGGCTGACATTTTGGTATATTTTGTATTCTATGGTGTATTTTGAATGTAGTATTATATTGATATACCAAATAGTCTTCAGTATATTTTAGTATTTTTTATGTTTTGTTGGTTTTACTGAAATGCGTAGCCATATCGATATACTAAATATAATATATGGTATTTTTTAGTATTTTTAGAGTTTATCGATATGCCAAATATGGTATTTTTTTGGTTTCATTGAAATGGGTAACTATGACAATATACCAAATATAGTCTTCGGTATCTTTTTGTATTTTTTTGTTTTTATTTTTATTGAAATGGGTGGCAATATCAATATAACAAATAAAACCTTTGGTATAATTTAGTATTTTTGGCTTTATTGAAAATGGGTAGCGGGTATCTCACATTCGAGCACACTCGATTGCAGCTTTCTTTCTTCTTTTAAATATATATCTACTATATGTATGCATATGTGATACATTGAGTGAAAATCACATGCTTCTTAGAACAATTTTATTATTATTTGATTTATAAAGAACTCTTAAGAACACAAATAGACTTTTTCTTCGTTAGGCATAAATATAACATTGTATATAGTGACATTTGTTTATGAGGGGAATAAATGTATACATATAAGAAACTGCAGAGTTAGTTTTAATAAAATTAAATAAAATAAAATAAAATAAACTCGGAATTTATTATAGAAACATTCCCTGGAAATTCTCTTATTGGAAAATTCGAAATTTTTCTGCATGATTCCCACAGATTCACTCAATTTTTATGTGTTTCTTATGAGCAAGAATTTCTATTGTTTGGCCCGGCAAAACTGTTTGTCTGGGGTAAACTGCAATCTTATCCTCATCCAAATTAATATACAACCTAAGAGTGAATTGTTAGCCGACTCTATCTATGGGTGTGTATGTTTATGGGCAATTACCGATACGTGAGTTATCAGCGATTTCTTTCCAAGATAACACAAGAATATATAGAGCCCGACATGATTTCAGTTGCGATTCGGCTTTAGTCTGGGCAAATTGCATCGTACGCTATAGACATGTACCAATCAAAGGTGCTAAAACAGTTGAAAAAATAATATATATGAAATAAATTAATGAAAATTTCTTTTTTTCTTGCAGATCAACTCAAAGTACAGCGAGGAGCTGGCTCAGGAGTCGCTGGAATGGATCAAGGCCGTGACCGCAGAGCCCATTAACACATCCGGTGATACGGACAATTTCTTTGAAGTGCTCAAGGATGGCGTGATCCTGTGCAAGCTGGCCAATGCTCTGCAGCCGGGCTGCATCAAGAAGGTCAACGAGAGCAAAATGGCCTTTAAGTGCATGGAGAACATCTCGGCATTCCTCGAGTGCGCCAAGAACTTTGGTGTGCCCACACAGGAGACATTCCAAAGCGTCGATCTCTGGGAGCGTCAGAATCTCAACTCTGTCGTCATCTGCTTGCAGTCGCTGGGCCGCAAGGTAAATGATTAAATGCTGTAATCATTTCACTCAACTTTTATTAATGCCACGTATTTATTTTGCAGGCATCCAACTTCAATAAGCCATCGATTGGTCCCAAGGAGGCGGACAAGAATGTGCGCAACTTCAGCGAGGAGCAGCTGCGTGCCGGCCAGAATGTGATCTCTCTGCAGTATGGCTCCAACAAGGGCGCCACTCAGTCGGGCATCAACTTTGGCAACACCAGACACATGTAGAGACCTGACCTCTAATTACACACTTTCAGCACCTCCTCATACACAATATATATATGTATACTTATTATATGTATCAACATTCCGCAATGAAGCCAAAACCAAAACCCCAAATTCTCCCATCTTCCAAAAAAAGTGAAAACATCGTTTGAAATGAAAAACTCTACTTATATATTATGTAATGTGACGATGATGTATTTATAAAAATGAGCTTCAACTATTTGTATTCCAATTTACCATGATTGCACCAGGCGTAAACTATTCTTAATTTTTAATATTATTAAGTACTCGCAAAGTACGGATGAGTTTTTTAGAATGATATATTCTATTTTCAACAAGTAAAGATACACAAACAAAAACAACACATATATTTAGTATGCAAATTTCACACCTCATTCTTTTGGACACAGTTATTATTAAAGAACTTTACTTTACTATATTATTATTATGGTTACATAACTCAGATTAGCACTCAATTTGCGTGCCATAAATGTGTACACGTATAACGAAAATTCACGGGTTGCCTTGTGACTACTCCAAGTAACGAATATTGTATTTCAAATTCAAAAATTTAATCAGCAGAAAGAAACGATTACAAATCAAAACTGTTAAACCACCTGAATTTCAATTAAATACCTGAGCATTTAAAAATAGACACCGATAAACAAACAAACATAATCTATGAATGTTATTCACAATGTTGAAAATAAATAATTATTCTTTTATAAATCAAGTCTTTTAATTTTCATTGCCTGTTTTAAAATGCAGTAAATCGATAACCGATTCGATTGCAGAGCGCCCGCATATCGACATGCCACCTCCAGCTATATGGCCAGAGTTTCATTTGACATTTATCGATAGATGCAATTGCACTCGATATGCGTAACTTGAAACTGTGATAGCACTAGAGTCCAAGCAAAACAAACGACGCTCAACATAAATATTGCAAACATGGATATTTGCCGGGTTTGTCTCAACAGCACAGTTACGCTTGTGGACATATTTGCCAAGCGTGAGCAAGTCGATCAGGCCAATCCGGAGCCCTGCCTGGCGGATATGCTCAACGAGATCGCCGTGTGTCACGTTAAGCTCGACGATACATTTCCGCAACACATTTGCCTCAGCTGCGTGCTGGGCGCTCAAAATGCCTGGCGATTCAAAAACAAATGCGAATCCAGCTACAAACAGTTAATAGCAATTAAGGAGCAGCAGCAACAAAAAGAACAACAACTACAGCAACAGCAGGAGCAACAATTGAAAGCCAAAGAAGAAATTGTGTGTGAAGAAAGTAAAGTCATTGAAATCAAGCTGGAACCGCTTGAAGTGGAAAAGGAAACAACAACCCAAGCGATTACCTTAAAGCCCTACAAATGTGGCATGTGCAGCAAAGCATTTGCTGATGTCACCATATTGCGAGTGCACAAGAAGTAACTATTACACTTTTGTTATTTTAAGTTAGTGTATGAATCCCACAACCGCAATTTTGGTATTCAACACGATATCCGTGTTCTGTCTGTATAAGCAACTATATCTTGGATAAGATAAGAGCGACCTTAAATTTGTTGACAATGCGTTCAGCTTAAGTAACTTAGAGTTGGCCGGTATTTTATTATTTATTTATTAACCCGACGCTTTCTTCCCTTTCCTTAGGTGGCATGCAGAGATCCGGAGTAAAGCACAAGCGGCCGTGGCACAAGTGACGCGAAAACCAATTGAGAAACTACAGAAAACAGTCAAAACCAAAAAGAAGGAGATAAAAAAGTTTCGCAAGAGAACTGCGGATACTTCAGATCGACCATTTAAGTGCACCGAATGCAATCAAGGCTTTTTCAAGAATTTACACTTAACGCGGCATATGCGAATACATACCGGGGAATGTCCCTACGAATGTCCTTATTGTTCCGAGGCCTTTTACAGAAGCGACTATCGTAAAAGGCACATCGAGTATGAGCACAGAGTGACCGATCCTGCACCCAAACTGTAAGCGAACACAATATCTTTATATGCATCATAATCAAATAGTCTTTTTTCGGTTCACAGAAGGTCAAGGCGGGCGTCAAAGTGATGATGATTGGCCTAGGAGTTGATTTAGGAATAACCATAAACATGTACCATAAAAAAGGAAGAACCTCAATTGCTTAATGTTGGAGTTTAGAAGCCAAAACAAGATTTTAAATAGAAAACACAGTATCAATATTTTAAATAATAGCAAATCTTTGTAAAAGGTTTTCAAGAAAATGATTCACGACGTCTCATTGTTGAAATTCAATGCGTAAATTTGATTACCGAACGTTATTTAACAAGCTATATTTTAATTATATTATATATTTTAATTAAAATAAATAACTTAAGAAAACCATTTCATTTTGCAACTTTTCCGCAATACACTTTGTTGAATCTTGAATCTCAAGATATAGTCGCAGTCACTTTCCATCCACTCCGATTTTGAGATAAATCTGGATTCGACAAGATCTCACAATAAATTATTAAAAAGGAATCTTCATTTAAATTTTACATAATTACAAATTTATTTACTCAACTGCTATTTACATTCGTGTGTGTTTTGTACATTTAAATTAAATAAAATATATATATATATAAATAATACACAAGAAACTAAAAACGTACAAAAAATATTGCATTTCTTAAACGGTTTCGTGTTTTGCTTTTCTTTTTTTTTAGTTTTTTTTGGTTTTTGTTTTAGCAAAAGGAAAAAGGGCGAAAAGCCAAGGGAAGTTTGATTATATCAGCAACTAAAGTCACACGAAGAGTATGCTAATCACGTTAAACTTAACGACTATATATATATATATGTATATATATATAATTACGACTTTATACATGCACATTTACACATACATACATATAGAGATGACTTACAAAACTATCTGGGAGGGGGAACTGCTAAGATTCTCACGCACATATATAAATATTTTTATATATATATCTGTCAATAAATTATACATATGTGTAAAAAAATATATATATAGATCATTTGACGCGCTGACTGACATACATATATATATAGATAGATTTATATATCTATATCGGAAACTACTATTGTGTTAAAGCTCGACACGCGGACGAAACTGCAAACGTAATGGAGGATCTCGAAAACGCCAACGCGTCACATAGACGAATTTCAGTGTGTGATCCTTGCCCAACAACTCCTCATTACACAGTATATCGATCTGTAATTAATTTGCATAAGTATATACATAAATATTTAAACATATTTACTTATGAATGCTGCACTCACTTCACGATACTTTTCAATGCCGTTGAGTATCTTTTTTGGCGACGAGCTTCTTGAGATGCGTGATCGTCGCCTGCGAGCTGCAGCGTATGAAACGTCGCTGCAGATTCTTAAAGTTATTGCTTATGCACTCGAGGCACACATTGACCTGTTCATCCAAGCGATGGAAATCGGATTCGGCATGCGCCTCCATCACCTTCTCGTTGTCATCCTCATGGTTTTGCGTAATATCCTTCGGGCACGGCATGTTGCGGCTCTTGTAAAAGTCGCGCTCCCTACGCGATTCATCTGCAAAGTGCACACAAATTATTAACATACATTTCAATAAAATATATATTAGTGCATACCCTCTTGCAGCTTCGGCACCAATTTGTACACAATGTCCTGCATGGTGCGATCGAAACTGATGTATTGCAGCGGGTGTGACTGATGTATGATGTTGTCGCAGGTGGGGCATGTTTTCTTCTCCTCCAGATGCTTGACCAGACAGCTCTTGCAAACTGTAAATTCGAAATTCATTACACCAAATGTTAAAATGTTATTAAAACTATTAAATAAAACACATCAGATATGCATTGTTATTTTAAGAGGATTAGTAAATAAACTAGAAAAGATATAGTTGGATTATAATTGAAATAAAATATGAAATTTTGGATTCCTCTTCCCTAATCCTTTGGAAAGTTCGTTGGAAAGACATTTTAAAGTCACTGGAAGCCGCTGAAACCTCAACGTGAGCACTGTGTGACCGTATATGATTAAGATCAGAGCAACTCCCACGCAATGCGGGCACTCCACCGGCAAAAGAAACGTCACCGTCTAAATTCTGTTTTTTTCTTGGAACAAGTCATAGATACGCATCATCCACATCTGCTGGCAACCGGTGCAAGGGCAGGTGCTGCAGCTACTGTGACAATGGCGCGGGGGAGGGGTAATGGAGTAATTGTCAATTGGCGAAAACTCACATGTGTGCAGACACTCGGTCACTGTTGTCGCATCGATGAAATAACCGCCGCATATTTTGCATGTGATGTGTGGATTAATTGTTTTTAATTTGACTCGCCGCTCCATTTTGCAATTATGTTTTCCGTTTCGTATTCAATAAATAAACTCCTTCGCTTTGCATAAAAAAAAACTTCTCTCTCCCCTCTCGCGATGCGAACAGAACAATGTTGTCTTTTTTGTTTGCTTGTTGCCGTCGAATTGGGTCGCTTAGAGCGCAAAATGCAGCGCAACCGTAGCAAATATACTCGACATAACGGCGCACGCACTTAACAATGCATTTAAACTGTATTTGTCACTATTATTTTAAACAAATAATGAAATCACGACAAAATTGTGTGTACGTGTACGTGTGTGAGTGTGAGTGTACGTGTACAACGTCGCATGTGAATGGCGATTGTGCATTATCGATAGCGATTGTCGTAAATTATCAATAGTGACAGCGTTGCCAGAAACTGATACACTTTCTTAACAATTTAATTATTTAAATACGTAAAAAACTTGTTTTTACATTTGAAGTAGAAATTCTAATAGAGTTAATGCACTTTAGAGATTAACTATATAACGACAATTTACAATATAACACACTGGGTCCGCAATTTCAAAACACTTTTCGGTTTCAAATACTGAGGAGTATCTAAAATATTTTGTTGTTTAGTATATTTTGGACCTTCTGACTACTGGCCCGTCCGCGAACGAAAATCTTCTTTTCGTACCGCATTCTTTTAAAATATACAATTTTTAAAAGCAATCCGTTCGATAAGAAGTCGAAGTGGGAAGAATAAACAACACGACTTTTAGATTTTTGAAAAATTTGAAAAGAAATGCAATTTAAAAAACGCGCCTTGATGAAAATATACCAGATCATATCGTGAAATGACGGTTTCTAAATTTTTGTAAAAATATTTTGGAATTTCTGTTTAATAACCAAATACAGCCAAATTTATAATATATCATTTATACTGATTGAATTATTTGACTTATAAAAAAAGTTCGTTGATAAAAACACAAGTTTATAAAATTCAAAAACTTCGATGCTTAATATCGATAGTGTCATCGATGTTTCCACCATCATCAAGTTATTGATTATATTTTTGCACTTGTTGCACGCACGGTACAAAAAGCTTGTTCGCTCTTGTTTTGAATTAAATTAATGCGAAATACCTGAACAATAATCAACCGCCGTGTTTCTAATTAACGTCAAATAAACTCGCTTTCAGGCCAAAAACCCCAACCGGCCAGTCAGCTTCGTAGTTGTTGTTGTTGCTTTTTGAGTCATTCCATTCGCTCGTATTACAAGTTTATTATTTTTTTGCGTACGTTTTGTGACTGAGCCGCGCTCAGTTGAGTTGAAAGCGTTAAACTGGCAGCACGTACAATGTCCGCGGGTCGCGTCGTCGTCTATGGAGGCAAGGGAGCATTGGGCTCTGCTTGCGTTGATCACTTTAAGTCCAAAAACTTTGTAAGTACCACAAAAAAGGAAGAAAAAATCAGCTGAGTATGTTCGACTACGAGACACTCGTTAGACAAAAAAGGCAAATGTAGCCAGAGCAACAACAAAATTCTGGAATAATTTGCAAGCTTATAGCAATGTAATGAAATTATCAGCAACTTTTTAGAATGTGGTTTCTTATTAAAATTTTAAATTGCGGTAGCATAAAGTGTTGCCATAAAATTGAAATGAATATAATCAAGTTTAATATTATAAAGGTTTTTTAACCTCAGAGATAAGGCGTGGGAACAAAAAGCCAATTGATTTGCTCAAGGCCTCTAAGTATGCACAGCTTATTATATTTTTTACTTAATAATTAATATGTTATCTACTATCTTATTATTAAGTTAAAAGATATAGAAAAAGCTACATTGCTTGAATCTTGGCTATCATTTTGTTTAAGCGGTAGCTAAATAACTTTAACTTTAAACTGAAAGATGAGAAACCGGCTTCAAGAATAATTTTCCTAAACTTTTTTAGTTTCTGAGATTGAAGACTGACAACAAACGGATAGAAACATAAAAAAACATACATAAACTATTTACTAAAGTAGTTTTACGAACTTTGACGGGTCGTTTCTGAGATCTGGGGATGAAAACTGATAGATAAAAATCACAAATAGATCATATATGACTTTTTCGAAAGTATTTTCCTGATCTTTGGCAAACAGAAATCAGAAATATATCATTATGACTTTTTCTAATGTATTTTGATAGTCTTAGCTTTCATAAACTCTTCAGATTAATTCTGAATATATATATAATTTATGCCTGTTTATAACTACCCCTTTAAGCCTTTACTTTACCGGGTATACAACAAAATATAGAAACGCCTTTCACTTTCATGACCCTCGAAATCGAAATCTAACAATTTTTGTTCATGCTAACAATTGTTAATTGCCTTTGTTTGTTGTAACCAATCTTTCTCAGTGGGTCGGCAGCATTGACTTGAGTGAAAACGACAAGGCCGATGTCAGTGTTGTGGTGCCACGCGATGCCAGTTGGGAGGAGCAGGAGAGCTCAGTGATTGGCAAAGTGGCCGAATCTCTGGCCGGCAACAAACTGGACGCTGTCATCTGTGTGGCCGGCGGTTGGGCAGGTGGCAATGCCAAGAAAGGTGAATTAAACAGCTACTTAATCGACTACTTAATCCACTCAACTTATTGCATACTCTTAACTCCATTTAGATCTCGCCAAGAATGCTGATTTGATGTGGCGCCAGAGCGTCTGGAGCTCGAGCATTTCCGCTGCCTTGGCTGCACAGCATCTCAAGGATGGCGGTCTGTTGGCTTTGACGGGCGCCAAGCCAGCCTTGGAGGGCACACCTGGCATGATTGGCTACGGCATGGCCAAGGCTGCAGTGCATCAGTTGACACGCTCGCTGGCTGGCAAGGATTCGGGTTTGCCCAACGATGCGTTGGTTGTTTCCATTTTGCCTGTCACACTGGATACTCCCATGAACCGCAAATGGATGCCCAAAGCGGACTTTGGCAGCTGGACACCGCTCACCGAGGTGGCGCAATTGTTTAACAAGTGGACACTCAATGAGGAGCGTCCCAAGTCCGGTGCATTGCTGCAGTTGATCACCAAGGATGGCGTCACAGAGCTGATAGCAGCCGAATAGATGAAACTATATACATAATGGCAAATGGAATACACACATATAATATACATATATTAATAAATCGTTGCTTGCTTTAATGCTTTATCTCGCTGTTTACACCATTTAGCTAGGGGATAACCTATTGAACTCTCCGCTCACGTCTTTTTCTTCTTCATAATCTTCATGAACAGCACCATGCCTGGAAGAGCAAAACAAAAAACAGAACTTAATCTCTCATCTCGATGAGTGTAAGTAGAGATTTCTAACTCACCGATAAACACTACAATGACAAACACAATCATTAACCAGAGCCAACATTTGTAGGCTTTGCGTGAATGCTGCTCCAACTTCTCGGCCTCTTTGCCCAGCGAATTGATGTTGCGATCCGCCATTCCTGTAGATTTCGAGACCACTTCAGTGTCTCGCCTGATGATGCGATTTGCCGTCTCTGTTTGCTCCTTGAGATTGCGTGTCAACGACAGCATATGCTCCGTAATCTTTTCCTGCGCATTATTATAATACTTGACAGCCTCGTTCATGCTGCTGCCGCCGGGAGTTTCCACCGCTCCAGCTGCCCCAGCAGCACCTGCTGTCGTTGTTGCCTCTTCGTTGCCACGTCGACGGCGCAATGTGTCTCCATCTGGTTAAAGAAAACACAGCTATAGCTTTCATTTTAAAATGTTATAAACATGTTTAAGAATTTGTTTCATAGCTTATCGATATTGATCTTTGAACTAATAATAAAACACCTTTAAGAGTTGGTTCGTGTCTTTGCTAAGCACTGGTTGAAATACACGTTACCGTTTGTGTCTCAACTAAGAGAGATTGCCTCTGAACAAATCTTTAAACTGATTTGTATATTCGCTAACCAAGTGGTTGTTTCTTAGCTTACCTTGCAACAAGTCCTTGCGTATCTCATTGTGTTTGGCCGTGTTCTGCAATTGCCGCATCTCCTGCAACGCAATCTCCCCATTGCCTCCACCTCCTCCAGTTGCCGGTTTACTTGTATAGCCAGTCAGCTGTTTGAGGTTCTCCAAACGTTCTTGGTAGCCGGGTATGCGACTCGCACTTTGTGGACTGTGTGTGCAGTGACGTGTAATCAGCGTTTTGTGGGTCAACTCCAAATTGTTTTTATTGATAAAAACTCACTCATCCATTGCCGCCAGCTCGGCAATCATTGTGTCTAACGATTTAAGGAACTTTTGCAGGCGCCAAAAGTTGCTTTCGCTTTTGGCCAGATCCTCACAGTTGGTGAGCAGCGTTCGTATGTTTACATTCAATTTTGTTGCCATTTTAACAGCGAAAACATAAAAATAAATAATATCTAATACTTTGGACACGCAAAGCACGAAATATCGATAGCGCTTTATACAGTTCAGCTTTCGATAGGTATTTGCACCAGTACGTGGGATATTTTTATTTGCAACAGGGTGGCTATTTTTATAAATATATAATATAATATATACTCATTCAAGTCGATATGCGGCGAACGTTATTTTCTTATATAAATATATTTTTTTCAAAAGCGTTATATTTAAGCACTTTTAAATGCTGAAATTCAATGGTATATTTTTGAAATGACAATAGTTTGGTATATTTGTTTTAACATACTCTACTATTTTGTGTTTGCAATGTTTCTAGACATTTTTATTTGTCTATTTTAATATATAAATATTCTTTCGCCACTATCTGCAAGCAATTTTAATTTTCGACACAAAAATATGTATTAAATACCGTCTACAAAATGTGAGCTGCATACCAGTTGTTGGCAAACAGCTGGACAACTCAGCGAATGCAACGCTTGGCATTGGGGCGTTAGCCAACACTGCGTCGCGACGTTCGGTCGAAGAAACGCAAAGAAAACGGCAGTTTCGTTCCTGGAAAAATTTGCTCCGTGTGAATTTTAATTAAAATTTTTAAATTGCTATATACCGCCAATTGCGTGCGTGCAAATTTAACGCACGGCGGAATAACGTGCGCCGGTCGTTTTAACAAGTGCAAAATTCATCCAAAATGTGAATAGAAAGTGGCACAAATCGCGCAAAAAAATAAAATAAAAGAAAGAAATGTAAATGATAAAAAAGAGTCAAAGCCAAAGAAATGCGAAAAATATGTACATACATACACATATGTACATCCGCATACATACATCTGCATGCATGTACATGAGATGATATGTATGTGTGTCGAGCAGTGAGCAAGACCAAGAGAAAGAGAGAGAGTGAAAGAGAGATATACGTTGAGAGCCCAAGTGAAGCACATTAAAAATAATACACATCAATAATAATAACAGTGCAATCGTTTAAATATCAGAGGCATAATTATTACACATTAAACTGCATTAACTGCATTTGAATATTTCCGCAAGAGCATTAAAATAATTGTGCTATTTGCCGCTGGAAAGGGGATCATTTTGTGAGTGAGTGAGTGTCCGTGTGTGAGTCGGTGAAGTGCGTGAGTGTGTGTAGATATGTACATACATATATGAGAAAGGAACAGACGACAAAAAGTCGTCGTCGGCATCCATTGTAAAATAATTAATAAGCTGCAAGCAAAAACAATTTACAATTGGAATGCGAATGCAAAATGAAGATTGAACAATTATGGCGAATACAAAAAATATATAGTGAGAGAAGAGATATGTATGTGTGGAAAGAAAACCTACGAAAGTGGTTGCTCGCGTCACTGCTACATTTGTATCTGTGTGTGTGTACGTTTGTCACTGCCGCTGTGTGCGAGTGTATGTGTGTGTGCGTGTGAATGCGAGAGGAATGCTGTCTATGTATCACGTTTCGCACTCTATATGCATATGCGTGCATGTGTGTGTGTGTGCGTAGTGTTGTGTAGTGCATAAAACATGAAGCCAACTGATTTGAATGTAGATTCTTTTGAATTTCTTCTCTGCAAAAATGGATTAAATCTACCGATTGTCGATCGTTGTTGCTTTTGCAGCTCTCACAACACTTCTTCTGCTATGCAATAAATTGTCTCGTAAAAAACAATTTGGAAAAAAACATAGTCTGGCCATTTTGTCTGCGCCATATTTCAAGCAAATCGATCTGGTTATTCTCCGGTTTTCAAAAAAAAAAGTTGCATCCCTAAGCAGCCAAGCAGCAGCATTCAAAGTAGAGGGCGATGCACAAAAGCAAGAGAGCAACACACACAGACACAGTGAGAGCGGCAACGGGAGAGCGAGATGGTATTATAAACAGCACACACACACACAAGCGTGCAAACAAACTTGTTTGGATGCGGTGCTCTCTCACGCTCAGGCTCTCTCAATTGCAAAATGAGCAAAACGCCGCTATATTCGTTCGGAGAGAACTGACAAATCTTCTTTTGAGTGGCTGCTGCTGCTTGCTGCTGTTTGATTTCGATTCTCGCTACTCGTTGCTACTATTTAGTTGGTACGCTCTCTTGTATTTGTATTTTTTTTTTTTAGGAACTACACTCAAAAGGCAGCAGCAGCAAGCGAGCCAAAGCTAGGCGAGCGAAATTTCCATTGTGTGTGGCGATGTCGCGTCGTCGTCGCAGCAGAAACGGTTTCGGTCTCGCAGTCGGTTTAAAATTTTCTGACTCGTCATTTGGTTGTTGTGCGAAAAGCGAGAAAAATCGTATTATACATTTATATACATAGTATATATATATTTAATTGTGTGTATATTCGTTTCAATGTATATATTGAGTTATAAATTTCAAATAGTATGCATATATTATTGTGTATAAATTGAAATAAAAGCGGTGCAAGGTGCAAGTTCGATACAAATAGATTAGCAATATTTACATCGAGTGTCACCACTGTTGATGCCTCTATACGTGTGTGTGTGTGTCTCGTACGCGCTCGTGTGTGCATCTGTGTGTGAGTGCCTTTTTAAGCACAAACTCATTACAATTTACTATTACTCATTTGACTGCTGCTTCTTCTTGCCAGCTCCGCAGTGTGTCCACAAAATAAAAAAAACACGCAAACCGCACAAATAAATCATTTATGTATATTTGTGCACTCACTCACTATAGCTGTGTGTGGATGGGAAAAATCGAAATACGAAAAATGTATACAGAAAAATGAAAATGGTATTTCCAAAGTGCATACACTGCAACAAATAGCGCAACCAGAAAAAAATCAAATCACGCGCAAAATAAAAAAGACAGTCAGACAGACGAAGAGGAGAAAAACAAAGCATTCAGCATTATGCATACACATATTTATTTACTCAATTTCGAATAAACTGTGTGTGTAGCCTAAAAAAGAAGAAAAAAAACTACATACCTATTTTTTTGTATTTCTTTTTTCGATATGTTTTTTTTTTTGTCTACATCAACGATTAACGAAAACCCAACGACTTTCATCGTCGTCGTGCGTCGGTGTTTGTGTGTGTATGTGTGAGACTCGTTCGCTCACACACACATGCAAAGCACCCCAATAGTAATAGTTGTTGTTATTGTAGTCGGTCTCGTCACGTCGTCTGCGCGCCTTGAAAAAGTCAATTTTTGTGTCTCGCTTAAGCGCGCGCTCTCTCTTTCGAGATGGCTCTCTGCGCGCGTGTGTGTGCTGTGCTCTCTTTGTGCGTCGAATGAATGGACAGTGGTTCAGCCCCACGGCGAGGGAGAGCAAGATGCGAGAGAGAGAGTGTGGAGCATTAGCATTGCTGCTATGGCGGCCGTCCACCCTTGTAATTGCCGCATATGAACGTGTCGGTGTATGTGTTTATGTGTATGAGAGAGCAAGCAACAAATAAGCAAGCAAGCAAAGCAAAGCAACGCAGTGAACGAACAATAAGACAAATACAAAATTGTTTTTCATTGTCGTGTATGTGGCTGAGTGAGTGAATGAATGATGGAGTGAACTGACCGAGTGAAGTGGAATGTGAGTGCAATTGTGTGTGAGTGCAATACGTTTTGCCAATTCGCTCTCTCTCTCTCTCTGCGATGATGTTGCTGATTTCGAAATTGATTTAACCTGAACGTGTTTCGCTTTCGGAAATATAAAAAGGAAAAAATTATATGTGCAGCAGCAACAAACAAGAATTGCAAATAATGTGAATCTCAATTTTTAGTGCAAAACAAAAACAAGATGTAAAATTGGAAAATAGCTAGAAAATAAATACAAATTGCAAATATTAATGAGAATAATCATGCAAATATACAAATATTTATTATAATAACAAATTCAATGTTCTTGTTCTTCTACAAATACAACAAACAACAACAGTTGTGAACTGCAACAGCTGCGCAACAACATCAACTACAACAGCTACAACAATAACAGCAACAACAGCAGCAGCGACATCTACAACAGCTACAACAACAGCAGCAGCATCATCAACAACAACTGCAAAATACGAAAAATTCACTCAAAACAAACGCAAATCGTGTCACTGTGTACGTGCGTGTCTGTGTGCCTCTACGTCCGTGTTTGTGCGTGTCCCCTTGTATGTGTGTGAGTGTGTGTATGTCTCTCCGTATCGCTTCTGCATCTGCATTCGTGTTTGTATCTGTGTCTCCGTCACCGTCGTCGCCGCCGTCGTATTAGAATCAATACAGAAGAAGAGCAAAGAGAGGCAGCAAAAAAAAAAGAAAAAAGAATATATCAATTGAAATCATAACAAATGTGCAAATAACAAATATACAACAAAAAGAAATACTAGAAAATATCTAAAAAATTTACCACAATCGAAATTTCTCACCACAATTCCAACAATACTTGTTTCATCATCTTGAGAAAATGAGGTGCTGCTGTTGTGCAAAAATAAAAAGCCAAGAACTATGACGCATCAAAATCATCAGACAAACGGCGCAAGTTTGGAGGATTGCCATACAAACTTCTATGCCTTGGTAAGTAGAGAAACGCACACAAAACAACGCTCTCTCTCTGTCTTTGTCCCTCTCTTTGTCTAGCCATATATTTTTGTTTTTGCTCTTACGTTTAATTTCCATTTCCGTTCTTTGCCAATTTGCCTTTTGAGATCTAGGTCAGTGACAATGCAGCACAGGGTGTCTCATGCCCACCCACGTTGATCGCTTCGCTTCGTTCAGTTGAGTTCAGTGTTGACAGCTGATTGTTATCGATAGGCGATAGGCGTGCGCACAGCGCGTTTATTGATATTTTTCTCAACTCCCAGCAACTCTCTCACGCTCTTTGCGTGGTAACGTTATTTTCCCCCCATTCGAAACATAATCAGAAAAAGCACGCACAAAGCGGAACTATGCATATGAGAGTACGAATGGGGGAAGGGGGAATAGACAGCAAACAAGTCAGACCAAAAGAAAAGAAAGCAACAACAAATAACGAATGCGTGCGTGTGAGTGTGTGTGAGTGGGTTCCTCATGCGGCTGAGTGACCGGCCATAACAGGTTCTTCTTTAGCGGCGGCGTCTAGTTGGCCGGGTCGCAACTCCGTTTCTTTTTTTTTCTTCTTTCTTTTTCAGTGGCATATTTCTTTAATGAATCTCGCTCAACAAGAGCGACAACAACTACAAAAATAGATGTAGCAAAAGAAAAGCTCAAATGGTAGCTTAAGCTCCGACAAGTCAACGTGCTCCAAAGCGACAGCCTCTCTCAGCCCTCCCCCAGCCCCCTAAAAGCAGACTGTGAGAGAATGGCCGACGAAGACAACGGCGACGACGACGACGACGCGCCAACGAACGCTGTACGAAATAACGAAACAATAACAAACGCGCAAAACTTTCTCTGAGAGAGCGGCGAGTGACGATGTCGTTGTGCGAGAGAGAGAGAGCGCAACTTTGTAGTGGACAACAGGCAGACCCAATTACGGAGAGCGTAACACACACACGCACACAAAGAGTAAATGAGTGAGTGAGGTAGCAGCAGCAACAGAAATAAAACGACGACAGCTTGATCTTGGGAGGCACGCGCGCGTGAACAAACACAAGCAAAGCGAAGCGTGTCAGAATGATAACACACACACACGCACACATGCTGATGTAAAGAGCGCGCGAGAGAGTTTAACACACATACACACACACCTGCTGTAATAAATGTGTCCCAGCGGCGAAATGAGCGCAAGCCCCAAAGCAGCCGCCACACACACACACGCACACATATTGAACATTGTTTGCCTATATGAATATCGCAAAAATAATAGAAAGAAACAAAAAGAAAAATGAAAGAGACGAGTATGCAACGAGACGCCGCCGTCGCTGACGTCGGCAGATAAAAGACGGCGACCCAAAACGTTGAGATTGCTGCCGTTGTTTTTGTTTGTTGCCGTGTGAGACGATGACGATGACAATGTTGAAAAACGCTCAAAAGAGCAGTAGGGGGAAGTGGAAGGAATGATTTTTTTTTATTAAATATATTGCTCGCCCAAAAAAAGTAAAAGGCCAGTAAACATAAAAAGTCGCAACAGAAACCCACACACACACACACTCGCATATGCATAAAGAGTAGCGAGTTGTAAAAACGAGAGCGAAAATGAAAACACAAAATTGCGATACCCCCTGAGAATCCGAAATACAAAATACAAAATCAAATGTACGGAAGAATGTGGAACGACGACGCGACGGTCTCTTGTTGTTGTAGCTGTCGGTGTTGTTGGGGGCGACGCTCGTCGGCAGCGCAGTCGGCAGCCATTCGTGGTTTGGGGAATACCTTTTGCTGCTCTGCTCTGCTTGCTGTTGTTGTTGTTCACTTTGCGCGCGACTGCGACTGAATATGTATGTGTGTGAATATGCTATGTATGTGTGTGAGGTGCAGTTATTTGGCTATGTTTATGACGCGATTGTGTGTGTGTGTATGTACTCGAGTCTCTCGTAGTGTTTTTTTGTGATATGCTTAACGCTCTCTTGGCCAACGCTTTTTTGTCTTTGGCCCATTGATTTGTGCTTGCCACAGCAGCGGCAGCAACAACGACAACTTGTTCCAAAGCTACAAACTACAACACAAGCTACAACAACGGCAACTCGCAACTCGCACAACGGAAGCCGCCAATGACGAGCCAAAGACACCAAAGAGACCCCAGCCAGTTTTTTTTTTTTCAGTTTTGTTGTTGTGTTTTTTTTATTGCTTTTGGCTTTTCTTTCAAAATTGTGGCTCGTCGTTGTCGTGTTCTTCTGCTTCTGCCTCTTCTTCGTCTGCTTCTTCTTCTGCTGCTGCTTGTGCTTTTGTTTTGAGCTTTGCTTTGTATGCGCCTTTCGTTTTTTTGCTTCTGTTTTCTGTTACAAGTGCAGCGATTGTGGAATGTGTGTGCTGCGTATATGTGTGTGTGGTTGTATGCTTAACGTTTTGCAACACTGACGCGCTTTGTTGTGCGGAGCTTTTGTAGGTGGTAGCTGCTTAGTTAGTAGAATGTTGCGTGTGGGATTTGTAAACAAAGCGTAGGTGTTATCTCAGTTAGATACAGTTAGCAGAAGCTACAGTGATCACCCAGTACGATGGAGATGCTAGAGATAATTTAGTAGGCTTACTTTATATTATACATTTTATTTTAATATTACAAAATGAGAGCACAAACCAACTTAATTTCTTTTACTTAAATGGATTAATATAATTAAGGAATCAAGAAACATGAAAAGCAAATATTATACTTTATGAAAAAACTTGTAAAGGGCAATTTTAAATAATACATTTTTAGTTGACAAAACGAAATTCAATGTTTTATTTTAATTATCTATTTTTCAATATAAATATTAAAAAACCAGGGTCTTTTAGCAATTTCATTTTTTACAATCGCATCATAATTTTATATATAAAAATTTACTGAATTACGGAAATGTATAAAAAATGTATTGTACAAGACAACTGATTTATGTTGGATCATAAAATGGATCATTTTTAATTTATTTTCAAATCAACATTTCAAAGTTTAAATAGACATCGTTTTAATAATGTCACCACAAATGTTAATTTAACGTAAAATAAACTTAAGGCACATTTCCATACAAGAAAATGTTTTTTTTTTCAACATTCCAAAATGCTTTTCAACAATATTCTGTGCCTAAAAAACAAATAACCGGTTAAAATTGTTTTTTCTTTGATTTAGAAATTTGTTGTATATAATCTATTAAATTTGATATTAAATAACATTGGACATACTTGGTTATTTTATGAGCATTAATTATGTTAGGTGCGGATAAAGAATATTTCCACTATTTCGCTTTATCGAAGTACAACTGTGATAGAATTTACAACCATATTGATTGTACAATGTGTAATATGGATTTCGAAATATATTTATTTACTTTGTGAGCTTATCTCCCATCGCAATGATATATTCTAATTGAGTAAACATCGAAATGATAACGAATTTCCCTTCTTGCCTCTTCCACAGACTGATTTGTGTGGAATAAAATGGCGAAAGTTCGTGAATGGCGAACGGCCAAATGCATCGAGTGATCCTCTGGCCGATCCGATACTGCGATCCTATTCACGATGCATGCAGGCGGATATGCTGTGCGTGTGGCGACGCGTTCAATCCACGAAGCAGGATAACACCGATCAGAATGCCTTAAACTTTGAGATTACCACATCGACTACTGTACACCCGCCTCTATCGCTTGCCGCCGCCAAGGAGCTGTGGATCTTTTGGTATGGCGAGGAGCCGGATCTCAGTGAGCTCGTCGATGCCGAGCTGCTAAAAGTAGCAGGTAAGCAAAACAAGAAAATAGAAACAAGTAAGAAAGCTACATTCGAGTGTGCTCGACTGTGAGATACCCGCTACCCATTTTGAATAAATGCAAAATATTGTATTATTTCCGAAATATACAAAAATATTAAAAATATATTAAATGGTATATTTGATATATCGATATAGTACAACATTAAAAATATACCAGCCAAAGCAACTAAGAAATCTAGTAAGTAGGCGTTTTTGCCTATACAAAAGTATTTCTTTAATAACTTCAACAATCCAATCGCAACCAAATTTTCGGGAATCACAATTACTACAGTTATTATTGTATGTACCAAAATTCGCAACTCTAGCTTTAAAATTACGCTTGTTACTCGATTTTTGTTGATATATGATTATAGATCTATCTTTAGTTTTTGTATTATGAGAGCGTCTTTAAACTATAATAATATTACAGTAATACGAAATACATTTAATAAAAGAAATACATAATAATTCTATACTTAATTCGATTATTAGTGAACACTCTTTAAATTTGTTTTTAAGTTCTTAAGAAATCTTACAATAAGCAAAAAGAAAATATCTATAATCCATAAATCAAATCTTTTAGACTGTTTCTTGTTATGAGAGCATCTTTAAATAATAATTATAATTCTATACTTAATTCGATTATTAGTGAACACTCTTTTAATTTGTTTTCAAATTCTTAAAAAATCTTACAATAACTAAATTGAAAAGTTTTATAGTTTATAGTTGTTTTAACTTTCGTTAGGCAACCTTTTAAGGAAACATTGATCTATAAGAACAATCGGCAAACATCGATGTTTTTTGCATCACATGCCGTTACATTGCCTGGTAGCTTTATAAATTTAATAAAACGTTCAAGGCCGCAACGTGCAGCGCAGCAAAAATTGTGTTGTACCCATGAGAAAACCAAAACAATACACGCACACACACATGTGCATGTCAAATAAATAAACTCGCGCGCGCGTAGGTATGTGTGTGTGTTTGTGCTTCTCCCTTCCAACACACAATCACTCACATGGCGCGCTCGTCTGTCAGCAACAGCAGAAGTAGTAGTCAGACCCTCCTCTCTCTCTGCTTCTCTCTCGCTCACTCACTCGTTGAGTTGCCTTGCGGTCAGCCCACGCGTAAAACGTCACCTGTGTCATTTGCAATGTTTTTGTTTCGTATTGTGCATGGCGCGCTCTCACTTGGGCTTTTGGGCGCGCTCCCTCTCTCTCGCTCTC
This sequence comes from Drosophila sulfurigaster albostrigata, assembly GCF_023558435.1. Lineage (NCBI taxonomy): Eukaryota > Metazoa > Arthropoda > Insecta > Diptera > Drosophilidae > Drosophila > Drosophila sulfurigaster. The sequence continues at coordinate 48,032,433 of NC_084883.1, forward strand.
TCGTTGCGCGCTCTCTTTGAAGCTCATTTGTGTGTGAAAGTGTGTGTGTGTGCTGTAGTAGCCGCCTTGGCAAATTCAGAATGCTGTTAAGGGGGACTTGCTGCTGTTAGCCTCGACGATGATGATTGCTTTTGCTTTTACTTAGATTTTTTCATCATTTTTCTTATCAGTAGTAGCTGTAGCTGTAGAGCAACGGTAGTTTTTTTTTTTTGTATGGCGTGTGGCTAATATTTATTTAATTTTTGCCCATGTACACATAGTATATGCGCTATCGCTATCTCTGACCACAAATTATCACTTGGTGTCTCTTTGTAATTTTTGTGTTGCGGCTGGCAAAAATTCCACTCGCATTGTAATCAGTATCTATGTATGTGTGTATGTACAATATGAACATACCATGTGAACATACGTCAGCCAACGACGTAATCGTAATCGCTATCGTAATCGTAACGTAGTTAACGTCTGCTTTCGATTGTGCGACGTCATAAGGCGACGAGTTGAATGCGCCGCAGTCGCTGCCTCTGCCGCAGTAACTGTCGTTGCGCTGCCTGTTTTGACTCTGGTGAAATTGTTGTCGACCCCGTTCGTCGTTTTATTTTTTTGGTTTTTAATGACAAGGACATTGACTAATTGCATTGACATTACGTTGTGCGAATTGTCTTTGCTTTTTATAGCCTTTTACTTTGTGTCGCCGCAATCAACAAACAAAAAAGCTGCTGTCCACTGACATTTTGTATGTATGCGCGTGTGTGTATTTGCGTGTGAATGAAACCAGAGAGAGAGAAAGAGAGTATGCACGACGCTGCCCAGTGAAAAAAGGCAACGACGCTTTTTATTTTGTTGTTGTTGTTGTTCTTTCTCAGACGTCACACAATCCCAACGATGGCGCTCGTTATTTTGTTATTATCAATTGCAAAAGAATGAAACAAACTCATATTCACACGATTTGCAAAATGGTATTGATATCGATATCGATAGCAAGAACTCGAACGATGGCGAGAAACGACATAAACAGCAACACTCTATGGGATTATTCGCTTGTTGCCCCCGCTACTTGTTGTCATTGCCAATGGCTGTTGTTGTTGTTGTTCTTCTCACACACACACACACTTGATACAGTTTACCTTAAACAGCTGTCACTTTGTTGCTGCTTTGACATTGTGTATGTGTGTTTGTGTGCGCCTCTCCCTCTCACAATTGGGGCTAATAATTATGAGCTCACAACTTTTGCATGTACAATGTGTGTGTGGGTGTGTGTGAGAGAGTTACTTGCGCTCTGCTCTCTAGCTCTTTCTGCGTTTGTGTGATTGTGCGCTGTTTCGTTCTCTCTACTCTCTTTAGATTTGTGCGCTGTTTTTTTTCGAAACTGGTTTTAAAGCTTAATTACAATGCGCTTTGTTGTTGCTGCACGGCAAAATTTTGCATTCGTTTTTGCTCCGTTTGCCGACTGCGACGACGCTTTACCTGTTTTTTGTGTGTTGCTGCTGCTGTTTGCTTATTAACCAATTTTCAATGTGCGCTCACAATCGCAGCAGATTATTGACCTTGATTAAATACACACATATGCAATATATGTGCATTTGTATGTGTGGATTTGGCATGCCATCTACCGCTTGTTGCACGCAATTCATTGCAACGAATTTCATTGCTGTAATTTTGTAATTATTTAGACTCAATATACAACACAACACACACACACGCATAAGCATACAAACACACACTCATACATTTCGCACGTCATTTACATTTTGCTGTGGCAGCAAATTTTTAACCTAAAATAGCGTTTCATCAAGCGCACAAACAACATCAAGAGAGCGCAAAAGGTGTGCGTGTGTGTGGGAGAGCAGCAGCAGTTGAGCGAGTGCATGCTTTAGAAAAACTAGCGGCACTTTTTGGCCAAACAACACTCATTCGCTCATCACTCACTCACTTGCGCTCTCAGCAACAGTAAGTGTTGCGTTTGCCTGTGCACTCCTCTCACTCACCCACTCTCGCACTCTCTCTCTTGCGGGTGGGCGCGCGCTCTCTTTGAAGCTGTCGCTCTGCGTGAGTCTCTCAATCAGCAGCAACATGTGCACAAACCACACGTGCTACAAAAAAAATAACACACACACATATGCGTGTATATAATAAATATGCGTATGCCTATATGTAAGTATGTGTACATATGTACTTGTATTTGGAATTTGCATTGAGCAGCGGTGGTCGGATGGTTGCCTGGTCGGCTTGCAGACGACGAAGTCGCAAGTCGGCGGAACGACGATGAACAGCAGCAGCCGCATCACGTCGCCGCTGTCGTTGTCGGCAATGCCAATTTTGTATTTGCAGAATTTGTAGGTTTGCCTTTTTTTGTTTCTTTGAGAGGCTGCAGCCAGCCATGTAGCTGTTGCTACCCTTTTATACTTTTACATTATTCTGTTGCACGTTTCGTCTCGAACAGTGAGTGTGTGTGTGTGTGTATTTGTATGTGCGAGCTTTTGAACTTTTGCGGGCTTCGCATATGACCCCTGGCTGGTGACACTAGCGAAAAAATAAGCCCACAAACACACAACACACACATACAGAAAAACGTACGCAAACGCACACACGTACATAATCGTACATTGCCCTCTGGTTAAAAATTTTACGCTGATCTCATTGAAAGAAGGTACACACAATGAAATCCACAAGCAGGCTTGTAACAACAACAACAACTATAGCTACTACAACTACAACTACATAGCTACAAGAAAACCAACAACAACAAGCACACATTTCCAAAGCCCAGCCTACGACGACGCTCTGGCCGCTGTCGCGTCGTTCGCTGCTGCTGCATTGTGACGTCGTTACTCGCTGCTTTGCTGCTCGCTCACTCACTCACTCTCACACACTCGTGTCACTCGGACTCACACTCAGTTCGCTCATTCACTCATTATTACTCACTCATTCGCCGGCGTGCGCTCTTTGTTTCTTTTTTTTTTTTTTTTTTGCTGTTTTGTTGTTTTTTTGAGTGTGAATGGGGCGCGCGCTCTTGTTCTCTTTGCATTTGTGTTTTGTTATTTATAATGTTGTTTACCTTTACGTAATTATCTTTGCAACATTGCTTGGATGTTGCGCCTCTGTGTGTTTTGGCCTCTTATTATTTCTTGAATTTTTTGTGTTGTTTGTTTGTTTGTATGTGTGTTGTTGAATGCGCTGAGGGTGAAAACCGGCAGTTACAGCCTTGTGTAGGTGTCTCACGTACGTGTGTATGTCTGTGTGTGTGTGTGTTTGTGAGATGCTTGGAATTTTCCAAAAAAATTTCTCGACTATTCCTGCCGCCTCTTTCTATCTCGCTCTGGCGCAACGTAAATAGTCGTCGACTTGTCGTCGTCGTTGCCTCTTTTTGTTTTAAGTGGCATTTTGTTTGCGCTTCCGCTTTTGATTTGCCTCCGCCTCTGCTTCTTCTTCTCTGCCTATAGGGGCCCCGTTTTGTCTTCCTCTGCTTCACTCGCATTGTTGTTTTTACTTGCATTTACATAGACACTGTCGCTCTCTCACTCTCGCACATTGTTATTAATCCATCTCTGTTCGACCACAGTTAAATTTGTCATTGGGATGCGCGCGTCGCAAAACAATAACAAAATCATTTCGCCTTTTCAATAATGCTCTCAAAAGCGCGCGCGCGTCACTTTCAAATTTGCTGCTCACTAAAATGATTTGCGTTGTTGCCTTTGCACTTATTATTATTGTTGTTCCCCTTGTTTGCTGTCACCAAGTAAGCATGTGTGTGTGTGTGTGTTTATGCGTGCCTAGATGAAGAAGAGCGCGCGCGTGCCTTTTTCTCTTATTTTATGCGGTTATTTTCCGCCTTTCAAATGCGTTCCACACGCCAGTTAAATACAAATCTCATTGAGTAGGGGGCGGGTGTGGAACTCAATTAGAAGTGTAAATTAAATTGTTGTGGATCGATGCTATACAAAGTGTGATCGACACTAACAATACTATACTCTTTTTTTTTTTTTAAATGCTTATTCATTTAATTATAATTGTTACAAAAAGTTGTTAAGTGATTTGATATTTTAAGCCAAACTTTTATTGAAAAGTTGTTCTATGTATAATAATTTGACGATCTTATTAGAATGGAATTATATGATATTATTGCTAGAGGAATTTTGATGATGAATATTTTATTTGTTAATATATTTTAAATTAAGGAATCATCATTAAAGAATTACGGGATTGAATAAATAAAATGGTTTTGTTTTAAGAGTTGCTTAAATTAGTTTACAACTTCAATATGTTTACCAAAATGTTTATAGTTAAAATTAATAATAAGCCTGAAACCCTGAGTCTTTCATCTTATTGCAATAAGTAATTGTATTTGTTATTTCAATAAGAAAATTCATATAATTGCCTAATAACTGAAAGATTACTGTTTGTATATAGTATGGGGACTAATAATTAAAATAGCAATCAGAAATTCTATAAATTCCTTGAAATAATAAGAGCTTTTAATGTCATTTCAAAACTAATCGTTGACACAGAAATTCCATAAATATCTTTAAATAATAAGAGATGTTAGCAGTTATCCTATACTATAAGCTTTAATATGCTTTCAAAGCTCACCGTTAACTAACTGGTTATAAGCTTTAATATGCTTTCAAAGCTCACCGTTAACTAACTGGTTGTAAGCTTTAATATGCTTTCAAAGCTCACCGTTAACTAACTGGTTTCTTTTCTTATTTTGCATTGCAGCAAATCAAGCGCTTTGGAATGGCACATGGAAGGGTGAACTGACCTACGAGTGCCGCTCTCTGCTCTTCAAGGCGCTGCACAATCTCATGGAGAGGTGAGTTTATTGTAGATGCTGTAGAAAGATCTGGATTAATCATTAATTTCTTCCTACTCGCAGATTTGTACTCACCAAGGACATTGTGCGCTTTGGCAAATGGTTTGTTCAGCCTTGCACCTCAAGCGATCGTCTCTTTGGACGCAGGTAAGTTACGATCCCAAATGGAATCCACATTTTGGATGACATTTGCCAACACGACGATGACCAGATGTTGAAAGTAACTCCGCTGGTGGTCGCGGTAATCATCCCAGATCAAATGAATCAGGAACTCTGTGCGTTCGCATTGAAGTCTATGCGATCGCATCGTTCTTCCTGGCACAAATCCCCAATTGATTCTTGACAGGATTAGCTGACGTATCTCTTACATCTTTCTTCTAGTTCGCAACACTTGTCCTTTTCGTTTACGTTCTTTGTGCATGGCGACACGGTTTGTGCCTCCATCGATCTGCGGGAACATCCTGCCGTGCGTCCCTTGACCAAGGAGCATTTGGCCGAGGCGTCGGCAGCTTTTGCTGCGGCCAGTGGCCAAGGCAATGCTTCGGCTTCCAAGGATGCGGCAAATGGTGGCACAGCTGCTGCCACAACACCATTGCCTGCCGCTTCGCCGCTGATCGAGGCTGGAGCCGAAAAGCCAGCGACGACATCAACGACGCCGGCACAGGCGAGGAAAGTGATGTTGGCACCGTTTGGCATTGCGGCAATACTCACTGGGAACAGTTACAAGGCCAACGATCCCATGGCCGAAAAGATTCTCGAGGATTGGGCATCGTTTTTTCCGCTGTGCAATAAGGACAACACGGATGTGCCGCCAGTGGTCGAGGTGGTGTCGGGTGAGTAAAAGAAGTAGCATGGCGAACCCATTAAAAGATCATACATTTATCCCTTGAATTCCCCATGCGATCCATTTGAAATCTATTCCCAGATAAACTAAATTCCTTTCTTCGATAATACACAACAATTTAACTTGAATTTAAAATTTTATTTTGTTGAGCGCATAAATATTTAAAAATAAAAAACAATTCCTAAAATTTGCCTTTAAAAGAATGTTTTTAATACATTCGAGATTAACATTGACTGATCTTTATTTTGTTTTAAAGAACAGCTGTCTTAAAGTCCATTTACTTTCCACTATCGCAATTATCGTTAACTTTTCTAAAGTTTGCTGGGAGCTTTACAATTTAGACAGCTGTTATTGAAAAGAATTTATTTTTCACACATCTGTATGAATATGAATATGAATATGAATATAGAGAGTACAGAACTAATCATATTTTATCTACATGGCAAACCTAATAATCTCCTAATAAACCTGAGATTTTCACGATTCCTACCTTCCAACATAAGCTTTGAATAGAATTCCTACGATTCGCATTATAAGCTCAGAATAGGATCATTTACATAACATATTACTCATGCGATCTTCAAATGTGTGATCAATTTTTTAAAATTTGATCCTCTACAATATAATTAAGCTCATTGAAATTAATCCACTTCGGTACTCCACAAAATACACACACCAATCACATACGATCCACATGCAATCCACTTGCTAATCCCAATCGTTACAAATTACTCATGCGATCCTCAAATATTTGTTAACTTCTTTTGAATTGAATTTCGATCCTTTACACATACGATCCACAAGGAATCCACTGAAATATTTGTTAACTCTTTTTCAATATATGAAGTAAGCTCATTAAATCCCCTTATAAAAGACACATCCCAATCACATACGATCCACATGCAATCCACTTACTAATCCCAATCTTCTTTTGAATTGAATTTCGATACTTCACAAAATACACATCCCACATGGAATCCACTGAAATATTTGTTACTATTTTTCATTTGTTACTCATTCGATCCCCTTATAAAATACGCATCCCAATCACATACGATCCACATGCAATCCACTTGCTAATCTCAATCGGTCTTCTACAATATAAGTAAGCTCATTGAAATGCAATCCACTTTGATCCTCCATTAAATACACATTCCAATCACATACGATCCACTTGCTAATCCCAATCGAATATCTCCCGCTACTTTCAGGTGGTCATAAGATGTATCACCCCACGAACTATGTACTAGTCACAGATCTGGACGACATGGAGCATATGGAGTTTACCGAGATGTACAAGGCGAATGGCGGCAGCGGGACAGCCGAACCAGCTGTGCTTGCGTCGCTCTCCTCGCCCGCAGCAGCCGCAATGGCGCCAGCAACAACGCCGGCAGCGATGCCAACGGCGGCCATTAAAGAGGCGGCGATTGTGGCGCCATCTGGCGGCAATACGAATGGAAACTGTAACAACAACAAGAAGGCAACAACAACAACAACAACAGGAACAACGACGACGCAGGCGATGAGCGCGTTGGAACGTTTAACGTTTCAGCCGTACTACGATCAGCGTCCGACATCGGGATTTACCTTCAATACCAACAATACTCACATACCAGCAACGGCGGCCATTGAAATGCCTGAGCGTGCTTGGCAGGATTGCATCATGAATACACTGCATGTGGATGCCGCGGCGTCAGCGACGTCAGCGTCGGCAGCGACTCCGGCAGAGGAAGAGGATGTGAAGCAAACGGATTCCAAGCAGCATGTCCAGCAGCAAATTCAACAGCAGCAGCAACAACAACAGCAACGGCAAAAGCTGTGGAACTTTGTGGATCCCATGCAGAAAGCTCCTTGCATATGCACCAAGTAAGTTTTTCTCGCTACAGTTTCTCTTTACAAACCGAACGCCCGCTGTCTCTTCTATTCCTGTTCCTCTTTTTGATTTTTTTTTTTAACTTTTCTCTGCACCCAACCACCCAGCAAACACTTATACCATGCACTTCAAGTGTGTGTGTTTATGTGTGCCTGTGTGTGTTACGATCCTGCTGCTCCTCTTTTACTCTCTATCTATCTCTGTCTGTCTGTCTCTCTTTTTTGGAGTATGTGTGATTTGTTTTTTTTTTCGTAGCGCGATTTGTGTTGAATTTTGATCGATATCGATATATTATGAATATATATGAATTGTAATCGAGAGATTTGTATAACGCTTTGATGGCATGCTTAGAATACCAGAATTCAGTATATTCCCTAATATTGCAATATTATTAAACAATTTTTTTTGTTTTTTTTTTTTATGTATTTTTAATCATAAGTTAATTGTGCGTGCGTCTGTGTGTAATTGTGTGTGTGTGCGTTGCATGTGTTGCTATTCTAATTAAACGCTTACAGCCGTTAAGACAAATCGAAACTCACCACAGCAAACGCGCGCGCGACTGCGAATCAAATGTGTGTTGAAAGTTGAGTTGAAAGTTTAACACAAAAAAAAACCCACCAAATTTCAGCGCACAATGCAGCGGCGGCGGCAGCAGCAGCGCCGGCAGCAAGCAGCGTCAGCAGCAACAGCAGAGCAGTAGCAGCGGCGGCAGTTCGCCTGCACTGCGGGCTGCCATCAGTGCTGCCAACAACAGTGGCAAAACGTCGTTCCAGCTCTATCAGCAGCAACAACAACAACTACTGCAACAGCAACAACAACAACATCACCTGCGACCTGCAGCAGCGTCTGTGGTGGGGGCGTCGTCAACGTCGTCGTCGCATCATTCCAGTTCGAGTTCCAGTGCAAGTTCCAGTCTTGGCTGCTCCTCCTCAACAACTTCCTACTACTCCTCCTCCTCCTCATTCTTCACAACAACAACTACTACTGCTGCTGGTGGCTCAAGTCTCAAGCGCAAAATTGTGCCGTTTCACAAGCGCTTTCTACTCAATTCTCAGACAGCGCTCAAACTTTACAACAACAACACTACTACAACAACAACAGACACCAATATACCAAAACAAAGGTTTGTGTCGCTGTTCAAGCCAAGTGTGTGTGTGTGTGTGCAGGCAATTTAGCAGCGCTGCCAACTTGTTTTCATTTTTTTTCATTTCGTTTTCTTTTGGTTGTTTTTTTTTTTTTTAGTTCTAATAATACGCTCTCTTTGAATTTCTTGCTCATAAACTCACACACACTCCCTTTAAGTTGTTTATATTCTGTTACTACAAACGACAACACAACAACATGCTCTACTTAAGTTTTTAATTTCGTTGTTTTTGGTTGACAAGTTTTCTTTGCTGCTAATTTTCAACTCACATATAAATACATACATAAATACATACTGTGCAATGGCCACCCACACATACATAGAATACATGTGCAGCTCTGCCATAAAGTTATTAACAATATGTTTATTGTATTTTTTTTTGTTTAATTATTAACTTGCGGTAACTGGCAATAATAAATAACAATTATTAATTTCATACATTGTAAATGAATGGCTTCAGCCAACAGCCTTCCACACAACTCCGTTTTTGCACCAATCAAAAGCGGTCGTTACTTTTAGTCATAAACAACGGCTCGTTATCGGTATTTTTGGTATTTTGATATTGATCCTGCGGTGCTGCCCCACACACATCTCACACACACACTACCGCATACACATACCTAAGTATATGCTGTAAATAACCATTACATGACATGCATATATTAATGTTGTTTGTAATTTTTTTTTTTTTTTTGGCAACTGCGAAGTTGATTATAATATTTTTATTCTGCTCCCTCGGCTCTCCTTTTCCCCCCCCACACACTATCTATCTCGTTCACTCGCGCGCTCTCTCTTGGATGTGGTTTTGATTTTGTTGCTTAGCATATTAGCAGTGCTTATCGATAAGCCGTTTTGATTAATCGATTAATTACTCTATGTATGCGTTATACAGTAGTTGGTTGGTTATAAATATTTTAATTTTCTAATATATTTTGTATATAACCCGCAAGCATGTAGCGTATGCTATTTTTATTTGTTTGCATAATGCCCATAATAAATTGCTAATAACAATTATTGCAAACTTTCTTCTGCAGACATTTGGCCGCATCGAGTGCAGCGACACCACCCTGTGGCGGTGCGTCGATATATTCATCACGCAACTCGCTGGGCGGCGATACATCATCGATGCCGCCAGCGGTGACTTCCTCATCGGTTGGATCACCAGCGACGCCAGCACCATCTCCACATCCGCATCCCAACTCGGCGCAATCGCAGCCGACCTCAGTGCCGCCCGCTGAGCAAGTGAGTACTGCTCTCCCCCCCACCCATCAACTTGAATCTTTGAATCTAATTGTGATCCTTATTGCTTTGCAGTTGCTTAACATGAGTCCGCATGCGCCCACATCCGTTTCGAATCTACAGCAGCCGCCCACGCCCATCGATCATCTGCTGGACAAGAATACGCCAGCGCCCACGCCCACGGATCAGCACGATAACAAGAGCATAACCGCCTCCCCATATGTGCATCAGACGCCCAGCGGGGAGCCGCCCGCCTACACGGAGCACGGCTCGAACGCGGGTGGCGCCAATGCAGCGTCCGGCGAGCAGCAACCAGCGACGCCCACATCCGGCAATGCAACAGCCTCCGGCACAACGCCAGCAGCAGCTGGCGCAGGAGCTGGAGGAGCAACGGCAGGTGCTGGAGCGGCAGCAGGTGGTGCAGCTGGTGTGCAGTGTGGCACGATTAGCGTGAAGAAGCTGGAGATGCAACCATCAACAGCTCCAACCTTAACGCAAATCAAACAGGAGCCAGGAACGGTGGTGCAGCGATCACAACAGCAGCCGGTGGCCACAAGCACAATGGAGGCGGTGAGCAATCTGCTTAATCTGTACAAGACGCCGCAGCTGAAGCTCAAGGATGTGGATAGCTTCAGCGAGGAGTGGCTCAAGGAAATCATCTATGACTTTAGCCTACAGGAGGCTTGGTAAGCTAGCTGCTTTTAGTAATCCTCTCGAGTGGCAAATGTTTAACTACTCTTTCTTCACAGGGACAATTTGCCGGTGATGCGACCCAATCTCAATGAATCCGCCAAGCAAAAGCGACCACGTTACGCCAAAAACCTTTACGAGGGACACACGCACTTCAAGCCGCTGATGCCGTCACCCGGATCCGTCTACGGTTCGCTGCTCTCCATCGATGGCAATGCCACGCAACCGTCGCAACTGGCAGCAGCCTCCGATACAACCGGAGCTGCAGCTGGTGGCGGTCTGGTGGGCATAGCCAGTTCCTTTGGAGCAACAGCCGCCGGTGGCGGAACGGGAACGGGACTCAATAGCGGAAGCAACGATGAGGCGGACAGTGCGCTCAATGCGGCAGCTGGCGGTGGCAACAGCGGGAGCGCAGCTACGGCCAGCAGCTTCTTTCCGGGTCTGGACATTAAGACGGAGCCCGGTTTGCATTCGCCCTGCAAGGAGTCCAAGTCATCGAATCTCGCTGGCAGCGGCGGCAATCTCTTCACCGCCGAAGGACTTAATCCCACGCTCGACGATCTGGAGCAGATCTTCGACACGAGCTCCAATGATGAGTGCAGCAGCGTGCAGATTCATACGCCACCCGACTCCAATAATCCCTCGAATGGCGGTTGCAGTGCGGTGACAAATACGATTGATGAACTCAAGCGTAGCACTGCGGTGGCAAGTGCTGTGGTCGCTGCTGTGGTGGCCAGTTCGGGGGCGGGCAGCATACAAGCGGAGGATTTGACCAAAATGTTTCCAACGCCGCCGTCCCATGAGCAACAACATCCCAATTCCAGTCCCTGCCAAACGGACGTTGTCATGACGGATCTCAGCGTGGACACGAGCAGCGTTGTTGGCGGCGTCTCCAACAATAACAACAACAACAATAACAATAGTAATAGCAATAATAATAACAACAACAACAACAACAATGCTAGCAATAATGGAGGAGGCGCTGCACTTGCTCTCGGTGTTGTGCTCAAGCTGACGAAGCAGGAGTACAGCGTGGAGCTGGGAAGTCCCGTGGAGGAGCCCATCCACGACTGGAACTACGTGTACCGACCGCCGCAGCAGGAGAAGTTCGTGGGCAGCTCACGCTATGCGCCGCTCACGAATCTGCCCAGTCAAACGCTTCCCGCACTCGCCATGCCCGCCAATTGTTACTACAATCCCACCTGGAGTCACAGTCAAAAGTCACGTGCAGCCACTTTGGCCAAGGCGGCGGCAGCGCAGCAACAACAGCAACAGCATCAGAAGCATCAACAGCTGCAGCAGCGCATACAACAGCATCAGCAACACCAGCAACAACAGCAGCAGCAGCAACAACAGCAGCAACAACAACAGCAGCAGCAACATTCACATCAGAAGCATCAGCAGCTGCACGATTTGTTGGCCGCTGGACCTCGGACTCCCATGATGAACACGGCGATGCCGTCGCCAGTCTCCACAGTCCCCCAACCGTTGAGTAGCGGTGGCAGCCAGCTGCTGTTGAATCAGCTCAACTGTCCGCAAGCCCCGCCCGGTAGCTCCATGCAACAGATGATGCAACGCGCTGGGATGTCACCCATGCCTCCCTCCCCGGCAGCTGCCGGGTTGGTGCCCTTCCCACGCAGCAGTCCCATGCATCACAATGCTGGGAATATGCGTCAGACGCCCACACATCCGCCACCGCCGTATCCCTACGAGCTTGCAGCAGCGAGTCCGGCGACCTCAACATCTTCCACGTACCTCAACAAGCCGTACAACTCGCAGGATGCGCACACGCCGCACGCACAATTCGGACACCAAATGCCTGGCGGCGACAAGCTCGCCATGATGCAATACGGCGCAGGAAGTGGAGGTGCTAACAATGCGGGAGGTGCGGTTGCCTCGGCTGTGGCAGCTGCAATGGGTTTGCTGCAGGAGTTGCCCGAGGTGAATTCGGTGCTGGTGAACATTTTGCTGTACGACACCGCGTTGAATGTGTTTCGGGATCACAACTTTGACAGCAGCAGCGTTTGTGTGTGCAACGCAGATGCCCAGAAGATTGGCAACATTCGCGGCGCGGACTCAGGGGTTTATGTACCGCTCCCAGGGAGCAGTTTCAATCCGTTTCCCACGCAACAGCGACTGCTCAATGGACCGAGTGGCGCAGCCTTGGCAGCACCAAACAACTCCTCATCCGCCTCCTCCTATGGCATGCGTATGCTGAGCTCCTTTGGCGGCGGGCTGGACTCGCCGGCATTGCCCGCACCCAACGGAGGTTCGAGTGGTTCCAGTTCGTGTACACCGCCCAGCAGCAACCCGCACATCACCGGCTACGTGGACGACGATCCCGTCGAGTGCACCTGCGGCTTTAGTGCGGTGGTCAATCGTCGACTCTCGCATCGTGCTGGTTTGTTCTACGAGGATGAGCTGGAGATCACGGGCATTGTCGAGGATCCGGGACGTAATAAACAACCCACGCTGCTCAGTCTTATACAGAGTTTGTGCCGAAAGAGCGTGAAACCCGGAGCCTCGGAGTTGTCTACGGGCAGGGAACTGGAGAAGGTGACATCGGGAGGAGCGGGAGCTAGCGTAGCGGTCGCTGAGCAACTGGCGCATGCCATCTTCGATCTGCTGCTGGATCAGTGCTCAATCATACAGACGTCGAGCAGTTCGGTGCATCGGGCGTTGCAATCGCATCGACGTCGCATGTCCCGACAGCGGCGACTCTTCGGCAACAGCGGTGCACCAACCGCATCGATGGAGTCCATTGCGAATGTGCTCGAGTTCACCGATGCCCACGATGTCATAAGTCTGGCGCTGGAGCAGGCGCGACTGGCTTTCGAGGAGCAACGCCTGGACATGAATATGCTCGAGTTCGGGCACAATCAACAGCAGCACAATTCGCAGCACTCGCAGCATCATCAGCAGCAATCGCATCCGCATCAACCCTCACAGCCGGGACAGCAGTTGAGCGCCTTCCAAGCGGCGCCCGCGTTGAGGCAGAAACTTCACGCCTTGGGCAGCGGTCGTCTAACGGTTCACAAGTGGCCGTATCTCCCGGTGGGTTTCACGCGCAGCAACAAGGAAATCGTCCGTACCATGAACGCCATTCAGCCGATGCTGCAGAGTGCCTTCCACTGCAAGTCGCGAGGCGGCTCCGCCGGCTCTAAGGATGCCAGCTCCTACAACACGGTGAGTGGTCCGCTCACTTGGCGGCAGTTTCATCGTCTCGCCGGACGTGCGTCGGGTCAATGTGAACCTCAGCCGATCCCTTCGGTCGTGGTGGGTTACGAGAAAGATTGGATCTCAGTGGCACCGCATTCCATACACTATTGGGACAAGTTTCTGCTGGAGCCTTACTCCTATGCTCGGGATGTTGTCTATGTGGTGGTGTGTCCGGACAATGAGCACGTTGCGGCGCACACTCGGACTTATTTCCGTGAGCTGAGCAGCACCTACGAGATGTGCAAACTAGGACGGCACACGCCCATACGCGGCTGGGATGGTGTGCTCCAAGTCGGAGCACCCAACAACAATAACAACAACAATAACGGAGCTCCTGGGGAACGTGAGACACCGCTGGATGATTGGCTGCGCACGCTGGAGCATGCGCCGCTGGCGGATCAAATCCGACGCTATGCCATGGCCTTTCTCTATCAGCTGGCGCCGTATTTGAGTCGGGTGCCCAACGACAAGACGTTGCTCAATCCACCCGATGCCAGTGGCAGCCACCAGGGCAGCAAGGGACAGTCGGGGAATGCAACGCAGTCACAGACGGGAGCCTCAGCGCCTGGCACGGATCATGCTAGCGATGGTACTACGCTTATCAAGCTCGAGCCTGGCACAGAGCAGACGACGACGACGGGGCAACAGGATCAACAGCAGCAACAACAGCAGCAGCAGGATAGCAAGCAGGATGTGAAGCCCGGTGTGGCGGGAGCTGGAGCAGGCGGCGCTGGCGCCGATGCCAAGCCAGCTCTCGTGCTCGGCGATCCGCTGGGCATGGGCGAAACCCTCGAGGATATAAATCCCTCCGCGATTGTGTTGTACGTGGTCAATCCCTTTACCTTTGCCTCGGACAGCGTTGAGCTGGAGCGTTTGGCCTTGATTGCTCTGTTGCGTTGCTATGCGGAACTGTTGAAAGCGGTGCCCGACTCGGTGCGCGCCCAAATGAACATACAGATCATCTCGCTGGAATCGATCATGGAGCTCGGTCCGGCGGGCAACCGACGTCGCTTCTCCGATGAGATCAAGTGCCTGGCACTCAACATCTTCTCGCAGTGTCGTCGGCATTTGGTGCATGCGCAGCCGGTGAAGAGTTTGACGGGCTTTGGCACCGCCGCCAACATGGAGGCGTTCCTCAAGACCAAGGATGAACCCAACCGGAGGGCGTACAAAATGTACACAGCGCCCTTCGTGCTGGCGCCGATGCATGAGCGGAACGACAAGACGGACTTCTCCAGGGCAGCGGGAAGCATGCACGGTCAGAACGAGACTCGCTATTCGGTGATGTATTGCAATTACTGTCTGAGCGAGGATCAGGCTTGGTTGCTGGCCACCGCCACCGATGAACGGGGCGAACTCCTCGAGAAGGTCTGCATCAACATCGATGTACCGAATCGTGCACGGCGACGCAAAGCTCCGGCTCGTTATGTGGCACTGCGGAAGCTGATGGACTTTGTCATGGGTCTCATATCGCAGACGTCGCAAATGTGGCGTCTGGTCATCGGACGCATCGGTCGCATTGGACACAGCGAACTCAAGTCTTGGAGCTATTTGCTGAGCAAGCAACAACTCCAGAAGGCCTCGAAGCAGTTCAAGGACATGTGCAAACAGTGTACGCTCATGTATCCACCGACCATTCTCAGCGCGTGTCTTGTCACACTCGAACCGGACGCCAAGTTGCGTGTGATGCCCGATCAGTTTACGCCCGACGAACGCTTCTCACAGATCTCAATGCAGAATCCGCTCTCCACGCCACAGGACGTGACCTGTACTCACATCTTGGTCTTCCCCACGAGTGCTGTTTGTGCGGTGAGTTTGCTATTTATTATTCGTTAGGAAGTTAGTTATTGGGAATCTAATTTAGGCTTAGATTTAAGTTCCTAAAGTGGTTTAAACTGAGTGACCGACTAACTGCATGAATGATTTACACAGCAGAGCTGAGTGGTAAGACTCAGGAGGCTGAAAAATTAATTTAGGCATTAATCTATATACATTTCACTGTTTATTCTGACTGAGGAACAGACTGACTGAACTATTAACGCACAGCCCAAGCGGTAAGAGGTAGGAGACTGAAACTTGTACCTTATAGAACTTGGTCAATTGAATCATGCAATAAGATTAGGGTTTTTAACTAGGGTGTCCGAAATTCAATACAAATTTATTAAGGTATCAATGCAAACCCAAGCGGTAAGAGCTAGGAGGCTGACATTTTTACCTCACACAACTTGATCAATATAATCGTGCAAAATAAAGCAAAAGAAACTGATTGAACTATCAATGCAAATCCCCTACGGTAAGAGTTTGGAGGCTGTAATATTTTCAAAACACAATTTTTACTAGTAATGAGCTGAATATTGAATAATACAGATTGCTAAAGTCATTAAATAGATAAAACATCCTAGAATTAGTTGTTTGTTATTATTGACCTAAAAATGAGAAAACAGAGCTCCTAAATCATTAGGAACTTTATGGGTAATTTCTTCTTTTTTGGTTGTATTTAATAATTTACTAATTTCAATATTTTCTTTTTTGATATTGTAGTCCTTTACACGCCAATTCCAAAACGAGCCGCCGGTGGAAGATGATTTCATCTTCGGCGAGGGCGAAGAGGGCAACGAGGACTTTAGCGATGCCGACATCGGAGATCTCTTCTGGGACTGTGAGTATTGTCGCTTTGTACACATTAAAAAACTTCCGTAACCAACAATACTGACTCTCTCTTCTCGTAGCTCACATGGATCGCGTTTCGAATCACGGCAGTCCAGGTCGCATGGAGGACAATCGAAGCTGGCAAAGTCCCGGCGCCAACAACTTCAAGTGCACGCCGCCCCAAGAAGTCGAGGAGGTAGGAAGTAAATTTCCTGTTCATAGCTTTCACTTCACTAATCATTGCTTGTTCTTTTAGGTGGGATCGCTGAATCAGCAACCGATATCGGTGGGTTATATGGTGTCCACAGCCCCAACAGGTCGAATGCCCGCCTGGTTCTGGTCGGCATGCCCGCATCTCGAGGATGTGTGTCCAGTCTTCCTAAAGACGGCGCTGCATTTGCATGTGCCGAACATACAGATTGCCGACGATATACTCAACTCGACCAATGCCCATCAGTCGGCCAACGATCATCCGCTTGACTCGACGCTCACCGCCGACGTCCTTCGCTTCGTGCTCGAGGGCTACAATGCACTCTCATGGCTGGCACTCGATTCGAATACACACGATCGTCTCTCCTGTCTGCCCATCAATGTGCAGACGCTGATGGATCTTTACTATCTAACAGCGGCCATTGCGTAGGCAGCATCAACAGAATAGCACACATAACAGAGCAGTAACAGTAACAGTAGCAATAACAGTGGCAGTAAATGTAAACTGCAGTCGTAACATTAACAGTAACAGTCGCATGCTTCCGTTTGCTGTACTTCCAAAAAGAAAACAAAAAGAAAAACAAAAACAAATAGCAGAAATCCACAAGTGCTATAATTAAAATACAAACATAGAATATGAATGAAATCCAAATGAAACCAAAAAGAAACAACACCAAGCAACCAAAACCAGCAATGGCAAAAAACAAATGAAAACAAAATGAAGTTAACAGTCCAAGAAGAAAAGTAAAAGCGCGCGGTAACAGTAAACCATTTTTGAACAGCAACAACGCACACAACAAAGAACAACAACAACAATACAGAGTTACAGTTTTAGCGCGTATTAAAAACAACAACACGAGAGCCTTGTAATTAAAAACAGCAGCAGCCTTACAGCCTTACAACAACAACAGCAACAACAGCACAGGGTGTGTGCGATAGATGAAACGATCGATCGATCGATAGATAGTTATCGATTGATTTGATGAACCGATGATTAAGCGACTTACCCGTTAAGTCTTGTGTAGCAACAGCATTACTATTTATTAATATATATATTGAGAATTGTATAGTGCGAGAATTGTTTTTTTAGGCTGGCGTTCGTTTTAGTGTTTAATATTTATACATATACAACAACAAAAGAGAAATGGAAAAAAAAATCCACATCAAGAAAAAACAAAACAACCACACATAGGGGCGTATTTATATATATTATATACTTAGGTTCATATATACAATTAATTAAGCAAAGAAAACAAAAACAAAACAAAACAAAATTAGTTAAGCAGCAATGAGAAAGAGAGGAAGCAAATTAAACATATTTAGCGAATAAGTAAAGAAAAGTTTGTACATATTTACAACCAATTTGCCGTAAGCATTAAGAACAACAACAACAAACCAACAACAACAACAACAATAATAATTATATATGAAAAAATAATAAGCATATTAACATAAATTAAAACTAAATAAACAAACACAACGTATAATTATACAAAAAAAGGAAAACGTAGCTTACAAAAACAAAAAAAAAAACAAAAACCTAATTAAATCGTAAATTAAATTAATAAATTGTGTAAATTTTTTGTGCAAAGCGAGCATTAGTTTAAATTATTATAAAAATGCAACAACAAATTAATGTTAAAGCGACAACTCACACACACACAAACACTCATACAAAGACACTCACACATACAAACGGACAAAGCGGAACACACACAGACATATATACAAAAGGAAACAGTATACTGTACATGCATATATAACAATTATATATATACTATATATATATAGAGATATATAAACAATTATATCTGGACGCTAAGCGCAGATCAGAAGAAGAGGAAGAGCATGAAGGGGGCGGGAGCTGGGGTTTTATGGTATAAGGGAAAAGTAAAGTCAGTAATTAGATTGAGCGACAGTTTATTGTAAATTGCGTTTATTTGTTGACATAGGCAACTTTTGTACTTCGCACACACACACGAACACAGACACCCACACACACACACACACATCCACATAGCCAATTGTTTAACAATAAATTACTTAAAAGCGAAATATGTGTACAAATTAACATAATAATGTGGTTACAAAGAAAAGCTTTCTACACACACACACACACACACACACACACACACACATACACTCACACACTTGAAGAGAATTTCATTTTTTATTTAGCACGTTTCAAGATTTTCGCTAGACTTAAGTTTTGCATCAACTAAACGAAAACAACAACAACAACAAATAATTAAACAATGAAATTATTTTTACCTGTGTATTTTAATTAGCATAATTTATCAACAAAGCGAAACAACAACAACAACAAAAAGTACTATTACAAAGACGTTTTTAAACAGAACAGATTTACATTTAAGTAGTTTGGTTTTTCATTTAGTATTCTATTTTTTTGTGTAATAAACAAACAATGATTTGCAATTTATTTTCGTATTATTTCGTTTTTCTTTTCTCTTTTCTTCTCTTTTTTTTCAAGTCTTCGCTCAGGTCCAGTTCACATAGTTAGCGGATCAGTCATATCTATAAAGCATCATTAAAAAAGAAAACCAAAAAAAAAAAAAAGAAATACAAATAAAACGATGCACGCTGTACATAAAAAATGCTTCAACAATAATTTCTAGAATTTTTCCAAAAAAAGACGTAGCTACAAAAAAAAAAACAGAAATAAAATTTTCTAAATGAAAAAAATAAATTTCCACAAAAAAAAGTAAAAAATTTCCTAGCTAAGGTTTCAGTTCAACTCTCATTTTCTCTGCGGGGTAAAAAGGGGTGGGGGAAACCAAGAACAACAACAACAACAAAGAGCAAATATTTAAAAAATATATAGCAATAATTTTTAATCGTAATTCACACACACACAAACACGAACACACTCATACATTCACAACATACAGAGAGCGATAGCAGGCGAAACTTACATATAAAAAAAAAGCAGCAACAAATGACAACAAGAACAACAACAAAACGCATTCATAAATAAACAAAAAATGAATTAAAACCAAAATGGAGGGAACAGTTTTTTAAAATCAACTCAATTTACGAGTTGAAACCATTTTCTAAGAAAAACAAAAGCAAAACAACAAAAAAAAATGCTAATCGACTCGTGTAACTTTTTCCAAAAGTAAGGGTCAACAAAAAAAAAAAAACAAAAATAAAAATTCGTTCGGCATTCCCAGTGGAAGCGTCGACGAATTGCCAAGCAAAGCAAAAACAAAACCAACAAAAAAAGAAAAACAAACGCAAAACAGAAAGCGAAAAAAAAATGAATATACATATAAAAAATTGTAAAGTAGTTAAGCGAAAATTTCGAAGGCTTGAGATTAACAATTTTTGCGGCAAAAAAAAAACAAAACAAACGAATAAAAACGATTTAAAGAAAACATTACATAAGTGCATTAAGCGTTTGGAGGAGGAAAACCATTTACTAGCCTAGCCCCTAGCCTAAAAGTATGCAATTACTAAGTTAATAAATTTGTTAAGGTTAGTTTCGAGGTTAGTTTTACGCGCGGCGAATCAAAATGCGGCGAAACACACATACACACAGAGACACTCGGAGCCACACACACACACATACATATACATACATAGGCCAAATTCAAATTGAAAACAAAATTAATTATACTTAGGCGGCGACAAAGAACAAACAAAAAAATTAAATTAATGAAAACGACAAAAAAAAAAGAAAATCCAAAAATGCATTTGTTTATAAAACAAATGGGCGAATGTTAAAAAACGCCATATATATATACAATACATATATACATGAATACATACATAAATTAGATGG
This sequence comes from Drosophila sulfurigaster albostrigata, assembly GCF_023558435.1. Taxonomy (NCBI): domain Eukaryota; kingdom Metazoa; phylum Arthropoda; class Insecta; order Diptera; family Drosophilidae; genus Drosophila; species Drosophila sulfurigaster. Next base: position 48,052,913 of record NC_084883.1, read on the forward strand.
CAGTGGAAGCGAGAGAGAGAAAGAGTTTTGAGAGGAGATAAGAAAACGATGTCAAAATCTAGCTACAGAATTGCATATTATATACAATTATAATAATTATATAATGGACAAAACAAAACAAAACACACATTCAAACACACACACACAAAATGTTGTTGTAGTAAAATTACAATTAAGTTTTGTTTTGCTACCAAACGATAGATGGCGTTGACGAGTTTAAAATGTAATGAGAAGCATAGCAAAAAAAGTCAAGCGAAAACACAAAAAAACAAAGTCAAATTTTAAATGTGCAAAGTGTAAAATGCAAAAGAAAACCAAAACAAAACAAAACACAAATTGAAAACCAAATAATTTTTTTGCAAATTCTTTATAATTATTAAAACCGGTTTTTGGCGAGCAGGCAAAATACAAAAACAAAACCAAAACATTACAAAAAAAAACACATTTTTCCAATAAAAATTAAAGAAATGAAAACAATGAATTTCAATGAGCTTCATTTTACTTTACAAAATTTAGGGCGACGCTGACCAATGCTGGAATAGAATTCCTTGAGCTTTTCATTAAATTCAAAGCCTCCCGCATGACGATTTGTCTTCCAAGCTGCCAACAAAATTTCCACATCGTACTCGACGTTGTCATCATCTAGGCCCACTGTGCAATCGAAAGATAGAGAGAGAGACAGTGAATTGAATTTCCAATTGGTTCCAGTGAACACTCAATCTACTTACGCACAACCATCTCCTTCACCTCCCATTCATATTCGTAGCGTTTGTGCAGAAACAACAACAAGTTGTGCAGCTTGCTTGTGTTGAGCTTCTGCGTAATGCGATAATTTTTCAAGTGCGCATCGTCGTTCCATATGCGCACACGTTGCCACATGTACTCGATGCGATCCCGGGTTAGACGCAGTGCTTCCAGTATATGCTTTAGTATGAAAATGTTTTTATCCACGCGTACCAATAGGTGATCTATACTCCCTTGTATGCGACGCGTTGTTTTCCTGTCGCCGCAGTACAATTCATTCTGATGCATTAAAATTAAGTTATAGGTTTTGGCGTAACTTGCCAACTGTTTGTTGCCATTTGTTATTAAATGATGCCAACACTCTACATCTTCTTTAAGTTTAGCCGGCATTTGATTTAATTCCTTAAAAGCTGAACGATGTGAAGCCATATCTTAAATTGCGAATTGCATGCAATAAAACTAGAAAGCGTAATTAGACAACACTGCAGAAAAAGCGCTTGTTTTGGCACGCATCGCCTTTAATCGATAGTATTGATCGTAGCTAGTGCGTGGGATCTCTCCTACGCGTGCTAGTGATGCAAACATCGTAAGTTTGGCATATGTAGCTGCTATCGCTGCTAATCGATAGCTAGTATCGATCATCACTATCAAGGACCAATGGCGCGTGTCAATTACTAGCTGCCATTTACCAACACTGTTTTGCATTGCGTGTTTGTGTTCTGGTGCATTTTGATTAAATATTAACTATAGCATCAACATAACTAGTTGAAGATCGCCTTAATTGCGCGCTTGTTACGTCTGACCCGCCAATTCACCCCGCACCCCGCCTCCCGCTGCCAACGGGCAATTAGCTGCAAGCTAGTTCCTTCTCTTTTTTTGGGGTCGCTGTCAGGCGCTGAAGCTGCAACATGAATTACTGTGCGTTGATTGCGTTTAAGGCTTGATTGTGCACCAGGAGCAACAACAACAACAACAACATCGAGTGTATGTAAGTTGCAAGCACAAATTGCTGTTCTTTTGTGGCAGAGCGCGCGGCAAACTGGTTTTCTTTTTGTTGCTGCTGTTGGTGCTGCTCGCTTTTGGTCTGCGCTGCATTAATTATCAACAAATCATTTTTGTAGCACTGAAGGGCGCATTTATCAGCGATTATGCATGGCATGCAGGCTCAGTGGAAGAGGAAGAGGAGGGGAGGCGGCGCCGCAAGTGTCGCGCAACATGTGTACGCCTGGCAGCTTTGCAGCCTTGCAATGGATGTGGCAACTGTGCAAGGCATCTGAAGGTTTCATTTTTTTGGTGTCTCGATTTTTGTGATCTTGACGTGCCGCCACCGAATTTGTCAGCCCAATGTCCAGGCAAGATCTCGATGGTAACTGGCGTCGGCAACATGACATGACGTTGATAAGCAAAAACAAAGCAACCAGCATTGCAATTAAGATATTTTTATGTAAATTAATGTGCACCAAGACAGAAGGCAGCTAGAATGGAGCAGCGAGCGCGATGCGTGCAACTTACAAATAAGTACAAGACGCAGTCGGCAGCGAACCGCGCGCATTTTTAATTGGAAAGCACAAGCACAAACAAAAAAAAAGGAAGCAACAAAAAATCGCAAGTCCGGCCAGCAAAACAAACGGGCAACAAAAAGTGACGCACCGAAAATTTATTGTCTCATGCTGCCAAAGAGCAAAGAGCGCAAAACCGATCGGAGAACAAACACACACAGAAAAAAGCCAACGAAGACGCAACGAAACAAACAGCAAAAGGAGTAACAACAACAAGAACAACAACAACGATGCGTTGGAACAACTCCCTTTCGTTACTTAGGCATTTATGTCTGGCACTTGACACATTTTGTTATGGCATTTTTGCTACCGCGCTCAGCTTCAGCATCGACTTTGTTGACCCAATCAAAATTCCAGCATCTTGCACTTGAATGCGTTTAATTTGTAAGCTGAGTCTGAAACAACTGATCTTGATATACTCACAAACAAATACATATATACTACATATATATGTATATGTATTTAACAATATAAAACACTTATAGCAAGACTATTATTGGATGCTCCCAGGAGAAGGCGGCTGAGGATTAAGTCATTGCAACAAAAGGATTTTATACATTGTAGCATTTTGATTACTTGCGGGTAAGTGGCACCGTTTATTTTCTTATTTATAGTTCTTATTTAGTATTACCTTGAACTGATCTGCTGGCTTAGCTTATTATAAACATTTTACGAGATGTTTGTAAGCTAAAAAGTTGTCAAAGTATTTTGAAAAGTTAAAATACTGTCATATATCTCTTCTAAATTATGAGCACTTTGGTTAAAGTTCGTAATTATTTATATGTTTTATTTTTAGTGTATATTAAAAAATACGAACATTAACTTAATTCTCAATAATTTAGAAGGAATATATGGCAATGATATAAATATCTTATGGCTTATGATCGGTAAAACGTTTAGTTCAATCTACAACGTTTGTTAGCTCAAATAACCATGATCAGTTTTAGATTTTCATTTATATTTTTCATATCTTAAAACTAATCGATAGAGTCGAATACATTACCTTTACCTTTACAACCAAGTTTCTCCAGATATTAACGTAATTGGCAATGTTTGGGATTGGCTATAACATGCGTCTAACATAAGATCAGAAATGTATCTCATCCAAGAATCTTTCGTAATATATTATGAAAATAAAGTTAAGTTCATGGTTCTTAATTTGAACAAACTTTATCATATTCGTATCCATCGTAAGGTCGATAGGTCCGCGTTGGTTTTTGTAATAAGTTTATAAAAAGCTTTCGCTTTTAATACAATAACTATGTTATTCCCCATTTAATATTTTAAAATTATTTTATCGTCAACATGACATTCATGTCACAAGTTTCAAAGTTGGTGTTTCTTCACGTGAACAAACTTTAGAAATATTTTTTTAAGTAATTTTACATATTTTATTTTATCGTTAAATAAAATTTCCTGTTTAACTAAACCACGATCAATGTTAGGGACCCTAATCAAATATTTTAAAAATGAACTTAAGTTTCTTACTTTATGACTTTCTACGCTCATAAGACTTAGAATTCAAATGAATCTCCCTCTCGCTTTGTTGGTCCAATGCTCTTTGTGATTTGCATTATTGATTCCATGTTGACCAAGCTATTTGCCTTTTGCTTATCTATGCCAACTTCCTCCCGGGACAACGACGGTGTGCACTTAATAGGAGAGCCCGATGGCAACTCACTGCAAAGGCTGAAAAGGTAATGCAGCTGCAGCTGCAGCCAGCTTCAATTGCAGCTCTAGATTGTTGCCGGTAGCGTTTGCTGATCGCTGAGCAGGGCAACAGAAACTGGTGTAAAGAGAGGAAAGGGGGCAAGTTGATTTATTCTAATCTGTATAAGCATTGCTATAATAAAGCAAAAGAGTTGCCCACTGAGTGGACAATGCTTTGGCCAGCAGCAGCAGCAGCGGCTTTTGGCCCAACTTGTCTGTTGCTGTCTGCGCAAAAAAGGCCAAGACCAAGACCAAATTGCTGTTCAGCCTGTTTCGCTCTCTTTGTGCCTCAATCTAGGTGTGTGTGTGTGTGCGTGTGCGGTTGCGCAGTCGCTTTGGGCATTGGTCAATGCGCATAATTGGATTTAAGCCCCCAGTGTAGACGCAGCTGCTGATTCTAATGACTCAGCAGCATTATCCTGACTTCAAACTGGAGCATTCGCTGTTGTCCCAAACGGGGAATTGTGATCCTCACTTCTCGCGAGTCGCTGATTAATGCACTCTTCGGTAATGAAGTTGCATGCATGAATCGAAGATAACAAAAGCCAGCGACCTGCGAAATTGTCGCCAACCTCGCCTCGCCGTTGGCGAGTTGAAAGTGTTTGGCCAACACACAGCCAATGATAAATACTTGCCACGCCACAAGACAAAGCCAAATTCCTCGATAACTTGGTGACTAACTTGAGGTTATTACACTTTGTTTTGGGCTTATGGTGTTGCCAGCAATCGTTAGCTTACTATCGATAGCTTTTAATAGCTGAAAATTAATTAATTGAAATGAAATTTTATCAAATGATTATCTTACTATCGTTATACTATCGATAAATAGCTGAAAATCAATTAGTTGAAAGGAATGTTTATCAGTTTGTTAGCTTACTATCGTTATACTATCGGATAGCTCGGAATAGCTGAAAGCCAATTAATTTCAATGAATGTTCATCAAATTGTTAGCTTACTATCGTTATACTATCGACAGCTTAAAATAGCTGAAAATCAATTAATTGCAATGAATATTAATCAAATCGTTAACTTACTATCGTTATAATATCGATTGCGTTAATGGCCGCAAGTCGATTAATTGAAATGAATATGTATCAATTTGATCATTGACGAATAATCGATGGATATTTTATTGTGTATAGTGGGATTGAACAATTTGTCACAAAATTAAATTTGAGGATCAGCAAAATCGATGGATTTTTTATTGCGTAATGTAGAGTTTAACAATTTGTCACTGAATTAATGAAAAATAAGATGACCACAAATTTTGATAGTTTGTAGAAAAGTATTGAAATATGTAATTACGAGAGTTCGAAATGATCAACAAAGTTTCTATGTTAAAAAAGAATGAAGAAGGGTAAAATTAATTAAATTTGAAAATTAGAAAGAGAATCGGGATAATTTTGGAACTAAAGAAAAAATGATGCAAATTTAAATTGAACTAATAATAAATCTCATATATAGAAAAGATTGAAATGGTATTGACGATAGTTTCTAGCGATAGATGATATTAAAGAAAAAATTAAAGTTAAAATACGGCTAATAATAAATACCAAATTTAGAAAAGTTTGAGAAGGTATCGACGTTTAAATTAAACTAACAATAAATCAAAAATTAAGACAAAGTAGAGAAGGTATACTCAATTAAGGATGAATGAATGAATGAATGAAAGAATGTACATACAATGTACATACAAGGTAATGTAAAAATTACATAAGTAGAATTACAATAAAAAGAAAAAATAGAAATTTACGAAACGTCAATAAGCACATATCGACCTTAAAGAATTAATAATTAAGTAGAAGTAAAAAAGTCATGTCGCGAAAAGATTAAATTAAGTTTTTATAGCCCTAATAGATTTTGTAAACTATCGATAGTTTTGCCGATTATTTCGCAGCATTTTTCATTCTTAGTTAGGTTTAAATTTTAAACTTAAAGCATTAACTAGTCGACATGTTTAGTGCGTGAAGTCCTCCGTCTGGTTAAGGGATTTATTTAAATTTTTAACATGTTACAAACACGCAAAGCAGGGATTGGGGGAAATGCGAATGGGTTTTGGGCGTTGGCAAAACTCACGTAATTCGGCATGCAAACATTGTTTAAACACTTGCCGCACAGACACTCAAGGTTGTTTTTTTAAGTTCTTCCTACAACTTCTCCTTTCCCGCGTTTCAACTCCTTCTTCTGTTATTCCTGCTGTTTTTCGCACTTTACTTGATTTTGTTTTAGTGTTTAATTTGCATTTCGAAATCGAGACTCGAAGAGTCTGCGTTTTATTTAAATTTATTTTCCTAGAATGCCACAAGTCGGCACATCGATGCGCAATTTGTTGTCTTGCAAGTTGCAAGTTGCAAGTTGCAAGCTGGAAGATGCAAGTTGCAAGCTGCAGTAGCCGAAGTCCAAGTCCAAGTCGAAGTCAAGCATCTGCAGCATCTGCATCAGCGTATGAAAATTAATTGCTGCCACTCGTGACGATGCCACAGAGCGGCAGCAACAGCAGCAGCCTCTGTTTGCTGCCGAGTGGGCGGCATATCGTTTAGATTTATGGGCCTCTCTGGGTTGCAAGAGTGTCGCGTGATAAGTCTATAAAATGTACGTTACATTTGTACGTGCAAATGACAGTGGGACGATTTGCATATCTCTTCTTCCAAGTGTAGGACTTTCATTACGAGCGTGCAAACGTGGTGAAAGGTGGGCAGTCGCTTCGTTCATCTGTGTTAATTGTATATCATATGAGGTAATTGCTTTTTAGCCGTTGGTGAAAGGCCAAGGAACAGGCATTGACAGGGCGCCCAGCAAAGAGGAACAACAACTGGCAACAAGACAACATGCAACATGCAACAACAGCAACCATAGTCAACAGGTGTGCTTAAGACCCAAATATATCCAAACGACTTTCAACCGTTGCAACTCAATCAATGCGTCACCCATTTCTTGCCCCCATTTCATCTTCCTCTCCCTCTCTTCTCTTTCCCCTAGAACTCGCGCTTTGTTCAATCAACTTTTGCTTGATCTACAATTTCGAACTGATGACATTTTAGCAGTGCTTTAGCATTTGCTGACAACAGCTGCAGCTTTTAGTCAACACACTGTCAGTCGTGTAGATTCGGGTGTAGTTGACTATGTGATACCTGTTACCCATGTCAACTAATAATATGACCAAAGAATGTCATTCAAATATACTCTCTAAGGGAGGGACTGAACAAATGTGCAGGAAATTGAACTCGACTATGAAATACTTGTTAGTTAAATGTGTACATAGATTTGTTTCTTTTTCTATTAGTGATGCATGTTCGACAGAAAACATTGATGTTCATATCCGTCGATGTTTTCAAAATAGAGCATCGGTGAATTGCTTAACATCAATTTAAAAAAACAAACATCGGAAATTGGTGAACCGATGTCAGCAGCGATGAATTGCTTAACATCTACATCAACGAAAACATCGGGAGAAATCGTTATAAAAATATCTATGCTAGATGCATTGATGTTTTCAGTTTCACTAATTTCTTTTATATAAAATCTGTAACCATCTTATGTCAATAAAATTTATAAGATTTAGAGTTTTGGCTGTCCTTTGATAGATCGTTGCAAATGTGGTATCGTTTATTGAAGGAGAACAACTGTAAGGAAGAGACTAAAATTTTTAGTATCTCTGGAAAGTAGACTGAATATATATAAAATAGAATCATGGATACAATCACAATATGAAATTTAGTTTATGGAAGCTTTTACTTGAAGTAGTTCATCCCTATTATTATTTAAAAATTTATACTATTATAGAAAAGTTGCGAGAAATAATAAAATCTGTATTATTTTACTTTCAAGAAGGTTACAAGACGCATGTCTGATTTTTTAGAGCACTAAAACGCAAACTCCTCTTTTATTTGTATACTAAGTTAATAAATTGTCTCTATTCAAACTATATATAAAAGAGTAAGAGGTCGATACTCTTAAAATTCAATCGAAAGTTGTTCATAGTGTAAAGGTAAATATAAAATAAAGAAATAATTATGATATTTTGCAGATGCTAACAATATAATTCTACATTTGAAACTTTGATTAGGTGTTTTTGAAACATTACTACTTTAATTTTTTTTTATCTTATCTATCATATTTTATGTTTGAGCCTAAATTTATTCTTCAATTTTCGGAACTTGTAATGTAGTTTGCAGGGAAGAATTCTAAAGTTAGCATATAAGACTATTGATAAAAGATATATTATATCTGTTGTATATTTGCTTATGATTGGATAATACATACTAAGCTAGCTCACTTATTAAATCAAAGAATTTTGTTAAACGCAATTATTACTTTATTCAACATAGTATCTACTACTCTTCTGTGCGATTAATTACCAACAAATAATATACCCTAGATTACCGGGTATTAAAAAAATGAAAAAACTTGGAGAAGCCGGGAAGCAAAGTTGGTTGTGCGTTTGTCGCAGGCTCCTTGTGACACATTGCTCCATTAATTTGATGGATTGTAAAGTTTTCCGCTTCAACAACTTTGTGTGCCGAAAAAAAAGCAGGGCAGGAAAATTGCAAGAAAAATGTCGCATGGGGGGCCAAAACGCAAAGGAAAAGGAAAAATTAAAGCGACACAGAGAAACACACACAGAGAGAGAGAGAGAGAGAGAGAGATAGAGAAATGTGAAGTAAACTCTCGCTGGCTGCCCAAGTGGACGCTTCACTGAGTTTTGTGTGTTAAATTGCCAGACAACAAAGCGACAGGACAACGCATCACATCCCATTGCCGTTGATAATAATGTTGAATATGGAGATGGAGATGGAGATGGAACGGGGAGCGGGAGATGGAGATGAAATGGGTAACGAAGATCGCTGAAAGAAGTTCATTTGCATTGTGGACACGGCCAGTAAAATTGGGCAATGCCCCATTTCAGATGATTCTTTAAAATGAAATTGTGTCAACATTGTGGGGCACGAACTGAATCTCTATTGCAACATGTTGTAAGGGATGGAATTCAAAAGGAAACTAGTTGAAGTGAAAGGTTGCAATAGGAGAACTTTTTATTGTGATTGAATTCATTATAGTAGGAATTTTCGTGTTTTCGATTTATTTTTCTGCTATATTTGAATACTAGTTATTCTCTAGAAACTAACTCAAGTTATTCAACACATTTTATTCGGAATAGTCCCTAAAGTTGGCTTAAAAATATTAAAGAAAACATCGTTTAACTATTTTTTGTGTCACATTTCAGATATAACATTAATTTAAATAAGTTAACCGTCAACTTCATTCCATTCTAAATCTTGAAGGTTTGCCTCTTATTAATTTTCCCAGCTTTATTTATATTTATCTTCTTTTTATCGTTTAGACTTCCCGATTTCTTTTTATTTTTATTCTTTTTTTCTATATAGTTATTTACAACGTTAATTATATTTATATTATATTTTCTCACTTTTTGTTGTAAATCTTACGTTATTTTCCTATTACTACTTTATGCCATTATCTGTAATTTTAATCCTTCATTTATTATTATATCGTTGTCCTTTCATTCATCTCCACTAAAGTGTTTATTTTTCTTATGTTCTCTCTTATTGTTTTTTTATTCTGTATAGTTTTTGACAACTTTAGTTACATTTCTTTCTCCTCCCATTTTTTATTTATTTTTATATATTTATATATTGCATAAGTTTTCCATTACTATTTGATGTTATTTTTCTATTATTTTATTACTTTTTTATTTATTTTTACTTGCGTCTTTTTCTAATCTTTTTCATAATCTTATGTTTCTCTATTTCTCATTTCTTTCTACCTTTTTTATAATATATATTTTTTTTTACATTTTTTACTTTTGTTTTTCTATATTTTTTTCCTTTTCTTACTGTTGTATGTTTCTCTTAATATTTTATTCTTATTACTTTATTCAATTCTCCTTTAATTTATTCTCTTTATTTTATATTCTTTATTATTTCCTCAATCCTAATTCTTTATTCACTTCTCTTTTAATTTTGTTTGCATATTTCGAATTTTCTTTTTACTTTTTTATACATTTTTATTTTGTTTTTTATTTTTATTTTGTTCTTCTCCCCCCTTTATTTAATTCTCCTGTATCGTATTCTCTTTTCTTTGTATCCTTTATTTTTATAGCAAATCCTCGCTTTTTAGTCAATTCTCTTTGAACTTTTTCTCTTTCTTTTCTATCCTTAATTCTTTCGCTAATATTTTCTTTTTTCTCTTTTAACTTTTTTTCTTTTTCTCTTTTTTTCTTTTTCTTATTGTTTTCCCCAATCCTCTAGCTTTTATTATCCTTTAACTTATTATTTTTCTTTCTATCCTTTATTCTTTCACCCCTTTTTAATTCTCTTTTAACTTTTTCTTTTCCTTGTTCACTTTTCTATCTTTTTCTTATTCTTTTCCTCAATCCTCTCTCCTTATTCATTTCTCCTTCTTTGTTAGTTTTGCGATTTGGTTTCGATTTACAAGCGATTTTGGTCAGAGTTCTTTGTTGTGCCAACTTGAATATGACAAGCGAGCGAGCGTTCTGCTTTAGCTTCAGATGCTTCAGCCACATATGGCTTGGTCTCTGATGCTGTTGTTGTTTGCTTCTGTCCTGGTCCCTGGTCAGTTGTAAGTTGCAAGTGGCAGGCTGCAGCTTCTGGCTACCCTTTTCGTTTTTTTGTTGTTGTTTTTTGCATTGCGATTGACGACTGCTGATAGGCGAATTTTGCATAAAAGCAAAGCGAACCAAACGCAACGCAAAAGGCGACGCGTTGGCGGAAATGCGTTTTGAATCCTTGTTGCCGGAGTTGCTGTCTGCCTGTTGCCGGTTGTTGCCTGCCACATGGGGCACAGTTACCATTTTGGCTCTGTTGCATTGTCTGTTGTCTGCACGCGGCTTTGTTTAATTGCGAGTTACTGCGCCGTCCCACTCTCTCTCTCTCTCTTTCTCTCTCTCTCTGTCTGCGCTTGCCTCGAGTTTGTGGCAGTCCCTGGAGGCATATGCAGCATACGAGTGCGTCGCATCGTTGCAATTGCAATTGAGAATCGGAGCACGCCTCGTGCACAAATTCCTCTATGCCTATGCCCCAATGCGCCTGCCAATCTCCCCTCCCCACCTCTTTGCTCTTTCCTTTTGACTCTGTGTCCAGTTCCTGTTGCCGGGCACGCACAATGCGCGCATAATAATGAGGCATGTGTGGCAGGAAGGTTTTGCACTCGACTCGCAAAACCCGTTTCAACTCTCCCTCTCTTTCTATCTCTCTCTCTCTCTCTTTCTCTGCTGCAAGTTTGGCTTGCATTGCATTTTGTCATCAACGTGATAAATGCGATTTATGCCTGCCTCATGCCTCCTTGCCTCCTTGCCTCCTCGTTGCCAATACCCAATGGAGCGGCATTAGAATGTCATTTGTCCATTTTGCTGGCTGGCGAACTGAGAGTTGAGAGCCCTCAACTGTAGTTTGGCCAACTGTTTTTTATTCGGGCTTCTATGATTTAAGCTGAAAAGAGACTAAGAGACTCTGAGCTGCTAACTGTTTTACTGTTTTACCACAACAAAGACCAACGCAGAGCAGCGCAGCGCAATCCCGTCAAGAAGTTGTTTTAAATCGCGCACGAGTGAGCACAAATATCTTTACTCTGCTCTCCTCCCTTCCTCCTCTCTTCAATGCTTGCCCCCCTTTTTTGGGGCTGTGTTGCAGCCGCGCCCGTTTCGCGACCATGTCAACGTGTTGTGCTAGCCGCGGGTGCACAACAACAACAACAACCGCAACGACAAAAACAACATCAGCAGCTAGCAAGAAAGTTGAGTGTACACGACTACGAGATACTTGTTAGACATTTTAAAGGGAATTCGGAGCTGATTTTATAGTTATTTATTTAATTTCTAGCTTATAACTTGAAAATTATTTAATTTCTAATTTTTAGTTGAGTGTACACGACTGTGATATACTTGTTAGACATTTTAAAAGAGTTCGCTGGAGCCAACGATGTTAATAACTTCATTCTCCACCTATTTTTATTGATATTTGTAGAGTAATATTTAGCTTAAAACTTGCAAATTATTTATTTGGTATTATTTAGTTGAGTGTACACGACTTTGAATTACTTGTTAGACATTTTAAAGGAGTTCGATCAGATCGAAGATTTGAAATAACTTCATAACGCAGCGAATTATTTTGTTATTTGGTAAATATCTAGTTTAAATCTTGAAAATTATTTATTTGACATTATTTAGTTGGGTATACACAACTTTGAATTACTTGTTTAAATAAAAGAAGTTCGGTTTAGCCCAAAATTGTTCAATAACTTTATTCCGCAGCTGATTTTGTTGACATTTGTTGAAGCTAGATAGCTTAAAACTTGCAAGTTATTTAATTGACATTATTTAACTGAGTGTAAACGACTTTGAATTACTTGTTAGACTTTTAAATGGAGATGGGACCGCGGATTTGAAATAATTTGAAAACGCAGCTGATTATATTCTAATTTGCTTAATATCTAGCTTAAAACTTGAAATTTGTGAGACACTTGTTAGAAAGCAGTTTGGTATGGCAAAAGGAATTTAAATTAAGCATTCATTAGGCAGGTGATTTTGTTATTTCTATCTATTATTTATTCATATTGTTATTTGTAGAATAATCTAACCTTGTAGAAATATCTAACCTTAAGTCTAGTGGACAACAATTTAACGGTAAGAAGACTGAAAAGATACTCGATCTCCCCGATAGATAAATCCATGCAACTGAAAAGATGTTATATATAATAGTAGGGCTCATTGGTAAACTGCTATTTGTGTTAATTTTATATTAAATATACAATTTACTTATTGTTTATACATTTAGATTGCAAATAAAAGAAGAGAGGGAAAAAAAAATATCTCGGTTTAAACTTGAAAATTATTTATTTGAGTGCACATAAATTCTATGGAATTTCATTATTATCTTTCTTGTATGAAAACTTGTTATGGAAAAGTTAAGGCTCTAAGAGGAAACACTAAGAACATTTTTCATTATATTTTGTTTTTATTACTTATTATTTAAAAGTATAGAAATTACAAGTTGTTGTGTTCTGACTCGATTAAATATTAAGAACTGGTTGAAATTTTGTATCTCTTGAGTCTTATACTTTGAAAGGTAGCTACTTAGAAAGGTAGCTGTATTTTGTAAAGTTCAATATGTCTACTGATTGTTGCTTGCACTAAGGCTTTTCATTATACCTTTCTCCTGCATAATTATGCGGTATATCAAGCAGTTCCGTCAGAGCTTCGAGCTTGAGCCTTTCCCTCGTTTAAACACCGAACCGCCCTGAACTTTCATGCAATGCATTTCTATTGTTCTTAGCAGCAAAAGAGAGCGAGACAGCGTAGCCAAAAAAAAAAACCGAAAACAAAAATAACAAAGCCAAGCGCAGCTTCCCTCTCCCCTCTCGCTCCCCCTTTTGCCTTTACTCCTGTGGGGCACTCCTTGGCAAACGTAACGAAGTCAACGTCGTCGCTGCCACAAAATGAGCGCTTTATACCTACTTAGATCGCTATAAATTTGGCTTAAGGCAAGAAAAGTGTTGCCGTTGCTGTTGCTGTGGTTGCCACAGCGGCAGCTGCCCTGCTCCATTGTTGCACAGTGGTGCGAGTATACTGCGAAAAAGCTCATTATAATAATTGTGTTTGACAATAATGAAGGCAATTAATCTTAATGTGCTTTATATTCTTGCTATGTTAACATGAGCTTGTAGTCACTTTCTGCAATTAAATTTCGTTTAGTTGGCCTTTTCATTGTGGAATATTGCTTTTTATTGACAAATATTGGACTATATAACTATAACTATTATAAGCAGAAACTGTTTTGGGGTCCTGACTGTTATTGTTATTGTTATTCGAGTAATTGAGGAATATGACTGTTTGTTTGCTTTAATTATTTTGAAATTATTTTAGTGAACTGTACAAAAGCATTATACGTTACTAAATGGTTTTGCATATGGAATATTATTTTTCATATCTGCGATTTGAATTTAATTTAAATTCTTATATAATACAACATAGTCTAAGAACTAAAAATTCTTAAACACTAAACAAATTTATAGTTTTTATACTAAGTAATATTCTATAATGCAAGTATTTATAGTGGCATACTTTGGGAGCACACAAAAAATAATTTCTTAAAATATAATGGCATTGACTTGATTTTCAAATTGGAAATGCTATTTGTATTTTGAAATTATTTGAGTAAATCATCAACCCATTATTAGAGTTTGTGAATGTTTCTTGAGGTGATGGATTATTATATAATTTTCCAAAAGTATCATAAAACAGGTTTATTTTAAGATAAAAGTTAGTTTGAAAAATTATAAATTCTTAAAATTAAATCAAAAATTCTAGATTTAGGTTACAACATTTTTTAATCATTGAAATTTTCATGTTCTTGACGCAATTTTTAGACCAAAATTCTTAACACTAAGACTAAAATCTTGATTTTAGAACTTTGTTTTTAGAGTATTACTGTACACTAAATTAACATTTTTTACTGATTGCATTGAGGGTTATTTTAGCAAGAATTCGTGGTGTTATTTTGGTTACATGAAAACTGACATTTTTAGGAAAACAGGGTTGTTGCTTTTAGACTTTTATTTGCTGAATATTTTAAAATTTTTTAAATAAATTATACAAAGGATTATTTACTTATTTCATTATAAATTGTAAATTTTTTTCTATAACATTTCCTATAATATTTTAACATACATTTTTACTGCTAATTTTGCATTTTTACTACTAATAAAATAGTTAGCAAAAATGCATATTTTTTACAGGATAATTAAAAAGCAAATTGCTTGCAACACAGTGTGGCAGGCAGGTCGGCATCGACTTGTAGTCCCCCTCTGGCTTATCCCGCTGCTCCCCCCGCTGTCCACGCGCCCGTTAGCGGAGCTTAGACGCCGCGCCGCGCTGCGCCGCGCGTTGCCGCAAGTCCGCATGATTTATGCGATTATTCTTTTGCGCAGCGCCCAACTTTATTGTTTTATGTTTTTGTGGCCAATGTCTGTCCGAATGTCCGACTGTCTGTCTGTCTGTCTGTGGTCCGATTGTGTTTGTTGCTTTGGTCTGCTTTAGAGCCAGAACTGCACTATCATATCTTGTTGAACAGCCGCTGGCTCAGATTGCAGCTCGAAGTTCGCTTGCAGCTTTGCTTCAGCTTGCACTCAGCAGCTGTTTATACCCGGTACCTATTGGGTAGAAGGGTATTATGACTTTGTACGGGCAGGAAATGTATGAACAGGCAGAAGCAGGCATATCTGACTATATAAAGTATACATATTCTTGATCAGCTTCAACAGCCGAGACGATATATTCGAGTCTGTCCGTCTTTCTGTCCGTCCGTCCGTATGAGCACCTACATCTCAGAGACTATAAGAGATAGAGATATCATTTTTTTCGACAGCATTTGGTACTATGTTTGTACGCAAATAAAATTAGTTGTCAAATTCTTGTCGCGGCCTCTTCCTTCTTCTAAAATCGATAAAAGTTAAATATCAATGGTAGTTTTGAAGTTAGATTTTTAGTAAATACTATAGTTTTTATTATTCCTGAAAATTTTGTTGCGATTAGATAAAAAAAATGTAGAAGTTTTTTTTATGAAATTCTTTTACGTGGCAAAAAACGTCTACTGCAAATGAATCTTCATTTCTTTGGCTCATAATCTGGTATATTTTGTACTCTAAGGTATGTTTTGAATAGATATGCCAAATATAGCTTTCGGTATATTTCTGTGATAATTTTTACTCTTTGGTATATTCTGAATATAGTACTACACTGATAATAGTACCATATCGATATACCAAAAGTAGCCTTCAGAATATTTCTTGCATATTTTGTATTCTATGGTATATTTTGAATGTAGAATTATATCGATATATAAATATTGATTTCGGTATATATTCAGTATTTTGCGGTATATTTGTAGTATATGGCTTTATTCAAGAAGGGTAGCGGGTATATCATAGTAGAGCACACTCGACTTTCCAATTTGTTTTAATGTAATACAATATTATTATACCAAATATATCATTTGGTATATTTTTAGAATTTTTGCGGTATAATAACTTGGTATATTTCAATTCTAATTAATACTGCACTATTTTGCTTTTATTCAAAAAGGGTAGCGGGTACCTCACAGTCGAGCACACTCGACTGTAGCTTTCTTACTTGTTCAATGTTAGCATAGTATAAGGGGAGTGGGAAGCGGTGGGGTGTGTGTGTTACGTATGTGTGTTGGTGTGTGTGTGTTTGTGTTCAATTATTGGACATGCAGCATTATGGGGCATGCACCGCACAGCTGTGTGGCAGGCATGCGCCGGGTTAATGTCTTGTTGGTTATTGCCACGTCGAGTCTGCGGAGTCCATTTGTAATTTGGCACTAACGGATTTGTTGATCCCATAAATTGCAATGCAGTCGGGGGGCCAGCAAATAGAGAAGCATATGTGTGCTACATAATTATTAACAAAGATGGAGAGAGAGAGAGAAAGAGAGAAGTGTAAGAGAGATAGATGGAAACCTTAGGCGTCAACGTCTTGGCGTCTTATAATAACTGTCAAGATTGTTGCAGTCGCTGTGATTTGCCACACAGCTGGCAATTAGACAGCCCAGAACAACAACAACTGGTGCAACTGGTGCAACAAATGCTGCATGTGGCAAGCATGCAAATCGCACTACCTTTTGCAGCTGTGCAGCATCTCGCGCCCATAAAAGTCGAATATGAATTACGCCTCAGTTTATCTAAAGGCAATTACACGTAGTCACAGAGCCAGATCTGGCTCGGCCAGCTTTTGCTTTTGCTATTGCTTTTGCCAGTTCAAGCCAAGTTCAGGCCTGTCGCTGGTCTATTTTTGGTAACTTGTCTAACAAGCGGTTGCAGCTGCTGTTGCTGCTTTTGGGCGTGTTTCGTAGTCAAGCAAAAAACCATAACTACTCGCACTTATGTATAACCAATAAGAGCTGCGCTCTGGACCAGGCCAAGATCGAGCTGACTCAGAGCCAACGCCTAGTCTACAGTCTCTCTAACTCTTAACACAGCTGCTCGCTTTAGTTGCTTGTTGATGGAATTGAACTGGCTGTGAATTTGAAATTAAATGGGGGCGCAATCTCTCTCTCAAAGTGTCCGTGTGTCGAGTTGTTGCCACAGATTTCAGCGCAAATCGCAACTCGCAACTTGCAACTGCAATTGCTTATTTACAACGTGCTAAAATTGTTCATTAAAACCAGACACGATATTTCTGTATCATATTTAATGCTGTTTGCAGTCTACAACAACAGAGTTGTAATTAAAGTAGGGTTTGACAAGGGCACTCAGTTCGTGGACTGAATATAAATAACTCTATTTAGTTCCTTGTCTTTACTTTACTTTACATGTACTTTTTATTTTGTTTAGGTACATCCATATGTAGCTATTCATCCATTCTCCTATGAAACTATTTGGCTATGCATGAATATTTATATTTCCCTTTAATATTCAGTTTTCAATTTTTGCCTTAAATGTTTACTATGGTAGATGTGCTTTAAAGATTTATAGATATTTGTTATAGATTTTTCATAAAGAAAATTTATTTATTTACCTTAAGCTTTTTCCTTTCTTGTTTATTTATATTTTGCTTTTTAAAATTGGGAAACTTGATAATCAGTGAAAAATATACAAATTTTCATATCTTCTTTTATCTTAAATATTTTCTAGCTGCGCCTTGACAATAGCTAAGTTTATTTGTATTTATGTATGTTCTGTACTTCGCACACATCACTTTTAAGTTAAGAGTATTCTTTTCACATTTATAATAATTCGTATGCACTTTTTGTATTTTGAACAGTTCGTAATCTGTTTATTATTGAACAATATCCATTTATTCATATTATCTGCTATAAGAGCACAAGCTGTGATATTTTATGTTCAGTTTAAATTGGGAAAAGGCAATATAAAATTTAAAAGTAAAAATAGAAAATAAATAAAAATTAAATATTAAAATGTCTTTAAAACAAGTGAATTTATGTAATGTGAAAATAATTAAGCTCATCAAGAGTAGTCTTTGTGATTCCTGAAAATTTGGTTGTACTTTTGAATGGACAAAAACGCCCATTTACTACGGTTCTTAGATGCCTTGGCTGACAATCTGGTATATTTTAGATTCTATGGTATATTTTAATGTAGCACTATACCAAATATTTTCGGTATCTTTGCGGCATGCCAACTTGGTATATTTGGAAATAAATACCGCGCTGATTTGCTTTTATTCAAAATGTGTAGCGGATATCTCACAGTCGAGTACAAACGACTGTAGTTTTCTTAATTGTTTATATTGTTTATGTCCAATCATATATTTTGCTTAGTTTATATCATAGAAAAACATTCAATTCATATTTGCAAACATTTTACAGATAGATTATCTTTATTTCTTGTTTTTCTTTATGCTTATTGGAAATTTGAATAAATGACTATAACTTCAAATTTTTGACTATATTTCTTATTTTTATTCCCTACTTAGACATCATTTTTTTTATTTCTTTTATTATTTTTTTTTATTTTTAATTTATTATTTAATAGTTTTCAGAAATTAATGCTTGGTCTCATTTATTTTAATGAAGTAAAAGCCTAATTTGCAACTACTTATATTACGTATACGCACAAGTAAACATATTTTGGAATGTAACTTACAAACTTTACTTACAGTTCATTTAATGAGTACTACAGATATTGAGTGAGCTAAATGAACGGGTATCAGTTGATTACAGTTTGTGGCATTATAGCTGTGACTGCGACTGTGCTATAATTAAATGTGGGCACAGCAATCATCAGTGGAACCTTATTGAAATAATAACATTTATTTGCACAGCCAGCAGCTGGGGCACAGGCTAATCGAGGTGCTGGACTGCAGTTTCAGTTTCAGTTCCAGTTCCAGTTTCAGTTACAGCTTTGGTTTCTTTTTTTTTGTTCGAGTTGCCACTTAAATTTGCATTTTCATATTGAGTGAGCGGCAGCTGCAGAGCTAACTGGAATAAAAAAAAACTAGAAAACTAACTTGTCTGTTGCGCTGACTCTGATTCCCTGACTTGCTGGCTGGTCGTCATCATAAATCGATAAAGGAAACGTTGCTGAGCGTGCCAAAAGTTGCCAATTAAAAGTGGCAGCACAATTTGCCGCGCTGCAAAAGCCTGTCTGCCACTGGCACTTGTTGCACGACAGCCAGTCGCATTCGTAATGAGCACACAGCTCGAGTGCTCGGGATGCCGGCGATAAGTAGCAGCAACTGCAACTGCAACTGCAACGCTGTGGCACTGCGGCAACTGCCAATGCAAATTGTTGCAACTGTCCGCTGTCAATTGATAAGCGTTTGGCCAGGCGTTGAGTCCGCTTGCCACCAGCAACGCGTCGCAACATTGCATGCCACCAAGAAGCAGCAACAGCGACAGCCACAGCGATTGCTCTTGGGTGTGGCCTGCAACTCATTTTCCCAAGCAAAGGCCAGCATACAAAAAAAAAAAAAAAAAAGAAATAACTTGGTCAGTTCACACAAATAAATTGGAATTGGAATTGAAAATTCCAAATTGGAAATTAGTTTTGACTTTTTTTTTCTTCTTTTCTTGGGTGCTTTGTAGGTCGCACTTTCCTCGCGCTCACTTTTCATCAACGGTAGCTTTTGCTGCCGCTCATTTAATGTATGTAAATTTCACAATAGGAAAGAGAGGGCCAACAATTAACTAAGCAGCGAAGAGCGAGAGAGCAAGAGCCAATCAACTGGGCAACTGGGCAAAAGAATTTTCTAATTTGCATATCTAAGGCATTAGCTGAATGCTCGCTCCTCGTTCGGCTTTTCAACTTACTTTGCATAGATTTTCAGACTAAACAAATTGTTGTTGATGTTGCTGCTGCTGCTGCCGCTGCTGTTGCATTGTTTAAGCATAAAAAACATGCAGCTAACATACCGTTAAAAGCAACTAGAGAAAAAGTTTGTAACTTTGACAAAGTGAAGCATCAATACACACGAAATTAGAGTCGAGAGTCGCCAGCGAAATACACTTTTGTGTGCTTAGAAGCTAAGAGTATTTTCAGTATTCTGGGGTCAATAAATTTGTAAAATTAAAAACTATAAATCTTAATTTAACGTTAAATTATGCAATTGTTATCTGCATTCAATCAATTTGAACAAAAAAAAACATTTCGAATTGAACTACTACAAGTTAAATTTTTTGGGGTCTTAATTACTTGGCTGACAATATGGTATATTTTGTTTCTCATGGTATATTTTGAATTGTTTGGTTGACATTGTGGTATATAATGTTTTATGATATATTTTTGCTTGCTTGGTTGACATTTTGGTATATTTTGAGTTGACATCATGGTATATTATGTTCTTTATGGTATATTTTGAATTGTTTGGTTGACATTATGGTATATTTAGTTATTTACAGTATATTTTGAATATTTTGGTTAGCATTATGGTATATTTAGATATTTATAAAATACTTTGAACGCAGCATTATGCCGTTTTAACATCTGAATTTGGTATATTGCTAGTATTTTATCAGTAATTAATTAATTTAGTATATTTTAAATGTTAAACCGTCTGTTTTGCTTGTATTAAAAATGGGTTGCGCGTATCTCACAGCCAATGACACTTCTCACTATGAGTGGAGTTCTTTCTTTGATCCATTTAAAGATATAGAACTTCAATAACTTTATATAATACTTTTAATATTTACTATTCACTTCAATAACTAAAGCTTGAAACATTTGTTCATTACTAATATATTTACAACACGTTCTATGTTTTATTTCATGATAATCTCTTCTTATTTCTTGTAACTAAAAATGAATAATAAATTTATTATTTCTTGAAATTCTCTACTTATTATTTTGTGTCTTCAAGTAAAGAATGAATTTATTATTTTTTGATACTTTCTTATTCTTTCTATCTTTTTGAGACTTCAATTGTAGAAGGAATTTATTATTTATGGATAATCTCTAATTTTTTTTTACTTTAAATGGAGAATGAATTTATGCCTCACCAAATTGTCTGTAAACAACATCGTAAAGCCCATAAGCTCACTGTTGACAGAGTATGTCAAGTTGCTCATGTAGTTTGCTGAAAATTAATTAGACTCAATATGTGGCAGCTGCCTTTGTTTCTGCCCCTCCAGCACCTGCAGCTGCAGAGATTCTTAACTCATATATTGTGTGTTGAGGTCTTGTTTTTTTCTTATTTAGTTGTTTTTTGTTTTGTTTGTGTGTACAATTCTCATGTAAATGCCAAAAGTTTCGAGCATTGTTTAAGCATAAAACGAGTGAAAACGGTAAACATGTTGCTGTCAGCGTTTGCTTGCAACATGACAACATTTTTGAGGCAGTGGCGCTTTCTAATCGCACGCTACGAAGGAGCTGAAGTAGCCAAGTATTTGCAATAAAAACCACATCAGCTGCCAACTGATATTATTTTTTGTTTGCCACAAAACTTGCGGATTCATTTTGGCGTAATTTTTGTGCTGTTTGAAGTGCAGGTGAAAAATAGACAGGTGAACAGACTGGACAACTGCTGCTGCACTTGTTATCCATCCGGCAATAGCAGCAACAGCAGAAGTAGAGAAACAATCCATTGATCCAACTAAGCAGCAGGTAACCAGCTAAGCAAAACTTATACAGATGTCAATTATTTTCGCCTGCAATTTTGGTGCTGCAACTTGGCAACTTGCAACTTGTAGCATGCTGGCTAAATTGCAGCTCCATAGCTGGAGCTCAAAGTCTTTGCTATTGTTGTTGTTGTTGCCTTTGTTATAGCTTTTCGCTGATGACTGCTCTAGTCATTGGCTGAACTCGTTATCGGTTTTGGTTTTCTACATGGCAAACACAATTCCAGCGTCAACTACGTGAGGCAACTGTGGCCTCTGCTTGTTGTTGTTATTGTTGTTGCAAGTTGCAAGTCCGCGAGTCTTCGAGTCATCCAATTGTTGGCTCGGAAATTGCTTTGGCTTTGCCCATAAACATGTTGCCAACGACATGGATGGACATGCCACTAGACCTGCTCTGAATGACTGCTTCTGATCAATCTATATATATATATATATCTTTGACTCTGTAGCAAATAATAATTGAATGATTGCATGGACTGCCAAATGATTTGCACGTCATTTTCTCCAGCTGCTTGTTATGAGCATCAATTGATCAATTGATTGCTCGGCCTCATCTCTCAATTGTGAAGGTGTCAAAACTATTCGCTGAGCTCGCATTATGATTACAGCTTGCATTCAATAAAGCGCTGCTTTTCTGGGGCGCCTAATTGAGGTTGAGGCATTAGAAAGTTCTTTGTTGCTTGGTCAATTGATTTGTGCTACTTTAATAGGTTTAAAGTGATTAAATGGTGTCTGTCATTGTGCTATTATCGATTTAAGTATGTATTCTATCCTCAGTCTTTAGACCTAACTTTATATCTCTGCAAAAGTATTTCGCTATTAAGCATCGTTGATCAATTTTTGCTGCTTTAATAAAGTTAAAGTGATTGAATCGTATATTTCGCATGTGTTACTATCCGTATACTATCGAGGTATTGACATAAGTTTGACTTCGTTAGAGTAAACTTTTTGTCTTTTCACTCTCTGCGAGAGTATTAATATATAAGCATCGTCGATCAATTATGTGTATCTTCAATAAAGTAAAAATGAATCTTGTAATATCTTATGTTTCTATCGGTATACTATCGATCAATTGACAAGAATTCAGAATTTTACATATTAACTTTCATCGAAGTTCAGAAGTATTTCAGATTTAAGCGTCGTTTATAAATTAAGTGTTACTTTAGTATAACTGAAGTGATTACATAGTGACGTACTATCGGTAAAATATCGTCATATTAATATTATATAAGTATAGTATTCATATACTTCATAGCCTTCAGATTTTATATTTTAACTTTCCGCTAGCTGCAAATGTATTTCACATTAAAGTATCACCGGTTTAACTGCATTTTTATATAACTAAAGTTGGGCAATATCAGGTTTAAATCACCATTATGGTTTTACTATCGGCAACTTTTCTCAATTACTAATTGGTAACAATATCGATAGTTTATATTCCATATTCATATATTCATTAGTTATTTGATATTCTTATATTAACAACATCACTGTAATTGACATATCATTTAAAAATTTTTTAGTCCCATTATTGTTATACTAAATATCGTTATACTTTCGGGACAATTCTGCCATTAACTCATAGCTCTTGTCCTTTCAACTAACTGCCAACTATTTGCCACAATATGTGGACTTCAAAAAGACCATCAATTATGTAGAGTAGGAAGAGGAGAATATCTTCGTCTTTATATGGAACACCCACAAGTGAAGCACTTGGACTCAGACTCATTTCGGTTTGAAAATTGCAAAATATTTGAACAAATGGCCTAATGGTTAAATGGCCAAAAATGTCTGTCAAGTTCATTAAATTATTTAAGATGTTTTGTCTGTGTCAAGCCATGTGACTTATTACAGACGCAGTCCAGAGCCTAAACAACTGACGAATGTAATGGCCTGGCCAAAAGACAACGACGAACGACTTCAACTCAAACTCAAACTCACAACATCAAACTGAAACTCAAACGAGGACGTGAACGACGATGTCGACTTGGATGTGAATGTGAATAGGGGGACAACATGGACGTGAACGTTTGACAAGAAATTTATTTAAAAGACAACTAGAAACAAATAAATTTTCAAGAGTATTGTAACCGCAGCATGGCGCACAGATGAATACACACACAGATACAGATACAGATACAGATACAACGACAGTTACAGATACAGATACTTTTGACGACGATGCCTATCGAAAGATAGGAATGCAATCGCTGTCTCGTTCTCTTTGTCTCTGTGTAGGAGTCTTCAATAGTGATAGCTTGTTTGAAATTCATTCATCAATGTTATCGATCGATCAGCAGAGGCTGGCGAGCTTTAGCTCTCTGACATGACCGACTCGATTCGATTCGATTCGTCTCGTCTTGTAGTCATGTTGAAGCGCATGTAAATTGCCTTGCTTCACAATGCAACATCAAATTTAATCAATTTATTGGCAACGAGGCATTGTCTTTTCGCCTCTTTTCTGCTCTCGTCTCTGAGCTTCTTTCGGGGGCTTTTTGGCTTATCCCCAGCTTAGGCAGCTACACACTACACTTTCTCTTCGCTCAGTTTTATATTTTTTCTCTTTTTGTTTTGTGCCTTGGCGCAGCGCACAAAAAGCATAAATAAAGTTGCAAGTTTTTGGCACGTTGCCCAGCATAATAAAGTTCTGCATAGAAAAACCCAAAATGAAAGTAATCGCAGCAAGTTTGCAGATAGCATGGATTGCAATGGCTTCCAAGGACCACACCCACCGAAGGCTGCAAACAGTCGAGAAGTTGTGAAGACTTTCCGCAAGAAAGTTTAAGAGAAGATTGTATCAGTATTGATAATTCATAAGGGGTTTTAATAGAGGCCAAAACTGCAGGGTTATGAATTTATGGAACGTTTTAAATATCTGGTTTATTTAATCATGTAATTTATAGTATATAACATCCTTAGGTTTCGTTATTAAGTACAAACAACTCATGGATTGTACAAGTTAGATCTACAAAATTTTGTGTAGTGGTTTTCCATAAAATAAATTGCGTAAAACTGAACTATTGGTATACTATCGATAAATAGCTTACCATTTTAACGATATATTATAGGAATACTATCGATTATTTGTAAACCATTATAAAAATTAATTGCATACCATTATAACCATTAATCGAGAATATATCTATTGCTACAATGATAAACAATTAATCGATACTGTGTCGATAGTATCACAATAATAAACCATATTTATATGAATATGAATTGGCATTCTCTATTTTAAACGTTTAAATTAAAGAAAAACAATGTAATGGAAATAATAATAGTATAAGATTATTTAAAAGATTGTAAATATTTTTATTACAAATTAATTAAAACACATGACTTAACTGTCATTACACACACACATACAGAAAAGTAAAACCAAGTAATACATGAAGAATTGGCAAAATGGTGAAGAAAACTGGCGAAAAGGAGAACACCGCTTTGTTGATCAGCGAGAAGGAAATGCAGGATCGTGAGAACAAGTATGTTCAACATTTGCAGGATGTCAGTGTGAGCTGTGGCTATATTAGAGGTAAGCATAAAGGTGACTGCCAAAGATCTGTCAACAAAACATGAATCAGTGAGTTCACCTCAGAGGCCACTACGGAGTGTGAGCGACTAGATCAAGAGAAAGCGAAGCAGGATCATTGGGAGCATTTCATACGCTGTGACGGTTTGCCTCGTCCCTATATTCCGCCCGAGATGCGAACCTTTCTGGCCAAGAAGCGACACTATCAACAGTTCGACTGTGATCACAGTGTGGACTGGACACTGTCGGTAGATGAGAACACCATTTTAACTCAAAACGTCTTTCGCACGGATAAAACACGCAACACAATGAAGGAGACGATGAACGATCATGTGGGTGATCGCTTTGAGAACGATATCACAATGTTTCTTGATACGCTGGTTAAGATCGAGTGCATGCTGGACAATGAAACTGAAATGGCACGTGTTAATTTTGAGACAAAAATGGAGATCATGGATGTGGGTGCAATTATTCGAATCTCAATTTAATTTATAGTAGATCTTCTCTCATAGGCACGTAAAGAAATCGAGGAGGAAATCGATGCGAGTTTTGATCGCTTGACATATCGCATTATACGCATGGATGGCGTTTACATGAAGTGAGCAGTTTACTTGAAGATTTTAACTATTGATCTTTCCTCACTTCTACAGCTCAGCTCAAGCGATGCCATTGTGGCCACTTGGGGTCACGTATGTGATCGATATGCCATCGATATCTGGGGATTGCGAAATGTGCCCATACGCTTTGATCAAATGCTGTAAGTTCACAAGCTAAAAAATTAAAACAGCTAAACGTTGTTGAAATTATAATGTATTTAAGTTATCAATCTGATTTCGTATTGATTAACTAAGGATTAGTTTAAATGAATGCATTATTGCATTGAAAATTTAATTGTAATTTGATTGTGGTAAAAGGCTCTCTCACGGTCAAAAGTAGTTATTAGTTTTTGTTATTAGTTCTTAAAATTGCTTACCGAGAAAATAAGTTGGAGTTGTCTTAATTTAATTTACTTCAGTTTCGATTTAAATTCAGATTTCTAATTATTTGCATTCATGCTGCTAAATACAGCAGTTGAATTTAGTTACGGTCCTTGCTTAGACCCTTTGTAGACCCTTCAATTAAAATAAAATGCAAAGGCTCGAATATGTTTGTAGGACTATACACAGTTTTTGAATCTAATATTCGTTTCGTTAGCCAAAGGGTCTTTGGCAGTCGAAAGCAGTTGTGATTTTTGTTTGGTGCTTGGAGCACTCCAGGCTCCAAAATTAGTTGGAGTTGTAATAGATTGCCTCAATCTTGAGTTGAATTCAATTTCATAAGCAGTCTTAGTCTATTAAAACTTGAATTGAATTTATGTTTTACTTATGCTATTAAATAAAGGGTTTCTCACAGTCTTCTTTGTTTCTTCAAACAATTCAGAATTAATATTATATGCAGTTTTCTAAAGTTAATTCGCTTTCATTCGTAATTCATTGCAAGTTTCCTTAAGCATTACGTTCGAATGCAGTTATGGTTTGTGTTTGGTGGTAAGAACTGTTCAGGCTCCAATATTAGTTTGAGATTTTATGATAAAGATTGCCTCGGTCACGAGTTAAATTGAAGTTTCAGAAGCAGTTTAAGGCTATCAACATTTATCCTATTATTTATTTATTTATCTCTCACAGTTGAAAGCCGTAGCATTTCTTCTTTATTTCTTCAAAATATTCAAGGTAAATATCAGATTTCGTTTTCTTAAGTTAATTCGTTTTCATTCGTACTTCATTTTATGTTCCTTAAGCATTACATTTATTACACTCATGGATAAAGAGTCTCTAGCAGTCGAAAGCCATTGCTTACTTTTCTCTGCCGACTACAGTTTACTCACTCCGCAGCGCTCCTCTGATGCTAGCCGAGCTGACGCATGTGGGTGTCACTGTTCAGATGCCATTGAGCGTACTCCACGATTGCCTCACTCTGCGCTGCATTCACACACATTTCGACAACTGTTCGCAGTATGCCAAAAGCTTCGATACTGTGATACCCGAATCGATCAAGGATCTGACAGCTGGCATACTCAGTATCGAGGACTGCTTGGCGAATGAGTGGCTAATGCAGGTGGATATTCAAGCGGAGCTGTTGGATAATATGCTGCAGAAGCGAGAGGCCTATGAGGAGATTATGCGGATTATAGCCGAGCGCACAGAGAGGGCGGCGAAAGAGAAGAAGGCGAATGAGGGCAAGACTGTGAAGGCTATTGCTATTCCCAAGGCGCCCAAGGAGCCGCCATCGGTGCCGCAGGGCATGCTGCCCGATGCCTACTCAGCATTCCTAGAACAGGAGCAGCAACAATATGTGGAAATGCTGGATACACAGTACAATCCGTTGAATTTGAAAATGAAGCTAGACGAGGTAAGTTGAGGACTTATCCGAAAAGTAATTATTGTTATAGAAATTATTTTTATACCCGCTACCCATAGGGTAGAAGGAAAATGTATGTAACAGGTAGAAGGAGACATCTCCGACCCTATAAAGTATATATATTATTCATCAGCGTTAACAGCCGAGACGATCTAGCCATGTCCGTCTGTTTGTCTGTCCGTCTGTCCGTATGAACACCTAGATCTCAGAGACCATAAGAGATAGAGCTATAATTTTTTTTCGACAGCATTTGTTATGTTTGCACGCAGATCAAGTTGGTTTCAAATTTTTGCCACGCCAACTTCCGCCCCCGCAAATCAATAGAATCGAATTTAAAAAAGAAAACCGCAATATTTTGCTTTCATTTTATTTTTATTATCTCACATTAACTTTCTTACTTGTTTAGATAAATCTGCGGCAATACATTTTACTGGGCGGTTTATATTCGGTGATGTTTGTGCGACGTCCGGGGAATACGCATTTCGAGAAGTTCAACATTATACTGCACGAGGATGGTCGAGTGTTGCACACCATGGAGAACGTGGTGGCCGATTTGCATCCCAAGCGACACGATGATCTCCACGATCGACATTCGCGGCCCTCGCAGCGAACTTCCACATCATCACAGGGACGCTCCAAGTCGCGCATGCGTCTCCAAATGGATGCAAAGCAGCGCAAGTCCAGTAAGCTGGAGGACGATGAGTTGCCGTATTTCTTTGTGACCTTGCAACTGGCGCCGGAGATGTGCAGATGGGGCGAACCAACCGCCTGTCAATACATCACAACGATGGAGGAAGTTGTGTCAGACATTTCATTCATTGTCGAGGAGAAAAAGGAGTCAACAGGCAAGAAAAAGAAATCGAAATTCGAGTCAATCATGAAATCCGTGGAAGTGGAAACTCGACCAAGCGTATTTACAAAAATTACACGTCGCGATTCAGCGATTAGTAATGTGTTTCGTCCCACATTAATTTCGCTGCTGCGCCAAAGTAAACGTGTTACGGTTGGCACAAGGACGATGCCCGTTCATAACTTTTCGCTGCTGAAGCAATTGACTCACCTGGAGATACGGCAACTGGAGCGTTATGGTGTGCCCCGTGTCATATCGTCCTTGAAGTTCCCGTTGGAAGTACGCGAAGAGCTGGAGATGCTGCATGATCAGAAGCCAAAGAACAAGAATATGTTAATGCGTCGTCGCAGTGCCGATGTCGAGGAGATCCTTGATCTAGGCTACATCGATTTCAATTTTGATGAGCAACATGCACCCGAACGCGTCTTTCCCATCTTCTCGAATGTCGAGACGGTGCGGTATGTGGATATGCAACTGGAAGAAGATGAACATTTGGATAAGAAATCTATTTATGGTTTGCTAGAGACCTTTGACAATATACGCTCACAATATCAAACAAACTATGCGCTCATCATGAATCAACCGGACTTTCAGCATAAGAAACCGCCGGTGTCTAAAAAGGCGGTTGTTCCCGTGCCAGATAATCGCTCTACGGTCACCGGTCGAGTCAAGTCCCTGGTTGCAAGGAAATCAGAGAGTCGACTGCCATCATTTCGCAGCAGTCACATAACCAGTTTGTCCGGCTCGGGTTCCCGTAGCGCTACCTCGGTGCACACTGAACAGTTGTCGGACACCGATGCGACGACCAATAGCAGGATGACGTTCTCCACTGAGGAAAAAGAGGAGAAGCCCAAGGTTAAAGTGACACACTGGACAACGAAACACATCATCACAAGCACTTTCAACCGAAACGAACGCACTTTGACCATCAAAACGGATCGTCTGGGCATCTTTGGGTTGGCCTTTAAGCGCTACGAGCATTTCCCATTTCGCGACTGGAGCATGCAGCCCAACGAGGAGAAGTAAGTCGCCACAGTTTGTAAAGTGTCATTCGTGTCTAACTCTCGCTTTCTTTGCTGCAGTCCCGATGAAATCGTACTGACTGTGGATACTTTCCACGCTCGGATTGTGCTCTATATTTCGGCACAGGGTGTCAGGGGTTATGTGACGGATATTACTAAGGGTTATGTGGCTCATCCTGTTAAGTACTTGGATATACCGACGCCTATTGCTGATTTTCGAGTCTTGCGTAAGGTAGGTAGAAATTTATACTTAGATGTCTAATATATGTAAATATGTCTGTCTGCAAACATCCAACTCAGGGGTTATAATAACTAGAGCTACTTAATGTTTGATTAATAATTTGACACATTTGCAAAAAAAGACGAAGCCAACTCTCCACTGATCTATGCTTCGGCCTCCCAGATGTAGCCGGTTCTACCTACCCTAGCCTAATATGTTTGTCTGCAAACTTCCTACTTATGGGTTATAGTATCTAGAGCTACATAAATTAAAAATTTAACACACATTGATTTGTCATTAAGTTTTAGTATTCTCGGTTACTCCTCAGGAAATGATTACTTATATTTCGAAACTATTCCCATAAAAAGTTAAAGTTGGAGTTTCCTAATATATGATTAAGAATTTTGCACACTTTTAGTTTGTCACTACGATAAATGTTTAGTATTGAAAGTTAGTCATGAATCAACTTTTACCAAGAAATACTTACCTATTTGCCACTATAGATTTTGTCCCAAGATAGAGTTAAAGTACAAGAATCTATCAACTGTTTCTAGTTTCACTTGTCAACAGCAGCTTTATCCACCTTTATCCACCTTGATTTGATTATTAATATTATATTCTTAAGATTATAGATGTAGTCTCCTTGAACCATCTAATGTTGAATATTGAGTTTAAGTTTTATTACTAAGAATTTCAAAATATTTATTGTAACTACACTTTAGAAATTCTACGACAAGTGCATCAACATCTTTGCGGAGCACGATGCCAGCTTCTACATCGACAATGGTTATTTTTCGGTGAAGCATGTTGCCACTGAGGATCACACCTATGACGCAATGGCATTGCACTGCAAACTGATGAAATTCACCCGCTCAAGCTGGAATCGTTTGGCCACTCGTCGCAATATTCTGCTTTGCATGAAGAATGCCAAGGATCAATCTGATTACACGGAGGTAACGGTGCGTATAACACCCGATGCGGCAACATTTGTGGAGGTCACCGAACTCTGTTCCGATGATCTCGACGTGATCAAGCTGGACTATAAGAACACCTGGCGCAATATGAGCGTAAGTATTGAGTATGATAAAAAAAAATAATGCTAGATAATTGGCTGATCTTTCTTTGCAGCATTATACGGATCTGCATCAGGCAATTGCCTCTATGAATCCTCATGCTGTTGATGTGCGGAACAAGGATGTGCAGCTCTTATCCCGCCTCAAGCGCATGTTGAGCGAAATCCATGTTATGAATTTTTCCTAGAATGTTTTTTTTAACAATTGTACTACTCCGATAAATTTGTCAGTTTTCCAATTACACTTTTTACAACACTTGCATGCAACACATACATACGCACACACAACACACACACAAACACTCTTAAATGTTAATGTAAAAAAAATAAAAAAAAACATTAAGTAAACTACAAAAAAAGAATGGTTAAAAAGAAACGCACCCAAGTAATTGTTGCAAATACAGATGGAAAACATGTCGTCGACTCAAGTGCGATGTCCTTTGTCTCGGAGGCCGAGTGGCTGGCAAGGGAACAACGTCATCAACAGCGGATACAGGACGTGAGGATCTGTGCAGGTTTTATCATAGGTAAGTTTGTCAAAATAACAGTGGTATTCTAAACTTAATTTCTTTATTTTTTTGCAGAGTCCATTGAGGACTATCAAGATTTGGTGAAGCTGCAGAGAAAGCAAGAGCACTGGAATCGCTATGCGAACTGTGATGGTTTGCCACGGGCTCACAATCCGCCCGAGTTGCGATCGTTCATTGCCGAAATACGGCACACCGAGTGGCGCGACGAGATGTCTGTGGTGAATTGGGCCTTGTCAGTGAATGAGCGCAGCGTCCTCACACAGGATATTGATGCTCCAGATTTAACACGCAAAGTGCTCGAGCAGCAACTGCGTCCGAATATTGGCAAGCTCTATGACGTCGCTGTGCAACGCATTCTTGCAACTTGGGAGCGCATTGAACAACTGTTGGATTGTGAGTTTGAGCTAGAGCATATACCCGCTGATAGAGCGCTCGAAATAACCCAAGTGAGTGGTTGGAATATAGTTATGAGATTTATGTATTACAGTTATTTATATAGATTAGCGGTGAGTTGAGTCGAGAGATTGACTTGCTGTTTGATAAATTAACTTATCGCATCATGTGCTCACCCGATTCCTACAAAACGTGAGTGAGAGTGCGCATACACGTTGTATACTTAATATTATGCAAAAATTATTCGCAGCTCATTTGATGGCATCATGGAGAGCTATTGCTATCAGAGTGTCAATTATAACTTTCAACTCTGGTGGCTACGCGATGTGCCCTTGCGTCTCGACTACTTGGAGTAAGCTGTATTAAAGTCTTTTTATACTTATTTTACTCGCAAAGTAGATGGGTAAATTAACAATGTATTTCATAAGAAGGAACAGAAATTTGTTTAATTAGAATCATTTTATTCGTCATTTTTCTTAGCTCAGGTCTATTCTGGACTAGTCGAGTTTTAACTATAAATTGTGAATTCAACATTACTTGAATTCAATTTAGGATTCAGTCATGTTCCTTTCCGTGTCCTCCAATTGAAAAGACCTATATAGTATGCTTAAAGTCTGACTAACTTAAAAATGTAGCAAATTATAAATTAAGTAATTTCATTATGCATTCGAAAGTGTCGTTACTAATTATTCTTGCCTAGAATAACACCTAGAACTAATCATAATAAATTCTATTATGAATTATTGAATTAATGGTTTTTTTCCTTTTCTTCCTAGAATACCGTTGATGGTGGCCAAATTGGATTGCGTGGGCGTCAGTGTGCAAATTCCCAAAAGTGTGCTCAGTGAGAATTTAACTTTACGCTGCGTTCACACTTTCTTCGATCCATATTCAGAGTTTGCCAAGAGCTTCATAAATGTGATTGACAAGAGCACAAATGAACTGAATGCCGGCATGACAGACATTGAAGACTGTCTGATCAATGAGTGGCTCATGCAGTCGTCCATTATGAATCAAATGATCACCAGCATGGAACAGAAGTCCATACTCTATGAAGAGACCATGAGGTACTACTTCTACTTTCACATATTTTACTTTCAATTGAACTGAACTCAATTGAATTGCATTTGCTAGGGGAGTTGGAGGCGAAAGTAGCGCATGCAAAGGGTGATCCAGATGTCTTGAAGAAGCTGAAAGCACCCAAGGAACCACAAACGCTGCCCGAAGGAAAATTTCCTGACCCTTATAAGATGTTCCTGGAGCAGGAGCAGCAGGAATTTGAAGAGTTTCTTGAACAATATCTGAGTCCAGTGCACCTCAATTTGAAACCAGATGAGGTGAGTCTTAGAATAAATTAAATGGTAATATATTATTGGTTGACAGTTTAGTATATTTGGTATTCAATGGTATATTTTTAAAGTTGTAGTATAGTGATTGTTGCAGTATATTATAATACTAATTTGGTATATTTTACGAATAATACCACACTGGTTTGCTTTTATTGAAAATGGGTAGCAAACATGTAGTTTTCTTGCTTTTTTGTTTTGTTAATTAGGGAAATATGCAAGCCTTTTCTGTTTTCTTCGAATTTGGTTTCACGAATTTTTGAGTTCTTAATAGAAACTGGGGTTTTTAACAATTTGCTTCCTAAGTTTGTATTTGTTTCTTTCATCTCAGTAGTGCAGGAAAATTGAGAATTTACTTGATTGCCTTAGTTCACCTGCTACAGTTTTCAGTTAGAGTTTGAAAATTTCAACGTTAAAAATCAAGGTAAATTCTACGTAAATATTCGTAAGAAAATTCTAAAGTTAAACCATGTGGGCTGGTCTGTGCAACAAGGTGATATTGGTGACTGGAGCTGGAGGCGGCTTTGGCAGTGCTCTGGTCAAGAAGTTGGCCAAATCGGAAGCCAATGTCATTGCTGTGGCACGCAAGGAGGAGCAGCTGCAAAAGCTTTGTGAGGTCGATGAGGAACACGTTAGACCACTGCAGCTCGATCTGTCCGATTGGAATGCTGTGCGTCAGGAGTTGGCACAATTGCCACAGCTCGATGGTGTGGTAAACAATGCGGGCGTGGCAATCATCAAGCCCTTCGAGGAGTTGACCGAAAAGGATATTAATACGATATTCGAAGTGAACTTTAAGGCTGTCGTTAACATCACACAATCGCTGCTGCGATACGGCAAACTTCGTGAATCCGCCTCCATTGTGAACGTCTCCTCGTTGGCCTCATCCCGTAGCTTCAATGGTCACGCAGCTTACGGTGCATCGAAGGCAGCTCTTGATTCTCTCACCAAGTCGTTGGCCCTCGAGCTGGCACCGCAACAGATACGCGTTAATTCTGTTAATCCTACGGTTGTAATGACGCCCATGGGAATCAAGATTTGGTCAGATCCGGCAAAGAGTAAACCACTTTTGAAACGCATACCTCTGAGTCGATTCGGCGAGGTGGACGAAGTGGTTGAAACAATTGGCTATTTGCTAAGCGAGAGTTCCAGCTTTGTCAATGGACATCATCTCATGCTCGAAGGCGGCTATTCAGTTTCCTAAATTAAGCCATATAGTCGAGTATCTTAACAAGATTTGTGGCAGTTGTAAACCTTAGTTAGAATTTCTTATTCGTAGAAAACGGTTGCATATTGTATTGAATCACAAGAGATTTGATAGTTCTTTAAATATAGTTTCATTACAGTTGAATTTATTGGACAAACAGTGTTTAAAATAATATGTAAAGACCAAAATAAATTTGATAATTTTTCCAGCCACAAACATTTTGTTCAATACTTATTTTAAAATTAAAGTAAAGATATGAATTAGCAGCATCACTCCATAGATTACGTTTTTTGAAGAGTGTATATTTTAAAATCCTCATCTTAGTGCTCGATCAAGTTGTGTAAATTACGTCGCGTAAAAATTATAAACACCAATCATTGACATTTACCTGAATTTTACCACAAGTAATATAATAAAATATATATAGAGTAGGAACTTGTAAAAAAACCTGCCTTAAGTAAACTTTAATCTTACATTTAACTGAATGGGTTTACCAGTCTTTTTAAGATCAATTAGAGTAATGTAAAATATGTAGAAAAAAAACTTCAGAAAACCCTACCTAATGGCAACATAAAATAATGTATGTTAAATTATGTAAGTGCAGATTGATTGAAATATTTCTTAATTGCTCACTCCAGCCAGATACAAAAAAATTATTGTAAAATATTTAAAGTAGAAAGCTAGAAAACAACATTTTCCTAATGCTCCATAAAATCAAAATAATTTCGTTATTTAAAAATTAAAGCAGTCTATCATTTAATTTAACTGATTGGGTCTGCCAGTTTTTTTATGATCAAGTATAAAAGTAATATATGTAAATCTGTAAAGTAGAAACTTCAAAAAAACCCTTCCTTATTGCAAGATGAAATTACATATTATGATGTATACAAATAGCAGCCTCCTAGAACTACCTTTTATGTTCTGCTCTGATAGGATAAAGTGAGAATGAATTAGAGCTTGTTTATATCGGATAGTATATAAATTTTTATACTCACTGCCGTTCAATCCTATAACACACAGTTCATTTTTACAGAAATTATTTAATTTAATACTCTATTTTATACCTGTCTCGTTTCTAGATCAACTTAAGGCGCTACAACATCTTGGGCGGCATCTTTGCCATGTCGTTTGTCCACAAGCCAAAACACACGGAATTCGCGACGTTTAACAGAACCTTTCACGATGATCAACGTCTGCTCTACACCTTGAAGGATATGCAAGCGTTGCTTGACGGCAACGATTCTGATGATAATGATCAAGCTAGTCGAGCAACACTCGCATTTCGGGTATCGGCGAGGAGTCAAAAGTCGGCGAGCATTAATCGGTCTCGAATGCAATTTGCACAGTCGACGAATTCACCGAGTAAAATGCATTTACATCTGGAAGGCGATGACATTGACTATTTCTTTGTGAGCATTCAACTGCCAAAGCAATTGTGTCGCTATGGCGCACCGTTGGCATGTCAATATCTTGACGAAATGGTCGACGAAGATCTGCCCGAAGTGCAGATCGTCGAAGAGTCCGAAGAGCCGCGTACAAAGAAAAAGAAAGGACGGAAAACGGCGCGCAAAAGATCGGATATAATGGGGATTACTGCAGACTTGAGTGCATTCCAAAAAATCAGTTCGCGCAAGTCGAAGAAGAAGCAAGATGATGACGATATGCAAAACGAGTTTGCTCGGCCTCGAGTGTCGAGCATAATGCCCAAGACTTCGATGCCCGACAATCTGTATCGACCCTCGAAACGCTCCACGCTGCATTTGACGGCACTGCGATCAAGTGTGCTGCCCGAAGTGATGCTGCGCAACTTTCCGTTGGTCGAGAAGCCGCTGAACAGCATGCAGGTGAATGCGCTGACTAAACACTGTCTGCCCCGCATATTGTCCTCGTTCAAATTCCCGTTGGAGTTCAAGCAGGATAAAATGATCGAGTTCGCCGAGCGCTCGAAGGGCAACAAAATTCTACGGCGTGCCAACTTGGCCATTGAGCGCATGGGCGAGGATGTTGCCAACGAACCGGAATACTTGAGCTATGAGAAACAACAGGGTCCGGAGCGTCTTTATCCCATTTTCGATTGGCGTGAAAAAGTGCTCTACGAGCAGGGCTCAACTACAGGATCCTCGGCCTCGGAAGTGTCGGTTAAGGTGGTGAAAATCGATCAAATGACCGATGCCTTTGAGGCATCCACGGATCCCACCAAGCAATCCTTGTACAGTGTGATCCAAACACTCGAGAACATTCAGCACGAATACGCCGCACGTCCCATGCGTCTGATGGATCAAAATATTGTCACAGGACGTCAGCGACGGCCCGACATTTCGACTATAATAACGGGCAAGCCAAAGAGCACGGTGCGCATCTCGACGCTGGGCAGCAAACTCTATCACATAGGCGGTCGAGGTTCGAGAAGTCGTGTCTCCACCTACGATACGGTTTCATTTGACAGTCAGGGTTCGCAAAGCAGTGGCTCGCTGCTTAGTCCGTCTGGATATCGTCATGGCAAGAGCTTTAATATGCGCGACGAAGAGGAGCGGCCGAAGGTCAATGTCAAGCACTGGACAACCAAGCACATTGTGGATATGCAGTTTAATCCGGAGACCTGCGTGGCTACCATCAAGACGGATCGCTTGGGTCTCTTTGGTTTCGCCTACAAGCGCTATGCGCACTTTCCATTTCGAGACTGGAAGCTGCAGCAGAGCGAGGAGCAGTAAGTGATCGAATATTATCCCATTCAAATGAAGTTCCTATTTCGTTTCTAGACCCAACGAGATCGTCTTTACGCTGGATACTTTCCATGTGCGCATTTTCTTGTTCATTACCAACATCGGTATTCGTGGCTATGTGACAGAAATCACCAATCAGTATACCGCAAATCCCGTCAAGTATTTGGAAATCAAGGAGCCAATTTCGGACTATCGGGAATTGCGTAAGGTAAGGAGATTAATACCTAAAATTCCTTGTATTTCCTTTACGAATTTCTTCCCGATTTCTACAGCGCTTTGTGGAGAAGAACATCAATATATTTGCGAAGCATGATGCCAGCTTTTACATCGACAATGGCTACTTCAGTGAGAAGCATCTGTCGACGGAGCTGCACATCTACGATGCCTTTGCCGTGCATTGCAAGCTGATCAAGTTCTATCGCTCCGATTGGAATCGCCTGGCAACGCGACGCAATATTGTGTTGTGTTTGCGCAATCCGAAGGATGTGAATGATTCCGCTGATGTTACGGTTCGGGTTACGCCGGATAATTCGACTTTTGTTGAAGTCTCCGAGCCATGTTCCCTTGATCTGGAGGAGGTCAAACTGGACTATCAGCTGACATGGCGTAACATTGGCGTAAGTTTAGAACATTTTTATCATAAGTAGTGCAATTAATGCTTCTTTCTCCTTAGAATTACTCGGATCTGCATCAATTGATCAACTCGATGTATCCGCAGGCAACAGATCTGCGCAATCGGGATCCCAAACTCATATACTACATACGCACGCTCTTCACCGAAGTGCGACCCTTGAGTTTCTCTTAGTCTCGCGCTGATGAAAATGCATTCGCCACTTTCAATTGGCAGCAATTAAAAGTAATTGACTTCGTCGCCCTGTGAACTGTGTCGAAAGTTCGCATTCGACTCGCTTACGTTCGTAGTTTATGCAACGAGTGAACGAATATTAGCTTTTGGATTAGATAACCACAGTTGTGCTTAGTCTGCCATGGATCCTCTGTTCATATGCTTCATATTGTTGGTATCGTTGCTGCCGCAGTGTCATGGCCAGGATTGGTATAAGAAAGCCCTCAAGGAATATCCCGGCTTAGCCGACGTCGTCGGTCCGCCAAAGGTTCATCTTCGGGTCATCGGTGGCGAGGCTACAACCATTGAGAAGTTGGGTGGATATCTGATCTCCCTGCGATACATGGGTGATTTTATTTGTGGCGGCACATTGATAGAAGCTCGCATTGTTGTGTCTGCAGCACATTGTTTCAAAGGACGTCCCTTAATTGACGAGTGGGTCGCTGTGGGTGGCGTCACCAGTCTCGATGAGGAAGGCACTCGGTCCAAGGTACAGGACATTGTCTCGCCAGCCGTGTTCACGGAACGAAACATGCACATGGATGTGGCAGTGTTGCTGCTAGAAACACCCCTTGAGGGACCGAATATTCATACAATTCCCCTCTGCAAGTCAAGTCTCGATGCCGGACGGTTGCTGAGTGTCTCCGGCTGGGGTCTGACTGATACGAAGTCTGCGACACCTCATCAGAGCATTCGCACTGTGCTGGTGCCCATTGTCAAGAAGAGCGAATGCAAAAAGACCTATAAGAAATCAAGTAAGTCTTCTACAAAATTACGGTTGATTAGTTTTGCGTTTTATAATTGAATTTTTCCAGTGGTTATCACCGAAAGTATGTTCTGTGCTGGTGCTTTGGGTGCCAAGGATGCTTGCACTTTCGATTCGGGCGGTCCTTTTGTCTATAAGCGCGAGGATGGCGTCACCGAACTCTGCGGCATTGTCTCATTTGGCATCAGCTGCGCCAGTCCCAAGTATGCAGGCGTCTACACGGATGTCAACTATGTTAAACCCTTCATTGAAAAGACTGTCGCCGCATTTCGTAGTGTAATGTAATAAAGAATATATGCTTAGAGAGCGAATGTTAGGTGGAAGAGAGGTTTGGAGATGTTCTGTCTTGATGAGAGAATTTCTAGGCACGCCAGCTACGACATTGATAATAGCTATTTTTTGGTGTATATAGTATATCTGACTTCGCTATGGTTACGCTTCTGTGTAATGAATAGCAGATATAGTTAAGATCTCATTTAGTCTTATTTTGAAAGAGCAACGTTTTGTAATGATTAGAGAATAATGTACATCAATTTTTAAGAACTTAAGTTCGCTTTGCTATAGGGCAGCTTTGTATTGGCTAAATGATATGTTAGTCAAAATTTCGTTTTGTCGTTATTGAAGTTTCTCTGTAAAGATTGGAGAATATTTTAATTGAGTTCTTCCTTTCATGGGTTTTGCTATTGTGCTTCAATAAAGAGTCTTTATTATCTCGAAAATTCCTAGTAGAACTCAGTTAGTGCAATATTTCAGCGAAGAAATTTTGTAATGAATAGAAGATGAATTAGTCAAGAGGATATTTTATTAGTCTATTGAGAAGTTTCTCTGAAATCTACTTGAATCCCTAGAAGATATCAGTTATACTTAGGAATACCTAAAATGTATTTTAGTAAAATACGAAGATTCTTCATTAATCTCATTTTGATTGTGGATGCCTTTTTTTCAATCCCTACAAGCATCCAGTTTGTGTTACATTAACGAGATGACAAGATATATGAATGTCTCAGTACCCTCTTTTAAGAAGCTGCTCTTCAAACACTAAAATGCCAAGCAGAGCTTAGTTAGTACCACTTTTCACCTGCAGGTTTTTTTGATTGGCTGTCCGAAGGAACCTTAATGAGATCTTTTTGTGCAGCGAGGACTTTGTCAACTCTTGTTTGCAATCTTTCTTGTAGCGACCTTATATTGTGCTTTAATTGTTGTCATTATTTGCATCAGTTTTGCGTGCCACATTTGGGTGCTTTGCGTGTTGCGGCAGCTCGAAACTCCTGTGCCTCCTGATCATTGACCGATTCCAGTAATTGATTGTGCTCACAGACCCTGAGCTCTTGGTTCTTGGCTGTTGTCCTGTCCTAATGCCTCGGGGGCACAATTTTGAGGAACAACGGATCGTCGAACTTTTACTTTGGCTGCTGCATCAAAATGTAAATTAACTGTCCTCTCGATCAGATGGGTTCAAAGCAGGCATCTTTTGCGAATCGTATCAAAATTTATGTGCTCGAAGAAGAATCATTGCATGACTGACGGCCTTTCGTCTTTCGACTTTGTTTTTTTGCTCTTGAATTCGAATTAGTTTAATAATACAATTAATTGTTATTTATAGCTTCCTCTGCTCTACGTTGTATTTATCGCTCGCTATTGCGAGGGTCGCTTCAAACGTCTCCTCTTCGTGCCTAAATGATTTTTTACAGCACGCAAAGCCAATTTCGGGACTGTGCGCTGTGCGTTTGCTTAACTGTTTTTAGCTGAAATACTTTTGGCATAATGATATAGGGGTGCAGAAATTACGTCTTTCTTTTAACTCTTTTTTTTTTTTTGAATAGGTCCGTTGAATTTCAAATGGTGATGAATGCTGATGGTCAAGCAGACTGAAAGGAATACTTTAATACTTTATGCGGGTCAAGCTTGGAGAAGAGAAGGTAAAGAAAGTTGGAAGTAGACAGAGTATGTCATTGAGTGAGATGGAAAGGCACAAGGGTAAATGTCATATGATAATGTTGAAGGAAAAATATCAGCGAAAAACAATGATTGAAACAACGGATCTAAATGAAATTAAGAGGATCGATTTTAGGGTTTTGAAGAACATATTAAGTTTGAGATATAAAAAAATGAATAAAAATAGAGTAAGATAAAGTATGAACCATAAAGCATAAAGTTGGAGATGTATTTTAAGAAATGAAGAAGGAGAAAGATAAAGTATAGCGGATGATAAAAATATCACGTTCAGGGTGATTGAACAGCGAAAAAAGTAAAGAATCAAGGAAAAACAAAAGTATAAAGTTGATGATGAAAAGACCGCAGCAGAATTGGGAATATAACAGGTGAAGAAGGATGATAATTCAAGTAAGGAAACAAGGAAAGATACAGCTATCTATTTTAGGGAATAAAACGACATAGGAAGATGGAGAAACTTTCGGAAAAGATGCAGTATAACAGATAAGATTTTCAATAGCAAAAATAAATGGAGAATCATGCTATAAGCTTAGTTAACAATCTTTAATCAACAGAAGTTAGCTTTCTAGTTGGGTGAAATGAACTAATAGACTTAGACATATATATTAATTATTTTTATATTCTTTATATATTTATATACTTCTATGATGTCTCTCAATGTAAGTTTCACTGCTTGAATACTTTTTTGAGTCTTGTT
This sequence comes from Drosophila sulfurigaster albostrigata, assembly GCF_023558435.1. Taxonomy (NCBI): domain Eukaryota; kingdom Metazoa; phylum Arthropoda; class Insecta; order Diptera; family Drosophilidae; genus Drosophila; species Drosophila sulfurigaster. The sequence goes on from NC_084883.1 coordinate 48,094,105, forward strand.
TTCTGAGGCATATTTGTTAAACTTATTTTCGAAGTCCTCTGGAACCGCAAGAAAAGTCCTTTAGGTGTCATCTGGGCTGCAAAACTCAGTCTCAGGTGTCGCGGCAATGTTGGGCAGCTTTTTGTAGCGCCGCACAGTTGGACGAGTTTGCAACAACATAAATATAAAGTAGTTTGCGAAGACGACACTTGGCAGGCTGCGTATGCCACAAACTCTTCCCCCTGTCTCTCTCTCTCTCTCTCCTCTGTAGGATTGCAGTCTCTGGGTTTGGCATTAAGTTTATTTATCTGCTTTTAAATGGCATCTTCTTGGCTTGCATATAACTCTGGATGTCATGTAATGCGCACCAGAAACAAAGGCAACATAATGTAACAGCCGCAATAAGCAAGCCAAACAGCAAGGAGACGGGAAGAGAGAGGGGACTTAGGTAACCACAGATAGTGTGACTACCATTTACAGCAGATACTGGCGAGCATTTTTACTAGTATCATAAATTTATGGCACATTGTAGCGACCATAACGTGGGGCAGCAGACTAAAGCAAGTCAGCTCTCAGAGTCAGCCTCAGACTCAGTTTCAGTCTCAGACTCTTGGTGTGGACCCCTGGCAAGCGTTGGCCACTGCAGAGAGATGCCCCAACCAACCCTCTGGAGGGGACTTCATCATGGGCAGCAACAGGATTTCGGTAGTCGGAACAACATGCAAGCTGGCACCTACAGCGTCAATCTCAAGATTTACAGAGATGACTTTTCGGAGCATGCCACAAACTGCAACCAAAAAAAAAGGAACTTTAAAAAAATAATATGTTTTGGCGACTAGTAAATGTGCTGCAAATTATAATGAAATCCGAATACACATAATGCAATTCAATGCAATGAAAATGTTGAAGGAAAAATAAAAAAATTAAAACAATGAACTTAGAAGGAAATCATTAGGATCGATTTCAGAGTATTAAAGAGCATAGAGTTTAAAATACATATATTGAAAAAATTAAAGATATAGTAACATTAAGTATAGGATAAAGTTGGAAAAAATTAAGATAGAGTAAGACAAAGTATGTATATGAGTAAGTTGAGGGTGATTGAACAGCGAAAAATTGAAGAATCAAGGAAAAGCAAAAGTATAAAGTTGATGAATGATACATTAATTTTAATATGAATGTAAAATATAGAAATTTGTATACCAGCTACCCACAGAGTAGAAGGGTATTAAAACTTTGTACCTTCAGGAAATGTATGTAACAGATAGACGGAGGCAACTGCGACTCTGTAAAGAATGTATATACATATTCCTGTCTGTCCGTATGAACACCTATGTTACATATCAGAGACTATAATAGATAGACATATAATTATTTTCGACAGCACTTGTTTTGTTTGCACCGGATTTTTGGTACATACAAGTAGAACTTATTTAAGAAATACTACAAGAACGGCTATTTGCTGCGGGTCTTAATTGCTTTGGCTGATAATCTGGTATATTTTGCTCTCAAAGGTATATTGAATGAAGTACTTTATCAACATACAAAATAATTTGGTAAATTTTAATGTTAATACCGCACTGTTTTGGTTTTATTCACCATGGGTAGCCGGTATCTTAAAGTCAAGCACACTCAATTGTAGCTTTCTTATTTGTTCTTTCTATATGAGTTTCTATAATATTATAATATCTTTTTTTAATAAAGTCTTTTTTGAATTAAATATATAAAATATATATATGTATAATTTCTTTACTTTTTTTAATTTTTACATATTTACCATTTTGATATTTACTTTTTTATTGTAAGTATTCTATTGCTACTGTTTTTTAAATTTATAAGTTTCATTATTTGTATTTTTATTAAATTTATTTTGATTATATTTTTAGTTTTATATTGTAACTATTTTTATTTTAATTATATTTCATTAAATTTTATAAGCAAATGGAAAATTAGTAATTTAACTAACTATTAACTATTAACTATTTTTATTTTAATTATATTTCATAAAAATCTTATAAGCAACTTGAAAATCAGTCATTTAAATGATTTTGTTATGAACTGAATACTGAATAAAAGAGAGATCCCTCTAATATATTTTTAGCATTAATATATTAATAATATATATCTCATTTCTATATTATCTAATATCTTTCACTTAACTCTTTATACCCGCTACCCATAGGGTAGAAGGGTATTATAACTTTGTGCCGGCAGGAAATGTATGTAACAGGTAGAAAGAGGCATCTCCGACCCTATAAAGTATATATATTCTTGATCAGCGTCAACAGCCGAGACGATATAGCCATGTCCGTCTGTCCGTCTGTGTGTCTGTCCGTCTGTCCGTATGAACACCTAGATCTCAGAGACTATAAGAGATAGAGCTATAATTTTTTTCGACAGCATTTGTTATGTTTGCACGCAGATCAAGTTTGTTTAAAATTTTTGCCACGCCCACTTCCGCCCCCGCAAAACAAAGAAATCGAATAACAAGCGTAAATTTAAAGCTAGAGTTGCAAATTTTGGTATATACTATAATTACTATAGTAGTTATGATTCCTGAAAATTTGGTTGCGATCAGATAAAAATTGTGGAAGTTGTGAAAGAAATACTTTTGTATGGGCAAAAACGCCTACTTACTAGGGCTCTTAGTTGCTTTGGCGGACAATCTGGTACATTGTGCCGTCTATGGTATATTTTGAATGGTGTGCTGTATCGATATACCAAACATACCATTTGGTATATTTTTAGTATTTTTTTGTATTTTCGGTATATTTTGAAAATAATACCGCAATATTTTGCCCTTGTTAAAAATGGGTAGCGGGTATCTCACAGTCGAGCACACTCGACTGTAACTTTCTTACTTGTTTTTTTTTGGTTACATCCAGAGCATCTGCAACCGTTGCTACGTTGCTGTTGGTCACAAGATTGCTTTGCGGGGCATTGGACATGTTGCTTCAGAGGAGACTGCGAGACTCTGAGGATCATAATTTATCCATGTAAGTGTTGCACATAAATGTAGTTATGTATGTTTGTGGTTCAACTTGGAGTCGTAACTCGGCAATCAGACGTAACGAATCGAATGCTCTATGCGTTAGTTAGTTACTTCAGTTAGTGGCTTCATTCTGTTCTCAGCTTCAGTTCAATTCAGAGCTGGGAGCTGCTGTTAATTAATGAAACACATAGACAAGGAAGAGAGTGAGATGGAGGCGGGGTTTTGATCTAGAACTGGTTCGTTGGTTTCGCTGGCGGGGTTTCTAAAGAAATGAAAATGGAAATACTTGCAGTGCTTCTTCAGGTAAACAACAACCATTCTGAAAGAGTGAACGCGACTTGACTCAACTCAACTCGTCAAACACTTGATCAATAGCGGCACAACAAACCACCGCAGTTTTCTTGTTGTATCCCACAGATACATTTTATTATGCATCGCCAGCCAGCTCGAGTTCGAGTTTGAGTTCGGTTTACGAGTTCGAACCTGAAGAACTGCCGCCGTGTTTGCACAACTTAAAAGCCAATAAAATTTGTTGTTAATTGCTTTGGTAAATTGAAAATTAGGTTTTGGGAAACATCATCGCTGAAGTATGCGCGTATTCCGGGTCTCCAACACACTCTTGACTCTCTTCGCTGTTTGTTCAATTGATTAGCTTGGTCCACTTTAATGACCTTTTCGAGAGGCCGCCACGACGCAACTGCAACTAGACACAACGAATTGAATCAAGTCGCGTTTTGCCAAAAAACCGAGTAGAAAAAACACTCATAAATTTAATCAGCTTAAATATAATTTAACTTATTTCTTTTCCACCTCCTCCGCTTCTCACAAAAATCGGTTAATTAAAGTTTAACAAAGTTGAAAAGCGATTTCATGCCGCGTTGAATCAACAAATTTGTAAACTTTGTTGAGTTGCAAGGGGTAGGGGGGGAAACGAGGGACAAACGTTCATTATTTGTACTTATTTAAGTGCTTGATCATGCTGATATCATCACCTGGGCCACATTTCTTTGTCTCCTTCAGCGTACCTTCAATGCAATTAGCCTCCGCAGACGCCAGGTGGTCTCCCTATCTCCTCTCTCCCTCTCCCTTGCTCCCCCTTCGCTCAAATCTCAAATCGAAAATCTGTAAAAATGAGAATCGAAGTTTTTGGTATTACACTTTTTGGGAGCAGCACCTTAACGAACGAGGAGTTTAAAGTCATGCTCTGGGCTTAAGTTGATTTGAAAATACTCTTTTTCGATATTAGAAAGAAAAAGTGAGGTTAGATTGCACTTTAGGAGGTATTTAGCTATTTCATGGGCATTATTTGGAATTAGTTTTTGAGGATCTTACAATGTTCATAAGCTCTTATCAGCATTTGTTAAATGCATTTTGAAAATCTTTTATGATCTTTCATTATTTATTTATATATACATATTTTAAAATTAAATTCCTGATTAAATAATTAAATAATAATAAAATTGCTTTTGCAACGCTTTCAATGAATTCCACACCTTCGAAGCAATTCTTTTGTTATAAATATAGTTTTTCGCAACTAAGAAAATGCGCTTTTAAAAGCTTTTGTCACACATAATAGGTGTGAAATCATAGAAGCAAAAAAAGGGATTGAAGCCGAATTTTGGATACGCTTTCGAATAGTATAGGAAAATATCTTAGGCCAAGAAAGAATTCAGCTGTCAGTAAGCGTGGAATTTTAAATATTTAGAATTATCGGAGAAAAGTAGGAAAGCCTTTAAAGCTAGAATAAGGTAACCTATTTATCTTATATTTAATGAGGCATTTTATTCCTATTGATATACAACAATCTAATATGTTAATAACTGAGAAAGTTCAGTTTTGGCAGTAAATATTATTTCAATTAATTAAAACTTTATGTTGGTCCTTAATAATTAAAAATTAAAATACATAATTAAAATATTAAAATAAATCAAAAAATATTTTTTAAGATAATATCAAAGAAAATGCTTAACAATTAAAGTGTTTTAAATTATAAAAAAGGGTACAGGTTAATTTGGACTTTTCTACATAAATATTTTAATTTAAAGCAAAATATAATTCCTGTTTATTATTTGTAAAAAGAAAATTCTATTAAAAAAAATTGTTTTTTTTTCTTGAATTTGATTTTAATGACTATTAATTCAATTTTATTGAAGTACGTGGACAAGTTGTTTTCCCTCTTTCATTGGATTTGCTTAATTTTACTGTCTAAGATTACATTTTTTTGTAGAATGTTTTTCCTCTTCGATTTGCATTCTAATTTAATACCACAAACATTCGATTTTCTGAATTTTAATGTATATGATTTATTTTTAATTTGAAAATCATAACTTTCTCTTCCGTTTTCGAATTATTATTATTCAAACATCTCCTTAAAGCCAATATGCTCAACTGGCTGTTAGTGTATTGAATGCTGTGTTGACAGTTATTGATCGATGATATCGAGGCAACATAATGTTGAAATTAATTTTTGATTCGTCTGCAATGAGCTAAGCTCAACTCAGTTCAGTTGAGTTGAGTTGAGTTGTGATGAGAGAGTGTTGTTGTTGCCCCAATTGTAGGCAATCTTGCATTTACGTGTCTTTTGACTTTAAGCGTGCGACTAATGGCAGCCCGCTGCCCGCAGCCTCTCGTTGCCCCCCGGAGGCGACTCGACGAGTCGTCTCAGCGAGTGTTCCACTAAGTGACACTGACTAATTCGGGATCATTAATCTGGAGGCTGCTTAGTGTCAGTTTTGGTCGCTCGCCATCAATATGCGACGCATCAGAAATCGAAATGAGCAACAAATTGCGTGCCTAGTACGTGTGGCATGATGAATGTGGCACGGGAAGAGGGGAGCTTGCAACTCAGTTGGATGCCTGAGTTGCATTTGCCTGCTACAGTAGACAAGCGTTGCAATCAAGTTGCGCGTCAGTCAGTCACTCTTGAGACTGTCAGTCAACTGGCTGAAGCTGCCCCTGCCCCTACCTGGTGCCTTGCCACAGCTGTTGCATGACTACCGGGCATCAATTTTTGTTGTTTTTGCTTTTGTTTTCTGCCAGCCAGCGAAATATGCGCCAAAATGTGGAGTGGAGCCAGCGAAATGAACACGTTGCGGCAAAAGGCGCACGCGCACACAGTCTGTTGCCTGCCCCCACCTTGGCAGTTGCATGCCCCGCTGTTGCATGCACCGCTCTTGAGCTAACCGCAGGGCGACTGCGCGACCGTTTTTCGATTAAAGTCCAGAGTCTGGCAGCGAAGCGTGTGCCACAGTTGAGAGCACTCGACTAGGCTGGTTGCATGCCCCAAGCTTAAAGCGAACCGAACCGAACCGAACGTTGCAAACTTCACCAACGCCTTCGGTTTACATTTTACAATCCTAACAAGGTTAGGCCAGCGATAAACGTGGCCGCAACGCTAGAGAGTCGCCTCGACTTGCGGCAGTGGCACATGCCTAACCAGTGCAACCTATGCAAACACAAACACACACACACACACTGACACACACTGATGCATACTACTGCAGTTGTTGCACATTAAAAATGAGGCATGAGCAGCAACGAGTCTGGCAAGGAACTGAGGGAAGGAGGGGCAAGGTGTGCAGAGGGGGGTTAGACGATGTCTTTTTTGCGCTGTGGCAGAACAAGGTTGCACGCCCTGGAGCTGGAGTTGGAACTGAAGTTGAAGTTGGGTCTCTGGACTTGAGCTCACTCTCGGGCCGCTTTTTAAATGCAATTCAGGCGAAAGGCACACAAAGGGACAGCGAACAAGATGCCGAGTTGCTGATTGTGTGAGCAGAGCAGAGCAGCGCAGTCGACGTTGACGTCAACGAGCTTTTGTTGCCGCCATACAAACATGGAATATGACAGGCAGCAGAGCAGAGAGTAGTGGGTCGAAAAAGAGTAAAGGGGAGGGAAGAGGGACATGCAAAGCATTGTCAAGTGAAGAAAAACGAAGTGCTACAGAAAACTCAAGCGACAAAAACGGAACGTGCATGCGACTTGTCTCTGTCTCTGTGTGTGTGTGTGTGTGTGTGTGTGTGTATTCGTGTGTGTGGGCAGCAATAGCGATAGCGACAGCGACAGAGACAGCGGCTGAGGGCAGCGAAACAATGGCGACAATAAAAATGCGATCGCACAACATGCCACACAGATAAGTTAACGCAAAGTGACAACGTACAACTTTTAATGGAATTGTCGTCGGCTGACGCAGCCACAACGACTACAACGACGACGACGTTGCCGTCGACAGAGCAACCAACATGTATGTAGTTTATGGGCACAGGTCGCGTGCAAGGACGCAAGGATAACTGCGAGATTGCACGAGTGTGAGCGAAAAAGGGAGCGGCAAAACAACTATAGCAACCACAGCGGGCAGAGCGAACTAACGCCCACGAGAGTTGCTTAACCGATCATCGCCTTCGGGAGCTACTGTGGCACATGCCGAGGCGGAACTAACCAGTCAACGAGAGCAACCCACGAACAACGACGTCGCACAACAACTGCACAGTGCAGTGCGGAGAGAGAGAGCAACAAGTTGGAACAACCACGAGAGAGCGCAGCGTTGGCTCTCTGCTGCTCCGATTGGAATACTGGTCTCTCTGCGAAATGTGTTGCTATCGCTGTCACACTGCCGCATGCGCGCCTCGCTTCCAATTGGAGCACACACGCACAGCTTGGAGCGCAGCGCTCTCTCACTTGCGCGCTCTCTTGGCGCTCTGCTGTCGTTTGTTTACAAAAATTGTGCGCTGGAAAGGTAAGCTCAGTGCGGCTGTGCGGCCGCTGCGTCAGTTGCTCAACTAACTTGCCCGAAGCAAGACGTACGCGCGCGCGCCTAACAAAAATATTACGTGCAATACGAATACGAAGACACGAGCAAAATTTTGCAAAGGAACCAAAAGTGCAAAGCAAAAAACAAGTGAATTCTAAATCAGTGTGCGACAATTGTGTTTTGTGAAAATAGAGTTTTGTGTGTTATTTGCGGTTCCATATTCGATAGATACGATAGACGATTGATCGATCGATCGATGTTTGCGTAGACGGTTCGGACAACATATGATATGAGCCTGACTGTGCTCTCGCTGCCGCAACGTTACAAACGCCTCCTGCAAGCCATGTCTCTCGCCGTCGCCGTTGTCTACATGACGCTGTTGCTCTATCAGAGCGCCTACGGATATCCGGGCATGCAAGTGAGTAATGTCTTTTGATTCAGATTCGCCACAGATCGTTGGTTGCGTGGGTGTCACGCTCCTTCTACCTCACTTATTCTCTTTTCAATCCTCTAACATTTATGGGGCCCCCTTTTGCTGTCCACTTGCAAATTTGCATGTGTTTGCTCACACACATACACACATGCGTAGTCTATATGCATCCCACTCCCTCTGCTGCCGGCTTGTACTCCACATGTCGCCGTCTCCGTCTCCGTTTCGTGCACTTTCATAAATCAACGCTGGCGACGTTTGCAGCTGCGCGCATGCGTCTGTCCGTCCTTGTCCCCCCACCAACTGTTTTCGCTCGCTGCTCTCTTCTGGACTGGAACCTTTTTGCGCCCTTGCCAATGTCTTCCAAGTTTGACTTTGCCGCTGTCGCTGCCTTTTGCCTTGCATATAAAACAGTTTCAGTTTTTAGCAATTTTTATTTTGTTTTTCTTTTTTCCTTTTTTGGTTTTTGTTGTGTCTTTGTTGTTGTTGTTGTTTTGTTTTTGTTGCGTTTCATTGCCGTCGGCAGCGCGTCGCCAAAGCTTTCAAGCTGCAATTCCCTCTCCTTCTACTCCTTCGCCTGCGCCTTCTTCTTCTGCTTCTTGTTCTCGTTGTTTTTGCTTTGGTTTTGCATAAATTTCTGTGTAATAAAATATTCCCCCTGCTAATATTACAAGAGCAGCTAAAAGTTGGCTGACCGCCCGGCTAGTTGAGAGCTTGTGCCTCAAGAGAGAGAGACAGAGGGAGAGAGTGTGTGTGGGATCACACAGTTAAACACATAGTATACCATATAGTTGGAGTCGCTTCCTTTCCTTCCCTCTTACTCGCTCTCACTATAAACTCACATCTTTATTATGCTAATTGCAACTGAACTGAACACAGCTGCAGAGCGAAACCGGCTGGATTGGATTACTATATCATTTACTGGATCATTAAGCCAACGATTTTCTATGCTAGTTAATGCAAGAAAATTCCAAGCGTAGTACGTGTTGGATATTTTTATAGTTCTACATTCACAAATTTAATTAGAATTGGAATATTTGAAAGTGATCTTGGGATAGTTATTTTATGATTCATAGAAATTAGAATGTAATTGAGTTTTAAGAGTGAATAAAGATTCTGGTTTTCATTGGCTTTTTTTTTTGCAAATTATAATTTGCAATATAAGATTATTTATATTAAGAAATAGATAGAATCATGGAACCACTAAACTCTCAGTTTGATTACAACATGTATTATTTATTAAGGGAAAAGGAAAACTTTAATTTTCATAATTCATAAAACACATATAAAAATTTAGGATATGATAAAGATTCTGATTTTCATTGGTTTATTTTTGCAATTTCTTTTTTAGGATTTTAGAATATAAGGTTAAAGATGAAAAAACTTGTATATTCTTAATTTAATTTTAAACATTAAATTTAGGATATAAAGTTAATAAGGTAAAAAGGGAAAGGAAAAATGTATTTTTATAATTCAAATTTAAAAATAATATTCAGCATATGAAGTTAAATATATTTTAATAATATATTTAAGGAAACTCAATAATATCAACCAAGACCTTCGACTATATATGGTTACTAATTCGAAAATTTATATTCTATATGTAAAACTTTGCATTTTTGTCAGCTAACCGGATTTCAACTTGACTATTCAAAAGTAGTTGGTATAGAAAACTCTGAAAACATTAATGTTTTATCTAGTCTTTGACATTTAATATAATTTATGTTAAAATTTAAATAATATTGTGTAGAAAATATCTTTGACATTTAATATAATTTATGTCAACATTTAAATAATATTGTGTAGAAAATATCTAAATGAAGTGATCTTTTTTGGCGCTTCACAACTTTGATGTTTTAATTCAATTAGCGGCAATTCTTATACAAAATATCATAGCAATAATTTAGACACAACAATTTGTTAAGCTTTCGACGACATTTTTATTAAAAGATTTTGACTTTTAGTAGTTCTAATTAGTATAAAAATGTCTCACCGGAAATTGTTGAGTTGGCAATTTCATTAGCAAATGTTTTCGATTCTTTTAAATGCAAATTTCTAGAGGTGTGGCTCTAATGCATTATTAATGCATTAGTTGAATTCCAATGAAATAGGAATTCGTCGTCTGTTGACTTCGAGTTGAGTTTTATGTGTGTGTGTTTGCTTTTGCAATCATTAAAAACTTTTTATGCCGTTTTAATTTCGAGCAAATTGTTGCGACTTAACCGGAAACCAGCCCAGAACTTAGTGAGTTATATAGAGTTAAGAGTTCTCAGCGTAATGTGATGAAACTTGAAAATGCTGAATTCACATAGTTTTCGTTGAAGTCGCTTCGCTTTGCAGAGGTCTGTGACTTGTGTCAGCTCATTTTGTGGCAGTTGCCATTGTTGTTGTTGTTGTTGTTGTTGTGACCACATTAAATGCAATGCAATGTTGAAAATTTAAATTTTTTTTTATTTTTATTTCTTCATTTTCATTTTCCTTTTATTTTTATTAGTTTTGTTCAAATGTTGCGCAAATTGTCGCTTGTTGCTTCTTGGAATTTTACAGCTGACGCAGACGTTGCTTTGCTTTGCGTATAAAGCATGACAATTGTCCGATTGCATGACCACTGTACACGCCCCTAGTTCATGCCCCTCTTTCCCTCCCTCCCCCCCCACACTTTTCAGTTGTCGCGTGTTGCTGACGCATAAATCATAAAAAAATGACGAAAGTAATCGATAAATGAATTTGTTTATGCGAATTGGTTTAAAGTGGCGCGCAGAATGAGTTTCGCTTGTTGTTTGATTGTTGATTGATTCCGTGTACTTTGCCTTGTGCATACCAAGCAACAACAAAAAGCAACAACAACAACGATCAATCGACTGCTTTTGCATGCAAATCAAGTTTTAAAGTCTTCAAGGCAAAACTTAAAAAAAAAATCCAAAAAAAATAAAGTTAAGAAAAAAACCCCAAAACAAAGTCAAAGAATATCGCTGAAAAGTTTTCGCAGGTGCCGCGCTTGTTGCATGCCACAGCATGCAGCGTCCTGTCCTGTCCAGCAGTAGCAGCTGCCTGTCCACTCTTCTCTCTCTCCTCTTCACTCTTCCTCACTCTTCTCTCTTCTGGCCACATAATCAGCGGCAACACACAAAAACAGCCGCTACTCGTACTACCCAAAAAAGTTGACGACATTAAGCCGCGTCTGATAAAACTTGCAACCTAAATGTATCTGAGCATCGCAGTATCTGAGTCTCAGAGTATCTTTGTATCTGTTGCAGCTGGACACACTCTGAGAAATGAAACTAAATGTTTAGCAAAGTTTTAAGTAACTTTATTGATAATCAATACTTAAGTTGGACTTACGAATGTTTAGCTGCTTAACAACTGCTTTAAAGTTCTTAGTTTCTAAGTTAAGCTTAGAAGCTAAATTACTTGAGACTTCTTAGTTGAATCTTAGCATTGATAATTTATTTTATTTATTTATTTATTTTTTTCACCCCACCCATGGATTAACTTTAAATCTTCTTCTCATTGCTACTTAAAATTGTGTTGCAAAATACTCTCAAAAACAAAAATTGTTTGAGGAAATATTCGCGTTACTTTTGCGTTCATGATTATTTATTTAATAGTCAGTTACAGTTTTATATCATTATTCATTATGCTTGAATGCCTCGTAATTAGTTTAAAGTAGTTTCCACTGATTGTGCGAAATTATTCTATGATATTATTATTCTATTATATTTGATAATCACTAAACGTTATGCTACAAATATAAAATTATAAGAAACTTTTATTATTAATTTATAACCTAGGATAAATTTACTATCGCTGGCTGTTGTGTCTTTGCCTAGTTTAAGGAACGTATAAACTTCTCTTGAATAAGGCTTCAAGTAATGTAGCATAATATTTGATAACTGAGTATAATTAGAGAAGATTCGAAATTGTTTGCGCATTCAAATACTTATTAATTTTGCATTTAGCATTACAATGAAATATATAAAATTGAAAGCAATATGAATATATTTTTGAACCGCATTGTTTAGTTTTAAATATAAACATATAATGAGCTTATATTTTCGTATCGTACTGGGCATCTAAACATATAGAATGTACAGATATAAAGACAGTTATGATCTAGTGTGACCATACAACAAAGTAAAGAACAAATACGGTCACGTTTTTAATGCTAATTATTATTTATATGATATAAATAAATTTTAATAACAACTAAACTTTTTGTTGCTTTCAAAAATGCTAAAAATATATTTTCATTGAAACATAAATAATCAAAAGATCACACAACAAATTCTCTATCTCTTTCTCTTAGTATAGTGATCATATTGGTATTTTAATAAGTCCGCTTTTCGCTCAGTGTAACTTAGTCAGCTGCTGGTCTTTTTCGATCTTTTGGTGGTCGGCAGTTTACTTAATTGAGGCTCAATCCCAGTCGCAATCGCAGGCTCAGACTCAGGCTGAGAATCTTCCAATCGTTGAGTCTCCCAGTGCTTCCCATCTCTCTCTCTCTCTCTCTCTCTATCTCTGCGCTCTGTCGCTCAGTTGGCTGATATGTGACTTTGATTGTGACTGTGTATCTTATCGTAGATTTGTATCTTTTGGTTTAATATTGTTAAAACAGCATTTAATGAAGATTTTACCAGCTTTTCTCGCCGTTTTCTCTCCACTCCACACTCCACTTCATTTCCCTTTCTCTTTGATTCTCTCTTGCCTTTGGGAGGAGAAACAGCTGGAGTTCTGTTTGTTGATTGAAAGGAATGAGCCGAGAGTGAGTTTATGGCATTGGGAAACTTCATTAATCTAGCGCCCTTTTTGGCCTGGGCACCTTTTGTGTATTTCTTGTTGTTGTTGCTTGTTATTAATTGACATGAAAATTGTTTATAAACATATTAATCATGTCCATAATGAAGCATTACACAATTGCCCCGACACGAAGCGTGTTCAATTTCGACTAGGCAAACGCCTGCGCGAACTCTCTTAGTGTATGTGTGTGTGTGTGTGTGTGTAGTGAGGGTGTATGTGTGTACATTTTGTTGCGCCTGCTGTTTTATACCCTGTAGTCATGTTGAAGAAGGCGTATAATAACTCAGTTGTAAATTAAATGACATAGTTATCTTCGATCTCATAAATAAAAAATTCTTAATTAACTTTAAGAACTATGAATGTGAATGTGAAGATTAGGGACTATAATGTTTTAGATCTTAAATCCTTGATCTCAAACGGAAGTATGCTTAATTGGCGTTAAAAGTGAAGTCTATATAAATCTGTAATAACTTATAGATCTGCTAGGCCTTGAAGTTTGTGATCTCATATCTTTGATCTCTTACGAAAATATTCCTAACTATCGTTAACAGCGAAGTATATTTAATATATATTTTTTAAACCTGTAGATCTGCTTAAATGTGATGTTTATGATCTCATGTCTTTGATCTAATACGGAAGTATTCCTAATTAGCTCTAAGCGCGGAATCTATATAAATATTCTTTGGTTTGTAGAACTGCCAGAATGTTAAGGCTAAAAGCTATCAAATCTGTGAAAAAAATAACTATAGACTTAAGGTTTGTTTTGGAATTGAAAAAAGCAAACAAATCTAGCAAGAGATATGAAGTTGTTCACAAACTTAATAATATAATAATATAATTTTAATATAATAGATTGATCGCGAGTTTCATAAGTTCATATTTCTATGCATATAACATTTTAAAAGCATTTATTTATTTTGTTTTTTGAAATAACACAGCTAGGCATGTGAAGTTTTTGTATTATATGAATGTCCATATAATATTTGTTTTAGAATTTCGCTTATATGCGATAAACTCTACAATTATAAGAAAGAAAACAACGAATTTTACAGCTTCTTATTCTAGAGCTTATTTAATTATTATTTATTATTATTGACAACAAAGTTTATTTGGAACTTTTATAATTTGTATTTCTTCTTTAATACACTAATATCAAGATAAAAGAATTATATTCCTTTTTTTTATGAAAATTTTATAACATTTCTTAATTTTGAAACTCTCTATTCTGCCTTTTGCAATTTTGTGTTAAGTGTAATGTAATATTGAAAATTATCTAACATTTGGCGTACTATTATATATTTATTTTCTTCAATTTACAATTTTAAGTTATTCATTTCTTTCTTTTTCATTTCTAAATTTCATGTTAAGCTTAAAATTAAAATTTTAATTTTTCGTATATTCTTTAAAAATCGAATACCGCGTATCTCGCAGTCGCGTTTTCTCGACTGTCATTTCTCTAGCTTGTTGTATCTGCAGTATCTGGCATATTGTATCTTGTATCTTGTAGTTTGTAAGTTTGGTTTTGTTTTGTGTTTGTTGTGTGTTGTGTGTGCGCAGGCGTGCTTGACAATAGCGCTTATATGGCCACACGTGTCTCCAGCAGCGTTGCTTGTGTCTCTGCCCCCAACTCTCTCTCTCTCTCTCTTTCTCTCTCCCTCTCTTTCTGTTTTGCAACTCTTACTTTGTTGCGATCGCCTCACGTTCGCGTAATTCGCCAAGTTTTTTTTTCTTTTTTTTTGCCGCTTTGCCCCTCGTCGAACATATTTTGCATACATGAATTACATCAGTCGCGACTCGCGACGTTGCAAGCAGGCAGCTGTGTTGCAGCAAGTGGTGCAACATTCTAATCTATGCAAGGCTGTTTGTTGACTTAATTCAATTCTGAATGCGCGTTGTTAACCGGATTCGTAGTCAAAGTCGCTTTCACTGCCGATCACTGCTGATCACGATTTTGTTGAGCTCCGTTTATCGCAGAATTAATTAATATTTCCAGCGCTTTGATTGCTTTTCGCACTTGTCCTCCACATCCACAAAACTGCTTCAGTCTCTGGCTTCTGTGGCTCATTAGGCAGTAGCTGGGCATCTTTTCTCTCTCCACTCTCCACTCTCAACTCTCCTTCTCTTGCCCCATTGTGTGGCGAACACCGTTTGTCGATCGTGCCGCAATAAAATTGTATTGAGCTCTGGAAGTCTTTAGTCTATCAAGCGAACAATATCGTGTGAAGCAGCCACAGCAGCCGAAAGACCCGTTTACCATGTAATAAAAAGATCAACGGTAGATAGATTAAGGAGAGAGCGGAGAGTAGAGAGACGGGGGGAAATAAGATTGTGGACAAAGAAATGTTTCCATTTTCAGTTTGAGAAAATGCGCTGCGAATGAGCTATAAAAAATATACTGAAGCTAGGCAAATGTGTGGGCCAGGTAAAAACAGGGGAAGAGAGGGGGGAAAGGGAGAGGGGGGGGAAGCATAGAGGAAGCGCCTGCTGCTTTGCATAGCGGAAAAGGTCGAGTAAATTAACACTTGGCGCAAAAGCGCAGAGAACCCAAAAATAAAAAAAAACAAATCTCAAGAAAAAAAGTAAAACAGGCTCAAGTGCTGTCTTTGGCCTTTATCAGCTCACTTCAATCAAAACTCAAACACTGAAGAAGAAGCAGAAGAGATGGGGGGGGAGAAGAGAAAGAAGAAGCAGTAGAGAAGTTGAAGCAGCATTAAAAGCAATTGAAGAATTGCCGCGCTTAACAAAAGCAAATGAACCTGTTATCAGTGGAAATTAATCAAAACTCGAGCCTACACAGCGCCTCAAGAGGCAGCAGAGAGTGCTGAAGAGGTGCACAGGGAAGGGGAAGGGGAAGAGTAGGCAGCGGAGAGCTAGAGGAGTTCCCAATCTTGGCTCTGATTGCCGATCAACAAACGTTCGCTTTGCGCGCTCGTTCTGTCTCTGTTTGCACTTACTCAGCATTTATGGCTTGCCGATTGTTGTTGTGATACCCGGTAGTTAAACTGAAGAAAGGTATGCCAAGTTAGTGGAAAGGGAAAAGGTTTTTTGCAGTGTAAAGCCTATGCTATAGGTGCATAGATTTGTATGCTGAATTTAAAAACAGAGAAGTGAGTTTAAAAAAAGTCAGTTCATTACTTTGATGAAGTTCAAGAGTCAAGACGACTACACGACATATTTTAGAAACTAGAAACAGCAAGTTGGGGTATAGTATTCATTTGGGTATAATATTCATTTGGGTATAAAATTCATTTGGATCCTTAAAAAGAGTATGAGTGAAAGAGAGAACAAAATTTGTGGGCTTCCTTATTAATACTATTTTTTGAACTTAAAATATGTTATACCTTGTCTTTTACACAATTTTTGTTTAATATAGATCATTTGCTTAAACAGCACAGGTCAAATCGTTTCATATCGTTTTGTATAAATTTAAGTTGACTTAGGGAACTTATAAATTTTGTAAATTAGCTTCTCTAAAATAAGTGAAGATTATCAATGGCATGCACAATTCGAAATGATTTTGGCACACACTCTAATAGACCAAGTATTGTATTAACAGTAAAAATTGTCATTATTGCGGAACACTTAATTAGGATAGCAACTTCTAATATCCTTTAAATAGATCTCTAATGGACATTGGTTTATTGGCTAATTCTAATGACGTTGGTTAATTTGATTAATTTGGTTAATTTAATGATTACTTTTAATGACATTAAGGAACCTTTTATTGAAATATAAAGCTAAAAAAAGTATTTTCAAATTGTATAACATCTTAAAAGAAAGTTGGCATATAATACTCAAATTCAAATATTAACTGAGTGCTTAAATTGTCGATGTATCTTGAACACTGTTAGCTACTATTTATAAGTTGTGGCCTAGCACGAAATTCCGCAATATTGCGATATACTCAAAGGTAATTAATTAGCTCTTCAGCCAAGTTATTAATAATAAATGTTAGATTGTAAATAAGATGTGCTCCGTATTATTTAATAATAAATAATAGATTGAAATAAGATGCGCTCCATACTCTTTTAGTTTGCTTTTCTCCCACTTCGCATACTCTTGATCTCCTCTAAAATGATGTAGCAGGTATATCACAGTCGATCACTCTCACCTCTTTAACTCAGCTGCCTGTTTGTTGTGTGTGTGTGTTGTCTGCTTGCCTGCAGCTCATTTGTTTGCCATTGTTGTTTACCAATTGAAGTTCGCCTTTTGTTTGCCAGGTGAAAATGCCTCTCAACGCAGCAGCAACCACAAATCTGCTTCCACAGCGATGTACACAACAAATTTACACGCTCTCGCTCTAACCGATCTCTCTCTCTCTTTTGCAGTTGCAGCCACAATTAAGCTCAAGCCTGTTGGATGGCAATGAACCTGCAACGACGACCACACAGCATGCAAGTGAGTTGCCTGTTGCTGCCGCTGCCTTGCAACTTGTGGCAGTTGCATCGTCGCCATCGCCGTCGCCTATTACGCCCTCGCTGATCATACGCAAGGACATCCACAGCTTCAACTTTAGCGACATCGAGGTGAGCGAGAGGCCAACAGCGACGCTCCTCACCGAACTCGCTCGCCGCAGTCGCAATGGGGAGCTGCTCCATGATCTGTCGCAGCGAGCGGTGACAGCGACGCCGCAGCCACCGACGACGGAGTTGGATGACATTTTCATCAGCGTGAAGACGACGAAGAACTATCACGACACGCGTCTGGCGCTGATCATCAAGACCTGGTTCCAATTGGCCAGAGATCAGGTGAGTCTTAACCCTCCGATGACTGCCCCCGATCCCCCCTTCTAAACAATTTGCTCGATTCGACACCCAACACAAAATGCAGATCGATTAACTCTTTAAGCAATTTGCAAAAGGTTGCCACAGATTGAGATCAGACTTTTGTCCAGTTTCCATTCTCCATTCTCCTCTCTTCTCTCCTCTCTGTTGCCTTAACTTTTTCTTCTTCTTCGTCTTGGGGCTTGGCGCATTTGCATAATGAGTTTTTAAGCTGTTTGAATTGATTTCTGTTTGCTGTTTGCTGTTTGTTGTCTCTGTTTTTTTTTCGCTCTGTCTCATTGGGCGATTTATGATTTTGTGGCTGTGGCTTAATTGGCCATTAAAATGTCTTCATAAGCCAAAAAGTTGCGATTTATATTGAGCTTAACTCTCAATAATGATGCTGCCTGACTGCTCATAATGAATTCTATATACTCTGTAGACAACTAAACTTTGCCAAAAGCCTGAATAATGTGTGAAGTATTTAAAAAAAGTATCATTTATACTCATTTGATACAATAATATGGTCGTAAGCTGAATACAATTATTATAGCTTTTGAGAGAATTCAAGAATTACAAATTAAAGACAAATGAATTTTGTTAGCAAACGCTGTAGAATATTTAATTGATTAGAATATTATGCTGATACACTGCAGTGTTTTGTTTTTATACTAGTTTTTCAATATACTAAATATACACTTTGGTATACAACAGTATTTTTCATATACAGAAATTTGGTATATTTAAGTGATAACACCGCACTGTTTCGGTTTCAATATATCAAATATAAAATTTGGTATATTTAAGTATTTTTTGGGTATATTAATTTGGTATATTTAAGTAGTAATATCGCAATGATTTGCCTTTTATTGAAGACTTGTTGATTTCATACGAGTTTCTCAGTGCTTTGGCCTAAGAATCATTTCCTGGAAGTGATAGTCCTTATTTCAATATACTAAATATACATTTTTGGTACATATAAATAATAAAACCGCACTATTCTGCTTTTGATTGAGAACGTGTGGCTCTCATACAAGTTTTTCAGTGCTTTAGTCTTTTTGCCTGGAAGTAAGACTTTAAGTTTATAAAAAGTTTAGTTTTTAAAACTGCATTTTTAAAATGTATGGTTTTATAATATGTATGTATATGTACATCCTATGTATCTTTTTAAAGGGTAACTGCTAGTCTGCCATGAAAACTGTTTTAGCTCTGCTTATTTTCTTATTCAATTTTGATTTTGTTGTGTGTAAAACTTTGCTCCAACGGCAATATACGATTCATGCGAAAGGACACTCATATATAAATATGTCTATTTACATACATATAATATATATGTATTTATGTATCCGTGTGAGTGTCTGAGTAATAGCCCTTTTGTTTATTATTGTTTTTATTGTTGTTGTTGCTGTTGTCGACTGTAGTTTTGTGCCAACTTATGCAAAATCACGCGTCACAAATGTGTTTTGTTATTGTTTACATGGAACTGCAGTCGACAAACCGACAACAACAACAACAACAGCAACGAAAAAAATGACATACAAAAAAAGATAAAAACCAAAACATAAATAAATAAATAATCTCTGCAAGCTGAGTACTTGAGTGTGAGTGTAAGTGTGTGAGTGTGTTGAACCTATTCAAAATTGTTAAAATGCCTGACAGGCACGTTTCGGGCCTTTGCTGGCCAAAGCTGCAACGGATTGGGATTGGGGCAAACGTGCTGCAAATAACGAGGGGAGAGGAAAGAGCAGACGGGGGGGAGGGGACAGACAGCTAGACAATTTGTGCTGCCTGCCACAACGAGTTGCAGTTTCACACTGTTAAAGGAGCTGATGGTCAACGGAGTTGCATCAAGTTGCAAGCGAGCGAGCGACATGCAACAATTGCCTCGAAAGTTTGATTTGCTTTGAGCTGCTGTTGCTGCTGTTGTAGGCAGCCAATTATTTTGATGCGACTCGCAGAAACATCAGCAACGATGCCAACAATGTGGAGCACAGCAACAACAACAACATTTTAAGCTGCTGCAAGAAAATGCGTTCAATTTGATTGGTTTGTGTGCGCCGCATTTGAAAACTATTTGCTGCGGCTGCCACAACTTTTGCTGCTGCCTCCACTGCTGCTGCCCTCTCCGTGTTGCACATTATAAACGCTTGATTAATGTGCCTCTCAACTGCTCATTCCCATTCCCATTTCCAATCCCATTCCCGTCGCGTCTCCTTAAAAGGCAGCTACGACAGCAGCAAGCAATACGTCCACAGTCACTTTGCCACATTGCTTGTTTAGCTTAGTCAAAGCGGGTATATTGGTTATGCAATGAAGTAGTTAACACATGGCTAAAGTGCTTTATACAATTTTGGCCACTTTAAACAAAAATTGCGATTTTTGTAGCTTTAACTCCTTTTTTGATTTCCATTGAAATCCAAAGTAATAAATGGCTGGTAACTTTTAAGCCAAAAGCATAAGCTTTAGAAAGCTGACATCAACTGTTCTACAAATTCAAGCTGAGTTTAAGGCAAAGTCCTATCTTGTCCTGTTCAATCTGAGTTCTACTGCTAAGTAAGACGCTTTGCAGTAGAACTCAGATTGCTAAGTAAGACGCTTTGCAGTAGAACTCAGATTGAATTCGTAGAATGGGATAAATCAGAACATTGTCGGGCATACATAGATAAATTTTGCTAATTAATTAAAATTACACTTTTTTCAGCTTCTAAAATTTTGCACTTTTGATGGTAACTTATATGACGATGTATGGTATTATTATTAGCACTACCTGCATGATTTAGGCCATACTTGTAATCCTTAAAAAGCTTAGCTACTTGTGACCAAATTTAGCATCCTTGTATCAACATTTCTGATAGATTTTTGTTAAGTTGCTGAACAACAGTTGTTCGTGCAATTGTTTGTGATCCTTGCAATTCCTTATGGCATAAGCTTTGACATATTTCATAATTCAGAAGCTAAAGGTCTGAGGAAATTGGGGTTATTGGAAAGTTAGAAGAGTGCTGCTTTATGTTCTCTGATGCATTCAACTTGAAATAAAATAAATTTGTTTGTATTCATATATTACTATTACGTTTACGCAGAATAAAGCATAAATTCTACAACGTTTATTAAATGCAGATTTAATTTGTGTGTTGGGCTTAGTGTCTAACCGCATTTTCTCATCTATTTTTCAATACTTTTGTGTTAAATTCAAATATTTCCATTGTGTTCAATATGGATTAAAGAGTACTTTGAATGAAAAAGCAATATAAATACATACTTAGATATTGGATTTTACAAATTTGTATATATTTTAAAGAGTGAACAGTGAACAGTTGAAGTTTGATGACACATTGAAACATAAATGGAAATAAGTCTTTAATATAGTGGGCATGAATACTTTTCAAAGTAAATAAGTATCAACTGATGAAAATCCTTAAATTATGCAAAATTTCTCTCTTCTATTATGTACATAAAAGTAAATGAAATTCACCTTTAAAGCAAGGGTATTTGTTGAGTCGTTGACTTGTGTTTTTATGGCTGCTGAAACATAATTTGTTAGTTTAATCTTGTTTATGGGCATAAGACAATAACTCTGCTGTTGCTGTTGCTGCTGCTGCTGCTTGTGTTGAATAACAACATTGCAAGTGGCATTCAAATTATTCATGCCGCAAACAAATGAGCATAAATTACTGACAAGAGTTGCCACCGTTGCGTTTGCTGCTTGCCAACAGAATCGCGACTTTGATTGAACGCTTTTCTCCCAAATATGCAACGCGCCAAATTGGCAGCAGCAGCAACAACAACAAGTCTCAACTTGCAACTTGCAACTTGCAGTGCTCTAGCTCGCTAGCTCTTTAAAATGAGACTGAGTTGGAGACTGAAAACTGACGCTGTGTCTCTGTGGCAGGTTTGTCAGTCTACGTTTGGTTTGCCATCTGAGAGATTTGCATGCATAAATTTGATCAACTCGCTTGTGGTTGTCTCACTCTCTTTCTCTCTCCCTCTCTCTCGCTCATTTGTTTTCGGCGTAAAAAGGACAAAACACAACAACAAACACACACACGGCAGTTGGATGTCAAATGTCAGTTGTTGGCTTGCAGATTTATGCAGATAAATCGATGGACACAGCGCATTGACAGCAGCAATCAGTTGCTGGTTGTTGGTTGCTGGTTGCTTGGGTGGGTGCTGCTGCTGCTGCTCCTACTGTTGCTGCTGCTGCTCTTCCCTATTTTTAATGAGCCTCGATTTAGTCGGAAACATTTTCATTCTGTGTGTGGTTCACATTTTATTAGCCAGCCCCACACACAGCAGTTGTCGTTAAATTTTTCGTTGAACAAGTCGCTGTGGCTCGTCATGCGTCATGTTTTGCTGCTTAAGACTTATTATACCTGCCACCCATAAAGTAGACGGGTATTATAAGGTTGTGCCGGCAGGAAATGTATGTGACAAGCAGAAGAAGACATTTCGGACTCTATAAAGTATCGGATAAAAAATGTAGAAGTTATTTAAGAAATACTTTTGTATGACAAAAATCGGTTACTACGGGTGTTAGTTGCTTTGGTTGACAATCTGGTATATATTTGCATTTTTGTGGTATATTTTGAATGCAGTACTATCTGGTAAATTTTGCACTCTTTGGTACGTTTTGAATGCAGTACTATATCAATATACCGAATATATCTTTTGGCATATTTTTAGTATTTTTGTGGTATATTAATGTGGTATATTTTAAAATGAATAGCTCTCTATTTGTATGGAAAAAACGCATACTTTCTATGGATCTTAGCTGCTTTGTCTGACAGTCTGGAATATTTTGGTATATTTTGAATGTAGTACTATCTGGTATATTTTGCACTCTGGTACGTTTTAAATGCAGCACTATATAAATATACCAAATATATATTTCGGTATATTTTTAATATTTTTGTGGTATATTAATTCGGTATATTTTAAAATGAATAGCGCTCTATTTGTATGGAAAAAACGCCTACTTCCTATGGGTCTTAGCTGCTTTGTCTGACAGTCTGGAATAATTTGTTTGGTATATTTTGAATGTAGTAGTATGTGGTATATTTTACACTCCTTGGCATATTGCGAATGTATAACTATCTAGTATATTGAGCACTCTTTGAATGCAGTACTATTTCAATATACCAAACATATCAGTTGGTATATTTTTAGGATTTTTACAGTATTTTTTCGGTATATTTTTAAAGTAAATACCTAACTATTTTGCTTTTATACAAAATGGGTAGCGGGTATCTCAAAGTCAAGCACACTCGACTGTAGCTTTCTTACTTATTCTCATTAACTAGGCTCAACTCAACTCAACTCAACTCAGCCTTGGTCAGCTGCGTTTGTGTTTAACGAGCTTGCTACTTCGCTCCCTCCCTTTGCCTCTCTCCCTACTCTATTCCCTTTCTTAACTTGTCAGCGCTGTTGTAAGCTGCGTCACAAGTTGTCTACAGGTTTTAGCTAACAACTCTTGCGCTGCTCCCAAGACCAAGTCCAAGTCCAAGTCTCTGGCTTCCAATTCTCTTCCCAGACTGTCGTCGCAGCTGCTTTCAGTGTGTCCGTGTGTTTGTGTTGTCTGCTGTCAGCTGCACATAAAATATGCTTAAGCATATGACAGTTGTCATATACTGAGTTCTCTGTGTACTCTGCCTGCTTTGCCATTCTCTTTATTTTCATTTCCATTTCCAATTTCCATTGTGCATCACGTGGCGTATGCGCAACGAACCGCTTGGCAATTAAAGCTCAATTGACAGCACGTCCAAAGTGTGCCGCCAACGCACAACAACACACGTACATCACATTTCCCCCTCTCTTTGCTCTTTGCTCTTTCCCTTTCCCCTCTCTCTTCTCTTGCTGCCACAGTTTTTGATTGTGGCCTGTTTTATGCGACAGTTTTTTTTTTGGCGGCCTTTTCAATGCGCTTCAATTTAATTTAATTCGCAATAAATTGAAATTTTTTCCATTGTTGCCCCGCGCAACACAACAACGACACAATTTTTGTGATGTTGCAGGCCACCCGCCTTCCCTCCCCACTCCCTATACTGTGCTGTTGTTGCCCGCATGCAACTTCCTGCTTAATGTTTCATTTCGTATGCCATTTGCTCAAAAACACACACACACACAGTGCCTGCAAATAGTCAACGCGCAGCGCAGAACAGCAATTATTATCAAGCATCGCTCTCTATTGCAATAACAGTTGTTTTGCTTTAACTTTTCACAATATCGCAGTTATTCCAAACGCATCTTAAAGATACAATTTATGACTAAAGATATCAATTGACTTTATTAACTCCTTGAATAACTGACACAATTTTGTGCAATAAATTAAAGTGAGTAATTAAACGTTTGTCTTAAATTTGAAGCCAGTCTTTCATTACATTCAAATCAATTGATTAATTAAACTGCAACATGCGCGCACCTTTCAGCACATGTATCTCACAGATACAATATCTTCTCCTCTCTCTCTTTTGTCTATCTGTGCCTTCAATCAATTGGAAATCAGCTAATTGATACATTTCATTCCGCTTGCATGGCCAGCGCCTCATTAACGCAAATCTCGCCAGAACACTTTATGACGCCCCGCCTCCCTTTCCTCCCCTCCCTAAACCCTGAAGAAACATCGCCCTGTGCCTTGGGGGCACACGCAATGTGGCAACAGCTGGCGAGACAAACGATTGTGGCACTGGCTAAGCAGAGAGCTGGGAGTGTAGCAAATGCTTCACCAGAGAGGTTTAGGCTTTAACATATAATTAAAATGTGAACCTTTTGTGGTTAGAGTTTTGTTTTTTTTTTCTCTTCTTTTTTATTGTGGACTGCGAATAGCCGAAACTGCGATTACGCAAATTGAGACACGCCCTCAATTGGACAGTTTGCGGTTGGGGCACAAAACTACAAATTTATATAAATCTACAATGCTTTATGTATGTGTATATTAATTTGATGTGTCGAAATCAGCTATATATATATATATATTTTCTTTAAAGGCCATTCTTACAATAAGTTGGAATTTATTTAGTTTGGCAAACAAAAGTTTATGTCTGTCATTTTAATTCTTTCAGACAGATTCGAACTATTTAAGTCGCTTCTTATTTACTTTTATAATATGGATATATTTTGAATATGATTAAATAAATAAATATCAAATATGGTCTACGGTATATATTCTTATATAAATGTATATTATTATACCAAATCCTGATTTAGGTATATTTTCTTAATTGTTCTAATTCTTCTTATATAATTTTAAAATCTGGTATATATCTATGGTATATTTAATATATGATTGTATATTAATGTACCAAATATTGACTTCGGTATATTTTCGTATTCTTTCAATTCTTCTTATATATATCTGGTATATTCTTTACTCTATGGTATATTTTAAATATGATTGTATATTAATATACCAAATATTACATTTGGTATATTTTCGTGAATTTTCTTATTCTTCTTATTTTAAAGTTGAGTTGATTTTGCAAACCAAAGTTCGTTTTTGTGTACAAACTATCTTTCTAGACTTTAGAGTTTTATAGGTTTCATAGAAATTCTTGCAAGCAGTTCCAACTATATAAGACACGTACAGCAAATAAGCCGGCACTTTAGCTACAACGTTTTCACTTCTCGAAATTCTTGTAGTCCTGCTTCATATTTGCTCTCAACTCCTATCATGGCATTTGTTGATATTTGATTTCATTGCATTTTGATTTAAAGCAACTTTCACTTGGCGCTGTCTGATCAAATTTAGAAAGCATCCCAGTGTCCAGAGTGCCGCCTCGCCTCATAGATTATACATTTTTGTGTGTTGGCTTGTTTTTCGCTATTTGGTCAAAATGCACAAAAATGCAGACAAAGGCAGCTGGCTGGCAACCACGATTGCTGCTGCTGCTCGCTGCTTGCTGCTTGCGCCATATGTAAGGCCCAAGCAACCACAGCTGCAATTGCTGCCAGCATCGAAGTTGAAGCTAGAGCTGAAGCTAAAGCTGGTGGCGATCGACCGCACCCCACGTGCTTGGCTAGCTATTGAATTGAGTGGAACTAGAGTTGAGTGTCGAATAGAGAGAAAGAGTGTGGAGGGTGGAGAAGGGAAGGGAGTTGGCTGGTCCTTAAATGCAGCAAAGAGGCCAAAAAGCAAAACGCCAAAATGCTGCAAAATGTGGCCGCTACAAATGGTTGCTTTGGTTGCTTGGTTGCTGGTTGCTGGTTGCCTGCAGCTGCAGTTAGAGACGCCATTGAAAATGTTGCCGTTGTTTGTTGTTAGACATTGTTGTTGCTCTTGTTGTTGCTGGCCTCTGCCGGCGACAGTCAGTTAGTTTGTTGGCCAGCTGTTGTTGCTGTTGTTGCCTGCGCCGAAAACATAACGAATTGTTGTGGCAATCGCTTCGTTCCAATTGAATGCATGCCGCGCCGCAAAATGCGCGCCGCCACCTCAACTTGCAACTCGCCAAAAATCTGTATCTGTAGCTGTATCTGAATCCGCGTATCCGTAACCAACAACATTTTCAACTACAGCTACAGCTGCAGCAGCCTTTTCATGATAAATTTGTTTTGCATTTAATGCTGACCTAAGCGAAATATTGTTGCTTCAAATTTATAGACTCGCCTCTCACACTCTTTCTCTTCTCTTTGGCATGCACTTGAATTATTTCAAATGCTTGCTCAGTTGAACCAAATACCAAATAAAGTTGCTCGGCGTATGCCACTTTTTATGAATTCAACGGGTCTTAGGTTGCTTTGGTTGGCAACCTGGTATATTCTGTACTCTGTGGTATTTTGAAATATGATAGTATTTTAATATACCAAATATTAGCTTCCTTATATTTTAGTGTTTATTCACTATATTATAATCTGCTATATTCTGTATTCTATGGTATATTTTAAGTGTAATAGTACATCAATATATAATTTAGTATTCTTTAGAATATGGTATATTCTGTACTCTATGGCACATTTTAAATGTAGCGATATTTTAATATACCAAATATTGTCATTAATATATTTCAGTATTTTTACTGTTTATGGTACATTTTTAATGTAATGGTATATCGAAATACCAAATGTTATTTCAGTATTTTTGTAGTGTATTACAATTTGGTATAATCTATACTACATTGTATATTGATATACCAAATATGTTTTAAAAGTAATACTGCATTGTTATGCATTTATTGTAAATGTGTAGAGGGTAACTCAAAGTCCATCACACTTGCTTGTAGCTTTGTTACTTGCTCGAGTTTAAGAATTTCTTTAATATTCTAAAAATTCCAGAATGCCATTTGACAGTTATAAAGCTGCGTTTTGGGTCAGCTAATTACGGCGAGAATTTTTCGCTGACCAGCTGCTCATTTGGTGCAATTTACGAGTGGGCGAAAGCAGAAAAGGAAGTTTGAGGGGCAGCTAAACCAATTAACTGGGCCAATAGCGAACACAGTGCTCAGTGCCTATGCTTATTTATGTGGCAGTTGCATCAGCGCGTTCAACTTGCCTCATAAATCTGCAACATGTTGTAATGTTGTTTGTCAACAGTTTTAACAGTTTCCAACAGTCACATAAATTAAATGCTAGTCAAGTGTCGAGGCACTCGGGCAACTGCAGCAGCAGCAGCAGCCCAGCAGCAGCAGCAGCCACACTTGCAACAACAACAACAACAATAACGACAACAACAAGAGCAACATCATGCGGCAAAACATGGTGTTAACATTTCTCGCCCCGCGGCGGGCAGAAGCGCTCTTTCCCTCTCTCTCTCTTTCTTTCTCTAGCCCAAAAATGAATGAGTGTGAGAGAAAGGTAAAAGAGGGGGAAGCGAGAAAAATCTCGTAAAAATCCATGAAAATTCAACAGACGACGAAAAGTTTGCAGCAGTCGCAGTTGTTGTTGCCGTTTTGTATAAAGAACTCGACTGGAGTCGAGTCGACTCGAGTCGACTTCAACTTCAACTTCAGCTCGAGCGTTGCGTTGACTTTCTAACTGTTTAAGCGTCGTTTTTCGCTCCAGACGAAATGCTTGTGCAGCAACAGCAGGCGTACTTGTGTTGCATTGTGTTTGTTGTTGCTGCAACATGGGGCAACAACAACTGCTACAGCAGCAGCAGCAACAGCAGTTGACTGTGCTTCGTGTTCGTGTTAGTTGTCAAAGCTTTAAAACGATTTTCGCCTGATTTGACACAGGCGAAGAAATAGTTATTAAAGGCAAAACCAATTGAGTTGTTGTGAGCGAAACTCATGGCGAAGAAGAAGGCGCAGATGGAGGGGGAAAAGTGGGAAACACTTTTAGATAGCCGCAGCGACTGTCATTTTGGGCAATTAGGTTTGCGCTTATGTCAGCAAGATAGTTAGAGAAGCGGCAGCTAGAGGCGACTAGAGAGATAGAGAGAGAGGGGAGAAGAAGTGTAGAGATGGGAATAAAGTGATGGGGGAAGCCCCTAGCGTAGTCAGCGATGCATAAAAAACCAACAGCAGCAAAACCATAATAACAACAACTTACACTTCCAAGTGTCTTCATTCCCAACGCTAAAGGAAAAGTCAATTTTAGACTCATTTCTTATAAGGTTTTCTACCCCTTAACAGAATAGTTTAAAAGGGGATTGTAAGTGAGTGTTATAAGCTGAGAAGTTACATCACTGAAAGATAAATATAAAATATATAATGAAAAAGTAAATTTTTGATTTATTTCTTACAAGGTTTTTAGTGCCCTAAGAGAGTAGTTTAAGGCGTATTGAAAGTGTGTACTATAAAGAAAAAGTTAGAAAAAAAAGTTAATTTTTCACTTATTTCTTACAAAGTTTTTACACCTTAGAAGAGCAGAAGAAAAAAGTATAAAAAGTATTTATTGTAAGCTGAAAAGTAACTGAAAGATAATTATATTATATATAGACATAAAATCAATTTTTGACTAATTTCTTACAAAGCTTTCTACTTCCTGAGAGACCAGTATAAAAATGTATTAAAAGTGTGTACTCGTATATAAAATCAAAAGTTCAAGACTGGTAGAAAAATGTAATATTGAAATGATCAAGGTTGAATTGAAAATTGTTTTATAAAAGCAGAATTATAGACGGGAGATCAACATAATAATAAAATGAGTGAAATACATTAATTGTATATATTATAAAAAGAAGGTTATAGGATTGTAAGAAAAAGAAAATAATTATATATAATAAAAGACCTTAAATCTATATCTTAAAATTTTCATACATTGTTTTCTTTTATCTAGAGAATTAATTGAAAGACTTATCCTTTGCTGTTCATATTATTCTAAATAAATTCCATGTTCAACAAAATGTAATAATAATGCAGGGTAACTTCGAGTCAATCAAGTTGAATCCTCTCTTGGCGTGCTCTTCAAGTTTTTTTGCTTGAGTTGTTTCTTGATGTTAGTTCAACCACAGTTTTTTTCCCTACAAGTTTCGTTTCGTTTTCTTTGGGCGCTTTTTTGACGTATGTTTTTTTTTCCGGCTAGTGTGTGTGTGTGTGGGAATATTTCTTATCTGATTGTCTCGAAATCTTGTAAGAATAGGCGCTGCTCCTACTCGCTATGTAGATGAGTCTACTACGCCTCGTAAACATATGACTAAATTAAAAGAAGAATCGAGTCAATTAAAGTTAGGTCGAAGTTCCCATGAAAACCTAAAACTTACAGTATGCAAATCTGAGCAACTTTCGCTGCCTCGATTTTATTTTGGTTTTTTTTTTACATCATCAATGATTAATCGCATTCTTTTTCTTGCGCTTACAGACCTGGTTCTTCACAGACACCGACGATCATTATTATCAGGAGAAGACAAGTGAGTATTATTCCAAATTTCCAAAAAGGAAATGAAAATCATAACTTACAATTTCGCAACGCTGCCCCAAAAAAAAATACGTACGAATATATATAAGAAATCAAATTGAAAATCGGGGAGCTGAAATTGAAGTTGGAGAGGCTAAAGCTGAAGCTCAGCTTCTACCTGTGTGTGACGACCTCTTACCTTTCCCATTCCATCGTCCAGACGTCTGTCCGGCTTCAATTTGTGCCTCGACCCAGCCACGCCCCGTTGTACGCCTAATCTTGGCCACTGTCTTGGAGCACAAAACCGATTAAACTTTATACAAGAGTGTGTGCAGAGTGTGTGTGTGTGTTTACCTGCTGCTGTTGCTGCTCACCCGCATTTTAATTGAATTGCAGCCTTTTCTTTTATATTCTGTTTTCTTGCCCTCTGCGTGCTTCGATTTTTGCGTGCCTCATCGCGTCGTTGCAGCTGCAAGCGCTGCGAGACTTTTAATTAAAAAAAAAATAAAATAAAAAAGAGCAAGCACAAGATCGAAAAAGTTCAAATTTCAAATTTGTATTTCATTTTTGCATAAACAGCAACGAAGAAGAGGCTCTTGGGATCTCTCACACTCTCTCTCTTCCTCTCTGGCACTCTATCTCCCTCTTGAGGTCTTCTCAAGTTTCAGGCGAGACGCTGCCACATGAGGCATTTTGATTAGGCTGGACCAGAAAAGGATTTCTTCCCCAAAACACGCATACAACATTTTTGAGTTATGTGTGCTCAAGTTCTTGTTGTTGTTGTTGTCTGCGCTGTGCAACACAAAAGGATAATAAAAGCATCTTCTTCAGTCTTTTTACCATTGTCCGCTTTAAATATTTCAACAATTTTCATCCAATTAAGGCGCACACAAGTTTTTGCTCTCCTTTCGATTTCAACACTCGGCAACAACTTTAGCTCTGCATTCTGCTCTTCTATCTTTATCGGCGGCGTCTGTCAAACGAGATACAAAACGTATCCGCTGGATATGAGCGGCATTCTTGGCTAACAAGCTACTGTTTTTGGCCCATCGCACCGATATGAGCTTCACTTCGCCTTCTTTTCTTTTGGCCTTTTAGTTAATTAACATAGAAGTGGTCGCCTTCCCTTCTCCCTTTTCCTCCTTTTTTCCTCACTTAGTTGCTTGTTGGCGCGTTGTTATTCTGCTTAATTACCAATCTTTATCAAATTCCCTGTTCTTTAACTCTTCTCCCTTCTGTATCTTCCACAGAGGGACATCTTATAAACACAAAGTGCTCACAGGGCCACTTTCGCAAGGCGCTTTGCTGCAAAATGTCCGCGGAACTTGATATCTTCCTGGAGAGCGGCAAGAAGTAAGTCAAATTGTTCAAATATCGAATTTAAGTAAAGCTTTAGTTTGTTTATAATGATTATTAAGTTAAATGTGCTCTACAATTAACATTTTAAAGTGATGTGAGTATTATTATTTAAAGTGGAACACAACACAAATTTTAGTGAGTGCTGAAAATATTGAGAATTAGAATAGAATAGAAAATACTTTTTTGATTATTTATTAATCTAATATCTTTTTTATTAGTTTGTTAATATAAATTCTTTTCATTTCGATTCATTTCACTTCGTTTCGTTTCGTTGAATTGAATTTTATTTCGTTTCATTCGATTAAATTTCATTACGTTTCATTATATTTCATATTTTTTAAATTTCTTAAATGAAATAATCATTTTATTTTATTAATTAAATTTGATTTATCAGTTTTATATTTTTTTAAATTTTGTTTCGTTTCATTTCACATAATTTCCTATCATTCCATGTATTTCCTTTCATTTCGTTTTGTTTCGTTCCATTTTAATTTATTTAGTTTAATTTAATTTCTTTATAATCTATATTATTTCGTTTTTATTTTAATTTATTTTGTTTAAGATCATTTTATTTTAATTAATTTTATTTAGTTCCCTTTCTTTTAATTTCTTTTCATTTCGAATGATTTCGTTACATTCAGTTTATTTTATTCATTCCATTTCAATTAATTGAATTTAATTTTATTTTATATTATTTTCATCTTTATTTGAATTTTTCCATTTAATTTAATATATGTATTTTAGTATTTTTTTTTTTTAAATTTTTCTTTTTTCAATAATATTTATCATTAATTTAAAAACGCATTTGTGCCCTTACTTAATGCTGACATTATTTATATTGGTTATTTGTTCAATTTAAGATTCATTATAAATTTGTTGATTTTAGTTTCGAATTTTTAAATATTTTTCCTTATGATTCTATTATGATTAGTTTTCCCCTCTAACTTTGTCGTTTGCTATGTTTAGAATTCGCTCAAAGCAACCGCTTATAATAATTGAATATAAATTTTGTAATTCTGCAATTTGATGCCACATTCTGTGGCATTAAAAGAGGCGGCCCAAAAGCGCTTGTCATATTTGCCAGACTTAATGGTCAGAATTCTTAGCTCAACTCGATTTGCGGTTGGCCAAGTGCAATGACTTTTCGATGTCGTTGCTGTTGTTGTGTTTTGTAATTGTAGACTTTAATGCTTTTAATAAGCAACTGTTGCCCCAGCAACATGCCCAAGATGCAGTTCGTCATTTCGTCGCTGCAGCTATCCATCTTTTGCAATGAAAGCAAAGCAAACACCCAGCTTCAGTTGCTGGCTTGCAGCTGCCACATGCGTTCTAATTTGCGCAATTAAGACGCTGTGGCAATATAGCAACTCCCTAGTTTATGTTACTCTTGTTGCTGTTGTTGTGGCAACCACTCAAAACTTGTCCGGCAAAAACCACAAGCAGCGCGCAAGATGAAGCTAAAAAAAAGACACTTGAACTGCAACTGCAACGGCAACGGCGAGTTGCAACAGTGAGTTGCAACAGTGAGCAGCGCCCAAAGGAGCAAAAGTCTAGAAATTCTTGAGCTTGTTTGTAATTACACTGGCAGCAACAAGAAGAGCAGCAACAGCAGCAAATTGTTGTGCTGCAAGTTGCGAATATCTAGAACAACTCGGACATGCTGCCACTTTAGATGATGTGGCACTGGATGAGAAAGAGGATGAGGATGAGGATGTTGCTGTTGTTGTTCTTCTTGTTGTTGCCCCGTTTTGGCTTAGAACTTGAAACTGTCATTATGAAAGCACTGAGCATGCAATCAATACACTACCAACAACAACAACAACTGCCACAGTAGCAGCAGCAACAACAAATTGCAGACAGACAGCAATATGTTGCTGTTGCTGTTGTTGTGGTTGCTCGCCTTGTTGCTGCTGCAAGTCCATAAAAAATAAAACAAAATAAATGGCAAAGCAAGCTAAATGTGCAGTTATGATCAAGATGAGGCAGCAGCAGCCTGTTGCTGCCTGTTGTGTTGGTTGTTGTTGCTGTGGTTGTTGCTGCCTCAAAATGGTATCAGGTGGCACAAACGCACACAGCTTGGCTGCTCCACTGGCAGGCAGTTTCCTGTAGGTTTGTTGTTGATTGGCAGCGCTTAAATTTTGCGCAAGCTGCGAAATGTTGTGGAGCAGCAACAGCAGCAACACCAACCAGCAACAGTTCCTGGCAAAAATATGGAAAGAGGTTAATTAACGTGCATTGAAACTGGCAATTATGGCGCTCGCTCTTCGTTGTTGTTGCACTTTTATTGCACCTTGATACGCACAACAGCAACATGTTGTTGCTGTTGCTGTGTCTGTTGCTGGGAAAAATGTGCTCACATCAGCGGGATGTCCGTTCTATTAAATGCAAATCAAGTTTTATATCATACTCGAAATATGCTTTGTTGTCTCGTTTGCCTTTCTTTCAGTTTTTCAGTTTTTTTTTTTAATTACATTTCCATAAATTTTCGTTGTATTTGGCACCACAGTGCAGCAGCAACCACATTGCTGGCGTCTTGGCAACGCCTTTTGTTGCTGCCGCCAGCTTTGGCTAATTGCAACTCGCGTTGAGCCATTCGAGTGTCTATTATGAAGCCGAACAATTAGTGCAATTTAATTAAAATTACAACAACGAACAGCAACAACAATTGTTACGCTTGTAACGTAGCTGCAACAACAACAACAACAACAACAACAACTGCAAGTCATATATGTAGAGGGGCAACTTGGCTGACTTGGCGACCTGGCACGTCAATCAGTTGCAGTCGCCGCCTCCGTCTCAGCAATCCGGCAATTCAACGCCTATTGCTGCTGACTCGACTCCGCTTCCCTCTATAGCTTGTACTCCCCTCTACTCTATCTTTACTAATGCATGACGTCGCCAGCATCAGTCTCAGCAGCAGCTAGAGCAACAGCAACAACAGCAGCAACAGCAACCACATTCAAACAACAGCCAAACAACAATCATCAATTATAAGTCATAGGGAAATTCGACTGGCGCAGGCATTTCTATAACACACACACACACTTACACTCCACACACACACACTTACATATACACTCTCACACACACACACTCTCACACACTCACACTCATTGATGGAGGCGCCTCCAAGTGTCGGCTGCTGTGCCACAACGTCGCTTAGTCTCTCTCCCCTTCTTCTAACTCTGCTCTACTAAGCTTGACCCCTGCTCCCCACTTGCTTTGCGACATTTGGGTTCCTTTAAATTAGTTTTGTGTACGACTTTAAATTCCACGCTTCGAAATTGGTTTCTTGTTTTTTCCAATTCAGCATTCGAAACACTCGTTATTCAAAAGCGCACAGAAGTAGCATGAGTTTGTGTAGGGTTTTGTGCTAAGACCTTTAAAACATTATAGATCTAATATCTTTTGTACAGTTTATAGGCTGTTTAATTTGTTTAAGCGTATAACTTATATTACAAAACGTTAAACAGTTCTTAGATCTTAAATGATCTTTTGTAGTCTACATTTTATCTTAGCTATTTAAACTACTTGAACATTGACTTTATGTATGATATTGTCGGTTTTTAATATTATATGTTTAAATCATTCTTTAGTTTAGCTTATATGCAATCTTCTATTTATCTTCAACTTTAAAAAATATAAATAAATATTACAGTCAAATGTCGTCCAAGTTCTTTACATGTCTCTCTTACATTTATTTATGTAGGAAAGCAAAGTAGCATGAGTTAAAGCGAACTTCTTTGAAATATCATAGAGAGATTATTTCTACTGCTTTAGGTTTTTTAATATAAATGAGTTTCAATATATCAAAGCTGTTGCTTATTTTACAAATACTTTAGCCTGTTTTCAGTTTACTTTATTTTGCTTTCAGCTGATTACTTTGAACTATAAAAAATCTAAAGAGTCTTATGCAGTCGAATGTCCAATGAATTTCTTTTGCAAAGGAAGGAAGTATAAGTTAATTCGAAGATTCTTAAAATATCAACAATGGTTCTTTAAAGTTTACAGACAATCTTAGTTATTTTTTAGTAGAAGGAATTTTATTACATATTTAATGTAATTTTTATATAGTTTTTTTTTGTCCATCTTTCTGGTTTAGAGTGCTTTAGAGTTTAGTTTCTAGTTTATTTTACTTTATATTGAACTACTAAAAATCTACAGGGTCTAACATAGTCTAATGTCGTTTAGGGTCTTGTACAGTCTAACATAGTCTAATGTCGTTTAGGGTCTTGTACAGTCTAATGTTGTTTTTATTTAATATGTTATATCTATATTTTTTCTACTTTGCTTTAGTCTGCCCACAGTTTACTTTACTATTACTTCTAGCTGGCTACTTTGAACTGTAAAAAAGTCTAAAGCGTTTCTTAAAGTCGCATGTCGTTCATGTACTAGTTTTTTTTATTGAATTTATTTATATTATCTTTAGCTTGTTGACTTTCAATTGCTGCAGCCACAGCAAGTTTTTGCCTGTTGTCTGTTTGACTTGCGTTCTTAATTTGTTTTGTATTATTTTTCTCGATTTATTTGTTTCAGTTCTAATTTATCTGTAGACTTGTTGTTTTTATTCAGAGTCCGGTGTGTGTGTTTATGCCTTGGGTGTGTTTTTGTCGATGTCGTGCCGCATTTCGTTGAGTTCATTTGAGTGTGCCACACCTAACAGCGAAACTAGTAAACTTTGTGCGAATACCGAGTATCTGTATCTTTGTATCTGTATCTCGTATCATGCTCGACACTGGCGACTGGCGACTCTCTCATGACGCATAAGGCACACTGTGGCACGTCTCGTAATCAACATTTATTGATATTATAACGGCATATACATATCGTTTATTCGCTTGCTTGCCTCCCTTTGATGTGCTGAACACGTTATTCTTCATTTTTTTTTTTTTGCGAGTTGCTGCGTGTAATTACGACACGTAATATGCGTAATATTCACGGCATCAGCAGCAGCAGCAGTCGAAAAGAAAGTGCAAAGCACAGGCAAACAGGATTCACACAATCGAGTGCAACCATCGAACGAGATGTTGCAACAATGGGAAGTTGCTGTTATTGTTGTTGTTGTTGCTGGCTGATGATGTTGTTACATATGCTTAATGATGAGTTGATTTCTTCCTTTATAACATTTTCTTTTCTTTTCTTTTTTTGGCACAAATATAAATATGTTGCATGTTGGGTGGGAGTTGTTGTTGCTGTTGTTGTTGTTGTGAAAGTGCGTGGGAATTTGTGGCACACATTACTCGATAATTTGCTCCCCACATCAATGTTATTTCCCAGGCGTGTTTGCCTTTTGATATTGTTGGGGTTGGGCTTGGCATTGGCATTTCCCAACAGCAGCAGCAACATCAGCATTATGCACAATCCATCTAAGGCCTCAGTTTCAGCTGCGATAATTTTAATTGCTGTTGCTACATTGCTTTTCTTTTGCGGTGTGGAAAACCTCATAAACATTTGTCGCATATATGAAAAACCAGATGTTGTCGCTGTGTCTGTTGTGAGAAAATTTTCTTGGGGGGTACGCAACGCAAGCCGCGTGTGAAGTGGCTGCCACAGTTGCATGTGTGTGTGTGTGTGCGTTGCACTTAGTCGTTTAGGGGAAAGCAAACGACACTGAAGCGCATCAATTTCATTTATTTGCCACTTGTGGCATACACATACACACAAAACTTGTGCATAATGTCAATTATTCAATTGAATGCAGTTGAGTGTGGCAGCGACTGTGTGGCAGTGACAGGCGCAGGGGCAAGGCTAGCTCTGCGACAGGGTCGCCAACTTGCACTCGAAATTGTTGCAGTTGCAGAGTTGTGCTTCCCTCTTTTTACACCCGCTTCTCATAGGGTAGAAGGGTGTTATAACTTTGTGCCTGCAGAAAGATTTATCTCCCCCATAAATATATTCTTGATTGGCATCAACAGCAGAGACGATGTAGCCATGTGTGTCTGTCTGTCTGTTCTTATAAAACACTGTATCTAAGAAACTATAAAATATAATTTTGAAGCTAGAGTCGTGATTTGGTTGCTATCAGGCAATCAATGTGGAAGTTACTTAGGAAATACTTTGGTATGACAAAAAACGCCGACTGTAATCGGATCTTTCTTGCTTGGGTTAATAATATGGAATATTTTTCACTCCATGGTATATTTTGTAAGTAGTATCATAAAAATATAACAAATATATCCTTCGGTATATTTCTGGTATATTTTGTACTCTTTGGTGTATTTATTTTAGTACTCCATAGATATTAGTACCATATTGGTATACCAAATATAGCCTTCGGTATATTTCCGGTATATTTTACACTTTATGGTATACTCGGAATGTAGTACTATTTTTATCTATATACCGTATATTGCCTTTGGTATATTTCTGGTATATTTTGCACTCTATGGAATATTTCGGATGTAGAACTATACTGATATACCAAATATTGACTTTGGTATATTTCTGATATATTTGGCACTTTGAATCGATCTACCAAATATGTCCTTCGATACAATTCTAGTATATTTTGTATAAGGTGTTTCATCGAATTTGGTATATTTCGGGAATATTTTTAGTATGGTTTTCTTCAAAGTGGGTAGCAGGCATCGCACAGTCGAGTATATAATTCGGTATATTTTAGTATTTTTCGGTATATATTTAGCAAAAAATGTTTATTGAAAATGGGTAGCGGGTATCTCTGAGTCAATCACACTCGATTGTAGCTTTCTTACTTGTTTTTTTTTTGCTGTTTCTGCCGCAACGGAAACGCACAATTGCGTATAGTTTGCTGCCACAGATGCAGATGAAGTTGCAACTTGCAACTTGCAACATCCGGCGGAAAGCGGCTGCGACTGCGGCAGCCACAAATCGCTTGTTCTACATTTCAATTAGAGAGCCGCCCACGAAATAGCACAATGACGACAATTGGCGTCAATTTGGCAAGTTGCATTCGCTGTTGCTGATGCTGATGCTGTGGCAGTTGTTGCACTTTGCTTGACAAATGCGTTTCAATTGTCGCCGTTGCTGTGGCAATTGTTCAGTGAGCGTGTCAAAGCAAAAATTTAGCAAAGAAAAGAAACATAAACAGCGGGCGATCGTCGTCGTCGTTGCACTCATAAATCTCTGACTCATGGCAAGTTTCACTTGCAACTGCAACTCGTTCGTTTTGCTGTTGTTGTTGTTAATGAGCTGTCCGCTGTTGTTGTGGTTGTTGTTGACTTGAGTGGCGCAGCTTAATGTAAATATCTTGTTGTTGAACTGACTTGGCACATTGATTTGTATCAATCGCAAAAGATACAATACGAGTTACTCTCCTCGGACATTCCATTTGCCATTTGCCTCGCGCAGCTGACAGCTGACTTATTGCTAATTGCTAAGCCAGCAACCAACAGCAACCAAGAGCAACAACAACCAGTAACCAGCAACCAACAACGAGCAACGTCAGCCGCTTTTTCGATTTGTGAAATGAAAACAAAATCAGTTCGTCATCCTTTTTGCCACTCGGCGCGATCGCTTATCTCTCTTCGCTTTTGCCTTTTGCCTTGCCTCTGCCTGTCAAAATACTTTTAACGCCGACTGTTCGCTGATCAACTGTTTGTTTCGCTTCGTTCGTTGGTTCGCTTAATGCGAAATCTATTAAGACTGCCCTGCATTTGGTGCTTCAACTTCGACTTGCGACTTCGAAAAGTGCCCCGTCAATCATTTTTTATTATGGCTCCAGACATAAAACTCATTTCGCCTGCAGTGCAGCAAAAGACGCCAACGCCCAGGCAACAGCTGCCCACATCAGCAACAGCCACAGCCAAAGCAGCAGCCGCTGCTCGAGTAATTGGAAAACTGCCATAAAAATAAACTTAAAGTTTTGCACTCGTTTTTGCGCGTCTCGTTTTTCGCGGCCAATGGCCAAACACAACAAACACAGCCTTCTAGAAATGCGATGCAAGATAAACAGCGGCGAACGAACAAAAATAAACACAAAACCCAAAACCGAAACCGAAAAAATGTAAAGCGCAGCAACATTTGAGACGCGCCACCAACGTTGCTGCAGCTGCAGCTGCCACAAGGCGATCCCCAAAGCGCAGATCGATCGATCGATTGAGATGAAAACATTTCCATTTTCATAGGCAGCGAGAAGAACGCGTTAATTAAGCGAACAGAGAACGGACATAAAATGTCAGCTAGATTTCAATTTGGTAAACTCCACAGGGGAAACAAACAGAAAAAAAACCAAAGGTGGGAAGTGTAGACACCGAAAAGGGGGGTGAAGGGTGCAGGAAATTTCCATCGCGGAGCCACGCATAATTAAGCGATATTAAAAGCGCATTTTTATGCGACACGAAGCGGCAAAAGCGAGGCAACAGCGACAATCAGCAAACAACTTTGGCTGCCGTTTCGCACAGGTATCGCATGTGGCAACCACAGCCACAGTAATAATAGCAACAACAACAACACTAACAACAACACGCAATTTATGAATGCCACAACTGCGATTAGCTGCTCCAACTTCAGCTCCAGCTCTTACGACTTCTTCTATATGTCTTGTGTTTATTGAAAAAGACGCTTTTAGCTTTAGCTAACAATCTGCCTTCTTTTCCCCTTCGCACTTTGCCAGCTTATGCAATAAAAATAATATTAAATTACCCCAACTAGACGCCAGGCAAACGCTTCTCGATATTATTGAATAGTTTGTGTTCGGGGCACTCAACTCAATGCCCCATTGGCAGCAACAGCAGCAACAGAGGAAAACGTTGACAAGGTGGCAAGAGAAAAGCAACAGCAACTCAGCTGATAAGTGTCTTCGACTATTGAGTTGCACTTTCAGTGCATTTGTTCGTTAAATAGATTCTTTAGATACTATGTTGCTTTTGCTAAAAGATACTTTTTAGCAGGTGACAACAAAAATAAACCTCAAGATAGTTCATTCGAAATATGCCATAATCCTCAAAAATAAACCTCAACATAGTTTATTAGAAATATGCAATACTATTTTCTATATCGTTTAATATGCAAAGCCATCTTCTATCTACTTTTTAGATAATATTAATTTCACAATTCAATGCAATAGTATGTTCTGCATATTGTTTAAATAAAAAAAGAACTTCCTTTTTATCCAATTAAATAATTTAGCATCTAACACTTCGATAAACTCAATTACAAATTTAAATTGCAATTGCATTCAAACACTATTAAATTACATATGCTAGCTAACTACTTCAGTGAACACACTAAACAGCAAAGATGTGAAATTAAACTTGTGAAGTATAAGAAATATTTGAATGTAACATCAAAGAGAATGCTAATTTGTGGAATCAACACTTCCACAAGAGAACTTTCTATTGAGCCAATTAAATACTTTAGATTAAAACTTCAATTGCAATTGCTTCAATTTTCTTCAATCAATAATATTTTCAATATATTAAAAAGAAAAGATGACCTAAGGAATCAAAAATTCAAGAGAAGAGAGTTCTGTTTATAAATATATTTTAAATTTCATTTGTAATAGGTTCTATTTTCATGTAATTCAATATATTAATAAAACTTATGGAATTACAGACTCCAGAACAGAAACTTCTCTCTATAAATAAATTTCATTTGCAATAGCTTTTTCATACACATAAGTATTAAGAAGAAAAATTTGCATTGTTTGTTTCAGTTTAATGACCCCTAGAATAAAACAAAACCATATTTAAATTCGTTGTGTACTTCAATTTATGCAATAGCTAGTCATTTATAAGATACTTAAGTATCTCAGCTGCATTCTAAGCAAACTCTCTACACTCCACACTAGCTGTGCTTAGGATAGTCACACTTCCTGGAGGGTTAATCAAAGAGCAATAAATATATCCACTCGAAAGTAGCTGAGAGATCTAGTCAAAGCAGCCACAAATTCCAACTTTATGAACCTATCTTCATGGAAATTGTAAAGTGAGTGGAGAGGAAAGAGGAAAAAGAAGTAGGGAACCCGTTCGATTGCCTCGACTGCATTTTAATGGCATCATTAGGCCGCGCCGTTGGCTACCGGATATGGTTGATCGTTTGTCACTGCGACTAATCCCAGAGAGACACGGCAGCAGCGGAAAAAAAAGGGGAGAACTGACCACAACGCGGTCGGACACTCGCGGTAATTACTATTTAAATTAGTGCACTTTTTTATGCACTTCTCTTCTTTTATTTTTTACATGCTTTATTGCCTTGGCTTAAACGAAACGATTTTGTTGAGGTGGAATCTCAAGCGGAGTAAACGGAATTGCGAACGCCGTAGATGGTGTCATTGGCATCCGGCAGCTTGCACACTTTGCCCGAGGGTCGATTCAAACGTTGTTGTATCACATTCAAATCAAGATTATTAACCCGCACCATCAGCGTTGGCTCCTTGTCGTTGGTGCGGAAGACAAGAGCTTTCTGACAATTGTTCTGCAGGTGATGTGGCAAATGTTGTGCCGTTGCATCGGGCAGCGGACCAATGTTCAACGGTCCGACATCGACACCAATGCGATTGTTGCCACACGAGATGCAGCGAATGCCGGTGTTAACAAAGCCCGCGGCACGTGGACACGAATCCTTTTCCTCGATCTTCGATAGCCGCAACTCGATGTCATCGAAGTGATCGCGAATGTATTTCTTCAGAGCAGGCATATGCACTTTATCCAGCTTGCTATCGAGCATATCCTGCAGCTCCTCCATTGTCCCTAGAAATGTGAGATTATAATTCTTCACCAACTCCCGCAGATTCTCAATCTCTATGACGCACTGCTTCACCAGTTCGAGACGTTCGAAGAGCGCTTCGGTTTTCTTGAGAAATGATTTGAGTTTCTCGTAGAATTCGCTTAGATTACGTTTGATCTCCTCCATCTCTTCCATCATGGGCGAAGCGATGCGTCGCAGCAGCTTCTTCATAAAGTCCATGTTCTGCAGCAAACTACACGCGATCTTGTTGTCCTCATCGCACACGGTGCACAGATCCTCACAAGGCGATGAATACTGTTCCCAGATTTGCTTCTGATACTTTTTGCTGTTCACCTTGTTGCACACTCGTATTTGCTGGAAGTGCGCATCCAGCTTTGCCTCGAGGCTCGCGATGCGTTTCTCCATCGCTTCGACTTTCTCCAGCTCCGATGAAATGGGCACAATGGTGGCCACATCGAAGGGCAGAGGGGAAATCTTTGAACGCTCTAGCAAACGTTCTAAGCACTTTCCTTCGAAGCCGCCAATAGTAACCAAATCCTTTTGGCAATCGAGTTTCTTCATCAGCGCATCGAGCAGACTATGCAACACGGCCACATTCACGTGATTCATCTCGGGCACGCCCAAAGCGATGCGTGCCAACTCCTCCAAAGTTAGTTCCATATCGAATATCGAAATATAAGTTTAAGTTTGGTTTAAGTTTTGAATTGTGTTGCGTCTGTTTGTGTCTTGAATTTTTGATTAGTAACTAAATCATTCATTGCTCTCTCTCTGTATTTTCAGATGGTTCTGTCACTTTGATGATGACAACTATGTCAATGTGCCGCGTCTGGTGAAACTCCTCGATGAGTACAGTCCTAGTGTGGACTGGTATCTGGGCAAGCCGAGCATTTCATCGCCGCTAGAGATTCACTTGGATAATGTAAGTATAATTTCGTTGATAGTAGCTAATAGGATACACAAATATTTGGCAACAAATCAATAAATATTTATATAATTGATTTACGGATGTTCTTTTTATACTTGGTAGCCAATAGAACGGAGAGATATTTGACAGGATATTTGACATCTATGTTAATTGCCTAGAATTATGAATTCTATTTAGTAGTTTCCTTGATTTGCTGTTGTTATTTTTTAATAACAGGCAACTAATAAGCTAATAATTGCTTATAATATGGAAACTATAATACTTTCGGTACTTCCGTAACTCCAGTTGTATAATCAAGTTCTTAAGTGAGTCTCTCAATTACCAGTAAAAAAACAAATTCAATATTTTAATTCTGAAATATTTTGTTCATTATTTTTTCTCTCTCTTTTTTATTTACAATCTATCTGTTTAGACAATAAGTAACATGTACGCGTAATGTTCAATTTGAAAGATATTTTCCAATTTTGTAAACATTCTTCGATATAATCAAGAGTGTTGGCCAGTCTTTCTGTCTGTTCTCTTTTTAAAATATATAGTTCTCAGTTACTTCATGTGAAGTACGTGCATTTCAGCACATTAATGAGTTTATATAGTTTATGTTAAGCTTTAAACACATTACGCACTTTTCCTATAAATAATAAGTACACAGAAAAATAATCTATATTGAAAAGTAAATTGCAAATCTTGATTTAAGATTTTTTCCATCTTAAATTAAAAAATCTCTAACTAAGATCATTTTTGATGTGTTTACTTCTTACAATTCATTCTTATCTAATAAGATGATGACAGAGACACAACAAATACAGTTACAAACTTAAATAAAAGCTTCCTTTTGTTGTCGATGAGGAAACTAATGGTTTTTATACTAAACATTCCAAATATTGTTTTTTTTTTTTTGTATAAATACATTGAAATTTAAATTGAAAATCTGTATTAAGCCTTTTGCGCTTTTATTTAAGATCAATTTGAAATTTCTCAGCTGGACGTGATACAAACAGTTAAACACATTTTTTTTTGTAACATTTTCATTATAAACTAAATCGTCACAGCGTATCTTATAGTCGAGCACTCTCAACTGTAGTTTGGTAATTCGAATTCGCTTTAATTTTTGCACATTTTCCAATACTGGTAATTACATGCAGAGAGCTCAAGCTGGAGCCTACGATCTTTCGATCGCCTTTCTCCTGGCTGTAGCTGTAGATCAGCGGCCTACATTATTTATGCGCCTGGCCGAAGCCATTTGTCTATGCCGCCATTTGGCTTCCAGCTGCCAGCGTGGGCTATCATTAATAACCGATATGATCTGGACTGCAGACTGCAACAACAACTGCAACTCGAAGCGGAGAGAGATTCAAACTTTGTGGCTTTGGCTTGGCTTGGCTTGAGTTGCTTGCAACCCGTTCCCATTCCGCAGTGGCATTTGAAATATCGCCAGCTGATCCCGTAATGAATGTGCATGCAACAGTTTTGTCGGCTTACTGACTCGCTCGCTGACTTGCCGATTGCTGTGGCGTGGCAATCGAGTGAGTATGGGGCATGCCACACTGCAACAACACTCGTAGCGAATCAGTTCGTCTGATCCCTAATTGAAAGTCCAAACTTAACGCTTCATTAGGTCAAGCCAAGAACGAGTTTGCAGTTCTCCTCTTTCTCGACTTTGTATTAAGTTTCCCCCAAACGCACACAACATGTCCACATTTACATGGTCAATTAATCAAGCCAAATTTTTTAATACTTTGCCAAAAAAAAAAGAGTAGAGAATTTTTATTTAAGTTTATCCTTTGTTCACCTCATTCATAAGCCAGTTTTTCCGTTAACTTAATGCTTCATTCTTCCCTTTTTTTTTGTTACTTGCAGAAGAATGCGACGACAAACAAGAAGATAACCTTCTGGTTTGCCACTGGCGGCGCCGGCTTCTGCCTCAGTCGCGCCCTCACCCTCAAGATGCTGCCCATAGCAGGTGGCGGCAAGTTTATTAGCATCGGCGATAAGATACGCTTTCCGGATGATGTCACAATGGGTTTCATCATAGGTGAGTGGACACTTAACTCTGTTCTCCTATGCAAATCTCTTTAATCTGTTTATTCCTTTTTCTTTCCTCCATTTCCAGAGCATCTGCTAAAGGTTCCTCTCACCGTTGTGGACAACTTCCATTCGCATTTGGAGCCCATGGAGGTGATACGTCCAGATACGTTCCAGGATCAGGTGTCCTTTAGCTATGCGCACATGAAGAACCAATGGAATGTCATCAAGGTGGATGGCTTCGATCTCAAGACCGATCCCAAGCGCTTCTATTCGCTGCACTGTCGCCTCTTTCCCTACTTCAGCTTCTGCCCGCCCTTATAAATGCTAGAGAAAACAAACAAATCCAATATATAGGGTATTTTATGCAGGCTGTCGCTGTTTTGCGGTTCAGAACCGAAGAAGGAAAGGAAAAAACAAAATCTCACCACTGTGATGTAACAATTAAGTAATCGATAAACGAAAAATGATAAAAAGTTAATGGCTCTTTTGTATATAGTGCTTAGAAAC
Organism: Drosophila sulfurigaster albostrigata; assembly: GCF_023558435.1. Classification (NCBI taxonomy): domain Eukaryota; kingdom Metazoa; phylum Arthropoda; class Insecta; order Diptera; family Drosophilidae; genus Drosophila; species Drosophila sulfurigaster. The sequence goes on from NC_084883.1 coordinate 48,139,060, forward strand.
TATTTAATAGAATTTCAACTCGAACGTTGTGCTTCCTAGAGATTTACCATGTTAAGTTCTCTTCATGCCTTCCACATAACCATTGAAGATTACTAAACAACTATTACTACTACTATTATTATTTAAGTTAACGTTTTTGCAATTACAATCAACACTTTCCAAGTGCTTCCTTTTCGTAGCGTTAAGTCTTCCATTGAAGCTAAGCCTTAGTTAATTTAATGGTCTAGTCTAGGTTTAAGTTCACCAGCAGAATATAAATCAAACAGCAGTCGAAATAAATTTATAAAAAATGAAAACTAATCTGTGTGTATATAAAAATATATGCTAAATATAAATATATATATTTATGTACTATATTGTAATTGTAGTTTGTAGTCTATGCTAAGCAATGTTTAAATTCTTTTTGTTAATTTTTAGTTTGCTTGAATAAAAACCATAAATAATCAGAAAGAGGAGTATGTTTATTTCCACATTGTTTGCAGTTCACTTAACATTTTGATATTTTTTTAGGTGGTATTGATGTTTTAACACTTTTAGTGTTAACATTTCCCATTGAAAATTGTTCACTTTTCCATAGCATATGGCACATCGTTCAACAATAATTGCAGTTAACTTTATGTAACATTACGTTAACATTGATGCTATGTTGCGCATTGAACTGATTTTGCTCTTTTAACATGGATTGCCATTCATTTATTTCATTTCATTTCCACAACTATAAGAGGTAAACATTTTTGACCTATCGTACTTTTTTATATCAACATTGATTGCAGTTCACCAAACATTTAATTAACCTTTAGTTAACATTGATATAAACAGTTTTGTCAGTTAGGATGCATATTGCAATAGTTTTACTTACTTTACATTGATTGCAGTTAATATGACATTTATGTAACATTAATGGTTTTAATAGTTTTGTCTGTCAACATTAACATTTAACATTTTTAACTGATATGTATGCTGTTCATAACACATTTGTTACTTTTATAATATTCACTGCTGCTAATATAATATTTAGATATCATATAGATACAATTTTTGATTGTTATGGTGTACATATTTTTTGCATTGTCTGCTGTTAACTTAACATTACAAAAGCTAACATTTTTTACTGTTATGCTGTTATGCAATGATTGCAGTTAACTTAACATTTCACAGTTAACATTTTAGACCCTTGTTTCATTACATAGCACTTATCTGACTTTTTTAAAATTGACTGTTGTTTAACATCACATTTTAAAAGGTTAAATAAATGATAACTGTTAACAGTTTTAATTGTTTTTCTGTACATGGCACACATTTAGTTTGCAGTTAATATAGCATTTATCCAGTTTAAAAAGAAAGTAACATAATGTTAACATTTTTGACTCCGGTTAACTTAACATTTCACGCAACATTTTTGACTGTTATGTTGCACATATCACTGTCAATTGGTGTTAGCTCGTTAACAGTGCTGTTAAGAGCCTCTCACTTGTTTTTTTATGCAACTTTTTGGCTTATCGTGCAACAGTTGTAGTTGCAGTTGTTGTACTCAATGTTGTTGTGGCAGCTTATCGATCTGTGTGTGTGTGTGTGTTGGCTGCTGTTGCATTTTGCATTTTCGTTCACAAAAATTCGTTGTTAATTAACGCTAAAAGCCATGTTAAGCCCGCTAAAGCGTTAACTTTTAACGATATGGATCAGAGAGTCGCCAGGCCAGACCAGACAACAGACAAGAGAGCAAGAGACGGACATTGACATGTCCATGTCCATGTCCTGTGCAGTCAAAGTCACACACAGGAAGGCACACAGACACAGACACAACAAAACACACACAAATACAGTCAGAGGGTGCCTCTCTGGTTCACGATGTCGACGTCGACGCCGTTGCCAATGACATGTTGTGCATTTTTATAAAAGACTCACTCGAGAGACTTCTTCAGCTCCCTCCTTTGCTGCCTTTATCGCTGTCTCTTTTCGCTGATATGTTAAACAGTTCTGGGCAATTATTTTTTGCTGCTTCCTTTTCGGTTAACTCGGCAAGTTGACTGCGATTTTTAGCCGCTGTTATGCAGATAATCAGTTTTTAGTCCATGTCCAGGCACAGCTGGGAGCGCGCTTTTGGGCTTTAATCAATGAAAGCCAATGGCCAGCCACAAAGTCTGTGGCTTCTTCTGGCCTCTCTTACTGCAATTTTTGTGTCTTGTTCGTTTTAATTGCAAGTGAAATCCTTGTCAGCGTCTGCCTGTCTGTCTGTCTATCCACGTCACAGCATCGTTGATAATGAATTAATTATCATATATTAAAAGTCGAAGTTGGCTTCGTCGTCGTCGTCGTAGTCGGAGATTATCTGTTCACCTGGGCACGCCTTTGCATATTTTATGTATTTTTGAAGTAATGAACTCCAGGGTCAGACGAGAGCGAGATAAACATTTTTTTTTGTATTTTCGGGGGCGCTTTTCTGGCACAACGCACGCAGCTCGCTTCGATTTTCCACTCATTCATCCATCATGTTTAAAGCCACAAAAATCTCAGCTAAACTAAGACCTCAACAAAATACACAACACACAACACCAGTGGCAAACACACACAAACACACTCACACACACACTCACACCCTAATGCTTACAAAAGATACATTTCTCATTGTGGCGCCGCCCACGAGCAGCGTCGACAAAAGTATCTCAGCTTCAAGTCATTTAATTTGTGGTTAGGCTGCCAGTCATTAGATACAAATGTAGCTCGGCGGCGCCATTTATATTTATGTAAAATCATAATTTTAATTGAATTCTCGACTTTGCTCTGCTCTAAAGATACAAAAGTATCTGGTGAGCTGTATTTTTTTTGTAGGCAAGGCAAACACATCTCTCTCTCCCTCTCTTTCTATCTTTCTTACTCATTTATATGCAGAACAGGCAGCGAGGCGCAAATTACACGAGCAGCCAAACAAGGCTCAAAGATGGCACGATAATAATAAGGCCAAGGCAAGAAGCAGAATAAGTAGTTGGAGAAGTACGCGTATCTTGCGGATGCACGCCGCTCGTCAATGCGTGCCCAAAGTATCTGTAAGATGCTTATCGCTCGCTCGCTTTGCTTTGCTCGTTGTCAACCAATTTTGGTTGCTGCCACAAAATGCCAATGTCCCAAAAATGGCCAAGCAAATAAGTTCTTCAGTCAGACAGTCATTCCATCAGGCAGTCCGTCTGTTATTCCATCAGTCAGTCATTCACTCAGTCAGTCAGTCCTTCACTCAGCCTGTCAGTTGGTTATTCCTTGCTTGTAGCTAGCCATAAATTAGTGCAACTGGAGATGCAACGCGGCGCACAGACACTACACCCAAAGCGTTGCAAGTTCAACACAATTTATGTGGTGCAGCACAACGATCGAGGCAGCGATTCCTGTTGCTGCCTGCTTGCCACACAGCAGGTGCATCAACAGCAGCAGCAGCAGCAGGAAGAGGAAGAGGCAGCCAGTAGCTTAGCTGGTTTTGCTGCTTGTCTATAATTGCAAAATGAACTCGGCGCTGGGATCATAACTTAAAGTCAGCCAGCGCAGTTTATGAGGCAACTTTACTAAATTATGTTTACCTCCCGTTGCAACTGTTGCAGTTGCAGTTGCAGCTGCAAGCTATTACTGCTGCCCACTTCCGTACTCAAATCGCTGCACACACACACACATACACATACACACACAAAACTGATTTCGACATCGAAATCTAAATCCTTAATCTCTTTTTAAAAGTTATCCCGTTCGAGCTTACAACTTGATTAGCAGCAACACATGTGCCAGTGGCTTAACAAATTTACGCCGAATTTGCCACATGAACGTGCCTCTTCTCCACCTCCACCCCCTCTCCCTCCTTCCACCTCTGCAAAATGTAAAGAAAACGTTTTTGACAAAAGCTGCCGACGCACGATGCTTATCGCAATATCAGGGAATGCGCTCCATAAAGGCAAAAGGCAAAAAGGCACTTGGCCTGCAACTACTCAGACTCAATCTCAATCGCAGACTGAAGCTGACGTTGTAATACCCGGTAGTTGAAGAAGATGTAGGGTATTATGTAATTGAAAATGTAGTGACAAAAAAGTCATCTATAACTCAATGGAAATTAAATTAGATTTCTATGTATATAAAGTTATTTATTCTCAGTCAAAGAATAATCTATTGACTGAGCTATCAAAAGGTAAAAGTTAAAAGATCCACATTTTATACAGAATAGCCAAAGATATTTTATAGTGTAGAAAGACTGGTTCTTAAAAATTTCGATTTCTACATTCTTAAAAGATTTCATTGAAAACGTACATTGCCAGTGTGAACTAGTCTTTGTTTATTCGAATAAAATCAATATCCAAAATCAAACTTGACGAAAATTAAACTTGTATTAAAGTATAAACCAAATGAAGTTGTTGACTAGTTTATTATATTTTTTCCAAGCCAACTTACATACGTTAGAGTTAAAGCTAAAGAATTGTATTTATATTTATAAAATTGTTTGTAAAGATAGCATGATTATCTGACTGATTTGCTGGCTAGACTATCAACGTTCAGAACAAATGTAAGAATGCTCATATATAATATAATATTTATGCATTTGCGACATTTTCTCATGTAATAAGACTGAGTTCTTCAGCACACTTGTATCTTAAAACTATTAGAATTTATCAGAATGAAAAGACTTTAATTTAGTTGATTATCGTTTGCCAAGAACTTAACTTTAAAAGCAAGTGAAGTGTTTCAAGTTAGTATGTTATATTTTGTCAACTCAAACTGTTGACACAATGGAGGTAAAATTAATGAATGAATTAATAATTACAAAACGCCAATCAAGCTTATTCAAAATGTTTTTTGAATGTTCGTATTCAGAGAAGCTTCTAAATATATACTTTTTTCTGCTTTAATAACAACATTTTTCATTTTAAAAGCAAAATAAATCTTTCAAATAGTACAGATAGTCCACATAATTAAATCTGCATTAAAATTGAATAACTCTTGTGACTCTCCATCATTTTGCTTAGCAAAAAAATAGTTACCGGGTATCTCGCAGCCGTGTACTATGGTGTAAAACTTTCTTTAGTTGTTGTCGCTGTTGTTTTCATTGTTGTTGTCGCTGTTGATGGTCCGCTGATGGCCCCTTTTGTGGTTGTAATTGTTGCCTGAACGAACGTGCGACGTTTCATCAACGGCAATAACGTCAACAACAGTCAAAGCAACAACAATAGAAGCAGTAACAACAACAACAACAAGAGCGACAGCAACAAATAACAACAACAGCAAAACAACAAGCGATAAAGATAAAGTACGAGTTGTGTGTGTGTCCCGTGTGCTGCTTTGCTGTTGTTGTTGCTGTTGCTGTTGCTGCTGCTGGGGCGTATGACCTGGTAAATGTTTGCGCCTGCGCAACGTTTACAACCTACACACAAAGTACACACACATACGTACACACACACGCACACTCGCGCACAACAATCACAGCGGCAAACAAAGGCAAATGACGCGCTTATCAGTTGATATTAATCAGGCGTTGCCTTTCGCCTTTTGTGGCACGCACTTCACTCGCCAGTTGTCTTAGAACACACACGCACACTATCACAGATACACACATACACACTCACACACACACACACACACTCACACACCTTTCAGCGCCAGTCTTTCGGCTTGTTATGTGTTTCCAACGAATTTGTTTGCGCTTTCAAAAATCTACAAGATGTTTTTTTTTTCTCTTACTCTGTACTATTTCTTTGTGGTTCCGTTTAATGTTTTTCCTTTTGCTTGTCATTTCGTTTTCCACTTTTTTTTTTGTTGTGTTCTTATCAATTCTCAGTTTTGGGCCAAACTCAACTCGAGACGAAGTCAAGAGTTTAGCTCTTGCCGTTTTTCCTTGGAACAAGCCTGTTGAAAATGCGGTAGCTTCGCATGTATCTCAAGGTTTGCATCTTGCCACAACTCAAGTGGCCAGTGGGCGTGCCACACACACGCACACACTCACACACACGCATACGTCAGCTACACTCTCATATATATAAAGAAAGAATCAAGTCAGTCGAACGCCCACTTTGGCCAGCATTCCAGCGCCTATAATTATAAACCATAATGGCAACTGCAAAAAACAAAAATGGGCAGCAAAAAAACGGAGGAAAAAATAAAATGGACAAGCTCGTGCAATCTTGTCCAGCCTCAGCTTCAGCCTCAGCTTTAGCTTCAGCTACAACATCACTTGACTCCAGTTCTCAAGTGTTTAATTGCTGAAACGCTCTCTGCTGAAAATAGCTGCGAGCTATGTTGTTACTCCCTCCACTTCGCTTCCCTTCCCTCTCCACTCAACTTCATTCTCCGCTGTCTCCTTTTCAGCTACTCCCCAATTCCTACACTTGCCACACTGTTGCTGCTGCTGCTGATGATGCTTCTGTTTGGCCTTCGTTTCTCTACGCGATAATTACAGCGTTTTGTTGTATCAATTTGTTAATGAACTCAAGACTTCTTTTTCGGAGTTGCCTTATGGAATTATTATACCCTCTATAAACAGTAAACAAACAATGGGCAGCTTTTGTTGCGTGACAGTCGATAAAAAAAGCATTCAAAAGATTTATTTGGCTACAACATGTGTTTAAATAACTAATTTTCCATTTATAAAATGAATTTTATTCAGTATTTAATTTAAAGACTTTATAATTTATAAATTATACAAAAAATTTGTTCGGTAATTTATTTAAATTATCACTTTTATTTGTATTAAGCATTGAAAAAGATTATGTTGTTTATTTAAATAATTTTTCAAACATTTGATTTCGGTTTTTTAAGCTCATTATATTATTTATACTAATTTTTCATAATATTGATTTCACTTGCTGTTCCTGCAAACTTTCTTAAATAAAGCTAAGCCAAATTAATACTTTTGACTCCGTTTATTCGGAACTAATAGGAATATTTAAATTTAATACCGAAGCTAAACCATTTTGCCATATTTTTATTAAAATACCATTTATATTCGACTTCAAAGAACAATATAAGGCTTCAAAGAACAAGGATTATTAGTAAAACCCGAGTTTATTTTAGTTTATATTTCTTTACTTACATATTCTATGTTCTTTACATAAAAGTGATTTAATGTCGTCTTTTATCTTAATAGACTAATTTAGATTTTCTTGCAGTTTCTTCTAGATATCTTTACAGGGCATTTAGGTAGTCGTGCTTCGCATGCGTGGAGCTTAGCGAGTCATACTTATTATATTTCAAACAAAGTCAGAATTGATGTCTTTTTTATGAGATGCTTTGCGTCGGGGCACTTGAATCAATTTGAAGCTGAGCTGAAGCTGAGGCCAAAAGCCTCCAGATGTTGCGTAGTTCATAAACTTCACACATTTTGGAATGGGAATGAAGACTGGCAATAGCAATGGGAATGAGACTTTGACTGAGAATGGGAATGGGAATGGGGCAGAAGCTGAGGCTGAGGCTGTTAGTGAGGCAGGCAGCTGCCTCCTCATCATAATCATATACTACAAACAACATTTTATAACATTTTGGCGCTTGCTATGTGTTATGTCTGCATGTCCAACTGCCAGTCTGTCCGTCTGTCTGTCTGCTGTCTTTTGTAGCTGCCTCTGAAGTTGGTGTCATTATTATGAACATAAAATATTTCATTTCATTTTCATTCGCTCAACGTTGGGATCTTTTGGGATCTTCTGCTGTCTCCGAAATGGTTTATGTTTTGTTTTGTTATAGTTGTTGCTCGCTTGCTGCTTGCTGCTTACTCTGACTTGCTTTTGTTTTTCCCCATTGTGTTGCACATAAATTTTGGCAAAGCGTTTTTGATCTGCCCGACAAGTTTGCTTGCGTCATGATTCACGGCAATATTTGGACAGAGCCTGGACAAACAGACACACACAAAAGGCATCCGTTTGTTGTTCGACTGCCCGACTGTCAGTCTGGCAGCTTGTCAAGCGTTTGCCACACAAATTCTTAACCCCAAGGCGTACCTATTGCTGCCCCGCCTACAGGGAAAATGTTTACAGCCAAACCTTGATGGCAAAAGATGCCAAAGACCCAACTAGACTATGAACATTTGCTACAGTTGCCATGTTTCGATTACTGTGCAACAATTTGTTGAGAGGCGCTTAAGAATGACAGCAGCAGGAGAAATTACAGATGAGAGAGAGAGTGAGTGAGAGAGAGAGAGAGAGAGAGAGAGTCTGCCAGAGATAGCAGAGAAATTGCTGAGAGCAGGGGGGCGACTCAAAAATGCTTTGCTCAGCACGGAAATATTCAAAATTCTCGAGCCAAAGTTAGTCGCCAATAAAATGTGCAAGTGGAACAGCTATTGCCCACTGAACAGTGGGTATAACACAGAGAATTGCGCACAAATATTGAAGTTTATATATGACAAATGATAGAAATAATTTGTAAAAATAATTTCGACAACAGGAACACTGTGAAACATTTGAGTTGATCGAAAATGAAAAGAATTTGATGCCATTTAGTTGTATATAGAATATAAAATAGTGATAATAAGAATAAAAAAATATATATTTCCTAAAAATATCATGCAAAAAGCACGTTTGATAAGCTGAGAACTTTATGAACCATTTTGTTTGATCATTACATTTTTTAAATTTAAATTAAATTGTTGTATTGTTTATTAGGTATAATTATAATAATATTAATAAAAATAAGATATATATAGTGTCAAATTAGGATTCAAATGATGGAAACAATATAAAAAAATATTGTATTTGACAACAAAAGGAAATAAATTAAATTATTATTTAGGTAAATTTCAAAATAATTCAAAATAGTAATAAAAACATTGTAAAATATAATGAGAACATGTAAACTAATTAAATTTACATGGTAAAAGAAAATACGAAATTAAATATAAAACAATTCCGATCAAAATGTATCGTAAACTGTTTAACAGTTGGAAACTTATTAAAACGGAATAAAATATCATGGGAAGAAAGAACTAACAAAAAAAAAAAACGAATAAAATGCAATTGAATTGAATATTATATTAAATTATGAGATTGTATAGTATGTATAGTAATTAATACAAATAATACTAAGTATATTGCAACTTATTGAATTTCATGGCAATCCAACAAAGTAAGAACTCCACAAACAAATTTACTTGATCAATAAAAATTGAGTAAATAAATATCAAATTGAATTGACTAGAAATTCAAAATTGGCAGCGTCAACATTTCATTTGACTCTCGTATATTTACAATTATGCCAATCTTATCTATTATTTACTTACACTATTTATTTGTTTATTTTGAATGCTGTGCACCACTGTGCACAGTGTGTGCGAGATTCGAGCTTCATGCTTCAATGGATTTACGTGTGCCAATGACAAAAGCCAATAACACAATGCATTTTAAATGCTAGTTGGAGGGGCAAGTGGCAAGTGGTAAGGGGGGTTGGGGGCATGTGCCACACAATCAACAATACAAACACAGACAAAAGCGGAGCAGCACAAGCCAGCCTGAAAAACGGCGACGAGTTGAACGTTAATTAAAAAAATGCGTTGGCAAAATTTAAATGCAATTGCTGCACAATAAACTAAGCGGAGGGGTGAGTGCGAGGGGGGAGAGAGGGGAGAGGGAGGGAGCATAGTACAGCGGAAACTGTGGACAATTGTCACGCGCCATAAAATCAAGCAACTGCAACAAGAGCTGAAACGACAGCGACAACGCGTCGTATGCGTGATATTTGTCTCGTTGCGAAAGGGTTAAAGCTGTCTCGAGGGTGGACAGCAAGTAAAGAGAGGGAGGGGAGAGAGGAGAGGGACCCAAGTGACAGTCGTGCGGCAACAACAGTTGGCAACACAATTTCGTCTGCTAATTGAAATAAATTAAAACGACCGAATTAAATGACAAAATTATGCACCAAGCAAAAGCTGTGCAGAAGTTTTAGCAAGCGACAGCAACAGAGACAGAGGGGGAGGAAAAGAGTGGCGGGGCAGAAAAGAGTAGCGCCACAACAAGGTAAAAAGTTGTGACCCAACTAATGTTAAAGTTGACCAAACGACAACTACGAGCACAACTATAACTACAACCAAAAAAAGAACAAATTGAGAGTGGATAGTCAACGAACAAAGGAAAAATACCCTACAATAAATAAGCAGTTTATTTGTGCTCTTCTTGAAACGAGCTTAAAATTTGTAATTAAATTCGTTAACATTAAATATAAAATAAAGTTGAAGACCTAATTAGTTTATAGCTCTTTAGTTCTCTCTTGTTTATATTTAATAAATTTACATTTTTGGAATATAAAATAAAATTAATTGATGTGATGTCCAAACATAATATTTTATTATATTACACACAAAAATATAGTTCAATAAAATATCTGTTTTTTTTTTTTCTGAAATTTAATTTGTCATAAAAAGTTCCATAAATATAGATAAGAGTAAATAAATTATGTGCAATAAGAAGTCTTGTAAAGTGAAAACTTAATATTAAATAATAGAGATGGTTAACAACTTAATGTAAATACGTAAGCATCTGTTTACTTTTGAGATTTAATATTTAATGTTTTATTGTGTAAAATATAAGCTTATTAAAGAAAATAGAAATAAATATATGGTGTTTAATTTTAATTGATGATGTTTCTATATAACACATGCACGATATAAGTTGGGTTATTAAAGTCAATTTTCTATTTCATTAGACATAGTTTTTTTTCACTGAAGACAGGTTATAAATAAATATTATATAATATATAAACCAAAAATAAATAACAGAAAGAGTTGTAATTTAATTTATTGTTATAACTCTATAAAGCTTCAAATATGAGCAGACTTTTCTTTTCAAATTCGATATTGCACATTAGTTCTAAGCTTTTAAATTAAAGTAAAAGAAAAATTAAACGTGTAGCAGGAATTTATTTTTAAATGTAATATTTCACAATAGCTCTAAGCTTATAATTAAATTGATAAAATGTTTCATTTTATTTGATACTGTGCGTAATATTATAACATTTTGGAAAAGATAGAGTTGACTGCCTAATCAATTGTTTGTACTCCAAATATTCATATTTGTTACTCGTTCGTTCGAAATCCGAAAATTACTTTTAAGTTTGTAAAATAAAATAAAACTAAGCAAGTTGCGATGTTTGTTCTCATTTCTCAAACGAATTTATTAAGCTTCCCTTTCCTAACTCCCAACTCTACATTTTTGTATCTTTTATGGTATTTGAGCTAAGCTACCCTTTACGTAAACTTATCCCTGTGACAGGCTTTGTCTAGTAGGTATTAAAAGTGAACAACTGTAAATGGTTTTTCACAGTTTTTCATGGCAAAACTTTGCCTCAATGCAGTTTTACTAATAAAAGTCATTTGCGGGTTGCCCTCTCTCTTTCACTCTCTGGGCTATAAGTGACATTAAGTGCCCAGAACGTGACTGCAACCACAATGCACACATTAGCCCTACACACACACTCACACACACACACACACACACACATCGATTGCAGACACAGCTGTTCGTCCTCCTACACACACACACATTTGTGTGCCTCTGAGAGAGTGAACTGAATTAATGTAAATATTGACACGAATTCGATGCGTTTGTCTAGGACACAAATCGAGCAGGATTCAGCTGAGGTAAGCAAAGGGGGGAGTTAGGGGGGGGGGGAGTATAGGACTACAGTACACAGCAACAGATAGGAGCCGATCGATGCCTCTTTGCTCTTTGGCATCGGAGAGGGTCGAGTTTATTTTCGAGTGTGTTTTGTTTGTCAGCCCGGAAGAGTAATCCATTTGCTGGACTAATGGCTCTGTGGTTAGAGTCGCCTACCTCGTCTCCTAATGCCCCTCCCCACTGTCCACCTCTTGCGCCTACTTGTGCCCAAGGGCCAGAGCTATTCCAATCAGATATAAAGAAGGCATAAAATGAGAATCAACTCGTACTAAAACTACAAATTGAAAATGCGCTATTTAAATTTCAAGCGAACATAAAAATAAATTGGAATGATAAGTTTAAATGTGCTTGGCTTTGAAATACCCGGTATACATTCGAAAAGAAGTAAAACACAGAGACTGATTACTGTCCAAGGTTGAACATAATAAAACAAATAGAACAAGTTTCAACCTCCCAACTCTTACCAGTAAACTGAATACTGCCTTAATTCCTATAACATTTCTGGAAATATATTTCCTAGTTCTGACAGTTTCAACTTTTCAATCATTATTTTATCCGCATTTCAAGATAGTTAGAGTAGTTGTTTTACAAGCTAAAATGATGCAAATTATAATCTATTTAAGTTCTAGCCTCCTAGCTCATAATTTTAAACTCAGCAACTTATGTTGTTTTCAAATCTTAGCCTTCTTAGCCCTTAGCCATTGCATACATTCTTGAATCGCGGGTTTAGAATCTCAGAGTAGGAATTAAAAAAAAAAACAAAACATCCTTTTTGCACCACCAAATTATAGCCAATATAAAATAAAAAACAGCCTTTCTTTTCATATAGAACATTTCCTAGTTGAATTTATATAAACTATCAGTGAGTAAAATCTCAGCATCTTAGCTCTTACCTCATTTTATTAACTGAGCCTTAATGCATGATCAAATTATGCTAACTATATTATATTGTGTGCAAATAGCAGCCTTTCTTTTCATACATCATTTAAAGCGCACTTTGAGGATTATAAGAGGAGGAGTTTATCTTAAAATTTCCGCAAACTATATTATGTTCGTCTCAGCCTTCTAGCTCTTACCTCATATTATAAATTCTTGATGCGCGGCTTCAAAAGGTTAAAGTACGAGTAAAAAAAATCAAATTGCATTATCAAATTATGCCATTTCAGTTAAAACTTTCAGCCTCCTAGCTACTACCGTTTTGCCCTTGCAATAATAGTTCAGTCAATTAGTTATTCCACCTATTGGATCCATTCTATTTGACTTCAATATATTTTGGTGTGTGTTATTGCCTATAAGATCTTTATGATGAGCAAGTAAATATATCATTATATATCATATATCATTATATTCTTCATGAAATCTCTCTCTTCACTAACTTGTCATACCTTGTAACCTGTAAATACCGCATAAAAAGAATTGATCAAGTCTCTCAACTCTCTATTTCTCGCATTGTGTATTGGTTGCTCTGACAATGAGTGTCTGTTGATTGATGTCACAACATTAAAGAGGCGGCCAATTAAGCGAAATCTATCAACGAAGTTGCCTCAACTGGGAGTCGGAGTTGGAGGCTGGCTGTCATAGCATTCCATTGGCAGAGCGTAGTTCCCTGCGTGTGGCAGCAGACGGACAGTTTTTCACTCAGAGACTCAGAGATTTTTTCGGTGTGCTCCGAAATTGATAAATGACACTTTTATGGCTGAAATAAACACGCAAGCGGGCAGCTGCTTCACCTCTCACTCTCTCTCTCGCGCTTCATCATCTTCTCACTCACATATTCACATCAACATTCTCACTCGCTCGTTTGTGTTTCCCATTTTGGAGTCCAGCTTAAATGCTCGCACTCTGATTAATCAGCCACAATCATCTGATGTTTTAAGCAGCTTAAAATGCCTCCATCCCTCACACACTCTTTGCATTCCCCTCTCACTCTCTCTCTCTGCCCCTCTCTGACAGCTCTCGTGAAGTGCAAATGAATTTTGATGGCCCAATACTTGACTTTTTTCTCAGTGAGGATTGGGAATTGGTTTGTTGTTGTTCATTTCGTGGATTTGGAGTTCATTAAATTGCCATTTAAATTCTTTATTTTATTTTGATTTGATTTCTCATTTCGTCTCCGTTTCGTTTCCGAGAGAGAGAGGCTAATAAACAATAAGAGGCTCGTTAAAGCATTTAACAATGCGCACAATTTTTATGTAAATTCCCCAAATGACTTTTTGTCAGATTTTTAGGCGCCCAGGATCAGTATCCTTTCACATCGACTAAATGTTTGTGTGTGTATGTTTATTTTTTTTAATTTAAAATCGAATAAATTTTCATGAAATTCCAGTTAAAAATGTCAAAAGCTGATTGATAGCTGGCAGACAGACGAATGAAGTAAAGAAGAGAGTGGAGAGTGAAGAGAATGAAGAGTGAAGCGACCTAAGGCCAAGTTCGTATCCTGTTTCAGCGTTTCTGCTGCTACAACTCGTTCGGCACCTGCAGACAACAAAACAGTTTAGGTTCAGCCTGTGAAAGGTCTTCGATGCACTGCAAAAAATAAGGCCAATTTCTAAAATAAAGAACATTTTTGAGTTGTTCTACAAATGAGATCACTTTAAGAACAATTTCTTAAAACTGAGATCGTTAGTCTGAGAAATTGATAAACGCCAAAATTCTGCAATCCATCCGAATTTTTATAAAGTTTTTTTTCTAGCTTTGAGTGTTTTCATTCACACCTCAGTTAGTTGAGCTCTCACGAACAATTTTTCATTGCAGTAAGTACTCAGAGAGAATAAAATCTAGATTTGATTGCTTCGATTTTAAGAAGAAAAATAAGATTTGAAAAGCACTTGATTTAGGATTTCTTAGAATTTTAACAAGAACAATCTTAAAATCAGATTTTGATGCTTTATTTGCATTAATCTTGCATTTGAAGATCTATCTAGATCTATCCATCCTGATTTTTTCTAGATTTTCGATCTTGATTTAAGCATAAACTTTTTTGGGTTAATTTTGACATACAAACAATCTTGATTCAATATTTTATTCTTGATTTTAGCACGTTTTTTCTTTCTGTGTAGAATAAATGCGACAATTGAATAATACTATTGAAAAATAATAAATAAATTAATAGTAAAAAAAAACAATATATAATGTAAATTATTCTTAATCTTACAATATGATACTATGTGGTGAAACTACAAAGCTAGCATCGCTTTTGTGTGTGAAACATCTGCTGATTGTAAATGTATATTGTATATTGCTTTCAAGGGAACGCATACAGGATGAAATTATCCTTATAAGAGCTTTATCCACGCAGGAAATTCAAAATAAGAAATGCATTTGTTCGCGTTGTTTACTTCTGATAAAAGTTTGCTGTCTTAGCAGTAAGAAATGAAACGCCCCGATAGCAAAACGATGATCAAAAAGTTGTGAAAACTTAAAAACAAAAATGTTTGTTTTAATCCCAAAACGAAAAGTGAAAACCGGAGCACATCTTTAAACGATTTGTTCCTCTTATCGATAAGAACTTGGATCTTTATATAAAATTTCTTGATATCAAGAAAAGACAAAAAAGTTTCTTCACCAAATTTATAGGTATTAAAACCAAACTCTTTAATTTAGAACTTCTTTTCTTCAGTGTACTCTACTCTTCTCTCAGTCAGTCTCAGTTGCTCATCTCCTTGCTTCATCTTCTTGCTAGTGCGCAATCTCTTAAACAATATCAAAAATTAATCACTTTTTTTGTTGTTGCTGCGTTGCAGTTGCAGCTACGCAGATACGCAGCCAACAGATGTGGCACACAGCTTGGCTCATCGGTTTATCGGTAGTTTCTTTGGGGCGTTGTCGAAGGCGTTGCAAGTTTGATGTGCAACCAAATTGGTTTTTCTGCTGTTTGCCACTCTGTGTTATTTTTTTTTTTGTTGCCAGCTACTTCCGTTTACTTTGCTCTCTCTTTCGTTGCGATATGTTTTTGCCTCAAATCTGTGCGCTTATCAAATGTGTTTATAATTAGCAAGTTGTTATCACTGTTATCGCTGACCTTGAGGCAGTCCTCACACACACAGTGTGTCGCAGCCTGCGGCTTTGTCCCTTTGATTAATGCTGTGGCACAGCTAATGAGCAATTGTTGTGCTTGCCACATTCGCAGTTCGCTGTTCGATGTTCGCAATTCGCAGTTGCTTGCGGTAAGATCAATAAATTATAAATTAAAGAAATCCATTTTCGTTCTCTCCTTTTTTTTTGTGTGCACCAAAAACTTGACTCAAGAATTTCATGCAATAGTCATTAAGCGTGTGGCAACAGGGAGGGGCAAGAACATGGGGCAGGGGCAGGAGAAGGGGCAGAGAGCGAGAGACGGAGACTTGCGCCTAAAGTGGAGACCCCACTGATGACTTTTGGAATTTTGATTAGGAGCACAGACATGTTCAAAAGGATTTTTGTTAACGCGCTTCGGACTTTGAAAAATGCTCAAGGGATCAGAGCGAGACAGCAAGAAACCGAAAGAATATCGAGTGAAGGAGACAGAGAGAGAGGGAGAGAGGGGGAAACGTATCCATTGTATTGATGTGTCTTTGGCTGCTGCTGTTTTTCGCTCGCTTCGCTTTGCTGTTGTTGTTTGAAATATGCAAGCAATTTGATGCCAATTAAGCGACTGTTCGCTGACCCAAAGAGGAAGTGAAAGAGAGCGGGGAGGGTATGGGGGAAAGGCAAAGGGGAAACATCGAGTCCAGCAGCGAAGGCAAGTTTGTCATTCGAATAGAATTTAACATATGCAACAAGTGTGTCAATGGTCAGACAACTGAGCACACACAGAGAAAAAATGCAAAGCTTAAAGCAAACAATTGTAAACTGAATAAAATTCACAAGTCAGAAAACATTTTTCGGCACAATAAATAAAAAATAATCAAGTTGATGTAAAAATGTTGGTGATTGTTGTTATGGCGTGATAAATTCAACCAATAAATGTTATAAAAATAAAATCATCAAATGGTGAAAATAAATATAATAAAGAAATTAAAATCGGCAAGCTATAAACTCATGTATTTATATATTTTTCAGGTAATCAGAATTTGCATAGCCTGAACTTATATCAATAAAAGTGAAAAAATATATGTAGTATATTCGTTAATTTGTTAATTCATTTATAAACTTGTCTGTTCTATTCTACTCAACATTAGCTTGACAAAACATCATCATTTCAATTTGCTAAGTATACGAAACAGAGATGGGTATTTCGTGCACAACTTGAAACAGACTTAAACAACCAAAATGTGGTAAAGCTTTTGGACGTAGGTAAAATCTTAATTAAAGAAAACTCATAAGCTATTATGACATTTGGTTTTATTATGAATTCCTTATACATATTCCATATATGTTATGCTTATGCACTTCACATTAAATATTACAGAAACTATAGACATCTCGTGACTATCTAAAGTTAAAAAAAACATACAGCATTATATGTTTTTTTGTTTTGAGTAAATCTAAGTCGTATAGTTCTTGTTTAGTACATTAATTATAGCTAAGAATGATTTGGAATTATTTTTCTGTTTTAAAAAATTGACAAAAATTAACGAATTAATGTATTTTTTCGTAAAACAAATAAAAGTTTTTGAAATCAATCTTAACTCTAAATATAGTGAACTCTAAATATAAGAACAATAAGAATACGAGTATTGTTGTCAGTTTATAATTTATTCACCGTATTACAGAATTACCCATATAGTTTTTCACCTACAAAGTTACTTATATTGGTTTACTGTTTTCAATTGAAATATCTTCAAGTACATTCAAATAATATAAAATGACTTCACGTATAATACTTGACTTCACGTATAATACTGACTTCAATGAATATACAAATTCAATACTTATTCGATTGATTTGTTTTTCTCTGTGTATTCTAAGTGCATCTACTTCATATTTCGCGCGATGTCTCAAAAGTCATACAGGCAACTTGCACATTTTTATGACTATTTGCAATTAGTTGAAGTGTCGACGAGGGCGAACACACAGAGAGAAAGAGCGAGGGAATGCGAAAGAGTGAGAGAAAGAGAGAGAGAGAGGCAGGCAATAGCTAAAGTGCATCCTGGGAAATGGTTGCAGTTAGTTTGACTTCGATTTCGGCTGCAACTTCCAACTTTTAATGCCACAACAGACAGTTGCACTTAAGGCGAGCACGGGGCAAGCAAATGTGGCAGGGGCATGAGGCAGGAGGCAGTGGCATAGACAGCGACTGCCCCTGACCATTTTCAACACCTTCAAAGACGTTTCGGGGCCACCCAGCTGCCACAGCTGTTGCAGCTGCCCCACACACACACAGAACGCGCCTCGTCTAATGCTTTTCATTTTTGTTTTACCATTTTTGAGTCAAAAGCCATTTCCGCTATTTAACATTGCCGCCAGCAAAGGAAAGAAGGGGGGCAGCGAGTGTAGAATTGGCTCATAAAACGTTGGCTAGCTGCCGTTGACGTCGTCGTCGCAGTGGCTGCAACCTGGTGGCACCACCAAAGTTTATTACATGCCAGCCTTGGTTTGGGGGCAAGTGGCTAACGCAGCGAAACGGGTTCAAGTTTATGGCGCAAAGATGTCAGTGGAATGCGAATGTGCAAAAAAAAAAGTCGTCAACGTCAATTAGTCACACGTTGCAAGTAGCGCTCTTTGGCTGCCTCTTTCTCTGCCTCTCTGGCAATCTCTTTCCTCTCCTGTGAAGAACCAATCGATTTGTGGCAGGCAACAATAGCAGCACAAGAAACTAATTCGAGTTCAGTTTGTTCTTGGACAACTTCACAACTCATAATCAAGCTAAGCATGCAGCATGCGTGTGGCAACAACAGCGCGCTCAGCGCCGCACTTGCAACCAATGCAATGCGTCTACACAGAGAGACTGAAGCGGATTGATTTCAAATGCTTTTGTAAAAACCAATACGACTATTTTCTATATTATTTTATTTAATTATTAATATTATATTATTAATATATTATCTAAATTTTAAATTTTCTTATGATTTATATTAATTATTTCCAATCAAATAATAATAAGAATGAAAAGGTTAAAGATTTTATTCTGTATTAATAATCTATCTTTATATTTATTTGTTATGTTTATGACATGATCGACTATGTAATTTTGCAAAACTCTAAAGCTAGATAAAGATGTCAGAACGTTATCAGAAATCTGGCTTCGTTAAATATAAGTCAAATATACAAAAATTTAAATATTAAAGAAATATATATGTATATCAAATGAAAGCAGTTCTTTTGAAGATTTTTTCACCCCAAATTCAAAGCAATATTTTATTTCTAATAGAATTAATTATTTATTAATATTTTGATTTTACTCCTTTCAACTATTCCTATTAATAGTATTTTAAGGTTTAAGAATCTATTAAAAAGTGCTTAAGCTGCATATTTTCTCAACTTAAATTCAGCTCTTGATTTTTCTCTCAGTGCAAACTTCATTTCAATGCAATCGAGGCGAGTCGATTCGATTCGATTTGATGCAATGCAATGCGAGTCGAGTCAAGTCGAGTTGAGTCGAATCCAGTTCCGTCCAACGCAGTCCCGTGTCCCGTGTCTAGTGTCCACTGTCCAGTTGTGTGTCCATGCCGCATGCCCCATCTAGTTGCAATTGCTGCTTGGGCTGTGCGACGTGGCGCGCTAATTCGATTTCCTACTGGCAACACTTGCGGTTGCACTACGACGAGTGCTCCATGGAAATTGACTACATAGAGAAATGGGGCATGGACATGGGGCATGGAGTGGCAGACTGTGGCAAGTTGCCTTAGCTAAGCTGCCTGCCACATTCGCTTCATTTGCAATTTGCATAATTACCGTTGTTGGACTTTAAATGCGGAGCCTGCATCCGACATATATCGAAAACGTGGCCAGCACTCGCTCACGTGAGTGGCAAGTGGCAAGTTGCAAGTGGCAAGTGGCAGCAACTCTTTTTTTCTGGCCAAACCAACAACTTTTCATTACTTTTAATTGGTGGCCAATGAGGAAACAATTTGTAGGGCTGCACATAAGCAAAAGGGGAGGAGAAAAGAAGGAGGAGAGAAGTCTGAGTTTTGGGGCAACAACTGTTGCCTCACATACTCCCAACCAGGTGGCAACCGAAACATGATGTTGCATGCAGCCAACACACTCACTTTTGTTTATCTACAAGTTTTGCCAAGCCAAACTTTTTGGCCATAGCTGAAATATGGCTAAAGCCCACAGATTGTATTGAGCAATGCTGCGGTCAGGTTGCAAGTTGCAAGGCAGTTGCAAGAGATGCAGCGGGGGCGTGTCACTTGTGGCAAACTGTGCAACAAACAGCAGCAGCAACCGCAGCATTTGTTGCAACACGAGGTGGAGGAATATTAAAAGTTAACGCGATACTTGTGCGAGTATTAAAGAATCCAAAGTTCCTATTGAAGAAAGTTTAATATCTAATTAAAGTGCACAGAGAGTGCTTTCAATAAGATTGTGGCTGCTTAACTCTGAGGTTAGTTTATATTGGCAGCGATATCCAACTTAGAAGTAGAGTTGGCCAAGTTCTGTGAAAGGAATGTGCTCTTGGATAAAGAGTAATGATTGAATTTTGGAATAATAATGAGAAGAAGTTAATTGATCAGAAAGGGAATTTCTTTACCTAAGCTTAAACCAGCATATTATAATAAATTATAGTCCAACACATTAAGTAATATATATATAATAAAGAGCGACATTAAATTGCATTCTTATTTATAACTACAGTTAGGGAACTCAGCAAAAGAATTGGAATATCGAATGCAATATGCACTATTGTGAATTATTGAATAATCAAGTAAATAAAAAATAAATATGGCTAATTTAATCTAATTTAAAAGTATTTATGTTTTAATTGGGAAAATAAGTGCATTTTCAGATTTATCGGCAATTAGTCAAAGAATAATTTCACTTCATTTTTATACACAATTTTTAAATGATTTACAGTCTATGGTAAAAGGTATTTAAAATATAAATATGAATAAATATGAATTTATGGATTAATTGATATTAGATGACAAATGATATAAAAGCAAATACTTTATTATAATTGATATATTGGTGTCTATGGCTCTGCTTCTCCTGGGGGAGCCTAATCTAACCTAATCCTATAATTTATATAATGTTTACTTTAAGCGTATTCGTTATAATTTGACAATTGATTTATTCATTTGCTTTATAGCATTAGTCAATGAGCTTTAGTCTATGACAAAAAATATAATACTTTTCCTACATTTTTATAATAATTGTTACAAGATGACAGCTGAGCTAAGAAGAAATATATTTACTTCACTAAGCAAGCTTGTTTTAATGAGCTGTAATCTAAGATAAAAAAATATTTACATGTAATCTAATTTTGAATTGTTATAAGGAGACAATTGATCAGAGAAAGCACACCTTTGGATAATTTGTGCATTATTTAATATGATATAAGCTAAGATAGAAAGTATTAATAATTTAATTGAGTCGAAATTTTGTAGTAAGACGAGTACTCTCTCATCTCTGTACTTTAAAATACATAATTTTGAGCGACGGAGTCAATCTTGATCAATAAGCAAAGTAAGCAAAGATCGGACGCTCAAATTGCGAAAAGACATTTCACAACTCGTCTTTTGTTCAATTATTTGCTTTTTAAATTAAATATTTCGACTTCATTTTCATCACGCATTGTTTTATAGTTTACAAATATTCTGAAATAAAAATTATATACAATATTGTTGAATATAATTTGAAAATAATCACTTCAAGGTGACAATTAGTCATAGAAGAAATATCAAGAACTTAATTTGTATCCACCAATATCTATAGATTTAAATGAAAAAAGAAGAATTTCTAATTTAATGAGGAATTATAATTGACAACCTTGGCCTTGACCTTTGATGACATTATTTAAAAAGTTAAACAATTTAATTAGAACAGCAAAATAAATTGACTTCTTAGCCATATTTGTGAGTTGCAAAGTTAACAGCAACAAATTGAATTATGTGCCTAGTCAAATACTTGAAATGACTTGGAAAATAACGAAGTACACAAGAGAAATGCTTTATTTGCTTGGATGTATAATTGCTTGACATCTAAGGAAATAAAATTGCTTTGCATATGCACACGTAAAGCATTCCAAAATAAATATTACAAATTGAATAAATGTGACCCACTTAAAGAGTCAGAAATTTCATTTAATTTAGTGAAATCACATTTATTTAACTTCCATCAACAAATCATAGCTGGAATAAACTAAACAGATTGCCAAGTGAAATGTTTTCTTAGTCATACTTTGACCTCTGTGTATTGAAAAGGTGAATTGAAGTAAAGTAACTGCTGTCTGGCATTTAAATCCAAATTAATTAGCTCATTTGTTTGTGTGGCAGCAGATAAATAAATTAAAATTTCTTAATTTTTGCACAGAGAATTATTCTGGGAATTCATAAATCTCAAATTTCCGACTCAGAGAGAGAAGATGAACCTTTTTTTTTTGTGTTGTGCTTTGGTGTTTGGTGTTTTTTTAGTTGAGTAGGGTACAAGAAATTCATACGCTCTTCAGTCTATTTGCCAATATTTCGTTCATTTCTTGGGCATTTGCTTTTGCTTCCCTTTTCGCTTCTCGAGGGGGAACAAGTTTCAAAACAAGAGAGAGAGAAAAAAAGGAAGTTTTGTGGCTGAAACTGAAGGTTGACATTGAATGCTTAGTCGCTGGCCGCCTAATGTTCATGTCGCGGTTCACATTCGATTTCATTTTCAATTTATTTTAGTCTCGAGTTCTTAAGTTCTTGAATTTTTGAAGCTGCGGCCTAATCGGATTTGTCGCTTTAATGAAGCGCATGAAAATAAGTTGCAAGAAATGCGCCGAAATTCGCGCTAATGAAACCAACTTAAAGTAACATTTCACAATTTTTTGTTTTTCATATTTCTTTCCCACTTGTGGCGTGGGTTTCTTTTTCTTCTTCTTTCTGCTTCTTTGTCAGATCTTTCTCTGTCGAATTTTGGAATGGGGACTGAAGTCTTGGGGCGTGTCCTGGGCTGTGCCGGTAGCTGTCATGTTCTGATTATTTTAATTTGACACTTTTTGCCGGCAAAAACGAAACGAAATGAAACTTCATTAAAAAATTGTCAACGCGTGCAAAGAGAAAACCAAACGAGCCAAAAAGCTGACAAAAACAATGTGTTGCACCGATAACAAAGACAACAACAACAACAGTGAAAGGGCAAAGAGAAGGTGAAGGTGAAGGGAGAACGCGACACATCGACTGTTACTTTTGTCAGTTGACAGTTGTTGCAACCTCCTCCTCTGCATTTTTGTTAATGCCACAACACGACAACGGCAACAAAAAAAAAAAATGGCAAATTTCATATTTTAAATTCATCAAAAAATGTTGGCAATTTTTGTGTCTGTGGCCAAAATGGAATTTAAAACAAGTTCCCCCAAAGCAAAGGTCAGCTCAGTACACAGACAGAAAAAAGAGATCAATTTATACAACCAAGAATGCCAATTGAATAATAAAATAGTAAAATAATGAATAAATAGTGAAAACAACAAGAAAATGTAGAATTTTCTTAATCTTAACATAAGATTTTTCACCTTAAAAGCATAAAATTGTTTCTTCTTATTAAAAAGAACTTGATTTTTATATCAATTGTTTTAGAAATCAAAATGTGTTGATAGCATTAAGGTTTTCTTGTTTTTAGATCAAAACTCTTAATACCAAAATTGATTTTAGAACCATTTTCTTTCAGTGTATAGAGAGAGAGGGAGTCCAATCAAGTGTTAAATTTGGTAATCCATTTTTCGGCTGTGGCAGTTGAGCTAGTTAATTTCCACATGTATGTTCGTGTCCCTTTGCATGTGACGTTGGCCATGTCATGTTAGTCCCTTGTCGGCTGGCAGCTGCTTTAATCGCTTAAGCCTCTGTCTATGCCGTATATATAATTAGACGAGCTATTGAGCCGTAAAGCCTTCGCATCAAGTGCAACCCAAAAACGTCCAACACCCAAACGACGACTGATGTTCTACTCAGTTGAACTTGATTTGATTTCGAGGCGAGAGTAGTTAGGACTATAAATGCAGAGTGAGTATAAGGCTCGTTTTAACCAAATGACATTAGCTTAGTTAGCCGCATGGAAGCAAGAGAGATTACAAAGCATACAAGAGCTTACATCAAAAGTTGTGGTCACATTGAAGTGCATTAAAGTTTGCTAAATAAGCGAACTGACTTTTAAGATGTTTTTTTACTGTTCAAGCATGTAGAATGAGGACGTCAAGATGCATCGAGTTAATTAAACAAATATGTTATTTAACCTAATATTAGGTTGGCCAAAAAGTCTTGCGGTATTTCCGATAGGTGTCTTTGCAAGCGCGTAGTTCTAGTTCTATTTATCGAATCGGTTCATGCTATACCTTTTTGGAAAGCTCTTTTCCCGCGCTAACACGTGTTATTATTATTTAACCTAATATAAGATTCTCAAAATTCACTTCATAGACTTACAAGTAAAAAAGCTACTGTCAAGTGTGTTCGATTTTTCTTAAAATATACCATTTTAATATACCAAAAATACTAAAAATATACTGTGTACCATATTTGATATATTGATATACTACAATTTTTGAATATACCGAAAAACACTTAAAAATATGCCGAAAGCTATATTCGGTATATTTATAGACTACACTATTTATTTTTTAATATATCGAAAATTACTTAAAATATACCGACAGTTATATTTTTTATATTTATATACTACAATATTCATTTGGATATATCGAAAAGTACTAAAATTATTTCGAAAAATATATTATATTTAATTGCTTACTAATACCATAACTTCTACTACTATATAACCATATTCAATTCATAAAAGATATACCAAACTGTTGACAATAATAATTAACATTCGAAAAAATGTATATTGACATATATATATGTATTAAGAATAAAGAAGTTTTTTTTTGGACAATTCCTCTAATGTTCCATTTCCCATTTTCACAATTTCACTCGGTAGCAATTTCAGTCGTTGCGTCCATAACTTTGACTACTCAACTTTTGTGACGCATTAAAGTTGTGCCTAATACTCAATTAAAAGCACACGTATTCAAAACTATTATAAAAATTAAACGCTCACGTATTCAAAACTAATTTAAAAAGTGGAAAGAAGTTTGCGTGCCTATGAAACACGAACCGAGCAGTAGCAAAAGAATTCCCATTTAACCATGCTGGTTTTTAAATGCATTAAAGTTGACCACATCATTGATTTTACGATGAACACATTTAATTGAAAGGAACTGCGATTGCAGTAAAATTAAACAGCTTAAAATTGGATAACAGCGAGTAAATAGTGCATTGTACCAAACGATTTAATGTCGGAAAAGTCAGTCAATTAAAATGAAGTTAGTTGCTCAGTTAGTTGCTTTCAAAAGTACATTAAAGCTCTTTCGCTACAGTCAAATCAATCGTAAAAGTTTTGCCACTGCACTGCGCGTTCTCAATTTTGAGGTGTCGTTTTCAGGCCGTGTCATTGTGATTTGTTGGCCAATTACTTGACGTATTTCCCTCTTAGGCCGCAACTTCCTGTCTGCTCAGTCACTATGGCAATCGCCTTAAAGTTGGGCTCGAAAAGAATCTTGGCCAATCATTCAAGTTAACAATTAACGAACAAATGTCAAACAACAAATCAATCAGAAAGGGCATTAACTGTGGGTATTACTGTACTCTATGGGTAACAATTTGTTGTTGTTTCTCGTTGTTTCTCGTTG
Source organism: Drosophila sulfurigaster albostrigata (assembly GCF_023558435.1). Lineage (NCBI taxonomy): Eukaryota > Metazoa > Arthropoda > Insecta > Diptera > Drosophilidae > Drosophila > Drosophila sulfurigaster. The sequence goes on from NC_084883.1 coordinate 48,164,416, forward strand.
AACACATGCGTCGTTGCCAATGCCATTAATCATCGTCGAAAGCCGACGAAAAAGGGCGCAACTGGCGGCAGTTGCAATTAGAAGGCGAGCAACGAGCAACGTTGAGAGAGAAGGCGACACTTTGAGGTCAAAGGCGGCGGTAAATTGAGATTGGAAAATGAAAATGAATGGAATGGCATGGAAAGAAGCAAACAGGTAACAGTAGTCGACTGAAAAACGTCGTCGATTTATTTCGTTTCATTTGATTTGGCTTTGCCTACGTGTTTTGCTAAACGAGCCAAGGATTAGGCGTTGGAAAATAAATAGAGGGAATCACAAAGCAACAACAAAAAAGTGTCTGGTAATGAAAATAAACGAAGTAACGAACGAAGCGGATTAAAGCGAAGTTGATGAGAGCATTTTAAATAGAAATTAAAATTTAAATAGCAGCGACCATTAAGTAATATCCTGTGGGCACACGAAGGTCCTTGCTTCGTCACAGAGAGCGCGCGACAAACATCCGCTTGCATTACACATACACAGGACACACACACACACACATACAGGATGCACAGTATGCAGTATCCCAAAGGATAGTTGAGCGCATAAATGCGCCGAGGGATGCAACAACCAAGTGCGAGTGTGTGTGTGTGTGTTTGTGGATACCACTCTGTGGATTTGGCTAATGCGACTCCTTACTCTCTACTCTACAAAGTGGAGTGTTTGAGGTGTGTGTATGTGTGTGTGAGTGTGCGTGTTGTCCTTTGCGTCGCTTTATTCAATTAGTAACATCCGATTATTACCTGCGTGGCAGCTTTGCCACCTACCCAAGCCACCCTCCGCATTCATGTGGCTAATGGCACATGGGGACAACTAACACACGCTCACACACATACCAACTGCTTATCTGTCTGTGTGTGTGTGTGCGTGTGAGTTATGGAATGTTGTGTGTTGAACAATTTCCAGCTGAGCGCATCGCTTGTAATATTACAAAATAATTTCCAAACCGCATTCACAGCGCACAAAGTTTACCGCGTTACTGCGGACTGTGGGTGTGAGGCTCTGTGTGTGTGTGTGTGTGTGTGTGTGTGTGTGGGTGTGTGAGTGAGGGAGGGAGGTGTGGCTGGCCAGTCACACCCACTGAGGCCATTGACAGCAAGAGCAGCCATTAAATACAAAATGGACCCGAGTGCAAATTAAATTTTGTGTAAAAGCAAAGAAAATATACAACAAAACGCCAACAGCGAAACAAACTGCGAACTGAGCGAGAAACTCATTAAAAAGTTGATCTGCGCCTGCATTTTAGATATAAATATAAACAATTTATGTTTTCGCTTTTGTTGATCTCACAGTTGTTGTTCGCTCTTGTTCTGTTTGTGTGTGTGTGTGTGCTTTTAACTGTAATTGCGGATTTCATTTGCATAAATATTTTAATTCGCTTTGTGCTGGCCAAAAAACTTTTAGCCCATTGAGTTTTCGGCGCGGCCGTCACGGCTTAAACCTGTGTTCGTTTGTTTTTTGTTGGACGTCGTCTCTAATATTTCGCTGTTCTCGTTTTGTGTGCCTAAAGTGCTGCATACTTTTAAGCTGTCAGCTAATTCGCGCTAACAGTGATTTCTGTTTTTAACAGCGCGCTGCTAAATGGTTCATCATTTAAAGCGCTGCATACTTTACGGCTCAATGCACCTCACGCATTTAACAGAGGCATTTAAAGTGTTGCATACTTTTAAGCTGTGCGCTTAACTCGCAACCTAACAGCTCGCTGTTAAGCTGCGCGTATTAAAAGCGCTGCAGACTTTGTGGCGGCAATTCAATTTGGATTTAAATAAATGATAAATTAATATATATTTGATATTTAACAGGTGCACTGCATATCCCATCATTTCACGCTTAAATCGTTGAGATTTGCTAGTAGCAAAAAAAACAACATTCATTTCGGTAGTTGAAATATGCAAATGAATGCAGAATAGTAATCAGAATCTTTGCAGGGCAATCGGCAACGAGACAATTTTTGCAATTAAAATGGAAACAGGTAATTTATTCATAGGGCTTGCCGCTTGATTTATGACGCGCAGACAAATTCCATTTGTATCCTTGTCAAATGTTTGCAGCAGCAACAATTTGCAAACATTCACAGCAGCCACAGCACAATGTCATCTGGCATATGTTATGGTCATTTTTCCATTTCCATTTCCCATTTGCAATAGCTTTCTCACTGCCAATTTTGCCCTTTCCCTTTCCGCCGCCGGACAATTCGAAGATGATGACTGTAATCACAGTAATAAGCTGATAGCAGAATGGCAGGCCAAACACAACACAACACAACGCAACAAAAAGGGAGTCTCTGTCCCTTCGAGCCGAACAAAAACAAGTAAGAAAGCTACAAAAGAGTTCGCTCGACTTTGAGATACCCGCTACGCATTTTGAATAAAAGTGAAATAGTATTAATTTTAAAATATACTAAATTCTTATACTGCAAAATACATACTAAAAATAAACCAAAGGATACATTTGGTATATTGCTATAATATAAAGCAAAAATGTTGAAATGAACCATATTTATAAACTGTAAAAATAAAGAAGACATTTAAGAATATACTACAATGATATACTGCAAAATACTAAAAATATACCAAAGGATGCATTTGGTATATTGATGTATTATAAAGCAAAATAGTACAGTAATAATTTTAAAATATACCAAATTTATATACTGTACAAATAAAAAATACATTTAAAAATATACGAAATTTATATACTGAAAAAATACTAAAAACGCACCAGAGCTACATTGGTATATTGTTGTAAAGCAAAATGTTACGGTAATATGTTTAAAATATACTAAATTTATATACTGCAAAAATATCAAGAGTATACCAAAAGTTACATTTGGTACATTGATATATACTACAAAATATACCACATTGCCATCCTGAAGGCACAAAGTTATCATACCCTTCTAACCTATGAGTAGCGGGTATAATAAAGTAAGTAGCAAAGTTTCTTCGTTTCTTTTTGTTCTCAAGATGACAAGAGAAAAGATATAAAATAAATAAAGACGCGGGTCAGGCGCAACAACAAGAAATAAAATGGGAAAACTTTTTTTGTTAAGACTTAAGACTGTAAGCTGTAATAATAACTTTCGATTGGCACGCCCCCGGACCATATCGAACGCCCACAATTAGCTACACAACATGGCGAGTGGAGGTGGAAGGTTTACTTAATAATTTAATGGAATTGATTATTATTTAAGTGCGGACAAGCCAATTCCTCTTCAAGTTATTGTGTGTGGTCCCAAAAGAGTCCCCAGTGTAATAAGCAAGATGAATGCTGTGTGTGTGGTTGAGAAGTTGAGCTTGGTTTGGGTTTCCCGCACAATGGATAAGAGAAATCAATTTAAAATAAGTTAAGCAAAGGACAAGGGTTGGGCGACAGAGCAATAATAGCGTGGAGGAGGAGGAGGGGAAGGGGAAGGAGGGACAGCCTGGCAATATTCAACGTCCAGCGGGGGGTATAAATATTTATATCGCATCCGTCGGCACAAAGAATTCAATAAAAAAAATATGTGCAATAAATAAACGCGAAAAATGCGGGCACAAAAAAGTAAGAGAACATCGAAATCGATGCTCTCAACGCTGAGGACATTGCCCAGACGATGTGCAGATGGAAATGGGCAGCAGCAGGATGCAGCCAGGACATTGCTCTGTAAATACAAGCAGCCAGAGCAGCAGGCGTATCGTCATCAAAGGCCAACTAAAGGACGACAGAGAATTGCAGGTTTGCCACAGACAAACAAATGTTGCGCTTTTCTCTCTCTCTCCCTCTCTCTCTCTTTCTCTCCCCAAAAAGAACGACAACGAAAGACTTGAACAATTTTCCATTTTCTCCATTTGATAGTTGTGAGTTTGTCTCTTGGCATAGGTTGTAACTCCGCACTTCGCACACACTTCGCAATTAAGCGTTGCATTTATCACACAAAATAATTCACTTGGCCACGCCCCCTCAAATGCCAGACAAAGAGTGGGCGGAGGGAGAGAGAGCAGCTTCTTAAAATTCATGAGGCGTTGACTGGTGTAACTGTAAATTACATTTATACGCAGCTCAAACAGCACTCCAAAGTATCTAGCGAGAGGCGGATAGAGTTGTGGCAACACACACACACCCGCACACACACACCCGTACACACACATACACACATTCCTTGCGTGTGTTGTGGGTGGAGCTGCTGCTGTTGTTGGTCAGCAAACTGTTGAAAAATGCATTGCTGTCTGGCAACGACGACAAAAAGAAAACAAAAAAAACAAAGTTACCAAAGACACATTGCCGCAGGATACACAATGGACATGACCAAGAACATGTGTGTCTCCAGCTCTAAGTGTGTGTGTGTGTATGAGTGTGTGTTGCAGCTTCTTCTTGGCAGAACATGCGCCGCAATTTCGCATCGTTTATTCTGTCAAAATGCCAGTAAAAGTCGACAACAATAGCAACGAGTCAAGGTAAGATTTTATGGCATAATTAGCACACGTTTTTGTTACCTCAAGCAGCGCACACACACACGCACAACCACACGTATAAACGCTAACAATTCGCAGCGTATTTTTATGTGGCCCCTAAAAGTATGCTACAATTTTTTCCAATGAAATTTGAGACTCGCTTTGATGGCGCTTAAGATTGCTTTAGCTTTCACGGCGGCGACAAAGCGAGTGCCATAATGAAGTAGAAGAAAGGCTACAAGCAAGTAGAAAGAGATAGAGTAAGAGGGAGATAGCAGATTGGAAGAAGGGGAGGCGACTAGTTTGCGAATCAGCGTGACAAAGTCGATTATTTTCGTCTCAAGTGACAGCAAACAAGACTTAAATTACGGAATAGTTAACTGGGAATTTTCGTGGACAGGCGGCAGACTAAAGATATTGGACAGCAGTAGAGCGAGACAGAGCGATAGCATGGAGTGAAAGAGGGAGAGAAAGAGGGAGAGGAAGAGGGAGAGAAAGAGGGAGAGGAAGAGGGAGAGAAAGAGGGAGAGTGAGTGACATGGGGAGACAGGAAAGAATGAATAAAATGAATGGCTTATCTTTTGTTGACATTCTCAGTCTGTGACAACATTGACCAGTTGTCGCACACACACACACACACACACACACTCGAACACACACACGCACACACAGATTTGGGGGCAGACATGTGTGGGTCTCGTTAGCGCCCTTCAAAGGCATAAAAGAAGAGCAGCAAGATTTCTACAAGCTGACTCAGCAAGAAGATTGTTGCCTCCTTTTGCCCTATAAGTTGCTGTTGTCGATGTGTGTGTGTGTGTGCGAGTGTGTGTGCATGTTTATTGTGCAATAAGCTGTTCCTCTTTTCCCTTTTTACTCTCTCTCTATCACGCTCTGTTGCTCTCTCGCTCTGGCGCACACAACTTCCTGTGCGTAAATCCGCTTTTAATGAAAAGAAAACTCATCTGGGCTTTTTATGTGTATTTGTGTGTGGTCGACGTCTTTGCATCGACTACAGCTGTGCCTGCCACACACACACGCACACACACACACGCTTGCAGCTTACACTCTTCCACATACAAACAGCTCGTTACAAAGGGCAACAGTTAATGCCGAGCAACTAAATAAATCTTGTTTTATTACACAAAAGGCGAATATGGGCAACGTTTCTCTTTCGTTACGTCCCCTTCTTCGGCCCCACCAAAATTGCTGCTTATGCTCCGCCTCAACCCGCAAGCAAAAAGGATTCCACACCCACTTAGCAGTTGGTATATCCTCGAAAATCACTAAATAATCGAATTGGTTTAGACACGTCTGCGGCAAACGCTCCATAAACATGTCAATTTCGAGCAGCTTTATGGTCAGCTGCTTCAACTAGCTATCTCTTATAATCTTGCTCTCTCTTTCTATCTATCTATCTAAGTTTCTCTCACTTTCTCTCTTTCACATTCTCTTTCTTTCTCTACCTCTCTTCTCTTATAGACTTGCTTGTGTTGTCTCCCTCTCTCTCACCCTCTTTCTCTCTCTGTCTTCCGTCTCGCTTTTCTTGCATCCTTTATTTCCCTCCCTCTCTTTCTCTTTCACTCTTTCCTTCTCTCTCCGTTACCCTTCCCTTATAGTCTTGCTTCGTTTATATCCGTCTCTCTTTTTGTTTCTCTCTCTGATTCCCTTATCCCTTCTCTTATACATAGTGTTGATCCCATTATCTCTCTCTAACTCTGTCTCCCTCACGCTCTCTTTCACACTTTCTTTTTTTTCTGTCTCTCTACTTTCTTTTCTTATAGCATCGCATCCTTCATCTCTCGATCTCCCACTGTCTCTCTCAGTCTGTCCCTTTCTGCCTTTTCCCTCCGCTTATAGTTTTGGCTCCTTTATCTCTCTCTTTCTCACTCTCACTCTCTTCACACTCTCTTTCTTTCTCTGTCTCCCATTTCTAATAGACTTGCTTCATTCTTCCCCCCCTCTCTCTCTCTTTCACACTGATTATTTCTCTTCTTTTGTCTCCCCTCTCTCCTTTCAACTCTTATCTCTCTTTCGTTTGCCTTTTCTATCCATACCTCTTTGCATTTGCCTTTTGCTAATCATATTTAAAGCATTTTCACTTTCTATACCACAACTTTTTTGCTGTGATTTATGTTTGCTCCTTCTTCACTTCACTTCTCTGACCCATTTTGCAGTTGACCCAAAGAACTCTGGCACCCCGCCCTCCCGCACCCCTCGCGCTTGACCAGAAATCTGTGGGCAATCCAATTGAGCAAGTTTGCTTGCTTCTCTATCTGTCTCTCTCTTGTTTTCGCTCTCTCGCTCTCTTTGTGCAACATTATCAGCCGCATTGCAGCTACCAATTTATGACCTGCCTCCAACTGGCAACTGCTACTAATTCCCCTCCCCTTCTGTTCTCCTCTTCCTCCTCCCTCCCCTTCACCTCTTTCCTTCTCGCGCAGCTGTGTCGGCGGCTTTCAAATGAATTTTGACGTAATTGTAATAAATTGTTGGTCAGCCGAGGCCTGGACTAACTTTGCTGGCAAAACTCGTTTAGGTTTGAGTTTGCATTTCGTCTTTTGGCTTCTGCACAGCCCATGGAAATATTTCTATATTTAGACAAACACAATTCTAATGCGGCGTTTGCTGCAGCGACTAACAAATGTTCTGCATTGAAAGCAAAATAAATAAAAATAAATCTTAATTTCTCAAACATAAAGATTTATATACTCAAAAATAAAGGTGTATATTTTAGTTTTTATAACTTTAACAACAGTTTTTCGATGATTTCAATTGTAAATAGTTCTTCAAACAAGATCTTTATCCTTTTCAATGTGAGTTGTGAAATTTACTTTCCAAAAATCATTCCAAAAAACAATCCCTTTTTTTAAGTTGGTAGCTTTCTTACTTGTTTCAATTTATTTTAGTAACAATCTAAATTTCTGATTTTTTATCTCTATGTGAGCTTTTGCATACCGAAATCCAATTTCATATTTGTATATTCTTAAATTATGAATATTTTCGCGAAGAATGAAATTCTAGAATGTTATTCCTGATGTAACAATTTATATTTCGTTTTTTTTTTCTTGATTTTTGAATGGTTTCTCCCTTTTTCACTCATTTTACTTTCTCTCTCTCTTTCTTTATCTATTTCTTATATTCCTTTCTTTTCCCTATTCTATTTTTTCTTGTGTTTTCATTTATTTTCTTTCTATTCTCTAAGTTGATTAACTGAGCGTTTCTACAATCCATACACAAAGCAGTTTCCAGTATTTAACTCTTTAGTTTTTAATTTAAATTTATCCTTGAACTAAAACAGGATGTTCTTCAACTTGTTTAGAGTATTTTCAGTTAACACTCAGCTGGCGTCGCGTCGCTGCAAAATGCAAATAACAAACTGCAAGTGCTTGGATAAATTTATGTATGCCCAAATTCAATGGCCATGAAATGACTGAAATGTGGCAGCCAGCAACCCAAGGCATAAGATCAACCAGAGAGAGAGACAGCTAAACGGAATTAGAAAGAGACAGCTAGAGCGAGCTTAACGGAGCAACAGGAATGAGTAAAGTTTTCTGGCAAAGCGAACTTTAGTTATAAAAGTCTCTGTGTGGGGAAATTCGGTTGAGCAAATCAAATTCGCATTCTCAAAACTCGACAATAGATTAAAAACACAAAGAACCGAAAACCGCAAAAGAAGAGTAATTCACTTAGCTAAAGAGACAGAGAGAGAAAGAGATTTTCATGCATTATCATTTTGCATTTGGGGCTGCGCTTAATTAAAAGTTGACACACAACAGGAAAAAAATGCAATGCTCATTTGTGTATTTGGTAGCCTAAACAAATAGGCTGATTAGAAAGTGGACAGCACACAAACACAGAGAGAGAAGTCAAGCTGCTGTTTGAGCCTATTATGTGTGTATGTGTGTCCTGAGTTTGCCTAGGGTTGCCAAGTGTTTGCACAGCTCAGCCGCAAATGTGCCATCTACAGTCGATACACAGCAGCAAGAGGAAACAAAGGCAACGTCCTTTCTCTCTCGCTTCCACTTGGTAATTTGCATAAAAAGGTTGCTAATTTCTGTTGCAAGAATAGCACAGGAAAGGGGAGGAAGAGGGGAAACGGGTGCAACCCTGCTAGGCTAGGCAAAAATGTGCTCGTTAGAAATGGGAAAGCAGTTGACAAGCAACGATGGCTGCCAGGACACACTCATTACTGCTGAGCAATCAGCTTTAAAGGTGCCAAATCAGCAAAAAAGAAACCGACACAGAGAGAGAGAGAGAGAGAAACACATGGAGAAAAACTGAGAGAAAACACACAGAAAAGAAATGAGAGGGAAAGGGAAGAGGTGCAAAGAACACGCAGTAGAACTTTGTTTGGCTCTTAAATATTTGGCAAGTCTCGACTCGACTCGACTCGACTTTTGCTTAAACAAAAGTTAAATGGCAAAGTTTCTTTGGCCAAAAAACAATTCGCGCGCATTTAACCTGAACGAAACAAAAAGTTATTCGGGGAGAAATTGAAAGGGGGAAAAGAGAGCGATGGGGAAAAACGACACAGAAGTCTGTGAAATGTTGCAAACATTTCAGCAGTCAGCATTCAGCATTCAGTATTTGGAACATTTGAAACATTTCTATTATGAAAGGCGCAAAACTTTGTGCAGCTGCAGCAGCAGCAAGTAGTGAAATGTTGCATGCCCCACACTAATTACAAAACAGAACTGTTTGAGATGTAGGGGGGGAAGGGGGAGGCACAAGCAAATGTGTTGAATGTCAAGCCAAGACAATGCTCGCAATAAAAGCCAACGGAGCATGTCAAAAGCAATTTAGATGTGTGTGCGTTTGGCCTTTGACAGCATTTGAGGCGCCACAAAAGGTGCAGGGGGAGGAACGGAGGCACGGAGACACGGGGGCAGCTGGCATTCGCTGACAACGTGTGACAAGTCTTTGCGGCTGCAGCCAAAGTTGCCACAAAGTGCACAGCACAAACGGCATAATAAGTGGCAAGTAGCTAAGCAAGCTAAGATTCTAGACAATGTTTGTCACTTTGACAGCTGCAAATCCAACCAAGAGAGAGAAAGAGAGAGGGAGCAAGAGTGAAGTCGCTGCTGCAATTTAATTGCAATTCAATGAATGCGAGCAGGGAAACCTCAGAGACAGGCATTGAAATAATGTAGAGTTAGGAAAACGTTCAGACAGTCAGTAAGGCATCCAGCTGGTAGGGGAGTTAAGCAGTAGAAAAGTCAGTTAGTAGAGAAGTCAGCAGGATAGGGTGTTAGACAGTCAGTCAGTCTTCATTTAGTCAGGCATTCATCCTTTCACTTCTTCATTTAGAAAGGGACTCTAAGGGAGTTAGTCAGTAGGTGAGTCAGTAAGTTGGAAACTAAGTCAAAGGGAGTTAGTCAGTCAGTCCTTGTTCATAGTAAGAGATCTAGGCTGTCAGTCAGTAGCGAAGTCAGTCAATAGAGAAATCAGTCAGTAAGGAAATCAGCAAATTGGTAGGTGAGTCAGAAAGTGGAGAAGTCAGTCAATCAGTCAGTTCTTCATTTCATTCAGTCAGTCAGTCAGTGAGGGTGTCAGACAGTAAGAGATTTCGTCAGTAGAACAGTCATTCAGTCAGTCAGTTCTTCATTCTGTCAGTCATGCATCCTAAAAGTTCTTCATTCAGTAAGGGAGTCAGTCAGTAGAGGGCTCAGGAAATAGGAGAGTCAGGCAGGAAGGGTGTTAGTCAGTAGAGGATGCATTCACTAAGAAAATCGGTCAGTCAGTCAGTTCTTCTTTCAGTCAGACATTCATTTTTTCAGATCTTTATTTAGTAGGGGCGTTAAACAGTCAGTTAGTAAGGGTGTCAGAGAGCAGGAGACCCAGCCAGTAAGAGAGTCAGGAAGTAAGGCAGTCAGTGGGGAGTCAGTCAGTAAGGGAGACGGGCAGTCAGTCAGTTCTTCATTCAGTCAGTCAGTTCTTCATTCAGTCACTCATTGATTTTTTCAGTTCTTCATTTCGTTGAAGATTCAGTCAGCTAGTCAGTAAGGGTGCCATATAGTAGAAGACTTCGTGAAGTAAGGGAGTCAGTCAGTCAGTGGGAGACTCAAGCAGTAAGGGTGTCTGGCAGTCATTCATTCATTCAGTTCTTTATTCAGTGGATAAAGGAGACAGTCAGTAAGGGAGTCAGTCAGGAGACTCAGGCAGATGGGGAGTCAAGAGGCACGCAGAAGTGAAGTCAGTCAGTAGGGGAGTCAGGCAGTCAGTCAGCTCTGTACTCAGTCAGGAGTCAGACAGTTGGATACTCAAGCAATAAGAGAGTCAGGCAGTTAGTAAGTCAGTCAGGGAGGCACGGAGACAGGCAGTCACTGACTGGGATGAGGCAGTAGAAGAGTCAGTTGGTCAGGTGGTCAGTTAATTCTTCATTCGGTCAGTCAGTAAAAGAGTCACTTGAAAGAAGACTCAGACTGTAAGGGAGTAAGTTTTTCATTCATTCATTCATTCCTTCAATCAATCTGCTGTCCCTTTTGGCCTTTTCTGCCACAGCAGTTGAGCCAATCTAATTGACAAGCTGCCTGTTGATGCCTGGCAAAAGAGGCAGCAGCAAGTGTTTAATACAAATCTCGCGAATTTCTTTCAATTTAGGCAACAAGTCGTAGCTATAGACCCTCTCTATCCCAAACACACACACACACTAACACATACCCACACAGAGGCAAGCATAATCGCTGCGCTGCTTTTCACAGTTCACAGCCAGCTCAAGGTCACTGCTGACAGTGTCCCAAATCTATGTGTGTGTGTGTTTGTGTCTATGTGTGTGTTACAGATGTTTTTTGCTCTCCTTCCCGCCTCCGTTGGCAGTCCAAGGTCTACGCCTACGCAATGCGTGGGCAAAACCAACGCCTAAAAATGTAACCACCACAAAAAGAAAATAGAAATAGAAACTCGAAGCCATTTGCACAGCATTTCTACAGCTGCTTCGTCTTTTCTCTTGTTGTTGTTGTCGCTCAATAAACGTTTATGCATTGCGAGTCTGGCCAAATATTTATTTTGGTTTATCAATCATACGCACCGTGGTGCGACCCACTGCCACACATACTGGGAACAGTTTCGAGACAGCAGCAGCAACAACTGCGCAGACTCCGCGACGAAGGAGCACGTGTAACACGTGGCATGCACTTAACAGCGTGTCAACAGCCCGTTAACAGTCTGTTAACAGCGATACAACATTGCACTACTTGGGCCAAGGCTAAGGCTGGTCCATAACTCACACACTAATACAAACACACACGCATATGCACACACATACACTTACTCACACACATGTACCAACTTTAATGCTGCTGACAAGCAAATGCTTTTTGTAAAACTTTTTTACAGTGCACCCAAGCGACCAAGTTAACTCTCAGCTCTCGCCTATTGGCTTCATTTCACAGCCACAATTGCAGTTTCTTCACTCCCCCCTCCTCACCACTCATAGAAGTGTTTGCTGTGTATATATGTGTGTGTTTGAGTGTGTGCTGATCAGCTTGTGGCCAAGTCTAGACCCCAAAACACAAAGTCAATCCAGTTCAAAGCGTGGCGAGATGGTCATTGGCCGCTGATGGAAAATTGAATTACTGTGACAAGCAATAAAAGTCTCGACTATTAAATACTCTTAATGTACAGACAGAGCTTAAAAGCTGTAATAATATTTTATATTATGATATCATTATTGTTTATTTTTTCCATTTCAAGGATTAACTAAGTCGAATAATTCTTTAGACAGTGCTTTAAAAATAAATTAGTTTTCATTTTAATTATACCTAACAGTGAAGGTATCGACAACATATCGATATGAGATATGATATGAGATATCGAAAGAGTGAAGAAAAAATCGCAAAGAAACCACAAAAGTCAATCACTTAAAAAATAATAATAATAATATAAAATGCACTCAAATAAACTCACTCTAAATATAACCTGATATAACTACAAATAAATAAATAATTTTGAATGAACCTTACCGCAAAATGTTTTATTTTTATTGCTAACATATTTAAAATCAAATCGTTATTGGACAATTAATCATCTAAAATCAAGATTCACCCTAAACTTAATTTGTTTCGAAAAGTAAGCTTGAGGCAAGTATGTTCGTCTCAGTAATAAAGTCTTTTAATGGCTGCATTTCTTTTTGAGATTATATTTAAAATACTTCACAAGAACAAATAAAGTTTTATTATTTTAAAACTAAAATCAGTAGAAACTAGAAGCAGGTTTTTACCAATAAAACTGATTTATTATTATATGGCCATGACAACCCTTTTATCGGGTCTCAGCCTGAAGCGCAATGTGCCTCCACGCGTCTCTGTCCTGAGCACGCCTTCGCCAGTTGGTAACACCAAGTGTGGACAGGGTTTCCATCACCTGGTCTTGTCTGATTTACTTTAAGAAAAAGCTTACATAATATACGATTTTTTATTGAAAAAGATAGCAGATTACGTGATACTTAAATAGGTTTATAAATTGTTAATAAAATAAACAAGAAGAGATACCCGCAAGACATTTTAAACAAAAAAACAGATTTTACAAATATACCGAAAATGTACCATAAAAATTCTAAAATATAGCAAGGTCTATAATTGATATATCTATATAGTACTACATTTTAAATATACAACACAGTACAAAATATATTTGATGGTCAACCAAAGCAACCAAAACACGATTTTTTGTATTACAAAAGTATTTCTTAAATAAATTCTACAATTTTAGTCTGATCGCAATCACATTTTCAGGAACCAAAAATACTACAATACTACAATACAATACTTAAATACTACAGAATTGCCGAAATCTTATTAAAATGTGAAGCTTTTATTTTACAATTTAACTTAACACAACACAGCATGCTTTACGCATAAATCGACAAGGTTTATCCGTTTTATACTCTGCCATTCTCGGACTTTTTTCAAATTGAGTATTCTGCTTTGTCGCACTGAAGAATTTCTTAACTGAAGAGCTGGTCAATGGCCGCAAACACCTCAAAGCATTCCCGACTAGCAGCTGCTCTAAGAAATCGACAATAATATGAAGACTCAATCACTCTCTCTCAATTTAGACATGCTTCGCAATAATTCTTGCACAAGTGAGCACTCAATAAAGACTCGCACTTGGCCGCAGACTTAAGCGTGCAGCTGTTTCGAGTTGAATCAATATCATTTGTCAGTTTTATAGGGTATGATATGATGGCAACAAATCAAGCTGCCAGTTGCAAGTTGTTGCCTGTTTGTTGCCAGCCTATATCGAGTGTGTCTGCTTTTGGCCTTGAACTCCGTTGTCACCTTTGAACTCGATGTGCGTGGCATGTTTTTTTCTTATTGTGTGCTGCGTTCTTTTTATTTCTTTTTGCGTGAAGAGAAATGGAAAGGAAGGAGTCGAGAGAGAGAGAGCGTTGGTTTCACTCTGCTTACCTGTCGCCGAAAGGGCAATTAAAATAAAGTGTAAAGTTTATGAGGCAGGCTGAAGCGAGCGAGCTTGCATAAACATTCGCAACATAGTTGGGCTGCAGCTTAACTTTAAATTAAAAGTTAAGCACTCGCAGCCTTCAGTGTGGCGGAGTGGCAAGTAGCAAATGGCGGTCGCAAGTGGCATGTGTAGCATGTGGCAACAGGCGGGACGAACGTTTAATGAAAACAAATTAATCGCATTATGTTTACATACGGAGAACGAGTTGGTTGACACAGTCAGACAGTGACAGACAGAGAGAGAAAGAAAGAGGGAGAGAGAAAGGGAGATAGCGACTGCCTTTGTGCAAACAGATAAAAGCACAAAGTGTTGACATTGTTAAGAGTTGAACAACAACAATAAACTGCTGCAAAATGCGGGTAAAACGCAGACACAGCAGATACCCTACAAAACGCGATTTAAAATAACTTAAATTCTAAATTAACAACACAATTAGCCAGTCCAAAAGATTATTTAATCCCTTATTAAATCAACTCTTTATACAAATAAATTAAAGTCAACATTACACAGCATATATTTCACCACTTCAATTATCCCTACTTTATGTCACTGCTACTTAAATAAATTTTTATTTTTTTCGCGCGCTTGGCATTTAACTTTTTCAATCAAAGCTCTTAACGCACTCGCGCTGCCTTTGTCTGCAGATCTGCATTGAAAGTGCTCTCAACTGCAATTTTAAATAATAATTCATGGTTGGCCAAGCGTTCAGCGTTCATTATGGCCAACAAAAATGGCCATCAACGCAATTATCAGCCAGCGAATATGACAAAAACATGCTGCAAACGCACCGATAGAGAGAGACAGAGAGAGATAGAGAGAGAGAGAGAGAGAGGGGAAGAGAGAAGACAGCTCTATGAAGATGTCAAGTCCAAAAATAAACTTGATGAATGCCAAACAAGTTGAGTTGGCAGCAGCAGCAGCAAAGTCAGTCTCAAGTTACAAGGGCAAACTTTCTGGCGTAAAAGCAGTAAATAATGCATATAACAAGACTAACAACAACAGCAGACAATGCCGAATAATTTTAATTATTATGAACTGTGAAAATTAGACATTCATTTGGGTCGCTGGCAGCAACGACATCAACAACAACAAGAGCAACAACAACAGCTGTAATGAGTTGAGCTGAGCAAAGCCAATTTACATCAAGTTCCGTAAAACGGAAAACAACTCGCAACTTTTTCATACTCAAATGAACTTTTGCCAACTCAAGCGAGCATGTGTGTGTGCGAGAGTGTGTGTGTGTGTGTGTGTGTGTGTCAGTCACATGTGCGACAGTCATAAACGTTTCGTGCCAATTCGTTGCAAGACAGACCGCGCACAAAAGTAGGCAACAGAAATTGTGCTGCGAATCTTCGTCTCGCCTTGGCGCACAAAAGTAGGCAACAGAAATTTGCCTCAGCAGCAATTGAAATTCGCATCTTGGCGCACAAAAGTAGGCAACGATAATTACATGTAATATTACAAGACTCTGTTCTCTGTGAGCGCGTCGTGTATTGTATATGTGTTTGTGTATTTATATGAGGGGTCGGAGGTGTAACTAGGGCGTGTCTCTGTGTGTAATGTCAGCTTCCATTGCTACTTCGGTTGCTGTTGCTGTTGCTGCTGCTGTGTATTCAATATCAATTCATGTAAATTTAATTACGCATGCCCGCGTCTTGTTTGCATGTTCCTTCCTACACACAGACACATGGGGTTGTCTGTGTGTGTGTTCGTTGTAGTCGTGTTGTTTGCGCATATCTGATTACAGCAAATGGCAGCAGTCTGGGGCGCCTCAAACTAATTAAAGTGTTCACTGCCAAACAACAAGAACAACTTGCAAGATGCGCCTCTTCCTCCTTCGTTCCCCTAATTGTGGGTGTGTGTCGACAAAAGACTTTCGGTGTGCGTGCCACAAAATTATTTCACGGTCTTTGACAAAACTTTTTCACAGTCACGCTATTAAAGAAAATTCGTGGCTTATTATGGAGGTTATTAAATCATTTGATCCAGAAAATTCAACTCAACTCAACTTTTAATGCATTTGCGAAATTGTATTGCAATTAACAAAATTCAGCTGCAGTTCTTGCAGCTGCCAAGGAAACACGTTCAAAGCCTTCGTGTTGCTGTTGTTGTTGCCAAGTAATTTGCAACCTTTTCTTTTGCATTACCATTTTCGTAGAAGTTTCTTTTGCTTTTCGTTTGCTTGCGATTAAATAATAACAACAAAAATAAAGAGCCACCAAGTTGATGCAAAGTTTCGCAACAAAGTGTTGCAAGCAGCTAAACAAACAGCTCGAGCTGCTAGTGCAACCTGTTCCCTCCCCCTCCTCCCCTCTCCGCACTCTCACTCGCTTCGACTACCTGGTGTTTATTGTCAGGCAAAAGTTGAAATGCAAAAAGGAAATTTCTGGCACGGCAGCCAAAACTTTTGATAAGCTGAGAACGTAAGCAAAGAAATTCAAAATTGAAATTCAAATTCAAATTGGAATTCAACTTACAGCTAAAAGTGCGTTGCACCTTAAAGCAAAAGTGCAGAAAACTTTACGCATAAATAAAGTTCGACTGCCCCATGTCGATTCATTTTTTTTTTTCTGTATTTCTCGCTCAACTGCAGCTGGCAGCTGGCAGCTGGCAGCAAAACGGCTTCGGGGAGGAGCCAAAACTCGTTATCCTTTAATTCCGGCTAGCAGCGTGGAGTCCTTGCCAAAGCCAGTCAATCTATTGGCAGCTGACAGGCACAGCAAAAAACAGAGAGCGAGCAAGAGTGTGTGTGGAGGTTGAACTGATGATGGACAGCTTCCCTTCGTCATATTATTCGTGCCACATTGCGCTTTTGTTGCAATATTTACATAATGCAGCCTGATTGATGTTTGACTGTTTGCTGCTCGCCACACTTTGCTATTGGTAATGAAAAGCGGGCGAAGAGATTGCCAAAGGATTGGCAGATGACAACGATGACGACGATTCACAAGCTGTAAACACAACACAAGGCGCCGTTCTATTTGCACATCTACAGCAAATATTGGTAAGTGGCACAAGGCAACATCACCAGCAGCAACAAAAGAAGCAACAACAACTACAATAACGATAATAACAACAACAACTTAGTCAAATCGATGGCCTGCTTGTGCTCAGCCTCGACTCCATTTTCTTGCTGCTCAGCGCAAATAGTTTTTGGTTTTTGCTTATTGTTGTCTACTTTCCTATCTACCACATCCCGATTCCTCCCGTTTCCCCTTCCCCCTTCCGTAACCGTAGCTGGCACTGCGCCAATTCCAGCATCCAGCACAACATTCTCAAAGCTCTGTTGGCAGTTGGCTGCCCCTTTGTTTACCAACCTTTGCTGAGACTTGCTGCATTCCTTGAGCATTCTACAAAATAAACTCACATGCCCAAAATAGACTTCGCACCAAAAGGTGCAGAAAATTCTGATTGCATGCGGGAAATTGAAGGAATGAACCGCTGAAATATGTACGAGTATAGACAAGTTATTAGGTAGACAGTATTTTGAAATGTGAAACTACTTTAAATGTTTTTAATGCTGACTCAATTTTTCAGATTAAATGAAAAGTTTAACGGCTTGCAGCTGGACAGCGAGCTACTTTAAATCCTTAAAATATAATATATAGCCCAATATATCAATATATCAAATGAAGCTTTCGGTACGTATTATTATTGTTTTTCGATATATTCGTAAAATATACTTACGAATGTAATATTTTAAATCTTGCATAACAATATACCAAATATAGCACTCGGTATATTTTGGTATATTTTCACTATATTCGTAAAATTGCCAGAGTTAATATTTAACGAATGATATATTTTTAATGCAATAGTGTATAAATATACTAAATATAGATCTCTGTATATGTAGGTATTTTTCCAGTATTAAAATTTACAGTGTTTTTTTTTTCAATGGTAGATATTATAATATATGAATATACAAAATTTAACGTTTGGTATACTGTGGTATATTCGGAAATTATGCCAAAATTATATTTTAGAATGGTATATTCTCAATGTAATAGCATACCAGTATACAAATTACAGATTTTTAGTATTTTTTCGGTATTTTTTGTGTATTTGCAATATATACCAAATTAATATTTTACGAATAATACCGAACTATTTTGCTTTATTGAAGACAATATCTCACAGTCAAGCACTCTCAACAGTACTGTATACAGTATACTATATTGACACGCCCACTTTTCTAAAATACCTTTCTATAGTAATAACCTTCATTATACAAGAAACCTGCATTCAAAAATCTTGTTAATTTCAAAAATTTTAATTTTGGCTACAAAAACGGGTTAAATTCAACATAGTGCAGTAGCTTACTTCCACATTTTATAATAGAAATTCAACCAAAAAAAACAATTATAATAGGCTTCGCTTTTATTTTCATTAATCAATCAATCATTGCCCTAAAAAAACCAAAGCAGTTTTTAAACTTGTTCAGAGATTTTGTCTTGCTGGCAAGCAAATTTCGAAACTGTGTGTTTTGTGTTTTTAAATTTTGATAAACATTTTTTCAGTTTTATACGCTAGCTTATTAAAAGAAATGGACCCAGGAAATAAAAAACCTTCTAAGCTGAACCATTTGCCTGATATTTACTACAGATGCGACTGCTGCAAGGGATTGTTTGATTACTTTGTCACCGGCTGGATCTACAGTGAACCTGACTTAACCAAGCTGCGCTGTTGTCCCATGGCTGCAGTGGTAAAATTCCGACCGACGAGCATACTAAGGCCAAGGAAGCTGTTGCGTTTGATGCCAAGGCCACGTGCTCATCCCATGCCGGGATAGAACGTGATGTCAAAGCAGTGGAAAATAAAACATGTTGTGGAATTTGCATTCCCGATAGGCGAATTTTAATAGAAAAAATATACAAAATGGACCTCTAGTTTTTTTTTTCTTAATAAATTTTAGTTATTTTAGAATAGTTTCCAAGTCTTACAACAAAAGTTATAGTCTGCAAATTTTATCAACGGCAGACAATAAGCAACTTCTCAGCTTCTCCGCTTATTTTAGAAATTTTGTATTTTTACAGACTTTTAATTCGCATACTTTATAGATAGCTGGCTTCCTCTAGGCTTCGGCCCTCTCTTCTCAAACATCAAGATTGCCCCTTTTGGCGGTCTTGCTCTCATCGTCAGCCTGCTGAACTTATTAAATGCACTCGAGCAAAACATCAAAGACCCCGTTGATTCGTAGCAACCTTTCTGCATTACCATGGAAGGGAGTTTACAGTTATTGAGAGTCGCTTGCTGGGCCTGATGTTTATTAAATAGTTGCACGTCGACATCGTCGGCTGGATGTGGCAGCAACAGCATCAGCAGCTTAGTGCACTTGCTGCAACTCGTGCCATATTTCAATTTTGTTGTTGCCATTTCTGACGACTGCAACAGTTTGGTTTGGTTTTGGCCTTTTTTTCCCTTCCTGCTTCTTCTGTATAGTTCATCTCTGTCGATGATGAGGCGAGGGGGAGGGAGTTGAAGAGGGCAGACAGAGGGCAGAACATGCAGGCTGACAGGATGTCAGAGAGAGCGAGCGAGCGCGTTGCCATGGCTGCCTTTGAGGCTGCGATACCGAAATGAAAACCAAACAAATGCCACACAATTCCCTCCACCCCCCTTCTCACCCTCTCTACCCTTGTCTATGTTTGCCTCCCTTTACTCTGCCTTGCACCTTTGTCAATTTCCCCCAAACCAGATGGCGCACTGTGTTGATTTAAAGCACAAATTGCGAATTGCAAATTTCGCGTTGCGCTGCAGTTAGAAAAATTGCGTATACGCTCCGTACAACGAACGCTTTTTACGACAATTTACATTTATTGCCAACCCAAAAAGAAGAAAAAAAGAAAAACCTGGCTGGCAGCTTCTATTATATTGTTAAGCTGACATTGGCCTCGCTTGAATGTTTGTGCTGATGCTGTTTGGTTAGTGTTGTTTTTGTTATTGTTCTTTTTGTTGTTGTTATTGTTGTTGTTGTGGCATACACAAACACTTGGCATAAATTATGGATGGGAGCAGAAAGGAAAGCATAGGAAAAAGGGAACACGACGAGAATATGGAGCACAACAATGCCAGATAAGCTGTCAACGGGTTGAGAGTTGCCAATTTGTTGGCTCATTGTTGGTTTGCCACCATTCGAGACATTTTCAGAGCTCAACAACAACAATAACAAACAACAACAACAATAACAACAACAGATGCGCACCCTCATCAAACGAGTCCATTGAATAACAAATTTTATTTGGTGCTGTAATTACAAAGCAGCGTATAAATAATGTAATGAATTTGGATTCTTTAAATTTGCGAGACAATTACATTTGTTATTATTAATGAAGTGGGGGCAATTGATTGATAACGATTAAGAAAATGGACTTCATAGAAGATGATTATAACGAAGTGTTATTACATGAATAACAACATTCTTTAAATATTTATGTAATGTATATATATAAATAAGAAAGAAGTACTACAATCAAGTAAATATTGTGTAATTATTATTATTGTTGTATTTACAACTCTTTCCTTCATAGTCTTTTTCAATGACTGATAACAATTGATTAATGATAACAATTAAGAAACTCGAAGCATATCTAGGGCATGAAGGCAAAGAAATTTAAATAACATCACAATAAATAAATAAATGTGGGTATAACGATAAGGCATCTAACAGCAACAACAATAACACAACTCAAAAAGGATTCCCTCAACGAAGTAATTCAAGCGACATATTATTTCATAAAAATGTTTTTGGTAATCATCTTTACACTACTGCATATATTTATAATGATTAAAATCAAGAATATCATACATGAACAATATTTCCAGACAACAACCGCTTCATCATCTTTAGTTCAGAACGCTGAAACGAATCTTATATAAAGAGTAATAATTTATTTATTACAATTAATAAAGACAACTCAAATTCATGCTTAACATAAAGAACAAAGCTTGATATATAATTTATAATATATAAAATGTGAATTAACTTCCAAACTATTTCAAAGAATAGTGTCAAAACTATAATTTAATGCCAACATCGATGACTATATAATTTCAATAGTAATCATGCCCGACTACAAAAATTTCGCCAACGTCATCAAAAGTTATTAAGCAATCGACAATTAAGAGTATTCGCAAGTCAAGCGGCAACTCGCTTTGTTGTTCTTTGCATATTTTGTGTTTATGTTGTGCATAATTTGTTCGTCCTTCGGCAGCCGTTGGCAACTTAGCAACGCAAGGACATTAACCCAACTCACTTTCGCATAATGAAATTTCAACGAGGCGACGAGACAAAATTTATGAGGTTTACAAATCATTTTCCATGCGAAAACCAAAATTTGTTGCAATGCGCAGAACACACACACACACACACACACATAGAGAGAAAGCTGTTAATTATTTTGTAGCCTATTAACCATGAAAAGCAGCTCAAGGATTCTAAGCCCCTAATGGCTAGCTAAAGTTTTGCGTAGACAACTGCACTCGACACTTGGCGCAACAATTTCTGAATGTTGCAGTTTGCGTCACTTTGTTGTCAGTTTTGGAGGCCATTTCAATTCCCTTTCCACTTCCCAGCTGATGCTTCGCTCACAGCTGGACTGCCTGGCGCCATTTAGAAGGCACATTAATCAATATAGCCGTCAGAAGCAGCAACGGCAGCCAAGCGAAACCGAAACCGAAAGCGAACTCTGGGGCAATTCGTTCATGTAAATTATAACGCTGCCGTGTCGTCTCCGTCCCCAAGCACAAGGATTCATCTCCAGCCAAGTTAGCCAGCTTCTTGGCTACTCTCTCTCTCTCTCTCTCTCTGTGTGTTTTGTGTGTGGTGCAATTTTTGGTCTGGCGCCAGTTAAAAACTTAATTAAAACCATAACAAAGCAAAGCAAAGCCAACAACATTTTGTTGCCAAAACTTGGCGTTGTTCCTATAAAATCTTTTGGCCTCCAAAGTGTTCTCTGCCTCCCCCCTCTGCCGCTGCCCTTTGTCCAGTTTGTGCCACAAATGGCTGGGGATAAATGAAAAACATTTTCATTTACACACATGTTCAGCATTTAGATGCAATTAAAGTGCAAAATGGGCATCAGAATGAATGAATGAAAATGAAAACTGAAAATGAAAAGGACTCATGGATTCTCTATTCTTACACAGCATTATTACTATAACAGGAGCCAGGAGGAGGAGCTGAATGAATTGCTGTGGGTCGAGAGCAACGTGTCGTTGCTTCTTTTGTGCATTTGAAATTTAATTAACACGCACACAACACAAATACACATACACACCCACAAGGACAATAACAACAAGTGACAGAGAGAGACAAAGCAAAAAAACGGTAGCGAAAAAACTAATAAAAACTCATTGCAAAGAGTTTTTGATGAGGCAATCGACAACGACAACAACAGCAACAACAACGACAACGTGAACAACACACCAAGGAGCCAGCCAGGATAAAAACAGAGAGAGAGGATGACAGGACAAGACTACAGGACTACAGAGCTTCCGCTGTGGCGATGGCTGCTAATTCAACGCCTGTTGCTATTGTCAGGGCAAACGAAACGAAACGAACGAGAAACCAAACCAAACAAAACGAAATGTTGCAAAAGGGGATTGCAGCATGGATGCAACAAGGATGCAGCAGGATGCCAGCTGCCAGCTTTTGTCTCAGCTGTTGCCATATTTTTGCTGCTATTGTTGTTGTTCGTCTTCTTACAACATTTATTCTCTAATGAATGTCAACTTTAGAGTGTAATTGTTTTCGAGTGGAACGCGGGAAAGAGATGCGAAAAACTTTTCATTCTTTGCTTCGCTTCAAACTCGAAATTAATCAGGCAAAAAGTTGCTGATCAAGTTTTATGGCCAATTATGATAGAATACTGCATACAATTTATAGTTTTTGGGCATTAATTAAAAGCTATATTCGCCTGTTGGCCAACTTGACAGCCAACAAAACAAAAGCCATAAAAAACAAGCAAAGTCGAGTGTGCTCGACTGTGAGATATCTGTTACATAATAAAACTATGCGACAGCGAAATAAAATAAATAACTATAAAAAATCAATATATCAAAAAAATTCAAAAATAATGATAAGTGTATATTTATTATATCAATATACTACAGATTGAAAAACCATACCGAAAAATACGTAATTATACAAAATTACCAAAAAACCAAAAAAAACTGAAATGTATATTTGATATATCGATTTACCACTTCGAATCGAAATTTACCTTAAAGTACAAAATATTGATTGTCGGTCAAAGCCATAACTTTTAAGATGTTAAAGCTGTTCGCAACTGTATTGTTAAGAACCAAAAAATATAAAAATATGCTGAAATGTATATTTGGTAAATCAATGTACTACTAAAATCAAAATATACCATGAATTGCGAAATATACTAGATTGTAAAACAAATCTATAACTTCAAAGACTTTAAGCTGATCGCAACTGAATTTTGAAGAGCCGAAAAATACAAAAAAAAAAGCTGAAATGCATATTTGGTATATAACTATAATAATAATATCAAAATATACCTTAAAATACAAAATATACCATATTGTTGAGTAAAGGCATAGCTTCTAAGATTTTGATCTAACCCCCACTTCAATTTTAAGAATCATTAAAACTGTAATTATTATTGTGTGTACCTAAAATCGATTCTAGTTTTAAAAATGTATTTGCCATAGATTATGAGATTTGCGGATGAGGAAGAGAACGTGTGAAAAAATCTGAAGGATTAGCTCTATTATCTCAACTGTTTAGTACGAATATACATAAATAGATTTGCCTACTTGTGCCTGTTGACACAACGCTATAATACCCCTCTACGTTACGAAATAGCGGGTATAGAAACCTAGAAACTGTTTGGCCAACACTGAAAAAGAGCTGTAAACATAATGGACACAAACGCATACAGACACAGAGTCAGGCATCTCGACAGGATGAAGGATGAGCAATGATTGTTGAGCAACGAGCAAATTGAGGGAAATTGAAAACAGCGAAAAGCGACGAAAAAGCGAGAAGAAAAATGTACAAAATGAACTTGAATGCCATAGATAGATAAAGTAATATGCTTTGCGAGTATTAAAGTAGTTGCACTGGCAAAAGAAGAAGAAGAAGGACTCGCTGTGGATGTGGCGAAATCAAGCGTTAAATTTGTGAACTTGTTGCCAACATTTTAAACACTTAACGAGCGTCTAACGAGGCGCACAGCCTCCGGGCCACGCCCCCTCCATTTATATTCATAGAGAGAGAGAGAGAGGGAGACAGGGACTGACAGACAAACTGCAGCTGTACGAAATTAAATCGTCTTTCATTATTTATACTCTGTGATTTTCCAGTCAGTCTCTGTCTGCTCTCTCTTCCTCTCTCTCTCACTCACTCACTCACTCTCTCTCCATCTCTGTCTGCTGCACACTTGTTGTAGTCATGTTGTCTGTTAGTTGGTCCAAATATTTGCAGCTCTCAACAGTTTCCCATTGGACTTTTATGAACATTTTGACGATTTCGATTTTACAAAGTCAATATTTACACATTCCCCCATTCAAAAAGTGTTCCTGCCTTTCCTCCCGTTGCCTTTTCGTCCTCGACCATTTGTGCACTTGGTCACAGTTTATTGGATGTGCAGTTAACCAAAAATAAATCGCATATCGGATTCTCCCATTGGCAGCGGCAGCAACAGCAACATAAACCGCTTAGCACAAAATTACTCATACGTCAAGTGGCAGCAATTGAAACGCAGATTTTTTGTTTTCCACTCCCCTTCCTCCCCTTTCGCTGTTTACAGTTGCCAGTTGACCTAGTTCATGGCCATCATCTTCAACCATCATCATAAGCCGCTGCTGTTCTACTTTATGGCTATTTTTGCCCCTGTTTTTCCATTTTTTTTTTATTCCCATATTTTTCTCTCTCTATTTTTCTGTCATTTTCAATTTGGCTAATCGACACACTCCCCGCCTGTGCCTCATTTCGCTTTGTTTACTGCGGGTCCGCGCTGTTGTTGCCCACAATTGTTCTAGATAGCCACGTGGTTTGGCAGCTCCGCTAACTAACCAACGCTATCCCTCGGTCTATGCCACCAACAACTGCAGTGACCCACATTGAAAGCCAAAGCCAAAGCCAAAAACCACACTCAAAAACTAATGGTAAGCCAAAAACAAGTAACAAAGTCGTGTGTGATCGACTGTGAGATACCCTTACACATTTTCAATAAAAAAACCATTTTTAAAAAATACCGAAAATATACCACCAAAATACTAAAAGATACCGAAGTCTATATTTGGAATATTGATCTTGTACTACATTTAAAATACAGCATAGAGTGCAAAATAAAACCATTTTTTAGAATATACCACAAATACTACAAAAATACTAAAAATATACCAAGCATAAGTTTCATATCTTTGAAATATACCGACAATATACAGCAGAAATACTGAAATATACCAAAGCATATATTTGGTATATCGATATTGTACTTCATTTAAAATATACCATGGAGTACAAAATATACCGGATTGCCAGTCGAATCAACTAAGACCCGATTGAAGTTGACGTTTTTCGAGTGTGCTCGACAGTGAATTACAAACTATCCATTTTCAATAGGACCATACTTTTAAAATATACCAAATGCCGTAAAACATACCAAAGCATATACTCAATGAAACCATATTTTTAAAATATTCACAATATACCAAAAAAATACTAAAGTATACATTTGGTTTATCGATATTTTACTACATTCAAATATACCTGATTGCCAGTCAAGTCCCGATTGAAGAAGTCTTTTTCTACCCTATACTCCTATGTAAGTGGAGGGTATAAACAACTCAGGAGCTCAACAAGCCGCCTTCGCAATACTCTAACTCTGTGGCAGACTTAAAGGATTTTGCTCATAGGTTGTTATCAATTCTTAATACCCCATTCGGCATGTTAGTGACTTTTGTGGTTCGCCTGGGATTACATAAGCAAAACCACATAGAAAAGTGAAAGCGCAGAAAAGTATGCTACAGTTTCACTTTCCACCCACTTTAGTTGCTTGCATAATTCAAAAGTCGAGTTAGATAACTGCATCTAATTATATATACGAGCGCTGTCCAATCAACTGCAACTAGCGCAAGGCTGCAGCAAAACATTTCTGACACATTCACCCATTCCTCCCGCTCTCATCACTCTTTCATTCACAACTAATTCGACGAGCAGCCAATTTGAAGCCAATTGCGAATGTGAACAGCGCACAACAGCAGCAACAGCAACAGAAAAAAAAGTTGTTCAACAACTCGACAACTATGTAAGTGAGTGGCAACAACAACAACAACAACAACAACAAGTGAACTGCACTGAGCTGCAGTTGCAACAAGGAAAATTGCTTGTACATTGAAATTGAATTATTTGTTGAGGGGGCGCACAACTGCAATTGCGCTGCGAAATGCGCTTACAAAACTCGCACAAAACTTGCAACTAACGTCACTTCAACAGCTTTTGTTTGCTGCCACACACATGTGAGTGTGTGAGTGTGTGTGTGTGGCATAGCAGAGGTCGCTCTGGGTTGGCGGCATTCACTTCGTGCATATTTCAAAACTAACAATTGCTGTTGTTGCTGTTGCTGTTGCTGCTGTTGTAATTGTTGTCGTTGCTTTTGTGCTGCCGCCTCTGGTCGAAAAGCTGTTAAAAAAGAAGAAGCGACGGAAAAGTTTTGCTCTCTCTCTTTTTTTTTGGGCGTTAAACTCGCCGAGCGGCCACTGAAATTGATTACCGATAACGCCAAAAAGGATAATGGACTTTTGTCCAGCTGCAACTGCTGCTGCAAGACAACAACAACAACAAACACAACTGGGGGACACAAAAAAAAATAGGCGAGATGCGGAAGGGAATATGAGCAGCCCGGCGGCAAACTAACGAAATGTTGAAAAGGAAACAGTCAAAAAAAAACGGGGAAAAAAGAACAGCTGAAAAACGGAAAAAAGTTGAAAATATGGTCCACAGGGCAAGAGATCGGGAATTGGAAAATGCTGAGGCGAAAAATCAAAAGGGAACTGAAAAGGATGCTGCAGCATATTGCAACCCAACAACAACGAGAAACCAACTAGCGAACGGGCAAAAGGCGATTATGGCCAGAGTTTAGGTTTGAGTCTCGGTTCGGTTCGGTTCATGAGAAGCGCAAAGAGAGGCGCTTGACTTGATTCCCGCAACAGCTGACGAGATTCACAGGCTGCTTAGTTTAAATACTTAACTGGCAACTAGTATGCAAAGCATGAAACTTCTCTATCCTTCCTGCTATGAAATTTGTTGACGAAAAAGCGACTGTAAAAACGCAATAAATATTCGCGTAATTATATTATGAATGCAGAGCATCAAGTCGACCATATTCGTTAATTGTACAAGAGTATTTAAACGGGTTTTTAAGATATCCTTGTACTCTAAAAAAAAAATTGAACTTAAAATTATTTAAATGAACTAGCTATTTATAGACAAACATTCCGAAATAAAACTGCATTCAATATTCCAAAGACAAATGTACAAATGTTATAAAATAAAACATAAGATTTTGCTGTATTCGGAATATAAAAATAAATAAATAGATTTATAAATAACATATAAATTTGAATTAATTCTTAGCTACAGACAAGTGTGCTCGACTGTAAGATACCTGCTACCCATTTTTAATAAAAGCTAAACAGTGCGGTATTATTCTTGAAATATACCGAGTTAATATACCGCAAAAATACCAAAATATACCTTGCATTGGTGTATTTGGCATAGTACTACATGCAAAATATACCATAGAGTACAAAATAAACCAACTTGTGAGCCAAACAAACAAAATTTAAGATTTTACTGAAGATACTCTGATCTTAATAAAAAATACTTCAAATTTGTTACCTTAAATTTATTCTATAGTCAAACATTACAAACATAAAGCTGCATTCAATGTCTCCGGAATATAAAAATGTTTATTTAAAATTCTTAATATTTATTACTTTTCTGTTGACAAACAATAGAACTACAACAATTTTAATTTAAAATTCTTTTCTACTACTTGTACTTTATAGAATATTTTAAATTTCTCTTATTATTTTTTTTCTATTATTTATAATAAACATTTACTATATTATACGTATACTTAATCTCAATGTGTCTTCAAAAAATAAAGGCAGTTTCTCAGGTTAATAATAGATATCGAATTTAAGTTAAATTTATAGACAACATTTCTTATTTTATAAAATTTAAACACATTTTATGTATTTTCTACTAATCGCTTTAAAAGTTGTTAAATTCTGTTCAATAATAGGTCAATTATGTGGTCAATTGTTGAAATCTCCATACTTAATTATTAATTAGAGGAATTCTCACATACTCCCTCTTAAAAATATTTTAACACATCACATTGCCAAAGCCTCTTGAAATAATTACGTCATCAGGCATTAAATGTCGAATGTATTTACATAATTAAAGAGTACTCTAAAGTAATAAACCCTTGAATAATTTTGGTCAATAAATTTCAATTCAAATTCATAATTCATATGTATAGCAAATTGTTTTGGTTTCACTAATTTAACATTAGAAAATATTAATCAAGGACATGTTCGCTACTTTTATCACAATATTTACTGCATATTTACGCATTTATAAACAATATTTCATAAGCTGGCAGCAGGATGAAAGGGCGCCAGCTATATTTTATTTATTTGTTGTGGTTTTGTTTGCCATATTTTCGGACACAAAACGCAAAAGTGTTCGTAAAAAGAGTTTTCGCTGTGGTTTTATTGGCTTTACTGAAATGTTGGCCACAACCTCCCTTTATCCTTTACAAGAAGAATAACTGAAATTTACATTTGGTCAGCAAAGTGAACAATTTGCTGGAGTTATTTGCGTAAAAATGAAACGAGTATAAAAAAGAAGAGAGATAGCTACGAGATAGCAGAGCTAAAAGAGAAGAGTTTGGCGATGGCACATTATTTGCATAGCTCATAATTATGCGCTGGACTCACATGTTGAAGCTGGGGCAACATTTGGTCACTGGCCACATCCTGCGCTGTGCTGCGTGCTCAAGTGCAAAAGATTTTTCCTGCATTATCTGAAAAGCAAACAGCAAATGAAGGGAACGACGAACAAAGGAAGCTGAGGAGGACAGAGGATGGAGTAGAGTTTTGGCAATTTGTAACATTTTGCTCATTACACACACAATGGAGAAGAAATTTGTGGATAGAGTGTGGAGTGTGGGGCAACATCCGTTTGCATAAAAATGGCGCCACAGTAAAAAAAAAAGAAACCGAAAATCTAATAAAACATGTTTTAAAAACGAAGTAGAGCAGAGAGAACACACACACACACAACGCAAGTGAAGTGGCATTAAGCGAAGCGAGGAGAGAGTTTCACAGACTACAAAAACACACACACTGCGTGTTTAACGAGCCATTTGCCGCTTTGGCGCTGAACCTGCTAATTGAATTAGAGCCGCTGCAGGATGTTGAATATGAGCAGGAGCAGAAGCAGGAGTAGCAAAAGGAGCAGCACCAGAAGAGAAGTTGCAAGTGAAGCAACAGTAGCAACAACAACAAGAACAAGAAGAACAACAACGATTCTGCGGGTTGCGGGTGCCCTCTAAACGTTTTGGCATGCCTCATGCTTCATGCCTCCGGCTTACTGTTTTGCCCGCAGGATTCAATTAAGTGTAAGTGCGACTCACTCACCCACACACACACACCAACACACACCACAGTCTGGCACTGATAACACAGCGTATGTGCACTGAGCTCAAAGTGTAGTACTATCAAAAGGCACGAAGAGCTTCTCAAAGCGTCGCTGCAACAGTTTCTTCTCATGTCTAATGAGCCAACTTGGCTCATGTAGAGCAAAACTAAACTTGTCGTCTAGAGGGCACTTGCCACAACAGTTTGCCACATCAGTTATGATAAGCGCAACGATTGACGATTGCCCATAAAGATGCGAAGCAAAAGTCTTCAGAGCAATCACCAAGGCAGCGTGACAAGAAAAGCTTACGCAGCCAACGCTTCCATCTCCAACCTTGCCGCAGGCAACTTAGCGTAGGCGTTGCTTTCCAAAAAAAGGAAGCCTCAAAAGATGTCAAATCAATCTGAAGAGCAAAATAAACAAGCTCAAGTCACAAAGTAGTGCTTGAAATACTCTTTTTAAAATAAGCTTTAAGATTAGTTCTATAGTTTGTAAGTAATATTATAAGTAAGCATTCTTATACCAATTTCATGTTAGTAATCGCTTTTATGTGTAACAAACAGGAAAATTACAGCCTAATTTTATTGAAAGCTAATGAGTGCGGTATTATTTCAACATTAATATAATGCAAAAAAACTAAATATATACCAAATGTCATATTTGGTATATTTTACACTACATGGTATATTTTGCATGTAGTACTATAACGTTGAAATATATATAAAGTGTAAAAGATACCGAATATATTCTTTGGTATATATTTAGAATTCTTGTAGTAATTTAATTTTCTATATTGATTGTATTACCGTATATATCATTTGGTATACATTCAGTATTCTTGTGGTATATTAATTTGGTATATTTTTATTGTTGTACTATAACTTTCAAAATATACCATAGAATACAAAATATACCAGATTGTCATACAAAACTATTTCTTAAATAACATCTACAATTTTTATCTGATCGCAACCAAATTTTCAGACATCATATAGATTAATATTATGGGTTCTCCTAAATATCTAAAAGTGTTTTTTTTTTAATATTTATTAAGTGAAGAAGTATACAAACAATTTAAAGAGCTTACTATAGCATTTAAGTTAAAGAAAATTAATCTTAATCCAACCCCATAGGTTCTCTATGAGAAATTAATATGAAAATTAATACAATGAATGCCATCTATAACAGCAAGTTTACAGACTTAAAAAACTAATAATACAAATAAAAAGAGAACTTTATAAAAGACTTACCAATAGTTTTACAATGGCTTCACAATGCTTTCTCTGCCAGTAACTGTGAATTTATTCCGTAAATCTTGAGCATTTGTCTTGCTTATCAGCACTTTAAGCAATTTTCATTGTGAGGCGCTTCTTTGCTGAAAAGCGTTAAAAAATGGCTTCAGTTTGTGATAAAGATTTAAGAAGACTACACTTAAACGTTGACATTTATTACGAGTACAGGGTATGAATAGCTCAAAAACTGCACCAGAAAAAAACATCGTTATTAACTTGACTGCGATGTCATTTATCATTCGCTGTCCATTGATAAAAATCAACGTCAAACGTTGCATGTGTGTGTGTGGGTGTTAAGTGACTAAGCTGTTTACATTATTAACTCCCCCGAAATGTGTCTCGATAGGGTGGATATAAAAGTTTGCAATCGAATTAAATTATCCTCGAATGGGGGAAACTTTTAATTAGTTATTAGGAATGTTTTGCTGGCGAACCGAATGATTTATTTCCACCAACTGCCAATTGACAACTGCAACTTGCAACTTGCAACAGCATTTTCAATTTCAGTGTCAGCAACACTGCTTTTTTCTGCAGCTTTGTTCGACATCTTTTTGGGCTATGGAATTTATCAACTGAAAGTCACAAAATGGAAAATTGGAAATTGTTAGCCGAGAGAATTGGCTGCAGGAGGTTTGAGAGGTGGCGAGTGGAGAGTAAAGGGAAGGAGGCCACTGAAATTGAGGCTATTTCATTATTAAATTCCAAAAGTGCTTCAAGGCGACAAAGTCGAGCGAGAGAGTCGAGCTGAGATGAGCGGGGTAAGTGACATTTGGCTTTGGCTCGTTGAGTTTTGCCAACGAAAGCAACAACAACAACAACAACAATAGCAACGAAAAAATAAAAAGTGAAATGAAAAACTTGGGGGAAAATGACTTGAAACCAATCAGCGTGAAAATTGTTGTCGACTAACAAGGACACACGCAGTTTATGTGCACGTGTCCCGCCCCCCTTCCCTCCGCCCCCTCTCTGTAGTATGTGTGTGTGTTTAGGTTATTCAGTTTCCTGCCTTGTTGGATTTCTGTAAATTGAGTCCGTACTTTCCTAATGCGCTCGGACTCACAAATCATGCCGCAGGCTTTTCGATTTCACAATTGAAATTGGCAAACTGAAACCACTTGATAACTTTTTTGTCAATGTTGCTTCAAATTTAATATAAATTTTGTATTGAAAAGAGTGTGTGTTTAAAAGCTGAGCTGCATTTGTAGCTCACGCAGACCACGTGGCGTATGCGTAATTTTATTTATAGGCGCCAAATACGTTTCACACGTTGACCAGCCCCCCAACAAAAATGCTGCTTTGCTTTGCCCGCTGCCAACCCACGTAAACATACCTAAAAATACACCAAACTCACAGCGCACGCAATGTAAACAAAAAACCCAACAGAGAGTGAAAATGAGAAGCAAACTCAAAGACCGAGAGAGCGAGAAGCTGAGCAGCAACAGTGTGACGTGAACTGTAACCAAAGTTGTAAGCAAAGGCGCCTGCGCCGCCAACGACGCGCAAAACACACAGAAAACTGTAACCAGTATTTATTTTGAACTGCTATTGCTGCTTCTGTTAGCTCTGCTGCTGCTGCTGCTGCTGCGACAGAGCTTTGGTCACATGCGAGTTTCAGTTTCAGTTTAGTTTTGGCAGCGAGAGCAGCACAACGTTTGCTGCCACACACAACACAACAGAGCTTGTGTTCGAAGCGAAGACGAAAGTATTTCATGCGCGCCGCAATCAAAGTGTAAGTGCCAATGAATGTGTCTAAAACGTAACGTAATCAAAGTGCGTTGAAAAGTGTGATAATTGCAAACGCAAACGGGAAACGCAAATGAAAATACGAGAAGTGACAAAAAGTGTTGCATACTTTTGTGAGCTCGCGCGCGCTGCTTAAAAATCAATGAAAAGCGAAAGTGAAAACATACACACACACATACAGTTACAGCATACACACACACACACACAGATACAGATACAGCGCACAGCTGCTCAAACGCACACGCACAAACATAACGAAGCGAGTGAAAGCGACAGAGAGAGAAAGAGAGAAAGCGAGCGAGAAACGAGCTCAACGCTTTTTTTGACGTCATTAATTCGTATACGTATACTGATGTGCTTGAGTGTGTGTGTGAGAGTGTCAAATTTAACAAATTAGCTACACAAATTAGCAGCGACACAATTAGCAACAACAACGATAACAACGAGCACAGAGAATGATGAATAATGCGGTGTGGCGTCCAAATAAAAAAAAAAGTGTTGCATAACCTGCAGGCGCAACGAGACAAAAACTCGTGACTTACATTGCAGGCAGAGGCAGAGACAGAGGCGCTCGCACACACAAAACTCTCGCTTGATGTCCTTGAATGTTGTTATGCATAAAATGTGTGCTAGACAACGTTGACTCTGGCTGTCTGTCAGTCAGTTTAGGCAGTCAGTCAAGAAGAGTTTGTGAGAAATTGCGCTGCTTTTTTTTGCCCCCTTTGGCATTGGCACTTGGCTCTGTTTATCTTTTTGCTTTAGCATAAACAAGAATTTACGGCACGCCAACTTTGAAAACAACTCAACACATATGTCGAGTCGTCGTGTGTTTGTTTGTGTGTGTGTGTGTGTGGTTAACTCGCCTCAGCTCTCAGTTCTCTTCAGTTCAGTTCAGTTCAGTTCAGCTGAGTTCAGTTCAGTTGCCAGTTTTCTAGGTCGGCTTTGGCTTGCTTTGCCTTTACTTTGCAACGGGTTAAAGGTTGCATGTTACGTTGGCTTGGCAGCTTTTTTTGCTTGCAGCACTTGCGGCTTGCGACGCAATCGCCTTCTTCATACTTTTTTTCACTTTTTCGGTTCAGTTCGGTTTCTCTACAGAACATTTTGCGTAATTGGGTTGTGCACAGAGTACAGAGTACAGAGCGCAACGCAGCATTGAGTCCTTGAACTGCTTTACACACACACACACACACACGTGCCTTGGCTCTGCTCTGATGTGCAACGCCCGAGCCGCGTCACATGTGCAAACAGCTTTAAGTTCATTGTGTTGCTCTCTCGCTCGT
Source organism: Drosophila sulfurigaster albostrigata (assembly GCF_023558435.1). Classification (NCBI taxonomy): domain Eukaryota; kingdom Metazoa; phylum Arthropoda; class Insecta; order Diptera; family Drosophilidae; genus Drosophila; species Drosophila sulfurigaster. The sequence continues at coordinate 48,198,353 of NC_084883.1, forward strand.
GTATTTTATCTGGGCGCTGTCTTTAAAACTTTATGCGCGTTATTTATATGACTCTGCGATTCGGTGTTGCTTCCTCTTCCTGTTCTGGTTTCGAGGAAAACCCTTTGGTGGAAAGAGGCACAGACCATTAACCAAATTGCCTCAAATACTCTCAAATGGTCGCAAATACTTTAAATTATTGAAATGTGTAGGCCGCAGACTGTGAAATGCGCACAGTTAAAACAAATAATGGCCGAAAAGGCCTTGCCAAATGCTACAAACCGACCCCCAATGCCAATGCCCAGCCTCTTGCCTCCTGCCTCCCTTGCCTCCCTCTTTTTTGGCTCTTTAGGGGCTCATAAATCTTGCTTAGCGCCTAAAATTTTGAGAAAGCTGCCTTTTTCGTTCGTTCTCCGGTTCTCTGCTTTTGTTTCGCAATATTTGCGGTTGGTCAAAGTTCCGACTGAAGCCTTCTTTCCCTCATTCCCTCTCTGCCCCTCAACTTTTCGTTCTGCTTTTTGCACACCCAAAAAAGAAGAGAGACCCTATCAAAGGGTTGCTTTATTATTTCTTATATGGCATTTTAATTATTTTAAATGTAGCAAATAGTTAACTCATAAATTCCTTGGCCATTTATATAATATCCAGGGGCTCAAACCTTTTGCCAATTTGTTCATTGAAAATAAATAATAAACAATGCAAAATCGAGAGAAAAGAACACAGATACGATTTAATTTATGCGTACATTTATTCATGTATTCATTCAATTGCAAACCATTGAAGCGAACTTACATTTTATTTTGCATGCTTCGCCCATTAAAAATCCATTTTGTGTAAGTTTTTTGTATAGTGCAAAACTTGCGCATAAATTTGAATGTTAATTAATAAATGATGATCATAAAAATTTAATCAACATTCTGGCGAAGCGAAAAGGCCAAAGGAATTAATGAAAACTTTTTCCGAAAAACTGATGAGAGGATAAAATATGTTAATATAAATTGTTTGTTGCATGAATTGCATAAAGAACGTGAAAAGGCAAAGCGGCATCAACTGAATATGAGATAGATAGATAGATAGATAACGACGATGGGATACGGTTTAATCGCATTAAAGTTTCTACACTATTTCGTTTAAATTCCTAAAGTGACCTTTTTGATATCCATTTTCCCCTTCTCTTATTTTTCTAGACTGCTATTTAAATTCCTAGAGAGACCTTTTTTCCATTTTCTTCTTTAGATTGAGGGCTTCGATATCGTTTAATTATTTGAAACATTTATGAGAGCATAAAATATGTTAACATCAATTGTTTGCTGCATGAACTGCATAAAAAGCGTGAAAGATATAGAGATAAATATAGAGGTAGAGATACTGCTTAATCAGTTTAAAGCTTTTTTAATCTTTTATTTCATTTAAAATTCTAAAGTTTTTGGTTCGACCTTTTCATACCCCATAACCATAAGTTAGAAGGGTATTAAAGGCATGTACTGACAATAAATATATATTTTTAATCAACGTTACCAGCAGAGACGATATGGCCATGTCCGTCTGTCTGTCTGTCCGTCTATATGAACACTATGATCTCAAAGACTATAAGAGATAGAAATATAATTTTCGAAAGCACTTATTATGTTTTCAGTCAGATCAATTTAGTCTAAAATGTTTACCACGCCCACTCCTGCCCCTTCAAATCGATAGAAATCGAATAACAAGACTATAAAAACTTGATTGTTATTCTGATAACTTGATTGTAATCGGATACAAATTTTAGAACTTATTTGTGATACACTTTTGTACTGAAAATTACCCCTACTGGCTGAGAATCTGGTATATTTTGACCTCTATGGTATATTGTAAATTTAGTACTTCATCCATATACCAAAAATATTCGTTGGTATTGTTTAGTATTTTGCGGTATTTTATTCAATGAATTTTAAGAATGACATAGTATATTTCGAAGATAGTACTTTATCGATATACCAACCTTTGGTATAGTTCAGTACTTATTCAGTACATTATTAATATATTATATTTTAATAATAATATCGCACCGTTTTGCTTCTATTCTAAACCAGTATCTCACAGTCCATTTATTTCCATTTCCTTCTTAAAGTTAGCAGCTTAGATACCGTTTAATTATTTAAAAATTTACCCAGCCATGACAGTGTGCAAAATAAACTGTTGTATATTGTTTGACCATTAGAATGAATCGGTATAAACAACAAAGTTAATTATGCAAATGCACAAAATATTTTATCCACAATTTTTCAGACTTCCCTCTTCAGTTTTTTTTTTGTATATTGTGAAATTGCCTCATCAAGCACTTCAGTTTGTGCAATTGAAATCCAGCTACGACAGAACACATCTAATTTGCATAATTTGCATTAACAAAACACAGCGCGATATCCCTCCAAAAACACACAGTTTATATAAAACTGCGTAAATTCGCATTTCGCTCAACACAAATTGAATTTTGTGGGCGTTTAATGGTTGTGGGTTATTCATACTTATATAAATTTATACATTTTGTTCGTTGGCAATTTGGTCAAATAAATTAAATGTGCATATTTAAATGGCAATGACAAATTTCGCAGAAATACAAACATAATTGCGGTATCAATGCCAGTTTGCTGTCAGCTGTATCTGTTGATAATGCGTTTTGTGTATCGATAACAACAACAAAAGTGTGTAAAATTCTATTTTCATTGAAGCGAGCCTCGAGATACAATCGCAAGTGTTGGTAATAAAATGTGCTACTAGGCGTATACGTGATAGTTTACACAAGAAGTAAATCGAGTCGACACAAACACCAAGAACAAGCAAACAGCAAACAACAAATTTGAGACGCTTTCTGCATGGCAAAATGAGTAAGTGAATTATTATATATTCGGATATCTTTTTAAGTGCCAGCTCAAGAGTTGCTCAATTAAAAGTTAATGCAATTAAATTAAACACAATATTGCGTATACGCAACGTAGTGAAGAGGCAGCAACTTAATTGGCTGCAAAGCACTTTTTGTGTCTAAAGTTTACCAGAGAAATCATTGTAACTCAATTCTGTTAAATGCCACTGAGCATTTTAGACAGCAGCAACGAATAGCAGCAAAACAATGGAAGCAACAACAATGCAAACTAAGCGCATTAAACTTAAATACTTGACAGGCGAGTAGCAAAAGCTTACCCCACATTTCACAGGCCAAGTCAAGCACAAAACAAAAAGCTGAAATGTTGCAAGTTGAAGGCAAAATGCCTGCTGGCCAGGACTTTGTGTGTGTGTGTTTGTGTGTGTTTGTCTGTCTATAGTGATTGCTCGAGTTGTCAGTTTGGGGCAAGAGCAATATGCAAGCTAGGCTTTTCTCGAGTGATACGCCTGTCTGCCGTTCAATGTTTATTGCATATCAATTAGACAAGTGGTTCGTAGTCCTCAGTAGTAGTCCTAGTTCTTCTCCTGGGCGACGTCTTTAAGTGGCCCCAATTTGTTGTGAGTTGGCAACAGCTGCAGGCATGAAGAAGCCACAAAACGTGCACAAAACTTTCAAAGGATTCAAGGATGTGTGTGTGTGTGTGTGCTATATGAACGAACCTGTCAAAATCCACTTGAGCGTACCATAATTTCCACGCTAAATGAGTTCAAGTAGAGCAGCAGCCGCCAAACTGCCAACTGCCTTGCTTCGCCTTGCCATTCACAGCCTCTGGGCACTGTAGTGTGTGCCACGCCCACTGACGCCTACTCGCACGTGTGCGCAATTAAAAATGCAGCTTGCGGTTGTCGGCCAAAGTTGGCTCTTCTTTTGCCCAACGACTTGACTGTCTCTCTTTTTCTGCTTATACACTGCTCCAGTGACACACAAAGCCAGCTCGCTTTATCTCTCTCTCTCTCTCTCTCTCTCTGTCTCTGATTTTCTCTCCCTCTCTCTCTTCCTCTGATAAAGCCAGCTAAAGCCATGCAGCATTTCATTTGCCATACTAAATTTTGCACAACTGTGTAATTAAATTAATGCTCGACTCGCACAAATTGCATTGAAAGCCACGTGGCGTATACGCAATTTCACTTTCCACCAACAACAACAACAAAGTAGCTAACAAAATGACACAAAGTAGCAGCCACAACAACAACAACAACAGTCGAGTATAATGCAATTCAAAAGTATAGAAACAAGTGAAACTGCTTCCACCAAATCCCTGACCTGATTTAGCAGCTTCTTCAACTGGCAGCAGCTGCTTTTCCTCTTTTGTTGCAGTTGCAACTGCCGCTGCTGCTGATGCTGCTGCATTGGCGTTTGCTTTTGCTTTTGCTTTCCGTTGTGAAGCTACCTTCCTGCTGTTTCGCTTCCTGTTTACTTTTTATGCAAACTTTCCATTTTTATTCTCCCAAAAAATGTCGCCCATCTGTCTGGCCAAGCCAACTAGCTACGTCTCACTTCTCTCTCCCTCAGTTCTCTCACGCTCTGCCACTTGTAAATGGCATTACAGCTCAGCTCAGCTCAGAGCCAACATCCAAGAGGCAGGACGTGCCCAACTGTTTCTGGCCAAGTCGAAATCTATTTTTAAGAATTTCACAACGTGCTGAAAGTCACTGCGACGTCACGACGTCCTCAGGGATTAGGGTCAGCAGCACACCACAGCACCGACTTCATTTTATACACTGCAAAAAAGAAAGTTCTAAAATCAAGAAATTGTTCTTAGTACTAAGTACTTAGATTTCAAGAGCATTTGATGTACGACACGAGTTATTAAAAGAGGAAAAAATTTAATAAGATAAAAAATATTACATAATATTTTTTGATGATTTTTTTTTCTACGAGTAGTTTGTTATTAAGTTTGTGCACTTATGTTAGTTGTATAATGAATGTTAGTCATGAAATATTTACTATTATAATCCATTCGGTTCGACTCTCTTAAACAGCACTGAAGAATGATTCGCGACAGCTCTACTAATTAAGCTATGAACGAAAACTCTCAAGGATAGATAAAAACTTTATAGGAATTTCGATGGATTACAAAATTTTGCAGCCTAAATCTAATATTTTTGGTCTTATTTTGCGAACTCGACATTTTCCAGACTAATGTTCTAATAATTTGTTCTTTAATTGGTTTTATTTTAATAACACAATTTTAAGATGAATGTTCTTGATTTTAGAACTTGATCTTTTTTTTCAGTGTACTCTTTCACTCACATGCATTCCGTGACTTACCTCATAAATTATCGCACTGAAATGTGAGCTTTAAAGCTGCCTTAAAGTCGGCTTATTATTTAACAATTTTCGACAGCTTCCGCGCAGAGTATTAAAATCTCTCATCTCGCGTCATGTTTTCATTTCGCATGTTTTCTGCTTCATCGAGTGCAAGATCAGCCCCAGTTTTTCAGGTCTGAAGCTGCGGCGCGGCCATAAACATAAACTCGCATTATGCTTGGCCAAATAAAACTGCAGCCAAATGACACGTACAACTGCCGTTAGGGAACACCAGAGAGAGACTCGGAGGGGAATAGGGGAATAGAAATTGCGGAGATGTGTGTGTGTGTGTGTGGAATGGAATGGAATGTGTGTGTGCACATTTTGTGCGATTTACTGCGACTTTGCTTTTGCGAATGTTTTGTTTTATTTCGTTGCCTTTTCAGGGCATCGATTTTGTCACTGACATTTTTCGTCTTTGTGTAGTAAAACTACCGAGAGAGAGAGAGAGAGAAAGAAAGAAAGAGCGAGAGCAAAAGCACAGCACAGCGTAGAGGAAATTGTGTCAATGAAATTGTTGTCAACAGTTTTCTCTTGTTTTTCCCTCTCGTTGTTGTGTTTTTAGCTGTTTAAAGCTGGCAATTATTTTTTGTGCAGAGCAATGAAAGTGAAAGAAACAAACAAACTTTAATGCTCTTAACTTGGAAAGGAGACACAAAAAAAACTTCATATTGAAATTCCAATTTTAATTAAAAGCAATTTCGCTTAAAACAAAAACATGACACACTTTTTGTGACATTCTTTTCGAGCATTCAATTAAAATACACAAGTAATGCAAGAAAGTGAAAATAAACGAAATGAAAGAGGATAACTATTTGCTTTGAAGTTGGCTGCTGCTGCTTCTAATCGTCAAGTAATAAAACGTCTTTGCACACCAGGCGTATGAGTAATGTATGTCTGGCATTTAAAGACAGACAGCGAGACTGGAATGCTTATGTAAATTGAATGTTTTGCTGGCTGCTCAATAAAATGCAATTGCAAATTTATACAAATGTCTTGGAATTATTATTGTGCTTAAATCAACGAGTCCTTGGCTGTCAGCCCACGTTCACATCGCACATTCAATTTAATTGTTGTGTTCTGTTTGCGTTGTGTATGAAATATGACAAGCGTAGGCAAATGCGAGTCCTGTGCTCCTCGCTTGTGTCCTTTCTTACGCTCTGTGTGTGTGTTTTGTGTGTGTGTGCTCATTTTTACTTGTACTTGGCAGAACGTGAGGATTTCATTTCGATTGTATTTGCAACAATGGGACGCTCTTAATGGGCAACAACACACATGAATTCTTATCCCTGCCATACACTTTTATGCTTATACTTATAGTATATATCAAGATTGTATATATATATATATGGTATATGTGTATATGATTGCGTTCCCTTTACATTCATTTCTCTTGCTTTTGCTTTGCTTCCCTTTCGCTGGCACGTTTGTAATAAGTTTGTAATAATCAGGCAAGCAGCTGCCTTTGTTCCTTTCGCTTTATTTTCAGCTCGTACAATCGTATTTGCCTTGCGAGTTTCTTTTAGTTACGACTTTATATCCTGTAGTCCTTTGCACAGCTGTGCAACAACAAATAAACAAGTTTTGTTCCGTTCACTGTGCGTTTCATTTATATATTATTTGTGCGCTTCTTTATATTTTTTATACCCGCTATCCATAAGGTAGAAGGATATTCTAACTTTGTGGCATCGCTGAACCTATAAAGTCTACCATTCTTGACCAGAGTGAACAGCCAATACGATATAGCCATGTTCGTCTGTCTGTCTGTCTGTCCGTCCGTCCGTCCGTAACTTTTCTTTAACACCACTTGATATGATTTTACACAGTTCAATTTGATTTTAAATATTTGACCACTTCTGTCCCCACAAATCGACAAAAATCGAATAAGAATATATTTTGAATGTAGTACTATATCATTACACTTGGTATCTTTTAGTATTACTTGGTATTTTATTTATTTTATTTTATGATTACACCGCACTGCTTATTTTATTCAAAATGAATAGCGGGTATCTCATAGTCAATAAATAAAATATAGCTTTTGGCAAATTTTAGTATTTTTGGGGTACATTATTTGGTATATTTTAAGATATTACCGCACTGATTTGCACTCATAAAGAATGATCAGCGATAGACAAAATACATCATTTGGTGTATTGTTAGTATTTTTTGGTATATTAATCTGGTCTATTTTTAGAATGAAACCGCAATTTTTACATTCATTAAGATTGGGCCGTTACTGTGAGATACCAGTAAATATACCAAATATATCCTTTGGTATATATTTAATATTTGTGAGATATTAATTTGGTATATTTAAAAAAATAATACCGCACTGTTGCTTTGATTCAAAATTGGGATTCAGGTATCTCACAGTCGAGCACACTCGACTCTACCTTTCTTACTTGATTTTGTTGCAGTACTTTTTGTTGTTGCTTTTCCATTGGATTTTATAGCCACACGCAATTTACTTTTTATTTATGACTACACTTACAACCGCAACAGCAACAACAACGAAGGAAAAAACTCTATTTTGACTGCAGTAAGTTAAAATCGAATAGCGGAAATTCTATAAATTAAATACAAAAGCGAAAAAAAAGAGAGAAATCTGTAAAAATTACATTTTTAAATCGCTTGCAAAAATGATATAAAAGCATGAGGAGGTGCTTAAGTGCAGAGTGCAGAGTGGAGAGTGCGTTGGAGTTCTCCTCCATCTGGTTGGCTGAACTCATTTCGGAGTCATAAAGTTGGTCACATTCAAATTAAAATTCAACTTTTGCACACGCCTCGAGTGGCAACAGATGCTGCTGCCAGGGCAAAAGTCGCATTTCAGGCTGTGTTTGCTCACGGTTTTTTAATGAGCGAAGCACACACACAGACACATACACACACACACATACACCGGAGTTAAACGGCGGCTGCATTTCGCATATCTGTTAAGCCGGTCCAACTCCAGTTGGAGCAAGCACTCGGCAGTCGCTCTTAGCGATTTGGGTCAGCTGCTTAGCACACAATAGTAGAACAGCCCTCGAAAGTATGCAATGCTTTGCATGTGAGTTGTGTGTGTGTGTGTGCAGCATAATGGCCAATCGAAAATCGATTCAGGCCAAATCGGTTGCACTTTTCCACTACTACTCATATCTAAACAGACTCTTGAAACGCACACAATAACAAACACACACACACACATACACACACACACACCTCTTGCTATTGCTTATTTTCAATGCATGCTCGAAAGTATGCAGCGCTTATTTTATGGCCACAATTTTGCGTGTGTCGCAGCATGCAAAGCGAGTTTCTCTCTCTACGTGTGTGTGTGTTAAATCTGTGTCAACTGCCACACCCATCGTGCAACAACTACCAGCCCCTCTATGGCTTTTGCCTATCTACCAGTTGCATGTTGTTGCGGTGCCTGTTTGTTGCATGTTGCGTTGACATTTTTGCCAAGCTGACATTTTACATTTTACAGTAATTCCTCAACCTTCCCTCTCTTCTCTTCTTTTCTCCTCCTTCTCCCAATTCGATGTTGCGGCATCTGCTGAAACTGTGCCATGATTTAATTTTACACAATTTGTCAGCACTGCGTATACTTCATATACATATACACATATATATATATATGTATGTGTGTATATTTAGTAATCCCTGATATCAGATCTGCATGAAATATGCGTCATAACATTTCCCCAATGCAATTTTGCACGTGCTTCATATGTTTCACCATTTTGTTTGCCTTCGTTTCCAATATGTGTTGGCTCCACAAAATAAAAGGGGATTAATTTCAGCTGCATTTCTTTCTCTCTATTTGTTTTGCAATTTTGCAAGTAATTAAAGGTGAAAAGGTTAGGAGATTTTTGCACATTTTTTACTGCATTGCAATTTAAGCGGATTTCGTATTTTGCAACGTGTTCTTTATACAAAAAATCATAATATGCATTTACCTTTTTTTTCTTAAACAAACTTTATATATCAATAGAACGAGTTCGTTATGAAAACAGATTCATTTTAATAGTTATCTACCTCATCGAATTTCAATCAAACAAGCATTTACATAAATATAAAAAAAACTTTATACGTTATTGAACTTTCGAAAAAACTACCTTATTTAAATTGATATCATGTGGTCTATAAATTAAACTCTTTTATTTATGTAAATCTCTAATAGTAAATCGCTACTCACAGCTCACAGAATTTTAAAGTCGATGTCGAACAGTCTTAATGTATATTAAAATTTATGAATTCAAGTAAAAAAAAAAGTAGAAATCTGTTACAAAACTATATAAGAACAAAATTCTTAGCTCAGCTTGAGTGAGCTTCTCTTAATGGCAACTTTATTTAATATCCATCATTCTTTTAAATTATAATCTTTTGAATTCGAGAATTTGGAAAGTAGAAGAAGCGCTTTCTGAACTCTGATTGTTCTTGTTTTAATGTCAATTATGAAGCACATTTATCGCTATCTGAAACTAAAATCAATTGAATGCGTCTAATGTATTTAGAATGCTGTCGATGCTCAAACGATTTGAACAAAGTCGCTTTAGAGATTCTTAGTTTCAAGAATATTATAGTAAGGACCTTTAATGTCAATTATATTCCACATACATCATTATTTTAAGCTATAATCTTTGGAATTAAAGAATTTAAAACGTAGCAAAAGTTTTCTCCCAAAAATATAATATATAAAAACGAAATTCTCAACTCAGCTTCTTTTAATGACAACTAGGTAGATCATCTATCCCTATCGTATACTACAATTCTTTAAATTATGCAGCACATTTATCACTATCTTAAACTATAATCCTTTGAATTCTTCTGAAACATTTCGAATGCTATCGATAGCTGTCTTTTCCAGCCAAACGACTTAAACAAAATCCTAATGTTCAGTTAGATTTTTGCTTGTTTGAATGCTCTGAGACTTGTGCTTCCGTTTTAGTAGTGGCAAAATATTTGCGAAACCATTATCATTCGTAAGAGTCTCATGAATAGCTTTGAACCACGCGCTATACACACACAAAAAATTGATGTTAAAACATGAGTGCGACGACTACAAAGAAAATGAGAAATGAAAAATGGAAAAAAACGCAATCAGCATATGCAGAACGAACACAAAAAAGCAGAAAAAAGAAAGTGGAGCAGCAAACTGGCGTGCAGTTTTTTTCTTTTGCCAGCTTTAAGGCATGCCTTAGCACCTTGCGAGGGAGATAGAGAAAAGACGGGAAGGGGAAATGGAGCGAAGAAATCTTAGTGAAGTGGCCGCCATATGCAGCGAGTGAGCTGTTAGCGGCATTTGGAAAACAAAAGGCGAAAAGCAGCAGCAGCAGCAGCGGCAGAAAAACAAAAATCCACTCGAAGAGTTGGATAAAAACAGGCGTCAGAACGAAACGAAACGAAATGAAGGCGTGGCAAAGTGCTGTGCGCACAGCACTTGAAATGGCAAAAGCCTTGCGAACGCATCGAATTGCATTGTGGTGCATCACGAGTGTCTGAGTGTGTGTGTCTGTCTGTGTATGTGTATGTGTCTGTGCTTGTGTTTGTGTTTGTGTTTGAAGGATGCAGGACTCAAGTGGCTGCTGCTGATGCTTGCCACAAGGCAAACATATTTTCATTTCAAGCGCCTGCCAACAGGGGAAAACTCATTAGAGACGCTTGCGAAAATAACTCCAAGCAAATTTCTGGTGCCAAGGATACGAAATTGCAAATTTATAATATCCGCTTTGAGAGCGCAAAGGGAAGAGCGAGAGAGAAAGAGAGAGAGAGAGACTGTGAGGAGCACTTAGCACTTGACTTCAATAGCTTGTTGATGTTTTGCAATTTTGCCATGTGGCAACTTATCTACGCATCTTCCAGATGAGCCGCCTCCCCTTTCCTCTTCGTCTTCTTCCCCCTCCTGCTCTGTTGCAGTTTCAAGTTGAACTTCAAGTTGCTGCTTGGTATCAAGGGAAAGGGCAGCGGCGACGCCATTTAAAGATAGGAGCATTTTCATTCTATTAAAAAGTTGCCAAGTGGCAGCAAAAGTGCAATGCCAAGCCCATTAGTATATAGTGTGTATGAGTGGAGTGCATCTCTCTCTCTCTCTCTGTGTGTGTGTGTGTGTTGGTTTGTGTCTCGTAAGCAAGTTCCTGCGCAGCAGCATTAGCAACACTTAAGGACACTTTTGTCGGCTACTGACAGGAAGCAAAGCAAGCACAAACTCTACTTTCCACCTCTCGTCCAAGTATTCAACATTAAGTTAATTTGCAACGTGCACAGCAAGCAAAAACGAGACAAGCAAACGACCATCGAGGAGAGAATGGCAAAGGAGGGAAGGGGAAAGGGGAAGGGGGTACGAAACGAGTCTGGCCAATAGTGAAAAGTGTGCTGCATTCTCTTGTGTCATCGATGAGCTAATTTAACGCTGATTTACGATGATTGGCAATGCAGTCACGCCAACAGAAGCCACCAGCATGCAGGATCATAATCATCACCAAGCCAGCTGCTCGTTTTGATTGAGACATCACAATGAGGAAGAGACAAGAGAGAGAGAGAGAGAAAGGAGGGGAGAACTCGTTCCCTTTTCGTGCACACGCCATGACCTTAAAACTTTCCCAAATTGAATTGACATTTTGGCAGCGTAGAGCAAAGGCAAGTGTCTTCTATCCCAGCACGAACATCAGGATACTCATTAGGACACCGCAAGCGTGTTCAATTTGCGTGCAAGCATGTTAAATGCCCATGAGCATGCCAGCTGCTGGCTTTCTCGATTTTAAACCCAGCAACAGCAAGAGAGGGAATAGCAGACGAAAATCAAATTGGAAATTACAAATTAAGGCACAAAATTGCTCGAAATACTTCACAAGATTGCAGCAGAAGTCTGTATGCTAAATGATAATTAATTTCATTTCATTTTAATGCGTACATTCACTTTCAAAGATACAAATTTCTGCATTTATAAGTCCATATCTTGTCTGAGCAAATTTATAACTAAATAAATTTGCAATCCAAATGTGTGCATCGAGTTATATCTGAATTTATTCGAGCATCTTTGCTAACTGCGTTAAATTTACACCATTGCATATTGACGTATGTATTCCGACTGCATCTATTTCGGTATATTTCCCAAAGTAATTATATCTTTTAAGGCATCATTAGACATTCATGTGCATAACTAGCTTTATCTTTGAAGATTATCACATTTGCTTATTACACTTTTTATTTACTTATAATTAAGTAACACGTCAATGAATATTACTTCCTATCCACCTTTTAGTTTGCATTTAGTATTCATTTAGTATTTATTTAGTATTATTTCAAAGTCATTTAATAGTTATTCGTTTAGTATTCATTCAGTATTCATTTAGTATTTATTAAGTATATATTTAGTTTTTATATAGTTTTCATTTTGTATTTATTTAGTATTACTTCGAAGTGATTTAATAATTATTCAGTATTCGTTTAGTATTCATTTAGTATTTATTTAATATTTATTTAGTTATCGTTTATTTAATTGGTATTCATTTAGTATTCACTTAGTATTTATTAAACAATCATTTAGTATTTATTTGGTATTTATTAGGTATTTAATTGGTATTTATTTGGTATTCTTTTAGTATTTATTTAGCATACATTCAGTATTTATTTAGTATTGTCAATATCTATCTTCATTTATTTTTATGCAAATCACTATTACATTTTTCGTATGTTTGAGTAATTGTTCCTACATTTATTTCTTTATTCCTAGGAACACTTTCTTATTATAATCCAACGCTGTATATTTTTGCCTTTATTTCATTATTCATATAAAACCATAACTCTGCAATGAATTTCCTGTATACAAATTTATGAATTTGAATTTTTTGCAATTGTAACCCAATATAAGCCTTCAGCATTTCTCTCCGAATATCTTTCTTCATTTATTCTTTCATAAATGCAGCTCAATTTCAGATAAAGGATTTAATGCATTTGTTTCTGAATTTCATTTATTTCTCTGTTTATGTCAAAGTATTTACTGCATTTGTTGTTTATCTACCTTAATTTATTCCTTTAAAAGTGCAACTCTACAGACCACAATATCGCCATTTATATACGTCAGTTTATGCATCCGCATCTGGCTTTATTTATCGCTGCTGTCGCTGTTTACCTGTACAAGCCATAACAAGTTTATTATACAGTAATTGCAGTCATCTGCTTCGCATTCGCATTCGCAAACGTATTCGCACAACTATTTGTGGCTTCTTTGTGCTCACAACTCGCAACTCGCAGTTGACGCCACTTTTGTGTAGTATAAACAGAATTGCATTCAACTCCCGTAATGACCGCAATCACCGTTTTTCCTGCTTATTCCCCGCTCCCAACTCCTTCCTCCGTTCGTTGCTGTTGTCACAGCTCGTCTTGTGACAGCTGTTTGTTTGTTTAGCCCGCCGTTGTGCCAATTGGGAGCGAAACGTGGCCAAATTAGGACGCCAGTGGACAAAATGCAGCTGTCTCCATCGCAGCTGGGAACTCGAGGTCCATCCTGATGCGGAAGTGGCAACAGCAACAGCTTTGGGATTGGGGAATGGGAACAGGCAACTTGAGCGCAAACGAACTAACCAAGAGCCACTTACTTACATTCATAAGCCACAGCCAACAGAGAGAGAGAGAGAGAGAGATTCCCGCACAAAGCCCTCGACACGCGCCTTTTACTATTTACTCAGCGGGAAAACGTTGCAGCAATGGGTAAAAACAAGAGGTAGGGAAGCCGGGAGCAGGTTGGAAGGAAAGAGTTGACTCCGTAGACAAATGGCAGGCCGCGGGGTACAAGCCCAAAACTCATCATCACAGTTGCTTATCCAGCGCGCTGCACACGAGACGCGGCTTGCTGCTGCTCCAGCTTCACACTTCCTGCTTGACAGGATGACTCCAGCCAGTTTCCCATTTCCCATTTCTCCGCTGCTGCTGCTGCCTTATCAAGTGCCATTTTTCATGCAACGCCGTCACTTTGGCACACCACAAAGTTATCCCAGGAGCTGCCTGAAGCTGCGAACCGAGCACGCCATTGTCTTGTCCTCAGCTCTGTGTCTGCGTCTCCGTCTCCGACTCCGTCTGCGTCTCTCGCTGTGTGTGTGTGTGCTTGGGCGTGTTGTCGCCCCCTTTTTCACACATGCTGAAGATGCCAAGCAGAGAGACAGACAGACAAAAGGCAGCATCCAGAATCCCTGCTGTTCGCTGCATTAAGTCACATTGTCTTTAAGCCACGCCCCAAACTCCCATCGGCAGTTCAGCTGCCAATTGCAATTGGTTGCATGCTGCATCGATTTGCCTAATCCTCGCGTTTAATTGGCAACGCATTGCCAACACATTTACAGCCTGCTTCCCTCGCTCTCTTCAGACTGTTCATTGTCCGTTGGAGGCATCTCTTTAACCATTGTTAAAACGCAGCCACAAACTGACCTCTTTTGGCTCTTAAAATCCGCCGCCGCCGTCGCCGTCGTCGTCTGTAGCCCACTCGGATGTGCTTCACATGCTCCAGTTGCTGCTGTTTCTCCACTCTCTCTCTCTTACCACTTCAACAACTTTTAGCATTAAATATGTGGCCAGCACTGTGACACGCCCCCTTTGTCTCCTTCTTCTCTCACTCTCGCAGTGAGTTTATGAAAAATATTACACAGAGATTAAAGTTTTCCAGTTTTGTGTTGTTTGCTGTTGGCGTTGGCGTTTTACCTGGCTGCTTGCCCACAAAATGTGGGCGGCCAGTCGAGTAGGCGTGGCAGGCATTGTTGTTGCGGTTATTGTGGTTGTTCCTCTTTCTACTCCTGCTGCTGCTGGCAGCTCTGACATAGATATTATTGTCTTGGCTGCTCTCTGGATCGTGCGCCGCTTTCCTGGACCTTTTGCACTGAAATTTATTTTTCCGCCATTTTTTTTTTTTTTTTTTGCTTTTCGTTGCTTCTAATTTAAGTGCAACGCGTGTGTGTGTGTGTGTGTAGTTTTCATATTTACATATTTGCCATATTGTGGTGTGCTCTTTTTTTTCCGCATTTCTAGTTGTATTTGTGCATTGTAATTATTTAAAGTGTTTTTCTTTTGCCAGAGAGCGGGAGGAGGAGACAACTAACAGTGTTGAAAATCGCTAAAAGGCATTAAAGTTTGCACAATCCCTGACGGATTTAGCTTTTGGCAACAGTTTACAGCTTACAACAGTTATTGTTACAACAAAAAAAGAGGGAAATCCCCCCAGAGATTACTAAAAGATTCATAGGGGATTATTGCATGGAAATGTACGGGAAAGTTTTCAACAGAAGCAGCCAAAGAAGGTCGAGAGTTGAACTGAGATTTACATTTGCCTTTGGATTGCAAGTTTTTGCAACTTGCAACTTACAACTTACAACTTGCGACGGACTGACCAAAAAGAAGAAATGCCACACACACATCTCATGTGTTGACAAAAAGGCTCAGCTTAAGGGATTTGTTTGAAGTCACCATTTGGTTGCCATAATTCAAGCCTCTTCCCTCACCGAATAACTGCAGTTGGCTGCTGCTCTCTCTCTCTCTCTCTTTCTCTTTTTGAAACCGCAGGCGACAAGCTGAGTTATGGCTCGAGTTCTTACCCCAAGGGGCCACACTGAAGTGTGGCAAGTGCGTGAGTTGCGTGCATTTAGGCAGCAACACAGACTCTTTGCTAGATTCCATATCTGAAACATTTCCCTTAGCTGTTGCTGCTGCTACTGATTGATGGCTCCACTTGGACCAACTAAACGGATTCGCATTTGGATTCACACATAACATAGAAGAAGAACACACAAAAAAACGAACACATCAAGTAAGAATTACTTTTGCGCAACTTCTTCTGCTTCGGCTTCTTTTCCGTTTTGGGCATTTTCGTTGAAATTTAATTTCCCTCAGCTGGGAAGCAGCTCGTTCGCTTAATGAGCTGAGTGAGTACTTACACAAAATTAAGTGTTGTCCTACTTCACGAGCGCTTCAGCTGACTCTTGGCAAACATGCGAAAGAGATGGCGAGTCACAAAGGAAATGGGAAAAGCAACGCGCACAGAAAACACAAATACGAGTCACAAGACGAAGACGAAGACAGACGAACAAAAACGTGTGCGACAAGTGAAGAAGGAAAACAAGTAGGAAATGGCTACAGTCGAAAGTGATCGACTGTGAGATACTCGCTACTCGTATTTAAATATAGGAAAACTGTGCGGTATTATTCTTAGAATATACCAAATTAATATACAGAAAAAATATTGAAATATATCAAGTGCTGTATTTGGTTTATCAATATACTACCCATTTCCATTAATAGCAAAACAGTGCAGTATTATTCATAGAATATACCAAATTAATATACCGAACAAATTTAGAAATATACCAGATGACATATTTGGTATATCAATATACTTCCCATTTTCATGAAAAGCAAAACAGTGCGATATTATTCTTAAATTCTATCAGATTAATATACCACATTCTTAGAATATACCAAATTAATATACAAACAATTTTGAAATCTACCAATGGCCGTATTTGGTATATCAATATACTACCCATTCAATATACAAAGTTAATATACCGAAAAAATTGAAAAATATACCAATTGAGACATTTGGTATATCAGTAAGCTGCCCATTTTCACGAAAAGCAAAGCAGTGCGTTATTATTCTTAAATTATAACATATTATTTATCTTCTGGTATATTTTAGTATTTTGTGGTATATTACAAAATACTATCTGGTATATTTTAGTATTTTGTGATATACCACAAAATAATAAAATATACGTGAAGATAAATATGGTATATCAATGTACTATTCATTTCAAATATACCATTGTGTACAGAATATACCATATTGCCAAAGCAGCTAAGACTCGAATGCAGCAGCCATTTTTCTTTTTTTTTGCCTGGCAGACGGACTTGGCTATATCGCCTTTGCTAGAGAGTCGGAGATGATTCCTTTTGCCTTTTACGTACATCTCCTGTAGCCACAAAGTCATAATACCCTTCTATCCTATGGATAGCGGGTATAAAAACAGGCTTTTGCTTGTCTAGAGTTCTCTCTACACTCGCTAGCCAAGTTGTGCTTGTTGTTGCTTTGAAATCATCATAAAGTTGAAGATAAGTTTTCTTTTCATTATACAAAAAAAAAGAAGAAAAAAACGAAAAGAAGAGGGAAATGGGCAGCAGCAGCGGCAGCGACAGCGGTGTGAGAGAACATTCCCAGGAGTCGTAACAGGCAGGCGATGTTGGTTCAGTAACAGGAACGCGACAGGAAACAGGCTCAAGCGACAGCCGACGACAGGACAGTAACAAGCAGGATGCGAAGAGGAGATATGGGAGGAGAAAGGGGAGGGGCACATGTATCCCCCGTTGAGTAGGGCAAAACAAGTTGTTTGGGCTGTGCGTTGATTCGTTTGTTAGTCATGTTGTTTGTGCTGCCTCACAGAATATCTGTCTGTCCCTGCTGCTGCTGTCATGGCAAACTGCTGCCCCGAAAATTTACAACATTTTACAACACTTTACTGGCAGTTTGGCAACACTGGCTCACACACTAATTCAATAAATGCACGTGGACCTCGTTTGCCAGAGCTGTCTATCTGCCAGCCAGCCTGCCTCGAATGTTTGCCTGCCAAGGATGCAGGACACGTAGCAGAAAAGTTGACATAAATCTGCATAAAATATTCGCATATGCAAAACCGTAAAAATGAAGCAAGAAAAGTAAAAAAGTAGTAGAAAAAATGTAGATGAGAAATAGAAGGAAATATGTAAAAAGTGTCGACGCTTAACTGGCATGTTCACTCCCCGACATCATGTGTGCTCAGCTCAGCTCAGGTGAGGCAGCAGCGGGTGGCATAAACTCCAGCTGCCTGTGGTGCGCATTATGCAGCAGCAGCCACAGCCACAGCATCACCAACAGCATCAGGACTCGCAGACAACCATTGAAAAATCTGTAGAAATTATGCAAATAGATTTCAGCAATCACTTAAGTCTGTAACCAGAACTGAATCCAATGGCACGTCGAGTTTAAGCCATGTGAGAGAAGGAGCAGCAGCTCGGTTCAAATGCTATGCAATTCGAGCCAATGATATGCCACCAAATTGATGGATAGTCACACACATACACATAACTATATATCCCTACACATACGTTCACCCTTGCTTGACGCAACCTTTGACCAGCAGCTGCTTTCAATAATTCTGGGGATCTTCGTCTTGTAATCTTTTACCTTCTCCACAACTTGCCCCATAATTAGCCAGAGATAAACAGTTTCTCACAGCGTGTCTCACGCATGTGCCTCAAATTGTTCACTGTACATTAAACAACAACAAAAGACGGCTTCCCCTTTTAAGTCGTGGGGGTTTCTGCTCATCTTACGAGAAATGAAGTCAAAGTCGTCGCATATGACAAGCGACTGAAAGGGTAAACAAATTCAAGGCGAAATTGATGACAGAGCACACACACACATACATTCAAACACACACACACACACGCACACACACATCAGCAGTTGTGACATTGCCGCGCCATCATCGTCGGCGTCATCGTTGGCAAAGGTTGAACTAACACTGAAGCAGACTCGCTCTTCTCCCTTCCCTCTCACATCTGTCGTTTCACAATTTTTACAGTATTTGGATTAAGTGGACTTTGCTGTTGACGTTGGATGTCAAGGAACGGGGTGCGGTTGACGCAGGTCGCAGGTCCCGAGAAAAGTTCTTAAGAGTTTTGCGCGTTCGCTGCTTTGCATGCCACAATATGATAGAGGAAAATGGCAAATAGGGAACTAAGGCAGAGACAGGAGGCAGAAGGTAATGGGGAAGTTAGGGAATACATTTCACAAGCTGCCACTAGTCAACGTGTCCCCCCACTTACCCCCCTCTGCCTGTCTGTGTGTGTGGGCGCAAATATTTGCTCACGTGTCAATAACCCGCCCTGTGATTTATTTCATATTTGGTCTGGCTTATGAGTTTTGCCTCCCACCGCAGGACGTCGCCGTCGACGTTGCCTGGAAAATAGTTTTACGTGGACAGCCGCCTGTCATTGACATTTGATATTCAAAAGGGGCCCACAAGTTTGCCAAGCACATTTCATAGCATACTTATGAGGGCGGCGACAGCAGACGACAATTTACGTTTTTTTCTGCCCATTTTTCCCCCGTGTTGAAGTCGCCAACGAAAAATGCCTTAAAGCAGCCGTTACATCAAATTTTGTGTGCTTCCTTTAACCCAAAAAGATGAGAAATCAGTTTTATTTTTCCCCCAAAAGTGCTCAATGAAGCGTGTGCGATGCTTTATCGCCGTCTAGTCATAACCTGGGACGTCTGTGTTTCCCAATTGCTCAACTGCTCTGCTCTCCCACTCTTCTCTCTCTTTTCTGCCATCATCTCTCAATTCGCTGTCTTTTGCTGATTTGATTTAAACGTTTTCTTAGTGCAACACAAAAGCGTTGTAGAGAGTGGGGAATAGGGGAATGGGGCAGCAGGCAGTTGCCATCGAGACATGGTTTATTCATGCAGCAGCCGCATTATGCAAATAGCTCTTGAGTTGGATGCTGCCGCTGTTCCTGCTGCTAGCTGCCACGCCTGTTTGCAGCGCCTTCGAAGCGCCACTTGAAATTTGATTTTATTTTCTGTGTTTTTTCCTCATTTTTTTTTCAATTTCTATTTCGATTTGTTGCAACATGCCGAGGCAGCCTTGGAGCTAGAGATGCCACTTCGCACCGCTTTTGCTTGTGAGTCGAGTACAAGTTGAGTGCCACTTGATGGCATTGACGATGAGTCGAGAGGGGGAAGCCTGGCAACAAAGTTGAAGCTGTCAAGAGGCAGCAACAAAATGACTAGCTTGGATTTTCGCAGTCTTCACTCTCTGTGTGTGTCTCTCTCTCCTCGGATTCTTTTTTATTGGGCAATCGAACAACAAATTCGACTCATCTATTTGTAATTGCATTATTCAGCTCGCAGATTAAGCTGCTCCAATAACAACAACAACAACGAAGTAAGTAATTTCTTTATTTTTTGCGGAATTTTGTTGAGGAGAAATTTGCATAGGAAACAAATTACTGAAGCAAAAGCAATTTTAGATTTAAATAAAACGAAGTGAAACGATTCACACACACACACACACACATGTAAGGGCTTGTGTGTGTGCGTGTGTGTGTGGAAAGTCTTTTCCTTTCCATTTGCCAGGCAACTGCAGGATGTGACAAATGTTTTGCAAATATGTCGCGTGTTCTTTTCGTTGCCTTCTCTTTTCCCTCCGCCCCTCAAGTCTTACTCGCTGTTTATCTTCTATAAGCAAGGAGTTTTGTTTGTATTTCACACACAGAGACACGCATACGCACATCCTCTACAAAATCCTACTTTCCCCCGCCTGCTTCATGTTTGCTTTTAACAAAAGCAAAAATAATTCAAGCGTTGCGCCTGAAGAATCGCATAATGTTTGTACGTCAACCACGTTTATAAGTCGGAGATGATGTTGACTCTGACGATGATGATAGACAGCAGCAGCAGGAGAAGAGGATAGAGGAGGGGGAGGAGACCGAGTACAAAGTTGACAACATCAGAATATAGCACATACACTCCTCTCCTCGTTTGTGTTGTTGTTTTTTTGCCATCCGATGTTTTAAGACATATTTTTCCATAGCACATTAATATTAATGACTGTATCGGTTTCATGGGTGTGATTTGACAGCATTTTGTCTATCGCAATTTCATTTCCAGCCTCTCTCGCCTCTCTTCGTCAGACAGATTTTCAATGTTGATTTTCGATTTCGATTTCAATTTATTTCCACCCTGACCACTTCAATCGCTTTAATAGCACATCAATCAAATCCAATGTCTGCGCTTTGTGCTGGCAATTTGCCAATTTGCTATGCACAATTTCAATATTTACTCGAGGAATGCATTTCACATGCACATAAATAACTCAAATCACCAAAAAAAAAAAAACCAAAACACGGAAGAAAAAATCCATCATTCAAGCACAGCTAACGTTGCGTATGCGTAATATTTGATATGTGAACAGCACTCAAAGTGAAATGCTTGCACACAGACAGAGAGTAAACGCCGAATTTATTCTTTCTAAAGATACGAATTTAATTTAAATTGTTGCACACAACTCTGGGGTATGCTTGACTAGCAAATACTCTATTTTTACCCACTACCGGGTATTATAACCTTGTGCCTGCAGGAAGTGAGTGTTACAGGCAGAAAGAGACAGCCAAAATGATATAGCAAATTAATAAATCCAAAAAAATACTGAAATATATTAAATTAAAAAAATAATTTAAAATACTAAAATATAAAAATACCAATATAAGAAAATGGTTAGCATAAAACACTTGATATCAGAGACTATACGAAATGGATCAATAATTTATTGTCAGTATATTTGTTAGGTATTTTTTTGAATACACTAGTAAATAGATATATCAAATATAGCATTCGGTATATTTTAGTTTTTCTCTGTTTATTAATTTAGTATATATTAATAACAACAATATTTTTCGGTATATTTTGAATACACTTCTATGCACACATGCATACAAAATATATTCTTTAGTACAATTTGTGTCTTCTCTGTATATTAATTTGGTATATTTTCGTATTATGGTATATTAATTTGGTATATTTTTAAAATATAGTTTTATCGAAAATGCGTCGTTTTCTTATTTGTTTAATTATTTGCGGGCAATTTCGTTATTAAATGTATCTAAAATAGCGCGGCAGCATTTCAATTTTTCAAATAGTTCCATTTTTCACTCATTTCTAATTTGGCTCCCGGTCAAATACTAATTGTTGATTCATTCAGCATAACTTCCATTAGCATTGGTCTCATACACTCACAAACATACACACATACACGCAGAGCATCATATCGGAGCTGAATCAAACGCATTTCGTGATTTTTCTCGAGCTAATTTGACCTCTGCACATTTCGAATGAATTCGAAATTTGCAATTTTCCTCTGCCTGCGTCTGTCATATTAATTAGCCAGTTCACACTTCACCCGCCACCCGTCCGACTGCTGAAAACTAATTAAAATGCCATGTCATCAGACAGACAAATGGACAAGAGACCGATTGACAGACAGACAGAGAGAAAGACAGACAGACAGACAGGCAGAGAGAAAGACATACAGAGTCGCATTACGACACGCCTTCACTGATTTCCCCCATTCCCTTTGCCCCTTTGGCCCATTTCCCACCTAACACTAATCGAATAAATGTCATGAATGAACGCGCCCTCAAAAAGCCCAAATCACCAAAAAGAAGAATGAAAAAAATAAACCTCTTCGCCTCTCAATTGTACCCCGAGCTCAAACCCGAAAACAAGTAGCTTCGTCTCCCACCAACTGCAGCAGTTGGGGAATTCAATTCATATTCATTTGGAACAGAGCGAATGCCATTGAATGACAGCGAACAATGAAATCAAATTAAAATACACTTTAGAGTCCTGTTGACTGAATCAATGAATCAAAGGCTAAACAATGGAATCCCAGCCATCCAGTATCCAGTATTCGACGCTGGACAGCAACAGCAACAACAAAGCACAGCAGCAAAAATATTTTTGTTTGAAAATGGAAACCCGTTGCGACTGACAGGCGATGACAGGCGCTAAAAAATTGTTATAAATTTTACCCAAAATTAAATTAAGTCTGAAGTGTTGCGTGCGCTTTAATTACACAGCCATTAAAATGGCATTTGTAATGCCCATAAAATTAACTTCATTTGCGTGAAGCGACTGTAACTGAGGGCCATTACAGCAGCAGAGAAGAGAAGTGAGAGAGAGAGAGTGAGTACGAGAGAGACGGAGAGAGGGAAAGAGCGTAGGCGATGTGCGAGCGCAACAAAAACATATTAGGTGCAAATTAAAAATAAAAAGGCAAACCCTGGAGGTATTGTCTTAAAAATTCAAGCAAAAGCCAAGCAACAGAATAAGTTTATTGAGCGCAATCCAAAACATACATAAAAATACAAACAGTTTGTCAAATACTCTTTCTATGATGAAAATCTTTTAATTCCACTTACAAATGACTAATTAATTGGTATTCAGGTTAAGTTATTTTCATATTAAAACCAAAAATCAGATAAAAAATATGGATTTATGAAATGAATTAGTCTTCAAGTTATATCCAAGTTAAAAGTAAGTAAGAAAGCTACAGTCCTCTCCTACTATGAGATACCCGCTACACATTTTGAATAAAAGCAAAATAGCAAAGCTTTATTCTTAAAATATTCCAAATTAATAAATCGCAAAATACTAAAAACATGCCAAAGGCTTTATTTGGTATATTTATTTAGTACTACATTCAAAATATACCATAGAGTGCTAAGTATACCAGATTGTCAGCCAAAGTTAACATTTTTCACCATACTAAGAAGTTCCTAAGTAACTTCTATATTTTTCATCTAATCACAACCAAATTTTCGGGAATCACAAACAAAATAGTTATTATTGTATATACTAAAATGTGCTACTCTAGCTTCAATAACTCGATTGTTGTTCGATTTTTGTCGGTAGCGTGGAAAACATTCGTAACAAAGTTTATCTGTGTGCAAACATATCTCTATCTATTATAGTCTCTGAGATCTAGGTGTTCATATGGACAGACGGACAGGCAGACAGACAGACAGACTTGGCTATATTGTCTCGGCTGTTGACGGTGATAAAGATAATATACTTTATAGGGTCAGAGATGCGTCCTTCTGCCTGTTACCATTTCCTGGAGGCACAGAGTAATATCCTTCTATTCATTTATAGGTAGCGGGTATAAAAAGTACAAACAGTTTGATGCAAGCATTTTAAATCCAATCACAACAAATTACCAAATGCATTTGTCTTCAGGTTAAGTTATTTTCAAATTAAAGCCCAAAATCGATACCAGTTATAAATTAAATAATATTAAGATAAATAATATGCATTTACAAAATGAATTAGTCTTCAGGTTATTTAGGTTATTGCAAATCAAAATCAATATCAATTAGAAATCAAATAATATTAAGATAAATAATATGAATTGCGCTTTAAAATGAATATTCGAAATAAGCTTAACAATATGCACTACTCTCGAGGCTATTCAGCTCACTTTGAACTCTCTATCAAAGAGTATTAGCAATTAAATCAATGAATATGCTACGCCATTCAACTGAGAACTAAGCTGAATGCCAACCAAATTGCATAGAGTGTCATCATTCATTTGAGTTGCAATGAAATAAATCACAGCAGCATTAAGCTTATTCTCTGCAGCTTTCAGCATAGTTTCTCAATGTTTCTCACTGCGGCCAGCTCCATTAAGCGATTCTCGTGTGCTATCATAAATAACTTAATTTTCAGTTCAATGGAAAAGTTTTAGCGAGTTTTTGTTCTGAGCAAAGAGCATAACAAAGTTGTTATATACTTTGAAAGCCAAAGTGAATGGCCAAAAAAAATGCTTAAAATGCGAGCAACGCTCAAAATTCATTAACTGCATAAAGTACACACACACACGAGTCACACACACATACACTCTAACACACACAATGAGATACAGAAATCGCGAGGCACACGCCAGTTGCTGGCACGCACTTCGCTGAGCCTGCTTTAAGCGGCTTAGTGAAAGTCCTTGCCAAATGTGCAAAAGCGCCAGCAAAAAAAAGAGTGGAAAGAAAGTAAAGTGAAGGAGCAGCAGAAGCAGCCTCAATTGCGGCTGCTTCCCTTTTTTCTTGCCACTGCTTTTTGCCCTCTTGTCGATGTTGGCGTTTAAATAACTTTGACGCCCTTTTTCCACATGCACATGAGTGCCTACATGTGTATGTGTGTGCGAGTGTATGTGTGTGTGTGGCGTTTCCGCTTCTAATGCCATTTACATTGCACACTGTGAAACAGAAGCGAAAGAAACTTTTGACGACTACCGCTGACAGGGCCAAGGGAAATTTGCCTTTCGTTGCCAACTAGGGAATCTACTTACTTACACATCTCAAACACACACACTCACATATTCACATTCACATTCACTGTTCGAGTACTCATACTGTGTCTGTCTGTTTTGAGTTCGTTACATACATTCGCCTCATTGCCAAAATCTAACAGAATTCGCCTTCGCTCACCTCCTTCCTAATTCCTCATTCGACTTCAAGCATTGACTTCCCTCAAGACACAGCCGGAAAATACATACAGCTAGCAATTGGGGTTGACAACTTTTCGACTGGCGCGATACAAGTAATTTGTCTCGGGTTATATTTGGCAAATTGTCGCAATTATCATTTGCTTTTTGTGTGCATCTTCCTCCCACAACTTCTCCTCTGCCTCCGCTCGGATTTAGTTGCGCTAATGAGGCAAGACATACGACACACGACGATGCCTTCGTATTGAGCCACAGATAAAACGCCTTCGCCTTCAAGTATGTAGTTGAAATTTAAAGTCACATCACACGCTTCGCTGTAGAAGGGGTTACAGGAAGTCGATGGAGGGAAGAAAGAAGTCGAGGTTGGGGGATGGAGAACACAGAGCACAGTGCGATGCTGCACTTCCCTTTCCGCTGCGACGCCTGAGCAAAGTTTGTTAGCTAGCAAATGGTTGAAGGGAAGAGGAGGAGGAGAGCATGGTACACAGTGCATCATGGTATGCTATAAGTCAAGTTCTCTTCCGGTTGCCAGTTGATGATGATGCTCCGGCTGTAACTGCAGCGATGGCGATGATGAAGATGATGGCGATGTGACTTGCTTCAGGAGTTGGGGCAACAACAACAACAACAACAGCAAAAAATAGTAAAACAACTGCCAATGCCGCTGGCTAAAACGTACCACTGCCAACATGTCTTTCAACACTTTTTCTATGCAACTATTTTGCATATGGCAAACATACGCAAGCAAGGAAAAAGCGTCTACTCCTCCTCGTCCTCCTCCTCGCATACGTGAACTGTGGTTGCAATGTGTGCGGTAAAGCTTGTTGGATATTGATGTTTGCTGCTTTAGTTGCGATGACTTGGAGGTATGGAGGTCACACATTTCAACGCAGTAGCAGTAACTGATAGCGCGCTCTCCCTCTCACTCTTCCACTCACTGCCACACGTTGGGCGCCATTAAGGTCGTCCATTTCAGTGCTTGCTTGTCTCTCTGCTTCTCACTTTGCTTCTCACTTCACCATCATCATCATCTACACCACCATCTTTCACGTGCTTGTCGTCGTCGTTTTCTTCATCTTCTTCTTCTTCTTGCGCCATTGTAAACAGATATGAGATTGTATAAATGTGTATGTGTGTGTGTTTATGCTTGGGTGTGAGAGTGTGTGTGTGTGTGTTTTAGTGTTGATAAGCAAGCAAACGCCATGATAAACAAGTTACTGCTCTTGTTCTTGCCCGCTTCCATTCTTCTTATTGTTGTTGTTGTGTTATTGAAACTACCGCAGTAGACGACACTGAGAATAAGAGAGAGAGAGAAAACAAGAAGAAGAAGAAGCAGCACAAGTGCAAATTTGAAAGGTTTTTGACATTGCTCCATCGAACGCTCAGCCTCAGTTTCAGACTTCTTTTGTCTTAGTCTCATTCCATGTTTTGTGCTTTTGTTTTCAACTTTACTTGCTTGTTTACTTTACTGTTTTACTCTCTAGTCAAGAATCTTGGACCGGCCACGACTTTAAGCCACATAGGACCATAACGAAACTGCACTTTGCTCAGATTTTGCAATAAAACCCAAGTGAATAGAGAGAAAGAGAAAGAAGGCAGACGTTATTTTACGTTGTACGAAAACAAAGTTTGCCATATCAAAAATTATTAGCAATTTAATGCACGACTAGTCAGCGACTGCAAGTAGCCTCTCAGTCCCCCGATGTCCTTGCGAATCCTTCGAGTACAGACTGGACTCTAGCTAGCTAGCTTGTGGCTGCTGTCAGCTGCTTGCGTGGCAGGCTTCTTGATTTTGTGTGTGGCAAATTCCACTGACGCCAGACGCTATAACAGTTGCAGCGTAACAGCAGGACACATTGCCAGCGGGACTGCAGAGACTGCTTCTTCTTCGTCGTCGAAGAAGCGTCGAAGAGCGAGCGAGCGAGGAAGAAAGGAAGAAGGGGTAGTAAACAAGGAGCCGCTGGCATGGATATGTTAAAAACAACATGTTTTTACTTGCACACATTGCATACTCTAATCTTAGAGTGAGCATATCAGCTGGCTAATCAATGCGAAATTAAGTATACGTGCGACTTGGTTAAAAAAAAGAGTAGAAGCTTTGAAAAACTTCCAGCAAAGCTAAACCCGAGATAAATGATTTAAATGAATTAAATTTTTTAGGAATACATACAGAAGTTCTTTGTTAACTTCCAATAATTATAATAATAGTACGTATATGCTCAGAAAACTAGCTGATATTTGTATGTTGTCGATTTTCGCTCTTTTATTAGAGAATATTGTAATTTGTGCACATGAAATTACTTCACAAATTCTTTGACAATCAACACAGCAAACCCGAAATTACGTATACGTACAGAAAAAGAGCTGAAACTTTTTTGTAGTGAATTTTCGCTGAATAATTCGGAAATTGTTGAGCATTAAATTACTTTACAAATTGAATGACTTTTAATGTAAACTAGATACCACAAATTACGAAATAACCCGATATTACGTATACGTATAGAGAACTAACCAATCAATACCTTTTTATCTTCTCTTTCGTATCCTTAATTCGATAATGCAATAATTGTTGGACTACTATATATTGTTATATTGAAAGTTGTGCATTAAATTACGTCAAAAATTTAATTACATTCAACCTAAACTAGACAGCTTAAACTAGGGCACATTAACCCGAAATTACGTATACGTATATCGAACTGTCCAAGATATTTTTGTTGCACCTTCTCTGCCTTTAATTTCGATAATATTATAATTCTTAGACTGTATAGAAATTTCGTAATTTCGTGGTCTGCCTTCGATTTCGATAATGTAATAATTGTTGGACAAATTTGTTATATTGACAGTTGTGCATTAAATTACTTCACAAAATTAATAACACTCAACAGAAACTCTGAGCCCCAAACTAGGACACATTAACCCGAAATTACGTATACGTACGTATCATTTCTGCCTTTCATTTTGATAATATAATAATAGTTGGTTTGCAATGTAATTTCGTAATTATTGACTAACATTTAACCTCAACTACACACTTCAATATAGAGCATAGAACATTTGTATTTAGATAATTAGCACCAAATTAAGTATACGTCATGCCCGCCGTCTCTTTATTGGTAATTTAATTTATTTTTGTTATTTTACTTGCCAATTTGTAGAGCATTCGCAGGGCATTTTAATGCGCTCCGCCAGACGCAAAAACATTTTCGTGTTGTCTTGTGCAACAGCCGCCGCCGCAGCAGCAGCAAAAAAAAAAAAAAAAGAGCATCAGCAGCAGTTTCCGTGTGCTGCTGTTGCTGTTGTTGTTGTTGTGTTCGTTGTACTAGCTCGTTGTTCGTTATACGTTGTCGACGTCATCTGCTGTCTGCCGCCATAGTTGTCGTTGTCTGCCCCGTGCTTCCTGTCCCGTCCAGCTGTAGTCGTCGTTGTCTGTTCCATGTCTGTGCGTCTAATTTAAAATTATGCAACTGTTTTTCTGCTCACTTCATTCGTTTTTATTTTTTTCCATCTTTTTTCCCTTTTTCGCCATGCGCTTGCTGCACTCAATTCCCCCCGGCGGCCACCGTAATTTCCCACTAGCCCTCATTGACTTACCGACTTTCGTTGTTGCCGACGTCGTTGTTGTTGTTGTTGTTGTTGTTGTTGTTGTTGTTTTCGCTGTTGTTTTGGGGTCACGCGTTGCAAGCCCCAAACAACGGTAATAAATCATCAGCAAAGAGCAAGAGGCAGCAGCTTCAGCAGCAGCAGCAGCAGCAATAGAAGCCTTCTCTCTCTCTCTCTCTCTATACACTCTATACTCTTTTTTTCTCTCTTGCTATTCTCATCGTTATCACTGACTGCTGCAATCGACAGCAGCACCTTCTATCCTCCTCTACACCTCTACACCGATCTCTACAACGACGAGGCAACCAAAAAAAAAACACATTAATCAATTCCCCTTATAGCGTCTGTTCTGCTCTCGTTTGGGTTTTTGGTCTGGTTTCGGTTTCGTCTCTGGACCAGGCCACACACATATTTCCATTGTGCTACTGAACAAAAACTGAAAAAGTGCCCTTACACGCTTCGTGAACGCAAACAGCAAAAAACAAAAACAACAGCGAATTTCCCACACATTTTTACACATAATGTGCAACGCGCGTGAAAATTCGTCCTTAGCGAATGCGCAAGGATAACGAAAACACAACACAACCAACACACACAAAAAATGTACAAAAATAAAAATTGTTTATGCTGCAAATATTTATGATGCCAACTGCGACAGAGACAGCGACGCAAACTGTTACAGGACACAGGACACAACACACAGAAGAGGAGATAAAAGGGTTGAGACGAAGGAGGGGGGACAGTTTAAAATTTATTTCAATTTATATGCCGAGCGATAAATATTTGGCCATAAATTTGGCGTATAAATCGCCAAGTGAGCCGCACGAGAATCGTTTTGTGCATTTGAATACCAAAATTGATTCGTGAATATTCATTAAATGGTGCGCAAAAAAAAAAAGGAAAAACGAGGCTGTACAGAAAAATACAACTAATTAGCAATGCGATTATGCATACATCAAATTGAACTCAA
Source organism: Drosophila sulfurigaster albostrigata (assembly GCF_023558435.1). NCBI lineage: Eukaryota > Metazoa > Arthropoda > Insecta > Diptera > Drosophilidae > Drosophila > Drosophila sulfurigaster. The sequence goes on from NC_084883.1 coordinate 48,228,198, forward strand.
TTTACATTTGTGAAAATTAATTAAAATTGCATAAAAAAAAATGGGGAAAAAATGAAAAATTACGACAATTTAATTAATTTGTTTTCTGTTTTCTGTTTTTTACAGATACCACAACCACCATAATGACATTGAAATGGCGTCAGAAATTCAAAAGCAGAAAAAGGCCAAAGAAACTGAAACAACAACAAGAACAACAACGAATAAATGGAACAAACACTGCCCAAACAACAGCAATTGCAAATGAATCAGCAACAACAACAACAACACCAACAACAACAACAAGAAAAACCAAAACAAAAACAAAATTATTCAGACTGAGGGAGGTCATGGAACATTGGCGGGATCACAGCAAATGGCAGTCAAATGAACGCCACAAAACTGTCACACAAATGTTACAAATGCCAACAACAACAAGGACAACAACAGCAACAACAAGAAGGACAAGGACAGCAACAGCAACACAATGTCATGCAATTAAGGCTTCCAGCTGTAGCAGCGACCATTGTCATTTGCCTCAGCTTCAGCTTCAACGTCAGCTTCAACGTCAACGTCATCCATTTGCGACGCTGACGTCAACGTCGACGCTGACTTTGCTGCTCTCGCTGGCCGCAACAGCAGCCATTGCAGCCGCAACAGCAACAGCAGCAGCAGCGGCAACAGCAGCCGCCTCCACATCGAATGCCATGCCGGTTGCTGCCAGTTTGCTTGGGTCAGGTGGCTCAGGCTCAGGTTCAGGTTGCTCCCTGTCCGAGTTTAATTGCTCCAATGGACGCTGCGTGCCGCTCAGCAAATTCTGCAATAACAACAACGATTGCGGTGATGGCAGCGACGAGCCACGCTTCTGCACACGTAAGTAAAGGGGGAAGGGAAGGGAGAGGAAGGGAAGGGAGAGGAAGGGAAGGAAACATTACGCTACGGGTATGATGAGCAATTATCCAAAGCTGTCATAAGAGATTAGCAACGACAAACGCTGTGGGTGAATAGCAACACATGCTTTTGTTTGCTCAACCCGAGAGAAAGAAAGAGAAAAGCTCGAATAATAAAGGAAGGTGAAATTGCTATTGATGAACTCAACAGTCGTTGAACTTTTTTTGCAACTCTTTGTTTCAGTCAACCTCACGATATTAAGCTTCTTTACACACATTCACGCTCTGTGCTGTCACAATTTCGAAAGCAGTTGTCAGATTTGGGAAAGGAAGTATATTAAAATGTGTGTAAAGAAAACTCTCTCTGCTGGACACACACCGTCAAGCAATTGTTTTTCATTTAAGCAAAATTGCTTTAAAATTATATTAAGAACTAGAGAAAGTTTTCGCGAAAAGTAATTCCAGATAATAGAGGAAATCTTCTCTATACTTCATTTTTTTCATAATTATATGTGCATATAATGCCAATAAATGAAAAGAATAACAAATTTGATAAAAATAATAGTTAAAATAGCTACAAAATCCATACCTATGTATAATATGAATAGTTCAAATATATAGTTCAAATATAATATGTCAAAAATATCTACAAAATCGACAGCTATAAAATGAATAATTCAAATATTTATCACTTCGTTTAAAATTGAAATTTTCGTCATTACGTCCTTGTAGATTCATTGCTTCTTCTATGCCCAGTGAAAATTATGTTTATATGTAAACGATATATTTAATTTAAAACAACATTGGCTTTCATATAAAAACCAAGCACCTAATGTTTTAAGGATGCAAAAATAATCTGAAAACCATTCAAATTTGGGACTAGTAGAATTCATTCAGAAAAATGTAGACAACTTTAAGCATTTTAAAATTTAGCTATAAAACGGCCAACGTGGCAGCACTGTACAAACACAAGCAACAGTGGGCTCTCAATAAGAAACCCAAGAGCCCAACGTTTTGAAGATGCGAAAATAAGCTTAAAACTATTCAAGTTTGGAACTAGTAAAATTTATTTAAAAAAAAAAATTATTCAAATTTAAAAAGTAAAACATCTCGCAATAAAACGGCCATAGTGGCAGCACTGTTCACACTCTTTAAGGCAGTCCGCATTTTTCCCCTCTCACTCCAACACACCTCACTATCGCAAACACACACAAACATACACCCTCACATGCAGAGAGACAAAACTGCATTAAGCTGCGCAAAATCTTCAAGTCAAGTACATAATCTTATTATCTGCATATTTCTTGGCAGGTTTCGAAAGCTCACTTAAGCGCAGCTTACTGGTTACAATTTGACAGTGTCTTTAAGCTGCAATTAGTTGTATATTTCATGAGGCTTTCGGCATGCCGTTTTTGCCTCAGTGTAAGTTCACCTCAGTTCCCCCTCCCACTACGCACACTTTCTGTGTGTGTTTATCGCGTTCTCAACCTGCGCTGCCTCGTTTCAGCCTCCCGCCCCGTCATGTGTAAATGTAATTAAGCCCACTCACACTCATACGCAGACACTCACAACGAAGCGCCCTCATAATGGCGGCAAAGTGAACTTCTCACTTTGCCAATTGGCCGCCCAAAGTGAAGTGAGAGAGAGAGAGAGTGTGAGACAGAGAGTTGCCAGTTCCCTTTTCCAGTGGCATTCGCCTGCCCAGTCATGGGCACGTCATGTCAAGCGTTGATGAATTTAATTAAGTATTTTCAATGACATTCAATGAGCAGCAGGAGCAGCCGAAAGGATCAGAACAGAATGAGAACGTCAACGCATTGGGGTTTTAATTGAAAAACGGGCGCATATGTAAATATTGATGGTTCACTGGGCAATCAAGCACTCAATATAGTATAACAAACATGTGTATGCGAGATAAAACAATTGAAGCAATTACCGCTTAATGTGACGAGCTTTTTTGCTGCCATGTTGTTCCTATTGACAGCTTAAAAGCTTCTAAATTCATGTCGTTCCGTGCACACTAACATAAGCAAAGCCTCCCTCACACATATACACACCAACACATCAGAATATTCGATCTGGATTTGTGTGTGTGTGTGTGTGTGTGCGGACAGGCAACGTGTAGTTGTTAGGCATAATTATCTAATTGAGTATTGATGATTACTCGTCTGCATGTTCAATTTGATTGAATGATGCAGCAACAACAAGAAACAACAATCCAATTTGAAAGGTAAGCTGCTAACGCATTAGTAAGCAAATTGAATGGAAATCGATTGTGTGTCTATTCACCTCTTCTCTTTCGTCTCTACATAATCCCAATGCATTTTTAATAAAACTAATTGATATGTCATTCTGTTGAGCAACAACAGCAAAACTGCAATTCACAATTGTCATGCAAATTGAATTGCTTTTCTGGTTTTCTACAACACATAATTTCATTAGGTTTACCAATTAGAACAAAAGAGACAGAGATATCATTCATGCACAAGCCTTCGCACACAAATACATTTGTATGCATGAGATGAAGTAGCGGTAAATGGCAAAAGTGGCGCTTAAAAGGAGGCGCTTCCAAGACAAAGTGAAAAAAGTTTTAGGCACTTACCATTTTTCGCTTGTTTTTCATTTTGCCCTTCTACATTTGCATTTCATAAATGCTAACACTGAACACACTCACTTAAAAAAAAAGTAAAAAAAAAACACTACAAATTGAATTTGTTTACCGCTCAAATGCATTTTTAATGCAATTTTTTTGAAAGGACGCTCACGAATTTTTCACTGCTAGATCAACTTGAAAATATACTAATTTTTGCCAAAAAGTAACTTCCATTTGTACTTTCGAAAAGTGCATAATACTTGCAGTATTTTAATACCACAAGCTTAAGTCGCGACTCGCAATAATCAGCTGATATCGATAATTGATCGCTTGAGCAACTAAAAATAGCAAATTAATAAAAAAAACAATTGTAGTGACTGTCGTGAAATGCATTGAAATATGTGCTTTGAGCCGATTTATTGGGTTTTTATCAAAAAAATAATTGTTTTTCATTTACAAAAACATCAGTAGCTCTGTCTTCTCATTGTTCTGTAAAGACGCTGTGAAGTTAACAGCTGCTTAACAGTCAGTGTTAATTTATGGCATTCAACAAAATAGCGCGCAAATCGTCATTCTAGTCGACGCTTAATAGCAAAATAGACGTTTAGGCAAGGAGTTTATTTTTTTGTGGTGTAAATTGCGGTTGCCTTGGCAGCTTTGCACACGGAACACATAAAACGGCAGCACATAATTGCCCAACTAACGCTAATTGCGTTAAACATGCTTTGCCGACAAGCAGCAGTAGCGTCAGCAGCTAACAGGATATTTTTGCCACCCCGTTTATGGTTTTTCGCTGTCTCATCGCAGGTTGTAATCGCACCTACTACGGCGATATTGGACAGACGTATGCCCTGGAGCTGCATCGACCCAAGCAGGATCGGGTGCCGTTTGTTTGTGTGCTCACGTTCACAGCGGCGGGCGGCCAACATGGCGACGTAGTGCAGGTGAGTAGTGTAGTGCGTCCTCTCGCCGCCAGGTGGCTGCCTGGCTACCTTTCACAATTCATTTTGCCAAAGTGGGATAAACTTTGCCATTAAAAAGATAAGCAAGCAAGCGAGCACAACGTTGTGAGCAATATTGATTTCAAAGCCACTCACCAGAGCAGCGCAAATCCCTAATCCCCAAAGGCGTGCAACGAACGAAGCGTAACAACAACTGACACTCGGAGTCGGGGTCATCTCAAAGGATGCGCGCCCAAGTCCTTACACAGGATGTGGACGCTAGTTAGTTATTATGCCACTTCACACCTTCGCACATAAGGAGCACACACACAAAGAAGGCAACAGCTTTGGCTTTGGCTTTAGCTTTGCCACGCTCGAGTGCGTCCTGAGAGCATCCTCATCCTCATCCTCATCCTGCATAGCAACTCAACCAACCATTGCACTGATATACTGACCAAAAAGAAGAAAAAAAATATAACATAAAAAACACAGCGCACACTTTATTACCCCAACCTGAGACCGCATCTTTTTAATCTGCCTCCACTCAACACAGGTCACATTGGACAGCTTCACCATCGGACGCTTCACCAGCTACGTGCACGAGGGCTGTCCCGATGGCTTCATGCAGATTGCCGAATCGGCACGCACCCCCATCGGTGGCATGTGGTGCGGCAGCTCGTGGGGACCCGTGCTCTTCTACAGCGAGACCAGGTCCTTGATATTCACCATCAAGCTAAACAGGTAAGCACAAACAGCTCACTGCAGCTCAATCTTCTACCGCATACAGAGGAATTAATCATTTTATTTTAATGTTTACACTTTGCTAAATGTAAACTGAGTTTATTAAGTTTGACCCAAGGTGCTAAAAATACAGTATATTACAAAAAATAACTTACACATAGTGTATCTAACATACTCTACTATGTTTGCAAAGGTTAAAATAAACTCAATCCGTTTGTATATCTGTATGAATCTTTAATAACTTGAAAGAATATATAGTATAATAATTTAATTTAATTACATAGTATAATTTTCAATTAAAATTTCCCACATCTGTTCAGGTTGTTTAAATTTGCACACTGCAGATTAACCCAGTTACATCTTAACAATTTCACATATTGACTAGTAAAACACAACATAATGGGAGATCAGGACTACAGTTTGTAAAATCTAATAAATTTGACAGAATATGCATATATGAAGAATATACCAATATGAAGTATATTTTCAACTTTATAGTATAATTTGAGATATATGGTATATTTTCAAATACATATTTATATGTATTTTTAGTGATTAAAATTTTACATAAAAAGTATAATAATAATACTCGCATTTATACACAACTCGCCTTAAAGTTTATAGTTTTTGACAGAATCTGCATATAAAACATAGACAATTAAATCTTCTATACTATGATATCATGAAGTAAATCAGTCTCAAAAAGATTGAAAGAATATGCTTACAAATATATAGTATATTTTAATTATGTAGTATATTATCAACTATCTTTTTTTTGTAAATGATAAATATTCAATTATTGACTTTCACAAAATGTATACTTAAGCGACATCAGTTTTTTTATTATCTATATTTTTGATAGTTTAAAAAAATAATATCATTTTAAACATTACTTGTATTATTTGTATTCTATCTTCATTTATTTTTTGTGTTAAAATATAATTTTAATAACACGATTCAAAAGAACGAAATAATTTGTATATAATATTTTAGTAAATTCCATGTTTGCTATAAAATCTGAAAATGAGTTATTTTAATTTTTTATTGAATTATTATATTTTTTACTATTTCATTATTGAAAGATTTGTATATTAATTTATATTTATTGCTGAAATTCCCTTAGCAGTACCTCGCAGTCATTCACACCTGACTATAGCTTTGTTTTCTTTTTCTTCCCTGCAGACTGGCAAGGGATCAAAGCGGCTACAACTTTGACTTTCGCATTAGGTACAAGGTGCTGTCCAAGGACAGTTCCGTGACGCGCTACGGCGGCATTAAGCTGGCAGGTAAATCCTTTCTTGCCGCAACAGGATTGCCTTTGACTCCAACTCCTTTGACTTGGACTTTCATTGCTTTCTCTTTTCTTTTGCAGAGCTTAACCAGTGGCACAATCGAAGCAGTCTGCTCAGCCAACAGCAGCAGCAGCAACAACAACAGCAACAGGGAAGTCAGGATGATTTTACCAGCTCGAGCGGCGCTCGTTCGGATCGTTATGGTCAGGACTTTAGTTTGTTCAGCGCATATGCGAATAATAAAACCTTCATGGACTCGCTGGAAAAACCGCTCATCAAGGACGAACACAACTACACGGAACCCAAGTATTATTTGGGTAGGTGAAAGAGTGAATTTATGGCACTTTAAGGATTGTTAATTGTTGTTACATTTTTGTTATAGGCGACCTCATACCCGGCACATATTGTTCACGCATCTTTAGCGACTGTGACAAGAAACCGTGTCGCCTGCAATCGCCAAACTATCCGGGCATCTATCCACGGAATCTCACCTGCTACTATGCTGTTCGACAGGTGCGTTCCACATGGTGTCACTAAGCTAAGGTTGTCCCCTGTCCCCTCCTCTCATCGTTGTCAAAGGTTAGCGCCTCATTATGGCCACCTCACTCAGCTTCTCAACCTCAGCTGCTCATCTGCGCATTAATGCCGCCCACATTATCTTCAGGCTCGTAAAAATGCCACAAGCAAAAGACAAAAACCACAACAACAACAAAAACGAGAGCGAAAAATTATACGCGGAAATTTCTTTTGGATTGACAAAGTTGAAAAGTCGCACAGGCAAAAGAATGCTGAGAGTCGATTTAAAAGCAATTTACATTCCAAAATAGAACGCGCTTTTATTATAATTAACTGCGGCTGCGGCTAAAGTAGATGAGAGTGTGTGTGTGTCTGCAAGGATTCTGCAGTAACTCAAGTCGTAAAAAGCATTCAGAGGGTGCTCGACATGTGCTTAGCATTAATGTCCTGCTGCGTATTACAATAAATGTACATTATTAACCTTTCACATCTGCTAAAGCAAAGCAACAGGGTTTAGCTTTAGGCTGAGGGTTTATTAATGCGTATAATTTAATTATACACTTAAACTTTTTAACCTCGTCAAGTTGTTTTAACACTTTTAGATTTGCAATTTTCGCATTAATAATTTCAAGTTGTTTCTTATAAAGTTGCTTAACAATTTTGTTACGTTATCACAGATAAATCTCTCTTTCTTTTTGCACTTATACTTAACCAAGCACTCACCTTTAAAATCGTTTATATTCGAAGCGAATTCTTTTGATAATTTTCTTAGCTAAAATGTTTATGCTGCTCATTATAGGTTTAAATATTTATTGAATTGAACTCTTGATTCTCATTAGGGCAACAGCATTTAAATAAAACTTTAGCATAAATAAATTAATTCTCAAAATGCAATAAAATACAATCATAAAGGCAGCTATTCAAATCGAACTTTAGCATTAATTAATTATTGTTCAAATTCAACAAAAAAATTGCGTTGGAGATTTATTAAATTGAGCTATCGTTGCTGCTTAATGCAAAGTAATTTAAATTGAACTTTAACATAAATTAATTAATTTGCAAAAAGGGAAATAAATACTGATAAAGCTCGCTAGCAAATCACCCACTCAATTCCTCTTAAAAGTCGTAAACATGCTTTGAAAATTCTCTTGAAAATCTGCAAAAGTAATTTTAAGCCATAGATTTAAATAAATTGAATGACTTAAGAAGCAGTAACTTAAGCTACTCCAAGTCGAAATCGTTGTCGCAGTTGTCGCTGTCATGTTTTCTGTAATGCAACTCTCTGGCCCTATGCTTTGTAGTATTTATGGTGAAAATCAGTTCATTAATTTGCATTTAATTGTGTTCGCAGCACGATGTGCCCCATGGCAAACATGCGCTGATACTGGTCAAACAGCCCAAGGGGAATCTGGTGTGGATCTCGACACAGGAAACGGCGAACAGCAACAAAATGTCCTCGGCAACATCTGGCGGCGACAAGGATAAGAAATTTGAGCCGAGGCTGAAAACATGGAACGACTGCGATTACATTCAGGTAATTAAATCTGCCTTCAAAATGCACTTTACTTTGTTCTCTTCCTTTCCTCTCCTCTCTCGCTCGCTTCTATTGCCTCCGTCCGTCTTCAGTCTTTAGTCCGTTGGAGTCACTAGATGTCCGTTTTGTCTGTCCATTTGTCTGTCTGTTGGTTGGCCCCAAGGCGCGTTGCGTTGGCTTGCAATGCCAACAACTTTAACGAGCGCACCACGGTATAAAAATTACTTCCTCTGTTGGCCAATGGCCGGCAAACAGGACACTGGACACAGGACCAGGAGCCGAAACTGCGCAAAAAACGACAAATTGAAAATGAAAGAAATGAAAGACAAAACTGGGAAAAATCTGTTGTTTGACCAGCTTCCAACCAACGATCCAACTCACACTCAATGTCCCAGTTCTCACTTCCAACTGCAACGTATGTCCTGCGTCCTGTGTCCTTTTCCTCCCAACTCTTAACCCTTCCCATCCATCCATCCGTCTTTCTGTCTGTCTGTCCATTCAACATTGCCTTGAGCTTCGATAGGCTTCAGTGTGAATCTGTGGGAAGTGTTAATTTCGTAGCCTCTTTGTTTGTCATTGTCCACGGGACATGCCGGACACTCCTGGCAGCTCCAGGATCTCTTCAAATTCCTCCTCATATACCAGTATATATAGCGAGTAAACTTTAAGCTGAAACACGTAACTTTTGACTGAGCTCTTAATGAGTGCCCAAGTCAACAGCAACAAGAAAAATACAGCAACAACAACTGCAAAAAAAAATGTAGAACAACAAAGAAAAGCAGAAGCTGAAGCATAGAGAAGAGATAGAAAATTAATGGAATTTTCATTAGTCCCAAGTGCTCTCTGTGTGATGTATGAGGGAAAACAAATAAATCTGAGACATTGAATTGCAAAAAGATTGCTTAAAATTAAAATCCAAGTTGAGCTCTTTTCTCACACAGATGTCGAGTGCAAATGGATTAGAGCTCTGCTTTAATAAAGATAATACAATAATAGCAATTAGTCGAGGAAGAGAAAGCTTTTATAAGAGATACATATTATTTAAAGTGAGAAACGAAAAGAGAATGAAAGAGTTGGATTCAAAATAGTTTTACAGCTTTTCTTTTTACAAAGAACATTTCAAAGAAAAAATTTAATTATTTTGTAATCCGAAAAGAGCTGAAATAAATAAAAGAAAATACCACGATAATATGGTTAAATGTTAATTCAATAATGACAAATAACCAAAGAAGAGCAACTTTTTAAAGGAGATATTCTATAAAGTGAGACACAAAAAGAGAAAAGAAGAGTTGGATTTGTAATAGTTTACAAAAATAGTTTTATTGCTTTAAAGAACTTTTTAATGCAAGCATGTAGATAAAAATTTATTTTATATTCTGTATAGACAGGATCAAAAGGGAAATACCAAGATAATAATGCAAGCGATAAAAAAATAATTATAAGTAGTGAAAAATGAGAAAGCTTATACCTAAGATATTGTATAAAGTAAAAAATGAAAAGAAGAAATTGCAAAACTACTTATAAAGAAAGGAAAGAACATTTTAAAGACATTATGAATATTAAGAATAGTTCTTTTATATCATATATAGATTCTAAAGTAATAAATAAAATACTGAGAGTATATACTAGATTAGTAAAATAACAGAGAGTTTAGAGAAAATATATCTTAAGCATAAAGGTAAAGTTTGATTACGAAAAGTTTACAAGAAATAGTTTCACTGGAAAGTTTTTCTATAATTTAAAATAGATCAAAATTCACTTAAATTGAGAAGGTATTCAATAAAATCACAAAGAAACTAACAAAAACATTTTAGAAAGTAAAGAAAAAATTATATTAAACCATTTCCTAAAGAAAACTTCCAAGGAAGTTGATTTGAGAAAAAGAAGAACAGTTAATTTAGAAACTTTTAAAAACTAAGCGTAAATAAGAAAAAGGTTGTTGTTAAAAATATAAAATAGGATCAATCCCTCTATATTTTCAATCTCTTATATCTCCATATAGACAAGTAATCGACTCGTTTTTGACCCTTTATAAAATTCATTCTTTAGTCGCTGACTTGAACGTCGACACCTCATTTAGCCATTTGATTGCACCCTGAAAATTAACTATTATAAGAAAGTTTGACTATATAGAAAACTATATTGTATATATCGCTATATTCTTTATATATGTATGTGTGTATATTTTCTCTAATAGGAAAATGTAAAACCCAAATGGAAATCAACGGTAAAAACTAAATTCTCGATAAATGCAAACAAAAATTCAGTTCTTCACATAAAAGAAAATCAAAAATTTAGTCGTAGCGTCACAAGCACGTTATCTAAGTATAATATCACCATATTCCACCACCACCTTCACATCCTCATTCCTCACACACCCCGTCCAAAAAAAAAAAAAAAAAAAAACCGAAGAACTCCCGTCCACAGATCTATTAGCAATAATCTTTAGCAACAATTGTTTGTCATCTTTTGCTATTGCAAACAATTAATCAGACACATGCACACTATAAACACACACAATCACACTCACACACACACACATAGACTCGCACACAAAAGAACATTCATTGAATGGCGATAGATGAGAGATAATGTATTCATTATATGGCGGGGATCTCGGGGCAAACTCGTCATTGGATTTATATTAATGAACACTCGACACGCACATCATAAATCGCACAACAAAAGCGCGTCCAGCGGAAGAGGGACGTGGGAGGGGGGATAAATTGGAGCGGATGAGGGGAGGGGAGTGAAAAGTCTCAGTCTCCACTTCAATGCATGGACGTGCTCTAGGCTTATGTAAATTGTGTGTAAATTATTGCCACGAGCACAATTCATCTAATGCACGCCGAGGCACGCCTTCAGCCTCCTCCCTCAATTCTCCTCCGCCCCCTTCAGCCTTCCAGCTCCTACCAGCTGTTCCCTTATTGTGTCCCCTGCTTCGACATTCAATCCAGCTCATGAATAGCAGCTAGCTTTCCCTTCCGGCCAGCAACTTCTTCAAGCCAACGAGGGATGAACGTTTGGCAAGTTCGTTGCAGGACATTTCACTCCACTTTGTAGCATGCCACTTGCCGCCGTGGCGACTCCTCCTTCTCCTCCTCCCTCAGCCCGCTGCTATTTGCCTTGAATTAGCACTAAAATGTTTTGACAACCAGCGAGCCAAGCTGCATCCCGACCATTTGAGGGCCTTTTTCCCATTTTCCTTTTCGCTTTTCCTCGCTTCCTCGCAAAAAGCCACAAAAACTACATGCGAGGGAGGTTCGAGCAGTAGCTTTGTTGACATAAAAAGAGTGTGGCTTGAGTTGTTAGCACTGTAACAGGAAATAGAGAATGTCACTACTAGTTTGTAGTAGCTCGAGGGGCGACTTAGATGTTATTGAGGAAGCTTTCGAACCAATGAATGCAGTGAAAACTCTGTTGACCGCAAGCCGTCGAAGAATATTTGATTGTGTATAGAAAAATGTGGATTTGTAAAATGGTTTTTATGGCCAAAGCAAAGATAAAGTTAATTAAAAAGTATCCACAAGAAGATTCATAGATTGAGGAAGTTCTCACTGTTCTCAAATAGTCTTCAAGAAGCTATTTAATCTTTATATAAGATGATGAATTGTCTGACAGAACTATTAAATCTCAATCACAGCGGTAAATGTAAGGAGGCTGCAATTTTTACGTGCAATTGAAATTCTCATGGCGAACTTTTTATTCTTTATACAAAACGTGGTTTGTTCTTTCGAATTTACTGACAGAACTATTAAAGCTCTTCCGAAATGGTAAAAACTAGAAAACTGTAGTTTTTACACAATGGGCGACATTTCACCATGCAATAAGGCTGGGTTTTTTTTTTTTTTAATTCCAACTTATAGCTCACATAGCGCTATTGCGACATTGAAGAAACTAAATTGTCTTTATAAGCCAGCTTATACAAACAATGAGACTTATAGGGACGTTGAAAAATCGGTTCTAAAACTATCTTCAAGCAATTCTTTAAATTTCTATGAAATTAATTTCTTTTTGGAATGAAATGTTCTCATTATCGGGCATGCTCCGGTTTTCACTTTCGGTTTTCGTTTTCTTCTTTCGAATTGCAAATCGAGAAAATTTGACTTGCCGAAATAAAAAGTACATCCCTTTTTCTATATTAAATCGGATCTTATTTGGAAAAGGAAAAAAAGTAGTTGACTCTTTGGTTTATTGTCGTTCTTTTGAGACCGCTAGAACATCAATTAGGCTTGTACTTATTTCTTTGCAAAAAAAGACAAAAGGCAAATATATTTCAGGGGAAGCATAAATAAACTATGCAGGATAAAAATATCCTTATGTGAGTTCTATCCACGCAGGAAATTGGACATACGAAAGACATTTTTTCGCGTTGTTTACTTTTGACCAAAACACGAAAATCTCGGTTTTGGTTCCAAAACGAAAACCAAAAGTGAAAACCGAAGCATGCCTGTATAAATTACTTTAAACGTTTAATTAAATAAACCATATAAGTTTGGGCATTATTCTTAGGAAGGTCGTTTAATATTTTTCACAAAAGTAGCGAAGAAAAACAACAAATAATTGTTAGTGGCGTTATTGAAACGATAATATATAAAAGTATTGGTGTTAATTTGAATTATATCTGACCTTTTTAAACAAACAAATACATGAAATTAGAAAACAACTTAAATTCAAATATTCATATTAAAGATGCAAGTGAAAAAGCCTTGTCTACCAGCTCTCTTTCTTTTTCAACCAGTCTTAATCAATTTTCTTCTAATTAAAACTAGTGACAGCTGTTCTAAGCGAGGCACGTTTGAGTTAATTGCCGTTGTACTAACAAAGTAACTAAAGTCTAAGGCAAAGTGTTGTGGCAACCCACGCACTCTGCGTTTTGCTACCCAGAACACGAGTGTCGTCGCAACCCTCGCTTGTTAATTCCATGCGACTGTCGCCATTAAATGCTCGTTGTCCTGGGACCAGGATCAGCGCCCCAATCTTAGGCGAATCGTGCTCGCTCTCGTGGCGTCCAGAAAACACTTTTTGGGCATTCAAAAAGTGCTGCAAGGACAGAGAACTGCAGCTAACAAATTGTCCTGAAGGCTGGCGATTTTCACTCTTCTCTTTTTTTTGTTGGTTGCGCTGTAAGCCAAAGCCAAAGTGTTGGGCAGTTTTTGGATGCGGCATGTGTGAATAATCGCCGCAAAGGCAGATGAGAAAAGCGATGAGAACACACATGTGTTGCCTCCACTATTTGTCCCTCTCTCTCTCACTCTCTTTCCCTCTCATTCTCACTCTGCTCTACTCTTCCTTTTTTGTTGCTTTGCCTCTTCAACAATTTATACGTATCGCTGCCACGCTTTCAATAAATTTGCGGTGCTCTATTACCTGATCCTGTTTGCGGTTGTGGCATGCAACATGGCTGTATGCGTGTGTGTGTGTGTGTGTGTGTGTGTGTGTGTGAGGCTGTTGGGCCTTGGGCTGGTTGAAACCTCAGTTAAATTAATGCTAAAGTTGTCAGCCACAAAACTAATTTGTCATGCGTGGCCAAAAGGTTGAACATGGCAACCGAACACAGCCACCTGCGGCACATGTCGCTTTCCGCTTGCCACATGCCACATGCCGCATTCCTCGCAGCCAGTTGCCACTGACCACGCCGCACACTCAACTCCCTCTCTCTCCATCTCTTTCTCTCTCGAGTGTGAAGTGCAAAAAGCGGAGGCTCAACTCAATTAAAATGCATGAAATTATGCAAAAATATCAAAGCAATGCCGAACCACACTCCAAAACACACACAAAAACAATCCCACACACACACACACACACACATAAACACGGACACACTCAAATACACACACAGCAAAGAGACACAGCAATCAGCTAATGCCACGTTTATGCGTCCACCGAATTCATGAATTCAAAATGAGGACTTTATTCTAATTGCATAAATTGTCGGCAGCATTACTTAAAATTGTGTAAAGACAGTTCTTAACTAAGAATGTTAGAAATGACAGGGAAAGCGAAAGCTTAGTTTATACTTTCGTATAATTCCTGAATTTAAATGAATAAATTAGTTAAAGAAAGTTATTAGAAAGAAAATAACAAATAATTAAGCATTGCAAAATCTGAAAACTATTCTATTTATTTTAAATTCTATGATGACTCATAAATATTTTTTAATCTTTTAATATACTAAAAAATACTATCAAGTCTACTCGACTGTGAGATACTCACTTCCCGTTCTCAGTAAAAGCAAAACAATATCTTAGTTAGAGAATATATTCTGAATACTGAATATCTTACTGAAAACGCTAAAAACTATATTATTTATTTGGAAGTCCATTAATTATAAAAAAAAGAGAAAGCCACAGCTGAGTCTGCTCGACTGTGAGACATCGCTACTCGTTCTCAATAAATTGTAAAAAGTTTTCTCTTAGCGTTTGTTGCTAATTCCCTTTACCCTGTACCGTTCTAAAAATATACTCATATAACTGTGTTAGAGAATTTGGTATTCAAAAAGAAAGCGAAGAAAGGAATGTAAACATATTGACTCAAATTTGAAAACTATGCAAAAAACTATATCACAGCAAACACTGTTCCCCAAAAGTATTATCCACCGATGGATGTTTCCAGAATTTGTTTTTTGAGTATTACGAAATCTTTGTCATTTATTTGTTACGCACTTCTCAATACACCTAATAGACTCACGCTCTTTTCAACTACTTGGTCTAAACAATCTTATTTTATTGCAAAACAAACTCTTGTTCATAAATTTTGAATTTGCAACTGTCATTTAAATTCTAGATGTTAATCTATTATTATTCTATGTAGTATATATTCAACTTTGAGCTACGAAAATAGCCGTTAATTAATTAGTTCCATATAAGTTAATTCAACTATTAATTGTGTATTGAATACATTAAATCAAAATGAATAAAACTTTAAATTAAGTGATTAGTAATTAAACAAAAATTCAGATTAGAAAATACTAAAACGCTTTCATTAGCCACTAATGAAATCAAAAATTAAACATTGAGCAAATCGATGTTAAACGAAATTTAGCCGCTTAACACGTCTTTCAACCACAAACTTCTCGAACAGCAGCTGAAACGTCTGTCACAGATTTGGCAACATCTTTTAGATGATATCGAGGCAATCTTGGCCTCCAACGAAACTTTTGATGCGTCCATAAAGAAGGGTCATAAAAGCATTTGCAGCGAGCGAACGAACGAAACTTAAAATCAGCTTTAAATGCCGCAAACGCTTTGACCTTTTAGCAGGGATTAGTTAGCGAGAACATCACGTATACGCCTAATGGGCCCGCAGGGTAGCACACAAACACACACTCACACACAAACCACACACACTACTCTTTGTACACTGAGCACAAGAAGTAAGCACACACTCACACAGAGCGTTTAGAGCAGCTGCACTTAAAGACAATTTCTTTTCGCTAGCCCCGAAAATTTCGCTCTCTCTCTCTCTCGGTCTCTCTCTGACCATCTCTCTGTCTCTCTCTCTCTCACTTAGTTTGTGTAAATGTTTTGCCCGGACTTTAGCTGACCTTTTTTTTAGAGGCACATGGAACAACATTTCCATTTCACATTTGTCGTTCGTTCGTTCTTTTTGTATTTTGGTTTTTCGGTTCGGTTTCTTTTTTGGTCATTCATTTCGTGCTCTCCTCATGCATCTCTCTCTCTCTCTCTCTCTCTCTCTCTCCCACTCTCGCGCTCTCTTTCTCTACTTTGCACACACATTCCTCCCGACTGCCGCAGGACTACGTGACCGTATACGATGGCTACACCACACGTGACCCCATCATTTTGAAGTTCTGCGGCGGCGGTCAGGCTGTGCCCGCGGCTGTCTCCAGTGGCCCCGAGCTGTTGGTCGAGTTCAGCACGTCGCCGTTTGGCACCTTCACCGGCACCTCATCGCAACTGCTGCCGCTCTACGGTTTCCAGCTGGAGGTAAGACTGAAAACACTTGCACCCCACAATTTCCTCCCTCACAACGTTTCACTTTATTTACACTCTCAGGTTGAGGTGCAATTTGTCGACATACAAAGTCCAACGTACTCGAAGAACAAGAAACCCTGCGAGTTCTGGATTCGAGGCGCTGGTCGCGGCATTCTCGAGAATCCCAAGCACTCGCTGGCTCCCAACTCGACGTGTCTCTATCATCTCCAAGGCATGGGCGTCTTCAAGACCTTCGATCATCTGAGTTTGTCGCGTCGCACCAACAGTCCTTCGAGTATGCATCAACCGTTGTCCCGCTTCAAGGTCTGGATCTCGGTGCTCAAGTTCAATTTGGATCCCGAGTTCGGGCAGATCGATGAGACTTCGGTGGGCGCCATTGGTGTGCTGCAGACCCAGGAGGATTGCAGCGGCATGCTCCGCATCTGGGATGGAACGCTCCGCGACGCTCCAGTCTGCAAGGATCTCAACTGGTGAGTAGAAGGATTAGACTTAGATTATTAGAGTTACTATTATGGAATAAGGTAGTTAAAGAAAAAAGAAGGGAATGCCAGCATTATATTTTATTTATTTAACATAAAAAGAGTTGCTAAAAAAAAAACGAGACTGTTTAAAATATATTTTAATTAAAAGAAAGAAAAAAATATATATATACACATATACTCTATATACAAAAAATTATAGAATATAGTAAAGAAAAGGCTTGGAAGTAGTAAGTCGAGGACACAGCAGTGACTGTTAGGTGTGTTTTCGTTACATTTACATTTTTACAACTCCCATCACATTTTGTTCTCAAAATTAATCATTGACCCTTTTTAAAGTTTTTTAAAATGAGGTAATTTTGAAGATATAGTACATACAATAAAAATTACAGTATGTATTTATGATTCCTAAAAGATTGGTTGCAATCAGATAAAAATTATAGAAGTTATTTAAGAAATATTTTTGCCTACTTGCCTACTTCGAGTCTTAGTTGCTTTGGCTGACTGTCTGGTATGTTTTAGTGCTATATGGTATATTTTGAATGTAGTACTATATTGTACTATATACCAAATACAATTTGGTATATTTTAATATTTTTGTTGTATATTAGTTTGGTATATTTTAAGAATAATACCGTACTGTTTTGCCTTTATTCAAAATGAGTAGCAGGTATCTCACAGTCGAGAACACTCGACTTCTTACTTGTTTAAATCAATAATAGCTTATTTAGCCTTCTGGCCATCCGTCTATCCACCTACATAAACGCATATATAATATATATTAGAAACTATTATACATATCTATAGTTACACAAAGATGCAAAGAACTTTAACAATGTATTTTGAAGTTACTCACTTCTTAAATTTGTCAAACCTTTATAAAATGAATAGTAGACATCCCATATTCGATCTTACTCATATATTAATCCTTGTTTCTTCCTGTTTGCAGCATCAGTGAAACAAGCAGCTACTCCGCCTTGGGACACTATTCGCACAACACCACGAATGTCATCGCTCGCTTTTGCCGAGGCACAATTCCACGCACCTGCGACAGATCAAACATCAATGAAACCTACGCGCGTCCCTGCACCATCTCCGAAAGCTATGTGTCCAGTAGCGATGCTATCACGCTCGAGCTACGCAACACCGAGTCCACAGTGCTCAGGTGAGTTGAGTAATTGAAAGGTTAATTTTGAATTGTTGAATTACATCAAAGTCTGCTTTTAGACCGCTGGACTTTAAACTAAAGTACGAGTTCATTGATCTGCATCAGGACGGTTTGCCTCAAGGTGGCGGCGAACTCGACTGCAATCGCAAGTTTGTCAGTAGCCTCATGGATCGCAAGGATCCGGCCATTTTCCGCAGCGTGCGGAACATCTTTCTCTTTGGCCGAGGAGGCACTCGGCATCTTAAGTGCGTCTATCGCTTTGAGGCGTTGCGTGGCGAGCGAGTGAGAATCAAGCTCCGTAAAGTGACCACGTCGAATCGTCCTTGCTACGCACGTCTCGACGAGGACATCAATCGTTCCTTCTGCTACGGCGACACCAATGTGCGAGTGGAGGTAAAGTAGAGATTAGGTTTCATTGATTAAAATTAAAAGGTGTGAGTGGGGTGAATTATAATACTATATTGAAGAACAGCCCATAGATCTTTTCTACTTCACATAATAATTACAGTCGTAAAAGGGAATTTACTTAAGGATAGTGAGTTCTTAATGATAAAGATTCGTTTAGAAGAAGTCAATATAAAATCTGATGATAATACACCTTGAAGAACAGGTCTTCGACATTTTATATTTAATATATAATAATATGAATCGTTGATGACAAGGCTAACTACTCCATTAAAGGAAGGCATGAAAAAAAAACTATTGGAAATAGACCCTGAAATAAAAACACTGTACTTTTTTACTCAAAAGTAGAATTGTAATATTATCAGGAAATTTATTTAAGAAACAAGAAAATATTAGCTTAGATCAGTAGAGATCATTTAAAGAAATCTTGGATATAGAATCCAGAAACAACCTAGAAGTCTTTTTTTGTTTAACTCATTCTTTTATGTTTATATATTTGCTAATTACTTAGCACTTAATTGGTTAAACGTAAATATATTATTATATATAAGAAATGAATTTAAGTATTGCGAGTAACAAAAAAGTTTTCATCAGAGTAAAGCCATAAAAGAACCATTGGAAATAGAGTCAAGGAAGAATTAAGTATTTCAGTAGAAGTAACCTAGATCTATCTTATATATTTACTTATTATTCTATATACCATATAGAAGCCTTAATTAAGAAATCAGGTGAGAATTAAGTATTTTAGTAGAAATAACCTAATCCTATCTCCCTTATAGATTTTTGAATTAAAAAATTAATGTAAATATTGAGAAAAGTTTAGACCATAGCGAAAATGATTTGCTCAGAGCAAAGCGATAACGGAAATAGAGTCAGAAAAGAATTAAATATTTCAGTAGAAGTAGCGTAGAACAACCTTATACATTTAGTTACTATCTTATCATACTAATTTCTTTGCTAATTGTTTCTTCCTTATAGATCTTTGAGCGTCCTTATCCGGATTCCATATTGTTGCATCGCGGTTGCGTTTGCAACTCATCGAATCAGACGCATTTGCCTGTGGAATACACTTCAACAGGACGCGATGTGGAGGTGCACTTCATAGCGCACAACATGACGACGCTGGATGATCCTGATACGGCCAACTTCGAGGGAATGTTTGAGTTCGTGAAGGCGCCAACCAGTTGCAAAGATGGCAGACGCAAGTTCGGACCGAGTGGCACCATTGACATGACTTTTGGAGATGTAAGTGAAGTCTATATGATTTAAATTGCAGCAATTTAAAGTGTTTCTTCCATCCTCCCAACAGATTGAATGTCGCTCTCGACCCTGGTTGATAGAACCTTCCAATGGCAACAAGTTTCTGTATGTGCGCCTCAAGGCCATCTTTCTGAGCAGACACAATCCGAAGAAGACGCTGAATGCGACTTATTTACAGACCAACAGTTGGTTGTGTGAAACAAAGTCACGCGTTGTGCTTACTACATCGGAAGGTAAGTTTTAAAGGAACTACAATTGCATTTTATTTAAACAAAGTCTCCACTTTCAGGTCTCACCATTGTCGCCTGTCCGTTGAGTCCCGATTCGAGTGCGTACGAGTTTGTGGAGATCTTTAGCTCCGGCTGGAATGAACGTCCCAATTTTGCGCTCATTAATCGCTCCAAAGCCATCAGCGTTGAGTTTCTGCGTCCCACGAATGGCGAATTCACCTTCAACTGGATGGAGTTGGTGCCACGACCCACGCTCAGCATAGCTGGTGAGTTTGTCTGGACTGCAACTTGTATTCCTTTTTGTAATCCGGTTTATTGTATTACAGAGGATTGTCAGTTCAAGTGTGCCGAGCTGGGCGCCTGTGTGAATGCGAGCATTTGGTGTGACGGCATCCGGCATTGTCCTTCCGGCGATGATGAGGCCTTCCTGCAGTGCTCCGCTCTGATGAAACTACCCGCCGAAATACTTGCCACACTCTGTCTCATCTTTGTGCTCTCGTGTTGTGCATTCGCCGCCTTTGCTTACAAGTAAGTTCGCTACCAACTGGAGATGGGAGAGAGAGTGCATTCGGATATTCTTAGAAGAACTCAACACATTTCTAAACAGAATAGGAAAATGTTTGTCAAGGAGCTTAGCTCAAAACTTGGCATAAAATAAGATATACATTTAAACCTTCATCAACGCTTTTGCTAATCAACTTTTACTCTACAGGAAAATCAAACGGAAACTTCGCGGTTCTTCGGTGCTGCAGACGCGACTCAAATCGCTCAGTTCCATGGATACGGCGGTGTTGGATGAAAAGGAGGTGATTTGCTGACAAAGCGACAATTCTGTGCGTTATGTTGAGATCGATCGTGTGACCACGGTCTGATGCTCGACGGCCCCTAACGTACAGAATTGTGCCCCGGAACTGAAACTGAAAACAAAAAAAATGATACAGAAACTGAAACAGAAAATCAAACAGATATCGAAGCGAAACGCAACAAGAAAAGGCATCAAAAACCACAACCAAAACCAAAAACAAAACCAAATCCAAATCAAAAACCGAAATCAAACTCGTTCACCTGTTTTTAAAATGCATTTAAGGAAGGAGAAAAAGAACCGCTAACGAAATTGAGGAAAGATTTTCATTTCGTATTTAAAACTCTGGTTTTTTTAACATATACTTATATATAAATCTATATATTATATATACAGATATTTGGTAGATCTTGATGAGGCAAAATCCCCCGCGAGTTGATCGCAATTTTTATAAGCAATTTTTCTAGGCCTGAAAATGATTTTTTCATATAGCATATGATGTATGTGTGTGCGTTTTTTCTATATAATTTCACGTGCTCAGTTGTTATACGGTCGGAATACTTATTCCACACACTGTACATAAGTATACAGACGGATAAATGTGTAATGTGTAGTGTTTAGTTCAAATCAATCAAAAAGAGATGATATTCTAATCATAACTTCCATTAGGTTTTTTTTTATACATAACGGTATAACGTAAACGGATTAAAACAATTACTGATGATGACGCTCATAGACCTATGTAGATACAACTGTTTCCTAATAGCCTCTAAGTGAAGAAAATTAACGTAACTAGCCAATCGAAAGCTGACTAAGGAGAAGAAAACTCTTTCTCTTATCGTAGTCCTCTTTCTACTTTTTTGTTTTTCGTTCTGTTCCAAGTATTTTTGGGGGGGGCGTGAACTCCTCCCCCTACAGCATTTATTATGCGGCGCACAAAATAAAAAGTGAACTAATCTAAATACAAGAACAAAGTAATAAGTAAAACAAAAAAAAGGAAAAACAATTTAATAATATACAGAAATAATCTCCCAACAAAATAAAATGTAGAAAGTAAGTGAAAAAAGAAAAGAATGTTTTACATTTTAAGATTTGATGGATGCATCGTAAACATAATAAATTAGTTGAATCGAATCGAATCAAATCGATCTGCTGGATAGTCGAGAGCATATGTCAATATATACATATATGAAAACAAAAAAAGAAAAAGAAAAAAGCTAGCTGAAATATTCGTTAGTTGTTTCATAGAACGTAGCCGTAATCACAACACGCATTTACTATATATATATATATCAGCATAATTCCAACTCGTAATCTTTTTTTTTAGTATATATTATATAATTCAACTACTGATCGCAGTGCAGTTTCATTGTCTCAAATGTCACGCTCATTTGTTGTACTAAACTTGTTGTTGTTGTCTCCACTATAAATCAATATAATGTGCACAATTCGCCCACATCGGCATCGCTCACTAGTTCATCTAGCTCTCCCCCTCTTCACACCCTACAAAAAAAACAACCAAAATAAAAAAATAAATAAGATTTATTATTGCATGGTAATATGTTGGCTATGTCTGGGCAGATGTGTCAGCTAATTAAAATTGCATAATTTCTCTATTTTGTATTCCACTCAAAAAATATCGAAGAGAGCGCGAAATGTCGTCGTCGTTGAGACCAAGGCTTGAAATGGGGCGCAACAACAAACACAGCACAAAGACAGAGAGAGAGAGAGAGACAACTCAGAGATCAAAGATCAGGGACTCATTCTCCTGAAGAGTGACGAGGCAATGACAACAGTGACAAATTCTCTATCAATATTTTGTTTTTCATTTTCCAAACAATTGTAAATAAACAAATAGAGATTCTTAATTGTATTTCAACAATTTTACACTGAAGACTTTTATTTCAAACATAGCATCATTTTATCTCTAAATATGTACTTGAGAGCGACAAAAATGTTTTGATATTCGAATCAAACGCAGACAATAAAAATTATTGCAAAACAAAAACAAAATGAACAATATATACACATTATTGATTTGGAATGATTAATCGAGTAGTAAAAACACAGCTAAAGTACCACAATACTTAATACATACTTAACTCTTAAGACTCTTCAGATCGGAGTCGCCGAATCAGATCACTTCAAACGATCAACTAAAAATAATTAAATTAATTAATTACCAAAACAAAAAGAAACCAAAAAAAAAAACATATTAAAACTATTTATGTTGAGTTGACATTATAAACAATTAGGCAATTATATATTACGATATACATACATACATACACGCATATATATATATATATATTAATTATATATTGTGTGCGCCGATCTCACAAAAATGGACTGAGGCTAACTGAAATACTGGAAAGCGTACACAGAGAACCTGGAGAAAGAGGCTCAGACCACAAGACGATGAGGTTAGATTTTTAAAATTACAATTACAAAATAAACAAAAGAAAACTAGTTTAAATATAAAAACAATTAATAAACCAAACAAATCCAAAAAAATAAAAACGTAAACCAACATAAGCTAAATTTCAAAATGTTGTAAAAAAGAAAAACAAAAAAAACCAAAACCAAAATCATATCAGATTCTAAAATGATATTAACATTAAATGGTAAACGTAAACTCAATAAATGAACATTTAAAATTCAAACTAGAGTCCTTAACTAAACTTAATCTTAATCCTAACAAGTTGGCGGCACAGTTGTGGCTGTTGCATCCTTTAAATGCCGCTGACGATGCTTGAACAGCGAGCTGGGATCTCGAGTGGCAAATTTGCAGTGCTCACACTTTAGAGGCTTCTCTCCTGTATGCTGTCGCATGTGTATCTGGAATGGAAATCATTTAATGGACAATTCAATCTTCTATATGATGTTGCACTTACGATTAAGCTAGCTTTGCGCGCTGTCTTCTTGCCACACACGTTGCATATGAAGGGTTTGATTTTGTTGTGCACTGTCTTCACATGTTTCGATAGCGTTTTGCCATTGACGAACTTCTGCTGGCAAATCTCACAAGTCTTTTCCGCATAGTATTTGTTCTTCTTCACCTCTGCTGCAGGCTGCAATGGCGCCTGGCTGTTGGTTGCCTCGTCCAGCAGCAGTTGCTGTTGTTGTTGCTGCTGCTTCTGGATGCGACGTCGCCACAATTCGCGTCGCAAAACTCTGGTCCGCCACTTCTTATGTACCCGCATATGCCGCCAGACGAGGGCTGATAGCGGCGACTTGTAGTCGCAACCTGCCACGGGACATTGCAGCAAATCCACATCGATTTGATGCTCCTTCCACAGATGCGCCGAGCAGCGTCGCCAGTTTGCTTGCTCCAGTCCGCACTCGCTGCAGCTATAAGTCTCACCCTTGTGGCACTTGCCATGCAGCGTCTGTTTGTTGGCATCCTCGAATTTGTAAACGCATCCAGTGATCTCAGTGCAGCTAAAATGAGGAACATCAATTACGGTTGACTTTGGACCAAAAGGAAGAAAAATACTTACGGCACTCGCATGTTCACGCGCAGCGCCAAGCGAAAGTCCTTGAAGGGCATTGGTTGTAGCTCCGCAGGTGGCGATGGCGATGGTGGCGGCATTGAGACTCTTTTGGACAGCTGAGTCTCTGTTTGCTTGGCATTTAACTGCTTAACTCCTGATGTGGGCAACGGTTTATAACCATGGAAGAACATCATGTGGCCACGCAGATCCTCCAGCAAATCATATTGTCGTAGACACAGACTGCACACATAAACAATGCGTGCCGGCAATTCCATATTGTAAATAAATTATGAAATTAAGTAAACAAAACACACAGACGCCAATTCCAAATCTTGAGCACTGCCTTTACAGCTGATTTTAACAGCGCCTCTTCAGTTAACCGCCAGCAGTGTGCAGTTTGTTTTAAATTTAACAGCTACTAACGAACACCCTGTTGTTTAGCAGTGTTCAATTTTAACAGTTGCTTGTGACTAACATAACAGAAATCATCTGTAATTTGGTAAACTAACCAAAAACTTAAAAGATAGTAAGTACCAAAGAATTATTTATCAAAATAAGTAATATTTCAATTCAATAATAACGCAATAAAACACAAAAACGAATGCTATTTTAAAGGACACTACATAATCAGCTGTTTATTTACAGCGCCTTGAGGTTAAAATAATGCTTAGTGCACCCCTTAACGAACAGCTGCAATTTGGCAAACTATCACAGCTTTAACAACCAAATACAACCTGTGATATAAATAGTGTACAACTGTAATAATAAATAAAAAAAGAATTTAATTTTAAATAATACATTTTAAAAGAATTTAGCATTGAATTAAAACATTTCAAAAAGTCTCATCGCTAACGTCCAGCGGCACGAATAAGGTTGCCACCTTGTGCAAAACCGCAGTGTGCAAAATATTTCGCTAATAACGTCGAACGGTCACACTGTGAACAGGAAAAACGCAAACGCGTATAAAAGATTTTATATTTTATTTAATTTATTAGTTCTTAGCGATAAAATATTGAATATACCGCTGTAGTCTCGGACTCTTAAACACATTTGCAACAATGGGCAGCGCACTAGAAAACTATGTGAATCAGGTGCGCACACTAAGTGCTGCAGGTAAGCTTTTTGCAACGCCGGGTTCTTTCTCTCCTCCGGTCTCCTCTTGTGTGTGAGTGCGAAAGAGAGAGAGAGAGGAATGGAGTAAATTAATTGGCAATACAAATTCACAATTATTATTCTTGTTGCAGGCAGCTATCGAGAGCTGGCCGATGAGTTGCCCGAATCGCTGTCGCTGCTCGTGCGCAACTGGAGCATATTGGACAATGTGCTCGAAACGCTGGACATGCAACAGCACACACTTGGCGTGCTCTATGTGCTGCTTGGCAAGCTGCATAGTGTCGCCTCCTCGAATCCGGAACCGACGCAAATCATACAACTGATGCGCGACTTTGTGCAACGCAGCAATGCCGAGCAGTTGCGCTTCGCCGTCTGCCCATGTGAGTAGTTAAAATGTATTATTTAGATAGAAATATCTAACGTGCCACATACAAATTTTTAGTTTATGAGACGTGCCATTTGTTTACGGACTTTCTGGTGCAGAAGAATCTAAGCATTTTGGGCATCAAGGTGCTATCGCGTGCCATTGAGCAAATCAGACAATTGGACACACAACTAACGCCCATACACGCCGATCTCTGCCAGCTTAGCCTCAAAGCGAAACACTTTAACGTGGTGCTGCCATTTTTGGATACGGACATCACAGACATCTCCACCGTTGCCGCCGAATGCAAAAATCAACAGCAACAACAGCCACAACATACGCTGGTAACTAGCTAACTAATTCTTTACACAAGCTTATTAGTGGACAAAGGTAGAAGAACATTTAGAGCCAGTATATTTACGTGGTACAATTCTACAAGTCTAAGTCATCGTTTTTAGATGTTAAACTGATTGAGCTTTTTGACGTGTGCCAAAGACTCGCATGATTACCATCTCTCATACCTCTCACACATTGTCATCATTCGATATGATGATTAGCGACGTGGAGAAAGGAAGAGCTTCCATCATTCTCAAAATCCTTAATCGTCAAATCGAATCCTAAATTCAATTGCCTATTCAAATATATTTAAGTTGACCGAAGCTTCCTAAAACTTTTTTCTTCTAATAATGTCCATAATAGCTCATGTTGAAAACTCTCTTAGCCAATTATAATTATCAAAGGCAAAACTTAATGAATATCTTACCCTCAACCCTCACACTAGCCACATTCTTTATTCTTAGAACAATCTTTATTTATTTACCAAAGTGTTGAAGATTTCGTTACTATGATGCTGTGCTTTGTTGTAATATTAAATTAATATTAGACTATCATTAATAACATAATATAGCTTATTTTTCAAAGTACTCAATTATAATGTTTCGACTTTACTTTTTAAGGATGCCAACAATGATGCAAAGTACTTTTTGCTGTATTATTATTATGGCGGCATGATCTATACGGCGGTTAAAAACTACGAGCGTGCTTTGTACTTCTTTGAGGTGTGCATCACCACGCCCGCCATGGCCATGTCTCACATTATGCTGGAGGCATACAAAAAGTTTCTCATGGTTTCACTCATTGTCGAGGGCAAGGTAAGATCTTCCTTCTAAACAACAAATACCTCAAATCAATAACTCAATTATTCTCTAATGTAGATTGCGTATATACCAAAGAACGCACAAGTTATTGGGCGCTTCATGAAGCCGCTGGCAAATCATTATCATGACCTGGTCAATGTGTATGACAATTCGTCCAGCGAGGAGCTGCGCATCCTTATACTCAAATACAGTGAAGCATTTACGCGTGATAATAACATGGGACTGGCCAAACAGGTGGCCACATCGCTCTACAAGCGCAACATACAGCGACTGACGAAAACATTTCTCACGCTCTCGCTCAGCGATGTCGCCAGTCGTGTCCAGCTGCCCAGTGCCGCTGAAGCGGAACGCTACATCCTCAATATGGTAAGAATGAAGCAATTTCTTTTTGATTAACCATATTAAAATTACTTTTGTATTGCAGATCAAATCGGGTGAGATCTTTGCCAGTATCAATCAAAAGGATGGCATGGTGCTGTTCAAGGATGATCCAGAGCAATACAACTTACCGGACATGTTCCTCAATGTGCAAACGAACATAACGCAAGTGCTCGATTTGGTTAAACAGATCAACAAAATGGAGGAGGAGATCATATTGAATCCAATGGTAAACATGTTGTATAATCTGTGAATTATCTGAGTATTCTAAAATGTTTCTTTTATTCTCTCAGTATGTGAAAAAGGCGCTAGGCAGTCAGGATGATGACTTGGCGTCACAGCACCCCAAGACCTATTCAGGGTAAGAAACAAGCAAGCAAGAACATTAAACAAGAAATCGAGAATCATTTCCATTGACAGTGATCCGACGGATTGATGCGCCCACTCCGCACTCATCATGATGCTGCAAGGGCGCCGCAAGCAGGCAACAACAACAGGCAAGAACACCACGAACAACATCAACAGCGGCAGGCAGAAAACGTAACACAACTGAAGAGGAACGGAAAGAACGCGCCTAATTGCAAATTTATAGATGAACATGCTATTTTAAATAAACCTATGTATAAATCAATGAATCATTTTACGACTAAGCTCGTCCGGCTCAACGCATGACGTCCCTCTAATCAATGCGACCAATTATTGATTGCATGCCACATTCCTACCACACACACAGTGTTCTGCGAGTGCGAGTGCGAGTACGAGAGATAACAAGTTCAATTATGATAACAGAGGCATTAACTCGATCAGGCGACTTTTGTGGCCCAACACACTAAACAACTAAATGGCCAACTGCCCGAGTGACTGACTAGTTCAATCGCTTTGTACTTGAAAATGAACGCAGCGCAATAATTAAGGCACTTGTCGTAACTAATTTCCAGTTGTTTCTCCACATATATATATTATTGTTGTGTTTCTTTTTAATATTTGTTGACAATATCAATGTCGAGCGGTCATGACGACGGCAATGTTAATGCTTTTGTTTGTGTGTCTAACCCTAAGTGATATGGCTAATTAAGTTGGACTAGACACCGCAGGCTAAAAAGCCGCCCACCTTAAGTAAGTGACTAACACAGCGTGATGATGCTTCTTTTTAGCATTTATATACATGTAAAATTGTTAATATAGTAATTGATAAGTACTAGGTTTTAAACGTAGTTAAGAGTTAGTCTAATTCTAATTGCTATTGTTGTGTGTGGCTATGTACAATGTTTGTGTTTTGTTCTTGTTAAAACCGGCGCAACGCAATGCGGTCGCCTCTCTCTCTCTGCTCTGCTCTGCGAGATTCCGATTCTCGTTGCGTTGTGTTCGTTAACGAGAAACAGCTGCCGCCGTCGTCGTCTTCTATTCAACTATTCGTTGTTTAACCGGTTTTCAAGGCATCCACTTCCAGCATCGATGGACTGCTGCTGCTGCTCACTGACACGCCCACGCGTGCTCCGATAACAGCGCCATCGTCGGACATGCCCTGATACAGCTTGTGGACGACATTAAAGATGATAAAACAGACAATGAGCACCAACAGCGACATGAAGACATACGCCAGCACCAGCGGTGTATCCGAGATGGGATCCAACATGATTCGAAATTGATTTCAAATTGTTGTCTGTGCGTATATATAACAATTCTCTACACGATTTGTAAGAGAGAGTGACGTTAATGTGAGAGAGAGAAGTGTTTTTTCTTAATTTTGGAGAACTGAGGAAGTTGTTTCGTTCTTCGTTCGAAAGACTAAAGTCAAAGAATAAGTGCGTCGAACTGAAGCGGCGACGCGTATGTTAATTAAAATGTGTCGTTTATATATAAAGTTTACTCGTTGTCGTATATATCCGTTTGTTGTAGTATTAAATGTTTCTCTTGCTCTTGCTGTTGCTTTTGTTGCTGTTGTTGTTGTAGCGAGCGCGCGTCGAGTTGTCGTACCGTATGCATTGACACCTGTGTGTTAACTGAGGCGAGCCAGCTACTAGACAGTCGAAAGCAGCCAAGCAGCCAGCTAGCAGACAGTCAGCCAGCAAGCAAGCGAGCGAGAGCCAGTTAGCATATAGAACTCTGCTGGCTGCCGTTACGTATACGCAATGTTGTGCTACGCTGTTTCTGATAAGCTAGTTGAAAATTCGCTGCGTTTTTGTTTGCACTGCGCTTCAGTCTGGCGCTCGACTGTAGCTCAAAACTATAGCGCTCAAGCTGAAGCATTATTACATTAGCCAGGGTCAGGTCGAAGTTGTTATATATCTGTGTGTAGAAAAAAAAACGAGCATACGTCTAGTATACCCATAACATTCAGGCCTGTCGTGACAGCTTTTCACTCGAAGCAAACAAAATAAAATATAGAATAAATCGAGTGTGAGCAAAGTGTGCAGCGACTAACACACACCCTGCAAAGCATTTAAAGTTCATTAGGTCTATTTAAAGCAAGGCTATTTATAGTCTAAACTTCAGACTCTTTAATTATGCAATGCTGCTCAGTTTTCCAGCTCGGAACTCGTTTTGTATTTCTATTAAGTCTTGATAGGCTATCAGAGACCCTTTAAAGGCGTATTTTTATTTCGATCGTTGATGGAATAATGGATATATAATTTTTATTATTTATAACTCAAATGTTTAATCATATTCATCTTGTTATAGAGCGACTTCTGGCATTGACAGCCACAATATGCTCGCTTTATCTTTACAGCTTTACAGGGTATACATATTAATATCAGATTTTCCGTCTATATTCGGTTATTTATAAATACAGCATTGTCATTGTGGGAGGACTTTGAAAAAAAGCACAGCTGCATGGCAAAAACTTTCCGATATCAGCTTCAGTGCTTTATGTAAGTCCAGCGGAAACGCGGCGCATTATTATTATATGATTGATAATATCCGTTTCTAAAGAAACTACTCTACATCGATTTAGTTTTAAATATATATAATAAACTTTTATTTTGCGTTACGCGCTGCGCATCGATCGAACCACAGACAGATAAAAAGATCAAGTGTGACCACAAAACAAACTGAAGGATATTTTATACTAAATGCGGTCACGTTCGTTATGCTAATTATATCATAAGTGTGACCACACAGCAAAGTGAAGGACACTTAAAACTAAATACGGTCACGTTTGTTATACTAATTATGATATATGTATAAAATATGGGCACATTTACAACAAAAACAAAACCGAATAAAATTTTTTATTGCCATGAAATGAGACAAAGCTGCAAACTTATTTATTAAAATACTTTCTAAAATCTAGTTGACAGCTGACACGACTCGCTTTTTGCTCTGAACTATTTACAGGGTATTAAATATTATGAATGCCAAACACATTTATGAATCCAGCCAATTCATTTAGTTTTTTTTGCTTTATTAATTGAAATGAATAAAATCGAGAGAAACACACGCTGCGCATGGCTGGCAATTAAATTGGAATATCGTCAGGCTATTTGTGACTCGTTATTGTTACGATCTGTCGCGCTCTCAATTGCAAGTTGGGGGGCCCCAAATACCGACCGATTGCCGGCGCTATCGCCTTTTATTATCTCAACTCAACATCATCATCGCCAACGTTGAGATTTGGCAATCGTTAAAGTGCGTCGCTATCTAATGAAACAGCGACTCGACTGATAAAGTTCGCTGCGTTTCGTTTTGTTTTATTTTTATGGGCCCGCCATCGAGATAAGCAAAATAAAGTAAAGAAGCGTAGCTTATATGTGCCTTTATTACAGGTGTGGCGACGCTTCTCTCGTCTCTGATTCTCTGTGGGGAGTGCACAAGTCCCAAGACGACCCAGTGATGAAGTCAAGAGTCGCCCGAGTGGCCTTGTAGCTACCGTTATAATGCATAGTAGAAGCATAGTTTTGCTCATCTGCATAACCTGAATAAAAGCCAATAAAAACAAGTTCTACAAACTACAAAAATTAAATATGTAAGCAACACTCTCTCTCTGTCTCCGCTCTCTTTGTTCTCTCTCTGTCTTGGGTTTACGGTCCACCTCGCTCCATCTCATTCTGTCTGTCTATGTCGTGCCTCTCGCTAGTCTCCGAACTACGCACTTCGGTCAGCCTCGTGCGTCGTGTGGGCGCTCGACACGCCGTCGTATTGTCTATGCCACGATTCTCCATCACATCCTTGATGACATCGTCGAGCACCAGATGCATGTTCTTGCGTTCGCAGCAGCGCAACAACAACTTCAGACGCGGCACCTTCGACAGCTGATCGTAGTAGCGCAATATGCGCAACGAGTCGATGTCACGTTCGGCAGTCGCCGCACATTTGGCCACCTTATCCTGGCAGTTGCACAAGAAGCTGACGGCACGATGCTCCGAGTGCGGCAGAATATCGAGTCCAATGCTGACCAAATAGCACGGCTCCAACGTCAGTGTAACGCGCACTGATCTCAGAATCTCAGAGTTACGATCGCTGCAAAGATCTCTATGCATCTCCCATTACTTACCCACCGTTGATGCTTCGTAGATGGCCGAACGATTCTGTATCCAAATGGAGCGAGAACTGGCGCTGAGACTCATGTGATCGCCACGCGACGTTTCGCGAGCATTGATCGTGGTGCGGGAGCGTAAGGCGATCGTCGAGCGGGAACGACTTGCGATGGAGGAGCGGGAGAGCGGGGCAGCTGGCAGCGGTAGATTGTCATAGATGGAGATGTAGATCTTGTGGCTGACATAGGCAACGATGAAGAACAATATGATGAGGATCAACAGAAACACAATGTACGTGAAAAGTGTGGGTAACCAAATGATGGCGTCCAGCAACATTAGAACAGAAGGCTGCTGGGATTTGTTTTCAGAACGAACGAGTTGTGAAAAATGTTTCAAATGTCACACAAATTTTGTTCTCTTCCATGTTCCATGTTCCATATTCCATTCGATCTTTGTTTTGCAACATCTATGTAAATGTATTTATTACTGGTATTTGTTTTTTTGCTCGTTTTTTGGTTTTTGTTAGCTTTTCATTTTTGTTTTGTTTTATATAGTACATACGATTTTACATTGATAATATTATTTATTTTAAATTGTATTCTCCCTCTTTCTCTAACACTTTCTCTTCTTTGTCTCTCATGCGTCACACACGTGTTTTTCTTTTTTTCGGGGCGAATTTCTCTTGCCTTGGCTTAATGTACACAATTTCATAGCATTTAGCTTTTGTCGCTATGCACGCTCACGCTCACTCGCTCTATTTCTCTCTCGTTCTCTTCTTCTAGTCTAACCCGCCGGCGGGTGCACTCAACGCTCTGTGGCGTGGGGGCGTGGCTAGCACACCTCAAACAGAAAACAAAAACAAAACGAATTCCTAAGCTTGCATGTTTGTGCGTGTCGCAGTATAACACTTTCGCACAAGCGCAATTGTCAAGCATCAAGTTTGCATTCTTTTGTTTTCTTTTCATGTTGTTGTTGTATTATTTTACAATTTATTGTGTGATGTTTGTTTGTGTGTTTTGCTGTTTTAGTTTTTAGTTTTTTTTTTGTTTTTGTGGCAGTTGTTAGAAAAAATGCCAGTTTGGTTATGCGGCGTATATGTATGGTATAACAGAGTATAACAGTTAAATCATTTAGAGGGAGGGCATGTATAACAACACTTGCCAACATAAGCACAAATTCTGTTATTAACAAATGCAAAACTAACGCAAAGAATACAAATAATTATTCAATTACAATTAAACAAATTGCACACATTGTTTTTGTTGTTTTCATTTCCACTCTCAATTTGTTTATATTTCCGTTTTATGTGCGAACTTTGTTGTTTGCTTGTTGGTTTTTAAAAATAATTTAACTAAATATTAAACAATTATTGTTGCAGTTTTTTTTTGCTGTTGTTGCTCACTTTCTATCTCTCTTCTTCGTTCTCTGTCTCTCTCTATTCTTGCTCATCCTTGTATATATAACAGTAAACTCAGCATGCTCGTGTGTGTTTTTGTGTGTGTGTGTGTGTTATAGCTAACTTTACATTCATATGTATTCAATTATATTTAGGTTTTTTGTTTTTTGTAGTTGTTGCTTGAGGTTGTTGTAAAAAACATTCAGATCTCCAATGATTATTTAAATGAAATGTATTAATTAATTGTTATACATAGTACTTGTTTTTTTTTTTGTTTTGTTGTTTTTTTTATGTTTTGTATTTTTTGCTTTTGGCAGCATGTTCCGCTTGGAAAAGAAAGAAAGTATTCAAAAAGTGTTATACAGTTTCGTTTCAAATTGAAAGTGCAACATGTTGCAGGTGCTGTAGCTGCTGCTGCTTGTGGAACATGCCACAACTCGTACACAGAAAGAAACACACACATTACACAAATACATATGTAACTTCAGCACAACATACAGAATTCATATACGTAATTAACATATTGGTATTGGTATTGGTATTGTAAATACGCCCCATTAACTCCCCGTCCCTAAATCCTCCAACAGCCCCCGGCTTCCTCCAGATCATTGAGCTCAACTCAATCTTCCATTGGGGCTTCTTCATCATCATCGATTTCTTCTTTACACATTTAAATGTTTAATGTTTAAGTTTTTTGTTTTTCTTCTGAGCGTTTTGATGTTGTTGTTGTTGTGGTTGGCATGCGAGTTGCGTTGTTGTTGTTGTTGATGTTGCTATTTGATGTGGTGTGCTTGTGGCTGCGGCGGCGGCGTCTTAGACGGACAATGAAACGAAACTGTTATACTGCGTAATGTTGCGCTTCAGAATGTCAGCACAGGGACCCAAAACACGTTCAAATCTGTAAGAGAAATAGGAATCCGAATAAGTAAAGTTGTAGTTAAAGTTTAGAGTGTGTTTCCTTACCTCGCTCTGTCCAGCTTGACGCACTTGAGCGGACCACGAGCGACAACGGTGGCTGCGCGTGGTCGATCCAACAGCAGGGCAATCTCACCAAAGTAATCGCTGGAGCCCAGACGTCCCACCTCAGCGGGTTCTTCACCCTGCTGAATAATAGGAAAATATTAAATCTTCACATTCATTTAAGATTTCTCAAGCCAAAAACTCACCTCGGAGCGCTGCTGGAGCACCACGGCACAGCCTTCGAGTATGATGTAAAAGTCATCGCCAGCGGCGCCCTGCTTCACAATTGTCTCGCCATCTTCGAAGGAGCACGTCTCCAGCGAATCGGCAACGGTGAGGCGTTCCCATTTGTCCAGACTCTCCAGTATGGAGACGCGTGACAGGAACTCCTCGTACATCTTGCGCTTGCGTATGGTCGAACCCATCAGAATGCGTCTATAGGAGTCGCGATCGATGCCCCACAGCTTGACATCGCTCTTGGCGCGCACTGTGGCAGCTCGTGGCGTGCCATAGATGAGAGCCAGCTCACCAAAGCTGCCGCCCTCGCTGATCGTGGTCACCAGCTCAGAGTTGACAAACACCTGAAGGGACGAATATAGATATTTACATATGTATATGTGTGTATAACAGTTATCTGTGTATTGTACTCACGTCCACCTCGCCCACATCGATGACATAGAAGTTGTCGCCTTCGTCGCCCTGCTGTATGATATTCTCGCCAGCGGTGTGATTAACGGGAAACATGGCATCGAATATATCGGAGCGTTCGCTCTCATCCAAGTGAGCAAAGAGCACATTTTTGGCTATGGCCTTGGACAGGGCGTTCATTGTCTTGTAATCCTTGGGTACGACTTTCTTAACATAGTTGGCGGCATCCTCTTCGGTCACCGGTTCGGCGGAGATGCCGCCGCGCCTGCGCACCGGCGGTGCAGCTGTTTGTGGCATTGGACTGAGATCCTCGCAATCGTCTGGGCTGATCACCTGTTTGCTGGCATCCAGTTTCACTTGTTCCTGGTAGGATATGTGGGGAAAATGTTGAGTGAGTAAAACAGTATAACACATTGCGTATAACACTATTGTATAACAGTTTGAATTGCCAACAAATTGCTTTAAGTGAACGCAACAATAAGGGGAACAATTTTTTTTAGTATAACAGTATCACACTTTCGTGTAACGGTATAACACTATTGTATAACAGTTTGAATTTTTAACAAATTGCTTTAAGTGAACGCAACAAAAAGGGGGACAATTTTGATGAGTATAACAGTATCACATTTTCGAGTAACGGTATAACACTGTTTTATAACAGTTTGAATTTTCAACAAATTTTATAAATAAACCGGATTCTGTTAGCAACAAGATTGGGATAAATTTAAATGAGTATAGCAGTATAACACTTGCATGTAGCAGTACTATAACAGTACTAACACTTTTTATAACAGTTTGAACTGTCTACAAATTTTATTAAATAAAACGCATTTTGTGTGTTAGCAAATTTATATGAGTATAGCAGTATAACACCATTGTATAACAGTTTGAATTTTGCAGCAAATTGCTTTAAAATGAATAAAACGTATTTTCTCTTTTAGCACCATAGCCACAACTGCATACGACTGCTCCCTTTCAGCTTTATCAACGAACTGCAACGCAAGCAATCTCCAACATATTTGCACTTTGTATGTACAAGAGCCAACAACACGCCCACAATGCGCATCTTTTGATGCCAAATAGACGTTTAAAACTGTAACAGGAGCTTTTCGCTAACAACCCACGCACTGGAGGCATTCACTTTGCACGCCCACCTGCTGCTGCTGCTGTTTGCTGTTGTTGCCTCTGCTGTTTGCTGCTGGTGTGTTGCTGCAGCAGCCGCAGTTACTCCAGGCAGCCAATGTGCGTCATTCCAGGGATGCCAACTTGCTGTACATATGTCAAAAGTCAACTCCACGCCCACAACAAAAGCCGCCCAACTACAAGCCGCCTCCATTTTAGAGAAAGAGCGGGATAAAAAGCTTCTTCCCATTGTGTCAGTTGCCCGTTTTATCTATTTTTGGGAGCTCAAAGTTTATGGTGGTGGCGACAAATAGAAAACATAAAAACGTTTAAGCTCCGTCCACGCCCTTTTTCTTTTTTTTTCGTTGTCATCCTATTCCTCCTCCTCCTACACAAGAGTTAAAAACAAAGCACTGCACAATGCAAATGCATGATAAAATGTAATGCGCTGCTTTGACTCGACTCGACTCGACTCTGCTCTTAATCACCTCTGACTATTTGCTGTGACGTCAATGTGGTCAGTGTGCCACAAAACTAGACCCACAATTGGATGCCCCCCCACCAGCAGATTAAGTTGCATTTCAATGTCACTCAGAGCAGTGACTGCTGCTGCACTATTTGGGCATCGCATTTGTGCCCTAAGCTGTGTCTGTGGAAGAGCTGTCCGAAAGTGCATTGCTGCTACTTAAACTGGCATCATGCGATTGTGTAACAATCAAAATGTTCAACTGAACGCATTTCAAGGGGGATAAAGTCAAAGTTTAATTGTCGGCCAGACAGCATAATAGCGTATATCAGCTGAAGATTTACGGTTCTTGTGAATTGCAGCTTTAAGCCTTTAATTGCTTACACGCTTTAGTATAACAATTAACTATTTATCAGTTTGATATATTACAACTCTTTTAAACCTATAAGTGGGCTACACACTAGTATAACAGGTCGACTGATAATGTATGGCAGGCTGTTTAATAGTGTATAACAGATAAGATACATAAACTTGGTCTAAAACAGCTCTTTTAAACCCATAACTGGATTACAGAGTTGTATAACAGTTATGATTTTGGTCAATTACAGTTGAGGTCTATAATTGATTACACACATTAGCATAATAGTTTATAACAGCTAAAGATAAAGATTTAACAGTTTCTGACAGCTGTTTTAAACCTCTAAGTGGGCTACACAGTATAACAGTCAGCATAATAGTGTAGAGCAATTAAAGAATTTATGATTTTGATCAAATTTAATTCTCTTATGTCTATAATTCGATACACACATAAGTATAACAGTCTTTATAACAGTGTATAACAGTTAAAGATATATAACTTAGGTGTAATACAGCTCTATTAAGTATATAAATGGTTTATTTAGCAGTATAACAGTCAGTTTAATAGTGTATAACAGTCAATTAATCACAATTTTGATGTACTTGAGCTCTTTTATATACAAGTATACCAGTTGTGAAAAGCGCAATAGAAAATCAACTAAAATATTTTCAATTCTAATTAAAAATACATACAAAAAATATATTTTTTTAATGCTCCAATTCATTTTGGGCTTGATTAAATTAGTGTTCTGCTTCCAACAACAAGGCAAAAAAGTATGTTCAATTTATGCAGATAGTTGGCAAAATTGCACTTGATAAAAACCGAGTTATCACTCGCTAAATTCAGCTGAGTGATTAATATAACAGTTCTAAACAGTTGCGTCAACAAATTCAAGGTCTAATTATAGTCCTCATCACGTTTAAGGCTAGTTAAATAGTGATTACAAATCAAAATATGAGACCCCAGCCAACAATTAGACTTATCAGTGTCGTAAAAAGAGTTTTCTATTCCGCAACCCGCCTCCCCCCCTCCGTCAAAGGCAATAAACACAGTCGCAAGCAGCGCCCCGCAAAAGTCAATAAACAAGCAGCAAAGCGAGCGGCAACAAAAATTGAAAATGGGCAAAAATGCATAAACTTTTATGAGGCAAACAAAAGCGTTTTGTGGAAACGCATAAAATAGACGCAAAAAGCGTACAAATTGCAAAGTGTAAACAAAGCACAAAAAAGCAAGAAAAGCGAAACTCAAAAAAATAGGAAATAACAAAAGAAACAAAAGAAAAGCAATTAACAAATAAATCAAGCAACAAATTGACAGATGATCATGGAAATGGCGCTGATAAGGATTCGAGGATTGAGTCAAGAGTCAAGTTTTGGGCCACTTGCCAGATTGTTCGAGGTGTCGCCGGCCTACGCCCACATAAATCAATCAAAGCAAAGCAAAGTAAAGCGAATCGAAGCGACGCTTGTGATGCGCATACAAAATGCCACAAAGTGTAGCAGCACATTATCAACAACAAGAACAACAACATCAACACAACACAACCGTAAAAAGGCTGCACCCAACGCAAACCGAAGCCAAACCACAAAAGCTGACAAGTCAAACCCGCCTGTTGACTCTCTGCTGCCGCAATTGCAAACTTCGGCGGGAGTGGAAGGGAGGCAAGAGCATTGGGGCGGCAACTTAAGGGAGCCGGCGCCGCGCATGTTGTCGTCCATGCGGCGACGGCATGACCATGACCTTTTTATGCAGAAGCAGCAAAGGCAAAGGCAGAAACAGCAGCAGAAGCGAAGGGAGAAAAGTCAGAAGCAGCAGTAGAAGCGAAGTCAACCGAGGGGAGGCGGAAGAACCGAAGGCAGAAGCGAAGGGAGCAAATGCAAAGGCAGAAGTAACAGTGAAGGCAGCAAAGGCAAAGCAGCAGCAGCAGCGAAGTCAGCAAAGGCAAATGCAAAGCAGCAACAGAAGCGAAGGGATCAAAGTCAAAGGCATAGGCAAGGCAAAGCAGAAGAAGAAGCGAAGGGAGCAAAGGCAGAAGCAGCAGGAGCAGTGAAGGCAGCAAAGTCAAATGCAGAAGCAGCAGAAGAAGCGAAGTCAGTAAAAGCAAAAGCAGAAGCAGCAGCGAAAAAAAGCAAAGGCAAAGGCAGAAAAAGCAGCAGTGAAGGAAGCAGAAGCAGCGGCAGAAACGAAGGGAGCAAAGGCAGAAGCAGCAGCAGCAGCGAAGTCGGCGCCCAGTCAACTAGCCAACAGCAGGCCCATGGTCATGGCCCTGATTCTCCACTCTCCCACTTTCTGCTCTCCACTTGCTCTGTTTGTGTTGCCATCTCTTTCACTGCGAATTTCATTTGCGCGATTTGTTTTTGTTTTTTGCTTTTTTTTCTGTTCAGCATTTGGCGACGTTCCCCTGCGACATATTAAACGGAAATCGATTTCGCATTGTAAATTGAGTTACTGACGTAAACTACATTTGCAACTGTGTGTAGTTGTAGGTGTGTGTGTATGGGTGTGTGGGTATGTGGGTGTGTATGACTCTGACTGACTGGGTGTGTGTGTGTTTGTAATCTTGACAAACGTCTGACACTGAGACGCTTATCAAAAATGTAATGTCATAATGAAAACATAAACGAGCTCAGCTGATTAGATGACGCGGCATGTAGATTGACATCGAAAACGACAACGTGAACGATGACAACGATGAGAACGGCAACGTTCCACATTTTATCGGAACATGCAACGCTAATACACACACACATATATGTATATCGATTGCTGCACTTGCTGCATTCTGCTGCTGATAACAACCAAACAGCAAATAGCAATTAAAAATGACCTCAAAAGTGCCGCCTGTAAGCTCAACTGCAACTTCATTTTAGGTAAATTAAAACTTTCGCTTGTTTACTAAACATCCTAAAGCTTCTTCCCTATTATATTTTATTAGAACAGTTTTTGTCTTAAATATATTATTATCACAAATATAAAAGAAAGCTATAATCGAAGTACTGCGAAATACTCACTACCAATTTTCAACAAAAGCCAATTAAATGAATATACTGAAAAATATACTGAAAACGCTTTAGTGGAGTTTGTTCTACTGTGAGATACACGCTACCCATTTTCAACAAAATATAAACTAATTAATTTACTGAAAAATACAAAAATATACCAAATACTATATTTTGTATATAAATATACTATTACATTCAAAATATGTCATAGCGTATAAAATATACCAGATTGTTAACCAAAGAAAATATAACCCGAAACATTATTTCTTAAAAAATTCTACATTTTTATTGGTTCGTAGTCAAAATTTCAGGAATCAGGAATAAAGTCTATAGATATAATTGTATATACCAAAAACTCTAGCTTCAAAAATTTCAGAAATTGAAGTACATTTATTTTATAAAAAAGAGCGCCGATCAATTCGACTTTTTCCAGTAAACAGATTAATAAAATACAAATTTAGAATACATAATAAAGGGTATTTACAAAATACTTGAATGTTATTACCAGTTGCAAAGTTCTCTTAGTTTGTATACTTTTAAATCGTATTTATGGTCAGCCAGCAAAGCATTATCATTTAGTGCGCTATTTTATTGCCACTCGACTGAACACTAATGGATGAGTTGGGTAATCTAAAAGTGTCACTTGTCTCCTAAGATTGATTATACTTTGCAATATCTAAATAAACTCAAAAAATATATATATTGCCTTTAAGTCTTCTACAATAAGAAGGTGAATATATATGTATTTAACGCAGAATTGTGGAATTAAACGTTAAGATTTTTGGCACCTCAATCATAGCTTTAGTCTTTATGGTAGTGTGGAACATTTGATTGTGATCAGTCAGGTCTTAATTGCTTTGGTAGTTAATCTTGCATATTTTGTTCTCTAAGGTATATTTTGAATGTAATGCAAAGTATTTTGATATACCAAATATGGCAATCAGTATATATTTAGTATTTT
This sequence comes from Drosophila sulfurigaster albostrigata, assembly GCF_023558435.1. Classification (NCBI taxonomy): domain Eukaryota; kingdom Metazoa; phylum Arthropoda; class Insecta; order Diptera; family Drosophilidae; genus Drosophila; species Drosophila sulfurigaster. Next base: position 48,268,880 of record NC_084883.1, read on the forward strand.
TTAATATATACCCACTACCCATTTTCAATAAAATCTAAACAGTGCGATCTTATTCTTAAATTATGCCAAATATTTTATATACCAAATATCACATTCAGTATATATTATTATTTTTGCAGTATATATGCCCTACCCCATTTTCATTAAAACCAAAACAGTATGGTATTATTCTTAAAATACACCAAATATTTTTTATACCACATATTTTAAGAATATCATTAATAAAATATGCCAAATATTTGAAAAAAAAAAATAATACCGAACTGTTTTGGTTTTATTGAACATGAGTAACGAGTATCTTAAAGTCGAGCACACTCGACTCTAGCTCTCTTACATGATTCATATTTTGTTGTATGAACATAATGTAACGCTGATTCGGAAATCTCCATAAATTTTAAATGTTTAATATATAAGAGTAAGGGTATTCGCAACTCTCATAGCTTTAAAATCTATTAAAATAATTGGAATAATAATTATTTACAACTGTATTCTAGACTCTAAAATCTCTGGCTCACATTTTTCTGTATTCTCCACGATCAAAGCAAACAATTATAGCTACAATATTTTGTTGGATTCACACTCTTTTAAAATTTCGAACGAGCGAGAAAAGCAATTAAAATTAAGCACGAAGACAAGACAAATTAAATTTGTAATAAAGAATTTTCCGCATCAATTCACAATGCGAACTTTTAACAGCTATGAGTATTATTATTACGTTGGTGATGTGCATGACTTGAGCACACGTTTATTTCGCACAGTGTAGAGAATAAGTCAATGCCAATGTGCCATAAAAGAGCGCGTTTTATGAGGCGATAACAACAACAAGTGCGTGACTATTCATTTGTATAGAGTGTAAAGCCAAAGAGTTGTCCAGTTCATAAAGCGCTTTGTGTTGTGTAGCATCAAGTAAATTCGCTTCTCTTTAGCTGGCGATAAGACACGCAATGAAAAAAGGTGCAGGAATGCGTGTGAATTGCATGTGGAATGCTTCTTATTCAATAACAATAATAATAATACGAACAAATTACAAACTAAAAAAGCAAAAAAGCAAAACGAAGCAGAACTGAGATTATGCTTATAATAGACGACGAAGCTCATTGCAAACCTTTGACATATTTGCGCTTTTGCTTTCAGCTCTGATGTGTGATGACTTGGTGTGCTCTGTGTGTGTGTGTGTCTCTTTGGTGGTGGTGTGTGTGTGTGTGCCTGTAATTGCAACAAATGCTGTTTATGGACACAACAATAAACAACAAACGCGACACGACGCGACGTGAGAAGCAAAACAACAACAACAAAACGAATGAAACAAATAAATTTCCACTTGTTTTTTTTTTCCACTAATGGATTCTTTTTTCACAGATTTTAAGACGAGAGGCACAACAAACTGCAAAACTACTCGCAGCACAAAAGAAAATGCTCACAAAAAATATTACGTATACGTAACGCACGACAACAACAACAACAACAGAGAGCAATGACAAATCCAATGTCAAAGATTTATAAAAATAAATATTCAAAAACAAGAAAAATTTGAAAAATACATAAGATATTGTCAAAAAAAATGAGAATTAACATATAAATGTGTAAAAGAAATATAAATAAATGAAAAGAAAAGATTTAGAATGTAAAGGACATTGGAATAGAAAAGTTTTCGGAATTTTTCTGATCTTGCAATATCTCATAAAAATATGCAATTGAGTTGCGATGTTGCTTCTATGATGCGGGTGACTTTAGTTGCTATTAAAAGAATTTTAATTGGCGCAAAATGCGAAGGAAATTATATAAAAATATTATATATATGCCACTCTCTCTCTGACTATATAATCATATAGTATATGAATATAGGTATATATAAAGTAGATGTATGCTCATCATAAGTATCGCATATTTATATATATACTCTTTTAATTTTCTATATTTGTTTTACGCGTGCGTCACACACACAATTTTATTATAGTTCATGTTGTTGCTGTGGATTATTAATTAATTTGATTTTTATAAATTTCGTTTCGTTTCGCTTCGTTTTTTTTTTTTTATGGTTTTTTTTGTGCTTTGCTCGAGCATTTTTAATTGTCTAATTAATCCAATTGCAGGAACTTTTCTACACGCTGCATATGAATATCACCAACACACACACACATACATATAGTTATGCATGTGTGTATGTGAGTAGTTGTGTATGAGTGTGTGTGTACCCGCTTTTTAGTGCCGCTTTTCACGTTGCCCTCGTGCAACTTTTTTTTTTGGTTTTGTTGTATTTCGCTTGCGATTTATTCGTGTTATTTACAAAATGGAGGCGCGACACAAACTGAAAACTCAAACGGAAAAAAAAACACACAACTAAAAACTGAATTCGAATTCGCTTTCAGCGTCAACGTCAGCGTCGCTGCCGCTGTCGACGTCGCCGTCAACGGCAACGCAACCGTCAGCGTAGGCTTCATCTTTTGCACGCCTTCCAGTGTCCCTCGCTCTCCCACTCACGCTCTCTCTCTCATCCCTCTCTCTTTGTACGTGTGTGTGTGCACCGTTAAGTACCGTGTGTGTGTGTGTGCTCCTCAGCTCGTGCGGTTTGCCGCTTGAGGTAGCCAACTAAGACCTGGACACGGCGACGACGACGACGTCGTCGACTTAGTGCGGGGGCGCCAACTGTGCCAAGCGAATGCACTGACACAAATGAAGGGGTTGAAAGGAAAATAAGAACTACACACATACAAATACTCATGACAAAACTTAGACGACATCTATTGTAATTTAGTTTTGTTTCGATCCTAGTAGAAGAAAGCGTTAAAGTTTGAAATAATGTGTGAAGAATAATAGAAAAAGAAAAGAAATAAATAGTTTGAAATCAAGTAGCAGAAAAAGGAATAAAAAAAAGGATAAAGAAGAGAGAAAGAGTTTGAAACAAAGAGTGGAAAATAATAGCAAAAAAAAAAAAGAAATAGTTTGAGCTAAAGAGTTTAGTATAATAGAAAAAAAAAGAAAGAAATAGTTGGAAAGTGTGGAGAATAATAGATGAAAAAATAATGAAGATAAAGAATAAAGATAGTAGTTTTAAATAAAGAGTGCAAAATAATAGCAGAAAAAAGAAAGAAATAGTTGGAAATAAAGAGTTTGGTATAATAGAAGAAAAAAGAAAGAAGAATAAAGAAATAGTTGGAAATAAAGTGTGGAGAATAATACATGAAAAAATAATGAAGATAAAGAATAAAGAAGAGATAATAGTTTTAAATAAAGAGTGGAAAATAACAGAAAAAATAAAAAGAATAATGAAGTAGTTTGAAATAAAGTGTGGAAAATAATAGCCGAATGAAGAAACAAAAAAAAATAAAGAAAAATTAAACGCACAAAATGTTATTCATATTATTCATCTCTGTTTACATTTTCCTTTTTCAAGTAAAGGTAAAAAAATCTCATACGCTTTTTTTGAGCTAAGCTTAAAATTTGTACTGATCTCTAATATAAAAAACTAGCAATAAATAGAAACTTAAAACCCGAAAACATATTCCCGTTTCAGTACTTTCTTTAAGAGTGAAATTCAAATATTTTATTTATTAAGTGAAGAAACTGTACAACTTAACAAGGGATAGTGAATGATAATTAAACCAAACGTCAATACAAAGTATGATATATTATATATGTATACATTTAATATTAATATTATATTTGATTTAAAATTAGACTTTTGGGATCCCTAGTTCTAATTGTTAACCATTTAAGATCAACGTACTTAAACAGACGATCAAAGAAGATCGTCAGACTGTCACTAAAAAAGAATTTGCTTATGCACAAGGTCGCAGACGACGTCGTTAATCATTTGCAGTGTATAACAATAATAGGTTGACAACAATTTAAAGCACGAATCAAAGCAATTGAATTAATTGTCATCATTTGCGTAGCGTAGCAACATGAAATTTTCGCACAGTGTAGCCATTGAAAATTGCCCAGCAAAATCTAAAAACAACACAAATACAGAAATACACATGTTCAACAACTAAAATGAGCGAAACATTAATAAAGGCAACACTAACAACGCCACAAAGTGTAGCCAAGAAATTGCTTGCCCCACGGGGGGAAAGAGAGAGGCAGAGAGAGAGAGAGAGAGAGAGCGAATAGTAGGCATAGTTTTGGTTTTGGCTTTGGCCACTTGTCAGTTGGCGATGTTCGCAAATGGCAAAAAGGTAAAACAAATCAATTTTTGAGGTAGAAACCGAGTGTGTTCGTGTAGGGTTAGGCCTAGGGGCAAGGGGCAAGGGACGGGGGGCAAGAATGGTGGGCGATTTATTTGCCTAAGCTCAACCTACACAGCAAGAACAACAAAGCCAGCAATCATAATGTTGCGACTGTGCGGAATTTATAATTTCGTGTGGCCATAAAAAAGTTTTGTTTGCTTAACTTTTACACACACACACACACACACACACACGAAATGTGTCTATAGCTATTATAATAATAATTATGATACCCATTTTGTGATTTCTTCGTGCACCACGTGACGTATGCGCAATGTAAAAATATATTATATAAAAGCAAGAATAAGACTCTAACAACATGCTTTGCTTATGAGTGCCCATAAAAAGAGAAAGACAGCGAGAGACAGAGAGAGAGAGGGAGAGCAAAGACACTAAGAATAAGAGTGGAAAATGAGAATGTGTAACGAGGTGCCTCAGGCGGGACAGAGACAAGGGACAAGAGACAGGGACAAGAGACTAGGGACCCAGTTCGACTTGGAGACCTTGTCCACGTTGAGAGGCAATTGTCAGGTGAGGCTGAAGTGCTTAGACGGGTCATGACTAACAGCGAACAGCGAATTGCACAAATAAAGGGGGGAAATGCAGAATTTAAAGAGTGAGAGGAAAAGAGAAATAGCGAAAGGCATAATAGATATAACGAAATGTAAATAATAGATAATAATAATAGCAAAATAGATATAACGAAATGGAAAATACTATAAATAACAGAAAAGTTTGAATAAAACAAGTAAGAAATCTACAGTCAAGTGTACTCGACTGTGAGATACCCGCTACCCATTTTGAATAAAAGCAATATATTTTGCGGTATTATCTGATCGCAACCAAATTTTCAGGAATCATAACTACTATAGTAATTATTGTATATACGAAAATTCGCATTTCTAGCTTAAAAATTACGCGAGACATAATAACACTTAAAGATTATATATATAACAACAACAAATCAAAAGACTTCTTAACAAAAGAATCTATAATGATACAATAAACATCATCTATGTATATATTCAGCACTCTTAAGGCAATAAGTTAGAAAAGTAAAGTAAACAGAATCTAAATATCAATTAGAAAACTAAATTAAACAAAATCTATTAGTCTGACTAAATAAAATTATTCTTACTATGTAAAAAAGCTACAATAAACTTAAAAACTTCATAACAAAAGAATGTACAACAAATACAATCTCTATATTCAGCTTACGCAAAAAGAAATCAGAAATCGACAAGCACGAATAAATATAATCTATCTATAAATTAAGAAAAATATTATCTATTATTGTAACTTAAGAAAAACAGAAAAATGTAGAAACTAAAAGAAACAGAATCAACGTTTCAGAACAAAATATTTCTGAAGAAAGGAGTCTACTATATAAAACTAGAAACAACGGCTCGAGAAAAAAGAAATATCACCACGAATAAATCTATCTATATATAATCTTCTTATTCCAGAAGAAACCACAAAGTAAGAAAAATGTTATCTATTATTGCAACTTAAGAAAAACAGCAAAATGTAGAAACTAAAAGAAACAGAATCAAAGTTTCAGAACAAAAGAGTCTACTATATAAAACTAGAAACAACGGCTCGAGAAAAAAAGAAATATCACAAGGAATAAATAGAATCTATAAACGACTAATCTTAATCTATATTTTCAGCTTAAGAAAACAGAATAATGTAGACACTTAAAGAAACAGAATCAGCGTTAAAAAACCAAATACTTCATAAACGAATAATCTATAAATCTGGAATAAACAGAATCTAAGAAGAATCTTAAAAGCTAGATTAAATTTAATCTAAACTTTCAATTGAAAAGAAACAGAATAATGTAGAAGCAAAAAAGACAATTTTAAATATTTCTCAATGGCTAGCTAGCAAAAACTGAATCTGTAGATTCAGTTAAAGAGAAAGAGAATTATATAGAACGAAAGAATAAACAGAAACTTTCAGTTTCAGCTTAAGAGAAACATCTAAAAAATACAAATGCAATTATTAGTCTCGACTGCAAGTCATTGCAAATATTTAACATGCCACTCTTTTTAAAGTCCTCTTAAAAGGACTCAATTAAACTGGGTCACAAGCCCCAAAAGTTTTGCAGGGCGTTGAGTTTCAATATTGAGCCACCGAAGCAGTTCGTTGAACGTGGACACAGTGCGAGGTGTGAGGGAATGCGTAGCTTATTGAGGGGGGGAGAGGAAGGAATGGGAGGAAAGGTGAAAGGCAGAAGGTAGCTGGGTTGACCTAACCCAACTTTCTACAAAGTGTGGAAAAGCTTTTGGTCTACCTTTTCCACTACGTGTATGAGTGTGTGTGTACGTGTGTGTGTGTGTGTGAATGCGTTTTATAATCGAATTAATTAAAAATTTTGCACACTGCCAGTGGCAGCAACACTTTGTCGTGCCCCAAACGAAACGTGAGTTCAGCTGTCCCTTTAAAGCCGCTCAATACACGGCAAGAAAACAGGCTAGTCATCAATACTATATAATAATAAACCATATAATATATACATAGTAATAAATAAAGAATATATTTTCCTTACTGACTACACAGATTAAATTTTCGTTGGAGTTTTGAAATGTTTACTAAACTTGTTTATCTCTAGGATTATAAGAGAGCTGTAAAGTTTTATAAGAATATTTCTTTTGGATGTGTAACAAATAAAATTAACTTTGTAGTCCCATAAATCCCAAACCAAAAATAAATATTACCTAATTCTAAAAGTTATTTAGAAACCAAGAATTAAGTTTTCGTATAATGAAAAAGTCCTACAACGTTAATTCAAATTTGCCAAGTCGATACACAAATTGTTTTCACATTTTAATATGTTTAATAAAAATGTATAAGAAAAGAAGAAATAGTTGTAATACTAATTGAAATTTAGGGAAATGTAGAAAACATAGTAACAGCATTATTATTCTTCGTCTCTCTCTAGATAAAAATATGTTTCTTGTGGTAGCATATTCCCAGAAATATGTACATACGAGTATTAAAGAAATACTGTCTATAAATTTAATTATAAAATCTTTCTGCAAGATTTCTGAGAATTTCCTAAGATAAGAAAAATTCTTTGATAGTTTGATAGCTATGTTCAATTTATAATAAAAGTAAAAAATAACTATAACTAATTAAAGACGGTCTTTTACATCTAGGAATTACAACTTTAGTTTGCGTAATTAAAACTTTCTGCAAGATTTCTGAGAATTTCCTAAGTAGAAAAGAAAAATCCTTTGGAATTTTGCTAGTTCCAATATACGATAATGTAGATAATAACTAATTGCAGAGCACAATTTCATTCTAGACATAAAGTTGTATGCAAGGTAGTAAAGAAGTTTCTTCTTCAAATTTTGGTGATAATTAAACTGATTGGGCTGGTCACACTTTTTCTAGGATACTCATTAAATATGCGTAGCTCATTGACAGTGTGATAAATAAATGATCAAGTAAAAAAATAACTAATTGTAATTTAAATCTAGGCACCACAAATACAGTAAGCATAATAATAAAAACTTTCTATGCATTTTGGTCAAATCTAAACTGATTTAAATAATATTGGGCTGGTCACATTTTTTTAGAATACTCCCTAAATATGCATAGCTCTTTGTTTTGTTATCACTGTGATAAATACATGATCAAGTAAAAATTAACAAATTGTTATTTAAATCTAGGTACCACAAATACAGAAATCATAATAATACACTTTTTGCGAATTTCGGTCGAATTTAAACTGATTTAACTGATATTGGGCTGGTCACACTTTTTTTAGGATACTCCCTAAATATGCGTAGCCCTTTTTTTTGTCACTGTGCACCCGCATGCTGCAGTCAGCCACACCTCTGACACTGTTCCCCGCCCCTTTGCTGCTTTGATGGGGCGCTGGCCCATTGCTTTGTTAAGCGAAATTTCCAATTCAGTGAACTTTTTGTTGCCAGCTGCCTGCTGCTCCACTTCGGCCGCTCCCCGTTGCACCCCTCCCTAATTTTTAGTGGGCCATGTGGGCGGTTGACACGCCTACTGCACGCCTCAACCAACCCTTTCCTCACTCACTCTTTCAGTATCTCACAACCTCTGTGTGTGTGTGTGTGGCAGCTAAACAAAAGCTTTTGTTGTTGCTGTTGCTCCTTTTAATGTGGCTGCATGAAAAATTATTCGGGCCAAACGTGCCACAGCAGAAAAAGAAGAAGAGTTGTCGATGCTTGAATTGCGCTGTCAACTGGTCAGTTGATCATCAGTCCTATCAAATCCTTGCAGTTGTCGAAACTGTTTCCTCATTTCTCTCCCCCCTCTCTACGATTTTCCGCTCTTCTTCTTCTTCGCTCCTTTTCTGCTGCGTTGACGTCATGCTTGCCAGTTATTTATATCGCACTAAATGTGCCTGCCAAGTTATTAAGGTATCTCAGTAGTCTATAATTGAATTAGCCGCACGCAGTTTACTTGTCCTCTCGCATATTACGTATACGCCAAGTTGGCCATTGTATCGCAGTTTCAGCTGTTGCGTCTCTCATGGGCCTCAAGACTCTCTCTCTTTCTCTCTTTCGCTCTTTTGCAACCATATTCATTGGCTAAATAATTCATGAACTACAATCCATCCCGGCGTCCACTCATCACCTTTCCCCTCTCCCCGTCTCTCTCTTTTGGTAACTTCCTTTCCATTTCCTTGGCATGTTGTGAACGTCGCTTATAAGCCGCTTAATGGATGGGCAAACAAAAGGTCGCCACATCCGCTCGATATACACGAATATTCCTGCAGATTGCCCCCCAATAACCTTCAGCTTCAACTTTTGTGTGTTATTTACATAAAAGTTTTACATTGATTTTGTTTTTCGATAACAACAACAACAACGACAAAACCTGGCCAACATTTTTGGCAACATTAAATGAAAAACGTTTATTTATGCAGGCGGAAAAAGACAATAGAAGTAAAATGCCAGCGTTATACAGAAGAAGGAAAGCGCTAAAGATAAAATGTGAGAGAGAGAGAGAGAAAGAGACAGACAGAGAGAGAAAGAGAGAGAGAGACACTCACACATAACGCATTTTTAAGCAGGCAGCCTCCGAAATTAGAGAGCAAACTGCGAATCCCAAAGGTACAGTGGAAAGCAGTTGAATAAATTACCCCACCAAATTACAATACACAAGTGGCAGCGACTCAAGCAGCTCAACTTGTGCCACTAAGCCATATCCTTAATATAGAATGATATATGGAAACAGAAAAGAACTGAAATTCGAACTTCCATGAGCTCAAACTCAGCAGAAAGTTGCGAGAAAAACAACTAAAATTTCTAATTTGCGAGATTGCAAGTTAGCTAAATTAATTTCCATTTATATGTATTAATTTTAGACACTCAACTAATATATCATGCACTTAACTTATTTATATATTGCCTATTGAAAGTAGCTAATATCAAAAAATCGTACAATTAAAAGTTACAAAAAAAGAAACGAAAAATGTGTTGGCAAAAATCTAAGTTATATAAAACTAAAATAAAATATGTATAATTCATTTGAAGCATTGTAGCTTAGCGCCTATGCAATATAATATTTGAAACATTTTGTATAACTTATAGGAAGTTCAACAAACTTGTTAAAGTTTGTAAAGGCGGTGTTAACAAAACTACCTAATATCACAGATTTAGAAAAAATAAAACATAGTATTTTTGGAAGCAGTACAAAAAACATTAGAATTATATTAATGTACCCATTTCGACAAAAATTACTTAAGATGAGGCAGGAATTAAAAAAATTTTCATCTGTTGTACTTTCCTGATAACACACATTTAAAAAACTTTGAAACTTATTATTTTAGGAAGATGAAGAAGAAACATTACATAGTAATAATAATGTACCCATATCTGGCTAAGCACTTTCTATGATTAGCAAAATTTGCTTAAGATTAACGATATCAAGAAAAAACAAAACAAATATTATGCTTCACTAAACATTTTTTTTTATCTTGGTAGCTTTTTATCGATCCCATTCTCAGGTTGTTAAGAAATTAATGTAATAATTATTCTTTTGAAATATGCAAAAGTAAATAAAATACATTTACAAATTTGAAATTTACTAACAACATTATTTTTAACGAACTAGTTATCTATTTCTCGGTAGTTATGAAAGATAAGAATTTTCCCCATTTTTAAAAAAAATAAATCTCAAAGGTCATCAAACTACTAAAAAAGAATTTTGTCTTAACGAAACTGTATATTTTGATATATGGATGTACAGAGTAACAATCCTTACAAAATATAAGCCTGTGATTTAAATAAAAATATTTTCATAATAACGAAAATATTCTTATCCATTTGTAGTAGGTAGTATCAAATTCAAGAATTCTGTACTTAATAAATACATACGTTTAAAAACAGGATAAATTAAAGGTTACCAAAATCTTAACAACTCTTTTGGTTTAATGAAACTTTATGATTTCACATATGAATGTGATAATAATCCACACAAAACATTTATAAGTGTTTTAAATAAAAACCTATTCACAATAAGGAAAATATCCTTATCCCTTAACAAGTAATATTAGGTGCAAAAATTTTTCACTTAATAAATACTTTTGAAAAACAGGACAACTTAAAGGTCACCAAACTCGAAACGAAAATGTTTGCAAAAGGAGACCACATAAAATACCGTAAGTAAAGATTCTTTGTGAAACTCTACTGTACTCCAACGTTCCCTATCACTGTTTCTCCCTCTCTCCATTCGCAGTCTCTGTTCCCCATCTCCCCTTCTCGCTCTCACACACATTCACTCAGATAGATTTGCGCTTGTAATACACACCATAATTTCTTTTCTGGGGGGAAGTTCTCAGGCCTTAGGTTCGCAGCAGGTAAATGTGGCGAAAAAAAAGTAAAACCACAACACTCTGATGACAATACGATTTGGCCAACTAGTTATTGACCACACTAATCAGAGGCCGGCGTAAATAAACAAGATGTTGACAGCTGTCGTTGTTCGTGTTTGTGTTGTTGTTGCTTCGTTCACAAGTTTTGCTGCTGCCTTCTCACTCACTCTCACTTTTGCGACACTATTTGTTTACTGTAATTGTAAGCGTAACGGGCACCATCAACAACAACAACAACTACACCAAACTGCGGGCATTAAATGTTCGATTTGACGATGAAGAGAATGATGACAATTGCCAAGCGTGCCATAAACGCAATCAATCAGCAACGTTAAACGAACGAAACGGAACGGAAAGCAAGAAAGGACGGTATCATCAGCACAGCACAGCACGCACAGTGGAACAAACGAATGTGTTTTATTTGCGATTTGTTTTTGGGGAAACGAAGAAAGACAACACACGCAGTTAGCAGCAGCGACGATGGCAAACTGACTAACGGTAAACAGCAGCGACGACAACGACGCCAACGATGGCGACAACAACGACGACGACGACGACATGATGACCTTCACCAACACGCACAGCCCAAGGAAAGTGTCCAAAAAAAGAAAACTTTTCGCACACACACACACACACACACACACACGAGTAAAAACAACAACAATAACAAGCAGCGACTGCGACGCCAACAACAGCAGAAGTAGCAGTAACAGTGGCATTAGCAGCAGAGTAAAGTAGCAGTAGCGACGACGTCGACTGAAGTAGCAAAGCATAGCATCAGGGGGAAGCAACAACAACAACCGGACAACAACAACAAGCAGAAGAAGCAGCGCAAAAGAGCGCCTGGCAAAAAGCTTTGGTCGTGGGTCGTGTGCCATGCAAAAACTCGCGCTTTGATTTCGGTTTTCTGCTACGTTGCGTGCCGAATGCCGAGAGTTGAGTTTTCAAGTGCAAATTTGCCATAAACTTGCAAAAAGCTGCCTTCGCCTGTATGTGTGGATGAGTGTAGTACGAGCTTCATATATGTGTACGTGTGGGCTGTAAACACTCACACACGTACACACTCAAGCAATGGCCGCTTTGCGCTTTTAGCAAGAGAGGGAGAGACAGAGAGAGAGAGAGTTTAAGAACGAGCGCCAAATGTAAACACAAGAAAAGTACGGTCAGTGTGGCCACATTAGCAATGTTGAGATTTATGTTAAGCATTAACATAGCGCCGTTAAGTTGTCATATGCTATCGTAAGTTTACATTATATGTGTGACCCACTAATAGAAATTATCAGTTAACAACAAATTTATTTAATAACTAAAGTTAAGCGCAACGTTTAGTTGATAAGAGCATTCCACTTACGGTTAGAGAGAGTCTAGTTTCAAGTTTTGCTTTACAGTACACAAATCAAAGCTTTCGCTAAAGAGAACATAACAGAGAGGGAGATAGAGAGGGAGAGAGCAAGCGCAAGCTCTGGCATGTAAAAGCTTTTAGGTTGACCATAAATCAGGCCACCTTCGCCTTCAAATATTGTTGTTTGTTGTAATTCGCTGCTGCAGCTGGAATTGTTTGTGGGCGCGCAGCAACACGATCGCAACACAAATACCAATAAGATGACTACTTACAATGTCCTCCTCTGGTATGGTGGTGCATGAGGTGCGCACGTGTCGCACTCGATGCATGGCATCCAAACTGAGCCGATGCTCGTGGTCATCCCGCAGCATGGCATCAAAGACAGCGACGCCGCCATCGATGCTGCTCTCCCGTAATATTCGACCGCCGCGTCCACTGAACGAACCGCTGCCATGATGCTGCTGATGCTGATGATGATGGCTGGAGGTTGTATAGCTGACGCCAACCTCGGAGAACGAACGTATTCGCATCGCGCCATTCTCGTCTGTGGTGAGTGCAACCGATTTGAAGCGATCGATAACAGCATCCTGAATGCTATTCACGCTCAGCTGATTGCCCATGGCGGGCGCACACACACAACTAACCACACGTTAACTAACTAATTGTCCAAGCACAACAACAACAACACTTGACAAACACAAAACAAAAGCGAGTCGAAGAGAGAGAGAGAGACGCAGCAGCTTCGCTTGCGGGAGGAGCCGCTTTGTTGTGACGCTTCTGCACGGCGACAGGATGTTTATCAAACTGAAATCGACTCGGGCATTCAACAGGCAAAGCAGCAACAGCAACAGCAGCAGCAGCCGCAGCAGAAGGCGAAGCCAACGAACGCAGAAGGGGTGAGCAAGAGAGACAACTACACATGGCGGGAAAGGGAGAGCGCAAGTGTCTGTGTCTGTGAGGGGGATGGCGCAAGAGCGAGACAGTCACGGACAGAGAGTCAGAGCGAGAGAGAGTGCGCGTCCACAGGTTGCAAAGTGCAGCACGGGAGAACTTTGCTTGCAGCACCCAGGCAGCCATTTCCAGGAAACATTGCAAGCTTTTCACAAGCTTACAACGGCCCGCAAGCTGCAACACCCAGTTGCAATACCCAACACACACACTCACACACACACAGACACATATAAATACCATTACAAACACATGTAACGCATGTGTCTGCGTTAATATTTTGGAACCATTGAAGCGATTCAGCATCACACGCTCCTCGTGCGACTCGCTTCTAAATCCATCATCCCATCCTCACACATCCTCAGCGTGGTCACTTTTTTGTGTCCCCAAAAATAACCCAATATGGTTTATTGATTTCAACGCAGTCGCGTCGCCTTCACAGGGTTGGACAATGAACCTGTAAAAAATTGCTGAACGGTGGAACATGTTTAGAAAGCGAGAGATGAAAATTCATTACAGCAAATCTATCCGGATTATGAATGAAATATATTATATTGGTATATAAACCATAGAGAAGAAAATCTATTAGAGACAATCTATCCGAATTATGAATGGAATATATTATATTGGTATATAAACAGAAGAAAATCTATTAGAACAAATCTATCTAAATTAAGCATGGAATATTAATATATAATGCTCTTTGCCGTGTGTTATGCAGCTGTTATTTTCATCAGTTTATATCGCGAATGATCAATATAAAATTTTAAAAACAAACTATAGTTAGTATAGTATAGTAACTGTTACAAAAAAGTTTATATATGTACTTCCATAAATATATGTAATCTTCAGTAAAGATATCTTCTACATATTTGAATACAAAATTCAGATTTTAAGGTCCTTCACCCTACGCAGGAAGATATAACAGATAAGTCCTCTAGTTAGTTACTTTCCCAGTTAAGATCCTCAGTCAAGATCTTAATCAGTCAAGATCCTAATCAGTCAAGATCCTAATCATTCAAGATCCTAATCAGTCAAGATCCTAGTCAGTCAATCCCTAATCAATTGATATTGGGAAAATGCTTCGCAACCGTGTTCACAATATATTTTCCGAATACATCTGTGTAAGAAACAAAACATAATTCTATTTTCAGCAGCAGTTACCGACGTTGAGAAGAATTTGAACGATGTCTTCGAGAGGCACGTGATCTAGACCTATCAGGATTTCTTTGTTTTCTTCTCCTAGACCTCGACCTAGCACGCCTCCGTCGACTTCTTGCACTTGCAACTTCTTCTCCCCGCTGATCTTTCTCCATGTCGAAAGCCAAACGAGCACCCAAATATTTCCCCTCACTGAACAAGTCTTTCTCATGGCTCTCAAGTCGCTTCCACATATTGGAAGCCTCCTTTAGCAAATCACTTGGCGACTTGTCGATTCTATTACCCAACCACATTTCACGCAAGAAATTAAAGTGCTTACTCTTGGTTAGCATTACAGGCCAGTGTCCGTCTTCCATGTTTTGTAAAATCGAAAAAAAATAAATCTAGCAAGTAAAGACTCGAAATAAACCCGCAATTTTTCCTGAGAATTATTATTCTTTTCTGTAAAGCTGATATATGTAGAATAAAAATGGGAGGGAGTAACTCAATACTATTTGAATTTTCGATGATTACTAGATATAAGAAAATATTCCTAAAAACCATCGAACAAAAATAATAAACAACGAATGGTAAGTAAGAGAAATTTCGCTGGTCTAAACACTATTAAATTGCTTCAAGAACTTCCTTATTTATTACCCAATCATAACTAAAGCAATTAAATTCAGCAACTACCAATATAAGAGGTAAAGGTGGTGAACTAATACTAATACTTCTAAAATTAAACTAGATCAGTATTGTTAAAATAAATGATAGCTATATTTGTTAAAGTCTCTGATATAAACGCAACAATGGGTAACTATAGCAAGTAAATATATTTAATCTTCGGTAAATCGTTATATTTGAAGAAATCAGATTCTAACGACCATCACCAATGCTCACAGGGAAGAAAGAGATAAGTCCTCTAGTTAGTTACTTTCCCCGTTAAGATCCTCAAGATCCTAATCAATTGATAGTCAGAAAATGCTGCGTAACCGTGTTTATTATAGAGTTTCCGAATATATCAGTGTAAGAAACAAAACATAAATCTATTTATAGGTGCAGTTACCGAGGTTGAGAAGAATTTGGACGATTGACCAATCAGGAATATACAAAAATATATATTCTACGTTCTTTATATGGATCGGAGATATCACCCTCTGCTTATAACATACTACCTCTAGGAATAAGTTATAATTAATAGACCCTTTTCCAGTCTCATTAAAGAGGAGGGTTCAATTTTCCGTTGGCGGTAAGTTATATAGTTATAGAGGAATCAAGGGGATAGTTCTCTAGCCTCTAATGGGTTAATGCTGATCAAGAATATATGAAGGCTCTGATCGACGTCAAATACTGATCCTTTGTGCTGAGCACCGTGAGATTGAGCTACTAAATCGACTAATTCATACCTTCCATCGTTTACATAGATTGGCACGCTTATCAAAATAGGGCAACAATGGGTTAATAACGAGGGATTCACTTACCCTTTCGAGTTTCTGAAAATAGTTGCGCAGGAATTGCACCGGATTCTCGGGGCGACAGACGCACAGCTGGACGATGCAGTCTTTGAGTACTCGCTGGATGCCATGCGTTTGTATGTAGTGTTCGCACTCCCGCAAGCTCTGCTCCTCCAAAGTCTTGGCCATCATGTACGACATGTGTACGACGCGTCTCGGCTACGTATGTATGAGTGAATGTGTGTGCGAGTGTTAATGGGTGTGTGTGCGTGAATGTGGCTGTTTGAGTTGAAGGCTGCGTCGATGTCTCGAAGTCGGAGTCGGCGTTGGAGCAGCAGCAGATTGCGTATGTGAAGAAGACGACGTTGTTGCAGGTTTTTCTTTCTTTACGCTACGCAATAAACACAACGTTATTATTATATACGGAGCGAAGTGTGCGTGAGTTTGTTTATGTGTGTTGACTGTGGTGTGTTGACCGTGGTAAGCTGCGCTGCCCGAATTGCAACAACTCTATACACTACAGGAAAATCAAGTAAAATAACTTATTGAACACAGGGCGTCAAGTGCACCGCGAGCACCACTTGTGTATGTACATATGTATGCATGTATGTATGTATATGGGATGTATAGCTTTTTCTTTGCGTTTGCAGCTGCTTTTTCTTTTGCTTTTGCGTTTTGCTGTTGCTTTTGATTTTTTTACTGTTGGCTTTTTGGCACTGTTTTCACTTTTGCGATCCACTTGCGTTTATCAGTGCTGCGCTCAATGCTGCCGTTTATTATTGATTGCCTGACCGTTTCCTGCAGCATTCAGAACACTTTCAATTACTTTGTATAGTTGCGAAATACTGTTTTTTCATAGAAAACTTAACTAAATTTTTCACGCACGTAAACTTTGCAGTTGTTGTTTTTGTTGTTTTTTGCTTAGTAGTGCCACAGTGTGACCGCATGCCAGTACAACACAAAATATACCAAAGATGAGTGTAAATCTATCGATAAGCGATAACATGCTGATGAGCAACGCTGCGATTGCGATATTATTTTGAAATTAAACTTGGCGTGGGTGCAACGGTGCAAACGTTGGATACTTTTGAAATAAATGTTTACTTAATTTGCAAATTAGCTGAAAACATTGGCGCAATGTGGATGCTGCAAGCAATCAGCAAGTGTTTGGCCCAACAATTACAAGTATGTAGTGAGCGCTGTGCTCAGTAAAGTTGGTTAAGAAATAGGTTTGTGTGTGTGTCCAACACAAATTGGTTTATTGATTTTTCCTCAGCTAAAATGCTGCACACGGAATCATTGCCCACACATCAAGGCATTTATACGCCGCTAAGTCAGGCAATGACCGATTCGGAGTCCGATGAAGAGATTGAGATACACAACGCAACCAAGCATCAGCGACAGCGACAACAGTTACAACAGCAACTTCAACAGCAGCAGCAGCAACATCAACAGCAGTTGCAATCACAGCAGCAACAACAACTGCAACGTAATCGCAGCCGCATACCACCAAGTACGTTGGCATTAAAGTCGCCCCACACACGTACCACAACAGCCACACGTATAGTGGGTGGCGGGTCACAGTTGAAGCCACAGCAGCAACATACACAGCAACAGCAGCAACATTCAAAATTTAAGTCGGACAACAGCAGCAACAATAGCAGCAGCTACACCACCAACATGCAAAACACATTTCGCTCCGTGATGCTCAGCGATCTAGGCAGCTCAGCAGCCGTTGGAGGCGGCAATGTGGGCGTCGAGTTCTCCAATTTCAATGGCGGTGGCGGCGACTACGATGTGAGTGCCGACAATGTGGCCATCTTGGGCAACAGTCAAACCGATGACATACACAAACATCTGCCCATGTCGACGCGACGTCGCTGCTGTTTCATTGCCTCCTTGCTGCTCTGCCTGTTCGCCGTTGTGGGCTTTGTTTGGCTGCTGCCCTGTGGCAATGCCGATGGCACTGGCGCCTGTCCAGCGCCCGTGGATCGCCTGAAGACGCACAACTGGCTGAACAACTACACAAAGATAGAGCTAAGAGGTGGCGTTAATGTTGTGGCCGGTTTGCGTGCCTGGGAGAATAATCTGGTGTTTCTGTATCGTGGCGATGTCTTCTTCCCCGAATTTCGTGCCACAAATCACAAACGCAATGGCATCATCTCATTGCTGGGCAGCTCGGGCGCCGTCGCCTGGTACGATGAGACTGTGGATGAGCCGGTAGCCATTGATTGCACACTGCTCGATGTGGACAGCAATGGCAAGCCGGATTGCCTGGTGATCGATGAGTACGGCGAACTGGGCGTCATCAATTCGGCCAGCGGTCAGTGGCATTGGCGTTTCATGGAGCATTCGGCACGCAAACTTGATGCCTATGATTTTCCACTCATACTGCCCGACATTGATGGCGACGGTGTGCTGGACATACTGCTTATCTCGAGCATATCACTGGAGCAGCGCACTAAAACCTTTGTGCAGCAGCAACACACGCCAGGCTCACCAGCAGCCACCCAACTGGAAGCACGCAATGTGCTGCGTTTGCTGTCCGGTCGACGTGGCGTACCCATTGGCGATGGCTTTCGCGTGCTCGACTGCGCGCAGTTGTCGCGATTGCAGCTATCGAATGCGGCCAATGCGGCTGCCACGCTCAGCGTTAGCTACAGCTGCCAGCGCAGCGACAACCACACGGAGGAACAGCGCTCCAAGTCGCTGGCCGCGCTGTATCAGTTGATCACCAACAAATCGTTGGTGGGACAACGTTTGTTGCCCGCCTCCAAGATTGCGCAGCATCGTCGCCATGGCCAGCGCAAGGATACCGAGGCACAGCGCAATGTTTACTCGCTGAGCGGTCGCGAGTTGACCGTGGAGAATCGCGGCAAGTGCCCCGATTGCAATGTGACGCTGGTGTTGACCGAAAGTCGCAATGGCCAGCGTTTCACACTGAGGAATTTCACCAACAGCGGCATGTATGGCATGGTGCCGGCTCAGTGGCACTTTAAGAACACCAAGATGTCTGGCTTTGTGATGAAGTTCTGGAAGTGGCACAGCAACGCAGTCAGACAGACACAGCCACAGCAGCAACAGTCGCAACAGCAATCACAGGCGACCAATAGCGTGGACAAAACAAGCAACTATACGAACAGCACGAGCAGCGGCTCCGCAAAGCATCTGAATGCCATCAAGGAGAAGGACAAGAGCAAGGACAAGTCATACAACAAGACAGCAGCAACATCACAACAACAGCAGCAGCAGAAGAAGCAGCAACAACAGCAGCAGCAGCAACATCAGCGTCTTAAACGCGATCACGAACAGCAACATGAATTCCCAGCGCAGCATGAGGAATTCGATGACTTTGAGCACTTGCTGCCGATAGAAAAACGAGACACATTCAATGTGCTCGCCACGAAGAATCAACGTAAACTTAATGGCAACAGTCCCGCCGCACAGCTGATGAAAAACTATAAAATGCAAATGACCACAGAGACGGTTATTCTAGTGCTCTTCATTGGCGCCGACACACGGATCGAGAACACATCGCAGAGCAATATTGTGCAGTTCTGTCGCAGCGATCGCAACGAAATGATTTGCCAGCCGGATCTCATTAATCAAGAGAACTCAATGCTGATTGCCGATCTAGATATGGATGGCTCACAGGAGCTGGTGTCGTACATGTCCACGTTTGTGCCCGCCGACGATGATCCCGTGAATAATTGGAAGCTCGTTAGCTATGTGCGTCTCTTGCGTCTTCAGTCCGAGCTGCCTTATTTCTATGAGCAGGAAAAACACAACTAGGCGGG
This sequence comes from Drosophila sulfurigaster albostrigata, assembly GCF_023558435.1. Classification (NCBI taxonomy): domain Eukaryota; kingdom Metazoa; phylum Arthropoda; class Insecta; order Diptera; family Drosophilidae; genus Drosophila; species Drosophila sulfurigaster. The sequence goes on from NC_084883.1 coordinate 48,288,649, forward strand.
ACAGAGAGCGAGAACACCACCTTGGTAACAGGAACGTGCATTTAAACACACATCACACAGACACACTCTGGATTTTGGGGGGAGAGGCCTGCCTGGTGGACAACACCCATCATAACACGTACTTAGTAGTTAAATTGCTAGTTGCATGTATTACAATTACAAAACATTAACAATTACGATTGTATATTATAAATAGAACCCTTTTCTAGTCTCTCCCACAAAATAAACGGTTTAATAACAATTGCAACATTTGTTTTTTTTTTTCTTTTTTTTGTTTGTTGTTTGTATAATCCTAAAAAGTCCGAAATTCAATTATTTTTGCAACGGTTCTAAATAATTAACGAAATGCAAATGCAAAAATAAAGAATTCACATTTCCATATTCTCATTTTTTATTACAATTGATCGTCTACCACTGCGCGTGGTAGACCCGCCTAGATGTTAAGATCGCTCACATAGCGCTTGCAATTGGCCTGAAACTGTGCCGATGCCCATTGCTCTGTCAGGATTTTGAACTCTGCATCAAGCGATGGCAGCAACGCCGCATTCGCCGTCTGATTTAGCTTCTTGAGCCCGCGATAATGCTGTAATTACAATTAAAACAGATTTAGGAACGTCTTAAACAAGTAAGCAAGCTGCAGTCGAGTGTACTTGACTATTAGATAACTATTATTCTTAAAATATACCTAATTATATGGCGCAAAATATACAAAAATGTACTAATGGATATATTTAGTATATTTATATAGCACTAGATATAAAATATACCATATGATATAAAAATACTATAAATTATATAGCACATACATTTACTAAATATAGCCATTAGGTATATTTCAGTATTTTTATACACTATATATTTTAAATGTAGTACTATATAAATATATCATATATAACCAATGGTATAATTTAGTATGGTATATGGTATATTTTAAATGTAGTACTATATAAATATACCATATAGCCATAATGAAAATGAAAAAAAAAACTGAAACAATTTAATAAGAAAATTGACGTTATTTTTATAGCACTAGATTAATACTATATTTAGAGCTAATATTGATTTTACAAACTTATTTTTTTGGTTTGAATACGAATTCATTCATTTTTGCAATTATCTCAAAATCTAAAAAGATTTTCAAAATTATTAATTTTTCTAATTAAAGTGCCAATCCAAAACTATAAGAATCATCATTACAAGCAAGCAAAAAAAATATATCCCTATCTCTTATAGTCTCTGAGACGTAGGTGCCCAAACGGACGGACAGACAGACAGACGGATATTGCATTCTCGTCTTGGCTGTCGACGCTGAACAAGAAGTGCCTCCTTTTGCGACAGGCATATAGTTAAAATAACCTTTTACCCTATGGGTAGCGAGTATAATAAGAATTAGAAATAAAAGTCGTTGGACTCACCTCAGCTGTGCTGTTGGAAATAAGTTTGGCCACTTCGAGCGCCTCGTCGTTGACACTGCGTGCCTTGCAGCACTTGTCAATAAAGCTATTCCCTCCGACTGTTGTCACTAACTCCAATGCCTGCAGCTGTTCGCCCAGCAAAAAGAGACGATTGTGCTGAAATTAAACATAATACATTTAGCAATTGAGAATGTTTTGAAATGCAAGATTTTATTACTTACAACTTGACTGGAGACCTTTGGATGATTGTGCCAGAGCGCATAACCCTCTGGCAGCTGGCCAAGCTTGGCATAGCTTGTCTCAAGGCTGCAGTCATCGGCGGAGACAACATAGTCAAACAGAGGCAATTGCATAACGCCCAGATTCTTGAGGTTTCCCACAACGCCAGCCACCAGAGGCTTGGGGAATGTTAATAAAGTTCGCAGATATGTTCTAAAGCAAACAAAATATAAATTGAAAATGAATAAGTTCAAAGTATTTTCTTATTGGCTTGTATTCTACTCACTTTAAGACCAATCCCAATTGGTTGGCGCCTGATTTGCGTTTATCGAGCGCAGATGCAATCAGTTCCTGGCAGTCGATGCCCTGGCAGAATGTTTGTCCCTGCCCCACGCTCAACAGCACTGTGTTGCAGTCATTGCTCTTGGCCAGTTTATTGAGCATTTCCGTCAGTTTCTGCAGCAACTGCAACTTGTAGGTGTAACCCGTCTTCGATGGCTGCATATTGACGATCAGCTGCGACACTTTCTCCAGCTTATGAAGCGTAATCAGCTCTGTTTTCGCTGACGCTTTCGACTCCTTTGGCAGCTGCTGTTGTTTCAAATCATTTGCCAGCGTTTGCGGTGGACTGCCATCGTTTCTTTGGTTGGTTTTTGTCTCCGGTTTCAAGAACTTGAATGCTGGATCATTGGCAGGCGCATCGGATGCATCGTCCGATAGATTGGCAACGGCAGCTGGTCGATTGTCCAGCGAAAGGCGACTCGCCGAAGCATTGCTCGAATAGGAGCTATTGGAACGTCGTCGCATAATCATCGACTCTTCGCTCGCCCGCTGTTTGTACACATAATCCCAGGAGTCGGAGGGTTGAGGCTTCGGTGTTGCTGCCTTGTTGTTCTTGAACACAGCATCGATGGCAGCCGCCGGTGTCGAGGCACGTTTATAGGCTTTGGGTGGACTCTCCTTTTTCGGTGTTGTAGGTGACATCAACTCGCTGGAATTTGCTTTCTGTGGTTGTTGCTGCTGCTGCTGCTGCAAATGAAATACAAATATGTTGTAAAACAGCTATCGAAATGGAAACTAAATTGCTGTGTAGCTTACGCGTCCAGTGATGGTCAGCGAACGTTTACGCATCAACGGTTTGTTAGGCGACTCGCCGCCGCTAAGTTCGCGCTGCTCTCGCTCCACGGCCTGCATCATATTGGCGGCGCCTTCGTCACCCATCAAACGATCAATTTCGCTAACCTTTTTCTTCTTGACCTGCACCACGATGCCACTTGCAGCGCCATTTGGTGTCTGCGCTCGACGATTTGCCGTTGTTGTTGACGCCACATTTGATTCGTTAAGCTTGGATGGCGTTGCAACACGCTTCGCTGCCACTTTATGCACATCCTTGGGCGTCATTGGACGCGCACGTTTCATACTTTCTTGACCGCTAGCACGCGGTGTTGTAGGTCTCTCACTTGTCACTGTTGCTGTGGCTGTTGGACTGGCGCTGTTTGAACCGCCTGCCTTTGTTGTGGCATATTGCGCCAGCGATTTCTGTGCATCTGGCATATCGGGATCCCAAATGATTTTCCGTTTAATGACCCGAGTGCGTTTATAGCCTGCAAGGACAGGAATATGAATCCAATTCTATTCGTTTATATCATAATTAAAAGGTGCTGAAGCATACCTGTGGCTTCTGGGCTATTGTTGTTATTGGCCGGCTCCACTGTCGTCGCTGCCTTCAGCTTATCCAGTGCGCTCTGCGTGGGTGACTTGGTCAGCGCCTTCGCATTGCCCACAGATTCGCTGCTGGCTTTGCTTGCCTTCTTTGCGATTGGCCTTTTGCTCGCAGCTGTCAAATTGGAATTAGCATTAGAGTGGGAATTGGAGTTGTTGTCGCTGCCGCTGTCATATTCGTTCCAATCGTCATTCAGTGAGCTAACAATATCCATCGGCTGCTGCTGCGGCTGCTGTTGTTGCTGCTGCTGCTGCTGTTGCTTGGCAGCTGCTTCTTTGCGACGCACTGTTTGCGCTTTTAAATCCGCCATTTGCTCGAGGGCCACAGCACGCGCTTGTTCTGGAGATAGCTTCGCCTTACCCTTGGCTGCATTTTTGGGAGCGGCAGCAGCAACTGCTGCATGCAACACAACTGGACTGGCAGCGCTGCCATTGTCACCATCATCAATTTCCATTATCTCGTACTGACCCTCGCCCTCAATGGTCACGCCTACGTTGTCCAACTCGGCCAGCGCCAGTTCAATGGATTTTTGATCGGCTGCCGGTGCCGCTGCAGCTGTTGGTTGCTCCTGCTCCTGATCAGTGCCCTTGAGCAGCGCTATTAGATCCACATCCTTCAGTGTAGCTGCCGATGCCGTCTCGTCTTTATTGTGATTGACTGGTGTGCGACGACGTGACACCAGCTCATCCGTCAGTAGTGCCTCATTGCTGGCGTTGCCATTTTCAGTCGCGGCGCTGTCGCCCGCATCTTTCGCCTGCTCCGCCAGCTCTTTAGCCAATTGATCCGTCTCTGTCTCTGTATCATCGTCGTGCTGTAAATTATGCATTTTGGCTATTTCCTGCTCCAATGAGCTCAACTCATCCAGTTTGTCAATTTTATCATCCTCTGGTATTTTGATATCCTCATGTTTAGATTTCGCTGGGCCCGCTTTTTCTGCTTCTGCTTCTTCTTGTTCGCCTCGTTCTTCTTCTGCCGCAACGCTGTTTGTTTCTTCTGTTTTCGGCTGTGGCAACGGCGGCGTTGCGCTCAGTTTTTCCTTCAATTTATTGTCGTCTGCTGTTTCAGCCATATTTCACTAGCGCACTTGCAATATTTAGCCTACTCTAATTCACATAAAACTTGTAAAATTCCAATGCAGCCAAAATAGTGTTTTCAACGTTTTTTATGCACTTGCTGCAATAGCGGCCATTTTATAGTGATGCGTATTTTACGAAAGAAAAAAAATATTCGATACACACGGCCACACAATTCGAAATGAACTGCTGCGCTCGACTACTATTATTGTATTCGTCAGCTGTCGTGTTCTTATCGATACATAGATGTGCAAATTGCGTGCATATCGATAGTTTGACAGCTCTAATATATCTCAACCCCCCTACCCATACACCACTCCGATGAATACTTCATGGAAAAAAAAGTCTCATCTGCAGCAGCAGCAGCAGCAGGACTAACGCTGATAAGAGGGGAATTTGTTTATTTTATTCAACATAAAAGTTTATGTAAAATTGGCTGGTCGTGAGCGTAAAACAAAATAGTTGTGAAAGCGCGCTGTAAGCAAACAATTTTAGCATTGGTGGCGGTAACGAAAACAACAACAAACAAATAGCAAACAACAAAAATCCAGCAAAATTTTGGCAGCCAAAGTGGTGGCAGCGACTGCGACGACGACTGCGACCGCGACAGCGACAGGATGTGGGACTCGTCAATGTTTCTGAGCACATTGACGCCAAAGTTTTACGTAGCGCTCACAGGCACCTCGAGCTTAATCTCGGGTCTCATCTTGATATTCGAATGGTGGTATTTTCGCAAATATGGCACATCATTTATAGGTGAGTTTTCAATGATGATGATGATGATAATTGCGTTTAAAATTCCACACAATTTGGCAGAACAAGTATCGATCAATCACATTAGTCCCTGGATTAACGGCAACGATGCTCAGTCGGATAATGGCAGCGGCAGTAGCAGCAGCAGCGGCTCCTCCAGCAGCAGCAATGGAGGTGGAGGAGGCGGAGGTGGAGGTGGTGCCAATGGCGGTGGCAACAATGCCAATTCAGGCAACAGCAGCGGCACACCCGAATGCAAAGTGTGGCGCAATCCACTCAACTTATTTCGCGGTGCCGAATATCAACGCTTCTTTTGGGCCACCAGCAAGGAGCCATTGACGTACTACGATATGAATTTGAGTGCCCAGGACCATCAGACGTTCTTCACGTGCGAGGGCGATGCACGCAAGGAGGAGTACGAAATCATGCAGACGGCGTGGCGTGAACGCAATCCAATGCAACGCATCAAATCCGCACATAATGCGCTGGAGATCAATGCGGAATGTGCACCCGCTTACATACTGCTGGCCGAGGAGGAAGCGATGACCATACTAGAGGCGGAGAAGATACTGAAGACGGCCCTCAAGGTGGCCGAGCTCAATTATCGGAAATCGCAGGCGACCCAACATCAAGGCGCCATCGCTGATGGCGTTCACAGGCGCGACACGAACGTGTTGATCTATATCAAGCGACGGTTGGCGATGTGCGCCAGGAAACTGGGCAAATTGAAGGAGGCCGCGAAGATGTTTCGTGATCTGACCAAAGAGATACCGTCGATCATGAGTGTGCTGAACATACACGAGAATCTCATTGAGACACTCCTCGAGATGCAGGCGTATGCCGATTGCCATGCCATACTGGCCAAATACGATGACATCTCGTTGCCCAAATCGGCGACAATTTGCTACACAGCGGCGCTGCTCAAGGCACGGGCTGTGGCCGATAAATTCTCACCAGACATTGCCTCGAAACGTGGTCTAAGTCCGGCCGAAATGAGCGCTGTGGAGGCCATACATCGGGCGGTGGAATTCAATCCGCATGTGCCGAAATATTTGCTAGAAACAAAGCCGCTCATTTTGCCGCCGGAGCATATATTGAAACGCGGCGATTCCGAGGCATTGGCGTATGCGTTCTTCCATCTGAAGCACTGGAAACAGGTGGAGGGCGCATTGAATTTGCTCCACTGCACCTGGGAGGGCACATTTCGTATGCTGCCGTATCCATTGGAGCGCGGACATCTCTTCTATCCATATCCGACGTGCACAGAGTGCGCCGATCGTGAACTGTTGCCGGCCTTCCATGAGGTCTCGGTCTATCCGAAAAAGGAGTTGCCATTCTTTATACTCTTCACGGCGGGCTTGTGCTCGTTTACCGCATTGCTGGCGCTGCTAACGCATCAGTATCCGGAGCCGATGGGTCTGCTGGCACAGACGGTACTTACATGGATCCTCTATCCCATACAGTTGCTCAAGGAGCGCATCGAGGCATTCTGGCCGTGCAATCTGCTCCAGCAATTGTCGCGAGTCTAAAACAACAACAAAAAAAACAAATTACAAATATATATGGAAACAGAATAAACGCAAATGAGGCGCCAACGCACAACACAATACAGCATGCACACCACACACACACACATACACACACACACACATACACACACCCACACCCAGTCACACACAAAGATTTACAGATACAGTTATGGAAGATACACGCATCAAGGCATCAGAAGAAAACGCAACGCATCCAAAAGAGCAAAGTGAAAAAACCCAAGTTACAAAATGAACTCGATATGGAAAACAAAACAGAAAAAAACCTTTACATACTATATATCTAAATACATATATATATATATATCTAAATATATATATATATATATATACATATATTTTGGATCTTTGTCTGTGTTTCGTGAACTAATAAATGAAAAGCAAGTATGAACGAATTGTGATTACCACGCGCACTCATTTCGCTCCAACGTTCCTAACTCTCAACTGTCCGATCGTTTCGAATTTACCTCCCCCCAGTATCGTAAGCCTAAGGATTACAACTACTACACTACTATTATGATTATTATTATTATTATTACTATTAAATTATGCATAATTTTTATTATTACTTGTGTGTGTTTTGCGTGGCGTATTCATGTATCTTTTGTTTTTAAGTTTTACTTTAGATATTCTCACATACAAAAAACGGAAAATACAGAAAAAAAACTATGATTTTTTAATATTTATTTCAAAGTTCATATTGTGTTTAATTCTTTTGTGCGCTCGTTTCCATCGTTTTATCATCGCTTACAAGTCGCAAATGTTATAGAAATGATTGCACACCTTGCACTTGGTTAGCAATCCTGGGAAATTGTTGGGATTTAGTGAAGTGAAATAATCATTAACAGCCTGAATAATTTCTCCAGTATAAAGCCTTAACTGATCTATTGTTAAATAACGATAGTTATCCAATATATGAGTACCAATCCTATATAGCACCGACTCTGCCGATATGTAAAACTTTAGCAAATCGTTGAGTTCATCCCAAAAAATATGCATAAAGGTCTCCGTCAAATTGAGCACAAATCGCATCACATTATCACTCAGATTGTCGGCCAACATTAGCAAAGCGTTCTCAAAACTCTCGGCATTGATGATCCGTGTGAAAATATCATCTCCGAACTGAGAGAGTGCAATTGCAACACCATTAATCACCAGACTGCTGAGTCTCAAAATGCGTACGCCGTCAGCATAATTTCTTGTGTTCTCCGGCGCATCAAATGCGGTTGATTCCGTCATTCCGGCGGATCCAGTGAAAACACGACCAGCGTTATTGCCACGAAGGCCAGCGTTATTGCCTCCGACTGCGGAACCTTGAAATGACTCTGGTAAGGGATTCGTCACCCGGCCAAGGATATCGGGTCCGATATTGTGCTGTACGCTGGCACGCAATTCCGCCGTATTTGTGACCACTTGACCATTCAGCTCAACACCTTGCCCATTTGCTGCGAATGAGGGGCGTATGCCATTGCGATTTAAATCCCTGTTGATCTTGTACAGATCGTTGAACTGCTGTCGCGATGGCATCTCGTTCACATTCCGTATAATGTCCATGTTGGCCCTAGAAACGCCTTTTGTTCGGATCGTCTCCTTGACCACCTTGTCGAACATACGCCTGCAATTGAAGAGACAATTAAGTACGAGGGACGTAAGTATTAGAAAAAATAAAATGGTAATGATCCTTTTTTGATTTTAAACGAAAATGGATGTTTTCCTTATAGCTCTAATAAATCTCTCTTCATAAATAACATTGTATAATCTAATTATGTTCATTTGATTTGTGTTTTGACTGAAATAAATTTATATCTTTCCACAAAAATCATTTATAGTTGATAGCTCAGTTTGGTACACAGAATGAAGCTCGGGGAAGTATCGAAATCAATTCAAGAACATTATATAACTGAGTTGAAGTACCTTATTGGTATGCCTTTCCTTTTTTATCTTTATGCCATACTCAAAATGGGTTCAACCACCAAATGAAAATAAAATTCGGGGAAGAACCAAATATTGCTAAAAAATAAATTATTGTAGGGGAATTACCATTTAAACTGTATTGGGATAAACTGTCAATTGCTTTCCAATTGCGACATAATCGGCTTAACTCACCTCTGTCGATTGCTTAGCGTTTCACGATACGAGCCAATGCGATTGTTGGCCGTATCATTGATGATGGTCGAAGCCAGCTTAAAATTGTAGACGCTGTGCGTGAAGAGGAAGAGCGAGGCTGACAACTGTAGCACATCCATGGTGGATATATCGTCGCCATCCTGATGTTTCTGTTAGCGAATAACGAATATTCTATAATGTATCTAAATAATAATAATACTGATACGCTTACTAGTATTAAATCTATGACGCCACTCGTCAAGCCCGTGGCTGATATCATAATGGATGAGATGTTCATGCTGTTGACCGTCAATTGAGCAATCTGTTGTTGGATAGTTGGATTAGTTAACGCTTCAACTCAAATACATTGCAAGGAAATGGCACTTACGGCGCCCACTTCTCGGCCAGCATTTGTGGCCATTGTCACCGCACTTGTGGCACCTGCAGCCCCAAGACCAACAGCACCTGCCACCACACTCAGCCAATGACCGCGTGCCGTGCGATCTGTCACATTGATTGACTGCTCGTGCTGACTGCGATCCACAAGCTGAGCGCCAGCTCGTGCTGTCGAATAGCCAGCAGCTGCTAGGCCAACAGCGCCAGCTACCAACATAACGGGTGCAGCGACTGTGAACGCTAGTCCAGCTATGGGCACAGCTGCTGCTCCCAAGCCACCTACTGCCGAGGTAATGTCGAGTGCACCAAGCACCTTGCTTCCCGTTGAAGATGCTGGCGTTGGCATGGATTGCAAGATGACTTCGCCTCGCAATGTAAGATTGTAGACGCCTCGAGGAGGTGTCACCATAATGCCTTCGGGCAGCTGATTGCTGGTCACATAGGACTCCCAGTTGTGATACACACGACCATTTTCATCCACATAAATCATGCAGCAATCGTCGCTGTTGTTGCTGCGTCCATTGCTATCGGCTGTAAAGCGTTCGATTTAGTCAATTGTAGATAAGATAATCAGAAAATGCTTACAAAGACAGCGACGGGCACGAAAAACGGGATGGCAAGACCACTTTGTGCAATTCAGAGCATTATTGTGATCCGTCTCATCGGTGGCAACCAGCACATAAAAGATCGACGTTAACGACTGGCGATTTGTGTATTTACCTGTGTATACACGATGCAATAAACTACATCAACTGTTATGGGGAAATCTTTACTTACGTTGTTCCCAAACCGCGTTGAATAAAGTTTGACGTAATCTGGCGAAGACTCCACATTGTTTGGCAACTCTTTCTTCGGCTTTTTCCCTTTCGTCACCTACTAAATTTCTTGGCACTGTTGGATCAGGAATAAGGGTGCGGATTTTGGTTTCCAATATCTGCGATTGTTCATCTGATAAACTATTTACATATGCATGTGCATAGCGTGAGTAATGTGTTAATGTCTCATCGAAACTCAATTGCGCAGTACTCACAGATCCCAAATGATCTCATTACCAAATCCAAGGGATTCGCCAAAGGATTGTTGCACTTCACGAATGCTACGCGCTGCAACGCCATTATTATTTGCTTCAACACGCTCGCCCATTCTGTTTAGATCACGCTACTTTAACTGCTGCTGCTGTAATGTTCCACATTTAAAGGGAAAACACATTTTTATCGTCGGATTGTCAACGATGTGACTCACAAGCGGCCGATATTCGACAATGAATTTGTGTTGATCGATACTGCGCTGTGTTGCAATGTCAATAATAATCGATATCGAAGCTTATTGATAGGTTAAGCTCTTATCGATGAACTCAATACCGTTTCATTCATTTTCGCGCCTTTCGAAAAATTGTTTAGCAGCAATATCGACTTGACGTTTTCTCTTTAAATTTGCGTGTTTTAATGAACTAATAATATACATTTTATGTTGTAATTTATTTTTGTGTTGGCTTTCTTTGAATATGATGAACTTGGCGATCGTTTTCTTTTTTTTTGGCAGCTGCAAATGCTGCCTACGAGGTAAATTTCCCATTAATGACTCAGCGTTTACTTTTTGTACATATGGATTTTTTTTGCACATACATACAATGTACATTCCTGTCTACTTAACTTTTGTTTAGAACATTTTCCAAGAATTGTTTTTTATCAAATTGAATTGCAACACGCCAAGCACAATAATTAGAGACACATTACACACCATCAATTTGCACTCTTTAAATATGTGCATATTTGTATGTAGGTGTGTGTGTGTGCGTTTGTTTATGTGAATAAACTTTCATACTAAGTTTTAGCATTTCTAATTCGACTCACAGTTAGCATGCTAGCAAGCGGCTTTTAGAGAGCAAGAAAGAGCTTTTGGTTAAAGCACAAACATTACGTGAGAGTCGCATCCAACTGGACATTGATGTAAGACCGAGAGAGAGAGAGATGGAGAGCATGCCAAGAGCATTAACGTTAACGGCAACAGCGAATGCTACTTCATCTCGGATGAAGATTTAGGTTTGGGGGTCTGCTCAGTGTCGGTTGTATTTTTAATAGCGTGAGACGCGGTTGCTAAACGCGCATGAGTTTTCGCTTCCCGGTCAAAACGTTGTCAAGTGATATTATCAAGTGTTCATTCACTTTAACTTTTTGTATTTTTCCTCAACTCATTAAAATTTTGTTTACATTGTCGGTTAAAACGTATTTTTAATTGAAAAATGAACAATCTAAAACATATTACACTTCAAATGGATAAGATCGATGCTGATAAATTAAAAAATCAAGTAAGTTAGATTGATCTAAACTGATTTGCATACATTACATTCAGTCGACTTTAAAGCAGAAACCAGAGCAAAAATTAAAACTTACTATAAACTATAAAAATACCTTAAGTACTTTTTATGGGTAACTATGTAAATAAAGAACTTAAATTACAATTAAATATTTCATGAATCACACAAGAACAACTTATCTTTAAAATGCACAGTATCTTCCAGTCGATCATCATTTAGAACATTTAAATATTTTATTATATACAATCTTTCGACTAGTTAGGTTCGCTATAAATATGTTTATGAAGATTTTGCTGATAATTGCCAAAGTAAACAGTGTTGAACTTGATGAAAGTATCTGTCTGTGTACCATAAAAAGAAATACAAAAAATCCCAGGTTAGTCATAGGTAGACTGGACACAATTGTGAGATTTAATTTCACTGCGGCTTTTTTCTAGCTCAAATTTACGCATGCATTTATAGCATACATATAGAAACAAGTATGAATTAGTGAATTAATCAACAAATGTGACGGAAGCTGATACCCGCTACGTTTTTATACCCGCTACTCATAGGGTAGAAGGGTTTTATAACTTTGTGACCTTAGGAAATGTATGTAACAGGTAGAAGGAGGCATCTCCGACCCTGTGAAGTATATATATTCTTGGTCAGCGTCAACAGCCGAGCCGATCTAGCCATGTCTGTCTGTCTGTCTGTCCGTATGAACACCTAGATCTCAGAGACTATAAGCGATAGAGCTATAAAATTTGTTTGTACAGCATTTGTTATGTTTGTATTAGATCAAGTTTGTTTCAAAATCTTTTGAATAAGCAAAAACGCCTACTTAGTAAGGGTCTTAGTTGCTTTGGCCGACAATCTGGTATATTTTGCACTCTGTAATATATATTGAGTGTAGGTCAATACCAATATACCAATATATATATACAATTCTGTATATTTTGGGTATTTTGTGGTATAATATTTTTAGTATTTTTAAAATACCGTAAAATTTTGAATTTATTCAAAATGGGTAGTGGGTATCTCACAGTCGAGCACACTCGACTGTAGCTTTCTTACTTGCTTAGTCTTATTAATGCTCAAGATTTGTGTTTACAAACAAAGGATGCATTTTATGCTAATAATAAAATAAGTGGATTAAAATACTGGATAACTTTATCGCGAAGTTTATTTAGCATTTAATATTACTAAAGCTTTAACAATAAATATTCCAATGCTTTACAGGGTATTCACAACGAGGCTATTGACGACATCGATGGACGTGTGCGTCGTATACCACGAGCAGGTTAGTATTGATTGAACTAAATATGTTACACCTATCTATTCACATATGATTTAAGTATAAATTGCTTAACTAATTGTATTTGATTACCTTTGATTTTCATTTGTAGTTCCTGAAACTGATGACGATGAAAATGACGATCGTCCCTATACAGATGGCAATAATGTTGGTGTTGACGATAGTCTTCTAGCCGATGATGAGAAGCGAGGCGGCAGTCGGGATGGAAGTGTTGTTCCTTTTGCAAAATCTCCCTTGCCGAATGGAGGACCAAGTCGAAGCTTTCCATATCCCGGCTATAATGGTAACGGGTTCGTGAACATCAATGGCGTGCAGACGCCAATACCAGATGTTAATACGTATCAGCATAAGAAGACACTGGCAAAGGGTATGATGGACTTGGCGCTACTCTCGGCGAATGCGAATCAACTGCGTTATGTGCTGGAGACAAAACAACAACATCCATATTTTTATCCCAGTTTATTGTTCATTTCGTTGAGCATCATATTCCAGGTGCGTTACTCACTCGCAGTATTGCCAAATTGGCATTGACTTTTAATATTTTGTATATACATATGTAGATTGCCGTAGGCGTTGGACTTATATGGATTAGCAGATACAATATTAAGAACGAGAAGGAAATCTGTCGTGCGAACCGAATTAATAATTACACAGTCATTGGCATTTTCATTGTAACCGTTGTCAATGTGTTAATCTCGGCGTTTACAACAGCGTGAATTCAATGCGGTCTGCGTCAAGTCAACAGGGCAGAAGACTGACAAACGAAAAATATTTTAACAGACTGGAATTATCAATGGCTTAAACAAATCCGTTGAGAAATTCGAATTCGGTCAGCTCACCAGTTAATGCTGCTAACATAAAAATAAACAGTATTTGGCTGGATCTCAAAATGAATTCAGTGTCTATCGCCATCAACAATTGTTGCAAGACTTATCAAATTTCAAATAAATAAAGCTACAGTGCACTGAAAAAAAAACCAAGTTCTAAAATCAAAAACATTTGTTGTGTTGTTCAAATAAGACCACTTTAAGAACAAATTTTTAAAACTAAGAACTAAGTCTAAAGAAGTCAGAAAGCTCCAGTCGAGTGTGAGATACCCGCTACCCATTTTGAATAAAACAAAAATTAGCGTTATTATTTTTAAAATATATCGAAATACTGCAAAATACTGAAAATATACCAAAATATATATTTGGTATACCGATATAGTACCGCATTCAAAATATACCATAGACGGCACAATATACCAGATTGTTAGCCAAAGCTACAAGACCCCTAGTAAGTAGGCGTTTTCCCGATATAAAAGTATTTCATTAATAACTTCCACAATTTTGGTCTGATCGCAACCAAATTTTCAGGAATCATAACTATTATTGTTAATATTGTATACACCAAAATTCGCGCTAGTTTTAAAATTACGCTTGTTATTTGATTTTTGTTGATTTGCGGGGGCGGTAGAGGACGTGGTAAAAATTTGAAACAAACTTGATCTGCGTGCAAACATAACAAATGATGTCGAAACAAAAATATAGCTCTATCTCGTATATGGCTAGAGCGTCTCGGCTATTGCTGGTGATCAAGAATATGTATATATTTTATAGGGTCGGAGATGTCTCCTTCTACCTGTTACATACATTTCCTGAAGTCACAAAGTTATAATACCCTTTTACTCTATGGGTAGAGGGTATAAAAAGTTCGAAAATTAAGATTTTGATCGTAATACTGAAAAATAACATAATTTATAATTTTTTTTTACTGTTTTAATATTTTATGATTTTTAATAAGCGCATTTAGTTATTCTGTTGGATGTTGGTGACATTATTTATCGTCGACCGACTCATTAGCATTTGAGTCCAAGGATTTGAAATTTCAAATATACATATAGTACATACATACATACATATGTATAAAAAAGAAAACGCGAGTGTTGTAACTTCTTTGTACGGGAAAGGGGAAACTTCGAACTCTGCGCCACCACAGCAGATACAATAATAACTACAGTATTAATGATCCACAAAAAATTGTATTGTTTTATTATTCACACAAATTAAAAGAAAATATTATTAAAATACTCTACACCCAAACGTTAAATTTAACGAAATCGAAACTGAAATTTCACATTTATTATTTTAGATTTTATATTTGTTTTCACAATTCGCAAATTTGATAGAAATATCCGCAGACATCACACCTATTTAATCTACCCTGATAATTGTTGGGATTTAATGATATGAAGTATTCATAGATGGCATCCATTATTTTCTCCTCTTTCCTTTCCAGTTTTTCTACAGTGAACGAGGGATACTTGCGCAGTATATGAGTACCAATCCTATAAAGCACTGACTCTGAAGATATATAAAACTGAAGCTTCTCATGTAGACCATCTCTATATCTCTTAAGGAATGTAGCTGTCAACTGGAGAGCGAACTGCCTTATATCATCGTCGAAATTATCGAACAATAGTAACAGTGTATTGTAGCTTTCCTCACTAATAATACTATCGTCAGACTTTTTGTCAAAGAGTTCGGGTAGAACTTTGCGAGCTTTTTGCACCAATTCAAATATTCGACACAGTCGTTTTCTTCGTTCGTTTTTCGCTATCTCATGCGGATTTAAAAAACGACTGCTTCGAAATGCAGCGTTATTGCCACTTGTCCCAAAGCCTTGAAAAGTGTCCGGTTTGGGATTCGTCACCCGGGCGATGATATCGGGTCCGATATTATGCTGTACGTTGGCACGCAAATCCGCTGCATTTGTGATCACTTGGCCATTGAGTAGAACTCCCTTGCCTTTAGCTGCAAACGATGGAATAATGTCATGTTCTTTCAATTTAGTGTTGATCTTGTACAGATCATTGAACTGCTGACGCGACGGTATATCGTTCACATTGCGTATAATGTCCACGTTGGCTTGACGAACGCCCTTGATGCGAGTCGTCTCCTTGACCATCTTGTCGAACATCCGTCTGCAATTTAGGTTTTGTTTAGATCACAGTTTTAAATTTGTATTGTTGTTAATATTAAAAGTATAATTCGTGTCAACTCACCTCTGTCGATTGCTTAGAGTCTTGCGATACGATCCTATACGTTTGTTGGACGTGTCATCTATGATGCTCGATGCCAGCTGGAAATTGTAGAGACTGTGCGTGAACAGGAAAAGAGAAGCAGACAACTGTAACACATCCAAGGTGGATATGTCGTCACCATCGTCGTGTTTCTATAATGGAATAATTAAAGAGTCAATAATATCCTTGAGGTAAATAGTAGTAGCATAATTACCAGTACTAAATCGATGATACCATTCGTTAAGCCCGTAGCAGACATCGCAATGGATGAAATGTTCATGCCGTTAACAGTCCACTGAGCAACCTATTGTGAAATGATTTAATTAGTGATCGCTTCAACTAAGACAATTTATATGCAACACGTACTGTGCCCACTCGTTTACCGGCATTTGTGACCTTAATCGCATTTGATGTAGCACGTGATGCCCCAAGACCAACAACACCACCCACCACGCCCAACCATTGACCGCGTGCCGTGCGATCTGTCACATTGATCGACTGATCGTGCATACTGCGATCGATAAGCTGAGCACCAGCTCGTAGCGTCGAATAGACAGCACAACCACCACCAACAATGGAAGCTGTCAGCACAATTGGGGCAGCGACTGTGCAGAACATCCCAATGACGGGCACAGCTGTTGCTCCTAAGCCACCCACCGCCGAAGCCGTGTCTAGGACGCCAACTGCTTTGCGAATTGCTCCCGCTGCTGGCGTTTCCCTTGATTGCAATATAACTCTGCCTTTCGATGTGAGTTTGTAGACACCTCGGGGAGGTGCCACCATAATCCCTTCGGGCAACTCGTTGTTATCCAAGTAGGACTTCCAGTTCTGATAGACACGCCCATTTTCGTCCACATAAATCATGCAACAATCGACGCTGTTGTTGCTGCGTCCATTGCGACTGGCTGTAAAGCGATCGATTTAGTCAATTGTAGATAAGATAATAAACCAGAAGGTAAGCGAAAGTCGAGTGTGCTCGACTGTAAGATACCCGCCACCCATTTTCAATGAATATAAAACAGTGCGGTATTATTCTTAAAATATACTAAACCAATATACCGACCAAAATACTAAATTATACCAAAATTTTAAAAATATACAGAGCTATGTATAAAAAATATGCCAAAAGCTGTAATTGGTATATCAATATAGTGTACAGGACTTGCAAAATACTAAAAATATACCAAAAACTGTATTCGATATATCAATGCACTATCAAGACTAGCAAAAATATTAAAGTATACCAAAAGCTATTTTTGGCAAATATATATAAAAAAGGAGTAACAAAATATATTTAAATTTCAATATACTATACAGGATTAACAAAATGCTAAAATATACCAAGACATGTATTTTGCATATCAATGTTCTATACGGGACTAGCGAAATACTAAAATACGCCGAAAACTGTTTTTGGCATATCAATATACTCTTAAGAGCACAGGAATAATGAAGGCTGAACTTGTGATTGCATGTATGTAGTAAAAATCTTGAAATAGTTACGCTTGTTATTCGATTTGCGGGGGCGGAAATGGTCGTGGAGCAAATATTACTATATCTCTTATAGACTCTGAGATCCAGTATTTCATACGAATAGACGAACAGACTGACATGGCTATATTGACTCGACTGTTAGAGCTGATCAAGAATATATATACTTTATGTGGTTCGAGGAGATGACTCCATCTAATACCTTTCAAACCTATGGGTGCGGGTATAATAATCGAACATGCTTACAAACGCAGCGACGTGCACGAAAAACAGGATGACAAGACCATTTTGTGGAATTCCTAGCATCATCTTCATCCGTCTCATCGGTGGCAACCAGCACATAGAAGATCGATGTTAACGACTGGCCATTTGTGTATTTACCTGCGAATTCACGATAAAATAAACCACATGAAGTGGTATAGGGAATTCTTTACTTACGTTGTTCCCAAACTGCATCGAATAAAGTTTGACGTATTCTGTCAAATACTGCACGTTGTTTGTAATTTTCAGGATCAGGAATAAGGGTGCGGATCTTTTTTTCTAATATTTCGGATTGCCTATTTGACAAACTACAAACAGAAATAAAATTAATTTAAATTGTTTTACAATAAAATATTTTTTTATTAACGCAGGAGATTTTTGTTTCTTGAATATCCTCAATATTATCGCAAATGTCGTGTACAATACTCACAGGTCCCAGATGGTCTCCTTACCAAATCCAAGCGATTCGGCAAAGGATTGTTGTACTTCACGAATACTTTTTCCACTCATTATTAATTTGACTTCACTTCACAGCGGCAAGATAGCAACTAAATTATATATCCAGAAGACTTCTTTATATACTGTGAATTATGCCTTATCAGGCAAACTGATTGGCCAAACAAGCAAACAAACCATCTAAAACAAACCAAGTAAGTAAACAAACATCCTTAATCTGGACACGATAATGAAATCCAATTTTAGAGTGTACAAGTTATGATTTTCACTAATAATATTCTATTTTAAGGCATCGTCTCAAGTCTATGTCGGTAATAGTGATAACAAAGACAATAACAACAAAGTGTGCGCCTGCCCAAACGGGCAAGCTGCTGCGCATGTGCCGTTATCTCTGTCAGATATTCTGCTTTGCTGCCACATTTGCTTGAAACAACAGCAAAACTACAAACCAAGTGCAAATTTTGACAATCTAATATTTAAGAAATTAAATATTACAATTGTCTAATGGATCGTAGCACTTCTTCTGACTCCATACTTGGAAACAAGCAGGCTGTTTACGAAAGAATACACCATGTTTCTGGTAATATGCCTTATGCGTTACAACAAGAAACAAAATACAACAGTACAACCACTACCACATTAACATTTACGAGAGCTACCAGCAACACCACGTACTCCATGGCTACTACCACAACTAGCTCCTACAACCTGGCTGCTGCATTAACTAGCAGCAATTGTTCTGGCATAGCCAATGATAGCCGTAGTGGTTATGCCCATCACAGCTCTGCTACCAATTATACTGCTACACCCAGTGCAGCTGCAACTAGACTGGTAAACGGGCAAAAGTGTTTAACCGGCAAAAGAAAAAAGCAACCATTGTCGTCTCCCCTTAAGAATAAGAGGGCGTTCAATGGTCATGAACGCTCACGCTTACCCTCGGCTGAGAGTGATCAGCCAAGCACCAGCAAAAGTGCTGCTCTACTGACACAGAGCAATCGATCTCAGGCAAGCAACATGTTCGCTTAGTTGGACATGGATGAGGAAACAGATGATGCTGATGAAGCAACTGTAGGTGATACTAATGTCACAGTGAAAAACGCAGGAGTTAGCAATAATGATAACGATGAGGCTGCTCCTGGACGTATAGATGAGGTTGCTAATAGAGACAAAGTTATCGTTAAGGTCAATCAAGGCGAAACGATAAGAATATTCCCTAAAGACAGTGATACCTACAGAGCCATTGTGGACCATGAGGATAACGTTGGCTAGGAATTTCACACCTACCAAATGAAAACAGACAAGCCGTATAGAATCGTTGTAAAAGGTCTGCACCATAGCACGTTAAACAAGCGACATTACGGAGAACTTCAAAACTCTTGGCTACGAAGTGCTACAAATCCACAACCCAAAATCAAGAACAAATACTGATGGCAAACTCAATATCTTCTTCATTAATGTTAAGCCTTGTGCTAACAGCTCCAGTTTAACGTTCCAGAATCACAATGAATCCACTAAAGATTCTTATTTGGAATGTCAACGGCATAGCTGGAAAAGCCAAAGAGGTTTGCGCACAGCAATAACGTTGACATTATTCTGTTGTCTGAAATTAGGCTCAACCGAGGACAAACAGTCTAAATCTTTGCATATGCCTTCAATCCCGCCTACAAGCCATCGAACAACAATCACAGTAGAGGCGGCGCAGCTGTTTTAGTAAGAAGTACTCTACGCCACTTTCCTCGAAGAATTATTGAGACACTTACTATCAATCAACAATTAAAGTTGCTACTGAACTAGGAGATGTGGAGGTTAGTGCTTATACTAGCACTCCGAGAAATAGACTTGAAGAAAGAGACTTCATTGACATACTTCGTGCTAGCGGTCAACGATATCTAATTGGCGGAGACTGAATGCTAGACACTGGATGTGGGGTGACACATATGTACAACTCACTCAGAGGACGCAAACTATCAGAAGCCGTCGTTGCTTGCGGAGACAAAGTTCTTGCTACAGGATCGCCCACAAGGTACCCATATGTTCACAACCACACGCCTACCTGCAGTGACTTTGCCTTATATCATGGAATTCCTGATTTGCTGATAAATATAAAACAGAGCTGGTACCTTGATTCAGATCACCTAGCCCTTGTCGTCACCGTTAGCGTCACTACTTCTCCTCAGCTCATTACAAAACACACTAATTTGCCAGCATTTATGTTAGACAGCATCTGGAAGGCTCATGGCAATTAAATCGAGCCCTGGACTCTGGAAATGACATAGAAGGTAAGTTGATATACTGACTGACTCCATACACAGGGCTGCTGCTGCATCCACCTTCCGCTCAACCAGATGCAATCGAATACGGAATTAGCCTCACAAGGGAAGCCAAACAACTTCTTGCAGATAAACGACGTTCTCAAGACCCTTGGGATCGATTAATGTGGTACCGGACTACAAGGCAGTTGAAAACTATATATGTATATGCAGCTAAGGAATGATTTCTTCGAGCAAAAACTGGCATTATTAGACTACACGGTTGACGACAACTACTCGCTTTGGAGATGCACAAAAGCCTTGAAAAGACAACCCTTCAGGCAGGTTCCAGTTCAGTGCCCTAGTGGTGGCCTTGCCAGAAATGAAGAAGAACAAGATAATGCGTTTGCAGTCCACTTAGAAGCTCGATTCACTCCATTCGATTTTACCTCAATGGAACAGGTCAGGATCACGCAACAGCATCTACAGATGGCTCTGCAAATGTCACTTCCCATTAAGCCAGTGAGAACTGAGGAGATATAGTATGTGACGTCATCAAATTGTTAAATACCAAAAAAGGACCTGGCATAGATAGGATATGCAATCGCACGTTGAAGGTTTTGCCAATGAAGGCTATTCCCTCTATTGCAAACATTTTCAATGCCATGCTGAGAATGCAGGTGTTTCCAAAGCATTGGAAGTTGGCTACGATTGTGATGATTCATAAACCAGGCAAACCAGAAGCTTAAACAGAATCCTATCGGCCAATAAGCCTGCTCCCATCGTTATCGAAGGTATTTGAACGACTTATTGCCAATAGACTGCATGATGTCATGAGAGAGCGTCACATCTGGAGCGCCAGTTTGGTTTTCGCGAAGGGCACAGTACAGTGGAACAAATTCACAGGCTGGCAAAACATATCCTGCAAGCGTTTGACGACTTAGAGTACTGCAACGCAGTCTTTATAGACATGCAACAAGCCTTCGACAGAGTCTGGCACGATGGCCTTCTGTGTAAAATAAAAATGGTGCTACCTGCTCCATTCTATGGAATCTTAAAATCATATATGGATAGATGCGAATTCAAGGTCAGAGACTCATTTTCTACATCATGCAACATGAGAGCTGGAGTCCTGCTGGGTAGTGTTCTAGGACCACTGCTGTACTCCTTATACACCTATGACCTACCCATCCCAATGGGGGCATATATGGAAGATCCCTCCAAGGCTCTCATTGCAACTTATGCGGACGAGATTGCTGTCTTATACAACTCTCCAAGCCAAGTAGAAGCTGCAAACGGACTCCAAGGATATCTGGATTACTTGGCAGCTTGGTGCAGCATGTGGAATCTGAAGGTAAATTCCACAAAAACAGTAAACCCGTGTTTTACTCTAAAAAGATTAATCTCCACCACTCCGGCTATTCACTTCGAAGGCGTGACACTGGAACAACCTACTTCTGCGAAATATCTTGGTATCGTTCTAGACAAGAGACTCACTTTTGCGCCACACTTAAACGCTGTCACCAAGAACTGTGGCCAAAGGCTACAGAAATTACGCTGGCTGCTCAACAAAAGAAGCAAAATATCTCTTCGGGCAAAGAGAGCAGTATACGTACATTGCATAGTGCCAATTTGGCTATATGGAATGCAGATTTGGGGGATTGCTGCCAAATCAAACTACAAACGCATCCAAGTACTGCAGAATAGGGTGTTACGACAAATTACAAACTGCCCTTGGTACGTGAGTGGATCCTCCCTACACCGCGATCTAAAAATACATTCTGTAGAGGAGCACATTGGCAGACACACGAGCCGATATAGTGACAGGATGCTAACCCATAGAAGCAGACTCCCTAAGAGACTCCTACCAGCTAGACCGTTGAGGCGTTTGAAGCGTCAAGGGTTCGCCAAAACGTTCACCCAATAGTAAACTTCACATAAACTCCTTAAACTAATATGAGGTTTGGCCCAAATAAATACATTTTTTACCTGTGTTGTTATAATACTATTTTCTTCCTGCTGTACCTAATACTTAATAAAGAAGGTCATTATTTGAAAATTATTATTATATTTACAGTTGATTATTATTATTATTATTATTATTATTATTATTATTATTATTATTATTATTATTATTATTATTATTATTATTATTATTATTATTATTATTATTATTATTATTATTATTATTATTATTATTATTACCATTACCAAAATTATGCGTGGCGTATTTATGTATTTTATAACAAGTAAAAACCCCGCTATCTATTTTGTATAAAATCAAAACTTTGTGGTATTCTTCTCAAAATATACCAAATTAATCTACCACAAAATATCACAAATATACCGAATGGTGTAAAAATATTTGGTATATGTTACATACATATTCTGACGGCACAAAGTTATGATACCCTACTACCCTAGCGGGTATCAAAAGAATAATCGTTTAATATTTATTGAAACTTTACATTGTGTTTAATTAATTCTTGCGCTTGTTTCCATCGTTTTTTTCGCTTACACGTCGCAAATGTTATAGAAATGATTGCACACCTTGCACTTGGTTAGCAATCCTGGGAAATTGTTTGGATTTAGTGAAGTGAAATAATAACTAACGGCCACAAGGATTTCTCTAGTAAAAAGCTGTAAATGGTCTATCGTTAAATAACGATAGTTATCCAATATATGAGTACCAATCCTATATAGCACCGACTCTGCCGGTATGTAAAACTTTAGCAAATCGTTGAGTTCATCCCAAAAAATATGCATAAATGTCTCCGTCAAATTGAGCACAAATTGCATCACATTATCATTCAGATTGTCGGCCAACATTAGCAAAGCGTTCTCAAAACTCTCGGCACTGATAATCCGTGTGAAAATACCATCTCCGAACTGAGAGAGTTCAATTGCAACATTATTAATCACCAGACTGCTGAGTCTCAAAATGCGTACGCCGTCAGCATAATTTCTTGTGTTCTCCGGCGCATAATTTGCGGTTGACTCTGTCATTCCCGAGGATCCAGTGAAAACTCGACCACCGTTATTGCCAACAAGACAGATGTTATTCCCACTGGCTGCGGAGACCTCAAATGACTCGGGCATGGGATTTGTCACTTGACGAAGGATATCGGGTTCAATATTATCCTGTATACACAACTCCGCCATATTTGTGAACACTTGATTATTTAGCTCAACACCTTGGCCATTTGCTGCGAATGAGGGGCGTATGCCATTGCGATTGAAATCTCTGTTGAACTGCTGTCGCGATGGCATCTCGTTCACATTCCGTATAATGTCCATGTTGGCCGTAGAAACGCCTTTTGTTCGGATCGTCTCCTTGACCACCTTGTCAATCGTACGTCTGCAATTGAAAGGACAATTCAGTATGCGGAACGTGAGAATTATAAATATAAAATGATATTTTAATGGACGTTTTTGTTTCAGCTTTCTCTAAATAAAAAAATTGTATAATCAAAATGACTAAAACAAGAGAAATATTCATTCATATCTTTCCACAAAGATCATTTATAGTTGATAGCTCAGCTTGGCACACAGAATAAAGCTTGGGGAAGTATCGAAATCAATTCAAGAACATTATATAACTGAGTTGAAGTACTTTATTTGTATGCCTTTCCATTTTCATCTTTATAGCGTACTCAAAATAGGTTCAGTCACTAAATGAAAATAAAATTCGGTACTTGGGATTACCATTTAATATTTACGCCGACAAAGTTTTAATTGCTTTCCAATTGAGGCTGGCAAAATCCTCTACTGAACTTCCCCGATGGTGTTGGCTGGGTAGGATCTGCAAAGCCTCACTGTCATCGGGTAGCAGATCTCTACTATGCGCCGACGTTTAAGGTACTGCCGATCCTAGCTGAGGAATCTGCTTCTTGTCTATCGGGCACTTGTCTGTCTGAAAACAAGAAGCAGAATGCATGGTACGAGGTGTCTGGCGGTCAGACTGAAAACACTATGGGGGCTCCCAAGAATAAAATTACCCAAAAGTCTACAAATCAGTTGTAACAATTCCTTTACAATCAACAACTCGAGCTTAGCCGTCTCGGACCAAGAGACGACTCGCCAAGGTCACACACTTTGAGGGTCCACCTACACGACTTTGGTCCAGGAACCGTGGATAGCGTCGGGCAACACGGTCTCAGGGCTTACGTCGCCTAATTACAATCTATACGTCCCGACAATGGTAAGCCGCATGGTGTCATATCACCACTCTTTGAAGGACGTCTTACAACATTTTCCTGCCGAATGCGAGCAAATGCAGCCATGAGGACTCAAATGACTTCCGCCTAATCGGCCTAACCTCTTTCCTGCTAAAAACTTTGGAGAAGCTTCGTGATATGCATATTAGAAGCAATTCATTACATCTGTTGGCCCCCAATCACCATGCTCTTGTAGCATCCATTCAAAAGGCAGACCACTTCAAAGAATATGCTTAGGGGGCTTTTCTGGACAATTCAGGCGCCTTTAATAATGTGGGGCGATTCGACTATTACAAAGGATGTGCGAGATAACACTACCCACGGAGGGGTTCTCTCCACTCCTTTGCAATCTGGTTGTGAATAGCCTGCTACAAAAATTTACTAGACGGGCTCCCAAGTTAATTACCTATGCGACATAAGTATAACCACCCTTGCTTCAGTAATGTAACTTACTTTATTAGTAGGGAGACTAGTCTAGACTTGGACTATGCTATCCCCCTCACCTGTACTGACCATATTAACACGGTATATGTGGAACCGGGCTGCTGGCGGGAAGGGGTATGCATTCTCGAAGCCCTAAACCTTTTCACCGACTGGTCGAAGATTGACGAAGGAATCGGTACCAACCCGATTCCAAACATTTCTACAAACTCTCTGACCATTGCAGCATCTTCCAGTCGGAAGGCTTCGCTAGGTAAGGCTAAGTGGCTCGGGGTATACTGCGAAAGTACAACTCGATTAACATCTTTGTTGACAGCTAGGCTCCAATAAGAGCAATGTACTCAGATGTGGTCAAGTCCAAAGTGGTCCTGGAAAGTAGAAGAGCAATAGAGTCGCTGAATGCATCTGCAGTAATGCGCATCTACTGGATCCCAAGCCACGAGGGCATCGATGGCAACAAAATCGAGGACACTCTTGCCAAAGGAGGTTGGGCTTCATGTTGGCAATATGTGCAATGTGCTGATATCCCAGAGATCTATATGCAGGGAAATTGAAGTACGCTCTAGGCGTCAGAGGGACGAGAGCTGGCGCAATACCAACTCGTGCAAAACTGCTAGGCTGATGTGTGCTTCAATAAACACTAACTTAACCAAATACGTCAAGGAAAGACTGAAGGCTAATCCATGCTGTAAAGATGGGTATCATGAACAGCGATCAGTGCAGGCAATGAAACGAGTCCGGAGCTAAGGAAACACTTGAGCATCTTCTCTGTAGATGTCCAGCATCTATGCTGTGCGACTTCTGAGACGAAGATACCCTCCACCGGCATAGCTACAAACCTCAACTAGTCTATGGTTCGCCCCTAATAGGGGCAGCCGGTCCTACCTACCACACCTTTCCAATTGAGATTAATTAGCTCACCTCTGTTGATTGCTTAGCGATTCACGATACGAGCCAATTCGATTGTTGGCCGTATCATTGATGATAGTCGAAGCCAGTTTAAAATTGTAGACGCTGTGCGTGAAGAGGAAGAGCGAGGCAGACAACTGTAGAGCATCCATGGTGGATATATCGTCGCCATCCTGATGTTTCTGCAAATGAATAATGTATTCTATAATGTATCAAAACAATAATAATACTACAGCTTACAAGTATTAAATCTATGACGCCACTCGTCAAGCCCGTGGCTGATATCATAATGGATGAAATGTTCATGCTGTTGACCGTCAATTGAGCAATCTGTAGTTGGATAGTTAGATTAGTTAACGCTTCAACTCAAATACATTGCAAGGAAATGGCACTTACGGCGCCCACTTCTCGGCCAGCATTTGTGGCCACTGTCACCGCACTTGTGGCACCTGCAGCCCCAAGGCCAACAGCACCTGCCACCACACTCAGCCATTGACCACGTGCCGTGCGATCTGTCACATTGATTGACTGCTCGTGCTGACTGCGATCCACAAGCTGAGCGCCAGCTCGTGCTGTCGAATAGCCAGCAGCTGCTAAACCAACAGCGCCAGCTACCAACATAACGGGTGCAGCGACTGTGAGCGCTAGTCCAGCTATGGGCACAGCTGCTGCTCCCAAGCCACCCACTGCCAAGGTAATGTCGAGTGCACCAAGTACCTTGCTTTCCGTTGAAGATGCCGGCGTTGGCATGGATTGCAAGATGACTTCGCCTCGCAATGTAAGATTGTAGACGCCTCGAGGAGGTGTCACCATAATGCCTTCGGGCAGCTGATTGCTGGTCACATAGGACTCCCAATTCTGATAGACACGCCCATTTTCGTCCACATAAATCAGGCAGCAATCGACGCTGCGTCCATTGATATCAGCTATAGGGCGATCGATTTAGTCAATTGCAGATAAGATAATAAACTTGAAGGAAAGCTAAAATGGAGTCTGCTCGGCTGTAAGATGCCAAAAATACTAATAAAAAAAATTATAGCTCTATCTCTTATAGTCTCTGAGATCAAGGTGTTCATACGGACAGACGGACGGACGTCTGTCCGGACATGGCTAGATCGTCTAGGCTGTTAACGCTGATTAAGAATATATATACATATGTACTTTATAAGGTCTGAGATGCCTCCTTCTGTCTGTTACATACATTTCCTGCAGGTACAAAATTATAATATCCTTCTTCCCTATAGGTACCTTCTACCCTAGCGGGTATACATACTAAAATATGACGAGAACTGTATTTAGTATATCAGGGCAAACAAAATACGAAAAATATATCAAAAGCTATATTTGGTATATCAATATACTATGAATGACTATCAAAATACAAAAAATATACTAAAAGCTGTATTTTTTATATTAATTCACTATACAGGACTAACAAAATACTAAAATATACCGAATGCTGTGTATCAATATATTCTACAGGACTAACTAAATATAAAAATATTCATATTTATTTTCTGTTCAAGAATATATCTTCAATACGGGGTTGGAGAAGATGACTGCTTCTTCTTGTAATACCTTTCCATCCTATGGGTGAAGGTATAAAAATCGAACATGCTTACAAACGCAGCGACGTGCACGAAAAACCGGATGACAAGACCATTTTGTGGAATTTATAGCATCATCTTCATCCGTCTCATCGGTGGCAACCAGCACATAAAAGATCGATGTTAACGACTGGCGATTTGTGTATTTCCCTGTGAATTTACGATACAATAAACCACATTAACTGTTGTGGGGAAATCTTTACTTACGTTGTTCCCAAACTGCATCGAATAAAGTTTGTCGTATTCTGGCAAATACTGCACATTGTTTGTCATTTTTTTCAGGATCAGGAATAAGGATGCGGATCTTTTTTTTCAATATTTTGGATTGCTCATTTGACAAACTTTATATTATACATGAATAAAATTATCTTACAATAAAATGTACTTCTATTAATACAGATCATTTCTGTTTCTTCGCAAATTTCGTGCACAATACTCACAGGTCCCAGATGGTCTCATTACCAAATCCAAGAGATTCTGCAAAGGATTGTTGTACTTCACGAATACTTTTTCTACTCATTATCAATTTGACTTCACTTCACAGCGGCAAGAAAGCAACTATTTTTTGCTAAACTATTAAATCTATATCGAATATACATATGTCCAGACGACTTCTTTATATGTCAATTAAGCCTTATCAGGCAAACTGATTGACCAAAAAACAAACAAACCAGCTAAAACAAATTTTTATACCCGCTACCCATAGGGTAGAAGGGTATTAAACCTTTGTGCCGGCAGAACGAGAACGAGGCATCTCCGACCCTATAAAGTATATATATTCTTGATCAGCGTCAACAGCCGAGACGATCTAGCCATGTCCGCCAGATCAAGTTTGTTTAAAATTTTTGCCACGCCCACTTCCGCCCCCGCAAATCAAAAAAATCGAATAACAAGCGTAATTTTGGTATATACAATAATTACTATTCCTAAAAATTTGGTTGCGATCAGATAAAAATTGTCGAAGTTATTAAAGAAATACTTTTGTATTGGCAGAAACGCCCACTTACTAGGGGTCTTAGTTGCTTTGGGTGACAATCTGGTATATTGTGCCGTCTATGGTATATTTTGAATGCGGTACTATATCGATATACGACATATACAATTTGTTACATTTTTAGTATTTTTTAGTATTTTCGGTATATTTTGAAAATAATACCGCAATATTTTGCCTTTATTAAAAATGGGTAGCGGGTATCTCACACTCGACTGTAACTTTCTTACTTGTTTATCTGAACGTAGAGCAATTTCTTAGAATTTTGATGTTATCAAATTAAATTGCAACAAAGCCAAGTGCAGTTAATACAACTCACACACAATCAACCTACATTTAAGTACTTGCGTATGTACTGTGTGTATCATATGTGCGTTTATATGTGTGCTTACAGATAAACTTTCATACTAAGCATTAGCATTTTTAATATGACTCGGCGAAGCATGCTAAGGAACAAAATTTCAATAGAGAGAGAGAGCTTTCGGTCAAAGCACAAACATAGCCAGAGAGTCGCACTCAACTGGACACTGTGATGTAAGAGAGAGAGAGAGAGAGAGAGTGGGAGAAAAGTGCATTAACATTAATGACAACAGCGCAAGATATTTCATCTCGGATGCTGTACGTTGGCATTAGTGATCACTTGGCCATTCAGCAGAGCTCCCTTGCCTTTGCACAGTGGCTGGGCTTGTATGGAGCCGCTGCCATAAATATTTCCCGTTTAGAAAATCTAAAAAAATATTTTGTATAGATAGTAAAAAAAAATGGCTACATCGGAAGACTATATCCTATAGCTCCCATTCAACCTTAGTATGACAAAAAAAAGTCCCGTTTGCCATTAAGGTGCTTGGACATTTTTGAGATAATTTGTTTTCTTTTCGTAATTTTTTGGTAATGACGATTTTTTGAATTTTGGCCTATGGGCGCAACCACTGTGCTTTGGCAGCAATCGAAGGAATAGTGTCATGCTCTTTCAATTTGGTGTTGATCTTGAACAGATCATTTAATTGCCGGCACGACGGTATATCGTTCACATTGCGTATAATGCATATAATCCATAAGTGTTTGTTAATTTTTAAAATTTATATTAAACATTACAAAATGTCATTACAACCGTATCATTCACATAAAGAATTGTTATACCTAACGAAAACTCTTTTACCTCATTATACCCGCTACCCATAGGGTAGAAGGGTATTATAACTTTGTGCCGGCAGGAAATGTATGTAACAGGTAGAAGGAGGCATCTCCGACCCTATAAAGTATATATATTCTTGATCAGCGTCAACAGCCGAGACGATATAGCCATGTCCGTCTGTCCGTCTGTGTGTCTGTCCGTCTGTCCGTATGAAACACTGGATCTCAGAGACTATAAGATATAGAGCTATAATTTTTTTCGACAGCATTTGTTATGTTTGCACGCATATCAAGTTTGTTTCAAAATTTTGCCACGCCCACTTCCGCCCCCGCAAATCAAAAAAATTGAATAACAAGCCTAATTTTAAAGCTAGTTGCGAATTTTGGTATATACAATAATTACTATACTAGTTATGATTCCTGAAAATTTGGTTGCGATCAGATAAAAATTGTGGAAGTTATTAGAGAAATACTTTTGTATGGGCAAAAACGCCTACTTACTAGGGGTCTTAGTTGCTTTGGCCGACAATCTGGTACATTGTGCCGTCTATGGCATATTTTGAATGGTGTACTATATCGATATACTTGCTTTCTTGATTGCCAATTATTCACCGTTATTACATATATATACCTTTATTGCAATATAATGCACCAGTATCAATTAGTATCTATAGGTTTTTATTATTTTTCTTATCTATTCTGAAGATGAATGGGAGTTGTCCCCTGATCTTCTAAAAAATTGTTCTCATCAATGTTATTGATGCGCATTACTTTATTACGCTGTTGTACAGAAACAGAAGCAGGTTCTTGTTTCCTGGGATAAGAATGATTTTGATAATATGGTTTGTTTAAAATTTGAGTGGATGGATCCATTTCCATAGGTTCTTGTACAGTTTGAAGTTGTACAATTCTGGTTTTGGTTATTAACCGTTTGATTAAAACGTAGATTATTATTGTTATTACGGTTTTGATTGTTATATTTATTTTTATTCTGATTTAAAGTTTCAACTTTCTTTTCCTGAACTTTTGGATTTGTGTCATTATTATTTTGCAATATGTTAGCAAAATAATTGTAAGCAAAATTTTCTCTTTGATGATTTGCTTCAAGCTCTTGGGCTTTCGCCAAGGCATTGAGCAAATTTTCTGGTTTGAGAGAAAACAATATTTCCGACAAAGAACCGTTTAATCCAGTAATAAAAATACGCAAGGCGTTATCTCTATTCTTTTTCTTCATTTCAGTTATGACATTGGTCATGATTGTTTTGATCACCAGTAAGGTGAGTTTTTTGTTGACTTAATTGTAGTATTCGAGCACGGTCATTTTACCTTGTCTCAGAACACTCAATTCTTGTTGAATTATATAATATAAATTGGGCGCTTATCTCTGTAAGCGAAATCTAGCTAATATAGCATTACTTTATCCCTTTACTTTGTCCCTTAAAATTGTAAGCGCACCTATATATCTTCTGTTAAGAGTTATCATTCATAACTCTGGTTTTATATTTCCCAACTGTACTTGTGTTAGTTGTGAACTGCAATTTTAACTAAGCAATCTGCTCCTGTAGTGCCCTATTTTGATTAGCAATCAATTGAGTAGCTATATCTTAGTTTATTGATAATTGCTTGTAGACCGATTTTAGTTTGTTGAAACTTTTTATTTTACTTTAAGTTCGAGTAACTTTTCATATCGATTCAATACTTTTGATACCTTGATACCTTGATAAGGGCGAATTGTAACTGCTCAGTGTCAGTTGCATGGTTAATAACGTGAGGCGCGGTTGCTAAACGCGCACGAGTTTTCATTTTCCCCACAAACACGTCAAGTGCTATTATCAAGTGCATTACTCAAAGATATACGACCACAGAGCCCGTAAAGAAACAAAGAAATTCATTTAGACTTTTAGTAATTGTCTTAAATTCATTAAAAAATGAGTAAAATATTTCGTAAAAAGGGTAAAAGAAAGGGCGCTGATAAATCGCAAGCTAATGACAAAACTGCTGATCTTCTGGTCGATAAAGAGGAGCAAGGCATCTTTAAAGGTGGTGCAACATCTCCCGATTTAAATAACAAAACTGCTGATCTTCTGGTCGATAAAGAGAAGCAAGAAAAATATCCCGATTTAAATGTATACCAGAGTAGGAAGACACTGGCACAGGGTATGATGGACTTGGCGCTGCTCTCGGCGAATGCGAATCAACTGCGTCATGTGCTGGAGACCGAAACCAAGTCTGCATATTTTTTTATCAGTTTATCTTTAATTTCGTTGAGCATCATATTCCAGGTGTGTTACTTACTTGCAATATTGTCAAATTGGTAGTCCCATAATTATCTCATCTCACTTAATATTTTGTATATAAGTAGATTGGCGTCGGCGTCGGACTTATATGGAATTACAGATACGATATCAAAAAAGAGGAGGATATCTCTCGTGCGAACAGAATTAATAATTACACAGTCATTGGCATTTTCATTGTAACCGTTGTCAATGTGATAATCCCATCTTTTTTTGTTTCGGATTCCCCAGGACCCCAGAATGGAACAACAACAACGAGACAATAGACCCGACTTTATTCAAAATTCACTTTCATCCTCTTATGTAATAATTCTATTGTGATATTTAAATTAAAGTCCGAATCACTTTGCAGCGAACTTATGACCATGTCCACCAATCTCCGCAGCTCTTCCGGTGGACCGAGTCCGTCGTGGGCCACGTAGCAGGATGCTAGAAGAATACATCCTTCACAGCTCTCCAGCACCACCATGGTTAGATCGTCAGTGCTAAAATTAGGCAGTAGATGAGCTTGTAACCCCTTCCTTACAAGGATGGCAGTTCTCGATCCACTTACCATTGTCGGGACGTATAGATTGCTACCGTGTTACACGACGCTATCCACGGTTAATGAACTAAAGCCGCGTAGGCGGACCCTTCCTCTAGAGCGAGAAGAAGCTTTGCCGAATTCGTTATCGACTTAGAGGGTTGCAAACTCGAGGGGGGCCCGTCTGCATGGACAGTTCCTCCTTCTCGTCCGTCAAGTTGATGTGCAGGGTGGCGTCGGTCATGCTCTCTGAACCTTTATTTTCCAAGACCTCAACGAGTGTGTGTCTATTTTTTCGGATGGCGCTTTTGAGGCGAAGGTACAGCGTGTGCTCCCTAAGCCCTATGTCATCTTTCCGTTGCGCTTGTACAGCAGATCCTTGGCCTCCTTATTGATCTGTATGATCACATGCTACCCATCACTGGGTAAAGGTTCATCAGCCTTCAGCACGGACCCATCACTCGTCGGAATGTCTGGGTTCTGCTTCTTAAGCAGCTGAAGCGCCCGCTCGCCCTGCACAGAGAGCAGGAACTTTGCCTTCGGCATGGACGGAATGTTATTCCTGTCCACCACGTCCAACGTGACCCCCTTCGATAATCAGTCCAGTTTGGTCGTCCTTGAATGTCAGGATCTTTTCTCCATTCATCCAACCCGTGCCTTCCAAGGTAGGCATTGGGCTGTCTGGCATTGGCATTCTCCATTCGCCCCCGCTCTGCAGACATTTTCCCGATAGGTTCCCTCCTATCGATGAGAGCAACGACGAGATGCCGCCTGGCAGTTCCAGCAACCGTTGCTCTCTGTCGATGTCTACTGCTGTTCGTATTGTTGTTGTTGGTAGAGCCAGGTGCTCGCAGCCTCTTACTCACTGCATCAGAGGTGTGACTGCTGGCGAAGGGAATGACAGAATACTTTTATTTTTATTTTATATATAGTGGATATTTACAAGAAAAGTTTACTACCACTCCCTGGGTGGCCTAAAGGGAAGATTAAGTGGGGGTGGTGCCTTTTCTGACGTCGGCGATGTTGGCTATTGTCAAGCAGGTTAACGGCCAGCGGGTTGCAGTGTCGATCAAGTCTCTCCTGGTATTTGAAAGCATGCCTTTAAACCTCTTCGGTTACGCTTGGAATGTCAAGGTCCTAGTGGATCACCTGGTTTCTTACATAGATATGTGCTTTGGCTAGTCTTCGCAGAGTAATGTTTTGGAAGCGTTGCAGTATTTAGATGTTAAAAGTTGAGACTGTGCCCCACATCTGAATCCCGTACGTCCATATGGGCTTGAGTACCACTTTGTACAACAGGACTTTGAGTCTAAGGCTCAGTTGGAATCTGTAGCCCAGCAGCCACCTCATTTGCCGAAGTTTCAGACTCGGCTGTTTTCTTTTTGTTTTAATGTGTTCTGCCCAGGTTAGTCTTCTGTCAAGTGGCAGGCAGTGTAGTTCCCTTGAGTCGGACCTCCGAGCAGCTTTTAGGGCGGGTTGCGAATGTTATGTGCGCTGACTTGCTTTCGTCGTCGACGACATTCCATCTTAGCAACCACGGTTCCAGTTTTGTGAGTTGTAGTTCCAGGATTGCTGATGCTTCTCCATGAAAAAAAATTCTGTGTCGTCTGCGTATGTTGCAATATCGAGATCTTCTCTTTCAAGCACTGGAATGTCTGCAATGAAAAGGGTATACAAGATAGGGCCAAACACGCTTCTCTGGGAGACACCTGCATTTACTTCGAAGATTTCTGACTCGGCCCATTCGCATCTAACATAGAATAGGCGTTTACATAAGTAGGATTTTAACAGCAGGACGATTGGGGCTGGTAGGATGGACTTGAGCTTGTAAAGCAAGCCTAAATGCCAGACACGCTCGAATGCCCGTTTTACATCTAGAAACGTTGCGGAACAGTACTTCGTTTCTTCAAATGAACTCAATATCGTTTGTGAGATTCTGTGGCATTGCTCCGAGATTCCATGTTGACTCCTAAAACCAAATTGGATTAAGTTGCCGTCTTCCAGCACCGGTAATAGGCTGGCCAAAAAATATACGTTCTAATATTTTGGACAGTTTTACCAGTAAGCTGATGGGATGGTAAAACTTAAATTTTACATATATTATTTTAGATTTTATATTTGTTTTCACAATTCGCAAATTTTATAGAAATTTTTGCAGACATCACACCTATTTAATTTACCCCGATAATTGTTGGGATTTAATGATATGAAGTATTCATAGATGGCATCCATTATTTTGTGCTCGATCATTTCCAGTTTTTCTACAGTGAACGAGCGATACTTGTCCAGTATATGAGTACCAATCCTATAAAGCACTGACTCTGAAGATATATAAAACTGAAGCTTCTCATGTAGACCATCTCTATATCTCTTAAGGAATGTAGCTGTCAACTGGAGAACAAAGTGCATTGTATCATCGTCGAATTTATCGGACAATAGCAACAGTGTATTGTAGCTTTCCTCACTAATTATACTCTCGCCAGACTTTTCGTCACAGAGTTCGGGTAAAACTAAGACAGCTTCTGCTGCCAATTCGCATGTTGGATGCAGACCTTCGCAACAATCGTTTTCCCCGTTCGTTTTTCGTTGTCTCATGCGTATGGGTCCATTTAAAAAACGACTGCTTCGAAATGCAGCGTTATTGCCACTTGTCCGAGAACCTTGAAAAGTTTCCGGTTTGGGATTCGTCACCCGGGCGATGATATCGGGTCCGATATTATGCTGTACGTTGGCACGCAAGTCTGCTGCATTTGTGATCACTTGGCCATTGAGTAGAACTCCCTTGCCTTTGGCTGCAAACGATGGAATAATGTCACGTTCTTTCAATTTGGTGTTGATCTTGTACAGATCATTGAACTGCTGACGCGACGGTATATCGTTCACATTGCGTATAATGTCCACGTTGGCCTGACGAACGCCCTTTATGCGAGTCGTCTCCTTCACCATCTTGTCGAACATCCGTCTGCAATTTAGGTTTTGTTTAGATCACAGTTTTAAATTTGTATTGTTGTTAATATTTAAAGTATTGTTCATGTCAGCTCACCTCTGTCGATTGCTTAGAGTCTTGCGATACGATCCTATACGTTCGTTGGACGTGTCATCGATGATGCTCGATGCCAGCTGGAAATTGTAGAGACTGTGCGTGAACAGAAAAAGAGAAGCAGACAACTGTAACACATCCAAGGCGGATATGTCGTCGCCATCGTCGTGTTTCTATAATCGAATACTTAAAGAGTCAATAATATCCTTGAGGTAAATAGTAGAAGCATAATTACCAGTAATAAATCGATGATGCCATTCGATATGCCCGTAGCAGACATCGCAATGGATGAAATGTTCATGCCGTTGACAGTCCACTGAGCAACCTATTGTGGAGTGATTTAATTAGTGATCGCTTTAACTAAGACAATTTATACGCAACACGTACTGTTCCCACTCGTCTACCGGCATTTGTGGCCGCAGTCGCCGCTGTTGTGGCTCCTGATGCCCCAAGACCAACAACACCGCCCACCACGCCCAGCCATTGACCGCGTGCCGTGCGATCTGTCACATTAATCGACTGTTCGTGCTGGCTGCGATCGACAAGCTGAGCACCAGCTCGTATCGTCGAATAGCCAGCACAAGCAAGACCAACAATTGAAGCTGTAAGCACAATTGGGGCAGCGACTGTGCACATCAGACCAATGACGGGCACAGCTGTTGCTCCTAAGCCACCCACTGCCGAAGCCGTGTCTAGGGCGCCAAGTACTTGGCGAGCTGCTCCCGCTGCTGGCGTTTGCCTGGATTGCAATATGACACTGCCATTCGATGTGAGATTGTAGACACCTCGTCGAGGTGCCACCATAATCCCTTCGGGCAACTCATTGTTATCCAAGTAGGACTCCCAATTTTGATAGACGCGACCATTCTCATCCACATAAATCATGCAGCAATCGACGCTGTTGTTGCAGCGTCCATTGATATCGGCTGTAAAGCGTTCGATTTAGTCAATTGTAGATAAGATAATAAACCAGAAGGAAATCGAAAGTCGACTGTGCTCGACTGTAAGATACCCGCCACCCATTTTCAATGAATGTAGAACAGTGCGGTATTATTCTTAAAATATATCAATTAAATATACTGACCAAAATACCAAATATATATTTGGTATTTGAATATACTATACAGGGATAACAAAATACTACAAATTTACGGAGCTATCAATATACTAAAATTATACCAAAAGATGTATTTGGTGTATCAATATACTATACAGGACTAAAAACATTTAAAAATATACCAAAAGCTGTATTTGGTATATCAATATTGTATACATAACTAACAAAATACTAAAAATATACCAACAGCTGTATTTGGTATATCAATACACTATACAGTACTAACAAACTTTTGAAAATATACCAAAAGCTGTACAGTACAAGACTACCAAAAATACTAAAATATACCAAGATGTGTATTTGGTATATCAATATAATATATAGGGGTACCAAAATACTAAAATATAGAAAAATCTGTATTTGGTATATCAATATACAGTACTAACAAAATGCTAAAAAAAAAATATACCAAAAGCTGTATTTGGAATATCAATATACAATAACAAAATGCTAAAAATATACCAAAAGCTGTATTTGGTATATCAATATAATATACAGGAATAACAAAATACAAAAATATACCACAATATGTATTTGTTGTATCAATATACTATGCAGGATTAACAAAATACTAAAATATACCAAGACCTAGATTTTTTATATTAATGTACTATACAGGACTACCAAAATACTGAAATATTCCGAAAACTATTTTTGGTATATCAATATATTCTACAAGACACAAAATCGTGAATTAGTTACCCTTGTTATTCGATTTGCGAGGGCAGAAATGGGCGTGGAGAAAATATTACTCTATCTCTTATAGACTCTGAGATCCAGTATTTCAAACAAATAGACGAACAGATAGACAGACATGGCTATACTGACTCGGCTGTTGGAGCTGATCAAGAATATATATACTTTATGAGGAGATGACTGGGTGCGGGTATAAAAATCGAACATGCTTACAAACGCAGCGACGTGCACGAAAAACAGGATGACAAGACCAATTTGTGGAATTCATAGCTCTATTGTGATTCGTCTCATCGGTGGCAACCAGCACATAAAAGATCGATGTTAACGACTGGCGATTTGTGTATTTTCCTGTGAATTCACGATACAATAAACCACATGAACTGTTATGGGGAAATCTTTACTTACGTTGTTCCCAAACTGCATCGAATAAAGTTTGACGTATTCTGGCAAAAACTGCACATTGTTTGTCTTTTTTTTCAGGATCAGGAATAAGGGTGCGAATCTTTTTTTTCAATATTTCGGATTGTCTATTTGACAAACTACAAACATAAATAAAATTAATTAAAATTGTTTAACAATAAAATATATTTCTATTAATGCAGGTGATTTTTCTTTCTTGAATATCCCCAATATGATCACAAATATCATGTGCACAATACTCACAGATCCCAGATGGTCTCATTACCAAATCCAAGCGATTCGGCAAAGGATTGTTGTACTTCACGGATACTTTTACTACTCATATTAATTGAACTGCACTTCACAGCGTCAAGAAAGAAACTATTTTTTGCTTACTTTTCAATTATTATCAAATATAGTATGTCCAAAGAACCCTATCAGGCAAACTGATTATACAAAAAATAAACAAACCAAGTAAGAAAGCTACAGTAGAGTGTGATCGACTGCGAAATACCCGCTACTCACTTTCAATAAAACCATAACTTTTAAAAATATACCGCAAAAATACTAAAATTTATATATGGTAAATTGATGACGTACTACATTTAAATTATACCATAGAATACAAAATATACCAATACACGATTACAAAGGCATTTATTAAATAACTTATAAATTTTTTATCTCATCGCAACCAAATTTCCAGAAATCATAAATACTCTAGTTGTTATTGTATGTAATTACGCTTGGCACTCGATTTTTTTCGACTTGAAATTTATACTACTTTTCTACCCTATCTAACAGGTATACAAATTTAACAATGAATGAAACGTGTATTGCTATCAATGAGTTGGAACATTATCTTATCCAATCTTTAATATGTGTGCAAAGAAAATTGCAGAAGATTAATACATCAATTTGTGGGGCAAAAATTATATTATGACTATACCGTTGATATTATATTTTTTTTTAACAATTTCCTACAAGCTATATAGAGTATTTCATTGGAAGTATATATGTATGTATGTAAGTATGTATGTTCGGTCCTACATTTTGCAAAAGCTCACATATTAAAAAGCCAGTAATGCGACATCACTTTCTATACAGCGGATTCTGAAATCCAGTTATGATTTACATCTATAAATACATACAGTTGTAAATAATATAAACATACATATGTACATATTTGTTATTTGTTGTGTTGGTTAGAACATACTTCATATTCTGAAATACCAATTTCCAGACCGGTTTTTTCGTATGTATGCTGTTGATTTTATTTTGGTTTTGGCGTTCTTTGATTCTGTGGCATTGAACTTGCCAATCGTTTTGTGCCAGTCACTGCCTCTGCCAATAAGTTAAATTTTCCATTAGTGACTCAGCGTTTACTATTAATTTTTCTGTGACATTTTCCTCTTAATTTTTGCGTAGACCAATTTCTAAGAATTTATGTATTATCAAATTAAATTGCAACACGCCAAGTGCAGTCATTAAAATGCACACACAATCAACCTACATTTTAGTACGTGCATATGTACTGTGTGTATGTGCGTTTATATGTGTGCTAACAGATAAACTTTCATACTAAGCATTAGCATTTCTAATATGTCTAGACGTAAGCATGCTAAGGAGCAGATTTGCAAGAGAGAGCTTTCGGTCGAAGCACAAACATTGCGAGAGAGTCGCAGTCAACTGGACACTCTGATGTAAACAAGATAGAGAGAGTGAGAGAGCGGGAGAACATGAAAAGAGCATTAACGTTAACGCAAGCTATTTCATCTCGGATGGAGATTTAGGTTTGGAGGTCTGGGTCTCTGTAGCTGTTGTGCTCAGTGTCAGTTGCATGGTTAATAGCGTGAGACGCGGTTGCTAAACGCGCACGAGTTTTCATTTTCCCCACAAACACGTCAAGTGATATTATCAAGTGTATTACTCAAAGATATACGAAGGCAGAGGCGCAAAAAGCATAAAAGAAACAAAGAAATTCATTTAGACTTTTGGTTTTTGTCCTCAATTCATTAAAATTCTTGGCATTGTCAATTAAGTACGTTTTTTGTAATTGTAAAATGAACGATCTAAAGCATATTACACTTCAAATGGATAAACTGGACGCTGATAAATCGCTAGCAAAAAGTCAAGTAAGTTACATTTATGCACACAAATGAAATAACATCTATTTATACTCATTTGTGGGTTTACACTCTATACGTTAACTCAGACAACTTCAAAGTTCAAAAGCAAAAACTATAAATCTAAAGACAATATAGTTGTAAATAAAAAACTTATATTACTATGAAATTACTAGTATTATCTGGAGAGCATCTTGCAGTCGATCATACTCTTCCCACCTTATCGCTTAGCTAGTAGAACGTCAATCAAATTTTATTATATACACTCTCGCGCCTAGGTAGTCTAGCAATAAATATGTTTGTGTAGATTTAGCTGATAATTGCCAATGTAAATTTCGGATAGAGTCTGTTTGGGGAAAGATTTTTCTGTGGATCATAAAAAGAAACAAGAAAAAAATCCCATGTTAGTCATCCGTACTCTGGACACAATTATGAAATCCAATTTTACTGGGTATTTTTCTAGTTCGCGTTTACGCATACATTTGTAGCATACATATAGAAACAAGTATGTAAGTGAATTAATCAGCAAACGTGACGGAAGTTGTGGTGCATTTAACATTATTAATGCTCAAGATGTGTGTTTACAAACAAAGGATGCATTTTATGCTAATAATAAAACAAGTGCATTTGAATACTGGCCAGCTTTATCGCCAAGTATTAGTAGTAGTATATACAAATAAATCAAATAAATACTTAAATGCTTTGCAGGGTATTCACAACGAAGCCATTGATGACATCGATGGACGTGGACTTCGTGTACCTCGAGCAGGTTAGTAATGATTAAGTTAAATATTCTACATTCATCTATATGTACTATCAAATTTTTCATTCAATTTATGTGCTTCAATTAAATGTGTTCTAACAAACTGCATCCGCTATAAACAACCTCTCAACTTGTGCCTTCCTAACTTGTGTAAGAAACTGCTAAAAACAAAAAGTGGTATATTTTATTTAATTACCTTTAATTTAATTCATTTGTAGTTCCTGAAACTGATGACGATGAAAATGACGATCGTCCCTATACGAACGGCATTAATGTTGGTGTCGACGATGGTCTTCTAGCCGATGATGAGGAGCGAAGTGGCAGTCGGGGTGGAAGTAATGTTCCTGTTCCTGGAGGTGGTGCAAAATCTCCCGTGCCGAATGGTGGCCGTCGTCCAAGTCTTCCATATCCCGGCTATAGTGGTAACGGGTTCGTAAACATCGATGGCGTAGATACTCCGGTACCGGATTTAAATGCATACCAGCATAAGAAGACACTGGCTCAGGGTATGATGGACTTGGCGCTGCTCTCGGCGAATGCGAATCAATTGCGTTATGTGCTGGAGACCAATTCGCAGCATCCATATTTTTATCCCAGTTTATTGTTCATTTCGGTGAGCATCATATTCCAGGTGCGTTACTCATTCGCAATATTGCCAAATTGGTAGTCCCGTAATTTACGAGGGTGCGTCTCACATTTAATATTTTGTATATAGATTGCCGTCGGCGTCGGACTTATATGGAATGGCAGATACAATATCAAGAAAGAGGAAGATATCTGTCGTGCGAACAGAATTAATAATTACACAGTCATTGGCATTTTCATTGTAACCGTTGTCAATGTGTTAATCTCAGCTTTTGGCGTTGCGGAACGAGCACCCGTTGTTCCTGTACCAACAACTAATTGATTGCATGCCGTAATTTAAATCTCCATAAATCATCGCACTTATTACGTCTGAGAAAATACTCACGACTTTACTCGAAATTCACTTTCATCATCTTATGTAATAATTCTATTGTGATATTTAAATTAAAATCCGAAACACTTTGCACCGAACTTATGTGTGAATATTCAATTGGGCGGAAAAAAAAAACTGTTAGAGCTATTTATCGATAAGAAAAAATTATTCACTACCAGTGTTTAGTGTTGGTGAACACAGCATGTTTGACGACCCTGTCGTGACAATTTAATAAACTCATATGTTCAAACATTTTATTCAAATGCAAATCCGTTAAATTTAAACAGATTTCGTATATTCTTTTCTATTTATAGTTCGATATATACGATATTTAAAGTGCATTTAAAAATATTTGTGTATTTATCGTGCCTTTGGTATATTTACTGGTGTAAATTAGTATATACCGCAATTGCAACTTTCCGTCACGCTGCAGCCCTGGTTGTTATTCTAAAGGCAATAGTTGCCGTTGATTTTTTGCTGTAAAATTATTATTTTATTCTAGCACTATTTCAATAAACAACATGGCTAAGATAATTAAAGCAGTAAGTACTGACCGTATTACAGTAACCGCTGAAACTATGGATATTGCTGTATTTGCGCTGCATGCAGTTTGTTATTGTTATGTCATCGACTACCGTTTGAGGAAAATTTTGTTAACCGCTTCCCTTTACAGTCCACAGGATTAACTGGTCTGGCGGTGGCCACCAATCCACACCACACACTAAGCGCGCTGTATGGCAAGATTCTGCGTGCCGTTGCCAAAATGCCACAAGATGCCAGCTACCGTAAAAACACCGAGCAGCTGGTCAAGCAGCGTGCTGATGCTGTGGCCAAGGTAAAAGCGCTATCAACATTTCAAATTGCATATAGTCTATTAATCCTTATCGATTGCAGAATAAGGACATTGGCGCCTTGGAGAAGGCTGTGGGCTGCGGCCAAGTGGAGGAACTGATTGTCCAGGCTGAGAATGAATTGATACTGGCGCGCAAAATGCTCGGCTGGAAGCCATGGGAGAAACTGGTGCAGCCTGTGCCAGCCAAGCAATGGGATTGGCCACCAGCACAAATCATGGAGCCCCGAGTCTAAGCATGCAATTATAGTTACGTCCCCTTAGAAGATCTTGTCGATAGCAGAATGCAAAAAGTAGCCCGCAATAAAAAGCAAAGGCCGAATTCAACTGGCGATTTATGTTTATACCCGACACACCTTAAGGTGTATTAGGGTACTATAACTTAGTGGCAAGCAAAATGTCGAGGAAGGTTTTTCTAAACTCTATAAACTATGTCAAAATAAGATTGTCTCCGATAAGCACTAGTTTGTGTCCTAACTAAATGAATATTTTAGCAAAAATTTTGTAGAGTATTTCGCATGTCGAGCATGCTCTACAGTTGCTTGTCTACTTGTTTATGTGTGTAGCGGGTTCAAGTCGATTCCTGATAAGCTGCCGTTTTGTGATGATGATCAATGAGCTCTCAGCTATCAGTTGAATCCCACCATGCAAACGCTACACATCTGTTGGCTGCTGCTTGTGCTAATCGTAGGTATTGCTTGCGTTGCAGGCGCTCCTCCAGGCGCTTCTCCAGCAACTGCTCGACAACGACGTCAGATCGACTTGACGCTGTCGGCGGATCACAATGACAAGGATGACGAGACCGAGCTGGCATTGGAGGCGATTGCCGGTCTGTGGAGCAGCGCCGATAGTCGCACCAAAATCGATGGCTCCGCTCGAGTTGTGCATCGGGCCAGTGGCCAATTGGAATCGGGTAACACAAGCTATCAAGCGCGCGTGCATCTGCATCACGAGTATAAAACGAATCCATATCAATCGACCTAAAGGTTCGTCGCAGGACTGGCGGCTGGGCGTGCGTGTTGTCTTTACTTAACAAAGGATCAGAGAAACGAATCATCATCAACGAATTTATTGCGAACGTTTGCGTGACCAGCAATGATAACATTTTGACCTTTAACGCTGTCTTCATTTGAATCAATTGAATCGGGGACACGTAAATATGAAATTTCCGTTAGTTCATTTGTTTGCTTTTAATGTTTACAACAAACTTTAGGCTTAAAATTACCGCACTAAAACAAACAACAAACAACGCGAGACAAATTACAATAAATATTGTTCAATAAGTATAAATGCCATTCATTCATTAGTTTAAGAGGTTTCCGTTCTTCTCTAAGTACATTCGGCAAAATGTACATAAATAATATCATTACATTATTCTCCTCACTCTGCGACACTTTCAATTAAAGTGCACTCCCTGCGCCTCCTGCTCCTTCAGCTCGGCGACAACAAAGTCACGGAACTCCTCGTAGGCCACATCGATGTCCACATTATTGATGATCTTATGGAAATTGCCCGGCTCCAGTCCGTAGGCAATCTCCACTTCGGCGGCATTGAGACGATTGCGCAGCGTCTCCTCCGTTTCGGAACCACGCTGACGCAGACGACGCTCCAGCTCATCGATGCTTGGGGGATTGTTAAAGATGAGTATGGGATTGAGATCGGTGCGCTTGATCTGCTCCACGCCCTTCTGCTCAATGTCCAGTATACAGACGCGTCCCTGCTTCTGTATATCGCGCACGGCCATCTTGCTGGTGCCGTACATGTTACCCGTAAACTCGGCCGTCTCGATGAACTCATCGTTGGCTATCGCCTTCTCCATATCGGAGCGACTCACGAAATAATAGTGCACCGCATCTTGTTCGCCTTCGCGTGGTCGCCGTGTTGTGTGCGACACGCTAAATCCAAATTTATCCGGAAATTCGGCGAATAAACGCTTCAGCAGCGTGCTTTTGCCGGAGCCCGAGGGGCCGCAGAGCACGAGGGGGCGTGGACCGTTGCTGATGATAGCTTGCGACATCGCTGAACTGGTTGCGCTGAGTGCGCGATTGGCAATGAACAGAAAGCTTATCATGTTGAACTGTCGGCTGAAAGCTAGCACTTGTTTTTTGGCTATAAATTAACCCGTCGATGGGAAGCACTAGAAAATGTAACCTAGCGAAATGTCTACTCTAACAACAACAAAAGTAAAACAGTATTAGAGGTGGCACTATCGTTTTTGCTTGGCTTCTTTTTTTAATCGATTTCGTGTATCGATGTTGTGCAGCAAACTCATGAACTGTCATATTAATTATTATTATTTTGTAAAATAAGCCGCTTTACATGAAACATGTGTTAATAAGATTACCAATATACAAAAAACCCAATAAATGTAGAAGGTTTTCATTTAACATTTTGGCATTA
Source organism: Drosophila sulfurigaster albostrigata (assembly GCF_023558435.1). Lineage (NCBI taxonomy): Eukaryota > Metazoa > Arthropoda > Insecta > Diptera > Drosophilidae > Drosophila > Drosophila sulfurigaster. Next base: position 48,333,481 of record NC_084883.1, read on the forward strand.
TTACAAACGCGTGTAAAAAGTCGCGTTTTTTTAAACAGCTTGTTATTTTGAACACAACGTTCACAACACAACGTTGTATAAGGAAATTGTTATAATTTTCTCATCATTTAATCCCAGTAATCATATTTCCTTAATATGTTTTGAAAAATTTGAAATCGCAGAAAAAGCGTTACATAGAAGAATTTCAAACCTCGAAACTCTTCATATAATTGTTAACAGCACCATATGAGCTTAACAGAGCACCTGTTAATGGATTGATTAATCGATTTCTACTCCACTGGTGATATCGATAAGAAGTTCGCTTTGCTTAAAATATTGAAATTCAAATATTGAATGAAAAATGCCAGCATTTATTTTTTTTCGGTTTAAAAACGTTTTTATATGCATATTCATTATACTGTTTTTATATTTAGCATAGAATTTCAAACACATACACACTGAAACGAACGCCATTGTTTGCTGTGAATGCTGCTGTTGTTTGTTTTTTTTTGCTTTTTGTTTTTGTATAATTATCGACTGTTATTATTTTGAATTTGAATTACAATGCATTTTAAACTTAGTTGGCTAAAAATAATTATGGATTTCACTTATTTTTCTTTAGCTTTAAGGTTTTTTCCTTTTTGTTTTGAATTTTGTTTTGTTTTTACGTTTTTATTTTGATCACAATTTGATTTCGCATGCCCAAAATGAATTTGGTTTGTGTTCCGAATGATTCGCCTGAATGTAACCTTCCTTCCTTCCTTTTCTTTCCGTTCCGTTCCGTTCCTACAAATACCTGTTCCTGTTCCCTTTTTGCATATTTTCTCATATATGTTTTGTTTTGTTTTTATTTCTGAATGTGTGCCGAATAAAGTACCACATACATGTCTCAATATCTAATTATAATCATGCAAGCTGTCGCATTTGCTTGAAGTTACTAGTATATAAAATACGCTAATGATCAGTCAAGATTACGCTTTTCAATATATCATCTTCCCCACTCTTTCTAAACTCACATCAAAAGGCAAAAACTGTATGTGTGTGGAATAATTTCGGATAATTATGGATCGTATGTAAATGTTGTGTTATGTTTTTTATGTACAATAATTGAAAAGTTAAGCATAGATGTTCGATGTGCGGTTTCACATTAAATGGGAGCATTAACGAGTCTAATGATCAACTAAATAACAGTTCTATCTTGGGGCTGGGAATTATGGTTAATTGAGTCTAGTAAAAGGTTTTATGTGTGTGTGTGTTTATTATATATGTATGTATGTATAGCCTGATCGAAATAAAAAAAAAAAAGTATTGTGCAATTGTTGCTGCAATTTATTTTATAGCCCTAACAAATTTGTTTACAACTAAAAACTATGCGTAATTTTAAAATTGATTACAAAATATATATTTATATATGTATAGTATTATGTATATGTTTTGTGTATGTGTACGTGTGTGTGTGCTACAAATTAAACTTGTACATCCCCGAATAACTCAGTTGTGTGGGGGCTAGGGGGGCTGGGGACGAGGGGGGACAAATTGGGCCCTAAAAATGGGTCTATCTCTCCTTACAGGCTACAATCGTTAATTGTTATTCGTATCATATATTTCAATTACTATAGGAGCTTAAAAATGTTTTGCATTCGTGAATTGCTATTGTTAATGAATTAATCAATTAATTGTTGCTGTTGTTCTTCTTGTTTTTTGTTGTTGGTAAAATAAGAGAGAGAAACACACGACAAGTATTATTAACAAAAAGAAACTACTAACAATTACGTTGACGATGCTTGCATTTTGTTTTTTCTTGTTTTTTTTTTTTAAGTTTTGTTTTCGTGTATAATTATGTATAATTAATTATGTAATAATTATTGTTTACAAATAGATTAATCTTTTTTTTTTGTTTGCTTTACGTGTACAATTATGTTTTTCGCTTGCGTAAATTATAAAATTACCTAATCAAGAAAATCATAAAGTTAGTTAGTTGTTATTGTTGTTGTTGTGGTTGCTGCTGCTTATTTGTTTGTTTGTTTGTTGTTCCATCCAATCAATCAATGCATATTTCTTTTTTTAGGCCTTCCAGTTGTTCTGGCGACTTCCACTGGGTCCACTTGGCTGCTGCGGCGGAATCATCTCGAGCAGATATTGACGCTGCAATTCGGCGGCCCTTTGAATGTCCGCCAAGCTGGTGGCATTGTTGCTGCTCTTCGACGAACTCGATGCGGAGCTGCTCTTCTTGTTATTGTTGTTGAAAGCTGCCGAAATGGAAATAGAATCGGATTTAGTATTGAAGTTTTTTGCAGTTGCTTAAGGGGATAACACCACTGTGCTTGAAGTAAAGGTGGAGAACAATCGAAGCGACACTATCGATGGCTCAAAATTTACTATCGATAGTTTTGCACCTGTAGTTTGAAGCGCTTCTTTGCGATTTTTTTTAGACCAGAAGGAAAAGGGTAAACAAATTCAATTTCGATGTGTTGTTAAGAGTTCAAAGAAATCCGTTCATAAAAAAACAACTGAGACTGGGCGGTGAAATAAAACCTCCTGATCTAAATGAAAATAAAACCTCTTCATCTAGATCAATGTTCCTAGAGAATGTCGTAGGAATTTTTGAAAATGCCTTTTCTGTCGTCTTAGTGAATGTTTGAACATAGAGGTCAAAATTTCACTAAAAATCGTTCAATTTATAAAAAAGTAAAAGAGCTAGAGTCGAGTGTGCTCGATTGTGAAATACTTGCTACCTATTTTGAATAAAATCTAAATATTACTGTATTTTTCTCAAAATATACCAAAATAACATACATAAAAATGTCAATAAATATACCGAATGGTATATCACAAATACTAGTTATTATTGTATATACCAAAATCCGACTCTAGCTTCAAAATTATGCTTGTTATTCGATTTTTATCTATTTGAAGGGGCCAAAGTGGGCGTGGCAAAAATTTGAAACAAACTTGATCTGCGTGCAAACATAACAAATGCTGTCTGAAAAAATTATAGCTCTATCTCTTATAGTTTTTGAGATCTTGGTGTTCATACGGACAGACGGACGGACGGACAGATGGACATGGCTAGATTGTCTCGGCTGTTGACGCTGATCAAGAATATATATATATATACACTTTATGGGGTCGGAGATGCCTACTTATGCCTCTTACATACATTTCCTGGCGGCACAAAGTTATAATACCCTTCTACCCATGGGTATCGGGCGTAAATCGGATTTTTTGAATGTTCTACAGTGGTGTTTACCCCTTAACTAATGTGCACAAGCTCACCTGCTACTTGGGCCGCCTGCGCCATGGCCATTTGATAGGAGTAAAGCAGCGGCGCAAACTGCATCATGTGCTGCGGATTGCCACCCAAACCCTGGCCAAGTGCTGCAATAAATGAAGACAAATTAAATACAATTCGATTGAAGTTCAGAGATCAAAACTCTTACCTCGGAAGAGCTGCTGCTGGAAGGCTTGCATAGCTGCCGCTGTGGCTGCTGGCGAGGCATTTCCCATGGCCGCTGCAGCGGCTGCGGCCGAGTTGCTGGCTGCCGTCGAGGCGCCTCCAAAGTTGCCGAGACCACCGAGTGCCGCCAGATTGCCCAGCTGACTGAGATTGCCCAAACTGGCCAGATTATTGATATTCAATCCGCCCATGCCGCCCAAAGCGCTCAGATGCGCTGCCGCCGCCAATGTGGCAGCCGAGTACTTGTCATAGCTTTGCGCCTGTTGCTGCTGCTGCTCGCGTTGCTGTTCGCGCTGTTGCTGCTGCTGTTGTTGCTGCTGCTGCTGTTGCTGGTGATGATGATGATCGCGTTCGGCACGCGAAGAACGCGCTGCCGACGATGTGGTTGGCTCGTGATGATGCGCTGCCGTTGGCACCGGCCCGGGACTGAGGATGCCCGCCTGCTGAGCAGCAATGGCTGCCGCTGCAGCTGTGGCCGCTGCTCGCGACGAGCGCTGTGAGTTGGCAACGGCGGCGGCCGCAGCGGCAGCGGATGAGGACGATGACGACGCAGACGATGGCGGCGGTGTGGGTTGACTTTGTGCTGGTGTTTGCGACGGTGGCGGCGGCGTTGGACGCGGTGTTGCTGGCGTTGGTGTCTGGCATTTCGTTGGTATCACCGTCACCGATGGCGGCAAATTAACCAACGCAGCCGCCGCCGATGCATGCGATGCCTGCAACTGTTCGCGTTGCTCACGTTCGCGTTCACGCTGCAACGCCTGCTGATGCTGATGCGATGCAGAGACATTGGAGGCATTCAAAGCAGCCACACTGCTGGCATTGCTGCTGCTGCTGTTGAGAACGGCATGCGCTTCCACGGGCGATGGACTGCTCTGGCTGGCGAGACGTTGTTCGATCTCCTGCTCCTGCTGCAGGGCCTTGACGAACGCCTGCTTCAGTCGATTGGTGTGCTCGGCCTTCAGAGCCTTCTTCACATTCGAGGTGACGCACTGTTCGCAAATAACCTTGGCCTCCTTGTTGGCTGCATTAAGAAAGAGAGTTAAGTATTAAATGTGATCTGCAATTGATTATTTCATACACTTACTTTGCTTCTCCCACTTCCATACGGGCGTAAAGTCAATCTTGCACTGGGCACAACGGAATGGTGCTGCCACAGCATTGGCCTTCTTGTTCACCGTCAGATAGTCGACAACGGTCTCCAGGCCAAGCAGATAGACAAAGTCTGTGTTGCTGGGATTCGGTATAAAGTGCATCTCTGGTGGTGGCGGCTTTGGTGGCGGTATCTACAGAACATACACGATTAGTTGGATCATTGAGAGTGATTAATAGATGCACTGCATCAACCTGTAGCAAAGTCTTTTCCAGCTGCTTGCGCAGAGCCATTTTCGCAGCTGCTTGACGCTGTGCCGGCGTCTGCGCCTCTTCCCGTGGCGTCGAGCGATCATTCTGCAATAGTCACAAAATATTTTATTAAATTTGAAAATGAAAATTCAATTAATGTAACTAACCTTTAGATCGTTGAGTTGATTCTGATGCGATTGCGATAGCGGGGGGGCCGGCGTTATGGAAACAGAATTGCTAATGGTCCCAGGTACCTTCGAATTATCCGAAATATTAGGCTGCATGTTTCACAATATATTTTTCGTATTTTTTCGATTGGATGAACAAATTAGTAAAGCGTTTTTAGGCAAATTCTAACAAAACTCCTTTTCTCACTCTCTCTCTCTTTTTCTTTCTTTATTTGTTTAGCTTGCCAGCGGTTGTCGTTTTGCATTTAATTCAAATAAATTTCTATAATTGTGTTTTGAAGCCTACTCGAAAAAAATTAAATAAAATTGTGATTCAAAAAAAGTTGGCACGACAAAAGCTGAGAGATTTTGACAGTTGTGTTGTGTGTGTTTTTGTGGAGTGTTGCAAAACGCATGTGCTAATTGTTATCGAATTGCAGTATCAAGTGTCTAGTGTTGGTAAGCGTGAGTTTTGTAATAATTTTGTAATCAGCACAAAATGTGTTTTGTCTGTTTATGTTTTGTGTTGTACGTTTTTTGGGATGCAAGTGCTAGGATATCGATTGTTAAATTATTGCTGGCATATACACATATTTATATAGTTATAGTTAAACAAAAGAAGTGGCATAGAAAAACTCGGCGCTTACGGCAACGATGACATTACAATAACTCACATTGCGTGCTTTCAGGCTGCTGGAAGGCGGCGCCGATGTCGGCGTTATGGTCACCGATGGCGTTATCGTGAGATTCGGCAGATTGGTGCGCGGAGGCAGCACGCTCGATCGATGCGAGCTGTTTGTGGCAGGCGTTATTGTGGTGCCGGATGCCAGCGTGGTGCCCGCTGTGAGCGATGATCTAGGTGGCGGGAGTATCGAGTTGCTGTTGTTCATGCTGTGGTTGTGGCTGTTGTTGTTGCCGCCGCCGCTGTTGCGTTGCGATCCAGCGGACAAAGCTGCCGCAGCGGCTGCAACGGCCGCTGAGCTGATGCTGCGACTGTTTGTGGCGCTGAAAAATTGAATCAAAATGTTAATGGTTATCGTTCAAATGTTATCGCTATCGATAGCAGGTCATTTTTTAATTGGATAACAGACAAAAAAATTTTGTATTGAACACAACTTCTATATTTTGTAGTGGTGGTTAATTCTTGATACATTTTAAATTCAGTTTAATAATTATGTGTGGTGAGTTATTTTCTTTTATTAAAAATCACACACTAAGAATAGAACTAGCAAACATCATTATTCATTATGTCTCACAATGAACATGCATTTATGTTTCCGTCTAATTTATTTTAATGATCTCTTGAATTAATATACACAAAGTATATTTTGAGCAAATGAATTTAATTTATGGGCCAACACTTGAATTTTTATATAGGAAGAGCCTCACAATCCCATTTCTTTCAATAATAATTTTACTATATATAAAAAACCACATACATATATGTATGAACTATTCAATTTATATATATCATTTCTTTAATCATTAATCATTTTTATTATCATTTCTGTTTCACTCAAAAAATAAATTTCCAATTGGTATCTTCACATGCAAATTATACTGCACAGTATTTTTTGTAACGGTCACACTTGCTATCGTTCTTTCGCTTTCTCTCGCACTGCTATCGCTATCGTTATCGTTATCGATACTCACCTAATGCTAACGGCTGCTGCGCTGCCACCCAAGCTGCTGCGTCCTTTGCTGTGCGCGGGCAGCGGCATTGCCGACGTCGGCGTCACACTAAGCGACCCCTTGGCAGTGAGTGCGCTGGGTATAGCGGCCAATGGATTATTGGGCGATACGCTGGTGGGCGTGACCACCAGATTCTCTTTCATCACCTGCTGCGATTGCTTCAGTTTCTTCAGCAGCATCAATTTGGTCTCCTCGTTGCGCAAATCTTGTCGCAGTTTACGCAAACTCTTCTCACGCTCCTTGAGCTCGGCATGCGTCAGCTCCTTGATGGGCACGTAGGGCGGCATCTCCTCGTCGTCCGTCTCCGAATCAATGTTGCCATTCTGCTGTCGTCCATTTGTTCGCGCCGGCAGCAGCACAATATCGGGTGCCTCGGCATACGATTTGGGTTCGGTGCGTGGACGCAGCACACGACGTTGTACTTTATTCTCATCCTGGGCGCTGCCGCCGCCGCCGCCGCTGCTGCTGTTGCCGCCGCTGCCGCCGTTGCCTGCTGCCGCAGCGCCCGCTAACGTTCCTTCTGTGTTGCTGTTGTTGCTGCTGCTATTTGTGCTGTTTGTGTTGCTGTTGGCTGTGTTGTTGTTGTTGTTGCTGTTGCTACTACTATTAGTGTTGCTGTTGTTGTTGCTGCTGCCGTTGCCCGCTGTCGTGGTGGAAGCTGTGCTGCTGGCTGCCGTCTGAGAAGGCGAAGAGGAAGAAGGAGGCGGAGCAGGCGTTATGGTCAGACCCGTATTATTTGCAGTGAGCGCACGCAGATCGCGATTGCTGAGCGCCGTCGTTGGCGTTATGGTCAACGCCGGATCTCGCCCAGAACTCAGACTCAAGTCGACCACATCGTCGACCTCCATTTTGGCCATTTTCGCGCGTCGCGTCGTCGTGATTACTTATCTTGATTTAACTGCAAGATAAAGAAAAATATATAGATTATTTCTTTCAGATTTCAATTAAGTATTACAGATATAATATATTATATATGTATATGGGATATGCAAATATATAGATTATCAATTTCAGATTTGAAAAACATATTAGAGATATAATATAAATAGTTTCAGATGAAATAATAAATAATAATATAATAATAATAATATTATAATATTGTTCATAAAAATATATTGTAGATTATCAATTTCAGATTTCATTTAAATATTAGACATATAATATATTATATCATAAATATTGAATGTGAAAATATATAGGTCATCCATTTTAGATTTTAATGGAATATTAGAGATATAAGGGGTGACATACAATCTTTTTTAATCAGATTTCGAAATAATCAGCATGCTATTGTCAGAGGAAAGTGACGATTATTCTGAAGTTTTAAAATTTAAATAATCTAATTATCATTAGAATGTTTATTGTAATTAAAATAACTGACTAGTCCCATGATGAATGATCTTTAACTTATAGCATTAGACTAAAAATAAATCTTGACCAATTGAAACGATTTTTATTATAGTGGAATATACATAAATTACTTGTTCAATAATTTTGTATTTTACTCCAATTGTAACAAACGAAATTTAGCAGAAAAGTAAAAACAAAAATTAAATCTATATGAAATAAAAATGGAGGTACCTAAATCATTTTTTAAAAGTGTTGAGAAGATTCAAATGTAAACTGTTTGCCAACAGATACCCAGCAAATATTTATTTATGTAATTTAAAAATTGTATTGATTAGCACATTTCTAGAAATAACTTTCATACTTTGCCTAAACTTAAGTTGTATTTTTTCCCACTATTAAATCTTGAATTCCTATTCAAAGTTAAAATTCCAAACTGTTTTTTGTTATATTAATAAATGTTATACTTATTGTATTATGATTTGTGAATTCCAAATCTTATTTTATGTATTTTGATTTGTAAGCTTGAAGTTTAACAATCCGAAAAACGTTTGACTTCAATAAACAAGCAAACTAAGCTAATTAGCACTTTCTATACTTTTGGGACAAAGAATGAAATCTAATTTTAGCTCGAAAAGTTTTATACTATCAATTAGACCCTATTAGAGTATTGATTATAATATTATATGCCATAATGAAAAAACTTATTTACGAAACTAACAAAATACAAATATTAAACTTTATCGACACTGGTATTTTTTATGAAGTTTACCTTAGCGAAGGATTACTGTACGGCAATGGACACTTTACCGACGTTTAAGGGTTGCTAAACAACGCAGCGCTCCCGTTTCCGTTTGTTGGTGTTTTTCTTTTTATTTCTCGGTTTTTTTTGTTGTTGTTGTTGCTGTTGTTTTCACTGTGCGTCTAACCCTTAATGATTTAACGATTTGTTTGCTCCCTTTACCAGATATACTATATTTGCTGGGTGTAAGGAAATCATAAAGATATCCTGATTTCAATTCATTTAAACGAGACGACCTTGTTGAGTCAACTGATAGCCTCAAGACGCCGTTGCTTTTTGTGCTCTTGTGTTGTGTGGCGGCAGACAAAAAAAAAAGAAGAAAAAAAAAAAGAGCGAAGCGACAAAAGGAAAGCTGCACTAAATCACAAAGCCAGTCGAGATTTGATCGCAGATACACACACACACACACAGAGACAGCTAGTCAAATATTTGTATGTGTGTGTGTTTGCATGCGCCAAGCGCCACAGCATTAGCATGGAATGGAATGGAACGAAACGAAACTGCTTCCATAAGCAAGTCACGTTTTCGTTTTATCAAATTTTCGCATACAAAAGCGGAGCGGAGCAACGAGAAAATTTACATGAAAACAAAGTGGCCACCGATTGAGCAGGTGGACGTATGAGGGGGGCCTAAGGGAAAAGGAGAAGACATGCAAATCGGTAAATGTTTAGTAGCTGCAGAACTAGCAAAGACTCAAATCACGGCGCTCACACACACACAAGCATGAAACACGTGAGAGCGAGAGGTGAATAAACTTTTCAACAACTGCACTGCACACATACATACATACACATAAATGTGTAGATGTTTGCCTGAATGTGCAATTAAGACAACAACAAGAAGAAGCAGAGTGCACCTGTCTCTTTGTCACACATTGAAAGCAAACCAATAAAAAAAATAAAGCGGTAACAACTCAAACGATAACAGTCCAATTAAAATGAAATAAATGCAGCCACACAAGCACACACACACGTAGAAAAGTTGCCAGCTTTTTGCGACGGGTGGCAACGCTTCAACTCTCAGCTGAGCTGAGCTTACAATAATTATTTGAAGAAAAACAGAGCATAGCAAAGAATAGCATAATTACTCAAACGCGAGCAAAACTATGCTTGCTTTATGCATGTGTATGTAAGTTGTGTATTGTTGTTGCTGTTGTTTGGCTAACAACGACGTCCCCAACGTGCTATAAATTAACTCGCTTTGAAAGTTGGCAACCACACACACATGCACACATACACGTGCATATATAGCGCGCTCACTCGCTCTCGTTCGTTTGGTTCCCCCTTGCAAAGCAGCTGTCGGCAATGTCTCGTTACTTTCCGCACTTGTGTCGTCATCAGATTGCTGGCTGCTTGAGAGCGACGAACACACACACACACACTGTCACACAGCCGTGTGCTTGGTTGCACCGTGGAACGCAGCTGTGCAAAGAATGCAACAGGCATTTCAATTGATTAACAAAATTATGCAACACAAAACCCGCAATTGTGATTCACAACGTAATCAATAAGCCGTAATATGATCTATAATTAGATTAGCTTGCGATTTATTAGATTATATTCGCATGCTTTAGTCCCACTGTGCGGTCGCATTGGGTAAGCGTGAGAATATCTAAGATAATGTCTATGTATGAGGCGACTGCCAGTGTGTCTGTTTTAATGATTATTGTCCGCATTTTGTTTCTCATTTAAAGCAAATCGGACACACACATTTTCAACTTTTTACAGCTGCGTTCATATTAATAATAATAATAATGTTTAAATAAATAAAATGCCGGCTTTGTTTTGTTTTGTATACACTTTCTCTGTTGCTGTTTTGTTTGCCCCTCTGGCAACCCCAGCGCAACAAAAAAAACGACAACTTGTGTATCGATTTTTTACAGATTTGCTTTCTGTTTTTTTTTTTTTTTTTTACCTTACTGACATTCGGATGGCTATAATTGTGTTTAATAGCGCGCTAAATGTGTTTCAATTAGCGCTTAAAGCTTTGTGTGTGTGTGTATGTATGTCAATGGGGGACTGATGTTAATGCAGTACACGCACATACATAAATAGTTAGGCATGTGCATATGTTTTGCATATGTGTGAGTGTGTGTTTAATACATGTTCAACGGCAAGTTCAAGTTTAGGTACAACGGTCGTTGCCACCTGACATCAGGCATCCATTAGAATGAGAGGAAAGGAGTGCTAAGGAGGCGAGCCGATAACTGATAAGCGCTGCCCTGCTGGCGACCTGGAGGTCAGCCGAGGGAGTCGCGACGGACTCGTTAAGTACTATTAGAAGAGTCATCACAAGCGATAACAACACCAACAACTAGCGAGCAAGCAACAACAGCGACACACACACACACATACACAGTCACATAAACAAACGCAAAAAATAAAAGCAAAAGAAATAAGGTTAAATCAAAAGTACAGTTGTGTACATAGCGCAGCGAGCAGCAGCAGCAGCACCAACAACAACAACAACACAAACAAAAGCGAAGAGCAACCAACAAGCAAAATGTGTTTGAGTGCGGCTGCGGTGAGCAGCAAAAGCAACAACAGCAACAACGCCAGCAGCCGATGTCGAGAGAGAGAGCAAGACAGAAGAGAGAGCGCGCTTCGCACACACACGCGAGTCCCAAAGCCAAACAGCAACTAAGAGAGAGAGTGAGTGAGGCGGCGGGTGAGAGACGGCGACCGAGTTGGGCTGCGATGGGAGTCAAGTATGGAAAGGGGGGTGAAGGGAGACATACAGAAAACTGTCTGGCCACCCCAAACTGCCCCCCTACCCCATCCACATTCGCGCCCACAAATCGAAGCGACATCTAGCGAACACCTTGCTTAACTACGCCCAACTCTCGTTAAAAGATTTACCTACAGATTTGCATATTAGTCAAATGAATCCCCCCGCCACCCATCACCACACCACAGCAACTTCACATCTTAATCGAAGAAGGGCAACTGCAATTGCCTTAATTTGCGATATGCGCAAAATAATTCAATTCATTTCAATAAAATGAAAAAATTATCAAAACAAGTCGCAGCTTCGCACACAAAACTGACAAACAAATAAATAAACAAATATGCAATACATACACACGCACATACATAAATAGGCACATACACATGTACATGTACATACGTATACATATGTACTTGTATAAGAAATGCGCATATCTTATGGCCTGCCATTGTATGTACATAAAGCAACACACAGCACAAAACCGAACGGAGCGAAAGAAGAGAGGAGCAAGAGCAGCAGCAAAGCGGTGGGCTGCTGTTGCTGAGAGCGCGTGCGAGAGAGAGAGCGACCGACTTGTACATGGGCCATTTGTACATATGTATTAACTCACCATCACCAACAACAACAACAACAACGTCCCCAATGGTGGGTTGGGGTAGGAGTACGGTCTGGGATGCCAACTTGAGGGGTGGTGGTAGGGGGTGGCGGTTGGTCTGTGGTGGGGTTTGTCAAGTGGGCGGCTGCAAAATGCAGTGGCGCATAAATCTAAGCTGCGCCTTTTCGACTGTTGAAATTTATTAGTGACGTCAGCAGCTGCTAAAACCAAGCAATAACAACGTAAATAGTGAGACCACATTTCAACGTAGTGGCAACTCCTTGACTAATTTACAAAGCGTCATTATTGACTATGTAAGCATTACCTGGTGTTGGTAAGTATGTGTGTTTGTAAATTTGCATTTAATGAGCGTAAAAGTGTTAAGTCATTTTGATCCATTAATACAGTTATTCTTATCTATTATGTACATATATTATACAATATGCATATGTAAGTGAGCTAATACAAATCTCACCACTTACTTGACAACCGTATGTGTGTGTGTGTGTGTGTGTTTGTACATAAGTATGCTTGTTTATTAATAGCACCGATAAGGATAAGCGCTTTGGGGAAATTGCAACACTACAACACATATAACGCAAGTAACAAAATAAATTATTTACGCACACATGTACCACATGTAAGTAGTATATAAATAAATTTCTAGAAAATGGGTTACGTACAACAACAATAACGACGACAACTTAATACAAATTAATTGCGCGCACTACAAACGAAAAAGCGTCGCAGTCGTTGGCCTCTGCCAGCGTCGCAGCTGAAGCAGCGCGCCTGTCGCTGTCTCTCTCCAACCACTAGAAATGTGTGACGTGGTTTTGTTGTTGTGTTTACGGATTTGACGCTGCGCTGCTGCCGCCTGCTTATCGCACTGGACATATTTGCACTGTCTTTTATGGCAGCGCTGAGTAATTGGCAAGTGACTGTGTGTGGGGAAAAGAGCGGAGCAAGGGAAGAGATGTAGTTGGAGGAAGTGGGAGAGGCGGCATATTGGAAAGACGGGAAGCTGAGCCTACAAAATTTACAACTGTTTAGGCAAGGTGCAGCGTGACCAGCCGAACCGCATGTATCTGGTATGTATGTAGAAAACTAAGTATGTATTTATGTACATAACAGCAACAAGAGCAATAACTTTCAAACTGGTTTTAATTGTGTTGCTGATTTTTTTTTCTTAGAATTGAACAAAATTATGACGATGAGATGCCGATGATAATGCATAGTTTAAACTTGAAAGTTAACTTTTAGCATAAAGCTAAAAACTTTTGGGCATAACTATAAATGTATATATATCTACACTATTTGCATTTGTGATGCAATTCATCATCATTCCTATGACGACCAAATTTCACAATTTTGCAATGACAATTTCCATATTTGCTTAATACACCAATACATACACATGCATATGTATGTATGTATGTATGTATGTAGAAAAGCGCAGCTCAGTTGCTTGTAAAGCTCTTGTCGTTGTCTTTTGCCTTTTGCTCTTGTTGTTATTATTGTATACACTCACACACAGAGATAGATATGCATGTATTGCACAAGTATATAAGACAGTGCCCCGCACATATTTCACTCACACTCTCACGCTCTCACTCACACATAGGCAACAGCAGGCAGGCATGGGTTCAACTTTAGTACATAAACTCAGAGTGTTGTGTGTGCTGCGCTCTTCTCGCTGCTTTTGTCTATCCAACCGTGCGTCTTTCTCTGTATGTGTGTATGTCTGTGTTTATGTTTGCATGTATTGCCTGCCTGCTGCCCGTCTTCTCCACTAACAACAACATTCAGCAAAAATGAATAAAAAAAATCACATAAAAACGCAACAACAAAAATAATCGGCAGGCAAGGCGTTAAATCTATTTATTTCGCGTACTAATTGTACACAACTCTGTCTACGAAGTAACTAGTTGATCGACTAGTGCAGTGGAGACAATCATGTCCACTGAAGGGTAACACACACACATTCATATACTTAGCATTTGTATATTTGTGTGTTGGGCATTGCAAACTTTTGTTAATGATTTTTTTCGGTTGCATTTCAGTACATTTTTTTATGCGCGTCCGTTTGTGTGTGTGTATGTGTGTGGAAAAATTCCACTTAATCAAGCAAATTACCAACGCGTCGCTGCCGACGTCGTCGTCGCCGTCATCGATGCTATGCTTTTGGCTATTTTTAGGCTCTCTGCGCTTTACCTTTCATTTCAGCTTTTATTGTTGGCAAAACATCAAAACGAAAAAAAATCAGCAAAAGTAAAAAAAAAACAGCTACAAATTGAATGCTACATGAAAATGAGACGATCTCCGAGCTCTGTTAAGAATAACCCCAAAAAGTAACACGTAAAAGGTAAGCAGCGACGCAGCGCAGCGCAGCCGACGTTGACGTCGACGTCGCTTTGCCCTGACACGGCCGCCCAGCCGAAAAGCAAAGGAATAACAAAACCAGTTAGCCGACACACACACATACACATTGTCAGAGTAACATACACATACATACATACTGAAGCGCACACACGTGAAACGCACACATTTGACATTTATAAATAAAACTGCCGCTCGATAAGTGCCAAAAAGGTAAGAAAATAGAAAACAGAAATTCATTCAATTCTAAGCAAGATTTCAATTTCATTTACAGCTAATAAAACACATACTTATGTACATACATAAACATCGTATGTTTTATGCATAAATTAGAGGCAAAATAGTTTTAGAGTCATTACGCTTAGTTTAGATAGCCTTGAACCAAACTCACGATACACATACACACATACACACACACACACACGTAGTATATAAATGCATACTCTCAACTCAACTATGCAATCATAATATCTTAACATGCGTTTTTTTGCTACTAACTGCATGACCACACACTACATATACATATATACATACCTTATGTACATATGCATACATATATGTACATACATACGTACGTACATTCATGGCGTATAAAAATAAATGACAGCGAAAAGAGAAAACATTTTTTTTCTAGCGCTTCAGCTGATAAGCGGACGACACTTACATAGAAGCACATATAGAGAAATACATACCCATACACATGTATATACATCTACATACACACATATTAATGGTTCACACAGCTTGGCGCTAGTCGCAATATGAATCACTTCACATAGATTTACGACAGTTTATTTATTTGAATTATGCGATTTAAGTGTTGAACAACGCGTCACACAATTTTAATAACTAATGGGTAATTGACTACAGGCAGGCAACGCTTTCTACTGCTGTTCCCAATGTAAGAGCAAGACAACAACAACAATAACGGCAACAACAGCAGACGAAGCAAATGAAGAAGAAGCAGCCACTCACTACTTTATTTTGTACGCTGCGCTGTTCTTATTTTGCACTTAATGACGTGTAACCAGCGCGCGCGTGTTTACAGTTGTGTGCGTTTCTACTAGTATGTGTGTGAGCATACTATATGCATGCTTGTATTCGAGTATATGTGTGTATTTGTGTGTATCTGCTCTATACACAATGGGAAGAGTTTGGCTTCACTGTGTGCGAGAGAGATGCCAAAGTAAACAGGTAACAAAAAAAAGGTAAGCCAAAAAGAAAACAACAACAAAAGTGGCAAAGCTGCTTTGCTGCTGCTGTTGCTTTTGTTTTACGTGAAATTGACAGCAGAAGATGGAAGTTCGCGTATTGAGTAAATTGACATTGCAGTCGTCGTCGATGTTGTTGTCGCTGCTGCTGCTGCTGTATTTGTAGTTGGCCGTTGGCTAAATAATTATAATCATAATTAGCCAACGTCAGCAGCGGGCAGCGACCATGAAAATTTACCAAAAAGAAAAAGCGCAAAGATCAATGCAAACGTTTGCTTGATTTGCAGTTTTCGCTTATGTAAAAGGCCACACACATTACATACACATTCATGTATGTTTTTGTACATACATATGTATGGGTGTTTGGGGTCTGACTTCTTGCGCATTCTTTGCCCTGGCGAACGAACCGCGACGTAGTTACATAAGCAAATACATACATACAACTGTATTTATGTATGTGTGCACATAGACAAACAAGGAAGTAACCAGAGCAGCAGCTGAAAAGAAGAAGATGCACAACTCTGTGAACTGCATTGAAACTTGTCTACGCTTTCGGCGTAAGGTGGCAACTCTGAGGCTATCCGCCGTCAAAAGGTACAAAAAAGGGTTCATCTCTAACGAGATGAACTGTGTAGGCAAAACAAAAAAAGTAAAACCAAATAAGAAAAAAAAAATGTTCAACGTGCCAACAGCAACAGCAACAGCATCTAAAACAGCAACAACAACAACAACAGCGACTCATTTAAACGGTCAATTGCCTCAAGCAAAAAGGCAAACGTATGAATAGAAGAGACAGAGAGACAGCGAGCGAGAGAGAGTAAAAGAGAAAAAACATACCAAGTGAGAAAGCTGCAGTTGCTTGTGCTCGACTTTGAGATACCCAAGAAACAAAGCAAGCAGAGCTATGAATCAATGAAATCGATTTATCAATATTATATTTGATTTGAATGACTTTTTTTTTTATTTATATAGCATATTAAATACATAATGCCGACATAAATATATTATGTTTAATAAAAACGCTTAGCCGGTATTTTTCTATCACTTAATTTTTTTCTATCCACATACATATATTTAAAGAAATACCCAAATAAATAATGATATAAATATATTATTTCATCACAATGTATATTGTTTATTTGTGATAAACACAAAGTCATAATACCCTTTTAGCCTTTAAGAAACGGCATAAAAAATACTAAATGAAATTGAGCAGTAGTGGCTGCTTCTGCTGCTGCTCTGCTCGCTGTTGTCTTTGGCTAGTCGGCTGCAATGCCGAAAAAATGTTGGTGTAAAATTTTAATTTCTCGCTTTAAAATGAGAACAACACAAGCACACGTACACTCGCACTCAAACACACATAAGCAGTCACAAATAAATTATTGAATTGAGTATAAAATGGGCAATCAAAAAAGTTTTTTGCACACACACAACACAAAATCGAGCAACGTGCATAAATTAGCAGACACAGCGGAGCGAAAGAGAGCGCGAGAGAAAAAGAGCGCTACACAAGAATAAGAAGAGTGTGTGTGTGAGTAGCAAAGCCCTATACATAACAGCGACTATGTGTGTGAGTGTTGTGTGTTGATGTGTGGCCATTCAAAGTAATACAAATTTCAACTATATAAACAAATAGAGAAATAAAAGAAAAAAAATGAACAGCTAAATTATAAACATAAGCAAAAGACAGGCAAGCAAAATGCAATGTGAGACAAAGTGGCAACGCTTCAACAACAGCAACAACAACATTGTTGTTGTTTGCTTGTTTGTTACTTTTTGACAGCTGTGTGGGACTTGACGTTGCCCCCACCCCCTCTGCACCATCTAAAAAGTTAAGCAAAAGCTTCGACAAGTTACTCGAAGCGCAGAGAAGAAGAGAACGGAGAACGCAGCCAAAACTTTTATTATAAGTAGCTACATAATACAGTTGTTGTGTGTTTGCATATGTATGAGTGCTCCACTGCTTGCGGTGTATGTGTGTTTGTGTGCTTATATACTTGTGCTTTAGGTGCACTGCGAACATTTTAAAGTTGCCTTTAAAGCAAGCTGCTTTAGCTTTTGGCTGTCGCTGGACGCCTCAGTCGCCCACTCAAGGGCTACACACACACACACACACAAGCCTACAAATGCTGTGCTTATGTTGGGGTAACGGTTTTTTCCTTCATGCTGTTGTTCTTGTGGTTGTTGTTGCTGCCCTAACAAAAATTGTGTATCTAGAAATATATTTTATGCAGGCAAACTCTGCAGCCAGGCGTAGGCAAGGGAGGCGGGGAGCTCTTGTTGTATATATGTGTGAGGGAGGAAGGCGCTATTTCACCTGCCTGCAGTTGTGTGTATATAGAGATGTATACATACACCTACACACACACACACGCATACATCTGCATATGCATATATAATAGGCGGTGTCAAGACACATGTCCACATAATTGGCAAACGCGCAAAATCGAAGCCAAGTTCCAAGCTCACTCACACATAGCTAACCCTACACACACTGACACGCTACCCACCCCCTTCTAACTCCCTCTGCCATGCCCCCGCCCACCCGCATTCAATGCCAAAACATTCAACAGCAGGTACAGTTGCGTTTGCAATTCATAGTTGTCGGAGTAGTTAGTCGAAGCTATTTCATAATTAATACGCAGCTTTTGTCGAATATATGTATGTGTACACACACACACACACACACACACACATACACTCACACTCTATTACGCTCTCTCCCTCCATCTCCCTTTCGTGCATTTAGAATTTGTGTAGAGTTGCCCCCGCTGACCTTTTGAGCCTCTCCCTCGAGCACCGCTAATTGTCCTGGTGTGGCCGTTTCATTAAAATTTCGTAATATTAATGCCCAACCAAGCTGGCAATTCTGAACACGACAACGGTGGCTAAAACTAATTTCCTGCTTTCAGTCTAACCCACCGCAGCAACCAAGTACAGTGAGCAGACACTATAATGGAACCAGTTAACTCACGCTTATTTAACATATTCCATATTGTGCCTTTAAAGTTTAAGGATTAAATACTTTTTTTATGTGATTGCACCTAGTAAAGAAATAATTAAACACAAAAGTTGTTGCACTTGCTTTAATTTTAATGAATGTTTGCTTATAAGGATAACATAATAGAAATTTTTAGAAGCTTATGTACATAGATTATATTCATACACTTTAAAGTACCAACTGTAAACAATAAAAAACAAATATTTATTTCACAGACATAAGTTTTAATCTTGATTTCATTCAATTTTTTTTTTTCAATAATCGAAACTAATAACTTTATCTAAATTCTGTTGTCTATAAATTGTAATGCTTTTTTATATTAAATTTCAAGTAAAAAAAGTTAAAAGATTAAATAGAAATTATATAATTATATCACAATTCATTTTAAATTAAATAAAGAGTTGTGTTTTATATACGGTTAACAAAAAATATATATTTCACAGATAGTTTATATTCCATTAAATAATCGAATAAATCTTTCATATCATGAAATATCATTTTATTGCCCTAATAACTTCATCAAAATTCAGTTGTCTATAAATTGTAATACTTTAAAATTTCATTTTCATATAAAAAAATTAGTTAAAAAACTATAAATTTTATAATTATTTTGCAATTTATTTTAATTTAAATACAAAAATAACGAGTTGTTTTTTTCCATTAAAACAAAACAACCCACAAATATTTTCCTTTTTAAGTTTGTTGATTGAAAATTAGAATTTTTACAGTCCTCATACATTTTCAAAACTAAACTCTACATTGAGAACATGAATTGCTCTTTTATATAGTATATATTGAATTTTGAACATATATTCTCTGAAGTCGATTAAATAAAAGAATAAAGTGAGTTGTTGTTAAACAGCAATATATAGGGCAGCTATTAAACAAATGAGATTTTAACAGGGCTTCCAATTCAGTTAAATTAAGAGGGGCATCGAGGGAGGGAGGTCTTTACATAGCCAGGATAGCTAATACATATGTCGTTAGTTATATCGAAACTGCAACAGCATTGTGAAGAGGGGGATGAACGACAGCGCAGAGGGGAAGTGTTGTGTTCGGGTTCGAATTACAATTCGACATTTGCATTTTGGGCATAGTTGTCATTGTAGTTTTTGTTGTTGTTGCTGCTGGGTTTCTAAGCCAACCATAGAGCAACTATACAAATAAGGCCCAGGGCCCCCGATACGAGGTCTGGCCTGTGTCACGACCCGGGCGACGACGACGACGAGGATGACGATGTGACCCATCCAACCCATCGAACTAACACCGGGCAACCAAGCGTTATGACCATCGCACATACAAATGTACTGCGACTAGCTACAATGGGTAAAATACGTGCAGCAGTGGCATATCATCGCATAGATTACGCAACTATTGCAGTCCTATGACAGTCACTACCCACTCACCACCCACCTAGTACCCACTACACTTGTCTCGACTCGCGACACATTTGTGCCACTCCAAAAAGCAGAAAAGGGACTGGCGACCAAACCAGTTCCACACTCAGCACCCACACAACCCAACAGCATCCACTCAAGCATAGGAGCAGGCATCCAAATAAAACCCACACCCCCTCAAAAACCACCTGCAACCAGCAACAACAACAAGAACAACAACTCGTTTGTTCTCTCTCTCCGCTGTAGGCCTCGGTTCGGGATGCTACTGAATGTTGCTGCTACCACCCGCAAGTGGCGTTTTGGCGCTGCAGCTGCTTCGTTTTCGGGCACCGACGAATCCCGGATATTATATGCATACTTGAACTATGCGACGAGGAAGGAAGCGACCCCGCCCCCCTTCCCCCAACACTTTCATCCCCTTCCACTTGCCATCATGTTGCTGTTTTCTATATGTATACGTATTTATCTGTGTGTGTGTGTGTGTGTCTGTATGTATGTATCTCTATCTGTATCCGCTTTTGCATGCGACTGTATGGCAGTTTTATGTACACATGTACACAGCTGTACCCTGGACAGAAGCTCTCTCTCTCTATCACTCTCACTCTCTCTTACTCGCTTGCTCTCCATCTCGCTTTGGCTGTCGTGTTGTGCGTATGTTTGTAGCCGTGTGTTTCGGGGGCACTTTACAGCCACAGAGCCGAGCCACCCACTACACAACAATGCAAAACGTCTGCATTTCAACAAAACGCCGCAACGCTACCTAATACACAAACAACAGCAACAACACCAACAGCAACAGAAGCTACCCCCGGGACCAACAACCAAACACCCAATACTCCAACCCCCCTTCCACAACCCCATTTTAGTGCCCTTCGCAACTAGTGCAGCAGCCGACTGGGTTTAGTTGGCTTTACTCGTTGTTGTTGCTGTTGTTGCCGAAAAACTTTTGATACATAAGCTGGGCACTCTTGAAAAATGCCCCAGCAATAAAATCAATATTCATTTTCAACACTCGAATTCCTATTTATCATATACCTACATACTATATATGGAAAACAAGAAAATTAAAGTTTATGACAGACTTCTTTGTGCCTGCTGCTGCTGTCGAGTTTCTCATGTCTTTTAATCGATTTTTTCAACCAAGACAGCCAAAACGAGCTATCCACCCACCCACACCCACCACCCCTTGCCCACCCACAGTTAACATGCCGGCTCGCTTGCACACACATAGCAGTTGCGCCTTGCGACCAAGTGAAGCCAAGTAAACAGAAAAGTAAAAAAAAGAGGAAGAAAAAGCAACCAGCAAGCAATGAGATTAATAAAGTCAACCACTTGGCAGCACTGGTCACCGCATCTCGCCATGTAGTTTGCCAACACTGACTCTCTTCTCATGCGATCGCGACAGTCGATAGGGCAGCATCATTAAGATAACAGCGGCGCACTTGACGCATTGTTATCGATAAAGCGTCAAGTCGATACTTTACAAAGCTGTCGAGCTGTGAAGAGAGAGAGGAGCACAAACGGACACACACAAACACTCAACGGAAATGGAAGAGAGCGGTTGCAAAAACTAAATCTTGCTGCTGCTCTCTCTCGCGCTGGCTCGCTCTTGAAATCGAAATCGTTTAATGGATCGCTGTTGGCGCTGTTTTGCGACTGCAATTCGCTTTGGCTTTTGTTTTAGTTGTCAACACACAATGTTTGGTGCAGAGCTTAGGCTTAGGCTAAACACATACACATACAAATGGATATGTGCATAAATATGTATGTATGTATGGATGTGTACATAAGTGCTGCATGCAACTATTGAAGCATGAACATGCAATTTATATGTATGTGTGTTTGTGTGTGTATGCTATACATACATGTGCAACAACTATGAAATACAACAACAAGCACTCAGCGACTGTACTTTTGATATAAAATCCACTTCGCCACACATAGAAATGCCACCACACTCATACATAGGCGCCTATGTACGTGTATGTATGTGTGTGTGTATTCGCCCCCCTCACCCACTTGCCTAACTCTCTGTTTAGTTTTAGTTGCGCTTTAAACTGCATTTGCTGCTTGCTTTTGTTGTAGTTGTAAGTCTCTGATACATAGAGTTCCACTTCGTCTATGTGTGTGTGTGTGTGTGTGTGTGTGTGTTTGTCAGAGTATATAAATAGTTTTCTATGTGTGTCTGTTATTTTAGCAATTCGTTTGCCAACGAAATAGCAAACAATTGCAATATGGCAAAAGTGCATAGTGGAGATTTTTGGACATGATTCGACATTCCAAATTTTCGGCTAAAAATATTATACTACATACATATGTAGTTCTTAACGGCAAACAAAGTAAGAATAATAAGTTTTTATTGGGATTTTGCACAAAACTATTTTTATGTTAGTAACTGCCTTAGTACTATAAATAAATGTAGTGATTAATTATAGCTGTTTTTCCCTGAGTTTATAATATTCTAAGCAATGATAATTTTTATTTGCTTTGTGTTTTTTTTATAATTTGCTCTGGGAAATTGATAAGCTTATCTGGCTTCGCAAGAACCCCTTGCATATAGTTCGTTTGAAAAGGCAATTTAACAAACTGAACTCGTTATATACATATTTGTATAAAAATAGAGAAGGAAAAGCTGAGATTGTCTTACATTCCCTTTATTTATAGGGAATGTCTAGTATAGGAGATACTTTGATTGTATTTTTGCATGTTTTACTGTCATAAAAATGTCCACTCAAGAGAGGTGTCCATTAAGGCAGGCCTTACTGTTTCTATATTTATTTACGCATGTCTAGAAAAGTTGGGTCAAAAGAAATAGTCGTCGACTTGATAAACTTAATAGAAAAATCTTTGCCTGCTGCTCAACTTCAAAAACTGGACAGGTGTGTGCGTGTGTGTGTGAGGTCCCAAAAACAGGTGCGCAGCGGCTGCTGCTTGCTCCACTTGCACAAACAAAACGATGAACAACAACAACAGCAACATCAACACAGTTCGGTTGCCTACCCCCATCGACCACTACCACATCAATATCCAACACTGCACACACACACACAAACTTACGTGCACGCACATGCTGATACAGAGCGTGAGCGATACCGATACACAAACACAGACACACACACACCGCACACACACATAGAAGGCAACGACTAGAAAATGCGGGTCTGGGTCGTCATCGAGACGAGACGAGACGGCGAGCAATGAATGCAAGCACATAAAGAACGCCAAAATAAGTTTAAAACTAACGACAGCCGAGTATGCGTGTGCTAGTGTGTGTATTTGTGTGTGAGAGCAGGCAGCATAACAAGTGCCCAGTAAAGTGTGTGAGAGCGAGCAAGGTGAATTTGCTTGCTATGCATGTATGGGTGAATTTTGTATGCGTGTGTATCAGTGTGTGCGTATTTTGGAGCATGCAACTTTTCGTGCTTTTGGCAAAATGCGTTCGTTGGCTTCCCGGCATGCGAAAGCGAGACAGCGACAGTTAGAATGTGAATGTGGAATGGGAGGAGGGGGAGAAGGTGGGTGAAGGCAACAGACCCGAGAGAGTGAGTGAGTGAGGTAAAGTTGTTGTTGGGACCGAAGCAAGTGCATATGCGTGTAGTTGCATGTGTGTGTGCGAGTGTGTGCCAGTGTGGTAAAAGGCAAACTTATGACATTTGCAAGTGTTAAAAGCAATGCCTACAACTAATTAGCGAAGTATTCAAAAGATTTCTTAAAGTAGTGTGTGTAGGTAAGAAAGTTCATTAACACAATTTAATATGCATCAAGCAGCAGCGGCAAAAGCCACAACGCCGCGCACTTCATTCATAATGACGCCAATACACGCAATAAGCCCCTTCCCCCTCCTTTAATATTACCACAAACTCCTACAAACACGCTTACACATACACGCCCACATCAGCCTGAGATATGGCAACCACAAATGTGTGTATATAGATAACGGCAACCCCGTCGCCCAAAACATAAAAACGTAGCCAAGCGACGACAAACTCAACGAAAACGTACAAAAAGTAGCAGCAGCAGCAGCAGATAATAAAAGCAAGCGCCTAAGCATGGCGTCACTGAGACGACGACGACGGCGTCGACGCTTCTGCTGCCTAACAACAACAATATAAAAAAAATACGCCGCCCCTAACCGGACAATCGAAAAGAAAAAACACGGGTAAAAGCTGTAAAAATTGTCAATATAGAAAAGAAGCACAAAAAAGTCTACGCTAACAACAGCTTGCAAAATAATGTGCGCGAAGAAGCCGCTGACATCGACGTTGGCGTCGACAGCGGCAGAGGCTCTTTTAACGAGCCGAGTGACAAGCGCACACTAGTACGAAAACTCAACATACATTTACACACAAATGCACACGCGCGCGCATACATACACACGCATACATATATATAACGACATGCACACGCGACGCAGACGCCGGCCGCAGCAGCGCAGACCGGTTGAGGTTAAATTGGATAGGGGAAGCAGCAGATGCGATTGGGTAAACGGGATGTGGAGCGGAGGGGAAGGGGGCAACTGGCTGGCTCGCCAAGGCATACATATTGAATTTTTCTTCGACGTAATGAAAATTTCAGCATGCTTGATGATGATGGGAAGTCTATGATACGTTTTTTTTTCTTCTCGTCTTTAACTTACCGCGCCGAAAGCAAAAAGTAGTAGAAAATCCGTTAATCTGCTTGTCGATGTTGTTGTCGTTGTTGTGGCTGCTGCTATGGTGCTGCTGTGTTGGCGTTGGCGTCCAGCCTCTTGGAATTTATGCTAATTTTCCAAAACTCACACTCGCACTAACACAACCACACGTACGCACTCACACACACACATACACTGAGAAGTGCACAAAAATTGTATAAGAAATTTCACTTTTTTCAACTGATTTGTTGTTGTTGTTATATTTTAATTAATTTACTTGCACATCCACTTCTTGTACATGTGTGTGTATGTTGGTGTGTGTGTATATATACAATTGCTTATGTACACGCGTCGTGTGCCTTTTAACACAAATACACTTGCACAGAACGCGCTGCCGCTGCTAGCGTCGCTGACGCTGCTGCTGCGTCGTCGTCGTCGCTGCTTTTTTGCTTCTGCTTCTGGGTTGCCTTCTACGGCTTTCCAAATTACTTTTTTCTCGCTGGTTTTTTTACACGCGCACACTATTCGCGTTTTCTTTTCTTGTTGTTATTTATATTGCACGTTTTGTTTGTTTGATTTTTGTATCAAAATGAATTGCTAGATAATTTGTTTACTATTCCCCGATTATGTTGTTGTGAAGAGAGCCTCGAGACACTCACACATGCATATTTCTTCAAGGCATATACACATACATACACACGGACGTGGAACGGACGACGAAACGTTGTAGCGAAGAAACCGTTGCAATTTATTGCATTACACCTGTAGTTGCACTCGCGTGTAGCATTTTTTATTTTACTTGTTGTATGCTCCGCTTGTTGTTTGTTTGTAAACAAATAATCGTAATTGTAAAATAATTAAACGGTGAAACGGTGATTTTGTCCGCTAACGTTTTTCAGCGCGTCCAACCCGCTCGATGTTGTTTTTGTAAATGTTGCTGATACATTTCAAAAATATCGCTACAGCATGACCGTCGATGACTATGCCAGAAAATAACTAGCGCCAAATAAGACCGCAAAAATATCGATAGATCGCATTTTAACATAAAACACTTCTGTTATGCGGTGTTGTTTTGTATGTTATATATTTGAATGTGGACACACTGGAAAATTAGCATATTTGTATGTTAATTTCAAATTGGTTTAGTATAAGGCTCTAAATTTTAATTTTAATAACTATTTACATACAAAATATATTTTGTTTTGTTTTCAAATTACACAAATACTTTTGCATTTAAGTAATCAATTTAATAACTAACTTTCTATTAGTAAGAGATCGCAAAATGTTATTACCATAAAGAAAATACTTACGGTTTTGGAAAAATAATTCTCATATTTGAATTGTACTTTATAAATGTGAATTATTTGAAGACACAATTTTACCTTATTATTATTGTCAATATAATTGCAATTGGAAATATGAGCACTTTTGGAATATTCAATATTTTACGGTATATTTTTTGGTTAATTTGAAAATAGTGCAAATGGTCACATTGACCACAAACTGATCTTCAATATGTTTGGGAGTGAAAAACAAGCGTTAACAAAAATTAAATGCCGAATCAATATTTAAGCCTTGGTCAGTTGACCCAGATGCTGCAAATAGGCCTTACGACAGTCCATATCATCAGCTGGACGATTGTGAGGAGCCCAAACAGGTTCACCAATAAAATAACGACGGGTTCGGATGAAGTTCTGTGAAATAAAATTAGGTTCCAAAAATTAATACTTAACTATAATTGCAGTATGAATTTACGCACATTGGTGTCCAGTGTGAAACGGTGGTAGATGCCCGAGGGTATAATAATCATGTCACCTTTGACCACCTGAATGCGCAGCCAATTATCGTCGCCACTACCAATAATACTTTCATTAATCAACTTCCATTGATGGATTGGGAACTGGAATACTTACTCGCGCACATCAAAGTAGCCGGAGCCATCGAGTATTAAGCGGATTTCTTCGTCGGTGTGCAAGTGCTCGGTGTAAAAAGCCTTCAGCTTGTTGGCATAATCCGGCAAACATTGCTCCGAGCAAGTGATCTGTAAGCGAAGGCCAATTAGGTAAATATCTCAATGAAAATCCTTTGTCTATACCTCATCTTCATAGGTGTAGCCACGCGTAGCACGCAGCTCGTTCAATTGCTTGTCATTCAGATAGTCATCAGCATTGATCTATGCATGGAAAGGAAAAGTTAGAGATAAGCTCGTCTTTGTCAAGGTCGTTAGCAAGCGGAACAATGAAATGTACCTTGAAGTACTCCACGCCGGTTTTCTTGTACAGATTTTCCAATTCCAAGTACTCAACGGGGCTGCGTTTATGCTCCAGTCGCTGATCACTCGGATCGGTGTCCATAAACCAGATTTGCACCATCTTACTAGCTGAACTCTGTGCCCCAAAACAAGATCAAGACTGTTCTTAACAAAAAGAGCTTTCTTTGCAAAAAGCTGTTTTATTCAACACCTGTTTTTGAGTATGACCACAAGCAAAATGCTTAAAATATACCAAAATACAGTAGCCCCCATAGCTGCTCCTTGGTTACACTTCTTGCGGTATATTTGTATATTTCTCGAATCAAAGGCGCGTCATTTTAAACAACTTGAGTCCCGAGTGTTCTCAAACCATTATTTAGACTTTCGTTACAAATTATAATTTTTTTAAAATATAAAATGCAAAACGAGTAAAATTTCCAGTTTAGCATAAATGAATATTTTTCCACATAAACACCTTTGCTTGGTCGTCTAGTTAGCCATTCGCTTGAGCTCAATATGACAGCGTTGCCAGACTGTCGAAAATAGATTATTAGTTTCGTTTGACCGTTAACATTAAAAATTTAATTTAAGTTTTTCTTCTTTTTTTCGAAATCAAAATTGCAGTTAAATTCAATATGCAGTGCCTGCGTTTGCGTTTTCGTGGCATATTGCCGCGACTTGTGCCCATCCGTTATTATGCCAAAAAGACGGATATACCAGAAGACGTCATGGAGGAAATGGAAGAAGGATTCATAAATTTATGCAATTCCGATTCGCCATCGTTGTTGCGCAAGTACTTAACGCGCGATCTCTTCGATGAGCTGAAGGTGAAGACAACGCCCACCTACAAATCGAATCTATTGGATTGCGTACGCTCTGGCATGTATAATTTCAACTCGAATGTGGGCATATATGCCGCCGATCCGGAGTCCTACAAAACATTTGCGAAACTTTTCGATCCCATTATCGAGGAGTATCATGGCTTTAAACAGGGTGACAAACATCCTGCCTGCTGCTTTGGCTACGGCTCCGATTTTCCCGATCTCGATCCGGAACGTAAATTCATTTTATCGACCCGTATACGTTGCGCCCGAAGCTTGGACGGATTTCCCTTCAATCCGATGCTAACGCACTGCGATTACGCCCAATTGCAGACGACGATCTGTCGGGCCTTCGATCGACTCTGTGGCGAATTCTCGGGCAAATATTTTGCGGTGTGCAACATGAAAGACAAGGTAAAAGAAAAACTGATCGCCGATCATTACATGTTCCGCGAGGACGATCCGTTCCTGGAACAGGGAATGGCCTTCCGCTATTGGCCGCTGGGTCGGGGCATATACATGAATCGTCAGAAGACGTTTATTGTGTGGGTCAACGAAGAGGATCACGTGCGCATCATTTCGATGGAGAAGGGCGGCGATTTGGGTCGCGTATATGAGCGCATGATAATTGGCGTCGAGTCGCTGGCCCATGAAATGAAATTCGCTCACGATCCGCACCTGGGACATCTTAATTTTTGTCCCACGAATTTGGGTACCTCGATTCGCGCCTCGGTGCACATTAAGCTGCCCAGCATTAGCTCCGAGGCGACCGTTGTCGATGTGGCACAAAAATACAATCTCCAGGTGCGTGGGACGCGGGGCGAAAACTCATCACCCGACAATGGCATCTATGACATCTCGAATAAGCGTCGCATGGGCGTCACCGAGTATCAGATCATCACGGAGATGTACAACGGCATCAAGGCGATCATCGAGACCGAGTGTCAGGCGGCAATGGATATGGAGAGGATTATGAAGGCGACGGCCAAGGATAATATGGTGCTGAAGGGCGAGGAAATGCAGAAAATTAAGAGAGTGGATAAATGTTCGCCTAAGAAAAAGCCGGGCGATGAAAAAACAGATGATAAAAAGGGTGCCGCTAAAAAAACAGAAGCTAAGAAAGCTGGCGATAAGAAAACTGTAGCGAAGAAAGCTGCCGCTAAGGCAGCTGCAACTGCAACTGCAGCTAAAAAAGTTGCTGCTAAAAAACCGCAAGCTAAGAAAGGTGGCGATAAAAAGGATAAGAAAGGTGGTGCAGGCAAAAAGAAATAAATCAAGTCAAGTAAAAATAGTGTTAAATGGTCCCTTAACCCATGTGAATTCTTATCATTAATCATTATTGTGATCTCAGAGAACATTTCAATTAGATTTCCCATTTCTTAGCAGCTTTGTTCTGTTAAAATTCGTAAATTTATGGAATTTTGAAATTTGTATTTGGTTTAAACTGAGCTTTCATTCCCATCCTATTTCAGAAATAAACATGATCGGTACACTCTGTGGAGGTTGTTGTTCACCTCGCAATATCCCTGACTTTTAATTATTATTAGTTGAAGGAATTAAAGAAATTCATTTATTTAATGGGACCAAAATAATGTTTATCGTATCCCACTTGTTGGTGCGTAGATATTAAGTATTTTATTATTATTAACAAAAAACCTTCAGTCCTTATCCATTACTAAACATCGACACTGAACTTGGCACTCATAAGAATTGAACTTAATATTCTTTTACATTTTTTTCTTTTAGGGAAATGGGTCTAACAATTCTTTTATAATAAAAGTAAGAAAGCCGCTACCTATTGTAAATAAAACAGCGCAGTATTATTCATAAAATATACCAAAGGCTATAATTGGTATATTGATATGGTACTTCTTATACCAACCAAAGCAATTAAGACAAGTAGTAAGCGGTTTTCCCATACAAAATAATTTCTTAATTTCTAATCGCAACCAAATTTCTGGAATCATAAAAAGTGCTCTCGAAAATTAAAGCTCTATATATTATAGTCTCTGAGATCTATGTTTATACGGACGGACGAACAGACGGAAATGTCTCTGCTGTTGACGCTATATATACTCTATAGGGTCGGAAATGCCTCCTTCTGCCTGTTACATACATTTCCTTCTACCGGGTATAGAGTTTGTAAAATAAATCATAAAAATAAAGTCAATTTATAAATTTCCATCCTTTATATTTCTAGAATTTCATTGATTATAAAAGAATACAACTCTTCATATAGAAGTAAAGTTTTCTTTAAAGTATGTTCTGTAAACATTCTTCCCGCTTAAAGTAACACACAATACAATTTTTTTGTATTTTTTTTTATTTTTTTTTATAATTTTAATTCTTTTATAAACTTAAGACTTAAAATAAAAATATTTAAATTTTTTTTTGTTGGTTGTTTTTTGCTTGACACAAATGCCAAAAATGTTTTACATTGTTTTATGTTTTTTTAAGCAAATATTTTTGTGAAATAGTTTTCAATTGTTGTTGTTTCTGTTGTTGTTGTTGTTCTTGCGGTTGGTAGTGTGCAGTTTGGTGTTGTTGTTGTTGTTGTGGCGGAAGTTCTGTGAGATGGTGTCCTTCCAGCTCGGGTTTAGCCGCGACTCTCAAAAAGTAGACGACAAATGCCGAGTGCCGCCAGCCGAAGATCCGAGAAACTGAGAGAACGAATCCCGGGCAGAACAATCCGCCGAGTTTGCCGCTCCGCAGCGCTACTAATCCTACTACAAACTAAAGCAAACACAGCACGGAACGCCAAAAAGATCTAGACATGACGAGCCGAGCTGAAGATTATCGCCAACTTTCTTTAAAGAGGGGGCAGGAATCAATTGGATGTCGTTGCTGATTCCCGAAAGAAGTTGACTGATGATTGTTTGGTTGGGTTTGGCTGCTGTTGTTGAATTTACAGGCTCTTCTCGAGCTTGATCAGCTCGGTGATGCCATCGTACATCTCCTTGACGGCCTGGTATTCGGTGAGACCCATGCGACGCTTGTTGGAGATGTCATAGACACCGCCCTCGGCTTCGGTGTGCTCGCCGCGAGTGCCGCGCACCTGCAGGTTGTACTTGGCGGCAACCTCCTCGAGCTTGGCCTTGTTCGAAGCCAGCTTGGGGACCTTGATGTGCACGGAGGCACGGATGGTGGTGCCCAAGTTGGTGGGGCAGAAGGTCAAGAAACCAAGACGATCATCGTGGCTGAAGGGCACACGCTTCTCGATCTCATTGACGGCGGTGGTCAGACGACGGTAGATCTCGCCCAAATCGCCACCCTGCTGCATGGAGATGATACGCAAATGATCCTCCTCATTGCACCAGACCAGGAAGGTCTTGTTGTCGTTGTGGTAGATGCCACGTCCCGAGGGCCAGTAGCGGCAAGCGTTGGCGGCCTGCAGGAAACGATCACCCTCCTTGAACAGGAAATGATCATCGATCAGCTGCTGCTGGACGGCCTTCTCCATGCCGGTCAATGGGTAGAATTTGCCCTTGAGCTCGCCCTCGAGGCCAGACAGAGTGCTGCTAACCTTCGATTCCATCTCCTTGTACTGGGCCTCAGTCAAGCAGGGGTTGAAGGGGTAACCCTGCATGGAGCGACCGCAACGGACACGAGTCGAGATCACATACTCGTTGGTGGGATCGACATTGCCGAAGCTGCTCACATCACCGAAATCGGATGCGGGATGCTTGTCGGTCTTCTTGAAGCCACCATGGTAGTCCTCAATGATGGGATCGAACAGATCGGCGAACACTGTGTACGCCTCAGCGTCGGGGGCATAGATGCCGACGCCAGAGTCGTGGTTCTCCAAACCGGACTGGATCACATCCAACAAGGTCGACTTGAAGGTGGGGGTCACCTTGTTCTTCAGGTTGTCGAAGACCTCCTTGGTCAGGTACTTCTTCAACAGCGACTTGGAGTCGGAGGCAGCCAACTTGGCGAAACCCTCCTCCAGTTTAGCGAGAACAGCGGCATCAACCATGGTGTCTTGTTTGCTGTAAATAGTAGTAAAAGAAGAGAGCAAAAGGTTGGGGTTAGTTTGGTAAATCGAATAGGTTTTACATGCAGTAAAGGGTTTAAAGAGTAAAGTAAAGAGTAAACTGTGCAACTAATGTGATAATAATAGTAATAGGGATTTATCTTAATATTCTTCTTTTCTCTTTTTCAATTTATGCTAAATTGTTTCTTAATTTGAAGCGCAATCAAGTATTCTTCTCCTTTCCTAGCCCTTTGTCCCTTATTACTTTGCCATAAGCTCAATCAGTGCATTTTTCAGTTCACATTTCTGCACTTTGAGGTGTGATTTAACAAACATATGCGTAGCATACAATAGATATAAACAAATGCGCAGTAACATGATAATTTTGATGTGTGCAACTGACAACTCCCGGTTCACAATTTAAGGAGCGTGCACTGTAGTTTTTGGGTGAAAAGTGTGTGCGCTCAAAAGTAGGCAATGTTTTATTTCGCGCTCGGATCTCGCACGCAAACCGCCCCATCAAACTTGACGATTGGTGGTGATTCTCTCTCTAGAGCTGACTACTGGACTGTCTGTCTCGGTGTTGTGGTGGTGGCAAAGTTTTGCCGGCTGCCGCTGAATACGCACAGCGAACACACACAGAGCACCGCGCCCCGCCCTTGTCCCGTTGCTGCCTGGCACATGCGCGAAAAAACCCGGCACGGGACGGGGCACAATCAAGTCTTAGTCTCGGTCCCGGACTTGGTCCCGGTCAAAGGACCAGGGCAATAATATTTTTATGGCAACTTTAGTTCGTTTTTCTTTTTTTTGGGGGTCCGTCTGACGTCAGCATTAGGATACACACACTCCACACAATGCTATTTTTTTTGGGTTGTCTAGGACCTATGACAAGCCCCATTTCGTATACACACCCTTGGGCAGCTGCCTCATCGGAGGCGCCTCCCGCTGCTGCTGTCGCACTGCCATTCGGCTCACCGCCAGCGCCGCCATTTGCGGTTGCTGTGGCGCCGCCATCGCCTTCGATCACTTTCTCCTTTTTATCCTTAGACGCACACAAACCCATTGTGTATTTTTTAGTTTTTTTTGTAAGTTTTTTAAGGTGTAAAGTGTATAAAATTTGGCCTTGGCTTGGTCACAAAGTTGTGTATGCGGATGCGGGAGTTTTTTTCGGGTTTAGTTTTGTGCTCCTCGCGTTCACGTTTTTTTTTTTTTGCAGGTAAAAATGAAATCACAATTGCAGCTTTCTACACTCAAGCTTCTCTATATATAGATCACACACACGCACACATCAATACACACACGCAAGCACGCACAAGCGGCGCTTCAAATATATTTATATATATATTGCTTTTAATTCGATTTTGGGATTTGGGTGTGCAAATCCTTTTTTTATTCTCGTTTTTTTGGTGGTCTGTTCGTCGTCTTAAATAAAGTGAAGTGTTAAGCTTGGTTAGAGAGATCAGGATTAGAGCGCGTTATATTGCTTTCGCTTCGTTGTCGCGTTTATCGCTGCTGCTGGCTGCTGCTGCTGATGATGCTTTTACTGCTGCTGCCGCGCCCAAAGGTATACTACAAAAAAGCGACTACTACAAATGTGGCCTAGGCTCTACACACTAAGGAGCAAAAAAACGGGAGCGGAGCGCGCGCTTTGCGTACGAGAACTTTGTTGCTTGCTGATGATTGCTCGACTGGCTGCTGACTACTGACTACAACCGACTATCGACTACCGATTCGACTCGACACTATACAAAGGACTACGCTCTACTCTGGCTGTCTGGCCGGGAAACCGGGACTTAGGGTGCGTCGAGCTACGCTTTACATTACGTTTACGTTTTGGTTTTTTTGGGTGCTGGATGCGCTTCGTGTTTCAAACACGAACTCGCACACAACATTCAGCACAGCAAAAAGAGAGCCCAAGAGAGCGAAAGAGAGAGAGAGAGAGAGCGGCGACTTGTCAGGGTTGCCAGCCAGCTTGGCAGCGGAGGGTTGCACAGTTCAGTACAAAAATCATTGCATAGCCGCAGGCGCCGGCGACGAAGGGCAAAAAACAGAAAGAATGAAAAAAAAGACTGTTGCCGGATGAGAGCGCAACATAATGCGGAAGGATATATTTATTTGATGCGTTCAACCACCAGCACAGAGTAGAGTACAGGGGGCTGAGGGAGGAAGGGAGGGATGCGCGCGAATCGATAAAATTTATGGCACGCGGCAGCTGGAAATTGTTGCGCCTCACCAGCAGAGGAGAGCTCAGGGGCTGGTCAAGTCAACTTCAAGTGACGGCTCGAGTGTGAAATGAGGGCTGCTAATGGCATGACTACTGACTGCCAGCAGCAAGCACATTGCCTACTTGTGCGGCGCCTCAAGTGGCATGTGGCATGCGTCGCGTCGCGGGGGCAATGTGAAATCACGGCCAGCAGCTTGCGGCATTCCCAACCAAACACTCTGCTGTCTCTAAGTACACGTGCACCCGAAAAACGAGCTACGACGACTGCGATGAGATACTTTTCACGCCTGTGCAGTGACGTGTAACCAGGAAAGAAAAGGGGGTGTGAGGTGGGTGTGGGGAGTATTTGGCAGTCTAGTGGCATTGCATGTCTGTGCCACATTATTTGCCGCTGCAATTTCAGACGCTGCTATTGTTTTGTTGTTTGCCTAATTTCATTACTCAGCCTCCCAACTCAGCTCAGCTCTGACTAATTGCCCACTCGGCTCTCCAATGACTAAGCTCCAATTCCCAAACTCAGTCGGGCCTAGCTTCCCTCTCCCTCCCTCCTCTCCTCCCCTTTCTCTCTCTTTCACGACTTGCACTGCAATTAAATTTGCAGTTGCCGCGAAATATTGATTTAAAATTGCAAATAATTTAAAAGCGAATACGAAAAGTTGGCCTCACTTTATGACGCATAAAACGGAATAGATTAACAACTTTTAAAGTCGGAAAGTACTTTATATATAGTCTGTAATATTTATCTGGTTTACTATGATGCAAGATCTTTGCACTAGTCTCATAAATTTATCTAGTTTACAATGCTGAAAGATCTTTCTTCTTTTAAGTGCAATAGATCAAATTAAAAACATGTTGAGTATAAAAAGTTTTTATAAAACCTTCAAAAAATCATTTTTTTTGTACCACTTTAAAGGAAAAGTATAGAGTTTAATAATTAACCTAGCTATTTATTTGTTCCTTACATGGTTTCTCATTAAATTAATCTATTCAAGAAGAAAAGTCAAAATACTAAATATTGTTTGTTCTTTGAAATTTTCTTTTAATTTAAAAATTTTTTTAAACTAAATATTCCTCACATTGGGTTTTCATAAAAATAATCTGTTTAAGTATAAAAGTCCAAATTAGTGGGTTATCTTTTTTTTGTAATAGAAATTGCATTACTTTGAAAAGTTGTTTTAATATTCTTGTAAAGTGTTTTAATCGAAATCTTTGTTATTTTTCCTTACACAGTTTTTCATTAAAATTATTTTGTTATTTATTTATTTATTTTTTAATTTAGAAAATTTTGTTAACATTTTTTTATAGTATTTTTTTAATGTGTTCCAATTATTCTAAAAAGTTATGACATACAATATTTACTCTTCTTTCTGTATATATGGATCTACACTAAAATATACCTAAAATATAAAATCAGTCTGTCATTCTCCTAACTTTCTTTAGAAAAACTCACACCTAAACCGCAACTAATAAATGCGAATGTTGAAATTAAAAAAACAATTAACTAGAGCGTGTATAAAAGCTGTTTCAATTCAAGTCTGCCAGCCAAAACTCACTTTCAAGCTCAAACCGAATTTCACTTTTACTTAAGATCAAAATAAAATAAACAGCATACTTCTGGGATCGCTTAAGAACTCAATGCAAAGCAATTAGAGAGATGTCAGAAATGAAAACTTTGTAATCTAATCTGACCAGATTGCTTGATAGATAGTGAATATTTTTGCAGAATTACGTGTAGTCGGCTAAACTTATCTCCAGATATCTGCAAAAATACTTTGACCAAGTGCCGTTGCACTTATATTATAAATTTTTGTCAATTTTCCCTTCGATTGGGGGAACTTTTTTGTTTGATCAGATTTTGATTTTTTGTGGAAACTTTAAAAGAGTCACGGGTGTTGTGACTGCGCTCATAAAGATAAGCGGGTAGTTATTGTAGTTCTATGACTTGTAGATTGTCAAATAGGTGGAACACATCGACACAGCGACATCTGCAGCGACAACGCCCTGGAGCACTTGAGTGAGTGCACAATAATGGGCTAAAAAGAAGGGGTTTCGACTTATTGCCGGCAAACTAATCAATTAACTCGAGTGTGCACAACATTCATGTCACACACACACACACACACACATGCACACAAACTAAACTTGAGTGTCCTCATCACACGGCGGCACTTGAAAGCGAAGCGAAGCAAATCGCATTAACTTGGCACAATTGAAAAACTGATTTCATTATTGTGTGCGCCTCTTACTCCCATTCTTATTCTCGCTCTCTCTCTCCCACACTCTTCTGCTCTTAAACAACCCTGCTCAAGGGCAGCGATAAACGTGACAAAAGGATATCGATAAATTGATTCGATTTAATTTACAACGCAAGCTTTAGAATCGATTGCAAACGAAACAATATTTTATACACACGCGCAGCACGATTATTTTTTGGTTGAATTTCCTTAATTTGAGCTATGTTAATTTGTAATTTGATATGTGCAACAGTTAATTGGAGTCGGGAATATCGCGACACGAATATTGGCAACCGTTAACGGTTAACTTTGATACGCGAATGGCAAACGGCGAATGGGCTTCAGCGCTAACGCTTTTGTTTTATTCGCAAACTCAGTGCCAGAGTCGCAGTCAAGTGGAGAGATTAAGTCTGAGTAAGAGAGAGGGAGAGATAGAGAGCGTGACGCTGGAGAGTTGGCCTGTAGCAAGTCAGCTGATAACCCAAGCAAGTGAGCGAGAGAGAGAGAGAGTGAGTTGCTGTTTGAAACTTTCAAGTTGCAGTTGCCGGGCGCTGAAAGTTGATCTTGCCAACAGCCAACTCAGCTGGCACAAAACGGATAAGATAATGTCCGCTATAGAGACTATAGACGACATCTACTACTACTATATAGCCATAAAAACTCATTAGATGTGTTTCTGCTTCTAGAGCCACGGCCATAAATTGGCAAACGATGAAAGCGAAAGGCTTTTGCCAAGAATCGCGCAAGCGAATGGAAATCGTTTTCTCATTGCAGTTTTTTTTTCGTTTGTTTTTTTTTTGTGTGTTTTCCGCAAGTCATTGAACCACACACTGAGTCTGAGTCGCCTCGCTTTTCCTCTTCCCCTCCCCCCCTCACTCTCTTACCTCCTGCTGTTGTTGGTCCACTGTTCGCTGTTGTTTTGAGTGCTGCAATAGCTGCGCTTTAATTGCATAGCAAAGTGCTGCGATTTTGGCCTGTAGGCGATTGCACAAAGAAATTGGCAGACGGCAGTTCGGGCCATGGCTAAAATGCGAAATGAGTTAACGACATCAATATGCCGCGAACGTGAGCAAATGCAACACCAGCAACAGCAAAGTGCAATAAAACAACAAAAAGTAATTTTTTTATAAGGAAAACAATACTTTGAAAATAATTTCACTTAATAATGCAATTAACCCTCATGCGGGGCAACTACAATTGAAATATTCAGCATAAGGGTTCAACTGAAAATAGTGTGTGTGAGCGAGAAAGAGAGATATTCTTGGACACCCGCATTTCCCATACTTTCCTTCTCATATATTTTTTCTATATCATTTTTGTTCCGCTAATTTAATTAAAATTCTTTTTGGCAAACGTTCTCTTGCCTCAATTAAACCATAGCGAGATTAAGCTGAATGGGGTGAGACGGCTTTGTGATTAAATATATTTATGAATGTGCTTATGATGGTCTCATCGTCATCATCATCATCGTCATCTTGGCAGCGGCAGCAATTGTTGGCGGTATAAATTTCGCTAGAATATTTGCGCTCATTGCCCGGATGTCGTTGATTTAACTTTGTTTCATTCTTTCTCTTTCATTTTTTTATTTTTATGGCTATTCTTCTGTCTGCAAAGACAATCAACGCGCAAAATGCGACAGTCATTTAGCTACAACAACAAGCAGTCACACACACACATACACAAGCAGACGCTTGCAGTTTGCAGTCATTGCATTTAACAGTTCGCTTGGCTGTTAACTAACAGCGCTGCTGTTAACAGTACTGTTGTCAAACAGTACGCTAGCGATAGCTTTTTCGGCCAGTAAAAGCTCGTCCTGTGCAATTGGCGAAAAGTTTGGTGCGTGCAAAGCTTTCGCCTGCTTGCTCACAGTGGCGGCCAAAATATGATGGCATGTCTGTGTGTCTGTTGTACTCTATTTGATTTGTTTACATCGCATTTGAAATATGCACAATTTGTTTATTTGCTTTGTGGCAGCGCCAAAGCGAATTGTATATCACAAAGCAGACACATCGTTTGCTGAAAATGTATTTTCGACTAGTTGGCAATTTTTGTCAGTTAGGGTTACAAACACACAGAGGCTTTTCTGTGTGCAATTTCATTTCCTGTCTAGCCAAATGATGCGAACTAAAACTCTGCCTTAACCTGGGAACACGCCCACGCCCAACCCAACTCGGGTCGCGATTATGCAACTCTTGACAGCTTGCAACAGACAGACTGACAAAGGCGACACTGGAGAGCGGTCTCCTATTGTTTTCAATCGACCGCACCCCCTTTTTTTGGTTTAATGGGGGCGGCGTTTGTTTTGTATAGGAAAATGGGAAACGCGAATTCAAATTCGTAGTTCAACTGCAGTAGCAGCTTCTTTTTTTTTTGTTGTGCGCTGCTGCTGTTTTTTTTCTAGCTAGTTTTTTTCTCGTTCTTTTCATTCATTTTGCGCTTTAATGGATTTCAATTGAATAATTAACAACAACGTGCCAGAGTCGGAGAAAGAGAGAGAGGGAGAGAGAGGGGAACAACAGCAATTTGTACAACAAATTTGCGCGATTTGCTGTTGAAATAAACAGATAAATAAACTGACAAAACACAATTCTAAAGCATTTCCATTTCCATTTTAAATTCTCTTTTCTTTAGCCCGTTGTGTTTGTGTGTTAACTTGTCAGCTGGTTTTTATTTCGCCAGTTTCACAGCACGGCGCTATAAATATATTATGCTCAGGTATTGATTCTTACCCCCCACCTATGTATGTATATATAGGGTATATCTCCTCATTTATAATAGGTCTAGCTAATGTGTGTGTGTTTTTGTGTGCGGTGCTTTGTTTTGTTTATTTGAACGCTTTTGGTTTTTTGGCTGTATTTTTAGCAGCCGGCATTAAATCAACTCGGTAAGCGAACCCCTACGCGCATCGACCTGCTACTAAAATTAGCCTCAAGAAAAGAAATTCCGAATTCCTATTGGATATGGGGGACTCTCAAACTGTAATTATATAATAGTTTTGATGCAATTGCAAAGAAAGAGAGAGCGCGCTTGCTGGAGGAATGAGTTCATTCAACTGATTGCATATGATTAATGGCCAGACCCAATATCGCTGGGCGTGAGTGTACGATAAGTGATTATGCAATTCACTTGGCAATGACCGCCATTTTTCTAAGTGTATGAGTGTGTGTGTTTGCACTTATAGACAAGTTCAAGGCGAATGTAATTCAAGTAGACAACAGCAGAAAGGAAGCCCGCCAAGTGCTACAATGTTGGCAAAATACTTTTGGCAGCTGCTGTGCTCTTGATTAGTTGGTATTCGCTTATCGTTTTGGCACTGTTAACATTCTGTTTTCGCTTTATCATTATTATTGGCCAAAGCCAATAGATAGTTGGGTTCGGTTAGTTACTTGCTCGTTCGATACATTTGTAAATTGCAGGGAGAGAAACAAGTTTTTGCAGTTGCCAATTGACTGACTAAATATAGGCATCTATATGAAAAGAGAAGCGTTCGGTGATTTCCATTTTTTTGCCGGTAACCGGTTTCGTTGCGGTTTGGCAGTTGCGAAAAGCAAAATGCAAACTGCAAACTGCACCTTCAATGACTCAGAAAGAGAGAGCTTGAAGTTCAAGACTCGATAAATCGAATTAAATTGAGAACTGGGCACACACACACAAACACACTCACATCCTTTTATGCTTCACATTTCAACACTTTAACTTAATAATATATAAATTGGACTATAATTATTATATTATCACAAAAAATATGCACAGTATTTATTTGAATTGTTTTATGGTTTTTTGTCTTGGAGAACGGCTCACCTTTGCAACCGTAGAATTCAACGTCCAACGTTACAATGATCAGAAAATGTTGTTCTTTGGCTCAGCTGCAGTCGACGACGACAGTCAGGCAGCCTGCCAGGCAGCGGCAGAGGCAGCGACGCCAACAGCGGCACCCTTCTTCTTTCACTTTCAAACTACTCAATGCGGCGAGAGAGCGAGAGAGAAACAGAGACGGCTGAAAGCTTTGCTTTCGTATATCGAATGTACTGGCAGCTGTACGCGTGTGTGTGCATGTGTGTGTGTGTGTATGTGAGGCCTGCCTCCTGCTACGTTGCTATAACAGTGCTGCCTGCTGTTCTTTGCTGTTGTCGCTTGGTCGCTTCTTACATGTATTAGTAGTTGGCGGCCAATTGACGTAGGACGGGACGTGACGTATGACTCTAAAAGCTTTACGTTATTCTTTCCTATTCATAAAATGCGAGCGCAAAAGAGCGCGAGCTGTGTGTGCAAAGCTTTCGTCACACTGTGCCGCAGCAGCAGCAGCAGCTGTAGCAGCT
The DNA here is from genome assembly GCF_023558435.1 of Drosophila sulfurigaster albostrigata. Lineage (NCBI taxonomy): Eukaryota > Metazoa > Arthropoda > Insecta > Diptera > Drosophilidae > Drosophila > Drosophila sulfurigaster. The sequence goes on from NC_084883.1 coordinate 48,374,025, forward strand.
GGCAGCAGGTTAAAGCAGTGTGACCAATGCCATGTTAAGCAGTGTCGCTGTGTTGTGTATGTGAAAAGGAAAGTGTTCGAACAAAACATGCACTTGTATGCGTGCACTATACTGGATATGCGGTGTGCAAGAGAGATAGCGAGGCATCTTTCTCTGCCTTGCAACTAATTGCATACATATAAGGTACATATAGGCAAGTTTATGTACAGTTAGCGCTGCTACTGCGACAGTCGTCGCATCGACTGCAGCGGATTACGGCAAGCCTACTACTGTGTGTATGGGGGCGTCGTGTGTGTGCTGGTATTTGTAATCGAGCGGAGCTCACATGACACCAACAAACACACGCAAGCCTTTTTTCCCATACGAGTACGAGAGAGTATACAAACATTGCTTAATTATTGAGGAACCCGTTGTGTATTTAATTTATAACGACACTCCACTCTACACACACACACACACGTGTGTATGAGTGTGAGTTTGTGACGAACCTGACGAACTAATCAAAGTAAATCGAAATTTATTGTTCCCCTGGCGTAACTAGCCCAACAACTATTTATTTGCTTTATTCCTTTTTGTTCATGCTTTCCAGAATTAAGTGTAAATATTTGCAGCATGCAAACAAGCTGACAAAAAAGCTTCGCAAACAATGGGTGAAAAGGAAGGAGAGAAGGGGACAAACCTATAGGGTCTGTCTACAGCTGTAGACTCGATACTGTAGTGGAGAGTCTACAACGTATGCAAACGAATCTGTAGACAGAATTACTATTTGCTCGCTGTACTCTTCTTTTTTCTTTGTGACACGCAATGTGTAAGAATTTTGTATGTATGTATGTATGTATGTACATACATATAGAAGATGTACATACATAGCATTGTATTCCTGTTGAGTCGATATACGACCCCAAAAGCAGTTTTGTTTGTTGCTATGCACACAATTCTCAATAAACAAAATTGACACAGGTGCCTAGCCTATATAACACCATTAAATACAGACAGTCAGCAGACGTTAAGCATTGTCTTACTTTATCATGAAGTTTGCTTTCTTATTATAGAGTATACCGTATTCGATATACCACTAAAATGTAGTTTCTATATTCCACATAAATATGAGTCCCGCAGATCGTATATTTTGGCACTAATACCACACATAAAATTAAGAAATTTTCGAAAAAAAAAACTGAGTTAATTATAAAATAGCAAACGGCAAATAGGAAAACTACAGCTCATATCTTTTATGCATACATATATAGTACATATATATAGAATTTGGGTTTGCTCAATTGGTTAGATCAAGCGACATGACACAATATCAATCTAAAGCACTATAAGAGACATGAAAAATAGAATATAGATATTTCAACAGTCTTTCGCTAAATTCTTGAACTTGATTTTGAATAGCCATTAACATTTGTTTTCACATTGTATATGTATACAAAGAAATAGATGTACCACCAACCTGCTCGCGATCATAAACATACGATACGGACAGTTCTAGATATCGAACCGAACATATTATTTGAGCAAAATGAAAATATCTACATAGATATTTGAACAGTTGCCAACGAATTTTATGCAACAAACAAAGAACGAACCACAGCGCTAAAACAACAACAGCAAAATATATATCTTTTACTACACACATAATAATATATATAATATTATATGTAGTATATTTTGAAGAGAACTTTTGCTTTTCTTTCTTGAAAATTTGAAAAATTCTACAGAAAATTTAATTAATTATATAAAATATTTTTGATTATAATCTGACATTCGCAGTGGTTGCAATGTCAAGAAAACAAAGAAGGAGAAGAAAAGCAGAAAACTTGAATGCTACAGGATGTTGTGGGATGATGAACTTGAAGGTCTCTACTCGACCCGAACCTTACATAATCCCATCCCAGCAGCAGAAGTTTCTTCTCCCGGCATTTGCAGTTTTCAATTTGCGCTTTCGCTTTTCAATTGGTTTTGTTGTCGCTTCTCGTCATCCTCATCATCATCATCATAATCATCATTAGCATGAGTCGACGTCGAGTGGCGCTGAGATTACGTAAATCCCGCTAGCAGCTTTCTGTGCGTAGAGGAGAATCTACGACGCTGTGAGCTACCCGCAAAAGTATCTATTGTTCTATGGCAATATGCAAAATAACAAAATACATATACAACAATATAAATATACTACTACTTCCACTACTACTTATGTACTTTAGTGCCCGCTAAGGGGGTTGACATCGACCTTGAAAAAACCAAAACAACAAAACAAACCAAAAACAAATACAAAACGAAACGCAAAAAAATCTCTGACGATTTTGTGGCCTGGCAATTTTGACGTGTAGTTAAAAAAGCACTTAGCATACACAAATCTAAGGGAAGCACAGTCAAGCTGTAGTAAAACACATTTGATCTTAATCTGAAACTCAAGGAATTGAGAAAACTATTTAAACATTACAGTTTTGTAGTGCTTAGAAAAGTATTTGTTTTAGGTTACGGAATAGAAAAAGTCGTTAAACATTTTACTTTAGTACTGGCTAAATCGTTTTTCTTGTAGTTTAGTCGATCTTTATCTGAAAGGAATATAAATGTCGTTAAACATTATAGAGAATTTATTTTAGTTTAGTTCCTTCTAAACTTAAACTTAAGGAACTTTGAAAAATGTTTCAACTTTTTTCTTCTGCCTTAAAAAAATTATACGTTTTAGTGCCCGAGATTAGCGTTGAATATGACCGTTATATTAGAGCTTTACTGTGCTTTCGAGCTTAAGGGCTCAAGGCACTTGCTTTAGTTTACAAGTATTATGAATATCAAGGAATAGAAAAAGTCGTTAAACATTATATTTTAGTACCGACTTAAAGCGTTTTTCTTTTAGTTTAGACGATTTAATCCGAAGCTCAAGGAACATAAATGTTGTTAAACATTATATAGAATATAAGTTTACTTCTTTTTAATCTGGAACTTATGGAACTTTGAAAAGTTTTTATTCTTTTTTCTTTTGCATGAAAAATTATTTGTTTTAGTTCCCGATTGGCATTAAAAATGATCGTTATATTAGAGCTTTACTGTGCTTTCGAGCCCAAGTGCTCTTCTCTTGGGGGTGAGTCAGAGCATTTAATAGATTCAACTTTTCATAATATTTGCTGGCAGAGGCAAAAGTTTTATAATAGAGGGATACAATTGAAGCAGAAACTCTGAACATAAAGGGATTTACAGTATGGCGAATAATGAAGTCAAGTGACAGAGCTTTAAAAGCGAGAAAATGTATTCGCTAGCAGCTGAGAACTTCGGTTATAAAAGAGTTAGAAAAGGCATTAAAAATATGGTCACAAATAAATAGTGACGATTTGAATAAATTCAAATAAAATCGACAATGATTACTCATAAAACTAATAAATAGTCATATAACCACAAAGTTAAGTTTACTACACACCAAATCTATAGAAATTCACACATTGAAATGGCGTGCGAAAAACTCGATTATTTCCAAAGATAAAAAAGCGAACAATAAGATATACTACATATATACGAATATACTATATATAATACCGGCGAAATGTCTGCTAGAAAACGTTAAGCACACACTCAATGATTAGATTAATTGCTAAATGCGCTCGGTTAAACGATTTCCCTCCACCAAAGTGAATGTAGAAGGCGGAGAAGTCAAAGAGAGGGAATGTTAAGTTCAGTTATCACGCGCAAAAATATCGCCGGCTGATTGAGGGTGTGTCAAACACACACACATACATAGATACATAGATAGAAACACATTGAAACGCTGTTGAACTTGAAATTGGAATTGCATAAGCGAGCGAGCAATTTGAGTGTACTAAAAGTTAGTCATTCGAGTGAATGAAAATGCGGCAAAGGCAACAATTTGGTTGTCTGGTCATATAATTTCAGTTCAGGGAAGTGAATATGCCGAAAAAAAAAACAGCAACTGAAAGAAAATTAGCAAATCATTTGAAATATGTGTTATTAATTAGTTCAATTTGCAGGCACTCAAGCACGAGTTCAATTAACTTTCGCTCTCTTTCTAGCTTTTTAGGAAATCATTGAAGCCTGAATCAGAGCTGAAATTGCCTGCAACAGATACAGATGTAGATTTAGATATAGATAATATATATCTATATATCTACTACCTGCTGCTAAAAGCTCTGCGCGTGTTTTGTCGCTCGCCCGCTCGCTTTTGTTGTTTGTTTGCTAAACAATATTTTGGCATCACTTCAAAAGCGACGCTTGCCAAAAGCAATTTGCATTACGCGTGAGCCAAAATCAACTCACCACACATCTGCACAGATATCTACATATATATTGTGTATATGTACCTGTCTCTATATCTATATAGAAACATCAAATCAGCCATCTTACCAGATATGCGACATCTATAACAAACTAGACTGACTCTATCGACTGAACACATCAAACGAAACTCATTATTCTTCTGAGTGTCTAACGACACTTTTCAATGGCATCAAATAACGTGTAAACACTTATGTTTACAGAGTATCTATAGCCTGTAATTACAGGGTATAAGAGTGTAATTACTTCAGTTGAAACAAACATTAAACAAAGGTGAACTTGATACAAATACAAATCTAAAGAGATAGTATTCATTGTTCATAATCTTTATGAGATCAGTTAATATTTTCATACATTCTTATGTTTACAGAGTATCAATTGTCAGTTCTTACAGGGTATACAAGTGTAATTACTTTGAATAGAAACAAATGCCGAAGAAGGTGTCAAAGTAACAAATACAAATATAAACTTTCATCGAATAAGTATACATTGTTTAATAAAATCCACAATAGATAAATTAATATATTAATATGCATTTGTGTCTTCATAAAAATTCGATTTTCTTGGAAAAACACATACAAGAAGCTTTAAGTTTCTACCAGCTTTAGTTGAAACAAGCATTAAACAAAGGTGACATTGATACAAACACTAATCTACATAGATAGTATTCATTGTTCATAATCTTCAAGAGTTAAGTTAATTTTTTCATACACAATAATGACTTCATAAGAAAATTTCGTTATCATGATAAACACGTATATTAAAGTTACTTTCAATTTCTTCCTAAAACCATATATCAGTCAGAATATTATTTATTTATTAAAAAAGTAAAACAATGCTCGACATCTTTTGAAAATATGTGTTATTAGAGGGGGAGAAAGCTAAATAAAACTAGTCCGTTCTGAAATAGTATTATTTACAGAAAAAAACAAAAATTAGGTATTTTTCGCCTGTTTATCTGAGAGTTTATTTCAGAATTTATAGACCAAATTATATGTAATATGTTTATGAATTCATAAACAAGTTTTTCTGCACATACACCAAATTTATTGGCTTCCCAGTCAAAAGAAAACATATTCCCAATTCACACTATTTAAAATTAGGTTCATTTCTCTTTCTCTTAGACCTGTAGATCACATCCTGTCGTACTTTAAATAAATACAGGGTACAAGTAAAAAGTACATCTGAAAAGTTGACGGACCGCTGTCCATCAGCCCGGGATGTTTTGCATTATAAAAGTGTCGCGATATGCGAACAAAGCCAACTCAAACAATTAGAGATGAGGCGTGACGCCAGCACATCCACTAGATGAATATTAGAATAAACTAATGTATGTATATAGGGAAACACATATGTACACACACATACGTATATATATATTTGAGAAGATCTGGCTAAATTTAAGCCTTAATGGCGCATAGGAGGTTGCTTGCTTGCTGGCGTCGGTGGCTGCAACGTTGCACAGCCAATTTGCCGCATACAACACAGCAACACAACAACAAAACGACAAAAAACAATAAGTAAAAGAAATTAAATAAAATAAATCTAAGTAAATTTTGTGTGTCCCAGCATCGCGAGTCGAGAGTTGGCGGCGTCTGCCATCGATGTTGGCTTCTCATTCTCGTTCACGTTCACGTTGCGTCTCCAAACATGCACGTTTAAATATAAACTTGGCATGGGGGAGATCATGTGACCCGGACAGACAGACAGACGGATGGACGGGCAAGCGACTAAAATCGTATGGGGTGCATTATTCAAGACATTTTTCCACTATATCTATATCTATCTATACAGTGAATATCGTTTATAAGATGCATTCAACACACGAGCCACAAAAAAATAAATGCTACTTTTATGATCGTTTTACTAGCAATATTTTTGGATAGAACGTGATTACAATCTCTTAAGGGGAAACGCCTCGTTAACGCTTTTAAAGCAAATTGAAGAACGTCATTTTAATTGAAAGTGATTAAAAAATGCAACGAATTAGTTTGCAATGACACTATGAACGATAAAAACCAACTCTTAAAGGCAGACAAAAGATATTGGACTGAACTAAAAAAATATAGATGAAAAAAATTAATAGATCAAAAGATAAAGATATAAAATAAATAAATTCTTATAGCAATAATGCATTATTTTCAAATCTTAAAAGGAAACACTTCGTTAACGCTTTTAAAGTAAATTGAAGATAAAAGATAAAGATAGAAAATAAATAAATGCATTTTTTACAATAGTTTTACTACATGACATTATTTGTTTTTTATAGAACTTATAGCTTTCCATGTTTGTAATCTCTTGAAAGGAAACGACTCATTAACACACTTTGATTAAAAATTGTTATAGAATGCATCTAAATAGTTTCCAAGAACGATGCGAAAAACATAATTGAAAAATGTTGGGCTAATCTAGGAAAATATAAGTTGAACAAATCAACTAACATAATAAAAAGATAAATATATAAAATAAAGATATGATGCCTATAAGGTTCGCTGATCGCAAAAGAGTCTACTAAATAGTATTAAAAAATTTGCAAATAATTATTATTTAATAAAATTATTTTGAACAAAGATCGAACATGAATATTTTGTATTTTTTTTATTAAATTTGCAACGAAGTATTATTTAAAGAAACAGGTATCGAAAATTATTATGCTTTTATTAATAGGCATAAAAAGGAACTTCATGGATGATGATTTTCATCCATTAAAGTATTCTATGATTTTCAGAATACTTTAAAGTTTTTTTTTCCTATTAAATTAAAGTCATTTAGTAAACTATCGATAAGACTAAAAGTTGTTTAAAAGTTTTTTATCAAAGAACTAATTCCATTAAAGCCAGCCAAATCAGAAGTTACATGGATGTGATAATAACTTCTAATTTGGCTGTTACATGGATGTGATAACTTCTAATTTGGCTGGCTCAATAAAATTACACAATTTGATGGTATCAGACAAAATAACCCACACTATTCAGTATAGAATATTCAGCTCTGCACTATAGCAGTACTATTTAAGCAATACCCACTGTATCTTTGCGTGGGCGCATTGCCAAAAGGTGTTTGAACGAGCTGCTCGGGTTACATCCTTGGGGGACAACACCTGGCAAGGACAAGGCTTGCGTGCAAGGTTTCCACTATTTGGTGAACATTGAACATTAATATTAATGACAAATCAATTGCACACAATTAAGCTGGCAACTCTTTTCCTACAGCAAACAAAAGGCATTGCAGTGCAGAGTGAGACAGAGACAGAGAGAGAGAGAGTTGTCAGTTGATGCCACATTGGGGCATAAGAGCTGTCCGCCCAAGCACAGAACATGAAACTAAAATAAACAACGTCATCGTCAGCCGCAACATCATCATGCTGATGATGATGATGGTGTTTGTTTTTTTTCGCTGATGATTATTATTGTCACAGGCGCTGCAACAACTCTTGAGACTGACGCCACATGGCAACTATTTTTGCGACAAGAAGAAGTCAGCTGAGTTCGTTGCACCCGCCTGCAGTCAAGAGCTGAAAAAACTGAAAACTGGGAGCTCTTCTGCTGCCATGCGGAAGTTCTGTCGCTTTTCCCCACACACACAGAAACTAATTGAAAAATTTCGTAAAAATAAGGCTACCAAATAATAATACACAACAAAATGAATAACGAAATATAAAATCAAAATGATGTCTTACCGTTCACCCGCTTGCTGCGCCTCTTTGATAGACTGCACAAAGGCTTGAGCCTCGCCTTTGATGAAATCATTGCTGGCATCCTTAAGCTGCTCCTTGTCAATCTTTGCCACTTTGCTCGGTGGCAAAGTGGCGTCGAAAAGCTTCTGATCCAAGGCATCCAACTGATTGCCGTTGCCATTGGTGGCAGTGCCATTGTTTGTGCCATTAGTATTGGACTCGGTTAGAGCTTTGGGCAAGGGAATAGGCATCTTGTCGGCTTGTTTGGGTGCAACAACTGGAGCAGGTGCTGGAGTGGGTGCAACAACAACTGGAGTGGGTGCTGGTGTAGGCTTGGGTGCTACAACGGGAACAGGTGCTGGGGCAGGAGCTGGAGTAGGCACTTGAACTGGAGCTGGAGCAGGAGCTGTCTTGGGTGCTACAACTGGAGTAGGTGCTGGTGCTGGAGCTGCAGGCGCTGGCTTAGTGACCGCAGGCTGCGTTGGGGTCGATGGCTTGGGTGGACTAACAGGCGCTGCGGCTGGTTTCGAAGGTGTTGCTGGTGGTGTGTTTGGCTTGGCAGCAGGTTGTGGTGCTGGCGCAGGAGCTGGCGAGGGGGCAGCAACGGCTGGTTTGTTATCAAGCGCTTGTTGTGCAGGCTTCTTTGGACCAAAAAGCCACGCCAAACGTTTGCTACGAAATTATAAAATGAAAACCAAAAACAAAAGAAAATGATGATAAAATCAAATAAATATTTGAAATAATATTACAATGAAAAAACTAGTAGGAACAAAATTCCATTACAATGAAAAAACTAGTGAGAAAAAATTACAACGAAAAAAAATAGAAGCGTCATTTGCGTCTTCTTCTTCACTGACGAAATTTCGAGAAAAATCACTTTTTTCTTTTCACTGCTTCTTAAATTCCTTACGCAATAAAATACTCACCAAAAAACTAATATTCAATTCACACAATGACCAAAAGAACACGACTTTAATAGCAAACAATTTTTAATTGTTATAATTAAATTATAATTATTTTTTTTAATGTGCAAACTTTATAAAACCGACCGAACTTGTCAAAGCGAGCAAACGAAAAGGAAGGAAGGAGAGCAGATGAAAACAAGTGTGACCCCACTGACATAAAGCACTGTAGCAGGACAAGCAGTGCGACCCCACCCATTAAAATTTATTAGATGCCCAATTAAAACCGATAAATAGTGCTATTTATTTCAATCAACCCAAATACAATAAAAAATGTGAACCAGATACATAAAATCCAGAATTTTTCATCAATTGCATTAAATGGGTATAAGGTTGAATGCATATTTGTGAGCAGCGAGAAGTTATCGATCAAATTATCGATACTTGTCAGAGCTTAGAAATAAGTGTTGCCAAACCCAGTATATTCCATGTAACCGGTATTTTAAAACCAACAAATGTAAACAAATCTGAAGTTTGGTTAAATGGACCACTTTAAACTAGAATTTTTCAATTAAATTGCGGTTAAATTTAATTGCATCAGTTTACGCTCCGATTAGCATGCTGATATGACTGAGCATTAATTGATAATGATAGGAAGTGCTGGACAATTGATATACAATAGTCAGACGACAAAGTTAACTGATAATGAAAAACCTGTATTAGCTGCTATCACAATTTCGCCAATGGACTAGCAAATCTCGTAATTTGGCAACAACTTCCACTTTTACCCCTCTAGCGTAAGCCTTTCTAATGTCACGTACGCCACACGAAACGATATAAAACTCGTGTATACCGCAACAAAAAAAGATAAGCAAACAAATACGAACGTTAAGTACGTACATATGTGTATATATTACGCATACGCCCCCTTGTGCAGCGTCCCAACCGGTAAATGACTCTAACACTAGATGGCGATCGCTTCAAACTTCAATTATCACATTATTTCGCTAATTAAGCAATAGGCGAGAGAGAGCTTAGATAACAGCAAACAAACGAAGACACTCGAAACACTCAAACACACAAATTTGCAAAAAAAAATTTTTTGTGGCCATTTCCATTGAGTTTGTTGCCGTTGCTAATTGCACTTATCATGATTAGAGCCCATAACCGGTGGATTTCTTTTTGGTGTTGCTGTTGAGGAAACCGTGCAAAATTTTATTATTATCATGTGACACTGAAAAGTGCACGAACAATTTCGCTATTTAACACATGGAAGCGACCTATAAATCCGGCAGAGAGTTTGAGTTGTGATTGCGCGTTGTCTACAACAATCGAAGCGATTAGATTAGACATTTGCAGTTTTTGACGTTTGTAATTTATGGCCAAAATAAACGAGAGAAGAAGAATTCCCGTTTACTGAAACGCCAAGAAAGTGTTTACTAAATAAACAAAAAGAGCAATAAAATATACACTCAGTTACACATGTGAGCTGTTTAGCTAAATCATTAAGCTCCTTGAATCAACAGCATTATTATGAGTGTGCTTAAGTAATGTTTTCCCAGCTAGCAGAGCATTGTTTACATTTCCCCCAACTCGCAACAGTTTGTTATTCCCAGAGCTGCCTAAAAGTATGCAACAGTTCGCAACATTCCCACTATTCGCAGCAGTGGCACTCAAACTGTTTTGTATGGACTGCGACTTACCGTATTTCGTCAACGGCGAACGTCAGATACCACAATGCAAACATCTTTTATTGTTGTTGTTGTTGTTGTTGTTGTTGTAGTTGTTGCTGCTGCAATGAGATAAATAAAACGGGTTAATTATAGAATCTACTATGACTAAAGCGATACAATTAGCCAGCAAATGTGTAAATGGGCATGAAAAATGCAGCTTGCTTTAGATTTGGAAACGATGTAGGAAAAATTAAATAACAAAATCGAACTTTAACAATTCGTAGCAGCCGTCAAAGGTAAACATTTGTTTAGCAGTCGCAGAGCGGCGGAATTTTTGCCGGCATATTTATCGTTTGTCGATTGTTGCGCACAATTTATTTATAAACAATTTTGCGATAGGATGTGAGTGTGCGACTTTTGTGAGTGCGATTGGCAATTGGCAATTAAAATGACCAAAACTGCACAAATTCATAGCAGCGCCATGGACACGTGAGTGTCGCGACACTTTGCTGTGGCAAATAGCCAAAGAATCACGAATTGATTTTGCAGCAAAAGCTAAAAGAAATTGTTTCCGAGAGGTAGCAAAGAAATGCTGATCATCGAGATCTGCGGGCTTCATTATTATTGAAAGCGTATGCGAAGGTGCGAAGCGGGGTGGCATAATGCTGTGTTTGTGTTTTTTTTTTTCTTGGCAACGCACACGCGGCGTATGAGCAATGCCAGCAGCAAACACACACACACACACACACACATACACACTCATTCACTCAGTTACGTCACGTTGCTTGATGAGAGAGAGAACGCCACACACATCATAACGTTGACAGACGACGACGACGCTGTGTTGCATGCCACACACACTTTACACACACTTCTTGCCACTTGCCACACTTTTGGGTGCACTCACCTTTTGTGCTAGAAACAAATTCACAGTTTGTCAGTCACAGTTAAGAGCTGAAGCTGCCTTTCGGAGGTTTAGTTCGTTTACAGTTTATCGTTTATCTTTTTATCTTAAGGGATGCTCGTAAATCGTATCAAAATTTGTTTGTGTATGTGTGTGTGGGATTATTAAATGCTGTTCGTAATTGTTTTTTTGGATTTCGCTGGGCACTCTCGAAGAAATTCACAGCTACAAAAGTATAAAACACGCACGGCGAAAAGACTACGAAGAAATTTTAACTAGATTTAATTTTTCTACGTTCGTTTTTCTATTAAGGTTTTTCACTGCGCTTCTTGTGTGTTTCCCAGTTGCTGTTGATTGCTGCTTACAATTTTTCGACTGTGCAAAAATCGACTGCTCAACCGCCAAAAGCGACGTAGAAAGAGAGAGACGGCGAGCGCACGTTCCACCAACTGCCAGAAAGAGAGGGAAGAGAGCGCCTGAGTTTGCCACTCGGCGCCGGCGCTCTCTCTCTCTCTCTTCCTCGCTCTCTCTTTCATTTGGGGTCTCTCAACTATAGTTGCTGCAATTGAGCTTTCCTTCACAGATTTGTCATAGACGGAGGTACTCGATATATAAAAAATACTCTTGCTAATTGGGCATTATTACTCATGCTTCAACTATGGGTGACCAAGAGTATTAGAGTGCGTCTATCAATCATAGCTAAGTTGTTTAAGCACTAACATCAACTAAAATGCGGGTCTCTGCAGTTTGAGCTGCATTGCGTGACTGTCAAACTGGATCAATGCAATACAAACTTTACTGTATATAAAATAAACTCTTGCTAATTGGGTATTATTACTTATGATTCAATTATGGATCACCGAGAGTATTAGAGTACGCCTATCAATTATAGCTAAGCACTAACCAAATCAAAAAACAAATAATATATGCAGGTCTCAGCAGTTTGAGTTGCATTGAGTGACTCCCAAACTGCGTGCGTGCAGTGCATTGCAAAACTAACTGTAGTCTATATAGAAAACACTCTAGCTATTTGGGTATTATTATAAGAATAAGAGTATTAGAGTGTGTCTATCAATCATAGCTAAGTTGCTTAATCACTAACTGAATCAACAACAGCAACTATAATGCTGTTCTCTGCAGTTTCAGCTTCACTGTGTGACCCTCAAACTGTGTGACTCTCAATTGCAATGCCATCTGCACTTTATAAAAAATATTTTCAACAATTGGGCATTATTATAAGAATAAGAGTATTAAAGTGCGTCTATCAATTATAGCTAACGATGAGTAACTAAAATGCTGTTCTCTGCAATTTCAGCTGTACTGTGTGACTCCCAAACTGCTTGCGTCAATGCAATGAAAACTGTACGCTGTTGTAGTTGCATTTGTTGTTGCTCTTACAATTTCTCAGAATTGTATCGCATATCAAATTTCCGTTACGTGACGTGCTGACGTCTAGCCAAACAAACGCTGTACAATTTCTAGATAAGTTTAAATAATTCGCTACGCTATCTGCTTGCTTTAAAGCAAACTTAAAATGCTCCTTATCATTCAGTTTGTTAAGCACCTTCCAGTTTGAGAAGCACTGCAGTAGCAGCTGCAACATTGCAGCACAGCATGTTGCATAACGTCGTTGCTTATATAATAGCGCTAGCAGTCCAGGTTTCAGCTCCAAACAAATAAAACAAGGTCAAAGGTTCAAGGACTTTTTGGCGTAGAGAAAAGCTCGCTTTTCCTGCGATTGCGCACATCAAAACAACAAGCGGAAGTTATTATTTTCTCTCTCTGTGTGTGGGTGTCTTTACTTGTGTGTGTGTGTGTGTGTGTGAGTTTGGATGTGTGTGTGTGTGTGAGTCTGCTTCTTTTGTTGATGTTTTGATTGTGTAACAGCTGCTGCTGGCGCCTCAAAGTATGCAATAATAAAGTATATAAATTGAAATGTCTGTCTCGTGCTTCTCGAGGAAGGAACTCAACCCTTGGGGGGGTGTGTCTCATATTTAATATCCTTGCTTCGGCCATCATTTTGTATACAAACCGTCTTTAGCTCTCTCTCTCTCTCTCTCTCTCTCTCTCTCTCTTTCTCACAGCCTATCTACGTTTATTTATCTGCGTTTACCGCATTTATTTATTATTATTTTGCTGCCGCAGCAATTTTACTCAGCGGGTGTTTTTTCCATTTCTTTTTGAAGCCAAAGTTTCTGATTTCAGATTAAATTTTTTACAGGATGAGCTGAACTGATATCCTTATGGTTTTTGTAACTTTGTTAGTCAGTTTTATGGCAAATAAAACAACAGAAAGAGACGCTTTGAGTTTAGTTGAATGGCTGCATTAAAGTAGATTAGATTATTTAAGTTGCAATTGAAGTTAATCAAAAAACATAGACTAACAAACATTTTGGTTCTACAATATTACTTATATAGAACCGATATAATTTTCAAATTATAATATCTATTTAGAAAGATACATTAAAATATTATAATGATCAATACAAATTAAATCTTAGTTTTCAAATTTAATTTCCATAAAATAAACATTTATCAACCCATTTTTGATTAGACCAAAATAGAGCAGTATTTTTTTTTAAATATGCCAAACTAATATTCCGCAAAAATACCGAAGGCGATTTTTGGTTTATTGATATAGGAGTAAATTCAAAATATATTATAGAGTACTAAACATATCAGATTGTCAGCTAAAGCAGCTAAGACCCGATTGCATAGGGATTTTTTGCCATACAGAAGTATTTTATAAGTAACATCAACAATTTTTATTTTGATCGCTACTCTAGCTTCAAAATTACGCTTTTTAATCCATATTTTTTGATTTGTTGGGGCGGAAGTGGGCGTGTCAAAAACTTGAAGCAACCTTGATCTGCCAGGAAACATAACAAGTGCCGTTTTATAGTCTGAGATCTCAGATTTTGGGTAATAAGTTTTAGTCTTCATGTTTTCTAAAATTTGGTTGCGATCAGATAAACATTGTAGATTTTTTTTAAGAGATACTTTTGTATGGGAAAAATGCATAGTTACTTAAATTTTGAATAGTACTACATTAATGTTCTAAAAACATAGCCTTAAGTATATTTTAGGAATAACACCGTCCTATTTTGCTTTTATTATAAATGGATAGATTTCTGTAACTCATTTACTCGATATTTTTAAATATTGCTCGAAGCCTTTTCAACTTTAAGTAATCCATTTTCAGAAAACTTACTTTTCCCCCTCAATTTGCGACGTGTTCTTTAATCCTACCCATTAATTCGCAATGATTGTTTTTATTAAGTTTGAAACGTGTTTATTGATTTTTATTAGCTTTATTAATTCAATACATTTCAATTGCTACTTTTGAATTTGTTTTCAGTTTTCAGTTTTTTTTTTTTGTTTTCATTTTGAATTATTCTCTTTGCGATATATAATTTTCATTTAACTTGCTTAAATTTATGATATTGCATATGCCACAAAATTGCTGTTGGCTTTTTGCTTTGCTTTGCTTTGTTTTTTTTGTATTTTTATATAGAAGCTTTTAAAATGTTGCACAACACAAAAAGCTAGGCAAATAAAATAGTACATTTATTTAGTTAATATATTTAAATAAAATAAATACGATTTTTCTTTTCATTTTTGAAATGTGCAAATTTCTCATTAATTAATTAATTATTTAGTTGTTGTTGTTGTTGTTGCTTAAACACTTCACTTCTTGTGCTTTTACTTGTTGTGTTTTCTATATTTTGTTTATGTCTGTTGTTGTTGTTGTCTTTCTAAGTTGGTCTGCTAAGCTAACTACTACGCATAATCAATAGAATAATAATTAGAACTCTGGATCTCTTTGTTCTCTCTGCCTTCGATCGATTTTCTCTCTCTCTCCTCGTTCCTTAAATTTTTCATTCAGTTTTCAGTTTCGCTTTTGTTGCAAAAGTTGTTGTTAACCTTTGGTTGGTCGCATATGTTTCGCATTGGCTTTTTTTAAATGTTGTTTTGTTTTTTTGTTTCTTTTTCTACTCCATCTCCTAACTCTTCAAATTTGCTTTGTGTGTTGTTTTGTATTTTGCCTTTTGTTTGTTGTTGTTTCTATCACAGCTTCTTCTTCCATAGACTTTTTGCTCTTATACGATTTTAAGCATAACTTGCATATATATAATAATTCTTGTTCATGTTCTTGTTGTTAATGCACGGCCTGTCTGTCTCTTAGTTTTCTTGTTGTTTCCTTTCTAATCTCATCTTCATTTTCTTCTTCTACTTCTGCTGTTGTTGTTGTTTAATACATACGTTAGCATATTTGTGTGGAATGATTTACAAAAGTTGTGTGTTTTTTGGTTTTGTTTTGAAATACAATAAATGGCATTAAAAAATATAGTATATATGTATATCTTGTTGTTGTTGTTGCTGTTCTGTTTGTAGTATACAAAAAGAGTGTTACTCATACGCAGCGTTGGAAGTGTTTTTTTTTTGTTTGCAGTTAACATTGAATAAATGTGTAATACTTTCGAATGATTGTGTTAAACAATAATTTATATAGTTGTAGTTGACTTTGCCAATTTCATTTTTCATGTGTGTTGTTGGGGACTCTTTGGTGCTCTTCTCTCTTTTGTTGTGGTTGTTGTTGATTGGAAGCAGCATGACACTTTTATCACATTTTGTTGTTGTTGTTCTTGTTGTTGTTGGTATGTACTAGGCTTAACTTAATTACATTTTGTTGGTTGTTATATGTATAAACTATGTACACACACACATACATACGTACACACGTATTTAATAGACACACACATTAAGATTGCTTCTTATTACACATGATTTGCACTCTCAATTGTTGTTTACAAATTAATATTCGCTATTGAAGTTTATAACAAAAATACATGCATAGTTGTTGTTGTTTTCTTCTAGTTTTGGATAGTTGTTTTTAGAGTTTGTCTTTGAGATCGCTGCTTGTTCTTTTTTTGGTTTTTGTTGGATAGTTGGCCCGGCTCCAGCAATGAGCATTGCAACGTTTTTGTTTGTTTGTTGTTGTCAGTCTTTCGTTTTAATAGATTTGTTTGTTTGTTAGATAGCTTAATTTGAGCAATTTCATTCCTCGCTTTGTGAGTTGGTTTTGCTAAATGCTCAAAGTTGATCTTCAGGTACCGTTTTCTTCTTCATGTTGTTGTTGTTGTTAGTCTCGGGCAATCAACTATCCTGACAACAGTTGTATCCTAACTGCATTTTTGTGCAAACATAAGTAAAAATATAGTAGATGATTGTATAAATGAATGCCTGTTTGTTGCTACAAAATACTCAAGTTGATTGATTGATTCGGTTTTGAATCGGTTTTACGAATTGGATTGTTTCGATTCAGGTTTTTTTTTTTTGGCTAACGCATGTCTCGTTTTAGTTTTTTATCAAGCTACACACACACACACACAGCTGTTGTTGTTGTGTGCTGTTTACAATATGCTTTTGTTTGCTTTACATAAAAGCTGCTAATATCACTTTTAAAGACTACACAAATGATGGCGCTTTGCGTACTTTTGTTGTCATGTTCTTGTTACATTTGTTGTTGTTTTTTGTTTATCACAATTTAGCGCCAACTTCGCATTACACATTATTTGTTCTTCTTCTCATATTACAAAAGTTAACAATTTTGTTTGTTTTCATTTTTTTTTTTCAGCCAATTGATTGAGCTAACAATTTGACATTGGTCGTTTTTTTTTTCGCTTTTTTGTTTTTGGTTTACAAACATTTTCAACACATATTTATGTTTATAGTATTCTACTTAGCTAACTAGACAATTTGCTTAACAATTGTTTGTTTGTTGTTCTTGGATGTTTTTTGTTTGTTTGTTTTGTTTTTGTAGCTACTGCGCGCTGCTCTGTAACTGGCTTTGCTTTTGCTGCTTTGCTTGCATTTTGTTTGAATCACAGTTGTTGTTGCTTATAAAATGATGTTTATCTCTCATCTCTCCTACTCCTTCTTTTTTTTTGTCTCTTTTCTATATTCGCTAGTTGTTGTTCTACTTGGTTTATACAACAAATTCTGCTCGTTTTTTGTTTGTTTACAATTCGCATTCTCATTTCTCGAAGTGTTCAAGTCTTGCTTCTTTCTACTTATATTCTGCTTTTGCTATATCTTTTTGTTTTTTGTTTTGCTGTGTGGCCAAAACGTAAAAGTTCAAGTTTTTAGTTTACATAGTTTAAACATAGTCAAGAGTAATCATAATATTGTAAGTTGTATAAAGGCTTGCCAATTATAAGTTCCTCGAATGTCACATTATCAAAAAATTCCTTTTATAACTTAACAAAAAAGGCTACTGATCGCTTTTCTATTTAGTTGCTGTGTGTTTAACTTTTAACTAGTCTACTAAACGCTACAAATTTCTATGCGCTCGATTTGATCACGTGTCATGTTGTTTTTTGTTGTTTGTTGCTGTTGCAGCTTTGCACAATTGTCGAATGTTACTAAATTAATGACATTGCTTATTTCGATTTTTGGTTTGTGCGTGTCCTGTTTTTCCGTTTTTTAATGGATCTGTAGATCCCGACGCAACAACTCGTAGACAAACTCATTGCGTTCATCGTAGTCGACGGGTCCGTAGTCGAGTGCTGCCGGCAGTTGTTCGTATTTGAGCAGTCTCCAACGTTGTCCCAACAGCTTGCACATTTCCTGCAAAGTACAAATTATATACATCATGTAATCTTGATACAAGTAACTCAGCTACTCACATCGTTGAAGGCGTATTGCGGTTCACCGTTGGGCCAATTGATTTGCGATACTTCAACGCGACGCAGCTGACGACTTCGCAGCCTTGCAATGCCCAGCAAATTGTGCGGATCCATTGGATGGCCATGGACAACGATCTCCTCGAGCTGTTTGCAACGCCAGGCCAACATGACGAACGCATCCTGACCGCGTATATTGCTTAAGTAGTTGCTATGGCCGCGATTGTTGCCCGAATCAATGTAGTAGATGCTGCGCAACGTGTCGCTGTTGGCCATCGACAGGCCATCGATGGCATCATGGCTCATATACTCACAGAACAGAATGCGTATGTGTGTTACGGGCATGTGATCGCCCACAATGCGATTGACGAGCAGCTCAACGGCCTCGTAGGCATAGACAAGTGTCAGCACCAGTTCGATTTGTGTGAAATGCATTGAGAAATTCGCCCAGGCAGCATCCGAGACACCAGCATGCTCATCACGATCCAAGCCATGGACAACGATGAGCAACTTGCGCAACGGCAGCACTTGAATCGTGTGCAGCAGCTCATCGCTGAGTGTGTCGTAATCCAGCGAGAGCACTTGAAGTGAGGCGCACTTCTGGAGCAGCGTTGTGTCCAGCTCGAGGATGGGATAATGATTGGGATCGTATTTAATGCTGGCCAGCGTCAACTGCAACAACTCTTGAGGCTTGCCCATGGCCTTCAGCAGATCGTAGCCATAGTAGGTGAGTGCTTCAATGCCACCCAGATCCAATACTTGGCAAGCTTGATTCTTGCGACTGAGAAACATCTTCAAGGGCTCCACAAAGCATCTGTCGAAAGAGTGTAAAGTGAATGTGGAGCATAAGCATTGTTTAAACTGGAAACTTACTGTTCTATGGCCACCAGTTGATCGCTGTGTGCATTTCCCGGAGCTATTAAGCCCACACTGTTGGTTTGGAAACGTAGAGCGCGAATATTATCACAGCGTGCCGCCCTATTAAAAACCATTAAAAGTACAAATTAGTTAAGCATTAATAAGTTTTGATTCGATTGCACTTACTTGTAGAGCAGGCCACGTATCTTTTGGATGTGAAAAGCATTGTCGAAGTTGAAGACAATCACCAGCTCCTTGGCCAGATTGGACATGCAGCGATGGAAGAACGTCAGTTGATCATCCTGGGCCACGTCAATGTGAAAGCGAAAGTTCCTAAAGTAGCTATTTCGTTCGTTGTCGTGGCGAAAGTCAAACAAATGCCATATAGACAGCTATTAACAAAAACTGTTTTTGTTTTCTACGTGACTGATGTACAGTAGGCAGCAAAAGTTAATGCATACTTACTGCACCGCAGTTTCAATTAATTATTGCAATAAAAAAATCCCATTGCTTTATTGTTGGACAGTGAGCAACGCAAATTGTTTTTAAAAATATAATGAAAATATTTGCAATCGTTACATAATTTAAAAATGGTAAATAAAACAAAAATTGTTTTTTAATTTTTTGTAAATACAAAAAATTGTTTTTTAATTTTTTATAAATAAAATATTTATTTTTTATTTTTTTTGTAAGTGAATAATTTGTTTTTTAATTTTATGTAAATAAAAAAATTGTTTTTTAATTTTGTGTAATTAAAAAAATTGTTTTTTGATTTTTTGTAAGCAAAAAAAATTGCTTTTTAATTTTTTGTTTTATATGTTTAAGTACGATTTGTCTGTAATCTTAGTTAATATTAGCTTCCTCACTAGCAAGATTTTCATATATTTTTTCAAATAAAATGGCAATCAAAATAAATAATAATAATAATAAATAACGATATAAATATTTCAAGTTCATTAAAAAACAATTTGCTTAATAAGCAATACATAACATGAAATGTTAAATAACATACACTAAAGCTAACAGCAACATAACATAGAAAGTTTGCTTAGCAGCAGAAAACTTTTTTCCCTCACTGTAGTTGAGACAAGCACACAGCTGATGCTTGGTATGTACATTGTACAAGTGTTTATGTGTGTGTGTAGCAACATTTTCATTGTGCAGCTGTGTGAGTGGCAAAGCGCTTTGATTATTATTTACACGTATTAATAAATGCTTTGTTGTCTTTCAAGGCTTGCCAAAAAAACAGACACACACATATACACTTGCCACCCCCTATTCTTCCCTCTTGAGAGACAGTCAAAGGAACAGCTGTGCGTCACCCACAGCAGCATTTCGTTTTTGTTTGAGACGCAAAAAGCGAAAATCACCATACAAACAAAACATTCATTCGAGTATATGTTTTTTTCCTCTTGCATATAGAGTCAAGCAAGTAGTAAATGGCCCATTTGTTGTGAATTTAGTAAGACGCACTAAAAGAGCATAATCCTTGCTTGACCACCACTTACCGTCTTTGAAAAAAATGTTGTCGCCATGCCCAACAACAATTGGCTGCAGCTCGGCGGTCTCGCGAATCGAGATAATCGAATATTTGCTCCAGTACCAGCGTTGGTATTGTCTGCCATTCGGGTATATTCATAACTATTCACACAACTATTTAATCTCGAAAAAATCCGTTTTGTTTTTTACACTCAACTTGTTAATTTTTTACTTTTTGTGTGTGCGGCGGAACACGACGCAACATCCACCGTCCAATTAAGATTCAGCACTGTGGTGAATGAAGAAGAAGAGGTGAAGACTTTTTTGTTTCTTTAAAAAGCTTTCTTAAAGCTCTTTTATTTGTAGCAGTGTGACCATAAGCGAAATTTTAAACAGCTGCTTAATTTTGTGTTTTCTTAAAATCATATTATCATCTTTTACATTGCTGTCCGTGATGAACCTTTCAACAAATTAGAGGGTTTTTCATAATTATACGAAATCTAATAATAAAGAAAATGAGTTTCTACACACATTTCAGTATAAAAATACCAATAAATATATTTTAAGCCGTTTGCAGCCACACTATGGAACAGTCGTTGAGTCGATGTTTTTATCGATAACGATTTAAATACTGTGAGACCGCAACGGCCTGAAAATCAGCTGTTTGGTGGAATAATGTTGTTACTTCAGGCGGCTTGCCGTCGACCTCAAATACTTGCAGCCTGTAGTAAATATGGAAATTTGCGGGCAAGCACAACAATTGTCAACTGGCAGGAACGTCGTCAGGCGTCGACAGAAGTGGCAGCAGCAACACACTTAACCAATACCGGTGGCCTGATTGGCTATTGGCAAACGCTGTCGAACAGCACACCTGTGGCCTATATGCAGGAGGCGCTGACACAGATCCACGACTATAGCGGCCTGCCATGGTGGGCGTCCATAGTGCTATCAACGTTTTTGTTTCGCAGCGTCGTCACGCTACCCTTGACCATTTATCAACACAAGATAACGGCGCGGATTGAAAAAATCGCACTGGAGATGCCGGCCATAGTGGAGGAGCTGAAACGGGAGGCGGCAAGGGCTAAGCAAAAGTTCAAATGGAGCGACAAGCAAACGGCAGTCGTCTACAGACGTTCGGTTTGTTTCATTGTGGCCATAAACTTTTACATAATTAATACATGTGTTTATTACATTTGTAGATCAAGAAACAGTGGCAGAATCTGATTGTGCGCGACAATTGCCATCCAATGAAAACGGTCATTGTGCTGTGGGGCCAAATTCCCTTGTGGATATTCCAATCCGTTGCGTTGCGCAATCTGGTCTACTTACTGCCGGATCCCACATCGTTGCAGGCACAAATCATTGCCACCGAAATGACTGTTGGCGGCTTTGGATGGATACCAAATCTAACTGTTGTGGACAGCTCTTATATACTGCCGGTGGCAATGGGTCTGATCAATCTGGCCATCGTTGAGGTACAATCCATGACGCGGACACGTCCAGCAACGCGTCTTCAAAATATTGCCAACAATGTGTTCAGAGGACTGAGTGTTCTCATGGTGCCTGTGGCCTGCACGGTGCCATCGGCGTTGGTCGTCTATTGGGTGTCTTCCAGCAGCTTTGGCTTGGCACAGAATCTGCTTTTGCTTTCGCCGGAAGTACGACGTGCGGTGGGAATACCCAAGACAGCGAGCGAACTCGAACAGCCCTACGATCAGCTCTGGCTGAAGATACAGAAGCGTGCGCGTCTTCTGGATGAGGCGCCGGCTGATAAGCCAGCCGCCAAGTGAGCTACTTTTGTGTAGTGTGGTAGTTGTTGTTATTTATAAGTCTAGTCTTAAGTTTGTTATGCCTAAAAGGGGAGACTGTCCCCTTGTAAATTAAATTTGTCAAGACGACGACTCATCGTTCTTGAGAAGTTCCCCCGCATAATTGAGTAAACAAATGGAAGCAAAACAAAACGATAAGCGAGTGGGAGATTGCTACGACCGATAAGCGCAGTATTCAATTGGCGCTTCGTTGCAGCATCCCATTAACAACGATAGAGAAAGAGAGAGACTTTTCTGTCGTCACTGAGTCGTCCACTATCTGTTGCAGCCCAATTCAGATTGAGACTTGAGCATTGAGCATCGACTGGAGGCTGAATCAGTCGAGGACTGAACCTCAACGGTAGCACAACTTAAATCTCCGCGCTTAAACTGTTTTACTTTCGGGCAAACGCTATCAGTTTTTCAAGTGAATCAAATATAATACGTATTGTATATTGACTGTAGCAAATGATCGTTCAATTTAAGTGCCTGGGACTGGCGCTTCTTCTGGTGTCGCTGGTCGTAAGTATTGTTCTTAATTGTTTTTAATTGTCCAGCAGTTTCTGGAATACAGGAAGCTCTTGATCATTCTCATACATTCTATATATTATTTACAAATATTTGATTTCATAATTGCGACTTCGATAGCCAAATGAATCGAGCGCTTATCAACCTGGCAGCGGGTTATCAGCTCATGCGACTTATGCCAGCAATGCGAGAGCTCAAGAGCAGCTGGCGCCCATCTATGATCGTGATGCGCCTTGCCCGGCTCACTATAATGGATTGAAACCATATCCACACGACTGCCATCGCTATATCAATTGCGCCGAGGGTCGTCCGTCGATACAGACATGTGCTTCAGGCACAGCGTTCAATCCCTCGACGCTCGTGTGTGATCAGGCGAGTAAGAGGGCGTGCGAAAGTGCCGCTCAACCGAATCGTTCGGAGCGTCTGCAACAACTGGATGCTGAGCCCAAGTGCGCACCAGGCTTGACTGGATTGCAGCCACATCCTTACGACTGCAGCAAGTTCCTGAACTGCGCCAATGGACAGACTTATGTACAATCTTGTGGACCTGGCACTGCTTTTAGTCCAACCATGTTGGTCTGTGACTTTAGGCACAAAGTGCAATGCGGAGATAATCATAATTTCAATGGCGCTCCAACTGCTGCTGCTAACGGTGCGTATGCTTGATAAACCTATCTTGAACTTGAACTAACACAAAACGCAGGTCAAGCAACTGATTTTGCGGTGGATCTTAGTTGCCCGCCGGGGGTACGAGGTCCGCATCCCCATCCCACTGACCCTCACAAGTATCTCTCCTGTGGAATTGGCATGCAACCCATTGTGCAGGAATGTGAGTTGTCTTGGGTATTCGATAGCAATCTTTTGACGTGTGTTTCTAGCCAGCGCCAAGCTCATTCCTACTGTAAGTTGTGCTCTTTCTACTGATTTCTGCTTTGCTTGGTCCATTTGCTTTTTCACCTGGGTTTTCACTCATCCTTTTTGCCTATTTCATCCGCTTTCAGCTGCGTATTTTGTTTAGTTTGTAATCCTAATGCTCCATCTTAGCTGCCCGGAATGATTTACTCTGTCCCGACGGGGTCGAGGGTTTGTTTGTGCATCCCTTCGATCAGACAAAGTATCTCAGCTGTAAAAATGGCAAGGTAGCTGTGCAAAGCTGTGAGCCCCAGAAAGTGTTTAGCATATCGAGAGGCAACTGTCACCTTAAATCTCAGTTGAGCTATAGCGATTATGTGACTTTTATGGTCTCAGATATCAGCTACGAGTATTGTAAGTGACATGATATCTTTTTCTGTCTTTATGGTAGTGATGATAATCCCTTCACAGCTTTGATACTTACCCATTGTCCTGATGGCACATCTGGTCTTCATCTTTATCCCTACGATGCTGGCAAGTACATACAGTGTGCTGCTGGCGGAGCGTTGACTGTGATCAGCTGTACTCCAAGTATGGGCTACAGTTATACTCGACATAGTTGCCAGCTACTTGAGCACTTGAGTCGCAGCGAACGGGTAAAGTTCTGGTCAGAGTTGGTCATCACCAGCTATGATCAGGTCTCACAATCGGAGCTAAGCTATGGTCAGGCTTCGTACTCCAAGCTGTCGACTTGTCCGCAAAGTCTGCAGGGCAAGTATGCCTATCCATTCAATGCGGCTTACTTTGTGCTCTGCCAGAATGGTCAGCTGCGTGTGGAGTCGTGTCCATGGGGCACTTACTATAGCATCACAAAGCGCAATTGCTTGTCGGCCAATCAGTTGGCATCACATGAATACCTGGATTATTCCTACACCAGCGTGCAATTGTCCAGTAAGCTGATTGACTTTATTATACACAAAAGTTCCTCTTATTGATGATCGCTTTCAACAACAGGCAACTTTAGGCAAGACCTTTCATTTGTTGTTTGTCCTGAGAACGCTGTGGGTTACTTTTTGCATCCTTTTGACTGCAATAAATACTTCAGCTGTCGCGGCCAGCAGACTTTCATCGAGAGCTGTGCAGAGGGCAAGGTATTTAGTATCTCACAACGAATTTGTGTGGATACATCGCGTTTGGCTGCCTACTTTGATCGTGTGGATTATCTGGAAAGAACAACAGATGAGCTTTATCAGCAGAGTCACCAAACAGCAGTCGAAAGTGGAGGCTATGCTCAGTCTGGATCATCACGATTAGTGGAGACGCATTCATCACCTAAGTGCGCACCTGGTGCGTCCGGTTTGCAGCCACATCCTTACGATTGCACCAAGTTCCTGAATTGCGCCAATGGCCAGACTTATATACAAGATTGTGGACCTGGTACTGCATTTAGTCCTTCGCTAAAGGTCTGTGATTTCAAGCATAAAGTGGATTGCGGTGCTAATCATTATGGGGAAAATTCATCGAACGGATATTACCAACAATCAGTAGTTGGAAGTGGAGCATATGACCAGTTTGGCTCAGGTCGTTTGGTAGAAACGCATTCAACACCCAAGTGCGCTCCTGGTGTTCCTGGATTACAGCCACATCCTTACGATTGCACCAAGTTCCTCAACTGCGCTAATGGACAGACTTATATACAAGATTGTGGACCCGGTACTGCTTTCAGTCCCAACCTAAAGATCTGTGATTACAAGCATAAAGTGGATTGCGGTGCAAATCGTTTAAATACATCTGTAAATAACGGTGCGTATGCTTGATATGGGAGTAACTATGTAGTTCCTCAACTAACACAATCTTAGGAGCTTCAAGTGGTGTTGCGGCTGCTTTAAGATGCCAGCCAGGTGCCCATGGTTTGCAACCCCATCCCACTGACCCCCAAAAGTATCTCAGATGTGGAATTGGCACCCAGCCTATTGTGGAGCAATGCCATTTGCCTGAGGTATTCGATAGCAAGAGTTTGTCTTGCATTCCTAGTCGAACCTTAGATCAAAATTCTTGTAAGTTGCGCGTTTTTATTGTTGATATTTTTGCTTGGCTTACCTCATTTGCTTTTTCACCTGGGTTTTCTTTATCCATTTGCTTTGCTTCTCTCATGCGCTTTCAGTTTGCTTGCGTTGCTTGCTTAGTTTGTAATCCTAATGCTCCATCTTAGCTGCCGGAACGAGTTATCTGCTCTGTCCTGATGGTGTCGAAGGATGGTTTGCTCATCCCTTCGATCAGACCAAGTATTTGAGTTGCAAGGGCAAATTGGTGACTGTTCAGAGCTGTAATTCCGGTCAGGTGTTTAGCATATCGCGAGGATACTGCCATCCAAAGTCACAGTTAATCTACAGCGATTATGTGGCCTACATTGTCTCAGAGATCAGTCAAGACTACTGTAAGTGAGACGCTTTACCTCCGCGCTAAGCTCATCACAGTAATTGTGTTTGTGATCCTCTCACAGCTTTGATACTCCACAATTGTCCTGCCGGCACTGAAGGCCTTCATCTTTATCCCTACGATGCTAGCAAGTATTTGCGCTGTTCATCGGGAGGGAAAATGTCACTACACAGCTGCGATCCCAATTTGGCATACAGCTTCAAGCAACGTGCTTGTCGCTCTATTGAACATCTGGATACAGGGGAACGGGTGAAGTTTATCTCAGAGATGATTATTGCCGGTACTTTTGTCTACACGGATACGCAGAGTTCGCTCTTGGCCTGTCCCCGTAGTCTGGAGGGAAAGTTCGCCTATCCCTTCAATGCGGCTTACTTTGTGCACTGTCAGGGAGGTGTGCTGCAATTGAAGTCTTGTCCGCGATACACCTATTACAGTCTGGCCAAGCGTGATTGCTTTGCTGGACAACAGCTGACGCAGCATGAATTCCTGGACTATTCCTACACCAGTGTGCAATTGTCTAGTAAGCTGCTTGGCTTTTTAATACCCAAAAGTTCCTTTTATTGATCCTCACTTTCACAGGCAACTTTATGCAAGACTTTAAGCTTGTAGTGTGTCCCGATAATGCTGATGGCTATTTCTTGCATCCCTTTGACTCCAGCAAGTATTTTAGCTGCCGCAATCGTCAAACCTTCATTGAGCGCTGTGAACTGGGCAAGTTCTTTAGCATCTCGCAGCGTCGTTGTGTGGTTAAAAATCAATTGAGTGCCGCCTACGATCGTGTGGAGTTTGAGTACACTCAAGTGGATCAACACCGACAGGGCAAAGTTGAGAGCTCACACCAGGGGATAAGTTGTCCTTACGGTGTAAGCGGATTGCATCCGCATCCTTATGACTGCGCGCAATTTCTAAACTGCGCTGATGGACACACTTCTGTACAGCATTGTTCACCTGGCACGGCTTTCAATGCAGCCGCTTTGGTCTGTCAATTCATAAATATTGTGGATTGCGGGGACAGAAGCTTAAATGGAGCTGGAAATGTGACTTCCACGCACTTTGGATCAGTTGAAGCAAGTGGCTCAACTGTTGGTCCTTATTGCCCACCAGGATATCGGGGCCTACGTCCACATGCCAGCGATCCGCGTAAATATCAAAAGTGCGGCATTGACGTTCAACCAATTGTGGAGGAATGTGGATTGAATGAGATTTTCGATCCACACACATTGAATTGCTCGCCGGTGGGACTCAATTACGGTCCAATTCAACCTACCCAAAGACCCTGTAAGTCTATCAACATTTTTTATATTTCGCCTGCTTTTTCACTTGGGTTTTTTCATCCTGAACAGATCATTTTAAGGCTACCATAAGCGTAACTACTGGGACTGACACAGTCTCTGAGGACTGCAGTCTTATCGTTTAATTTTTCTCTCTTGCTTGCTTCACCTGCTTTTCACCTGGGTTTCGTTTCACCCTTTGCCATCTAGCATAAGTATAACTTTGGTCTTACCCTTTAATATAAATTTCGTATGCAGTTTTTTGAACTCTGATTTATTTGCTTCACCTGCTTTTTCACTTGGGTTTCGTTTCATCTTTTGCGCCCATCGAATGTATCGACTGTGGTTTTTCCTTCTTGCTAATCCTTATGTTCACTCTTAGCGTTGCCGCGAAACGATCTGCTCTGTCCTGATGGGACTGAAGGTCTTTTTGTGCATCCCTTCGATCAGACCAAGTTCCTTAACTGTAAGGGCAATAGGGTCGCCATACAGAACTGTATTTCCAACCATGTGTTTAGCATATCGAAAAGTCAATGTCGCCCCAAAGCTGAGCTGCAGCCCACTGACTATGTGGGCTACACCGTATCGCAGATTAGTCATGAATATTGTAAGTTCTTCAAATTGTTGCCTTAGCTATCAGTGGCAAATCTGTTTCATTCAACAGCCTTGGAGCTAACTCGTTGTCCGGCTGGCATTGACGGTCTTCATCTCTATCCCTTCGATGCGGGCAAATATGTGCGCTGTAATACCGGAGGAGAGCTTTTCGTGGTCAGCTGTGGAGAGGGCAGGGGCTTTAGTCTTATTGAACGCACTTGTCGTCCATATGCGCTGCTGCAACAAGGGGATTACATCAGACGCTCGTCTGGCTCTGTTTATGTCGAGAATTCAAGTTTTCAATTCACTTTGAAGGCTTGTCCACGCAGCATGGATGGCAAGTATGCCTATCCTTATCACGGTGCTTACTTTGTCTACTGTCAGCATGGTGAAATGCAGGTGGGCCAATGTCCCACTGGCACCTTCTTCAGTCTGACCAAACGTGTCTGCCTGCCGCGTTCTCAGCTGTCGTCGCACGAATTCCTCGATTATTCCTACACAAGTGTGCAGTTGCCCAGTAAGCTCATCTCTTTGGTTCACCTCGTTTAGCATTATTTATTTTTGCCCATATTTTTGTAGCTGTCTATGGCCAAGAAATCACTACGATTAATTGTCCTTTCAACGATCAGGGTTACTTTTTGCATCCCTTCGATTGCACCAAGTATTTGAATTGCCTCAATCACAGGACTACCATTGAGAGCTGTGATCAGGGACAAGTCTTTAGCATCTCGCAGCGACGTTGTGTGCCCGATGCTCATACCTTAAACTCCAACTACGATCGTGTAGAATACATGAAAGCGGAATTGTTCCAAGGATCTCGTCAATATAGCGATGGAAGTGCTTACAATCGCGTGAGCTGTCCTAGTAATGTGTATGGACTTCATGCCCATCCCTTTGATGCCCAAAGCTATCTGTATTGTGTGGAGGGTTTGACGGAGATCTGGAAGTGTCCGGCGAACATGCTGTTTAATGTGGCTAAAAAGGTTTGCCAGGCAACTGATCGACTGTCGGCCAACGAACACGTGACCAGCTTTAGTCAAGGACAGCTGCAGCATTTGGAGAGTGAGTGTGCTGATTGTCCAAACAATTGGAAATTTCTTGAAACCTCAATTTCCATTTATAGCCATCAGTTGTCCCAGAGATGCGGTGGGCAACTTTGTTTATCCCTTCGACTGCACCAAGTACTTGAGATGTGTTGGGGGTGAAACTCATCTGGAGAGTTGTCCGCAGGGCCAACACTTTAGTCTGTCACAACGCAGCTGTCAGTTGCAACAACAAGTGCAACGTTCCAATCGTGTCGACAAGAGCAGTGAACTAAAGATCTTTTACGATTGGTGGCTGCAAATTCGTGCAGCAAATAGCAGCAGAATTTATTGTCCTGCTGGAGTAATCGGGTATTATCCGCATCCCACGCGTTCCGATCGGTACTTGAGCTGTTCTCCCGGTTCCTCTAATTCGCTGGCGTTGATCCTTGAGTGTCCGGCAGGAAAAGTTTTTAGCATTGCCGAAAACAATTGTGCAACACGCGAACAGTTGCTTGGTCCCAACGTAGAATATGCATTGGGCAACTACAATTGGCGAGAAGATCTAAGTCTTGGTTACTAACAACTCAACCCCTCCCCTTTTATGCCTTGCTAATCATGCTTTGTACATTTGCAGAATACCGTGAGCCACGCACACATCAAGGGAGTTACGATCAGTCAGGTAGTGCTTCAGGCATTAAGACGACAACATATCAAGGTGGTGATCGATGGAGTAACATGAACATGCAACGACCCGCTGGCATTGGCTTTGGCTATCCTGGACAGCAGCAGCCTCCACAACCTCACCAGCCGGCTGGTTGGTCGGGCCACGGCAGCTCCTACAGTCAGCAATCGCCCACGCAGAGCGTGCTCTATGTGGAGGGTTCACTGCAGCCAAAGCGTAATTATCCCGAGTCAGCCACAAACACAATCTATAAAGCACCGCTGGCTCCAATGGCGCCAGTGCCAACAACAACGACATCAAGCCAGGAGCATATCTATTATGCGCAGCCCGTGGATGAACCACAAACTTGGTCACGTCAGAACTTTAGTCGCCGAATCGATGTGCATGCGCCGACCAATGAATGGCGACCATTGCCCCAAAATCCCTCCTCCCCGCCTCAATATCCTTCCTACCAACCTCAAAATCCTTCTACACTTCCTCAACACCCATCTACTCTGTCCGGACAGCGACCCCTTGACCTAGATTACGATCCGTCTACTCCCACTAGTCCCAACCCTTATGGTATTGATTACGAACCCTCTCGGGATAGTCCTCGACCTACATACCGGGAGCGACTTCAGCCAGACTTCAATTCGCGGACCACTCCACCTCCTCTACCCGGACAACGACCTCTAGACCTCGACTACAATCCGCACACAAGTGTTGATCAGCTGCCCAGTGCATCAGGGCATCAGCCCAGTTTTAGGCCACCACCTCCAGTTCCTGGCGTGCCCGCTAATCACAGTCCAAGCTATCATGCTCCTTCTCAACCCTCAGACGACTCCAATCTCTATGGTGGCCTGCAGCCACCACCACCTTCTCCTGCAAATACCTTGACTACCACAACCCAGTCGAGTGTGCGCACGTTTCCCATTTATCCGCCATTGAGCAACGCATCGCCTAATCAGCCAGGCAGCTATCCTCATTATAGTCCACCCTATGCAGGTGTTGCGCACTCGCGTAATACTTCTTGGCACAAGGTGCCACCCCCAGCTCCAGCTCCTGATCCGTTCAATGCCCAAGAGGAATACGATGATCAGGACTTGGATGATGCTGAGCTGCTGACCACAACTACTGAAAAAAGTGGTTTGAGGCCACCGCCGTTTAAGCATGACTTTTACAATCCCACACAAGGTGCCCAACCCAATGTGGATCCGAATTCAAAGGCGGCTCTTAACGAGGCATTGCGTCTCATGCTGCGACCCTATTTCAATCATAGCGGAAATGCTGCAGAAGCACTAACATTACGTGCTGAATCCGCAATAGCATCGGCTATTAGTAGACCCCCAACCTCGACTACCCCGCGAACAGTAAGACATCTTAGTGGACAGACGCCCAAAGATGATGTGGAAATGATTGTGGCAGGCGAACAGGCAGGCCTTGACGATTCTGACGATTCTGTTGTTCCAGATGTGAGCGAGACGGCGCGCACTGAGCAGACTCTCAATCCCACAACCTATGCCACCGGCTATGACACAACCGACTTTCAGCGGAGTACCCGCAAGGTGGATGTTGAGGGCAGCACAACACCAAGTAATTGGCACACGCAGGGTCACAGTCGTGAGTTCCACCTGCGTCATCCAAACATGCCCGATCCGTTCGAAAAGCCGCAACACCATCACAGTCCCCATCATCCCCACCATGACCATAACCACCACCAACACCACAATCCTTCCCATTCCGAGCACCAGCACAGTCGTCGCTTCCACAGCCAGCATCCTAATTTGCCTAATCCCTTCGCTGACGAAGAGCAAAAGCCGCAGCAGCAAGATGATGACGAGGAGTTTCTGCCCAATCCAAATGCTGAAGCCACCACACCACAAAGCGTCGAGATTAGCTTTCGCGGCGACTTTGAGGAGTCCTGTGAGTTCGATTGTGGCGGTGGCAAGTGTGTAAAGCAATCGCAGGTCTGCGATGGCGTCAACAACTGTGGCAATCGGAAAGATGAGTCCCGCTGCGATCATCTGGGTTATCAGCTGAGGTTAACCGGAGGCAACAGTCCAAACATGGGACGCGTTGAGGTCAAAAGTGAGTTAATAGTTCGTTTTGAAGCATTAAAACTAATGAATGAATTTCTCCTCTAGTCAATGGTCAATGGGGATATGTTTGCGATGATAATTTCGGACTACGGGATGCGGACGTGGTGTGCCGGGAACTGGGCTTTAAGATGGGTGCCGCCGAGGTTCGCGGTAACTCATTTTATGTGCCGCCCGAGCGCAACTTCAACTATGTTATGGATGCGGTCGATTGCCGCGGCAATGAGACAAAGCTGAAGGACTGCGACTTCAAGGGTTGGGGTGTTCACAACTGTGGTGTCGATGAGGTTGTCGGCGTTGTCTGCAAAGTGCCACTGCTCAAGTGCCCCAACAACTTGTGGCTGTGTCACACGTCAAAGGAGTGCATACCTCCAGCCTTTGTCTGCGATAATACTGCTGATTGTGCCGATAAATCAGACGAAAGTGATGCTGTGTGCAAGGTGAGTAAATAATAGAAGAAATTCTGTTGGAATTAATTCGAATTATAGTCGGTAGTTATGAAGCATCTTTTCAGACTATGGAGTTACATTAGCATCAATGGTAAAGAGGCTATAGACGAGCTTCGCGTGTTTGTCAGCTTATTGAATTTGCTAAAATATTGCATACCCTATGTTTAAGGAACTTATATTTAATTTGCCTTTTTTTTTGCCTTCGTTTGCAGGCGCCCGTAGAGTACCGCTTGGAGGGTGGAAGAAGCCCAAATGAGGGACGTCTTGAAGTCAAGTACCATGGTGTTTGGGGCAGTGTTTGCGATGACGATTTCAATATGAAATCCGCTCAAGTGGCTTGCAACTCGCTCGGTTACTACGGCACACCGGTAAGTTTCGTCATCGTAAAGAAGAACCTTTTACTAATTTACATTGTATGCTCGCAACTTTGCAGAAAATGGAGGCCAACATCTTTGGACCTGGCAACGGACCTATTTGGCTGGATCAAGTGATGTGCCAGGGCAATGAGACGAGCATTGACAAGTGCAGCCACTGGAATTGGGGCGAACACAATTGCAATCACACAGAGGATGTCAGTCTGCGGTGCACTGCAGGACCACGACCACGACAACAGCGACTTTTCACCAAGTTGCAGCCAACGAGCGTAAATAAGACGGCCGGTGATGCAAGTGCAGTTAGTTTCTCCGATATTGGGCTCTGGGAGAGATCGAGCAAGGCGCTGCACACGCCAAGACGCTGTGGCATATTCAAGGATGATTTGTTGGATGAGTTTGCGCATCCCGAAGAGCGTGTTGTCAAGGGCAGCGTGGCACGACGTGGTCGCCATCCCTGGCAGGCAACCATACGCACTCGCGGACGTGGCGGCATCTCCAGTCATTGGTGTGGTGCTGTGGTCATCTCGAAGCGACATCTGCTCACTGCTGCCCATTGTCTCTATGGTCATCCGAAGGGCGCTTACTTTGTGCGCGTAGGCGATCATTATGCCAACATTGCCGAGCACTCCGAGGTGGATTCATTCATTGAGAATTGGTACACACACGAACAGTTCCGTCAGCCCACGCACATGAACAACGATATTGCCGTCGTGGTGTTGAAGACGCCACTCAAGTTCAACGATTACGTACAACCGATTTGCCTGCCGGAACGTGGAGCTCCGCTTACCGAGAACCGCACCTGCACCATCTCCGGCTGGGGCTCCATCAAATCAGGTGTTTCCAGTAAGTGCAGTCATTAATCAACTTTCAGACCCAGTTCATAAATTTAAAAAATATTAAGTACTGAGGCTCTTAAAGCCGAATTTTTGCTAATTCCCTGACCCCTTTTTATCCACAGCTCCCTCGCAGGAGTTGCGTGCTGCGCAGTTGCCCATTTTGCCGGATACCACCTGCAAGCAACTGAATGTCTACGGCGATGCTATGACTGAGGGTAAGTGTGTGACATTTTGGTATGATTGATTGATTGATTGATTGCCGCTTTTTCGCTGCTCGTTGCTTGTTGCTAGGCATGTTCTGCGCCGGCTCCATGGATGAGAGCGTCGATGCCTGCGAGGGCGACTCTGGCGGCCCGCTTGTCTGCTCCGACGAGGGTAAGCTTGACACTGAAGCATAAGTGACTCCCAAAATGTTGCGAGAGCTTATACGTTTGCTACTTCTTTGCAGATGGCGAGACACTGTACGGCATCATATCGTGGGGTCAACACTGCGGCTATCAGAATCGTCCTGGCGTCTATGTGCGTGTCTGTCACTACATCGATTGGATCTACGAGAAGATCAATCAAAGTTTAATGCGCATGTAAAACGACAAGTCGCCTAATATGCTTAACCCATTACTTGCCTTTTAATTTAATTGTTTTTAGCAGTGCTGTGTAATAAATGATGGCACCTAAAAGTATGCAATGCATACCATTTCTTATTTGCTGTTTGTGGATTAAATTTGTCTTTTTTTCAATAGTCTATAATCCTATGAAAAACTCAATCCATGATTGCTGCACTTTTAATTAACCTGTTTCGCATTCCTGCACTTTTATAAATTCTTTGAGCCGTTTTTAATTAAATTAGTTTGAGCTAAGCTGCGCAATAAAAAGCAACACCTAGAAGTATGCAATGAAAATTTTACGCTTGGGTTTGATTTATTGTCCAGTTGAAGGGGTGGAGTGGGGTGCTTCGGTCTGGCGAATGTAGCTTAAGCATAATCAATGCTAATAAAACGCACAGCAGCAGCAGCGACAGCCATAACAACAACAGCAATAATAATAATAATAATGCGATACGAATTTAATTCACAAGTTCCGAGCTGAGTCGTTGACTCATGTGCCGCAGTTACGTCTCTTGCTCTCTTTCACCTTGCAAAAGAATTTAACTCAGTTTTGAGGCTCAACCAATTGATGGTCACTTGAATACAAACACGCCAGCTAAATTGATGTTTTGGGCATTAAAAAAGGAAGGGTGGCGGGTGTGTGTGGATTGAGTTTACGCTCACATTGTGCGGGCGTTGCACGCGCGAGTGGATCTGCAAAAGCATCACAATTAACTTAATTAACTAATGATCGACGCGTCTACGCAGCACACGCATTGTTGTTGTTATTGTTTTCAAAGAGTGCACTTGCAAGATGGCGTACGAGTTACACTCTCTCTCTCTCACACTCTCTCTCGCAATCACTCACACGCTCTCTATGTTCTCTTTGTTAAGTTCGCGCTTCGACTGCCCTGCTGGCTTGGGGTTTATTTTGCATTCGCTTGCGGGATTTCATTAAGCGCGGTTCACTATCAGTCTCGACTTCTGTTTCACTAAGGGGTTAATGAGTAGAAAAAAGCTTTACTATCAGCTGCATTGATAACACATCCTCGCAGTTTGGCGTCATGTTTATTAAATTCGCCACACTCTTTGTGATCTTCAACCTCTGCTCGTCGGCAACAGCTGGCAATCAGGGTGATCTCTATGGCTACGATATTGGCAGCAGCAGCTCAACCGAACGCATTCATGCAGCCACGCGTTGTGTGCATGTGCATCCTCAGCACTCGGTGGATCTTAACCAGGTGAGTAACATAGGGATCTGGAGTAAATACCAATTGTAGAGTCATAAATTAAGGCTCATTTGCTTTAATTAACCCTTTTGGGTGGTTGGGCGAACTCTTGCAACTCTGGGTCAGCTTCCCACACACACACACACACGCACTCGTTCAGCTAGTCAATCATTCAATCAATGAATCAATAATTGAGTTAGTTTACCAGCCAGTAGCGTCTGTCTGTCTGCCTGTCTGCTCGCCTGTTAAACAGACGGCCTTATGCGGGCATCTAATTGAGCCAGTCGGATGCTCGTATGCAAATTCAAATTGCTGAAAATGTAGAGCTATGTATTACATGCATATGATAAACATACATATATAGTATATACCGAAATGGAAGTGGACATCGCATGTTTATGGACTTACACATGTACATACATACATATATATTATATATAGGTGTTAATTAATGGAGATCGCGCACATGGATAAAATTGCATGGGAATGCCTATCGAATCGCATATTTGTCGAATGCAAAGTACTTAGCTGATGAGCAATTAATATTGACATTCCCTTACAAATAGCTACAAAATAGTATAATACTTTTAATACATATATCAGAAAAGCTTTTTAGTAGAGGTAAATTGAATATCAAATAAAAGTTAACCCTGCATGATAATTTAAACATGCTGTATGCCTACTTTATTATCGCTGATCTGATAAATACTTTATACAGTACATTACATTAATGTATTTGTTATTTGCAAATTAATCATAGTTACAATGAATCTGCATGAGCATTGCAATTTATCAGAACAAAGAGATGATTTCATTAAACGATTTGAGTTTAATATTGAAAAGTATATTGAAAAATTGTTAATACTGTAAATAAATGTAGGAAATCAGAAAATAGTTCGAGTATAGCTTAGTCTTAGTCCTAAGCTTGAAGTGAAAATGCCTAAGATAGTTTCATTATGCATTTTTATGATATTTATGTACAATACACACAGGTTAGATGGACATTTAAACTTACTCGTAGTTCTATTGTCACAGGCAGGGTGAGTCATCTGCGACCATATAAAGTATATGTATTCTTGATCGGTGTCAATAACCGAAACGCACCAGGCACACTTACGCCTCGGCAAAAAATCGTGAAGAAAGCGGTATTTAATTGCTATAGTTGGTACTTACAATAATAATTACAGTATTTATGATTTCTGAAAATTTGTTATTCAGAAAAAAGGCAATTTCAATTTTTAATGCAGCAGTATATCGATATACTAAATAGAGCCTTTGGTATATTTGAGTAATTATACCCGTTACCCATAGTGCATTGTGCCTGCAGGAAATGTAACAGGCAGAAGGAGGCCTTTCCGACCCCATAAAGTATATATATTTTTAAACAGCACAAACAGACGAAACGGTATAGGTACATATATCCACCTGTCTCTCTGTGTGTTCGCCCGTCTGTCCGTATTAACACCTATGTAGACCTCAGAAACTACAAAAGATAGAGGCATTATTCATATTTGACAGCACTTGTTATGTTTGCACGCAGATCAAGTTTATTTCAAATTTTTGCCACGCCCCCTTCCACCTCTGCTCATCGACAAAAATCGAAAAACAAGCATAATTTTAAAGATAGAATTTTGGTACAGACAATAATAACTAAAGTACTTATGATTTCTGAGAATTTTACTGGGATCGAATAAAAATTGTAAAAGTTATTAAAGAAAAACTTTTGTATGACAAATTACGTCTACTGAAATGGGATCTTAGCTGGCAGATTTAGACCTCTATGGTAAATTTCGAAAGTAGAACTTCATAAATATACCAAATATGGCATTTGGTACATTTTAGCATATTTGGAGTATATTATTTAGTATATTTTAAGAATAATACCGCACTATTTTGATTTTATTTGACATGGGTAGCGGGTATACCACAGTCGAGCACACTTGACTGTAATTTTCTTACTTATTTTTAATTCATTTGATATACATATTTTTATACTTCGGTTCAATTGAAATTAGGTAGCGGGTATTTCACAAGTAGCTTTTATACTTGTTTACATATTAATTTCAAAATCAACTCTCTATATGTTTTTAATATATTATATAATTTAATCATATTTCTTTGATTGACTTAATACGTAATACATATTATTGCTAGTTTTCAATTTGATTATTTATCTTATGAAATAAATGGATATTTTTACAAAACTGTCTTCGCAAATACTCATTATATGAGCTTGAAGTTCGGGTCCAAATAAGTTCTCTAATAAATCTAAAAAATAAATCTTTAATATCTCTAAACATATTTCCAACTTAGCAACTTATAAATATTGCATTTCGTAGATACTTTTAAGAACAATTCGTTCACACATTTTATACCCACTTACAATAAAAATTTATGTATATTGGAATTTAATACAATATTTGTTATTCACAGATAATGGGTCTCTGGTATGGCAGCGAGATCATCATACACAGCCAAGACACTCCTGGTGAATACGAATACGATTCGTGCGTTATCATTCACCTGACAGATGTTACGCAACAGGTGAGTTAGACACGAATGCCAATAGCAATGCCATTATTCAAATGCAAAACAAAATTTGCGTACTTTAGGTGCTCAATAGCAACCGTAACATCAACAACAACAACCACAACTACAATTACGGCCATAATAATCGCAATAATCAAAACAATTACGGACGCATCTCGACCACACCTCAGTACCTCGAACGTGTTGATTACGAACAGGAGCGTCAACGCCAGCTGCAGCGGACCAAATACTTGCGTTTGGTGTGGAGCGAACGTGACAGCAATCTGGAGTACACATTCAACTATACACTAGACCGTCCCGGGGTTTGGTCAAACATTGGGGATCAGCGGGGATCTTTGGCCACCCTCAACACATACACACAGTTCAGTGGCATGGTGCAGGTTGTGAAGGCGGTGAACGATCATCTGGTGTTGACCTTCTGTGGCAACGATGTCAAGAGCACCATTTATACCGTGGTGTTGACACGCAATCCGCTGGGACTGAGCAATGATGTGAGTAGAGTATCGAAGAGTTAAATTCATGAATTGATAACTTTTTCCTTTACAGGAGTTGCGCAGCATTCGCAGCATGCTCTCGCGTCGCGGTCTCTTTGTGGAGAACATACGCAAGGTCTGCAATGGAGCCGCAAGTCGGGGCGGTGGTCTGTTCACACTCTCGCTACTGTCGCTGGTGTTGCTGCTCTTTGCATCCGGCTGGGGTCGTCGACAGTAATAGGCAAATTAGCCGAGGAAATGCCATATTCCAGCCATATTTCTATGTTAATTTATCAATAATTTACTTACTTAAGCATTTAACTCTCGGTCAATACGACAACAACACAGCTAACCAATCCTCTCGAGTGTCGAGTTTCGGTTGCGGTGCCTTAATTGTTTCGTCTTTCCAATTAAACTCAATTAGTTGTGTAACCCTCCTCGCCCCTTCCTTAAACCTCGAGCCGGTTATGTCTGCCTTTCAACTAGTCTGTTAGTCTAGCTAAGGCTAATGTCTTGTAGGCGTTAAATGCTCTTTTAATTCAATTATCAACTCTAGACACAATCATCTCGTTCGAATAA
This sequence comes from Drosophila sulfurigaster albostrigata, assembly GCF_023558435.1. NCBI lineage: Eukaryota > Metazoa > Arthropoda > Insecta > Diptera > Drosophilidae > Drosophila > Drosophila sulfurigaster. The sequence goes on from NC_084883.1 coordinate 48,412,841, forward strand.
AGCTTTAATAATGACAATAAACCCCCCACACACATTGAATTTATTTCCCACGCCCGCCCGAAAGTAGGCAACGATTTTTTTCCATTTGCATTTCGTGCTTCACTTATCTCATCATACGCACCGTGGCCCCATTAAAAACAGATCTAAATGGCATGATTGCTGTTATCTAAACAATGCTGTGTTTATCAGTGCTAAGCAACAAATTGAAGCAGCGTCTGGAAATCAAGATTGCAATCTTCAAAACATTTCTTATCGATACGCACACGCGATTTCGAGTGGCGTTCGCCAAAGGTGCAAATATCTGCCGACTGTCGACTGCTGAACTAAATTCGTTCGCTTTCTTTGTGATAACACAAGAGCTGAACACCCTGTAGCTGCTAATATTGTGACAAAGGGTTGCTTATTATATGACTTGTTTATAATTTGGTTTAACCGATTGGCTAAGGTGCAAAAGTCTGACAAGTTCCGCGCTAATTTTTATATTGTTTTTGATAACGAAAAAATACCCTGAAGTTGCGAAAGTTCTAAAGAAGAGTTGTTTAAATATTGCTTTGTAGTTTCTTTGATTAAATATACCCTGCAAAACATTATAGGTAGAGTTGTTTAACACTCTGCTGCAAAGTGTTTGATTTTGATAACTTTTGTTTAATCCGATTGGGCTAGGCCAAGGTGCAAATGTCTTTCGAGTGCAGAAATAATCTCTTTTGCTTGCCTTTGATAATGCGCGTAAATAATACCCTATAGCTGAGGCATAGTAAACTTGGGTATCATATAGATTAGAGGAGTTTTTTCTCTGATTATTAGACTATTAGACTCTGCCGTGTTGACAAACATTTCCCCAAGCATTTGCTTTTGTTTTATCTTTTGTTGTTCATCGTAAAACCGTCTGCAGAGTATCCGCTTGTCAAGCACTCCCCACATTCCCTCCTGCACTTTTTATTTTGGCAATATTTGGCTGGAGAGTTCCCCGACATTAGCAGCCGCTTATCAGGCCATTGATTGTACATTAACGCTATTCACTTTCGACTGCAGATTCGTAAACAGTGAACAGCGAAGCAGAAGAAGCAGCAGCGACAGCTTTCCATGTGGAAAGTTTTGTCCCAAAACATTCCCATCGCATAATCTTCAAGTGATTCCGCTTCGAGCACCTCGAGCACTAGCAGACAACGTGCCGTCGCTTATCAGCGACCCAAGCTGAGCCCAAGCTGTTCCACCCACGCTCCCTTTCCCTTCAACTAGGCATTGGGGGGGGAGACCCTTGAACTTGAAGTGCCGCGTCAATGCAATTGCTTGCTTGTTGCGATTATAACATAATATTTGCCACTTTTTTGTTTTATTTATTTCTAGTTTTTATTGTTATTATTGTTTACTCATTAACGCTTTAGCGCGCACGCTTTTGTAGTTTTTTACAACGCTCCAATTGCGCTTCTTGACGTTTTGTTTTTGTTTTGGAAAATTGACTAAGCGTACCGTTGACTGTGCCGACTCCGTCCATCTATTGCCGCTCGCTGATAAGCGGAAAGGCAAAGAAAAACAAAGCGTCACACGTAGACAGCTCATGAGCAGTTACACAAAAGATATGCCAAGGCAGCCAAGCACGCTATGATCAGCTGCCTTTTGCTGCTTTTCGGGTTCATTGGGTGGGATGTCATCGCTTGATTTGTTTGCTGGGGATTTGTCTTGGGGTTACTCGGTTCGATTAGTCAGCTGAAGTCAAACATATTTGTGAGCTGTTGACAATTGATGTTGCATGCAAGCGATGCAGTGCTTGGCCCAGAGGTTGGCCAAATAAATTGAATACTTTATTGAGTTGTTACGATCTTTATGGAATTCGAAAAGTGATTCATTATTTACCAGCTTAGCATGTATGGAAGTAGTTGAGTAAATGGGATTGAATAGGAATGGAATAGGAATAGGAATAGGAATAGAAAGGAATACAATGTAATAAGAATGAAGAGTTGGGGATTTAGTTGTTTTGTTGAGAGAAGTAAAGTGATTCAAATGCGAATTTTTAAGTTGTCTGTTGAATGATTAGAAAGAGATTGCACTAAGATTGATTGCTTGATAAATGTGTAAGATTTCTATTATGCCTGGTGTATTATTTAAGCTTTCTTAAAATGGTTGATCAAAGTCAGAGATAATAACTGAATCTGTCCTTTACTTTTCCCACTCATCGTTTAAGTTGTGGCGTGGATAGAAATGGGCAGAGCTTTGTTATGTCGGATGCATTATTTTGACTTAATCTAAATGGTTATTCAAACTCAGAGTCTAGTCTAATATTTGAAGCTGTTCTCAACTCCTTCGACTCCTTCTACAGCCTTGCCTGCGACATTCTCTCGGCAAAAGATACGCTTAACAAGCTGTAAATTGAATTACTTGTTGAGTTGCAGTTGGAAAGTGATTCATATACTTAATAATTTTGAATGATGTGGGTTGGATAGGTTAGGAATGGGCTGTCATAAGATTGAAGAAGAGAGCTTTATTACGTCTGATGGATTATTCAAGCTTTATCGCAATGTTAGAATATCTGAATATCTGAAGTTGTCCTTAACTTTTTCCACTCATATTTTAAGTTTTGGGTTGGATAGGGTAGAAATAGATTGTAAAAAGATTGAAAAACTGAGCTTAATTGTGTCTTATACGTTATTCAAGCTTTATGAAAATGTTAGATCCAAGATATAGAATATATTAATATCCGAAACTCTCCTTAACTCCTTCCTGTCATCTACAGCAGCCTTGTCTGTGACATTCTTATGGCAAGTGATCCGCTTAACAAGCTGGCCTTTGACTATCGCGTGAGTTGGCGCTTTGCGTAAAATGTGTCAATTATGCGCGTTTCACTGACGTCAGCTTTAGCCTATATATACACATATATAAATAAATCTCGCTGATTATACATATACAAAAATTATATTCGCATCATTTATGACGACTTTGCACTTTGCACTGCGCACATGGAAGTGCAGCAGACGCTGCTAACTAAATAGATACCCTGCACTTCACCTCACTCTCTGTGGGGTTTGCCAAATGTAAACAAAAAAACTCGCAATCAAGACGCATTTGCACAAGTGTGTGCAAGCATAAACTAATCAATTAATTGCCTACTACAACACAACACAAGAGTCACAACAATAATTTTGAACATGATAAGCCGCTAGACACAAATTTGTGATAAGAAGTTGTGCTATAAAAGCTGGAGGTTGCGAGGCATAGAAACACAGTTACGATCCGCCAAATGTTCTGAACACAACGTGCCACTCAAGCGCTAAACGGGAAATATTCAATAGATCCTGCTCAATACCAAAGCAACCCAACTGTGATAGCTACTACAAGTACTTACTTTCAACATGTCTGCCGCAAACAAAGTTAATCATCTGGTCAGTGCCACGTCGCGCTACATTGCCGGACGCAATGCCGTGCAAACTGTTTACTGGAGGACCTCCGCCGGACCGAATCCCCGCATGCTGAAGACGAACAAGACCTGCGAATTTGATCGCAGCACAGAGGCGCCACGTAGCGTCCGTCTGCAGAACTACAATCGCACTTACATCAGCAAATAAGTTGTCACCTAACATGGGCGACAATTTAAACTAGTTCCTACATTCTATATTTATTGTACCTATCGAAGTGATGGAGTTGCCTTCGTTATTATGTGCCGAGGCCGGACAAATGCAACAAGGCATTGCCTTGAGTTTAAAATAAAATATTAGACTATCTAAGTAGTTAATCACAACACGAGCCGATAATGTGTTTTTGTTGAGGGGGTTAACTTGTATTCGAATAATCTTATGCGTCATCGAATTGAGAGCACAGCGTGGTCAAGTCAAACAAACGTGTACGAAAAAGAGATAGCGCAGGCAAGTGCATTGATTGAAGGACAATGCGGGTGCTAGCTGTAAGCAAGCTAGAGCGAGACAACCAGAGAGATGTGATATCTGCTGCAGCACACACGCTGTGTTTGTCTACGGCTCACGCACTGCTTGCAATGGTGACATTACAAGGCTGACATCTACAAAACTTAAGCAACTGCTTGTGTCTGTCTCTAAGTCTGGCAGCTATAAAACTGTAGCAAGTGCATTTTAAAACTTAGTAGCTCTGATTATAATATGTATTACACTAAAGATTTGAATTCCAAGCTGCATTTAAATTTAAAAAAAATGGAAATTCTTTTTAATTATTTATGTATTTTATTTAGTTTTATATTTATTACATACATTGAGTTCTCCCATATATATTTCATTTATTTATGTTTATGTTTTGTTGTTGTTGTTGGGCTTCATTAATTATGGTTTATTTTTGTCGTGGTTTTTTCTTGTATGTTTAGTGTATGCATGTTTTGATCGGTATGTGTTCATCATCATAGTGTCTTTTGGTTTTGTGTGTTTTGCTCATGTTTTTTTTTGTTTGCCTTTATGTTTAGATTTATAATTTCGCTTTAGATATCGATCGTACTTAATTTGTATAGTATTTAGCATTTAGTTAATATAATTCTTCTCTTCGTGGGTGAAATGTGTTTACGTTGTATTTTTTTTTGTTTTTGTTTTTTATTATTTATTATTAATTATTACTTGTCTTTAAGTATCGTAATTAATTGTTTACTTAAAATTACAGCCTTTATAAATAATTATTTTTTTGCCCTCCTTATAATTTTTCCTTATCTTTTTTTTCTTTTTTCTGTTTTAATTTTAATATGTTTTGTTTTATACTTCATATTTCGCTTGCCATTGTACTACGTATCCGTTTTTTTTGCCTTTCTTTATAATTGTTACTAAATATATATATATAGAGACCTTTTTTATGTATTTGAATAATTTGCACACATGTATATAATATATATATACTTATATGTATATATATATATAATAGTTATCTAAATATATATTCATATAGATTTTTTACTTTTACTTTTATTTTGTTTTTTTATATTTGACAATTTCAGTTGGGCTTAGTGTCTGGCTTTGCTTTTTGTTGTTTTTTGTTGTTGTGTAATGTAGTTTGTTTTTGTTTTTGTGTAGTTTTTTTCTTTAATTTGTATTTGTATTTTTAAATTTATTCTGTATTTTTTGCACACGGAAGTTTTAGAGTTGTACACATAAAGACCGCAAAAAAAGTACACAAAAAGTTTGTGATGTCTTTTCTTCTTTTTCATTTAAGATTTGTTTTTCTTTGGTTTTTTAATGCTTGGAATATGTTTTATGTATCTTTGTTTTTTGTTGTTGTTGTTGTTGTCTTTCTGCCTAACTCAATTCACACATCGAAAACAGTTTGCTTTTCGTTTATCTCAAAAGAGAAAAATATATATTAATTATTATCTTTAATATTTTTTCGTTTACATTTTTTTGTCGTTTTTTTCTTTTTTTGGTTTTTGATTAAAAAATATTGCAGCTCGAAATTGTAATACTTTTTGTTTACTATTATTATTAGTGGTATTAATTATTATTATATACTCCTCTAGTTCGGTATCTTGCCTAGCATAGAACACAGCAGAGATCAGTTGTGATATTTCAAGATCTAGTATATTTTTTGTTTAGTATTTTTTTGGTATTATTTTATTTTTTTGTTGATCCTGTAACTGTAACTGAACCTGAAGTGGCTCCACTATTTTTTTATTTTCCGTTTATTGTTTTTTCAAGTGTTGGGCTGATTTTCTCATATGTTTTACGTATTTCATGTCGCTACTTTTATGCTGCTCGGTATAATTCATATATATATATATATCGTTTAATATATATATATTTATGTATATGTATGTATATCTTATGGTTGTTGTATGTATCTTTTTGTATATATAGACTCTTATCGTGTGGTAAATCATTAGCTAGACCCTTTCTTTTTTTGTTTATAAATTTCTGTCTTTCGTACGGAAGAATTTGGATACATTTCTCGTGTGTTCGGTTCGTTTTTTTTTTTTAGCTAAAAGGTATAATTTATCTAGATGGTATTTTTTTGTATTTCATTTTTGTTTTTCTGCTAATCTTTCTATTTGCTTTTACCGTATATAGCACATTAACTGGGCGCTAGTTGTGACTGAGTGTGTGTGTGTGTGTGTGAGTGATTGGTATGTGCTTGTGTGAGTGTGATATTTTTTTACTTCAGCTGCACAGTGTGCAATTTGGTTAGATTTATAAACAAAATGCGGCATTTTGACTAATGTTCTTTTTATAGATGAGAGAGAGCGAACGAGAAATAAAAAACGAAAATTATTGCTTAAACTATAAAGATAACTATTTCAAACTCTTTCACTATAATTTAAATTAAATGTAGCATAATTTTGGGAGTTGAAAGAGTAAACAAAGTAGAGAACTATCGATAGTAAGCGTAATCGATATTCAACGATAGTACATTTTGAGCCATCGATAGCCTCGATTGTCGCCGATAATATCGATTAACACATAAATTTTGATCTAGTAGCTGTAGTCAAGGATTTCGCAAGTTTTCTGTCGTTTGACATTTTGAAATACTTTCAGACATGTGCAATTTTACTCTTTTTTGTAGTACTTCACCTAAGTGCTACAGAATCCTTTTTAAAGTCTGTGCTGATGCAATCGCAGTCTACTTGTTGCGGACACTCGACGTTTATTTTAAATTCGAGACATTATAGATCAAAATACTATAATACATATCGGTTTTTAAAAGCGATCCATATCAATTTGTTCTTACACAGAATAGTTTTAGTCGCTAACTATCGATGGTTTGGGCTACTATCGAAAGTGTCTGCTGCTATCGATTGCAGCTCGATAGTCTCATCGATTGTTCTCCACCTCTAAAACAAAGTATAGTTTGTTTTTATATGTCAGCGCAGAAGGCAAGAAAGAAATTTGCTGTTTTGAAATATTATTGTACATATTTTCTGCATCGGGCAGCTCAGTTAGTTTTTGTTTTTCTTTTTGGTTTGTCCAGAATGTTAACAAATATACAAAGAGTATAATAATAAATTCATTTCGTGTATTACATTTTTATGTTTGTTTAGTTTTTTTTGTTTTTGTATTTATTTTTCATCATATTTTTTGTTTTTGCATTTGATTTTGTTTGTATATAAGTATGTCTCATCATATGTGTGTCTTGACTAAAAATACTCAACAATTTCGTTTACGTGAAACCATTTTAGCTACAATTTATATGCTTAACGCATTGTGTACTTATTTAAGTATTTTCCACTTTTCCACTTCTTTTTCTATTCCCCACACACAGCTACAACATGAAAGAATAAACCATTTTGCGCAACCTATCAATCATAAATGTTTTTTTAACGTTGTTTTCACCATTTGCCATATGTTTGTTGTAGTTGTTAATAATCATGTTGTTGTTGTTGTTGTTGCCACACCCGAACTGCCTCAAACTAGACCTACATAATATTAGTAGGTGTAGGAAAAACTCCTTTGCTGACATTATAGGATGTATATATATGATCCAAAAAATCTCTCGTCTTGTATAAAAATGAAACGTTTCTTTATTAGTTTTTTTATTCTTTACTTTCGTTTTGTTCAGTGGGGTGTGCGTGGGATTTTGCCTCGTTAAAACTAAAACTAACAACGACTAAATTTGCTAAATATGATAATAGCCTCGCTCTTCTCGAAGAGGGGGGCGTCTAAAATATGCACCACGCCCCCTTCTCTCGTTTGCTATATACTTATGTAATGCACCTGTGAGTATGTGTGTGTGTTTTGTGGTTCTCATCTCTAAATGTTTTTTTTGGTTTTACTTATTGAGTTCGTTGCACATTTCATTATTATTATTGTATTCGGGGATTGAGGAGAGGGGAGAGTGTAGGAGGTGAGAGGAGAGCGCCAGGCAATTTACTCATATGCATATGCGCATATTGAATGAGTCAATTAGTATTCAATTCAATTCATTCATTCATTATTCACTTACGTTCGCCGCGTCTCAAAATTTTACAATATTTTGGTTAGGACAGTGAATGAGTGTGAGTGTGAGTGTGTGTGTGTGTGTGTGTGTGTTAATCACATTCTCTAGTGTATGAGTGTGTGTGTTTTGTCTATCATAATATTGCTCTCTATTATTATATGCATTACTCGACTCGTTTAGTAATCGTTATTGATTTATTTATTTATTATTCTTTATGCTGCTGCCGCGTTTTTCTAATGCCCAGTTTTAACTTTTGCGCTTCGTCGACTAATAAGTACAATATCATAAAAATAACACTGTATATTTTGTTCGTTCTGTAAATATAAATATATATAATATATATCTCAGGTTTTCCATTTATTAAATACAATATAATATAACCATATAAACGCGCCACAATCGCCGACAACTTGCCACACAACTTCTAGCTTCCCCTTTGCAACTTTTTCCCGCTCCTCTTTCAACCTCAAAATCCAAAAACTCTTTAACAAACTCTTTCTGCCTGCCACTTGCAACACAGTTGCTTCAAAACCCTTCCCTTTCCCCTTGCCTTGCCCCCCTTCCTCATTAATCGTAACTTACAACATTCGTGAGCGTCACCTGTGTGTGGCATTTGAAAAATTCGTAAACACTTTTTTTTTTGGTTTTAATTAATATTTTTTTTTAGTTATTCTTTTTTTTTAGCGTCAGTCTTGTGTAAATTAAATTTTACTTCAAAAAACGTTTTAACGCACAACACACAGGCAGAAAGACACTCGACGAGAAGCGTAGAGGAGGGGGTTGGGGGTGGGGTGGAGGAGCAAGGTTCGCTTGCAACGTGTTGCAAGCTCTGTTTTTCTATGTGTGGTATGTGGCAAGTGCGGCACGCGCGCTCGAATTGTTTTGTTATCAAAAAATCTGCTGCTGCTCTTGACTTGTGTATGTATGTATATTTAATAAAATGCATACATATATACACTATATACACTATATATATATATATGTAATATGTATATATATGTATATGTGTATATATATGTATGTAGTATATAAGGTTTATTCAATTCACACGTAGACGTTTTTTTCTTTAAAAAATGCATTTTTTTGTTCTTCTTATGTAAAAACGATTTGACTTTTTTTTTTTTTTTGGTTTTAATTTAATAAATATTTTTTGTTTCGGTTTTACGACGCCATCGAGATATTGTTCTGGTACACTCATAGATATATATATATATTTATTTCGTTTTGTATATTGTTAAGATTATACGATCTATATAGATGTATATATACACACATATATATGTATAGTTATCAATTATATATCCTTTTGTTCGCTTCGGAAGAGTTGTGAGAGAGTTTTTCAAGAGAGTTTTGTTTTGTTGTTTAGCAAATAAATGATAATTACAATTATAATTGAACTACATTCTGATTACATATAGAGGCTTGATTTCTTCGTCTTCTTCTTATATGTACATTTACAGTTATGTCTATATGCATATGTATTTTATTTGTTGATTAGGTGCTAAGTAGGCGCTCGACTGACCAAAAAATATCCATTTTCGCAGGCGAGTCTAAATGGAAAATCGAATGACTAATTCAGCTTGCTATTTTCATTTTATCAACTATATATCATTTATCAACTGAGCTTTGCACATATATATTTTGTTGCTGTTTCTATTTTCGAAGTAATTTAAGTATTTTGTTTAAGAGCTAATTTGACACAACCGTTTATATAATTCAACTCTTCTATTTAAATCGTATAATTCTCATCGAAATTGTTGTTTCGCTATTTTGACTCTTGCTTTTTTGGCTACACAAAAGATTCGTTGCACGTTTCACTTGAATGCGTCCTGAAAGTATGCTACAGTTTTTTCTCTTATTGCCGCCTCGCTGTGTATGCGAATATTACGCATACGCAGCGTGTATTCGTGTTGGTGTTAAATGAAAATTAAATTTAAGTTTAATAAAAGTAAAATCTCTCTCGTTTCGGGCTCTTTTTATTTCAGTTTTACAATTGATGAAATATTTGATGTCAACTTTGAAATTTAGAAAAAACTTTCTATACACACATAATTATTACGCACACACAAATTGGGGGAGAAACGAAATTTTGGGATGAGTGAGAAAGTACAGAGATATATATAATAAGAAACGTTACAAATTTTGGGAAAGTGTAGGCCAATTATACACACATATAATATATATATATACAGATCTGTATAAAAACTACTTTATAATCGGAACGCCAGAAAAACTGAACCCGAAACACATATTTGTTGGCTTGAAAACGTTCTGTTCTGTTTGGGATGTTGCTGTTGTTGTTGTTGGTTCTGTGATCTGTTTTTTAAAATCCTACTCAATGGGGCCACAGCTGAAGCTAAGAGGCAAAGGATAGCAAGTTGTTGTTCTCGATCTGTATGACGATGAGGAGGGGGAGGAGAGATTTATCTTGGCTTGTGTTCTTGCGTAATTTTTGAAGAAGTTTGGATATGCTTTGGTTTAGATTTTTTTCGATTTTTAGTTTTTAGTTTGTTCCCCCCTTTTGTTGAAGATGTTTCTTGCTTGCCTAATCCTGATATCTGATCTGATATTCTGCTTCTTCTTTCTTTGTGATCACGCTTTCGTCTTTGGCTGCAGCCCCGATTGAAATTCTGGTCTTACAAACACAAAATATATCGAAACATTTAGAAACGCTTAACGAAAACAATAGAAACAATTTGAACTCTCGGTAAATCAAAGTAATGAAAAAATATTATGAACGTCGTTTTGTTGTTTGGTTTGGTTTGGTTTGTTTGTTGCGCGCCACTTTTCCTAATGATTGCTGATGTTGTTTGTTTTGCTGTTTAGTTGCTTTGTGGCTTTGCGCTTGTTTTGGTTTTGATATTGCTATGGATTGTGGATGTTTTTAGTGCTCGTTTTTCTCTTCTGTCTTCTTTTGTCTTCTGCCATTTTTTGTTGTTTTTCTTTTCTTTACATGGACATGCGCCAATTGGTCACCGAAATGTTGCTCTTGCTGTTGCCGCGATTGTTGGCATTGCTGCCATCATCGAACTCCCAAGCGGCATGCGGCTGTCCATGATGTTGCATCGGCGGCTGTGCGTCTAGTTGAAACCAACACCAACATAAAAATAAATTGCAAATTAAAAAAATTAAAGAAATCAAAAGAAAAAAGTATTGTTCGATTTTTTTTTTTTTTTGCTGTTCTGTAGTTTTGCATTTTGCTAAAAATTATTAAGTAGCTGTTGCTTTATTGTTGCTGCTATTTTTTTTGTTTAGCTCTTTTTTCTTTTCTCTCGCTTTATAATGTGTGTCTTCTTATATAGTTGTTAAATAATTGTGATGATGTGTGTATGTAGAGCTGATTTTTTTATTTGGTTTTTTTTTTCTTCTTTTATTTTGTAGGTAGGTTTTTTTTACTTAGCACTAAAAACGTGTTGTTTTAATCAGTTGATTTTTAGTTTAAAATATATATAATGTATGTATATATTTGTTTTTTGTTTTTCCATTTCTTATGCTTACAGTTTATGCCTTTTGCTATGATATATATATTTTACTTTTATTTTTTTTTTGTTTATTTTTTTCTTCATTTCTTTTTTGACTAATTTGTGTTGATTTTTCTTTTCGTTATATGTATATATATTGTATTTATGCATGTATATGGTAAGTATACACAATATAAATATTCACTATATATATATATATATATTGTATATATAATATATTTTCATTTATTTTCTTTATATGCATGTATAAACTTAATAGATTTTTTTGACGATGGGACACAATCTGCTTACTGAGCGCAGTGCGCAGTAAAAACTTAAGAACCTTCCCTCGAGTCAGACAATAAATTGAGTTACAAACAGTTTACAAGTTATCTTTAACTTTATCGTTATCGTTATCGTTATCAATTATCAATTATCATTTATCTTATTCATTTTGTATGTATGTCAGCAAAAATGTTCATAATAATTATGCCATTTGTATATAATATGTATATACATATCTTCTTTTTCGTTTTTTTTTTCTCATTTATTGGTTTTAACCTAAACAATTTATTTATGAATTTTTGCTTTTTGTTTTTCAAAATATCACGTATATATCTTAAGTTATGCCTTGGATTTTTTTAGTTGCTATCCTGTACGTGTTTATGTATTTGTGTGTGTTTTTTTTTGGGTTCTACTAACAACTTCTGCTCAAAAACTGTTTTCAATTAAATTTAAACTAAACTGAAAAATCCCTCGACTGGCTTTTAAGTACTTTCCCATGTCTGTGTGTTTGTGTGTGTAGTTTTCAACTAGAGCATATAAATTATTCAATTATTGCTTTTATTTTCATTCGTTTTGGTTTTTGTCTAATTATTGTTACGATTCGATTTAAAAATTTGTTTTTTCCTTCTTTTTTTTAACTATGCAACAATTTAGTTTTTAACGTTACAAATTTGTCAACAAGTTTCTTTTTTCGTTTTTGAAGTAACTGTACCGCGGAGGCGTGGCAGCTGAGCAGGCGGAGGCAAGCGGCAACGATTGCTGTGTGTGTGTGTGTGTGGCAAGTGTGTGTGCGTGTGTGTGTTGGGGCACGGAGCGGAGGCTGCTGCTGTTGCAGGTAAATTTGTGAAACCGCTGGGTTTTTTTTTTTTGATTTGTTAGTGTATCTCGTGTCTCGGTGTGTGACCAAAATAATTGCTGTTAAGGCAAATGCAATTTACAAATATAATTTCTATTTTGCACCAATTTCATTTCGTTTTTCCGCTTTTCGTTGCCGCTGCTTCTTTTCTTCTTTTTCCTCTCCCCACATTCCATCCGCAAATAATTTAATTTGTTTTAGTTTTTGTTTGTATGCCAAGATTTAACAATAGATTCTCGTAACAGAAAAAAGAGTTTTATATCAAAAACAAATCATGAAAAACAAAATGGAGATTTTGTTTGTCTCATTATTCATATTAATTTCGTTCTTCTCACATTTCTTTTTGCTTAGTTTGTAGTATTTTATTTGTAGTATTTTCTTAGTACATTTTGTTAATTGTTTTGTTATTTGTATTTTTTGTTTTTGGTTTTTTTTATATGTAGGTATTTAGCTAAATACTCGTGTAACACACTTTTTATTGAGTGTCTATGTATTGCTTTAGTTATTTGTTTTTACTTTTTACTTTTCCTCCTTTTTCTAGGCGTATATTTAGTATATATATTATATGTATATATATATGTATTTGTATATGTATATGTGTGTGGTTTGCTTTTTTTTTTCTTTCTTTCTTTCATATTTTTTTTGTTGTATATACTTTTATACTTTTTGCTCTTTTAGCTAGCATATATTTTGAATATCTTTATTGTATAGGTTTGCCTTCTTCCTTCTTCCTTTTCTTTCTTTTCGCTATTCGCTTTCTCATTACACTTTGCCGCTTAGTTTGCTAGTTTATCAATTTCGTTATTCCTTCATTTACTTTACTTTTTTTTACTTTATTCCTACAATTTCGTTTCAGTTTTACTTTTTGCTTTGCTTTGCTTTCTTTTTGCTTGGCTTACAGTATGTATATATTTCATTCTATTTAACTTAAATATCTATATATATATATATATTTATTTATATATGTTTTAGTATGTGTGTGTTTGTAGTGTGTGTGTGTGTGCGCATGCTTTGTGCTGCGGTTTATTTGTTTTCCTTTTGCGTTTCTATACGATTTTTGCTTCTTAGTTTGCTTCTTTTTTTTTGCATTTGCTTTTGCTTTTTATATGTTTATCATATATGTATGTATGTGTGTGTTTGTGTTTGCGTGTAATGTAGTTTTATATAAATTAATATTTATGCATAATTTATGTCTTTAATTTTTCGTTTTGCTGCCCGCTTTTTCTGTCCCCCATTTTTTTTTAACCCCACAATACAAAACTCTTTCCGCAGCTTTTTCTCTTCTTCCTCTTCCAGTCTCTCTTTGCTGCTTTAATAAATAATATACTACTATATATATATATATGTATATGTATAGGCTGACTTTCATTATTATTGCTGCTTTAGTCCTCTTTCACAAATATACAAATTGCTGTTCTGTTTTTTCTCTATTTTGTTTTTCTTTTTGCCTGCAACTTTTGCTGCCCTTCCCCCCCCAAAAAACACTTCTACCCCCTTCTTCCCCCTACGCTAATTGCACATTATTAAATCTTTCGACTGAAGCTGTCAGTCTCCAGCCCCCCTTCCCTTTCCCCTTCCCCGAAATACGCTTCACTTGGCCTGTTCTATCAACTGAAAACATAAGCTGCTTATACGCTGTGTGTGTTGGTGTGTCTATCCTTGTCTAGCTTATGTGTGTGTGTGTATTGAGTAGCTCCTCTTCTCTCATTCTCTATGATTTTGTGTTGCTGTCGCTTCTTCTTTTTCTTTTGGGCAGCAGCTGCCGTGTATAAATTCTATTAATGCTTTGTTGTAGTACATGTTTGTGCTTGTTGTTGTTGTGGTTGTTGTAGTTAGTAGCAGCAGTATTTGCTGTTGTTGTTGTCGCTGTTGCGCTTGTTATCGTAGTTGTGGTTGTTGTAGTTGTAGTTGTTGCTGCATCCTCAAAGTTAACAGGGATAAATGCCTACAAGAAACAGTCGAAGAACATGTTCAAACACGATACATCTACAATACTGCCAGTGTGTGTGTACTACATATATGTATGTGTATGTGTGTGCTACATTTACAATCAAGCGCCAAAAATACACAATAATTAATTAAATGGCCACACAAAATCAGTTAAAAATCAAAAAAAAATTTCTCCTAGCGCCTAAAGCGTGCATATGTATGCGTATGTGTGTGTGTTAAATTAAAATAAACTAAAAGTATAAATTAATTATGCAATTAAAATTAAAACTAATTAATTGTTGCTGTTTGCTGTTGTTGTGGTTGTTGTTTCTGTGGAGTGCGAAGGAGGGAGAATCGAAGAGCATCATCGTTGTTGTTGTAGTTGTTGTTGTGGCAGCAGTATTTGTTGTTGTTCTTGTTGTTGCATCAGTTGCTGTTGCTTGTTGTTGTTGTAATTGCTGTGGTATTTTGTTGTTGTTGTTGTTGTTCGGGCAGCTTTTCTCAACGTAAAATTTGGCGACTACGAAAATTTGTTTTTTGTTGTTGTTCTAGTTGTTGTTCTGGTTGTTGTTGTTCTAGTTGTTTTTAAATGGTTGTATTTAACCTTTGGGCGTTCAATGTTGTTGTTGTTGTTGTAGTAGTTGTTGTGCAGCAAAAACCGAACGAAGTAAAGAATGAAAAGAAAAGAAAAACAAAGCGTAAAGAAGAGGTGTGTGGAAAGAAATCTACATCTAAATATAACGACAAACGACAAATTTGTTTTTACAGCGGAGCGAGCGAGCGAGAACAAGCTTCAGGTGGTGACAAAAGAGAGAGAGAGTGAGATGCAAGCGGTGTTCTTGTTCTTGTTGTTGTTGTTCTTGTTCTACACACAGGCAGCAGCTTGTGAGAAACTTGAGTGTAAACTGAGCTAGTAGCTACCGGATTGTGAGAGTGGAGAATGGAGAGTAGTGGAGAGTAGAGTTGAGTGAGTGCTGCACTGCACTTTAATTACCTTGATAATTCGGAGGCCAAATGGTGGGTACATTCTGTGGAAGAAAGCAAAAGAGAGAAGAAAAACGTTTGACGTTTAAAATGCTCGAGCAGAAAACAAAAATCAAAGTATATACAATGCACTGCGCTTCCTGTTGGCGCCATCTATCGGCGGTTGGCCTGTTACCTAGCTATTACGTTGCTCCTATTCGCAATATGCAATTATTTTAGCTATGCTAATGAGCTAGCTCTCTTCTATATTTTGTCACAATACAGCTAGACAAGTAATTTTCAATATTTCTATTTCGATTCGTTTTGCTTGCCTGATTCACAATTATTTTCTTAATTTGCTTTTCAGCACTCGGTTGAAAGCAAATAGATAGTCAAACATTGAAATGAGAGGTACGAAAATAGATTTGCAATTGTTTCGATATAGTAATTATGTGAAGCATATAATTTACATTCAGCTGTCTTTTTCTATATACACATAAATTTATTATTTTTCCTAAATGCTTTATCAAATGAATCATTTTTTTTGTATACCCAAATAAATATTTACAAGCTGTAATTTAAATAATTTCATAGGACTAATCAAGTTTCATACTTTTCAAAAAGTATTTCAGATATCACACTAACTGACTTAATGACATTTTTATGTATTGCATATCAGCTATCAATATAAATATATAAAAATATTACATTACTGTAACCTTAATTATATTTAAATAAATGTAATAAATCTAATTCTAGTCGAATATTTATTTTCAACTCAAATTTAAACTGTAATCCATTTATATGGGAAGTTTTTGCACAGTGGTAGAAACAAGAATACTAAATAATTTTTACTAAAATGTGTTTATATTAATATACCAGATATACATAGTATTTGGTAATATCAATATACCAAATATACATAGTATTTGGTAATATCAATATACCAAATATACATATATATCAATATACCAAATCTACATATTTATATCAATATACCAAATGTACATTTTGGCAATATCAATATACCAAATATACATTTTGGTTAAATCAATATACCAAATATACATTTTGGTAATATCAATATACCAAATAAACATTTGGTAATATCAATATACCAACTAAACATTTGGTAATATCAATATATACCAGATATACATATTTGGTAATATAATTATTCCAAATATACATTTTAGTATAAAAAGTTAGCTCAATTTATTTAACTATCACCTTTCGTAACAATCCTGTATCCTTCATTATATTTAAATCATTTAAATGTACATACATTTATCTAATTCTAGTCATATTACTTATTGTTATCAAATAGTTATTCTCTTGCTTTCTTACTACTACTCTTAATTCTACGTGCTGCACATCACAAATCTGTTAACTAATCTTATATGTATATCCGCATAATATTATATCACTCACCATTGGCACGCTGTAGTACTGATAGAATGGCTGATATTGCATGGCTGAAGGTGGGTAGATGGCTGGCACACCAGCGGCTGTAAAGTCAGTAACTGGTGTTGGATTAGTTAGTCCGGCGAATACAATTTGTTTTATATTGTTGTTGTTGTTGGTGGTGGTTGTTTTTTTTGTGTTAAGAAGAAGAAAGAGAGTAAAAAAATGGAATATAAAAAAGAAAATATTGATTTAAATCGAACTCAAGCCCTAAACGAGAACTCATATAAGATGAACTCAACAAAGACGGAGATGAAATCATCGATAGTCAAATCGATAACGATAACACACTCACCTGGCGGATAGACGGCAGCGGCAAACTGATCCATCGGGATGTTGCTAATCGGTGCCGGCGGTGTGGTTGTATAATAAACGGCTCCATTGGTGGCCACAATCGATTGCAGCGGATTGGGCTAAGATGAAAGAGAGAGAAAGACATTAAAATTCATTTCTCTGATTTCAGATTACACAATCAAAGACTCACCTGCTTCTTGATAGCCGGTGCAATGTTCAGCTTGCGATCACGCAGCACAACGCATTCACCCTGAGAGAGGGAGCGAGAGAGAGCACACACAAGATAGGAAGAGATAGAGAGAGAAAGCAATATGTAGTTATGGCAAAAACGCATTAGAAAATCTTTGGTTAACAACTTTGTCTCACTTGAGTGTGTGTGTTTGTTTATGTGTATTGTGTGTGTGTTTGTGTGTGGCATTATCAACAGACAATGCCAAACGAAATTCAAATTGGAAAAATTCAAATTCAAATCCAAATCGAACGCAGCAGCATCAATAAAATTCTCAAAGAAACCAATGAAAAACCAAAGAAAAAAAAAAAACAAAATAAGGAACAAGAATGGAAAAAGAAAACCAACAAAAATATTTATGTATTAAATAAAAGGCGTCTTTTATTATATCAACTCTGAACTGTTTTGTGTGTTGTGTCTTGTTCTGTTGCTGGCAGAGGCCAAAAAATGTTGGCCAAGAGAGATTGAAGAAAAACACGTGCCAAGCCAAAAAATACCATTACCACAAAAGTACAAATGTGTGTGTGCGTGTGTGTGTGAGTCTATTATCTATAGAGTATGTGTGTGTGTGTAATATCGTATTTGTTTATTACGAAATGTCATGTACTGCAGCTCGAATCGTAACCGAAATGAACAAATGTTTTATTTGCTTTTTGGTTTTTTGTTTTTCATTTTGCTTTTTCCATCTGCGAGGCACACAAATCAACAACAAAAACTCATAAAAATAAAAAAAAGAACACATAAAAAATTGTAAAACTTAAAACTCGAATAATAAATCAACTCAAGAAAAGCGTTTAAAAAACAAGCTTTTGTTTCGTTTCGTTTCGTTGTGTGTTTCACATTTTAATTTCAGTTTTTTGCACTCGCTAAAACACAAACACCCGCAAGAACAACTTCAAAATGGTAATCGTAAAAATATACTTTAATTTTAAGTGTAACAAACGCCAACACCAAATTGCCAAAAATCAACAAAATGTTTAATTTACAATTAATAGAAGTGTTTAGTTTTGATAGAACCAACCTCATATATGTGTATTTAAATGATTTGTGCATTGAAGCTCGAACTTTTGCATATTTTCATAATTGTAAAGAATTAATTAATCATTTAGTATTTTATTTGGCTATCTATTCAATTATTTAGTATTTTATTTTATATCTTGTTTATTATTTTCATATATTTCAAAGATGTATAATGAATTTAATATCGATTATTCTATTTTATTCAAATATTTAGTATTTTATTTTAGTATTTAGTTCAAATTTAAAAATAAATAACGATGAATTATTTAGTATTTATTAAGCAATTTAGTATTTTATGATTTTTTAGTATTTTAATTTAGTATTTAATATTTTAATTTAATACTGTATTTCTTTTTTTTTTTTTTGTTTTTCCAAAAATGTATGATGAAATATTTAGTATTTTATTTAATTATTTAGTATTTTATTTCAGTATTTTCACATAATTTATCATATTTATAATTTATTTTATTTATTTTTATTTTTAGGATTTATAATGAATTATTTAGTATATAGTATTTTATTTCTTATAATATTTAATTATTTAGTATTATTTTATTTTAGTATAATCATTTTTGTTTTTTTTTTTATTTCATTATTTTTAATATTTTATTTTTGTCAAATTGTTTTATATCAAATGGCGTAAAATATTTATGAAAATATGCAAATTCAGAGCTTCATTTAATGACCCTTGTTAGTAGCTTGTTTTAGCTGCTCTTTTAATCACTTCTTTCCTTACTACGCATTTTAATTTATTCAGATTGAGAGTGCTTTACCATATGCTGATGCTACTCCTCTGCTCCTGTTCAATTCACCTGACTCTTGTGGCACAAATATCTAAGCTGCTTTTGACATTTGCCTAAGCTTTGCTAGCTCTTTATAAGCTCACTAATTGCTCCATATGCTGAAGAGCATTTCGAGTCCATTTTAGTAGCATTAGAATACCATTGAAATGGCATTCACTCTGCATCAAATATGCGCAATCGACAACGGCTTGAAAGCGCTTTAAATCAAGTACGAACAGCTGGAACATCAAAAGCTAGCATACTGCAATATAACTGAGGGGTTCGATTAATCGACAATCTCAAAGCGACATTGGCTTTAATCACTAATAAAGCACAAAGTGGAACATCAAAAGCTAGGTATGCCAATATAAAGGTTTAACAAGTGTTTTTATTTGCAATATTCGCTCTATTGACAAATCGACATCGGCCTTAAGCAACAGTACAAACTGGGTTAGAGAAAAATAGTATTTAGGCAGTATTGATTCAGTATTTGAATTCTTAGTCTAACTTTCTATATCAGTTACTAATCCAATTTAATCCGATAAGTACTTGAATATTAAAAAGTTTGCTACAATCTAAAAATCTTGGCAATTATTGATATTAAATCGGGTTCTACTTTCCGCTAATCCACAATTACATTAGCTTCAATCGAATTGAGCGAAGTTCAAATTAGAACATTAAAAAAGTTGGGTTAAAGGGTAAAAGACACATTATATTATTCCAATCTCGAAAATCTTTTCTATTAACATTTAACTAGAATGAATGAATGTTTCGTTTTAAAAGCAGCTTCTACTTTCCCTTTTTTTGTGGATGTACCAATTTGTATTGCATTTAAAGCCAATCTCAACAACCTCTTAATTCTCAATCATGCAGTATCTCAAAAATATTAAACTTTGCAACCAGTATTAGCAATTGTAGAATGTTTCTTTTAAAAGTAATTTCCCATTTCCGATTAAAAGTCACATTAGCTTATTGCTAAGTACAAACTGTAACTACTAAAAATTGTTCAAATACTGTCTTACTGTTGTAAGCTCTACACTACCTCTTAAACCTTTTCTATTAAAAACTCAAAAATATCAAAATAATAATTCAATTTCACAAACATTTGTGAAATATTAATATACTTATTTAGTTTAGTTTGATATTAAATTTTGCTTTTAATTTCTTTTTAAACTATCCCTATAACATAAGCGTCAACCGCTTTAAATGAAGTACAAACTTTACATCCAATGTTTAAATACCGACTTAAATTGCAATCTCTACAATCTAATTTTTCTATTAATATCTCAAAAATATTTAGCTTGGCAACCAATGATACTAAATGAAGAGTGTTGCTTTTAAAAGCAGCTTATATTATATAACATTCTTTTTAAAAATATCTAGCGAAAATACCTTCGAGACCTCAATAAATACTAACGAGCTGAAAGTATCAACTCTTACTGTAAAGCTGCTTATAAGGTTCTAGTCTTCGGCTCATCATAAGCTATTATGACCACAGAGAATGTGCCACAATCCACAAATATCTATAGTAGACTTCACTCTTCTCACTCTCTCGACACAATCGATGGCGAAGTGCCATCGCTATTTGCCGCAAAATTCCGTCGGCCATTTAATGGGCGGCCATCTTGAGTCCGTCTGTCTGTCCGTCCGCCTGTCGTGACTGTCTTGACTGCCTCTGTTATGCTCGTTGTTCGTTGTACATGGGTCAGTTTATCTTTAATTGGCAATTAGTCGCTGATAGCCGCAGCGATTTGCACTTGAAATGCATGAAAAGCCAACACAAAGCACGACCGTCTGTCCGTCCGTTCGCCCACCTCTCGATGATGGGGCGTGGCCGTGTCCTAAGCAAATGTTTGCGGACAACAACAGCTGCTGCTGCCTTAAAGTTCTTAAACGAGCAAGAGAGAAACTCGAGGCCTACTTTTCTTTGCTTTTGATTTTGCCTTTTTTCATTCACTGTTCTTGGTTCTCGGTTCTGTGTTCTTTGCTTTTTCTTTCAGCGTATCCTTTGACCGCCGCAGGGCAAACAGACGCCCCTTAAAAGAATAAAAGACGTCCAAGACACACACACACACATAGGGAGCAAGGATAAGGCGTTGCGCTGAACAAAAGGCCACAGTGTTGAAGCCACTCGTTGGTGGGTAGTGAAGTGGGGGGTGAATGGGGGAGACCCACTTCTGTCTCGCTGTCTTGAGCGAATTTAATTAAGAACCCTTTGAGGGCTGCTCTACGACATCCTGAGCCCTTTGTTTCCTTCATTCACACACACACGGAGAAGCATAAAAAGGACAACAGGCAGCTGCTTGACCACACCCCCTCCGCCCCCATTCCCTAGAGACAGTTGTTGGTCATTGGCAATGCGCATTAATAAACGCATCTTGAGCAACCCAAAAAAAAAGAGGAAAAGTGAGTAAAAGTAACATTTCAATTTTGAATCCTTTGAAGTTTGATTGTGTGAGTGTGTGTGAATAATGAGTGTGAGAGTGCGAGTGTGTGTATTTGTGAGTGTGTATTTTAAGTCTCTAGTTTGTGGCTGGATAATTATGTATGCTAAAGTGTGGATTTAGTGCGCTATCAAAAACATATACACAATTGTTGGTAGATGAAATGAGTTTGTGTAAACCTCGAGTGTGTGTGAGAGAGACAGCATGCTAATTAAGTAGCAGCAGCATGACGACGAACTCGGCCAAAAAGGATACGAGTGAAGAACCTTGGCCGTTTCTCTTCTTCTCTATTTGCCAGTTTGCGGCTTAAAAACTTTTTGGTAACAAATGAAACTTTTTGATAACCGAAATTTAATTAGTGCAAATGTTTAGTCATGTGAATGTGTATGAGTGTGAGTGACACGTGTGTGCGAATGTGTGTGTGTGTGATGTGTATTGTGTATGCACATTAAAATCTCGTTAAACGTTGCCACGGATGGCAGTCAGCAGAGCATTGTGTTGGAGGCTGCTTATTGTTGTTGCTGCTGCTGCTGTCGTTGCTGCTGTTTACTGCCTAGGGGCGTTTGCTAAGGACACAAGAACAATACACACACATACACCTACACGGCGAGAGGGGAAAAGGGAGAGGGGGAAGAAAGGCTGTGTGTGTGTGTGTGCAACACAGAAATGTGCAAAGCGCCAGCAGCGCAATAACAATGCACATTTAATGACAAGTGGAAAACTTTTTCACTTAATGTATGCCACACAAAAGGAGCTGGCCTCCAGCTGAGTGAGAGAGAGAGAGAGAGAGTGGGGAAAAGAGAGAGTGACAGAGAGAGCACAGCAGCTGCTGCTGCTGCTGTGTTATGCAATGCTGCTCAATCAAAAAGGCAGCCAATATATTGTATATGCAATATCTAATAAGGTTGCAAGCAGCGCCCAACCCTAAAGCTTGTGACTTTATTTAGACAAGAAGCGTCGTAACCTGTTTTAGCCAGGTTGCTTTTCTTTTGCCGTGGGAGCAATTCATTATTATTATTCCCTAGGCCGAGGTCGCAGCCGTCCAATGAACTTTTAAGGTAACCCCCGCAAGAATTACTAATAAGAAAGCGCACCACAAAAAAAAAATTAAAACGAATTACAGTGTGCTCGACTGTGAGATACCTGCTGCCCATTTTCAATAATACCATATTCTAAAAATAATATACTGAGAAAATGCTAAAATATACCAAAGTCTAAATTTGGTATATTTTTTTATATATCTACATTTAAAATATTCCCAAGAGTACAATATATACCGGAGTGCTAACCAAAGAAAAAAATTAAAAAATACTAATATACCGAAGGCTATATTTGGTATATCGATTTAGATCTGCATTCCAAATATGCCAAAGAGTTCAAAATATACCTGATTGCTAGATAAAAAAAACTATATATATACCGAAAAAATACTAAAATATTTGGTATATCGACATATTACATTCAAAGTATATGGTATACTCTATGGTAGAATACCAAAATAGTATTCCGAAAAAATGCTAAAATATACCGAAGACTATATTTGGTATATCGATATAGATTTACATTCGAAATATGCCAAAGAATACAATAATATATACTTGATTGCTAGATAAAGAAACTATATATATACCGAAAAAATACTAAAATATTTGGTATACCAAATATTCCACATATTGCATTTAAAGTATATGGTCTACTCTATGGTAGAATACCAACATACAAAATACTGAAATATACCGAATAGAGTACAATATATAGCAGAATGTCAGTCAAAGCATCTAAGATTCTATGACAGTACCTCTAAGATCTGGGGCGGACTATTAAATCTGCTGTATCGTCTCGGCTTAACAAAAATATATGTATGTATACACTAAATAGGGTCAGAGATGCCTTCTCCTGCCTGTTTCATACATTTCCTGCAGTCATTTAAGTTATAATACCCTTCTACTCTATGAGTAGCGGGTATAAGAACCGAGGTAAGAGCTAAACAATAATCGAGAAAATAAATAGTATATATATAAATAATATATAGTTTGTTTTATAAGCAAAGAATTATGCACTAGAGTCTACTACACACGCTATAAAAAGGGACAGACTCAAGACACGTTTTATATAATTAGCTAAAAGAATTTTAGTTTTTAATTTGCAGCAAAAGAAACGAAAATATGGTAAAAAGAAAAGAAACGTATTAAACAAACGGTGCAAGAACGCAACTCAACTTTTTGGTAAAAACAACACACACACATCGTTTGCTGTTTTTTTGTTTTATCGGCAACAAATACGAAATTAATCGGGGCACAGCAGCCGCCATCATCATCATTAAAAAAAAATAACTATATAGTATATATATATGCATTTACAAGGACTTGCAATTGGTATCGTACTAAAAACTATGTTAAGTGAGTGAGTGAGCAATGTGTGTTTGTGTGTGTGTGTGTGTGTGTGTATGATAATGTAACGTAACGTAACGCAACGGAAACGTAACTCGAGAAACGTAACTCAACAAAAACGCAATTAGAAGAAATACAGAAATACATAAGAGAATTACACGAAGAGAGAGTGCCGTCGGGTTTTTTTTTCATCCGTCGTCGATACACATCATCGATAAATAGTTATCGATAACTAATGACACGCTCAATATGAAAGAGAGCAATTGTTCATCGCAGAGCTGCTGCTGGTGATGTTGTTGGGTCAGCTAATGCCCTAAAAGATCGGAGGCACATTATATATAGATATATATATCGTTTCACATACATATACTCTTCCAGTAAGTGTGTGTGTGTGTGTGTGTGGAGTGAAGTGTAGTGTGTGTTTTTGTGTGAGGCGTCGCACACGACAAAAAGCATCGTTAAAAAAAATGAATCGAATAATTCGATAACACAGGCGACATTAGCAACACAGCATAGATTGGAGATGGCTTCTACTTACATCGGCCTGCAGTCTTTGCGCCTCCTGCTCCGTCTCGAATGTGACAAAGCCATAGCCCTTGCTGACGCCAGCGCGATCCACAATGATCTTTGTACTCTTCACAGTTCCATAGGCGCTGAACACGCGCGTCAGATCCGCCTCGGTGGTGTCGCCGCTAAACGTGATAGAAAGAAAAAAAGGTTAGTTAAGAATAAATATGTACGTTTTACTGGATCATTAAAATCAAAAGTGTGTTTTACTGCAAAACATTCGTAAAATTACAGAATTAATATACTGAATACATTAAAATATACCGAAATCTGTATTTGGTATATTAATTTACTATTTCAATAAATACCACACGCATTATTAAATATAAACAAGTTACAGAAAGCTATAGCAAGAGTGCTCGATCTCAAAAATATTTCAGTATTCGTGATATATCTAATAATAATAATATCCTGAAAGCTATATTTAGTATATTCATTTATTATTTCGAAAAAAAAATGGTAAAGTAATAAAATATATACCGAAAGCTATATTTGGTATATTAATTTACTATTTTAATCAAAATATAACGTGTACAATATATACCACACGCATTAATATACTGAATACATTAAAATATAGCGAAAGCTGTATTTGGTATAGTAATTTACTATTTCAATCAAAATATACCATGTACAATCTATACCACACGCATTATTAAATATAAACAAGTTACAGAAAGCTATAGTCAAGAGCGCTCGATCGCAAAAATATTTCAGAATTCGTGATATATCTAATTTATATACTAAATAATACAATATACTGAAAGCTATATTTGGTATATTTAATATTTTATTCAAAAATATGCCATTTACTCGTACAATATACCAAGAAGCTTTTAAAATGTTAAATCGCAATAATGAGACTATTTGTCTATGGAATTCTTTAAAATTGGAACTTACTACGAACCAACTATAATTTGTTTTATAATTCTTAATTTAAAATGAAAGGAATAATTTTAAAGTTTTTTCAGTTGTATAGGGAGTATTTTAAAGTGTTTTTGAATTTTCCATTTAAAAACAATTGAATTGATAATTGTGATTATTAAATTATTATATCGAATACAAGGAATATTTTTAAAGGCAAGAAACATCGAAAAACTAATACAAAATAATAAAATGTATAATTTTATAAATAATATCAATTAAATAAAGAAATATTAATCACTTATTATGAATATTGATCTCATTATGAATGTTATTATATGAAAAACATTTTAAAGCACTAAGTGGTAAGAGTATTATTAACTTGCAGACACATCATCTATTTAATTAACAATAACCAATTGATATTCTTCAAATGAAATCTTTGAATATGTTTGTTTATTCAAAAATTGATGGTGCTTAAAAGTGTAAATGGATTTCAAAGCAATAGAACTCATTTAAAGTACTTTGAGTTTTTCATTGCTCACCTTATGCCGCCCACAAAGATGCGATTGGGTATGAGTGTGCCGTATTTGGGTGCCGCAAGTGGCGCCTCGAGGGCGCCGGCGGGCGCTGTGGCAGCAGCCGGTGCGGCTGTGATCTTGTGCATCTCGGCTGGTGTCGTCTCCAGACGAAAGTTGGCTCCAAAGGGCAGAATCTTGAGGCTGTTCCTCCAATCGCTTGGGCACTAGCAAAACCGAAAAAATATCGTCTCTCGTGTCTAAGAGCAGACTTCTTCTCTCTCTCTCTCTCTATCTATCTCTCTTTTGCTCAGTGGTGTGCGCTGCAGTTGTTGCTATTGCTATTGCTGTTGTTGTGGATGTTGTTTTGTCGCCTTAGTCCGGTCGAACATGCATGTATATAACTATATCTCTGGATCCTCTTTTTAACACAACACGTCTCTCTCTCGTCACGTCACGGCTTCGCTTTTCTTGGCCTTTTCCAGCTTTTTGCTATGAATTTTACTAAATTGTTTCCTTTATGCACAACTGTAAAGAGAGAGAGAGCAAAAGAAAAAAGAGTTAGAATAAAATATACGTAAAGATCTTGTGTTGTGAGTTTTGAAATGTAAAATTGCCCCCTACATAACGAAATGCAGTCTATTTTTGTCCCAGAGGCCAGAGACATATGTCAACCACGCTAGAGGGAAAACTCACAGATACAGAGAGAGCGAGAGAGAAGGAGAGAGAGAGCACAGTCTCTTTTTCTTAGTGCGAGACACATGTGTGCGCCATAAATTCACCTTCAGCTGAGCAGCAACAAAACACAGCAACAGCAACAGCAACAGCGACAACTCTCGACTCTCGACAAGCAAATAGCGCAGCGTGTTTAAATTTAACAACAGCCACAACAGCAAAAGTAGAATCAGAGAAGCAGACACGAACAGCAGACTGTCAACAATGAAATGGCCAAAATAATTGTTTGTATCTCACAATGCGATGCACACACTTTAGATACTTTAGCTAGGCTAGAGATACAGATACAAGATACACACAGCACAAGAGACTTCAATTAGTGAAGGCATTTAACATGTTCGCCCAAGGAATTGGATGTGAGATATATATCTTATATCTATATCCAATGTTGCATTTGCATGTGTGTGTTTGTGTGTGGCATGTGTTCTACTTTTATCTACCCCGCCTCCCTCTTCAATCATGAGGTTGTCACTTATCGCCCAATGTGTGTATGTGTGTTTGTATCATAATTATATTTTCATTAACAATGTATAAGTCCAAATCGATTCCAAATGCCCGAGAAATAAAAGTACATTTATATCGAAATGTCTCGATGGCGTTTGCAGCTATCTAATTTGTGTCTACACGTGATTTTTGTGTGGCTCATTTCGCTGTTTGAGCCAAAAATTTTGCTGTGCTTTCTGCCACACAATGTAGCTCAAAACATAAATTAGAAATTCGCATAAATCAAAACACATAAAACACTAAACTAAATATAAACACACAACAGCAGAGCTAATAAAGCTATACGAGATGTATCTGTTGAATTTCGTTGTTGTATCTGTATCTGTCATAGTTCTATCTTTCTTTCTCTCATTAAATCGCGTCACATTTCCAAAATGTTTTTCACAATTTTTACTTTTATTTTTAGACGTCGGAGAGGAAAACAACTCGAAGTAGCTCAACGCCCACACAGGGAAGAAACACGAAGGAAAGAAGGAAAATAAGAAAAAAAAAAAAAAAGAAAAGTGAAAACTACGCCAAGTAAAAGCTTTTTCCTAAGTGCCCCTGACATAAATCATGGCAATATCCAAAAGAGCTAAAAGGGAAGCATCTTGGCATCCAAAGAAGCATAAAGATTAGTGTGTTGAGTTTTTAATTATTTACATGAATATTATGAAATTTTGGAAGCACTTCATTTGCGCCCTGGCCAAATGATAAAGACAGACACACGCACACACAGACAATCTTCTCGTAGAGCAGTCGTTAAATTGTATGAGCAACTGCATTATTAAAATGCCCATCAAAAGAGGCCCTGAAATTGGCAGCGTCAGCGACAGCAGCAGCAGAGACGTTGGCAGAGGTCAACCGGAAAATCACAGCAACATGACAACACAGCCAATGCTATCAGCGGAATTTAATCAACACACAGCAAACCAAGCAAACTGAGCGCAGCGGCCACTCCACAATAAACCTCCCACAACTCCCTCCTCGCCTCTTGCCCCTTTCTCATGTCTCTCTTCTGCTTGTCATCTCTCAATTGTCTGTTTACCCCAGAGCAGCAAGTAACTCCCACCTCTCCCCCTCCCTCAGTCACTCTGCCACAATCGCCGTGCCAGCACTCGACATTATTGCAAAATTCCACGTGCGAAAATTGCACGCGTAATGCCAATGAAAACGAACCAAAGAATTTAATAATAACATACAAACACTGTCAAAAGTTGCTGAGCAATATACAAGACTGCAAAATACCCTATGAAATACCTAATAGGTACGATAGTAAAAGTAACGATAGTAACACAAATTCATCGATAGTAATACAAATTATTAATGCAGTGTAAGTACGATAGTAAAAGTAACGAAAGCAATGCAAATTAATCGATAGTAATACAAACTATTAATGCAGTGTATATTGTATGTATCAATAAATAAATGATATGCACTTCATTGATGTTCATTGAATATAAATATCCTATTTTTATTTACTATTAGCAAATACTATGGTAATTTAATAATAATAATTTTCAGTAGAATATTCATTATTGATTGAATCGAAATAATAGCTATGCTTTATCAAATACTATCGATAAAATATACATAGACTTTTAGTAGAAAAATATAAATCTCACTAATACTATTTTTAGTATCGAAAACTATTTTCGATTAGTCATTAATCATTAGGAAGAAAATCGGTAAATGTTTTAAACATTTTCTGTTGTAGATGTGTATAAAAAATGTACTATATAGATTGTAATGAATTATTAGCATGCAAATACTATCGATAAAAATCGAAATGAGAAGATTTTAACTAGAATAATATAAATTTACGAAATTATTTTAAATCTGACATACTACCACTATTTTCGAGTTGCGTGTGTTATACGAGTATGTACAAATATATTTGATTAATGTGCTTAAAGAAATGCATTTGCAATGAAGATTGAACTGCGTCTGTGCAAAAAAGCGAATTCATAATCCAATTATGCATTTTCGAAAGACGGATTTATAGAATGAATATGAATTTCTTGGATTCTTGGATTTTTTCTTTTAATTAATACTATTTTATTATCATATCACATTCAAATATGATCGATTTAAAGAAATATATACGGAATACTAGAAAAATATTAGAAACTAGGAATATATTTGAAATTAATTTGTGATCTATAATTAGCAAAGTTTTGGCGTTATCTAAGCGTGTCCTCTTTGTATTTAATAATTTAGTTAAAGCCCAAGGCAGCCAATAATAGTAAATTTACACTAGATTGTAAATCAATTTCTAATCTATAGATACTTTAATTTAATAATTCGTACAAAAATACTATCGATAATTCTTATCGTAAGCCAGAGAACACTAATCACCAATCATTAATACATTACTTTCAATAATACTAAATCACTATACTTTGAGATTTACTAGGATTTTCAGTGATTTTAAGTAGAGTACTTGTCGCTTTTAATCACTATCAAAACGTTTTATCTAAAGTGCACAGAGCAAACAGCAAACAGCAAATACCAAACATACTTTCGTTGATTGTGCAAACCGGCAACGTAACTGGAAACTGGGAACTGGGAAGATATTGATGGCAATGGCTCATCCGAAATTGCACAGTCCTGATGTGCTCATCAAATAAGTATTTGGGAAATGCAATCTAAATGAACTTCACACAGATTCACAGATACACAGATACTTCTGGTATATAGAACAAGCATTTTAGCCTTGATGTACAGCATTTCGATTGGCTGCAGGGCGCAACCGAAATCAGATTCAACCATGCAACAATTCCGGGAGCTGCCCCAAAAACAACATTCAAACATTCCACACTGAGAACTGAGAGATGAGAGAGAGAGAGAAGCGCCAACAACAATTTTGCTGTATTTTTATTATGTTTTTTGGCACAATTCAAGCGCAACTTGGGCAATTAGGGCAATGCAATTAGTAAGCGTCAAACTATTGAATAACCAGACGGTCAAACGAAGAAGTGCGAAAGAAAAAGTGAACCTAAAAAAGTGGAGAAGGAAAAGGGAAGAGGGAGAAGTAGGGGAGACGAAAGCGAGTGCAACATTTGACCTATAAAAATGGCAAAATGTGGGCGCTTGAGTTGGCACAGATAGCAGCAGAAATAACCACGGAAAGGAGCTGCATCCTCTGCCCCACAGGGTAAAAACTAAACTGCCCACACGAGACGAACACACACACACATATAGAGAGACACACAGAGACGCACACACAGAGACGCACACACAGAGACGCACACACAGAGACGCACACACAGAGACGCACACACACAGAGAGACACACACATATAGAGAGACACACACAACACACGCAAAGTTCTAGATAAAAATAGTGAAATGCTTTTCGCTCACCTGCGACGTGTCCTTGCCGAAATAAAACACAAGCCAGAAAGGGGAAAGAGAGAGAGAGGGAGGGAGGGGAAAGCAGAGAGACAGCAACGTGGGACAGGTAAAGCAAAGAGCCAAGGCAAGCGATAGTCAAAGACTGATAAAAGCTTAAATGCTGACACAGAAAAACGTAACGTAACGTTGGGTAAAAAGTAAAGTAAAGGTAAAGGAAAGGAAGCAACGCCTCAACAGGAAGCAGCAGGTAAAAAGGGAGAAAGGCAGAGGAAGGAGAAAGGTAAGGAAGGGAAACCGGGGCATGGCGACAAGCTGATAAGCGTATGTAAGTCACATAAGAACAATTAGCCAAAAGCTCAAGAGTTGAACTCTTTTTCGGCAGCAACAGCACCAGCTAAATCCCAACAGCAAACAAGGCTAAAAGCAAAATCCCAGGCGCGTGCTGCCGCATAACTTGGGCAAAAATGCGGGCCAAACAAGCAGAGGACATCAGCAGGAGGTGGAAAGAAGCACTCAGTCAAAGGTCAATTGAAGTTGCGGCCAAGCAGACAGCAGCGACAGCAGCCAAGTCAAGTGTAATACGAGAAAGCGCAAAAATGGCACAGTGAAAGAACACATACATACACAGGACACACACACATAGGACAACACACACACATACATACGAGGCAGATGCTGACTGACAGCGCGCCGGAAGTGGCTGCCAGTTCACCTAACATCTCCTACCAAAAATAAAAAAAAGGCGAAAATACAAGCAAGCAACAAAAGGGCCAGAAATATGTTACACAATCCTTGAGAGCGAAGCGTGGGGATGTTATACGAATGTGTGTGTGTGAGAGTGTGTGTGTGTGTGTGAGTGTGACGAGGACACAGACGAGGACGAGCACGAGGACGTTTGCTGCCTCTGCTGTTTGCTGCTTGCTGCTGCTTTGGGTGTCAGTCAAGTGAAAGGAAATTGTAGCGAACAGATACGAGAAGCGCAGGCTAGGCACAGAAGGGGGGAACGGGGAGGCGGTGTAACGTGGCTGTGGCAGACATACCAACAGACAAACATCATCATGATGAGGCTTGACGAGCGGCAAAAATCCATAATCCTCGCAAAAGGGAAACGACAAACTACAAAGCCAAAGCAAAAGTTCTCTGTTCATCGTCGTCGTTCGAAACAATGAAACTTTTTCTACAGCAGCAGCGTTAAATTGTTTGATATGTGTGTATGTAACACACTCACACACACACACATACTAACACACTCTTCCGTGTCGTGTGTCCAACTGCGTATTTGTATTGGGTTTTTGGGGGTCCAATATTTGCACAGCATTGCAACTTAAAGAAGACTTTCCTCTGAATCAATATATTCCGCAAAATGTACACAAAAATCTGTCACGCAAGCAGCACCCAAATTTCCTCCCCCCTCATCTCCTCCTCCCCCCTCTTCTTCCACCCCCTTTTGGGCTGTGCGGTTGAAAAGTTAGCCAAGCATTTGGCAGATGATTTATTGCCGCACAGCACAGAGAGACAACGCTGCGTATGAGCGATGGCTAGGCGCATAAGCCACGCCCCCTCTCTCTGTGCGCTTTAAAGGATTTAAGTGGTATTTGATATACCCAGGGACAAGTTGTGGTTACATCTATTAAATGCTGCGCCAAATTAAGTCATTAAAAAACAATTTCAACGAGCGTCGTGTTCTTTTTTCGGGTTGCACACGCTGCGTATGCGTAATGTGCGCACACAAGGTGCTCTCGAAGAAGACGAACGAACGCGGTAGAATATGCAAATTTATTAGCGACTGCGAGGGGAGCTATAAAAAAACCAAAAGCAGCAGCCAGCAAGAAATGCAATCATGAAAAAGCAACGCTGTAAAAGGCAACACACAGAGCAAACGTAAAGCGAAAAGAAATGGCCTAAAAGTGTGACTTGGGCACAGATGAGGCACTAGGGAGGAGGGTAGGGGTAGGGGTAGGGAGTCGTTTGAAGGGAGAGGTGGGGGATGATGTGAATGCAGAAGGGCTGCCAACTATTTTTGTAGACACAGCTGCCTTTGCTTTGTGCTGCTTTCATTTCTTAGGCCAGGCATAAAATTAAAATGCAAAACGAGCCAAAGAGAGAGAAGTTGAGAAAAACAAAGAGAGAGAGGGAGGAAAAGGTTGTGTAGGTGCTATGTGGGTGTGCGTGTGTTAAAGTGAAAAAGCGCAGCTGAGAGCACGTCATCAAAAGCGTCTCTAGCTGCTGCTGTTTTTTTCTTCCTTTTGCATTTTCCGCTTGCACTTCAATCAAGCAACTCGACAAACTGCGCCGCCTTCTACCAACACAGCATTTGCATGCTCTGATGTATAGACACGTCTTGCTTCCCCTTCCCCCACCCTCTCAACACCTCTCTTCACTCTCCTCTCCTTTCTTTGCCACTTGAAATTCACCTGCAGCCAACATTTAGGCAAAAACCCAGCCAACATTTTCGCTTTTGTTTCAGCAGCAGCGTTTGTTTTTCATTCCTTCTTTTTTTTTTGGCTCGTTACAAATTTGCGCCTCAACTATTTAGCAAGTTATTTGTCCGACTGTCCGCCTCAGTCTCTCTCTTTCTCCCTCTCCCTCTCCCTCTCTCATTCTGTCTGTGTCCCAGTTGTTGTGATTTGTGAAAAATCTAATTTCAAAGTGAAACAAGCAAATTTCTTAGTAAAATAATACACATTTCTATTTTGCATTTCTTTTGTGTATTAAGTTCTGCAAGAGTCTCTAAATACAGTTTTAGATAAACTCACTCTCTACTCACTTGCTCAACACACTCTCTCATCTCAACTCGACTCACTTCGCTGTGCACCCACATGCAGCGCAAAGTTGCAAGTCATAAAAAACTAACATAAAAAGTAAAGTTGGCGAAAAATATATATTTAAAATATGCATACGCGACGTCTAGCGTAGCTGCTTTTAAGCGGAAGTTTTGCTCGCGTCTTTCTCAATGCTTAATATACTATATTAAATACTGTTAAACTGCATTAAATACTAAATAAATAATGACAAATAGTGAATTAATTAAATACTGAAATATTAGTTTTCTAAATTCGTTTATTAAATAAAAATAATAATAAATTTTGACAAATGAAATACTGCATTAAGTACTTGCAAATAAATACCGATTTTAATTGAGTACTAAATAAATACTCCATTAGATAAATACTAAAATACGAAATTAATAAACTAAACTAAATTTAATACTAAAATACTAATACTAAATATGTTAGAAAGGACGGTTAACGTTATTACAAATTAAATACATTGATACTAAGAAATAAAAACGAAAATACTAAAAATACTTTTATACTGAAAAATAGTGAACTAAACTAAATACTAAATAAATACGAGATGTTACTGCAACATAATTTCTTTCATTAAAAACGAATACACAAATAAATACCGAGCGGATTAAATCTGACTGAATTTCATACTTCATACTTCACATACTTCAAAAATTCTAGACAGAATATTATAATATACTACTTGCCGTTAGTCTGACCATACCTTCTGCATCGAAAATTAAAAGTAAAATAGTAGCCAGCTGCATAACTATTTGCATACATAATACTAACATCTAAATACTGAATTAATTAAATACTTAAAATTTACATGAATACTAAACGAAATAAATACTAAAATACTACTTGATGTTAGTTTAACCGAATTTCCTTTATTAACAATTAAAAATGAATTTAGTACTGGCTGAATACTAACAAATAAAAACGCAATTAAGGAAATACTAAATATATACTTGTATATGGACAAATACTGTACTAAGTACTAAAATACTGTTACTGAATTTCCTGCATTACTAATTAAAAATAAAATAGAAACCAACTACATAAAAATAAATAAATAATACAAATAAATGCTGAATTGAAAAAATACTAAAAATATACTTGAATACAGACAAATACTGAAATAAATACTAAATTCTAAAATACTGTTTCCTGCATTACAAATTAAAAAACTGCATAAAGACTAATACGAGTAAATACTGAATTGATTAAATACTAAAACAAAACTAAAATACTACAAGCTGTTACTCTAACCGAATTTCCCTCATTAAAAAATTGAAAAAGAAAGAGACCGCATAATTGGAAAATCGCGTAAACACAATGTGAAAATTGAGTTAATTACGCGTCAGCAGTTGGGGGCGATTTCATAATCGAATTGCGAACGTAATTTCACATCGGGGCAGATCAATGGATGTCATTAGCACAGCTGCTTAATATCGTGAATAATGACAGCGAATGAATAACTCAATTATGAATGCCGAATCATCACCGGAAACACAAAAAAGCACAGACAGACAGACAGACACGGCAAAAGCGGAGCGAAACGATTAAAGAGATGCGATCTCAATAGATAATGAATATATATTTTAACACTGAATTTAGAATAAGCAGAGAGCGAGAGAGAGAGAGAAGGAAATTCAAGTGTGTGTGGGAGGAAATATAGCTAAAAGCGAAACGCATGTAAATTCTTATTTTTGCATAGCTGCAAAAAGCATTCATCAATCTTACAAAATGCCAAATTTAATTAACTTTCAATGAAGAATTATGAACATAAAATACCCAAAAAATAAATAAACACAATCAAAATGAGATAAGCAAGTCAATAAATTTGGAAGAAAACGCAAAATACACACAATGAAATTTATAATGCATTTAAATGCAATGTATACACAAAAAGAAGAAGCCACATAAAACAAACATAATTTAATAGAATAACATTTTGAATATGCAATAAATTGTAGTACAAAATAAATTTAAATTTCACTTCAATTCATGAAAATAAATATATGCAAAATGTATTCGATTTGATTTGATTTTCGATTAAAAAGCAATGTGCATAAATAGCTTGAGTTCGATGATATGCATGAGAATATATAACCCAATTTCCATATGTATAATATATAGCTGAAATGCTATTTGTAGTTTTTTCCACTTAGTCTAGTCATCGTATCTGTCGTATTCTATTCTATGTGCTAATCCCAAGCTGACGTTGTTGCCCGCAAAAGCATTGTTGAAAATTTGGTCAGGTGGCTGCCACAGTTCTCAACACACATCAGCGACTATCGAGTGAGTGTGTGAGTGTATGTATTGTGTGAGTGTGTGTGAGAGTCTAGTGTGTGTGAGTGTGTGTATATCCGCTGCTGGTGGGCAGAACGATTTGAAACCGTGAAAATATGCAGATAACTAATATTAACTTTGTGTGTTTGAATGCATGAATGAAGCGGCTGAGAGTTGTAAAAAAGCTGAATGAATTGAATAGAAAGAGACATTTGAGAAGTGTGTGTGAGAGAGAGCGCAACAAAAGTTAAAACAAGCTGTAATTGGGGGCCTTTAACTGCGACGACTGTTGGCCGTAATAATAAAAGACCCGCAGCAGACCCACAAAAAACGGACTGAAAAAACTGAAAACTGAATCTGAAATCTAGCGCAGTGCGTGCAACGGTCCGAGAGCGAGTCTATTTATGGTCGCCAAATGGAGATTAGGTCGCCAGGTGGGTGTATAGCTCTCTCTTTCTATACCTTGGCTATATTATAGGTGCAGGTGTTGCGGTCCAAATGACCAGACTTTTTTTTGGGGCCTGCACGCTACGCTGCAAACAGTTGGGTCACATTTTGCATGTGGGCGCAACCTGAAGTTCATTGGGCACATTACGGAAAAAAAAGGCAGCCAAGAAAGTGAGACAGAGAAGGGGGATAAGAAAGAGAGGGAGCGAGTGGAAGAGGCGACTTTGCCATTTCCTGGATCATTGCCAGCAATTGAAAGTCAAAGTTATGCCCGAAACGAGGGAAAACAAACCGACGAAAACTCATCGCATACATCTCTCTAAGCGCTTTTAGGCATATTCATTTTAATATATTATATTTTGTTTGTGTTTGTTGGTGTTTTTCTTCTCGTTTTTGGCTTTGGGGCGCAGATTTTCCACATTGTATATAAGTTTTATGCCGTTTTGCGTAGCAGTTCAAATATAGCCCCAAAAAGCGTTTCGATAACAGCTCGAAGTCATTTTATTTTTATGACCAACGGCAACAGCAGCAACAACAACAACAGCAGCGACGGCAGCTCCCGGGGCGTGTCAGCTGGCTTCTCCCCTTCGGCATCCCCCACCTCCTCTCTCCACCTCCCTCCTGCCACCCGCCGCAGGCAGTCTCAACAGCTGTCGCCAATGTCGCCGCGACGACAAAACTCTCGAGAGCTAAACACAGCAACGACTTATTTTTTGGCACGAGCGCCAAGACGAAACAAAAAAAAAACACAAATACAAAACGAAAAATAAAACTGAATCTTTTTGGCTCAAAATTAAATGAAAACATATATGCTACACACACACACAACACACACTCACACTCGACAGCAGTCAGGCTAAAGTACTTTAGAAAATCTCTAAAGTAACACAGATTTGGCGTTTGTGGCCTAGCGACAAAATGCAAAAGCAAAGCGAATCGACAACACGTCGGAGACGACGACGACGACAGCGACGAGCAAAGCAATGAAAATTGAAGACGACCGCAGAGCGGCGCATTTAATTTTAGATTTATCTACAGGGTGTCTGTGAATGCTGCTGGCTGCTTTTCTCTTCCCCCTCTCTCACTCTACTCCCAGCAGGTGTGAACATAACGGGTGCTAGGCTAGACATTGAACAACGAGGATAATAAATGATTATTGTTATTACTATCAAAAGGCTTTTAAACCACACAACTTTGAGCAATATTGGAAAAGCAGTTTTCCCGACTGAAACTTGGGTTTTACAGAAATCCCAGTTCCCAGTTTTGGAATGTATGAATTTGTAAGCCTAATGCAAATAATAGTGAATGTTATATTATTTATACATATATAAAAGTAATTTTACCATTCAAATATTGAATGTTCCTAAATCTTCCTGAAAATACCAAATTAACTAATATACATAGTAAATGGTGAGTTTACTTTTTCATAAAAATACTAAATCTAGAATATTATATTCTAATGAAATATTGAATGTTCGCTTTTAGGGTTGACTTCCCTTAAAAATACTAAATACCCAAAATAATAAATCTAGTATATTATGTTTCATTCCGCCATTCCATTCTGATAATTATAATTTATAATTTTATATTTTTTGGGACTTCCTTCCCCTAAAAATACTAAATAAACTAATATGCTGAATCTATATTTTGTTTGCTTATGGGGTTTACTTTCTCGCTAAAAATACTAAACGTAGTATATTACATTCCATTAAAATAATATTGAATGTTCGATAAAAAATACTATATAAATAAAATACCAAATCCAGTATATATTGACTTTCTTTAATTTCATTAAAACGTCCCTTTATAGACCAAAATATCTTCAAATTTAAATATACTAACAAGTAGGTTTGGCATTTCATTATTTTTTTTTAATTTTTAATATAATAAATGTGAATCAATAATGAAAGTTTATAAAAATCGATTTTTTGATATGTTCAAATAAGAAACAAATAGCTTACTGCTTTTATTTAAAATATATTATATAGTTTTATATTGAAATCTGATTTTATTATTAATTTAGTATATTATATATTATTTTTATTTTATTTTGAAAGTATTGATATTTTAAAGTTAAACTAGCTCTAAAATATTTTTTTTCTTCACATTTGTTAGTGCAATTGGCTCACTAGGGATTTCTTTTTTGTAAATTAACTCCTTATAATTTGAAGTCCAATTTCCTTATGCAAATTTTGAGCCCTATTAAAATGCATATTGAGTAATTAACACCCATTTATTAATTTATGTTATCCTGCATATTTCCGACTTATTTATTTAGAAAAAAGAAACCCTACTTTCTAAAAAATGACACTTCTTGTAGATCCAAGCTAATTTTTAGAATATTTATGATATGCTAATTTTATTAACAACTTGAAGCTCGTCATTTAATTCCTTTCGCTGAATAACTTGCAAGTAATTTGTAAGCGGAAAACCTTTTTGGTTAAGTTCTCATCTTTTAATCAAATCTGTTCGCTCGCGTTTCCCCGGCAAGTAATCTATAACAAAAAAAAAAGAAAATCCGAAGCACATTTTGGGAGACTCACAGACTGTCACACCCCTTATTCTTCACTTCGGAAGACGTCGACAGACAGAAAGACGGACAACAATGTTGCCACAGTTGTCATCCCGCCCGGGGTCCCAAAGTCCCTGGCGACACGTTTCCTAGTCAACGCGAGTCGAGTCGAGAGTCAGGGAAATGAGAAGATGATGCTAAATGCTGATGATGATGTCGATGTCGATGAGGAAGAAGAAGAGAGAGAGACCGCGTGGGTTATTTCGAAACTGTTGGCGACTCTTTTTGATTTGATTTTTCAACACGGAATGCAACTAAATAAAATATAAAAAAATATTTTTAGATTGCATTTTTACCTTATTGCTGTGGGGCTTTTCCTTTTCTCGCTTGCTGCAGTTGAAAACTTTCCGCACTTTTAATTTCTATTATTTTTTTTTTACTTTTGAGGGCAAACAAATATTTGTGCCACCTTTGAGCCAAATAATTTTTTATGGCTGTTTAAAAATATATTAGCACCTTTTTTTTAGCTTGTTTATTATAATTATTATAACAATTATTATTATTATTGTGGTTTTGTGGTTGTTGTACCGAAAAACGCGTGCGCTTTAAAGAGAGTTGGAAAATTGAATAAATAATTCTGCTCGTTTCTTCTTTTATCACATATTTGTGGGTCAGCAATGTGCGTGCGTAAGTGTGTGTGTGTGTATGTGTGTGTGTTCAGAGTTGGGTTAGGATTAAGAGAAGGGGAGGAGGACAGGGTTTAATCTCGGGCTCGTTTATCAACTCATCAAAGGGCAGTCAAAATGCCAACGTGAAAATAAACGAAATTTCTATGCGCTCTGCATACGAGAAACTTCAGAGCGCAAGGCGAGAAGGGGAGGGGAAGGACGTAAAAGAGGGAGGCAGCAAAAGAGCGAGAGAGTCTTCTCGGGGTATAACGGATACCGAGTTGCCTTTGTGTATGTGTATGTGTGTGTATAGTTGTTGTTGTTTATGGCCATTACGTTACGTATACGCAACGTGTACGAATGGCAACACACTAGGGACGACGCTGCGAGGACGAGGACGAGGACGACGACGGACGAGGATGAAAGAGAGAGAGTCGTCGATGGCTCTGTGACTATTTGTGTGCTGTGCCGGGGGAATGTGGGCGGCGTTTGGCCAATAGCGGAACTCGGGGGGCGGGGGGAAGGGCAAACTTGTGCTTTGGTATACACAAAAATTGTTTCAATTCAACAACAACAATTTGAAAACAACAAATTTTTTGTGTGTCACGCATAAAATGTGATTCGCTTGTGTGTGTTTCTGAGTTTTCCTTGCCAAGCTTTTCCTACTTCCCGCGTTTGCTTATATTTCATAATTTTTTTGTTTTTCTGGCGAAAAAGCAGCAACAATGACAACTGCAACAACAAGAACAACAACTATCCCAAAATCAAGTACGTTCACACACAATTTTTGATAGAAGCACATATGAGTGTACATGAATACATACATATACATATATATGTATGTTTGTGTGTAGTTGTGCCGCTGCTTTCTGTTTTTGTCGCTCGTCTGGGTTCTGGGCTGGCTTTCTGGCTCTTGACCAGGCCGAAATACTATTTTTTTGTAGTTGTTTTATTATGATTTGTTGTTGTTGTTGCTGTCGTTGACTTTTGTCTGGTTTGCTTGGCCTGGCTTTAAAAAAAACCTTATTTTTTATGGCTTTTTTGGCGAAAAAAACGCAGTTTATATTTTTAAACACGACGTTGCTTGTGTGGTAACTGTTGTTGTTGTTAGTGTTGTTCTCGTTGCTGTGTTGTTGCAGCACAGAACGCACGAAAACTGGCACACACTCACACACATACAGGAAAAACACAAACACACACACACAAACGCACACACGCTGAAATGTCGTCTAACGTACGAGTTGCTGCTGCTGCTACGACGACGACTGCGACGCCAACGTCAACGTTGTAGGAGAATATTATTGTGAACAAAAAACCGACAAAAACGTGAAAAACGTTGCGACTGCGAAAAACTGCGAACTGCGAACCTGCGACGGCTTCTATGACGGCGGCGAGAGTGTGTGTGGCAGAAGCAGAAGTGTTGCAATCACGACGGTAGAACAACGACTCAGCCGACAACAGCTAACGAAACGTCGACCAACTCAACTCAGGCGGCGGCCCCCATACATAGCGGGCAGCGCTGCAGCTGCGCCAGCGACGCCAACGTCGCGCACTTCGTGTTGTCGTCGTCGTCGTGTCTCGTTCGGCATTCCACTGTTCGTACTTCTTTTCGTGTGCTTGCGCTCTCTTCTTTTTTGTTGGTTGGCGCTCTCTCTCTTAACGTTGTGAGTGTTTGCCGACAACGCAACGAGGGATGCAATGCACGTGTGAGAGAGTGCCTATGCATGTGGACGTGAATGTGTGTGTGTGTGAAAAAAGATTACAATAAACACATTTTAGCGATATTACATATTTGGCCTATTTATTAAGCAGCAGCAAATACCAATGACAACAGCAACAACAACAACAACAACAATCGGCAGCAGCAGCAGTAGCCGCTTTAACTCTCGCGCTTTGGACTTCCACTCCCACACCCACCACCAGCAGCACTGCTCCCCTCCCCCACACATACACTAGCGCTCTCGCTCTGGCGTGACGCTGACGTCGACGTTGACGTCTGTGCGCTATGGCTGGCCAAGCAAACACAGTTATGTTTTGCCGCTGCTCTCAGTCGCTGTCGCTGCGTGCGTTTAGTTTTTTGATTCTTTGCTTATTGTGCAATGAGCCATGGCGACTTAATTGCTTTTCGTTTGGGCTTTTGGTTTCTATAAAAACAACAAAAACAACAACGACAATAATAAGAGCAGCAACTGGAAGTTTTATTTTCTCTTTGCGCTACGCTGCACTTCAAATGCTCATTGTTGTAGTTATTGTTGTTGCTGTTGTTGTTGTTGTAGTTGCTGCTGCTGCTGCGGCTGTCGTTCTATCTGTCATGGCGGAGGCGCATAAATAACGTGCTGATAAAAAATGGGCGAAGGGCGTACACACACAGACAAACACGCAGCAGAGAGACAAACGTATTCACGTAATTATGGCCAGCGCTTTTATCAACTTCACGTTTTTTTGTGTTTTTCATTTTTGTGTAAAGCTCTCGATTACATAAGCGCCACGATGGAAATCTCGATAACTGTGGCTGAGAACGACAGCCGGACGTATGCATGCATGTGTGTACGTCTGTTTCTATGTGTGTGAAGTTGGAAAATCTAAATTTGAATTTTTGAG
Source organism: Drosophila sulfurigaster albostrigata (assembly GCF_023558435.1). Classification (NCBI taxonomy): domain Eukaryota; kingdom Metazoa; phylum Arthropoda; class Insecta; order Diptera; family Drosophilidae; genus Drosophila; species Drosophila sulfurigaster. The sequence continues at coordinate 48,454,660 of NC_084883.1, forward strand.
CAGCGAGAAAAACAATCATGATAATTAAATTGAGTTCACTGATGCGTATACTTAACATTAAATTCAAAAGCAAACGCAGCTACAAAAGCTTCCTCAGATCCGACGACGCGACCCGTCGCAGCTGCGTCGGGCACGTCGTCGTCTTAAAAAAAGAAAATACAAAAAAAAAACGAAATAATGTTTTAAATTATAAAAAGAACCTTCAACTGCCAGCAGCCAAAGACGTCGCTGTCGACGTTAACGTCAACGTCAACGTCGTCGTCGTCGTCTCTGTGAGGGTGGCTCTGTTGTTGTACTCGTATTAGCAACAAAAAATTTATATAGGTTAACATTGCGCTCGTATCCCGCATGCTTGCGCCAGAGCAGGAGAGCGCGACATGCAAATGTGTGCCGCATGTCCTCCCATTCCCACTCCCAACACTTCCACTTCCACTCGTCACTCCAAAAACAACAACACGATAATCACAAAAAATCAAAGCCACTTTCTGTGCGCTCTCTTAAGTGCAAAATTCATAGAACAGTGCCTTGCACATCCCCCAAAAAACGTAGCTTTCGCTCACTGCTCTTTCAAAAGAGAGCGTACGCCAAGGTAAAGAGAAGAGAGCGAGAGCTTTGCAATGTGCGTGGGCGATTCAGGAAGCACAGAGTTCCTAGTTGGACTAGTAAACCCGCAACCTTAAATAGAGCAAACTTCTTCGCCTTGCGTGTTGTTTTTACTACTACACTACACCTTTCTCTCTCTCACACACACTTGAAAGCAGAGAGTTTGCTCATTCCTGCTGCTGTTCTGCCTTGTTTATTATGGGCAGCAAAGGGCATAATAAAGTTGTGTGTCAAGGAGTCTATAAATAACGTTTTAAGCTGATCTCAGTTTTAGAGTATGCGCTAGTCGATTAGCTTGTTACTTGAATATTTGCTTGGGTTGTATAATAAATAATTTGAGAATAAATCACGAAGAAATCAACAGTAAACCACACACACCACCTCCCTCTCCCACCCTAGTTAAATGGAGCGCGAAATGTAAGCGGCGCATATCATGTGAAAGACGTTTTAATGGGTCAGCAGAGCGGCGACTAGACGTTGAGTTGAGTTTTCGACCTTAAAACGCATTAGCAGCACTTGGATAAATCGTAATAATTTTATTAGCAAACATGAAAAGCGGACCCGAGAGTCGCTTAACTGGCCAACTTAATAGTGTGTATGTGTGTGTGTTTCAAAAGGTGTGTGAATGTGTGGCTATAATTTCAGAGAAGTTTACCCAAAAAAAAAACAGACTCCAATAAGAAACAAACCTCTAACCCGTAGTGCGACAGAGAACGCACGACGTGACAAGTCGTGACGTGACAAGTGCAGCGCCCAAGGTAAATGCTGCGTTTTAGTTGCGTTGCGTTACGTTGAGTGCAAGATCAACGCAGGCCGAACAAAAGAGCGAGCCAGAGAGCGAGTATAACGAAAGAAAAACCACGCGCGGCGAATGACAATCAGACAAACCGACACACACACACTTATGCAGCGATGTGACTGTTCTCATACACAGCGACACACACACGTGTACATATATTTGGATGCTGTTTGTCTGCTTGTTCTAGCGTCAAGTGTTGACTAAATGAAAAAGAACAAGCAGCTAAAATACAAGTTTTAGAGTTAGAGCTAAAACAGCAGCAGCCACTCTCGAAGAACCTTTCCCCCTTCCTCCCTACTATCCGCTACCTCTGCTTCTTCTTCGGCCAGCGAATGTTGTGCGCGTTTGACACACTGACCCAATTCCCGGTTTCGATTTTCTGGTTTTTCTCACAAATACACGTTTGTCCGCTGCATGCACATGTGTTTACTGTGTGTGTGTGTGTGTGTGTGTGTGATGCGTGTGTTCTTCATCAACTCTGGAAAAACGAGTTGCATGCATAGAATATTCGCCACCATACAAACATTTGCCTTCCCCTCCTCCCGCGAACTAAAGTTCCATTTCCCATAAGCGAGTTTCCAAAAATTAGAGTAGTCGCTATACACACATAAGCAAACAAATAAACTCACTTACCTTTTATCCAAATCGTTGTTGCATTTGTCTTGCTTGCTTTTGTAGCTGCAGTTGCCGTTCTTGTTGTTGTCTCAAACGCACACACATGCAAATCGAGAGGGAGGTACGTAAGGGCTTACGCTATTTGCTTATTACGATAAACGGTTGACAATTGACGTTACGTTACGGTGCGGTTGATTTGCTTGCTGTTATCGTTGTTATTGTTGCTGTTTTCTTATGTTTTTTTTTGTTTCTTTTTTATTGGAATTGGTGGCGGGTTTTTTAGAAGGGTTCCGATTTGAAATTGAATTACACTATTTTATTTTTAGATATATATATTTTACACTACTAGAGATCTTACTTCCTACGAATCACAATTACAAGTGAATATGAAATGCCCCGAAAAAATCAACGACAGTTACAAAATACACACACACATCTGACTATTTACGCACTGACTACTCTAGATATGTCCTTTCTCTTTCACAAAAATTTATGTTCATCTCACTTACAAAACACATATGTAGCATGCGTGTATTTCTTTATTTCCTTTCTGTACGCTTGTTTGTATGTGTGTGTGTGTATGCACATGCAACACGCGTCGTCTTCTATAAAAAGGTAGCGAGCGACTTGACTTCTTATGCTGCACTCTTGCGGTAAATCAACATATCACACACATACACTTTTCTTTAGGGCACCGAAATTTTTCTTATATGACGTAACGAAATTTCGTGTGCTTTTCACAATAAATAGCTCAGCAAACAAACTGACTAATCGGTTCAATAGGCCACTGCATGTATTTTCAAAAAACGTGTAACGGCGATTTGCAATTCAAAAAACGCTGGCAAGAACCGAGAACGTACTCACACGGCAGAGCACGGAATTATTTATAACGTAAATAATGATTGGGTTGCAGTGTTGTACAGGGCAATAACAGTTGGCTAGTGTTGCAAATGCATGTAAAGCGACACCGGTAGCAAGATGTTAACGCATAAATGAGCGCTGTTAAGTAGATTGGGTGCTGCGCGTATTTGCAGCAGCATAAGCTATTTGAATAGATAGGAGAAAATGTATTGATAATTTTAAAAAATTAAATAAAACTGCGAAAGCAGTTTTCTCCAGCTAATCGTTTGAGTAGCTTTTGTTATCACTGTTAAAAAAGTGATGCAGGTGTTAAGTAAACAGCTGATCGGTATATTCTACAATATTGAGCTGCTCTCTATTTTCAGTTTGTGCAGCCCTGCACAATAACAGTTGCTGTTAATCATCAGCTGACTCGCGCATTCAACAATAAGCAAAAAAAAACAACGCAGTTTTTCAGTTGCAATTGATAAAATGTACTAAAAAGGCGCAAAATGTCGCTAGTGGATCATGACTCATGGTAAGCAAATCATCAGCGATTAGAATAGCCAGCATTGTTCAACATTTCATATGCAGGGACATCGAATATGAAGGTTGCGAGCGCTTGAGGCATCAATTGCTCGTGCTGTTGAATCAGCGTCGCCAGCATGAGGCGTCTCCCAACTCCACAGAATACGTGAAACTCACAGGTAGCATACATTCCGGCTTGGAACAGTTGAACAAAGATGTCGCCCACCTCAAGGTGGTGCTGGACAATGCCATCACCTGGGAAACTAGCCCCAAGTCGGAGCTGCAGCAACGTCGCATCGACTGGGATAAATTGACTTCGGAGTTGCGCGTAATTACCACGAAATTCAACACCAGCACACGTGCCGATCAAACGGCGCTTTCCTCCAGCTCGGTGTGGCAAAATGCGGGCCCTTCAAACCCAACTCCAAATCGTAACCTGGATGCCGAGTCCATGAAGCAATTGCACGCGGAGATGCTAGAGAATCAAAATCGCGGCCTGGAGGTGCTGTCGGCGACCATTGGACGGCAACGAGAACTGGCCACCGTACTAGGTAATGAGGTGGAGGATCAGAACAACATTCTGGATAATCTTTCGAATACCATGGATCGTGTGGAGTCTGGAGTCCAGCGAGATACTCGAAGCATTGGCCAAATCAATCGCACCGACAGCACTTGCGGTTACTGGCTGGTGATCATAGCGCTCTTTGTGGCCATTATCATTGTATTGCTGGTCTAGCGTCTCAATTGTTATATATATTATATGTATGTATGTCTATATTCAGTTTTGATTCCAAATAAGAGTCTCGTATTGACTCTGTGTATGTTTAACTTTAATGCTCCTAACACGATTTTAAATAAACTGTAAAGTTCTACCGCAGTTCGTCAATAATTTGAGCAATTTGTAGTTGGGGAACTAAGATATATTTCTGCAAATATCAAGTTGATATTCTATTTCTCGAAAATTTCAGCTTTCTAGCTTTTTATTGATGGGCGTTACGTTCATAGTTTTGTCAGTCAGTAGTTTGTAAAGTCAGTATATTATATAGTCAGTAGATTGTAAGGTAAGTATATTGCAAAGCCAGTATATTGTATATATGATACTATATATTATACCTCTATATGTGTATACATATAATACATATAGTATAATCTTTGATATATAGATATGAATTAAATGTGCGCTATTATCTTCTAATCTAATCTTGGAAATAATTGTAATAAAATAGTAAATATGCCATTATATTTGGAATATTTTATTCCTTTATAGTCCAATCAGTTTAATTGAATGTGCAATGAGTGCAATAGTTAAGAGTTTCTATATAAATTATTATGTAAATTCAATTGAAAGGTGAAAATTCATGTGAAATAATTGTCCAATTAAATTCAGCATATTTCAGGTCTTTGAAATTGTCTTCTTTTAAAAAGTTGTAATATCAATTTAATATAAACTCGCTATGCAATCTGAAATAATTCTGTCAGCAGAAGGGGAATTATTTAAGGATAGTTCTGAGTTTGATGTAAAAATTGTAAATCATGCCTTTTTAAAAAATAGAATTGATTCAATAAATAACTCAACTAATTCACTGCGATGTCGAAGAGTTTATTATAAGGCTTGTAAAGCTATATGTTTCCCTCATCCTGTATTTTTAAAAATAGACTTGATAGCTATAAATAATTCAACTAATTCACTACAATGTCGAAAAGGGATTCTGTAATTACTTTAGAGATATTTGAACTACTTTTCTCGATTTCTGAAATACAGAAATGATTGTCATCAAAAAAGCCTATTAATTCACTATAATATAACAATAATTCTGCAATTATATTCCAACATCTAGTGCAAGTTTTTCCCCAATTTGTTCTTCTCACAAATCGCTTTCGTTAATTCCAACAGGTTTATTTCGTTAGACGGCCTCCATCCACAGCATGGATATTAAATTACATTTACAGCGTATTACAACATTATCTACTTAAGTTCAGAAGCGTAGGGCACATTGGCCAGGTTGCCAATGGCGCCCACAGACAGCTTGGAGCCGGCCACCTTCTTGGCAGCAGCCTGCACCTGTTGCACCGAAATGCCATCGATGGCAGCGACCAAAGCGTCGGCTTCCAGGACAGTGCGATTGAGGGCAGCCTGGCGACCGATCTCCTTGATCAGACCACTGTCCGAGGAGTACTTGGTCACGACGCTGGCCTTGAGCGCCGCCTTGCCGCGCTGCACATCCTTCTCGGAAATCGAACCCGATTTCAGAGCACGCACCAAAAAGTCAACAGCCTTGCCAATGTCCTTGCTATCGGCCGAGGCCACAAAGCCAAAGAGGCCGGCATCCGTGTAGCTGGCATTCAAACCCTTCACAGAGACGGGCGCATCACCAGCACAGTTGGCAGCCTCACCGAACAGACCCGACAGATTGCCACGCTTGGTGGGTTTGCCGGCAACAGCCTGTTTCAGAATGGCAAAGGCCAAAGCTTCCTTCTCGTTGGAGGCAGCGGCACCTTCGCCGGCCACAGCGACCACAGCACGATGTCCGGCGGTGTCCTTGCGTGCATCACCGCCATAGTAGCTGGAGCTGGCGCTCTTGCTGCCCGAAGAGCCACTTGGGAAATTCAAGTTCTGGGCAAAGCCAGACAGAGTGTTGTTATCGATGCCAACGCCCACAACGGCGGCGGAGCCGGGAGCATAGTTGTTGGCCACATAGTGCAGCAGATTCTCGCTGGAGATGTTGGCCAGCTGGAAGCGTGGGATGTAGATGGAGTTGCCCAGACCGCGACGGAAGGCAGCCTTGTGCACCAGCTCAATGGCGCGTTGCTGCAATTAAGCAAAGATAAAGAGATTCATTTAAATAGAGATTGATTGCTGACTTACCTCTGTGGTCACTGCATCCAATTGGTTCTTCAGCGTCTTGGCGTTATCCTTGAGCTCCCAGGGCTTGAAGGCAGGCAGCAGCAGATCCTGCAGATAGCGCAGACCGGTCTCGATATTCTCGGATGTTGTCTCCACAGTGTAGCCAACGAATTCGCGATCTCCCCAAGCGCTCAAGGTGCCGCCAACCTGCTGAATGTGACGAGCAATGGCAAAGGCGCTGGAACGCTGTGTGCTGAGGCTGCCAGCAAGACGCAGCAGATGCGAAGCACCCTGGGTGTCGTAGGCCTCGTTGCGAGAGCCAGCGCTGTCCAAAAGAAATCATCAATAGTTAAATCTTTCATTCAGCTCGAGGAGCAACTGCAACTTACCGCAGCACGATGGAGACACGCGAAACGGGAACTGAGGCTTCAGCTGTGGCCACCACCAGTTTGTTGTCCAGCACATTTACGCTGATGGGGGAGGTATCACCAACCAGACGTGGGCAGACGGCATATCCCCGTTTCTATCAACAAACAGCAATGCATTATTATTACGCTAAATTGCAACTTTACTATTTACGTAACACGACTATCGGAATCATTTTTTTGCCTGTATTTTTGTTGGTTAAGTTAGCAAAACTTACGGAGACAGCGCGCAAGAGAGGTGTCTTGCTTGCATTAAAAGCCATTTGTGTTGATTTTTATGTTCAACTAATTTGCGTTTGCCCCGTCAATTAAATAATATTACGGAATTTCGCGTTGCGTGCGATTTTTTCCACCCGTTTTCGTCGTTGGTGATCAGCGTGACCGCAGTTTAGTACGTTAAATATACCGACAAGGTATAGAGCAAATTTCACGTTTTAAAAGTTTTTATACTAAACTTTACATGAAGTGCAAAGAAATTATTTTTCAACGCATATATGATGTTTTTTATTAATTCATGTATCTTATTTTTAGCTTTTGTGAATTAAATTTTATAATTTTCATCAAACACTTATTTATTTTTTAAGTAGAAATACTTTTTGTAATTTTATTTTATAAGTATTTAATTAAAATAAAAGTTTAATACAGCATAGCAAAAAAAATACCAGTTTAAAAAATTCGTAAATTTTTGTTAAACGGTTAACGTGTGGCCAGACTATAAAAATTAAATATTTTGGTATTCTTTGAAAGTAAATTTTCAGGCAGAGCTTATCGAAATTTGTTGATTTTATTTGATTAATTACATATTAATTACAATGTGCACACCTAAACTATCATTTCTAGATCGCGCGCATAGCTGAGCACCTGCTCGGCCAGCTCCTCTGAAGGCAGTAGTTCCTTCGGCTTTATGCTGCGGTCCGTAAAGCTGTAGTTGCCATTGCCCTCGAGTTTCCATTGTCGCTTCTCGCCGAATGCTTTAATCTCGTCGGGTACTCGCAAATTGAGACGTTTGGCCGCTTCTTTGGCGGAGATCTTTTCGTAGGACATTTCAATGCAGGCACCAATTTCATCACGCACTGTTTCCACCAGCAGATCCATGAAATAGTTGTAAACTTCGGCGGGCATCGAAGATTTCGCTTGGAAGATTTTATTGTAGCGTCCCTCCATGATGTATTGTTCCAGCGCCAGAATGGGTTTAATGTATTGATTGTGCTGAATTATGTCCACAGACAGCAGTTCCAATTCAGTGTGGAAATCCGAGACACGATTGCCAGAAAGAAGATACAATAAATTGAGTCCCAGCAATTTGTATTTGTTGTCCGATTCACCAATGATTTTAGCATAATCATAGTAGTAGCACTTCAGCTGTGACATGTAGCGTTCAAAGGCCAGCAGATCTTTACTGATCACACTGTGCTCCACGGCAATTTCCAGGACGGAACGCGCCAGCAACAATTGCTTCTTGGAGTTCTGGGCATCGGTGCCGTCAGTGGGCAGAAAAGACAACTTGACGAGCGCCACTTTCAGTTGTTCCAGCAGTTGACCGCATTTGGGCGTGTTGGGTGGACGCTTTGTCCACTCGGCAGTAAGCTCCTTGTAGAGTGTTTCCACTGTAGCCATCTTTTATGCACAATATTTAGTTATTTTGAAACAAAAACACAGCAAACTCGGCAGCAAGTTGAGAATGATTTTCGCTTTTGCTCTTCTTCTTCGTGCTATTTGCTACTCACAGGTAATTGTATGCGAATCGGTTGGCAGCTCTTTTTGTCAGAGTGAGACCGTAAAATGCGAAATATATATTCATCATGTATAACATACTAAAAAGTACTCGAAGTTGTATGATTCAAAATGTCGTTACTTATTTATTTATCTTGTAATTATATAAAAAATCATCTTTTAACGGAAATGTTACAGGCGTATACTCGGCTTATATTTGAATATTTTTTAAAACCAGTAATAAGAAATGCTGCGACTGTGTTTTGAAAATTTATTTATATTTCTGTGTTGAGGTATGTATATTCCCTCAAGATTATGGTCTTAATTCAAATAAACGAGTAATTGATTAAATAATTAATTTATATTGTTTTGCTGTTTCAGAAAATAGTATTCCAATTTAGATATTTTACAAATTCTAAAAACGTTGCTGCCATCGTTACTTTCCCACCTCTGTATCGCTGTTATCGATAACAGACGCCAAGGCATATGCATTTTGCCATTTCAAATTGATTTCACTTAACTTTCGACGAGATATACAAAATGTCTGAGGACAAGGACGCCTGGGACGATAGCCTATTGGTCAAGGCCTACGATGATTCCGTGAACTTGGCCCGTGAAACTCTAGCACGCCGCATTGCCGACTCCACCAACAACCGACGCGAGGAAAACGAGGCCGATGACAACGAGAAGCCGGACATGGAACAAGCGGAGAATAAACCGTTTAAAGTAGGCGATTTTGCACGCGCCACATACACTGATGGCCTGGATTACGAAGGCAAAGTGGCTTCTATTGATGAGCAGGCCCAAACATGCATACTACGCTATGTTGGATATGAAAACGAACAGGAAATTCCCCTGGCCGAATTGTTGCCAACATGGGGCGCCGACGCACGTCGCTTGCAGCACGAGGTAGCTAAAGCGGATGCTGAGGATGCTGAAGCTGAGCTAACAGCTCAGCAGCAACGTGTCAAGAACAACAATAAGAAACCAGCTGCCGCCAAAGGAAAGCAGCAGGCAACAAGCTCACGCGCCAGTGGATTGAGTATGCCGCCAATGCCGATGGTGCCACCAATGTTTGCGTCATCCTCCGCTGGGGTGGATGGCGAACCGGATCAGGACTTTGTGGCTATGTTGACAGCTTGGTACATGTCTGGATATTATACCGGACTGTATCAGGGCAGGAAGGAGGGAGGCGCTAAGAAGAAGGCAGCTAAGAAATAATCATACAAAGTATTCCATCTCAAGCAGAGAGCAAGACTCTTTATTTCATATAGACATTAAGAATAAAAAATGTTAAGAATATCGTAATTGCAGTTTATTTATCATAATTAACGGGTTATCAATGGCAGACCAGTGCTGCAACATTGGCTATTTTATGACTAGATAAGTACAAATTTAGCTACTTTAATGTAACCTTTAGGAAGATAGCTATAAATGAGATCTGCTTTAATAGTGCCTATATAAAGATGGACAAGTGATATTAAGCTGATGCTATTAAGCTTCTGAAGCCAATGCACAGCCAATTGAAAATAACTTAATTTTCCTATTATGGCAATTTTTCCTCAAAAATTGCAGCAGCACTGAGAGCCCTCATTAACGATAACAGCACAGATCCGTTGGATATCGATAGGAAGTGCAGGGAAATTGCATACTGAATCAGTCATCGATAATAGAACTTTAAGCTGCAGTGCAAATCGTAGTTATCGATGGGACGCTATTAACAATGCACGGCATCAATATCAACAAACATCGAAGTAAGAGAAATTAAAGTAAAAATGTTGAATTAAACACACAATTAATACGGGTTTATTGCAGCTCAGGCGCGCATTATCGACTTTGGCGATCGAACGCAGCCAATTGTGGTGGACTACCGAAACTCACGCAAGTATTTCAAGACCAAAAACTATGAAGGAACGCCCGGCTTGAATTGGATTGAATTTAATGTGCATCACGAGGGTGCATTGAATTTTAGCACTGATCCCAAGCAATTGATACTCGATGCACTCTTCAAGGCCATCGAAGGCAATGAGCTGTTTCCCGTCAACTATCAGGTAAGTGCACAAAACGATCATTTGCATATTTGTGCTGACTTTGCAACTTTTTGTTGACAGTGCGGACAAAATGTGGACACATTCTTGGCTCGTACCTGCAAACCGGCGCTGGACAAGCTCTTTCAGCGTGGCCTCAGCATACAGACAGTGTCCGGCATTGAGCTGCAATTGTCTGTGTGTCTAAATGCAGCCGCCTACAACAGAAGTCAAATTTCGCCAGCTGTGATCATTAGTCAGGTAAGGATTCCTAATTTTATTGATACAGAAGCGTTCTGCTGATGTGTGTTTTCTTATTACCATAGGTAATATCTCGCCTTATGGACAATTTAGAGACTGTGGAAGGCGTGCCGGGTGTGCTGAATCTATGCAACTTTAAGGCCAATGAATCGTTCAAGAATATTGTGGTGCGTCTCTCGAATTTGGCTACTTTCCAGTTGGTTTGTTCCACCATCTATAACAACGATGACAATCGACGTGCGCTGAAAGGCTTCAGCTTTGCCTGCAATCAAATAAGCGATCTGGGACCACTTAAACTCTTTGGTGATGTCGACTATGATTTGTTGGATTTAACCTATAATCGAGTGAGTTTTATGGAGCACAACTTTAGAATATAAATCTTGAAGACTTACACTCTTTGCAGCTGAGTTCCGCTGTGCGTTTGTGCAGCGATTTGCAGCGTGTGCGTGCCAAGCATCTAAAGCTGCTGGAGAATCCCATCGCCAAGAAGAAACAATATCCCAATTGCCTGGAACCGTTAAAAGCAAACTTTCAAATTATTGTAAGTGTAAGAAAACGTTTAAGTAGCTAAATTTTCTAGAGAATTCTTTGGTCTACAGGATGGCGTACCCTTTGACAAGCTGTACAAAATGTACACACCGTTAAACTATGAGATTGATGTGGAATGCGATGGCACTCGCATTGACTGGAGCAACAAATCGAAACTTAACGAGTTTAAGCACAGCTCCGATTGGCATTCGTTTTTGGTGAGAAAGTTAAGTCATTCTTAAGTAAATATTTATAAGAGTGTTTCAAATACTTTGCAGATACCCGATGCACAGTGTGAGATTACCAAAGAGTTGATATTTGATTACATCTCTATTTCACTGCATCCGCAATTGGGCGAGTTCTATCCCTGCTATTACAAGGTGAGCAAACAAAGCAGCTAACCATTCAAGAAATTTTAACTTTTGTGTATTTTCAGTACGATGGCGGTGAGCATCGTTTTCTGGTTCGCGATTGTTTCGATCAGATCGAGCATTTGGTACAGACGCTTAACTTGGAGCTCAAAATACCTGAGCTAGTGAACACGCTGGACGATGTCCAGGAGCTCAACTATGAGCGCTCCATTGCCTACTATCTGCGCATGAATGTGAGCTCGTTTAAGCAGGGTCACGTGGAGCCCAAACAATGCATCGAACAAGCTGTGCAAAAGCGCTTTAATGCCATCAATCGTACGCTCAACTTGACGCAGTTTCAGCAAACCGAAGGACTGGAGCATGTGATTGTGCTGCTCAGTTCACCGAAGATACTCGGCAGCATTTTGCGCATGGCATCGCGTAAATTCATGGGCAACTGTGTCGACTTGCGGCTGGGCAATAACAAGATCGTGAGCGCCAATAACTTGCGCTCCTTGTCGCTGTTGAGTAGCCTGCAAGCGCTGGATTTGAGTCAAAATTGGATTAATGATTTGTCCGAAATCAGTTGCCTTGGCGATGTGCCTCTGAAATCGTTGCGCTTGCATGGGAATCCCGTCTGTCGCAAATACAGTTTGCCTAGCGAGTATATCGCTGCTGTAACGCAAATATTTTCCACACTGCTCAAGCTGGACGATGTGGAGCTGAGCAGCAAACCGGGATTGACTACGCAGAAGGATTTTCTGTGCAATTTGTCGGCCTACGAGTTGACAAATGAGTTTTTGACAACTTATCTGCGTGAATTCGAGCAGTTGGATCAACGCATCAATATGATAAAGTATTATACGGAAAATTCCATATTTACGATGACCTGCAGCTTCGATATAAATCGCTGTGCTCGACCCTCGAGTGAGCTCTTCAAACGCATCAATAAGTACAACTATCATAGCAGGAATCTCGTCAAGAACTCGCTGGACACTTGTCGCCTAAGTGTGGGCACCAATGATATAATGGCTGTGCTGATGCAGCTCCCGGTTGTCAGGCACGATTACGTCTCACTGCAGACGGATGTGATGCACTACGATGCCAATATGATTGTGATTAATGTGATTGGTTTGCTGCGTGATGAACCCGATTTGCTGCTGGCATTTAGCAGGCAAATTGTGCTGCATGTGGACGCTGTGGGCTTGGTGGGTAGTTGAGTGAAGTACTCCATTAATTTCTCTACTAATATTATATATTTTGGTCCAGGGCATTGGCAAGGGAGCACGCCGTCTGAAGATCATCAACGAGCGCTTCAACATCATGAATCCGACGAGGAAGCAAACTCGCGATGGCTTCAAGTTCTGCGAGTTGCCCAGCCAGGTGATAGTGAAGCAGGAGCTCGAGGAGGATTCCGTGGATGTTAAGGAGCACAAACTGATTATATTCCAGGAGATAACGGGCTTGCGTCCCAGATGGTGCACACGCATCGTGCAGGAGGAAGCCAACTGGAACTTTGAGGCAGCTTTGCAAAAGTTCCTAGAGATGCAGTCGGGTGATGAATTGCCCAATGATGCATTTGCCTGAGCTAAATTATGTAGAATTTTATATATAGTTATAGTGTTAGATAGTAAGTATGACGTAAAACACTCGTTAAAAGCGTCAGAGCCACAAGGAGAGCCATATTGTATTCCGCGATAATGTCAAGTGCTAAAGTATCCCTATCAAAGAATTACGCAGAAATCTATAATGTGATAATTACTGGAGTGCCTTCAAATCTTTGAACTTGTACCATAACAACGATTATATATGGACTACGAGTAGTATCTCTAGACTGATGCCTCTCTCGTCTCTCTTATGATTGGAATCGCAAACACTTATCAGCTGTACAATTATAACTAAATTAATATATAGTTACTAAGATAATCTTTGTCGAACTTTGCTTTTAATACTTAGGATCTATATAGGTAGCGACTACAGCGACTCCTTCACTGAGAGAGCGTTAAACAAACGAGAGAGGGGGAGCAAGAGAGAGAGCCAACGAGAGCGCGCTCGTCGTTTTTGTCAGCGTGTCAGCTATAAACGCTTGCGCTTCTCGTTTCTTGAATCAGTTTCATTGCGAACGCCGTCGCGTGCGGTTGAGTTTCTAGATTGTAACTTGATTTCGTTGAGTTGAGTTGAGCGCGAAACGGTTAAGATAGTTATCCCATCTATACATTTAAACAAATTCACGTTAATCAAGTGCATTTCAATAGGTCTGTTTACCATGTCAATTACTCCCCAACATCAAAAACAATAATAATAATCATATTAATCGTAAATGTGTAAAAACAATTAAGATGCCAGACAAGTGTGTGTCACTGTAGTTAAAGTTTCTATGTCTTCTCCATTTCCATTTGCCGTTAATAATTCGAATCAGCAATCAGCAAGCATTTTATTGAATTAAATATTATTATTTATACATCTATTCGTTGCTGTCTATTGTTTATTGTGCTCGGCTGTAATTGTAATTAATTCACAACGACTACGGCATTTGTTTATAAATAAATTGTTGCTGCCCAAAAGTGTTTTGGCGGGGAAACCTGTTTGGCGTTAATAATCGCTTCAGAAAATAATTATTATTATATAATCAACTTGATACGCCTTAGAATCGGATTTGTGACGAACGAAATTTCATTTGTGATGAGCTCAACAAAAAACAAAGTTGAGAGTTTTCCAAATGTGTTTGCATATGAATGAAAATGAATGAAATTTGATGTTTTGTTGTTGGTCACATAAATCAGTTGAGAACATTTGTTGCTGTTGTTGTTTCTCCTCTTTCTACCTTTTTTTTGTTGTGTTTTAGCCACGCAGCGTGTGAACGGATTCCGTTGGAAAGTTTTGAATTCCCTTCCAAAAAAAAAAACCAAGTCGAGTCTGTTTCGCTGGGTTCAGTGATCTGCGGCACACAAATGGGGCTAAATTGTCAAGCTTAATGTTGACGTAAGATGCCTGAACAATTGCCAACTGACAGCTGGTCTAATATACCCCACCTTTTGGGGATTGCTATCTGGAGTAATCATGCAAATGAATGATTGCGTTTTGCACGCGTTTTACAAAAAGCAAAAAAAAAAAATCGCGAGCACGCTTGGCAATCAAAATAATTAGCTGGGCACTTAAATGAATTAACAAATCCACAAAGCCAAACAAAACGTGTGCAATCTTCAAATCAAAATACTCATATATGTATGTTATAAAGAGTGGCAATTAAATTGCGACTAGATAAGTTAGTAGTTGTTGCCTGGCATTAAGTTGAACAAATCGCATTAACAAGGAGCACAACTCTACAGCTATTCTCAGATTTATGACTCGCCTCTGGCTTTGTGTGGCACGCGACTCGCACCACAAACAAACAGATTCTTCAGATAGCCTAGCTTAACTAATTAAACACGCTCCATTCTGTGGCTCATTAAATAATGCCGCCCTCATGCTAATCTCTCGCAAAGAGTCAACACTAAAAAATGCCTTCAAGAATGTCGCATATATGTTATTCTCTGACTTTTCCTATTGACGCTTCGTTGACTCTGGCTACCTGGTTAACTACCTGATCTCGACTCGCTTTTTGGGCCAACTGCAACTGCAGCTAACACAGCGATGACAATTTGTTCCAAACGAAAAACCAAAACAACTTGTGTAGGCGCTGGAAAAATAAAACCGGTTATCGGTTCGTGCATTGACTTTGTTTTGTTTTTCCTAAGCCGCTCGTCCAAATTTCCACGCTGTTGTTTAGTTATGTATACCCTGTATTTTGTAGAAGAGGGTAGTTCTTTTTAAGTTTCAAATTATTTTTGAAAAGTTTTTATATATACCAAAATAAATTTAAATTTTGTTAAGCAACTGCAACTGTGTTATAAAAGTGTAGGAATTTTTTAAAGTCCGCTTTTATTGAAATTAATTTTACTTAGACCCTGTCTCATATTTTTCATATTTATCAAAATAAATTTAACTTTTGTTAAACAACTGAAATTGTATTTTAAAAGTATAGACATTTTTTAAACTCCGCTTCAGTTCAACATTATTTTTCTTTGCAATTTCTCCAATGATCTCAGCTTTCTGTAATTTGTTAATAATCTTCTTTTTGAAATTTTCTCATATATCCCAAAATAAATGTAACTTTTTTAAACAACTTCCACTGTATTATGTATATGAATATGAATTTTTTCTCTTCCATTCAAAGACATTCCTCTTTAAACTTTTCTCAAATTTTTCATATATATACATATGTATATTATAAATTTTTAATTTTGTTAAACAACTGCTACTGTATTATATAGTAGAATATAGTAATATAATATAGTATTTTATAGTTATTTTTTTAAACTTCGCTTCCATTTAAATGTATTTTTCTTTAAGCTTCTTTCAAATGATCTCAGCTGTCTTCAATTTCTCAATACGCTTCAAAATTTTGAACAAATATTGTGCAACTTGGAGCTTAACAGACAAACACAAGCCAGTTCGCACCTAAGATGCGCATACACAACTCGGTAAACAGCTTCCAACCTCTTTGAACTCAGCTGTTAGCAAAGCTAGAGACCTGAAATTTGTTGTGTAGCATCCAAAACAAGTGAAATAAATTTTAAGATATTTCTGGGTTCATTAATCGGCGCCCCCGCAATAAAAGTGCTTCCTATAGATCTTCCCCTAGTTGACGGAAGATCTCTCGGTGTCCTACATTGAAATATTTGTGGACAGCTTCCATAGTTTTCCTCAAAGTGTCGTCGTCAGCAATCATACTAAATACTAAATATTAAGTATTATTTATTTTTCGTTTAATATTTTCCTCATAGCGCAATAGATGCAAATAAATTTGCAAAAATTTGTCAAAAATACGCCGGATCTTGATGATTTGGTATGAGAATTTTTTTTGGCCACGTTGCCAAGACGATTTTTGGCAATAGCAATCGTTAGCAGTTGCTGCACTTAACCTTAACCAAAAGGTTTCCTCATTTTCCCCTTTCATCGGTCTATATACGATAATAGTTCACTTTCAGATCTCTTTTTTCTTTTTCGTTGAATAATGCCAAAAATAGCGTTTGATGTCAAACAATTCGGCAGCGCTTTCGGTTTTTATAGTGAATTACTTAATATGTTGAACGAAATATTGAAATACAAAAGACCAACCCGAATCTGAAGACTAGTTTTTTTCCTTCATTCAGATTATTTTTAAAGCATTTTTCGTATTTTCCACACGCAGGCGGATTTGTTTGCCAAAAAAGTATTTCAAGTTCTTCGAGTAGTCATAATATCAACACGAATTCCGATGTGTCTGAAAGAACTCTTACAAAATTCCAAAACACCACTCAAATATGTGTTGGGAAATGTTTCTTGCGCTCTCTCTCTCTCTCGGTCTGTCTCTTCCCTTTCATTTCTCAAACACTTTTCAGCTATCTACTATATTCTCTCTATTCCCTTAAGGTCAGCCCTATTCACATAATTTAAAATATAGTGAGCAGCAAGGGGGAAGGTCGACGTCGTCGTCTACTACTTGGGGCCTATCAATATAACGAGAACTACAAGTGATAAATTAAATGTCTTATGCTCAGCCCGAAGATCAAACTGATCATTTGGGAAATGTCTGACGTTGTCTTTAATTTAAAATGCGCGAGGCAAAGTTCTTCATCGATTCCCCCAAAGGGTTGTGACACGTCTCTCTCTCTCTCTCTCCTTCGTGTCTTGCATATTAACTAGTCACACTTTTGAATTCTCAGTCTAGACATCGTCTCCCCCCAATCCGAAAAATATGAACAGTTCCGGACGCAGTCGCTTATCTTTGGAATAGGCGTTATACTCGTCTGATCCGTCGGTAGATTCGTGTGTGTTTCCATGTTTTGTAAATTGTGCTCTTGGCGCATCATTATGTTAATTGACCTGAGGGGTGTTCCCCCTCTCCATAAGGTAGTTAACTCTTTCCGCTAATTAATATGCATTGCAACCGAGTGCAAAGTAATTTTCAATATCACACAACAGCCATAACTAGTTTCTGAAGAATACCTGCGTTTTTTGACAGTAACTCGTAAATTGGGAGTTTAATATTTAACCCGGCTTTTTATTATATATTTGTTTAACTTATATAGTATAGTATTTGTTTATATAGTATATTTTTATACGTATAGTATTTATTTACTATTTACATGATTACTGAAATCAAACTACAAAATTAATCTCTCACCAAATCCGCTTATCCGTAACTTTTCTATATCAGTAACTATTATTACTTTCAGAGCTTTATCTAATATTTTTAATAATTTTGACAGCTCTCAACTCGTAACTCTCAAAATCGCTTAAAATATCTGTTAGTTGTCAGTATGTAGTACATTATTATGATATATAGTACTAAATATAAGTAAATAAATACTATATTTATATACTATTTATATGTTTACTGAACTCAAACTACAGAATTAATCTCTAATCTTCGCTTATCCGTAATTTTTATTTATCAGTTGCCATAATTACTTTCAGAGCTTTATCTAAAATTTTAAATAATTTTGACAGCTCTCAACTCGCAACTCTCAAAAATCGCTTAAAATATCTGTTAGTTGTCAGTAAGTAAGTAAATAAATACTATATTTATATTTAGTATTTATATATTTACTGAAATCAAACTACAAAATTAATCTCTAACCAAATCCGCTTATCCGTAACTTTCCTATATCAGTTGCTATAATTACTCTCAGAGCTTTATCTAATATTTTTAATAATTTTGACAGCTCTCAACTCGCAACTCTCAAAAATCGCTCAAAATATCTGTCAGCTGTCAGTTTGATAATTATCTGACTGAATCGCCCACCTTACCATATTTTGTTTTGACAGCCGTACTATATAGCTGTATATATATGTATTCAAAGTGATATCTGACAACTTGATAATCCCTTGGCAATTCTCGATTGATTTCTTGGCACGTTTTGTCTCGCTAAACGCGTGCCAACCTGTTGCATGTTTTGTCATTCACCTCCTGGCAGCAGCAACAGCAGCAGCCAAAGTGTTTGAAGCACTTGCAACATTACGTAACGCTGCAAAATTTCAGATCTAACACGCAGTTCAACGATCTGCCTAGAACAGTGGCGTTTTTTTCGTTTTTTTTATCTTGGGGGCAATCTGTGCGTATTCAGAACGAATCAATTAAATTATAATTATATATGACTTTGAATACCCAGTGAATGTTGCTTCTATGGGGTATGCAAGACTTGAAAGGAAGTGAAGGGAAATGAGAGCAATAAAAATATTAATATATACATATGTAGGTAAATACTGCATTTTTTTTATTTTATATATTAGATATCATAGATTAAAAAAGTTTGTTTTCAAAACAAATTTTGTAGTTAATAAAAGAATTAAAAATTTAATTCTTTCGAGCTTTTAAAATAAAAAAATAAAATTATTTATCTATCTACATAGATAATGAATGTGCTAGTATCTAAAAAAGTATTATCAGAACGAAAAACTAAATTTCAATTTAGGTAAATATGTGTGCATTTGTTCAACTTATATATAAAAGATAATAGATTAAACATGTTTGTTTAAGAAAAGAAAATATTTCTGTAAACAGCAGAAGAAACATAAATAAAGTTCTTTCGGATTCTTAAAATAAAGAATAATATTATTTAGATGCATAAAACATGTGCTAGAATCTCAATTTGTTCTATCTAAAAACGTATTATCAGAAGAATAAATTCTTTTTGGATCTTAAAATAAAAAAGTATATTCCTTAACTACACAGATAATGTGATAGAATCTATATTTGTTTTCAAATTTGTCCATACATAATATGAATAATCTTTATAATACTTAGTTTATCAAAAATTTGTATGAAGTACATATATTGATTTTTATAATGACTAGATAATCAAAAATTTGTCTTGAAATAATTTTAAGTTATATCTTAATAATAAGTAGTTAATCAAGACTTTACTGTATAGTTACTTTATAATTTTTCTTATAAAGATAATAAATTAATAATAATTGCACTTTACATTAATCTTAAATGTCGTCAATTTAAGTACCAAAAGTTCTCCAGGGTCTCTGCAAGTTGATCAATCTTGGCTTCTTCAATTAGGTTTTGGGCGATTCTGGGCAGTTCAAGTTGTGTGGCAAAGCCCATCATTATGAAGTGCGCGATTTTGGTGTGGCATTTGAAAATCTGTATATGATTTATTTGCCGCTTGAGAAAACACGCGCGAAAAAGCGGCACAAGGGCGCATTTTCACATTACTGAGAAAACACAAACACACACAGCATAGACAAAAAACTCTGCGAAAAATTAGCGAATGTCACGTTCGAGCTGAAAACATAAATAAAACCATAAATCAAGTGAAATAAATACAGTCTAACTAAAAATAAACTATAATATTGTAGATCGAGGGGGAGAGGAAGAAATTATAGAGGTTAGAGGGGGCGGATTGGATAAAGTGAGCTAAGCAAATGTGGCAACTGGCGAACGCGATTCAAATTGGAATTTTAATTTCACATTGAGCAAACAAAGGCGACGCATTCAATTGCACGAATGAACGATTTATGGGGGTATATGTTAGATGTAAGATGGAATAGGGGTTGAGTAGAGAGAGGGGAAGGGTAGGAGGTAGCGTGCGAATTTACATTGCACAATTAGAGCTCCACCCACACTCACACACACTAAATAACTAATGGATGCGACGCTCTTGAAGCTCATTCCCAATCGGGAAGATCGCAAGATCAGCATCTGGCCTTGAAGGGCAACAAAAAAAAAAACTCATATTACTCATTTGAGCGCTGCCTGTTGATTGTTGATTGTCGATTGTTGATCTGTGCGTAATTGAAAATAGAAAATTGCTTAAGCTAATTGTGGCTTTCAGCAGCAGCACTTTAAGCATCTCTGTACATCATCATAGAGGGCGTCTCCCTTTTTAATACACTGCCTGACGTCACTGGCGCAACAAGTTGCACAATTTGCAGCCAAATGATGCAACGTTCTAAGTTGTAAACAATGTGATGACAGGAGATGAGAGGCTGGCCTAGCACACATCTGTTCTGCGGCAGGCACGAACTAATTTTTTACCCTGTAAAGCGAATGTTCATAGAGGGTAGTTCGATTGCAGAGACAGTATGCAACAAGTTTGAGAAATTCAAAATATAAAGCAGAATCTTAAATGTGAACTATATGAACTCAGTTATTTCCATCTTTAAAGTTGGCATGCTTACTGTATATGATCAGAATTAAGATAAAACATAATGATATTTTATATACCAGTCAGCATTCCTAACGAAAGTGAATTTTTTTATAGTCCTTACAAAATTTTTGCTTCAAAGAGTTAAAGAATAACTTTAAATCGTTTATTTATCATAAATATAATTATGGAAATTGTTACTATATTCGACAATTTTCTAAATTTTTTGGTTTAGTAGTTGTTACTTTATTCAAAATTGTCTTCAGAGAATTAAAGAATAATTTGAAATCTGTCATTCCCAAATATATATTGTCTAATTACCAATTAAAAGTCAACCAAATTTGTGAATATTATTGATCTTTTTGTTATATTAGACATTTTTTGTATTTTTTATTTATAATAGCTACTTTCTATATATTTACTATATTCTCTACAGAATGTTGTCTTCGGAGAGTTAAAGAATAACTTGAAATCTGTCAAATGATACAAATATTTTTACAAAATTATAGCATTTTTTTTAACATTATAGATCTTTTTGATATATTACATATTTTTAAAATATTTGCTGTGTTTAATAATTGCTATTTTTAATATTATAAAAATCTTTTCTATATTATAAAGTTTTCTAAATGTATTTTACAGAACTAGCGAAATAATTTAACTATATATTCCAAACTTCAAAATTTGATCATTTTGTTATAGAGTTCATTAAATTGTTACTTAATTTTTATAGGGTATTTACAGTCGTATACATAGGTCCATTTACATTGCATTGCTACTATTTGTGTTAGATCCAACTTTACATGCTTTTAGTTGTGTTTTTATTTGTTGTTCTTTCGATTTGTGTATTTTGACTCGGCATCAATTTATTTACTTTTACTTGGTGGTTCCAAAAATGCATTTTCCTCCCCCCTCAAATAGAAATGCTCGTCAATTGTTGTATGTTTTGATTAAAATTCGACTGTTTATTTGACCAATTGCCAGACCTTCATCACAAGCAGCCAAATGAAACGTTGGTCGAAGCCGATAGTAAAATGTGGCTGCAACAGACGAAAAATTCAATCTATATTCTGTACTTAGTGTGGCTGCCACATGTGGCACTTACTTGGGTCTCATTTGGCGGGCTCCTTCGGGTACTTGGTGTTGTAGAGGGGAATGTAGTTGGTGATGAGACGCCAGTCGGAGAAGTAGACAAGTGTCAGGAGACTTGCCAGTCCGAAGTAGGCAGCTGTTGGCACACTGTGGGCGTGGCATGTTAAATGTGGCACAATGCTAAGGTGTTTTTTTTTTTTGTTCCGTATGTCACTTACAAGGCCATGGCCATTTCCTTTTGTCCCTTGGTCGGGCTAAACGAAGCGAACAATTTCTTGAATTTCATTTTCAACCGAATAATTAAATGTGCGATTATTCAATGTGGCAAGTTGAACAAACTCAAGCGTCGCCTGCTTCACACACACAAACAATTATTTAGTTGTCAATTAAATGAGCATTGTGTCAACATGAACTGGAGCAGGGGCAGAGCAGGGTGTTTGATGTAGGGGAACTGTCTTTGATGATAAATCAATTTTGGATGCGGGCTACAAATTGAACCATTACATGAGTTTTTATGACTAGCCCAACACTCGCTATGCTACATTTGTTTTTGCTTGCTGTTGGTGCTGTTATTGTTGGTGCTGCTATCTTGACCCATTTCAAGGTGGCGTTTATGATGACTAAGGACAGGTGAACGGAGCGCAGAACGGAGCAGCAGCTGCGTCGCAGAGTTAGGTGGTAAAAACTGCAGCCATTTGTCAGTCGCCAAATCATTAGCCTAATTTCACACTGAGCTTGTGTGTGAGTGTGTGTGTGTGTGTGTGTGTGTGTGTGCGTGTGTCTTGCCATTTTGAGCAAAACGGAAATTTCGTTAGTATGCTGACCAGCAGGCAGCGTCAGCCCTTCCTTTATTGTCTTGAGTCAACTCCTTGGCAGACGCCAGCAGAGCAATTTAAATGCCACACCTATGCAACGTTTCCCTCTCTCTGACCCCCCAAAACTTCGCCTTTGCTGCTGTCGCAATTGTGAACACGAGCCACATATGACACTCGGTGCGGACTCTTGGGCCGCTTTGGGGACGACAGTTCAAGGATATCGTCCAAAGGCTGGGCCACTTAAATTTCATGTGCTTACCCTTTGCTCACTCCCCCTCTATTCTCTTGCAGTCATGCGTCTCTTGCTGCTGACGGCGCTGCTGGCGTTCCTGGAATGGGGACAGGTGCGTGGCGAGGATGATTACTGCTTTGGCAAGGACGCCGAACGTCTGCAGACGCGTCAATTCAGCTCGAAGACCGCCTATCAGATCGTCAAGGGCACCAATATCGATAAACAGTACCAGGTGCCCGGCTGTGAGCCCAAGAAAATGTGGATATTCCACAGACACGGCACACGTCTGCCCACACCCTCGACCATCGAAGAAGCTCCACGTCTCGGCGAGGTAAGAACGTTAACTGCCTTTTAAAGATACAATACTAATGTTAATTTTCGCTCTTCTGGGTAGCTGAGGGATTTGATTGTGAAAAACTATCGTGTGTTGCGCACAAAGCCCGACACGGATGCCTTGTGTCTGGACGATCTGTTTGCCATTCAAATGTGGAAGTGGAACACCAGCATCACGGTTGACATCGAGGAGCATTTGACCAGCCAGGGCTATGAGGATCTGCGTGGCACTGCCAAGCTCTATCAACACTACTTCCCCAACGTGTTGCCCAACAAGTACAACAGCACCTACTATCTGGTAAGTAAATGAAAGTAAGCTAATCTATGCCTCTCTCTTATCCCTTTCTTTATTCGGGCAGTTCCGTCATACAAACACGCAACGCACCACGGAGAGCTTTAAGGGTTTTGCTGAGGGTTTGTTTGGTGACAGTCAACTGGCTCTGGCTGCTGAGATACCTGAGCAGGATTTACTATTGCGTCCCTACGATTATTGTCCCGATTTCAAAGGAAAGAACTACAAGGGTGAGGGTTCCGAGTACCAGAAGTTCCGCACAAGCACGCTGTGGAACCAAACCATGGCTGACATTGCCAAGCGATTGGGGTAAGCTAATAAAGAAGTTTAAGCAAGGGGGAAGGATAAGAAAAAAGTCCCTATTTGCAATTTTATGCTCACCGAACTGTCCTTGCTAATTGTACTTTCTTGCAGCTTCACTGTGCTGGCCGAAGACGACATTAAGCTGATGTTCGACATTTGCCGCTATGAGCAGGCCTGGCAGGTGGATCGCACCAGTGTCTGGTGTGCCGCTTTTCTGCCCCAGCAAGTGTCTGTGCTGGAGTACGCCGAGGATCTCAAGTATTACTACGGTTCGGGCTATGGCTTTGAGGAGAACACACGCTTCAATTGCCGGGCCGTGCAGGATATGTTGGCCCGTCTCAGCAGTCCAGTCTCTCCACATGTGGTCGCCTATTTCGCCCATTCGTCGGGTCTGCAGACGCTGCTAACGGCTCTGGGCATTAACAAGGACGATGTGCCATTGCGTGCGGACAACTACGATTCGATGGCAAGCCGTCGCTGGCGCACCAGTCTCTTGGGTCCATTTGCGGGCAATTTCGTGGCTGTCAAGTACGATTGCCCCACCGAGGTGGAGAAGGAGAAGGTGGTGTTCTTCCTCAATCAGAATGGTGTGCAGTTGGACTGGTGCAATGTGGGTCTGTGCAACTGGTCGGATGTCTTGCAACGCTACAAGGCCATTGCGGAGGCCAACTGTGATGAATACTACTGCCGTTCGGGTGCGAATGCTGGACAGACAGTTACCTCGTTGCTGGCCACCACACTGCTAGCTGCCATTGTCTACTTAATGCATTAGATCAAACAGTTGCTTTAGTTTTCTAATTTGTAATGTACAAAGTTCATACCAAATAGAGCAAATGAAATCGATTTGCTTGTGGACGCTTTAGATGCGCAGCGGAAAGATGTAATATGCCGCTTCTTGGAGCATTTAAGTTAAATATACAGCCTGAAAGTATGCACCGAAAAAGTTGTATCTCTGTGGCTTTGGATGCTTTGTAACGCCATCTAGCGTGCTGCGGCGATATTAACACAGCTGTTAAGCGGCTGCGTAAGGTATTTCGAGTCTGCTGGGTGGAATATGCTTATCGATTCTAGACAGTGTTGCCAAAGTTGGTTGAGAAAAAAAGCTGTTTTTGACGGGAAAACCTGAAAAATTAGAAAAAAAAGCTGTAAAAAAGGTGATTTTTCAATACATTGGATTCTCTATATTTTTCTGATAGTCAAAAGGTGAGCGCACGAAATCGGTTATATTGAAACATATGTATAGAATTTGTACAGCAGCTGTACAATATTTGGAGAATTTTATTAAAACTATCCTGATTCTCCTCATTTATATTGTCATATGTTCATCCAGTTCCCATCATTTTTAGGAATTTATTAGGAAAGTTATACTATATCTATAGCAGCATTTCTCAAGTCTGCGCAAACCATAACTGTAATTGCATGATTTAGAATAAAATGTATTTTCATTTTAATTAGAAAACAACGAGTACAAAAACGAATAGCGCTGTCTTCAAAGTATTTAACGACTAGGTTTCCTAAATGATCCAAATGATCCAACAATGTATGCTCGGCCACAAAAAGACATAGCACTGCTTCTTGTTCCATTGTCTTGACCGTCAAAGCTACAAAATTTATTTGGTTTGTTTGCATAAACCCGCTCCTAGCACTTTTATGCTTTTTGGTCAAAGCATGGGCGCGCAAATCAGAGAGTTTTGCGGTGATTGTAGATTTGCAGTAACTGTCACCCGTGTCGTCCCGATATTTTTGTTTAAAGTCTTTTGACATTTTTTTAAAACAATCAAAACACAGTGAACTGAAGATCAATTCACTTTTGTCTTTAGAGACGCTACGACTTATCGCCAATTCTTAAATGGGCGTGTTCTTTGAGATTGCTTTAGAACACTATACAATCGATTTGTCACTAAAAATGTTGGCAAGCATCGACAGAACAGCTATAGTAAATATTGTTCCATAATTTTGGGCAAATAGAAAAAAAATCTAAAAAAAGCTTTTAAATAAAAAAAAGCCAGAATTCCCGCTGCCCGCTGTTTGTAATTTTTTCAAGCAAATGGCATTTGAAAAAAGCCAGTTTTGACGGGATAAAAGCGACTTTGGCAACACTGATTCTAGAGTACAGAGAACTTATTTGCAATATGGGCAACATTCAAAGAGATTAATATAATTGCAACCATGGTTGCCATTCCAAAAAAAATGTTGTGTACCAAAATTTTGAAAAAATGCACCAATTTTAGCAAAAATGTACCACATTTTGTTTTCGGTATTTTTTAATACTATATTTTGTTAACGTTTTTTATCTTAACGTTATTATCTTCTATTATTTTATATTTCATTTTTATACCCGCTACCCATAGGGTAGAAGGGTATTATAACTTTGTGCCGGCAGGAAATGTATGTAACAGGTAGAAGGAGGCATCTCCGACCCTATAAAGTATATATATTCTTGATCAGCGTCAACACCCGAGACGATATAACCATGTCCGTCTGTCCGTCTGTCCGTCTGTGTGTCTGTCCGTCCGTCCGTATGAACACCTAGATCTCAGAGACTATAAGAGATAGAGCTATAATTTTTTTTCGACAGCATTTGTTATGTTTGCACGCAGATCAAGTTTGTTTCAAATTTTGCCACGCCCACTTCCGCCCCGCAAATCAAAAAAATCGAATAACAAGCTTAATTTTAAAGCTAGAGTTGCGAATTTTGGTTTATACAATAATTACTATAGTAGTTATGATTCCTGAAAATTTGGTTGCGATCAGATAAAATTTGTGGAAGTTATTAAAGAAATAGTTTTGTATGGACAAAAACGCCTACTTACTAGGGGTCTGAGTTGCTTTGGCCGACAATCTGGTACATTGTGCCGTCTATGGTATATTTTGAATGGTGAACTATATCGATATACCAAACATATCATTTGGTATATTTTTAGTATTTTTTTAGTATTTTCGGTATATTTTGAAAATGATAGCGCAATATTTTGGCTTTATTAAATTTGGGTAGCGGGTATCTCACAGTCGAGCACACTTGACTGTAACTTTCTTACTTGTTTTAGTATAGTATTTACTATATAAAAGAAAACAAAAACAGAACTTTTATTTAATAAATTATACTTTTCAAACATAAAAAAATAAAAACAGAACTTTCACTTGAATAATAATAAATCAAATTTTAAACTATCTTAGTTAATTTTAAACAAGTAAGAAAGTTACAGTCGAGTGTGCTCGACTGTGAGATACCCGCTACCCATTTTTAGTAAGGGCAAAATATTGCGGTATTATTTTCAAAATATACCAAAAATACTAAAAAATACTAAAAATATACCGAATGGTATGTTTGCTATATCAATATAGTACCGCATTCAAAATATACCATAGACGGCTCAATATACCAGATTGTCAGCCAAAGCAACTCAGACCCCTAGTAAGTAGGCGTTTTTGCCCATACAAAAGTATTTCTTTAATAACTTCCACAATTTTTATCTGATCGCAACCAAATTTTCAGGAATCATAACTACTATAATTATTATTGTATGTACCAAAATTCGTAACTTTAGCTTTTAAATTACGCTTGTTATTCGATTTTTTTGATTTGCGGGGGCGGAAGTAGGCGTGGCAAAAATTTGAAACAAACTTGATCTGCGTGCAAACATAACAAATGCTGTCGAAAAAAAACTATAGCTCTATCTCTTACAGTCTCTGAGATCTAGGTGTTCATACGGACAGACGGACAGACACACAGACGGACAGACACACAGACGGACAGACGGACAGACGGACAGACGGACATGGCTAGATCGTCTCGGCTGTTGACGCTGATCAAGAATATATATACTTTATAGGGTCGGAGATGCCTCCTTCTACCTGTTACATACATTTCCTGTCGGCACAAAGTTATAATACCCTTCTACCCTATGGGTAGCGGGTATAAAAATGAACAGTGAAGTGAAGGTCTTTACAATCAATCAATTCCTTGCAATACATTATGTTATTTAGTGTCTTAACTCTAATTTATTTGGTAATTTAGTTTTCATTAACGAAATTTCAACAAAACTTTCGCTCCAGAGCTGTGAGGCAACGAAATCAAGTTGTTTATGAATTCTATTAAGCTTCTGCTCTGTGTGTCTGTCCGTCTGTCCGTATGAACACCTAGATCTCATAGCCTATGATATATAGAGCTATAATTTTTTTTTTCGACAGCATTTGTTATGTTTGCACGCAAATCAAGTTTATTTCAAATTTTTGCCACGCCCACTTCCGTCCCCGCAAATCAAAAAAATCGAATAACAAGCGTAATTTAAAAGCTAGAGTTGCGAATTTTGGTATATACAATAATAACTATAGTAGTTATGATTCCTGAGAAAAACAATTTTAAATGTGTTTTAGCACAAGATCAAATTGTTCTAGAAGTTTGTTTTACCAGTGCCGAAAGCAACACGTGTACTACACATTTGTCGATTATTTCTCCCTTATCAAAGAATAATCACAAAAACCAAGGACCACACAAATTCCATAAATTTCATGTGCGTTCTAAATGTACGTTGTTGTAAATGTTTTCTACATTCTTTTGAAAAAAAAAAAAATGTTATAAATTTTTATATATTTTATATATATTTATACCCGCTACCCATAGGGTAGAAGGGTATTATAACTTTGCGCCGGCAGGAAATGTATGTAACAGGTAGAACGAGGCATCTCCGACCCTATAAAGTATATATATTCTTGATCAGCGTCAACACCCGAGACGATATAGCCATCTCCGTCTGTCCGTCTGTGTTTCTGTCCGTCTGTGTGTCTGTCCGTCTGTCCGTATGAACACCTAGATCTCAGAGACTATAAGAGATAGAGCTATAATTTTTTTTCGACAGCATTTGTCATGTTTGCACGCAGATCAAGTTTGTTTCAAAATTTTGCCACGCCCACTTCCGCCCCCGCAAATCAAAAAATCGAATGACAAGCGTAGCTTGCTAGAGTTACGAGATTTGGTACATACTGTAATTGCTATAGTAGTTATGATTCCTGAAAATTTGGTTGCGATCAGATAAAAATTGTGGAACTTATCAAAGAAATACTTTTGCATGGGCAAAAACGCCTACTTACTAGGGGTCTGAGTTGCTTTGGCCGACAATCTGGTACATTGTGCCGTCTATGGTATATTTTGAATGGTGTGCTGTATCGATATACCAAACATACCCTTTGGTATATTTTTAGTATTTTCGGTATATTTTGAAAATAATACCGCAATATTTTGCCCTTATTAAAAATGGGTTGCGGGTATCTCACAGTCGAGCACACTCGACTGTAACTTTCTTACTTGTTTTATATTTAAATAGATGAAGAATTCTGTGGGACCCTTCATAAGTTTACCTTATTTTTCAGATCATATATGACTAATTTTTGTCAGATATTTTACTATTCTATTCTGTTGAACCTTTATGCTCTTGATTACAAAAAGCAAAATTATAAGAGAATTTATTTCCCGGTAATTTGAGTGCGTAGAAATTTTTTGGAGTAGCTTTTTGAACATACTCACGAAGGGTTTTTTTTTTTAAGTATATTCGTTGTATTACGCAACAAATACGTACATACATGAACACGACGGAATTCACAATTATAGTTTAACAGGTAAAAACGCTACAGTCGAGTGAGCTCGACAACAACAAACAACAAACTTCTTTGAATTTCAGAAGAATATATATACGTCATATGTTCGGCGATGCCTTCGGGAATAAATAGCCGGATTTTAATTTTTTTGATTATAAAAAATATATATTTTGTGAATTTATATAAGTGTGTTATTTGAAGTGAAGCTCAACTGATTAAACCGATAAAACGGAGCGTACAGCTATAAATGCTTGTGTTTCACATATTTCGAAGCCAGTTTCTTTTCTGACACAATCGGGTGCAGTTAAACTTATTTTTCTTTGGATAAACTCGTGTTTAATAGTGCATTTTAAATAATTAAAAGGTTTGTTCACCAGGACAATTCATCAAGGATACGAATATACAAATTTAATTATGATTACTATGATAGTTTAAATTAAATAATATCATCAGGACCTTCGAGTGTCGTGTATGCTTATGTTCTTAAATTTAAACTGCTCGAATTTAATGGCATTTGAAGTATGTGACTAAATTTTTTTCCACTTGGAAAAACTAATGCAGAAAAGCAATACATTAAAAAATGTCATTCGTGAAGAGAAATAAATAGTCGCACTAGGCTCGACTGTGAGATACCCTAAACTCGTAATAGCAAGTAGAACGAAATTAAAATTGTTCGTTTCTTTCGATAAACGACTACCATATATAGTCTCGAATGTACATATATCCTTAATGAATTGAAGATGCCTCCTTATGATTGTTGAATGCATATCCTGTTTGAAGAAATAGGAAGACAGAAGTTAGCTGAGATTAACTCAAGGAAGTAAAGTTGGGAGTCGATTCGATTGCATTGGAATTTTGGTAAATGTGTTACGTTTACTCAGCTCTTCCAGGAATTTGGGTGTTTCAAGTTAACACCATACACAATATAATAGTATAAACTTACCTATTTCAAATTACAAATGGATAATAACTGTAGTAACTATAATTTAGACAATGTGAGATTATCTCTATAAATTTCGCTTGTGAAATTCGATTAAATTTATAGGAAGACTCAAGCATAATTCTAATCAAACATCATTCCTTTGCTCTTCCCATCTCTGATTATCACAAGTCTTTCTTGCAGTCATGCGTCTTTTGCTGCTGACTTCGCTGCTGGCGTTGCTGGAATGGGGACAGGTACGGGGTGAGGATTACTGCTTTAAAACGGACACCAACCGTTCGCAGACACTCGAATTTAGTTCAAAGAGCGTCTATAATCTTGTCAGGGGCGACGATGCCGAGAAATTCAAAGTACCCGGGTGCAAGGCCACGAAGATGTGGATATACCACAGACATGGCACACGCTTGATGGAAAAAGACGATATCGAGAAGTCCAAACGCCTCGGCGAGGTAAGCGCTAACAGATTTGCAGATTATGTTTAGAACACTTTGATGATTTACGGTATTTGGCAGCTACGCGATTTGATTAAGAGAAACTATGATCAAATGCAAACTAGCCCTGACACGAATACCTTGTGTGATGCAGCTCTTAATGAACTTCAGAAATAGAGATGGAACTCAAGCATTACCGTCGATCTCGATGAGCATCTTACCGAGCAGGGCTACGAAGATTTGCGCAGTTCTGCTAAACGCTATCAGTCCTATTATCCAGAGTTGTTGCCCAGAACATACAACAGTACTTATTATCGGGTGAGGAATCAAAAGCTAATGCTCAATATTGTTCCCTAGCTAATCTTTGACTTTCTAGTTCGGTCATACTGATACTCAGCGCACTCACGAGAGTTTTAAGGCTTTTGCTGATGGTTTATTTGATAATAGCATTGAAGTTTCGTCAAAAATTTCGAACAGACTGCTTCGTGCATACGATAATTGCGAAGACTACTTCGACAAAAACTACATAGGTGATGGTTCCGAGTTCAAGAAGTTTATCACAAAGATATGATTGCAAATATTGCCAAGCGCTTGGGGTTAGTTCTTGTTTTACAACATGCATATGTACATATATACAACTCTAGTCTTTCTTCTTTCAGCTTCTCTAAGCTATCCATACCTGATATTCTTCTTATGTACAAAATGTGCCGATTTGAGCTGGCTTGGAAACCGAAAGAAAACCTTTAAGCCTAAGGACGTGACATTGCTGAATTATGCAGAGGAGCTCAAGAATTACTACGGCTCGGGCTATGGTTTCAATGCGAGTGAAAAATTAAATTGCCTTGTCGTGCAGGACTTGCTGACTGTTCTCAACAGCACTGAATCACCAAATGTGGTCGCTTACTTTGCGCATTCGCCGGGTCTGCAGATGCTTCTTGTGTCGCTGGGCATTGCCAAGGATGATGAGAAACTGGGTGCGGACAACTTCGAAAATATGGCAAATCGTGAATGGAAATTAAGTAAACTCGTTCCATTTGGGGCCAATTTTGTGGCCGTGAAATACAATTGTAGTGAAGCGGCAGATAACGTGACTGAGAAGGCTGTGTTCTTCCTGAATGAGAAACTTGTAGATCTCCAATGGTGCAAAAACGGCTTGTGTAACTGGTCGGATGTTTTGAAACGCTACAAGAGCTATTCGGATGCCAATTGTCAGAAATTCTATTGTAAGAAGGAAAAACCAAAACAGACGAAAGAAGGACCTAATTCGAAAGATAACAAAATTAATGGAGTGGTCCATACTGTTTCTGAAGCGGCAGAGTCTTTTGTTAATGGGTCTGAGAATGCGGCAGAGTCTGTTATTAAAGGGTCAGAGAATGCGTTAGAGACTTTTGTTAAAGAAAGAGAATGCTTTAAATATGACAAAGAATAAGACTAATGCTGGAGAGACTATTGCCCCGTTGTTGGTCACTACCCTGCTGACTGTTATTGTGAGTTGCAAAATTTAAATCCCTTGTATACTTCCCACTTCTGGGACCTTGTCCCGAATTTAGAAAAATAAGATTTTGAAAACATGTAAATGATATATAAAAGAGATACACGGTATTTTTTCACTATATGGTATATTTTGAATGTAGTACTAACTCAATATATATTATCATTATTTTTTTGGTATATTTTAAAATTAATAGCACAATATTCTGCTTGTATTCAAAATGGATAGCGGGTGTATCATAGCCGAGCAAAGTCGACTGTAGCATTTTTATATGTTTTGTTTCATAACATGATATGTAAATGGTTAATTAGACAAATTTTGAATTATGGCTAGATTAGTATCGCATCTTAGTCCTGCCATAATTCGAAATACAACGTTAGAACAATTTCATTTAAAAGCATTGTGTATGTTTATAATTTAAATTTGAATTTCGATTTAATGTGCTACCTGCGTGTTACTTATATCGAATACTTATCGATAAGTTAAGCGCATTGCTGTGAGTGGCAATTTGCCACTGCAAGGCTGTTTTTCGTTGTTTCTGTGGTCTGGCAACGCCGCCAATGATGGGCGCCTTTTTAAAAAATGTTGCTTTGCACACACATATGTATGTAACTAGAATTGTGTTTGTAAATGAACAGATTTAATGAAGAACAAAATACGATTAAGTTTATGAAATAGAATTTTTTACTTTAAGACAAAATTTGGTAATTAACTAACAAGGAATATTAATCTTAATAATCACTTGGCTGGGATCCAACCAACTTTATCCCTTTTCGTACGAGCGTAAAAGGTGTTATTGTCTTAAGTTTCAATAGACCAGCAATACGACTTTAAAATTAACTTGACAAATCCTTTGCGACGACAAAACTGTGACGTAGTTGTTATTGTTGTTTTTGTTGTTGTTGTAGGCATTGTCGCCGTCGCCTTCGTTTTTAGGCGTAGGCGATGCTGATGCTGGCCAACCATTTTGAGTCGTCACGTGCTTCCTGTTAAATGTTCTAATGATGCGTATTAGGGCAGACTAAGTGCCACTCATAAGTGCCGTCCGCACACGCACCTGACTCCAACCACCTTTCACCTTCGACATCGAATTTTACGCAATATGCGTTTTTTTATTTCAGTTCGTTGCTAGTTGCTGCTAGTGCTGCTGTTCGCCTGGGCGCGTTGTCAAGGCAACCTAACTCAACGGACGACAACTTCGTCAGGTTTCCCCCCCCTCTTAAACTGGTCCACGTGAGCGTGTATCCCGAACTTCAGGTCTGCTCGCCTGTCTAAATTTGTCCGTATATACGGCAAAATGAGGGATGGAGGCTGCAACCCAAAGTGCTTTATAGTTACTTAGACGTGAGTTTCCCGCTGTGAACAGGGATAGGGAGAGTTGTGGGTGTGTACGTGTTTATATGCCCAGAGCAAGTTGTTATCTTTGGTCCCATTTTTCGGTCATTCCAGCAGCGTTTTCATTAGGCTAATACACCCGAACCATGAACTCGCGTCGACTTTGAAACAAGCGAATAAATCAGCTCTGCAGTAGGCGTGTCTGGTTGGGTGGCTGGTTGCCTCTATATTGAGATTGTGATTTTCTCTATGTTAGTTAGCGCGAGCGCCACAAAACTTTACAATTCTCAAGTGTAACCCGAACTGTTGAAATGGGGCCAATGCTCCAGAAGCTGTCTGCTGCAGAAGAGAATGCTCCGATTCCAGGGTTCATTTTGGCCATCAGCTTTGGGGAGGCGGGTGCGAATAGTTTTTGTGTGTCGTGGATTAAGTTAATGGGCGCTCATTTGGTCGGCAGTCAGCTATGAATAAGCAATTTTGTGGAGCTGCAAATGAAGGTTCTGCCACATAAAACT
The DNA here is from genome assembly GCF_023558435.1 of Drosophila sulfurigaster albostrigata. NCBI lineage: Eukaryota > Metazoa > Arthropoda > Insecta > Diptera > Drosophilidae > Drosophila > Drosophila sulfurigaster. Next base: position 48,488,751 of record NC_084883.1, read on the forward strand.
CGGGAGCTCATTTTGGTTGCACCTTTCTAAAAAAGGCTTGCACAAGGCAAATGGCAAAAGGCAACACAGAACACAGGTAACAGGTAGCAGATTGCCTGTAAGCTGACCTCGCTTTTTGAAAAGATGGGGGGAAAAGTCTTCTTCTATGAATTGGAGCTGTGCGGCCTTGGCTTTGAAGTTCTGCCACTGGTAATTGGTTAATTATTAGGCTTCCATTGTGGCATCTACGCCTGGCGGCCATCACACAAACAACAACAACAACAGCAAAAAAAAAGAGGCATGTTCACTGAGCAGCTTCGTTTTCGATTACATAATTGGTCAATGCAAGCTTCTTGGATGCTAAATTCCATTTACAGTTCTTGCTAATTGTGGCACCGAAAAATGAAACGAAATATTCGAGAAATGATTTAAGCTGGCAAAAATTGACAAGCAAATTGCAAAAGGGAGATGGACAAGGACACATTTTGGCTTTGCTCACTAGGCTGGCTTCAGCTTTCAGCTTTTCACACAGCACATACACAAAACTAATAACATTTTTCCTGCCCCCACACGCACATGTGTGTGGCATGTGGCATGTGGCATGAGGCATGAGGCATGAGCAAACATACAATTTTTCATTTCGACACATTTTTGGATATCTTCAAAGCTGAAGTTGCGGCCTGTTCGTTATAAAATTAATAGCCTGACCACAATATTGTGTAATTTGAGGTTGGATTTAGGCTATGTGTACTTGTTCAACACGAGGATGCTGCATGCCACATGCCACATGCTGCAGCATGACAACAAAAACCAACAAACACTTTTTTGCTCACATTTTAATTAAGTTAAAATGTTTGTTGATATTTACAATAGCTCAACGCTTGGTTGTTGTTGGTGTTGTTGCAGAGCGTGTTGCAACCTTGCTTATTGCATGTTGCAGTGTGAAAATGCTCTTTAAACTATTACTATTCAAAAGTTTGTAGATCGTGCCACGCGCACCACAAACCGACGCAACTTCAGGCTTAACGCCAACAGTTTGTGGCCTGGCTGCAAATTCAACGTGCATTATAAAAAAAAAATATGCTTGTTAGCTTTTCATCGCCAATTAGCAGACGAGAAATCAAAGCTGCCACGTCGCACCGCATCGCATCGCATCGTGTGGCAGGCGGCAAATAGATCTCTGTGCTTGCCACTGATTAACGCGCGGCCATCAAAAGCGACGCTCAAGTGTCTCATAAACGTATTTTAAAGCACAAAGCTTGTTTAACCTTTAAGTGCGCATATACACACCATATACCATATTTATATGTATGGCTTATAGAGCTCTAAAGCGACCTCAAGTGGTGGAGTGTTAAAGAAAAATGAAGCTATTGACTGGGAGATACGAAAAAGAATACTCTATATATATGTCTATACAAAAATATCTATCATAAATATAGTTACCAAAATTTATGAAGAACTTTAATTTAATTTCATGATATATTATACTTAACTAATTTAACTAGATTAATATAGGATAAATTAACCGCTATTATTAAAGAGGGAGTACTTCTTATAATAAAAATATAATCTGAAAATTAAGATTCAATTTATAGAAATAAATATTTTAGAAAATATTTGTAAAATGCAATGCGAGTTTTATTAATTTAAAGACACATTTTATGCAGTACATTTAATAAAAAAAAGATGTTCTATAAGATTATTATAAAAGCAATATGAATAAGTATTATGAATTAGCTCAAGCTTTAAGAAAGTCTAGTATCAAGATTGTCTCCAACTAAATAGACACGACTCAGGTGACTTTTATTAGAGAACAGATATTGTTTTTTTTTAATCCGAGGTCTTATAAAGCTAACAATTTGTTTTTATCTCTAACTAACACTTTTCTATTTTTAAAGATGCATCTAGTGCGTCAAGTGAATTATATATCAGATAGGTGAAGTACTATAAAAAAGAGTAATATTTCACATGTCTGGAAGTATTTCAAAAGGTCAGACAACAAGTGCGGCGAGGAATACAAGACAAGCGGCAATACGTACAATTTTGTATGTCGGGTGATACTATCGGCTACAATCGATGGCACTATCGATTGCTCAAAATGTACTATCATTGAATATCGATGGCGCTTACTATCGAAACAACTAATACAAATTAGTTTTATTCCGCAATTATACGATTTTATGCAATATATCGTTTACTAAAGTCAGTTGAACACCGAGTTAGTTCCTTAAGTAAACTATAAAGAAATGAAATAAATATTCGAACAATAAAGTCAACTATCTGTATATTAGGTACTATCTTGTATGACTATAAATCAAAACTTAACTGCAACAGCAAAGTTCCCAATAAAGTTTTACTGTGTGCGTTACAAGTTACTTGATATAATGTTGCAACTTCTTATGAGAGCAACAAATGTTGCTTTAAATAAACAGGTGATATTTAACGAACACGCCCACGTCTCACACACTCACACACACACACACACACATAATGCCTACAGTGATTTTTGCTCATTTAAAAGAGCTGCATAAGTATGCGTGACGTGATTGTGATTGGAAGTATGAGTGTGAGTGTCTGTGTGTGTGTGTTGGTGACATGCTGAGGCTGTAATGCACAAATTAAATTCATAAATATGCACAAGTTTAATAACATTTCCGTTGGAGAGCTGTCAGAGAAAGACAAACGCTGGCATTCTGCAAAACGTTTTCACAACGCTTTTCACTTTGAGCCGAGCGCCCTCAAAAGTATGCAATGGAAATTCCACACGAAATCGATCGAGAGAACAAAACGAAAATGCGATGTACAAGCAGACAACAATGTTATTTAACTTGATTTTATTTGGTTTTATTTGTATTAAATTTGTCGTGATTATATTTACTTTAAACTGCACGCATTGTTGACATGCTGCTGAGCATTGTATCCCCACCCCCCCTCCCACCACACCGAAAACCAACCAAGTTGTCACCCAATCGCAATTGTCCTTCCGGCTAGTTCACAGAAATGATTGCTGAACATGCTTGCTGGCCCGCTTGTTGCTTTGATTTTTGTTTTGTTGTTCTGACATTTTTGCGACACACGCAATTTAATATGCAATAAGCGGGCTGTCAGTGACAGTTCTTGCCTCTCACTTTCACCTCCCCCCTCTTTTGTTGTTCTTTTAATACCTGTTACTCATGGGGTAGAAGGGTATTATAATTTAGTGACTGCTGGAAATTTATTGAAGGAAGGCAGAAGAAGTTATCTTCGACCCCATAAAGTAAAGAGGATATAGCCATGCCCGTTTATCTGTAATATTGTGGTTTATGGTATTTTCTGAATATAATAAATAGTATTTTGAGATATTTTGTATTTCTTGGTATATTCTGAATATAATATTATATTGATATACCAGAAAAACTCTTCGCTGTATTATAGTATTTTTTGGTATATTTATTAGGAATATTTTAATAATAATATCGCACTGTACTTTGTGATCTATTGATATGCCGAAGAAGCCTTCGAAATATTTTAGTATTTTTTTTTTCGTATATTAATTTCGTATATTAGGTATTATACCGCATTGATAAATCAAATACAGTCCTATATTTAAGTATTTTTGGTATATTTTTTTTGTATAATTTGAATGCGATAGTTTTTTAATATACCACAAGAAGCTTTCGACATATTTTAAATGTTTTTTTGTTTTATAAATGTGTTGTTTTATAAATGTGTTTAAAACTAATGCCCCATTGTACTTTATGGTATATTCAGAATGTACATATATTAGTATATGTATAAGAAAAAGCCATCGTCACATCTTTGTATTTTTATACCCGCTACCCCTAGGGTAGAAGGGTATTATAACTTTGTGCCGGCAGGAAATGTATGTAACAGGTAGAAGGAGGCATCTCCGACCCTATAAAGTATATATATTTTTGATCAGCGTCAACAGCCGAGACGATATAGCCATGTCCGTCTGTCCGTCCGTCCGTCTGTCCGTCTGTCCGTATGAACACCTAGATCTCAGAGACTATAAGAGATAGAGCTATAATTTTTTTTCGACAGCATTTGTTATGCTTGCACGCAGATCAAGTTTGTTTCAAATTTTTGCCACGCCCCTGCAAATCAAAAAAATCGAATAACAAGCGTAATTTTAAAGCTAGAGATACGAATTTTGGTATATACAGTAATAACTATAGTAGTTATGATCCCTGAAAATTTGGTTGCGATCAAAAAAAAAAAATTGTGGAAGTTATTAAAGAAATACTTTTGTATGGGCAAAAACGCCTACTTACTAGGGGTCTGAGTTGCTTTGGCTGACAATCTGGTATATTGTGCCGTCTATGGCATATTTTGAATGCGGTACTATATCGATATACCACATATACCATTTGCTATATTTTAAGTATTTTTGCAGTATATTTGGTATATTTTGAGAATAATACCGCAAAATATATTGCTTTTATTCAAAATGGGTAGCGGGTATCTCACAGTCGAGTACACTCGACTGTAGCTTTCTTACTTGTTTGTGGTAAATGTGGTTTCGGTATATTTAGGTACTTTTGGTATATTAATTTGAGACATTCTAACAATATTGTGGCACTGTAGTTTATGGTATATTCTGAATTTCGTAGTATACTTGTTATATTTTAGTATTTTGTTAACATTTTAATTTGGAATACTTTAAGAATATTTTAAACAACTTTAAGAACTATTCAGCTTTTTATTAAAAATGAGTAGCGCGTATCTCACAGTCGAGCACACTTAACTGTTGCTTGTTTTGTAATTCTGCTACCAAAATCATATACTCTTTTTCTCTCTGGGAAGCGCTTTTGTTCATTTCGACAGAAATAACGCTTACAAATTGAGTTGTTGGGTTGTGAATTGAAATCTGTACGGCGGCAATTTCAATTGAGTTTTCATTGAATTTGATGCAATTGATTTCATAATTAAAACACGCAGCGTAGCCACAGTGCGGAAAAATGTTAAGCTCTCCATTATCCGTGTTCTCTTTGGGAATCTTTCAGCCAGCTGAGGCGTGCGGCAATAAGCCAAGTAATTTATCTTGAGTGCTCGCTTAATGCTCAGCTCTGCTCTGCTCTGCACTTGTTGCTGTTGCTGTTGCTGTCGAGATGTATTAACGCGCAAGTGCATTAATTAAGCCTTTAAGGCGACCATGGCAACATGTGGCACTCGACTTTCCCCTTCCCCCATGAATATTCCAGCATCTTTTACAAGATTCACGCACAGTTTGAGTTGCAACAGGAAACGCCAGACGATGAGGGAAGAAGACTTGCACTAATTGGAGGCGCCATTTAAAGGCTCTTTTTTTATTGACAATAACTTTGGCCACGGCCAGCCACAGGCCAGCCAGTAACAAGAGCAAACAAGAAGGAAATTGTTGCGTATACGTAACGTGAAACTAACTAGTTGCACATAAAGTGTGCTAAATATAAAAGTTAACTGCTCAGCAAGTTATCAAAATGATTAATAAACTTTGCTCTCTTCTTGTTCTATGTGTGTGTGTGTGCGTGTGTGTAATGACACACTATAAATTCAGATTACTTGGAAATTGGTTTTATGAATACTTCGAACGAGACGATGTCATATTTTATTCATAAAGTTTCATTATTGCATTCCAGTTGGTTTCATTATGCATTTTATTGGAAACCCCTTTTTTACTGTTCAACAGTATTTCGTATCGATTTCGCGCAATTAATTCACCGAAAAAAACTCAGATTTCATTTGAATATGCTATGAAAAGGACGTTCAGCAATTTGTTTTTTGTTCACTTCCTATAAGGGCAAAAGGCGAAACGAAAATTCCACTGATATTTTATACTTTTTTTTTGTTGCTTTTATTAACAACGTGTATAATTTAGTGGAAGTGTAATTTAATAATTTACTGCCCGCCTGTATCTGTTTTTTTGAGGGGACTGTCTATTGAATTACATGAGATACTTTTTTTTGTATCATATTCCATTGGGAGTTCAATGAATGCTATAGCTGCTAAAATAAACCATGCAGAGTTACTTTAATACAAAAAGTATCATTTATTAACTATATATATTTTTAATGCAAGTGAAATTTAATAAACTACTCAGTTTTTTTCAGCTTGGAGTAATTTATTTGTTTTTAGTTGATGTTTGTTTTAAATATATATTTATTGCCCTTTACTTTAAAAGTTTTTTTTAGGAAATTGTATTATAAAAATAATTTTGAAATTGAAGATTAATCTTAAGCAGCTTCGTCTTCAAATAAAATAATTTCACATCGCAATAAAAGCTATGAATAATTTATTTGCTTTAAAATGCTTTAATTTTAATGTCTTGCTGTAATTTAGTGTTTTTATTTTGTCTGTAAAGAAATGTATTTTATTTATAGTAATTTCAAAGGTATAATGAGTAATTGAATTTATATTTATTTATAAGTTATCTTATAATATAATAATAAAATCAATAGTCTGTAAGAACTAAATTAATATTAGCGACTTCTGTATAGTAACTAGGTGCAAGCTAGTTGCTTTAGTAATGTATATATAGTTTATTTATATTTATATTTAACTGCAATTGTTTTTATTTGTTACAAAGATATACATATAAGTCTATACATTCAGTAGATTCATAATAAAAATTAAGAATTGCTAAATACTTCTGTGACAAAGTACAACAAACTCGCAACACCAGCTACTACAAAATGATTCTATAAGTGATTTAATATTTATATTGATTGATATATTTTTTTAATTAACATGAATAGCTATTTTTCTTTTGCCAAACATGAACATTATATTTCATAGGTATTATGAGCAATTGCAGAATTTTTTTCATAATAATTTCATAGGTATTATGAACAATGGCAGAATACTATACGTTTTAGAAGCTGCTGTTGACTCGAAATTAAACAAATTCTCATTGTTATGAAAATGAGAGTCAAATTATTTGTCGACGTATTATATGTTGAAATGTCGTTTATATTTGTATTTAATTTAAGCACTTTTTATTCTATTATATACATTTTTATACTTTAATAAGTAGTATTTACATATACTTTATAAGTATACAAAATTTGCAAAATATGCATTGCACTGAAAGCTCGGTTGAAAATATTTGCTTATAGTCGGTGTATAATTTACTGTATTCTATATTTAATATATAAATTATTGTAATTTTTAATATTTATAATAAAACGAATTCGTCTTGCAATAAAAGATTACAATTTATTCAAGTAAAAAAACATTAACAAGTGAAAAATTCAAACATTCAAAAATCAAATACAAATGCAATCCACTCTAGAATCTGTAACGACGGATGGCGCGATACTGATAACCATCCTTGGTGAGCACAGCACTCTCGCCATCGGCGGGTCCTTCGGCAACGACGTCGTCACCAAGAGGCGGCAAGTACTCCTGGGGAGCAGCCGGAGAGGCTTCCTTCAGCTCGACGGGCATCTCCTCGGGCTGTTTGTAGTGATAGCCATCGTCACGCAGCTCGGCTGTGGGCACATCGACCACACGGACATCAGCCTCAGGCTCAGGCTCGGGTTCGGGTTGCTCCTCGACAGCTGGCGCCTCGGTCTCGGCCACAACTGGTGCTGCCTCGGTGCTGACCTCCTCGGCTGCTGGTGGCAGATACTCACGTGCCACCTTGGGTTCGACGGCAGAGACAACTTCCTCGGTGTCATCGACCACAGGCACAGGTGCAGCTGGGGCAGCTGGAGTTGGCAGCGCAGCAGCAGCTGGGGGCAGATAGTTCTTGCTGGGTGGTGGCAAGTAGCGAGTGGACAGATGCGAGACATCGCGACGATTGCGATGACGCAGCTTGAGGCGACGCACAGTGCGATACTCGTAGCCCTCATCGCCTAAAACAGCGCTCGGCTGCTCGGTGGCATCGACAACATCGGCGGCGGGCAAATACTCCGTAACCGGAGGCACGAAATCCACCGCGGAGGCATCGACTAGCTCGGAGACATCGCGACGCAGCCGAGAGGCATCCTGGGGAGCAGCCAAAGCGGCGCTGGCAACGGCGGACAAAGTGAGCACACTGCTAAGCGAGAAGAATTTCTGTAGAAAAAAGAAGAAGTATTATTTTGTGGTATTCCAACATCCTTGTAGGCAAGTCTCTCTCGCTCTGTTTCTAACCATTTTTGGGCTGGTTTTTTTTTTGGATTTGGGTTAACGGCGTGTGGCAATTAAAAGTTGCTGGGACTGTTTGATGCCTTTGCTCTAGAGCACCGTCGAATTTATAGCTCAAAAACTTTGAGTTCGTCGTCCACTTCAAGCCAGCGCCAGCTCCAGCTCCAGTTTCAGTTTCATCTCCAACTTCAGCTACAGCTTGGGTTCAACTTAATTAAAAATCTTCACAAAACAACAAAAAAAAAGTAACGCACACATTTTGTTGCCTTTTTGGCTTTTCGAGTGCCACTTGAGATTCAGTTGCGTTGTTGCTTGTGAGCCAAGTCTATCCATGTGGCTTTGACTTTGGACGTTGCCTTGCATTAGTTTTTTTTTCTTTTCTGTGTTGTTGTTTTGTTTTCTTTTACAGTGCCTGCAATGTCAAGCCGTACACGCTGGGCTGCTTGACCTTTCCAGCGGCTATTGCTATTTGGCTTTGCCTTCTTTTTTTTTGGTGTACGTATTTTGGCCATCTCTTTTTTGCTGCTCTTTGCTGCCCCATTTCGGTCCAAGTAGTTCAGGTTCGGTTGAGGTGTTAATTTGCTGTCCACTCGAAACTCAAACTCTTAAATTCAAACTCAATCTCAAGTGCGGCTGCGGAAGTGCTACGCTTATTTATAGGCCTCTCTCTTCAGCTGAAACTGAAGTGCGCACTCGCTACGTTCTTGTGCCTTTGCGAACTCGCAACTCGCAAACAAAACTTGGCTTCATTTAAAATTTAAACTAATTATAACATTCTCAAATATGCAATGTAAATCTGTTTTGGCTTCGTGCCCGAGAGGCGGTTAAAGCGGCTATCAAATTGCAATCAGAAAACTTGTTGCGGAAATTAATTATTGATTACAACAATTCTTCCAGGCTGCTCTCTCTGAAAATCTGAATTTAAATACAACACACAGCATTTCTCATTAAATAGTCATAAGCATAATTACACTCACTCTCGTATGTCTGTCCACACCGCATGCCATTTGTAAATTGAATTCGACACTGTGGCAAAAATGGGCGACAACGCGTTATTTGCGGTAGCTTTTTGTTGCATTGTTAATGAACTCTGTCATTTGTTTTGGCCAATATGCCAATTGTGTACTGTGTGCTGTGTGGGCGTGGCCACATGGGCGTTCAAAAGTTGCGGTAAAACTCAAATGAAATGAAAAATCGAAGTTGAAAACGTTTTCGCCTCACATTTTTCACTTACCATTTCCACTTCGTCTATAACTCTCGCGAGTAATCTAATAAACGCGTAAGAGCTGCAAGTAAATCATTCCTTAGCTATCTCACACACACTCTCTGTTTATTGCCTTCTTTTGCTTCTCTTCGCTTGCTGCCTAAAAGGCGGCAACAACTTCCGTTAGCCACGCACATTTGCGCCTGAAAGTATGCTACACATTTTTTTCTGTTGGCTCTGCGACTTGTTGCTGTTGCTTCTGCTGTGAGCATCTCATTTGGCATTGGCCAGAACCCTCCTCTTGGCCTAAGAGCCACTCGTGTGCCATATTTTATGTGTCTAGGCTTGTGGAGCGCGAACATAATTTATAGTACAAGCTACAAGAAAGCAAAAGAGCACAACAAGAATTGAATGAACGACAAGCAAATACTATGTTGAGTAGGCAAAAAATATATAAACAGCATTTATTAAATTCTGTTAAGACTGTTAAGCGTAAGTGTGAAAGCTTAATGATGCTACGGGGTATAATTTTAATATTGGTTATATACACAATAAACTATTAAATTAGAATGAGGAAAAACACGGCTAGCGAATACTCTGTAAACAGCTAAGTTGGAAAACTTAAATTTAAATGGTATTTGTTAAATACTGTTGATATTGTAAAGCTAAGTTTTTAAGTTTTTAAGTTGCTACGGGGTATAAATTTAATATTGTTTATATATAAGGTAATTTCTTAACTAAGAATGTAACATAAAAGGGAACTGCTAGAAGTAAGTGAAAGACTGGCATTTACACTACAAGTATCTGGCATGGCAGAAGAAATTATAAATGGTATGATATAATATATGGCTGTTGAGATTTTAAAAGATTTGTATTATAGCTTTAATTTTCGTACACATATTTTATTAAAGCAAAGATGCTACAGAGTAAGATTTTATTATTTTAATGTTTATATTTTTCATTATACTTAATATTTTGAATTGAAATGTGCTAAAACTGCATTTCCTATAAATAAAGATACTAACTGTTGTATATTTTATAATTTTTATTTAATATATTCATTGGATTCAATATTTTAAAATTTATCTTAAAGAAAAGAAATGTGTAGAGTTTTTGTTATGGAAAGAACAAATCAAATTTGTCTTCAGTAAAATTTTATTACAGTATATAACATTTAATATATAATATAATTTAATATTTTTCATAAGACTTCATATTTCTAAATATTTGGCTTTTAATTTCCTATTTTATATTCCGCCAGACAACCCTTTCATCAACTTTCTCTACAGGGCATTCACACCAGTAACAACAACAGTGAATCTGTTGTGCTATAAATTGTGCGTGCCTCATTGATTTTTGTGCGGCTCTTGACTTGTGATTTTATTTAAAAGCGATTTTTTGTATGTCTATTTTGTTTGGCAATTTCGCTCAACACGAAACTTGTTCGTGTTTTTTTTTTTTGAACTCTGTGTGTGTGTAGGTGTGGTTAAGTGTGTGTGTGTGTGTTTGTTTTGTGTTGTTTGCTCTGTCAGTTTGAGGTTCAATTTACATGTTCCGCACAGTGTGGCATTCAACTGCCTCTCGATAAGATTGCTCTTGCTCTTGATGTTGTTGTTGCTGCTGTTGTTGTTGTTGAAGCTGAAGCGATAAAGGGCAACAGCTTAAAGAAGCTCCCAAAGGCTCATCGACCATTAGCCGCTGTAAAGTTAACCTGAGCTCCTGTTCAATCCTTTCCTCGACTTTTCTCCTTTCTTGTCTTGTCCAGGCGAACTCTTTAACCAGCTGAGGCCCAGCCCGCGGGCGGACAACAAGTTCGAAAATGTTTGCGTGCGCCACACGGCAAAAGGGCAGCGCCCCCGAAAAAAACAAGTAAGAAAGCTATCAGCTAAGTATGCACGACATTGAGATACCCGTATTAATTTTAAAATATATCAAATGAATAAATTTTTTTTTACAAATATACTAACTAGACACATAAAAATATATATACCGAATTATTATACCACAAAAATACAAAAATATACCAACGACTATACTTCAGTGTGTTCGACTGTTAGATACCAGCTATCCATTGGGTATTAAAGCAAAACAATGCGGTATTAATTTTAAAATATATAAATTAATATACCACAAGAATACCAAAATATACCAAAAGCTATATTTGGAATGTTGATATAGTACTAAGTACATGAAAAAATATGTATCAAATTCTTATATATCTATTGAGTATTGAAGCATAACAAGGCGGTATTCATTTTAAAATATACCAAGTTAACATACTACCATTTTGCCAGCCAATGCCATAGTAAGTAGGCGTTTTTACTTATATATCATATAATATTATTTCTACAATTTCTGCAATTATTTTTATCATAGCGAAATTTTCACAAAAAGTGTTGTCGAAGATAATCATATCTCCATCTTTCATAGTCTCTGAGATCTAGGTGTTCATACAGACAGACGGACAGACAGACATATATATATATATAATATATATATATATAATATATATAATAATATATAATATATATATATAACATATACAGTAGAATCCGGGCATAGCGACTTTCAAGGGACCGTTGTTATATTCGGAACACCCACTATCCAAAAGCTAAAAAATAAAATTTTGTTTATTTTATGGTTGCCATGGTTTTCAAAAAAAAAAAAAAATCATTTTTTAATCAATTCAATTTGTATGGGGACCCACCAAGTCATCGAATTTTCGTCTCAAAAACCGGACGGACGCTATAAGCGGCGTCGTTATAACTGGATTCTACTGTATATATATGTACTTTATTGGGTTGGAGATCCTCCTTCTGCCTGTTACATATATTTCATGGAAGCACAAAGTTATAATACCCTTTTACCATTTTTACGGGTAGCGGGTATAAAAAGAAAACAAATCTTGGTAGCAAGAAGAGTAGAGAGAAAAGAGAGAGTCTCTCTCCTTTGGTCCGCCTTAGTTTATGCAAATGTCGTAGCTTTTGTGTGCTCAGCACTTGTCCAAGTTTTTGGCGGCTGCCAGTTTTTGTAAGTTGGCCGTGGGCGCCAACCAGTTTGCTGCCGCATTTATTAAGTTAAAATATTTATATATTTTAAATAGGACAACAGCAGCAGAAGCAGCAGCAGCAGCAGTTGAGAAAAACAACCCGGAAAAAAAGGGTTTCACATTTTGCTTTTCTTCTTGAGATATCGATTGCCCCACAAAATTTATATGCGAAATATTTAAATTGCTTCTTTAGAGGCAGAGCGAGAAAGAGAGTTGCGAAAAACAGCTGGTACACGAGAATCCTTTTTGGGGTTAACAAATTTGTCAACTACCAACTGGCGACATGGACATGCATTTGCCATCATTCAATTTGGCGTCGGCGTTGCGCATACGCAGCGTTGACGCTGCTCTTCTCATTAATTGGGCTATAAATTTACACTAACTCTGTGACAGCTCCATTTAAATTCATTCAGCAGACGTAAGCCAAATGTCACATATGTCACATATGTTACTAAGTCTAAACCCCTAGCCAAGGATTTACCTTTGCCATAATTAAGCCACGGCTTGTTAACACGTCGCAAAATTTGCTGGCTAAGAGCCGACAGACAGACAGACAGCCGGAGAGTGACAGCTAATGTGCCACAAGTCACTTCTGGCTGACAGAGCTATTGAAAAATTGATGAGCTGCGAGTGAGCAAGAGAGAGAGAGAGAGAGAGAGCAATGATAACACATTCTGACATCATAATACATAAATCCATAAGCATTTCCTCGCTCGCCCGTTGAGAAGCTGTCAGTAAAAATAAATAGCAAAAATTGTGATTGAAAATTGTGGCAGCCAAATGCCATCAGACCGTTTCCGTTTCCGGCTATGCCTAGCCAACAAAATCTGATAAATCTAAATACGAAGGTGTTGGAAGCTATGCGAGTGATGGAAGTGATTTACTTGCTTTTAGTCAATAACGTGTCTCTGTCGTTCTCTCTCGCTTGCTGCTTAAAGTCACTTCAAGTCAGCGAAACGGAGCTGAAAAAGCCGTTTATAAATAGATTGCAATTGATTGGCAGCATAGCACAATAATTATCTAGGCAATGGAGCGAGCTGTTACAGATAGAGTCTTTAAGAATAATGTGGAGATGGTTGATTATAAATATAGCAAATGTATTTTGAGTAGGTCGCAGAGAGAATTGAAATGCTTGCTGAGTAGTCAAATAAATGTTATTAAAAGATGCGTCAAATTTTGGTTATAATTGATTGATAGCTTGTAGCATAGAATTGATAATTGATGATGGCTTTTAAAGTTATTTTATGTGTTCTTTAAATTGTCTTCTTTTTAAATTAAAATGACATCTCTAAAATTAAACTGCTTTGGCAGGCAATCTCGTATATTTTATTTGTTTTAAAATTAAAAAAGGGGGAAAAGTGTTGGCATTCCTTAAGCAAGAAAGTATTAAAAAGTATTCCAAAATGCTGTTACCGCTTTGAAAATTAGCTGTGTTCAAATTTGAAAAGTGAAAGGGATTACCTAACTGTATGCCTTATTTAAGGAATCTTTCTTTTTTCGAAAACAAAAATAAGGTAATTAGCATCTTTAAAGCTATGTCGAAATCGGGCAAGTCAAATGGATATCATAATGATGATGGCTTTTAAAGGTATTATAATGAAATGTACCATGCATTTTTAAAATACTCTTCCTTTTTCTAAATTCTCTTCCATTTTTCCAAATTGAAATTGACGAAACATCTCTAGCGTTCTTAAAATTGTGTTGAAATCTCAAAATGTTCTTTTTTTCTAAATTGAAAATGAAAAAGGCATATCAGGAAAGAAAGTATTAGAAGCCAAAAATTATCATTATTTTTCCAAATTAAAAATGAGAGAACATGTTTGCCTTTCTAAAGGCAATGTCGTAATCTCTGAGTCAAAAGGATTCCCGAATCGATGATGGCTTTTAAAAGAATTATATTAAAATGTGTTTTGTATTCTTTGAATCTCTTTATCTTTTGAGAGAAAAAAATATGATATTCTAACATTTGCTTTTTAATTTTCCTACTTCACAATGAGAACATCTTCAGCTCTCTTAAAGCTGTTCCGAAATCAGGCAAGAAAGTATTACAATGCCCAAATTCTCTATCTTTTTTTCCTAATTGAAAATAAGAAAACATCTTCAGCACTCTTAAAGTTGAGTCGAAATCTTGCAAGTTAAAAGGATTTCCTAATCTGCGCCAAACTACTGCACAGATAAAAGTACAGCTAGTCAAAGAACATAGAAAGAAAAAAAGCCATTTATAAAATTAGTATGCTGCTTGCAACACTCGAGCCACATTCATAATGCAAGCTTCGCCCATAGTAAACTTTCATTTAGCTTTGGGCCAAGTAAATGAACATGCTTGTGCTCAAAGTAGGCAAAAGCAAACTCGAGTCGAATACGACATCATAAATATTTATAAACTTTAAAAGCAGAATCAAATCGAATCGAAACGGAATGGCATCGAGCCGAAAATCGATGGCATTGTCAAGGTTGCCATTAGTGCCACGCCCACATGCTTCCACTCCCCCTATTTATATAGGCCGTGCCGGCTCAAGTGTTGTGACTATGCATATTTAAAATTCAATTTAAATTCACGCAGTCGGAAAATGCGTGTTAAATAAAAACAGAAAATCGAAGCTTAGCAATTATGAAAAGCTCTCGCTCTTCTCCCCCGCCATAAAACAAGGACAATGTCCTGCTCCTTGGTTATTATCCTGTCTATTTATGGCACACAGCTCGGAAGTGCCTCGTCGTCGATGAAGATATAAAGATGAAGATAAAAATATGTATGTATATAAAATGTGATGTTAAAAATCATGAAGAGGGCACAAAGGATGTAGCCGAAGGTGGTTTATCCTTATGTTCTAACGTTGCTCCAATTAGCTGCGCAGTCAGCTGTAATAATTAACTCGTTGCTTGTTGTGGAATTTTTCGTAGCTTTTGCTGCTCAACGTTGCGTATGCGCAATATTCTGCTACTGCTACAGGTTGACTTTGATGGTTCACTGTTGCCCTTTCCAAAGTCATATTTCATTAAAAATCGACTCGAGAGTGGGCGTGGCAGGTGGCCGCACCTGAGGCGCTGTTAATTTCCCCAGACACCTTGCAATTGGCGGCGGATGGAAGAACAGAGGGAGAAGCGGGAAAAAAAAGAAACGCTGCAGTTGAAAAGAAGCTGCTGTGGCGGCAACAAATGAGAATGAAAACAAATAAGCATAAAAATGGTTAGGAATGGAACGCACAACTCAAACGAGGGTCAACAACAGTCGCTGCCTCAGTCACAGTCACAGTCAGAGTCGCAGTCACAATAACAATTTGATTTCTGTTTTCTGTTTGCTTGGCCGCTTCGTCAGTTTTGTGTACGTGGTATTTGTCTGTTTATTTGCTTTATTTGCGCTGTTTGTCTTGCCAGGCACAGGAAGGACAGAGCTCGCGACCCACAAAGTGGGTTGGAGAGAGGGGAGTGGGGGAAGCGTAACGAGACCTTTGGCTGAGCTGCTTTGCTGTGGCTATTTAATTTACAATTTACATTCAAATTTACCTTCGACAGCTGCAGCTGCAAGCAAAACTTTTCTTTCTACTTCTTTCCTTTTCTTTTTTATTTTGGCAAAGTTCAATGAACAGAACACAGACAGGATAATGACTCCATTTCAATTAGATGAGCAGCATTACAGAGGGGAGGGAGTAGAGGTTCGGATACCTGCCCCATGGGTATTCAACGATTTATGCTTTTTAATTAGGTTTCCATTTCAAAATCGACGCAGACGTCTCGTATTTCACTTTTATTTCGTCTTCAATTACTTTTAATTATTCGCCATTTGTTTGCGCTTCCTCGATGCCACATTACTCCAATTTTCTCTCTTGTTATACCCGCTACTCATAGGGTTGAAGGGTATTATACATTTGTGCCTCTATGAAACGTAACTCCGACCAACAACCGAGACTGTCTGCTCGTCTGTCTATCCATTCGTTCCTATGAAGATCTCACAAGATTTTTAAGGAATACTTTTGCTTGGGAAAAACGCCAAATATATTGGTAAATTTTAGTATTTGTGCAGTATCATACTCTGAAATAATACCGCACTATTTTGCATTTATTCAAAGTAGGTATCGTGTATCACACAGTCGAGGACACGCGACTGTATCTTTCCTTCTTTTTTTAATAAAAACTAGATGATGAATATACTAAATATAGCTATTAGCTTATTTTAGTATTTTGGTGCTTATTAATATATTAAATAGGTATATGTATTTTGTTTGGAATGTAGTACTATTCAATGTAGCAAGTATAGCCTTCGGTATATTTTTAGTACTTTGCGGTATACTAATTTGGTATATTTTAAAATGCAATATCAGTTTTGTTTGGCAGTCTGGTATATTTTGGACTTTAAGTTATATTTTGAATGTAGCACTATTCAATATACCAAATATAGCCTTTGATATATTAGAGTATTTTTGGAGGTATTAATTTGGTATATTTTAAAAATCTGTAGCGGGTATCTCACAGTCCAGCACACTCAACTGTGCATTTCTTACTTGTTCCCTTTCTTCTCCTCTGTTTTTTATACATAATATGAAATAATTGTGCCACTACAACAATTGACAGCAGCAACAATAACAATTGCCGTGCCGCTTAAATGAGTTTCGTGCGGCGGCGTTGCCTCGAATTCAATTTAAGTGGCAAACAGACACTAAAGGACATTCGCCTCACACACACACACACACACACACAAACACTTTCGCATTTATACTAATATAGAGAGGACAGAACACTTGTCAAGCTCCTTCAGCTTGCTGCTTGCTGCTTGTGGAGTCGTTGGCGTTGTGTTTGTTTGACTGTTTGTCAGTTTGTTTTGTTTGTTGTAGTTGTTAGAAGCCAAATGGCTTTCAATTAAAATTGTAGCCTAGCACCAGTTGTCGATTTAATTAGTTTGCAAAGTGACGTACGCTATGCACAGGGTGCGCACAGGGTGTTCACAGTAAGTGGAATTGCAGTGGGATAATGGAATTTGAATCTGGGCTGTGCATAGCAAAAATTCGGGGTGTATAGAGGATGCGCTTTGGAATATTAAACTATTCTTATTTAAATATGATTTGAAAATTGTTTTATTAAAATTTGAATTTGGAGTTGCATTTAGACGCTTATAATTGTTATTTATAATACATGTATATTTCTATTACTAGTCTTGCTTGTTATTGTTATTTATAATACATGTATTTATCTATTCAAGCAATTCAACTGCTTGTCAAGAGTATTTCAAGGCTTTCAGAAGTAATATCTAATTCTATTTTTAGGGGTCTCTTATTTATAATAAGTTTTTACATATTTTCGTAGAGGGTATATTAGAGTTTTTCTATTGAATTTCTAGTTAATTTTAAGCCGCATGATTTTGTTATTATAATGGTGGCCCTAGAATTAAATACTTTAGTCAGGGTTACTTAAACTCTTAGTATATTTTACTTTGTTCTATTTTCTAATTATGAGTTTAATGGCAGCTGATTTTTATTAAAGTCTTCTTTACAGCTTGTTGTGTTGAAGTTGAAGTTAATGTCAACATTGAATAATTTATTGTTAATGTAGACTGAGAATTAAATTCTTTGCCCAGGGAACCTCAGACATTTTGCAAAATTTACTTTATTACATTTCCTAATTCATAATTTAGTGGGAGCTGATTTATATAGAAGATTTCCTACACTATTTCGTTTTTCCTAATTTCTCATTTTGACATACGATGATTTATAACACAGTTTTAAATATGTTTGCGGTATTTAGAATGAAGCATTCTTTACAGCTTGATTAATGTATTATTAATACATTTTTTTATTATAATTGTGTCGTTATATCTTCAATTTTTTTTTAAAGTTTATGCTCTTTTCTAATTTCTAATTTAAACGTAGGTGATTTGTAATAAACTTTTACATATGTTTGTAGTATTTATAGAAGAGTCTTTTTTACAGTAATGTTGGGGCTTATTTGCCATGACAATTGAGCATCTTTTAGAACTTTGAAGACAAGCTGTTGAGCTGGCAATTAAGTGTGAGCAGAACACAAATTTTGTTGAGTTGCTGGCAATCTATGCTCGCATTTCTTGCAGTGTAATTACCTTTTGTCTTCGAAGGCGAAAAAACAATAAATACTTATATAGTCGTAAATGGCAATGTCTTGGCAATTTCTAGAGCAGCTTGTGCTGTTCCTCGATGCTCTTGTTTTCCGCTTCCAATTATGGCCAGGTTTCCAGGCGCACCCACACGCCATTCCATGAGGTTTACGTCCATGTCTATGTCCATGGACCTCGGTCCAGTTGCGGAGTTTGGCGTCCACTTCTTTGTGTGTCTGTTTGCCTCGCTGCGCATTAAATTGAGCTTAATTGGAAATTACATCCAAGTGCTATTGTTGTTATTATGTAGCAACCAAACACACAGAGCAAGAGAGAGAGAGGAGAGAGACAAGCACTTACATATGCATTACATAAACTGATTCCGTTGAGCGCCGTTGCTCTCAAGTTAATATAATTAGTTTCGGTGTAAAATTATAAACGTCAACCGCCGGCATTAACACACAACAGAACACAGATGCACACATGCTTAAACACACTCACACACATGTACACTCGTACTTACACACACCCTTTGACTCATACACACACTCGACCCTGGCCAAAGCTCTTGTGGCTTAAAGGAGTAAAATGAGCGATTCACTTGTATGGGTCACACACACACAATCAAATTCAAGTAAGAAAGCTACAATCGAGTATGCTCGACTATGAGATACCTGAAATATTTTTAATAAATGCAAAATAGGGCAGTATTCATTTTTAAAATATATTAATTGAATATACCACAAAAATACTAAAAATACACCAAAGGATATTTTAGGTATATTGATACAGCATTACAAGAAAATATACCATAGAGCAAAATATACCAGATTTAAAATATATATATATATATATATATATATATATATATATATATATAATATATATATATTAATATACCGCAAAAATACCAAGAATTTACCAAAGGCTATATTTGGTATTGATATTACAATAAAAATATACTATAGAGTGCAAAATATACCAGATTGCCAGCTTTAATAACTTCTACTAATTTTATCTCAACGCAAATTTTCAGGAAACAAAAAGATCATAGTTATTATTGTATATACCAAAAATTTCGATTCTAGCTTCTAAATTACGCTTAGTATTTTTCTGTTTTATTTGAAAGTGGAAGCAACTTGATATGTGTGCAAATATAACAAGTGCTGTCGAAAAAAATTATATCCTTATCTATTATTGTCTTTGAGATCTAGGTGTTAATAAGGACGGACAGGCAGACAGACGGACAGACAGGCATGACTATATCGTCTCGGTTGTTAACGCTGATCAATAATATAAATACAGTATAGCGTTGAAGATGCCTCCTTCTACCTGCTACATACATTTTCTGAAGTAATAATACCCTTCTACACTAAGTATAGCGGGTATAAGCACTCGTATATACACTCACTCTCACACTCACACGCACTCACATCATGGGGTATTAAAGTTTTGCAGCTGGCAGTTAGTCAGCCCACGCGGTTTTCAATCACGCCCCCTTTTTGGACGGACGACTGTTTTGCTTGCAGCACGTGTCGAATAGGATGCCCCGAAAGCCGCAGGATATTTCCGTTCAATATTTGCACAATTTCCTATATTTGCACACAACACAATTTGCTGTGCGCTCAGCCCTTTCTCCCTGCCCCCTCTTCACGTGATGATTATGAAAAATTTACATGCGTTGCTCACTTTTTCGTAAAGAATTTTAGATTATTTTTTGACGCCGAAAATGATGATGCTGCGCAAATAAGTGTAAAATGATCAAAATGACAGACAAGTTGATGTTGTTGTTGCTCCGGTTTTAATTAAACTGCAAAGCGTATTACGTATACGCAGCATATCACAGCAACTAAGTACAGGGTGCTTTAATTCAGAACCTGAAATGCATTCAACTGTGCGTGAAAATACGCTGACAACCAGCAGCAGCAGCAACAATAATAATAAAGTAAGCTGAGAGAAAGAGTTGAGAGCGCGCGCCAAAAAACTTTTGAAGTTGCCACAAAATTGCGTTAACTTTTCGAGTAAGTCACTTGATTATTTTTCGAGGCGAGGTGGCGCAATGCCTTTTCTTTTCTTTTCTTTTGGTCTTAAATGAAGCGCTTTTCGTCGCCCATTTGTCAGACTAACTGACCTTGGCTTGATTTGGGTTCCGAATTTACGAGTTGGCGACGCTTAGCGCGTAATTGAGACAATTAAATTGACTTTGACAATGGGTTGCTTTCCTTTCCTTCGTCCGTCCTGGCTGGCATAAAAGGAAGCTTGGCAAATCAACAGCAAAGCGAAATATAATAAATAATCTGTGGAAATTTGAGAACCTTTTTTTTGGTACAACAGGGAAAACCTTTAAGTTGTAATTAAATTTTTCGTGCTACAACTTAAGCTGGGTGCAACTCCGCGTGTGGCAGCTGTGGCATAACTGAACAGAGAGACTACAATCAAGAGTCGCAGCCACTGTTTAGTATGCATTGCATTTTGTGACTCCTCCTTGCAGCTTTGTGTTTGTGGCAGCAGGCAGGCAGGCAGCTTAAGTTTGCCGACAAGCTGCGACTGATTTTATTATGCAGAAAGCGATACACACACAGAGAGGCAGAGAACAACTTTGAGCATCCTTGATTCCCTTACCTTTCCTTTCCTTACCTTCATCATCAGCTGAGCAGATGGACGCGTAATTGGAGCGTAATGTGTTAAGGTGACAGTCACGTGAACTGCGTCTAATTTGCTGCCAGTTTTGCTGCCCCCCACAACTGTTGCATATTGCATGAAGTGATTACATTTTGTTTGCCTTCCACCATAGACAACAACCACGAAGACGACGACTAGAGAAATACATGTTTCTCAGTTCCCGCAGCGCATGCAAATGATGTCTGGGACTCAAATCAAAGCTCAGAGCAACAGCAGCAGCAGCTTAACTGAAACCTGGTAAATCACTAGGCCAATTGCACTGATTGGATTTGTAATTATTGTGTTTTACTTACAGCAGATTAATTACTTAGCTCAATTCGCAAGATTTGGTTCGATAATTCGATGTTGTGATTGCTAATGTTGAAACACTTTTGTAAATACAAAACTTGAACCAAATATATGACTTAAATAACATTAAATGAATTTGGTTTTACATTGAAGATATAACATACAACAATTTTATTTAAATAATTTTTATTTTTAGCGTTATGTAGATAAACTTCCTCTACAAATTTTATGTACTATTCGTTTTGTTATCTCTAAATTGGCTTGTACTCTTTTTGTTATTCTCCCTAAACATATACACTATGTATTCTAAATATCTCTTCCCACATTCTAATAAATTGTTCTATATACAGAAAAACAGTCGCTTAGACTCTTGTCATGTTATAGAGAACTCATACATAAATTCTTAAATTAAAGTAAAATTAAATCAGGAAACAAAAAGTTAGGAAAGTTGAAGAATTATTCATGTTGCTTTTTAACAAATTCATGTTGCTTTAAAACACATACATTGATGCAAACAAACATACATACATATATACATAACTTAATTTAAAGTTTAAACAAAAAATAAGTGACTTAGAAAATGAGCACACAATTTCAATCTCGCAATAAATAGAATGTTTTGTTCAGATTGACTAACATAATTTTCTGAGCTATCAAAAGCACAAAAGATTGAAGATTGACTGCTCCAATTTTATTTACAACATATCCAATGCAAAAACTTTATTTTAAATTTCAACTGTAACATTGTTAAATCAAACTAAAATATAAATATAAACAAGTAACACAGCAAAATATGAGTCTGCTTGACTGTGAGATACCCGTACCCTCTCCTAATTAAAGCAAAACAGTGCGGTATTTTTATTTAAAAATATCAAATTACCGAAAGAAAACTGAATATAACATGTAAATATTCCAACAGTGCGGTATTGTCATTTAAGTATAACAAATTAATATACCAAAAAAATACTGAAGAATAACAAGATAAAACAAGACAATGCTGAATATACTGATGCATAAATATTTAAATGAAATTGTCCTGAGCTTTATGGGATTTCTTAACTGACCCAACCTCATGGAAAGGAACAAGCTTAAAACACTTTTTATTTTATTACACTGACTAAAAATAGCAAAATCGTACGAAAATGCAGTTAAAAATGTTGCTCAAAGTTCCTTACATTTGAGTTTGTTTTTTAATTTAGCAAACAAAGAACAAACGAAGCTTAAAATTCTTGAATAAGCTTCAAACTTGGTTTTATTCAAATTACTTGAAATATAGACAAATATTTCCCTCTGAATTGCCTCAATTAGTGAATTTATCTTCATCAAGTAAATTGATTTATTTTTAGTGAATTTATCTTTGCTGTTGCAGGTAAATCTATTGTAAATATAATTCTGATTGAATTTTGGCATTTAAAAGCATTTGGCATAGCTGTATTTTTTTTGTTTACGAACGAGAGTAACTGAAATAATATTTGCATATCTAGGTTTTGAAAATGCAAATTCGCCTTGCAACTTGCAACTTTGCATGTCTCTATTTGATTTTCGGGCCACTCACAATGCCTCCTCCGTATTTGCTGTTCCCATTGATGGGCAGCACAATAAAGCTTCATCTCTACTCAGTTGCATACAATTTCGGGTTTCGTTTGGTTTTGTTGTTTGTTTGTTTGTTTTTTGGGGGATCGAGTTGTTCGGCTGGTCACAGTTGCAATCGGGCAAACATTTTTCCGTTTACCCATCCGCGGATTTTATTGTAAAATTCGTTTCGTTTCGTTTCGATTTCTGGCATCAATGGATGCCTCAGCCTGCTGCTGTTGGTTTGCTGCTGGTTTGCTGCTGGTTGCTGGTTTTCCCTTCCAGCATCCATGTCGATGTCGATGCCAAAGCGGAGCTTATTTAGTTAAAATTCCTAACTAAATATTTTACTTTTCTATTAAGCATAACCAAAAGCGTGGCAAGTACGGGAGAGAGATAGATAGAGAGAGAGAGAGAAGGGAGAATGCGACTCGCGTTTCGGTTTTTGTGCCAGCATTTTCAATTTCTACTAATCCAGTGGGCCAAAAATAAAAAAAAGCAAGAGAGAGAAAAGAAAAAGATATCACATTGAATTTGACTACGTTGTTGGAAATGTGAGAGCGTGAAGTGGAGAGGAAAGACGGGGGAACACAGGGAAGCTGCTGAAGTACTGGAAACAAAAAAAAATGGTATACGCTTTTGCTTTCATTTGGATTTATTTTTTTGCCCGTATTTTTGTTTTTTGTTCTTCTTCTCGCTGTTTGTTTGTTTTGCTCGCCACGCGCTGAAAATAAAGTCGGAAATCATACAAAGATAAGGATATATATGCAATACATACATATTTTATATAAAAGTTTGTATGTTTAAATGAATATAAACTGAGGGAAGCTGTAGGAGGAATGCCATTGATCAATAACTTTTCTGCACTAATATTTTTATTGGCACAAAACGGATTTTGCCAGAGCTTAACTCGCTTTATTGCACTTCGATTGCAAAGGTGTGTGTGTGTGTGTGTGTGTATGTGTGTGCATTGCTTCCTCCTTCTGCTTGGCTCGTTTATCTTGAGCTTTGATTTCGATTTTCATTAGTTCGCCTTAAGCCGCTTAGACCAAGAGAGACAAAGAAGAGCCGGACAATGTGGCGTATGTGTGATAAGTGTGTAATTGCCACGTCATGGTGTGCATTTAGCGTGTTCGTGACTGCTCGTGGACAGTTCTGAGCCGAAGAAGTGCTGCATCATGCATCAAGCAACGAACCAACATGTTGTAATTGTTTGTATCTTAGGGCCTTGCACACGAAAATTACATTTGACATTGAAATTGAATTGAATTTGAATGGTTTGTTTGCTTGTTTGCCGGGGCATTGAAAATGGACTTAAGAGTTCGTTCGTTTGTAGAATGTGGCACGCATTATACGGCAATAACACACAACATTATAATATTGACAGATTTTTAAATTGAGTGCGAAATATTCTTCAGTTAAAACAAACAGACAAACAATAGAGAGACAAACAGGCCAAAGCATAAGCGAACAAAGATAAATAACTAGATAAACACAACTGTTGCCGAGCTTCGGACGATGCCGATGCCAACGATGCCTCAGTCTCAGCTGTTTGGCTGATGACCATGGCATTGAAGTGGCCAAAATGCGATTAGAGGTCGCATGATCAGCAGCAGCAGTGAGCAATCGAGCAATCGAACATCGAACATGACGATCGCTTTAATCTCTCTTCAGCTCAATTGCAACAGGTTTGAAGATGCCGCCGTCGCCGTCGCTGTCTCATTGCGGAAGGTGTCGCTAAGTGTGTTTAATGAACCACAAGCAACAACAACAACAACAAGTTCAAACTGAAACTGAAACTGAATGAAAGATTCCGGTTCGATTGCGTTGATGTTCGATGCTGCTGTTTGAGAGTCTGCTGCGCTCTGCTCTGCAATCTCTTTCGCTAATTTTTCATATAAATAGTTTAGGATATTTCAACAGTATCAGCATAACGCAACGCCCTGCAAGACCATCAACAACTTTATTTTTATAACGCTTTTGTTAACCATGGTAAGTGGTAATTTCTTAACTCTATCTTTTGCTTTAAGTTGTAACTTTGTCTACTCATCAGCAACTACACAACAAAACCCTTGGCCTACTGCTGCTTTTGGTGGCTCTTGTCTCAGTTGATGCTGGCGCATTGCGTCGTCAGCTGCGCGATGTTAGCCATCTGCCGTTGGAGTATTTGCCGCCTGTGGTGTTGCCACCGCTGCCGAGTCGCGAGTACTTGCCACCTGTGGAGCAACATGCGGCCACATTGTCGCATGTGCTCCAACCGCCACGTGATTACTTGCCACCAAGCAACGAGTACTTGCCACCAGTTGAGGAAGTAGAAACAACCACTGAAGAGATCGTTCCCAGCACCACCGCAGAGGCAGTTGAAGCACCTGCCACAACCACCACCACAGAGCAGCCAACGGAGCAACCAACCACAGAAGCAGCTGTTGAAGCTGAGCCTGAAGTGGCAGCCACTGAGGAGCCCGTTGAAGTGAAGACGCATGAGGATATCGAGCAGGGTTCGGGCGTGTTGCAAGCCGATGGCTATCACTACAGTGCACCCGAGGTCATTCCCGATCTTGGCCAGGCTGTGGCTGCTGTTGAAGCTTATCTGCCGCCCCTCGAGGACAATGCTGTTGTGGCTGAAGAGTTGCCAGAGAGCGATGAATCTGCTGCTCTCTTAGATGATGGCTATCATTATCGCTCCATTCGCCGGCTGCGACTCTAATTCCAAAACGAATTTTGTTAACCAACTTTTGTTGTTTATTTTTACACACACAAACATACACACCACATTTACCACACCACAAAACGCGCACCACAAAACCGCACAAAACACAAAGCACAAAACGCACACAGCTGAAGGCTTGCAATAAAATGGAATTCTCTATAAATACGCGCGACACTCTCGCACATTTGCAACATTTTGCTGTGGCAACAACTCAATTAGATGGCGGAGCGCCGAGCGTGGGGAGTGGTATAACATTTCATTTGATATTGATGACAGGAAATTAGAAAAATGTTTTCATTCTGTTTGCCACACACACGACGACGATGACGAAGACAACACACAACACACAACACAACAGCATGTCCCTCATCCACAGCCACAACTACAGCTTCCTCATCATCATCATTATCATCATCAGGCTCATCATCAGGGTTGCCATCATGTCCTTGCGCTGTCGTCCTTCCTCGTGTGTGTGGCTACACAATTGATTTGTCTGTTGTCGCTTACACTTTTCAATCCTTGCGCCTGTCACGACACAAAACGCCAGGCTTCGCTTTTCTCCTTCTCCCTCGACTTCTCCTGCTTCTTGTTGACACAATGTTTCGTCCCTTTTTATTGTTTTCCTTGTTGTTGTTCTTCAGTTCGCATAAAGTACATATACATATATACGTATTTTGATTAGCCAAGTTTGGCATCTTCAGCTAGCCAACGCTTTTCGCTCAATAATTCAGCAATTTTCCGATTGCTCCATTAATTTTTCAGCTCCTTTTTAATGTTGTTTTAAACTCCCTCTATGGCCACATTTTGTCGCCCAGACCGTGACGACTGCGGCAACTTGGCTCCAGCTACAGCTCCAGGTGGTCAACATTCAAATGCTGATTGATTATAATTCGCTGAGGGTGTAACTATTTTCACTGCTTGGCTTGGTTATTGGCATTAAGTGCGATCGTAGTTGATTGATTACTTGAATGGACTTTGATATAACAAATATGTTATTATATTTCAGCTGTTTGACACAAAATTTATTAAGCACTTAATTTGACTACTTTTTTCTGTATTTATATTATAATTTAATTAAATGATAAGTAACATAAATTTGGAATTCAGTTTACTACTTTTTTCTACAAATTTTAAAAGTCTGGTATATTTTGTACTCTATGGTATATTTGGAATGAAGTACTATATCAATATACTATATACAGCCTTAGGTATATTTATTACTTACTTTTACTTACTCACTTCGGGTCTGCTTTTGTTGACATTCTGGTATATTTTCACCTCCTCTGTGGTATATTTGGAGTGTAGCACTTCACCGATCTACAAAATATGGGCTTTGGTATATTTTAGTATTTTTGCGGTATATTTTAAGAAAAATAACGCACTGTTTTGCTTTCATTAAAATTTAGTAGCATGTATTTTACAGCCGAGCACACTTCTATCTTAATATTAGAATTTAATTTCATTTGTTTAAGATTAAACAAAAGTTGCTATTGATATTAATGCTACATTGAGATTAACTCATTTGCTTTACATAAGAAAATGCATTTTTTTTTTCTTTTAGAGTTCATTCATTTAATTTTATATTTAAGCTGAAGGCCCTCGCTGCCATTGCTTTATCATTAGCGTTAGTATTAATTTTAATTATAGCTAACCTTTAAATAAATAAAATTTTATAAAACTTAAATAGCATTTGCAGTTGATATTTATAAGAATGAGAGAAAGAAATAGAGAGATAAATATATAGATAGAGAGAGAAAGATTAAAATTCTTAGCATCATTAATTTAAATACGTTTTGCCATATGAATATCTTAATTTAATTTAATAATAAATAAAATAAATTCGTTACTAATTTAACTCCTTTTTCCTATATCAGAATTTGCTTTTATTTTTAAATATAAAAATAGCAGTTATAATTGGTATTAATAAAATAAAGACGTCTACTTTATGTAAGAATAAATTCATCATTTATTTTATATTTGAATACTGTAATGTAGTAAATAAATCCTCATTTAAACTGTTTTTTTTTCTACATGAATATCAGAGTTAAACTTAATTTTTTCCTACATTTCAAGAGCAGTTACAATTGATATTAATGAGACAGCGACATCAACATAAATTTATCATTAGTTGTTGACTGCTTTTATATCATGATTTTATTTAATATTTTCTCTAATTGATATTAATGAGTGAGCGTCATTCACTCAAAACTTATTTTCATTGACATCCAACTCAATTGCAGAGCATCTCAATTTTCGCTATGCTTCAATCAATGAAGTTTTGCTATTTTTATTGGTGCAACACGAGAATAAATTGCCTTTTGTTGCCATCTCTTGAATTATTTATAATTCTGAAATCAAACTTTAAACTTTAAAATAATGTCGTCTTCAAGAGAGAGAGAGAGAGAGAGAGAGAGAGAGAGAGAGAGAGAGAGAGAGTAAGAAGTTTTTGCCTGTTGCCTACGCAAGTTTTGGCCAAGTTGAAAGCCAGGCAACACGCAACAAGTGGCAACAGTTGCGCCTGCAACAACGCCACCCAAGAAGCAAAGCAAAGTGTTGCGGTTAGCGACCCGTAACCAAAAAAAAAACAAGTAAAAATAAAGCAACAGAACTAAACAAATCGAAAAAAGCAAGAAAAGAAAAAGAGGTGTGGAGAAGGAAATGAGGAAATAAGCTTTTACTGCAGCCAAGAGCAGAGGAACTCGTAACTTGCTGCTCGAAACTCGAAACTGTTTTTCTCTTCTTTTTTTTGTTTTTTTTTTTTTTGTGTGTGGAGGGCAGTGAATTCGGGCCAAAACAAACACCTGTAAACACTGGCAACAGTCGCAACGATTGAACGTTTGGCCGCCATTGAAAGTCGCATTCCACATTGAACGTGGAAAAGCTTTCGTCGTAAGCTTTGCGCTGTGTGTTCGTCGCTGCTTTTCCGTTCAACACTTGACGAAGCGACACAGGAAAAGCGCATAAAAGGCAGTTGCGTCGGAAAATTCAACTCAGTTGCGGTTTCAACGTGGCCAACGGGAAAACATCGAACAGTGAAAGCGTTTAACACGCTTCGTTTTCGCCAAGTGAAAAGCGTTTCGGGGCGCATTCGAACACCAGCAACAAAGTAGCAAAAAAAAAAAAAAAAAAAAGAAAAGGTAGCACCCAAAAACAAATCATTCAAGTGGCAATAGATACAAATGATATTGCCACAAAAAAAAATGTGTGTAACTGACCAAAACTGCCTGCGGAAGGTGAAAGGTTAAAGCAAAAGTGCGCGGCACGAAGTGAACCGAAAAATGACAAATGATCAAGCAAATTGTTTATTAATTGAGTGCAATCAATTAAACAACTTTTTGAAGAGCCAAAGAACAAAGAAAATTGAATTTCGAAAATTGAGAAATATTTCGAGCAAATAAATAAACATGGCAAGTGCAATTGGAAAAGCGAGATATTGAAAATATTTCAGAATAGTAATGGAAACTTTTATCATTCATAAACATAACTTTTGGGTAAAAGATGAAAATTGAAATCTTCGCAAATTGTAATGAAAACTTTTAGCAATAATAAATATAACATTCGGGTAGAAGATGAAAATTAAAATATAAAAAAAATATAATGAAAATGATTGTAAATTTTAACGAAACATTTGAGCAATAAAAAATATGTCATTCGGGAAAAAGATTATAATTAAAAATATTTGAAGTTTTTAATGACAGCAGCTATGAATAATTAATATAATTCGAAATTTTAGAATTGAAAATTATTATAAAAATTTTTATTAATAGTAAATATAACTTTCGGATAAAAAATGAAATCAAATTATTTCAAAATTGTAATGATAACTTTTATAAAACTATAAGATACAACTAAATAAATTTGAAACTAGTAAAAACTATAACAACAAAGACTTTTGAAAGTTTACGAACTTTAGTTAAAAATTTGTAACACAAAATTCCATTTCAAATTCAACAAAAAAGTAATAAATATAACTTATCATATTGAACTGTAAATGATTTAAAGCATTACTTGCCATGAAACAGCAATAAAAGTAAATAAAAATGTTATAATTACATGAAATAAAGCGAAAATGAATAACTTTTAAATAAGAATGCTATAAAAAAGTTTAAAGAATGCATAATTTGCTATTAAACGGCAATAAAACGGAATACGCGAAATACAAAATGTGTATAAACAAAAATGGGAATGAAATGAATTTTTAAATATAATTTGAACAAATAAGCGTTTCCGTTGTTTGTTTATTGCAAGACGTGCAGAAGTAATGAAAAAAAGATTTTACGCTCAATTAAATTGAAACTTGGAGTTCGGATTCCATTTCGGGGACTTTCACAAAAGCAATTAAAATGCAATTAAATTGTGCAAAATGTTGCATACCAAATCGAATTAAATGTTACATGAAATACACAAATCGCCTCAGTAATAACAACAACAGCAACAGCGACAGCAACAACAACAGCGACAGCAACAGCAATAATAATAAATAAAAAGACTGCAACAACAAATGATAACAATAATTTATTTTGTGGCTTGCGAAATTGAATACAAATTTTGTTGTATATTTACATTGGCAATAAACTGCATTTACCTTTTACCAGTTTGTTGTGTTGACGGCCTTACAAATACACTTTCACACACACACACACATATATGCACACACACACATGCTCGCTGAGCAGTTTATTAATAAACGTTTTGAGTACAATGCACAACCACATACATAGAATAGATAATAAAAACGCGTAATCAGACATTGTAATCTCCTCGCAAAGCGTATTACAGCAGTCATAACAATGGCAACGCCAACTCAACCTACTTCCCGTTCTCTCTCTCACTCTCACTCTCACTATCTCTCTCTGGCTTATCTGGTTGTCTTCGGCTGCATCCTCTAAGGCCCTGGCGGCATTGTTGCTATTCGCCGCACTTCCGGCTCAAGTGGCAGCAACAACAATTCCAAACAGCAAATTGTTTCACAATTTTTCCTCGTTTTTTTCTTTTTTCACATTTATTTTTTTGTTTTCTTCTACACACTTTTTTTATGTTTTTCTAATTTTGCGCTTCATTTGGCCAAGCCAGCGAATAAGTCAATTCTCATTTGGGTTCTTGTTATACTTTTTTTTTGCATTTTTAATTTAGCTTCGATTTGCGTTGATTTCGCTTTGAAGCCTGCCGCATTGATTGGCCCCAACAACAGAGAGAGGGAGAGAGACAGAGTGAAAGTGAGAAGCGAGGAGGCTTTTGATGGGTTTATGGCGTGTTTATGACGCCAACTCTAACGAAAACAATCATTTGTCTGTCTGCAATTTTATGTTATTGCAACAAGCATTTCGTATGCAAATTGCAGCAAGGATTGCAATTTGATGTGAGTCGCCTTCCTTTTTGCTATACGTTATACGTCTCTGTTTGCCCTTTTGAGCCGCGTTGATTGGCTGCAATTTGCGTGGCAGCAGCTGACAGTGGGTCAAACTAATAAGCAACTAATTAATTCGATTTGCGTAATTGCTGCGACAATCAGGTTGGGCGAGAGAATCGCCCTCAAACCAGCCACGAACAGAACTTCCGACATGGTGGCAACGTCCAGCGATGCGTATGATTAATATTTATAGGCCAGAGCTTAAATGGTCGTTGAAATGCGTTTGAATAATTTTTGTTGTTTTTTTTTGTTTGACATTTCACACGAAAATGCTGTTAAAATACGCGTTAATTTTCCAGCTGGCATTTACAATTTACATTGCAAAATAACTCGCGGAGCAACAATAATAAAAAGCAAGGACAACAACAAAAACTGCAAAAGCCAAAAAAAAAAGCTGTCAAGCAGAAGAAGCAGCAGCCGCAGCAGCGAAAAACTGAAGCGACAACAGCAACAAATCAGTTTAATTTAAATTTTCCCTTTTCCGTTGTGTTGCGTTGCGTGTGTGTGTGTGTGGAAAAAGGAAAGTCTTTGCCCGGGAAAAAAAAAGAAAACACTTCGCGCGGCGCCAAACGCGTCACACGAAGTGGGAGACGCGTGATGTGAAGTGAAGGGAACGAAGCGGACACCCCAAAAAGTATTTATTATAATTATTTGAGATATTTTTCATTTAAACGCGCATTTCATTTCGTGCAGCAAAGAAAAACAAATGTAGCAAGGCCGCGCTTCAATCTGTATAAACACAATGTACAAATAAATAATCATATCAAAGGCGGACGGACCAAGCGTAAACGAGGATTCACTGTAACAGGTAGGCGCAACAACACATAAATTCTCACTTTACATGCTTCATTTCAGCTGTGTGTGGGTCAGTACACTGAACAAAAAAAAACTTTGATCTTAGTACTAAGAATATTCTTGTGTGTCAAGAACATGAAAATCGTGAAGGTGGACAACACATCTTGATTTTAGGGACACTTCATATATGAAGAAACAGTTCTTATTAATAAGAGAAAAATATATAAATATAGATTCATATACTGATCAAAAAAATGTTCTTAAATCAAAACTATAGTCATAGAGCGTGAAGAACTTCAAGTTTGAAAACATGACTTGATGACAAGTGAAATATGAAAGACAATTTGTTTAAATAAGAGATAAAAGATTTTTGTTTTTGTACTAAAAATTGTTATCTAAAAATGTGCGTAAAGTTTATGAAAATCATAAAGATGGAAAAGCACATCTTAATTTTAAGGGCATTTGATATATTGCAGAAAGAACAAGTTCCTTTTAATAAGAGATAAGAGTCTTTTAATATAAAAAAAATATCACATATTTTGTGGTTTTTCCACTATTTATTATTTTACTATTCTATTTTTTAATCAGCGCTGATTGCAATCTGATAAAAATTCGAAGTTGTTTAAGAAATACTTTCGTATGGCAAAAAACACCTACTGCAATGAGAACTTTGCTGACTTTGATGGTATATTTAGTATATTTTGTTATGTAGTACTATATCAATATACCAAATACAGCTTTCGGTATATTTTAGTATCTTAGCTGCTATGAATGTTATGTTTAGTACTCTATGGTATATTTTATATATACCAAATATATTATTATGTATATTTTAGTATATTTTCGGTATATTTATATAAAAAAAATACAAAATGAGCACACTCGATTGTAGCTTTTTTACTTGTTTAACCTATGTCTAGTATTTTAGATCGTATTTTAAGAATTTGGTGTTTTTTTTTGGTCTTATTTGAAGAACACAATTTTCTAGAACATTCTTGACTTTAGAAACTAGTCATTTTTTTCAGTGTAAGGCAGAGACAGAGGACGAAGTGGTTTCAGTCGCTTTGGCATTTTGTTTATTCATTAGCTGCAGTTGGCGCCACGGACTAAGCACTTAATTATTTAATTTTGTTGCACGACGCGCTACATGTGGCACTTCCCATTCCTCCCACCCCCCTCTCGTTTAGAGATGCTCTCTCTGTGTTGCTGCGGTTTGCTGTCATCCCTGGTAAATGTCAGTTGTGGCATGCAGGAGTGTGTGTGTGTGTGTGTGTGTACGTGTGTGCTTCACTCTTGTGGCCAGCTTTGCGTATGCTTAATATGAATTCTATAAATTATTAAGTATACGTAATGAGCTAGTAAATTAGTTTGTGCGCTGCCAAAAAATGCAACCAAACCAGTTTCACTTTTCGCTCAGCGGTTACACAGCAGCTTAGCGGGAGCGGTGGGGGCGGAGGCGGGGGGCGTGGCGTTGTCTGCGGTCTGTAGCAGCAATTAGTTAAACACAAAGTTTATGTGCTGCGACTGCCATTTTCAGCGCTGGCTTTACATGATTTGTGTCTGTGTTAGGTATTAGGCTACTAAGCCTCACAAAATATAGCTGTAGCATGTAATATTTTCATACACACACACACATGATATATATACTATATGTATGTATATACGAGGCCAGGTGTAGCTAGTCGAGCAAAAAAGTTTCGCCAACTTGCTGTGCATGAATTGGGATAAAAGTTGGCAAAAGGCGTCGGCAATTTCATACTTTTCGGCAAAGCTTAAATCAAGTATTTACCCTTCATAAAATTGCCAACAAAAAAACAGCACACGGGGTAAAGAATTCGTACTTTGGCAAAGTTTTATGCCGATCAAACGTGCGTTCAACTGAGGCTGAAGCAGATATGAAAGCAGCTTTTGTTTTGCCCACAAAAATCTTTATTAAAGCGCTCTAGTTGAAAGTATTTGCCTCTATGCTGACCTACGCTAATTCGATTTTAATCTTTCTTTTTTGTTATATACACTATGCATATAGCTTTGTTATTTACTCGAAAGTGAATGTCAAGATTATAATTAATCGTATAGAATAATACTATTCGTCAGAGTCAAGAGAGGGTCTAAGGTTATGTTTCTGTCGTAAATATGATGATATGATAATAGGTGTGCTTAGATGGTTCATTAAATGCCAATATTTGACGGCTCCACATGTCGGTCAATTAAATAAAATATATATTTACAGCTTTGGACAACTGATTAAAATAATTTGTATACCTGCTGCACAATGGGTAAAATGTTATTATAGCATCTATTTATTATATAAATGTATGTAACAGACACAATGAGCCGTCTCCTATATTCTCTTCTATATACTTCAATCTGTATAATTGAGTATATATTGTTGGTATATTAATTTGGTATATATTTAGAATAATACTGCACTGTTTTTGGGGTTTTGGGTTTAGTATCTCCTATATACTTTCTTCGGAATCATTTAGTATTTTTTTGGCATCTCTTATATTCTCTCTTATATTCTTCCTTCGATATAATTTAATATGTACATATATATTTTTTTTTTATTATAAATTTAGTATAGTTAGTATACTAATTTAGTCTAGAAATCTTTAGCCCTTGAATACTTAAAGTGTGAGAATCTTATAGGCGTGATGTATGCGACAAAGTGTGTAACTTCATTACACTTAGATAAGGGACATAAAAAGACGAATATAGAATTGTAAATAGAGAATTATATATACGTAACACATTCCACATCAAGCGATAATCATTTCATAAGCTGCGACAGAAGTCTTCACACTGCAGTTTGCTTTGAGCAGTTGTCGCAGCATCACCAAATTGTGTACTGATAACAGAGTGTCACATTTGCAACAGAGTGACGCTATCTCAAAATGCAAAAGTCATACGTGATCGTTGCTCTTTTTGTATTGCTGTGGAGCACATCCGAAGCTGTTCAGATTGATCGTTGCGAATTGGTTTTACAGATGCATAAACTTGGTGTCTCCCAACAGGATTGTGCTCGATGGTGAAAGAAGAAAGCGACTTTCAAACTCATGTGATTAGTGAGCCAAACAAATATGGTCTTCGACGTTTTGGTTTATTTCAATTTAGCAATGAATACTGGTGTCAAGATGGAAAAATGTATACGAAAAACCACTGCAAAGTGAGCTGCGAAAAGTTGATCTCGGACAACATAGAATATAGCATTCAATGTGCGTTACGAGTTAAGGAATTATCTGGCTGGGAACCTTGGAAACATCTCGGAGAATTCTGCAATCAAATCAACATTGATGTCTGCTTTGAAGAGATGGATGCAAATGCCACGGAACCTTTGCCGCCAATTCAGCTGCAGATTGGAGTTTTTGGTCAACATAACTATGAAAAAGTCTTTGATTTCGGTGCTAAATAATACAAATTAAAATGATACTGGCTAATCAATTAAATAAGAAAGCCGATGTAAAATATTCTCTGGTATAAATTAACTAATCGAGTGCCTAAAGCATTCGCATTTTTGAATCCCCATTTGAAATTATTGATGATGATGAATAACCCAAATCTCTTAGATATCTTATCAATGAATAAACTAAGTTGGAGAATAGAAATTTAGTGATAGAAATTTAAAAAACAAAAAAATACAAATTTATATGGCATTTCAAATTAAAACTGTTAGATATATAATCAATGAATAAATCAAGCCGATGAGAAATATTCCCAGAAATATTAATATTTAAAACGAATAATTCAAATTCTAATGAAACATTAAATCAAATCGCTTAGCTACCTAGTCAACAAGTAATATTTTTTTATAGAATTTTTATAAACAAATAAAATTAATTCAAATGCGACCTTACATGAAATCTCATAGATAACAAATCAATGAATAGACAAAGCATTATTTAATGGCCATCTCACATTATTTTCGGAGATAAATGATCCAAATTTAAATAAGACATTAAGTCTCTTAATCAATCTCTCTAATCAATGAGTAAAATAAGTCGTTGGCTAAAGTTTTCTGATATAATTTAAATCAATAAATATATATTAATCAAATTAAAACAAGGTTTTTAATAAAATCTCTTAGATCTGATCAATAAATACACAAAGTCATTGGCTAACATTCGCTGCTATAATTTAACAAAATAAATTCCCAAAATACTTGCTTTATTTAATCCCCAATCTCACATTATTTGTTCACCTGCAAACTGTTCACTTTTTCAGGCAAATCAATAAATGTTCTCTATCTAATCTGTGGCTAATTTGGTGGAACATGTCACTAATTACGATTAGCCGCTGTCGTTGCCGTGTGGCATGTCGATTGTTGCAACAGCAACACAGCAATTAGTCAATGATAACAAATTTAATTGAAATACCATATTTGGAAATACTAAAATAAGTAATCGAATATGTGAAGCATGATCAGCTTTAAAAGGCAACCAAATCCAATCAGCTGTTGAGTGCGTTAATTTATTCATGAAATTTAGCCTGACCAGCGGCAACAACAACAACAACAATAGCAACGACAACTTGGCTTTGCCTCATTAGCCATGTTCTGGCTCATTTGGCACACAGAACACGCACAAAATGAACAGTCCTTTTTTTTCCTACGACTTTCACTTTCACTTACACTTACAGTTACACACAATTCCAATCTGTTTCTTTTGCGCTTTTGTCTAATCCCAGACAGCGTCTTAATTCCCGTGGCCTGCCTTTGACATGTGGTTGGTCAGCTGTGTGAGTTTGAAGCAGCCTGTGGCTAAAAACAAAATGTCCTTGAACTTCTGACAAAATGCGCGTGGCGTTGACTGCAGGCCAAAATCTGTGTGGTTGGTTGCAACAGCTGCAACAGCAGCGGCAGACTTCATAAAAATCGTGGCTGAAAATTAAACAAAATCGAGAAATGCGAAAATAAAAATCGTAAAATTCGAAAATGTTGTTTGTTTATTCTGAGGTTTCTCGGCATTAAAACTAGGCAAAACTGTTCCGGGTGTCTAAAGAGTGAGTCAGACACTCGGTCAGTCAGTCAGTTTGGGTTGAAAAGTGCTGAAATTGGCAAAACAAAAATCAATGAAGCGTCTGCTTTGACTGCCTTCAACTTGGACACAGAGATTCGTAGGGGAATCGCTTGTTGAACTGGCTGCATGCCAAATCAGCACTTGACATGGTCATGCCCTCAGTTTTGCAGTTTGCAATTTGCACTTTGCAGTTGCATTTTCAGTGTCCTGTCGAGGACACAATGAGGCACACTCATTGACAGCCGCCGTGTGTGCACTTAAGTGCGGGTACAAGCAAATGAGGTGAGAGACAAGAAAAGAGAGATGAGATGAGAGTTGGGGGAAAAATAACATCTGCAAGAGAGTTGTGCATAATTTTAATTAAATTGCCATTTGCTGGTGTGTGTTTATGTTGCTGCCAGTCGCAGCAAGCTTAACTTTAATATGCAGTTGCAACTGGCAGCCATATGCAGATTGCCACCAAAGCGGTTTGGGTTTTGCTTTGGGTCCTCTAGCTAGTAGTTGTGCATTGTGCTCCGCATATGGAACGCATAAAGGATAATGGACTTAGGGCAAACAAAAGCCAAGGCAATGGCAACCAATGCAACCAACAGGCAAAAACAATGCTAAAAACCTAAACCAGCGTCCAGAGAGACTCAGCGACAGAGA
Source organism: Drosophila sulfurigaster albostrigata (assembly GCF_023558435.1). Classification (NCBI taxonomy): domain Eukaryota; kingdom Metazoa; phylum Arthropoda; class Insecta; order Diptera; family Drosophilidae; genus Drosophila; species Drosophila sulfurigaster. The sequence continues at coordinate 48,526,276 of NC_084883.1, forward strand.
CAGAGAGAATGAGAGCGGAGCTCAGACACAGCCACAACAAACAAGCAAACAAACAAACAGGACCAACGAAACAATGGAAAGGCAATGGAGGGGAAAATTAATGATGCACCTGTAGATACCCTGCATAAGAATGCATTTCATTACATGTCAAGTCCTAGCACTCTCAAAAAGAGTTCACTTCTAACAAAGAATAGTAAGAAGAGTTCTTTTGCATATTTCACTAAGACTTTCGCTTAAGAACAGCATATAAAATAAATAAGTATTAACAACACCGCAAAGAATATACAATTTGTTGTTGCTATGTTTTCTTATATTATCAAATGGTTTCAACATTTCAAGAATCATATGTTAGTTAATTAACTTATCAACAAAACAACAAATTAATAATTTATAAAAGTGTAAATTTTATTTAGCAATTATTAATTGTCACCAAGTGTTGAAGAAGTTACGCACTTGGTTAAATATGCTCAACTGCTAGAGCTAATTAAATCTTTTTTTCTTAGATATCGAATCAATGAATAAAATGAACCGTAAAGAAAACGAAGATTTGCAACATGCATAAATTAGAAGAGAAAATTCCGACCTTTGAAATTAGAGTATTGAGCAGTTTTGCCCGTCAGTGTGTATAAAAGAAAATTTTAAAATTTTAAATGCGTTGTATGATTTGTATGTATAAATAACATAAACCGCATTATTTATAATTATGTAGAACCTACAAACAAATTTGTAATAGAAATTAATAATCAACATACTCCATAGAATAATAGAACTTCCATAAATAAAATCCTTAATAACAAAACAAACAAAATAAAGCTAAATTCAAGTCTATTTTTGTTTGACTCTTTATTTATTTGCTGACTTAGTGGAATACTGAAATTATCCTCATATGTCTGTTCAACAGAGCAATAAGACTTATTGAGACATTGAAATATAGGCTCATCGACTTCCGCTCGAGAGCTCATGTTACATAGTAAATAAAGGAATATAAAAGTGGGGCAAAAACAAAAAGACAAATTTCTAGAATGACTTTAATATTAATTTCGGCATTTAACAGCAAGTGAAACTGTATTATCAAATTCCGCATTTAAGAGCAGGAGTAAAAGTGTAAATTCATGTCAGTCTAGAAATCTTGCTTATTTTTTAAAAAGATATTGTATATTTCTATGATGTCAGTCTAGAAATCTTGCTTACTTTTTAAAAAGTTTTTAATGAAAATTGTACTAATATTTTAATATAGTTTCTCTTGTTGTTTAAAATGTAAATTATTGTTTAATTCAGCCTAGTAAGGTTGCTTATAAAGCCAGTCTAGAAATGTTGCTTTTTTAATCATTTTCTATTGCTGTTTATTGTGGAATTGAATATTAAAGTTTTTCTGGAAATTTTACGTATACTTTTTTATAGAGTTTATCTTGCTCATGAATTTGAAAGTTTACACTATTAACGATATGTTGGAATTTGTTCATATACATTAAATTATACTTGAATGCTAAACTGATAAATTGGCAGTACAATTTATGTTATTCTATATATTTCCATTTCATTTCAAGCACTCATCAATAACATAGCGAAAATAGTGAAAATTCAAGACCACCTTTGTTTCTCTTTCCTTTCTCGAGTTTAAAATAGTTGCACTTAAAGCCCTGCTGTGCTTTTTATAATGTCTGCAGGGTACAAGCGGTAAGAAATGCTGCTGGTTTTTTACACAATGCATTCATAAGCACAACAATGCAGCAGCTAGCTGGTAGCTCGTTGCTGGTTGCTGGTTGCTGGCAGTTGGCAGGAGACCAAGTCCGAGTCAGGTGAGGTTAACTTTGCCCCACGGCTCCAAGCTATGAACAACAGCAGCAGCAGAATGCAGAATGCAGCTACTGCGGCTGTTTCTTTTCCTCTCCTCTCTCTGTCTTTGCCCCGATTACTAAGGCTGCAGCTGCAGCTGCAGGTTGGATAAACGTCTGGGGGGCTGTTTGCGCCGCTTGTTTGTCAATGGCTTGGTTAACTTGATCATGTCACAAATTAGTAAGTCATCCTCAGTAGCCTCGGCAACTCTTCATTGCAGTCAGTCTCGCCTTTAAGCTGCTTAAGCTAAACTTCGTATCTGTTAGATTGCCTGCCATTTGCATTTTATAAGTCTCATAAATGACAGCAAGCCTCCTTCTTCTCCACCTCCTTCTCCTCCATAATCGTCTCGTCAGTCTGGGCGATGTGTTTACCTTTTTTATGGCTTGGCATTTTCATTCATATCACACTCGATACACACTCAAATTTAGTCTGGCAAATTTTGTTATCTTTGCTCGCATCTCTTGTCTTGATTTGTTTTAACAAATTTATAAGTTAAACAAAATGTTTCTGCTTCTTCTGTTGCTGCTCGTCTGTTATTCCTATTAATTATGAATGTTGTTGTTATTTTTGCATTGTTTTCTTAGCCAGGTTTTCCCGCTCTCTCTGCTCTTTTCATATTTCATCCCTTTTGTTTCATGCTGTGAATTTAATTTGATAAATCGCTCTGGTATTTCGAATATCCTCAGCTAGCCAAACATCGAAATACTTCTATTTGAATTCGTATATTTGTTGCTGTTGCTTCTGTTGCTGTGGTCGGGGCAAATTGTGGTCAGTAACCTTGATGCTCAACTGAAAAAGAGAAAACAAAGTATACATTTAAATAGCACACAATGTAAACTATTCCCTTTGATTGCAGGCAAAGCATTTTATTTATATGGCTAGCAAGCACATTTTGCTCGATTATGAGCATTGTATCTCAATCACAAAACAAACATAGCGTCGAGAGCTCTGTGTGTCCATATCTGTGCGTTATAATTTAATTACTGTTGATGTTGTAAATCAAAATAAGCCAGAATGTTGTAGCCTCAAGCGATCGACTGAAAAATATACTCTAACTAGAGTTTATGAACCTAAAATAAAATGCAAAATTTCAATTGTTTCGTGGCTTTCATTTAAAAATAATATTTCGATATAATAGTTAACTTTCATTATTAAAATGCAGTACAGAAAAAGTTAAAAATATACTGTATTGAATAGCCTAATATTAAAGTGTCGCCAAATGTCAAAAAGCAGTTGCACTCAACGTGAATTTTGGTATAGAAAATACCAACTGCGGTATTTGTGATTCCTAAGAGTTTGATGGCGATTGGATAAAAAGTTCTTTAACAAATATTTCTGTTAGGCAAATTACGCCTACGATATACCAAATATGGCTCTCGACATATTTCAGTATTTTTTATATTATATTAAAATGGTATATTTTAAGAATGGTATGGTATATTTTGAATGTAGTACCTCAATGATATACCAAATAGTGCCGTAGGTATATTTTAGTATTTAGTATGTCAAATAATACCATATTTTTAATGTGGCAAATTCATAATAGTATATTTTGAATGTAGTATTTCATCTATATACCAAATATGGCTTTTAGTATTTCTGTGGTATATTGTATGGTATTTTTTTTGCTTATAGTCTATTTTTATATTTATAATTTTAAAATAATATTTGTAACTTGATTAGTGTGTTAGTTAGTAATATTTAGGAATTACGTATTTCGACAAAATGTCGAAGGACAGATTCTAACGTTGATTAAAAATACGTATACTTTATCATAAAGATTATGCACAGCTCTACGAGGGAGACTGCAATACGTTATTAGACGAAAGTCTAAGGCACAGCTGGCGTTTTATAGTTCAATAAATTGCATTGCGTTTTGTTATCAGCGCTGTGTTGAAAAGCCTTGAGCTTGAGTAGCTGAAGTTGTAAATAAGTAAAGTTTTGATGCTCGAAATAAGCTTTGGCTTTTATCTAGCTCGAGTAATAAAATGCCAGACTTACGCTGTCAAGCCGAGGCTGTAAAGTTGAGTCTGCACTGCTAATGAGAGAGCTAATAAATGATAATATACAATTTTATTATGAATTGAGTAAATATTTTATAGCAGCAGCCTCAGTACTTCTCTGTGTGTAAGTGGGTGTGTGTGTGTACATAAATGTCAAAACAATACAATTTCTTGCAAACTTTAGACAGACGCACACGCATTCGCACATTCGTAGTAGGAACAATAAAACTCAAATATTTATTTGACTAGATTGCATACATTGGCCCAACCCAACGCTGTAAACATAGAGAGAGAGAGTTCTTCTTTTAAGTGGGCGCACTATGCGTATGAGTAATAAGTTTTGTATTTTCCTGTAAACAGTGTAGCACACAGCTGCTGTAGCGATTTGGCTCGCTGCTCAAAGCTTTTAGCTAGCTCCTTCCACGCACATCGCACAGTGCACATCGCGCATACGTCCCGTGGGACGATATGCATTATAAGCATGTTCGATGATAGATGGCTATGCTGGGAGGTATTCACTGGGTATTCACTGCCAAGGGCGCTTTGCCAAACATATGAATTAATTTCCATTGCAAATTCGCTGTGGCAGCGGCATCAACAGCGGCAACACCTTTGCGTCAATGAAATGCAAACAAATGCTGTAGTAGGAGAAGGGAAAAAGCCAGCCAAATAGCAAATACCAAACCAAACACAAAAATGACGGCGCGTAAACAAGGCCAACACATGGCAGCATAAATATATCGGGCAACAACTGCTAAAAATATATGTTCTCTCGTTTTGTATATATAGAATTTGCGGAAGAGTTGAGTGCGAGTTGAGTTCTTTTCTCGTTGTTGCTGTTGTTGCTAAATGCCAGCAGCTGTTTTAGCCCAGTTAATGAATGAATATGCATGAGCAATGACTGTTGCCTCTTGGCTGTTGGCTGTGTGTGGGAGTGAGTGAGTGTGAACAAGAAGCGCGTTGAAGGGGTGTCTTTTGGCTGCTTACAAATGTCGCTGCTGGTGGTCGATGATGGCTTCGGTTTGCTTGCTTGCCTGATGCCTGATGCCTGATGACTCGTCATCGTTGTCGCTGGCCTCATTAATTTCTGCTGCTGCTGCTGTTTGGCTGTTTGGCTGCTTATCAAATTTGTTTTGTTGTTATTAATTTTTGGCGCGTTCTGTCGAAGCCTGACATCAAGTTGTTTTGCTGCCATTGTTTCGCCGCAATGTTTACCAGCCCATTAGCGCCATTAATCTAATGAATTGCCATCGAACTGTAATGGCTCAAACACTAGCGAAGCCTTGCCTCCTCTTTTTCTCTCTCACTGACATTGATTAACAAGTTGTCTATGCATTCCAACACCTTCAGTTTAAATTCTTGAATCTTAGTCCGCTTTTGCACAGTCGCTTGGTTAATTAAATCAGTTGGCTGATTTCGTGATTGTAGCTGCCTTTTGGGGGCTTACACTGAGATTATGCTAAAAAGCTGACAGCTGATTTTGATGCCGCTCTCTTAATGTTAAAGCAAACATTTCTTTGGCATAAATCAACTAACAAATGGGCAGGCAACAACTATGGACTATGGAATAGGCTAGGCAGCTCTTAACTTGGCTTAAATACAGCCACTTTAAGCTCTCCCAATTTATTTTCAGCTGCTCTCGTGCTCACTTTGAGCCAAGTTTTGTGCGGCAGTCGTGCGTGCATTTTCTTGGCTTTCACCTGCTCCTACTCGTACAAAAAAATACTTGCTGTGGGAGAAGTTCACGTGCAGCAGCAGCAGCAGCAACAGTCAGAAGTTCTTGTGGGGAAAGCAAAAACTCGTTTGCATATTTCATTTGACAAAAATTTAATATTTCCCTCAAGTTGCAGTCGACTCGCAGCACTCAACACTCAACACTCGGTACTCGGTTTAATTTTCATTGACAGCTTTTGCCATTTAAATCAAAAAGCACAAAAATTGTTCTTTTGGGGGAGCGAACCATATAACATACATAGAATTTCCATAAGACCTTGGCCAAGCTCAAGTGCGCTACGTTATATACTTTTTATACCCGCTATCCATAGGGTAGAAGGGTATTATTACTTTGTGCCTCTAAGAAATGTACATAACAGGTAGAAACAGGCATCTCCGACCTTATAAAGAATGTAAGAATATAGCCATGTCTGTCTGTCCGACCGTCCGTATGAACACATAGATCTCAGAAACTATACGTAATAGATCAATAATTTTCTTCGACAACACCCAAATCAAGTTTGTTTCAAATTTTTGCGTCCGCCACAAATCGACAAAAATCTAACAACAATCGTAATTTTAAAGCTAGAGTCTACTAGAAACAAGTAAGAAAGCTACAGTCGAGTATGCTCGACTGTGAGATACCCGCTACCCATTTTGAATAAAAGCAATATATTTTGCGGTATTATTATCAAAATTATTATACTACAAAAATACTAAAAATATATTTTGGGGTATTATTATTAAAATATACCAAATATACTAAAAACACTAAAAATACCAAATGGTATATTAGACCCCTAGTAAGTAAGCGTGTTTGCTCATACAAAAGTATTTCTTTAATAACTTCGACAATTTTTATCTGATCGCAACCAAATTTTCAGGAGTCATAAATACTATACTTATTATTGTATATACCAAAATTCGCAAAATTCTAGTTGTATAATTACGCTTGTTATTCGATTTTTTTGATTTACGGGGGCGGAAGTGGGCGTGGCAAAAATTTGAAACAAACTTGATCTGCGTGCAAACATAACAAATGCTGTCGAAAAAAAATTATAGCTCTATCTCTTATAGTCTCTGAGATCTAGGTGTTCATACGGACGGACGGACAGACGGACAGACACACAGACACACAGACACACAGACACACAGACGGACAGACGGACATGGCCAGATCGTCTCGGCTGTTGACGCTGATCAAGAATATATATACTTTATAGGGTCGGAGATGCCTCCTTCTACCTGTTACATACATTTCCTGCCGGCACAAAGTTATAATACCCTTCTACCCTATGGGTAGCGGGTATAAAAATAATACATATAACATATAGTAGTATTTAAGATTCCTGAAAATTTGGTTGCCATCAGATAAAAATTGTAAAAGCTATTTAAGAAATATTTTTGTGCGGGTCTTAGTTGCTTTGGCCGACAACATGGTATATTTTGCACTCTTTGGTATATTTTCAAAATCAAAATATTAAATAAAGCCCTAGGCATATGATATTAGGGTATTTTTCAAAAATTGTATTTACTCTATATTTATTTTTAATGTAATAGTAAATCAATATATCGAATATGCATTTCATTTGGTATAATTGATATACCAAATAAAACTTTCGGTTAATTTTAGTATTTTGTTGATACATTAATTTGTTAAATTTTGGAAAGTCCTAAAAATGGATGACAGTATATTTGGTATATTTCAAGAGTAATACTGAACCGTTTTTCTTTTATTCAAAATGTGTAGCGGGTATCTCAAAGTCGAGCACACTCGACTGCTGCTTTCTTACTTGTTATTTTTTTCTGAATTTTCATACTCAAATTCCAAATTTTTTTATTCGCAATCGTATTTATTCCTTTTGACGGCTATTAGTTTATATTATAAACTAATATCAGAGACGCAATTCTCGTAGCACTTTCAACTTTTAATTGGATAAATACATCGCGGTTGTGCTTAAATTTTCCACTCAACGAGTGGGCCACACACCACACACACACATACACACACACCGCACACGCACTTTTTGCCTGGCATTCTGTTTTGGGTTTTGCCGCTTGCCATTTTCCCGCGTGACTAATCTTCAATTTCGCATCGCAAGTATTTTCTTAGACAACTCCACTCTCTCTCTCTTTCCTTTCGTCTGTTCCATATACTTCCCCTACTTACTGCTGACAATTGTAATATAATATCACCTGCTCAACATGACGTGCTGCTGCTCTTCTTTGCCACTTTTCGATTTTTCGATTTTCCCATTCAATTTTCACTTGTGTGTTGTTGTTATTTTTTGTTCTTCTGTTTTGTACTGGCAACAAAACAATTTGTTTATAGCGCGATGTTTTTGACATATTTATGCCGGCGGCCGGCACTTGTGCACCGCTCCCCTTCACCCCCCTCGTGTGGCCCACCGTTAAAAAAAAAAAAGAGGAGCAAAAACAAGAGCAAAATGAAAGCAACGCCCTGACCGTGCCACCTTTTGCCGCCCTTATTTTGGCCTCTTCCAACTTGGCCTTAAGACTTAGGAGCCAGCAAAAACCCCAAAAAACTTCTTTTGCCTTTGTTTGCTGCTTGGTGTGCTTAGTGTTAATGTTGCTGTTGTTGTCTGTGGCACAGTTTACTGTTATGCGCTGCACAGAAGTTGAACGTGTTATGCGAAAAGTTCGTAGACTTCTTTTTATACCCGTCTGCACGCTGCTGCAATCGGGTCTTAGTTGTTGGTATATTCTGTGCTCTATTGTATATTTGGTGTGTAATAGTATATGGATATATCAAATATAGCATTTGGTATATTTCAATGTTTTCGGTATATTTATTGTGCATATTTTGAGAATAATACTGCACTGTCTTGCCTTTATGGCAAATAGGTCGCACGGATGCAGTTTGATCTTAGTTTCTTTGGTTAACAATCCGGTATATTGTATACTGTATTGCATATTCTGAATGTAATAGTATATCCATATACCAAATTTACTTTTAATTTGATATAATTGGAATGCAATAGTATAAATATATACCAAATATAACTTTCGCCAAATTTGAGACTAGCCTGTCAGTATATTAAGTCGCTATATTTTAATAATAATGCCGCCATGTACATATTTACATTCACTGAAAATAGGCAGCGGTATAATCTGTATATTAATTTAGTACATTTTAATAATAATAACACATTGTCTTGCTTATATTAAGAACGTTTATCGGATATCTCACAGTCGAACACACTCAACTGTAGTTTTTTTACATGCTTTATTTTTGTAACTCCAGCTTTGCTTAGGCAACAGTTGGCCCTAGTCCGAAGTTCTGGATTAACCAAATGAAATATGCTTACTGAGATGGCATTTGTTTGTTGGCCAGTGTGTACACACCTAAATTCATAGCGTTGGCTAATTAAATGTTATACATCTATCAATTTCGATTTGCGGCAAAAAGTTTAAATTGATTTATTATACGAGCGTATATGGCTATAGATAATGCCTGTTAGGTTATACACAATTTCAGCTGGCTTAGCCTAAAATCTCCCCACACCCATCCACTCTCCCACTCCTGCTCCTTCCCCCCAATCGTTTTTGTGCTATTTGAACTCGCTTGAAAAGCTATTTGCTTTGTTGTTACTTTTAAAGCTGTTGCCAAATCCTTAGTCCGTTACCTGTCGAGTTGCTCTTCAGCACAGCTCTTCACCTCTCACTCTCCTCCTCTCTCTCTCTCTCTCTCTCTCTCTCTCTCTCACTCCTTGCTGTCTCCTGTCGTTGCGACCTCGCGTGTCTGGCGCGCATTTCGTGAGACTTAAGTGGGCCGACCCCAAGCAGCAAACGGCAGCACCAAAACATCAGCAGCAGGCAGATACTCGTACGATGCGATACGTTGCGATACGATGCGATATGCTGCGATACGATATATTTATTGGCAGCGCCAGTTTCGCCAGTGTTCTCGTTACACAGCGTGGGCGTTGTTTGTTGTTCTTGTTCTTGTTATACCCGGCAGCTGTCTAGCCTGGATGGGTGCCATAATAAACCGCTGATAACTGTAAATGTTTGCGCAAATCAGCCAAAAGATAAGCAACAAAAGTTGCGTTGATTATGCTTTTGATAAATAAACAAATGTATTTAATAATCAAATAAATACTATTTTTTTACTGTTGTCGTCATGTCACTAACTCCACATGTGGCCTTAACTCTATCAGTCTGTGTCTCCTAGTTTGTCGGGTTTTTTTATAATTTGAAATATAATTAATGCAATCAATAATTAATCAAATCGCTTTCTAATTTATTTTGTCATTCATTTGTGAATTTATATTGAGTTAAATGAACCATTTTTTCCAATTGTTTAATTCAGTGAATAGAAATGATGATGACAAAACAAACTTTTTGAAGTGAACGTGTATTAAATGAAATAAAAACACAACCTAGCTGCCAAAATTTGAATTAAATTTACTAAGAACAACATCTTATACAAAAATATCGAAAAATTTAACATTTTCTGAAAAATACAATATGTAGATAATGTTGTAAATTTGCGATTACAAATAATGGGTTCATATATAACGTTTGGGTCAAAGCCTAACTATAGGCAAATTAACAATACAATAGGAATATTAAGTCTCATTTATTGTTTTCTATACATTTTTTTTTTTTCGTAGTGTAGACAATCGTTCTTTCCTCTATATTTTTGCACTAAAAAAGTATTGTAGAATATTGGTATTATATTTAATTTCATATTATTTTGATGACCTCATTCTTTATTACGGTACTGAAACGAATATTCTCTAATCTAATAATCGAATCTAATAAAATATACATATCAATTTTTTGATGCTGCCATCAGTCACGAAAAATCAGCTGTAGCCACATTTTCTGTGTTTTTTAACATTCGCAATGAAAAGATTTATAAAGGTTAAGCAACTAAATAATTGTTTATGTCATAATAAAATTGTATTAGAATTTACATTGCAATTTAAATTGTAATCTATATTTACAATTCTTTGACCACGCTACCAGGTATGCAACAGTCGAGTATACTCAGCCAGCAGATGTCTTATTTGTTGCCTCTTCTACTGTTTGTAGAACGTTTTTGGGTAAAATCGAATTTATTGTTTTAATGCCATTTCTGTCGCTGTCGCTGTTGCCGTCGCCAACGAGGCCCAAAAATTGGCAATTTGTTTAGAAATTAGCGCGCTTCTTTAGCATGTAAAATGAAAATCAATTTCACCCCCGGCTCAGTCCGCTCGCCCCTCGCGACAACCCCAATTCCAAGTACTATATAAAAGAATTTGTTGGTCTCTCTCTTTCTTTTTTTTGGTGCCTGCAGCTAAAGTTGTGGCTGCCACACGAAACTGAAGACAATGAGCGCCACGGGCGGCAGCAGCAATGGAGGCGGCACCGGAGGAGCAGGAGCTGGCGGAGGGGTCAACGCAACTGCTGCTGGCGGAGGAGGAAGCAATGCCACGCACATCTTTCGCTCGCTGTCATCGGAAAGCCAAAAGCGCGAATGGTCGAAGCGTCTGTCATTGCGTGGCATGCGACATGGCGGAGGCGGTGGAGGGGGAGGAGGAGGCGCCACAGCTGGATTGGCAACCAGCAAGGAGGTAAGTCTCACACGCAACCAACTAAATAATCGTGAGATTGAGATACAGTTTATCTACTTCTATAGGAGAGTGCGGCAGGTGGCACGGCAAGTGGCACAACGAGTGGGGCAAGCAAGCATCGCAAGTTCTTTAGTCGATCCGCCTCATTGAAGCAAGCGGGCAGCGGCAGCAGCAGGCAAACCTCCATGGAATTGCATGTGCCCGGCCAGCATTCGGCCGGAGGAGCTGGCTCACCAGCCGGGCCGGGACAGCCACAAACACAGCCATCAACGCCAAAGAAATCCAATTGGGAGGTGATCGAACATTTCAATACCAGCGCCAAGGGAGGCAAGGCGATGGTGAGCAGCAGCCTGATTGCGGTAAGCATTCATTAGAGGTTTCGCTCCCTTTTCCCCGCACTCCGCACTCCACACTCCACTCCAACACTTCCCTTTCGGCTGTCTATTGAGTTGGGGATTGGCATCAATTAATTTGCTCACCTAATGGACAGGCAGCAGCTCCGCCAATCGACAGTTGCCCACTCCAGAGTTGAACTCGACTCCGGTTTGCGCCGTTTGCGATTTAAATATTTAATTTGATTTGGCCATAAGCAGCGGGTAGCCAACACACACACACAACAGGGATACTCAAATTAAAACACAATTTGTTAGTAGAAAGTGAAGTGAGAAAGGACACCGGAAGGTAGAAATTTAAAGGTAATAATATATGGCATGGTATGTTGGAGAGAAGAGCCTAAAAGAGAGGAAATTGAGAGGTAAAAAATAGTTGGCAGCAAGAAAAATGACTACAAGAAAGAAAGGAATTTTAAAGGAAAGAAAAGAGTTAAGAAAGAAGCAAGAATTTTGGAGGAAAAAAATAGAAGAGCTGAGAAAAAAGTAAAAATAAACTTAGAGTAGAAAGACGTGAAAAATTTATTGATAAAAAATAAGACACATTAAAGTAAAGGAACTATTTTAAGAAAATTTAATTTTACTTTTTGGAGGAAAGAACATGAAGAGCGGCGGAAGGAAGAAATTTAAAGGTAATAATAGATGGCATCGCATGTTCAGGAGAAGAGCCTAAGAGAAAGGAAATCGAGAGGTAAAAAATAGTTGACAGCAAAAGAAATTAAGGTATGAAAAAATTAAGTTTTGGGAAAAGAAAATAGACGAGCCGAGAGAAAAATAAATGTGAATGAAAGCAAGAAAGAATCAAATTGTGGAGGAAGAAAATAGAAGGTGTTGAGAAAAAACCAAAACAAACTTGAACTGGTAAAAAGAGGGAAACTGGAGCTTGTGATGCAAAAAAAAAAACCGTTGCTATAAAATATATTGATAAAAAGAAGGAACATTAAAGCACAGGAAGAATTGAAGGGAAGGAATAACATTAAAGCAAAAAGAAGAATTGAAAGGAAAGAATAATATTACTTTATGGAAGAGACTGAAAATGTGTGGCAAAGAGAAGGTACTAAAAGCAAAAAGCTGTAGAACAACGTAAAAATAAGTGAAGAAGGTTAACCATAAGAACAACACTAAAATTAAAAAAAAAATCAGAAAAGAAAAACGACGTAATTGAGTAAAAAGTGAAAGCAATTAGGCAATGAAATAAAGAGAAGAGAAGAAGATACAAAAAGGATGTTCAATAGTGTTATCGATGGAAGGAGGAAATGTGCTAATGCGGTACTGAAAGTATTGTAATTTAAGTACGATAATAAAGAAAAGAGAAAAGTGAAGACAATAAGTTATAAGCTACAGCAGAGTTTAGCTCGAAAAAAGGGGAAATTCAATGAATGAGAACGAATGCTTCGCATTTAGTCTAAAAGTTTTGCATTGTTAGTGTAAGTTGTCGCCATTATTATGCACTCTCTATCTCCCCCTCTCACTCACTCATTCGTTCTCCGTCCCCCTCTTAGCCAAGTGCAGTCACTTGACAAAAAGTTAACACCTTTGGCTCAGCTAACAAGCAACGTGCAACACACAAACAGAGTCAGGCATATTGTATTCCAAGCACAAGGGGCCACTTTGCAAGTGTGTGAGAGTGTGTATATGTGTGAGTGTATGTAAGTGTGAGTGTGTGAATGTTTGAGTATATTTGAATTTGCGCTCGTCGCTCGCCAGTTGTCGAGAGTCAATTGAAAAAGTTTATATGGCACAGAACAAAAAAAGCGACGACGCTTCTCGGCCATTTGCGAGGGCGCAAGATGTGGCAAGCTGTGTGGCATACAAATGGGCGGCAATTTGTTTAAAGATGCCACAAGGAATACCCCTACGCTCCTCTTCCCTTCACTTACAGTTTTGAATATTATAGTAAACAAAGTGCAACGCAACGTGGCGTATGCTTAATATGCTTAAGACTCACTCTCATTCTCACTCTCTCTCTCTCTCTCTCTCTGTGTTTTTCAGGCTGGCATCACGCGCTGCAACATCGATGAGTCCATTGATTCAACCAACTCGAGTTCCACCTGCCACAGCCCAATGATCTATCAACGCGACGAGGCGCAATTGCTGCAGCAATGTGAGTAGCATCAACAGCAAAATGAAATGCGATGCGCGTGTCCTCTGCTAATAAAAATGCCAGCACGTGTGTGTATGCGAGTGTGTGTGTGTGTTGTGCAACAAGCATGTGGCAAGGACTGTGCTGCCATCTCAAATGTCACAAGTTGATTGTCATTGTCATATTGAATTTGACGAGGCAACAGCAAAAGCCTCAGCTTCAGCCTCAGCCTCAGCCTCAGCTGTAGCCTTAGAGCTCAGCTTCTCAGCCTTAAACTATGGTCTGGCATTGCCCCACTGCCACTTGGCTACTTGCCCCTTGCCCCTTGCCACCACAATTGCTCGCCCTTTTGTAGCTGCTTAGCATTGTGAGCTGCTTTGTCGGTTGCCTTGGCTGCCAGTCGAAGAAGCGTCTGCCACAATTTACTTATTTTAGTTTATATGCCATACGATATGTTCTATGTGTGGCTGCTGCCTTGCCTCCTTGCCACATTCTGTGGCACATTGTGCGCTCTTGATACACACACAGATTTCTATAGAAATTTACATAATCACGTTTGGCATTTATTTATTGATGCATGTGAGCATAAGAAACACAACAACACACAAGTCGAACGAACGTATGCCAGTGACACGCCTCGTGATTGTTGTTGTTGTTGTTGTTCCTGTTATTGTTGCAGCTTGTTATGTATATGTGTGTGTGCGTGCGGTTTATGGGGGTCAGTTGAACGATTTTACAACATTTTATGGCTTTGTGTGTTGCATTCACAACGAGTTTTTGTGCGACTCCCTCGCAAAGTCGAAGCGACAACAAATCGAAATCTAAAGCTGAATCCAAATCAAAATCGAGAGGGTGAAAGGGCGAGTGTATGTCTGTGTGTGTGCAGAGCATGCAAAATTAGATTTGTGGCAGCCACAAGTTGCAAATATAATTTCCATATATTAAACTAGTCACTATGAGTAGTTATCTCTCCACAAATTGCAATTCGAATAGCTCAAATTTCAATTTCAAAGGTGAAATGTGAAAAGGCAAACCGCATATTAATGTGCATAAAGTGCCAAACAAATTAGCTTAGACAATTTACCAAAATTTCCATTTCCATACTTCTCTCAGCTGATGGCGGCGATGGTCGCAGCAATGTGGAGGCGGCAAACAATCCCAGCACCTCGGGCACTGCGGCAAGTCCGAGCATCTCGTTTTGGTATCGCCTCAACCGCATCATTCTGCGTCTCTGCTCGACGCATCAGTTTAAGAACCTGCAGGTAAGCCTCTTACTATTTTTCTACCCATTACCTGCGTAAGGTAGAAGGGTATTATAACTTTGTGTAAGTAATAGAGATAAAATATATGTGTATGTAGATCCGAAACTTTACATGTCCGCCTATCTGTATAAAACACTGGTTTTTAGAGACTATAAGATATAGTCTAATTCATATTATATACATCTATATATTTTTATAATTTCTTTAGTAAATTAATTTGGTCTATGTTAAAAATAAAAACGAAATTATTTGCTTGTTTATAGATATACAAAATAAAGTCTTCAGTATATCTTAGTATTTGGTCCGTCTGTCAGTATGACACATTGCATCTCAGAGACTATAAGATATTGGGCTAAGTAATAGTATATCAATATACAAAATATAGCAATTGGTATATTTTAATATTTTTTTGGTATTTTAATTCGGTATATTTTATGAATAATGCCGCAATGTGTTGCTTGTTAATCGATATCAGAAATATAGTATTCAGTATATTTTCGGTATATTAAAGAATTAGAAGAATGATGTAAAAAATAGTTTTCGGAATATTTTTGAATATTTTCGGTATATCAATTTGGTATAATTTATAAATAATTCCACAATATTTTGTTTGTTTATCGATATACCAAATATAGCCTTTGGTATATATTAGTAATTTCCGATGTATTATTTTAGTATAATTTTAGAATGATAGAAAAAGGTTTTGGTTTTATTGTACCCAGTATCTAACAGTCATGCACATTCGACTGTAGTCTTCTTACTTCTTTTGACCAAAATTGTGAGCTTAGCATCGTTTCAGTTAACAGTTCACAGCTTCACAGTTTGGTTGCTTCAAAATCCCTTTTGCAAATTTGTTCCTTGCTACTTATGGCAATATTTACGCTTTCCATTACGTTTTACCGTATTTTTTAGATTTATTTTTACATTACTTTTTCTATTTGTATTTCCATTTTCCACTTTCCACTTCCCATTTTATTTGTACAGGTGGAAATGCTCTATCAGCGTTATTTTTTGCGCATGAATCAGAGCAACACAACGCATATACTGGCACTGTTGCTAACACTCATCCTGGCGTTGTCCTGCACGCACATTGTCTTCACCACGCTGCAACTGCGACGCAGCTTTGTGCCAGCCACAACGGCCAACATACGCTTGGAACGTCTAACCATCGAAGGCAGCGTCGAGAATTTGACACACGCCACAACTTCGACGCCAACGCCAACTTCAACTACGATGCCGATGCCAACTTCAACGGCAGCAGCATTGCCACAAATTGCAAATGGCAACGAATTGGGGCAACTTCGCATGATGATGACAAACTATGGCGGAGCATGGGGGCGGGGACAGAAGCGTATACGATATCGACGCCAGCACAAGCATCGTTACAAGCCGCAGCAGCATCGAGTCAGGTGAGTTTTGACAGCTTCGGAGTTGAGTTATGCAAACAACTGAGTGAGCAAGCAAACAAGTTTGCCTGTTTAGGCCACGCATTATGTACTACACAATACACACAGAATATACGCATAACGCATTCGCCCCTTTAGCCACGCGTCAAATTCAATCGACGCTCGCTTGCCCATAAAAGTATGCTACTCTTTTTTTTGCTTTCTTTTCTGTTGTGCTGATGAAATTGTTTTTGAAGTTTAAAATTAGACGGGCGAATGGCGAACAAATTGAAATGCGAGACATGAGAGAGAGAGAGAGAGAACAAAGCAATAAACCAAGGCAGCACCATCAGCAAATACAAATACAAATACATCAAATAAAGCAAAGCAAAGGCGAGTCAGAAAACTTTTGGCTCGTCACGCATTTATTTTGGAATTTGCCATTTACATTTCGATTTGCGGATTTCCATTTCATCGTTGTCGTTGTCGCTGTCGTTGTCGTTTTGCCATTTCGATTTCGATTTATTCTCATATTTATGCAGCCAAGATGGATAGTGTGATGTGTGTTTGCATTGAGTTAGGCTCGGTTAATGCCCAGCTTATTGATATGCGTATGAAATTTGCTTTTCTACTCCACCAACTCTACCCTTTTTTTTTTTTTTTTTTGCTGTTGTTCACTCGCAGATACAAACTGCGTGCCAAGCGTGCCCTGGAGCAGGAGCATCAGCATCATCGTCAACACTCGACTGTTGACATTGCCCAGCTGAATGCGGCCTCATCTCTGGCTCTTGATGATGATGCTGTTGATGTTGCTGATGGCATTAAACGCATTACCAATTCGCGCAACAACAATGAAAGCCAACGGCATCAGGCACGTGATGAAGTGCTCAATCTGACGCCGTTTGATGGATCCAACAGCAACAACAGTAAGGATGAAGGACAGGACGAGGAGCAGCTGACTGGACTATTTGGTTTAGCAGATAATTTCGACACTTCATTGGATTACGCACACATGCTGCTCGCGCTGATTGTGCAAATCGATGAGTCTGTGCTCGTTTTCCTCATTGTCATGCTAATCTGTGCCATTGTCTATGCATGTGAGTAGAGAGCACATAGTGCTTTAGATTTCTCTGTGTATTTTTGCCCCACAAATTGTTGCCAATTCTGGCGACATTCTCTTTTAATTGTTTCACTCTCTATCTCTGTGTTGTGTTTGTCGCCTGCAGTTCTACTCTGCATACTCTCCAAGCCGGCCATGAACGAAATCTTTCTGGTGCTTGTCTCCTATGTCATATTGGGCACGTTTCTGGCCATCGAAATAGCCGTTAGCTATGCCATGCAACCCAGGTTAGTTGTCGAGGAGAAAGCAACAGCTGTTGCCCTGGCAGCAGAAATTAATCATGCCACGCTAATTGCTGGCGGGATTGACAACAATGCCACGCAACGGCTGTCAGTTAAACAATTAGACTCTGGCAAAATTGATTGTCTTGGCTAAATTTAATTCCAACTCCCATTCTGTTCACAGCAAATCATTCAATGGCAGCGCTTGCTGCATTGTGCTCATCTACATGACGTATACGATGTTGCCGCTGCGTTTGCGTGAGTCGCTCATCGGTGGCATGCTGCTTAGTGGCACGCATTTGTACACATCTCTGCACACACAATACGTAAGCGAGGAGCTTCAACTCGAAGGACAACGCGAACAGATGTCACTGCGCTGGCAGGAGGTAAATCATAAGCTGCAGCTTTGCTGCTGCACTTGTTTGTGGTCACAAATCAAGCGGGTGGCCAACATCTATCAACAGGTTTTCCTTTTGTGTATGTGTGCCACAAATTCACTGCCTTTATGGCAGCAGCAGCTTTAAATGGTCACGCCATCGAGGTGGACAATAAATGCGTTTATTCCACTCACGCGGGCAAATAAAGCGAAACATAAATAAATAAATGAAATTAAATTGCCGCTAAATTGAATCAAATCGAGAAAGAGAGGCGAAGCTTTTATTGTGTTATTATCAGCGTTATCGACATGTAATGCCCATTAATGTCCTTTCAGTTGCTGTGCACGTGCATCGCTCTGCTCTTGGCCAACCTTACAGGCGTCTACACACACTGGCCCAAGGAGAAGGCTCAACGCAAGGCATTCATCGAGACGCGACAATGCATCGAGGCGCGTCTGCGGACACAGCGCGAGAATCAGCAGCAGGTGAGTGAAAGTCGGCTCGAAAATGAACACAAAGCAGAAGGAGGAATCTTCAAAGCAAAGCCAAAGCCAAGGCAAATGAATGTGCAAACACGCTCAAAGCGGCGGGGGCAACGAGGCGTGGCTGGTGACTTGTTGCCAGCTGCCAAAGGACAAACAGCAGTCACGCATTTGGCATAGCATAATTTGCCAGCGCCTTTTGGCAGTTCGCTTTGGCTCGCCTTAGACTTATTCCCCCATCGAGTGAAGCTGAGTGCTGAGTGCGTTATCCTTTAACGTTTTGCAGGAGCGACTGCTGCTCTCGGTGCTGCCGCGACATGTTGCCATGGAGATGAAGGACGATATTGCGGGCCAGCCACGTGACACGCAGTTTCATAAGATTTACATACAGCGCCACGAGAATGTGAGGTAAGTGTTTGTCTCCCCTTTCCCTCTCTCTCTCTCTTTCTCTCCCCTTCCTGTCTATCTCTCTTGCTTTCCGTCTTCGTCTGTATAAATTTATTTGCATGTAAAGTCAATAAATTGTCTCTGACGCGTGCTGTGCGTGTGTGCGTAACCCGTCCAATGAATTTTTATATATGTCAAGCCAACAACTGCACATAACCAGCTGTCACACACACAATTACACTCACTCACACACAGTCACTTACACACATGCAGAGACGCAGTTACTCAACGTAAAGCATACTTTGGGGCGCACCTGTTTGACTGCATTAAATTTGGCGCTGAGCCGCTTAACTTGCGTTCGCGACTTTAAGCATTTCAGTTTACATTTAAATGCAGCCAGTCGAATTTACTTTTATTCAAGTATTCGTTTGATTGCGCCAACCACACAACACAACACAACACAACAAGCGAAAACCGTTGTTAACTATGCCAAGAACAATGGCAACCGCAAGCTGTAATATTTGCACTTCATCTCACAACTTCGTTTCGACTTTCACTTTTTCACTCTCTTCTTTGTTTTTCTTTTTTCTGCAGCATTCTCTTTGCGGACATTTGCGGTTTCACGAGCCTCTCGGATCAGTGCACGGCCGAGGAGTTGGTGCGTCTGCTGAACGAACTCTTTGCACGGTGAGTCGTCGAGGCATACTTAATGACATTGCCTCGCTCTCTCTGTCTGGAACATTGTTTGTTTGTCTTTATACCCACTACCCAAAAGTTAGAAAGGTATTATAGTTTTTGGGGTGATATCATATAACTGTTCATGTCCGTCTGTCTGATAGATATATTTAACATTGTTTTGACAACACTTGTTTTTTTTACATACGATCTTTAAAGTTTAGTTGCCTTCGAATAAAAATTGTAGAGTTGTTTAAGAAATCATTTTATTCGTCAAAATATGAGTTGCAGCTATTGGGTTAATAATCTGGTATATTTTATGCAGATTGAATGTTGCAGAACTTCGAACTCGGAGTATTTAAGTATTTTTTCGGAATAATTTTTTAAAATATTTTTACGAAGTTTTGATTTTAACTTTGATTTTATTAGTTAATAAAATACCAAATACCCAATTCGGTATATTTCAGTATATTCGGTATATTTTTACAATAGTATTGCAGACTTTTGCTTTTAGGTATTAGTAAATCGTTATACCAAATATGTCTTTCGGTACATTTCAGTATTTTTCCTGTATATAAATTCGGTATATTTTTAACCATAATACTACTACTACACACTTTTGCTTTTAAGTAATACTTAATCGATATAACAAATATGCGTTTCAGTATATTTTAGTTTTTTGTATATTAGTTCAGAATATTCATATGTTATTTTACAGTTAATATGGGGTACTTCATAGTCGAGCACAATTGACTTTTACTTTCTTACTTGTTTTTTTAAGCTGTTGTTGTTTTGCTGCCCCTTTGGTCATGTCAAAGAGTCGAACAAATGAAGATGCTGACACTGACCAGAGGCGCTGTGACTGTTTCTAGCTCAAATTAATTGCAGTGGCAAGCTGGCACGCTGGCAAGTTGGCAACCTGGCCAACGTTACCTGTGGGCCAAAGGCTAGGTTCAGCTTAGACTTAGATTAGGTGCCAGGAACAGGGCAGTAAACAGTGCAAACATTTAGTATGTACTCCTGCCTCGATGTCCTTTGGCTTGTTTGTCCGGCACTTTATTGGTTCGCATTGAATGAAACTGTTGTGTATACGAAACGGATATATTGACTATTTGCGTGGCTCAGCGTAAATAGTAAACATTCAATTAGAATGCTTTGAATGGCAATCGGTACTTTGAGTTCATGCACTTCTTTTTTAAATTCAAATTTAACAAATTGCCAATTAAATTGAATTTTATTGTTCAACTTTTCTGTTACCCTTTTTTCATGTTGTTCTTGCTTTGCAGCTTTGATCGATTGGCTGCGGAGCATCATTGTTTGCGCATTAAGCTGCTCGGCGATTGTTATTATTGTGTCTCCGGTTTGCCGGAGCCTCGGCCGGATCATGCTCACTGTGCTGTGGAAATGGGACTCGATATGATAGACGCCATAGCGTGAGTACAACACACAGAACACAGCACACAATTGAACAATGCCAGTTGTGGCTTTTGTGTATTGTGTGGCTTTCCCTTTTTACCCTTTTTTGCACTCTCTTCTTTTCTTGGTCTCTTTTGTGCTCTGCAGTTTGGTGCGAGAGGTAATGGCCGTGAATGTGAACATGCGAGTGGGCATCCACACTGGACGAGTGCATTGCGGCGTATTGGGTTTGGTCAAGTGGCAGTTCGATGTCTGGTCCAATGATGTAACGTTGGCTAACCACATGGAGAGCGGCGGCATTCCCGGGTAAGTATTCTCGATGTTATGTGTGCGTGGAGCTAATGGCATTGATTCTACGAAGTCGATGACAGGCGACAAAATCGCACAGTTCACTTACTTTCAGCTATAGCTATTAATTACTTAATGTCTGTCAAAGTTTGACAAGAGCTGCAGTGGCAGCAACCACTTCAAAGCTGAGCCCTTTTTGGGATTTGCGCTTTGTCCCCAATTGAGCCGCCCTAATCCCGGCCCTAAAAACCGACCGACTCACAACATGCAGCATATTGCCTTGTCTTAATGCTTTGTTTTTGCCTCAAAACACATTTCGCTTGATTATTTTGCTTGGCTGACAGTTTGCGCCAGAGACGCCTTACAAGGCCTCAGCTTTAGCTTTCTGCGGTTAGCAGCTATTCGAATGGTGGTCAGTTCTCGGTCTTTCGGTTCTCCGTCTTTCGGTCCTCGAGTTGCCGGTGTGCTACTTTACGACAGCTGAGAATTATGCTTTTGACCCGCTTTGATATGCGCCCCCGACAAGTATGCAATGAAAGGCAGTAAGCAGCAGTAACAGTACATACTCTACTTCTTATCGCCGCGGCGTGCCACGCCCATCACCCATCGTTAGCCCACTATCCACAACCCAAGCCAAAGTTCTTCTACTTCATTCGCCAACCGCAAAAGCCGCTGACAAGTTTGTCTCATTTCCGTTTTGACAGGCCCTTCGTTCAGCAAGTAAGTGAGTGAATGTGTGAGTGTGTGTTTGTGCAAGTGAGTGTTGCTGCAATTAAAGGCAACTTTTGCATTGGGCCACAAAACCACAGTTTTACAGAGTTCTTCAGCTTAAAAATGTCCAGCAGGAGCGAACTTCTTTTTAGCATTTGCTTCAAATACTTTATTCATTTCGCTGGCATTACTTTATGAATAGTGTTAGTATTCATTTTAATTAACTATGCAACATTTTGTTTTGCAAACTGTTTAAATATTTTGTTTGATTTCCTCAATTATTGCTTTTTGTTTTAGCTTCAATGGACTAAAAAAGATTTCAATGCAAATTTTTATAAGTAAACTTATAAATTGAAGTCACTAAATTAAATTGAATATATACGTATACGGATTTTTACTTTGCATACTCAAAATTGCGTATACGTAATTTTAATTTAATATAATTTTTTATACTCACTATAAATTTGATCAGATATGGAAAAGGACACAATTTTAATTTCACATTACTAGCTCGACTTTTCATAATCTCCAACATTGCGTATACGTAATATTATTTTCATATTCCTCAACATTACGTATACGTAATTTTATTTTATAAATTGTTTCCATAATCTGCAACATTGCGTATACGGCATTTTCTTTTAAATTTATTTTTCATTCTCATTTAAAATAATTTTTCATACTCTCGAACATTACGTATACGCAATCTTATTTGAATTGACCGAATTGTTCGTATAATAATTGAAAGCATTTGTAACTCTCAGATGAAATACAACGTCAAGTCATCTCAGCAGGTGTTTGTGAGCTCAGCTGTGAACGCACAGATTCTAGATTTAAATGCTAATGGGTGGAAAAGCATCTCAATTTGAACCCCTGCTCATAGGCATTCACAAAGATTTCGGCATCAACTGTCATCGTATTGATCAATATCAACCTTGTTCACTTTAAGTCAAAAGGGTCTTAGAATGGATAAAACATACTGAATGAAATAGAAAACATTTTGTAGCCTACGTATTTAAAAGATAAAAGAATGGAACTAAACCAACTATATGTAATTTGTATTATGTTTAACTACATTTTAAGCAAAATAACGATTCACTTCAAGAGCTTTGTTCGTCTGTCCGTATTAAACTGGATCTAAGAGAGTATAAGAGATAGGCTATATATGTATTTAGAGCAGTATTTAAGATTCCTAAAATTGTAGAAATTGTAGAAGTCAATTAAGAAATACTTTTGTATGACAAAAAACGAATACTGCAATCGGGCCTGAGTTGCTTTGGCTAACAATATTTAGTACTCTACGGTATATTTTAAATGAAGTACAAGATCGATATACCAAATACAGCATTCGGTATTTTAAAATGGGTAGCGACTCGACTTCTACTTGTTTTAATAGCTAACAAGCTATTCAAAGAAGCTTTCTACACCATCCCAAGAGAATATTACAAATTTCCGCTCTCCGCTCATTACTTTAATTTTTCCCACTCATTATTCTTTTCAACTGCCGCTGCATTAGCAAAACTCCTACATTACAAATTTGTTAATCAAACTAAGCAGCTACCCTATTGTTTTCATTGAACCCCTGGCAATTGTATATTCCGCTCCTGTTTGCCGTCAGCCTGCACTCGAAGGGAACTTTCAACTCTCAACACTTGGGCAAGTGTCGCTACATTGAGGCGTTTTCCAATGGCATACATAATAGCAGCAACAGAAGCAGAAGCAGCCACAGCAGTAATGGCTGTAATTGTTATTGCAGTTGTTGTTGCACAAATTTGCATACTTTAACCACACATACACACACAATGTGTGCTCAGATGTGTGAGGAGCCATTGTGGTTGAGGAGGGTATGCCGAGTTATTGGTAACTGAACTGAGTTTGACTCTGGCCCTTTTGCATTGCCCAATCGCTGAATCGATTATGGAGTTGTTGCCTGCCACGCCCAAACGCCTTCGTGTTAACTGGCTGGCTGGATGGCCAACACTTGAGGCTGCTGTTGATACAGTTGCACGTTTCAGGCAGCAGCACTTTGGCAATTTGTTTCAGCTGCATAAGCTCAGAGTATCGGAGTCGTCGTCGAGTCGTGTCTTGATGTGCCACAACTTAGTCCTGCAGCTTGTTTTATGTGGGTCAGCAAAGCGACAACGACAACGGTAACGGCAACGACAACCAAGCTCGTTTGTTAGCCTGTCTTGAGTGAAATTAAAAGCAAATAGCTGCAGTGGCCCTTGGGCCCAACACACAACGAGTGCAAACTTGCGCCTTGCACTTGCCTGATAAGCAGCAATTTGGCCGCCTCAAGACGAAGGCATGCAAAAACTTCGTTAACTGCGGGATGTGCAATTGGGAGCATCCAGCTAGTGGCAAGTAGCAAGTGCAACAGCCCGGGCAATCCATAATAAAGCGCCACGTAATTATCAATAGAATCAACAACATGGCACACACTTTGTTGCATCTATTGTTGCTTCCCTCCTGCTGTGGCTGCGATAGCAACTGCAGCTGTTGTTGCTACTGCATTTTTTTTGCTGCTGCCCCATGGCAAGTGCCACGTGGCTGCTGCCTGCTGGGATGCCAGGCAAAACGACAATTTAATAAAGCCACTGAACTAAGCTGCCGCAGCCATGAAAAACATTAAAAAGTATTTACCGAGACGCCTCCCCTGCGGAGGCAGCTGCCGCAAGTGGAGCATGTAATGCGACATAATGGCTGGCCACAATAACAGTGCCTGCCACTTCCCCCTTCCACCTTTCATACGCCTGGCATCCACATGTTGCCTTTTGATAGATCCACTTTAAAATACAGCCTTATTGCCCCCCATTCCTTATGGCTCTTCATTTCGTTTATAGACGCGTGCACATCACCAAAGAGACGCTCAAGTGCTTGGATGGCGACTACGAGGTGGAGGAGGGCAAGGGCAACGAACGCAACTCCTATCTCAAGGATCATCAGATCGAAACGTATCTTATAGTACCTGGAGATATCTACAGACCAGTGAGTATAACCTTTAAACATATATATGAGTAATTCCTTGACGAAAAAGTTAAAAAAAAACATACATGACAACATTTTTTTATTTCGAATAAATATGGATCTTACCTTATATCTTGATTAGCACTTCAATTAGAGAATGATTCTAAAATTTGTTTGTGTTCTAAAGTAATTTAAAAAATAAGCGAGTTCGTACGAAAAACAAAAGGTGAAGCAAAGCTCTAAATAAAGTTATAATTCAAAGCTAAAATAATAATCTGTACTTATTTTTAAAATGGTTTCAGTTTACTATATGTTTAATTTCACTACATTTTAATAGATGTAGCACGCGATCAATTCTGCCAGAGAAACTTCTATATCTAACTAACTATTTATCTATTCGCCATGTTTGTATCTGCTTTTACATACATATGTTTATGTGTATCTATGCATCTGTATCTATTATGTACTTATCAGTATTGATATATTCAAGAGAGAGCGAGATAAGGTGTGGTTAAGGACTGATCTTTATTAAAATATGTATAAGTGCTTGAGCTTCACAGAGTTTTCAGTGGTTAGCGATTGTATTACTAAATGTAATGACGGAGTGTTGGTGATAGTGAGGAGAGTTTTATAAGTTTATTTATTTGGGTATTCATAGCAAGTTAACATAGAATCTATTTTTATGTGACTTTCTGTGTCATCTTTCTATATATCTCTATCTATCTTTCTGTCTATCTACATATATCTATCTTCCTATCTATTTGCATCTATAAACTTTCTGTATCTATCTTTATGTATATTTTTAAGCGTACGTATATCTATTTCTTTAATATCTATGCTTTTCTTTTTAGCACAAAAAGTCACGCAATCGCCTCCAAGTCAACGGCAACATCTCAAAGGAGCTGCGCATGATGGGCCATGGCACCGCACAGAAACACACCTCCAAGTAAGTTTCTAAGAAGCACTTACTCTTTCACTCTTCCTCTAATTTATTTATACTCCAATGCCTTGCAGATTTGGTTTCGGAGATAGCGCGGAAAGCACCAAAGATCCCGAGGATGAAGTGAACGAGTATCTGATGCGTGCCATCGATGCACGCAGCATCGATCATCTGCGTGCTGAGCATTGTCAATCGTTGCTGTTGCGCTTTAAGAGTGCAGCGTTAGAGCGTAAGGTAAGAGAATACAATCTTAACTCATCAGTGATAAAACTAATTCTCTACTTCAATCATAAAGTACGCCAGCGAACCGGATCGCATGCTCTGCGTTTACTTCTATTGCAGTCTGCTCGTCTTGTTGGGCACTTCTGTGATGCGTTTTGCGGTCTTTGAGAAGTAAGTTTTCCTTCTCACATTTAATATTATTACTGCTTGTCCTTTGCTGTCTCTGATAACTGGGTTATGGGCACACATTAATGCATTATTTATAAGCTCTGACTTTATGCAGCAGTTAGCTTTAACATTTGTCTTTTCATCTTCATCTTCACATTTAGTTCCACGCTGTGTCTGGTTCTCTCCTTTGGCGCCTTGCTGATTTTGGGCTCGATGGTCTTCTTGGTTGCCTGCCATCAAATTAATGTTCAGGTAAGCAAAGCAATTTGCACACTATACGTATACTTGATATAGCTGATACAATAAGCATGGCAGATAGAGTAAAGCAAATGGGGAAAGTTTAAGCAAATTGAATTGAATTGAGTTTTGAATTGAAGCATTTGAAGAGAAACATTATTTGCTTATAAAATAAGTTAATTAACTAGATAAATAAGAGAATAATAATGAGGAGAAATCAAGTCGTTGATGTTTCTCACATTTCTATGACATTACAAATTGCATGTAGTTTATTAATTTTCCAAATATACGAACAATAAACATCTCGAGTAATTGGATAAAAGCAAAGCTAACAACTTTAGTTACTACTTCGTCTAATCAGACATTTATAACTATTTAAGCAGTATTATTTATCTTTTGATTTCTTTCCTAGAACTTCTATGTTAGCTTTAGCTATAAATTTTGGTGCTAGTCGCTAAAATTAAATTTTAAGAAACTCAAACTTCAACAATTCATAATTTTCAGCGACTAATTTGTAACTATATTTATTAGCCAAAAGCCATAACTAACATATGTTAGCTAAAGCTTATGAATTGTAATTTCTAAAGTTTTGTTTTAAGCAAAGTTCATCCTTAAGAATTCATAAATAAAATTGTTTACTTATTGATCAAATTGAAGTGAGAGATGAAAATAAACTCCTGTTGCATTCATAAATAAAAGCGTTCACCAAATTGAAGTCAGCAATAAATTATGTAACAATGAAGTATTTTGCGAATTCTGGAAACTTTAAAGTTTAGAATACATGCAACAATATTATTTATAAGTTAGTATTTAGTAAGAAAACAAGTTTATATATTGGTTAAATTGAAATCAGCGATAAAGTATCAGTCAATCACGCATTTAGTAAAACAAATGCTTAAAAGCAATCTCAAGGGTCTCTAAAAGTCGCCCACTTAAAAGATCTCCCACTTTATTTATATACATGGCTTGCAAATTAAAATAAACTTGAAACGTTCTTTTTTTGCTTTTGGTTTTAGCTGCCCATCGTGGTGAAGCGCTTCTCACGTCACATTCACAGCAATCGGACGTGGTCGCAGTTCTTTGCCCTGTCGACGGTTGGACTGATTGTTTTGACCACGTTGCTGGCCATGGTAAGTGAAACAAGATGGGGACAAATGTGCGGCAGTTGCTTGTAATGTGGCTCGTAATGTGCGCCTTTTTAGCTGGAATAACATAAACAATGACAAATCCCCTGGAAATGACAACTTCTCTCTCTCTTTCTCTCTCTCTCTCTCTGTCTCTGTGTGTTCATAAGACCATAATTTGTGCCCCTTAACCTTGCCACCTTGCCACACAGCGTATCTGCTGCCATTTTGTTGGCCATCAGTTGAAAGTTTTTGGCATGGCTAAAATGGAACTTAAAAATAATAAAAATGAAATTTACGTTTTACATATTTTTTGCTTTTTGTTGCCATTTTTGTGTAGCTCAAAATACAAATTTGTGCGAGGGTGTTGCATGCCCCGCTCTCTTCTCCCCTCTCTCTCTCTCTCTCACCCTTGTTGAGGGTGTTGTTGTTGCTGTTGTGTTCGGGACGCGACTAAACAAAAGTTTTTCCATTAAAGTTGGCCAGACAACAACAAGGCCAGGCAAAAATGCGAACCACGTTTCATACATGAAGTGTGCACCATTTATGTGCTACTTGTTACCTGCCCCAGCGGCAACAGTCTGCCTGCCTCAATGTCTCTCTATCTCTGTCTCTCTGTCTGTCTCTTTGTCTGTCTCTTTGTCTGCGGGGTTCAAAGCACCGTTGGCGGCTCTTTGACATTACGCTGTCAACTTTTTGGGCCTTGTTTAATGGGCACTTGGGATCGCAATTCGCTATTCATTGAGCCGCAATTTATTTGATGAGTGCTGAGAGTGCCGACTGAGAGTAACGTGTGCTAATTAACAGTCAATTGAAGTTGCAGGAATCGTCACGACAGCTGGAACTGCGGCACGAGGAGTGGCTCCGGTTGCCACTGAATAGCACACAGTTGCAACAGGAGTTGCACGAACTGGTTGCCGACTGTGATTTCTACTTGGCCTACAATGTAAGTTAACCTCTCTCTCTCATCTCTTTTATACCTGCTATCCGTAAAATAGAAGGGTATTATAATTTTGTGCGTACAGAAACAATATTCAACAGACACAGAGAGTCATCACCGACCGCCTATCAACAGCTGAGACAATATAGTTATTTCCGTCTGTCTGTCTGTCCGTCCGTATAAAACCTAGATCTCGAAAAAATCGAATAACAGACGTAATTTTAAGGCTAGAGTCAAGATTTTTGGGACTTGCATTCATAACTAAAGTTGTTATGAATCATGAGATTAGAAAAACTGAAAATTTATTTAAGAAATAATTTTAAATGGCTGAAAATGGCTCCTTCAATCGGAGTTTTGTTGTTTTGGTTGACAGTATATTGTACAAAATATTATTTAATTGTATTTTTTAGTGTTATAGTGTATCGATATACCAAATATAGCTTTCGGATTATTTTAGTATTTGTTGGTATGTTTAATTTGTATTTTAGTATTTTTCGGTACATTAACTTGGTATAATTTAATAATAATTCCACACGGTTTTACTTAAGAAATAATTTTATATGACACTATAGGCTGATGCAGTGGACTCTTAATTGCTTTGATTTATAATCTGGTAAATTTTGTGCTCTTTGGGAAATTATGAACGCAATAGAGTATCGGTATATCAAATATACCAAATATACAGTCTTAATTGCTTTAGTTACAAATCTAGTATTTTTATACTCTTTGGTTTATTGTGAACATATTAGAGTATTGGTATACCTAGTGTTACAGGTATAATTCAGTATTTTTTTTGGTATATTAATTTGGGATATTTTAAGAATAATACCGCAATGCTTTACTTTTATTAAGAATTGTATATTTTGTACTGTGCTGTTTTTTGTCAATCGGTTAACCAAATGCAGCCTTCAGTATAAATCAATATTTCTATATATTGTAAGAATAATACCACAAAATGTTTTACTATTACTAAAAATGGGTAGCGGGTATTTCACGGTCGAGCACACTCGTCTGTAGTTCTCTCGCTGGTTATTGCAAATTTTTGTGGCAACATCTTGTTTCTTGCATATCCGCAGACATTCCTGCTGCTCACGCTGCTCTCGATGATGTGCTGCGCCACGTACCAAGTGCTGCGCATTCTGCTGAAGCTGCTCCTCTTGCTGTTTGCCGCATTCAGTTACATGGCCTGCTCCAGCTATTTGTATGCAAGCAGCAGGGAAATGAGCCTCGACTTGGCGTAAGTACTGAAAAGAACCCAAATGAAACAAACTAAAACGCAAGGCGAAATCGAGTTACGATGTAATGCAATTTGAAGCGTCCTCGATTTCCCCTTTCCCCGAGGTTTGTGCCACGTGCCACGTGCCGCAGCTGCAAATGTAAATGCATTTACAGGCAGCCGCAAACTGCATTAAAATTGTATTTAGCACTTGGCGTTGGCTTCATTTATCTTTACCCCTTCCCCATTTACACACCCCTCCAATTTTGCTCTTCTTTCTTGCCACAATGCCGCATTACACTTTAATGGACTGGAATAACTGGGTCTGACTGCATTTGGGACTTTCGACTGGCGCTGCACATCACAGGAACGAGGAAGCCTTGCTGCGCTACATAATTGATTCAATCTTCCTATTTGCATTTATGCTCGCCCTAATCTTCCACAGCCATCAGACCGAGGCCACATACCGCCTGGACTTCATCTGGAAGCTGCAGGCAACGGGTGAGCTCTCTCTCTCTCTCTCTTTCTGTCTCTCTAATTCACAATTTCCAAATGCCACACACGAAAAACTTTTCTACATTTTCGTTTTCGTTTTAATTTTCATTACTTTTTTTGTTGTATTTATTTTTGGTAGCTAATTAGCTAAAGCGGTGCAAAGTTGTATCGTTAACTGACTGCCTGACTGGCACTCTGACAGTCTGTCTGTCTGTCCGTCTGTCCCACTGTATGTCTGGAATTCACAGCAACAGCAACAACAACAACTCAACAACTTGTGCTGCTTCTCCATTCACTCGTTGGCAACATTCGTTTATCCAACGCAATGCTGCTCATCTCTTGCGTTTCCGTTCACTTTTTCTCCATTCAAAGCCTTTTCATTAGCACACAGACAGATACACCCACACACACACACATACGCACGCAGCTGACACTCGTCCTCATACTCATATTCCATACTCACACTCGCACTCACTAATACACTCAAACAATCGCACTCATGTTTGACTGGAGCCTGAGCTTATGCAGCGCTTTTTCGCATCTTTTTTTGCGCTCTGTTCTTTTGATACTCTCTGGCCTCACAGGAAGTGCTTAAAGTGGGATATGTTAGACTAGTCCAGGCTTATACAACATGTTGTAAGGTTGGCTAAAATCAGTGACAATATGTGCTGAATGTGATAGAATTCAAAGTAGTGCGGAAGTTAAACTAATAACAAAGATTTGTAGTTCTTAAGGCAGATAATCTGATAAAACTTTTCTTTGTCAAACGTTTTTTTTTTAGTTTTCACTTACGTTAGAAAAGAAGAATAAGCCATTAGCTCGATATAAACATTACAAAAATATGTGAAAATTATGTAGGGCAAAAAAAAAAACAAAATGGAAATGAAATTAGAAATAGAAAACCACATATTAAAAAAAAAGATCTAATTATTTGAAACTCTAAGTTAAACTTAAAAAATAAACTATTTTTGTGATGGATATGCAATAAAATGTAGGTGCAATTAGTGATATTTTTTTAATGACAAAAGAAAAGAATCAAAAAAAAAAGAGAGCACTTACTGCAATGTGAACTTAAGTTAAAAATAATTAAACACAATTTTAAAATTGAAATTTATTTTTTTATTAATATATATTAAATACATAATAAGATGAAGATGGAATTATCTTAGCATTTGTAGTACAATTATATTATTATATATTTCTTAAAGTTACCAAAAATGAAAGATAACTTGTTGAATCTAAAGCAATAACATTAAAATAACAGTTTAGAACTGATTTTGATAAACATCTAAAGTTAGTACACAATAAGTTGCATTTACAGAGTAACTGCTAGTCGTACACTCCCTGCTGGAAGTAAACACCTACTTGTTTTTTTGTGTGCCGTACGCTTCTTTGCTGCGCGCTTCACGCTTCGGTAAACTGATAAACTGATATTTCAATTTCACGCTCCTGTTTTTTATTCTCTCTGCGCTTGTTTTGCCTGCGTTTTGTTGTTTTCGTTTTATTTGAACACACCCACACACACACAGATACACTTGATAACTGTATAACGTGATGCTCTTCTTGTATTTTTTCCGTGATGATTTGCAGAGGAGAAAGAGGATATGGAGCATCTACAGGCTTATAATCGTAAACTGCTCGAAAACATTTTGCCAGTGCATGTTGCCGAGCACTTTTTGAGCCGCGAGAAACACCTCGATGTGAGTATAACACACACACAAGTGTATAACAGTGTGTGTGGTGTAGTATAACAGCTTAAGTGCGAGGGCGATTTGCAAACGCATTTTGCATGCTAAAGGCGCTCAAGACGAGGTCGCCGTTGGCGGCTTTAAATGTCCATTGGCCTTTTCGCCTTTGGCCTGCTTTTTTTCATGTGGCCTGCAACGCTTCGCTGCTCAACGGGTTCACACACACACACAGTTAAGAGTTGCCACATTAAGTGTGTGTGCAATCAACAACAACAACTTTTTTAAGCAAATCACATGAGCTGAGAAACGTGCGTCTTTGTATTTAATTGAATTTGACACATTTGACTGCTTTTCTCACAGGATCTGTACCACGAGCAATGCGATTCGGTCTGCATCCTGTTTGCCAGCATACCAAATTTCTCCGAGTTCTATGTGGAACTCGAGGGCAACAACGAGGGCGTCGAGTGTCTGCGTCTGCTCAACGAGATTATCGCCGATTTCGATGAGCTGCTCAGCGAAGAGCGTTTCCGGTAAGGTTGCAAGCACTTTCCATCTGTCTGTTAATGCAATGATTTCTTTCCTCCCCTCTCTATCTCTCTCTCGCAGTTGCATTGAGAAAATCAAGAGCACTGGTGCCACTTACATGGCTGCCTCGGGCCTGACGGTGAACACCTGCGACCAAGTGAACTTCACCCATGTCACCGCGATGGCGGACTATGCGCTGCAGCTCTTCGACAAGATTGAGGAGGTCAACATGCATTCCTTCAACAACTTTCGTATGCGCATAGGTGAGTAACAGGAATATGGGCATGTCTTTGATGTCGAATGCGAGCGACATTCGTAAACATTTCAAAGTGAAACAAATTCTTTGGTAGTGCATTATTTTGCTATGACGAAAGACAAAATCTAATGCAACCTATGATTACTATAAGTGGTGCTAAAGTTGATTTTGTTCAATAGTTGGAGTCACAAACAAGTAAATCAGTGGAGCATACGCGACAATGAGATACCCGCTACCAATTTTAAAGAAAAGCAAAATAATGCGATTCTAACTTTATAATATAAAACATTCATATACTGCAAAAATACAAAAAATATGGCAAGAGGCTATAATTAATGAGGTAATCATTTTAAAATATACCACATTTACATAAAGTATAAATACTACAAATATTTTTGGATCGGTATTAATTTTAAAAATATTAAAATAATATGCCACACAAATACTAAAAGTATATTTACTATATATAGTACAACACTAAAAATATATCAGATTGTCAGCCAAAGCAACTAAGACTATTAATTTTAAAATATACCAAATTGTTATACCACAAAAATACAAAAATATGCCAAATGATACATTCGGTATATTGATATACTACTATTTATAATATACCATAGAGTGCAAAATATACAAAATTGTCAGCCAAAGCAACTAATACCCGTCCTTTATTTTTTTTGTTGATTGCTTCTCGTTTAGCAAATGGTATTTTTTTTTTGTTAAAAAATATTTAAACATTTATTTTTTATTGGATTTCCAACATTAAATTCATATATAATATAATTATAAGAGAATTGACTATTTTTTATTTTGGTGCAAAGAATTTTAAGGAAAGTATTTTATAACAAAAAGAATTTAAAATAATATAGAATACAAATTGAAAACTAAATTGATTAAATTTTATCTTGAACAACATCACTATAAATTTAAATTTAACTAGGAACTTTTTCCTACATTGTGTAAGAACACCAATCTTTTATGTAACATTTTTTAAACTGAGGACTTTACTTAATACACACTAAAAATAAACGTAATTTATTGCTTTGCGCGCTGTTGACATTTTTGGAGACATTTCCGTATTCAAACCCAAGTTAAAAGCAACTCTCTCAACTCTTTACTCTGTCATGCAGGCATCAACATTGGCCCGGTGGTCGCTGGTGTGATTGGCGCTTGCAAGCCGCAGTACGACATCTGGGGCAACGCGGTGAATGTGGCTTCGCGGATGGACTCGACGGGACTCGTGGATCACATACAGGTAAGTCGAAAAACGGATTTGTCAAGTTTTTGCCTTGTTGGCTTTAAATAAATTAAAACGAGAAGTTGTCACAAGCAGCGCCAATCAATTGTTGACCAGCAGCAGCGGCAAGAGCAGCAGGCAACAGATATTGCGTATACGTCGCGTACGCTGCTCATACAATTTTCATGGCATTAAAGCACCCACACTCACACACACGCACACGCACAAAGCGAGAGTCAGACACACACGTATTTGATTTTATTTGCCGATAAAAGCAAAGCGCACGAAATTTGCAAAAAGAAATAAATTATTAAGCGTATGGGACAATCCGACAGGGGACGAGAGTGGGGAATGAGAGGCAAAGGCAGCCGAGTGTTATCATGAAATATTGAGTCAGGTCTTGCCTCAGATTGTCTGAGAATTTCTGTGTGTGTGTGTGGGAGGATTGCTTTGTGTCTGTGCGTATGCCAATGAACTTGTCACTTTGAATTTATGTTATCGCCTTCCTTCCTCACACCCCAAACTTTTGTCCCAAATGAAATCAACACTTTCACTTCATCACACACACAATTCAGGTGACCCAGGAGATGCAGCAGATACTCGAGTGCCGCGGCTTTGAGCTCACCTGTCGTGGCAGCGTCAATGTCAAGGGCAAGGGCTCCATGATAACCTACTTTCTCAAAGGCAAAGCGCCGTTGCCCACCGAAGCCGCAGCTCCCATCGCGGCAGCTGTGGAACAGCAACCACCAAAGAGTCTACCATTGACCACAGCTCCACCAGAGACTAAGGAAATCGAGGCAGTGGCCGCCACGCCTGTGCCAACACCCGATGAAGATGATGACATTGAAGATGACATCGATCTCAATTCGAATATGCAAAACTTGACAGCGCAGCGTCGCAAATCGCTCTGCAGACAGCACAACATCTCATCATCCTTTGGCACCACGGTCAGCAGCTCCACGGGCATCACGCCCAGCATATCGAACAGTTCCAGTGTGGTCACCATTGGCGCATTGCCTGCTTTGCTAAGGAACTCCAATGCAGCGAATGCCGAGAACTGTGTGACGCCCACAGCACCACCCAAAACATTGGTCACAGAGCTCAAAGAGGAAATCACTCAGAGCACGTTGAAGGACTCGATTGAGAATCTCGAGATACTGCTAAAGAACAACATAAGTTTGTCGGATCTGAGCAACAAGCAGCAGCAGAATCTACGTGGCGAACTCGTCTCCACATCCACTTGCAGCTCGGCGACAACAACGTTGCGCAAACGAGACACAATCGTCAGCTTCAATGTGATTGAAACGTTGACGACAACTGCGGCTTATTCGCAGCAACAACGCAAGCGACGCTCAGTGACCACCATGGCAGCGAGTTGCACCACGACAACCACTCGATTGCTGTCCAATGAGAGTCAAAGCTCTACTCAAACGGCGCCTGGCACTTTGGAGAGCAGCGGAGCAGCCGATGGCAGTGCTGTGGTGTTGTTGCCAACTGCAACAAGCGATTGGCAGCCACGCACTACGAGCCTCGAACCGAATCGAAGTCCCATCAAGACGTCGCAATCGATGAGTCCCATTGGGCTGGCCAGCGAGGTGTTTGTGCTCCCCAACAGTCGCAGCATGATCTTGATCAGCAGCAACAGCAGTGGAAGCAACAGCAATGGCACAGCGAATAGTCCTCGCACAGGGTTCCTGCAGGATGTGAGCACGTAAAGCGATAAGAATCTTGTTGTAAATATGTACAGAATGGAGAAACAGAAAGAGAGATAGAGAGAGAGAGAGATAGAGAGAGAGATAGAGAGAGAGAGAGATAGAGAGAAAGAGCGCGCAGCTAGTAATCAGTATTTTTCCCACACTTGAAATGATCTCGCATTTAAGCATCAATATATTGTTGTTCCTTGTTGTTCCTTTAACACTTGTAGCGAGCGAGTACAGGGTAGAATTTAATTTCAACCTCAACATGAACTGCATATCACACGCAAAGTAAGTACGAAAGCAATTTTGCACCACACAATTTTTGGGTACCAAGCAACACAACCACTGAACACACACTAGATACGAAGATAGTTTTGATGTAGCTTGTAAGCGGGAGGGGCACGAGGGAACGGGTCAAAGGTTCCTATGTAGCATTAGAGGCAACACGAGACGAAACTGCAAGAAGAGAAAGCAAACGCAAAGTGTAGCACAGAAACTGAATTTAAAAGCGAAAATTAATCAATTACAGGGTATGCCAAGTCGAACAAGCACACGCAAATATTAATTACAAAGAAACTAAAATAATATAATACAGTTTATCGAAACTAACTGTCAATTCTTAGAGCAAAAGCAGACGAAGGGCTGTTCCGAATTACACTTTCGTTTCAATTGCGAAAATCTACATTTTACCCAAGTTCCCCAAAATAAGTTGATTGTGTAACTCAGAACAACCTATACAAAAAAAAGCTGTTCCGAATTACAATTTCGTTTCAATTGTGCAAATCTACATTTTACCTAAACTTCCATAGGTAGAAGATTGTGTATTTCAGAACAGCCTTGCACAAAAACTAAACAAAAGCGTGTTCTGGTTTACACTTTCGCTTCAATTACGGAAAGTTTGTAATTGAAATAAAGTAATTTCTACATTTTGTAAAAATTCGCTAACTAATTTATTGATTGTGTAACTCTGAACAGCCTAAAAAAGCTGTTCTGAAATACACTTTCGCTTCAATTACGCAAAGTTTGTAAAAGTAGAAAAAAAATTTACTTTTTAAATTTCCTTTGTTGATTGTGTAATTCGGAACCGCTTGCAGAAAAATGAAAATAGATTTATTTAAACAATACATTCAACTGAAAAGCAAAGTTGTTAATTATGCTTTATGTGTATGTTAAAATGATTATCAAATGTAAATGTATGTGTGCGAGTGTGTGAATGAATGCGTCTCAATGTTGCTGAAATCAACACTAAATTTAATGTTTAAACAAAGCGTATTTAACAAATATACATACATATTATATATATATTACGATATAACTTCAACGGAACAAAACCAAAGAAACAAAAACCAACAAAGAAAAAAAACACAAAAAAAATCAATTCTTGCTGTGATTTCTATTGTAAAATTAAAATGTATAGATTATTTTATGGACTTGTGATTTGTGTTAACTTAGTTTTAGTTGGAATAACTCGAAAACTCGACAACTGTTTGCAGGCGTGTTCTGAAAAGCAATTTCGCAAATTTCAGTTTTAGATACGAAAGCGAAATTTAAGTTCAAATAATTTTCTACACTTTATGGCGGTTTCAAACACTTGGCGATTGCTAGGCGAAATTGTTAATGAGAACACGCCTGCAACTTCTATTACGACACCTCTTTGACTAGCGCAGAATTTAACTACTATAATTTAACTAAGTTTTCTACCATTTAGATCGGCTATCGTAGGACTAAATATATAATATATATGAGATATGATATATGTGTAAAATGGTATAATGAAGTACAATTGTGTCAATTTAAGTGAAAGAAACAATGTTAAATGTATTTATTGTATAATGTATTGTACGAGTACTCGTAGTTTGCTGTTTCGGTTAAGGTTAAGGTTGAATTCAATGTTTATTAAATGTGTCGCAAATGTTTGCAAAATGTGTTAATAAAAAATGAACAAAAAATACAAGACTCTGCAAATTTCGTAATCAATTTATTTACAGCTGCTCAAAGCAAACGGAACAGTTGGTTAAACAAGGACTAAACAGGGATAAATACGAGTAATTGTGTGTTGGCTATTGTTTTTGTTTTTTTAGATTTTGCGCGCGCGTCGCCAAAGGAAATAATAGCCCAGCAGGTGGAAGCCAAAGTAGAGGCCAAGTATGGCCAAGAGATTGCGCTGCAGATTCGCCTCATTGAAGCTGTACTTGTCCAACACATCCTGCCCGGTGTGGAAGCAGGGCAAGTCGGCACTTTCCTGGAAGCAAGCTGCAAAACAGTGAAAAGTTTTTTAGAAAAGTGAGAATGGAAAGAGAGAGGGGGAACTGCGTCTACTTACTGATGTTTTGCACGCCGGACCATTGGGCAATTGTCATCGCTTCGTTGGCATAGAGCATCCACGATAGAAATTGCGTCCAATAAAATGCCAATGGCAACGAGCTGAAATCATACGGAAATTGTAGTGAATATTTTGTGTTGTGGGTCAGACCAATGATTGCTCTGCTGTTGTGGCAGCTGCGCCTCACCTAATTTTGATAAAGATGCCAGACGTAATCATGAATATATAATCGAGGGGCACCAAGTAAGCCATGGCCAAGGGCACCGAATTGAAGGCCGTCGAAAAGAAGCAACCACATGCGGTGGCCACGTTCATAACGAGCACTACACAAATCGCAGTTATCCCAAAGGCATAGAACGTGGCCCGCAGTCCCGTGATCCAATAGCAGATGACCACGAACAGCAGCGGCTCCAGAATCATGCCAGGCAACTGAAGAATATAATACAGAGAGAGAGAGAGAGAACA
This sequence comes from Drosophila sulfurigaster albostrigata, assembly GCF_023558435.1. Lineage (NCBI taxonomy): Eukaryota > Metazoa > Arthropoda > Insecta > Diptera > Drosophilidae > Drosophila > Drosophila sulfurigaster. Next base: position 48,564,709 of record NC_084883.1, read on the forward strand.
GACATTTAGGTAAACACGTAAAATAAGTAACATTCAAGGATGTACGACCGTCGCATAAGTTATCTTTCATACAAAATATAGACACATTCTTTAATGTTTCTATCGCTATTAATCTTCTTACAGAGGTCGGAGATATGTATTAGTATAAAATTATTAAATTAACTACTAAACTAATAAATAAGAAAGCTATAGACGAGCGAGCTCGTCTGTTAGATAACCGCTATCCATTAATAAAAGCAAAACAATGAGATATTATACTGATGAAATACTATAATATACCGAAGGATATATATGGCTATATAATATTATATTCTAATCGTACCAAAGAGTACAAAATATATCAATTAAAGCTTTCGCCTTTCACATACTTTAACATACATAGTTATTCATATAGTTACCCAAATGGTCTAATAGCTAAAATTTCTATATTCATATGTATGTTTATTACTCTATTATAAAAATATAGAATTGTTATTATTACAGTATAATAATTATAATAAAATAAATAAGATTTACATCAATTTATATATATTTATATACGAAGGTAAGTAACATATAAAGTAAAGAGATCCTAATACATTTTTCCTATGTCCAATCATATTTTTCGTCAACTGACTTGAACTCATGTTTTAATTAAGCGAATCGTTCCTAAGTCATCTAACCTACTCCTGGAAGTATATAACTAATGAAAAATCTGAGAAAGATCCTAATAAGAAGACCTTCAATTGAATTTTTAATCAGTTAACTATGTATTCAAACTATAATTTTTGTAATTCTTTCAACTCATAATTGAATGTTGCGAATATCCATTAACTCATCTAACTTAATCCTTCAAATGGAGTATATGAACATATGCAAAATCCGGAGACTACTCATAAGCAAATCCAGACATTCAAAGCAACAAATCTCGCTACTCACCATTGCCAAAATGTTTGCCACATAGTAATGAGCCGGAGTATATAAGCCAGAGCGCGTCTCACGCATGAACAGTGGAAAGCCCTGAGGAAACACATTGAGCACCGAGTACATGGGATGGTACGTGTTCTCCGATATCATGATGAAGAGCGTGCCCTGCATTGCCAAAATGGTAAATAATTCGAATGGCGAAACTACTTTGAACTAACCTGCACAGCCTGAACACCGAGTTGGGTTAGTTCCGTGGTGCCCGCAAAGCAGGCGCCAATGATGAAAGCCATCGCCATCTTCTGGGCAAAACGCATCCACTGAATGGTGGGATCTCTGAGCAGCGTTAACGTTGCCCTCAGCCAGACCACATGGAAGCGTTTGTACCAGGCAACACCGCGGAAAGCATCGAGTTCGGTGTCAAAGGGAAAGTTGCCCGATTGCGCCATGTGTATCTCGAGGTTAACCAGCATATCGCGCTGCTTGGCCGCCGAACTGACCGCAAATTGATCACACAAATGCTGCGCCGAACGCTGCGAAGCTTGCTCGTAACCGGGATCTGTGGCCAACACGCCAATCAGAAAGTCCGCCGGATTGTAGGCCTCCGGGCAGTAATAGCCATGATCGGCAAAGAAGCTCAACGCGTGCTGTGGGGAGCCTGTGAAGGCCACGCGACCATCGGCCAACAGCATGACATTGTTGAAGTTGTCAAAGAGCTGCGAACTTGGCTAAAAAGATTGAAAGATAGATTAGAATAGTGGCAACTTGTAAGGTGAAGTTCAAGAGATTTAGTAATTATTTTGTTTTATTAATGTTAAAGACATTATTTACACTTTTAGTTACATATATCCTCTACTATATTTTTAAATAAATTATTGCAAAAATTACAGAAGTACAATATCTATACATTGTATCAAACAAAAAATTTTAATTATGTAAATTAACTTTGATATACACATTTCGAAACGATGTAAGAACATTTAAAAAATTGTTAAGACTATTTTAAAACTGTCTTTTGAACTGTAAGAGATCCAACAATTAGATCTAGAGTTATGTGAAAATGTGAAAATGATCTCCTATATTCAAGTAATAACTTATATATGCAAAGATAAAAGCTTCTCATATTTATCAGATTGGTGAAGGAAAGGCACTTATCTTTAACTTTTATTGTGTGTGAGATCAACTCAATAACAGTTAGACATTGATTTTAAGAAATGCGTAGTTCACGAAAGATATTCAGACTAATCGATGCACGCTAGGAATTTGTATTGGATACAGTACATAAACTGTATACGTTCTATTAAGATTGTCAATATATTTTTATAAAGTCAAAGATACTTTACACTTTGGCAGTTATGCTCATTTCGAAGAAACTATTGCAACCTCAACTATAACTTGTAATAGAAAAGTAGTTTTCAACTTACCTGATGAATTGTGCACAATATAGTGGTGCCTTTTTGAGCCAGCTCATGCAGAGTGGCCACCAACTGCTGAGCACTGTAGGAGTCCAGACCCGTGGTGGGCTCATCGCAGAAAAGAATCACCGGATTGTTGAGCAGCTCCACGGCAAAGGCGAGGCGCTTTCGCTCCCCACCCGAGAGCACCTTCTTATCATCGCCGCTGCCAATGCGAGTGGAGGAAGCTGACAGCAATCCAGTGCGCTCCAACAGATCCTTAATGATGAGACGACGCTCCTCGCTGGACACACGACGATCCAGGCGAAGATTGGCCTAAGAGAATAACCGAGTTCTCAATAAAAATCTTTTGTTGCTTTGGCAACTCACCATAAAGTTGAGGTGCTCGAGCACAGTGAGCGCGCCAATGAAGAGATCGTCTTGGTACACATAGCCACTGATGCGATGCATGAAGGGTCCAACGCGACGTCCATTGATCAGTATATCACCTTGAACCACAGTGCCAGCTGAAGAGTGAAGCGTGTTGTGTTATAGTTATCCAAGTAGTAGATGATGATGATGATGAGATAACTTGAATTAGTTTGCTGATAAGATAAGCAACGACAGCATCTCACACTTACCTGGCTGGCGATAGGCGAGCGTTGACATTAGCGTCGTTTTACCGGATCCACTGTGAATAGTACATAAGTTGTTCACAATTAGATAGACTATAAAAGACCTACTTCGTCTTATTTGCACCTTATCTGCATACGTGATAAGAGCATCTCTCAGTGGAGTATGTTATGATACAATGCCAACCCAGATATCACCGGAATTTATGGTTCTAAACTAGCCAGACTTGTTTTTTCTTAGCCAACAACACTTGGTCATATCGATTTCTCGTTATAGTTGACTTAACCCGGCCTTACCTTGCGCCCATTAGAGCCATGAGTGAACCCGGCTGCACAGCTCCCGTTGAATTGTTGATAATCCGCTTCATCTTGCTGCCCGATCCCACATTGGTGTACACGCAAAGATCACGCCAGACCAACGTTGCCCCGTGCTCCGTGGGCGCCCATTTGTTGTAGCTGCGCAGCGGGAGACTGCGCTCCGAGCTGTTGCGCTTCGATAGCTTCGGGGTGCTGTCCACACTGGGCAAATCACTGCCACTGCCACCACCAACCGAGACGAGCTGCAGCTCGTGCTGATCATGCGGCACCACGTCTGCCATATCGCTCAGCAGTTGTCGACTATCTGTATCCGACATTCTAAGTAGTTTTAATCAACACGCAACCGACGCGTTCGGCAGCTCGATGTCAACTGAGGCAACAGCAGTTTGTCTGAGTGACAGTGACAGCGACCTGTAGAGACTTTGTCTGACGCCTCTTTTCGGGTGGCTCTCACACAGAAGTCGCAGTTGAATCTTCAGCTGGTCATACGCTCAACGTTTATGTGTGGAAGTAGTTGGCAACCTAAGCTTCGTTTCAAATTACCTTATGCCGCCGCCGCTGCTGCTGACTCCAGCACAGAGGGAAGCCCTCCAAGCCGCATCCAGTAAAGCAGCCAAGCAGCAAACGGGAATCTACCGCAACGGGAAAGCCAACGTCAATGGCTTTGACTTTTTCTCTTGTGTGTTTTGCTCAACATTTTCGCATTGCGTTTGCTAGTAAAAATAAAACCCTTCAGAATTATGCAAATTTTTGTGCACAACTCAACACATAAAGATGACAAGTAAGGTTTTTAAATGAAACCAAAAATAGAAATGTGTAAAATTCAAAACTGCTTGACAGTCCAAAATAAACCCAAAATGTTATCAGCTGCAGCCAAAAAGTATGCTACACTTTTAAATGTCCAACTCAAATGTTGAAAGTAACCTTAAAATGTGCGTTTTTCTTTTTTCATTGACGCTCATAAAAAATTTAAGTCAATTTCATACACAATTTACTAATAAAATATAGAACGTAATACAATTTTTTAAGTTTATCAATTCAATTGAGCTGTGAACTAATGCATAAATATTTCCATGCTTGCACCCTAAAGTATGCAACATTTTAGTTATTCCCGCACACCCCAAAAGTATGCAATTGATTAAAATACTACTATGCGAACGATGAAATATAATATAAATACTACACTTAAAAGAATGCACTTCTTATTTCTGTTGGTAGAAAAATATTTTATTATTCACTAACATTTTATTACATTTTGTTTCCACAAATAATGTGTAATGCCAGGAATGACAATTGTAAATCATCTCATTCATCATCAAGATTAACAGTCAGTGTCGAGCATCAACAATACAATGTTTCGTATCTTTAGACTCTGAAAATAAAAGAAAATGCAAAATTTGCTAAATAAGAGACAAAGATAAGTTGCAATTTATGATGGGTATCAAGAAAATGAAGTAATCAAATGAGTCCGACTCTATAAGAAGTTCTACAACTTTTGTGTATAAACACCAAAGCGTCTCTGTTGATATCGCACTCAGTTAATAAAGCAGAGTCAATATACCTGATAAGAATGGTATAAGAACAATGAGCTATCACCGGCAGACGCCAGTTGCATGAGCACGATTAAACAGCGCGGTTCGTGGACGGGAGTCGAGTATAAATTCAATACATCCGAGATCGCGCTTTGGGGGGTTGGTAATATCGCGCGAAGTGCTAACGATTCCAACTGGCGTTCATCACGAAAAAGTGCATTTTTTTAATATATATATTTTTTTAAAGGAATTTAAATTAATTTGTGAATCAGTGAGTGTCGCTATTTTCTGAAAAAACACAATAAGGTTTGTTGGTGCAGTCGACGGAAAGTCGTAGAAAATGGAATATTAACAATTATTGCCTTTGATACGTAATTCGAGACAGTCCGATGAGTTAACAGATAGATAGAGTGCCTTTGCTTGCTATCTGAATGTCGATTAATTGATATAATCGTGATAATTGAAGAAGCGTGTAAACAAATCATCACTTGATACCATCTTATATAACTTGGGGAAAACTCGAGTAATAAAGATTGCAAAATGCAAGCAATGCCAAATTATTTATAACCCTTTAACTAACTGCCAAATGATTAGGAGTATAATTGTAGCCGCATTAAAATCACTGTCCGATGCCAAGCAACAGTTATCGTGTCATAAATATACGATTACTATTTTCGTTTACCAAACTTTTAACTTCTTTTGTCTGCCCAATTGGCTGAAGTTCGCTTCTTATCGGCGACGAGACGCTGACTTGACCTAGCGGATAACACTTGGCTAAGCGTTAACGCTAACGCTAAATACCTTAACTCTTGATAAGGAAAATTGGTTATAAAAAACTTAACACGAGCCCCATAAACTCATATTACTGCACAGCAATTAGAGACTCACAAAAAAGTTGACTTGCCTAAACAATAAACCATCCCGACTAAAAAGATAAACCTTCCACACAGCGAAAAAGGGAACTAAAATCTGCAACCACACAAAAAACGAGAGAAATTCAAATTGTAACGTAAAATAAAAGCTTTTAAACTGCTGAGAGCGGCAAAAGCTTCGACGCGTCCAAAAACAACGTGACCCGCTGAACTTCCGCAAAACCCATCTGTCTATTGAATTAGATTACGAGAGAGGGAGAGAGACCGAGAGCACCAAAGCGAGTGCAAACAGAGCGAACGCAGCGACGCCGCAAAGCGCACAAGCGAAATGAGCGTAACCGAGGTGAGTGCTTTTAAGCGGCAGACTTGTTTTTTTTTTCGCTTTTTTTTTTCCTTTTTTCTTTTGTTTGTTATTGTTTGCGTTTGTTATAACTAAAGAAGTGTCACTAAATTGTAGTGAATAGAAAATGTGAATTGTGAGTGTGTGGCTGACCACATGTTTAAAAGTGAATGAGCACGAATCATCGAAATCAACTGAATCTCAAGCGTCATGGAAAAGTGTTCACAGTGTTTGCAGTTATTTTTGTCATCGGTATCGGCTTGCGCGAAAGTACTGCGTATGACTGCGAGTTGAGCAGCAGCTGCAGCAACAACAACAACAACATCATCTACCTCAACATCAACAAGAAACAACAACAAGTACAAGTACAACTATAACCACAACTACAAAACGTAGCACAACATCTGTATAGAGAGGCCGTATGGTATGCAGCATTTGCTATTTTTTATCAATAAATAAATTCATATGTAGATTGGAAATTCGGAATTCAAGCTTGACTTATGCACGAAATAAAGAAATTTAATTCTCATTCATACACACGCGTGCACACACTCACATTCAAAATTTGTTTGTATTTATACAAGCGCCTCGTACTGCTATTGGAAATGCTTATCGCACTAATGTTTTCATAATAACAAAACATACACCATGCTTTAAATATAATCGAATTCTTCATAATAATAATAAAGATGAATGATTAGCATCGAATGACGAAACTGAGAATAGACAACGGCAACAAATGCTGACGGCAAATTGTTCTCGACGGCGCAACGTGCTTGCGAGCTTTGCTTGCTTGCCCTGCTATAAAAGCTTTTACCTTCTGCAAAGCCCTCTCGCGCTTCCTCTCTCTTGTTTGTCACTCTCTCGTTTTGTTTTTAATATCAGGGCGAACAGAACAACAACACTGCGCCTGATTCGCTGGCCTGGTAAGCTGTGCTTTGGTGTCGCTCCCGCTCTCTCTTCGTTTGCATGCCCTACTGCTCTGTCGTCGATTGGGTCGCATGCAGTCTTGCGCTCTCACAACTTCCAAAAACTGACACAAAATCTTTGCATACTTTCAGGAGGGCACGCAAAATGCCCGGCGCGCAAGCATTGGCAGCAGTGCTGCCAGCAGCAATATCATTGCCATTGAAAGGCAACGACGCAGCTTCTGCGAATGGCTGTGGGACGCCGTTACAGCCACCTCAGTGGAGCCCACGATGTTTCTGTACATGTTCGCCTTCATGATCACTTCGGTGGTTGAGCAGAACTTCTTTGTGCAGAAGGCGTGCCTGGTAAACAGAAATTTCTCCGCCGAGATCTGTGACAACATCAATAATGCAGAGAACGAGGAGTACAAGAAGAAGGTGCTGGAGACAACGGCCTGGTTCCACCAGTGGGAGAACATTGCCGCGCACATCTTTCCCATATTCCTAGCTCTCTTTTTGGGCTCCTTTTCGGATAGACGCGGTCGCAAGCTGCCGCTGCTCATGGGGCTGGTGGGTAAGTTCATCTACTCCGCGATGGTAGTAGTGAATGCCAAGATGAAATCATGGCCGGTGGAGAATGTCATCTATACAGCCACGCTGCCATCGGCGTTGACGGGCGCCGATGTGGCCATATTTGCAAGCTGCTTTGCGTACATATCGGACATCACAACGCTGAATAATCGCACAATTAGGGTGACCATATTGGATGTGGTTTATCTGAGTGCCATGCCCACAGGCGTAGCCTTGGGCTCCTATCTGTTCTACAATGTCTTCAATCAGTCCTATGCGGATATGTTTGCGGTCAACGCAACTTTATTGTTCCTGGCGATTGTCTACACGTTGTTTGCCCTGAAGGTGAGGACAACTTTCGCTAGATATGTCACCGGGATTATCTTCAAAACCCTTTTAATCTTTCTATCTAGTGGCAAACGACTCCTAATCAACGCTCGTTGAGGGAGTTGGGTTGCTGTGGCTTCTGGGCAGATTTCTTCGACAAGCAGCACATCAAAGATTCGTTTGGAGTGTTGTTCAAACCACGCATGGGCCACAGACGCAGCTTCTTGTATATCCTGCTCATCAGTATGGCACTCTACACGTTCCAACGCGATGAGGGCAGCTACATGTATCTTTACACGTTCGGTAAGTTCGGCTGGCAGGTCAGTTCCTACAGTACCTTCAAGACGTTTAAGTCAACGGCCTTTGTCGTCATGATGCTGCTGGCTGTGCCCGTGATGAACAAGCTCCTCGGCTGGCGCGACACAGTAAGTACTCCCTATCTAGCATCCCTTGTTTTTCCTAACTCTATTCTACTGCATAGACCATCATCTTTATTGGCACCTGGGCACATGCGCTTGCCCGACTGTTCTACTACTTTGCCATGGGGCCAACGCTGTTCTATGTGGGTGGCGCGGTCTGCAGTTTGGGTCCTATTGTTGGTCCCATGATACGTTCGATGACGTCGAAGATTGTGCCCCAATCAGAGCGTGGCAAGGTCTTTGCCTTGCTCTCGGTCTGTGACAATGCGGTGCCCTTCATCAGCGGCGTTTGCTACTCTCAAATCTATGTCGCCACGCTCGAAACTAGTCACGGCGGTGGCATCTATCTACTGACCATTGGCACCCAAATGGCAGTCTTTTTGTTAGTGCTGTAAGTACTGAGAGTTGGCTTAAACGGCGAAAAGAGACTAACTTAATCCTCACTCGATCCTTCTTTAGTTGCATTCACATTGTGTTGGGCCGAAACTCGTTGGCTGTGCCAAATGTGGAGGAGAACGACAGCGGACTAATAAGCGAAACTGTCTCAACGGACAGACATCGGGATAGTCTATCCAAAAAGACGGAACAGGAGGCCAAATGAAAGGCTTGTTTTTACATCACAACCTAACTACTGCTATTATAAATAAAAGACAGAGATATATTTTATTTTTTAAAACACTCACCAATTGTTCAGTTTACTTGTTCTTGGAGAGCGTGCGCTGCTTCTCGGCATGCTCCACCACCTGTTCGTCCACGAAGAGTCCCTTGCGACGTCGCACACTGTCCATGTAGACCTTGGCCCTGTTTGCGGAGTCGGCCTTCTCGCCGAAATGCATCAGTTCCTCCTCGGTTGTGGGCAGCCAAAAGGGATCAATATCAATCACCTGCAAAAAGGGAGCGAAGAGAAGAGCGAGAGACAGATCAGTGTTAAGGTTTTTGGGCTTTCCAGGAAATCATTTAGACACAACGGGGGCGGGTCGGGCCACTTGAGAAAGGACAATAGCGAATGAATAGAACGGCGTCGTTTGGTCTATGCGCCTGCGCCTGCACCTCAGAGAGACCTCTGTCTCTGTCCCTGCCTCGTCCTGCCAGCGTGATTGGATTTACGTGATGTTTTATGAGTCTGTCTGGGTGTCTCGGTGTCTACGTGCGTAAGCAGGCAATCAGGGAAAGCGTGCATTTTCACATCTTCATCTTCATTGTTAAACTCAAGAGGGTCGTTCCTTTTAGGTTTCGGCTCGACATTCAAATGGCTGCGCGCATCTTTAATGACTTTCATGTATAGTCCAGGACTGACTAGGACTAGGAGGACAGAGCCTCGGCATTCATTGCGTGATAAGGCACGCCAGGATACGCAGAATTTTAGTGAATGGCGTGAAGTTTTTGCTCCTTTCTTCTGTGATTGATGATTGCCAACGTCGCTACTACACGTTGTCTTCATTTTCTCCTCAACACAACAGCAACTCCGACTCCAATTCTAGTGTTCGATTGTTGTGTTTTGTTTGGTTGGAAGGACACGCACTTGAGTCGCACAGCGGGCGGGTGTCAGACGTGCTGTTCAATTCGATGCGGTTCTGTGGAATCCCAGTCCAAAAAAAAAAGAAGAAAAAAAATAACGTCTCCTCAATGCCAAGGAACTTTGCTTTGCTTCAGGATTTTCAGTTTCAGTTCGTGCTGTGGTGAAACTTTATTTATTTCTGTTCTTTTTTTTTCGGTTTTGTGTGTAAGTTGTTGTGCAGTTTTGTTTTTTGCACCATCTGTTCGCACTACGCTAAACTGCGGCTCAGTTCCCCATGTAGATCATTATCGGGCACAACGTTTCGCTTGTTTAACAACCACTAACAACGCCAGCAGAGCAAGGAGTGGACCAGTTGGAGCAAGGAGCGAGCGAGGGAAGGCACAAAAGGGGACGCTGCAGTAGCCAGCATGATCACGACAACGACACGCGGCCAAGAAAGAGCACAGGGCAGAGCAGGGCAGGGCAATCCCGTCCAACAATCCACACACACACACACACACACACACATAGTGAGATCCTTTTGCACATGTCTACAACAAGAGCAGTAAAAGATGCTTGAGCTGATCATCAAGCTGTGGAGGGACGCTGCTTTCCCTACGCACAACGGTTCGTCAACAACAGTGGAACAACAATGCCACAGCAGCAGCAACCGCATCTTCACTCCCTTGGGGACCTTTTGGCAGCTGAAGTGCTCCAGAAGTGCGCAAAGCTTGCGTCTGAGCCGGTCCAGACAAATGAGCAGCAATCGCTGTCGTACACTTGCAGAAAACAGGGGTATACAAATACAAAAAAAAACTTAAATGTTGTTCCCAGACTCAATCTTAACTATACTGATCGAGAGTAGATATTTGCGGAGATTAACAATACTCATTCAAAATATTGAAAATCTGTAAAAATAGGTAAAATATAAATCCAAAATTGTTCACCATTTATGGTGATTATGATTTTGATTTATTCTGACAAATGAAAGGTTATGGTAAGTAAACTTCTTATGATGTACTAAGCTATAAAGTGATTTACGAAGGCTTACTATTCAACTAAAGATATTTGCAGTAAACATCAATCATTTTTTACTACACCATAAATTTGTTCCCATTCCCATTCAAGTTAATGGCTTAAATTGGCATAACTCATTCATTCAAAAGATAGTTTTGTGTTTTAGAATAACTTTTTAGGTTCTGTACAATAATATTAAGAACTGAGTCTTTGCTAAATATCTATTATGATTTATTTACATGTTAATTATTATACAAAATAATATAATAACTAAAAGAAGAGAGTGCTAGCAACTAAGGCCATCGTCTCCCGCTAAATATCTGATATTCACTGATATTGACATACTTTCTACTATAGTTTTTCTCACAGTGTTGTCATTTAAGCCAAAGCTAAAGGTAGCCTATAAAAACACTCGACGGTTGTTATCCACACCAGCACATCAAGCTGCAGCCTAAAAAGAGTTTGAGTTCTGTGTGCCGGCTAAAAGATTTTCAATATATTTAAATAAATATGAAACGAGGAAAAAAGTGAGAATTTGGGAATTTTTTAAAAATAAAATTTCAAGCATAATCCAAGACTATAGTGGCCAAAACTTTCTTCATTATATGTAAAATTATTAAATGCATATATTTTTGGTATATTAAAATACTATCTTAAGTATTTAGTATATACATAATGGGTGAAAATTCTCTACAAATGTTGAAACTGCATACTTTTCCATTCTATTAATGGTATGCAAAATAAATAATTGCATACATTTTTGGTATATTACAAAAATACTATCTATAGTATTTAGTATATTCATAATGGGTGAAAATTCACTAAGAATGTTCAAACGTTGCATACTTTATTAATTGTATGTAAAATAAAGAAATGCATAAATTTTTGGTATACAAAAATACTATCTACAGTATTTAGTATATTCATAATGCATGAAATATGACTTTAAACGTAACGTTGCATACTTTTCTTTTAACTAATACAGATTAATTAGGTCTTTTTAAATTATATGCTATAAAATAGAAAATACCAATAAGAAAAGGTTTTTTATTGAAAGACAACTAGTCAAAAATGCGTTTGTAAACCAATTGAATATATATTGAGCTGCATTATTGTCGTAGATAAGCGGTTACTAGGAGCTAATACTCTCGGTTCAATGCGTGTGCGTAGTAGTAAAAGTAGATCATGCGTATTGTATTGTATTTTATAGTATTTCGAAAAGTGCTCAGGTTGAGTCTCGCGTATTTGTCACGGCCTCTCATGAGGGGCCTCTAATAAACACGCAGACGCGTGAGTCGATTGTCTCTCGAAACGAAGTGTGAGTGTGCATGTGTGTGTGTGTTGTGTTTGTAGTGTGTGGAGAGTAGAGTGTGTGTGGAGTGTGTTTACCTGTCCAGCCGTACGTCCGCATGCAGGTAATTTACGCAGCAGCTACCGAAATACGCCTGACGCGCAGCTGTGGCTGAGACAGCGACCAACAACAACAAAAACAGTGAAGAGTGAAAAAAAAAGCAGAACGCGCGGCCCCGCAGTCGAGATTATTATCGCGCGCCAGAAACAGAGCCACAGCCTGAGGCAGCAGAGACAAGAGGCAGAGGCAGCAGAGACACTGACAGAAGTAGAAGTAGAAGGGGCAGCAACAGAAACAGCAACAGAGCCGCAGTCGATGACGGTGCCACTAGCCAAAGACTACAAGAGTCTGCCATAACCACAACAGCAACACACTCACACACACACAGACACACACACGTTGCGCATGCGCAGTTGTTGTTGCTGCTGCAAAGTCGAGCCTCGAACCTCGACGAGCGTCATTTTGACAGCGCGCACAATGCAAACCACGTTCCACTTAAGCGCAACAGCAACAACAACATCTGCAACTGGCTAAAGGATTGCCACAGCCACTTGGATAAGCACTTGCCAGCCTGTTGCATACACCAACACACACACACATTCACATAGCTGGCTATGCAGCGCAGACTTTAGGGCACTGCCACGGCCTCAACCTCAACCTCAACCTCAGTCGCAGTCTCAGTCCAAGTCTCAAGAATCAGCCTCTGCTTCTGCTTCTTCTTCGTCTTCCATTGGAGACTTTCCCTTTGCTGGTGCTGGGGATCTCTCCCTCTCCCTCTCTTTTTCGCTCTGCTCTGCTCTGTCTTCAGGTACAAAACGAGTTATCAGATTATTTGTTATTTGTCTTCGTCTGCTGTTCTCCCCTCCCCCCTCTCTCTGCCCTCATCAACGCCTTCGCTTGCTCTCTTTCTATCTCCTTCGCTCTTTCTGCTCTGCTCTGCTCTGTTTTATTGTATACGCTGCTCTTCAAGTAGTTTTCGAGTTATGTCCGCATATGCAAAGCACGACACCAACAACAACAACAACAATAATAATAACAATAATATGCGACGCGTTAATGATAAACACTCCAAACAAGTACAACAACAAAAGCAACTACAGCAACAGCAGCAACCACAACAAATGAAAGGCCCTCCTCCCCCACCTCTACCTCCTCCTCCTCCTCCCCTACTCTCTCGCCTTCCCCCACTCCTTTTGAGCACCACGCGCTACAGTTAAGTAGGTAAGACCAGTAGCCAAAGCCGCTGCAGCATTTGGGGCGAGTGAGTCTCAAAATGAGGATTTGGGACTTCGGCCAGCGACTGTCAAGCGACTGAAGTCTGCTACTGCTGCTACAGTGTTACCTCCACCATGAAGGCTGACAACATGTGCGCATGTGACATGTGCAGTTGACACACAGAGCCTGCAAAGGTGCTATCGGTAATTAGATTTCGAGCAAATGTGACGCTATTGTGTGTGCTCGACATTTGAGTACTACTTTTATGAAATTTTATAAACTAAAATTGAACTAAAATAATATTAAGATGACATTAAACATTACGACTTAGAGAACTGAATTTATAAAAATATTACAATAAAATAAACTCAATAAATTTGAACAGACTAATATTAATATTAAGCCTTAATTTTACTTTTGCAAGCTAAAAGTAGAGAATATTATAACCTGCTACTTTTATAAAATTTAATAAAAATGACAACAATAAAGTATTATAAAACTAGATTTAAAAAAAATAGTAAAAATATTAAAATTAGATGGATTTGTTAGAAATATTCGAAGCTTAATGAAACTAAGATTAAAATCTGCTACCTTTATGAGATGGAAGGCTTATATTAAAATGACAAACATAAAGCATTATAAAAGAGAAATAATAAAAATAAACAGAAATAATAAAAATATGAAAATATATTCAAAGCTAAGGGATGTGAATTAAATATAATTTGTATGGGCTAATATTAAAATGAAAAATATTAATCATTATAAAAGTGGATTGAAAAAAATTAATGTTAAAAAACACATATATTATATTTAAGATGGGTTTGGTTGAGGTATTCCAAGTTGTTACTTTTATGATACTTAATGATGATAAATGAATATTGAATAAACTAATATTAAAATGAAAAAAAAATTAGATTACAATTTTAATTTTCAGAACTTTTAAGAATTTTCGGTTGAAAATATGAAGATTTCGATGTCTTAGCAGAATGTTTATCTTGATTCAATTATTTACCTTTATGGTTAAACTTTGACAACATATGTTATAATCATGACTGAAGATTTTATTCTTGATTTTAACATGTGTTATATTTTTTTTGCGTTGATGTCCTTGATTAAGTCGTTTGAAGCTAAGTAAAGTCAAGTTTTCAATCGAAAATATTCTTTACATTTGTGCTTTTATAAATTGAAACTGAATAACTATGTGCATAAGTGAAGTCTGACTCGGGTTTCAGTTCTATTAACTGAGTGCTGATATCTTGTAATTATACATAGAATATTAAAATATATTTAAAATATTTTTAGATGATGTCCCTTAGACGACAACTATTAAGATTCAACAATGTATGTAAGTATTAGGGATAATCAAATGCCAAGCAAAAGAAGTGTAAAGTATGAAATCGAATTGTGTATTAACTCAGCTAAATTTGAATCAAATAGAATGATCTAAGTAAAGAAAATGCTGTAGTTTTGAATTAATAGAATAAAAGAAGCTGTCTTAAAGATTCGATATTCTTCCTTACACTTAATAAAAACTAAAAGTGTAAACGAGCATAAGATTTAGCGATGCCAAAGCTAAAGCTAATAGCGATAACAAGAGTAGGAACAACACTTGTTGGAGTTCTCACGACACCGCAGACAATATACCGCACAGAGCTTATCAATGTGCAGGGTATGCAGCAACACAAATAATAACAAAAGCGCGCAAGACGGTAGCAACAACAACAACGGCAACAGTAGCAATAACAGAAACAACAGCCACAGCAGCAACAACAACAACCAAGTATTTATGCTGGCCATACCACAGAGTGTATGTGTGAGTGTTTGTGTGTGTGTGTGTATGCGACTTTAATGCGTTACGTGAAGTGAAAAATATACAGAGACGAGTATGAAAACTGAAAATTAGTTTCTGCTGCTGCTATTGTTATTGTTGTTGTTGCTGCTGCTGTTGTTGCTGCTGTTGTTGCAGTTGCTGCTGTGCTGTGCTGTTGCTGTTGCGGTTCTGTGGATGCGCGGATGCTCGGGGCGAAAAGGTCACCTCGGTGACTTCGTCGTCGCAAGGAGGCAAGCGGTAGAAACTCCATCAAAAGCTCAGTTGCAGTTGCAGTTGCAACTTAACGAACACATTGTAGGCCATGATGATGCGGCAACAAATTCAAATACCAGTCAAAAGCACGCGCTCTCTCTCTCTCTTTCTTTCTCTATGCTCTCTCACTCTGTCTTGGCACTTGAGGCCATCACATTCGTTGTTATTATGGGCACGTGACAACTGCGCCCACGTCACTGTGGTCAGTGGAAACAGTCGAGCAACACACAGAGAGTGGAAACAATTGTGGAAGCGACAACGCTCACGCATTTGCTGGGGGCTGGTTGAGTGGGCGTGGCAATAGGCGCAGGCGTTGCGCACACAAATAACTGTTTAATTGTTGAATGGCTAACAACAAGAACAACAACAGAACAACAGAAATGTCAGCAGCATTTCATCGCCAGGTGACACACATCACAAAGTCGATGATTGTTGTTGCTGTTGATTGCTGTTGTTATGGTTGTTGTTGTTGTTGCTGTCTTGGCTGTTGTCGAATTCTAATTGCTAAAACGCACGCAGTTGGATTTCATTGGCTCGAATAATGCACTTATTTCAGAGAACCAACCGCTCAACAAAACTAGTTTCCGTTTAGTTTTCTACAGGAAAAACACACACGGAAAGTTACAAACTTCGCCCCTTCCCCTCCCGCTCCCTTCACCTTCTCCTTTGGCTGCTGCTCCCCTTTGAGACGGACGCTGGAAATGCGTATGAAATTATACGAAGCAGCAAAAAGACAACAACAACAACTCTAGACTGCGATGCCGGCAAAACTTCAGCTGAGAAATAGAAAATCACCGGAAGTCATTATACAAAAACTTGTTGTTATCGATTGGTTGGGCGATATACAACATACACACACACATAAACACATGTGAAGATACACACATACATAGCCGTATACTAATACTAGCACACACACTTGACACTCTTCGCTCACCCGACAAGTGAAGCAACATTTCGCTTTCGATCAGCAGCAAATTTAACTGAATGAATTATATCGGACACAAAGAGAGCAAATGTATCGCCATTTTCGAATAGTTAATGATCATTATCATCATAATCATTATCATCATAATGATCATTATCATTTAAAACAAGAGAATTGAGCTTAAAGATTCATTCCTTAGAGCTAGACTATGAAAAATTTATTATCTATAGAACTAAACAAGTAAGAACGGTACAGTCGAGTGTAATCGATATTAAATAGTATATCTATAAAATATATCAAATTAATATAACAAAATAATATATACCGAAGGCTACGTTTGGTATATATATATACCATAATAAATACAAAAAATATACCGAAGGTTCCGTTTGCGAAATAAAATTGAGAAATCAATCTTTAAAGCTTGACTTTTACGTAATTTTCATATTATTCATATTTGATCAAGATCCTATCATAAATTCAGTACTAAAAAAAAAAATATACATATAAAGTATAAAAATTATTCGTGAATGTTAGTTTTTACAAACGGAGAAATTTCTCCCATTTTGAAATGCATTTTTTCTTACACAATATTTAAAAACATTAAAATCAAAAAGTATGATATTAAAAATTCGAAAATATATACTTATGGCTACAATTGGTATATCTATTTACCACAAGTATAGATTGTCAAGCTCCATTGAAATTGAGTAATCAATCTTTAAGGCTAGACTATGAAACCCTTACAATATTATTATAATTTAATGTATTACAACAAAGAAATACTTTAATTTGTATGACATCAAAGTAAAACTTGAAATACTTTTAATAAAATCCTATGCAATCTCTCTTCTTCAACAATAATTCACAATGAAAAGGTAGCACTTAAGGTCATGAATACCTTTTCATACCACGACTCTTCTTTAATTAGCTTACAAATGAAAATGCGTTAGAAAGTTGTCACAAGAATCTAAGCACTTTATGGGGTTTCAGAGATAAAAATAAACATAGCTATATATAGAATAATTAACACAGTTCGTGACATAATTATAATGCCCTCAACTCGAGAGTGTAACGCAAAACATTCTTTGGCTTGCGGTTTTTCTTGGCAACTTTTTCCAAGAAGTGTGTAAACTTGTTCGCACATAATAATAAAAGCGAGATGATATAATATTCAGAACCAGAAACAACTCGATTCGCTTTCAACTAAAGTTAAAAACCTTTTCGCTTGCGACACTTTTGTGTGGTACACCTGAGAGAGCAGCGTCTTTATTAATCATCAGTCTATCCGCTGCTGCTGCTTGGCTCATCCGCTCATACACAGTTGGGGATCGAGATCAACTATTAGCAATGCTACAAATACAAATCGGATTGAAGTGCGACAAGGTCAGGGGAAAGGCCGCCGCCCGCCTTCGATACATACTTGAATTTCAGGCCAGGCCAAGAGAGCTTGCTGCCACAGCTGCAGCCTCAAATGGACCATATAACTTTCAGAGCAACTGTTGTCGCTATCGTTGCTGTTGCTATGGCTCTGGCTGCTGCTGCTGCTGTGGTTTTAGCTTATAAGACTTCAGCAGAAGGTAGCAGCAGTTAACCAAAGGTAAGCTGAGATTTTAGCTGACCAAACACAGACCGCAGATGGAGAAGCAAGCAAAGCACACACATATGGCATATGGCCAACTCTCAAAGAGGGATAAGTTTAACTTTGATTGCGTGGCGCACTTGCGCCAAAATCACCACCAACAACAACAGCAGCAACCAGCAACCAGCAACAACAACATCAACAACAGCTGCGTTGATTGCAGACTTACCTCCCAATGGCTGAACATTAGCTGGGGACAGGCGAGGCCAGATGTCTGTTTGCGCATCTCCTGCGCAAAGTTGAACGATTCAATGACCGGCAGCAGACAGGTCACGGCAAAGTTGCCGCTGCCCTGCGTCAGGTCACCCGATAGAATTTTGCCATGACGTCGTCCAATTACTGCATACATTTTACCTGCAACAAAGAGAAGTAAAAGCGAATGATATTAATATGGCTGGAAATCTGTGCAAAACAGTTTATTGAAATTTTATCAATTGAAAAGGCTTTGCTGTTACTTTTGACCCCTCTGGTCAGGCATTGAATTCCTTAATAAGATACAAAATATAAGATAACAAATAAATTCAAATACAAAATTTTTGGTACTTTGCAAAGTATTCTATTCACAATTCAACAGAGGAATATGATATACGAATGGGATGAATTTCTAGTCAAATTGTTACCCAATTTATACCAAAAGAATTTTGTATACTATTGACGAACAACAACGAATTTGAAGTTTATGCGCAAAATTTGAAAATCACTGAATTTAAAATAAAATCTACAGCGTCAAAACAGAGATTAACAAACAGTTATAAAATATATAAGAAAACAAGTAAGAAAGCTACAGGGTGTACTCGACTATGAGATACCGGATAACCATTTTGAATAAAAGCAAAACATCGCGATATTGTTCATAAAATATACCAAATTTAAGTAAGGAGCGAATTTTCCCATACAAAATATTTCTTCAATAACTCCTACAATTTTTATTTGATAGCAAACCAATTTTTCAGGAATCATTAAAACTATAGTTATTATTGTACATATGTTACAAAATCCACAAGGTTTATATTTACGCTTGTTCTTCGATTTTTGTGAATTTGAATGGGCGGAAGTGGGCGTGGAAAAAATTTGAAACAAACTTGATTTGCATATAAACATAATAATTGCTGCCGAAAACATATTTTCAATCTATCTCTTATAGTATCTGAGATCTAGGTGTTCATACGGGCGGACGGACAGACAGACAGACGGACATGGCAATATACTTTATGGCGTCGGAGATTCCTCCAGCTGTCAGATACATTTAGTGGAGTCACAAAGTTATAATACCTTTACCTTCGCCTTATGGGTTGAAGATTTTTTAAGATCTTCAGTTAATGTCATTTAACTATCCTGAATTATATTCAAATAAAGAATTTTTCTTAGCTTAAACGTTTTTAAATTTGGATAAAAAGATAAAATGGGCAATACAATTGTTAGCAAAGAAATAAAAAAAACTTGATTTAACTAATAGGGTTTGATATATAAATTTCAAAATGGAATGTAGTACAATTTGCTTAAATATTTATATGAAAGGGAAGCATTAGTATGTAAAACAAAAAGATTGTAAATCAGAGCTGTGCTTTAGATGTACAGGAAGTCAAACCACATTCAAAATGTTGGCAACACTTTTGGCCAATCTGATCAATGAAATGAATGAATGAATAGGAAATGAATGAAGTGATGAACTAATAATGCTGTCATCTAAATAACGCTTGTGAATGAGATTTATATTTTATAGCTTACACATACTATACGATATATGTATTCAAATGAGGCAAGTTCTATGAATCCATAAACATAACAGCATTAAAAACGAACAACAAAACAATATGTCAAAATATTGTATGGATTTCGAAAATGTAATTTATGCATAAACAAAAAATTCCAAAAGAACCAACATGAAATGTTGAAAGCTAAACTAAAATGAGAGTCATGTAGGAAATGCAATGCAAATAATACGAATATGTCATCAAAAAATATTCGCAATTCATTTACATGCATTGAGTATTATGAATATTGGTTGCAACATGCAATGACATACGAGTATAATATTTATGTTACGTTATCATTGGAATGCAAAGAATGAAGGGAATTTCTTTCAAGCAATTGGCAATCGGAATTGGAATCGCAAATCGAATTAAGCCAGTTGGCAACTGCACAACGCAGAACTAAGGCTCCAGTTAATGTCTCGCCATGGTCAGTCAGTCGGCAATGAAAATGGAAACCGAATGAAATCTTATCGCTAGGCTTCAAGTCTCCAAGTCCCCATAAAAAAAAAATGAAGAAAAATATATTCGAGTGTGCTCGACTGTGAGATACCCACTACCCATTTTGAATAAAAGCAAAATATTGCGTTATTTTTTCAAAATATACCAAAAATACTAAAAATATACCAAATTGTATATTTATAGTTGTTATTGTATATACCAAAACTCGCAGCTCTAGCTTTAAAGTTACTCATATTTTTTTGATTTACGGGGGCGGAAGTGGGCGTGGCAAAAATTTGAAATAAACTTGATCTGCGTGCAAACATAACAAATGCTGTCGAAAATAAATTAGAACTTTATCTCTTATAGTCTCTGAGATCCAGTATTTCATACGGACAGACGGACAGACAGACAGAGAGACAGACAGACAGACATGGCTAGATCGTCTCGGCTGTTGACGCTGATCAAGAATATATATACTTTAAAGGGTAGGAGATGCCTACATCTACCTGTTACATACATTTCCTTCCAGCACAAAGTAATAATACCCTTCTACCCTATGGGTAGCGGGTATAAAAACAAAAAAAAATTGGCGCGCTTTCTTGAGAACGTCGCGCGCTCTTTTCGCTTGAACTGGCCACTCAAAAGTTGAAGCTCAGCCTCAGAGCGAGAAGACGTGTCTTCCACATATTTGCTGCTGCTGTTTTTCTTGCTTATTTTTTGGCATGCGCGCGAAATTAAACAAGCGACAGCGAAAAGAAACCCACAGCAACAACAGCGACAACAACAACAATGTCGCTGGGCAGGAATTAGTTTCCGGTCGTAGTAAAAATGACACAAAAACAACACGAGCAACAACAACAACAACGAAAAGAGGCAAACATAAACACTGAGCGCAAAAACGGGCTAAAGGATGCGCCTCATGTCCAATGTCCAGCGTGCAGCGTCGCGTCGCGTCGTTTGAGGCCTCAGGCGACGGGCGAGCGCAGCACGCGAGCCGCAGCTACACATAGATAATCACACACACACACACACACATGCATACACACACACTCTCTCATAATGGATGCTGTGCTGCTGCTGCGTCGTCTCACAACATTCATTCATTCATTCAACCAGTCCAAGCAGTTGTTGCTGCTGCCTACGTCACAGTCGCTGCCTCAGTCGCTGCTTCAGTCGCAGTCGCTTGCTATGTGTGTGTGCGTTCATTCAAGACTTCAATACACACACACACAGAAGAGAGCGAGAGACAACAACGTCAACGCAAGCAGCGACGGCGACTGCGACAGCGACGATGACAGCGCTGAGAAGTTGCCGTCGTTCGTTTTTCTGTTTGATCAGTTCGAAAAGTGAGGTTGCCCTGAGCAGACGACGCCGACGACGACGACGAAAAAAGACGAAGAAAGACCGAAACCGAAACCGAGACGCATGCCACACAACTCAAAACTAAACGCATTTTAAGAGTCGCGTGTTTCGAATCAGAAAAAGAAAATCAAATCACCTTTTAATATTTATTATACAACTGCAAGTCAAGTGAAGCGTTGCCCCGTTGAGAGTGCAATCGATAATCAATAATCGCTGCTGCGATCGTTAATCGGTAATCGCGCGATCGTGTGCTTAAACCTGCTTTGCGAGTATATAACGTAATCGTGCAACGCGAGTTTCCAGTTGTTTTCGTTGTTGTTGTTGCCGTTGTATCGTAGCATGTGGGCCAGGGGCCAAAGCTGAAAGCGGGCAATTGCTGCCAGCAGCCAGTCAGCGCTGACCAATGCTAATTTAGCAACCCCTCAGTAAAGAAAAAAAAAAGATAAAAAGAAAAACAATCAACAACGATTTCGATTTGCCAGCAACAACAACAACAACAACTGAGCTTACAAAACCCACAAAAAGTGTCAATTACAACAGCCGCAGCAACACACCCAAAGAACACACACACATATACAAACATGGCCAGCATACGCTTGAGATCGCTGCCGTTGTTGTTGCTGCTGCTATCGAACAGCGTGCAAAGCACGCGTCTGCCGCTTGAAGTCTACGAGCTGACGCCGACGTCCAGCGGCAGCGATGACAGCGCCAAACACAAGACGCTGGAGTACACCATCTACGATGCCAAAGAGACGCTGCCAACAGGTGCGCCACCAACAGCAGCAGCAGCAGTAGCAGTAGCAGCCACAGCTACAACAGCAACCACAACGACGACGACGACGACGAGCAGCGAAAAGCCGCTAACTGTTGCTGTTGTCAGCATCTCCAGCGAGCAGAAGGAGCAACAGGAGTCGGAGCCAGCAAAACGGCGAGCGCGCCAAATGTTGCAGCAGCAACATCGCTTAAGCGGCAGCAGCAACACCAACAACAATAACAACAACAGGCATGCGCATTCAAAGGAGCTGCGCATACTCTATCAAGTGGGGGTAAGTCAAAAGAAAAAAAAGCAAAACAGCTAATAAATAAGTCGCAGCTAATTACAGCGGCAACTGTTGCTGGCAGTCAGAGCAGCCACAGCAGAGGCTGCATTGATCTATGCAAACAACTTGTCGGCAATTGCATAATGCGGCGACACCTGCTCAACAACTTTGCTTGCTTTTACTGTTGTTGTTGCTGTTGTTGTTGCCATATTGTAACTGGCTGCAATGCCCACGCCAACAACATGAAGAAAAGCATCAGGTTTTGCACTCAAGTTTGGGGCTGGGCCCACGATTTTCAACTTAACTTGGATCGACAGAGATCTCGGCGAGTATGAAGTATGGGCATTGTCTATATTTAGCCGCCGCCCTATACAACAAACAGATTGACGTTCTTAACAGCCATTACACTTGACACCCACAAAACGGGGCAGTTGTTTCATTTTTTATGGCACATTTAATTGCAACTGCAGCGCGGCAGCAACCACACAACAACAGCAGCAACAACAACAGCAATCGCTTTATATGAAAAATGAAAGTTGTTTGTTGTCTCGCAGCGTTTTCCATGTCATTTGACAAACATTATTATTGCTGTTGTGGTTGCTGTTGCTGCTTCGTTGTCGTCGCATTTGATCAATTAAAGTCAACGATACCTTATAGACCAATTAGCGCTGCGGGTCGGGAGTTCAATGTTTTTTATATGAGGCACGAACTGTATGTTGATGTTGTATGCCGCATGACTAAGCCAAGTTCCCCACAAACCATGCGAGTTACTAAACGATACGATCTTTCCAGCGAAGCCAACTCAATGAACATTCAATCAAATTTTCCCCTCAGCAATATAGAGTTTTCAGTTAGCGATCTGTTATGTCCAGTGTCCACTGTAGTGAACACTCCCTAGCTGCTGTTGCTATTGATATTGTTTTTGTTGTTAGTTGGCCAAGGCGTGAAATATCAACAACAATCAAAACGAAAATATTGACAATCTAAACAACAACTAAAGGGAAACAATGCTCTAAAGCTGTGCTTAGAGGTTGACTAAGTTTATACCCTGGAAATGTTAATAGAGGAAATAGCTTATGAATTAATCTTAAAGAAAATGCCAAGAATTGAATAAAAATAATAAGGAAAAAAACATAAAAAGAAATGAAAATAAAAGACATGACAAAAATAAGCTAAGAAAATACAAAATAATAAACACTTAATAAAAGTAAAAACTGCATACTAAATACCAACTATTTAATATACAATACTCAAAACTAAATACTTAACACTAAAATACTAAATATTAAATACAAAAATTCTACTTGTTCAATATTAAATACTATACAGTAGATACTTAATACTGAATAATAAATCCTAAAATACTCAATACTAAATACTTAAATGCTAAAATACTAAATACTAAATAGGAAACCATAAATTCAAAAATACCAAATACTTAACATTGAATACTAAAATACACTCAATATAAATACTAAAATACTAAATGTTGAATACCTAATACTCAATACTAAGTAGTTAATACTATAATACTAAATATAAAATACTAAACACTAAACTAATTACTAAAAGACTAAATACAAAAATACCATACACTAAATAACTATTATATTTTTGCTACAACTATTGCTGTCATTATTTCTAACCGTAGAGGATCGCATCTGTTCATCAGCTATACACAAAAAAAACAAATCCATAATCCTTAATGAAACTATTAAATCACAATAGCAATGTTAACTGAGTCATTTCTATATTCATCACGATCAGCCACAACTATATTCAACCCTCTAACAACTTTTTAATATTCACTCCCATTCTCTGTCTATAAAATCAATTCTTAATAGATCGTTTAAGTCCCCATTGAATGTCAACTCCAGCCATCCTTTTTTCCATACTCATTTACACACATTAGACCACACATAATCCCGCTAATATGCCCAGCATTTTGAAATTGTCAGCGGTGAACAGATCGCCGACTCAGTTCGTTTTTGTTTCGTGGTGAGAGGAAGAGTTGAGGGGGGTGGAGCCATCAGTATGGCCCATAAATTTCCAATCCGTATGTCTGCAATAAATTGTGAAGGCATAAAAAACAACAACAAACCGGGCGGCGCATAGAGAACAACACCTAAAATAGACAAAAACAAAGAAAAAGCCAAAAATTCCTTTCGGGGATTTCGGAAGAGCTCGCATAAAATCGCTCAAAAGAAAGAGAGAGAGAGCGAGAGAGAGAGAGGGAGTGTGAGCGAATAGATAAACTTTTTTTCTTTATTTTTCTTGAAGAAGAAAACAAAAAGTTCCCATGCTTAAAAGCGCTAAACATTCAGTTCCGGTATTTAAAAATGTTTTCAACAATAACAACAACAACCGAGCAGAGTGCGAGAGAGAGAGAGAGAGAGGGAGGGAAAGAGATAGGGGGGAGCACAGGCAAAGCTGAATGAAAGAAAATTCATGAATGAAATACGACGATGACGACGAAGCTGGCAGCAAATGGCGTTGCCAGCAAGCACGATGAATGAGCAAGAACTGTGTGAAGAGCAGCAGGAGGAGAGGAGAAAGAGGAGGGCGATGTGATGGGTGGAGAGGAGAGAAGTGGAGAGTGGAAACCGAATGAATGAAAACGTAAACGGCTGATGAGCTGCGACGCCAGCAGCGACAGCAACAGCGACTGCGGCAGCGACGTCAACGTTTCGCTTCGTTGGGCAAGTCAATCTATGAATGAATGGCAAAGCGACAGAGCGTCCAAATGTTGTTTGAATGGGTAACAACAACACGAATAACACATCAACAACTACAACAACAGCACCAACAACTACAACAACGGCAACAACAGTGATTTGTTAGCCATATACAAGCAGATCAGCTACGCATATTTGGCTTAAACAACTCGCGAGACTCGCAACGATGCGCGTGGCATGGCTAAAAGCAGTCACAGTCAAAGCTGATGTTGCTGTTGCTGTGGGCTATGAACGGTTGCTCTTGTGGCATGTGGCAGACATTGAATGACACGAGAGCCCAGGCACCGAAAACCGAAAACCAAAAACCGAAAAACGAGATATCAAAGAGGCTGCTAGAAATTCCAATCGCCTGAGAAATGCATAAACAAATCAAGCATAAACATGTCTCTACAATCTGTCTGTCTGTCCGTCTGTCCACTCGTCGCCGTGTTGTTTGTGCCCCGTTTTGTGGCCTGGCCCCAGACACGTGGGTGCTTTTATTGTTGGCTGGCTGGAACGCAGCCAGGTGTGAAAACGGCATTTTTATTTATTTTTCAGCTAGTTTTTTATTCTTCTTTTCTTGTCTAAGGCGAGCGCCAGTCCAAGTTCCAATTCCGCACAACGTTGCGTATGCGCAATATGAGCGCAGTGTTTGTCTGTAGTAAATATAAAAGTTGTTTATCAATCGCTTTACCACACCCTCCACACACAGCAAAACAATGCACACAATTGTCTAGTAAAGTCAAGTTTTTCGGCACATATTTTTGCCAGCACTCACCCCTCACGTCACTCACCCCTTTATGGCTAGCTGCTTCACTAGTCATCTTTATGCTAATGCCAGCCGCAGGCATTCATCATAAAAGTCGCGTCATAAAATTTACGAGCTTTATCATAACTGCTTTTCAACTGGGTGTGTTTGTGTGAGTATGTGTGTGTGTGTGTGTGTGTGTGTGTGTAGCTGTAACTCAGCAAGGTCATCATCGAGTTCGAGACTTTAGATACTCTCTCTCTCTCTCATCGTGTGCATAGATCTTCCACTATCAGCGATCAGTTGCTGAGCCACTTCAAAAAACTTCTTCGCATTCGCATTCGCATTTTATTCATATTTATTTTTTCTCTTTCTCCCTCTCTCTCTTTCCTTTCACGCCAGAAGAATTTATGATATTTTATGCTAAATTTAGAAATTATTCAATGCGATTCAAAGCGAAAACAAGAAAAACAAATGCCCCGAAGAGAGTAGACAACAACAACAACAACAACAGCAGGAACAGAAGCTTCAGCATACACTGGGAGAAATCGTTAAGGAATATATTTAAGTTGAAATCAATACAAACTTGCTGGGCGTTTCTCTCAGTGTTTTGCGCATGAACAAACAAAACATATTTCTTTTAATAATGTCTAACGCATTAGCATAAAACGAATAACAACAACAACCACAGCAACAGCAACAGCAACAATTATTCACCTAAAAAAAATTCCAGTTCACAATTTCAGAGAGCTTCCATTGAGAAAAAACAAACAGCAACAACTACAACAACAACAACAACAACTGGCTGAAAGCTACAACAACCTGAGCCAACGGATGCTCGATACCAAAAAACTAGTTTGCCCACTTTTTTCTTTGCCGATGTTGCTGTTGTTGCACCTATTGCTGATGCTGATGTTGTTGTTGTTGCTGCTGTTGTTGTCGTGTTTCTCGAGGCAATCGACTCAAGTTTGGAGCTGGCGCGCGCGCCAAGTCAACTTTTTTTTGTGTGTTCGTTCCTCTTTTTTATAGTAGTATTAGACTTGTAACAATTTTGTGTGTGATAAACAACAACAGCAACAATTTTGTCTAGTGTCGTTGTGGTTGCTGCTTTAGCTGCTGTTGTTGCCACTTGCCACAAAACGCAAACGCATTCGGGAAAAATCGAACGGAAATATTTGGCTGGCCGGGCGAGTTTCCGTTTCAGCCAAGACCTTGTTACAGTTATTGACGGACACGCTCCAATTTGGGTTGTTGCTTCTACTATTGCTGCTGTTGTTGCTGTTGTGTAGTTGCTGCTGCTATCTGTAAGTGTGCTAATTACGTGCCAAAGGCGCATTGTTTACAACGCCAGCAAAAATAAATAACTATAAATACGCAGCGTATTGCTGCTGCTGTTGTTGTTGATTCATTCATTCATAAAAACCGCTCAGCAACAACAACAACAACGAGTGCGCATGTGTTCATTAAACTAAACAACAAGCGATCATCGACAAATGGAGCGAACAACAGCAACAACAAGCAACTGCAACTTGAGCATAATTAACAGACAGCCAAAAAAGGCCACAAAACAACAACAAGCTGCTACGCGCAATTGTTTTGCCGTTGTCATTCATTAAAAATTGCGAAAAACAACAGCAGCAACACCCAGCCAACAACAGCAACAACAACGATCGTCGCGTCGCGGCAGCAACTTTTCATTCATAAAAATGCTGAGCAACAACAATAGCAGCAGCAAGATTGATTTATTTAGCTGAGCGTAAAAGGAGGCAGCAGTTGAGAGCAACTGTTGCTGCTGCTGCTGCTGCCAAGCAACATGTTTACAGTGCAGCAGCAGCAGCAACATTTTGCGGTTTGGCCAAAGCAACAATTACACAAGGCAGCAACTATGCCAGCTTATTGTTGTTGTTGCTGTTGTTGTTGTCTCCCCTTTTTGAATGAATGAATGAATTGCTTTTTTCCGTTTTGCGGCCACAGCAACCGAAGCAGCAGCAGCAGCAGCAACATGCTGACTGAGGATGTGGATGTGCAACTAAATGTGAATGTGAATGTGGATGTGGTTAGTGGATGTCCGTGTGCGTAGACGACGTTCATTAATTGTGACGATCAACAAGCTACGCAAAATCCAGTGTTGCTGTTGCTGCTGCTGCTGCCAGGCAACAATGGACAACAACAACATGTTGAAGCTTGTTGCTGGCTTCTTGCCTGTTGCCTGCTGCCTGCAATTGGCTGCAAGACAGGCAAACCAAACCAGTTCCAGCCTAACCAATTCAAATCCCCTCTTCTACTGATCACTCCCCTTCCCTTTGACAACAACAATTGACCGTTTTTTTTTTGTTGTTGTTGTTGTTGCTGTTGCCTGTGGTTTGCTTCCTTTTGGCATTTTTGCACTTTTATGAATGAAATTTTTATGCTGCTGCCGTTGCTGTTGTTGCTTCTTCCTCTGCTGTTGTTGCTGTTGAGGTTGGCATGTTTCCGTTAAGGCGCGCCAAAGTGGCACGGCCAGTTGCCCCACTTCCCGCTCTCCCCCTCTACCATCTACCATCTCTCCTCTCTTCACTCTGCTGCTGCTTCATTTACAGCTTAAGCTACAAAGTCAAAAGTTGGACTATGCAAAATATGTGTGTCTCGGGTGAGAACAAGCACTGAATCAGCTTCTACTTCCGGCACACTCTCTATGGCGTCCCAGTCTTAATGTTTTCATTGGAATTTCTACAAAACAACAAAAAAAATGAGAAAAAGAAGAAAAAACGCTTGCAGAAGAAGAACAATTTGGAGAGCAGCTTGGCTCGAGGCGGATGAAGATTAAGTGGAAGTTGTTGTTGCTGGCGCTGGCCTAAACAACTTCCGTGTGACTTCCGCAGAGAAGCTGCTCTCTATCCCCCTCTCCTCTCACTCTATCTCTCTCTCTCGTTGACTTCCGCTTGAAAAACAATTTTCAATTTTAATTGAATTTTCGTGTAAACAGCGTGAGGTGACCAAAGAGCACTTCCGCCTTCCTAAAACGCTGCCCCAGAGACTCAGTCTCGAAATCTGGCCACATGTTTCCACGACGCCAGATTGCATAATTCTCCGTCATGGGGCAAGAACAACAACAGTTGCTGCAGTTGCAGTTGCAGCAAAAGGAAATGTATAGAAAAATCATTAACGCACAGACAAAAGATAACAGCAGAAGAAGAAGAAGCGGCAGCAGGAAGATTTGTTGCAACTACCTGCTGCTGCTGCTGCTAGACACTTGTGCCAGGCGGCTGCCTAACGGTCCCAGCGGCAACAGCAACATCGGCGGCAGCGGCGCATGTGCAGCATCCTCCCTTTCGGCTGTGTGCAACGTCTGTCGATCGTGTGCGTCTTTGTGCGTCAACGCCCTCATGGGAACCAAACACCAGCGAACCATCGACCCTGGCATTCTTAAGCAAGGCATCTTCCGGCATTCACAAATTTATGTCACTGATTGGCAACACACATACACACACACATATGCATCCATGTGTGTGTGCGTTCTTTTGTGGCGCGTCCTTTTGTTGCCGAGTTTTGCGCACGTCATGTCAAGCGTTTTGGGTTATTGATAGCGGCAGGTGCAGTCAGCCAGTTTTAGTTCGAATCAATCCCTCTTTCACCATTCTCCCCCCCTTCCCTGCTTGGACCTTTTGGCTCGAATTACGTTCGCTTTTGCTGGCGACAATCAAAGGCTTCCCCCATTGGGCTAATGAGTGGACTGAGCCCAACTGTTTGTTGCATTGGCATGCCAGCAATGTGACCGTTCTCCTCTCTCCCCTTTCCCCTTCCCTAATTGTGCGCGTCATTGTCGCATCTTGAGGCAAGACGCTTCCGGTGCTTGCAACATTCCAAGCATGCCCCCAGCCACATGAGGCATGACGAGGCGGTGGCAACTATAGCTACAGCTACAGCTTTTTGTGTTCTGTGTTGTGGGGTTCTTGGGGGTTAATTCGATTCAATTAAATGAGCGTGCGTAAAACCCTTTGACAGCTCTTAAAGTCGCCTCTCTACTTCACTCTTCGCCTCCTCCTCCTCTTCACTCATTGCAATCCAATTCAATCACCCAACGCTGTTTGTAAAGTCTTTCAAAAGTTGCACACTGCTTGCCGCATCACGTTGCAAGCACTACGCGTATTGTCTCAGCTTCCGCTGCTTCCTCATGCTCCACCTCCTGCTCTTCGCTCCCCTTTTGGCACCTCTGCACTTTGACACACGAGGCTAATTGTTGGTGGCGTCGTGACGTGGCGCGCGTGCTGCACAGCAAATTATAAAGTGTCGTCGTGGCAAGCTGGGTTAGAGGGAGCTCCCATCTCTCCCTACTCTCTTGTCCACTGAGAGTTTGACGCGTTAAACCGGAAATCCGGTGTGAGTTTTGTGTCTCTCTCTCTCGGTTGCTATCTCTGTCGCTATTTTGTTTGCTTTCAGCAGCAACTTTTACTGTCTTGGCATAAACTTTCTTGCGGGAACTTCAGCTGACGTAGTAGCTTCCCTTTCCCTCTAATTCTGTTCTGTTATGTGTTGTTTATCTGTGGCAGATTTCGTTGGCAGCCACCTTCCAACACACATTTGCCTATCAATATGTAAAATGCGCTTCCTCCCCACTGCTTCTCTCTCAAGTGGCACAGCATGAGTCCAGTAAAACAAAGCGGATTTTTTGCGGGGAGCTACTCGTATTTCAAAGCATTTCCCACGCTGCTTACAGCAGGAACGAAGGAACGCAGTACTCTGAAGGAGGCAGCTCCTTACATAAGCATATCCTGCCAGCCAGCACGACAAAGGTTTCCCTCACAAGTGCGTCAACGCGCGATCCCCGCACCGAATCCATAGGAATCCTAATAATCTGAGTAGAGTGCGGGGGGGAGGAGCGTAATATGGAAAAATGTTTGAAATCTGTCAACAAAGGGTTAAGGTTCGCAGCGAGAACAACAGGAACTCGCGTAGTTCGTAGTATGCAGCTGGAGCGGGGGCAGGTGCAGCTGCCAAGGGGCCAAAACACACAAAAACAAGGACAAAAAGTAGGTCAAAAACGCGTGGGAATCGCGCGATGCGGAAGTAAAAATGCGGAGCGGAAGTAAATAAAACTAATAAAGAGCGGCAAATGAAGAAGCCTGCTGAAGAACAACAAGGAAGTCGACGGACTGCTTCCGCAACCGAAAGAGAGAGTAGTCAAAAGAGAAAGAGAGAGAGAGAGAGAGAGAGAAGGGAGAGCAGCACTGACAGTTAGTGGCAAAGGTAAAAGGTCAGGCATGCAACCTGTTTGGCTTTGGCTTTGCTTTGCTTTACTTCCTGTTTCAGTGCTAATCCCTTTTGAAGACACACACATGGAGTGTGAGTGTTAATGTGTGCGTGTGTGTGAGAGTGTGTGCTGCACTTATTTATTTACATCCGTCGGCTCGTCTGCACTAAATCACTTCCGGACTTCCGGTTCGACACGGACTCGCTAAGTAGATAGCTGCAAAGCAGAGTTACGAATCGGAGTTCGGGTACGAAGAGCGGCTCAGGGATCACGGAACAAGGGAACCGGGGCTAAAGGACTTTTCGGGTCAGGTAGTGCGGGGTGCGGGGTGCGAGGCAGGTGCAAAGGGAGAAGCTTGGAGTGAATGTCAAAAGGTACGAGTTGAAAACAGTTCCACTTAAAAAATTGATTGCTTTCGATAATTTCATTGGAAACCTGTGGAAGATGTTGCTCATATGCGAGTTGCTGTTGTCGCTGTTGTTGTTGTTGTCGCTGTTGTTGCTGTTGTCACTAGAGTGCCATACAATAAAATCAAATGAGAAAGGACAATGACAAGCGTTGAAGCAGCAGACGACACATAATAAAAACGCAGCAAATCGAATACGAAACGAAACGAAAACAGAACCAAAGTCCGCAGTTGCTAGTTGGATTTTATGTTTATGGCCCCCAACGACAACAACAGACCGAAAGCTACACTACAATATGCTAGACTTTGGTATACCGGGTAGATAAATTTACATAATTTCATATGTATCGATCATTGAAATAAAACAATCAAACTCATCTTTCTTAAAGTTCTGCTCACACAAATACAAATTCAATTTGTAGAATGCATTTTTGAGAAGTTTCAGAATTTGTAATTTAATTTTAAATCATATTGGGTTTGTCTACATTAAGAAAAGAGCATTTGAATTAAATATAATAGCTCTAATTCCAACAGTCACTTAAATCTATTTAGAACATGAAAATAAAATAATTAGTGCAGAGTTTCAGTTTATTAATTATCAATTTTTTATAAGAGACATACATACATATACATATGTTTAAACAAATTTGATAAAACAGAGGAAGCATCAGAGAAAAACTCGAATTCTAAATCATATTTCAAATCTGTACAATAAGATGAAATATAATAAACAAATTTCTTAGCTCCAACTTTAATAGTCACCTATATCGAGAGGTTAATTCAGATGGACAGACAGAAAGACAGATGCAAACATGATGTTAGAAAAGTCTAGATAGACAGATGGAAAGACAGATACAAACACGATGTCAGAAAAGTCTCTTAAGAATTCTTTTACCCTTTTACTCTATCGTTACCGGGTATAACAACAGGGAGAACAACATGAAACAGCCAAACGGACAACAAAGACAGCTAGTAACATAAGCTTTAATGGTGTGGCAGTGTGCAAAAAGGACCGAAGGATTAAGTAAACAAGCTGCGACTCGAATGTGACAACTTTCGAGGCCTTGGGAATTCAATTAATGAAAAGTATCTGTCCGGACCCCAAACAAACACGCTCTAACAAACACTCAAACATCAGCCACATACTCCTATATGGCAGGCAATGTTAATCAAGTTAACGGGAATCCCCTGAATGCTAATGCAGCCGAAATATGTGTATGTGTGTGTGGGTGGGGGGGAAATCGTTTGAATACTATGAATATTGTCGTGAATGGCCACTTGAAAAGTTGGAGCAAATCCAATGAATGAAATTATTTCAATGACTTGTCCACTTGCCTATGCAAATGTCTCCCTCAAAATGCCATTAACACAAACCGGTTTCCTTTCACTTGCTTGCAGGACTCGGAAGAGGATTTGCCGGTGTGTGCACCCAATGCGGTCTGCTCTAAGATCGATCTTTATGAGTCGCCTTGGATTGAGCGACAATGTCGCTGTCCGGAATCGAATCGCATGCCCAACAATGTCATCCTCCATCATCACGAGCATCCACATGCCGGACACGAACAGAAGTATCGCAACTACTACGAGAAGGAGAAAATGTTGCAGCACAAGCGATTGCTACTCGGCGAGTTTCAGGACAAGAAATTCGAGAGTTTACACCTGAAGAAACTGATGCAGAAATTGGGCGCAGTCTACGAAGATGATTTGCAGCTGCAGTCGGGCGATTATCTGGAACGTTCCCCTGACTACAACGAAGCTTTGCCGCAATCCGGCTACGAGGAGTTGACGGACAACGAGTTGCCACACTTGCCACAACCGCGAGGTTCGACGCACATGCGACATTCGGGACATCGTGGCCTCAAGGAGGCGACCAGCTACATTGGCGGCTGTCCGAGCAGTCTGGGCGTGGAGGATGGACACACGATTGCGGACAAGACGCGACACTATAAGCTCTGTCAGCCGGTGCACAAGTTGCCCGTTTGCAAGTGAGTTCGATTGTGAAGCTCGTCAGCAAGTGAATCCTTTACTAATTGCCTGTATTTTTCTGTTCTTTCCTTAGGCACTTTCGTGATTACACCTGGACGTTGACTACGGCAGCGGAATTGAATGTCACCGAGCAGATTGTGCACTGTCGCTGTCCCAAGAACTCGGTCACCTATCTGACGAAACGCGAACCCGTTGCCAACGATAGCACAGTCTATCGCTATCTCTTCGCCTGCTCGCCGTTGACTGTAAGTTTTCCCTACTTTCTCTTCTGTAAACCCCCGAAACTAATCCTTGTGTGTTTCTTCTGTGCTTAGCGTCTACGCTGCCAGCGCAAGCAGCCCTGCAAGCTGTTCACGGTGCGTAAGCGTCAGGAGTTCCTCGACGAGGTCAACATCAACTCGCTGTGCCAATGCCCCAAAGGACATCGTTGTCCCAGCCATCACACGCAGTCGGGCGTCATAACGGGCGAGAGTTTCCTCGAGGACAACATACAGACCTATTCTGGCTATTGCATGGCCAACGATTGAATTGAGTTTGCCGACTACTATCTACTATATACAAAATATATATACACACAACATATATATATATAGATATGGGCTATACATAGGTTTATCTAGGACTATATATGCTTTTATAAGTCGACTGAGCCAATTGAGTCTCGCCAAGTTAACAATTAAACTGAAACTAAAACTACAACTACAACTATAACTGGGATGCGTGTGTGTGTGTGTGAGTGAATGTGTGTGTTGTATACATGTGTGTGTGTGTGCTGTGTGTAAAGTTGAGCAGAAGTTTTTTTGTTTTTAGTTGCTACCAAAATTTGGTCATACATCGTAATAGTATATATATATCGGATATGTAATATGTAATAACAAATAATCGATAATTTAAAATATGCATAAATATAACTATTTA
This sequence comes from Drosophila sulfurigaster albostrigata, assembly GCF_023558435.1. Taxonomy (NCBI): domain Eukaryota; kingdom Metazoa; phylum Arthropoda; class Insecta; order Diptera; family Drosophilidae; genus Drosophila; species Drosophila sulfurigaster. Next base: position 48,599,257 of record NC_084883.1, read on the forward strand.
ATTAGTTCTAAGGCGCAGTTTGTTATACAAATCATTTGTAATGAATATTTATAAAGAGCGTTCTGAAAATCTGTAACATAGCCCCTCTTCTCCTTCTCCTCCCTTTGTTCACTCACTTATTAATTGTATATATTATACGCAGTTTCTTTGACAGCAATTCCCCGGCTGCAAATCCAACTCCCATGCGTGCCAAATTAATATGCAGCTTCTTTTTATCTTACTCGCCCTCTTTTAGTTTTGATTAATGCATTAATTAAACAGATTTAGCAACAAGTTGTACAGTTAGAAACTGTTTGGCAAGGCAGCAGCAGCATCAGCAATTATTAAGAACGAAGCATAACAAAAATGAGTATATAAATATATAACTTGCTTTAATACTTTTATGAAAATATACACATATGTAAAGTTAATATTAATCATAAACATATTCAACGAACAAATTAAATCGCATATGCAAAAATTTTTAATTTCAATTGTAAAATTCTCTTATTTATCCCCCATAATTTAATCTATTTAAGTATTATTCAAGAAATTTCCAGCAGTGTTTTTTTCTATTATTTTATAAATCGAAAAATCAGTTTTTGTATAAAAGCCTAAACGAGCAAAAATAAATTTTAAACTAAATATGAGATATTAAATGAAATACACTACAGATAAATGCGTTTTTATTTATTCATTGAAATTTTTAAATACATATACTATCATTCTTTGTAGCACTCGTAGCTCACAAAAGTATGCTATATTTTTGTGTGACGTCTTGTGTAATGTGTATTGCACTGCCAAAGTCTTCGAAAATAAATAATTTTATTCTTATAATAAAATTCAAACTCAGATTTTGTATAGATTCTACATTTAATAAATAATAAATAGGAAATAAGCTTTGAAGTATGTGTACATTAAAATACGTATGCATGCATAGAAAAACTTCTGCACAGCAGCTTCACTTAAGCTGACAGCCAAAAAGTATGCAGCAAAAAACTTGCGCCTGAAGTAGCAGCAACATTTGCTGTTAGCAAAAATCGGTTTGAAACTTTGCTAAATGTTCAATTTTAAAGCAACTGCAACTGCAGATTGAATGGAATTAAAGAAACTGACTGCAATTGGCGTTGCTCACAAAATAGAATGAAGAAATTGAAATTGAAATTGAGCAATCAACAAAAAAAAAAAAATGAAAAGAAAAATACGAATGAAAAAGCAAACACACTTCTGAATGCAATTCATGCTTGGGCTTTATTGTCTGTATGCTGGGTATTCAAGCAAAAAGCTCGACTATTTCCTGGCAATTAAAAACTAAAAACCAAATGCAAAGAAAAAAACAACGAGCTGTGGATTAAGCAGCTGAAAAATGCAAATTATTATTGAGTAGCGAACGCAGAGGGGGCCAGGTAAATGGCAAGCAGCCGGCAGGCAGGCAGCAGGTAACAGCAAATAGATGGCTAGAAAGGCAGTCAGCGGCGATATAATTAAATAAATGGCACAGCAAATAGACAATAACTGGAGAGTTGCTCTGGTTTGGAGCATCAGGCGGGGAGGCCGGGTGGGCGTAACCATGCCACAAATTCAATTAACGTGCGTCGACGGGCAAAAAAAAACAATAAAGAAAAAACTGAACTGAAAAAATGAAAACATAAAAAGAGGGACACAAAAAAAATTATCAAGAAACAAGCATATAAAAAAGTTTCAAGTGTAAAAAACGAGGTGTAAAAACACAGCGTGGCGAAAAAAAAAGTAAATCGTAAAAGCCAAACACCAAGCAACAACAACAACAACAACGAGCGCTAACATGGCCCATAGTCGAAAGAGGAGCAGTTTTTGTTTTTACGACTTCAACCGGAAGCTAAACGCGTTAAAAACTCGACTATACCAACAACAACCACAACCACAACAACAATATCAGTAAACAACACCAACAACAAAATTGACAGCGACAACAGCAAACAATCTACACCCAAAAGAACTGTTAACCGAGTCTTTAGAGATTGGTTAGATTGAAAGAGGCTTTGTCCATGCCTTTCGAGTTTGACTCTGCAATTAGATGTTAGTTGGCACTCGCACATAGGATTTTCAAAATGCATAAACTGAAATTATTAATAATAATAAAATCATATACATTTAATGACCCCTTAAAGTGCGTCTAATTGGTGAGAATAAATGCCATAAAAGATTGTCTTTAGCCGAGTCAAAAAATACAGCCAAGTGGCTTCTCCCCTACTTTCCTCTCTCTCTCTCTCTCTCTCTCTATCACAACTCCTCATCTCAACGTTCTCAAGCAGACAGAATGGGCACAAAAGCAACAGCAGCAGCAGCAAGACATAAGACATAAGACATTTATAGCATTACGATGGGCTGAATGTAGGGGGACGTTGATGGCAGCTAAAGAAGAGTGAGAGGGAGAGGGAGAGCGAGACAATCTCTGTCGCTGCTGTGGCACTTGGCTTTGACTTTGGCTTTGGCTTTGGCTCTTCACCTTCTTGCACCGCACATGAGGCGTTAATTAGAGTTTAAGCCGCCGCAACGGGTAACCGTTTTTTATTAGTTGGAAATGAAATTTCGCGCATTCAGAGACCAAATTGCAGCACACTAACAAGGAAAATGCTCGCAACACAAAAATAATTCATTGTTGGCCCACCTAAATTGGGTTAAGTCACAACAACTTCGCTCTGACAATATCTGGCACGAGAAGAAGTCTCAGCACAATTCTAGTCACCTCTCAGCTTTTCGTAAAGGGGTTTTTCAAGTGCTTAATGATACAGATCACTTGTTGTACATATGAATAGTAAAAGTTATATGTAAGAGCAATTTCTAAAAATTTGAGGATTAAACGGAAGAAATAAACTTATTAAGGAGCAGAGAAAAAATGTCAAGAAATCTATTAAACTTATATAAAATATCGTTGTTCATATAGATACTAAAAGTAGTCTTAAAAAACTAAGCATATTAATGTAGAAAGAAGATCTTGAATAATTGCTAGAAACAGGATCAGAATTTAATAAACGTATTTGGAAGTTATGTCATTAAAATGGGTTTATAATGTAAAGGTGAAAATGGAATTTATAAAAAAAATAAACTGCAAAGAATAACAATTTTAAAATTGTGGAAAAGTTTTCAAACTTTTCCAAGTTCCTGTTGTTCATATGAATAGTAAAATAAGTCTATAAAAACAGAATAAGAAAAAATTAATAAATAAGAAAAAATCTGTACAAAAAACTAATGAAACTTTTAAACTGCTTCAAAGCTATCGTAATCATCTTGCAATATTGTAGTATTTTTCTGATAAAATATGATTTATTTATTATATTAAATCTTGTATTTAATACTTCGTTTAATAGCAAAGAGAGTAATGGTTGCTACTGTCTTCGACTCAACTGACAAAATATATAATACTATGATATTAAAATGAACATACAATACATATGTATGCAACTAATAACTAAGAACAAATACATTGTTATTAACATAAGACAAATGTCTTTTGTTATGAACTTTAATTTGAAATGATAATTGTAATATTGTGAAAACTATTAAGTGGCGTTTAGAGGAAACTCAAATTCATTATTAGCGTTTAAAAGTAAATACCAATTTGAGAAAATTAAAAATATTAAACTGAAGAACCAAATATATTAAGAAGCAGAGACAAAATGTTTAAATCTTTATTATACATATATTATTTAATTATATGACATTAAAGTAAACATATGTAGTTAATAACATATTATCCGGTAAAGAGCAAATACATTGTTATTAACATAAAACAAATGGCTTTTGTTATAAGCTATGAATTATATTCTTAACTCTACTAAATGAAGACAATATGATTATTATTATTAGATGTCTAACAAATATCATTAAAAAGCAGTGCAAATTTAATGACCTCATCAAGGGCAATAAGCGAAAGAGCAAAAGGAAGTTAGCACATTGTGATTTCCAATCGAAATCGATACAGTTTGCTTTGATAAATAAATTTCAATCACAGTCTTAAATATATGCAAAGATATTTATTTAGGTAGTCTCGATATCCCTTGGACACCGCTTGACTTCCAGTTCAATTTCTCACCCGCTGTGCGTTAGCCAAGTTAAAGTTTTGCTGGGCAGTGGCCAAAAACTGCCAATAGGTACCATTCATTATGGCTGTGGCGAAAGTTTTGAATTTCAGCTAAATCATTTTTGCCTTAGCAGCTTCTGTTGCACATTTTGTTGGGCAACCAAGATGATGGCTAATTATTTATCTCAGGGATTTGCTAAGCTGCGTTGCTGTTGTTGAAGTGTTGTCTGCGCGTTCACATAGTCGTATATTTATGACTCGACTGCCTGACTCCGTTGACTCTCTTGACTTGACTTGACTTTGGCTCTGACTTCGACTACTGTGCTTCAAAACATATTGATTGATTAGCTGCTCCATGGCCGCTGGCTAAGATTTGCATGCTAGCAAACTCACAGAAGATTACACACATTTTCAGCTGCGTTTTCTATTTGAAATATTTTGATAGAGCGCTGACAATAGATCTAACTCTGGCAGCAGGGCGGCGACGGCAGCAGCAGCAGTAGAGGCAACAGCAGCTGGGTCATTAGAAGCGTACAGCACACCGAAAAGAGAGCTTTCTTTCACATCATTAAAAGTCAACAAAAACACAACACGTTGAAACAACAACAGAAATTAGACAACAACATGACAAAAGGCCAGCTAATAGTATCCGCTGTATAGAATCGGACGACCCCATCATCTTTGGCCATCTTTTTTAGTTGTTTATATATTTTGAATACCCGCTGCCCATAGGGTAGACGGGTATGATAAGTACCTCCAATGTGACTCCAGCACATGTACATATGTAACAAGCTGAATTAAGCTTCGACCTCATGAAGTATGTTTATTCTTGATCAGCGTTTGTCCGTCTGGCAAAAACGGCTTCAGAGGTATCCAGCTTCTATGGTATATTTCGAATGTAATAGTATATAGATATACCAAATAAAGCCCTTTAGTACTTCTTCGGGCTTAAGCTGCTTTTGTTGGCATTCTGGTATATTGGTATATTTTAAAATGTAATAGTATATCGATATACCAAATATAGCCTTCGGTATATTTTAGCTTTTTCTGTGTTAAAGCTGCTTGGCTCGGTAAACTGGTATATTTTGATTGTAATGGTATATCGATATACTAAATATAGCATTCAGTATATTTCAGTATATTAAGTTGGTATATTTTAAAAATAATACCTTACTTAAGAAGTCATTTTTATGGCACAAAAATGGATGCTGCTGACGAGACTTAAATGGTTGGAAGATAATCCGGTATATTCTGTACGCTATGGTATATTTTAAATGTAGTAGATTATCAGTACACTTAAAATAGCCAGAAGCATATATTAATATTTGTTCGGAACAATAATATATTGATTTGCTTTTAATGAAGATGAATAGCGGATATCTCAAAGTCGAGCACACTCGACTTTCTTGCTGGTCTCTTCTTCAGTATTTGGTATTTAGTATGGGTTGCATGTTGTTTGGTTCTATGAAAATTTCTTCATTTCGTTGGCCACTTTTACTACACTAATTAGCCACGATTTGAGCCACTGACATGCAACAGCGACAAATGCTGTGTGTGTGAGTGTGAGTGTGAGTGTGAGAGAGGGGAAACTGCAAAATTAGGGTGCCCCACAGGTTGAGGCGCTTATGAATTTAATTGCTCAACATTATGATGGCAATGGGGCCTTATCAATTTTTTCCGGCTCAACTCAACAATAATTACGCGTATTCTTAATATTGTTTTTTTTTCTTGTCTTCTTCATTTCTTTACTTTGCTGCAAAGTTTTATTTCATCTTTTGGGTGCCGTCTCTTCCACAGGAAGCTGGGAGCGATTTCACCTGTTGATGCCAACTCTTTTTTTGTAACTTTATAACTTGGCGTTTTTGCCTTAGAAAGTGAAATTTTTTAACGGCACTTTGTAATTTGCCTTGCGCCCCCCTTCGGCTGTTTGATGATGAGTTTTGTGCTCTCAGTGCTCAATGCACACAGATGATAAGACATTAATCTGTGCCATTAGAGGGCCGCCTCGATGTTTGTTATTGATTTAAGTTGATAAACAGTTTCGCAAATACTGAATGCCAAAGTAGACGATGATTCGTAATGTGTTTGCTCCAACTGGAGCAAGGGCGAGAGAGTGAAAGTGACGACGAAGATACAAACTTCTGTTTTTCAGAGGCCGGACGTATGTCTGGGAGAGTTTGCTGCGGTGTGAAGTGCTATGATGGTTGTGGAGTATCATATGCGAAAATCGGCATAAAAAGCTTAATGGATTTTCAAGCATGCAATGTGATAACGAATCTCTTGATTGCCCCCCAGCAATAAAATGCATTAATAAAGCAATAATAATAACAACAGCAATAATCATAACAAAAGAATGTGACTTTCTTCACGTTGGACCCTATAATAGTCGCGAGTTATATGGCATGAATTTATGAACTAGTTATTAGGTGAATGGACTGATCTGCGGATAAGACATTAATCTTGTCATGCCAGCGAAATTCGCAGTATATAAATAAACGATAGAACAGAGAATGAATGCTAAGAAGCAACCCATTTTTTGACATGTTATTTATAATGAAATAATTTGATAACTATTTGCATAAATTGTCTCTAATAAATTGAGCTTCAGCCTTAGCATCAATCTTCCTTTTTTGAATAAATTTTCTTCCACAAATTGAGCTTCAACCTTAGCACCAATCCACCCTATTCTTCTTATTTGTACAGCGTATTTTGTGGTAATCGCATAGTGCAATGTAAAGTCATCAGCGATGCGCAAAGAAAGCGATAGACTTACAAATCATGCATAACACGAAATCAACAACAACAAATAATAAGAAAGAAAAAAAGCCATTGAAAAATCCACATACAACTTCATATGTACAAATAATCTCACAACCACATTTGCTGCACATGCAGATGAAATTGAAAGTAAGATCCGAGAGCGCTCGACTCTTCAAAGAGATGCAAGTCGATTATTTTCTAATTACAAAAGCAAAACTCTCCTCATTCAATTCGTCACGGCCTGCACTGAGGCCGCGTCAGCAGCACATTCAATCTGACAGCAGAAAAATTTTCCAATTTCAATTCGAAATGATGATGATGATGAAGTCGGGACGTGCTGAAGAAGGTGTTAAGTATGCAAATGACAGGGCATACAACAAGTTGTACAACATGTACATGAGCACAATAATGAATGGGTGATAACAACAGTTATGTTGTAATATTTACAAGGCATCTATCTAACTCTTCTACACATGTACATATGTATGTAGGCGTGACGAGTCTGAGCTTTGCCGCTAACCAATCCAATCGAATACGTTGCAATACGAAAGCGAGCGGTAAAAGTGCGCGCGCCATGCGATTTGACCCCAAAGAAAACTGAAGTCGTATCCAAAATCCAAATCCAAAAGCCAGCCAAAGGCAAAGGCGAAGATTCGCATCTTTTTTTTGGGTTTTTTATTTTTGTTGTTTTTTTTTTTTTTGTTACTTTTACATGTGCGCCGCTTGTACTTTCTCTACTTAGAGTTTAGCTGGTAAACGCGGTTTTTCATCTTGTCTTCTTTGTTATTTTTTGATACCCTTGAAGAGGGTATTATAATTTCATCAGATGACAAACAGAGCCAAGTGATACGCTGTAAACTGCGTTGACAGCGACAAGTGGAAATTCCTACAAAATATGATTAAAATAATATGAAATAATTTCATCATAGACTAGTAGAAGTTACTATAAAAAGTAGTTTTATCTTAGAATATCTTTAAGTTGTCTATTCTCTCAGTTTCATCAAATGTCAAATAAAGCCAAGTGATGCACTATATACTGACAGAGACAAGTGGAAATTCCTACCAAATATGATTAAATTTATTTCAAATATGTAATTTGAAGTTATGTCAGTACAAACTACTATAAAAAGTAGTTATATCTTAGGGCATCCTTTAGTCGTATATTCCCTCAATTTCATCTTATCAGCTGACAGAGTCAAGTGAAAATTCCTACAAAATATGATTCAAATTATATAAAATAGTTTTAAGATAGACTAGTATAAATTACTATCAAAAGTAGCTATATCTTAGAGTATCTTTGAGTCGTCTACTTCCTCAGCACAATGTTCTCACATTTTGTGTTTGTTTTTTGCAGTTTGTTGCCTTGCCTTTTTGGCCGCGCCTAATCGAAACTTGTGCCCAATCTGGCCCGAGAGGTCCCCGGCCAAAAGAGAGATGATCAGGCACGCTTCCATCGTGATATTAATGAGCTGCTAGGAGGCCGTGTCTTCTAAGTTGCTAAGGAGAAGAACAGCAGCAGCAGCAGCAGCAGGAGGAAAAGTGGAGGGTAGAAAGAGCTTGGCAGGCAACAACTCTTTGATGTTGTAATTAACTCTCATTAGAGGCAGTCGCAATGGCAGTCTTAAGATCTGTGTCTCTCAATCTCAATTGGTGTCTTAGTTGTAGTCTAAAGGTTTTTTTTGGGGGGGTTTCACTTTCGCTATGGCAATATCAACAAAACTGTTTAAGTGTGCTATATTTAAGTATTTACTTGCACAACAGAGAGAAACAGAAAAAAAACGGCAACAAAGAGACAAAGCAAAACTAAAAGCCAAATAGACTTTAAATCTCGCACGAGTTTTTTTTTTCTTTCGGTCATGCGAATTCGTTTCTTCTAAAGGCGCGTTGATTGTTTGTGCTTTGGTTGTTGCTGTTACTTTTTGTTGATTCCCCCTCCCAAATAAAGTGAGGCCAAAATACAAAACTAACTGCCCAGGGTATGGCTAGACAAACGATCATGGGAAAACAAACGAGCAGCAAGAAAGACACTAAGAAAGACGAGAGACAAGAAGGGAAATTGCTGCCAAAATCCATTGCCAATTTCGAGCAGTTGACCAAAGAAAGTAACGCTTATCTGCCACAATCCCGCTGAGCAGCGGCGGCAGCTCCCGCCAGCGAGCCAAAAGTGGGAGACGCGAGTCTCCATTTGGCTCTTCAAATTGAATGCGTGCTCAAGTGACCTGCTGAGTAATTAATGACAAACAACGCTGCAAATTAAAATCCATCCTTTTGACAACTTTTCGCAACCACACAGAGATGTGAGCGTGAGTGGAGAGATGCGATTCAAATCATGAAAATAATACGTGATCAGTTTTTAATGGAATTTTTTGAACGTGAACGGAATAAGATCTTCAAAAAGGCGTGTTTCTTAACTTAAATAAGAAATTGATGGCATAAATGAAACAGAAAATTTGGAGTATTTGAATCTTTTTAAGATGTATTTCAACTTGAATTTAAAGATTGATATCATTTGACTGGCATATACAAGAAAAGTACAGCCGAAGGTGCTCAAATGTGAAATACTCACAATACGTTCTCAATTACGGTATTACGATAGAAATTTACATAATTAATATACCAAGAAATAGAGAAATATACATGTACATATGTAGTACATACCAAATCAATATACCGATAAATATAATGACGTACTATTATACCGAAAAAACACTGACATATGCCCAAAATATTTATATAACGGGTATTCAAATTTAATACCAAATGAATATACTGAAAAAATACTGGCATATACCCACATGTGTTTTCAATATATTTTTATAAGGGCATACAAATTTAAAAATATTTGTGAAGCATGAAATTTATAAATGAAATCCACAATAAGCTTATACAAACTTACGATCTTATGTCTTAAATTTGAAGCAATATTTGTATATTTTGGCATAATCCGAAAGTTCAACAAAAACATCAGAAGTGGGATTATTTTCTATTTATTTCATGAATAATGAATTTGGTGCATGTTAAATACAACTTAATGTAAACATTTGCCATTGTTTTGCCATGCCTTAAAGATATTGTAATTACTTTCTTGTGTCGCATCGTGTCGTGTTGTGTCGTGAGTGTGAGATCATATTATATTTCGAGTAGATGCTCAACTCGAAGCTGAGAGCTATTGAAATTGTTTTTGGGCATTATTTGCTGCGCGGCACTCGACCAAAAAACTTTCGGCGAACTTTCGTTGTTAATTAGCTAAATCAACAGAGTAAACAGAAACCCGCAACAATTTTGTGCGTTAAACTCGCTCATATCCTGTTCATAATAATATAATAATTGCAATTGTTTAGCCAACAAATGATCTCCGCTAGAAGAAACTCGCCAACTTTCCATTTCCCTAAATACAGCTGAAGTCAGCGCGAGTTTATAAGAAGAGAAAGAAGTAAAAAAAGAAGTAGAAAACTAGCAAAGACTTTGGCCAGGCAACCAAAAAAAAAACAAAAAAGGGAAAAATATAATTTAGGTGCAGTGAAAATCAAGCTCATCACACGGCAGCAGCAAACAGTCAGTCAGTCAGTCAGTCCCATCCTCAGAGAGGTACTTTTCTTTAATTTCCCATATTTTCCATAGCCATTTGCTATGACAGAAATGATGATGATGATGCTGATGATGTTGATGCATGCGCCTTGGCAGCCCATCAACTTTTTGGTTGGTGTTGAAGTTGAGTCGGAGTTGCGAGTGTCGGAGTTGAAGTTGAACCTGGACGAATGCCAGTTGCCATGACATTATCAACGTGCCACCAGCAACTCTCGACAACGTGGCAACAGCTACTGCTTGCTGCTTGCAACGTGACATGTGTTGCAGCTGCCTCAGAGAGAGAGTGGGAGAGAGAGGGGGGAGCAGACTTAGGAGTGCGGTTAATGTTGCTGTGCCACGCCATCGCCAAGCTAACAATGCAGTTGCTTCCATCTCTCTCTCCACCGCTGTTTGAATAATTCAATGCATATTCAGAAATGGCAATAACAATTGCTTTAAGCCAACGCGGCTTGCAAATAACAATTTTAAATACATTTTTAATGAACTCGTTAAAATCATTAAAATGAATTGCAACCAGGTGGCAAGTTGACGAAGTTGCATGCCACACTGCGCTATGCTTTGTGTGGTCTCCTCCATCTGACTGACAGTTAACACACTTGCCACATGCCACATTTATTAGCATATTCACACACAGCCTCCTAATCTGATTAGTCAAGTAATTACAGTCAAACTCAAGCAAACGATAATTGCACTTGAAAACTCATACGAAATTCATGTCGCAAAGCTTTAAGGTCCGAGATGAGGTATTTAAACATAAATTGCAGCATTGCTGCCATCCATTTGGATATTAAAATGACAAGCGAAGCGAACAACAAAAACAACACAAAACAACAAAGCAAAGCAAGATGCTAACAAATGTCTGACAAACTTACAGTTTCCCTGGACAGTCCTTCAAAGCTGGTTTGAACTATGCAAATTGGTTGCGAAAAGTGAAAACGCTGAATTTTAAAATTGCAATGAACTTTAATTTACACTCTCTTAATAACCAAAGTTAACAAACATAAAGGAACACACAATAAAATAACAAATATGTAATAAAATATACAATATGATAAATATTTAAATCTGATTTAAAAAAAAACAAAATAATTCAAAGCCGAAATTGAATGTGAGAACAATAATAATATATGTACAATATATGCAAATATATACACTATGGAATTTCATTCTATTTTTGATTTTTATCTGCATTTCAGTATGATCAAACTAGTGTTAGTATAATACTCAAAATATTTTCATATTACTTTTAACACAAAGTAAAAAGTTGCATTAAATCCCGAAATTTATTCGATCCCTAAAGTTTAAAAACAATCAATATATTCAAAACCTTTAGAATTGCAATTTATACTGTAGCATGTGGAATGATTTTTTCTATATCAGATTTGATTAGATCCATTTTTTGTAATAAGAAATTGTCTTTGATATTATAGTAAAATAATTATAATAATAATGGATTCATTTTCATTTATATCCCCAAAAATAGTTTCAGTTTGTATTTTAATTACTATTTTACCGTCTATCGACATATCGTGAAACTTTACGTTTAATAATCTGAAGCATCGTACTTCGGAAGGTTTAAATCGATTTATCGATTCCTGGGTTCCTGGGTTAGACACATCTTATAGTGTGAAGTGCTTGCTTTCGAAAAATGCACAAAACTTAGACTTATGCCTAAAGATGTTTAATACAATTTAAGTTTAAGTTAAATAACTGCGAAGAGTTTTTAATGCTCTTTCTACATTTATTTAATTCGTATTTAATCCTTTAGTTACATTGATTTAATTGTATTAAACATCAACATAGATTTTAAATTTTAGATACTTGTTGTGAAGAGCATAAATTATAAACGAAATAAAGTACAGTTTAAAATTTACGACAGTTGTTGTAATAAAAATAAAGTAGAATATATATTAAATTGTTGTAAACAAAACTTTAACTTCAAGAAAATGGAATTACATGTCAAAAAGAGTAAAATGAAAATAGCGTATTTTTTTTTAAATAAATGCAACAAGCTTCGTCCCTTCTAATCACTGTCGAAATGCATTATTCTCTCAACCTTCTGTTGGGTATAGAGCAGAAGAGTAATCACCACAAAAATGACGAGTCTACAACAACTACAGCAACAAAAACAGCAACAACGATGAGAGCAGAGAAGAGAGCATCCCACACTTTAGTCGAAGTTTCCACTACACAAAGTGGCCACTGAGGATGCTCGAAGGCGTCTGCACTGGGGGTAATTAAGAGCGTGGGATGACGGAAAACCACTGAACAGCTCTTGAAAAATATGCGCAAAAAATGCAAAAATAAAGAGCAAAAAAAAAAAAAAAGTAAAAAGTAAAATCATGAAATATGTGAAACATGCCTCAAGCTGCAAACCAATTTCAATGGAAGACGACACAGTTGCAACCGAAGCCGAAGCTGGAGCCTGAGAATCGGGGTCAGAAAAAACACTTTCATCGTTTTTGAAGCCGAAGAATTTATCAAAGGCAATTTGCGTGTTAGCATAAGAATGCAAGTAGAGGAACTGAAATCGAGCAAGATATGATAAGACAGATTGGAAATTGTATTATTTAATTAGCATATAAACGAGCCTCGTCGACAACAAACCCAAAAAAAAAAGTAAAAAAGTGACTAACACAACAAGCCAATAGCAACAAGTTCTGAGGCACAGTTACAAAAAATGCAAATGCGTGTTGGCGACGACTCGAGTCGAACAACGATGCGAGATTCGAACACAACAAAGATTAGAGACAGAGGACTGAGCGAGAGAGCCGACAAACAAAAGATTCCCATTTGCCAGTTGATGTCTATGGTATGGTTGGTTCTTTGGCCATGATGATTCTTTTCCTGGGTTGTAGGTCATACTTATAGCGTTTGACACCTTTCTTGGCTCTCTGCTCTTAACTCTTGGCATAACTGTGAGGCCACCACTGACCCACAAATGGAGCACAACACACACACACACACACGATTCTATAGAACAGCTCTCCAACAGCAAACAGCAAACTGCATCGACGGGCGTTTTACATAACCAAATATGTAAGTAGAAGTACTCGAGACTCGTAACGACTATTACGGGTACTCATCATCATGCCTGCTAGCCATTCATATTGTAATTTTTCCACAACAGCATGAATATACTTGCTATAAAAAAAAGCTGTCCAGCCAGCCAGCCTGAGCTGCATAACTGCCCAACTGTGGCTAACTGTGCGTATGCGCAATGCTTTAAAACTGGCACAGCAGAACGTCCCACAACAAAAAAGGGAAATGCATTGAGAGAAATGCGAGTGGATAAAGCTATTGTAACTTAATATTGGTCTTTGAAATTTGTGAGATGAAAATAAAGCATACAAATTTTCTGTTATACAAAGTAATTCATATGAAATACTTCTGTGTCTTTATATAAACTTTCAGAATAGATTAAAATAACGAGTGTTTGAAAAAATACCAATAAAATGTAACAAACCATTTTCGCATAAGGAATTCTTTTAAAAAGCTAATAGCTGAAGAATTGAAAACTATAAAAATGTTAATTAAACTATAATAAGTAATAAAGTATGTGAATTATTATAGAAGTAATCTGCTTTGCATATACTAGTATAAAGATAATCTTTGAGTATATCCTAAAATAAAAATTACCAGAACAAATGACACTCACTTAATAAAAAGATAGTAAAGACTATTAATTACTATTAAAGCTAATAAATGGATAATAAGAATGATTAAGAATCAAATGAATACAAAACCTATAAATGTAAATTCTTTTGCTAATGAAGCATTTGAGAAGTGATAAAAAAGCATTAAAATATCAAGAAAAATTATTTCCATATTAAAAACGTTTAACCAATGATTGGATAATATAAATAAGAAGCCATTAAATAAATACAAAAACCTATAAATATTAAAACGTTTTTTAACAGTTATACTCTGTCTAAAGACATTCACCTTAATCATTCCCTTAAATATCAATTTCTAATAAAAATAAGCCTTAAATAAATCAATTATTAGCCTATAACCATATATATTAAAAAATCTTTTCCAATTACTTTCCGTTTAGCCTCAGAATGAAATTGTAATATTAAAATGCCAACAAAAACTTTCAGCACATTAAGTAATTATCTTAATAGGATTAAAAAAATGACATTCAAATATAAAGATGAGTATTCTAAAAGAAGAACAGTGAATAATTAGCTTAATATAAATGTAGTTCCTTTCCAAAACCTCTAAGCACTTCTCGCAAACTTCCCAGCTCTTAAATGTTAATAAGAAGTTCTTAGAAAACACCAAAAAGACCTCTCAATCCAGTAGTGTCATTAGAAATGCTTAAAATGGCAACTTTTCTACTATGCTTGAGCAACCTAATTGAGACTGAAGTAATTCGTTTCGTTAAGTGCATGAGTTGAAAGATAGAATTTGCACTTTGTGGCATGATAACAGCAATTGCAATTGGCATTGCAACACCCGCAAACAAAGGCCAACAACTTTATTCTGTTTGCAGTCACAGCTGAGCAAAGAGAAGGGAATTCGGGGGCGGAGGAACAGAGGGAACAGAGAGATGCGTGTAATCTTCTAGCGGTTGTAGCCCAAAAAAATAACAGAAGAAAGAAAAAATTCAGCTCATTTGCGCTGTCACTTTGCTGGATGCTCGTGGATGGAGGTGATAACTTTCAACGGTTTCACGTTTGAAATTGGCTTGAAGCTGCTGCCGCTGATGTTGCTGCTGCTGCTGCTGATGTTGCTGCCGCTGATGTTGCTGCCACCCGACCCTGCCTGCAGCTGCAGTCTGTGGGAAATTAATGAATTAAGAGACTCGCTGGCGGTAAGAAAAAACAAAAACAAAAAATGGAAATAAGTAATGCTCACATTACATTAGCGGCAGACGCTGATGTTGCTGCTGTTGTTGTTGTTGCTGCTGTTGTTGTTGTGTTTTAATGTTGCTGTTGCTGTGGCAGTTGCTGCCAAGTGGCAGGAGGCGACTTTAACTCATTTCCACGACACTCAAATGAGCAAAATTATTGCGGTTAAGTACGCGAACGTAAAGATTTTTCCGACGCGCAGTTGAAAAATCGGAAAGTAAGCAAAAGAAAAGTCTTGTTAGAAAAAAAAGGCAGAAGAAGTCAAAGTCAAAGTCAGAGACTGAGACTGAGGAAGATTGCAAAGCAAACGTCGTCGAGGGAATTTTTGCGAGCCTTGGCAGTCGAATCGAATCGCGAATCGCGGCAGATCGTGAATTAAATTTAAACTGCACAGAAATACAAAATAAATAAAAATGGGACAAGTGAGCGCGATGTGGTGTGGAAATTATAGGGAAGAGGGCAACGTTGCCGCAGCTCTCTCGTTGTCTCTCGTTTCGCATCTCGTGTTGCAGTGTCATTGATAGGCCGCAAGAAGAAAACGCGAAGCAAACCAAGCCAAAAGCGATGCGATGCGAAGAAAGAAATCAACATGATCAAGCATTGAGCTAACGATACGCCAACACAGCACAGCACACAGCAGGCGGTAGATGCGACCAAATTGGCACATTAGACAAATTGTTGCTGACAGACGAGTGACGAGGGGAAAACATCTCAATAACCCAACTCGATTGAATGCAAAACAAACTGCAACTGAAGATCATAAATTGAATATATTTCCACAAAACCGCAAGAGTCTCGAAAGCAAAGCAAAGCAGCAGTCAATCCATCAATCAGTCAATCCATCAGTCGTCGCGCTCAGTCATTGAGCGAGTCAGAGGTGCGATCAAATGTCAGGGCTTAAGAGACCTCGACAAACCAAAGCGAGAGGAGCAGTCAGCAAAGTCATTTAACAATGCCGCACAATTTAAGCCATCATTGACCCATTTTTTTGCCACTTGGGGAATGCCTCCAAACTCCACTCCAGATGCTGCTGCTGTTCATGTTCGGTTGCTGTTCTTCTCTTGTTGTTTCGTTATGCGATCTGGACTCGACGAGTGTCGCCATTTAATTGGCCTCTCGAAGGAGTCAAGCAGCCAAGCAGAAGCTTGCCAAATATGTCGCAGTGACTTTGACACTTTTTGGCCGTGTCTCTAAAGCTGCGTAACTTTTCTTTTGTCATCTTTGCTCTATTGTGAGAATGTTGTTGTCGTCATGCGCTTTAATTAAATTTTGTTTTGGCTTCAGTTTGTTTTTTCGTCGTATTCTGTAATGTCATCGCCGGCTTGACTTAGACGAAGCTCTATTGTGCGCCAGGTTTGACTTCGCCCGCTTCTTTCACTCACATGTGATGTCACTCACTCGCTCACAAAAAAAGAAGAGAAAAAAACCGGCTAGCTTGGCCATTTGAAGTTCATGGCAACACACACACATACACACACATAATTACAAATTCATTTGGCACAATTATGCGGCACAGTTGCAGCACGCCAACAACATCTCAGGCAACGACACACATTTAATTGCATTTGGCAAACGAGCGCAACAAGTGCCACGAGATTGCCACAAGAGTCGTCTCCAGCTAAAAATATAAAAAGACACACAGAACACGCAACAAGCACAGACGCTGCATCCAAGAATAAGCAAAAGAATCCGCATCTTTCCTCCGAGTTCGAGTTCGAGTCCGAGACAATTCCAACGCATGAAAATTGCTGCCTAGGCACTAAATTAAAAGCTTAATGCGTTCCCCAGCCCCTCATCCCAGTTTGGCCAAGATTCCCAATTCCCCCCCAGCAGCAACCGCCAGCAAACAGCAGGCAGCAACAGTTGCAACTGCAACCGGGAGAGACCATTCATTGGTGTTTTCTGAAATGTTTATTCTGCAACACTTGGCACGATTTTAATTTGCTTTTAGTGCTGTAATTCATTTTGAAGCCAACTGATAAATGGAAATGAGCACAATTAGTCGT
This sequence comes from Drosophila sulfurigaster albostrigata, assembly GCF_023558435.1. NCBI lineage: Eukaryota > Metazoa > Arthropoda > Insecta > Diptera > Drosophilidae > Drosophila > Drosophila sulfurigaster. Next base: position 48,616,509 of record NC_084883.1, read on the forward strand.
GGGGGGTGTTACGCCTTCTTCTTCTTCTTCCTCTTCTTCCCCTTTTCCTTCTCCTTGACTTCGTTTCCCCCTTAATTCTCTGCACAGATTGCATCTGTTTGCCCATTTCAAGCTCACTGACTGCCAACGCTCCAACTGGTTCATTGGATACCAGTTATCTTATGGAAATCTATTAATTTAATCGAGATAAACCGGATAAATACGCAGCGAGTGTGTTAATAAATAAGCAAAGGAACTATGAAAATGAAGAATACTCCGCAGATAACTTTGCCTGCGATATCTGCTGAGAACTGAGAGTTGGGAACTGGGAACTCAGAACTGGGAAGTGGGATAAGCACTTTAAACTAGCGTGCAATTTGTAACTCTAGTCGAGAAACGCATTTTTCATTTCGATTCGAGTTTTACAAATGCTTCGGAGTATACGAAAGTTAACGTATTGGAGGAGAAAATTAGAACTGAAATTAATATGGATTAATATTGCGGCTGATAAAAGTAAAATCATTCAGCAGACATAATAAATATATATATTTTTTTTTGTTATTTTAAAGATAATAAGAAATATGATTGAGAAAAATGAAGAGAAACTTAGGAGCAAAATGAATATGAATTAATAATGCGTCTGAGAAAAGTAAAATATTTCAGCCGACATTATAAAAAAAATATATTTCTTATTTTCACCATAATAAAAAAAATCTTTTGTATTCAAAGTTGATTTCTTATTAATAATAAGTGATAATAAAAGAAGAATTTTTTTTACAAATCGTACCGAATTAACAAAGCAAAAAATACAAAAATATATACCGAAGGTTATACGTATTTGGTATATAGATATACTATTAAAAGCAAACAAACATACCAAAAAAAAAAAAAAGTAAAAATGTACTGAAGGTTGCATTTGTTATAAAAATATATACTAAACCAAAACATTGAGGTATTACATACATACGGAATAAATAGAAATATGCAGAAGGCTACTTTTGAAATCTAAACATTGCGATATTAACATTAAAATATTCCAAGTTAATATACTGAAAAAACATACATATTCACAAAGCTATACAGAAAATTTTCAGGAATTATAAAGACAGTAGTATATCAAAATTTAACTCTTTTAGAAAATATAATAAAGAATATAACTCACACAATAATATGACAGAACTTTTGTGTCTCAGACTAATGAGAGAATATTCCAAAAAAAAGAGAATTACATCATAAACATAAAACTGCTTTATCAATGGACATCAAACTTCGCCTTGTAAATTTCACTCAACTATGCAAAGTTTAATCAAACTGCAGTCAATTTATTTACTACATTGGCTCATTAAAAAGTTTAATGCATGTACATAAAATTGAATTACAACTTTATCCTAGGAAACTAGAAAGCACTACTGTATAATAAAATTACCAAAGCCATAAAGCTATTTGTAAACATTAATCGTTGTAAAAGTAATTAAAACAAAACTAGCTTCGATAAAGCTTAAAAATGTTATATATGAAAAGTTGAAGTTTAAAAAACGAAACGAATTACAAATAATCCTTTAACGATAAAACAATTTCCACGTAAAATAAACTTCTTGCATAAAACAACTTCTTTTCGTTACAACTCGATTAAATAAACTTTTAGCAAAAAACAACTGATATTTTGTTACAACTATATTAAATAGCAAGCTGCTGTCTCTTTAAATTTCAACGTTTACTTTTGCCAAGTTAAAATGGCTTTTAAATGAAATTAAAGAAATGCGCAGTTGGGGAGAGAGATTTAAGAACGTTCTTTAACTAGGCAAACAAAATTGCTAGTTAAATTTGAGAGATTCAATTTGCAAGCTAAGCAATTACTTAGGCTCAGACTGAGTTAAGTTGAGTTGCCAAGTTGAACTGACCAGCCAACCAACCAACCATCCATCTGTCTCTTCGTCTGTCTGAGGCATTATGCAACGAGTTAGACACATCAAATGGCCACTGGTTGGACCTGATTGTTTCAACACCGACTGAGCAAAGTGGACGAGTCAACGAACCTGTGACAGCTGGGCGCAAAAGCTGTCCATCAAAAAAAAAAAAAAAAAATACAAAAAAAGAGGGAAGCAGGCGCACCGCAACCACAATCATGCAACGGTACCAAAGTATAAACCCAAATGGAACATTAAAAGAACAAGTTACGAAAGCGGTCCAAAAACAACCAAAAAAAAAAAAGTAAAACAAAACGACGTAAGAGTTAGTTAACAAATGAAGTTAAAACACCGCCAGGCAGTAGCGGCATTTGCCACGAGAGCATTTAAAAATTTCCCAGGAGCAAAGGCGGAGGGAGGCGGGAGAAGAAGAATAATCTGTTGGGGGCGCCGCTAATGAGCGTCAAGCGGTGCAACGTGCCGCCAAGGGGCATCTGGGCATCGGCATTGCCATCGAAGACATCATAAACAGCTAATAGACGCGTGCAGCGACAACTTGATTAATTGAAACTAAATGGCCCAGCGGCAAACAACAGTCAGTCAGGAGGATGCAAACTACAGCCACAATAGCAAATACATTTGCTGCGTGCCTTGCAACAATTACAAAACGGCAGTTGCAGTTGCAGTTGTTGCAGGAAATGCAAACGCAATGCAACAGGCGCAACTTGGTCACAATTAAGCAAATGACAAATGACATCAAATTGCCATGCAAAATGGCTGAGAACAGGCGCCGGGGCCAGAAGCATGTCCAGACTTAATTGTGCAACCAACAACAGCAACACACAGCAGACAAAGTGTTGCACACGGTCATTGATCGCTAGCAGCAGCAGCAACATTCCAAGCGACTCTCTTCTCCGTTAGAAGTTGCGCAGTTTTAATAAATTTAAATGTGGCCAACAACAATGCAAAGCAATGCAATCATTTAAACGGCAACAACAATTGGTAATTGAAGCAGACGCAAGTTATGCGCAGCAGCAACATCAGCAACAGCAGCAACTGTGTTGCAGATGTTGCTGTACTTAAGCTTATCACTAAATTTGTTGCGCTGCCGCCGCGTGGATAACGTGGCGAGATCTTGCATAATGCACAGCAGCAACAGCAACAACAGCAACCATTGCAGACGCTGTAACTGTACTTGCAACGCGATGCGGCATCAACTTTCGCATTACACAAATAACATCTAATAATAGTAATAATTCAAATTAATTTCGCACCCAGCTACAAAGTGGCAACTATTTGAAATCATTATGTGATAAAGATGGCCAGCAACAGCAGCAACAACAGCAGCGAAGATGCCAGCAACAACAGTTGCTGCTGCGGCTTTATCGCTGGCTAAAAAATCAGCTGCAATTTGCAAAAAAAGAGCGGAATCATTTGCACTATTAAAATAAAAATGAAGACAAAACTTGCAGATAAAGCGAAAATAGAAATAAGAATTTGCAATGCAACAACAACAACAACCAAAGCTGAAAGCCAATAAAGCGTTGCAGCAGCAGCCACAGCAGAAGCAGCAGCAACAATTGCTAGGAAAAAGTGCAGACGCCGCAGCGGCAACAAAAATTACCGCCAAAGACCAAAAGATCAAACTGCAGGGAAATAAACAACAGCAACAGCAACAACAACCACTGCAGCAGCAGCAACATCGGCAGCAGAAGAAAAAGCAGTTCCAGCAACACAGCAGCAACAATGGCAAAAAGCAGATTGCCATTGGCACTTGAGCAGCAGCAACTTCGTGCAGCATCTCTTTCTCTCTCTCTTTCTATAACAAAGTGTCCATCTCTGTCTCTCTCTCGCTGTCTCTGTCTTTTCATCAAGTCTTGAGTCTATGCAAAAGTTGCTCTTGGCAGCAAATGCTAAACAGTCGCTGGCTAAAAGGGCCACTGCCAAGCTTTTCATTGCTGGTAAAGTTCAAGAGTTGCTCTTGCCATAGATGTTGCTGCTGCTGCTGCTGCTGCAGTTGCTGCTGTTGCAACTGGCAACTGGCAGATGATCGCAACGCTCGCATATTTTATGCCACAAAAAGAATGCAGACGCCGCCGCCATTGCGTTGCATATGCATAAAGATAAGACGAAGAAAGTTGCCAGTGAATAGTTGCAGCAGCAACATTTGGCCACGCAGCAGCAGCAACAACAGCAACAGCTGCTGCTGCATCTAGTCACCCACTCACTAAGGAAAACGGCAAACTTCACCCACGATTTGCATGTGTGTCAACTGCGAATAGAACCGCAATTCGAGTTGCTAATGAAGCGCCCAAAGTCATGTCAACAGCAAACGCAGACGGCGAGGCGGCTGCAATTAGGGCCCCTTAAAGAAAGAAAAACCCTGCCACATGCCACAAAATTATAGACAAATTTTTGTGTTGCCGCTGGCAGCAAAACGGAGCATCTATCAGGTGCATTGATCTATGGCCATTTTTTCTATATTTATTTTTAATTAACGCCAAGTTGCTTTTGCCCAGCTCCCAGATCCCAGGTCCAGTTGCAGGGTTGCTGGTTGTTGCCACAGTTGTTGCTGTTACTGTGGCTGCTGCTTTCCCATGGCTGGGTTTCAATGGCAAAAATTCATGTTTGATGAGAAAGGCAGAAAGGCGCAGAAAGCCGCTAGAAATGGAAATCTATAAAGATCATTAGCATCCGGAGCACGTACCGCAGTCGCAGCCAGTTGATTGCAGGGAGCTGACTAATAGATCAGACCAACACAGGGAGAGTGAGTCTCCAAGCAAACAAAATAGAAAGGGGAGAAGAGTGAAGAGCAGAGGGAGAGAGCAAACATTTGCTTCAATTATCTCAGTTTCTGGCTGAGGCAGAATTATGTTAAGCGTTTTGCCATTTAGCTAAATTGAAACTGAGAAGAAGTTATTGAAGTTTGTAAGCTTGTAAGAAGTTCTGTTCCGTCTGGTTTTACCAGTTGCTAACAATTTTTTTATATGGTTCATCATGGATCGATGACAGGCCCCAAATGACATTGAAGCGAAAGCCAACAGAATCAGGCCACAAATGCCGAACAAGATTCTGGCTGCGTTGTGGCATGCGAGGCATGTCTAATCAGAGCTCCCTCCCTCCCTCCCCCTCTTTTGGCAACTCAAACAATTTTACTAACTTCATTATTCAGCATTAAAAACCAATTCAATTACACATTCGAATTGCATTTTGCAGTCTTCGAACATGTTCGATGCAACATGTTTGATGCTTAACAGTGCGCTGTTAACTGTCGCTTAAGCAGCTTTGAATTCAAGCTTCTATTTCGATTTGAATTGAGAGTTTGTTCCACATTTTGCGTATGAAAATCTAAAGATTTATGGTTGTTGTTAATAAATAAAGATTGTTATACGAAATTCTATGGCACTCTTTTCTTCTTCTGGTGTCTGTGTTCAATTGTTCTGCCTTGGATATATGCAACTGTTAAAATGTATCTTTCGCTTTGTGTGAGCTTGTGGCAACAAACTGCAAACCGGTCTCTGCGACGCGCTGGGAGAAAAGTCTGCAAAGGCCGCGTCGACTGCGACGCCAAAGTCAAAGTCAACAGCTACAGCGACGGCGACGTCGAAGTCGACGGTGGCAGCGTTTTCCGGTTGAAAATTTTTAAAAGACGCTGCCGCAACGCGGCTGGAAACATTTGTACCAAGACGTTAGAAGACAACGCAACTGCGATCGGAGCGCGAACAACAAAACTTACAAACTTACAACAAAAAAAGAGACAGCGCAAGAGTGTGAAAAAGATAGAGCGAGTGTGAGAGAGTAAAGCGACAAAACAAAAAAGTAAAAGAAAAAGAAAATACAAGTGCTATTTGAAAAGTGGCCAAAATACAAAAAGAAAAAAAGTCTCAGACTAGTTGCCTGCTCCTTTTGCCAGTTGCAGTTCGACTTGGACTTGGAGTTGGACTTGACTTTGGCAGATCTTTCGTCTGCGATCTAAAGAAGAACTTCGTAGTGGACGTGTGCTTCGGTCGTGCAAAAGCTTGAAGAGGCTTCGAACAAACAGTTACAGTTAGTTGACACTAATACGCGAAATACGACGAATGCGTTGGCCAAAAATATAAAAAACGGAAAAAAGAATAAGAAATAAATTATAATCATAATAGAAACTGGCTAAAGAAACGAGTCGCGAGTGCCACATCCATTTCTAGTTTTTTGCAATTGCAGTTACCAGTTCCCCGGGTTGTTGTTGACCACCCAAGTGTGTGTGTGTGTCTTTCTTCTACTTTTCGGATTCCCGTTCCGCATCCCCAACATGGCGCTAAGTGCTGCCTGCAGCTGCGCCCTGGCGCTTCTATTCGTCGCCACCCTCTGCTCGAGCTTGTGTTCCGCTGAATATCCGGGCGTCATTGAGCTCGTTGGTTACAGCAATCGACGGGCGCGCACTCATTTCATGGAGTCCCCCAGTCCGAATCCCACGCTGACGCCACCTGCGGCCAAGACACGCGCTGACATCGAGACTGTGAAGCGCAACATGAAGAAGTACGATCGTCTGTTGGAGCTGGACACAAAGAACTTGCCGGAGCCACAGAAGGATATGCTGGCGCGCATTGTGGAGCGTGTGGCAAGGTTGAAGGAGACACTCGACATCGAGGAACAGCAGTTGATACAACAGGAGGCAACCTCGGCACGCAGCAGCAGCGGCAGTTCATCCACTCAACAACTGTCCACGGAGGAACTCGAGCAGAGCACGCTGCCAACGACGGGCTACACCGAAACGGAAACCGATCCCACGCTGTTGCTGGATGAGACCACGTTGCTGGAGCTGCAGAACACAATGAACGAACAGGCTGCTCTCCAGGCTGAAGTCACGGCTCAGACAACTTTAATGCGTGAATTCCCTACGACAACAGATGCCATCGATGCTGGGGAAACAACAGTGCCCGCTTTGACCACGCTCGCTGAGAGCAGCCAGGAGACAGCAAGCGATGCCAGCGAAGAAGAGTCGACAACCAGCAACGATTCACTGACCGATGCCACCGATGCCGATGATCAATTTGTGGCCGCACGTTCGAACAACAACATTGCTGCCATCACAGCAGCCGATGCGGATCCCAGCACCAGCACAACACAAAGTGCGGGCAATCAACGCACGCTGACCACCATGGGCAAGCTGAAATTGCGTCCGACGAAGCGTCCTTTCGGTCATAAGGTGACAGCAGCGCTGAAGCGTCAAGGACAACGGCCCAGCAGCGTGAGTGCAGCGGCAGCCAATGCAGCAGCGGCCTCAAAGCCACCTTCTCAAACAGCGACAACCATCAAGCAGAAGCAGGGCACTAACAGCAACAACTATGCGCAGAAGCAGACAACCAAACAGCAGCAACAGCAGCAACAGCAGCAGAAGGTAACAGCCGCTGGCAACACGCAGCAACCAGCAACAATGACAACAGCCAACTCTCAGGCGCCAGCATTGCCGCTGGAACAGCTTTACACACGCACGCCTCAAGCCAACATACCTGCAGCAGCAGCAGCAGCCGCCTCCGTGGCAGCAGCAGCAGCAGCAGCAACACCCGCCGCCAGCAGTTATACGAATAGCAACAGCAACCCATCGGAATCGATAGTCTATGATGGTCATGTGAATGCCTCGGCGCTTATTGACAGCCTCAATACGCATGCGCGCGAGGAGTACTATCAACAAAAGCTTGCCGCCAACGGTGGCAGCAGCAGCAACATCGGCAACGGTAATGGCAACAGCAACAACAAGGATAATAAGGTAAGAGACCAAAGCAATTGCCTTTCTTTCTGCTGACATTTTCCGCTTAATTAGCGATGACTTTAACCAAAAAAAAATAGAGACAATGCCAACAGCGGGTGAAGAAACCGTTTTGAAAGGGGGGGGAGAAGGGGCAACCCAAGTTGAATGTCAAATGCAGAATTATTGGTACAACAAGTTGACTCTTTAAAAGCGGCAACAAGCGGCGACCAAAGCGCAACTGACAGCGACAGCAACAGCAACGACGACGACAACCAATAGCAACAGCAACAATAGTCAACAAAACGGACAACAACAAACAATAAGAAGGCAGACAAAAAGTGCATTCGCGATTCGACTGCAGTATAAAGTTATCCAGCGAAGGGGGACAGCTAGACAGGCAACCAGCAACCAGCAACTAGCAACTAACTTTGTAGCAACTTGCGACTTGCAACATGCTTGTCGTCCAGGTCGACCACTTGTTATAAATGGAGCGCCTCGGGGCTGGCTTTCCATTGCAAATCGATTGTCATAAGTTGGCAACAACAACCACAGCAACAACATCAGCAACAGTTGCTCGTTTTGAGAGAGTGGGTCAATTTTGGCCTAACCGAAAAAAAAAGAAACAAAAGACAAGCCAAAGACATGTCAAGATCCCAGTTGAAGTCGAAGTTGCAGTCGCAGTTGCTGTTGCAGTTGTTGCTGTTGTTGTTGTCTGAGGGCAGCTTCTCACATTCCATCAATAGCTATGCTCCACACACACACAAACACACACAGAAAAATCAAAAAACGAAAGATGAAGAAAAAAAAAAGAAACAATTGCAATTTGTTGCCACTACTGACCTATAAATTTTGATGTGAGCCTTGGTTAACAACATGGACTCGCATGATGAGGATGACGGCGACGGTGGCGACTCCAGCTGAAGCTAAAGCTGAAGTTGTAGCTGTAGCTGAAACCTGGCAACGAGACGACGACATAATTTATGGCTAGGCGATTGCCAATTGCCAATTGGCCATAGCTGGGAACCAAAACGAACGAACGAACGTACGAACATAACATAGCTCTACTCCTCGTTGGCTATATCAGTCAATCGACAGGTTGAGCGAGTTGCACGTCGACTGCGGCAGTTGCACGTCGCTACGTGACACACAAACACATAATCCGCGGCAGCAACAGGTTGACAATCAGCAATGAACTTACCTGCAATGAGAATGAAAAATAACGATAGAAAATGCGTTAGTTAAGGCTACGGATTATTGGACCCTACACACACACACACACATGTACAGCACCCCAAGACACGCCCCCTGCCATGCCTCCGCTCCGTCCAAGCCTAATTGATTTGATAGTCACATACGTTGTGGCATCCACACCTAAATAGGCCAACGGACCAACGGTTGCGTCTCTAATGCAATCGTTAATTGTTTTAACCCAAACCTGGGTAGAATCATTACGACTTGAATGTGGCTCACTTATTTGCTTGATTGATCAATCAAATTGCGGCACAAGCAATTGCAACTCCCGCTAACAGAACTCATCATTCTTTTTAAAATCGCATTAATTTGAATTTGTGTAAGATTATTCTAATAACTAGCAATAACACTGTAATTTACTTGACTGATCAATCAACACGGAACACTGTTACTGATTGAACTTTTTGAAAAATGCATTAACCTTAAAAGATTCAGCTTTGTCTCTAATGCAAACGTTAATTGTTCTCACACAAACCTGTGAAAAATCACAACCAGTTAAGTTACTACTCACTTATTAGAGCTTGATTGACCAATGAAATGTGGCAAATGCAATTGCATCTTCTGCTCACATAACTCAAATCGCATTAATTTCAATTTTTTAGAGATTATTCTAATAACTGACTTGAACAACTTAAGAACTTACTTTCTGTCTAACTGTCTATGTTGCTTGACTTATCAATTAACTTAGAACACTATTTATTGAGTTTTCTTCAGGGATATAGTAATCATAATAGATTCAACGTTAATTATTTTCAAACAAATCTGGATAGAATCAATGCCAGTTGAGCGACTCACTTATTTGATTGATTAATCAATCAAATGCCGTAATGCAAAAGCATCTACTGCTTATATAACTCATCATTCATTTCAAAATCGCATTAATTTGAATTATTTTAGAGATTATACTAATAATAAACTATAACTGTGTAACTTGCTTGACTGATCAATCATAAGAGAACTGATTGAGCCTTTTCCAAACATGCATAAAGCTTAATAGATACAGTTAATCACTACATGTAAATCATGGAATGTACTATTTTTTGCCATACACTTTTAACAACATATTTACTGCAATCAATTCATCAATCATTCGATTGATTGATTGAGCAATAAAACTAATTAAAGGAAGCTTCTCCTCAGCAGTAGTTTTTTAATACTTATTTCATATTCTTATTGATCAATGCATAGCACAATAAAAAGCATAGTAAAATTTGAAGTCATGCGTTTGATTGATCAATCAGTGCCGTTCAACCGTACAATGCTTCAACCACAAGTCTCACTCGCTCACTGAAGGTCGCATTAATTTTAATGTTCTACTCGTAATCAATGATTCTTGTCGACAGCAAAAACACATTAAAGAACTTTATGAGCTACCCGTGAAACATTCTGATTGTTGAATGATCAACCAAGCGGTAACTCAGCTGCCATCTTCCAACTGCCAACTGATTGCTCTCTGTCCATCTGCGGTGTTTACCGCTACAGAAATATCATAAATTAACGATTAAGCACAGATTTGTTGTACAGTTTTTTTGTCTGTGGGCTGACCACGCTGTAATTAACACATTGTTTAAATATTTTTGCCAGGGAACACACACAAAAAACTAAGTTATAATTGTTCCGACATTGCGACACACTAACAAAAAACAAACAAAAAAAAGCGCATTTTGTGAAAGATCTTAATTTGCATAGAAATAATAATATGAAATGAAAGAAAGAAACAACTTTCGCTCGCATTTCATTTATACGCTTTCTAAGCCCCCAAAAAAAGATCAGTTCAGAGTAGACCGAAAACTAAGAACCTCTTTTAGATCAAAAGGCGCTAATGGCACACAAATCAAGACAACTATCATAAATAAACTCGATGCGTCACAATACAACTTTGATCTAGGTACAATAAAGATTCTTCTTAACTCGAACTCGAACTCAAAGTCAAAGCCAATCGGGGGCAGCCTCTTTGATAATATTAATAATGGTCATAATAATGAGCTGAGCTGAGCTGTGTTGAGTTGAGTTGAGGCACCGTTAACTGCATTTACATACCTCATGCCACACAATGGCTAGGTCATGGCGTTGTGGCATGAGTTGCAGTTAGACTGTTGCTGCTGCTGCTTCTCTTTCTCCGAATGATGCAACACAACATGAGCAACATGCGACTTTTTCACGCTCTCAACTCAATTAATTAGTGGGCAGCTTAACAACAACATCAAAAAAACAACACCACTGAAAGATTGAAAAACCGAGCTAAGCGTATGCGACTGACAAAGTGCCCTGTAGTCGAGATTAAAAAGGTTTTCTCAGTTAAACATTAATTTGTATCACATGAATATTAATGAATTCAAAACAGTTTGATAATAATTACTTCACATTGTCTAAAAATAAAACTTATATAAGCAACTAAGAGATTTTTCAAGATAATTTCAGTTTTGTTTTTTACATTATTCAAATAAGAGAAAAGACAAGAAGCTAAATATATTTAAACATCTATAAATCGAAAGCCGTTTATAAGAAATTATTCCACACTGATCAAAATAAATAATAAAAACAAAAATAAAAATTTTATAGCAAGAAATATTTAAATATAATTTTAATTCGATTGTTGAAAAGAAGCAAAAAATACTTCAATAACAATGAAATTAACAGACTTTGAAGATATTTTTAGTTTTGTTGTTAAAAAGCAGCAAAAAAAAAATATTCAAACAACAATGAAAGTAACATATTTTGAAGATATTTTTAGATTTGTTGTTGAAAAGAGGCAAAAGATACTTAAACATCAATGAATCAAAAGCCGTTTATAAGAAATTATTCCACACAGATCTGAATAAAATGTAAACAGCAAATATTTTTAGTTTTACTGTTGAAAAGAAGTAAAAATACTAGTATTGAAAACTTTTCCTTTATAATTCGCATTATACGCTATAAAACCCAAACAAATACCTAGGGAATTATTATAATAAAAGTAAATACACACGTGCCCCATATCAGAAGCACAACTTTAAATAAATTTGTAAAGCAAAAGGTATTAAGAAAACTATAGAAATCGTGTAGCTCTAAAGAATTCAATAGCTTCGCATAATCATGCGACTTTATAGTGAAGTTCCGTCTGTTTATAATACTCTTCTCTTCAACGCTTTTTTTCAATACCCCAGAAGAAGAAAATCTCGCTGTCGCTGGGCATGCGCCAGACCCCAACAACTCAGACCCAAAGCCAGCTCAAAAACTCAAAAAGACCTCTGGATGACCACGCCCCCAAACGGTTTCATGGAGCTGGCAATTAATTATGGCTTTTGCATTTGCATTGCTTTCAGCTCAGAGGCAAAAAACAAAAACAAAAAAAAAATGAAAAACGAAAGACAAAAGAAGTTTCACTGCTTTTTCACTACCTTATTCAATGTCCCAGCCCCCCCAAGCGAACAGTGTGTGGCTTTTGCCGCGTGCCTCATGGTAACAATGACACCAACAATTTTACAAGGCATAGAGCAGATAATAATAGCCTGCAGCAAATGGGTAAAAATAAAAGAAACGAAGAGAAAAACAACAACAACGGCCAACAAAAGTGAATTGCAGTTAATGTAATTTCAACAAATCATAAAAAGAAAAATTGTGCGCACAAGAAGTCGTCGAATTTGTTAAGCTTATGGCTTAAACCAAATTCCCGGAACAAGTGTGAAAACTGTAAACCGATGCAGCTGCCACTGTCGTTTGATTGACAGGCAGCATTTTGTGGCAGGTGGCAAGTTGATAGTTTATAAGCGTGTAAAGAGAAATGACCAAACAAAAATTGGCCATAAATCAACGCTGACCATGAAATGAGTTGAAACATTAGCAGCACTGGGTCAAAGGTGAAGAGCAAAACTGTTATCGGCCTCAAAAATCCAAAATCGAACGATTAATCGAAGCCAAAGCAATTACAATACCAAAGGAAAGAGCTAAGAGGGCAGAGCAGTACTTGAAGTGCTTAGCGGAAGCTGCAAGCGAATGCAAATGAAAGCATTCAAGCAGAAAGCAGCGACAGGGCCAAGAGAAAGACACCGAGACTTAGAGTCGGAGTCGGAGTTGGAGTTGATTTCTAAGCCAGACGTTATTCCATATGATTAGGAAAAATCGAACAATGCATTACTACAGACACACAGACACAGAAGAAGAAAGCTGCACGTTAGACAGTAGACTGTCTTCGTGGTATCTTGATATTTGTGTTGTTGTGTTGTGGGCTTTCTAACATTTTGGGAAAGGGTTTTTTTTTGTCTTTTTTGCATTTCCACATTTCACATTCTGCGTTGATTTATGAAAACAGCAAACAGCAAACAGAAAAAAACCCAAAAAACTTTTACTCGCAATTAAACAAGCAAACTAATCAAGCTCCAAGAACTAACTTTAATCACAGTAATTTATTTGATATAAAACAGAGAGAAGACAGCTCATTAGCGTAAAGGTTGAAATGCTGCGAAAATGAAAAGTGAAACTCGCCGAAGAGCAATTATAGGCCAAAATGCTGCTCAGAGCTCTTAGAGCTTTGATGACTGTTGACTGCTTTGCTCTACACTCAACGATCATCAGATTGTGTATTGTGTATTGTGTATTGCAGTGTGTTACCAATTCATTTGTGGCAATGACTTGGCTACTACTCAAACTCATACTGCGTCGTCCCTTTAATTTGCATTTTGGGCATCGTGCGCCAGAGATCGACTTTGATGCTCTAATGAGAGAGGCCTTTGGGTCGCACTTTCCATTAAATGGTGAGAGTTGCAACTGTGGGGCAAGAAACGTAAGAAACGGAAAAACAAACTACATCAAAACTGACACAACTAGCCACGATCAAGTTCACGACCAAATTAAGATCTCACAGCAACAAACTAATTGTAAATGTCTCAGGCCAAAAGTATTTGCATTTTGTGTTGCTCTCCAAAACTCTCATCCTTTTGTCTTTGTCTTTGTCTTTGACTTTGACTTTGAATTTGATTTTCCGAGTTTAAGTTTTAGTATTAAAGTCTTTGGCTTTCTTCTCGCTTTGTTTTTTCTGCTGCTTTGGGTTTCTAGGTCGTGTAATTGTGCATAGAGCACAAAACTCACACAAACAACTGCAAATAGCTGCAATACATACAAAAAAAACAACAAACCAATTGCATTTAAATCACAATTCGCTTTGTTGTTGCCAATCTCTGTTTGCCATTGTTATTGTTGTAGCTGTTGTTGGCTATGGCTAATTCAATTGCTGCGCTCGGGTAAAAATAAATAAGAATCAAATTGATAAATTATTTATAAAGCTCTCGTCGGAGTGAGCTATGCCGCTATTCCAGAATCGCGTTTATGGTCTATAAATTTATTGTACTTTCTAAACCAAAAATTATGCGATGAGCCACGAAACCACGACGAAGACGACGGAGCATCTCCACAATTTTAGAGTTCAACGGAAAATGTGAAGTTGGCCTTTTTTTGTGTTGTGTTGCGTTTTGACCCATAGATTTGGCCTCGGGGCAATCTTAATACAGCAATTTCTATGCGCCGTCTGCAATTAACGTTGGCCATTGAAAAGATATGCATCTATCAAACTTTCCTCAAATCTCAGACAGATGGGAGAGTGTGTGGCATGCCACATTTAAGACAGTCATCACAATTGCTGTTGCAGCAATCAACGTTGTAAAAATATTGCAACAAATCGCATTTTAAATGGCAAAAATCGGAATCGGAATCGGAATGTTTTCAAATTTCGAGCGGTGGCAACAACTTTTACTCAAGAGCGACTGATAATAAAGGCGTTGTAAATCTCTGAGCATAGAAAGTGCCGTTCCGTGGGCGTGGCACACTTTGACACAATTCTCTTTTGCTACAATGTTGCAAACAACAAAATAACATCTGCTTTGCGGCAAATTGCGGCAGTCTTGTGCCTCTTATTGTTGCATATTTAAATTGCTAATTTGTTATTGTTGCTGCCCGTCCTTTTTTTTTGTGAGTTTTGTGTTTATTTGCTCTTTTATTTGCAACTTATTTATGTTTTGTTTCCTCGCAAAATGCATGGGAAATTGTAATTTCATGTCCTCCACCTGGCCAAGCAGCAACAGCAGAAGCAGAAGCAGAAGCAACAACACAGCGTTGTCGTCCCATTAAAATGCACAAAGTTTTGCTGATGTCAGAGGCGGGGCGCATAATTTTGCTGCATCTACAGATAGAGTCGAAGTCGGACTCAGAGTCGGAGTCGGGAGTCGGGAGTCGTCTACAACGTCGACGTGTTGTACGTGTATCGCAGTCAGTTACAAACGACTCAAAAGCTTACATAAATGCATAGATACTTTTCATTCCTTTGCTTGTTCTTCTGTCTGATTCTCCATCTTTATGACAAGACATTAAAATGGATTAGTTGCTGTGCTGAACTGTGCTGTGCAGCACAGCGCTGGCTAGCTAAAAGGGGCCACTGGGGTTAATTCTTAAAATAATGCTGCTAAATAATCGATAACAGCCACTCATTAATGCGCATTAGCTCAATTATAGATAACAGCAAAATGTTTACTGCTCTCTGAAATATTCTTGATCATTTGCGTAAATACATAATTGTTATCGATACATTTTTGTATATCGATATTTATCGAAAATAAGTGATCAAATTCAACTACATTTCAATACTTGAATATACGCTTTATCGATAACTTATTGAGGATATCGATAATTATCGACAACACAACACTTGTTAACGATATTTTTTTGCACATCAATATTTATCGGAAACAATCTAATTCGACTGCAAATCTATACTTCAATATTGATAACTTGTTATGGGTATCGATAATTATCGCGAAAAGAATTCATGAAACTTAACTGCAAATGAAAGGTTAAATATCTATAAGTTTTTTGGTTTGACAATTGTAATGGAGAACTCTTTTGAGTTACTTGCGATGCAATTAAAACATTACAAGTAATCGGTTTTTGTATATATCGATAATTATCGAGAACATACCAAAACATTTTCAGCTGCAAATGAAAAATGGAATATTCTGTTTATCAAAAGGATCACTTCATCTGGATCATCCTTTTTAAACTCTTCAAGATACATTTTATCGATAACCTTAAAGTATATCGATAACTTTCGATACCCCAAAAATTTCTACATTCTGTTCATCCATCACTTCTTTCATATATCAACAATTATCGTTGATGAGTAAAATTTCAATGTTCTGGTTATCGAAATCATCTGTAGTATCATTAACGATAATTATCGATAACCCATAAAATCAAATTTCGCTTCAAATCAACTGCAATTAGACTACAGCAATTTCTCAAACTCATCATCAGACTTGGCAAACTTCATCACTTTCTTGCCGCACGATAATTATCGATGACTCCTCAAAAAAAAAACTGAATGCTAAATTTCACTCGTTTGTGCCCAATTTCGTTTTCATTTGTGCCAACATATCGAGTGCATTATCGACTTTAGTCGACTTCATCAACTCAGCTTGCAGCAAGTGTGGTCAGTTTTTAGGCCATCCAACTGACACACTGACAGCTGATTGCTGCCGTTGTCAATGTTGCTGCTGCGCCTGTTGCTGTTGCTGACAACTTGACACAATTTTTCACCAAGTGTCGATGGCCAACAACAACGACAAACGAGCAGCAAAAGTGTCAATTTCCATGCAAGAAAATCTGTGAGAGCAGAGAGAATAGAGAATAGAGAGCAGAGAGCAGAGCAGGGCAGACAAAGCGACGGCCCTAAGAGTCCAAACACTTGGCATAAATACAAACAAGTTATGCACTCCAAACTAGACGAGTGTAGGCAGAAGCTTCCCCTTATCCAACACAACACACAACTTTAGCTTTAAACCTTTTGTTATATTCATATTACACGGATATTACAAGCGACTGCGGCATCGGCAGTCAGCCTAATGGCATGGGTAAATATTGATATAGCAATGCAAAAGAGGGGGTTGAGAGGGGAGGATAGGGGTTTGGCAAGTATGCGGCATATCGATGATTACAATGCCAGCCCGAAGACTAGGTCCACTTGAAGAGAGCTTTGAATTGTGGCCAGGCAAACAGACAACAATCTCAACAGCCAAGCTAAGCATTGTTGTTGCTGGTTGCTAGTTGCTGGTTGTTGTTGCTGCTGGTTTGTTGTTGTTAGTTGTTGCTGATGTTGTCAACTACTGTGCAGCACGTCGCCAGCAATTTGTAAGGCATTGCCATGTCTCTACTCCGCTCTACTCTACTCTACTCTGATCTGTTGTTGTTCTCATTGTGCAGTTGTTGTTTGGCCATTTGTCAGATTTGTTTGGTGTTCAAGTCTCTATGTGAGTGTGGGTATTATCAGAGAAGCGTGTAAACACTTTAGCTTTGACTTGGCGTCGCCGTTAAGCTGCATTTGAATGCAACGCCGCAACTTTCTCGCCAAGTCCCCAAAAAAAAATACAGAAGTCAGCAGCAGCAACAGCAGCAGAAGCAACAACAACAACACCCGCGCAATTAAGTGCTAGAGAGGGAAGCAGCACACAGGGCGGGAAGATTCCATCGAAATCATTAAAATAACAAATTGCGCACGAAACGCAGTCCATAACACAAAATGGACAAAAGCCGCAAAACTTGCAACAGTCATTGGGGCAAGAAGCAGGCGCATCGCTTGCTGGTAAGTGGCATGAAACCCACAGCAGCAAATGGTGCAAAAAGGGTACACAGGCAAAGCTGGGCAATTATGGCCAAGACTTGAAGCCAGTCCAGGCAGAAAAATGCGCTTTCTAACCGCATACAATAAAGCAAGCAAGCAAGAAAAATACAAAGCGGAAAGCGGAGTCTAGCTCCTCCCTGGCAACGTAAAACGAGTATCATAAAGTCATCGAAGTTTATCATTCGCCATCATATTTTGGGCAATTGCCTTGCATGGCCATAAAAAGCAAAAGTTTTGTGTGGGCTAAAAGCGTGTGCAGTAGGCGTGGCAGTTGCCAATTGAAATGGAAATCCATTCGATGTGGCCAATATATGTGTCATTTGTGCAACAACCACAACAACAACCACAACAAAAACAATACTAATTGGGTTCACTGGGGTTGCATATGGAAAATGGAAAGCTTGACGCTTGTCCAATTTGCTTTTTGCCGGCGATTTTTATTAATCATCATCCATATGAGAGAGAGACCAAGAGATGCGAGGCTGGCTAGAAGCTGGCACTCGGCAGGACTTTGGATTAGTTATGTGGTTCCCATGGAACCATAACACGACCGCATCTTCAATCAATGTCAGACGCTGCGCTGTGCAGAGCAGACCGCGAAAATTAATGAGCGAATTTTGCACTGGACAGATAGTAGTAGCATCCACATCCACATCCACATCCACATCCACATTGGATATTGTACTCGTATTTTCTGCACCGACAACAACGACGACGACGACTATTTCTATGATGGGCAGGCGCAACAAAATTGCTAAAAAGCAATGCAGGTTCATGCGCACTTTGTTATTGTGATAAAAATAGAGTGAACACATTTAACAAAATGCCAAGGCTGCGCTGCTAATGAGCTTAGACTTAGACAGGAAAGTAATGAGAAGCTTATTTTGGTGTAATTATCAGCATAATTCCATTTCTCAGGATTAAGAAATTTCAAGACTTTAAAATTCACACTTTTTCATTTGGTGTAATATTCAGCACATTTCTTTAGATTAAGAAATTTGAAGTCTTTAAAATGTGCAAAATTCGATTAAATTTTCGTATCCGTTCAGTTTCTCAAGACTAAGAAATTTCGAGACTTGAAAACTTAAATTTTGTATCTTATTTGGTATACCATTCAGTATATTTCTTTAGATTTTTCTAAAGAAATTTAAAGTCTTTAAAATTTGCACTCATTTTTAAAATAAGTCTAAAACTACAATAAAATTCGATTACATTGTTCCTTGAAGAATCCATTTTTTCACGATTAAAAAATTTAAAGACTTAAAAATTAAAATTTTTTGTTTTATGTAGTATATTTCCATAGATCATGATTATGGAAAACAATTTAAAAATAAAATAGATTATATATAAAATTCATATTTGAATATTTTAAAGTTAGCAAACCAATTTTTAAATAACACAACAACTACAAAAAAATTCGATTAAACCTTTTTTGTATAATATAACCCATTTTTCATGATTAAGAAACTTGAAGACTAACACTTAAATTTTGTATCTTATTTGCTATAAAAAACAGAATATTTCTATAGATCATGATTGTGGAATTTAAAGAATGAAAATCCAAAAACAATTGTTAAATAAAATCATTTTTGTTATAATTATCACATTTCTGTATATCATAATTAAAAAAATTTTAAGACTTCAAAAAGCATTTAAAAAGTAAAAAAAATTGCAATAATTTTTTAATTTGCGAACTGATTAAAAAGAAATTGCATTAGTTTTGGCAACTTAAAAGCTTTACACCAAATTGTGGCCTAATTCTCTAGTTTAAAACTTTTCCAACTTTTTCTTCCACCATTTTATATTTATAGATTGCTTTCGACTTGCAACAGCAGTTAAGTTGTAATGTAAACAGGAGATAGTAAAAATACTTTCGGCAGTTAAATTCAGTTAAGCAAACAGCTTCAAGGATAAATAAAAGTTTGGACAGCAATAATGTTAAATGCATATCGTGATGAATTCTTGTTAGCTTAAAAGTTTGACCAAATCATGTCCAAAACTGACAAGCAACCATCATATACAGATTTATTTTTGTTAGTTCTTGCCATTAAACAAAAGAAGTAATAAATAGTAACTGCAATTGCTTTCGCTGAGCTTAAGATCGCATAATTTTTATGATATTTTTGCTTTTAAAATCCCACACAACTTAATGTTAGATCATGAAGTAAAGTTTCTTGCGTTGGCTTTCCCCTTAGTAAAAGTTTCAGCTGCATTAATGTAAAAGTTGATTAATTACGTTCACATGTAAGCTTAATCACGACAGCGCATTCATATTGGCAATGCAAATTCATCATAAGCGAGCAACGAGCCACGCATAAACTGCATTTCAATTTAACAAGGCAATTTCTACGCAACTCTTGCAACAACCAGAATGCCAGAGATTTCAATGACGCTGGGCATGTGGCATGCCCCTGTTGCAATCGTAATTTGATAGGCGACAACAAGTATTTGTGTGTATTTGTGTGTGTGCAGCGAGGAGAAGGCAAAAGTATCGCAATGTTTGCGTATCTTTTACACAGCAACAGCAACAGCAACATGAGAGCAATTGCAAGTGCAACTAATAAATTAATGTGGCAGCGAGTTGTTGTTGTTGTTGTTGTTGCAGAGGCAACAACTACTCATAGCTGGCTGTCACCTGGTCTCAAAATGAAAGCTGCAACAAGCAGCAGCAACAGTGGAGCTGAGCTCGCTGCTTAGCGTGCTAAATTTGCAACAGCAACAGCAACAGTTGGCATACCAATAGATGCAACTGCAACAACAGCAATTCGCATCTGTATTTGTATCTCAAAGTGCGGGAATGCGACTGGCCTGCTGCGTTTGCATACGAGATGAGGTCGACTACAAAGTCTCAGACAATGAGAGACAGAGAGAAGCTGGAGATAGAGTTATGCTAACCTGCATAACGGTGCCAGAGACGCGGCTCTTTATGATTACCTCTAATAATAGACGAAGACGAACAATGACCGAGTCCAACTCCGGGTTCCCTCTCTCTGTCTCTCTCTCTCTCTGTGTTTTTTATCTCCCTGGGATGCAGCTCTATAATGCTGACCATTGTTGATTATCATACACTTAATTATGATTGATAGCTGTAAATGCTGATGTATCTTGGCCATGTCTTTGTATCTTTTAGATACGTTCTGCAGCCAATTGATTTACTGTTAACCCTCAACTCAACTATCCGTTTTCTATCATTTCTACATGCAGCAATCAAAACGGTTGAGCTTCGCCACAATCCCAATGCCAATGCCAATGCCAATGCCAATAGCAATCACAATCTCTAGACAACTGCCTCCGCAATCTCCTTCTTCTCCTCCTCATCATTTTCGCTTGATACCAAGTCGAAAATTGTCTTTGGCCATATTTGTCGAGACTGCAGAAAACAAAACAAAACAAAAACAAAAACCGAAATGCAAATTGAGGTTACAAACCGTACAAAATGCCCACAAATGGCTGCCAGACCAACTTAGTTATTGCCAAGTGAAATTTGTGTACAGAATTTGTCGCAAATTGCAGGTAACTTAACTTCTCACTTCACCATCTCCTCCTCCCCAAATGGATCTGTGAACTGTGAAAATTCGCCACAGTCTGCGGTCACGACTGAGACAAAGGACTGTGACGAATTCGACTACGTCGACTCCAAAGCACCACACAGATTTGATTATTTTGCAGCCCGGGTCGCTCAAATCCATTCCAAGGTGTTGCTACCCAGAGACAACCTCGTGTCCTGCTTCCCACTGCTGCTGCTGCCTGCGTGACACGCCAACCAAATGTGGTTTAGTGAAAGTAATACAAAGAGTGTGAAATGCATCTCAAGTGATCTTGATTTACATATTGATATGCATATCGCTGTTACATTGTGGGTTGGATCAATTGTTGTGCTCATGCTTCATTCATGAAATAATGAAATATAATGAAACTGGGAATTGATTTCAAATAAACCATTGTCAAGTTTATTTAAAGTTTAAGCAATAATAATAATTTAAAAAAAAATTATGCTTATAGCTATATTTCAATAGATCAACACATATAGAAATCTTAACGGAAAAAGTTTTTTTTATTATTATAATTAAAGCATAAAGAAATGAAATAATTGAGAAAGCTACAAAGTGTGTCGGTCTCTGTAATGTTCTCAAAATATACCAAAGGAATATACAGTCGAATGGTCTCTGTAATGTTCTTAAAATATACCAAATAAATATACCGAAAAACACTAAAATATGCAAGAAAACTACTGTCGAGTGTTCTCGGTATTAATTATGGCATATAACAAATTAATGTACCGAAAATAATACAAAAAAAATGCAAGAAAACTACAGTCGAGTGTTCTCGGTATTATTCCTAAATATGCCGCATGCATAAATATACCACAGAGTGCAAAATATACCATATTATCAATTAAAGCAATTAAAAACCAAACAGAATTTTAAAAGTAAAATTTGCGCAAAAGCAATTTGCCATATAAATTAACCCTCAAATAAAATAAAATCAAATTTGATTATTTAATGTTGAATTTATCAATTCTATTAATAGAACACAATGAAGTGTTAAAGCTATGTATGTTAAACGTGCTCATATAATATCTTTCAGTATCTATTCACACTTGTAACGAAATCATTCTCTTTGATAAATTGGCTTTTTCTATATTCAAAACTAATTGTAAACTCATAAAATTATTCTTTCTGCAAATTGCTGGCTACTAAATGCAATAAACGTTTTTAATTTGGTTTATTAAACTTGTTGAAATCGTTATTAAGCTTACAAGTGTCCATCTCTAATGGCAGTAGCCTTTGGGAATACAGCGAGAAAAAGGTCAACTTGTCGACTTTATAATGCCGACAGACACGGTGTTGAGTTGTGTTTTTTTTTATGCGCGGCAACTGTTTAAATAGTTGGAGCAAAACCCAATGATATAGAGACATTAGACCCAAGGCACCGCAGTAGCAGTAGGCACTCCCATAATTAACGCACATTTTTCTTCGACTCTTCATTCGAGTCGTTGGAAAAGCGCTATGCGAAAAACTCGAGAGCGACCCAAGTTGCGGCAAGTTGCAAAACAAAAGCATTGAAAACAAGCATGCCGCGGGTCGCGTCGCTGCAAAAGCTGTATAAAAGAAAAAAAATAGAAAAAATGAAAAAGATAAATCTAAAGAAAGTCCAATGAAGAAAGTGTTGGCCTCAAGGCCTCGCTCCGCTGAAGAACTGCACACAATACAAGTTATAATGCTATGCATAGTTAAGAGATGCCAAAAGAAATTCCAATTCCATGGCCAGAGAGAGACACACACAAAAGACAACGAAAACAAATGCAATAATTAGGCGCAGCAAATTAATGCCAACATTATTTTATCTGAGTGAGGAATGGCAGGGAAATAGGGGAAAAGGCGGGGATTTGACTTTAATTGAAAACTGCGAGCGGCTTCTCTACCAAGATCAAAAGTAATGGACCTGAAATTGCCAGTAATGCTCCTGGTTGCTTGCTGCTTGCTGCTTGCAACTTGTAGAAAGTTGATGGCTTATTTAAATGCGAATTGGCAGACAGAAAACAACATTCATCCATATTACCCATTTGTTGAAAATACATTTTGTTGCGATTATCGTCTCTTAAACTTCTGGCAACTAATTTCGCTTTCTTTCCATTTCTATTTCCATTCGCAGGTAAGACCAGACTTCTATAATAATATGACCACAACTCGGTACGTGAGCTGAAGCTCTAAACTCTTTGAAATCTTTAGAAATATCCAAAAAGCAATAACAACAAAAGACCGAGGAGGTTGAAGAGGAGGAGTGAGTACAATGTTTACGTTAAGTTTCATGTGCGTATTAGCGTTGAAAACAAAATGTAAACATTTTGACCGTTTTGCGGTTTTTTCTAACGTCTCTTTTTTTTTGGGGTCCGCCTTTTGTTCGGGGTAAACGACCAGCTGAGTGGCCTATGTGTGTGTGTGTGTGTGTTTTTCTGTTCATTTTAAGTGAATTTGTCTAACGAGCAAATAACTGTGACGCTCCACTGCAGAATGGGTCTATAGAAAGTGAGTCTGCTAGAGACTCAGAGACGGGCAGACAGTAGCGTTACCTTAAGCATCTATCAATAGCACCATTGTCGGCTGTCCAAACTGAAAGTAGACCACTTGGCAAACAATTGGAGTGAGTAGTTTATTGCGAGTGTGCTCTCTAAACTCTAATCGATAGTTTGTGGTTGCCTTTGAGTGTGCTTCGTGCTTATGGCTGAATGATTGTGAAAGGTTTATCAAGTGATAGTTATTGTCGATAATCAACTAAGCGATAGTTTGAAGTAATTTGAAGAACTTCAATTATTTTGGAATATGCTATAAGATATCACGAATATTGTTTCTCAAATATACTATAAACTAATGATATTCAAGATCAGTAAAAACAATTAAATTTAATCGAAATCAAGAGATCTAAGAGAAGCTTGGAATGTCGCATTTTATCGATAGTTTAGTTACCCGAAAGTCTGGAGTAACTGGAAATACTTCTGATAATAATAATACTTCAGTTTTAATTACTTTAGAGTATGCTGCGATATATCTAAAATAGATTTCTCAGAATAGCTTATCAAAAAACTTTTGATAATAATAATACTTTAGCTTTAATTACTTGAGAGCATGCAACAACATATCTAAAATAGATTGTCTGGAATTTCCATTTCATATTCGAAATTAGCTTTTAATTAATCAATATTTAATTTAAACTGTAACAAATCAAACTAATGGAGATCAAGTGATCATAGAATTTGAACTTTAAGATTTAGTAAACCTGTGTATTTTAATTATATTGTAGCATATTCCAAACATTTTGAGAAACTAATATAAATCTTCAAATAAGCGATAATACCATTTTATCGATAGTATGTGTCGATAGTCGATTAAAATGCAAAACAGTTTCTATGACATAATAACAATAGCATGTTCTCGTTTTAATACTGACTACGTAAACACAAATTAGATATAAACATATAATCTAACTAAGCGATCGCGTTTAGCACATTTAGTGAAGCACTTTTAACCTAAATTCTTGTACAATCAAGATGACAGACATTAGAAGTTCCGCTGAGCATCTAATTTCATTAATTGTAGGCAACAGTTACTCAACATTGCCGATAGAGTAATCACAGATAAAGCTACTTCCGGGTAATGTCCATCATTAAAAACAAGTCCAACTAAAGAATACTTTGAGTTAGATCAAAGTTATGATATCAGAATGAGTTCATAGCTTATAATATCGCCAAATGAAATGTGATGGATATTTAGTAAGAGAACACTTATTATCGATGCTTCTATATTTCTCAATATGGCTTTAAATATAGATTAATAATGAGCATAAATTTAATAAAATATAAAATGAATTTAATGATAATAAGCCCAACAAATTTCCGCATTAAACTAAGCTTCAATAATGCTTGTTGCGTTATAATTCAGTAAGAAATTTCGCTCTTCACAAAAAGTAAATAAATTCTAAGTAAATGTTCATAATTATCGTAAAAAAAAAAACCACAAGCCCTAAAGAGCCCATGATCACGGCTTGTAATACCATTTGGTATATGGGTTGTGCCTCATGGTTAAATCTGATCATTAGGGAGACGCATTCGATGCCGTTGATGTTGTTGTCGTTGCCTTGAGTCGAATGCAAGTCGAAGTAAGCTTGGAGGCTCGTTAAAGATCACATAATACTGACCATATAAACTCATTAAAAGTTCAACAAACCCAAAAACGCAAAGAGTGGGCACCCGAAAGAACTGTTAATAAAGCAAGAGAGAGAGAGGGGGAAAAGACACAACCGAAGGCTAAACTAGAACAATAAACTCGGCCAACAACGGAGCGAGCAACAACAACAACAGCAGCAACAGCAACAATACGTGTAACAACGAGTAATATGTAAGTACTAAGCATAAAGAAAAATATTACGGCACTGCGCATTAAACACGAAACCAAGTTAAAGTCCAAGCTGAAGTCAACACGGCAATAACACGGCAACATTGGTGGCAACAAACGGTGGCAGCAACAACACCGAGACCAACACGAACAGCGGCAACAGCTTATGACAAGTCACAAAAATACCGCAGCAATGACATTCATTGTGGCCGGACATTAGAAACAAATTAGAACAAATTAACGTTGGTCTAGCAACAGTTGCTGCCTGCCTCTGCCTGCTTGCCACATGTTGCACTTGCCACTCGCAGTTGACACATTAAGAGCTGTTGTTGCTGCGGCAAACTTGGCGACAATTATGAACACGAGTCCAGCGTTGGAATGTCGCTAGTTGGGATTATTCAATTTTTGTAGCCGCCTGCAAGTAAAAATAATGTAATTGCTGTGGAGCTGCCTCCTCCTCCTTCTCCTCCTCCTTGAACTTGGTTGATGCAATCTCAGTCTGGGCGAGTTTTTATGAAGCGCGTTACACTTTGTATTACAGCAGCAACTGAAGTCGAGAGATGACCAAAGCTGCAACATGCTGCGTTTGGGTTTGGTCTGGCCCAACTAAACTAGCGAGCTCGCCCATCCGGCTTTGTTTGTTGTTTGACAAGTTATGCGCAGAGTGCAAAAAAAATGAGAAAAAATGGCTATAAGATAAATATGTGTATAGCGAAGGAAAAATGTAACGCCGCTTAAGATGGATATCAGTTACGCAGGCGCAGAGACAGCGACAGCAACAAGAGCAACAAGAGCAACGACAGCAGCAGCAACACCAACGACAGCGACAGCAACAACAACAACAGAAACGACAGCAACTGAAGCAGATCGCATTACTGTTGCTCTCTTCGTGATTGTGTCTAGTTATGGCTGCTGCAGTGTTCCAGGAAATAGTCTTGCCCTTTGAACTCAGCGTGACTTGGCGTTAAGCATCTGAGTATCTAACGGATGCATGAACTGCTTTGCTGCAACCATCAACCTGACGAGCAACCTGGCAGCAAGCAGCATCATCACCTGGCGATTTATTGAACATTTTAATTACGCCCCGCGGTCAGGAGCCATAAAGTGGCCAAAGAGAGAAAAAGAAAGAAGCTGGGCTGTGTTGGCTGGCGATGTCTATCAAACGGGCAACAAACCGGAAAAAGCGTTGAGCAAACAACAAGCAGCAAACAGCAACATTGAAAGCAAACAAACAAATGAATTGCGTGGATTTGCATGAGAAACTACAGTTAACAACATAACAACTTTGGCTCAAGTGAAATGTGTGCAAAACAGCAACAGCAACAACACAACAGCAACAACATCTAAGTACAACAGCGATAACAACTAAGTACAACAGCAGGCCAAAACTTAATGCTAAATGAGATTTTCGGTAGCTTTTAGCTTTAGAGTAGCAGCGGCAACATCGTGAGGCGGCAATCTACTTGAAATTTCACGCTCTTTAAATAGCAACAACAACAACTTGAGCACTGACAAGAACTTGCCCCCCCCAAACAACAATTAAATAAACCATTCACAACACAAACACACACACACACACACACACAGAGACAGAGAGACACTTGAGGCCGCACAACAAAATTTCATTTTCACTTGACGCATCAAATTAAATAACAAATAAAAAGCCCTTCAAAGAAAAATACAAGTGATGTACAACAACTCCAAACATGCAGCATATAATAACAACTAATTTTGTGTTCTGTTTTCTGTTTTCCGTTTTCCGTTTTTTATTTCACTATAAATACATAACCAAAGTGAGTGAGTGGGTCGCTCTACAAGTTGCGACGACTTTCACGTAATTAAATCAAATTTCAAATGAAAATGAAAATGAAAATTATTTATTAATTGCGCCACGAGAGCAAAACACAGAAAGTCACTTCAGCTATCACTCTGTGGCGTCTGTGGGTGGGGGGTGAGACTCTCTCGACTGCGGCATGTGGCATGCCCCCAATCGTGTTTAACTATATATATGTACATATATACAAATTTGCATTGAATCAACAGCTTTTTGGTTTCAGCCGTGCAACATTTACGCCAGGGCCAATTTGAATAACAAGTTGCCTTTGCATCTCTGAGATGCTCACGATATTCCAGATACAGATACAGCTGCAAATACTGATACAGATACAAATACAGAGAGTATCTCATCTCTGACATCGCTGTCAGCTACATGCGATTAACATTAGCAGCCATCGCTTGCTGCTGCTCTCGCTCATTAAAAGTAAATTTCGTGCTGTTGGCATAAATCAAGCGAAGGAAAGTGAGAAATTTACAAGGATAAAATATGCATTTAGAGCAAGCTGCAAGCAGCAAGGGCAAGGGCAAATAGAAACAGATTTAATAATCGATTGCCATAGCTAATCAGCTTATGGTGAATTATACATATTTCCATAAATGCACTTAAATCAGACAGCTTAACATGCAGCTTTGCTTTCCCTATGATCTACCATAAGTTTGCAAAATCCGACGAAGCTGGAGAAGCATAAGAAACATCAATTATGGTCGATAAGAGTAGATTGAAATTATAACAGATGGTATTTCAAGGAACTATCGATAAGATGAAGCTAAAATATGTCAATAGGGAAGTAATAATAAATTGCCAGCTTATAACTTTAAGAAGTATTATTATTATTGTTAACCTTAAGGAAGCATTTAAAAAGGTTATCAAAAGATTAAAATCAAAATATTTATATAGAAACACAAAGATTTTCACATGTGCTCAAAAGTATGAGAGCATTTTGAAATACTATCGATAGTTCTCGATCCTTTGTTGAACCTTACAAACTATTTCAAGGATGTGAAAATTAAAGTAATAATGAAAATAAACCTCCAACTAACAACTTTTAGAAATCTCACACCAGCAACATAAGACTGAATCTTTAAAAGTGTTATTGATAGTCTTGACAACTAGAGCATTTTACTACAAGTAATACAATAAGAATAAGAAGTAGTTAATAATGTATATTCACTTGTATTCTCTTGAAAACCTGCAAGCATTTAGAATTGTTTTCGATAATCTTAATTAGTAGCGAACTCTGCCTAACAGCAACACATAAATATCCTTGAAGGATATTATCGATAGTCTCGATTATTAGAAAACTATGCCAAAAATTATTAAGGAACATGTTTAATCACATAAGTATTTTATCCAGTTGCTATTTATTCAAATAGGAAAAGCTTCAACGCATCAAACATATTTCTGCAATCGATAGTTTCGATAAATTAAAACTTAAGAACTTCGAATAGAACTGCTCATTGTTAGCCACAATTGTTCTGTAGTCTCTCTTTCTTTGCCTTTTGCTTTATTACGCATGTGTTATCCACACAATTGCCGCCACACACACAAACACACTCGACACATGTTGCAAGTTGCCAAGAATTAGCTGTCGAAAGTTGTTTTTTGGCAAACATCAGTATAATTGACACTTCATTTGAAAAGCTGCACGTGTAGCATACAAGAAACCAAGAAGCAGGCAGAACTAAGCAAACATTGAGTCCGAAAACTCTCCGGCAGTATAAAAGCAAAATTTTTTTGCTGCGCCAAATCAAACAACAACGGCAGCAAATGCAAGTGCAACAACTAGAGGCAGAGGCAGCAATAGAACTTGCAACAACGCGGCAAAGAAATCAGCGGAAATGTCACTTTCTTTTCAATCAAAACGCAATTCATGGCACTCGAAAAGCATCAACGGGCAATGCAACATAAGGTCGTGCCACTTCATGAGGCGAGACGCGCTCGACACTCGACTCTGCAACAACAACAACAACAACAACAGCAACAAAATCAACAACAAAACGGAAAGGTAGCCGCTGCTGTTGCTGTTGCTGAGAGAGAAACACGATTTTCGAGTGTGGGCAACTGGGTGGGCCAAGATAGGCCAAGAGCAAGAGTGAAGCGGAAGAAGCGAAGGAGGAAGGGGAGGAAGAGACAGGGAGAGTGGAAGCGGAAGAGAATCGGGGGGGAAGGGAAAGGGCTAACTGCCACTGCCTGAACTTTAACCTGTGCCATGTCGAACGACAAGAAAAGCTACACAAAAAAAAGACGGACGCGACGCTTTAATTTGCAATTCGTGGAAAATTCCTTGAACTAAAGCCTAGTTAAGGCAGCTTCCCCCCACCCCCGCCCTCTGCTCCCATATGGCTGGCTGTATGGCTGCCCAGTTGGCAGTTCGCTTGTCCAACAACATGGTAAATATTTAAAAATGTACTTAGCCAAAGTGAAAGAGACAGGCAGGCAGTCCGACAGACAGACGGACAGACGGACAGACAGTCAAAGAGGGGCAAAGCTAGACAGTTAGCAAAGCGCAACTCTCGGTGGAACAATGCGATGAGGCGACAGTTGCACATTTGAACAGATGCGACAAACAGCTGACTCCAGCCAGCTACAACAACAAAAAAAAAAAAAAGACCCCGACTCAAACTCAATAATAATGCCAGCCAGTGTAAATCACTGGCAACAGCGAACAGACTAAAGGAAGAGCTTGCAACATGGAGATGCAACACAAGACACAAGACACAAAACACAGCCAAACCAAATGCAAATGATTGGCATGGGAAGCGCTCTTTTCTGGGTGAAGAGCTGCACAACAAGAGACTAAACACTCGTCCCTCCGTCCCTCCATCCGTCCGTCGCTCTGAAGAAGTTAACTTCAATTATGTGCTAAGTAGCAAGGAGCTACAACAAGCTGCAACAAGGCTACAATTAGTAAAGAAAATTGGTAACAAACTGAGTGAGAGTTGACTTGACTTCAACTTCACTAAAGTTAAGTTGACTTGACGCGACTGCGACTGCGACTTCGACCAAGAGTTCGCCAACAGCTTGATAATCACAGCTAACATGGCGTATGAGCAATGTTAAACAGTTTCAATTGTGACGCTTTTAGCTAAGCAGTCGACTAAACAATCGATTTGGGGATTAAACTGATGGCAACGAAAGTTTTCATTATAATGAAACTTTTTGCCATTGCACTTTTATTGAATTAAAAGTATCTTCTGCTTTTTGCAGATTTAATTCTTTTATTTTGGCGACAGTTTTAGAAAGTTTCCCCAATCTATGAAAGAAAAAAATTAAGAAAGCCCTTCGGTTAAAAGCCTATAAAAAATATTTATCATATTTGAAAGCTTCACTAAATTTAAAAGTATTAAAGCGCAAACTCAATCTCTTAGATTTGGTCTGTCTGTATAAATAATAATACATTCATTATGACAGCAGACTAAATTTTCTTAAAATAATATATGACAAATAATTTATAAATAATATTTATCGAAAACAACATTTTTCAAAGTAATCAAGAAAAATTTTCAGTTATTTATAGAAATAATATTTTTATTTTGGCGGCAGTTTTGGGAGTTTCCCTCAATACAATAAAATTTATTAGCAATAAAAAAAGAAAAATATTATGAAAAAAGTCTACACAGAAAAAAATTTATTGGAATAATAAGCTTCACTAAAAATCACAGTATTCAAGCCCATACTCTATTTTTATTTTTGGCTACTTAAAGAAATTATATTTTTATTTTGACTGCAGTCTGTATTTTCTTATACTTTCCCTCAATAAAAACAATCTAATTGCCTATTATTCAAGAAAAATAAATTTAAGAAAGCCTATATATATGTATTCAAAAACTTCACTAAATCGCTCAGTATTCAAGCCTCTAATTTGATTGTTTGGCTATTCATAAAAATTCAATTTTTATTTTGACTGCAGTCTGTGTTTTCTTAAGCTTTATTAAGGAAAATAATATAAGAAAATAAACTTTGCAACAATGCATGTAAAAGTGTATGGCAAACTATGTATTTTTGTTCGAATGTGCAACTTTTTAAATGAAGTGTATCCCATTCAACTTATACATCTTTAAAACGAATCTTGATGTTATTTAAATGTAGCAGTCTTTAATCCTTAACAAATATCGTGTCAAAATGTTATTTTGTTTTTCAAAAAGTAATAAAATTTAAAAGCATTCGTCGAATAATATTCACTTAAGACATTTCTAAACCACCTCAACAAAAATCAAAAACATTCGTCGAATAATTCCATCATATTATAATTGAAAAACATTCACTTAATAAATTTTCTCAAGCAACTATCCACATCATTAAAAAGTAACAAGACTTCAATACACAATCCGACAGCAGATGGGGAAGTCTCTTGCTGCTCTTTTGTTTATAATTAAATTGCTCAATTAATTGCAGTTTAACTCTTACCGAGTGCAACTGCAGTTTGTTGAATTCTTTTGCACGCATACACGAACCCAGTGATTATTTATTTAATTTGTTAGTGATAGCTGCTGCCAAGCGTAAAGGGCGCAAAATAAAACTTGCTCATTGCAAATGGAAAAAAAAAGACGGGATGCAAAAGTACTTTTGAAAACATTTAAATAGCTAAACAAAAGTGCGCAAAAGGCCATTGAAATGTTGATGATGACGACAAAAATAGAGAAGAGAAGAAGGAACTATCTATGTATGTATGTGTGTTTGTGTAAATGGGGAATACATTTAGAAAGTTTTGCTGGATGGCAAGGAAAAGTTGGCAATGTCTGGGAAATGGTTGGCATTTATGGAAAGGAAGTGACGGGGCGATGCAATTGGGTTGGGATTGGGATGGGATGGGACTGCAACTGCGATTGTGGTTCGCCTTTCGCACAAATTGCCAAGCAAATAGCAAAGAGTAAGAAGTAAGAAGTAAGCCAAGACTTTAGAGTAAGACTAAGTAAGAGAGTGTGTGTGGAGTGTGTGTGCTACACACACACACACGTGCTGCTGATGCTTCCCCAACTCTATTGCATCAATTTCTTAATAACTTTTCATTTTTGTTGCCCTTGCTTCCGCTGCCAGCAAAGCAAGAGAAGGCAAGAGGCGAGTGCAGTCATGCAATTTGTGGCATTATGTGAGGGTCTCGTTTGCCATTAACCTGCTGCAAGCTTGTGAGCTGAAGTTGAAGTTGCAGCCTCTGACGTTCTGTGCTTTGTGCCTTTATTGCGTTTAACCGTTTTCAATTTGAGCCTGGACCTTGTCCACTATTATTAAAAAAAAGAGATGACTGTTTAGTTACGTCTGCAACTGAGCGTCAATTTCGCACTTGCCAAGAGCAACAAACACAGACACAAACACACATACACAGGCAGGCAAAACAAATATGTGCGTTGGCCACACTTAGACGGCTCATGGAGAGCCAACGAGAGGAGGAGACAAACAAGCTCAAAGCGAGGCAAATATTTGCAACTGACAAGCGCGACCGAATCGCCAGTTGCAACTTGAAGTTTGTGGATGATGATGCCTCAAGCCCACGCAGCAACGGGTGATGCAACTGCAACTGCAACAGCAATAAAAAAAAGAATACTTAGTTTAATTACAAGTTTCCTTGGCCACATCAATCACGACAGCAAACTGATATCTGATTTTCTTCTAACTCTATTTGCAGAAGACGGCGACAGCGAAACCCACCAAATATCATTATTATCCGCACAATCAACACATCTATCTGCTGCCCGAATGCGCCATACAACAGGTCTGCAATGCGGTCTATGTGCGTCTCAACTACACCCAACCACTGTGCGCCTGTCCATCAAGGTGAGCATCCAACTGAGCAGACAGACAGACAGACAGACCTTCAGTTAGATACAGACAAGAGAGAGACAGACAGACAGACATTCAGCAAGACAGCTGCTAAACACTAAACCCAATCTGTCTTTTTCCTGTTTCCTTGGTTTCTCTCGCAGATATCGTGATCCCTGCTCGGCGAGTCTCAACGAGGATGATCAGCACACCACCAAATTGGTCGGTGATAATAAGAAGAAGGTAAGTCAAGATCAGTTCTACAATCTGCCATCTAACAGTAGGGGGCGTGCGATCCAAAGCAAAACTGCCAAAGTACACTTAGCGAAACGAATGAGCGACAACTGCATCTGATTTGTCTGCAATAGGGAATTGAATTAACAAGGCAGCTGAGAGAAGGGAGAATTGAATTGAGAATTACAAAGAGGAAGGATTAAATTGAAGTTGATGGTAGCAAAAACTTTAAGTTTAATTCCTAGGATAAACATTTTTAAATAAGAAATTGCAATTCATTCATTTAATACAACTTAGAAAAGGTTCTACAGAAATTTTCACTTTTTCAGTTATTTATTTTGAAATTTACATATGTAGAATACGTTTGAAAATATTAGACATACAGAATCAATTGTAATTGGGAACAGACTTTTTGTTATAGGGTATACTTTAAAATATACAGAAAAGTCAGACAATTAGTTAGTTTTAGTAGAACAGTATTGTCTTAGTTATGTTTTACATTGAATCCAAATTTATGAGCCTAACGTTTGAATCATTTTTCTCCGCTTTTTAATAAGGTTTGTTTAGGAAGGCTTCAAAGGGTTTAATTAGAAACAAGTGGTTAAATTTACAAACATTTTTAAGTTTTAATTTCAAATGAATACAAATTTATTAAGATCTAGAGAAAATACCTTACTAGATTAGAAAAACGCTCATCCGGTGCAAATTTCATAGCATTAAACTTTGCTTGACTTCGAGATTAGATTGATTTCATTAATAAATCCACTTCCTCACAGAGTGCAATTTGAAATCAATAAAGTTGCAATCAAAATCAGCATGAAAAACTATAAACTATGCAGCAATAAATAGAATAGTAAAAGATAATCAAAAGATAATAAAATTAGATTATTGCATCAATTTCGGAAAATCATCAAACCAAACTTAATAAAAATAAAAAAAGGAAGAACACTGCGCGTTTGGAATTTAATTCGATTTTCCCAGTGCAACGTGTTTTCCCAGTGCATTGCAATTCATATCAAAGTAATTGGTATCCAATGATAGATCTTCTGTCTGAGCACGACCAGCGAGCGATCCCAGCTGGTAACTGTTTAGATTGCCAAACAAGATTTCCTAGAAGGATACTTCCAACAGTGCTGGCACTACTCCATGTGTCTCTACAC
The DNA here is from genome assembly GCF_023558435.1 of Drosophila sulfurigaster albostrigata. Lineage (NCBI taxonomy): Eukaryota > Metazoa > Arthropoda > Insecta > Diptera > Drosophilidae > Drosophila > Drosophila sulfurigaster. The sequence continues at coordinate 48,650,901 of NC_084883.1, forward strand.
CTCTTACCACCCACCCTACTACTCCCTGAGAGTGTGTGTGTGGCTAACTCACGTCGTCAATTAGTTGACGGAGCAGTTAATTGAGTTATAAGTGCTGCCTCTAGTAGCTGACTGGCTGGCCAACATCAAAAAGGAAAACCTCATGTGAATTAAATAATAAAGCACAATTTTAATAGTTTAATGGTCGACAGGTGCAACAAGTAGCGTGGGCGAAAGGGGGGGGAAGAGAGTGGTGGGGAGGCTCGTATGTGGTGCATAATTGTACAAGAGAGTACCGTTGAATGCCACACTTGTTGTCTCGATATCTTGCCGGAACTGTACCAGAGAGCAAATTATGAAAATGCGTTTAAACGTTAGAAAAACACTCGACGAGTGGCAAGAGAAAGAGAGCGGGAACGGGAACGGGACTAGGAGAGAGTGAGAAGCTAGAAAAACTGGCACAGCAACTGGGAAAACGAAGCTAACCGACTGGCAACCGGCAACACAGAGAGCTGGCCACATTAACCTGAATGGCAGCCAATTGTGGCAGCAACAACAACAAGAGCAACAACTTGAGCGGGCGAAAGGAAATGCCGGGGCAACATGCAAGAGCGCCGCAAGTCAATCAAATTATTGACAGCGGCAAACACCAGGCAACAACTTGCCACAGCCACTTGCAACAGTTGCTGTTGCTGTTGTTGCTGCTGCTGCTTTTGCTACTGCGGCAAAACACGAAAAATCTGTTAAAGGACAATCATGTCAGAGCAATTGAAAGGCGATCACCGAAAACACGGCAAGCGGGATCATGAGCTTAGCTAATGTGGCACAAACACGCCCCCCTCCCCCGACCAGTTGCAATCCCCCCTCTCGCCGCTAGAGCAGCCATCAACGCCCTAGGCTTTGGTGTAAGTGACAGCTACTTGTCCGAGTCAAGACTGCCGCTCGCCCGTTGCATGTTAACTTTCAATTTGCCCCAACGATCAATGATAGCCAGCTAGACAATAGCGAGAGTTTGGGAGCACGTCAGGGTTAGAGAGGAAAAGCTGGGACTATTGAGAGGTAGTCCCGGGAGTCAGTCATAGAGATAGTATTAGAGAGGAGGCTCGTGTCAGGAAGACAGACGGAACAATAATCAAATGGGCAGTAAGCACTCAGGGATAATGAAAGAGTCAGCCTGGGAGGTATTCAGACAAGAGGCAAAGCATCTAGACGGGGAGTTAGACAGCAGCCTGGGAGGTATTCAGACCATAAGCTAAGGAGTTAGGAATGGATTCTTAGAGAAAATTAGACTAGGAGGCAGCTAGACTAAGTTGGTTCGACGCGCAGTCACTGAGGTAGTCAGACAGTCACTCAGATAGTCAGACAACCGGGGAGGTACTCAGACAAGGAGCCAGAGATCAATACCGAGAGCCAGACAAAGTAGCTAGACTCAGTCAGCCAGTCAGCCTAGAAGCTAGGCAGGCTCTAAGGCAAGGAGAAAGGGAGCAATTCTGTGAGGCAGTAAGTCCCGGAGGCAGCTAAACTAAGGCAGTTCAATGAGGTAGTTAGACAATCAGTCAGTCGGGGAGCTAGCCAGTCATTCAGTTGCTCACACAATATGTGAAGCTAGACTAAGGTCGCGGCGCAACTTTCTTTGATGCCCAGGGGCAATGCCGCCACCATCAAGTGAATGTCTAATTGGCTGCCCAGCGGCATGCAGCACTTAGCTGCACTTCCAACACTAGCTATTAGTGCAGTCTAGACGGCTAGCTACACATATTAAATACTCTGGCTAATCAACAGGCAATTACGCTGGCTAAAACCTGCGAGGCGACCACAGAAATGCGCGAATGCCGCTCCCCCAAGGATTGGTCGCTGTTGGCGCTGCAAAACACACGCACTGGCAAATCGCACTATCTCGTCATCTGTCGCTGTCCCGATCACTTCAAAATGGGTAAGTACGAAAGTTTTCTAATTCTAATTCACCCATTTGCTAATTCCCCGCCTGCATTTCACAGAGGGACCCATGGCCCATGATCAACCCACATATGCCAGCGTTCCCGGAATCCGTGTCTTTGGCATGATGTGCGTCAAACCCGGCTACTCGGTGCGCAAACCTAGCGCTCAGCCTCCCAAACGCTACCAACTGCAAAAGCCCTTCTATCGTCCGAGTGTAAATGGCGGAGGTCTGGGTGCCCAGAAGGACACCTATGTGCGTCCGATCTATGGCGGAGGCTCTAGCGGCAGTCAGGTGGGCAGCTCGGCCATCAGTGCCAACTATCAGCCACAGGATCAATCGTTTGCGAACGGCGGCGGCAGCAGCTCCTATCAGTATTTGAATCGTCCAGAGAGCACACACAACACGCACAGTTCACCCAACTTCCGACCGGATCAATTCACCCTGAGCGGTTTCCCCGGCAGCAACTACGGACGCAACAACGAGCGACGCGGCGAGGCGCCGCCAATTGAAGCCGCAGCCGAGGAGCGTGATGGTCAGACGCCCAGCAGCAGCACACAGGCCAGCGATGAGCTGGAGGCACGTACCACACTCCAAGCGGACTCCAACCTCAACTCGGAGCTGAGCGAATCGCCGGCGGAGCTGACGACGTTGCCCGACTCGAGCCGAGTGAAGCGCGCCTTGGATGCGGCATTGGATGATTTTGAGCCCGAGTTTCCCTGGGATCGTGTGCTGGAGTTCCAACAGACTATTGTCTGGGATTAGGTTCGGAACTAGAGTAGTTAAATTTTTTCTAGCACAAAATTTTGAAAAGCAAAACACGAAAATTTTCGGCAAAAAAAAATGAATAACAAACGCACTGTGACTGAAGCAAAAAAGAAGATCGCATGAAATACGAGTCTCGATTAGCGAGATCAACTACGACTACGTGAGAGGCGGTTTTACGTTACGTAACGTAGCGTCGCATCACGTCGCGTAACGTAACGTACTTACAATTTAGGTATTAAGACACCCTTAAGCATTAAGCATTTGAAATGGCATTTTCCGATCTTCAAGTTGGATCGTCTCTTTTTAATTTAAACATAATACTCGTACGTATTTTCTATTTATTGAAACAATTACGAATTAATTAAACAATTACGCGCCCACGTCCCGCCCACACTAATTGTTTAATTAATTTGTTTTGCATGTAACTCAAGCATGGCCTCAATTTAATAACATATTTATATACATATTGAAACACGACAAAACAACAATATTTAGTTTAGTTCCAAGAAATTCGCAGACAACAATTATTTAAATTATTGAAGAAAACGAAAATATATTTAGTTGCTTATTTATGTTAGACTTAAGCTGCATTTACTAGTAGTTAAATAAATCAAGAAACCAACAATACAAATTATCAATGTGAAATCCCTAATTTGAAATTGAAAAAACAATTCATGAATTTCTTGCTGTTTACGGCGAATTCGAAATGCAAATGTAATAAAAAATTATTTATACATTTTAGTTAAATAAATACTAAATGCAATTGCAATGACGTTTTTTTTGTCTGTGAAGTTTTAGTGAAAATACGGAAACTGCATTTTGGTATATTATTAATTTGAGATATTTTATATATTTTAACATCTTTATTTTGGATGAAGCTTTGATCAACTTAAGAGAGATTTAAATGCTTAAAAATTGTTTTAAAAAAAGATTTTGTGAAAAGAAAGTTTTTCCCAATATCACGCATACGTAAAATTTTTAATTATTTATATCAATAAAACAATAGTTGTCTAGCTCTTACGGTTTGCGCTTCGGTAATTCAGTCAGGAAATTATATTTAACCCAAATTATTGACGTCTTGAACAAATTGATAAGAATATTGAAATGGTACAAAAAGAATTTTTCCTAGCAATGACTATTTCATTTTAAAGAAAAGTTTTACCTAAAAAAATATCGCTTTTTAAAAAAATTATTCTACTTGAGTCCGACAAATAATTCGATTTGAGATAATTGTAGTAGAACATGACCAGATTTTGTAAGTTATCTTTCGGAATAATTACAGCCTCCTAGTTCTTACCGTTTAAGCTGTACACTTATCATTCAGTCAAAAATAAGTTACTAAATCCCAATTGATATTTAAGTTGTAAAAACTTACCCAACATTTCAGCATTAACAACAATGTTACAGCTGTACATGGGCGTCACCAGACGCTGTGCTTGATTCTGAAAAGCCTGGCGACAAACCTCCTTGGCCGCCGTCAAAACTTGTCCTATAAGAAAATACTTTTAAATACTTTTCAACAATTAAAGCTCTTATAGCAATCACACCTGAGAATGGTCCAAAGCCGCGTGCATTGAGATCCTCGCCCTCCGATTGCACTGACCACTCGAGCACCGCAAAGCAGACGCCCTGCATCGGTTCCTCGCAAAGCGGCCCAGCGCCCGTTGTCAGCTGAAAACCATTCACCAGCGAGCTATTGAAATCCCGACGAGCATCGTTCGCATTCCGCACATCTGTGTCTGAACTCTTGGTTTGTGTGGACCAAAAGTCCGGCTGTTCATAGTCGCTAAGATTAAGTAGAATGTTTGTGCCACAATTGCGTGGTCCCAGCGCCCAAATGCGCTGCACAAGCTCAGAGCTCGTAAGGTTGCTCAATCCATGTAGTTGTAGATCTTCAAGTGCAGTAGACAGTTGATTTTTAATTGTTGTCAGCAAGGTGCTAAACTTCTCTGATAATAAAGTATTTCGCGGTGTGGCAGCCAGTTCCTGAAAGTGCAAAAGTATTAATAGGAATCTTTAAAATACTCTTTTTAATGCTCACCTTGAAGACGTTGGCATGCTGCTCAAGCAGCTCCACTGCCGCCTGTGGGAGTGGCACAGCAAGCACTCGCAAAGTGCCCAATTTGTTAAGCGTTTGCTGCACAGCAATCTTCTTAGTAATATCCTTATCGTCAGCTGTCTTCACAATGGCTTCGTTGACCATGTCCACAGTGGCATCGGGCACAATTGTTTCCCTAAACGACACTATTGGCTTGGACACATTCACCTTGATCTTGGCATAGCTCTGCTCCAAATCGTGCACACATTTCTCCACATGCACCTCACCCAATGTGGTGATCACATGTTCTCCTGTTGGTGCCACAGATACCTGCACACATGCATCCGCCTGATTGAGTAGCTTCAGTCCTTTAACTAGCTTGGGCATGTCCTGTGGCTGCACTGGCTCAATAGCCACACGTAAAATGGGCGTGGCCATAATGCTCAGTTCACTGAATGAGGTACAATCCAAGGTGCTGCTCAACGTGGCCGTCTTGACAATGTGCGCCTCCAAGCCACCAATGCCCACAATATTGCCAGCTGGCACTTCATCCAGCAGCTGAAGTTCGCCGCCCATGAACATATAGAGATCGCCCACTGTCACCTGGCTGGCATAGGGCGCAGTCTCGGCCACACGATGCGCAGGCTGGCGCGGATCATGTTTGGGCGTTAGATTATACAGTTGCATGCCACGGCGCAAGGTGCCGCTAAAGACACGTGCAAAGGCAACGAACTCGTACTCCGAAGCCTCGACTGTAGACTCCGCTGGCGTCTCCTCCGGGGTCTCCTCTACTTTGTCCGCTTTTGTGGTTAGCTGCTCCACACCTTCCGTCAGCTTGTCGAGCGTTGTCTGTTCGCTCTGCTGTTTGCGCTCTTCGATGCGACGTCGAACTTCGTCACGTCGCTGCTGCAGCTCCTGATCCGTCAGTCGCTTGGGACGATTCTGTGGCAGCTGCGAGACGTGCACTGGCGTCATCTTGGACACAAAGGCAATCACATTCTCGCTACTCGCATTGCAGCTCTTAAAGCTCTCCTTTAACTCCAGCGTGGCAGCTGGCAGCGTGTTCAATTCCACATTCGCTGGATACAGCAAACGCTGAGCACGCTCTTCGCTGATGAGATGCGGAGGTGGCACATGACGCACCACCATCTCGAGAACGCTGCGATCAATGGGCAACCACTGACCCAGCACTGTTTTAATCTGCAGCTTGGGGTCGGTAACACGCAAATCTCGCGCAGCCAACTTGAGTCCCAGCTTCTCGGCAATCAGCGGTAATTTATCCTTGTCCTTGCGTATGGCAATAATATCATACAAGCTCCAAATGTTCTCCAGCACAAACTGCACAAACATGGGCTTCTTCGCCTTCTCCTGGGCACCTGGCATGGCCGCCTTCTTCTTGCTGTTGTAGTAGTAATCACCCCAGAGCACTTTCTCCAGCTCGTTGCGTTTCATTTCCAGACGCTCAGCGTATGTGGCAGCAAAATCACCCACGGCAAAGGCCCAGCCATCGTAGGCGGAGCAGAAGACCACATTGCCAGCAGCTGGTGAGAAATATAGCTCCGAGTCATCCACTTGCTCCAACGCTGATTCGTAGTTATCCTTGGCATTGATGTCCTCCTTGGCCAGCACATCGGAGGCAAAGATGCTGCCCAGCACTGCATTGACTTGCTCCAGCACTTGAGTCAAATGAAAGTATGCATCCAGTGGTGTCAGTTGTTTCTCCAGTATCAAACGATCCAGTTTATTGAGCAGCAGGACAGGTTTCAGCTGCTCCTCGTAGATTTGCTTTAAACAGGCGCGTGTCTGGGGTCCAACGCCTTCTACGACGTCCACAACGACAATGGCACCATCACAAAGTCGAACTGCTGTGGACACTTCGCTAGAGAAGTCCACATGGCCAGGGGAATCAATCAAATTAATCAAATAATCAGCATTCTTGTTGTCCTGATAATAAAGCGAAATGCTGCTGCTTTTCATTGTGATTCCACGTTCCTGTTCATCCTGCCGACTGTCCATATATCGCAGCTTGCCTAAAATTAAAGTATTTCATATAAACACGAAATGCGTCGCAGCAACAACAACAATAACAAACCAGCCATGCGTTGTGAAATGATGCCATTGCTGGCCACGAGGGAATCCGCCAGCGTTGTCTTCCCATGATCCACGTGCGCCAATATACAGATGTTGCGCACCTGTTGCTGTTTCGCCTGCAGCAGCGCTAGGTCTCCCGCGTCCACAACGGGCATTTTATACGTTTAATTTTAACTTTATTACCTGTTGCCAAAACACTTTTTAAACAACATGCGTGCAATCGACTTGCTGTTATCGATAACTGCAACGAGTAGTTTACAACATCAGCTGCGAAAGCTCAATCAGCTGTGTGCTGCTGCCAACTGGCATCGTTGTGCGCACAAAAAGTACTCGTTGAGGAAATTCAAATTGTACTCGTTTAAGGAAGTCTAATTGTACTCATTCAAATAGCTGCAATATTTCAATACATGAAACAATAAAAATAAATGTGTTAAGCCAACTTGTTTAGCAAATTCAAATTGTACACTTCAATTAAATAGCTTTAATTAACTTTTCATTCATATTTCAAAAATACACAATAAAAAGCAGTATTATATAAAAATGCATTTCGCTGCGTGTGAACTGTCGGCTTAGTTATGTGTGTTTATAAGTATTACAAGGGCTCAGGTGTGGACTGGACATTCTGGTTTATTTAATCGCGCAATTGGCCAATTTGCTGGTTAGCTGCTCTCCATCCGTAGTCAGCAAAAAGTTGTTCTTCCAGACGGCAACACCATCGGCATTAGTTTTCAAATCGACGGACAGTTTCTCCCAGACCTTCTTCTTGGGATTCAGCTGCTCATCGGGTGTGCCGCTGTAGCCCTCAAAGGCCAGACGACTGCCAGCCGCAGCCTTCGATGGCACCACAATGGGCTCCACGACGGTGTGATCAGCACTGCAAAGTAAATTACCAATTAAATAGGTACTTATAACATATACAAAGCGTAACCCACTTGGAGGTGCACAACACCATGCCCTCGGATAGGATGCCACGCATCTTGGAAGGCTTCAGATTGCAGAGCACAGCGACCAGACGCTGATCCAGCTCCTCCACGGTGACAAACTTCACAAGACCGCTGATGATGGTGCGAGGTTGTGCCTCCGCCAAATCAATCTTCAGCACATAGAGAGTATCAGCATCGGGATGACGCGACACTTCAAGCACTTTGCCCACACGTATGTCCAGACGATGTGGCGCATCTTCATCACCAGCAGCAGCAGCAGCAACTGGCGCATTCGCTTTCACCTTGGCAGGTGGTGGATAAGCAGCGGCAGTTAGTTTTCTAGCAAGGCACTCAATTAGTCAATATTTCTATTAATCTTCTTTCAATAACTCACTGCAACTCAGGCGTCTCGAATGCCTTACGGATAGGATCAAGCAAGCGATTGATGTACTTCTCCACAGCTGCCTTCAGATCGCCAGGATGCAGTTTGTTGTCTGCATAGTATTGCTCCAGTTCCTCGTACTTGAGGAATGTGGCATCACCACCGTTGTCAGCTGGACGATTGATCTCAAAGCCTTCGCCCTCTTTGAAGAGCGAGAAGAGCACATGCTTCACAAAAGAGAGCAAACCATTGTCAGCAATGTTTCCGGGTTCACAGAACGCCTTCTTCAGCTTCTTCTTGACATTTGCGGGCGAATCGAGCAGATCGATTTTAGAGTCCTCCTCCGACGAAGACATCTTGCCACCCGCCAAGCCGGGTACTGGAAATGAAAGTTGGTGAGATGCAAAGTTGTGAAATGAATGAGATACAAAGTGGTGAAATGCATTTTGATGACTCACCCATGGGATTCATAAAGTGAATGCGTTTCTCGTAGCCCAGCTGTGGCAAATACTTCTCGGAGAATGTGAAGATCTTGCGCTGATCCACGCCACCGAACTGTGCATCCACCTTCAGGTACTCCTCATCCAAGCCCTGCAATCCTGGGTACAACAAACCCGAGAGCAGCGGATATTCCACCTGCTTAACGACTTCGGCGCCTGCTTTTTTGGCATCGTGAATGGTCACCAGCGAGCTGAGTTTGTAGACATCGAGTGTGTACTCCTTGGACAACTGGTAGTCGCTGCCCTTGACAAACTTCAGCTTGTCCAGCGGCACTCCAATGGAGCTCAACATGGCTTTGATCACCTGCTCGTAATACTGTGTGCGCAACTCCAGCAGCGACCATGGTGCCTTCATGTTATCCAGATAGGCATGCAGATCGGCAAACAGAATAGTCACCTCACAGCCAGCCTTGAGGAAGTCGGCAATCTTGGACATGGGCACAAAGTAGGCGACATGTGGTTTGCCTGTTGTTGCTGTGCCCCAGTAGATTTTCAAATCGCGCTCCTGCAGCACCTTGTTGAGTTTATCCTCGCCCAACGTCTCCTGCAGATTGCGCGTAATGAGCTGTTTCTTTTGCTCAGCGCTTAAAGTGGTTCCAACCATTTTGATGATGATTATTCGAATGCTTCTGTTGCAGGCTATGTGAAATCGTTGGCCGACGAAAGAGGAAGAGAACTGCATGCGTGGTACGCAGTATGCGGTCTGGCAACACCATCAGCTGTTTGCCGGCTGTTCAACAGCGGTTTCGGCGAAATTGCAACTGGACACCTTAAATTTACAAACAATATAGAATAAAGAGTTGTGTTTATAAATAACAAAAGTTTTAAAATCTTATAAAGGATGCTTAATAAACTTATTAATTGCATTTCACAAGAGGAGTATTAGTGCTCGCTCATTAAGTACTCATTTCAGCGTTGCCAGCTGGTCAAATTAAGATAGCATCAACTAACTAAACGTAAACAAACTTTTGGTATTGCACATTTCCGTTGTTTTAACTGAAAATGCTAAATGTGCAACGCACCACATTGTTGAGGCAGTGCCTATGTGCCATCCAACGACGACACCATAGTGAAGTGCGTGTTCGCTTTGCTCCCAGCCCCACTGGGCAGCTACATCTTGGCGGCTTGCGCACAGCGCTCTACAATTATTTATTTGCCAGGCATGCGGGCGGCAAATTCCTGCTGCGCATCGAGGATACGGATCAAACACGCCTGGTGCCCGGTGCCAGCGAAAGACTGATCGAAGACTTGCGCTGGGCAGGCATTGAAATAGATGAGGGACCCGATTGCGGTGGAGAACATGGACCCTACATACAAAGTCAGCGCACGCAGCTTTACAGGTGAGTAAAAGTTTAATTTTAGATAGGGAAGTCCAGTTTGAATATTTCTCCTCTGTTCTAGCGATGCGGTAGCACGCCTGTTGGCCAATGGCACTGCCTATCGCTGTTTCTGCACCGAACGCCGGCTGGAGCTGTTACGCAAGGAGGCTCTGCGCACTCGTCAAGTGCCGCGCTACGACAACAAGTGTCGCCATCTCACAGAGGAGCAACTGCAGCCACTGCTGGCTAAACAGACGCCTCACTGCATACGCTTCAAGTTAACGTCACACGAGACGCCTCTGCAGGATCTCATCTATGGCAGCGTGCAGCACAATGTGAGTGAAACGGAAGGAGATCCGGTGATTATGAAAAGCGATCAGTTTCCCACATATCATTTGGCCAACGTGGTAGACGATCACCACATGGGCATAACGCATGTGCTACGCGGCGTCGAGTGGCAAATCTCCACCACAAAGCATCTGCTGCTCTACAAGTGAGGAAGTGGTTTAATTAATGTGATTCCCTTAACTGATTTTATATCTATTTCTTTAGCGCCTTTGGCTGGCAGCCACCACAGTTTGGTCACCTGCCTTTGCTAGTCAACGCCGATGGCACAAAGTTGAGCAAGCGTCAAGGTGACATTGGCATTGCGCAATTTCGGGAACGCGGTTACTTTCCCACAGCGCTGATGAACTACATCAGCTCTGCTGGCGGCGGCTTTGAGCATCGTGCTCATGCCAAGTTGCAGCTGCTTTCCTTGTCTGAGCTGGCTAAGGAATTTCGCTTGGAGCTCGTGAACTCGCATCCCAGTCGCCTTAATGCACAGCTGCTCAACGATTACAATCAGCTAGAGATCAAGCAACGTTTAACTACACAACAATCGCGTGAGCAGCTGGTTAAGCACGTCCAGCAGCTGGTCAAGCAGACATATTCCACGCAGTAAGTTTATCATCAGATGCAACTGCAGCTTTTACTTATTATTAACTTCTTCCCTCAGCTCCCATTTGGATCTTGCTGAGTCACATATTGTTGATGTGCTCAATTGGGCGGCGCAACGTTTGACTTTGATTCAGGACTTGACCAGCAGCAAGCTGAGCTTCCTCTGGGTCAAACCCAATCAGTTTGAGCTCAAGGATTTAACAGTGGAAAAACTGCAGCAGCTGATGCTGCAATTGCAAAACTTGAAGCAGTTTGAAAAGGATCAACTGAACGACACCTTGAAGAATTTTGCCAAATCCAAAGCTCTCAAATTTCCAGCGCTGATGAAAACGCTGCGTGGCGCTTTGAGTGGCCTGCAAGAAGGTCCTGGCGTGGCTGAAATGATGGAAATCCTGGGCAAAGTTGTGGTACTCGAGCGGCTCGAGGAGTGCATGAAAAAAACGACACAAGTGGAGTCGACACGAGTGCAACAACTCTGACTACGTTTTATTTAATTGGAGGAAAGACATTTGACGACAATTTTTTGATCGTAGTTATTACAATACGTATTGTTAATAAATTTATAATGTATCTTTGTTGAGAATATTTCTTGTTTGTAAACCATGGCAAAATCCAAAGCCTTCGCTTTTAAGCACCGCTCCAATTCATTTTGGCATTCACTGTCCGCATTTTAAACACGCTCCTTCCATCGATTAATTATAAGTATAATATATATATATGTTGATATTTTGGTAAGTTTATAATACGCTCGCTGCTTAACTAAAGTCGCGATTGGAGAGCACAATGGGTGCGACCAAACTCCAACCGTAGATGAAGATGCCCAACCAGCTGGACACGATCTTGACCCACATCGATGCCTCGTTGGTGTTGAACAGCGCAATGTCCGAGTTGGGCTTGTACCAATTGGTCAACGTCATCATTACGTAAAGTGAAGCTGTAGAAAGAGTATTCAATTAGGTTTAGAGGTTAGATTCTAGTTTGTCATTCAACTGAACTGTTAAAATAATGAAAATCTTATTAGTTCTATTCTATAAAATTATTTTCTAAAAGTTAAAATACAGCATCTTCCTTCTATAATAAGTAAGAAAATATTGCAAGTCCAATATCGGATAAATATGCTAGCTAAAAATTATATTTCGAAAATTTTTAACATATATTAAATGATAAATATTAAATGATCATATAACGCCCCAGCAGCCAGTACTCTCTTTTCTATTAAATGTTCTTTTAAATACTAGATTTCATATAATAAATAAACATTATATAAAAGAATAATTCTCTGCAGGAATTTGTGCGTCACTGTGCAAAAACAAAATTAAACCATTTTAAAAATAAGTAAAGGTTATTATTATAGCTCTCAATAAATATAGTATTAAAATTATTAATCAAGAGCTATAAGATTCATTTTTACTTAAAATAAAAAAGTATTTTTGTTAAGGGTTTTTCACTTTAGCTAATGACGCACGCGACATGTGAATCAAAGAATTAATCATACTTAAAAACTTAAAATAGTTTCTCTTTTCATTTTTCAATACCCAACAATAGAAAAAAGAAATCAAAACCAAATCTTTGCTTCACAGGTTTAAGAAATCTTAGCAACAAAACAAAACCTTTTCTTAGCCATGAATCAAACTCATTTAAACTTGAATTAAGAATGAAACTTAACGACTTCAACTCTTGAATTTACTTACCACAAACGAGCACAGTGTGGAATGCAGTCCAGTTGTAGGAGACGCCTTCGGTTTCATTGTCCGTCTCCTTCTTGCCTCCGCCCTCGACGTTGCCCGTCTCTGTGTCTGATAGAGCTTCTGTTAAAACTGGGATTAGTGGCAGGACAGAAGGGCAGATGTTGTCGGGCAAATTGTACACAGTTTCGTTAAAATAACCATAACCAAAAGGTTAAACAGCAATTTAACGTTAGTTTGGTTAGTGGAAAAAAGTGTTAAATAAAAGCAAAAAATATAGCGAGAAAAAAATATAGAGAAATTAAATGGTGTTAGTCATTGTTAGCTCATTGTATTTTGTACAGCGTAAATGAAAAGCTTGGTGTGTGGAATTTGTGAGAATGAAACTGTGGCCAGGTGCATGACAAGTGATGCTGCTGCTGCTCAAGAATTGAATTGGAACCTACCACGTTTCTCGCTGCTGTCATGATTGATCTTTGAGACTTCCACGGCGGAGCTAAAGCAATTGTAGAGTATGCAAAGCAGCCAAACAACGAGGCCAATAATGTTGGTTGTATCAAAAGTAACCTTGGATTTGTGGGTAGGCGGCGCCAAAGTTGTGGTAACATTCTCTATTACGCCAAACATGCCAGGATTGCAAGCCCTCTCTTTAAATACAAAACGAGTTAATAAAGTATTCAATTTAAATATCAAAATTCAATGCGAACCCGGATTGTTGGCCACAGCGGACCAGGTCAAGTAAACAGTGTAAAGAGTAACCAGCGAACTTTGAAGTAATCCCGAGTGGGGAAGACGCTCCTGGACTGCTGGCAGCACCGAGAGCACGCTGATGATCAGGCAGAAGATCAAATTGATGGAGATGAAGAACTTGTTGATGCCACAGCCACTCGACTGCAAAGAGATAAAGCATTAAATCAATTAAAGGAATTAAAGCAATTAGCGAACTCGTTTAATTACTGTGGTAAAGTAGATGTAGAGCAGTGTGATGCCTGTGAGCGAAGCGATGTAACCCAACAAAGTGACGCCAGCCAAGGCATAATAGTAGCCACGATTGTTCTCAGCATTCTCTGCAAGAAAATAAAAATAAAAGATGTACAAATGAATGCCAATAAATGCAAGAATCTCTTATACAACAAATGAAGCAATTATCTGCAACATGCATTTAACATAAAAATAGTTTGGGGACAATTTTAGTTTAAAAAGATTGCAGATTAACATTTAACAGTCACAAAGGTGGTACAAGGTGGTTGCTGAGCTATTAAATGGTTTAACTTAAAGGCTACTATACATTTAACTGCGACTTTTCATCACACTTAATAGCAGTTTTATGTTTAACGGCAAATAGATTTAGTTGCACATATTAAACTCTTACCAATCCAGTTCTCAGCAACGCTGTGCGCAAAGTCCACAATGATGACCAGCTGAACCAAGATGAAGGCCAAACCACCGATGAGACCCACCCACATCATGGCCGGTCCAAAGGAACCATCCGGAATGAAGAACGCAGCAATCGAGGCACCAAAGCAGATCAAGAATTTCAATGGCCAAAACTCGTTTTGTATATGAGATCGAGGATCACGTGAACTCTTCACACCCATCATTATCAAAGCCATCAAAGTGAAGAAGCAAGCGAGACCAAAGCACAAGCGATACACAGCCATGTAACCCAAGGCGTATTCGCAGTCAATTTGGAGTGAGCCTCCCGAGAGTCCGCCAAGTGTTTTCGCCGAAAACGTTGATGTGGAATTTACGCAAAACGGAAGTTTCTTTAAAGTGTCCTGCAGTCCAGGCGACAGAGCTATGGCGCCCAGCACAGTGCCTATCAACAGCATGAAGGCGTACATGAAGCGCGAAGAGGAAGAGTTCTTGCAGGTGGGGCAAGCGGAGCAGCACATGCTTGCCGCCGTTCCCGTGCAGCACAAGGCACACTGCAAAAACAAAAATATTAATTACTAAACATAATAGCAGGGGTCTATTAAATTAGACGAAATCTAAGATTTTAATTAGTATACACAGTACTTTGTTTATATAAAGGTAAAAATTTGATAGCTTTTTAATATGGTATTTTCCTTTAACAGTTCTGTCCTTTGTTGGCTAAATCTAGCCTTTTCTTTAAGTTTAGAACATACTATTAGACAGAAATTTAATAAATTTTTAATTCCTTTAGCTACTCTTAAACGTTTGTGCTATTAGACTCTAATAATTAGAGTAAGGACCACGGAAAAAAAAAATTGTGAAACAAAATTTACAAAAACCACAAACAAAGAATTAAGATCGCCTTAAATACAATACCTATCTATGGATTATAAATATCAAATGATAAGATGTACTTTTTATCTTAAAATTTGCTTAAGATAAAATGTTACTTTTGTCTTTATCATTAAGCTTTAAACAAATGTTAGCCATTTCTAAGCATTTTCAACATATACATTTTTAGCCGTTTCTTCTAAAATTCTGGCAGCACTATTTGGCAAACGAAATTTAACAGGCACTGTGAAAATCGATTCAGATGCTGCTGCAGTTGTTTGCCATATGCGCAATATTTTTTTCACATATCGAATTTGATTGCAATCAACGCACCTGTGCCGCCGAACAAAGGCCCAATGCAGCGCCCATTGTTTGTTGTTCTCCTTATGTAGCGTTAATTGGATATTTATTTAAATTAAACACTCAATATTTTGGTTTGTTATTCTTTTGTTTTTTCTTTCTTCTGAAAGCTGTTTCACTTGTCGTAGTGTGACCAAAAGCAATAATTCCGAAATAGACATTCTGATGTCATGAAATATACCAATGACAGAAACCCGCACAATATTTTTAAACAGGCGCGTTTTTTAATTAGCTCTTGATGGAAATGTTTTGTTAAAAATCTATACAGCACTTTTCTAACATCATTCAAGTATCCTTCTTTATCTACATACATAACCTTTCATCTAGAAATAGAATAATGCAACTTTAAATCGAGGGGGTACACGCATTTTTTTCATACGAATGTAATTGATGCCAAGATCACCTGTTAGTATTTTGATACAAAAAAGCATTCATTACAACGTTAACTGCCACAGAGTGCTTTGTTTATTATGCATTTATGCATTCGGTACTGTTCCAGTGTTGTTGCCTTAGCATTATGTTGGTGTTTTCTAACACTTTGTCGAGGAGTCTGCTTAACAAAGGCGGAGTACTGGCTGTTAGGCTAACAGGCGGCCAAGCCGCTTGCTGACTTAACAGCAACCCTTGCTGTTAATGTTGCCATGGCTGGAAAATAATGAAATGGAAATGTACCGTTCAGTTTTGTTTTGTGAGCGGTTGCGTCTGGTTGTTGTGTGCGGTACCTTTTCCACATTTTGCGCAAAATACAAATTGTTGGGTGCACTTTTTTGAAAACTGTGTTTGTGTGCGTGTGCTTGTAGTGGTGGAGACTCTTGTGACTCTTCTCGTCTCTCGCACTCTCGCCCTCTCTCTGTCTATCATCATCTCACTCTGTGTGGTGTGTGCAACGACGTCTCAGTGTGTGTATGTGTGTGCATTTTGAACAAGGAAAAGTGTTGAAGAAGTAAGAAAGAAAGCGCAACTTTGAAAGAAAAGTGAAAAACGAAGCAAAAAAAAATAAAGAAAAATGGCAACTGAAGTAGCTCAAATACCCGCTGAGGAAACGCCAGCAGTTGCAGCACCAGCAAGCACAGAAAATGCTGCTGCCGCTGCCGCTGAACAGGCGGAAAAACCTGCTGCCGACTCTGTCGCTGTTGCCGCCGTCGCTGGCGAGAACGCTGCTAACGCCCAAGACAACAACAAAGAGGATGCTAAGGCGTCGCCTGCCGCCGCTGCTGCTGAAGATGGAGCAGCCGCTGATGCAAAGAAAGATGGAGATGCCGCCGCTGCAGTTGCAGCTCCCGCTGCGGCTGCTGGAAAATCAGAAGCGCCAGCACAAAAGTTCAATGTGCACAAGACCAATTTTGAAAAGGACATCATCTATCTGTATCAGTTTTCGCGCACCCCCCTGCTGCCCTCGCTTTCACCATATTGCCTCAAAGTGGAGACTTGGCTGCGTCTGGTGGGACTCAAGTATGAGGTACGTTCTCTCCACAAAGCATCTCTCTTCCATACGTTGCTGTAGACTTGTAATATAACTTCTACCTAAAAACATATTTAAATTTTTACATTTCACAATTCATTTTTTTTCCTGTGGCGGGTTTTTCATCACTCTTTTTCTCCACACACAAGCGTATGTATTTTTGCGGTAGAGATTTTTTTCTACACACACACGCGCACACATTAAAACCGCCATGATTGTGTGCTAAGCCTGTGTGTGACCTGCCCGCGCACCGCGCCCTATAGCTCTCGACACATATGCTGAAAAGGGATACATTCAGCAGTTGCCTTTTCTTTCTATCCCGCACACGCACACATTCATGCAAGTATATACAGTCGGCTGGCAGGCAGGCAGCCTTCCAATGCGTGGCTGTGTGTGTGTGTACTCTCGCATTTGAACCTGTAGCGAGCCAGGCGCTTTGTTGTTGCTGTTGCTGTCGCTGCTGCTGCTGGATTTTATTCCTGTCTGCTCATGTGTATGTGTGTACGTGTGTGTGTGTGCGTCTACATAAAACAGCGTATACATAAAATTTGTGTGTGCGCCGACGCCGCTGCGCTGGTCTCTGCTGACTCCGGCTTCTACTTCGGGCTCTGCCTGCCTAGCTGCCGTTTTCGTTGTCATCGTCGTCGCTGCTTGCTCTCTCATAAGTTGTGCTTTATACACAACACACACACACACTAATGTGCTTACTCCCCTCATACTGCCCCTCCCCAATAACAACTCTCTTGAAGTTGTGCTTCAAATTTTGCACTTGGCACTCTCTCGCACTGTTTGTCTCTCGTTCTCACACAGCAGTGTGCTTGGGGCTCCCATTTTAATGCTTTTGCTCTTTGTCTTTGTTGCTGCTGCAGCTGCAGCTCTGCTTCATTTACTTTTTTTGCAGTTTTGCAGTTGTGTCTGCTGCCTTTGCCTTGCACAAATTCCAAGCCGCATTTGTGCCCGTTTTGTAATTGCTTTTAATAAAAATTGTTGCAGTTTTGCGCTTCCCCCTCCCCTCTCACTTTACTCCCACTCTTAATACAGCGAGAATGTTCTGTGCTCTGTCTGGAAGTTCTTCTCGACAGCGCAGTCGACGCCGCGCCTTATCTTTAAGCAGCTCTGCTAGACAAATGACTGTCCACTGTCCACGAACAGTGGTGCAATGACAGCGAAGCGACACTCCAAAAAAAAAAAAGACAGTTGAAAGCGCGCGATGCGCTTTGCATATATTTCATATTTCTTTTTTCATTCATGAACTTACAAACAAAGCAGGGAGTGGAAGGGCATTGGGAAGGGGGAAGCAGAACTGGGTGCGGCCACGACACCCGCACGACGCAATTGGTGTTGTTTAATCTTATTAATTACATTGGTTAATGGAAATGCTGCCACTGTGCAAAGGGAATAAGACATGGAAGCAGCGGGAGCGAGATGGGAATAATGATAGGAATGTTAATTGATGCCGCAAGTAGTTTCAAACACACACAAAGAGTCTCTCTCTTTCTGTCTAATAAATGCGCCAGCAGCTTTTGCCATATGTTGCAGCTGCGCTGCCGCAGCCGTTGCGTCGGCTCATTGAATTGATTTATCGCCGTCGTCGTCGTCGTGGTCGTAGCTGTTGCAATTGCATTTCACTCGACCAATGCAAAGAAAGCCGAAGCTAAAGCCAAAAGCAATTATGATTGACAGTCCATCAAGACGAAACAGACTTGAAGTATTTACGCCCCTCCCTATCCCCCCTTCCAGAGTCATTGCATACTTTCCATTTTGTTCCGTTTTGTGATAACAGCTTAGCTTGTAGAGTGAGTGTAGAGTGTAGAGTTCAACAAACTGACTAAGTAAAGACAACAACAACAACACCAGTAAGTAACGAGAGAATGAAACAGACCTTTGACATTTTCATTAATCACAATGCCAAACGAGGAGGGCGCGTCTCATGTAATCGAGTTGCCCCTGCCCCTATCCCCCCTACGATGACTGGGCCGATGAGTGTTGCTGTTATTGTAAACGCATTGCTGCATTTTGTATACATTATCAAGCAGGCGCTGTTGTTGCCCAAAATAAACAAACGCGCTCCTTTTTCTGTGATAAAGCAAACGCAACGCATATTTTTTTCACACCACAAGCGTAGCGAGCGTGTCGAAACCATTAACAATAAATAGCGCCAGCCACAACAACAGCAACAACTATGGCTAGGCGAGGCTGCCGCCCGCATAGTTGGCATACCAAAGTGACTGCTGCTGTATGATTGTGTGTGCAATTAATTCACTTTTCAATATGCATTACAAATAAAATAAAGCTGTATTGTGGTGTGCATAAATTTCCATTTCAATTGATCTGTGTAAAATGCGGCGCAAAAACAGCAGCACCAGCAGCAGTAAGAACAGAATGAAACAATTCCTGCTTTTCATTATTCAAATTTTCAAATGTTGGCGCGTCATTTTTGTTGCCATATTGCCAGCACAAAGGTTGACAGTGTCGGCACGGTCTGGCAACCCTGTGTGTATGCAACTGTACGTGTGAACACGCTTCAGTTGTATGCGTGTCGCCGTCCATATGCTGCTGCTTGCATGCCGTTTGTGTGTATTTGTAGGGGAAGTGGAGTTTTGCATTTCGCTGTTGTTGTTACTAACAAAACGACAAATGCAGTCAAACGTTGAAAGCGGGTTTGCTTTTGTTTTGAGCGCGCTCTCGCTCTCTGTTCGTTCATATTTTATTGTTGTTGTTTTTACTTTAATTAATAACCGCATATTTGCATTAAAACAAAGGCTGGGCATATGAAATATGCAATGTGCCTTTGTTGTTGCTCACTCGCTCGCTCGCAGTTTGCTGCTGTTAAAGAAACTCCTCTCTTTGCTTTTGGGACAGGGTGTGGATTTCCACTCACACACACAACACACTCACGCAAAACACACACTCTCACTTACACACGCAGACGCTGCATAATTGCATGGCGTGTTGACTGCTGCGCTGCTGCTGCCGGCGTCGTAGTTGTTGTTGCCGTTGCTGTTGCTGCTTGTTCCTGTTCTTGTTCTTGATTGTCGTGTCTTTAAACATGCATTCAATTGTTGTTGGCAATGCAAAAACTCTACACTGCACCAAAATTGAGCTTCGTCGTCGTCGCCGCCGCTTAATTGGCATAATGATTTAATAAAAAATAAACATTTGCATTGTATGGCGACAATGCGTCGCCGGCTTCGTTGGCCCCCTTCCATCTTCATACCCCACTCTCTTTTTCCTTCTCTCGCACTCTCTTGGCGACAGTTATGTGCGTTGGAGTAGCAGCCTTTTTGTGGATCATTGGAATTAAATGTGGCGACGACGACGACGACTCCACCCTTTTTAGCCTGGGCAGCAACGATGCTGCTGCTGCTGGAAAGCATAATCTTTCTCTCTCTCCTGCTGCTCTCACTTTATGCTGTAGCTCTCTTTCGGTGCTTGTGTGTGTGCGTGTGCGTGTTTGCAACCACACCCTTGCCTTGTAGTTTCCCTCCGCGCCAAAGCATAAAATATGCGAAGCCAAGCCAAGCAAAGCATTCATTCGCTTTTTTTTGTTTGTTGTTGTGGACAAAATTTCTAATTAGAAATTATAATATGTATGCATAACGAAGAAAAATAATACCGGACATAACTGTCACTTTATTTGTATGTACAGCACACTGGAAGTGGAAGTGGCTGGAATATGCCAAATTCAAAAAGCGGCAATTGGAACGCGTGTCTGTATGTGTGTTCGTTCGCCTGTGTAATTTTACAGTATGCGTGCGAACACTGTGGGGGGTAGTTGGGTGTTGGTTGCTTTTTCGGTACAGCTTTTTGTATAGTGTAGTGGTTGGTTTTGGCAGCAGCAGCAGCATCTCTGGCATACATACATAAGTAGGTATGTGTGTATGTATATATGTAGGCCTATGTATGTCATGAGCGACATCTAGCGGCCGGAACGTAACGATGCCGATTCGCGTGGGAGCAGATTGAACTACATTACAAGCACATTAGTCATGCATACACACAATTACATCTATATATGCATATATATGTATATATTATCTGCTCTCGCTTAAGGGCCACGATGAGTTGGAATGCCATGATACGGAAGTGTTATTTGTGGGGCGGGGATATCATCAACACAGTCGTTCGCCCAACCAACCCCACCCAAAAAATTACTCATTCATACTTATGAAATACTTACTCATCGCTTGTTTTTCACATTTTAAAATATGTTTTGCATTTCTTTCTTATTACAGAATGTCGATCATAAGATGCGTTTCCGTTCCAAGAAGGGTCAACTGCCTTTCATTGAGCTGAATGGCGAGGAGATTGCCGATTCGGCCATCATCATCAAGGAGCTGTCGGCCAAGTATGATAAGAATCTGGATGCCGGCCTCACAGCCGAGCAGCGCAATGTGTCGTATGCCACAATTGCCATGTTGGAGAACCATTTGATCTGGATCATCTTCTATTGGCGCGCCAAGTATCCCGATAATGTGCTCAAGGGATACAAAGTGAATTTGCAGCATGCGCTCGGCTTGCGTTTGCCCAACTCCATTTTAAATTTCTTCTTTAAAATAACGTTCGGTCGCAAGGTAATTCGCTAATCGATAACTAGGCAATTTCGATAGATGTTTAATCGTTCGCAATGCGATAAAAGTACTTGTAGTTCAAATTGTACTCAAAGTATACATTTTCAAATAGTTTCGTTGAACTGGCATCGGCGGCACTTCTGTTGTCTGTCTCGCTCTCTTTCTCATTCTCTGTGTATTTTGTTTATGGAAATCGGAGTCGACTTTTCCGGCTGTGTTTTCTAATGGTTTATGTTCTTGGCTGGCATTTCTGGCTTAGTGTAAATAAACATGACAATTGGAAACAGCAGCAGCAGAAATATTGGAATCGTTGGCATATTATGTTGCACCTAAACTCCGACTCCTGATTTAGTGAGAAGAACAGAGAACAGACTTCAGAGCGTTGTACCCCCGACACAGTTATATAAACATAGTTGATTCCCGTAATTTAATGTGAGCATAAACAATAAATGCGACGGTGCAAGGTTTGAGTTTTGAGCCTGCATTTATTTATTTATTGTTTATGGTCAGACGTAGAGTTTCTATTTCTCTTTTTCGCTCGCTCTCTCACCCACTCACTCACTCTTGCATATATAATATATAACCCACAATTGAAATAATATACCAAAAATACCCCAATACAATAGAAAAAAAATTACAAATAAGAACGAAAACAACAAGAACAACAACAATCCATCATTATCACTAACTCTGCATGGTGTTTTTTCTCTTTTTTTTCATTTTTATATATTTTTATGTTAATTTCGATGGTTTCTCTCCTCCCCACTACCAACCTAACTGTACGTGTTAATTGTATGTTCCCCTCACCCCCCAACAACTCTAACCAACCAACCAACACAACTTCCTCAACTATTTCCTATCCCACGTTGTGCATCCATTTTGTTGTAACCCCTAACCAAAAAAACCAAAACCAAAAAAAAACTATCAATTGTTGCAACATGCTTTGTGGTACCCAATATATTCAACACAACAAGTGGTTCCAGGGTACGAAAAAGCTCAAGGCGCACGGTATCGGTGTGCATAGCGCCGAGGAGATCGAGGAGTTCGGCAAGAACGATCTGAAGGTGCTCAGCGAGATGTTGGACTGCAAGCCATTCTTCTTTGGCGATGAGCCGACCACCTTGGATGTGGTCGCCTTTGCGGTTCTGTCGCAGCTGCATTATCTGTCCAAGGATATTGCGTATCCATTGCGCGATTATATGACCGAGAAGTGTCCCAACTTGATTGGTCATGTGTCCCGCATGAAGGACAAGTGCTTCCCCGACTGGGATGAGATCTGCACAAAGCTGGATCTGAATGCGCACATTCCCAAGCCAGAGTAAGTCAACCTTACGCTCTACTCAAAGTATAGAACTTGGTATTAATAAATGTATTTTAAACAGGCCTGAGACCAAGGAAGGCAAGGAGGGTGGCGAACAGGAGAAATCAAATGAGCAGGAGGGCACTGAGGGTGACAAGATCGAGAAGGAGTTGGAGAAGGACAAGGTAAAGTATAGATAATATATTTTTCAAATCGTATCTCTTTTAATTTTCTCTTCCTTTACAGTCGAACGAGAAGGAGTCGACCGAAGAGAACAAGGAGAAGGAGGAGACAAAGTAAAGCGCCGTTAGTTATATATGAAATATATATATATATATATCTGAATGAAGGAGAAAGGAGATGAAGCAGAACAACAACACCCCACATATATACATAGTACGATACTAATACTATATCTATAGTATATATATAAACTTATATATATATATATATAGTAAGGCGCTCATATATATTAACATTCGAATGTCAAAAGAATCATTTAAAACATAGGACAACTGTAAAGCAAAACAGGCAGAAAATATTAAGAAAAAAAAAAGAACGATCCACTCAAAAGAAAAAAAAAACAAAAAACGTATATACAATAACGTAACGTAAAAACTTTGGACATCTTTTTTTATATATATACAAAGTAAAAACCAAGAAGACGAGGAAGAGAAAAAAACAAAAGAAAATCTAAAAAAAAAAGAAAACGGTAAAAACATTTAGTATAAAATTATAAAAGTTTATACGTATAAGCGAAAAGGATGAGAAAAAGAAATATAAAAAATTAGTTAAAGAACTCGAATATGAAAAGTAAATCAAAGTGAGAATGAAACCAGAAGATTGTAAGAGGAGCAAAAGGGTGAGAAAAAAGGTGTAGAACAGCATACAATACGCATTAACCATTAGTTTTCATTAAAGCGATCTATATAATACACACACACACACACTCTCACTCACCACTCACTCGACACATACACTCTCACACAGCCATGTAAACTCACATACATACATTCACACACAGTCACTCATACAGACATACTGCATTATGCAGCAACAATTGCAACTCGATGGTATTGTTTACTCTTCCAAAATTTATTAAGCTTAAAGTAAATAAAAAAAAAAAAATTATGGATGTATTTGCGGCGGAGGAATATATAAATATATATATGATATGATATATATAATATATATGATATGTAGGTGATGCTTAGGATGATGTGACCAGTTGAGAACAAGAAAGTAGAGAAGAAGATGAAGGAGAAGGGGCCGCTGCTGATAATTAAGTTTATTTTTTATATATATATGATTGCAAATAGTAATTTTTTATTCATGTGTGCAAATAATTAAATAAAAATATTGAAAATTTATTACTTATAATTATATATACATACATTATATACGCCCCTATCATAAAGATGTGTATAAAACAAACAACAAAACAAACAAACAAAAAAAAAACAACAAAACATGAAATATTGTTTATTATTGTTTTCGTTTTCTTATGATTTCCCATTCTGGGCATATCCATCGGTCTCTTTTGCCGATCCTGTCCAGCATGTTGCTTTATCTGTTTTTTCCAAAACACAAATTCGAACCAAAAAATGAAAATACAAAAAACACAAATACTCGGCAAAACGTAAATTAAATTAAATTGTAACTAAATTTAAAAGAGGCGCATTCGATTTTATGTTTCGTCTTTTCTTCTATGATTTGTATACAAATAAATGTTTAATTTTAATTATGCAAATATGATATAAACAAATAAACATAATTTCTATTGTAATTAAACGCTGCGAACAAAACAAAACAAACATCAAACTTAGTAGACGAATCTGAGAAGAACGTATAGACAAAGAAGATGAAGATGAAAGACGAAGTTGAAGAATCATAAAACAAACTGACACAAATCTCATGCAAATATTTTTGGAGATTTCGAAATCTCTTCGAAAACTCAAACGCCTTCTTTTTCCATGGGTTTTTTTTTTTCAAATCGGTTTTTTCGCTGTCCCATCAACTGCACTTTCAAATTCTAATCCCATTCTACACCCGCCAATGCCGCGAGCAAAGTAAACAAAATCAAAGTCTAACAAAATGTGGCATAAAACAAACAAAATGAAAGAGAGAAGAGAAGAATCGATGAAGAAAAAATAAAAAACAAATTTTTAATAGGGTAAAAAAGAAACACGGAAAACTAAAAGAAACCAACCGAAACAAAGAACAACAAATCGCCAAATACGGCGTGCAATGAGGCGAAGAGAAAGCAAAAAAGAAGAGTAAAGAGAGAGCCGTAGGTAGGAAGAGAAGAGAGGTGAAGAAGAACACAAGCTAAATGCTGAATGAAAGGGAAAACAAAAGTGTAAGAGACGGCCGACCGATAGATGATGAATCTCGGCTAGAAGAATCTCCATAACGATACGATTTGTAGACTATGCAAGTATTTTTATGTATTAAAGGTTATGTTGTAAGTTTTTATCACAATATTTGTATTGTAGCTGCTCAGTGTTTTATATGATTATATAAAATGGATAAAACCGAAAAACAAAAACAAGAAAAAAAAAACCAACCAACCAACCGGACAGACAAAACATTATTGTATTACATACATCTTATATATAATAAATATGCTTCTTAATAAAAAAAAAAAAAAAAAAAAAAGACAAATACAACTTATTTATGACGGAGGATTTACAGAAGACACGATAACCTAAGCTGGGGTGGCTTACACGGAGAGACCCAAACAATATAAAAAAAAGCAGAAAGGAAAAATTAATTATGATACTTGAGTTATCTTTGACGTATAGTTCTGATAACTTGCTCGAGTTGTGCAGGCTTCATAATGCTTAGAATAATTAAATTATCTTTCTGCAAGAGTTTCGATAGCAGCCCCAACAACGACACCAGGAACAGCGACACCAAAACACAGTCGCAGTGACAGCTCAAGTTCAGCACAAGATAGTAAATGTTGAATACCCTGTAAATTGAGCTAATGATGATTACATTCCAAAAGGGTCAATTTGGTATTTGTTAATTTTGATTCTAAATGAACTTAAGAAGAACCAAGGCATTTTACATTTATCTCGCATTAGATCTTTACAATTTCTTTCTTCTAATTATTAAAGTCTAATTATCAAAGTCAAAAAATACGCAACAGAACGAAAATTTCATTGATTATATTTCGAACAATAAATTTCATAAGAATCACTTGAGAATTTCAATACTAATTGAATTCACTTTTTAATATTAGATTGGCATATTCAAATTGTTTTATGTATTCCAAAGACGTCATGTTGAAGAGCATAAGAGGCACTTCTAGACGTCTTAGAAATTTCATGGGAAAAACCAAAACAGAAGTTTTCATTAAACATCTTGAAAATTACATATTTTCCTTATAGGTTATCTTTTAGTCGCGTAAACCTTTTGTAACATTCTTGACCGTCATTGTTTGGCTGGAAGTCCCCCCTGATCGAGCTAGATAAATCGAATCATAAACTGTTTTATCATGATAATAGCCACTGACCATACGAGTTGACGCCAATATGTTTAGATTACTCATATGATTACTCAGAGGAACATGGAACCAATAAATTTAAGCAAATTTATAAAAAAAATATATAGATGGCAACCGAAAGATAAAGATAGACAGCGGACTCGGGGGCAAATACTATATACAGAGAGAGAGAGAGAGCGAAAGAGATAGACTGAGAAGTTGTGCACTTAGAATCCGTTGGATTCCAACCCAGAAATGCCAATCAAATTGACATTCAATTCCAATCCTGACCCCATAGACAACATGCCAGGCGATAATCGATATTTGACCTAGGCCAATATAAAAATGACTATTCAAAGTGTGCTGCACCTCCCCCGAACTTCATCTCCTCCCCCATCCCACGCGACGACTGTCTTAGATAATCGACGACTAATTTGATGTCTGACTAAATGTTTGTGCTCAATTTGAAGCACATTCGCAGTAGCGCACAACGATTCATCAAATGGCGCCTCCCCACGCCCCTCCTCAAAGAGTCATAATCAATGCAGACACGTCAAAGAAATGCCAAGTGGGTTGGTTGTCTTCTAGCTTCTATCTCCCTCCCCTTCAAGCCCCACCAACGCGGTTGTCAACGGGCGTTGGACTGTGACATTTGGCAATTTATTGAAGACGAGTTCCAATCAGAGCAAATCATGCGAAGCTCGTCTAATATGGCAGCGCTGGATTTATGGCCGCGTGCTGAGGCCATCAACAAATAAAAGGTAAGTGTGATATCGGCCAGATTCCAGATTTCCCACTCCCCCTCCGCCTACTTCCCTCCACAGTCGCAACTCATTCGGCAAACGTAACGAGCTTTTGTCCTTTGTGGTGAGCAATGGCGTGCACATTGCATGTGAATGGAGCAGGGAAAAAGGAAGCAGGAAGGGAAGGGAAGGGAAGGGTTCAGGGGTGCATGCGAGATAGATAAGTATTGCATGAAGCGAGAGCTGACTGACTGACTGGCTGGTTGACTAGCTGGCAAAGTCGATGTCGATTCGCTCACAGAAGCATTGAATTGGTGTTAAGCACGAACTGCTCTGCGGAATGGAAATGGAAATCGAAATGGAAATGGAAAATGCAAATGAAAAAATCAGCAAGTTGTCATTCGACACAGACGGCAACTGAAGCTAGCCGAGAGCAGACGACATCACAAGGATCACAGAAGCAAGTCAAAAATGTCCAATCAACTATTTTTCCTCAGTTTGGCCGACATATTCTCCGTGTATCCGGCCATCTTTAAGGATGTGAGTAAACAGCTCAAGAAGACCAAACAAATCTATCTGCCCAGCGATGAAGAGTGGCAGGATAAAATGTACTACATGCTCCTCGAGATTCAGCGTCAGGTCAACGAATCCGCGGATGTCAACATCTCGCTCAAGGACATCGATAAGCGTGACAAACCCGCCTTTGATCCCGATCGCATTACCAAAATCATCTCACCTGGAGTAAGTCCGAATGGTCGCCGAAGTCGTGTGTTGAAGTATTGTCATGATACGACTGTGAGGATTAGGCTTAAGGCAAGTGCTCGCTGGAATCTGCCCACGATTGCCAATGCAGCCAAGTTGCTGAGGAAACCTCCTCTGCCGGTTCATTTCCAGAATGAACACGAGATGCGGTTGGCTTATTCCCTCATCTACGATGTGTTTCGCTGTGGGTAATCCTTAAGGATGCGTCTTGATGTTGAGCTAATCTCGGTTCACTTGCAGATAAAACAGTTTTGTGCAACGCGTTATCGGATGTGAGTTTTTTCGATCGGGAAGAAAATCAGAAGGTAAGTCTAAATTACGAAAAATAATTTTGAAGTTCCGTAAAGAATTCCTAAGAAAATAACGAAAAGCAAGAGAATAATATTCTCTACATAAGACTCGGATCAATATATCTTTTTAGATCCTTCATTTTACGAAAGAAGTGAAAATACCTCTATTAATATGTGACTATTACTTGACTAAATTAAAGTTGGAAACCTCAAACCAAAAATCCTAAGAAAAATTTAAAATTTTTAAAATTTAAATTTCTGTATGGTTTTTCTCGTTTCAACAAAAATTCCCTTTATTAAGGTCTCAAATATCCTCCTTCAAGATAGAAATCTTTTTTTCATGAAAAATCTAAAATTCTAAGAATTTAAGAGAGTAACAATTCCTTTATCTCTTCTCTCCTTTCACGATCTAATCCTGTAGTTCATCAAGGATGAGCAGCGTATTTGGTTAATGCTCTTTGAGCTCTACGATCGTCACTTCCGCAATCGCAACTCGGAGCTACACGAGCTGCAAGCCCAACTCTACAAGGAGTCCGAGGTAACAGGTAAGTAGAACATTCTTCCTTGCTCTACAGGATTTGCTAATCCATTAAAGAACACGCTGCGGTGCTTTGGCGCCATCGCATCAAGTTGGCTGCCTCAATTTCCCGCATGCGCATTGGGGTCGGAGCTCTGCGTCTCTCCCAGCTGCTGCCCATTCACTTGCAAAACGAGAAGGTGGCCATTGCGGCTGCCAATCCAGTGGTGACGGGTTGGATTAATCCCTTTCTGGTGCGGTAAGTGAAGCTAGAGTTGCTTCCTGTTTTCCCAAATTTAATCGGAATCTTTGCTAGCAATAAGATGGAGGCGGATAAGATACTTACGGAGATGGGCTACACTGTGCATGGACCTGATGATGAGCAGCCGCTACTTGAGCAGCACTGCAAGTGGGACAATATTTGTCCATTGGTCATCTCGGTGATACCCAAGGATCGCAGCGAGTTTACAAAGTCTGTGCTGATGACCAAGCACATGTTTATTATGCAGGTTAGTAAGGGAAAACGAGGAGGAGGAAGAATGCACAATAAATGTGAAAGGGAAGTGATAAGGAGTGATAAGATTAGGTTGGAATGAAAAGGAGATATTAGTATGGACAGGAAGAGAGGTTAGAGTAGAAAAGAATGAGGGGGAATACTTCTAAAATAAAAATAAAATTAAGTTATAAATAGAAAGAATTAAAAATAAATCAAATGAATCGAATTGAATGAAATGGAATCGGATACAATGAAAGGGTTGGTATGGATTGGAATGCTATGGAATAGAATGGTATGGAATGGAATGGAATAGAATGGAAAGGAATGGAATGGAATGGAATAGAATAGAATAGAATGGAATATAATGGGATAGAATAGAATAGAATGGTATGGAATATAATAGTATGGAAAGGAATGGAATAGAATGGTATGGAATGAATTGGATAAAATAAAATGGAATAGTATGGATTGGAATGGTATGCCATGGAATGGAATGAAATAGAATGGCATGAAATGAAATGGTATGGAATGGAATGGAATGGAAAAGTGTAGTATCGGATTGATTGAGGATTAGGATGAAATAAAAGGAATATTGAGGAAATATTGCATGAAATGACATATTGAGGAATAGTATGAAAATGAAATTATATGAATTCCGAGATTACAAGAAAATAATTTAAGGATAGATATCAAATGAAAAAGGTTGAAGGAAGGAAAACATTCACTTTATCAATAATACAACAATGCTTACAGGACAAAAACTTTTCCTTTGGTCCCGCCATAATGTCCAAGCTCATGGACTACTTTGAGCTGTACGGTGAGTGCCTCACGTTCTAGTATTCTCACTAGATTAATCCCTATTCTATTCCTAACCAGGTGACATACTGCAAACTCACATTGATTCACCACGCTCCACAGCCTACTTGGCAGCCTTGTTCTACTCCGTAAACCGCGTCAACAATTTCTATGTCTATGGAGCAGGCGCCAATCTCAAGGAGTACCGACGCTACATGGAGTCCATAGGAGTGAGCAGCCAAGTTACAACTATATAAATTCCTGTTAAAGTAAGATCTTCCCTTCAGGTCAACAATATACGTCTCTTCGCGGATGCCTTTACCTCATTTCCCATGGAATCGAATCGTTTTCGCACCGTTGTGGGGGTATTTGCCACGCCCCCGAACTCCTTTAGTGCCATCTCGGATCCCATTGACTTAATCTGTTCACGTGGTGGTGATTTAAGCATGCTTGAGGTGCTCACCGAGTCGGAGGTCAGTGATGAGGGTAAACAGCGTGTGGGATGCATCCTCGAGGAGCAGCTGCTCACACTGACCATGACTATGTCACGACCCCAAGTGCAATTTGTGCTCTATCAAACACACTCGATTGTGACCACCGAGAACGAGGATATGGTTCAACATGTGCTGCAGGTGATCAACAAACTGGCGCTGGAGAAGCATCGTCAGGCGTATCGCGAGGTCAAGCGACTCGAAGCCATTGCCGAGGCGGAGGCAGCGAATATTCCAGCTGCTGCGATGTCAAAGGAGTCGCCACGCAAGAAGGAGAAACTCTCCGCCGAGGACAAGCGGAAATCCCAACCAGAATTACCTGCCAAACCGGGAGAAACGGGTGCTGTTCCTGTGGTACCTTTGCCTCGCGTAGATAGCATTGATTTAATCTGCACGCCGGACATCGATGAGTTTGTGCTCGACATTGTGCCAGACATTTGCATCAATCAGGACAATTGCATTGCCCACCAGTCGACGGGCAGTTTTCTCTCGCTTATCCGTCGTAAATCGCTGACACAGCTCAACGAAAAGTATCTCATTAGCATGGCGGAGCGTCGAGGACTCTTTGGCAAGCCAGCGGATCGTGATAAGTCGCGCAAGGCAGTTAAGATGCAGGAGGTCAACGAACCACCGCTACCTGATGCCACCTACGACAACAGCTCAGCTACGTCGCGTACGGGAGGACAACAATCGGTGAGTTTGCTCGTTGTTAAAGTGGTGATTCGATATGGTGAACGAGCTAAGTTCATGATTTAGTATTGATGAAACGTTGTCTTGAAAATGTGGAAAGAAAATAGTTAGAAGACATTATCAGTGAAATAGCAGTGAGCTTACTTGTTGTTACAGTGCTAATTGACTATGATGAACAAACGTACACCTGATTGCAATGTAGGTTTTTCACGAAAATTTTTTATACCCGCTACCCATAGGGTAGAAGGGTATTATAACTTTGTGCCGGCAGGAAATGTATGTAACAGGTAGAAGGAGGCATCTCCGACCCTATAAAGTATATATATTCTTGATCAGCGTCAACAGCCGAGACGATATAGCCATGTCCGTCTGTCCGTCTGTCCGTCTGTGTGTCTGTCCGTCCGTCCGTATGAACACCTAGATCTCAGAGACTATAAGAGATAGAACTATAATTTTTTTTCGACAGCATTTGTTATGTTTGCACGCAGATCAAGTTTGTTTCAAATTTTTGCCACGCCCACTTCCGCCCCCGCAAATCAAAACAAGTAAGAAAGTTACAGTCGAGTGTGCTCGACTGTGAGATACCCGCTACCCAAATTTAATAAAGCCAAAATATTGCGGTATCATTTTCAAAATATACCGAAAATACTAAAAAATACTAAAAATATACCAAATGATATGTTTGGTATATCGATATAGTACACCATTCAAAATATACCATAGACGGCACAATGTACCAGATTGTCGGCCAAAGCAACTAAGACCCCTAGTAAGTAGGCGTTTTTGTCCATACAAAAGTATTTCTTTAATAACTTCCACAATTTTTATCTGATCGCAACCAAATTTTCAGGAATCATAACTACTACAGTAATTATTGTATAAACCAAAATTCGCAACTCTAGCTTTAAAATTACGCTTGTTATTCGATTTTTTTGATTTGCGGGGGCGGAAGTGGGCGTGGCAAAAATTTGAAACAAACTTGATCTGCGTGCAAACATAACAAATGCTGTCGAAAAAAATTATAGCTCTATCTCTTATAGTCTCTGAGATCTAGGTGTTCATACGGACGGACGGACAGACACACAGACGGACAGACGGACAGACGGACAGACGGACATGGTTATATCGTCTCGGCTGTTGACGCTGATCAAGAATATATATACTTTATTGGGTCGGAGATGCCTCCTTCTACCTGTTACATACATTTCCTGCCGGCACAAAGTTATAATACCCTTCTACCCTATGGGTAGCGGGTATAAAAATCGAATAACAAGTGTAATTTTAAAGCTAGAGCTACGAATTTTGGTATATACAATAATTACTGTAGTAGTTATGATTCCTGAAAATTAAGTTGCGATCAGATAAAAATTGTGGAAGTTATTAAAGAAATACTTTTGTATGGGCAAAAACGCCTACTTACTAGGGGTCTGGGTTGTTTTGGCTGACAATCTGGTATATTGAGCCGTTTATGGTATATTTTGAATGGTGTGCTGTATCGATATACCAAACATACCATTTGGTATATTTTTAGTATTTTTTTAGTATTTTCGGTATATTTTGAAAATGATACCGCAATATTTTGCCTTTATTAAAAATGGGTAGCGGGTATCTCACAGTCGAGCACACTCGACTGTAACTTTCTTACTTGTTTTATAGTGATTTGGTAATGAAACTACTTAAAAGACAATATCAGTGAAATAACAGTGAGCTTACTAGTTGGTACGGTGTCAATTGGCTATATTGAACATACGTACACCTGATTGGAATGAAGGTTCCTCAAGAAAAATCTTTATAATAGTGATTTACTAATGAAAATAGTTAAAAGAGAATATCAGTGAAATAGCAGTGAGTGAACAAACGTAGACCTAATTCCAATGAATGTTTATCAAGACAAATCTATATTATAGTGATACGAAATACGAGTATGCTTAAAAAATGTGAAAGCGTACAGTACTACTTCGATGTTGTGAACTAGCGAGGTTACAAACTCTAATATATTATTATATATTAATTGAATACAACTACGTCAAGAAAAAAATCGTTATGGTGGTGATTAAAATAACGTTAAAAGGCAACTATAAGATTTATTTTATTGAAATCATGAATTATTTTCTAAGCTAAAGAAAAATAAATTAATTAACAGATTTAATAACATTTTTATAACCACAAATAATTTCGGGTATAATAATCATTAAAAAAAGTGGGAAAAAATAAGTTGTTATTGAAATTTAGAGTGAAATTGCGTTGTGGTAAATTCCGAGAACGATCTGTATTTTACACATTTAGAGTAATGGTGTATTAATTATTCTGTATATTACACTTAACGGCCTCAACATGGACTAAATACATAGGTCTCTAAGCGATATGATTTTATATGGAACAATATTATTATTTAATGTGTTCTATGTTTATACTTTTAAAATGATTCTAAGACTTTTCAATATCTGCCGCTAAATGAGCTTTGGTACTTAATACAGAGTTGCCATTAAGTGCAAAATTGCGGAAGGCGCATTATATTAACCATAAACTTACTCAATTTCACTGAACCGGCAAATAAACTAGAATTGCAATGGGAAATAAAGTAGGGAATGAATTACATCCATCTAAATACGATTGGTATTAGTCTAAGACATACTAACTAAGAAATACTAACTCCCACTAGACTTCTAATTGATCTACAGTAAAACTTCACAAGATACTCTGAACCTTTCTTAAGCAGTGTTAATTTGTTAATATTAAAAATAGACATATGAAAATCCCAACTTGATTAGATTTGTTTACACAAATTAAGTCTATATATAGTATCAAAATCAATCTGCAGAGATTTGCTAAACAACACCAATTATCCGAATCAACTACAGTACAGCTTCACTAAATAAAGTCGACTCCCAAAAGATGCGAATTTTAGCAGGCTGCCAAAAGCAGTCCATTCATGACCTAGACTATTTAGACGATTATCAATGGTGTTAGACTTGACACTTTATTTCATAAACAACAACAATATATTTCAGTTAGGGGAATTAGGGCTTACAACGAGAGGGGAGTCTAGGGGAGGGGGGCAATATATATACACTTCGAGTCTTATGATCTAATAATTAACATGCGCCATGGCGGGTTCAGTGTCGGGAGTGCAATCATCATCATCATCATCATCGGTGAATTGCAGCAGCAACAACAGCAGCAACAGCAGCGGAATCATCCGGCTCGGCATCCACCTGTCTATTAGAGAGGGTCAGGGGCAGATGGGAAGGGGAATGAAGGGGGAAGAGCAAAGGTGGGGGGTAATAATTAGCATGAGGCATGCAATGGCAATGGCAAATCGCACTGCGAGCCGATCATTGGCTTAGTCAGAGATTAGGTCATGGAGAGTGAAAATGGGGGAATTAGCTCATGACATAAAACCCGCAACTTTACTTGCGCCAACTGCTGCCTGTGTTGCCCTTGGTCTTGCCCGCATCCTTGGACTTGTTGCTCTTGTCCAGTTTACTACTCGAATAGGAATTATTAAAGCCACCGCTGCTGCTGCTGCCATTGTAGCTAAAGCTAGACTTGAAGGAGGGATTGCCGTTGCTTTTGAACATGGGACTCGTTTTGCCAGCTCCGACAGCTGGAGCAGCCTGATTGTAATAGCTCTTGTTGTTCTGCTGCTGCTGTTGCTGTTGGTACTGATTGTTGAAACCCTTGTCCGACAGCTGGCGATTGTATGAGAGTCCCGTGCTGGCCAAACCCACCGAAGCAATGCCCAATCCCATGCCCACCCCTGAGCCTCCGACGCTGCCAATGCCCACGGTTCCCATGCCCACTCCGCCCATGCCAATGCCAAAGGTTTGCTTGTGGCTGGTGCTAAAGGTGGCGCCATGTTCACCTCCGAGAGGTCCGCTCTGCGTGTAGAACTGTTGTTGCACCTCCACGATGTAGCGATAGGCTTCCTCCATGCTCTTGGGATTGCGCCGCAAGATCATCGAATGCGTGGGTTCGGGCAAATGATCGCGAAAAACTTGAAGCGTGATCCTTTCAATGTCCTCCAGCGCATAGAGTGTGTCGTTGTGGGTGAGTTTGCGATTTAGCAGACGCTGCTTGAGCTTCGCCATCTTCTGATAATACAATTCGATATTCGAGTCGAGCACCGCACTTCGGATCTTGTGTATTAGAGCGTAACTCGATTCTCGTTCCGCGAAATTGTGCAGCAACTGTTCCTTGAGCTTGTGCCAGGACTCGGCTTTGAGCAAAGCGGTCCCATTTCCTGCCACATGTCCGTTGCCTGCCGGCGCACTCAGCTGACGTGTGAAGACCGCCTCGCGGGCTCGATCCGTGCACTTGTTCTTGATGTGACCCACCAGCTGTGCCTTGTAGTAGTCATCGAATGTGTTTATGGCCGGCATTAGAGCTTCGATTTTGTGGAGAAATTGCGGTAGCTTGCCGGGATCACCGTCAAAGTTTTCGACAAGCTTGAGGCGACTCAGCACCTGATTGTATTTGTTGACGAAATCGGGATCCATGTCCGATAGCGTCAATGTATCATAGACGACTGCGTCCCGAATTCACGAAATCACGGCGAAAAATAACTAACTAATCGACTGCGCGTTCTCTCGCCTGTCTGTCAATGATATTTTATTGTTTGTGGCAGAGGTTTTTTTTTTGTTGTTATTGTCGCTTTTGTCGATTCTTACAAAATGTATAAATTAACATTCATTAACATCCAAATTTTATTTGTATGTTGTGTTTTTTTTCTTCTGTACTATGCGATGGAGAACACAACACAAAACTACGGCCCGTTGCGATCCGTAAGCAAATGCGAAATGCGAACACGATACCAAAAACGGAACCGCATTCGACGATTGACGATTCGCTTGGTCGGCTCGGCAATCGGGAAAGCGATCACGATCGCGATCGCAATCGGGGAGATCGTTCGGACTGTCCCCACATTCAGCATTAGAACCGAATAACTGAACACGAAGCGAACTGAACTGTAAAGTCAACCCCGTTTACCTCCTCCTCCTCCCACTCCATTTATTGTGGGAGTAACTTTGCCACACTGTGCTGTGTGTGTTTTTTTTTTTATTGTGTACTCAGTCGCTGAATCACTGACACGACAATCGCAGCGCACTGTTGACAGATAGAGATAGTAACAGCCGAGCAAACACACCTCGACACGCACATAACTCAACACCATAAATCGAAACGCAAATATCGAAAGATTGGACTCCAACAAAGCCCAACTTCCTATCGAAACAGAATAACCACTCGAAAATAACTCTCATCTTATAAATAGAAGTGTGAAAGGCAAATTCTGTACTTTCCATTCAACTATCTAAGCTTTTTGAAGCTATTTACTATATATAAGTATTCCATCTATTCTATTCCTATGTGACACCCTCAAAAATAATTCCTTTCTTTCCGCATTCTATGAATAGAAGTGAGAAAACTTTATTTTTTCGCTACCCTCGATAAAAATAGATAATCTTTCAATTCTTGACTTCTTTTCAAGGCAAAACTTTCACGATCTAAGCTCTATTGGTATTTATAAGTATTTCTATCTATCAGAATATCTCTCATCATTGCTTTCCGCATCCTATAAATAGAAGTGCGAAAACTTTATTTTTCGCTAACCTCAACAAAAATAGATAACCTTACACCTCTTACCTTTCACTTTCAATTCAAATATTTAAGCTTCTTAAGTCTCTATTTTTGTCTCTATTATATTTATTACATTCCCATAGAACAGAACACACTCAAAAATAACTCTCGTCTTTATAAATAGAAATGCGAAAACTTTTTATTTTATCTACCCTCTACCAAAATAGATATTACCTTACACTCCTTGTTCCCTTTCATTTTCAATACATATATCAACAAATGTTTAAAGCTTTATTGCCTATCAATAATTACTCAATGAACGAAAATTACCCGGGGAATTCAATTTCATCATTTTTAGCTATCGACTTTATCCAATCTAATAACTACTTCGAACTTTTAATTACATCTGCTCTTTTCGATAAGGAATTGAAATACCCGTAAAGCTCTATTGCTAATTCAAACAAAAATGCAACAAAGCAAATTGTTCGATAATAATGAAAGCCCTAATTCCAAGAACACTTCAAATCTGATAGTCGAATGATAAACTTTGAAAACCTTATCAATATTGCAATTTAGAAATTGTGAATTGAACGAAAATGCAGCAAAGTAAAATTGATAGATTGTAATAAAAAGAACTCTCTAAGCATTGTAATCTTCATTTTAAAAATCTTTTAATAATGTAATATAGAAATGATTCATTTAAGGATGCTCGTAAGATGATCTCATCGTATTCTTATCGAAGCTATAAATCACATTGAATATGTTGGAATCTCTAGTTCTAATAAATTCAAAGTTCCCATGTAGTAATTTTGATAACAGTCTTTAAACCAACTTTAATATATCAAAATTCTATAACCCTAGCTTGTTAGATTACATTTATGTTTATCTTCATTCCCTTTCCCCTCCTATACTTACCATAATTCGTTAGATTCCACTGCAGTAATCTTTATTTCCGATGTCGAAAAAAAAGTCGAAAAAAATACAAAGTCATCCTCGGTGTTTTTCGACAACTGTTTAGCGCAGGGTTTGGGTCAATTGAAGTCTATCAATCAATTTACTTAAACAATCAAAATCACAAACGCTTCGCACAATCAAATAAATTGTTATTTGATTTGATCGGCAAACGAAAGTTCTGCATGCTAAATATTCTTTTGCTTTGACTCTAAATATGATGACAGCACTCGAATAAACAGTTTTGTTGCCGTGTGTTTTTTTGTTATTGTTGCTTTGTTTTGTTTTTGTTTTTTACATTGATCTATTAACAATATACCATTAACTTTATGGCATAAATAAGCGAAGCCCTGGAATGCCTTCAACGCTCTGGGAAAATTCCAAAGTGTATTTTCTATTCAATTCCGCAAAATGCTAACGAGCTTCTGAAGTGCTTTCTAAAGCAAAAAAACACAAAACTTACTCAACTTTCAATTTCATTAAGATGCAATATTTATTACCCATTTTCTTTGCTCGCTTTGCTGGAAAATTTACTCGGTTTTTTGCTGGAAAAGATTTGTTACTTTAAAGTAGAGTTTGTTGAGTTTAGAAGTTGACATTTTTAAGGAAGTTTTGTTCGATGTTTTTATCTAATGTTGTTAAGCAATTAGTCAGCTAATTGATGAATAAATTTAATAATACATTTTAATTGGGTGCTTGTTCTAAGTAAACCTCATAAAGAATTATTTATTATATTCTTTGTTGAGTCTTCTATTTAAAGCTTATACAAGTATAATAATAACAAATGTTTGATTTTAATGCATAAATAAATCTCACAATAAATTTATGGAAGTATTTATTATATTCTATTTAAAGCTTATAAAATAATAAAAAAATGTTTATTTTTTCACCTATTGTAAATCTATTTATTCGATTATTATAGATTAAGAATTAAATTTGCTTTATGTAGTTTTTTTTTCGAATATTTAAATTTTGTAGTGAAGCTTTTTTTTTATGTTTTATCCTATTATATAACTTCATTAAATAATAAATTTAGTTATAAATTTCCTGTTATTTATAGTTATAGTAATAAATTTTGTGCCCTTCATCTTAAGATCCATATTATTATTAATAGAGTTTAAAGAGCTAATATTGTTGTCGTTGTTGTTTGACTTCATTTATTGTTCAGTCTTTTGCCAATATAAATAAAGTACTTAAATTTGTTATTCAAGCTTTTATTTTCTTTGATACTTTTTATTTAAGTTATACTTGATCTATTTACTGTAATTCTGTTGATAATCTTTATCTGCGTATAAACATTTTTATACTTATTATAAAGTATTCAAATTTGTTATTCAATCTTTTATTTTCTTTCACACTTTTATTTTCTAGTTATTCTTGATCTATTTACTGAAATTCTGAAGAAACTCATCATCTTCTGATAATTATTTTTATCCTAATTCAGCTTTAGCTAATTTAAGTTATTTCCGTTCATTTATTTAGTGATGATCTTCCAAGCTTTAGCTTCTCTTTCAGTGATTCTGTAGCTAAATTAAAGTGATCTCGTAGTCGTACCGTCATCTTGTATGCGAATCATAAATATTATTAGCTGCATTACTGCCACGAGAAGCATTCTCATTAGGTTCTTACAATAAATGGGTGAAATTTGCATTTTGATTTTCAGTTACGGATCGTTTTGAAATTGCTGCGAATTGCGATTCGGCATCATTTGTAGTATTGTCGTCGTGCATGACACACAACGGCAGCTGGAACGATGATGATGTGTATAGCGTTTGTTTTTTTATTGGACCTAGGTGTAGCGCCCATTCTCATTCCCTTTCTCTGCCTCTCATTCTCTCCGTTCTATACTTGACACCTGCGCCTTCCCCTCGTTGCGAACACATTTGCTTATCGCGGGGCGGTTTTTTAAGGTCTGGTGCGCCGGCGTGCGCGGTTCGACTAATTAGCAACAATTTTCGAACGTTAGCGGCTTGTAAAAACTGTTTAATAATACACAAACCCAGAGCGAGACCGAAACCCATACTCTCTGGCCCAAGTCATTGGGTGTCAAGACGTGTCGTCGACGTTGAGGCTGACGCAGCTGTAGCCATCGAGGACGCTGGGCTATATAGTCAGAGGGGGAAGGGAAGGTAGGTGAGTGCTAATTCAAGCTATAGCTCTAAACTGATAAGCGGACTTAATTGCTCTCGAAGCACTCAGCTGTGAGCTGTGAGCAGCGAGAGACTCGAGACTTGTTCGATTGTCGATTCGCATTTGCTTAAACCGCAGTTGCCATTACAAAGTAATTTACAAACTTGCAACTGTAATTTTTACAGTAATTATGTAAACAACAACAAGACTGTTGAACAAAGAATAGTAACTAGCTGTCTGTGTTTGTATGTGTGTACCGCTTTGATAAGCAAGTTCAGGGCCAAGGCCCAAGTCAATCATCGACCGCACCCTCCCACCGCTAAATACTTAGCAAAACTTCATCAGCAACAACAACTTACTTAATCATCGCTGTGCTCATTAGTCCGACTGGAGTTTCACTTATCAACAATTGTTGAGACACAGTTCGCTTTTCGTAATCATTTGCAATCCAAATTTGAAGCGAATTCTTTCTTAACTAGCTACAATTCAGTTTTAGAATAAGAATAGAACGAATTGGAAATACACTTAACAAAATTGCTTGATGTTTAGTGAAAATAAAGGTACATCTTTCTTAGATCTATTCTGAGATAGGAAGTAAAGAGTTCTTTCTTAACTAGCTATAATTCAGTATTAGAATGAGAATTGAACGAAATAGAAAAAAACTCAAAAAAAAATACTTCATGTTTACAAAAATTTATAATACATCTTTCATAATACAATTTTGAGAAGGAAAGTTGAGAATTCTTTCTTAACTAGCTACAATTCAGTATTAGAATGAGGAACAAATTAGAAATACATATTTATAGTGACGTACATATTTCTTAATTATATTCTGTTTAGGGAAGAAATAACATCTTTCTTAATTATATTCTGAGGTAGGAAGTTGGAAGTTTCTAAGCTGTACACTTTACTTGTTAGCTATGCATATAATATATCGCTTTGATCCATAGCATACCGACATATGTTTGTATACTAGCTAACACTAAATGCTAACAATATGGCAAGTTTCGCTGAGATAGCTGCACTGTGGACTGAGTTCACATAGGTCACAAATAGCTTAGGTTAGGCTGCAATTACCCAAAAATAACGCAGCGGGTTTTTAACATAGATTAAGCAACCCTCCACTTAACGTAGTTACACCTGTCATGACTAATTGAATATTTTGAAGGGTATTAAAAGCGACAAGACAAAGTTGTTTTCAGCATACTGAAAATAAAATACACTGTTAGTATTACTTAACTGTTTCTCAATCGAAGGTATCTATAAAATATTTATAATGTATGTATTTTGTTAGAATTTAAATTAAATTGTTTAAAAAAAGACTTTAAAATTTTACTTAAATTCAGAAATATATTTCCCATTTCTTGATGTGTTGATATTTTGAAGCTATGAGGCATTTTCTACTTTATTTTGAGATCAGTTAGGATTATATTAAGTAGTCGCTTAAGACGTAAGCTTTAAATCAAATAGGTTCTAAAGACGAAAATAAATGAAAAGAATCTGTTTAATAATCATAATTTTAAAAAGATTTTGTTGAATAGTTCTTTAGATTTAATATAGAAACCAATTGTCAAAACTAAATTATAGTTATTTTAGATGTTCAATAGCTCTTCAGATTTAATATATGTAGAAACAAAATGTGCTAACTAAGTTATTCTTGATCGAAAATTACGCTTAGTTGTTTTGCTGTTCAATAACTTTTAATATTTTCTCCTAATGTTTTACACATTTACGCACAAAATGAAAAGACCCTTTGCAAGTGTATATTAAAAATGTGTAAACAAAAACAGTGTTCAATTGTTTGAAAAACTTTTAAATAATTACGTGCGCGTGCCCATGCGCGTGCTACGCTTCGTTTCCATTTCCATTCGCATTCGCATTCGGATTCTAAATTCCATTTCCATATGGATTTGGCCAACAACCACCAACACAATGATGACAACAACCACCACCACGACGATGACAACTACAACAATGATTGGCGGCGATGGTGACAACAACAGGCGCGTTTGCAGCACCAGCGACCAACCCAGGCAAGCGCCATACGATCGCACCTGACAAAGGTGTCGGCGACGCAACGGCATCCGATAGCGTTCAACTTTAGGCGGCGGGAGTGCAAGCGTTTTTACGTCTTGCCTGTTTATATGGTGAGTGGCAATTGACGTGATCATAAATGCTTTAGCAGAGTCGAATTATTATGGCTATAACTATATTTCTCGTGTGTGTCGCCCTCAAATCGCAGCACAGCACAAAGCAAAACAGCCGCTTGTGGTGGCAATACGCCTTTAAATGTGTCACGCGCAATGGCAACGATGCCATCTGGAATCCGAATCTTAAATTCAAGCTACACTGCAAACGGCAGCTGCGCATCCGGAAACTGCGACGTGTGATGTGGTCGAATCGGGAGCCGCTGCATTTGCACATCCAAGACATCGAGTTGATCTGCCATCTACGCAGATATAGCAAGTAGGAAGTGAGAAACTTATTTGTTAACTATTCGTAAGAGGGGACCAATAATAAACACTAATTGAAAACTATTTTACGTTCAATTAAAATGTTGATCAATTTTTGTAGCATACTTTTAGGCGCACAATTTACAACTCAAATCTCGGTGCGAATTTTGCATTCACAGAGCGAGAACAGAACAAAGTGTAAAGAATTGCATGACAACAAATATTTAAAATTAATTGCTGGCGATGTCAAGATCAAACATGTACAAACGCCACTCGATTAACGAATTAATCGACATGAACTCGACGAGTCAATCAAGCAGCAGGCAAGCCGGATCAACAGGAAATTACATCTAAGATAGATATAAAGTTGAGTTATTATTAATATTATCATAGTATATTTTATAAAGGTTGTTTTGTTTCGGTTATTGCGTGAGTGGAGCATGTGTTGTGTTTTCTTTTTTGTCCGATTGTGTGTGTTTTGTTATTAATTTAATTTAATGTAATTGCAATTGCAATTAATTTGATGCATTGCAATTGCAGATTTCCTTCCGATAAATATAAAGTCTGATACGTGGAGATGGGGGGTAGGGAGGGTATTCATATAGTGTTTGATTTAATTGTAGTAGTTGTAGTAATGCTGATGCAGCGTGTTGTCTGTTGCCTAATTGTGGCACGACTTCCAGTGTGTATCCCAGCCTTTTGTCTGCCGAGAGATAGAAAGAGAAGCCTCAGTTAGAATCTTGATCATCAGCCATCATTAGCATCTACTGCCAATTCGCAGCTCACCTGACACTCTTGGCTGCAGTACCATTGATTCATGCAACCCTCGCATACGTAGCACGCCTTCGAGCGCTCACAGTGCTGACAACGACGCTCTCCGCCGCCCCGCTGCTGTTGCTGCAGCTCCTGGGGTCCGTTTGTGGACGAGACGATGCTTCTATTGTTATAGTTGCTGTGGTTATTGTTGTTGATGGTGCGATTGGTGTGCGCCTTCTCGATCGTCACCAGTTCCTGCATCTGCTCCGCGTAATGTGTGGAATGTGTAGCTCCATACTGCTTAAACGATTAACTCTTGTTGTATTACAAAATTAAGATTGATTGCTTTCATTGACTAACCTGGACATCATCTACGTTGGACTGATTGCGTGAATTGTTTGGATTGCGTCCCCCGGCACCCAATGGACTGCTGTTGTAAAGTGGCTTCTGTGGCGTCTCACCATCAAAATGATTGTTGGCCTGTTGGGGCGGCTGCGAAAGCTGCGAGCTAGCCGCAGTTAGATTCATCGAAGCATTTGTCAGCTGCCTGGACTCGTTGATCAACTGCTGATAACTGCAAAAAGATTGATGGTTAATATTTGTTTATATTAAAGTATAACTTATTAGCAAGAAACAAATTTAAATGTGATTAAATGGAAAAATTCTACATAATTAAAATATTTGCATGTGTCTTAGACGCTTCAAGGCAAATAAATATTGCCAAGTTTTGAATGTATGATAAGAAAATATAAAAAAAAGGAAATGATTAATAGACAAAAAAAGATAAAATTATGATAAATTACGTATTTTAAAATGAATAGTTATTTGAACATAATTAGTAGGCAAGTTATTTTCATTGTTGTAAGTCAATTATTTATGTTTAACACATTTTCAACATTTTTACCGATTTTCAGAGAATTAAGTTTGAAAGATTGCGATAAAATAGTCGACAATCACCTCATTAAAATGTGGTAAAATATATATTTTTTTTTTTACTTAACTAAGTTTTGCATTTGTAAAGATTTACACTATATAATTTTAAGTTGGTTTGTGACAAAAATCGTTCAATCAATAGCTTAAAATGTGGTATAAATATATATGAATATAATTATTTGAAATTTTTGTATTTTTTAGTAACACACATTTTATGCTCAGTAAAATTTGGATTTCTTTAAGGTTTGTATTGCGATCGTATAAAAATTGTAGAAGTTATTTAAGAAATACTTTTGTATGGCAAATTACGACTACTACAGTCGAGTTTTAATTGCTTTAGCTGACATTCTGGTATATTTTGACTTCTATAATATATATCGAATGTAGTATTTCAACGATATGCCAAATATGGTCCTTGGTATATTTTAGTATTTATGAGGTATATTATTTGGTATATTTTAGCAATATCACACTATTTTCCTCTTGATCAAAATGGGCATTGGGGTTTATAGTTTTTACTTTACTACGTTAAGTGGATTTTTAAAAACATCGAATCAGTTATAAAAAATATAAATGTTTCAGCATATTTTTTGAGCTATATGTTTTTTTGAAGCATATATTTTAAGCTTAAAGGATAATCAGTATTTTTACTATATGTTGGTAAGTATTACCATTTATATAAAACGAATTTTTTACTTACCGCGATGGAGGTGGCTGCACCTTATTGCGTTTGCCCACCAGCGGCACCTGTTCGGGATGCTCGCGACGATAGTCTTCGATGAGGCCGCGCACATCGCGCACCGGCCCTTGGCGTCCGTAATTGGCTGAGCGATCAGTGGAGACCAATGGTGGCAATGTGGGACGCAAAACGGGCACCGAATTGCTGCGATGCAGTGGATGCATATCTTCATAACGTGCCTCGCCTGTGGCTTCGCGTTCTAGCATGCCCAAGGCACTGAAAGACACAAATTCCAAGTTAAAAATGTAAAGTTATTTATTAGTTGAAGCTAAACTCACCTGCGCAACATTTTCACATCATCGATGCCATTCTCCACTCTGTTGATTAGCTGCTCCATGGCCGTGGTAGCCGAACGATTTGGCATGGGCGAATTGTACTCCTGCAACAGCATTGATTGCATACCATAGAGATCGGAAGTGTTGCAGTTCTTGTT
This sequence comes from Drosophila sulfurigaster albostrigata, assembly GCF_023558435.1. Lineage (NCBI taxonomy): Eukaryota > Metazoa > Arthropoda > Insecta > Diptera > Drosophilidae > Drosophila > Drosophila sulfurigaster. The sequence continues at coordinate 48,695,647 of NC_084883.1, forward strand.
GAGTATCGAGGGCAATATCTCGCGCATGATTAGCATGCGTTCCTTCCGCTCGACGCGCGCCCGTAACTCGCCTTTGATGCAACGCAAGTGCAGCAGACGATTGTGCTCCTCCTCCTTTTTGACAATCAAATTGTCCAGCGTGCGAATATCCGAGTCAATGCGTTGCTTCTCCTCGGCGAAGGCTTTCAGCTCTGGCTTCACAGCGCGCACCTTATCAGTCATAATCTCGTCCAGCTCCGTGTAGAGTTCACGCACACGCTCATGGAAGGCTGCATCGCTGTTGTTGGTGCTATTCAAGTCCACACGCGACTTGTTGCTGCGCCCTGCTGGCTGCGATGGCGCCGGCGGTGGCTGTGGCGATGTGGTTTGAGTTTGTGCCGGACGCGACTTAGAACGTGGTGGCGTCTGCGGTTGCTGTGGCGGTGGCAACATTTGCTGTGGTGGTTGCTGTTGAGTTGTTGCCGGTTGCTGTTGCTGCGGCGGATTTACTGCCTGTTGTTGCTGCTGTTGTGCTGCTCGCTGTTGTTGCAGTTGCAGCTCTGCTGCCTGCTGTTGTTCCTGCTGCTGTTGCTGTTGTTGTTGCTGCTGTTGTGCTGCTGCCTGCAGTTGACGTTGCTGCTCGGCTGCCTGCAGCTTTTGTTGATATTGCTGTTCCAGCTGCTGCTGCTGCTGATACAGCTGCTGTGCCGAGTGCAACAATTGCTGCTCAGGAGCGTAGGGAGCAGCAAAAGTGTCTTTAGCCGACTTTTGTATAGCATTTGGCAGAGCCTCAAGCTTCGATTTGGCATAATCAATCTCCATGTGCTCCACACGTGTTGGCGGCAGCTCCAGGCTGTAGGAAATGGGCGAGACGTGCTCTGGTAGCTGCGGCTTCCTCGGCAACTCTTTGCCATAGAACGCTGGCGATGCGTTCAGTGTGTAAGGTGAACCCAATTTGAGCACCGTTGCAGCAGCTGTTGTCTCAGCATTGAGTGAATTGTTCAAATTGGCTGCTTTGGGCAGCGGCGTCGATTGCATTGGCGTTGACGGTTGTTGTGCTGGTGCTGGCGTTGCAGGTGCTGCAGTTTGCTGTGGCTGCTGCTGTTTGGACATATCACTGGGTATGAATTCTACAATATCATCGTCCAATTCTTCAGTTATTGGCAATGGCTTGGCGCGCTTTTCAGCCGTTGGCGGCGGTGTTATCGAACGACGACGCTTCAGATTTGCCTCCTCTAAGGGCAGCTCCAAGTTGGCAGCAACAGCTGGCTCAATGGCTTCCACCACTTTGTAACTAGACAAGACAGTCAGATCCAATTGCTGCTGCTGTGGTTGCTCTTTGATATCATTGCAAACGGCAGCCTCAATGATGGGCTCAGCAGCAACAGCAGGCTTCAGCGTAAGGAACTCATCGAGCACCGAACCATTCTCAGCTGGCGGTGCCTCCACTTGCTCCTCCTCCAATTGCACAGCAAATGCAGCTGTCGGCGGAGGCGTCTTCATCAGCTGGATGAGCGCACGTTGCGAATCATTGCGTGGTGTTGGCGGCGGCACAACTGCCGGCTTCTCAGGCGAATCCTCGTTCTCAGTGTCGTCGAGACAAATCAATTCAGGCGAAGCTGAAGCACTGCGACTGTGTGTGCGACTGCGGCTGGGTGTGCGGTCATAAGGACGCGGTTGGCGGTTGCGCTGAGACATCTCAAACGCGCGTTTCTTGGCCCGATAGGCATTCATTCGTCGTGCGTGGTCCAAATACTTCGGCAACGTTTGCTTCAAGCGCAGCAAATAATCTATTTTATTAGCAGCACGTTGATTGAGCCTGTGTCACAAAGTGAATAAAGTTTTATTGAAATGTCACTAGTTTTCACATCCTTGCAGAGTTGCCAGATCTGGTGAGATTGGGGCTGTCAACTTACCATTTGATGCTGCGACGTTTAAAGTACAAGTTAGCATTGTTGTTGCGCTGCATCTGCTTAATCTGACGTTGTGTATGCTCGGTACTATCTGGCGGCTTCTTGACACTCTCCATCACATCGTTGGAAGAGAGTTTTCTTGGTGTTGTTTCGTTGCTGGTCGATTTCGATGGCGATGTCTCCGTGGATGATGAGTTTGTTGTAGTGTTAGACTTGGACGATTGTTTGGCCGGTGTTTGTTGTTGTTGTTGCTGCTGTTTGCCAATCACAGCCACGTCCATCAGACCATCGTCGTCCTCATCGTGACTGTATTCATCGCTGCTCAATTGCGAATTGGATGAATCGTAAATTTCCACGTTCGCCATACTTGCTGCAGATGCTGGTCATGAATGATTAATTAATTGTTTCCATGCTAAACACCCATTTAATTGCATGCTTATTGTCTTCAATACTTACACGCTGTTCACAATTTTCGTTCTCTTCTTTCTCGCTTTTTGCACACACAAAAAAAAAGAAGAAAAGCGTCTGCGTCTGCCGGCAGTTTTGGCTGCTATTTTTTGTTGGCTCTTTTAGCCACGCTTAACTCGTTTGCTTTGCACACACTACGATGGGTGAACAGCTATTTTTCACTTTAATCACACAAAATCAACATTACGACGAATGAAACAATACTTTTTAATTGTTTTCTAGCATTGCAAAAATATTGAAGATATGCGGCGACGACATCGACGACGTCTTTTCGTCCAAAGTGGGGGGATGGCAAATACGGGCAAAATTAGTATATTCTATGCAAGTGTTTTGCCTGTTAATTGACAGCGGCCATAACATTGCCGTAGTTCTGTTAACGTACGGCTTTGATCTAAAACAGTCGTTGCTGTTTTATTATGATAAAATCACATTTTGCATTGCAGGACGTATGAAAAATAAAACCAACTGCAATGCACGTTGAGAGTTTGCAGTGGTTTGTGTAATAACTATGATGTTTGTTTAAATACCTAACAGTAACGACAATAATGTTAGTGCTTGGGGTAATCGATACTTTTAGGTGCTACGATGTTATCGGTTAGATTCGGAAGCAGATAGAAAGGCAATAATTATATGAACTTAAGCTCTGTTGAATGATTTAACTTGCGGTCATGCAATTTTTAACGAAAATTTAATTAATTAATCGTGAATGCGTTTTATTTAGTTTATTTTATTTAGTTTGCCATAAAAATCGATTCTTATCGATACTTCGATATTGCCTCTAAGATTTATAGCATAATTTGAATTGCCGCCAGTTTGAATGCCATCCTGTCGTTGTTTCGCAATTAAGTTTATCTGCAGTGCTTTAAAAATATATTATTTGAAGAAATATTTTATGTTTTACCCATAAAAAAACCCAGCCACAGACGTGATCATCTCTCAACCCGTAGATCAGTAAATTCTAGATTAAATATTGAAGTGTATGCGCAGATTGTTTATAAACCTCGCCGAAATCTAATTCCTTGACAATATATTAACAATAATGTTTATAATTAGTTGCTTGGTTTTACGCGAAAATATTTACAACAACGTCAAAAAACCTCATAAACATAAAGCATCACAACAAAAAGCAAGTGAGAGCGCTGTAGTTGAGAGTGGCCGACTACAAAATACCCTGTTTCCCGCTGACTACAATTTAAAAATTTTTCTTATTTTTTCCGCAAATAATATTTGTTCTTTTTGTTACTGTCTTCGCTAGCTGCCTACGAATAAAATTTCTAAAATTTATTTTTCGTGTTTTTTACATAGAAAAATATATATTTAAAATGTCTCAAGTTGTTAAAGCCGAGAAAAACTTTAACCTATACAGATTAGAAATATATAAAATTTATTTATTTATTTTATTATATTTATTAAATTCAAAATTATTAAATAAAAACAATGGTCATTAAGTAGAATATTTTATAAAACTTGAAATCGAATTCAATTAAAACTGAAGTCTTGCATTAAAAGTCACCCACTCCATACAAAAACTTATTGGTCAATTATTTGACTATTTTTATTTTACTATTCAATTAAAAAAATGATAACATGTGAGTAAAATGTAAAATAAATTGAATAAATGAGCTTTCATTGCGTATTTAGAATGATTACTCTTAAATGATATCACAAGAATCAATATACCAAGAATTAGAGAACTAGAACTCCTCTTACACTTCAGTATCACACAAAAGAAATATACCCCATTTTCCCCTAGCGGAATGGTAGCAGGGTATAAAAATAGAGAGAGAGCACATTTGAATATGTATAAAAGAGTATTGTCACATATTAAGAGCGTGTAATGATTCGCATTTGGTTCACTTGAACTATAACCACCTCGAAGGGTCATAAAATAAAATAAATATATATAATAACGCACATGTGTGTGTTGGAGTGTGCGTAATATATAAATATGTGAGAAGCGTGCTTTAGTTTGCTCTATCTTGACTGCTCGCGCTCAACGAAGAAGGTTCGTTATTGAATATTGATAAGAAAAGCCGAAAAAAAAGGGTGATTAATTTCGTTAATCAAACAACGCGTCGTCGAATGGGAAGCAACACAAATTGTGCGGTGTTTGTTTTCAGTTGACCACAGCAGCTGCCTGTGAAAGGAATTGCGGCTCGTTTTTTTCAGTTCCCTCTTTTTAGAGCTCGTCAAACAATTCAACAGGTGAGCTACCCGATAATTGGGGGTTAGTAAAATGTACTAGAAGCCGGTACAAAGGTAACTACCATATATCATAGTACCATTGCTATAAGTATAGAAAAATAGCAAAATAATTCATGTTTTATTTCATGTTTTACGTAACTTAAAATACAGGTAATTCTAGGTTATACAATTTGCATTTAATTATCTGCCATACATGTATGAATAATAAATCAGTTAAGTGTTGATTATAGCAAGCAGTTGACTTGCTATAATTATAACATACGTTCGTCTGTCCGTCTGTCTGTCTGTCTGTCTGTCTGTCCGTCTGTTTGGAGGCAAGCTAATCTCTCATTTGGCATGCTTACTTGCTGAAATTTAAGCGCAATCAAATCGCTTAGATCAGCTTACTATATAGCATGGGAATTTTATGATTAGTGTATTGAATGTCATTCTTTCTTTACAGTTTCAACATGGTTGAGCTGCAGAAGATAAAGCAGATGACAATCTGTCATCTGATCATTGCCATCACATTCTTCTCATGCGGTCTGCTCTGCAACATTGCACAATTCCTGCTGCTCATCTTGGTGAAACCCTGGAATCCCATTCTCTTCCGCAAGCTCGCCTTCTATCCCTGCTATGCGTTCTATGCACGTAAGTAAATATCGGACTTTATATAGAGAAATTTTATTTAATTACCCTTACATTCCTAGAGCTCCTTGGCGTCGTGGAATGGTATGGCGGAGGTAGACTGACTGTTGTCATGGATGAGGACACCGCAAAGCATATTGGCAAGGAGCATGGAGTGATGATCATGAATCACACCTATGAGATCGACTGGCTGATGGCCTGGATGGTGCTCGACAAATTCCACATGCTCGGCAGCTCGAAGGCATTCGCCAAGAAGGCTTTGAGCTATGCCCCCCATCTTGGGCTGGGCGTGGAGCATGTCCGAATTTGTGTTCCTCAATCGTGACTTTGACAAGGACAAAGAGATCATTGACAAGCAGCTGAAGATTGTCTTCGCCTATCCAGATCCCATTTGGCTGCTCCTCAATGCCGAAGGAACACGCTTCACTCCCGCCAAGCATGAGGCATCGGTGAAGTTTGCCCAGGAACGTGGCATGACGGTGTTGAAGCATCATTTGATTCCACGCACCAAGGGATTCACCACCAGCTTGCCCACTATGCGTGGCATCTGTCCGGCCATCTATGATGTGAATTTGGTTTTTTAAACGCGATGCCAAGGTGCGTCCAACCATCACAAATGTCCTCAGTGGCGAACACTTGGAGCCGACGATGTTCATCCGACGTTTCCCGCTGGAGCAAGTGCCCAAGGATGAGAAGGCGGCGGCTGATTGGGTGCAGAATTTGTATGTGGAGAAGGATCGTCTGGTGGACAGTTTCCATGAGACGGGCAGTTTCTTCAAGACATCCGGATTCAAGGAGGTGCCTTCGAAAGTGCTTAAACCTCGTCTCAGCACGCTCATCTGCTTTGTCTCGGTTGCTTTGATAGCCAATCTCTGGATTCTTAACTTCTTGTTCTCATCGCTGCTCTCTGCCAATTGGCTTGGCCTCTTGACTGCTCTCTTTGTGCTGGGACTATGTGAGTAAACATACTTTATACCTTATATTAACTTTATTAATTAAATTTCCTTTTACAGTTTACGTGCTGCTGAAGAAGGTTTCCAACATGTCGAAGATCAGCAAGGCCTCCGCTTATGGTGCCGGCCAGGCGAAAGCCAAAACAAATTAGACTTTAACAATTTCACCATGTATTCGAGATACATCGTAAGGAATATGACGTCAATGAGCGAGTTCAGAGACTTACAACAAACTTGTACATATCGTGTGTATATAACATTTATAGTTTTAATGATGGATTGAAAATAAAGTATACGAAATGAAGTAAATTTGCACTTTGCACTAAACACAAAACGTACGACTGAGTGACATTCATACTTACTTACGTACTTAATGTTAACTTCCGTGATAACATAAAATTTATCAATGAGTCAAAGAGATAAGATACACGTAATTATGATTATAAATACATTCATTTTTGGTGGTAGCGTGATATTAGTTCTATCAAAAATCTTATCAATGTGTCTTTCAATAAATGGTTGCCGCCTTGGCTTTTGGCAATCAGCGTCAAATTTCGTAATTGATAACAAACTCAGTCAGATTTTAAAATGTCGCGCCAAGTTATCAAACAGCTGTTGCTGCGAGTTCTTATCAGTCAGGGCTGCGTTAACACATGCTATTCAAATTGGTTAATCGATTAATGCTGTTGTGTTATGCGATAGTTCTTACGTTACATTTCAATATCAACTAGGGATTATTAACATGCTAAATGTAATAATAATAATATTGAAAATATCATGCTAATTTGAATCACTACAAATTCACACTTCGTTTAATTTAATTCATATCACTTTACAAATTCGCGCCTTTCTGCACCAATAGCACCCTTAACGTAAATAGTGTAGCCAAGGTCTTCATGTGGTATATTTCTTATGCGAAGTAGAGCAGTATATTTCGAAAATCAATTTGCGGTCACGCTGTACACGAAAACAACTATAATTAACAAAAACAAAACTTTAATCGCACAAAAAACGCGTTGCCAAAAGGTAATTCGTGTCGCGGAGACATTTAAAGTTTTATTATAGACATTACGCATATATATACATATACACGTGTGCTTACGAATTTGGGGTGGCTGCTATAAATTGGACTATAGCTAAAATTGTATTGTGTCTCTAAATTCGGTTCGTTCTGAGATAAATAAATCTATGACTTCAGATCAATGAACTTGCAATGCAAAGCAGACAGATAATCCAAAGTGTAACTAATAGTAATTGTACCATGAAATGTGACGTTTACAAACAAAAACCTCCTACACACACACACAAGCACACACACAACAACAAAAAAGAAAAACACGCTTGTGAAAAGTATCTTTTATACGTAATATATGTAAATAAGCTGATGTATGTATGTATATGCAGATACACACACACACTCACACACGCAAGCACACATTCATGGCGTGTTCTAAAGTACATATTTCGAGATGACTCGAAGTTATATTGTCGCCGGACTTTGGTCAGTTTGGCATAGCAATATAATAATTATTAATCTTTATGTGTGAATTGCATTCGCTACTCTTAGAAGTAAAGTAACAGTAGCCTTATCTGTTCCCTTCGAGATAAAGTGGCGATAGCATAAATTGTTTATAGTATCTATTCGCTATTGTTGTGGGACAGGTCCGATTTCTTAATGCTTATTACTATCAGTATAAGTTGAGTCCAGTTGCTTTAAACATTCGCTTTTGTTTCAAGTGAAGGTGAACTTAAAAATATTAGTAATCATTATATTTAATAATGTTACTGTTCATGCTCCAAATAATCCGTTTCACTTCGGAATAATAAATATCTTTAGACTCAATTATATCAGCAAACCATAAATCTATTAAAGTTTATTAATGGGAAAATTTTGCTTAAACCCATAAAAAGTTAAGGGTCTATTAAAGTCAACACTTGGCTGTAATTTCCTTGTTATATCTGAATTTCAACGCGCTGTATTTTAAGTTGTTGTTACGTAAAAGTAAAGTGAACTAAAGCATTTGTATTTCCTATAGCACCACCATGATTACGCTCGAGGAGCTGAAGAAACTGAGACTGATCCATCTATGCATTGCCATAACGTTCTTCACGAGCGGCTTGACCGTCAATTTCGCCCAACTACTGCTCCACATCTTCTTGAAGCCATTCAATAAGCAACTGTTTCGCAAATTAATGTACTACTTGTGCTATTCCTTCTACTGCCGTAAGTTCAATCAATTGAAACCAGAGGTCAAACAATGTTTAACCCTTTATCATTTGCATTTTGTAGAGCTTGTTTTTGTGGCCGATTGGTATGCGGGCTGCACGATGCGTGTCTATATGGATGAGGAGGATGAGAAGAAATTCGCGGGCAAAGAGAATGTGCTGCTCATTATGAATCATCAATATGAAATCGATTGGCTTGCCGGCTGGATGATATCCGATAAAATGGGCGTGCTGGGCAACTGCAAAGCATACGCCAAGAAGGCCATCAGATATGTGCCCTGCATGGGTTGGGCCTGGTGGTTGGCCGAGTTCGTCTTCCTCAATCGTGACTATGACAAGGACAAGGAGATCATTGCCAAACAGCTGAAGATTGTATTCTCCTATCCGGATCCCACTTGGCTGCTCCTCAATGCCGAAGGCACACGCTTCACACCCTCAAAGCATGAGGCGTCTGTCAAGTTTGCCCAGGAACGTGGTATGACTGTGTTGAAGCATCATTTGATTCCACGCACCAAGGGATTCACCACCAGCTTGCCCACATTGCGTGGCATTTGCCCTGTGGTCTATGACATTAATATGGTCTTTAAGCGCGAAGACAAGGTTTGCATTAGTTTAACTTCTTTTGTGTGAACTATAAATTGAAATCCGTTCCCTTTTTAGACGCCACCAACGATGCTTTCGTTGCTCAATGGCAAACCTGTGGATCCTTATCTGCTGATGCGTCGCATTCCATTGGAACAGATTCCAGAGGACGAGAAGGAAGCGGCCGCTTGGCTGCAGAAGTTGTTTGTTGAGAAGGATCGCATCATCGACAGCTTCCATGAGACTGGCAGCTTCTTCAAGACATCTGGCATCAAGGAAGTGCCATTTAAGATCTACGATCGCCGTCTCAGCAGTCTGTTGAACTTTGTCGGCTGGTCAACGTATTCATTGTCGTGCATATTTTATTACCTGATCAGCTCATTGCTGGCTGCCAATTGGATTGGCTTGATCACAGCATTGTCTGTGCTTGGAATTTGTACGTTTCCTCCACGACATACAATTAATTTAATTAATTCATGACTTTGCTTTTATTCTAATGTGCTGTTTTCTCTTTTAGTTTACTGGTTGATGGGACTGGCAATTAACAAGACACAGATCAGCAAAGGCTCCAGCTATGGCTCCAATAGCAAAAAAGTGAGCACAAATTAACTTTAACACACACACACACACAAATTATATAATATATGCATTCGTTTTGTTAACGAACGTACAACAAACCAATTAGTCAATGAAGCCAAGCTGATAATCTCACAATTATATACAAATGTACGAGTAAATTTTAATCGTGATTTACGCCTGATCATTTTATCAGCTATCTTTATCTCCAAATTCGTTTGCGCTATCAAAATTATCATTTTTTCATTTTCTTGGCTATATAATAAGAGCGATTGATTATTAATTATGTATGGTGATGTCAGTTTGGAAATACAATTACAACAAAATTCATTAAATGTTTAGGGCTGCACACTAGAAATACAAGTTAAAATGTACAATGATGCAATAATAAAAATTACATGTTTTAAAATGACTACTTGTTTCATTACTTTTAAGATATATTCAAAAAGTTGCGCGCAACTATTAATAACAACTTGAGTAAACAGCTGATAAGCCGATTGTTCGATACTATCGACTATAGCGTCTAGAGTTACCATCAGCACATTGACTTGTGTTCAGGCATTTCGTTTAAAATTATAATTTTGAGGAGCTAAAAGGAAGTTAAACATATAAACTGCTTGATGTAAATACCTATAAGCAAAAAGTAGTTAAAATTATTTTGTTATTCTTAAGTATTTCTTCCTTTTCCAAAATTTTGTAACCAATTTCTCATTTGGTATATTAGGTATATTTCACGACATTAAATGGAATATTTTTAAATCGCAGTTGCGGTCACCCTGATCTACTCCCCATTTTTACAAAAAGCCAAATGAAAATTAAAATAAAAACTTCGTACCTTTAATTTAATGCAATAATATGTGCAATTTGAAGGTGAGTTGACAATAACAAAACAGTGCTTAAGTGAAACAGTGCATAAACAAAAACAAATTGTTGAAAATCGAGTGAAAAGTGAAACGTAACACTGCCTCTCCAGTCTTTTTGTCGTTTGTCTTGTCATTATTTCTCGGAACGGGGGTTCGAGCTCCCCTTCCTCCTCTCTCCTGCTGTGTAGGCTCTCTCAAGGACCGTCTGTTATATATAATAGGCACATACGACATTTTAACGGGATTTCTGAAATATTACTGAGAGGGAGTTAGGGGGGCAAACAACTACAAATAAGTGTCTTTGTTTGGAAGAAAAAGAAAGCAGACGGGAGACGTTGATGACGTTGAAACAATGTTCAAATTTCTCTCTTCATTGTAGCAATTGTCGTTAATATATGGGGGCCATATAATCGCGATATTTCTATAGAGTCATATATGAGTGTGCACATTTTTGTATATAATGAAGGTGCTTCACAAAAAAAAAGAAAAAAATAAAAATAAAGACTTCCAATTGCCCCCCATATGTAGTAATGTATGCGCCGTACATAAGTATGTGGCAAGCACACATACTGTGGCAATATGCTTGTGTATAAATACCAACGAACACAGATGCAACACATGCATATGTATACATCTATTCAACACACACACACACGCAGACTTGTATTTGATGTGTGTGTGAACGACAGCTGACGTTGTTGGGGTATCGGTTAGAGTATCGTTAGTGTTTATCGTTGGGCTATCGTTAATCGTAAAACAAGTTAAAAAGCGCAACGTTCTCTTCCTATATACAAACTGCTGCACACATACGGAAATATCTATGAATATGTGTGTGTATAGGAATTTATATGAATGTGATTGACTTCAATATGTGTTGTGTTGTTGTTCTTGTGTTACAATTATTGCAGCATGCCGATACAGGCGCCCTCATGGACAGACTTTCTGAACTGTCCCATCTGCTGCAATGAGTTTGCAGCCAGTCAGCGTGTACCGATCAGCCTGGGATGTGGTCACACGATATGCAAGCTATGCCTGACCACGCTCTACAATCGCCAATGTCCCTTCGATCAGGTGAGTAACCTTTTTACTATACTTGATGTATGATTATTAATTTGAACTTTAATGCAGACATTGATTGTAACGGAGATCGACAACTTGCCCATTAACTATGCACTGCTGCAGCTGGTGGGAAGTGGAAATGGAGGTGGCAGCGTGGCAGGAGGCAAGGCAGTGGCCAGCAAGGATTCGGAGCTGGCCGATCTGGCACCAAGTGTACAGAAACTGCAGCCCGAACAACTCAAATGCTATAAGCTGGGCAAGAAATGCATCGAAGATCTGGCACTGCACCTCAAATCATTTCTCAATCTAAACAGCAGCAATCTGCTGACAAGACCCATGCAGCGCAAACTCGTCACCCTGGTCAACTGTCAGCTGATGGAGGAAGAGGGTCGTGTGCGTGCTTTACGAGCTGCTCGCTCGCTAGGCGAACGGACGGTGACCGAACTGATACTGCAACATCAGAATCCCCAGCAGCTCAGCTCCAATCTGTGGGCAGCGGTGCGTACACGCGGCTGCCAATTCCTAGGTCCAGCGATGCAGGAGGAGGTGTTGAAGCTGGTCTTGCTGGCACTGGAAGAAGGTTCGGCGTTGTCGCGCAAGGTGCTGGTTATGTTTGTGGTGCAACGCCTGGAGCCACACTTTCCACAGGCTTCGAAGACGAGCATCGGCCATGTGGTGCAGTTGTTGTATCGCGCCAGTTGCTTTAAGGTGTCCAAGCGCGAGGCAGACTCCTCGTTGATGCAGCTGAAGGAAGAGTTTCGCACCTACGATGCGTTGAGACGGGAACATGATGCACAAATTGTGCAAATTGCTACCGAAGCGGGATTACGCATAGCCCCCGAGCAATGGTCATCGCTGTTGTACGGCGACATTGCGCACAAGTCGCACATGCAGAGCATCATCGACAAGTTGCAGACACCGTCATCGTTTGCACAGTCGGTGCAGGAGCTGGTCATAGCTCTGCAACGCACCAGCGATCCGGCCAAATTGTCGCAGCTGCACAATCATCTGCAGTACTTGGCCAGCATTGATCCGTGCGTGGAGACAGCACCCTGGGAGGATGTGTCCAAGGCGCTGGACGCTGTGCGGCATGCGGTCATGGGACTGGTGCACTTCCTGCAGCATCACGGCGTACGCAAGCCGCAGGACAGCAGTTTGGCTGGCGGCTCAACGAACAGCAACAACACCAAGTACAAGATCAGTCTGTGTCGCGATCTCAACGTGCGTCGTGTATGTCCACGAGGCGCCAGCTGCACATTCGCCCACTCGCAGGAGGAAGTCGAACGCTATCGTGCACGCAATCGCGGCAAACACATCAAATCGCCCATGCCGATGGCCATGCCGAATATGCCGGTCAACAACAATGGGAAGAAGTCGTTGCCCATGGGCAACGAAGTGCAGCAGCAGCAGCAACAACAACAGCAACAGCCGCCACCGCCACATGCGGGCCCCATGATGCCCATATCGCCTATACGCTATATGCAAGCATCCGCACCACCGCCACCGCATAGGGGCTACTTGGAGCCCTTGCCACCAGCTGTCGCACACAATCTGTCGCCAAGCGGTGTGCATGCCCAGCTCATGCATCCACATCACAGTCCCATTGCTCGACAACAGCAACAACAACAACAGCAGCAGCAGCACACGGCTTTGAATGGTCTCTTGGTTGCACCACCTGGACGCTATGAGCCACGCTTCAACTTTGGCCCGGCGCCAACGCAGCCACGAAATGCAGCACGCGACTACTCTGGCAATGCGGCAGGTGCTGCTGGCGTGCAACGTAACCCACCGAATTACAACAGCAACAACAACAACAGCAATAGCAGTCAACTACAACACAATCATGCCAAAAGCTTTTGCAGCATGCTTCCAACGGATGTCTATCATTCGTCCTTCTTTGGCAACACCAACACCATCAACAACAACAATAACGATGCGCAAGCGAATAGCAAAGAACAGCCACCCACAAAGCTGGGGCAACATTTAGCCGCTAGCGGTAATCCTGGAAATCCCTGGGAGCATACGTATATGCAACAGCAGCTAGCGACGCTAACGTCGCCGACGTCGTCGTCGTCGTCGTCCAGCAAGAACCCCAATCGACCGGGCATGTCGACCATTTTACCCGCAACAGCTGATACCTCATTTTACGAAAAGAAACCGCCGAGTAATGTTAACATAGACCTGGAGCTGGTGAAGCCCATGGGCGATAGTGGAGCAACCAATCCAGATGCGATGCCGCTGCCGCTGTTCAGGTCCAACCACAACACTAGCAACAACAGTGGCAACAGCAACAACACCAACACCAGCAACAATAGTAGTAACAACAACAACAGCAACAATAATAATAATAGCTCTCTCATATTCTGGAGTGCACACAATAAGGATTCGGCCAACTTTGTGCGCTCCGATTCGATACTGGATGACGATGCGTCACCCTATGAAGTTCCCTCTGGCTCATCGATGCACAGTCGCTACGGTCCCATTTGTCCCAAACGCTCGACGAGCAATTGGAACAATTGGATGATGGAAAACGATATGAAAATCGGCGATAATGCCGTCGCCTTCAATGACAGGCTGAAAACCGAGCACAATGACAATGTCAATCCAAATGCCAATAAGGTAAGTGATTGAGATAGTTTTTAGGTGCAACTTGTTGACACCATTTCAATGTATAATCCACAGAATACAGCTGGCGTGTTCATCTGGAATGATTTGAACGCGAATGCGACGAGTCCATCGAGCAATTACTGGAGCAACAACACAAGTGATGCAGATGCAGCCGGAGTTGCAGCGAGTGCAAGCCAAGGCGAAAGACTGAAACATCACCTGATCCTGGATAGAAAGCCACAGCTGCTGTCCGAGGACAGTTTCGAGGGTGGCATCGATAGCGGCATGATGAGCGAGTTGGAAAAGAATCTGGTTGACATTGTTGAGGTCTGGTCGAATCCAGATGACAGCGGCATTAAGTTGGATTAAATTTGCGACAGCAGAGAACCAGAGCCAGGGAACTAACTCATCGAACTCACAGTTTGAGGAGGAAACATAATGCAATCATTTTACAGTTGTGTCCACAATTTGAAGGACACTTTAGAGGTTTGTACACCGCACAGCTTAAAATTCTAGAATTTCAAGTAACCTACAATTAGTAAAAATATTTAAAGCTTGATCGATATTGGATCGTAAAAAGAACTTAAAAAAAAGAAAAACAACAAAAAAATCGGGTTTGGGAAACTAGAAACTATTATATAATTGTCTATATAAAATGTTGTCATCGATATAACTTATCTTATATGTTAGTTGTTCTATTTAAATTGATGTTCGGGCCGAACCGAACTAGTCCGTGTTATATTTCAATTTTTTGGGGTTTCTTTCTTAGCTTGATCTGTTCCGATTTATAACAGATCCACAACTCGTACATAGTAAATATAGAAATATATATATATATGTAAAATATATATATGAAATGGATGTCTAAACTAGCCACGACCTTTTAGCACAACAAACAATAAAATAAATAGTTGATAGTTATTTCAAATTGATATATATATATATAATATAATTATGTCTATGCATAATTTCAATAGGTGTTGGGCGATCTTCAGGAAAACAAATATTTATGATCACAAACTTTTTCAATTTGCGTCCGTTCAAACAAAAAAAAGAAGAAAAAAAAAGATATGCTAAAAGAGAATTACGTTCAGGGGTCCCTAGCAAGATCAACAGCAAGACTATAGATCTATATAGATCTTTAGATCGATAAGAGATGTATTGAATTGAATGATGATAATGATGGAGCAGTCAATGTCAACCGATTAAAGACAACTCGACTTGATATCTATTAAGGGTAAAGCTATGTCTGAAAATTGTACTAGAATTGAAATGCCAAAATGCTATTACCATCTGTAATTGTAAGACCCCATAAAACTACATAATGCTGATAATGTATGTAGTCTCTCAGTGGGTCGGTTCGTGATTTTTACTTGCAGCAGCAAAATGCTGATCCGATTGAAAGCTTAAAACAATATTTTGTGTGTGTTTAAAAAATATTTATATACATATATATATCTTCTTTTTTTAATTTGTATTTTTTTTTTTAAATTATTAACTTTTTCAAATCAAAACACTATTTTTATATATACACTCAAAAACAAAAACAAGTTGAAAGATGATAAACAAAAAAGCGAAAATATAAGAAAGATAACAAATATGTATGTAATAGGAAGTTTTGGGGTAAAAAGTGTGGCCCGCACCTTGGGGGAAGGGGACCCACATACGTTTGATAATTTATATGTGTATGTGGATGAATGTTTATATTTCTTAAAGAAATTTTAATAACGCTATTGTGCGATGTTGTTAACTATTGTACTATATTATTAAATTTATTGAAAATAAATTAAAATCATGTCCCTTTTCGTTGTACTCGTATTCGTACTCGTACTCGTTTAGTGTAAAGCGATGATGACACGACGACGACGATCCGAAAGGCTTCTAAACATGCATAAAGCCCTACTATATATAGATACTATATGAAAATTAAAAAAAAAAACAAAACAAAAACAACATAACTAAATATGTATATGTAAATGTATGTATGTGCGTATGTAATACATGCGCTATATATTTTAATTGATATATTAATATTATATATTAATGTCAGATGATCCCCCACGTTTGCTTTCGATTCAAATGCAATTTAACAATGGATTTTTTTCGTAATATTTGAGCAAAAGTCAAGTACCTATCATACCTATTATATTCATTATTAGATTCAAGATCGTTTGTTTATAAGTGATTGATCAGTGAATAATGAAAAGAAATTAAATATGTTTTGTTAAACCGATAGATGTAAATTAATTTCTCAGTTGTTAATGGGAAGTCGAAAACGAAGCGAACGAGTTTAGTTAATGAAAAGCAATGCATACATATGTGAAATGTATGTATTTCCTATATATGATGCATTAAATGTATGTAATAACTATGTATACTTAAGCAACAAACAAAAACAACTAACTGATTAACGATAGAGAAATGCGAATGAGATTTGTAAAAATGTGTATTTGTAATCTGATTTTACACTCATTTGCCACGCTCCCCATGCCCACGCATCACCTCAATTCAAATCAAAACCAAATTAGTCAATCAATCAATCAATCAGTCACTCAATCGAGCACCCATCAATCCTTAATCCGCAACGTACCCAGCGTACTTAAAAGACACCACACTCGGTATTCGGGGCATAAACTGGACGTGGTGCAGTTTTAGTCTAAACCCAATGGGTTCATAACTCTCGTTGTTGAGTTGAGTTTTGTAATCTTATAATTATAGAAATTGTAAAAACATACTACATATAATATGCAAACTAGGTATGATAATTGAAAGCAATTTTCAAGCTTCTGAAATCCGTTCGTTTTATTGCCGCGAGCAAAAGCATCTAAACAATTTTTTGATTATATTGTATCTTATCTAAATATACACAAAAAAATATTATCATATTTTATTTATATGTATTACGCGTATTTTTTGTATTATTACTAAAAATGTTAATCTTAAGCAATTTTCGAGTTCTGTTAACCCCAAACAACAAACAATTTAATTTATTTTATTTTTGCCAATAAATTTTTT
The DNA here is from genome assembly GCF_023558435.1 of Drosophila sulfurigaster albostrigata. Taxonomy (NCBI): domain Eukaryota; kingdom Metazoa; phylum Arthropoda; class Insecta; order Diptera; family Drosophilidae; genus Drosophila; species Drosophila sulfurigaster. The sequence goes on from NC_084883.1 coordinate 48,712,720, forward strand.
TCAATTGAATTTATGTTTATATTCTTTTATTTTGTGATTATGATTTTTATTTACTCCCTTCTTCATCCTCATAAATTTCAACGTATATTGTGAACATATCAGAGCCGAAACCTAGATACTTACATGATACCACCACCCAAAATGAAGAAACCACCCGAAAGTTAGCTATGATTAAGAAAACTAAAACAGTAACTAGTTACAGACAATCTTAATAGTATGTATATTAATAATATGTCTCTAAACAATACTTACAGATAAATGTACATACTCGTATATATAGATATGGCCTATGATATTTGATAGTCGCTTCTGTTCCTTGTGACCTAGGGTTAGTGAGAACACGTCATAAAAACACGTTTTTGCGATTAATTCTAGTACAGTAATAAATGTCTGCATCCAAACTTTTTGCAATAGTTACAGTAAACGTAATAAACTTAATAATGATAACAACTATCTAAAGTGCTTCATAAGTAGCTGCAAATCGAGCGCTTCTTTCAATTGGCCAAGTGACTTACAATAGTTTATCTCTCATATGATATCTATATAATTATACAACAAAAATATATCTTCCATCTTAACGCATCAAATGTGTTATGGCGAGGACAATACAAATACAGAAACCAAACAAAAAATAGAACTAAAAATACTCCAAAAAAAAAGATGAACTTTCAATTATTATTTCCATCCTAAATTCAATTTTAATAATGTCTTTGGCACAATCCATTTTGGAATACGCTCAGCTCAGCTCTATCAAAATAAGTCCCTAAAACGATGATGATGATGATGATGGTGTGAAAATGTCCATTCGAATGTATTTGAATATGTACAAAACTAATGAAATATAATTCATTCAGCGTGAAATTTATTGTGTGTTATTAGTTGGAGATTCTTAAATTGTGATGATGTGAAATTTACAGTTAACATATGAGAACTACTCCCAGTTTAATGGGAAAAACAAACAAATGTCTTTATATTTCCATAGATATGTATTATTATGATAATCTTAACTAACAAAACTAATGTATACACACACACACACATACACATAAGACACTCAGACACACTCAGAGCATACATAATAATATTCGAAAAAAAATATTGTTTCTAAAACTAGCCAATAATGTTAATCAAGGAACTTGCTCGCACAGAATCCGGAGTATCTGCATCTATAAGATACTTTGTCTTGTTTGTTACTGTTCGATTGACAAGAGTTACTTGAATTATGTATGTACTACTTTTGTGTGTGCTGAATTTTCTTAAAACTAACAAAACTAAAAAACAAAAAAAGGAAAACAAATTAATTATAAATGTATTAGAAAATTGATAAATCTAATGTGTGTGTGAGAATTCTCAATAAAAGTTATTAAACAGATAAAGGTTTACTTTTATTTGTATTTTTTCTTCTTTTTTGATATAAAGTCATTTAGTTAGTATATATTCTTAAAATTAATTGAATGCTCATTGAAGCTGGAAGTAAGTATATGTATAAAAAATATGTAATGCTATTTTTATAATGTCTAAGCATGGTTGCGGGAAAAGATTATTATAGAATTCTAAGGCAATTCGTATATCTATAATTAGGACTCCATGGGGGGTATCCACATCACAGGAAACTCAATCTCTTTAAGCTCACCCACGTCTAGAAGCCAAGCTGTACCATTTTTAGCCTGCTGAACGACTTTGATAATGTTTTCTGCACAAACTTGGACTGATTGACGCTTCATTTTGTTTGCATCCAGCTCGGCGGGGATGTCAAATTTATGTATAGTCCGATCCTCCATATTATCGATCAAAGTAGTTGCCGTCATGCCTGGGCAAACAGTCACAAAGCTGACGCCAGAGGATGCAAAAAAGGGACCCTTAAATTATAGGAAATAGTAAAGTTAATTATAAAAAATATCAAAGAACTTTAAAGTAGAAAAGTCACCGCAAGACAGCGAGTAAAAGCCGTAACTCCGTGCTTAGATGCCGAATAGACTGACATAATGGGAGTTGGTTCTATTCCAGCCACCGATGAGATGTTCACAATCATGCCACCCCGACCTCCCTTGGACTTGTCCATGTGCTCCAGGGCTATCAGGCAGCTGTTGATAACGCCCAGCTGCAAGTCAAGATCACTTCAAAACGTGTTGAAATCTATTTTTTGATTACTTACCAAATTTATTTGTATAGTCAACACAATTCGTCGATCATCCAAGAATCCCATGCCATTAATAACGAGATCAAAATGCCCCAAACGTTCTTTAGCCACCTTGTAAGCTTCCTCAATCTGAGATTTTTCGGTAATGTCAACTTTTTGATAGAATATTTTAGTATTCGGATATGTCAGCTGCCATTGCGTCAAAATTTGTTCGTTCAACGTCAAGTCGAATACGGCCAACGCCTAAGGTAATCAGAAAGCTGGTTAAATAAACTAATATCTTTTAAATTTATGGTCAAAAACTTACCTGCAATCGACACTCGAGAAGTTCGTTGCATGTTTTTTCGCCTATGCCGCCGAATCCACCAAGGTAAACCACATTTTTTGCCAGCCAAATTCATTTTTTGATTGCCTAACGTTGCACCTTAGAGCATCGACTGATTCCAACTAACTAATGATTGCGACTGCTAAAAACTATTCACATTGTTTGGAGTGTTCGATTTTTAAGCGATAACACGTAAAACTTATAAGTAAACTAAATGCTGTTGGCAAATATTGTCATATAGTCAGTAATAAAAAAGTCAAGCCCCCTCCTATTGTAAGTTTGCATTATTTTATGACACTAAGCGATAAGCATTTTTTCTGAAGTAGGTTTCTTATCATCACTAAACATTTGTTGCTTATCAGCACTTGTAAAATAATTCATTTTCGTTGATATAATCTCATTTATTCTTAAGTAATATAAACTATAAATTTCCTATACATGTGTATTTGTTGAGAGAGTCAAATGAATTTAGGTGAAGAATTGACGTAATTTCTTTCTCAAGAAAGTTATGAAAAGCAGCACTAAAAGAACAAACACAAAAACTGCAACCGATTGTGCTCGACTATAAGATGCCCGATGTCGATTTCTGTACATTGTTAGCGTTTTATTTGCGGTTGCTAAATATGAATTATATTAATATACGAATTGTTTATAATATTTCTAGTTGTAGCGGCCGACGATCACAACGAAATTTTAGTGACTTTGCATTGACATTGAAAATGGATTGCAGCAAAAATGTCACATCGACAGCAAACGAAGAAGAATTCGTAATTATCTTAAAAAGATAATTTAAGAGAGTGATTGCACAGTTAGAGAAAAGCTTGGTTTGTGCTGAGCTAAGTGAGCACAGTGGGTAGCGCTATTAAAATAAGCCATAAAATTCATCCCAAGAATGTGCTTAGAATGTTATATTAATACTATCTTTATTGCAAGTGTTAGTTTATTTTTTAGGTTCGTTATAATTCATCAGTGTTTAATGTTGGTAACTGGGCAAACGCTATAAAGCCGATATCTCAGTTATTATCTTGGCTGGGCCTTTGAAATTTTTATACCCGTTAGCCATAGGACAGAAGGGTATTATAACTTTAAATGGTAATTTTTTATTTGGACGTTGACGTACTAACGGCAGTACCATCAAGTGGCCCAGCGATACCAAGCACGGGCTTGTTGACGCGCGGACAAAACAAAATAAATTTGTGAACAGCATGCATTAAACGAAAACCGCGAATAAATATTAAAAAACGGTGGACAGCTAATTAAATTAGATTAAAAATATGTTAGAATATATGTATAATAAGATAAATAACAATTAAATACTCGATAAATAAGCTAATAATAAGGTTTTAAGCAAAGGAATAGATTTACCAGAGCAAACTACGTTATTGAGATTATTATAGTTCACACACAGAATACGGAAGGGATTATGACAAGCAAAGTTAGTAGATCTACGTGAAATGAGAAGAGGAAGAAAATTCCTAGTGATCCTGACAGGAACTGCAAAACTAATTTGACTTAACAGCTCCAAAGAGTCTATTTCACCATTAATTAGTCTGTATAAAAACAGCACCTTGCATAGTTCTACGGTCAGAAAGAGAAGAAAGGATTAGTAATAAAAGTCTACTGCGATACGGTGGTAATCTAATATTAGGATTCCAATTTAAACTACGAAGTGCAAATAATAAGAATGGTTTCTGCACCGATTCAATCCTATCTTGATAAACCCTATACTGGGGATTCCAGACAAGAGATCCGTACTCAAGGATAGGACGAACCAGTGAGACGTACAAAGTCTTAGTGATGTAGGGATCGTTGAACTCTTTCGACCAGCATACCGCATTGTTTCGCGTTTAATAAGAACGGATAGTGGGTATCTTCCACTACCCTCGTCTGTAGCTAGTGAATACTGAACCTATTTGCATGAAAAAAGTGTCCCTTACCTTAAAGCTAAAGCGCGATAACGCTATTTACCGCAGCTGACAATATAAAAAACTAATAATTTTCTAAATCATATTTGCATTCATAAAAACGTATTTTTTTATAGCGCTCTTAAAAAGCGCTCTTAAAATAGTTAATGTTTAGTTATCATAATGATTTCATTATATTTTTATTGAATACTAATTTAAGTGCCCCCTTCAACTAGTGTCATCTGAGCATAGTTGTGAATATTGTTTATCGTGGTTTCAATGCACGTTACACAATAATTTGTGGTTGATTATAACATACTGCTGAGTTGAGTCACAGTTTAGAATAATTAACAAGTCTAAAATATCGATAAACTTTATTAAAAAACAATAATAACCGATGCTTAATATTAAAACAGATTTGGTTATACTTAGTTATTGTTCAAGCTGGGGTATCCACATCACGGGGAATTCAATCTCTTTGATCTCACCCACGTCCAGCAACCAAGCTGTGCCATTTTGGGCCTTTTCAATGACCTTTACAAAGTTCTCGGCACAAACTTGAGGTGGCTGACGCTTTGCTTTCCTTAAGGCCATTGGCGTCTCGAATTTGAATGTTATCTTATCGGCTAGGTCATTAAGCAAAGGAGTCTCAGTGAAGCCAGGACAGATGGTGACAAAGGCGACACCCATGATGTCAAAATAGGGAGGGTGCTAAAGAGAGAAGAAGCTAATTAGTAAGCCGGATTAGATATATAGAATTAAGACCTACCGCAAGACAGCGAGTAAAAGTTGTCACTCCATGCTTGGCTGCCGAATAGACGGACATGAGTGGAGTTGGTTGGATTCCCGCCACCGAGGAGATGTTCACAATCATGCCTCCCTTGCCGCCCTTTGACTTATCCATGTATTCGAGGGCAATCAGACAACTGTTTATCACTCCCATCTGCAAAGATTCGTTGAATGTCTGAGCTTAAATCACATTGTGTTTACCTACCAAATTGATCTGTATAGTGAGATCAATATGCCGATCATCCATCAGTCCCATGCCATTCACCACCAGATCCAAATGTCCCAAACGCTCAACAGCCTCCTTATAGGCAGCCTCGATGTCTGATCTTTGGGTAATGTCCACTTTTAGATAAAATATCTTGGTGTTGGGAAATTTGGATTGCCATGTAGTCAAGATCTCTTCGTTCAGCGTCAGATCGAATATGGCCAACGCCTAAGTCAACAAACCCAAGAGTTGGTTAAACAAATCGTTTGATTTGGACAAAAAAAACTTACTTGAAGTTGGCGCTCGAGCAGTTCGCTGCATGTTTTTTGGCCTATGCCGCCAAAGCCACCGAGGTAAACCACATTTTTGCCAGCCAAATCCATTGCCAATTAACAATTCTACTCTGTGTGCTTGCTTGCTTAACGTTGCAGCTTAGTTTTTCAACTGATCAGTGTGGTCTCAACGTTAGCTGGCCAACGGCAATGTTTATCAGTTATTCACTCTTTTGAGAATTCATGATTAAAACATAAGAGAGTAATTCTCTGAGTTTTAAGAGCTTGCGCTTTTATTGAGGCTTGACAAACTAACGTTTATCGCCTTGCACTTTGGAGCTAAGTGATTTGAAATCGAGGTTGTTGTCTTCTTTTGGGTTCATCTGCTTTCTGCGAGATCATTTAACATTCAGAGTTAAAAAGAATGGGAAGAGAGACGTGACTGTCTAATTTGTAACACCTGCTAATGCCTCAATCGCTCTTAACTTTCACTTTGTTTTGATTGAAACTGAACATTCAATTATTAGAACATGAGATTAGATGAGACCCCCCTCGATGTTTTATATGGTGTTATTATTATTTTCAGATTAGATTTAGCGCATTGAACCTTGAAGTTCTGGCATAAACATTAGGTTATTAGGCCTAGAGATAAGATTTTATTTATAATACTTTTGCTAATAATATTATTGTTTGTTTATAATAATATAATTAGTGCTTAAGATTATGTTAACTGCATATACTATAAGTTAAACACCTCCCTTAAAATTCACCACTTTTAATTCAGTTCTACAAATTTAGTAACACTATACATAAAATGAAAATATCAAATGGAAATTCTGTGCTATGTTTGGCACTTGCAATATTTTATAATAATGATATTCATATTATTTATTTACCTTTTCATTTTTGTTATGTTTCTTTTTAATATGATGTGATTATTTATTTGTCCTTTTATTTCTTTTCTTTTTCTTTATATGATAATATATAATTTATAATATGATGTTTATTGAAATCATATAAAAAACTAAATTGTACGGATTGTATCCATTCTTTTTCACAGATAAACATGATTTTTTAGTCAGTTTACTGACGTTTATTTGCATCATTTTAATTCACCATAAGCGTTACCTAATTACTTCTGGGATACCGGATATAAAATTACCACAAATGCAACAATTACTTATTTCCACTCCCTTTAGATAGGTGTTAAATGACAGTTAAGTGCTTCCCGTCTTTTTTTGCACGTCTTATCGACAGCATCGGTAATTTCCATTTGAAGTTATTCCAGTTTCGAGTCGCTGCATTTGCCACCGGAACTCGCAAAATGTGAAGCCAACCAAGAGGCTTTGCAACTCGCAAGTGCGTGGGCTAATTGCGTAATGGCTGCGATCGCATCGAATGGGATCGGGTATCGATATCCATGTGCAAAGCAATATCAATATTAAGTTCACACTAGAAGTATTACAACACAGCGTGGTTAGGTTGGGTCTCTATGGCGGTTGTAAAACGATCTGCGATTCCACTGAATTCGATTTTGATTTCGAGGTCATTGCGCAGATTTCTTGGGTTACCAACTGGGTGTTTGATTGGTATAAATAGTCAAAGCTGTGCCAACTGCAGCATCAGTTCAAGCCCATTGTTCACTTAACCCACATAGCAACATCAATTAAGGATGCACTGCCTCATTTTGTACCTCACTACAGCTGCCGCTTTATTGACGGTCACATCCGGTGCAGGGATTCGACCTCTGCTCAGCATTTCCCGCGCCGACAATTTGCGTGATCTGCCGAGGATTACGATTACGCAAACGGAACCATTGAGACGCGGCTACCAAGAGCAGGATACGGCACGTGCCTTCTACTCCTATGGCTACAGCGATGAGAATGCAGCCAGAGCGGAGTACACGACACAGGATGGCTCCTCCCGCGGCTTCTACTCCTATGTAGATGCCAACGGGAAGTTGCAGACGGTCAAATACGAGGCAGGCGGACGTCAGGGCTTCAAGGCCGAAGGCAGCAATCTGCCTCAGGCCCCGGTTGATGACAAGAAGCCGCCACTGCCAGTTACTGATACTCTCGAGGTGCAGCAGGCACGTCAGGCTCATCTGGATGCAGTGCGTGAAGCCGAAGAAGAGGCACGACGTGAAGAGGCGCAACAACTGACGGAACAACAACAACAGCAGCAAAGTGCTGTGAGTGAACGCACGTTGAGTGATGAGGATGCTGACATCTTGGAGCGAGTGCGTGCTGAGCTCACCTCCATGCTGGCAGATCGACAGCGCGAAGAGAGCCGTTTGGGTGAGCAGCAGCAGGCTCGCAAACAAGATTCAGCCACGTCCAATGCTGCTGCTCAGAACGAGGCAAATGACGAGGAACGAGATGCTGATGCTCGTGAGGAGCAACGTGAAGTGCAGCCAAGGCAACAACAGCTCTCCCCACGTGATCAGCGTCGCCAGGAAGGCAACGATGGCAATGATCTGCGTCTGCGAACTGTTTACACTTTGGCTGACATCAGTTCGAGCAGCTATCTAAAGCTGAGTGATCTGGAGGATCGTCTGGACAGGAATAGCCAGGAATTGCGTGTGCCCATTGGCGCCTACTATTCATATTCTTCGCCCAATGCCAAGTACAGCGTGACCACGCCCACTGAGGTGAGAACTCTGCGTCCCATTGCCCTCAGTCGCAGTTTGCTGCTCAGCAAACAGAACTAGACTTGGACTTGGACCTGGGAGTGAAAGAGAAGACGGGAATGGAAACTGAAACTGGAGTTATTTGATTTGGATGATGAGATTGGAACATTGTTGTCGTAGTTTTAAGAATAAATGCAATCTGTGCACTACTGTGCCTAATTCTTTGACTTATTGTGGGAAAATGAATAGAAAAACGGTCATCAATCGGCAATCAATGATTTGTTAAAGCGGGCATAGGGTAGAATTCATCTTTGCAGTCATCATATATCATATATCGTTTATCAGTCATTCAATCAACCAAAAGTCAATCAATTTATTAAATGATTTAGTATTAGCTAAAGAATATAAACAATGGTCCATCAACGAAACAACAGAAGCAAAGAAATCAATCGGGCTATGATTCAATTTATCTGCCAACTGCTTAGCTAAACAAATTAGGAATCAATCAGGCAACGACTTTCTCAAAAGTTCAATGAATATATTATCAATCATTCTACGCATCACTTAATCAAGTAGAGAAAATGTAAATGCATAAAAAAGACATCATGGTTGTGGCCCTACGAATATTCCAGTGGTCAGTCCATCAATCAATCATATTTAAATAACATCATATTAAATTATATTTTGCTTAACTAAAATCAAAACATCACAAAAACGTAGATTTATCAAACAATGATCAATTGATCAGTCAATCACCTAGTCAATCAATGAAAATTGTTATAAACTAATCGCAACTGAGTATGCAGAAACATGCCAGACTGCGAAATACAACAATAAATTACTCAATCAATAAGTTAGTCAATCAATCAATCAACCAATAATTTAATCAACCTATCAATCACCACTGAAAAGAACAGCATTCTTATTCATACGCTCAGCAGGCAGAAAAGGGCACCAATAAATAATTAATTTGATCAATCAATCATCCAGTCAATCAAAGACAAAAATCGCAGAGTAATTGCTCAACAAACAGTAAAACAAATCAATTAATTAGTCAGGTCAATCAATCACTCAACTAATAATTTCATCATTCCGTCAATTATCAATAAAAATAATACTTCAACAAACAGATAAAACCGCAACTTATCATTCAATCTAATCTAATTAATCTCTCAATCACGCAGTCAATCAATGAAAAGAATTGCAGAGTAATCGTTCAAAAACATTCTTATTTATTTGCTCACCAAACACATCAATCAATCAATCAATTATTAAGTTAGTCAAAAAAATAACTCACCCAATAATTTGATCAACTTGTCAATCATTAATAAAAAGAATATTTCAACAGACAGAATACAATCGCAACCAATCAGTCAATCTAATTTAATTAATCTATCAATCACCCAATCAATGAAAGGAACGCGGAATAATCCACAGAAACAATCTTATTTATTTGCTCAACGGATATCGAAACACAACAATCAATCAATTAGTAACCAGGTCAATCAATCAAGCAGTTGGCAAATAGTCTCTGGCGGGTGAACGCAACAGATGATTGTACTTGTAGATGAAGCCATTGGCTGGCTGATAGACGTAGATCGGCTGGGAGAGTATTGTGTTGGTGCTCGGCAGTATTTGTTGGGCTGATTTAGCCAGCTGATTGCGTCGCTTCTCTGCCTCAAAACGCTTGAAGAACGCAACCTTAGCGGCAGCTACTTCGGGAGTATCCTGAACAGAAGGTGACGTTGTTGATTGTCCGCCAGCTAGACGCAGCTTGGCCTCTGCATGGGCAGCCAAGTGCTGAGCACGCAACGCAGCCACCTCGGGTGTCTCCTCATTGGGCCGCTGCTCTAGAGTGCTGGCCGTGACATGGAAGCCAGTTGAATCTGCCTTGTAGTCGACTGTCTGCTGCTTCCCTGTGGCATCCACATAGGAATACGAACCATGTGTGACGCCATCTGCAGTGCGTGTCTCGTGCTTGGAGTAGAGAGGAGCCGTATAGCCATAAGTGTACTGTCCATGCTCATCCTGGGTGTGGTATTGACTAATTGTGCCGGCAGCTGGTGGAGCGCCATATTCCAGCAAAGCGTTGCCATGCACCAAAGGCACAATTAACAGGCAAAGGCAAAGATTGACGTTGAGGAACTGCATCTTGAGTTGGAACGGTTTTTTGTATTGTATTGTGATGATGATGATGATGGGGCTTCCTTTTGTGTGGCGCTGCTAGTGTCGTCGACTCTAGTACTCGCTCTAGAGAACTCTGTGCTTGCCTCTGCTGGCGGTTCTCCCTTTTATAGTAGTAGCACAATTACCACAGCCACCGACTTGACCGAGGCGCCTCCTTGGCTCTGTCGCCAGTTGCAAGTTGCCAAAAAAACAAAATATCGTGCGTTCTCGGGAAGGTCGTCCAGTTTACTTTCATATTCCCTGTTCACTTATTGTTGCAGTTGCAAGCTGCGACTTCAACTGTTGCTTGCCTCTTCCTCTTGCTCTGTTTGTACATAAATATTTTCTCGATTTCAACAAGTTAAGCATAAATTTTTACACAAAAGCCGCAATTTGTTTTCATCTGTCAGTGAATCCCCCCACCACCATCATTCCGCCTTCATCTCTGGCATTCCTCGTCGGCAGCCAAGAACTTAATCAGGCCAGGTTTTGTGGCACATCTTCGTCGTGAGGTCAAGGAACCATTTGGAGCATGCTACCCATGTTACATGCCTCTTACATACTTATCGTTGCTTGCATACACGTTGTTTATGCCGCTATTAAATTTAATTGAAATCAAAACTTCGCAATGCATTTATGAAATTTCGATCAGCTTCCTACAGAAACACAGAGACTTCGAATTACTTATTGGGAACTACTACAGTCAATAGTACAAGTAAAGTTTCATTTGAAATCCTAAAGGCTTACAATAATGGAGATGCCTTTGTTGAGAACTCAATATAATAAAGAAGGCCCAGAATATCTACTGCTATATTTTTAATTTCATATTCTAATCAACGTGTTCAGTTCAAGATTCATGTAATTGAAACAATAACTAAGGGGTAACACTGCAGCCCTTGTTTTTGATGTTTTTTAGAAGAGAAGAATTTGGGGTAAATTAATGAAATTAAGGTACGTTGTAAAACATATATTTAAAAGTAAGGAAAAGTAAAAGTAAGATAGTTAAACTGTCTTTTAATCGCTTAAATTCTTCATTAGCCTTACCCCTTAATAAAAAAGTGGAGTAAAAATTTTTCAAGCAAGGAACTTAGCAATAAATTGTGTCTTAAACCTTCAAAGGATTTAATAAACAAAATCCGAAAATTCGATTTTTCAGTCTTCAAATTGAACACTTCAATTTGTTTTTCTTTCCTCGTTGTTGGTTTTAAGATGCCTTGACTTTAATTAACATTTTTAAATAGTAAAAATTGGTCTTAACGAAGTACTCTCTAGTTCCTCTAGTACAATCTCGTGAACTGTTTCTCTAAATTATTTAAACAGGTTGCATATGATTAAAATTAAAACTAACACTATTTCTAAATCACTGTCTGACAAGGCATTCGACTTGTGTCACATTCTATAGAGAGGAAACCTTCCCTGAGTCGAAAAATAAATATCGAAACGTTGAAAAAATCTCAGTGCCAATCAGTTTTATTTTTGTTCCAAAAAAAATGTTTACAAAAAAGCTTGATTTAATAGTAGAAGCGTGGACTGTAGAAGCGTGGCACGGTGTAGCCATAGACCGAAGGCACCGGCACAATGACATGGGAGCTGCGTGCAACAGGAACAGCATTGCCGCTGAGCAGCTCATTGCGCAGCGTTTCGGATGCAACTCGCTTCAGATGATTGGACTTGGCAGCTGCCACTTCAGCGGTGTCGGCAACGGGACGCGGCAACTCGACTTCAGGCTGGGATGGACTTGTCTGTTGCTGTTGAGCTTGAGCGAGACGCAGACGCGCCTCTTCGTGAGCGGCGAAATGCGATTGACGAGCTGCGGCCACCTCGATGGAATCAGCAGGAACATCGGCAGCCGGAGCTGGAGCCACATCATTGGCACTTCGGCCTTCGCTTGCGATTGGTTGCACGGCACGTGGCAAGTTGGTGGCCGAGACATGGAAACCTTCACCGTCGGCTGTGTACTCCACAGTCTGCAGCTTGCCGGTGGCATCGCGATAGCTGTAGGTGCCACGTGTGGTGCCATCCAGGCCGCGTATCTCCTGCTTGCTGGAGTGAGGCTCGGCATAGCCATAGGCATACTGACCCAATGCATCCTGAGTGAGATACTGCTGCTGTGTGGGCGTAATCAGCGCTGATCCCTGGGCCGTATACAGATACGGATAGTTGGCATACAGCGCCAGGCCATTGGTCAGTGCCAAGCAGGTGGCAAACACTATCAAAAGCTGCATCTTGTTGTTGGTGTTGCAAATGGAAACGCTACGTCTAGAACAGAGTTGTGTGTCTAGGGCACTCGCCTCGTGATTTGATTCTGTCTTTGGCTGGGCAGCAACGCGTCCTTTTATACCCAGCCAAAAGTGGGAGACGCTCAGATGATGCCGTTACAGGTTCTGGGTCTTGTTCTACCCGGTAGGCAATAGAGCAATAAGGTGTAACAAGCTTGTGGGAAAGGTGCGTGTCTTATGGAATATCATACATGAAGTATGTAGAAGGAGTATATTAAAGAGGTAATCTTTATCGTTGTGTAGATCTTATTGACTTTTCGATCTTTCAAATTAGGATGCAATTTTTTTCGCATTTGAAGAAGAAAAATAACAATAAATCTGTTAATAGTAAAACTAAAAATATGAAACTCATATAACTTGATCTGTTAATATAAAAACTTTACATCAATTTTTCAATTCAACGTAATCTTCATAATATAATTTAACTCTTAGAAGTCTTACCATTTCAAGACATTGTAAGACAATAAACCACAAATTTGTTAACAAAGCATGAAATGCTTTAGTTTTTAGTTCTATAGCTACTTATCTTTTATTATATTATAATTCTAATATAATATTTTACTTCAAAAACATATAAACGTTAATATTTGGAGTGTTGGAATATCATAATATGTAATATAGTCGAGTTAACTTTAATTTTAGTATACTATTACTAAAGACATACTGAATAATATTTGAGAATGTTTTCTAAACATTTGGCTCTCCTACAAAGAATTAGGTAACGGGTATTTCACAGTTGAGCAGCCTCATCGGCCGTTTTCCTACTCGTTCTGATTCTGATTCTTTTGGCTGTCGCTGTTGCTGTTACTATTGCAACTTGCCCCACTCCTATGACTATTGAGTTGATTGCTTGTCCACTTGCATCTTGTTGTCATCGTTAACGCGTCAACGTTGCTTAATTGTGGCATGCAGCTTAATGAGTAGTGCCGCCTTGGCATCTGCAACACGGCTCACTTAGGACGTCGCTTGGCCAAACTGTGGCTTATCACGAGAGGTAACTACAGCTACAGCTACAGCTAAAGGCAACGGCAAAGAGGCAGAGATCAAGGCCATGATCACGAACTGGAGGCACGCTCTCTGATTGTTCAATTGTTGTTGTTGTTGTTGCTACTCATTCATGCAACTGCAGTTGCAACCGATTTAAAATGCGGCGCACACACAACTGAGTGTGTGTGTGTATTTGTGCCCCAACGGCATTTCAAGGTGAGTGAAGGCCAAGGGCCACATTTGTCCAGCTTGGCCTGGCCAAGGCCTTGCAACGCATTTGGTTTATTTTTAGTTTATCTCTGGCCACGCATCGTTGCTGCAGCTGCATTGCCTTGTGGCACACACACACACACACACACACGCACACACAATTCAGCGTCTGATTACGATTGATAGCATTGGCCAAATATAGTTATAGTTATGGTTATCGTTATGCCCTTGACTTCGACTTCCATGGCTTCCATGTTGATAAGTGCATTTTAATGTCCCACAAACTCTGATCACATCCCTGTCTTGCCTCGCCTTGCTTTGCTTTGCTCTTAATCAAAGTCCAATTTCGTAGCCTAGTGTTGTGACCGCTTAATGATCTTGTTTGGGCGTGTTTATAGTATCCCAATCCGAATCACTTTAAATTCCTTCGCACCTGGGCACAAAACACATTGTCAGCCCATTTCTCGTTCATTTCTCGGTTCTCTCCGTTGTTGTTGGTTTAGCAAATTCCTATCATCAACTGGGTTGGGACTTCTCGTGGGTTGTCAACTGTTGATTTGTGCATCATTAGTTCGCGGGATGCGAGGGCTAATTATTGTTTCTACTCTGTAATCAACTCGACGCTACTCTCAGCCTTGTTTTGCTATGGTCAACTGTTTCTTTATACCCTACAGTCGAGTTTTTCGAATCACATATGAAGCTTGTTATTAACGACATTAAAATTAGAATTCATTTTTAAAATAATGTAGCTATTTAAAATATTTAAAATGACAACAAGAAAATAATTTGTACTTTTCTGCTTTAAGAGACTAAATTAAGAAAAATCAATATAAGAATCAAAAAATGTAAATCAAAAGATGTTTTAGAGAAATACTCTGAAACGAAGAACTTATGTATAAGAATTTAAAAAATACCATTTATATGCTGAAAATTGAATTAAATACTAAGGTGTGAGTATTGAAATATTACCATACTTATGGTCATTTGTTTCCAAGTAGAATTTATTGCAGATTATTATAAATCAACAGTTATAAAAATATTCGCTATATTTTAAGATTAAATTGTTGGATAATCTATGTGAATCCTTCAGTTCGTACCATCTAGCTTGTATATCAAGCCAACTAGTCTTCAAATTCATTACTCTAACATACTCTTCACTTAACAGGCACAACCAAAAACATTAAAAGTTAAACTACAAAAAGTCAACTATGTATCGACACAATTACGAAATGGATTGTAAATAGTTTAAAGTTTTTAGAAACATAAATGTATTCAACGCATTTATAATTAACTGACTATTATTTATCGATCCAGTGGAGACCATAAATATAGTACATAAATAGATTAATTACTAAATAATAGCGTAAGTTTAAAATTTGTTGTTTTCAAATTATGTTGCTTACAATAAATAATATTGATGAATTACAATATTAGTTTCGAATTTGCCAGCATGCAAAGCAAAGTTATTGCTATTGGACTTTTTCTCGTTTGGATAACTCACAAAATTAGTTATAATGTAAGTTCAACTTAAGCTGGGGGACTGTTATATCTTTTTCTTATTATTTTCATTTTTTCGCAGGATGCCGCCCAAGCTAAATTTACAAATGTAGTTTGCGAATCGTACAACAAATCTTGGGTTGTTGTAAATTATTGTCGATTACGTGCAAAAAGCCGCAACAGGACAGTCTTTAATTTAAATATTACAATAATACATCCGTGTAGCAATATAATCGCTGATGTCCAATTTTTCAAGAGAGCAAATGGCTATAAGCCTTGGCTCCTTAAGATGACAGTGGATGTGTGTCGGTTTTTTAAGAAAACATACAATCCATGGGCTACATTAATTTACAGCCAATTTAAAGAATTTACTAATCTTAATCATACGTGTCCGTATGTGGTAAGCTTAACATCATACTATTCAAGTCTTTCTATATATTCTCAATTTAAATTTCTTAGGATGATACAATATTAGAAGGCTTTTATCTACGACCGGAGCTAATGCGTTTGCCTTTTCCAACTGGTGATTATTTATTGAATATTACTTGGATATTGGATAAAAAAAGAATGTATTTTACAAATGTTTATTTTATGTTTATTGAAGATTTGTAAACTTTATAAATGAATTTAGTTTAGATTAGGCAATTTTCTTAGGCACAATTTCTTGTAAATATCCCCTACATGTAAAATTTTCTGTCATTCTCTTCGTCATAGAACTTACTTATTATCTTTAGATAGAAAGATTGTAAATAAATAAAGAATATAAAAAAAACATTTAACAAACATTTATTATTGTTATTATTATTATTATTTTAAAATTATACCAATCGGACCTATGTATTCGATAAGTTTCATTAGATAATAATTTTGAATAGTTTGAATATTAGCTTCGATGTCACCAATATGCTAAAGAGTCAAATTGCGTTTGTTATGCTTGGCAGTTTATTTCTATTATTTAAATTCCCTGTTCATTTGAGGCCATCAATATACATAGATTAAAAATAAAGATTAAAGCGTTTATAGATTCTCGACAATTAGTTTTGGTTAGTTACAATTTTGTCGTGAAATTGAGCGATAAAATGAATAATATTTGTAGGCTTATATTATTTTGCTTAAAATAAATATTATTCATTGATTTCAATATAAGGTTTCAGTACGCCAACATGCAAATAACGTTTATTTTGTGTGGAATTTTACTCATTTGGATAACTTACAAAATAACTTACAATGTAAGTTTAAATTCCAATAGAAATTTCTATTATTAAAAACAAATCTTCTTGTAGGAATCTGTCGTATTTAAATTTACAAATGCAGTTTGTGAGTCTCGAAATAAATCGTGGATAATTGTAAATAATTGCCGACTGCGTGCAATTAATCGCAATAAAACAGTTCTTAATATAAATATCACAGCTTTACATCCAGTTACAAATATATTTGCTGAATTTCAAGTGTTCAAAAGAGAAAATGGTTACAAACCCTGGCTCGTTAAGACATCTTGGGATCTATGTCGATTTCTCACGAAAGCTTATAATCCATTTGCTATTCTCTTCTACCGCATGTTTAAAGAATTCACAAATATTAATCATACGTGTCCCTATGAGGTAAGCTTTTTATTTTGGTATGCAAATTTATGACCACAGTCGATTTATTTCAGGGCGATCTGGTAGTTGAAGGGTTTCATCTAAGACCTGAGTTATTGGGCGTAGTTTTACCAACTGGAGATTATCTAGTGGCAACGACTTGGTTCGTTGATAACAAAAAACAGTTTATTGTCAACGCCTATGCTGCATTTACAGAAGATTTATTATAACTGTGTGCCAACTAGTTCAGTAAAGTAATCTTAACGTTTATAGAAAATATAGTATTTTTTTTAATTATTACAAGTATAAAATTCAACTCATTAGATTTATGTACGCATTCGATATGATTCAGTAGATATTAATTGAATACCATAAGAAGTTTGACATCAATACATCATGACATCAACTTTAACACTTAACAGATATATATTTTTGATTTAATATAGTAAGACTTGAAAATTAAAAAAAAAAATGTGAATAAAATTTTGTAAACTAGCTAATTGCGTTTGTTATGCTCGAGAGTACATTTTTATTATTTTATTTTCCTGACTATACAGTGATTAAAAATCAATTTAAAAACAGATTTAACAGATTCTTGGGTTAATTTCAATTTTGTAGTGAAATTGCGCGATGAAATTAAAAATAGTTATAGGCTCGTTAAAAAATAGTATAACATAACAAAAAATTATTCATTGCTTTAAGTACGCCAACATGCAAATGAGGTTTATTGTGTGTGGAATTTTACTCATTTGGATAACTCACAAAATAACTCACAATGTAAGTTTAACTGCCAATGCTTTTTTTTAGCGTTTCAATAAATGTTTTTTTCTTGCAGGAATCTGTCGTTTTCAAATTTACAAATGCAGTTTGTGAGTCCCGAAATAAATCGTGGATTATCGTCAATAATTGCCGATTGCGAGCAATCAATCGCAATAGAACGGTTCTAAATTTAAATATCACAGTTTTACATCCAATTTCGAATTCATTTGTTGAATTTCAAGTGTTCAAAAGAGAAAATGGGTACAAACCGTGGCTAATGAAGACATCATGGGATGCATGTCGATTTGCCAAAAAAGCATATAATCCGTTTGCTATTATGTTCTATCGTATGTTCAAGGAATTTACCAATATTAATCATACGTGCCCCTATGTGGTAAGTTGTATTTTTTAGCTTGTACACATTTATTGTTAAACATTTTGTTCCTTTCAGGGTGATTTAATAGTTAAAGGGCTTTATCTGCGGCCTGAGTTATTGGGTCTAGTCTTACCAACTGGGGATTATCTAGTGGCAACGACTTGGTTCGTTGATAACAAAAAACAGTTTATTGTCAACGCCTATGCTGCATTTACAGAAGATTTATTATAACTGAGTGCCAACTAGTTCAGTAAAGTAATCTTAACGTTTATAGAAAATATAGTATTTTTTTTTATTACAATTATAAAATTCAACTCATTTGATTTATGTACGCATTCAATATGATTCAGTAGATATTAATCGAATACCATAAGTAATTTAACATCATTAAATCGTAACGTGAACTTTAACACATAACAGATATATATATTTGATTTAATATAGTAAGACTTGAAAATTAAAAAAAAAATTGTGAATAAAATTTTGTAAACTACGCATGCTCAAAATATTTCTGCATTCGGCATTACAATACGAATGATAGTTTGATTATTAGCTAATTGCGTTTGTTAAGCTCGAGAGTACATTTTTATTATTTTATTTTCCAGTCTATACAGTGATTAAAAATCAATTTAAAAACAGATTTAACAGATTCTTGGGTTAATTTCAATTTTGTAGTGCAATTGAGCGATGAAATAGGCTCGTAAAAAAAATAGTATAACATAACAAAAAATTATTCATTGCTTTAAGTACGCCAACATGCAAATGAGGTTTATTGTGTGTGGAATTTTACTTATTTGGATAACTCACAATGTAAGTTTAGCGTTTTTTTAGTTCACGGTAAGAGTTATCTTAGAATAAATGATCTTAAATTTGATATCAAACCAAGAATTCTCTAATATCTGGTTACCGGGTATCGAACTGTTGAATTCCCTTAATTGTTCTACCATTGAGTATTGAAATAGTTCAAAATATTCAAAGGAATGATAATAAATAATAACTGTTCTGTCAATTCTGTATATAGTATATTTAAAATATGTCATGTTAAAGAATTATTAAATAATTACATATTTGCATTTTAAATCATATAGTGAAATAAAGCGATAACTCGTGGTTTAAATCGGGCACGAAAGTTACCATCAAATGTTGACAGCAATAGACTTTTCACTTTTTCAATATACATACAGTGGCGTGCAAGACTGAGTACATGTTTGCAACTACTGACTTTGGGTTCGCATAAAAAAGTTATTAGTGAAGTAAATGAGCCCAAATTTTTTGTGTTTATTCTTTGAATATTTATTAACAAAATCTTATACAAAATATACCAAAAAATACTAATTGGTTTATTTAAGAAATAAAAAACAAAAAAAACTCGCATGTACTCAGTTATGCTCATTTTGAACACTTTTCAACAAACGTTTTTTTTTTAATACTTGGTCCAAAGACCGAGATTTTTAATTGTGATATTTATTCATTCTGGTATATTTTCTACCAAATTTGGTATTATTTATTTTAGAACAACTCTCCATTCTTGCTGGACTCGGCGCTGCATCTCGCGCTAGCTTTCTGGTACTGATTCGTAGAGTCCCGATCGGTTTTTCATTATCGACCAAAATTTTCGATCGGATTGAGATCAGGACTCTGTGCTGGCCACTCCTTTAACTTAAAATGTTGTTTTGCGATCCATTCCTTGAAGATTTTGACGAGTGTTTTGGATCTCCGTCTTGTTGAAATGTGATATCTCTCACCTTATATGCACATTTGTCAACAAAATCGCAAATATGGGTTTGCAAAATATCTAGAAAGTCTTCCTTTTGCTTAGTATCATATATTTTCATAATTGGTCAACGCTCCACCAAGTGGAACAGCTCCAGGCCATGACATTTCCACCTCAGTGTTTCGCAGTTCCTTGTACGTGGCCTATCTGCAGCGACTCCTCAGGCTTCTTCTGGCTTCTTCCATAAAAATTGGGAATTGGACGACTGGAAAATAGTTATATGGTCTTATGAAACGAAATTCAATCGATTCCAGTCGGATTGTAAACAATATTGCTTGAAGAAGCCAGAAGAGTCGTTGCAGATAGGCCACGTACAAGGAACTGCGAAACACTGAGGTGGAAATGTCATGGCCTGGAGCTGTTCCACTTGGTGGAGCGTTGGACCAATTATGAAAATATATGATACTAAGCAAAAGGAAGACTTTCTAGATATTTTGCAAACCCATATTTGCGATTTTGTTGACAAATGTGCATATAAGGTGAGAGATATCACATTTCAACAAGACGGAGATCCAAAACACTCGTCAAAATCTTCAAGGAATGGATCGCAAAACAACATTTTAAGTTAAAGGAGTGGCCAGCACAGAGTCCTGATCTCAATCCGATCGAAAATTTTTGGTCGATAATGAAAAACCGATCGGGACTCTACGAATCAGTACCAGAAAGCTAGCGCGAGATGCAGCGCCGAGTCCAGCAAGAATGGAGAGTTGTTCTAAAATAAATAATACCAAATTTGGTAGAAAATATACCAGAATGAATAAATATCACAATTAAAAATCTCGGTCTTTGGACCAAGTATTAAAAAAAAAACGTTTGTTGAAAAGTGTTCAAAATGAGCATAACTGAGTACATGCGAGTTTTTTTTTGTTTTTTATTTCTTAAATAAACCAATTAGTATTTTTTGGTATATTTTGTATAAGATTTTGTTAATAAATATTCAAAGAATAAACATAAAAAATTTGGGCTCATTTACTTCACTAATAACTTTTTTATGCGAACCCAAAGTCAGTAGTTGCAAACATGTACTCAGTCTTGCACGCCACTGTATATAAAATCTTGACTTCTAGTGTTTATTTCTGATTAATATTTATTAAAAACAGATTCGATTTTTTCTAAACTAAATCTGGATTTTTATATAAAACTTATACCGAAAATATATTTTATATATAATTTTCTTCAGAGTAGACAAAAAAAAAATTAAAAACAAACTCGAGCTGGATAGCGTCTAATATGAACATGTCTTTTAAAATTTTCGGAATCGGGTGCTCAGACGGACGAATGTTTGCGGAATAACATAAATAAACCAGGTTGCTGATGCTGATAAAGAACTTATGTACTTTATTGAGTCGCACACTTCTTCTTTTGACTTAAAAGGATATTTCGACTTTGACACACATATTAAATCCCTTTTAACTTATTTTTTTTAAGTGTAGGGCTTAAAAAATATTATTCATTTATTTCAATATAAAGTTGAAGTTCAACAACATGCAACGAAGACTTGTTGTGCTGGGAATTATACTTATTTGGATAACCCACAAAATAAGTTATAATGTAAGTTTATTTTACATACTTTCTATATTATAATGAAAGTTTCTACACAATTTTTTCCTTACAGGAATCTGTCGTATTTAAATTCACAAATGCATTTTGTGAGTCTTATAATAAATCGAGGATTATCGTCATTAATTGCCGACTGCGTGCAATCAATCGCAATAGAACGGTTCTTAATTTAAATTTAACAACATTTCATCCAGTTACAAATGCATTTGTTGAATTTCAATTGTTCAAAAAAGAAAATGGTTACAAGCCTTGGCTTGTAAAGACATCATGGGATCCATGCCGATATCACAAGAAAGCATATAATCCGTTTGCTATTATCTTCTATCGGATGTTCAAGGAATTTTCCAATATTAATCATACGTGTCCCTATGTGGTAAGCTTTACTTTTTAGCTTGTACACATTTATTTTAAAACATGTTGTTCCTTTCAGGGTGATATAATAGTTGAAGGGCTTTATCTGCGGCCTGAGTTATTGGGTCTAGTCTTACCAACTGGGGATTATCTAGTGGCAACGACTTGGTTCATTGATCACAAAAAGCATTTAATTGTAAACATCTATGCAACATTCACTGAAGATATATTATAACTTATTGGCAGCCGAAAATGTCTGTAACACTTCTTTAGCTCAATAAAGCATATCTGTATATATTATTGTTCAGTCATATCCATCATTTAGTATATCTGTCCGTAAGAACTTCTGCTGAATATCTTAAATTTGATGTATGTAAATATCCTCACAGTCTGGTCTTTCTCATATTTACTCTCTCAAAAAATATGGAAAAGTCGCAAAGATAGAATACTCATATGTGGTACAAATCAAGCATTTTTTTTTTACTTATTCCCTTTTATGGACTAATTGAGACAAATAGATTAAATGTAAAGATTAAAACGTAGTTGGATTTATTCTATAATAATATCATTAGCTTAGGTATTTACTTTTGTTAAGAGATCAAGTGATAGCTTTGCCATAAAATCAATATTATTCCTGGGCTTAAATACGCCAACATGACAAGAAGATTTATTGTGTGAGGAATTTTACTCATTTTGATGAGTCACAAGATAACTTTTAATGTAAGTTTAATTTAAATAAAAAAACACTTTTATGGATTTTTTTCTACTCTTTACTACTCTACTACTTTTTTCTACTCGTAGTTTGCGAGCACTTTAACAAATCGTGGTTTGTCATAAATAAATGTCGATTCATGCAATTAATCGGAAGACGACGGTCCTTAATATAAATATGTCAGTATTACATCCAGCTACAAATTGTTTAGTTGAATTTCAAGTGTTTAAAGAAAACAAGTAAGAAAGTTACAGTCGAGTGTGCTCGACTGTGAGATACCCACTATCCATTTTTAATAAGGGCAAAATATTGCGGTATTATTTTCAAAATATAGCGAAAATACTAAAAATATACCAAATGGTATGTTTGGTATATCGATATAGCACACCATTCAAAATATACCATAGACGGCACAATATACCAGATTGTTCACCAAAGCAACTAAGGCCCCCAGTAAGGCGTTTTTGCCCATACAAAAGTATTTCTTTAATAACTTCCACAATTTTTATCTGATCGCAACCAAAATCAGGAATCATAACTTCGCAACTCTAGCTTTAAATTTACGCTTGTTATTCGATTTTTTTTTTGATTTGCGGGGGCGGGAGTGGGCGTAGCAAAAATTTGAAACAAACTTGATCTGCGTGCAAACATAACAAATGCTGTCCAAAAATTATAGCTCTATCTCTTATAGTCTCTGAGATCTAGGTGTTCATACGGACAGACGGACAGACACACAGACGGACAGACGGACATGGCTATATCGTCTCGGCTGTTGACGCTGATCAAGAATATATATAGTTTATAGGGTCGGAGATGCCTCGTTCTACCTGTTACACACATTTCCTGCCGGCACAAAGTTATAATACCCTTCTACCCTATGGGTAGCGGGTATAAAAAATGGTTACAAGCCATGGCTAGTGAAGACATCTTGGGATGTATGTCGATTTCTCAAGAAAGCTTATAATCCGTTCGCTTTTATGGTTTACCGTATGATCAAGGACTTCTCAAATTTTAATCATACATGCCCCTATGTGGTGAGTTTTACTATGAACATATATTTCCACAAATGTTCTGTAACAGTCGTTTCTTTTAAGGGCGATCAAATTGTTGAAGGATTTTATTTACGACCTGAATTATTGGGTCTCGTTTTACCAACAGGGGAATATCTAATGACAACATCGTGGATTATTGATAAGAACAAACAGTTCATTGTTAACGTATATGCTGCTTTTACATAAAATTTTGTATAACTTAAATTTAATACAATAATTATAATTTAATACAAGACCAAAAGAATATTTATAACCATGTCAATCCGGCACTGTGTCAGATTTATGTATCTGAAACTTGTTATGACTATTCCTTCGCTTAGCCCTCAGATCAAAAATATTTAAGGATTCTGGAATATAAATGAAAAGGAGATGAACTAAAGTATTTGATGAACTTTAGTATGAACTTAAGTAATAATATTATTGAATATTTCCTGACACTCAACAAACTATTCTACTAAGGTGCATTTGTAATATAATAACTATACTGATTTTACTAGAAGTTTCATTTTATTCTTGCCTGTATTATTGATTTTTCTGATACCACATCAAGAAGAAAGCCCAGAGCTACTAAGCTCAGAGCTCCCAATTGTGAGTAGAAAGAGATGCAAAAAAATAAAACTTAAATTCGTTTAAAATATTTTGAAATATATTTTTTAGGGTGATTAAATTCTAAGTGGGTTTTATCAGCGACCTGAGTTAATGGGCCTTATTTTTCCAAAGGGTAATTACATATTCACATTGGGTTGGATAATATAATAGCTTAAAAAAAAGAGATTTATACAAATATGTATTTTGCATCTGTGGAAGATTTTTAACATTTGGTTTTTTCCCTTAGATTCAACATAAAGTTCAAGTACGTCAACATGCAAAGGTGGTTTATTTTGTGTGGAGTTATACTTATTTGTATAAGTTATAATGTAAGTTTAACTTTCAAAATAAATTTAGTATAATATCACTTTCATGGATTGGATCTTCTAGGAGTCTGTCGTTTTCAAATTTACAAATTTAGAATCCGAGTCCTTAAACAAATCGTTTGTTGTCATAAATCAATGTCGGCTGCGTGCAATTAATCGAAATAAGACGGTACTTAACTTAAAAATGTCAGCATTACATCCAATTGCAAATTGTTTGGTTGAATTTCAAATGTTCAAAAGAGAAAATGGTTACAAACCGTGGCTAGTTAAGACATCTTGGGATGCATGTCAATTTACCAGGAAAGCATATAATCCGTTTGCTATTATCTTCGCTAAGTTGTTCAAGGAATTCTCAAATCTTAATCATACGTGTCCCTATGTGGTAAGTTTTTTACTAAGTAAGCCTTCATTATGAAAAAATGTTTCTTTCAGGGTGATATAATAATTGAAGGCTTTTACCTTCGACCTGAAATATTGGGCCTAGTTTTACCAACTGGGAATTATCTAGCAAAAACATCTTGGATCATTGACCAAAAGAAACTGCTTTTAATTAACGGATATTTCCAATTTACAGAAAATTTGATATAAATAATTTGTAAAAAAAGAGGCATCTTCAACTACATAAAGCATATTTGTGTGTGTTTAACTTTGATAATAAAACATTATATATTTGATTTGAGTATTTGGGCGCGATCAGAAACAAAAAATTTAATATGTCAAAAACCAAGAGGGGCTTAAGTTGACAATCTGGTATGTATTGTTTTCCCTAGTGTATGTCGAGTATACTCTTATGGACCGACTACTCGAAATATTAAAGTTAAACCTATTATTTGTGCATTTAAATATAATATTTTTAGATGTCAAGATGCAAAGGAGTCTTTTTGCGTTTGCAATTTTGTTCATTTGGATAACTCACAAAATGAGTTATAAGGAAAGTTTATTTGTGACTAAGTGAATTTTTACTTTAACCAGTTTCAGAATACTTTGGAATTAAAATTTACAAATCCAGTTTGTGAGTTCTAAATCATGGCTTATTGTAAATGGATGTCGATTACGGGCTATTACCCACAATAACTGTGTATTGAATTTAAATATAACAATGGCTCATTCATGTAATAATATTTGGGTGATGTTCAGCTGTTCAAGAGAGCTAATTGCTATAAGTCCTGGCTACTTAACTGTGGATGTTTATCGATTTAACAAAATGTCATATTAGATAATCCATGGACTATTTTATTCTATAAACAATTCAATATTCTAATGGGATAGATTTTTATAAACGTTGTTTAATTTTATATTTATTGTTTGGGTTGTGCGTTAAAATACCTCTAAATTAGAAGTTGATGTAATTTTACAGTGTTAGACAGTAATGGTTTTTAATTGCAGCAAATATATTTTAAAGTAATTGTTTGAAATGTTGTAAAAGTACCAAACGAAAATGCTTAATATTTCATTCCAAATTATATTGTTTAGTCTACCGAGTATTTGAGCGTTAAAACGAATATTAGCCATTGGTTTGAATAAAAGATTCAAGTACGCCAACATGCAAAGGAGGTTTGCTCTGTGTGGAATTTTACTTATTTGGATGAGTTTCAATGTAAGTTTAACTTCCGAAATAAATTTAGTATAATAACACTTTCATGCATTTTTTTCTTGCAGGAATCTGTCGTTTTCAAATTTACAAATGCAGTTTGTGAGTCCTTAAACAAATCGCATGTTGTCATTAATCAATGTCGACTGCGAGCAATTAATCGGAATAAAACGGTTTTTAACTTAAATATGACAGCATTACAACCAATTACAAATTGTTGGCTTAGATTTCAAGTGTTCAAAAGAGAAAATGGTTACAAGCCATGGCTAATGAAGACATCTTGGGATGCATGTCGATTTATGAAAAAAGCATATAATCCGTTTGCAATTATTATTTATCGCCAGTTCAAGGATTTCTCAAACTTTAATCATTCGTGCCCCTATGTGGTAAGTTTTTATACGCGCTACCCATTGGGTAGAAGGGTGCTATAACTTTATGCCTCCAAGAAATGTGTGTAACAGGCAGAAAGAGTCATCTCCGATTTCATAAAGAATGTATATTCCTGATCAGCGTCAACAGCCGAGACGATATAGCCGTCTGTCCTGTAAGCCTGGATCACAGGGACTATAAGAGATAGAGCTGTAATATTTGAATATTTTTATACCCGCTACCCATAGGGTAGAAGGGTATTATAACTTTGTGCCGGCAGGAAATGTATTTAACAGATAGAAGGAGGCATCTCCGACCCTATAAAGTATATATATTCTTGATCAGCGTCAACAAAGAGACGATCTAGCCATGTCCGTCTGTCCGTCTGTATGTCTGTCCGTCCGTCCGTATGAAACACTGGATTTCAGAGACTATAAGAGATAGAGCTATAGTTTTTTTTCAACAGCATTTGTTATGTTTGCACGCAGATCAAGTTTGTTTCAAATTTTTGCCGCGCCCACTTCCGCCCCCGCAAATCCAAAAAATCGAATAACAAGCGTAATTTTAAAGCTACAGTTAAGAATTTTGGTATATATTGTTATAATTACTATAGTAGTTATGATTCCTGAAAATTTAGTTGCGTTGAGATCAAAATTGTGGAAGTTATTGAAGAAATACTTTTGTATGGGCAAAAACGCCTACTTACTATCTGGTATATTGTGCCGCCTATGGTATATTTTGAATGGTGTACTATATCGATATAACAAACATACCATTTGGTATATTTTTAGTATTTTTAGTATTTTCGGTATATTTTGAAAATAATTCCGTAATATTTTGCCTTTATTAAAAATGGGTAGCGGGTATCTCACAGTCGAGCACACTCGACTGTAACTTTCTTACTTGTTTTTATTTTGCCACTCCTACTTCCATTGCCGTAAATCGACGAAATTGAATTACAATAGTAAATTGAAAGTTTTAGGTGTATTAAATAATAATTACTTTATTTAAGATTCTTAAAAATTTGAAATTTGTAAGAAATAATTTTGTGTGCCAAAAAACACATTAAGCAATCGGGTCTTAGTTGTTTTTGCGGTATAGTTTTGGTATACTATGGTATGTTATGGTAGGATTTATTAAAAATAGGTATTGGATATCTCTCAAACTTATGTTTTTCTTTCCTTTCCAGGGTGATCTAATACTTGAAGGCTTTTACCTTCGGCCTGAATTATTGGGCCTCGTTTTACCAACTGGGGATTATCTAGCTACAATAACTTGGTTTCTTGATAAAAAGAAAATGCTTATGACTAACACATATTTTAAATTTACAGAAGATTTGTTATAACTTATTTGTTACAGAGGAAGTGATCTTCAACTTGATAAAATATATACAAGTATATACATATGTCATCAAAATTTGTGAAATTAACCAATTATGTTTTTTCAGGGTTAGCTATCTTGTCTGCCTTTTCCAAATGGTGATTATTTATTGGAATTGATTTAATAGCCCCTATCGAAAAAAATTGATTAATTGCAATGTCAAAACTGGATAGTACTAGAGTTCTTAAATGTATTATAAATACAGTTTGATTGGTCTCTTTTATGTCAAACAGATAAAAGATTATTATTCAATAATTGTATGAGTTGATGGTCCAAATTATATTGTTTTAAAATAAATATTGGTCATTGATTTAAGTAGAAGGTTCGCCTACGCTAACATGCAAAGCAGTTTTTTCGTGTGTGGAATTTAACGTATTTGTATCAGTTAATGTCAATTTTTTAAGAAAGCGTATAATCCATTCGCTATTATCTTTGAGTTTGTACTCTTTGATTCGGAAGCATTTTCTTCTTTTCAGGGTGATCTAATTGTTACCAACTTTGGATTATCTGTTTCAATAATGGAACAGTTTTTTATAAACGTTGCTTAATTTTATATTTACTATTTGGGTTGTGCGTTAAAAGTTCAGTCAGTCAGAACAAATTTATTAAAATACCTCTAAATTAGAAGTTGATGTAATTTTACAGTGTTAGACAGTAGTTGTTTTTAATTGCAGCAAATATATTTTAAAGTAATTGTTTGAAATAATGTAAAAGTACCAAACGAAAATGCTTTATATTTGATTCCAAATTATATTGTTTAATCGACCGAGTATTTGAACGTTAAAATAAATATCAGCCATTGGTTTCAATAAAAGATTTAAGTTCGCCAACATGCAAAGGAGGTTTATTCTGTGTGGAATTTTACTTATTTGGATGAGTTTCAATGTAAGTTTAACGTGCGAAATAAATTTAGTATAATAACACTTTCATGCATTTTTTTCTTACAGGAATCTGTCGTATTTAAATTTACAAATATTTTTTGTGAGTCCTTAAACAAATCGAGGGTTCTCATTAATCAATGTCGTCTGCGTGCAATTAATCGGAATAAAACGGTCTTCAATTTAAATATGACAGCATTTCAACCAGTTAAAAATTGTTGGCTTGGATTTCAAGTGTTCAAAAGAGAAAATGGTTACAAGCCATGGCTAATGAAGACATCTTGGGATGCATGTCGATTTATGAAGAAAGCATATAATCCGTTTGCAATTATTATTTATCGCCAGTTCAAAGATTTCTCAAACTTTAATCATTCGTGCCCATATGTGGTAAGTTTTTATATAGAAGGGTATTATACCTCCAGAATTTTGTGCAATCTGCAAAAAGGCTCATGTCCTACTTCATAAAGTTTATATATTCATGATCAGCGTCAACATCCTATAGCCGTATATAGCCGTCTGACCGTCCCTCTGTCTGTTCGTATGAAAGACTGTATTTTTGTAATTTTTGAATTTTTTTTTAATATGCCACTCCTACTTCCTCCCTCGTAAATCGACGAAATTAAATAACAATCGTAATTTCGAAGTTTTTGGTACATCAAATTATAATTACAATATTTAAGATTCCTGAAAATTTGAAATTTATCGAAGTTACTTAAGAAATACTTTTGTGTGCCAAAAAACACATACTGCAATCGGGTCTGAGATGTTTTGGCTGACAATCTGATATGTTCTGTAATCTATACATATATAATATTTAAAATGTAAATTGTAGTAGTATACCAAATATAGCCTTTGGTATATTTACATAAGTATTTTTGCTGTATAGTTTTGGTATACTATGGTATGGAATGGTAGACTATGGTTTTATTAAAAATAGGTACCGCATATCTCTCTAACTTATGTTATTTGAATTTATTCTGAAGCATATTCTTCCTTTTAGGGTGATGTAATACTTGAAGGCTTTTACCTTCGGCCTGAATTATTGGGCCTCGTTTTACCAACTGGGGAATATCTAGCTACAACAACTTGGTTTATTGATAAAAAGAAACTGCTTATGATTAACGCATATTTTAAATTTACAGAAGATTTGTTATAACTTATTTGTTACAGAGGAAGTGATCTTCAACTCAATAATATATATACGAGTATAATAATAATGATATCATCAAATTATATTGTAAAATTCACCAATTATGGTTTTTCAGGGTTAGCTATCTCGTCTGCCTTTTCCAAATGGTGATTATACCCGCTACCCATAGGGTAGAAGGGTATTATAACTTTGTGCCGGCAGGAAATGTATGTAACATGTCCATGTCCGTCTGTCCGTCTGTGTGTCTGTCTGTCTGTCAGTCTGTCCGAATGAAACACTGGATCTCAGAGACTATAAGAGATAGAGCTATAATTTTTTTTCGACAGCATTTGTTATGTTTGCATGCAGATCAAGTTTGTTTTTAAATTTTTGCCACGCCCACTTCCGCACCCACAAATCAAAAAAACAGAATAACAAGCGTAATTTTAAAGCTAGAGTTGCGAATTTTAGTATATACAATAACTACTATAGTTATTATGATTCCTGAAAATTTGGTTGCGATCAGATAAAAATTGTGGAAGTTATTAAAGAAATACTTTTGTATGGGCAAAAACGCCTTACTGGGGGTCTTAGTTGCTTTGGCTGACAATCTGGTATATTGTAACGTCTATGGTATATTTTGAATGCGGTACTATATCGATATACCAAATATACCATTTGGCATATTTTTAGCATTTTTGCAGTATATTCGGTATTTTTTGAGAAAAATACCGCAAAATACATTTCTTTTATTCAAAATGGGTAGTGGGTATCTCACAGTCGAGTACACTCGACTGTAGCTTTCTTACTTGTTATTTATTGGAATTGATTTAATAGCCCCGATCGAAAAAATTGATTAATTGCAATGTCAAAACTGGATAGTACTGGAGTTTTTAAATTTATTAGAAATACAGTTGGATTGGTCTCTCTTATGTCAAACAGATTAAAGATTATTGTTCAATAATTGTACGAGTTGATGGTTGCTTGCAAATTATATTGTCAAATGGATCATCTAGGAAAGTTTTAAAATAAATATTGGTCAATGCTTAAATACAATTTTGAGTGATGTTCAGCTTTTCAAGAGAGCTAATGGCTGCAAGCCCTGGCTTTTTAATATGATTGTAGATGATTGTCGATTTCACATAAAGTCATATAATCCATGGGCTATTTTATTTTACAGACAATTTATGAAATTATTCAATCTTAATATTCACATCTTCATATATATTTCGAAGTACAGCTTAACACAAATGTGTATTTTGTATCTGTAGAAGATTTGTAAAATTGGGATATTAAGTTCATTCAAATGTATTCAAAGAATAAGTTCTTCAAGAAGTTGTTCGTTGTTTTGTAAACGTCTTAGCCAATAATATAATGGAACATATTTTTATAAACGTTGTTAAATTTTATATTTATTATTTGGGTTGTGCGTTAAAAATTCAGTCAGTCCGAATACATTTTTTAAAATACCTCTAAATTAGAGGTTCATGTTATTTTACAGTGTTAGACAGTAGTGTTAAGTGATTTTTAATTATAGCAAATATAAATATAGCAAAGTAATTGCTTGAAATAATGTAAAAGTACCAAACGAAAATGCTTTATATTTGATTTCAAATTATATTGTTCAATCGACCGAGTATTTGAGCGTTAAAACAAATATTAGCCATTGGTTTGAATAAAAGATTCAAGTACGCCAATATGCAAAGGAGGTTTATTCTGTGTGGAATTTTACTTATTTGGATAAGTTGCAATGTAAGTTTTCTTCCGAAATAAATTAAGTTTAACAACATTTTCATGGATTTTTTCATGCAGGAGTCTGTCGTTTTTAAATTTACAAATTTAGTTTGCGAGTCCTTGAACAAATCGTTTATTATCATAAATCAATGTCGGCTGCGTGCAATTAATCGAAATAAGACGGTACTTAACTTAAAAATGTCAGCATTACATCCAATTACAAATTGTTTGGTTGAATTTCAAATGTTCAAAAGAGAAAATGGTTACAAACCGTGGCTAGTGAAGACATCTTGGGATGCATGTCAATTTCTCAGGAAAGCGTATAATCCGTTTGCTATTATCTTCTATAGGTTGTTCAAGGAATTCACAAATCTTAATCATACGTGCCCCTACGTGGTAAGTTTTTATTCTAGTAGGACCGCATTCATTCTTAAAAATTGGATTTTTTATAGGGTGATATAATAGTTAAAGGATTTTACCTTCGACCTGAATTATTGGGCCTCGTTCCACCAAGTGGAGACTATCTAATAACAACGTCTTGGTTCATTGATAAAAAGAAACTGCTTATGATTAACGCATATGCTATATTTACAGAGGATTTATTATAAATTATTTGGCGCCATCTTCTACTGTATAAAGCAAATACATATGTATTCTTGCTTAAAATAACTAATATTTGATAATTACAATATTATTTGTGGTTCCAGAATTTGGGTGCGACCAGTCAAAAAAAGTGATCAAAAAATGTAATATGGCAAAAACCAAAAGGTTTAATAACTTTAGACAATCTGGTATATTTTGTTCTCTGCGGGATATTTTAAATGTAATTATATATTGTTGTACCAAATTTGCCTTTCAGTTTTTTTTTTTATTGTTTCATATATTGTTTAGTATATAATATTTATACCCGCTACCCATAGGGTAGAAGGGTATTATAACTTTGTGCCGGCAGGAAATGTATGTAACAGGTAAAAGGAGGCATCTCCGACCCTATAAAGTATATATATTCTTGATCAGCGTCAACAGCCGAGACGATATAGCCATGTCCGTCTGTCCGCCTGTGTGTCTGTCCGTCTGTCCGTTCGTCCGTATGAAACACTGGATCTCAGAGACTATAAGAGATAAAGCTACAATTTTTTTGTTTCAAATTTTTGCCACGCCCACTTCCGCCCCCGCAAATCAAAAAAATCGAATAACAAGCCTAATTTTAAATCTAAAGTTACGAATTTTGGTACATATAATAATTACTATAGTAGTTATGATTCCTGAAAATTTGTTTGCGATCAGATAAAAATTGTGGAAGTTATTAAGGAAAACCCCTACTTACTAGGGGTCTGAGTTGCTTTGGCCGACAATCTGGCACATTGTACCGTTTATGGCATATTTTGAATGGTGTACTATATCGATATACCAAACATACCATTTAGTATTTTTAGTATTTTTTTTTAGTATTTTCGGTATATTTTGAAAATGATACCGCAATATTTTGCCTTTATTAAAAATGGGTAGCGGGTATCTCACAGTCGAGCACACTCGATTGTAACTTTCTTACTTGTTTTATAATTGTGCCGCTTGTGCTTGTGGGTATCTCAAAGCTTTTAACTGTCACATTCTCATTTTTTTTCATCATTTGTTAATGTCATAGATAAAGATTATTTTAGATTTTTGCAATTGATATAAAAAACATATATTGATATAAAAGTTTAGTCAGTCAGAATAAATTTATTAAAATACCGCTAAATTAGAAGTTGATGTAATTTTACAGTGTTAGACAGTAGTTGTTTTTAATTGCAGCAAATATATTTTAAAGTAATTGTTTGAAATAATGTAAAAGTACCAAACGAAAATGCTTTATATTTGATTCCAAATTATATTGTTTAATCGACCGAGTATTTGAGCGTTAAAATAAATATCAGTCATTGGTTTCAATAAAAGATTTAAGTTCGCCAACATGCAAAGGAGGTTTATTCTGTGTGGATTTTTACTCATTTGGATGAGTTTCAATGTAAGTTTAACTTCCGAAATAAATTAACTATAATAACACTTTTTTCTTACAGGAATCTGTAGTATTTAAATTTACAAATTTTTTTTGTGAGTCCTTAAACAAATCACGGATGGTCATTAATCAATGTCGATTGCGAGCAATTAATCGGAATAAAACGGTCTTTAACTTAAATATGACAGCATTTCAACCAGTTACAAATTGTTGGATTGAATTTCAAATGTTCAAAAGAGAAAATGGTTACAAGCCATGGCTAATGAAGTCATCTTGGGATGCATGTCGATTTTTGAAGAAAGCATATAATCCGTTTGCAATTATTATTTATCGCCAGTTCAAGGATTTCTCAAACTTGAATCATTCGTGCCCCTATGTGGTAAGTTTTTATATAGAAGTTTATTATAACTTTGTGCCTCCAGAAATTGTGTGTAACCGGCAAAAAGGGTCATCTCCTACTCCATAAAGTTTATATGATCATGATCAGCGTCAACATCCTATAGCCGTCTGTCCGTCCGTTTGTCTGTTCGTATGAAAGACTGTATTTTTTGTAATTTTTTTAATTTTTCCAGTCCTACCCCCTCCCTCGTAAATCGACGAAATTAAATAACAATCGTAATTTCGAAGTTTTTGGTACATCAAATTATAATTACAATATTTAAGATTCCTGAAAATTTGAAATTTGTCGATATTACAAAAGAAATACTTTTGTGTGCCAAAAAACACATACTGCAATCGGGTCATAGTGGTTTTGGCTGACAATCTGATATGTTCTGTAATCCATATACTTAAAATGTAGTTCTATATCGATATACTAAACATAGCCTTTGGTATATTAACATAAGTATTTTTGCGGTATAGTTTTGGTATACTATGATATGGAATGGTAGACTATGGTTTTATTAAAAATGGGTACCGGATATCTCTCTAACTTATGTTATTTGAATTTATTCTGAAGCATATTCTTCCTTTTAGGGTGATGTAATACTTGAAGGCTTTTACCTTCAGCCTGAATTATTGGGGCTCGTTTTACCAACTGGGGATTATCTAGCTACAACAACTTGGTTTATTGATAAAAAGAAACTGCTTATGATTAACGGATATTTTAAATTTACAGAAGATTTGTTATAACTTATTTGTTACAGCGGAAGTGATATTCAACTCGATAAAGTATATATATATATATATTCTTGTTCAGAAAAGCCTTATCAAATTATATTGTATTATTATATTGCGTCTGCCTCTCTTGATTATTTATTGGAATTGATTTAATAGCCCCGATCGAAAAGAAATGATTAATTGCATTGCTATCTGTCAAAACTGGATAGTACTGGAGTTCTTAAATTGATTATAAATACAGTTTGTTTGGTCTCTCTTATGTCAAACAGATTAAAGAAAATTATTAAATAATTGTATGAGTTGATGGTTGCAAATTATATTGTCAAATGGACCATCCAGCTGAGTTTTAAAATAAATATTGGTCATTGATTTAAATAGAAGGTTCGAGTACGCTAACATGCAAAGGATTTTTTTCGTGTGTGGAATTTTATTTATTTGGATAAGTTACAATATAAGTTTGACTTCTAAAATAAATACAATATAAGGACATTTTCCTGCATTATTTTCTTGTAGGCATTTGTCGTAATTAAATTTACAAATCCAGTTTGTGTGTCATATAACAACTCCTGTATTATCGTAAATCAAAATCGGAATAAGACGGTCTTTAATTTGAAATTGACAGCATTAAATCCAATTGAAAAGGGAATGGTTGAATTTCAAGTGTTTAAAAGATAAAATGGCTAGTTAAGACATCTTGGGATGCGTGTCAATTTTTTAAGAAAGCGTATAATCCATTCGCTTTTATGTTATGCGTACTTATGTCTTTGAGTTTGTATGCTTTGATTTTCAGGGTGATCTAATAGTTACCAACTGGGGATTATTTGTTCCAATAATGCAACAGATTTTTATAAACGTTGCTTAATTTTATATTTTCTATTTGGGTTGTGAGTTAAAAGTTTAGTCAGTCAGAATAAATTTATTAAAATACCTCTAAATTAGAAGTTGATGTAATTTTACAGTGTTAGACAGTAGTTGTTTTTAATTGCAGCAAATATATTTTAAAGTAATTGTTTGAAATAATGTAAAAGTACCAAACGAAAATGCTTTATATTTGATTCCAAATTATATTGTTTAATCGACCGAGTATTTGAACGTTAAAATAAATATCAGCCATTGGTTTCAATAAAAGATTTAAGTTCGCCAACATGCAAAGGAGGTTTATTCTGTGTGGAATTTTACTTATTTGGATGAGTTTCAATGTAAGTTTAACGTGCGAAATAAATTTAGTATAATAACACTTTCATGCATTTTTTTCTTACAGGAATCTGTAGTATTTAAATTTACAAATGCAGTTTGTGAGTCCTTAAACAAATCGCGGGTTGTCATTAATCAATGTCGACTGCGAGCAATTAATCGGAATAAAACGGTCTTTAACTTAAATATGACAACATTACAACCAATTACAAATTGTTGGATTGGATTTCAAGTCTTCAAAAGAGAAAATGGTTACAAGCCATGGCTAGTGAAGACATCTTGGGATGCATGTCTATTCCTCAAGAAAGCACATAATCCCTTTGCAATTATTATTTATCGCCTGTTTAAGGATTTCTCAAACTTTAATCATTCGTGCCCCTATGTGGTAAGTTATAACTTCGTGCCTCCGTATATAGCCGTCTGTCCGTCCCTCTGTCTGTCCGTATAAAAGACTGGATTTCTGTAATTTTTGAATTTTTTTTAATATGGCACTCCTACTTCCTCCCCCGTCAATCGACGAAATTAAATAACAATCGTAATTTCGAAGTTTTTGGTACATCAAATTATAATTACAATATTTAAGATTTCTCAAAATTTGAAATTTATCGAAGTTACTTAAGAAATACTTTTGTGTGCCAAAAAACACATACTGCAATCGGGTCTTAGTTGTTTTAGCTGACAATCTGATATGTTCTGTAATCCATATACTTAAAATGTAGTTCTATATCGATATACTAAACATAGCCATCGGTATATTTAAGTATTTTTGCGGTATAGTTTTGGTATACTATGGTATGGTGTAGTGGGATTTATTAAAAATGGGTACTGGATATCTCTCAAACTTATGTTTTCCTTTCCTTCCCAGGGTGATCTAATACTTGAAGGTTTTTACCTTCGGTCTGAATTATTGGGCCTCGTTTTACCAACTGGGGATTATCTAGCTTATCTAACTTGGTTTATTGATAAAAAGAAATTGATTATGATTAACGCATATTTTAAATTTACAGAAGATTTGTTATAACTTATTTGTTACAGAGGAAGTGATCTTCAACTCGATAAAGTATATGTATATATCTTCTTGTTCAGAAAAAATATGTTGTAAAATTAAATTGCGTCTGCCTCTGTTGTTTATTTATTTAATAACCCCGATCGAAAAGAAATGATTAATTGCATTGCTATCTGTCAAAACTGGATGGTAGAGTTCTTAAATTTATTATAAATACAGTTTGATTGGTCTCTCTTATGTCAAACAGATTAAAGATTATTATTCAATAATTGTATGAGTTGATGGTTGCTTCCAAATTATACTGTCAAATGGACCATCCAGCCGAGTTTTAATATAAATATTGGCCATTGATTTAAGTAGAAGGTTCGCATACGCTAACATGCAAAGGAGTTTTTTCATGTGTGGAATTTTACTTATTTGGATAAGTTACAATGTGAGTTTGAGTTCTAACATAAATTTAGTATAAGGACATTTTCATGGATTATTTTCTTGTAGGAATCTGTCGTTTTCAAATTTACAAATGCAGTTTGTGAGTCCTATAATGAATCCTGTATTATCGTAAATCAATGTCGGCTACGCGCGATTAATCGTAATAAGACGGTCTTTAATTTGAAATTGACAGCAGTACATCCAATTGAAAAAGCAATGGTTGAATTTCAAGTGTTTAAAAGAGAAAATGGTTATAAACCTTGGCTAGTAAAGACATCTTGGGATGCATGTCTATTCCTCAAGAAAGCACATAATCCATTTGCTATTATGTTATATCGCATGTTCAGGGATTTCTCTAATATCAATCATACGTGCCCCTATGTGGTAAGATTTTTCTTTTTCTTTGTACGCATTTGCTACGAAGCATTTTTTTTTTCAGGGTGATATAATTGTTAAAGGATTTTACCTACGACCTGAGTTATTGGGCCTCGTTTTACCAACTGGGGATTATCTAGTAGCAACATCTTGGTATACAGAAAAAAAGAAATTTCTTATAATTAACGGACATTTTAAATTTACAGAAGATTTTTAAAAACATATTTGTACGATAAAGTGACAGGAGATATCTTTTACCAAATAAAACCAATATATATTCTTGTTCAGAGCAAGTATTCGTTAAGAAATATGAGCAAATGTATTTTTCTGATACATTTAAAGTGATTGCATCTGTGCAAAAACATTTTTTATAGTACATGTGTGTTGATGCTAATAAGTACATAACATCTGTATATGTGTTTAGTTCGGTCTTACGTCAGTTAACGATTAAAGAATTATTCAATAATGCAATGAGTTAATGGTCGATTTCTAATTATATATTTGTATGTTAAATGTAAAATGGCCAGACTACTCGAATGAACAAATAAATATTAGTCACAGAATTTATAAAAGTTATACTCTTATTTAATATAATCAAGACTTAAATGTAATATTATTGTTGTTAGAGTTCAACTTATTAAAAGAGCCAATGGTTACAAGCCCTTGTTTTTGAAATTCACGGTGATTTTTTTGTCAAAAAATCATATAATCAATCTTTATCACCCGAGTCCTCTTA
The DNA here is from genome assembly GCF_023558435.1 of Drosophila sulfurigaster albostrigata. NCBI lineage: Eukaryota > Metazoa > Arthropoda > Insecta > Diptera > Drosophilidae > Drosophila > Drosophila sulfurigaster. The sequence goes on from NC_084883.1 coordinate 48,751,137, forward strand.
TGGTTAGCTTTACATATATAATTTATTTCATACATATATGTACGTCTATTGCGACTGCCGACTGGTGATTAGTTATTGAAAATAATTTGATTGTCAGATTATATAAGACAACTAAAAACAAATTTATATTTTTGGATTTACAGAAGATTTATAAATTCCTTATACTATAAAGAGTTCTTATAGATAAATGTGGTTGTCTACTAGTTTCGAAAGTGATTGCTCTAAATGATGTAAAAGCACCGAACAAAAATAATAGATCAACTGCAAAGAGTTATTCAACAATTGTACGATTTAATGGTTGGTTTCAAATTATATTGTCAAATGGACCATCTAGGAAAGTTTTCAACAAATATTGGTCATTGATTTAAGTAGAAGGTTCGAATACGCTAAAATGCAAAGGAAGTTTTTTGTGTGTGGAATTTTACTTATTTGGATAAGTTACAATGTAAGCGTAATTTACGAAAAAAATTTACTATAAGGATATTTTCATGGATCGTTTTCTTGTAGGAATCTGTCGTATTTAAATTTACAAATGCAGTTTGTGAGTCATATAACAAATCGTGGATTATCATAAATCAATGTCGACTACGTGCGATTAATCGGAATAAAACGGTCTTTAATTTGAGAGTGACAGCATTACATCCAATTGAAAAAGCAATGGTTGAATTTCAAGTGTTTAAAAGAGAAAATGGTTATAAACCTTGGCTAGTTAAGACATCTTGGGATGCATGTCTATTCCTCAAGAGAGCATATAATCCGTTTGCTATCATGTTATATCGCATGTTCAGAGATTTCACAAATATTAATCATACATGTCCCTTTGTGGTAAGTGTTTTTTTTTTGAGTGTGAACGCATTTATTCCGAAGCATATTCTTCCTTTCCTTTCCAGGGTGATCTAATAGTTAAAGGATGTTACCTAAGACCAGAGTTATTGGGCCTCGTATTGCCAACTGGGGACTATCTAGTAGCAACATCTTGGTTTACAGAGAATAAGAAATTTCTTATAATTAACGCACATTTTAAATTTACAGAAGATTTGTAAGAATTGAATTGTGTGAGAAAGAATTCTGCATATATATGTTATAATCAAATTCAAAGTAAGAATTTTATGAATTTTCTTTCTACATTCAAAGTATGTTAATTGATATCTTTAAAGTGCATGTGTGTTGATGGTATTATTATATGTACCTATATATATTCAGTTCAGTCTTACGTCAGTTAGATTAATAAATTATTCAATAATGGCATGAGTTAATGGTCGACTTCATATTATATGTTAAATATCAAATGGACCGACTACTCAACTTATGCTAGTCATTGAATTTAAAAAAGTTTTACTGTTATTCTAGTAGATGACGTTCAACTTTTTAACTTTTTGTTGATTTGTTAAAAAATCATACAATGAATCCTTATCACCCGAGTACTCTTATGGTTAGCTTTACAGTTAAGTTTGTATATTTCTACTATATATCATATGTATGTGGTTCAGTCAGTCTCTCTTATGCCAGACAAATGAAAGAATTATTCAATAATTGCACGAGTTGATGGTTGCCTGCAAATTATATTGTCAAATGGACCATCTAGCCGAGTTTTAAAATAAATATTGGACATTGATTTGAATAGAAAGTTCGAATACGCCAACATGCAAAGGAGGCTTTTTGTGTTTGGAATTTTACTCATTTGGATGAGTTACAATGTAAGTTTAACCTATTTGAATTAAATGCTGATATATACATATTTTTATTTTTCGACAGGAAGCTATTATATTCAAATTTACAAATGCAGTTTGCGAGTCTTATAACAAATCGTGGGTTGTCATCAACAATTGTCGACTGCGTGCAATTAACCGAAACAAGACGGTGCTTAACATAAATATAACATTTCTACATCCATGCAATGATATTTTTGTTGCCGTTCAACTTTTTAAGAGAGCAAATGGCTACAAGCCGTGGCTTTTTAAGGCAACCGTTGATGCCTGTCAATTTACCAGAAAATCATATAATCCAACCATTATTCTAATTTATAGCCTTTTTAAGGAATTTTCCAATATTAATCATACTTGTCCCTACATGGTAAGTTTAATATTTTAAATATTAATTTTATTTATATTCTAAAATACTTTTGTTTAGGGTGATCAAATAATACAAGGCTTTTATCTACGACCGGAAATATTGCGCTTGCCTTATCCAACTGGGGAATACTTGCTGGAAATGCATTGGATCTTGGACAATAAAACAACTTTTATTACAAACGAATATTTTCAATTTACAGAAAATTTGTTGTGAAAGCGTTTATAAATCCAAAAATTATTATTAATGTCCACTAAATTCACTTTTAAATCGCAATTAATAAATTGGTTAAAACTAACAAAAAATATTCTTAAAGCGTTTGTACATTTCTAACTATACTCAGCCCATACCATTATCTTCTATCTGTTTCCATATATTCTTTATTTTATTTTTGGCTTTAAATGACGCCATCACACGCACTGTTAGCCAAATATTTAACGCTGTCAGAGAAGCATAAATCATTGCCAGCTTTCGTGTAGTTACAACTAGTAAGCGGAAAGTTGTGGGAAGAGGTTCGAGTTGGGTCTCAAAAGCAGCTCTATAGAGCATGTAGAAACATTAACGTTAACAAATTAGCCGCGACAGTTGTAATCACTCTCAAGGTGTGTGCAGACACTTAATCCATGACTTTTACCTCTTGAAGTGAGTTCTCATTACCATTTACAAATTTCCACTTTCCCATTTCCAAATTTGTTGGGTATTTCAAAGAACCCATTTCGTAAGAAAAGAAATGAATGGGGGATTTCAGGTCTAGTAATCGGCGAGTGAATCTCTCACTATTTAGTCATTTACATATCAAATATATACTATTATTATTAGCTACTCGTAGTTCCACACATCGAGTAGCCTCTCACCATGAGCTCATGGTGTCTCCCTTGCTTCTTCCCTCCCTCTGTCCCTCTATTCTTTTTCCTCTTGCCCAATGGGCGCGCGCCTCACTTGTTGTGTTTTATGTTTTGTTGTCAAAATTTCACGCATCGTTTTGTGGATAGACATCACGATTGTCTGCCTGCCTGTCTCTCATCGTCATCATCATACCCCAAAAAGCTTTGTGCGAGCTTTGAGTGCAAATTTCACACTCAAAACAAACTGAAAAAGCGAGTGAAACTCAGTTGATAAGGCAACTGGCGTCATGTTTGATAAATGATTGTGCCACGACGCTTTTCGAGCGGCTTTTGTTGTTAGTTTCTGGCATTTATACAATTTTTTTCGGTTTTTAGTTAAATGAAGTCATCGCTTCGAAATACACATAATAATATATGTATATTAACATTGTGTATATTCGCAAAGTTCCCTGCGGGCGGTTCGAGATAAAACTTGCTTCATTTTAAGAGAAGAGAGAAAGGAAAAGGGTGTGAATATTATGATTTATGAGGACATATCTCGACCGCACGACTAAAGCACGTAAAACTGTTGAAATGTCAGTTAATTTATTGAAAATACTTTGATTTTTATGAGCTGTAAACTTTTTAACGGGCTTCATAAAAGAGATGACAAAAAAACGATTTCACAACAACAAAATATTTAAGTTTGTTTCATTTTGTTCTTATTGCCTTTAAAGTATTACCAAATTTATTTATTACCTGTTAGATGCAGGGTATTTACAAGTCGTTCGTCATTTCCTTTTTTGTTCTTTTTTGTGCGTGCTCCCTAGAAATGCGCTCAAAACAAAAAAAGCTCAAGCGAACACAAAACATCACACATACGCCGCTTGGGCTTTGGCCCCCTTAGCTATGTGCTGCGCATTTGTCCAAACAGTTGACTCTCGACATCGACAGCAAACGCGCGCAGTACGGCAAAGCAAATTATTGCAACAAATAATTAACAAAAATAAGTTTAAAAATTCTTAAAAAAAAAAAAATTTAATAATTTTTAAAGAAATTCCTTGCAAAAAATGTAAGTTATAAAAGTGATTTGCACACTAAGCTGCCAGCCACAAAGCACAACAAAGTGTTGCACACACACTCAGTTATATACACAGCATCAGCTTGTTTACAATAATGGAGATTCAGGGACAGAAAAAGACAAAGGAACAAATCAAGTGACTAGACGAAGTTTGCATTTCAGGGGAGAGGATTTTTTTTCGCGCTATTTTTGGTATGCTCCATGACCTAATTGTGTGCGCTAGATTAAAGGATTTCGCGCGGAACTTTGCAACTTTCCTGTAGCATCGCAATGCAGTGTCGCAGTTCCCATTTTGATATCCGTTTGTATGTATGCGGCGCTTGCGCGTTCCCCCAGTACCTGTGATGTGTGATGTCATCTAAAACCACAGAGATTGTGTATATATAGTATGCATATATGTGTGTGTGTATGTGTAGCCCTTGAGCGCACTTCTCTGCATCTATGCCTATGCTTCGGCCTATGCTAAAGCGTAACTGACCCCAAGCTCCCCATTGTATTGCGTGAGACATGCCTTCTTCGCCCCCCTCCCTTCCCCACAATTTGAGCCACCCCACTGTGGTGTGTATTTTATTTCCTGTTAAGCATTTAATTTATGCAGTATTTTCATATTTACTCGCATTTCATATTGAGGCAGTCGTGACCCATATTTCGAGGCATGCATTCCAATAATAATACGAAGTTTATTAATCACAATTATACAATTTCTGTGGACGATGACACGCCTTTTAGGCATATCTTTCAAATGCTTATTTGTTGCGACTACAAATTCGGAAAAAACTCATTAATTTGTTTAGTATCCAACTTGGACATGGCTCATTTGGGATGCTCGCCACGCGCATCAGAAATTAACTCGAGATGCGGATGTGGCAGAAAGATGAACAAGACAATTTATAAATACGACGAGTATCGACTGTGTATATATATATACGTATCGTGTATAATGATACATGTTCTGTGCAGTCAAATCGGATTATTTTTGATTCGTGCTAGCCACGTTCACCGCCTGTCTGGAGTTGTATAGTTGTAGCTGTCTTGCGGCTTGTCTTTTGGTCATGTTTTCGAGTTTGTTTTTCAAGTATTTATGGTTTCCAATTACCGGCACAGCCAAAGGGTTACCCTATGTCGCATAGTATTATTAATGAAACTGCTACGCATCAGCAACTCAACTGAACTCAACTAAAACACTCGCGGACACTTTGCTAGAAACACAAACTAGTTTCACTCGACTAGCCTCACCCAAAAGGCGACGTAATCACCGCGCTCTTTTTTGGTTTTTGTGCTGATGTCATTTAAGCTATTCGATTTAACATAGTTGACTTGCTGTTTAGAACGCACATTTGCCACCCTCGTCCCCTCCTCGCACTCCTCACCTTCGTCATTTGCACTTGCAAATGTCGATCCCAAAATCCATTTCTGTTACGCTTCGCGAGTTGAATGCATCGTCGACACTGACACTGACCTTGACCCAGGGGCAATCTTATCGTCAGATCGTCGCATTCAATTACCTTGCGTCATCTTCGGCTTTGGTATAAAACGGTTGTCGATTGTCGGTGCATACGATACTCGGTACTCCCCGATTCCATAACTGGTTGCCTTCCGGGCGACGCGTTTGCTTCGATCGGACCAACCTTTTCCTTATCGCATTTTAAATTATGCGCGGGCAGCTTCCACAGTTGAAGATACACATTCCCCATTCCACAGTCCCATTCCCATTCCCAGACTCATTCCCATTCGCATCTTAACTGCCTCATAATTAATGATCGTAACAACAAAAGCTCGCGTTGTATTTACTGTTTATGTTCGATTTGTGCCCGCACACGTACAAATCTTCTTTCTGTCCACTCTTCTTTTTTTCTGCCTGTAAACATGACGACAATTTATGCTACAAGCAATTTCAAGACTGAAACATCCACGCGATTTATGAAAGTTAACCCTAGAGTGTATATTTTTTTTATTATATGCTTATGGGTAGCCAATAGGTTTGAAGTGTGTTATTTCTTTGTGTCCATAGGCAAAAGGAGGGTTTGAATCAATAATGTATCCATATACCAAATATGACTTTCGGTGTATTTTTTAATTAGCGATATGTCAATATACTAAATATAACATTTTGTATATTTTTTGAATGTGTGACATATTATAGTATATATAACTGTTAGTATATTTTTTGAAGTATATCAAAATATCTAATATAATATTCGGTATATTTTTTGAATGAGTAATATATAAATATACCAAATATAACTTTCGGACTATTTTTTAAATAAGCAATATATCAATATATGAAATATAACTTTCGGTATTTTTTTTAGAATGAGTAATATATCAATATACCAAATATTAACTTCGGAATATTTTAGTATTGTATTTGGAATATTAATTTGATATATTTTACGAATAATACGGCACTCTTTTGTTTGTATTAAAAATGGGTATTTCATAGACCAGCAGACTCGGCTGCAACTTTTTTACTGATCAAGCGATCCAAAAATGATTATAATATTGGCAGAGATTGTTTATGGAAGAGTATAGAAATTTTTAATTATATTTTGAATAGTAGGTTCTTCAGTTTTCTCAGTCTTCAGAACTTAGTTTTAGCATCTCCCTAATTAAAGCCTTTATTTTCTTTTCATCTTCGTGGTTTGTTTACAAACCCCATATCGTATTTCACTGGCGAACTATACAAAAATTCTTGATTAAAATTAACTTCATTAGAAATCTTAGCATATAATCAATCAAGCTGGCTTTATCTATAGAATTTATGATATTTTAACCCTGAGGGCTTTACGAAAATTGCAAAAGAAATCAATCAATCAATGAATAAATAATAAATCAGCAGTTCAGCTAAGCTAACTGTTCTCAGTTTTCTCTCAGTGCTCATAAAATTTTATTTTATGTGTATTTAATACAAAGTTGTTAAAAGTCAAGCTGAGAAAATTGTTCCGACGGCAATACTTAAACCATTTAAAAGATATTAACATTTTTATTAGCTATTTCACTCCAACTACACAAAGCGAAAAACTTCATTAATATGCACAATAAAACTTTAAATTGTTTTGAATGTGAAAATATAATTTGGGAAATGACTATTAAAAAAAGATATGCTTTATAAATGTAAACAACTTGTGTGTTGTTGTCGTTTATTTTTTTGTGAGTGTAGTTAGAGAACTGTTTATTTGATTAGAATACAAATGTTGACGCTAATGAGCAAATGTATTGTCAGTTTGTATCGACATCGCGTGTGAGTTGAGAGAGCAGCTCCCAATGTGAGTACCCATTTATATATGGCGTCAGATCCGAATGAATAGCTGAATAACTGACTATAACCTTCCGCACTTAATTAGCGGCCACAACAGTTGCGAAAGCTTTTTGGTGCTGTGCCATGATATCATCGGCATAAAGAGTTTCTGCTTCGACTAGATAAGCAATATCAATATCAAGTATACGCCTCTTTGGTGGGCATGCCGCAGTCAGAGTTAAGCGATTAAAGTTATAACAATAATCAGATAGCCAAGTTCAAAACAAAACGCAATGTTATTGAGTGTCGTCAGTCACAGGTGAGAGAAACTGCGTAGAAGTGGCAAGAGATGGCGTGGCAGCAACCTTTAATTATAAATAATCAGATTCATGTATTATTAATTGTAACTATAATTACATTCACGTACTACGTATTTCAGAGCCAGCATGTCGGAGGCAGCAGAAAATGGCAGCAGTGCGGCAGCAACTGAGGCACCAGCCGCCGAGCTGGCCGAGTTGGCGCTGGAGGAGACACCAAAGGTGACATTCTCGGATCAGTTCAAGGCCTTCTCGAAATTCGGTGATACCAAGTCCGATGGCAAACTGATAACGCTGTCGCAAAGCGATAAGTGGATGAAGCAGGCGAAAGTGATCGATAAACAGATCACAACCACCGACACTGGCATTCACTTTAAGAAGTTTAAGGCCATGAAAATTTCGCTGCCGGACTACAACAAATTCCTCGACGATTTGGCCAAGACGAAAAAGGTTGAGCTGGCGACGATCAAGTCGAAGATGGCGGGTTGTGGTGCTCCAGGTGTGATTTCCGCTTCGGTAAGTTGTTCTTTTTTTATCGATTGAGATCCATACTAAATTTGATTCCTTGACTTTCTAGGCTGGCAAGGCTGCTGCTACTGTGGATCGTTTGACGGACACCAGCAAGTACACCGGCTCCCATAAGGAGCGCTTTGATGCCACTGGCAAGGGCAAAGGCATCGCTGGGCGTCGCAATCTGGTCGATGATTCGGGCTATGTGAGTGGCTATCAGCACAAGGATACCTACGATGGTGCCCAAAAGTAATTCCTTCAATTATCCTGTCTCACTGCTTCCCAGTGTTTTTCTGTGTGTCTCATCTACTACTTCAGATCTTTTAGCTAATTTATTATGTGTTTTTAATGGTAGCACCAGTTATTTTCCTCTATATTTCATTTCCTTTGCTATCTAATCTAAGTTGTGCTTAAGTGATTTACTTTAAAAATAAATTAATAATATTACAAAATTTCATTTTTGTTTTATTTTGATTTCATTATTTTCATTTTTCGAAATTTGAAATATATGAAATATACGAAATGGCCCAAAAGTTCAAACAAAATGTTTACACATCCAACAATTTATATCTCGAGAAACAAAAGAAATGTTTATATACTATACATATATGATATAAGTATGAATATAATCCATTTGCTAGCATTAGCACAAAACTTTTCATAATACACTTTACAGAGATGATAAACAATTTAGCTTATATACCAAAGAAATACGATTAATAAACGAACATATTTGTGCTCTATGAGATGTATCTTTATCGCAATATATTCGAATAAAGTGAAATACGTAAAATATTAAAATCAAAACTTTATTTTGAGTGTTTTTTAACAAATGGAACAAATGGGAATATGCTGCGCTATTAATACTTAAGAAAGTTTTATCATTGGGATAATTATTATCGGAAAGACTCTAGAAAGGCGTCATAAGTTTTTATAGTTTGTTAGTTCTAGAAGCTAGAAGCTTAGATAAGAAATGCAAAAGAATTTTTACCTTTCCTTGCTTTCGAATACTTTAAAATAAATTTATTTCTTATCAATCTTATTGTATTCACTTCACTAATAAAATAATAAACTGAGTTTAATTTAAATAAAGTACTAGAGTTGTTGAAAACAAAGCCCACCTCAGCTCAATATGACAATAATCCAAGGTTGGCAATGTACTTGGAAGCACATCCGACGGCAGTCTGGCGAGATGAGCCGATTGATCGAGAGCAGCAGAAACCAACCTCGCTAAAACCAGAGCAGTGTGAAGCAGATCAAACGCTAGACTAACCCAATGGCAGCCGCTACTCGACAAATCGAAATTGATAGCTGCCAGGTATTTGCATAATAATCCCCGCTCTGCAGTTTTGCAGTTTGTTGGCCTATCGATTGCATTCGGCAGCCAGTCAATGGATGCTAATCACAGATCAGATTTAAGTCCACATATCGCATAACTACGTATATTTGTGATTATAAAACTATAGTCTGCCGGCTGGGCTATAAAAGAGGCCCGCCAGAGACCTCAAGGTAGCAGTGCAGTGGAGACAATTGTGGAGCTCTATCGTTGCATCCGTCAGATACTCGAGCAACGCACCGAAACAGGCGTCATCTTTGTAGAAGATTCACAAGAAGCAACCAGCAGCAAAACAATGAATTTCCGTGGCAAGAGCGCAGTGGTCACTGGAGGAGCTGGTGGCATTGGTCTCCAGGTGGCCAGGCAGCTATTGGCCGCAGGCATTGGAGTAAGTAGATTGCTATTAAAATCTCCATTTATAATCTAATCTAATCTCCATCATCATTTTAGAAAATTGCCATCATAGATCTGCAGGATAATCTGGAGGAGTTTGTCAAGCTGCGTGGTGCGCATCCCACGCAGAGTGTAATGATCATCAAAATGGATGTGGCTAATAAAAAGGGTGTGGAGGCCACCTACGAGGAGATTAAGAAGACCTTTGGCAACATTGACATTGTGGTGAATGTGGCGGGCATCTTCAACGATCGCGATGTGCAGCGCACTTTGCTTGTGAATTTGGTAAGCAAATTAAATAATACTAAAAGCAACCATAGTTAAATTTACTCCTCTTTTAGGGTGGAATTATCAACTCCAGCTTGAGTGCCTTGCAGTATATGAGCAAGGAGAACGGTGGCAATGGTGGTTTGGTGGTCAACATGAGCTCCGTTGTGGGTTTGGATCCCATGTTCATTATTCCCGTTTATGGCGCCACCAAGGCTGGCATCATCAACTTTACACGTTGTCTGGGCGTAAGTCACATAACAAAACTTTTACTTGAACTCCCCTTAATAAATCTTTTTCTTGACTCAGAATGAAAAGTTCTATCAGCGTTCGGGCATCAAGTTTGCCACTGTTTGTCCCGGCGCCACCATGACGGACATGTTTACCAACTTCACGGAGAAAATCATCTTCCCGGAGACGAGCGACGAGACATACAAGATTCTGGATCGCCTTAACAAACAAAGCGCCACCGATGTTGCCCGTTGCATTATGAATGTGCTGGAGAAGGAGAAGAACGGTGCGGTTTATGTCATCGAGGGAAAACGCATTGTGCCCATCGATATGAAGCCACATTGGACGGGCAAGGAGCCGGCACTCTGAACCAACACTCAACTAACTAACAAAAATTATGGGCAGGATACAAGCAGCGCACACACACACTGTTAACAACTATGTAGCTATCAATCAATTGTCGAGGGTAGATCTTTAATAAAGAAAAAAAAGCAAGCATAATGTAAAGCATACCAAATGGTTTAATCATCTCGCCAATTAACAAGCACTTCATCTGTGCGATATCTTTGTGTCACAAATGCATCTTCGAAAGGCATCTCGGTGCCCGCTTTGAACATCTCCGCCCCAGCATGGGCAATCATCAAGCCATTGTCAATGCAATAGCGTTCGTCAGTGGCGAAGAGTTTGCCATCACGCTCCTCGCACATGATGCGCATCATCTCCTGTAATCGTTCGTTGCAACCAACGCCTCCCACAATGAGCACCTAAGGAAACGAAAATTAGAATTCATTCTTCACATTTGCTGTGATTAAATTCACCTCATTAGATTCACAATGTGCCATGGCACGTTCTGTGATCTCCACCAGCATGGCAAAGATGGTCTCCTGCAGCGAGTAGCAGAGATCCTCCTTGCTGTACTCCGGCTCTTTTTCCGCCTCATCCGTTGGCTTCTTACGTTTATTACGCCTTTTGTTGGGTTCGGCGAGTTCCTCAATGTGTGACAACAGGCCGGAGAAGCTGACATCCATGCCCTTTACCACGTAGGGTAGTTTTATATACTGTTTGCCCTGCTTAGCCAATTGTTCAATGTTATAGCCGGGACTGGGATCATTCGATAACTTAATAATGCGGGCAAATCGATCCAAACAATTTCCCACAGCAATGTCGATTGTTTCGCCAAAGATGCGATAACGTTTATTGGAATAGGCAATCACTTGAGTGTTGCCACCACTCACATACAGCACTATGGGATTCTGGGCACCGGTTATCAAGCGTCCCATTTCAATATGACCAATGCAGTGATTAACACCAAGCAGTGGCTTCTGCCACAGCAGCGACAAAGTGCGTGCAACTATTGCTCCGACGAGCAAAGGAGGCGCCATGCCGGGTCCTTTTGTGTAGCATATGACATCCAAGTCACTGGGCTGCAGTGCGGCCTCTTTGAGACTCGCCTGCACCAGTGCCAAGATTGCTTCGCGATGATGTTTTGCCGTCTCCTTGGGCAGAAAACCTGTTGCACGTTAAACAAAGCTTAATATTGAATTGTACACACTGGCAGTATAAGTATTACCTTCACCCGGCGGCGTTATATAGGTGCGTCGTACATTTGCCAAGACTTTGCCATCATTTATAATGCCAATTCCGATTTTATTTGCACTTCCTTCGATTCCCAACGCGCAAACCATGTTTTAATGCACGAAATTCCAATTAAAACCAATCAGCTGGTCGCCGGCATGTGTTATCGATAAACAAAACATATTAATTTCAGTGTGGCCATCTTGTGTGAATAGCATAAAGTGAGTTTAACGGTTGGAAAGACAAAACATTTATAACAACAAACACAAATATTTATTTTTAAATTCTCACTTCGGTTTTTGCCGTTTATGATTGTTTCTAATTATTTATTTGTTGAAACACACAATAAAAAGGTACAAGGCTGTTGCTACTGGAGTCCTTCAGTTTGGCATTAATGATTGCACTTATTGTGCTAAGACAAATTGTAGATAAACATAAATTTTAATTAATTACTATTATGTTTCTAACTAGTTATATATTTATAGGAAAGTAAATTGCATTCACAAATATAGATTTCTTGCATTTTCCTACTTGCTTACTAAAAACAAAGCTAGATTTGGCGGAATAAAACTAAAACGCCGGCACTATTGAAGCTTCAGTACTGCGAATGGCAGTGGCGCCAGTGTTTGTCAACGCACATATGTGAATGCTGGTTTTTTAATAAGAGAGAAGAATGTAGTGAAATCAAATCAGTTGTTTTATTGCCATATTTATATTCGTTCTAAGAAAAGCAACACTTGAAAACATGGAGTCGGCTACAACGCCGAGTGAAGTCAACAAAGAGGACTCATCCTCTGTCATAAATTCTGAAAAGGTCAGCGAAATAATAGAGCTGGCGGCCAAAATCGAAATAAACAAATGCGACGTGGAGACAGCTTCGATTTCAGTGGAGCAACAGCAGCTGGAATGTGAGAGACAAGCAAAAAACGAAGAACTGACACCAATACCAACAACGAACGACACGGAACTGCAAGATAAACAAGTAGAAAATAAACAAGTTACTAATGAGATTGCTATTGTGGGCGACGTCGAACAAAAGACGAAAGAAATTGGCGACGAAGCTGAGACCATTATGAGTTTCGCTCAATTAAAGGCGCAGGCTGAGGTTGAAGAACACAAGGATACAGTGTTGCCTGCTCCAAATGATATTCTGTCCCATGTGCATTGTTTGGCCCAGCTAGAAGAGCAGCGTCGCAGCTATGAGCGGCAATTGGAACAGCTACGCACAGCAAACGCACAGAAGGATAACATGATGACGCTGCTACAACGCGAGAACGCAATACTGGACAAGGAGAAGCTGGCGTTCCGCCATGAGATGGATGTGGCTAACAAGGAGAAGGAGGCGACAGTGATTAAATTCGCCATGAAGGAGAAGCTGCTCATCGATGCCAAAAAGGAGAAGGAGTTGGTGGAGAAGCAGCTGGCTGATGCCAAGAGAGAGGTTAAAAATGTATCCATACGTTTTCATGCGGTCAACGAAGAGAAGTCACGTATTACCTACATCATAGACGAAAAGGTGGGTAAACGGTTATCTGTTACTAAGACACTTTATAAACTTTAATCATTTTTGCATTGCAGTGCAACGAAGTGCGCAAATATCAGCGGGAATGCGAGAAGCTCAAGACTGAAATGGGTCACTTGGAGTCCAAGCTGAAGTATCACTCGAACAAGCTCAACATTGAAGTAGAAGCAAAGGCGGTCAGTAAACCACGATTAACAAAATTATATTTCAAATAATAATTGTTTCATTATAGTCTCTAGAACGCAAGCTGGAAGAGGAGCGCAATGCGCCTAATAAACTGGAGGAGAAAGCCAATGGTAAGAGTATGGCAATCTATTAAACCAATTATTAACGAATCGATTGCAGAGAAGCTCAAGATGGAATTCGAGGCAAATACAATACTCTTAAAGCACGAGATTATGCGCAAGACTGAAGCCCTCGATAAACTCACCAAAGAGCAGCAAAAGCAAGCTGAGGCTTTCAAGGAGCTGCAGCAACAGCTGCAGGACATTAATGCGTCGGCAAGTGTGATTTATTTCATTATAGTTTCAACTATATTAATTGTACACTTCTTCCTATAGCATGGTCAATTGTCGGACGAGTTTAAGGAGCTGCAAGAGCAGCACAGCTCTGTGGAGGCAGCGTACAGTGATGAGCTACTGAAGACAGCCAAACTGCATGGACAAGTTGCCGAACTACAGCTCTTGCGCACACAAAACACAATGTATGCAGTAATTCCTAATGCAAACAGTCTGATATTCATTTAATCTTTATTTACTCACACAGTAATGAAGAAAAACTCGCCGAGGAGCAAAAACTAAGAGAGAAACTCGAAGCAAATGCACTGGAAACGGAAGCTGACTTAGAGCAGCTGCAGCAGAAGAAACAAGAGCTGCTCAGCATTAACAAAGAGATGAGCGAAGTGATTGTGCAGCTGCAAAACAATATTAGCTTAGCTGAAGCAAAGGTAATTATTAAAAAAAAATTTTAAAAAGTTACATGCCCCGGGTGAGGCTCGAACTCACGACCTTAAGATTATGAGACTTACGCGCTGCCTACTGCGCCACCGAGGCCACGTGAATGTCCCCAGCTCGTTGTGGATAAATTATTCAGGTGATGTTCTGATCTCTATTTCTATTTTAGGCACAAGGCCTCGAGGCTGAAAACAAATTGATGAAACAGGAGAAACACGGCTATGACATCAAGTACGGTGAATTGGAGAATCAACTGAGTGTCGAGTCCGCGGAAAAGAATGAAGAACGTCTATTGCTGGCCAAACATCTGTCGGAGAAGACAAAACTCTACGAACTGACCAAGGCCAAGTTGGACAATGTGCAGGGTGACTTTGAGGCAACACAGCACAAACAGGCGACGTTGGTCAAGGAGCTGCAACGAGAGCTGCAAAAGTACAAAAGAGGCGTGGTGGAAACAAAACCCATTATGCCGTATTGTAGCAATTGCCAACAGGCGCTAAATGGCTACAATCAAGAGACGCCACCACAACAACAACAGCAACCACAACAAGTTCAACGCACGCACAGTCGCACAAGCAGCCATGGCAGCAGTCGACGTGCCAGCGAATCATCCGAATCTGAAACAGTGGCCAGCAGCGTGACCACAACACAACAGCCACAAAATCAAGCGCCTCCCGAGCTGCAAGCAGTGCTCTCAAAGAAAGTATTAGTGGAGCGCATACTCCGCCTGCAGCAGGCGACAGCACGTCAAACGGAACGTATCGAGTTTCTTGAAAATCATACAGCTGCTCTCGTTGCCGAGGTGCAGAAGAAATCGAAGGTGGTGCAACATTATATGCTGCGTGATCAGATGGCAGGCGCTTTGACTACCACGAAGAGTGATCAGAACAAGAGCGAGCTGGTCAAGTATGGCAACGGTGTCATGGCAGCCATCTATGGCGGAGTTAAAGGCGCCGAAAGCAAAGGCGGCATGTCGCTAGATCTTTCGCTGGAGATTAACAAGAAGCTGCAGACGGTGTTGGAGGACACGCTGCTGAAAAACATTACGCTCAAAGAGAACCTGGATGTGTTGGGTTTGGAGGTAGATAATTTGACGCGTAAATTGCGCAACTATGAGCAGAACAAATGACGAGAGAAAGCACCACACACAACAAAGTATTCCATTCCATAAGTCTACCACTGTCTCAACTTGTAAATATAGTTAACTAAAGAAAATTCCATGTACATTACATACAAAATTTAATATTCCAACAATTTGCAAATGCTTTGCTTTCTTATAACACTCCCTCGTACAGCTTGGCGCTCACTGGCTTTGGTTTGCCTAAGTCCATGGACACTTGCAGAGTTGGCTGCTCATTTGGTTGGGCGAGACGTGCCTGCTTGTTGAACGTTTTCTTGAAGTGCACTTTCATTTGAGGATTTGATTCGCCGGTTTCGTCTCTGATGTATTCACGGAGAAGTGGAGGAAACTCAATCTTTGTGGGCAATATTACTTCTGCGACTTGTTTCTTATTGTTCAAGAACTTGTGCTCCTCCTCTTTAGGTACCAGCTCGTAGTCGGCTTTGTAGCTGGTGCTATAGATTTCCACGGGTTTTGGTTGTGTGACGCCGCGCCAAGTTTTCTCTACTGTGACACGCACCTTGCGCTCTTCATTAGGCTAAGGAAACGATATATATGTCTGTTATATATTTTCATTCACATGAATGGTATTAATATCACCTTTTCGTCCACCGCAGACACTTTTAGTATCCGCATGTAGCAGGGCTCCGGGTAGCGCTGAAACATGTTACGTATGAGCATGCGACCGACTCCCCAGTCGGGCAAGTTGCCCACCAGCTCCCACAGTGTGTTGCCGCGGAAGTCTGTGGTGCGGCCAATGTATTTGATGACTTTCTGACTCATTTTTTACTTTCAATTGCACTTGTTTTTATTCATAAACAGATAATTAAACAAAATGTTATGAAGATTTTGCGGCGCACTGCTGCTTCTTTTAAAATGTCATTCACAATGCACTCTAACAGCTGTGTTCGTGTAGAGCTGCCACATCTTGAGTTTGAATGTGGTTGGCAACGCGGCATTACTTTCAATTTTATGTTTGAAAAAGTAGTTATATTATTGACATATGCTTATTTATGTTTTGTTTTTTTTTTTATAATTTATTACAATGAATAGTGTAGTTAATACAAAATAGAAAGTGCTTACGCTATAACGAAAAGAGCCCAGTAAGACAACGCAATTGGTTAATTCGATTGCTTTGATATCGATATACGCGCCAAAATATCCGTTGACAGTCTGTAACTGCGAAAACTAGCTGGCGTTCGTGTTTTTTTTTTTTAATTTTTTGTTTTGTGTTAATCCTGCCTATTATGGCCATTTTAAATAATTGTAATTATGTGAAAAGTAATAGTGAGCACCTAAAACATAATATGTTTAAGGTGGCATGCGTGGGTGATAATATGATTTCCGGAGCGATCCTGTCAGTGCTCCGCTGGACAGTTGCACCTGATGGACCGTGTTATGAAGCACGCCGTTTATCTAAATATGAAATTGTCTAATAGTGAAAGCAAATCGTGGTTCTGCCTGCATTATTTACGCGTTATTATAAGAAATCGTTTAATCTTCATATAAAATCGGAACACAGGTGCAATTGAAAATGTCCATAAAAGCAAAATCCTGTCGATTTCTCTCGTCAAGCTATCGATATCATATCGTCAGAAATTGGCTTTAATAAAGTACAAAAGTGATGTGCGCCATTTTGTATTCTTTTTGTTTTGTGATAATCCTACACAGTGCATAATTTATATAATATTCATATAATAATTATCTAAAGTGCTTCTCATAATATGATTTAATATTTGTGTGTTGCATGTTTTTGAGTTTGCTGAAATCGTAATTGGAATATAACCGTTTTAATTCAGTTTCACCTTTGGAACTTAATGGTAAGTTTAATTTATTTTCGTTACACTTTTTACATTTAAGACTCTCTTATTGTGCATACATAATTTACTTATGCAATAGAGTTGTGTTTTTGGCATTAAAATCCCTAAAATTTACATAAATATTTATGGACTAGCCATTGTGGGGATGCTCCTCGAGGGCATCGTTCTCAGAGTGACCCGAACCACTTGTGTCTATGGGCTCATCGTATGATTCCAGTTCCTCCTCATGATTATGATGATCCTGCTGATTTGCACTCTCATGCAGACCAATTGTAGCATGTGCTGCGGCCTTTGAGGCATTCACTTGAGCAGCAGCTGCAGAGGATGCTGCCTTAATGGCCGACTCCTTGGTCGCCGCAAAGTCAACTCTCGCCTGCTGCAGCTGCTCTTCCACCTGCTCTACGCGATTTTTCGCCTGACCAACCATTGTGGCCTGGGATGCCAGTTGGTTCGACACCTCACTGGAGGTTTGTTCCGCCTGCTCGGCAACAGATTTGGCATTGTTGACAGCTGCAGTTAATACTGAGATATGATGATGTGCTGCCTGGGCGGTTTGCTGTGCAAGCTTCGCAGACAGCTTGGCTGCCTTCAGTTGCTCCAATTCGCGAGAGAGAGCACGTTGTGCTTCGGCTGCCTGTTGCTCCAATTCCTGTAGAATCACTTGCTTGCCAGCCAACGCTGCTTGAGCCGTTGCTGCTGCCTGTGATGCAGCTTGGGCGAGTGTGTTCTTGGCTATGAAGGCAGCCTGCTTGGCAGCAGCATGTTGATTGGCCACTGCGCTGTAAGCCTGATCTGCAGATCCTTGTGCAATGGAACGTAATCCGCTGCCTATGCTATATCCAGTCTTGCCTCCTTCTCCACTGGGGCTGCTGTGTTGATTGTGCTGAGCTTTCGAATTGCTGTTGCGGTCTCCGCTGCTGCTGCTGTGAGATTGATGTTGCTGCTCCGGTTCCTCATAAGCTGGATACGAGGGATCAAAGAAGTTGCCATGTTGATGTAACTGCAGTGGAGGCGCTTGCGTATGCTGTTGTGGATGCTGCTGCTGATGCTGTTGCTGCTGCTGTTGCCTGTAATAAAATCCATTACGCTTGTTCAGCCTTCCCATGGCATCGGCGAAGAGCAGCGCTGTCGATGTCGATGGTATTATATTAATCCTTCTTCCCTTGCTGCTTCATTTCGGTGAACTCACCTAGGAGCAACTGACAGAGCAGGCATCTGAATTCCTTTGTGTACATCTCCCTTGTGCTGCTAAAACTGCATTAAACGTCTTTCTCATTGGCGCCATGTGTTTTATACTTGCCCCCAAAGTGTCGGTGTCCAGATGGATCAACGTCAGCGGTGCATAAATTTTAGTAGTGCGGAAAGTTTTGCTGTGGCTTTTTGAGTTTAACGGGTGTTCAACATGTGATTATAATATTATAATACGTATTTTGGCGATTTTGAATATCATCATACATACATACACACACATGCACTCGATCTCTCGAGGAAGTACTTGATTTCTGGGGGCTCCATTAATGTTTTGTTGGCACGGCCGTTAGCTTTTGTTTTTAGTGGTTATGGGTGGTGCAAAGCTGCCAAGTTGTGGCTTGATGTTTAAAATTTAATTTGCATTTATAGTTTCGGGTAGCGCCCATTCGTAATTGATACTAAAGCGCTTGTAATGGTAATCAACTGGCAATAGGGTTTTTATGTCGACTTTTTAGTGTGAAATCAAATTAATGTATTGAATAACCAAATGCAATCAGAAATGCTTCAATTAAATTATGAGAGCGGAAAGCAGTGGAAGTTATTAGTGAAGTTATAAAAATCATTATTTAAGAGATGAGAAATTCAATTACGTGTTGCTAAGAATAGACATCGTAAGATTTGTCTATAGCATACTTTCAAGAGTAGGATCAATTTATAGAACTATGAAATGCGCTTTAAAAGGTGGAAACTTCATCAAGTCGATGTAGAAATTATATTTTTGTAATTTAAAGTTAATAATAATAATTATAATTACGAACCTCACAATTCAAATTCAATAATTAAACGGGGCAATTGAATTTTAAACCATTGTTGGCATCAATTATTGAAATTTTAAGTCTAAACCATTAATAACTTTGAAATAAAACTGAATATTAAATAAATGGAAAAGTTAAAATGTTTTTTTTTTTTTTTATAAATTAATTTATTTAAATAGTTTTTAATTTATTACAAGTATAAATAATAAATTAATTAATATAAACACAACTATTTTACACATTACGATTCGGTTTCTGTTTTCGGAACATGAATGGACTGCAATACCCAAGTTAGAGAGAGAGTGATTGCCAAGGCACTTTCCGGGCCTTACTCGCTGCTACTCGACTGTCGTGAGTCTCTTATCTAATGAGTGACTTTGTTGAGTTTTGTGACAAAAGAGTCTGCGTGGGTTATAACAATAAACGTAATAACATGGTAACAAGGTAATAAGAAAGAAGGCCTAAAGAGGTAACGAGTACGTGATGGTAACAACAGCGGTGATGGTGTTTCGAGTGGGCTAAACAAACATGATCGAATAAATATACACATAATAAAAAACATTAAAAATAGACATAGTGACGGGACAGTTACATAAGGAAATGGCTGCTCAAAAGTGAAAAACAAATTCATCAGAGGCATCGTCATCGTCATTGGGGTCGATGGCTGCACCCACTGCGTGGTAGGCAGTGACTGTGCTTGCCTCTGTGCTGACTTCGATTAATCATTTGTAGCTCTGAGTGATTTGCTGAATCCAGGGCAAGTAGGCCGAAACCTTGACGTAAACGCCGGGCACATTCACTTGACCACAGCCAATACCCCAGGACACAACACCCACGACGTTCCAGACGCCGTTGCGTTCGCAGACCAGAGGACCACCGCCATCACCCTTGCAGGCATCCTTGCCCTCCTCGCCACCGGCACAGATGAAGCCGGGATTGAGTTTGTAGCTGTAGCCGAGACGAGTGTTGCGCAGCTGGGCTTCGCACTGGTGGTGAGATAGAATTGGCACATCAACCTCCTTCAGGATGTTCTGGTATTTGCCGTGTTCCCCGAAAGCGTCCTTGCCCCAGCCGGTGGTCCAGCAGCGAGCGTTGGTGAAATCAGAGTACTGATCGGGCAGACAGGCGGGGCTGATGTGTGGGTTCTTGGTGAAGTCAACGGGATGGTCCAGCTTCAGGATGGCCAAATCGTTGTCCAGGGTACCGGCATAATACTCGGGATGAATGTGCACGGAGACAACATCGCGTTCAATGTAGGGGAAGAATTCCACATCATGGTTGACATCCCATTCGCCCAAACGCACACGCAGATCGAAGCCATTTTGACTAGAATTGAAATTGATAGATGAGTAACAAAGTTTTCTAGCACTGAACAAGAATTGACTTACGATTTGATGCAATGAGCAGCGGAGATGATGTGCTGGGCATCGATGAGGGTGCCACCGCAGGCATAGATCGATTCCTTGGGATCCTTCTTCAGAATAGCCACGTGCCATGGGTATTCACCGAACTCACTGTCACCATCAACATAGACGGGGTTCTTGATGCGACCAGTAATACCGGCAGCGTTCCTTGTACCGCAACGTCCGAGCTGTTGGGGTGGAGCCTGAGGGCGCAGAGGGCGACGGCAACAAACTTCGTTGATGCGGCAGGTCTTCTCTACAGGACGGTTGCCATAGTAAGCGCGCTGCAAAGACAATCAGGAAAATAACGTAAAATTAGCGTAAGTTTATCTTATACGAGTATGTAAGACTAAGCCCTGTTTGATTTGATTGGTTTCCAAACGATTACCTGCTCCGCTTTCAACTCAAACTCATTCTCATTATCCACGCTGCGACGTCTACGATCATTTGGAAAGCTGACATAATCACTGCCCTCTGCCGCACCGGGAGCCGGTGTAGGAATATTATGCAACTGCCCCAAGCTCAGTTGCTTGCCACGACGACTTGGAGCTGACCAAGCGGGTTCACTGACATTGACACTACGCTCATAATGTTGTGAGTAATCTCCGTAGCTACCAAAGCCACTGGGTGCAATATCACCGGGAGCCGAACCGGGATATATGGAGTTATAAGAGGGATCGAAGCCCTCTGAATGATGCTCAGAGTGGTGCTCAAAGTGATGATGATCAACATGATGATCAGAGTGGTGATAATGTTGTTGAATTGCCGGTTGGAATGAGGGACCACTGTGGTACTCAAAGATGGGTGTACTGTGCACCATTTCCACATCGTAGTGATTAATGGGCTTTGGTCCAAAGCTTTCGTAGACTTGTGGCTCGCTATAATGATGATCGTGATGGTAGTGAGGAGAGTGCTCATGTTCAAAGCCGCTGAAGTGATCGTGATGGTGATAATGCGTGCTGTGCACTTCGGTGGGCTTCTTCTTGAAAAAATCGCCCACTTTCTGGATGATATTCTCATTGGGCGTCACATGAAGATTGACCAGTGGCTTGACCACTTTTTCGCCATAATCCGTTTTGCTCACTTGCAGCGAGACAAGTGGATTGACATTAACCAGGCCAAGATTGAGGCCATTTGGCCCTAAGGAACCAAAGTATGGATTCTGTGCTGGATAATAATCGCCCAGGACATTGGATGGATAGCCGCCAGGACGCCCAGCCGAGGGGTAGGGCAAACCGAAGCTGACGCCATATGTGGGCAGAACCTTGCGCTGTATCAGCTCAATGGCTTGGAGGGCGGGCAGTGCCAACGGGGATTGTCCGAGTGGCGACTGACGCTGCAGATGGAAAGGACACGAAGTTAGCCAGGTGGCTCCAATGAGCTGCTTGAACGTTGGTTTGGACGTGCGACCTTTTGACCCCGTGCGTGGTTAGGTTGGTTTTAGTTGCGGTAGGATTAGTGACGATCTCTATAAATCTCTCTCTCTCTCTCGGTGGCAACCAACCCGCGCACGAAGAGCAGGGGGAAACGGGGCGCAGTTTTTAGTGGACCTTGGCTGAGTTTAAGTTGAGCGTGGAGCGTTGATCAATGTGGTGAGGTATTGAGTTTTGAGTTGGGTTGTGTAGGTGTGTTTTGTATGCGTGTGTTTTTTTGTGGAGTGTGGAACTAGATTAATCATTGAACTAAGGAGCATTTACTATGTGTGAATTGCATTAGTCGAGCATTCGGGTTGTTCTAAGGTTTCTAGTCTTAGCTGCGTTATTAGTCTTAACTTACCCCTTGAGCATCCCAATGAAAGATCACCGGTGTCTTCTTCCTTGTTCTCAGCATCGGCCTGGCGGCGAGTACGCTTCTTGTCATCATCCTTCTTCTCTTCTTCCTTGGTTTCGGTGGCAGCATTGGTGGTGGCATTGGTCTTGGCAGCATCATCACCCAGGGCTTCGATGTCCTTGCCCAGATTTCTGGGGTCGATGGCCAGAATCAGATCCTCTTTGCGTCCAATGCGATCGGCAGCGGGGCACTGTGAGATGGGCACGCACTGGCAGTCGACGATCTGTTGACGGGAAGTGTCATAGCCACCGGCGCCTTGGTAAAGACCACCCTGGGAGCTCTGAGATCCGTAGCCAGTGGAGAGACCATTGTAGCTGCCGCTTGAGCCGCTTTGCAGTTCCTTCTTGTAGTAGTCAGGGTTCTGGCTGTGATAGCTGCCGCTGGGTGATCCGCTGAATCCATTCTGACCGAAACCGTTCGATTGCGAAAAGCTAGAGCTGCCGCCGTAGTTTCCAAGTCCGCCATTTGGCTTGTAAATCTCACTGTTGGGCTTCTGGGAGGGATTGTAACCCTGAGAGAGCAGACCGCCTTGGGAAGCACCGTTGAAACCAGCATTGAATGCATTCGACTGAGTAAAGCTAGAGCCAGAGTTAGATGAGGCTTGAGCCTGTGGTGTATAAGTGGCCGAAGATTGAGCCAAAGCGCTGAAGTCAGTGTTGATGGTTTGACCGCCGCCAATGGGAACGGTTACGCTGGGCACATTGGGAGCATCGCCGCCATCAACATGATGGTAGTGATGATGGACATGCTGCTGCAGACCGGCATCGAGAGGAGCGCCAACAACGACCTTAGTGCTGGAAGCGGTGGAAGCTGATGAGGACGATGAAGATTGCTGGCTGTAGAAACCGTTGAGCGAAGAGCTGGAACCTAGCTTATCGGAATTCTCAAAGTTGTAGGGAGGCACGCCGTTGGGAGGACCGTTGAAGATGGGACCGTTGGAACCGCCAGTGTAAATTGGGCCAGGGGGTTTGCTGTCGTAGATCAGAGCACCGGGTGGAGGCTTGGTATAGGTAATACCGTCGGAACCATCAATGGCCGATGGTGGAGGGTGTTCCATGTAAGCACCGCCAAACTGACCGCCAGGTCTGTACAGACTGTTCATTGGCTTGTAGGAGCCTTCATAGCCAACCTTGCGTGGTGGACCGAAAGAGTTCAGGGAGTTGGGTGGTGGGCTCATGGGTGGACGACCGTTGAAATAGCTTGGGGGTGGCATTGGTTTGGCTGGACCATAGGGGCCACCGCCAAAGGCCGATGGGGGAGGAGGTCCCTGAGCGTAGATGGTCGAGTAGAAGGGGCGTTTCTCCTCCACATCACAGCTCATCAATCCCAGACCACAGAGCTTATCGCGAATCAAGTTGCGTGCCTGCAGATCGTTGCCCTGTTGCAGCGCCTGATCAATGTTACCATCAGCGTAGACGGCATCGTATTCACCCAGATTGCGTCCCTCGCGTCTGGAGTTAATCAGCTGGTCAATGACGGTATCAATCTCAGTGGCATTGCTCTGAGTGCTCTCATGCACGGCATAGTTGCGTCCCTGGACCTCTTCAGCTGGTTTAGTATCTACTGAGCGACGGCTCAGCATCGAATCCGCATCCATGGGCGCCCATTCGTTACCCCAATTGGAGTCGGAATCGGCGGCAGCAACTGCGGCAGTGGCTGCCAAGACTAATAACCAACCAATTCTCAATCTCATTGTGTTGCTTGTTTTGGCTGTGGATAAGAAGATGGCAAGGGAAGATTCGAGAATTACATAATCTGTTTTGACACCATTACCCCAATACGGCTGTGTAAACTGGCTGGTCATTGTGCCAATTTACACATCTCTCCCCTCTCTCTTTCCCCCCGGTGCGAGTCTTTCACGGGCATTCTCTGTGGCAATCGAAACCGGTTCGGGCCAACGTCTTGCAATCTTCACGCTGACTCACAGCTTGGTTGCCTCCATTATCGTCATCTTCGTCCGTGCGTCTTTCAACATGAAAAAGACTTTTACTTTCGTTCGAGGTCGCAGACCGTGATCGTTTTACTACAGCAGCAGCTCCCCCATATGAGGTAATTTTACCTGAGCTCGCTTTGTTGAGATTTTGCAAGCGAACTGATCACTCAACTTGATCTCTCAGACACTGCCGGCTGTCAAGGCAAACTTTACGCTTTAAGTATTTTCGTAACTTTTACTACTTGCTCGATTCCCCCTTTTTCCCAACTCGTTTTATTGCCTTTTGCCTGTGTGTTATGTCATGTACGTTTTGTTTTTTATTGTGCTTTTCTTTCTGGAGCGTGGGTTGAGACTGTTGTCGATCTTTGAAGCGAACGTTTTATTTGAATGTTATATAAAGCGAAATTTGTAGCGCCTTATTGCCTTGTTTTTGGCTGTCAGAGGCTGCGCCCCCAAACGGAAGTCGTGTGCAACGTTGCATTGCAAATCGCTGGAGTTGGAGCTGGGAAAATGTATTGGCAATTTGTGTGTGGGGTTTTTCTCTGGAGTGAAAGTTTTCGGCACAGGGCTTGCTTGGGTCATTGACTCAAATCAAGGGTTAAACGATATCGATTGCAAATCAATCAGCGATGTTTAATTTGATGCACTTTACACTTGAAAATTGTCTGAGATTCGAGTTTAGATTCACTTTGATTCACACACTCGGCACACTATAACTTACCTTTTGTGTTAAATAAAATATTCCACAGTATTGTTGTAATCCTTATGTAAGTGCTTGCTTTATCCTTTCACTGCACCACTGTCACTTTCAGTCTCAATTGAATATGTCTGATTCGTTTGTTGTCGACTCGTTCACTGATTTCGCTTTCAACTGCGCTGCACGTTTTATACGCAAGTTGCGCATGCGCGACGCCAACGCCAAAGCTGCCGCTGCTGTTGCTGCTGCGGTTAGTATTGCTGTTGCTCTTTTGCGAATTGTTAACTCAAAACAAAACAGAGAGCGCAGCCCAACAGCAGTTTGGCAACAAGTTTTCGGTCTCGCCGAAGGGGCCCATTTTCTGGCTATGACGTCAAATAGTTTTTTGGGTATTTCTGGGTTTTTTTCCTTTTCGTTAATTTGAGTTGCATTCTGCGTATACACGAAGGCTAAGATGGGGTCTAAGCGGAAACCTTTTCTTAATGATCAGAGCGATGTTTTTGCAATCTCACCCCATTCCAAAAATAAAAAGAGTGTAAACAAAATATGTCTCATAAAAATGTTGAAAACGCTTACGACCAAATTAGCGTTTGCAGCTTTCATGTGGGTCGAATTAAAATGTCCAAAATAAAAGTTTTTCACATCATCTTCAGTTCCCGCAAAAGGCGTCCAGGGCTTTTGTGTAATGCTCTACTCTCGAACAACAACAGATTATGAAATTTGCAATTATTAATTGGGTCAACACCACTAAAATGACCCAAAGAGGGGCAACTGGGGCGCTGCTGACTAATCGACGGGCCCCACAAATGGCTAATAAAGGGCATCGCCACAAACCGGATCTGGCACACTTTGAAGCCACATTTCGGCGACTCGGTTGCGACTGTTGCTCATGTTTGCCCGTGTTTACCCCAATGTCAGTACAACAAGCCTCAAATCGAGCCTCAGTCGGTCATTCATTTCAGTCAATTACAGTTCATGAGTATTGTGAATCAAAGCTGTATCTTTTGGTTGGAATTACCCGAAGTTCATAAAAATTAGAGACTCTCAAGCTTCCCGGCTTTGTAGACCCAAAAAACATGCTATACGCGTGCCAAAGCCGATGATGATGATGATGATTCGCTTAGTCGTTTATCGTTTATTGTGTGTGGTCAGTGATGTTGGGATTGTTATTCACAAGCTGAGAGTGTGTGACTGACCTTCCAGCTATTGCTAGACGACGACACAATCATTTAAAGTTTATTTAAGTGGTGTTTTATGTTAACCATTCCAAGAAAGCTGATAATATGTGTAAACAGGCCGATCCATGATAATTATGCTAATTCGTCCAATCATTTCTTCGCTCTACTGTTGTTGTAATTGCTCTTGGCTGTGTTTGCCAAACAGTTTGCGCTGAGTTCAGAAGTTCGTGTTGCTTTTATCAATCAATTCATTGACCATCGGGTTTTTTTCTCGTGGCTGACTCAGCGCAAGTTTTCGGGGCTTGTTTGAAGGAGCCACTTCCGATTTAATTTTGGAAATGATTTACTCGTAGTGTGAACTCAGTTTTTTTTTGGGCAAATATTTGAATTCCCCCTGAGCCACTCTTTGAACTTGACCTTAGGTGGCGAACCTTGTTTGGACACAAGTGACAGCTAATCGCAGTGACAGTGTAAGCTCAGGTTCAGGGCTTCAATTGATCTTTTAATTGCAATTATATCGAATTAAGCTTAAGTCGATCTATGCGAAAAAGGTGTTTTTTGAAACCAAGTAATGTTCAATAAAAGGTGTTGCAATTTGCAGCCCAGATTTAAATATATTTAATATAGAAAGTGAAGTGTGTTTGTCATTATTCAGTTAGTATTAAATAAGTCAATATTATTTTTAAATTATATTCTTTTACTGTTACATACATATAATACATATAATTTAAAACTGAAATTGTCACTGTTAAGTTAGTAGTAATTAATTTTGTATTATCTTTAGGTCTGTTGACTTTTGATTATATTACTTTGTTTAATTTTTTTATTTTCAACTCTTCTCCCAATTCAATAATCGTTGACTTTAGACCTGTTTCTCTACAGTCGAAGGCCACGCTTTTGTCTCTCGCGGTCTGTGTGCCAATCGCTTAATAACTTGCGGCGACTCCCACACACCTTTTACGGCTTTTACAGCTTCCCCATTGGCAACATTTGTTAAAAAAATAGGTAGCAATTTGAGTAGATGCATTAGCTGCAACCAAGCATAGTTGCATATTGCAATTGTGCCACGGTTTTGCCCAAAAATCAACATTAAAATCTGTGGAAAAGCCCACTAAAACAATGCAACTACAGACCGAAAATTTACTCGTACTTCAATTGGCCTAGCCAATTCTCAGCTCGAAGCCGGTCGTTAATCGTCGGGCCTTGGGGAAACCCCAGCTAAGCTTTTGTGGCAAGCCACACACAGTTGTTGTTTGTATCTCTCAGTCGCAGTTGAAGTCTCAGTCTCAGTCTCAGTCTCTGTATTTGTTTGTCTCTCTGTTTGCTGGCTTACATAATCCAAACCGAAATGCAGCCGAGTGCGGCACGCGATGCATTCATGTAGAGCGAGTAGTTCGGGTGTGTGATTCATTGAGATTTATTATACCCTAAGCGAGGGTTATGTAGGCTGGAGAAGTCTTTTATAAAGTTGTTATTGTAGTAATAAAGAGATCATAATATTATTGTTTGATAATAGAGGAAACTAAGCTAATAAATCAAGTCTTTGTGCGGAAATTTGGTGTAAAATAAATTTGTATCACTGAAATTAAGCGCACTAATTTTGAGTATATTGTAAATCCACTGTAAAATCAACGTTAGGGTATTTACTTTATGGCACCACAATTTGTTTAGTTTTTAGCTGTTGCGCTTTGTTTTGATTCGCTTTGCTTGCTTTGCTGGTTGCTTTTCTTCTTTCTTTTGATTTTGGGATCGAGCTTTGTGCACGCAGCTGAAATTTAAATACGTTTTTTATTCAACATTTTGTCTTACCTTTGGGTTTTTGCGGCATTTGTTTTGCTTTTGCGAAACTGCATGTAATAATAAATGTTTTATACACGTTTTGTTATTGCTATTCGATTATTGTATTTATTAGTTGGTTAATCGTCAAGGTCATTCACCCACATTATGTGCCCGGCATGATTGAGCAGCTAGTCAACCGAACGTACGCATAAAACCCGGGTTAGGGTCTCCAGCATGGTGAGTCATGCTTCACTCCACGAATCATATCCATTAGATACAGCTTAGCGCTTGTGCAATGATCAATTGTAACTCCCGCATAAGATTAAGTTTATTATTATTGTTGTTGCCCTTTCACTGAGCGCTCTCTGGAGCAGATCTTAAGCTGCAAGCTCAATTAGTGTGGCAGGAAACAAAGCAAAAAGCCCAACGTTAAAGCTGGAGTTGGCAGTATTGCGCCACATGCTGCTTCCGGCGCCATGAGAAATACACCTAAAAAAGGGTGACGGAGCTGTGAATGACAGCGGAGAGCTTGAAGCTTGGGGGAGGTAAATGCTCACAGACAGTGAAAGCCATGCTGCAAGTTCATGGCGTTGTTAATCTTTTGTGGCAGTTGAAATGTTCGTCTTTGTTTGTGTTTTGTTAGTAATTCAGTTTTATACACCCATATACGAGGAGTAGTTCATCGCAGCTCAGATTACATAAATTATTTAATTTGCCCCTTTTTATGCCCTTTTATTTTGCGCGGTGTTTTTCTTTGCACAAATTGCTCAGTTCTGGTTAAACTTTTTTAAAAACTTTTGCAGCACTTTGGCTAAGTGGTTTGACTCTGATTGCCTTTAACAATATTTTGTTTAGACTGTGTCACTCTTTTTGTCTGCTTTTTGCTCAACTTGTTAGTTCGACTTTTGTCTACGCAGTAGGACCGCCCATGGTCAGGGCCATAGCAGCGTCGTAGCATCCTTATACGAGTTGTAATGGTCCGAATAGAGAGAGCGCCCAACAACGCCCAATACCGGGATGACAGTATAACGACGCATTCAATTGGCGGTCCATTGATAAACAAACAAACCGATTACGCAGCGGTGAGCTAACGTTAACCCAAAGCACATTAGAACCACCCAGAACCGCCCAATACACGCCCGCTGTGATAATTGTGCTCAATCAACACAGCAGTCGACAGAGAAGAGAGATACGAGATACAAATGCAATGAACTCTCGTCATGTTTACGGCACTTTTATTTTGTAGCAGCCTTTTAGGCGCTGCTTTAAAATTGAATACTGCACGCCATCTAGCGGCGAGCAGCGCCACCTAACGCTAGTACTCTGGCATACTTTTGTGTGCTCAGCTATTGCATCATTGAGCCTGGGTGCACCTGAAGCTGCAAATGACAGCTAAAAAGCAGTCAAATCGAGGACACCAAGGTCTATGGAGATGGCGACCAAGAGGAAGACAATAGATTCAACTAATCGATAAGCACCAATAATTGTCGTAGACTGAAGCGGTTCGGTTCGTCCTGATGCTGTGACCTTTATGCGCATTGTCTTCTGGGGCGCATGGAATTTACGTAATCCGATTAGAGAAAAACAACAATAACAATGGCAATTGGTTGCACCGAAAAAGAAAACTGCACTTGTCAGCAGTGTGTGGCCTGCCACAAGCACACGAACTGCGTCATTATTAACCAATTTATGTGGCATGAGTTCGGTTGTTGCATAACCCGAATTGACATTCCATACGCTGTGGCTAGCGGTCAGCCAACTGCTCAACTCTTCTCCGAACTGTGTAAAATATTCATTGTGGCTTAACCTTTGCCCCTAGCGGCACATTGACACCGCCATTGAGGCATGTGTGTGAGGAGTTCAAGGTTTTCAATTTCATAAATCTCATTCTTGGTACTCTCACCTTGCATTGTGTCATTTGAAACTTATTTTTTGTTTGGCTGCTCCATTAGCTAGACATCCACATGGCAGGCCCAACTCAGTCCAATGCATCTGGCGGCCAAGCACCTGGCATGCTTGGCTTCTTCGACGAACGACCTGTTGACAATTGAGTCGGCCTAGAAGCTGAAGCTACTTATTGTCAGTCGATTAAAAGAACATATTGGGTTAAGGTACTTCAGGTCGGTGGCAGCGTCCGACAGCGAGACAGTTAGCAACCAGTTCAATTGAGTTGAGTTCAGTTCTTGTTAAGGGTTCATCAGATTGCTGCTCCGATGACGTCAGCGGCGGATAAGAATGTACCCAAATCTCCATCAACTGTGAAACGTAGCGCAAAATTTAATTGGCAGTTCCAATGTTTTTCTTTTTACTGGGAAACAACTAATCCTCCCGCAGGAGCTCCAGCTAGGCAAGCGTGAAATTCCCCTCCCAATACCACTGAACAAAAAAGCAAAAGGCGCAGACAAGGCAAGGATTGTGCTTTTGGCGTGGGCTCTTTTATTGTGTGTTCAAATTCTTTGCTCTGCTTTGTTGTTGTGAATTGCTAAACACAAATCGAAAATTCAATTTCCATAAAACTTGGCGGTGGCGGTGGCAGTGGCGGGGGCAGCGTAGAGGTAACTCCATCCCAAGGGGGCATGACTGTGGACGTAGGCAGTCGGAGCTGGGCGAAGCGAGGAGACTACAAAGCTACGCACTGCGGGTGCCAACAGTGGAGTGCGCTGTGGCACGCTGCTGTGCACCACAGTCGAGCTCTGATGAGAAACTGCTGTGGGTATGTGCTCCACTAGCTCACCCCACTTGATGTACGTCGGCTGGGCATGGCTCAATCCCAGCAGCATCAACAACAACAGCGCAAAAGGGAAATTCTAATGAGGAAAACAGAAATCAGCAGTTGAACATTTTTAGCTTAACTCTTCTGCACTTACCAATTGCAATTGCATCTTCAGGCGTTCGAACTTGGACTGTCTGCCCTTCGAAGAGCAACTGCAGTTTTTATACCAATTGCCAGCCAGACATTGACATTCTAATGGGCAACACCTTGAACATGAGACCAAGCTTTGGGCTTGGTCCAGTCTAATCCTCCTTGGGATCTTGTTCGCTGATTGCGATATTTATTGATATTGTCGTTGTTGGCCAACAATGCACTACTTTAGCACTCAGTGTCTGCATGTCTGTTTACTTTACTGATTTCCTGTGGGCAGTCAAGGCATATGCTCAGCAGATTGCAAATTCGAATTCTTTATTCCAGAAAAAAAAGAACAGTACAGATAAGAAGAGAAGAGAAGCGAACTAGAGAGAGACTAAAGTAGTAGAAAATGGCAGGAACAGCATAAAAGGCAGAAAAGTTAGAATAGAGTAGATCGGTTAGCTAATAGAAATAATTTGGCAATTGTTTTCTCTTTGGTTTCATCTTGTTGTCAACGTTGTTGTCCTCATCTCTGTCTAGTTGCGCAGCAGAACGAGGCGGGGATCAGCGGACACAGTCCAGACCAAGGGCGGCTGCTGGCGAACAAGTTGTGTGGTGCGCACAGCGGGAGCCACAATGGGTGTGACGAGACGTCTATGGTCATGGACAACAGTCTGACTCTGATGCGAGATAGCTGTGGGCACATGCTCCACAATGTTGCCCACATTGGCCAAGGCGGGCTCCCGAATGGTCAGAACGGTGCGAAGTCCTGGGCGAGCGGCAACAATCAGTGGCAAGGGAACGGAGAGTGGCACAGCTGAAACTAGACGACCATCGAGAGCCTCTGCATTGCCACTGGATGCCTCAGAGAGTTCATCTTCATCGGACTCGGCAGCTGCAGCAGCACTATTGGCATTGGCACTGCTCTCAGTTGCAATCTCAGCGGACTCCTCGCTGACGGGCAAAGGCAACACTTGCGAGGACTTCGGCTGGCTGAGAGCCACAAGATTGGCGGGCCATTCCAAGGTGCCAGCATTGGCTGCATCCAGCACAATGAGTGCAATAGCGAAAAGGCTCTGTAAGAGAATGAAAACTATTAAGGGAGAAAAGAGTAGAAATATAAACTCTAACTTACCAGCTTGAACATGATCTCAATCTTTGGTTCTGCTGATGTGGAAACTAGAAGAAAGCTGTTGATTGACTGATGCTTTAACTCAAGTCAAGCTTAGCTTTTATACCCAATCCCATCAGCTGTGCTTCAATGCATCCAGAAATGCATCGTTGATTGCGTCAAACGATAATCAGAAACATTTATTTATCGATGGTTTGAAATTTGAATACAGTAAAGAGCATATTTAATTCTAAAGCAGGTTCTCCGGCAACGATATGTCACACTTGTGCTGCTTCTTAAGCCAGAACTTCTCTAGATAGCTAATCGGATCCTTGGGTTGTTCACGTGCCAACTCCAACATGCCTTGCATAAAAATTGGAACTACTTCCTTCTCCAGATGAGCTCGTTTCTCGGCAGGCGTACGATAATGTTTGGACTGTTCACAGTGAGGTTCCTCCTGTTTCTTAATCGCTTTGGGTAACTTTTCGATGCGTTCACAATTTACTTGCTGAATTGGTGGCAATGGTCTTTCAATTTCTTTTTTCGGAGATTTCTTTAGATCTTTGGGACAGCACATCACCCATTTCTTCTTTGGCTTTTTTTCCACCACGTCTGCCTGTGTGGTTGACATTTTAAAAAGGTTTGAACTCTTCTTATGTAGCTTAAGAAAATATGAAATGATAAGAATACAGAAATCATTTAGAATGAAACGTCTGCTAAGCTAACTAGACTCTCAAAAAGCTTACTATGTTAATGACTTAACAGAAGTTTTGCATTTAATCATGGAATAAGGTTGAGCTTCATAAATTTTACATGCTAACTATCTTTATTAAAGCCGAATACTACTTTTGCCCTTTTATATTTATTCATGGCAAAACGAGTATTACGTTTTTATATATCATACTTAAATAAAACGTAATACTACTTTTGTAATTTTTATATTTCCTAATGCAATAAGGCTGGGAATCTACCTTAAATCTGAAAATACTTCTTTTGCAATCCTTATATTTCTTCATGCACTAACTGTCTTGAATATATTCTATTAAATATATAAAAACGTAATTCTACTTTCGCCATTTTTATATTTCTTCATGCAAGAAGGTTGCTCTCTTAAATCTTGGGATACTTTTAAATATATTAGAACGTAGTTTGCAATTTGTATATTTCTTCATTCAATAAGTCATGGTTATATAATATTTATACATTAACTGCCTTACATCTAAGATCTTAACAATAATTATTATTTAATCTTTTACTTTGAAATATATAAAAACGTTATACTACTTCAGCCATTTTTATATTTCTTCACGCAAAAAGGTAATATTCATACATTAACCTTCCAAAATCTTTTACTATTTGCATTAAATGAAAAGATTGCATAATTATTGTACTGTTTAAAAGGCGCTTATTGGCTTGCTTTATTTGTTGTTTGCGGCATTTTAAAATGCGCAGTTCTTGGCGTAATGACACAACCAATACATGGAGTATTAATTAACATGCGTTACCAATCCGACCACTCCTGCGATACTCCTTTGCTTGGTATTCTCACTCGCATTCGGATTCTCATGTAAGCCTCTTAGCGATTGATTCAGCTCGTGGCTGTGAGTGGCACCTTATGTAATCGGAGCTGCCTCGCGCGCTGGCCAGCCAATTGATGCGAAACATCTGCCAATTGAATGAGCAGCACTTCATGCCACAATCCACTCAGTGTCCGGTGGGAGGGAAACTTAAGCCGCTTAGCAGCTGTTAGGAGAGAATGCCTCTGGCAGCCTCACCTCAACTCAGCTCGACTGTTATCACTGGTTATCACGCTCGATGATTATGTAAGAGATGCTGTAACTTGGCAGTTTTAAACAAGTTTTCGAAATGCGCTGGGCATTTGAAAAACTTGGCTAAATCTGCCGAGAGGCCACCGAAGAAGGCGTAACACAACTGATTTTCCAACATCCAAATCAAATGATCCATGCGACAAGCCATTGACAGATATTTGAATAAAATCAATACGATCAGAACATAGATATGCAGCTGCCGCCGACTGAGACCGAATAGCCATTGACTTTGATTCAGCTGAAGCACAAACACCAAGGCGATGCAGAAAGACACTTTGGAGTTTCTGTAAGTCATCATCAGAGTTGATATCATCATCCACTTTGATAGGTGAGTATTTCGAGACTCACGTGCTCAGCTTCACATAAGCGGCATTGGTCAATTGGCAGCGATTGATGAGCAGGGCGGCAACTGGCTTAAGGAACTCGGCTCCACTTCCGACAATGGTGCCAATTATCAGTATGGGCACCAGGGCATTATTGCCATACATCTTGCCAGCCAACTGAATGCCCCTATCGATGTGCACCACCTGACTGATGGCCGTAACCGGAGTGGCAAGCATTCGAAAGGCCACCGTACGTGCCACAGCATGTGCCCAGTCAAAGGGACTGTAGAAGATGAGATACCACGTCAGCGTACACAAGATGACATCGTGCACATTGCTGAGCGGCTCAAGTGGCAGCGAACCGAGCATCACATTGACCAGAATGTCTCCAGCATAGGTGAGCATCACGTGATTCAGCCAGAGCACAAAAGGTTGCCATTCCAGATAGCTTCGAGGCCGCTGCTTGCTTGGGTTACTTCGCATCAACTCATCGCGGAGCTGGAACGCAATAAATGTGTAGTGCAGGGCTCGAAATATGAAGTGATTGGAGAAGGGCCTGAGGATGTTGGGCGAGTTCATCTCTCTTTATCGCTGATGTCATCCGTTTAGCTTCGTGTCAATTTCGAGCTCACTTGAATTTCGAGACGGTTTTCAAATTGTTTACTTAATTTAAAAAAAAATACATACACGCAGAGAAAAAAATCTTGATTTGAAAACTTTTCCATCTTAAAAGATAAAAATCTTGAAACAAGAATTTTTGGTTGAAAACGTCTTAAAATAAAATTTGGTTAGAAAAATCATCATTTTGAGACTAGTCAATCTTTTTTTTAACATCGAACAAGTAAGAAAGCTACAGTAGAGTGTGCTCGACTGTGAGATACCCGCCATCAATTTTGAATAAAAAAAAAGGGCAGTATTAATTTTAAAATATATATTATTATCATTAATATATTGACAAAATACTCCAAAGGCTATTATAGGTATATTGATATAGTATGTACTACATTTAAAACATACAATATAGTGCAAACTATACCAGATTGTCAGCCAAAGCAACTAACCCCCATAGAAAGTAGGCGTTTCTGCCCATACAAAAGTTTTTTTTTTTTATTTATTTTTTTATTTTTATCTTATCGCAACCACCTAACTTCTGATGTTGTTGATGTTAGCGCAGTAAGTAAAGATGCTGGAAAACATTATGCCATGTAGGTCATTGATCCTGGGTTCAAGCTAAATAGATATATATAAAAAAACAAACTATTTTCTTTTGTTTTATTTTAAATGATCGAAATTCGATATCTCTTGAATTTAATTTAAGATCTACCCTGCTTGATTATATTTTGCCATCAAATAATCATGATTCAAGGTTTTATATTTTATGTTATCACGTTTTTTCCTGTGTACATATAACGAACTTAAACTTAAACTGATTGTGCGAAAGTGTGTGTGCCGCGTCCTTGTCTCGGACCCGGCAACAGCGAGGCGTAGCTTATACTGCGCACCGGCTTAATCCGAGGCAGCATCTGATGCACCACCGGATGTGCCGCATAGGTGAGATGTGCCGGCGTGTGGAGTGGAGTGTTCTCTTCAGACTGTGGACTAAGCTGCAGCTGCAGCTGCGGTTCGGTCTTTGTTTGCCTGGCCACATTAATTATACGCACTGTGGGCGTCGCTAAAGTTGCAGGCAACTGATGGATTACTGCAGCAGCTGGCGGCGATGACAAACGGATAAAGCTCTGATGCGAGATGGCGCTTGCTCCGGCGACATCGTGATGCAATATGGTCGCTGACCAGGTGCTCTCGAGTGCCAGCAAAAGCAGCAGAAGCTGAAGCAGCAAAGGACTCTCTGAGTTGCGCATTATTATTGTTTGGTATGGTTTGAAGCTTATTGAGCGACTAATTAACGCAACTGAGTTGGGCCGCGGGCGCTTTTTATAGCTAATCGGATTGAACGACTCTTGAGAGTCACATGAAGTGCAGCTAAAGGTCGGCCAGCAACAGCTGGAAGATTTATTACCAAGCCCTCTCGTATATGCTTAATTAATTAATCAAGTAGCCAAAAAGTGATTCAATCGAACCACAACGCACTTACAGCTTCAATTACGCGCCTCCGGCTAATTGCTGAACAGTCAGCGAGCTGGCTAGGAAAAGGCGAGGCGACTCGAAGCGAAGCGAAGAGAATCGAATTGTGTCGACTGGGTAGCAATAAAAGAAAAAAGCAACAACGACAAGTGCGACAATACTCGACGGTGGGTTACCTAGTTTTTAGTGTATTATATGTATGTTAAACTACAAACTGTTTTCATTAGCACTTCAAGTTACGTTTTATTTGATTAGCGCAATTTGCTGGCATTCAAAATCGCACTGCCATTAATTTAGATTATTATAACTTACGTTTTTTTGGCTAAAAGGAGGTGATATATTATATTAATAGCAACACATGAATGAAATAAACAATCTTGAAAAGCAAATTGACTTTCTAAAAACTTATTTAAAGCTCTAAAGTTTTGAGAACTTTTCGATTTTAGCAAAAGGCCTTGAAGCAAACTGTAAATCTTCAACAAATTTTAAAATTATGATTGGCGAAATCTAATTTTTAGAATTTTTAATGATTTCCTGTTTGTTTTAAGGACTGTGATGCAAAATCCTATTTTAGATTCAAAAATTTCTCAATATATTGATCGCTTTTTCTAAAAGTGGGTTTTTATAATAAAAATATCTTATATACCAAAGTAAAAATTTTAAAATTAGACTTATCAATCTCGATATTTTCGTTGTCGGTGTGTAAAGAAAATAAAAAATATATAAAATATAATTTATTAAATTTGCCCTCACCAACCTTCATTTAGGAATGTTTGATATTGGCTTTCGATGATTAATTCTGGTTTCAATCTTGACATATGTATTTGAAATATTGATATAAGAATATAGAATATAAGAATCTTAAATTTCAAGAGTTTTCTATTTAGAATTATTGTTGAAATTTAAGTTGAACTTAATTAAAGATTTCTCTCAGCTCCAATTTTTTTTTTTTTTAATTTCAGCATGTTTATTTTCCGTAATCCTGTTATTCAGCTGCATCGCTGAGTTACCCCGTTCTAATGTATGCAAGTTTTCTAGGGTATCAATAAGCTAGAGATTTCAATTTCTGCTGCGTTTAGCTGGGCGACCAACCTTCAGCGTGTTGCGCATGCTCCGCTCCGCTCCGCTTTAACGTTATTTCCACTCGCAGCTCCACAAATTGTGTGTTGTACTCGAAGTAGTTGTAGTTGTTGTTAGTTGTTGTTGGTGTAATTGTTGTTATTGCTATTGTTATTACTACAATATTTGCGGCATTCGCTCGTATTTATTTATACATTTTCGTTTTTATTTCTTTACGTAAAACGGCCAAGTTGAGACACTCCCACAATTGCAAGATAACCAAAAGCCAGAGGCGTCGCTTGTGCGTTTGCTTAACGAACTCCCTTCGCCTCTGTCATTCTGTCTAAGCCACTGGCGATGTTAGCAATCGCTTGGCTGTGATTTCATGGCACAGCAATTCACACTGCCATTCAGTTTGACTTTGCCACTCGCTCCGTTTTGTGCTGAAGCATTTTGAGGCAGGCAGCCGCCCACGTTTAACAGAAACTAAACACAGACTGACAATGCGGCATTTAGTAGTAAGTGCAGTCCAGAGAATTCACATTCACATCTGACACATCTCTCCACTTGCAGTTGCTAATTGGATTGCTTGCTTTCACGCTGACGTTGGCTATGCCGTCTTTGGAGCCCGCCAAGCTGGCCATTGATGCGGCACCTTCGGTGGTCTCCTATCAGGGTTCATCGCAGACACACACACGCTTCGTTATAGCGCCGATGGGACGTGCTCTAGGTTATGTGGAGCCAACAAATTTGAATCGTACGTTTCACACAACGCCAACTGAGATCGATCAACTGCTTCAGGTTCGACCTGTCTATGTGCCCCACTAGCCATATTTATTTTTTCGGTGAATAGTGCTTTGTAAATGTAATTTTACTCTAGTTAGGCTGTGTTCCACAAGCAAGGGAAATTTTTGTACAATTGTCATACGAAATAAACTCTTATCTAAATTACATTTCTATCGCTTATAATATGTTTGCCTCAAACTCTTATAATACGCGTTTGCCCGCTTCTTCCACTATGCTCAAATCTCTGATTATGGCGGAGAATGCAGCTGAGGAATCTGCTTTGGAGTTCTATGAGAATTGCAATCTTTTGTGGCGTGCTGAATTCACAGATCCAACAATCGCCTCTCCCGGTATTGGCACACAATTTCAGCCGCTCAAGAAGAGCAGGAAAGAGAAGTCTTCGGCATATGGCGACACCGACTCGGAGAATAATCAAAATGGTAATGTCAGCATTGGCGGAATTTTGGAATTTCTACCGGAAATCGGTTCAGATTTTGAGAATGTCGTGCCCTTCGTTGTTGAGACGCGTCATTAAAAATTGTCTGTTAGTAAAGAATAACTAGTCTAAAGTCTATCTTTAATCACAGGCTGGACTTGTTTGAACAATCGCTGTCGCCTTTGAATTGGCAACTGAACCGACAGAGGGAAATAACAGAGCTTTTTATATGGCATATAATGACAACTTGTTGCTCTCTCTCTCTTTCTCTTGCTGCTGGCTGCTTCAATTGTTTTTAGCATTTTTAGTTTTGTATGAAATAAATATGCATTTTCATCTTGTTTTCACAACGATCTTTGGCTGCGGCCTTCGCCCTAGAGCTTCAAATCAAACTGAGCCTCATCGAAGGTTGAAGCTTTGTCAGGCCTAAGACAACAACTCTTTACACTTTAGACTCCTCAGCTAGTCATGTCTCTTTTTTCAGTTATTTTTTCGTAGGGTTCAGTTCAAGTTCAATGCTGACTTTGCAAACCCGAAAATTTGCACAAACGAGTTTGGCAATTTGTCTTGTGTTTGACGGGGTTTGTTTGTATTTTTGCTTGAAGGACACTTTGGCCAAACACTACACTTTTTGGCTGTATAAAAGAGCCCACTTTGATATCCAACGGCATCAGTCAGTCGCTTAGCTTCATTTCGAGTAGCCAACCGCAAAATCCAAAACACCCAAACTCAACATGTTCCGTTATG
This sequence comes from Drosophila sulfurigaster albostrigata, assembly GCF_023558435.1. Taxonomy (NCBI): domain Eukaryota; kingdom Metazoa; phylum Arthropoda; class Insecta; order Diptera; family Drosophilidae; genus Drosophila; species Drosophila sulfurigaster. The sequence continues at coordinate 48,790,441 of NC_084883.1, forward strand.
TAAGTAAAAGGATTTTAATGGATACTTTGCTTCGACTCTAATTATTCTCTACTATAGCTTGCCATCTGTGCTTTCGCCACCATTGTTGCTGCTGCTCCTGGTTTGATCGAGCAACATCATGTGGTTGCTGCTGCTCCCGTTGTTGCCAAGGTTGGCGCCGTAGTGCACGCTGCTCCCTTGGCCACTTCCCACCAGAGCTTCACCCAGTTCCACAACCAGGCTGTGATCACACCCGTCGTTAAGACCATCGCTCCCGTTGTGCCCGTTGTGAAGACCGTTGCTCCCGTTGTTCCTGTTGTGCACCATGTTGCTCCCGTTGTCCCAGTGGTGAAGACTGTGGCTCCAGTTGTGCCCGTGGTTCACCAGGTGGCTGCTCCCATTGTGCCCGTTGTCAAGCATGTGGCTCCAGTTGTGCCCGTTGTCAAGACTGTCGTCGCTCCTGCTGTGCACCACCAGACCTATGTGGCTCCCGTTTCGGTTGTGAAGACCGTGCCCCACGCTGTCTCTCACCAGAGCCACACCCCAGATCCACCAGAAGGCCATCTACACCCCGGTTGTGGCTCCCGTTGTCAAGACCATCGCCACCCCCCGTTGTGCCTGTTGTGAAGCATGTTGCTGTTGCTGCTCCCGTTGCTCATGTCTACCACCATTAAGAAACTTATTTATCGATGCAGCGAGTTGTTGACTATTTCAGTAAATAAACGAATGTTGATCTAAGCACTTAGTCTCTTATATTTTGCAAATAGTTTAGCAGACGAAATGTTGTTCATAACTATGAGCGTGTGTCGGTTGGGTACTTTGTATAAACTTCACTCGGTGTGAATTGGGATTACATATTATCAGAAAGTGAAGCTCATATTAATTTATAATCATGAATTGGACTTCAACATGCATGCCAGTAAGGAATATTTCGGAATGTTCCTAATCCGCAAAATGTTTAAAGTTAAATTACTTTTAGAGTAGTACTAACTACACATAACAAGAGGTGCATTGAAATAAATATGTGAATCAATAAGTGCAGCATATATTGAATATTCATAAAATATTAGTGATTAAGTTATATTTTCAGTAGTCTATAACATACATACATAAAAGTATGGTCTTATGTATATCCCCGTTGTATTGCGTATACGATCTGTAGTCCGCTACAGTTTAATTTGACCTTGGTTGAATAACTAATTCTCGCCTTTTCAAATAGTGAAATGTCCTTTATTAAAAAAGTGTCTTTTTTATGGAAGGTTATTAAGGTTATCAAAACAAAATATTATTATTTTCTCCTTCTTAAGAATTTCCATCAATTTTAATACTTATTTTTATTATAAATTTAATAAGTTCTGAGAACACTTCTAATACAATACAATAACTGTTGTTAAGGTTTAAAAACAAGTTCAGGTAGAGTTTTTCTGAATGCGAATTGGAGTTCGTTATGCCAGAAATATATCTTTGCTTTTTATTTCTGATGTGCCTAAGATGAATTCAAATTATTTATAGTATAAATGTAATATTGACTATGTTTATATCACGGTTTGTCTCCTAAATGTAATGTTGGTTATATTAATAATTTAATATGAATATTTGATATTATGTGCAATAGTACAGTTTGATTAAGCGTAAATAAATCTGCTTCCTGCAGACGCTACTTTTTTACTTTTACTGTTGCTCTTCTTACGACTGATGATCTATTAACTACCAACTACTTACGATACCAAAAGCTTAGCACCTATCGACCTGCTAATGCCAACCAATACCGATAGGATATATCGACTAGCCTTTAGTTAAGTTATATAAATTATATTTATAAACATTTTCTTAGTTCATAATTAACATATAATTTAGCATTTTTTCTGTGTATTTATTCTACATAAGTAGATCTGTTATTTTTCTTATTCATTGTGTGGATCTTTCTTTTGTATTTATTATGAACATTTTTCTATTCTCCTTTGCTATTCATTCTAATCATGAATTTCCTGGAATTCTATTTAATTGCAAAGCATTTTGACCTCGTACTTTACTAAATTTCTATGGCCACCTGTTTTGTACATTTTTCTATATTCTCATATTCTTTACAATTTGGCTGAAAGAAAACTAGAAAACAAAGCAAGCAAAAGACAACTGAATGTCAACACAGTCTGTAGTAGAAGGCCTGTCGGATTTGATGGATATGTGATATATGTATTAATTATAGTATTGTCACATAATTGTATACAGGATGTGAAATTGCTATTATTAGTTACAGTTCCTGGAAAAAATCAGCTGCTGCGTAGTTGTTATAAACAAAGATTTTCTTTTTGAAATCGATTTTCTATATACACGTTTATTGACACAGTTTATGGCTCAAGGTTTTCGATTAGTTTTACGCTTTACTTGTGGTAAGCGGTGTAGGCAACTGGGCTGACGACAGTCTTGACCAGAGGAGCAGAGTGCACGACGGGCACAGAGTGGACCAGGGGAGCAGCAGCATAGGTGCTCACAACGGGAGCAGCGTGGACCACAGGAGCAACAACTGGAGCAGCATGGACAACGGGAGTGACGACGGGAGCAGCATGGACAACTGGAGCAGCATAGGTCTGAACCACTGGCACCTTACGCAACAGGTTCACATTGCTCTGGTGGGTGATGGCCGAGGAAGCCGAGGTATCCACGTAGGCAGTTTTGGTGAGCACTGCGGCGGGCTGGACAATGGCGTGAGTCTCGGCAAGAAGACCAGGAGCAGCGGCCGCAACGGCAATGCAGGCGAAGAAAGCAATCTGAAAGGATAAAGGAGCATGTTAAGGATGCGTATAAAATCAACGATTTTTCCAACTGCACTTACGAATTTGAACATGTTTGTGGAGTTGGTTGGTTGGTTGGTTTGTTGGATGTGCGTTGATTGCAACTGTTGATGTTTGGGCCATGGGTTGAGCGCTTTTATACGAACATGGCTCGACACTTTTTTTTATCTTTCGGTAACTTCAAATTCTGGTTTGTTTTGTCGTGAAGTACTCGAGAGCTGAACTTGAGCCGCAAACCGGTTTTTGGTGTGTGACGGCAGCTTCTAATATCCATCAAAGTCCAATGGGAAGTTCATTAACTGACCTAGGTTTGCCATTGTAAGTATCTTTAGAGACACACACACAGTGACTGATAGGAAGCTAAGTACTTACTTATTGTGTATTTGAAGCTCAGCACCCACTAGCAAAGCAATCAGTCAACTCTCTCGACAATGGCACCAGTAATTGGCCTTAGCTGTGTGCATTCGCTTACGCAAATTGTGAGCTTCTATATCTGTGTGTGTTCGTATTTCAATCAGAATGTGTGTAGGAAGTCATTCGGTTATCCTTTCGCAGCTGCATCGATTGATTGTCTGGCATTTGGCTTTTTATCGCTTTGCCCACAAATGCCATCTTCACTGGCATTTCCACAGACGCTTCAACCTAATTGAGTTGCCTTCTTTTCGCATTGACAGTTTCATTATGTGTGTGGTGCAAAGATGCGGCTGTGGCTGCGTCTTTTACTACTTCTTACATCAGCAATTGAATTGAATTATGTGATTCGCCCGATGACGTTGAGGCGCGTAACAAGACATATTGCGTTTCAAGAACTTTTAGCTAATCAATTGCCTGGATCTTCTCGGCATGATATAAGAATTAAATGAGTTCTGTATTACGAAATTTAACACATTAAATGTCAGCAATTTCTAAGCTCATTTAGTACCCAGAATGATTGGCTGAGGGAAACGCAGTGCTTCAGACCAGCTTAGTTTTTACTAGGAACTCAACACAGATGATTTGCTTGATGACAGAATTTCGGCATTGCGCAAAGACATGATTTCATATTTAACTGTAAAGCTGTTAAGTAGTTTAGAGAATGCTTTGCAAAGAGATTTTCTTGAAAGAGCAGCTTACATGAAATAAATGAAGCTAGTAGGACATAATATATTAAATAAATAAATTAAATTCTTTTGAGTTATTAGAAGTTATTCTACTGAATATTGAAATATAGTTAATTAATAATTGAAATTCTTAAGATGTAAAAGAAGTTTATCAGCTAAAGTTGTAAATATAATGTACCACAAAATAAATAATAAAATCAGAATTTTAAGGTGTTAAGTAGCTTAGAATACTTTGCAAAGAACATATTTCATAATATAATATAATAATATAGTAAATATATAGTATAAATGAAATTCTTGTGATGTGAGAGTTACTTTGTTGAAGTTTAGAGTTCAATAAAATGAGAAGCAAATTAAGATTTAAAGCCAAGCTTCTAAAGTAATTTATAATGTTTTGCAAAGAGTATGAAAAATAGAGCAAATAATTTATCTAAAGGCAATTCTCAATTCTGCTAAAAAAAATATATTTATTAAAATAAATATTTCTATTGTATATCAATATACCAACTATAGCATTCGGTATATTTTTAATATTTTCGGTATTTATTATTTTTGGTATATTTTAAGAATTATACTGCACTGTTTTGCTTTTATTCAAAATGGTTAGCGGGTATCACACAATCTGGTATATTTTGAATGTAGTACTATATCAATATACTAGACATTCTAGTATGTAGATTTCTTACTTGCTGAATCTCAAAATGCAAATTTAACTTAAATTCTCTTTTTCAAGATTTTCTTTTAATGATTCTCAGATCAAGATTTGCAATCTACTTTTCAATCTAGATTTACTTGTATTTCCCATTGTGTATAACAAAATGAAGAGCAAATTTATTTTCTGCGCAAATAACCTCATCATAAAATCTACTAATTACCTAAATTACCACAGCAATTGCAATGGTAAAACACTAACTTGGCAGCAGTTAGCAAATATTTTGCTTGCTGCTCGCTTTAAGCAGCTGTTGACCCAATTAACATAATTTCAGAACTCAGCTAAAAAGATGCGCTTGGCTCTGCCTTTGCCCTTCCCTTTATTATGTTGCGTTGCTTTTGCGTTGTGTTGATTCATTCGTTCATCAAGTGGGACAGGCACAAACAATACGAAATAAATTATACATATTGCAATTGTAACTGCAGCATTCAAATTGAGGCAAAATTGCAACATCGACAGTCGACGGTGGACAGCATTAACTTGGTCAGATCCAGTTGATGATTGTTGTAGTGTGTGTGTGTGTGAGTGTGTGATTCATGGCCGAGCAGACAAACAGTCCAGACGTATGTGGATGGAGCCATAAAAACAAAACCCAAAAAGAAAAAAAAATCAGCTACTCGTACCGAGTGCAGCTGCCGTCGCCGTTAAGTGCTCACTTAAGGGGCTCTGAGTCTCAGGCCCTATGTCAAGGTTATACCATGGACATGGACAAGCCCCACGCGTACTTAACCCACAATTTTTTGACAAGATCTTATAATTTTATTTTTCTTTCATTGGATCTAAGGGGGAAGGAGTGAGAAGAGAGCAGTTGAGTCTTAGCGGCGTGACAGTTACACGTACTTAAGATAAACATCATTGAAAATATTTTTCGAAAAATGAAATACGCCGAAGAAACAATGACAACAATACAAAGCGTGGACGTCGTATCATCTGCAGTAGCTGTGGGATGTAAATCCTAAGTTTATGTTGTGCTAACTGCAAGTAAATTTTGCTTGCTGTTTCCAGGTATATTTCTACAATGAAAGTGGAAGTTATTCGATTGTCCAGTCTTTTCTAGAAATTAAACAGAACTCGACAAAACTTTGCGGGTAATTACCCTTTCACCTAGAGACCTAGTTGCCTTGATAGGCCTTCAGTTAATCCACCAAAGCGAATTGCAGTTGTTGTCATTAGTTGTCATTTTGATAATCGATATTTGATATTTTATTGTCAACACAATTGGTGCAAAATTTGGCCATTTGTCAACCATTTTTTCGGTATATAAACGTGCCTAAAGTCTGTATATGTTATGAGTTCTTACTGGAGTTTGGTTGTTGCCAATTCAAACTAAGACTAAATCCAATTCAAGCCAACCGAACAACATGCCACGAGCAGTAAGCAAAGCACTTGCCACTTAGTACTGAGTATTTTTAATATTTTATATATATTGTTCACTCTTTCAACAGCTGCTGTATTCTCTGGCTTTAATCGCATGTCTGCTGGCAATTCTACCAATCGGCGAAAGCTTAGTGCTTTCCAGTGCTAATGCAGTTTTCGTGGCTTGTCCAGCGAATCAGTTTGCATATGAGAGCAATCCGAGTGCAATGCGGACTTTGTTGATGTCTCGGTTAAGTCCCAGTTGCGGCACATGTTGAAAGCATTGTTATCTACGCATTGTTGTTGGTTATGTTTGTTATTGTTTTAATAAAAAAGATTTGTTTTAAATTATTTCAAGAGTTTTATTCGTTGTCAATTATTCTTTAGTAGTAAGAAATGTTTGAAATTATTTCAAGAGTTTTGTTGGATATCAATTATTCTTTAGTAGTAAGAAATATTTTAAATTATTTAAAGTGTTTTATTCAAATTCAATTTTTCTTTAATAGTAAAAGTACTTTAAAATTGACAGAAATAGTACTTCACTAAACCAAAAATATGTGCTTTAGATTGAATATATTTAGTAAAATTTCTCTTTTAACTTTCCCAGACATTATAAAAAATAAGTTCGTCAAGTTTATGTTTCAATAATACTTTTATATTTTTTTTATTTTCGTGTATAACAAAACAAATTCAAATTTGCGCTAATTTAATGATGCAGAGTGTAGGCCAAGGGAGATGTGTGCAGCACAGACTTGACTAGAGGAGCAGAGTGCACCACAGGCAGAACTGGAGCGGCGTGGACAACTGGAGCAGCATGAACCACAGGAGCAGAGTGAACAGCGATGGCAGGAGCAGCGTGAACCACGGGAACAGAGTGAACAGCAATAGCAGGAGCAGCATGAACTGTGGTCTTCAAGACGGGAGCAACAACATGTTGGATGACTGGCTTGCTGTGCACCTGGGTGATGCTCTGGTGAGACACGGCAGAAGGAGCGCTGTGCACCACGGTGCCCACCTTGGCGAGAACGGGCTCATGCACCACATGGTGGGTCTCGATGAGGCCAGCCGAAGCGGAGGCAATCAAGAGAGCGACGATAGCAACCTGCAGTTGAAGAGATAAGAAATGAAATATCCATTCCGTTATTCATAGTTCAAAATTGACTTACGAATTTGAACATGTTGAGTTTGGGGTTTTTTGAGGTTGTTCTGTTGTGCTGCGTAGAGAAGCTGACGATGTGAACTGATGCCTTTGGGTTCTGCGCTAAACGCTTTTATAGGAACTGTTGGCTGCTGGCTGCCTAAGGGCTCAAAAGAGTCGATAACAGCAGCTGGCAGGTCGTCCACCTTGAAGCGCGTTTGATAAGACAGCAGCCGCAGCCGCAGTAGCAAAAGTTGCGCCTTCGTTGCAGCAATCGGCAATAATAACAGACACGATCTCTCATACAAACTTGTTGAATTCGTGTTCGGCTGCGTCTGCGTTTGCGTTTGAGTTGGGTTTGGCTTTGAGTTGCTTTTGATTGGGGGTTATGCTGAGTCGCATTGAAGGTCAGCGTTTTGTGTGTGTTTGGTTTGACTTCAACTTGATAAGTTCCCAAATTATGTCTTTGCCTTTTCAAGTTCTATATAAACTCCGCTGCGTAGCCACAAAATATCATCAGTTTCAATTGAAATCTACTTGCTTCAATATGTTCAAATTCGTAAGTTCACTTTTGGGATTTGTCTTAACAAACTTGAAGTATAACATTTGATTTGAAATACAGGTTGCTATCATCGCTCTGCTGGTTGCCTCCGCCTCTGCTGGCCGCATCGAGACCCACCATGTGGTGCATGAGCCTGTTCTCGCCAAGGTGGGCACCGTGGTGCACAGCGCTCCTTCTGCCGTGTCCCATCAGAGCATCACCCAGGTGCACAGCAAGCCAGTCATCCAACATGTTGTTGCTCCCGTCTTGAAGACCACAGTTCATGCTGCTCCTGCTATTGCTGTTCACTCTGTTCCCGTGGTTCACGCTGCTCCTGCCATCGCTGTTCACTCTGCTCCTGTGGTTCATGCTGCTCCAGTTGTCCACGCCGCTCCAGTTGTGCCTGTGGTGCACTCTGCTCCTCTAGTCAAGTCTGTGCTGCACACATCTCCCTTCGCAGCCTTCTCTGGGCATCATTAGGATAAACAACAGAACCTTTGCCATTCGCTTGTGATAAGAAATTTATGATTTTTGTTGAAATAAATTTTACCATTCCATAAATAAGTTTTCTAATGAGGATATCCAAATTTATACGCAGACTTATAAGCCACTTTTATACTTATATCGAGGATATCAACGCTCTGCAGTCTTATACGCCACTCTTATACTGCTAAAAGACGCTGTATAAAAAGTGTTGCATACTTTTGGGCATAAGCGGTAAATGCAAATAATTGCAGCAAACTGTAGTTGGTAATGAATTCAATTGGCTCGCTTTAGGAATTATTCATTTAGGGTATTTTATTGCATACAAATATTGTAGAATCTAAACATTTTTTTTTGTGGATTTTGTTGGTCTTGTTCCATAAACAGGGCACCCGAAAATTTTAAGCAGAAAAAGGCAAAAGAATATGTGTGTGTGTGTGGACGAGTTTCAGCGTGTGTATGTTGCGTGTGTATGTATGCGTAGGTGAGTCTGTAATCTTCAGATGGCCGCAGTAGATTACCACAGATGCTTCACAACAACTGGAGCTGGATGCACTTGGCTGATGGCAACATGCGAAACGGGGGCAGGCACAACGCTCACAATGCGAGGTCCAGCCAGGATGGGGCCGGCAACGAGGGGAGCTCCCCAGGGGCTGGCGATCACAGCAGGACCAATGATACCGGGTGCTGGGGCAGGCACAGGAGCTGGGGCAGGAGCAGCAGCCACCAGGCTAAGAAGAGCAACGAAGACGCACTGCAAAGTGTGCAATAAAGTTAACCGAAGTCCTTAACTTGTTATTAGGTATAGTATTACTTACCAGCTTGAACATTTTGTTGTTTTTGTGTCGATGGTTTGCAACGATTTGACATAGAATTGCATTGATCACTGGCCTATTTATACGGAAAACAATTGTGCTGGGAATTTGCTCTAAATGGTCAGCTGCAGTGCATCAGTCATGTGTGTTTGTGTGTGTGTGTGTGTCAACCGCCTCTGCACTGGCCGCTGCAATTGGCACGGCAACAAACACAGAAAGCAGTAACAAGCAGCAACACATGCGACACTTGATGCATTCAGTCAGATGGCGTTAAACCCTTCCGGGGGCAGGTTCTCAACTTACGTACAAGTTCTCCAAGCCGCTTGACTTACCTCTGCCGCTATGATTAACTGGTTCTATATGCATCTAACCATATTGTCAGCTATCGATTCGTGCAACGCGGCGTATGCTTGATATTGTTGCATGCGTTCCACACCTTCGCCTTCGCTGTCCAATCGAGCGTTCGACAAAGTTTATTTTTTTTATTATTATTATTATATACATATGTGTATATCTCAATAAATATATGTCTAAAGCTTCGGTGTCTGCTCTTTGCACTTTTGGCGCGCATAAATTAAGCCAAAGCTGTTGCCAACACTTGATTAATGTGGCCGGCTTGTCGACCAATTGTCATAGATTGTCTTGTGCAATACTGCCGCAGTGGCACATCATGCAAAGTGTGTTTATGTCTTTAACACCTAGATACCCTCTACAATAAATTTTGTAATGTCTTTTTGCCACGACCCAAACTTCATAGCTTTATTTATAGTTTATGATGTGCACGCGTCTATTTTGATAGCATAATTAAAACATTTAACGAGCCGCTATAAACATAGCTTACCCATTTCATTAATTAGAAGATTATAGGGTATATTTAACATACATGGCAATACTTAAGATTATTCGTAAAAATGTAGTAATTTGAATAAATAACTTAGAAATTATTTAAGAAATAATTGTATATGGAAAAACGAGACTTTGTTGCTTAGGTTGCGCATTCCGTATATTTTATATTCTATGCTATATTTTGAATGTAGTATTTGGACATAGGAAATATAAATTTTGGTATATTTTTCGGTATATTAATTCGGTATATTTTAATGTATTTAGTACATGAGCATACGAAATATAGAGTTTGGTATATTTCAGTTATTTTTTGTATACTAATTCGGTATATTTCATTACATGTAGTATATTTTGGCATATCAATTCGGCTGATTTTAATGTATGCAGTATATAGACATTCGAAACCTAGACGTTGGTATATTTTAGTTACTTTTCAGTATATTAATTCGGTATATTTTAACAATAATACCATATACCAATTCGGTATATTTCAACAATAATACTATATATTAGTTTGGTATATTTAAACAATATTAACGCATTGATTTGCTTTATTTGAAAATGGGACGTGGGTGTCTCGTAGTCGGACACACTCAACTCTAGCCTTTTTAACTAGTTTAAATCGAACATGCAACCGTTGTTCATTGTTGTTTCTTGATTATCGAGTCAACAGAAGTTCAATACATTGACATCAATATATGATTTAATGCGGAGTATAGCAACTATTGAATAAATTTAATTACCTACAGAGTATGTGAAACTCCATCATCTTTGCTTCTGTGATACCAAAAATCACTGTCAATTATCGGGCCTTTGGCCATTTGCCCTCCGACGCCGCCCCAAAGGCATCACGATAACCGCTCCCTCAATTTGCTGTAGCCAAAAACCAAAAATTAATACAATTCAGGGTTAAGTTCAACGCTTGTTTGATTTTGATTAGCTTTTAATTGGTCAGACTGGGAAGCGATTAAGAGCTGAATCTTTAAAATGCTTGAGCTGCAGCTTTACTTCGAAAAGCTCTAGAAAAGCTTCAAAGCTGTCGGCTTAGAGTCCAACCAACTGTCTAATTAACGCAATTTGACTAAACGGTGTTGATTTGCCTCGACTTATGGGGCGGACAGCAGTCGCAATTGGCAATTGATTCATGACCGGTCTTGGATAATTGTCTAACGATTTAACAACAAAGATTCGCTTATGCAAACGCTTGTATAAATTGCAAGTGATACAAAGAGCTCAAATTCAATTCGAACTTGAATGTGGAAGGACGTGGTTTCATAAGAGCATCCAACCTCTGTCCCTATATGCGGAGCATGTGACCTAAAGCTGAGTTCCTGTTGTCCCTATGTTATGTTTGTCCATTGTGTGTGTGTGTGTGTGAGTGTGTGTAAAGCAGCTATCTTTAGCTACTACATTTGTGGCAGTCATTGTACTCGTTTTGCTAATGCACTCATTTGCATAACACTGAAACTGCATTTGTTGCCACACATTCATTGGCAACAGACACACATACTTAACCTAAACTTACATACGTGCGGACAACGTGTCACCATGGTGGCAGCATCTAGTACGACAATCTCATAAGCTTGCGAAATGTGGCAGACAAGCAAATGTCGTATCATATGATAATTCGACTGATTACCTGCTAATTATGTCACCCAGTCGCCCGCTTGCTTTTTTTTGCTGGCTGCCAAAGCCGCAAGATGAGTTATAGGCCGCCGTCTTTCCGGTTAAAACAATTGCCAAGGTATTGTATAAATACTCAGAGAGGAGGCGTGTGCATGTTGATAGGCTTGTTATGCTGATGTTGGCTTGACGTCATTGTCTTCGTCGTCGTTGTCGTTGTCTACTAAGATATCGATTACGGGGCGTATGCGCAACGAACTGCGACATAGCCACAACTATTTGTATCGAAAAATATTTTGTAGCCATTTTCTGCGACACATTTTCATTAGCAATAACAAAAAATTAATTTTGTGGCAATTTTAATTTACAAAATTGTTGTACCCGCTACCCAAAGGGTAGAAGGGTTTTATAACGTTGTGTCTGTATAAAAAAAAATGGCTACTCACTACGGAACTTACTTGAATTGGCTGACAATCTGGTAAATTTAGACCCTTATGGTATATTTATAGTATTTCACCGATATAGCATTAGGTATATTTTAGTATTTTTGTGGTATATTTTATTAAAAATGGGGAGCGGGTATCTCACTGTGGAGCACACTCGACTGTTTTTTCTTTCTTGTTATAAATAAAATTTCAAAATTTCTACATAAAATATTGAATTTTATAAGAACAAAACTTTAAATTACAAAACCACTTTGAATTAAATTTCTATTACAAATTTTTTATTAAAATTATTTCGATATTTATACAAAATTGTTGCACATATTTCTTGGACACACACATACATACACAGCAAGTCAGCAGGCAATCTTTAGATCGTGTTTTTTTGGGGTTGGTGCACTTGGTTTGGTGGGTGTAATAAATGGAGTAGCGAATGACATATGAACCTTGGCAAACCAATTCGTTTAATGATAATGATGATAGTCATGGAAGTCATGATGATGATGCAAATTATACGGATCGTAGGGATGATAAGCCTTGATAATGGGTGCTGGATGATAGGCCTTAATGATTGGTGGATGCACCACAGTCTTCACCACAGTTGGCAGCACCACGGGCTTGATGATGTGATGTGGCACGCTGTGCACCACCGTTGAACTCTGATGCGACACGGCGGCAGGCAAATGCACAATTTTGGCCACATGCAACGGCTCCACATGGTACTCCGGATAGTGATGATGGTGGCCATGCAGATAACCAGGACGTGCAGCGGCCAAAGTGCACAGCAGCAACAGCGACAGCAACTGGAAAGGATGTGAAGTGATTATCTGGGGTGTCCTTTTTCTGTAGTTATCCTCTTTGCTTACCAATTTCAGCATTTTGATTTGGTGGGTGGTAATCCTTATGTGTTGACTTGCAACTTGCAGCGTGCAACTGATGCCACCATGACACCAAGCTATGGCTTTTATACACTTAACGTCTTGCATCAGTTGCCCCAAGTAGCAGCAACAACAGCAGCTGCCACTCGACAGTGCCAACAGCTGCAGATGCTCTCATTGTTTGTCGCGATTTTCAATGCAATCTTTTGCCATTGCAATCCGCCACCGCCAGCGCCACCATCACCGCCACTGCCAACGCCATTGGCAATCGCAGTAGCTTCAACACCGCCGCCGGTAACAACATATCCGCGCTGCCGGCATTGGGTATTTGATAGTGAGAGAACGAGAGACACAAAGAGAGAGAGAAACACTTCCATCCGCAGTTGGAGTTGCAGTTGCAGCAGACGCTGTAATTGCCCCGCGTTTGATTATTGTTTTAACACTAGCCAACAAGAGCTCAGTTGTATCGAATTACATATTGGTATTTGTTATGAGTGCGTTGAAGTCATTGAAGTCATTGATTTTAAAAGAAAGAGTTTGAAATGTAATATTACATTTTTCAAAGAAAACTTTATACTATAAGATACCCGCTATCCATTGTGAATAAACGCAAAACAGATAAGCATTATTCTTAAAATATACCAAAATAATATACCACTAAAATACTCAAATATACCAAGTACAACCAAAGCAACAATCTGGTATATTTTGCTTTATATGTTTCTTTTTGATTGTAGAACTATCAATTTATCTAAAATATTTTTTGGTATATTTTTAGTATTTTCGTGGTATCTTAATTTGGTATATTTTTAAATTAATACTGCACATTTTGTATTCTATTGAAAGTAGGCAGCGAGTATATATCAGTCGATCACACTCGAATGTGGCTTTCTTACCATTTTTTTGTTAAATTTAATGTACTAATATACTTTTCATGGTATCATATTGTTATACCAATTATAATTTTAGGTATATTTCATAACTTTTGGAATATTTTAGTATATTTATTTGAAACAAGTAAGAAAGCTACAGTCGAGTGTACTCGACTGTGAGATACCCGCTACCCATTTTAAATAAAAACAATATATTTTGCGGTATTTTTCACAAAATATACCAAATATACTACAAAAATACTGAAAATATACCAAATGGTATATTTGGTATATCGACATAGTACCGCATTCAAAATATACCATAAACGGCACAATATTCCAGATTGTCAGCCAAAGCAACTAAGACCTCTAGTTAGTAGGCGTTTTTGCCCATACAAAAGTATTTCTTTAATAACTTCGACAATTTTTATCTGATCGCAACCAAATTTTCAGGATTCATAACTACTATAGTAGTTATTATATATATCAAATTTCGCAACTCTAGCTTTAAAATTACGCTTGTTATTCGTTTTTTTTTTGATTTGCGGGGGCGGAAGTGGGCGTGGCAGAAATTTGAAACAAACTTGATCTGCGTGCAAACATAACAAATGCTGTCGAAAAAAAATTATTGCTCTATCTCTTATAGTTTCTGAGATCTAGGTGTTCATACGGACGGACGGACAGACACACAGACGGACAGACGGACAGACGGACAGACGGACATGGCTATATCGTCTCGGCTGTTGACGCTGATCAAGAATATATATACTTTATAGGGTCGGAGATGCCTCCTTCTACCTGTTACATACATTTCCTGTCGGCACAAAGTTATAATACCCTTCTACCCTATGGGTAGCGGGTATAAAATGTACTAAAAGTTCCGAGTTTGATATATTTTAGTATTTCAATGGTATATAATTTAATAAAATGCTTCTAAAAGTTCGGTTATTTGTATATTTTAGTAATTCAATAGAATACATAATATATATATATACTAAAGATATAAAAAATATTATTATTAAGTTTATCTTTTATTAAAAATTAATAATTTGTATCTTACAATCATATAGATTCGACTGTACATTTCTTGAAATTTCTCTACTTATTTAAATAAATACAATTCTCATTCTCGACAATGCTTTTTCTAGACTTCTTGTTTGTTGCGCAGTGTTTGTTGGTCTTTTGCTTTAGCAATTCTTGTTGAGTTTGATCTATGCACTATTGAACTCAGTTCATAGCAGACTTGAAATGAACTTATCTTAATCCTTAGCTTGACTATTTAATCTCGCAGATAAAGCCTGCCTTGGGGGAATAACACCTCATCAGTGAATCGGGCAATGTGCTCAATGAAGCGTAACGTTAATTTTTGGCAACTTTAAAGCGCGATGTCACAGCGATTGTCTCGCTTGCTGTTGTTTTAGTTGCAATACAACTATTGCCAGAGGTAATTGCCAGTTGGTAGTTGGTAGACAGTAGTTGATAGTTGGTAGATGGTAGTTGCCTCTGCTTTTGCTTCTGTCGCCGCAATTTGTGCCTTTAGTTCATCGTATTCACCGTTACTAATGGCAGCAACTAGTTGCTGTTGCTGTTGTTGCTCTCTTGCAACACTTGACTGCGCTGCTGCTGCTGCTGCTGCATGGCAAGCATAATTTATGCCAGTGTTACATTTGCCTGCAGCGACCTTGACCAGCCAGCCAAATTGTTGTTTTTATTTTTATTGTTGGTTTTACAGCTTTTTTTTCAACTCTTTTTTAGGCAGTTGCAACGGAAATTCACACTCGCCAATTTAATTGTGATTCAGTTTTTCTCCCTCAGTTTTTTTTTCCGATTTTGGCGTGGAAATTAGTTGCAAACTCTTGTTATCTCCACAGACCAATTACAACGAATTTAGGCTGAGAATTCTTGGCAGTAACAAGTGTCACAATCATTAAACAAAAAAAAACTGTGCTACCATTTTGGTATTGATATTTAAAACTTTGAACTGGAGCTACGAAAAGTTCATGAACAGGCAAATGCGACATTCAAGGTGCTTCCACTCAGCAAAGGGGAAACGTTCGAGGGGGTTCATTATAGAATGCTCATTAGAATGTCGTCGCAACTGACAGCAAACTAGAGATATGAGACACAGTCGACATGCGACAAGTGCATTTCGAGTGGAGTCAGAGTCAGAGTCACAGTCTAAGCTGGAGTATCGAACAACGACTTGAAATGTCAGCAGAAACCGTTCGAGTGGCTCAAGCAGTTTATTAATCAGACTTGCAATTGAGTATGAAAATATTTGCACAACAATTCGCAGCGCAGTGCATTGCATTGCAGTCCCTGGTCAATTGACTTGACCCGCAAAACACACCCGTAAAATCATAACAAATGCAGCCCAAAGCTTATCTCGACCAGGAAATGCAGCAAGCACAAAAAAAAAACTGGCTTTGTTGCATGCAACTTGCACTCGAATGTG
This sequence comes from Drosophila sulfurigaster albostrigata, assembly GCF_023558435.1. Classification (NCBI taxonomy): domain Eukaryota; kingdom Metazoa; phylum Arthropoda; class Insecta; order Diptera; family Drosophilidae; genus Drosophila; species Drosophila sulfurigaster. The sequence continues at coordinate 48,806,474 of NC_084883.1, forward strand.
TGTTGCAAGCCTTTCGAATCACTTTTTTAGTTCACTAGGTTAGTAATAACACATTCGTTGCTGTGGCCATTAATTAACGTATCAACAAAAACATTTTCAATGTTATTTCGATTGAAATGACAATAAACTCGCATCCGCTGGCCAGCTAACAAAATGTCGATGCCACATTTGATGGACACAGCTGACCTTAGCCGCGAGCAAAGAGTAGCAAAGACTGGCCACCTGTTCGCTTCGTTACGTTTCTAGCAAAACTACTCGTACATACGAGTATATTAAGTATACGACGCGTTTGCACGCAGACAAAGCAATTACAATCGAGCTCGGGCAAATGCATTTATTATGCTCATTCGCTCAAACGCTTTTCATATTGTCTCAAACTGACACCCAAAAGCAACAAAATGCACAGCTGCGCAGCACCCGAAAAACAAAAAACCGAAAATAAAAATTCGTAACATTTTTCACTCTGCTTTTGTGTTGTGTGTTGGCTTTGCGCAATCTGCAAACTCTTTGGCCAGACAATTTGTGGCGCCGGCTGACTGAAAGCCCAACTAACAGACTTTTGCTCCCTCTGCCCGAATGACTGACTAACTTACTGACTGAATGGAGGACTGACTTACTGACGGACTGACTGACTGACACCTGCCTGAATTGTGCCAGTCCAGAGCGGGTGGACAGCTTAACTGTGCATTTGTGGGGCGGCTGTTTTTATGTTCGTACAAATAAGTTTGGCAAAAAACATAATCAATGCCCAAATAGTTGCAATTTGCATGAGGTTAAAGCGGGTCAAACATATGTACATACTTATGACAACAAGCTTAATTTAACGATGTCTGTCTGGACATGCAGATAATTAAGTTGGCAGTTATGCGGTTCTCTAATTACATAAATATGTGGTAGATTATTAAGTGAATAAAAAGATAATAGAGTACAGTCATATGCAATTAAAGTGTACAAATATTTAATAACAGAAATTGGTAGACAAATTAATTAAAATATAGATAATAATATATGGTAATACCAAAATAGAAACCAGTGCTAATAGGATTGTAGAAGAATTATTGTTGTGCTTCTGTTTGTGGTGTAGCTATGGAATGATCTTTCTGAAGAAATGAAGAAAAATAAATTAATAATCAACAGAATATTGCAACCAATATGAGATATTATAGCCAAACGCTAATAGAATATGAGTTTCTGTTTCTTTTAATTATTACATTTATTTAATAGGCGAATGTTTCAGTGTTTCCGTGCCAAATTTAAGCATTTAAAGATTGCTCTAATATGGTCACACTTAAATTTATAAAACTTGCGAAATATATAGCTCTCTGGTCATTTTTTCGTTCATCTGGGTACAGTGCTTTAATGAAAAATATACGTTATAAAAAATATATCTAGATTTGAAGAAATTTGCAAAGAATTCAATATTTAGAACTTTAACCAATTATGTAAAAATAATCAATAAGAAAACATTTTGTATGAAGAAACATTCAGCTAAATGGTAAAAATATTTAACTACGGAAATGAGAATTAAAATTAAGATATTAGATAGAGTTTTGAAGTAAACAAAATTAATTAGTTGGAGCTACAATTATAAAGCACTTTAATCGAATATATTCTAAAGACAGAATTAAAGAATTTCGCTAGGCAAAAGCTATTAATATTGCATTAGAATCACTTTGGTTATAAGAAGATCAAACAAAATGGAATAGGATAATACTGCTATATTGTGATATAAACAAATACTTATAGAATAGTTTTATAATTGGAATGTTATTTCATCAACAATATTCTTTAATGTATTGATAAACAGATTAGATAGATTTTGCAGAAACTATCAATATTCCATTAGCATCACTTGTGTTTACAATGAGAACTGCGAATAGCTTCCGTATTTATCAATTGCTATCTCCCGACTCTGCTTCCGTATCAAAGTAATAGCATTGTCTCTCGGTCAGATCAGTTCAAGCCAGTTGCTCACGGCCTTCGGGCCAATTAACTGTAGCACAACTGACAAAGAAGAAAGAATCAGAAGCAAAATTCAAGTTGAGTAAAGTTGAAATTGATTAAAAGTGACGCAGCGAGTGAGTCGCAAGTACTGAGAGTTTAAACTGTGTGTAATTGCTCGACTAATCCCCAAGTAAAATGGCTTTAATTAAAAGCGAAATTAAGTTAAGGCGATAAAGCAATCGTTGGCTACTTGGCAACTGGTTAAACTGATCTATCGATATGGTACAAACATTGTTGTTGTATTGCTGCCTGGTTGGCACATTGTTATGCAAGCCAGGTGAGCGAGTGAACTAACCAGAACTGTCACAAGACTGTCCCGAAGCCAGTTGTTCGATGTGTGTGTTTGTGTGTGGGTTTGGCCATAAGGCGTACATTACCCTCTCAAGCGATCGATGGAGCCCGGATATTGTTAAAGGAATTCAGTTTGAGAGAAAAAAAAAACAAGTAAAAAACAAACAATACGAGATACAATTGTTGTACAATTGACTCAAAAATAGCAATCGACGAAAAAATCTATTAAAAAGCACTTTTCGATAGCCAAAAGAATTTATTTGTAAACAAACACGGGAAGGTTTTTGGCAGAGAAGAAGGTGAAGGGAGTGGACTACCTGAATTATCTGTCGCCGGTTTGCAATATTCATTAATCACGCCACGAAAAAGCGCAAAAAAACAAAATCTGCTGACAAATCGCCATAACGGCGACAGCTTCGAGATCGCTGTGGCAACAGCAACTGTTGCAGCTTATTACAAAAGCGGAACTTATTGAGACAGAGGGAGTGGGAATAACTTGAGTGAGAGAGAGACTGAGAGAGACTGAGAGCGGGTTCTATGTGGGTTGGTGTATTGTATTATTGTCTTGCATAGACAAGATTAGCATAACTGGATATTACAAAAGAAATAAGCTTTTTCTTCTATTTTCGCTGCTACGTGATCGGCAAAGAAAAATGTCAACAAAATCTTTGCGTGTTGCTGCGGGATGAACAAGAGCAAATAATATGGACAACATTTCATGTCTAAGCCAATTTGGCAGTGAGCAAAGCCACGCACTGAACTTGAACCACTTTATGAGGCTGTGGCTCTGTCTGTGTCTGTGGTTGGCAGTGACAATTGCGTAGTGCGTGCGCCGCCAGCAAACATATTTTCACGGTCAACGTTGCCAAGAAAAATGACAGCAAAACAGACAAATTTATGTGTTGTTGTTGTTGTTGCTGGAATGTTGCAAGTGGCAGCAGACAGCAGACGGCAAAAAGTTGGCCAAATGGCCAACTGGCCAAGTGTCCGACTCGCAATCCGACTAACGACGTCATCGTCTTGGTCTTCGTCTAGTCAAGAGTCGGGCCTTTATTTTGACTGGTTTTTTAATGGGCTGGCACTGGCCGACATGGGCGGATAAAACTGTAAACGAAAGCGTTGTTGTTGCTGCCGTTGTTGTTGGTGTTGTTGGCGAATCAGCTGCAACAGCAACAGCAGCTCGACTCGAGCACTTGGGCAGTCGGGTGAGCTTTGCTTTTCTGGCTTTTCTTAACGATGCTGTGCGCAAAAAAATTATTATTATTATTGTATTCTCTGCACTTTTGGCGCAGTTTTACATTTCGAATTTAGATTGTGTGTGTGTTTGTGTTTGTGTGTGTGTGTGCTGTAATGTGTTTTGTGCTCTGTGGTGTGTGTGGTCACTTTTTCGTGTATAAAAGCTGGCGCAGATCTGCAGCTAGCAACAGACAACGGCAACGCGTCAACACAGACCTACTTCATTTCTTCAACCAAGAACCCAGCCAGGATTAGCAAAAATGTACAAGTTGGTAAGTGTAACAACACAATAACTTCAACTGCAACTTCAACTCACACTCCTCCTCTTTTTTAGGTGGTGTTGTCTGCTCTGCTCGCTGTGGCCGCTGCTCGCCCGGGCTATCTGGAGGCAGGTCCTCTGCTGCATAGCTACGCTGCTCCCGCTATCATCCATGAACCGGCTCTCGCCAAGGTGGGACACATTGTGAAGAGCATTCCCACCGCTGTCTCGCATCAGAGCATCAGCCAGGTGCACAGCTCCGCGCACATTGTGCAACCCATTGTGGCACCCGTCATCAAAACCTATGCCGCACCCATCATCAAGACCTACGCTACTCCAGTGCTCCACACTTCGGTGCTGTCGCCTTCGTGGGCTTCTCACGGCTGGGAGTCATCCTGGTAAAGGATATTTACACGATCCGATTCTCTTCGTCCTTTTAAGGCCCTTTCTACTGCCAAATTTTCTATTCCTCTTTTCTGCATTTTGTTTATCTTTAACCCATTTCGACTGATGTAAATAAAAGTCCATGAGATCATTACGAAAATTACCTGTTTTTTTGATACTTTAATCTTACTCTAAAAATTTAAAGTCATTTTTAGTTTCAAATATTCTTGTTTAAACAACATAAACTTGTTCCTCAAATTCAAGAATTCAATTCTTTGTAAACAAAACTTCAAATTTAGTTCTAGCTGAAATAATTTCTGGTATTTTTATGTTTTCGATAGCTAATTGCTGAGCTGATTGGTTGTCTGCTTCTGATTTTATTACCATAGTTTATAAGCTATTTTTATTGAACTTTTAATTGCTCATAAAAAACATGCCAAATCATGTTTGGGTGCGATGCAGTTTATTTCAGCAAGATCCAATTCGCATAAAACGAACAATGCAAAGTAAACTAGAATCTCATGCTTCGAAATATTTTAGAGTGGCAACAGATTATGCAATCACATACGATTCAATCACGCATTGGTAACAAAGCCATGAATTTGCACCTTCCAGTCTATATTTTATCTTTACCTGAGTGCTCCCACATTGTTCCAACTATATTTCAAAATTCCCTAAGTATTCTTATGCTGAGAAATACTGATGTTCCATGAAAATATGTAGCTTATCTATAGCTTCATCAATGTTGTAATAGTCTAATTTTATTTGCGTACATATTTGGTCTTACTTCAATCAGTAAACAAACATTCCAAGAACTAGAGTTCTAACTAAATTTTCAGGAATCTTAAAGAATTTTATTCTTGGTTTTCATTTAAAAATAAGCTTCTCATCTATATAGTTTCAAAGCTTAAACTGTCGGTTAAGTTAGCTAAGCTCAAGCTATCAAATTATTTTATTCTTATTATAAGGATTCAGTTTTGCACAACTATGTAAAAATCTTGTATGTTTTTTTTAGTCATTATATTAAACTTTAGAAATATTAAAAAAAGTGTTCAATGCAGCATTCTCCCTGTTGTTAGCCATACTTTTGAAAATGTATCTTTAAGTTGAGGCATGGCCAAGTTGTAACTTCAAGTATGATACATAGCTGTATTGTAGCAATTTGTTGTAAATTTTTACCTTACAGATTTTCTAACGTTTTCTTAGACACACTAGTAAATTGTGTTAATGTTTCACACATTTGAGAAATCAGTTAACCAACTCTTCTTCACTTGAATGTTTGTAAATTTATCCCTTTCAATTGAATAAAACAATGTACTTTTTCTTTGACAATCACATTTTACTCGCAATTAAACAGATGAAGCAATATATACAGGCGAATTTGGGTTATTTAGGATCAGTAATAGAACAGTCCAGTTACTAGTCCGCTAGTCTAAGTTTTACCAGCCAGCATTGTAGACAACGGGCGTGGCGATGGTCTTCAGGACGGGAGCAGCAGCGGCATAGGTGGCCACAGTCTTGACAATGGGAGCAGGTGCCACATAGCTGGAGATGATTGGCGCTGGAGCAGCCACGTAGCTGGAGACAACTGGGGCAGCATAGGACTTGACGACAGGAGCAACCACATCCTCGACATAGTGAGCAGAGCTATGGACGACCGATTGGCTCTGATGGGAGACCGATGAGGGAATGCTCTTGACCACAGCACCGACCTTGGCCAGCACCGGTTCCTGGACAATTGTGGCAGCTGGGGCCGAATAGACTACGGGGGATTCATAGAGATGACCGGGACGAGCAACAGCTACGGCAAGGAGAGCAGACAACACCACCTGAAGTAGAGGAATAGATGAGTTATTTGTGGGTTATCCATGATGCAGTGCAGCAAACTTACCAATTTGAACATTTTGAGGAGATTTGTTTGTTTGTTGGTCTGTGTTGTTGCTGTTGTTAGCGAACGTGGTTGACTGATAATTGCCAAAAGTGAAGCCTGCGTTTATATACAATTGTTTTGGCCGAAAAGTGCGCTGCTCGCAGCTGCTGCTGCTGTCAGTTTAATGCTTAATTAAAACGGTTAACGCTGCGCTGTGGGGAAACATAAAACTGGGAAATCTGAACACGAAAATGAAATCAAAACTGTAACCGAAAACCTTGCAAGATGATGACGATGACCCTGAATGAAGACAGAAGACAGACGCAGTCAAAGTGCAAGTAATGCAGTTTGGGGGCAGGAACCGACGAATCAAATAATTGAAGGGTCAAGCAATAAGCAATAAGACTCGATTGAAGTGCGTCTAATGGCCAAAAGCACTGCTGAGTCAATAAACGTGTTACTTGTTTGAGGTTTTTTTTGTCAACAGACAATTGTTTGCTTGCTGACTTACTTGTTGCTTGTTGGTTGAGCCGCCCACCGACTCTAATTGCTTATTGATCGCGACGTGTCTATGAGAATCGAATCTGATATGGGTCTCATATATCGCTGTTACCTTTAACTCTCTGTGCGTAGTTGAAGGTCATTCGGCGAGTTGTTGTGTGTGCTATATAAACTCTGACTGCAGCTGCCACACCACAAACAGTTCTCGCTAGAAACTCAAACCCAACACACACTCACAGTCAATACAGACCAATCAATAAACCTTAACAAAATGTTCAAATTGGTGGTATTGTCTGCTCTCCTTGCCGTAGCCGTTGCACGTCCCGGTCATCTCTATGAATCCTCGCCGCTCGTCTATGCCGCTCCAGCTGCCACAATTGTCCAGGAGCCAGTGCTGGCCAAGGTCGGTGCTGTGGTGAAGAGTGTGCCCACCGCCATCTCCCATCAGAGCCAATCGGTGGTCCACAGCTCCGCTCATGTGGTCGAGGATATTGTCGCTCCCGTCGTCAAGTCAACGCCCGTTGTCAGCTACGCTGCTGCCGCTCCAGTTGTGCACAGCACCTACGCCGCTGCCCCGGTGGTGCACAGCACCTATGCCGCAGCTGCCCCAGTGGTGCACAGTGCCTATGTTGCTGCACCAGTTGCTCATGTTGCTGCCTCGTCGCCTCTGACTTACACCGCCACGGGAGTGTGGTAAGAACGCTCCGAAGGGAGTGTGGGACGTGCTTTGTTGGACGGTCTTTGTGATACGAATTTGAATAAATGAATCTTTTTTGCTATTGAATATCGATTGTGTGTTTTTTCATTGCTACTCTGCTTAGCTTAGCCACCTGCAGTTGCTTAGCAGCAAGGGTCGTTGCTCCTGGGTGTGTACTTCCTGCTGGTCGAGTGATAGACAGCTAACGGGTTTGTAAACAATTGCAGGTCATCTGGTGGCATAGACGACTCTAAAATACCCGAAGAAGAACTCTAATAATATTGGGTGTTAAGATAAGCATCTTAGACTTTAAACTGCTTTAAACTCTTAAATCTGAACTTAAGTACATTAGTATAGATTGTTAGAGAGTTGTTTCAAGTATTCTTAAGACTCTTTTCGATCTTTTTAGTTTCGATGTTCGACTCACCTATTTTTTAAAAGCTTAAACTATCTTTATGTTCAATAAAGTGTAATGTCTAACGCTACAAGTAAGGAAATGTAGAATAACTTTACTCCACATTAAATAATATTTTTATGATTATTTTCTCTGTGATGTCTTTGCTGTCGAAACTATCCTTAAACTTTATTCGCATTGCCGTGGAAACTTTCTTGTGTTTACAACATGTAAGGTACGACACTAGCAGAGTAAATCCATTACATATGCTAAAGCTTGCAGTTTGTTGACAGAAAGCAATAGAATGCATTATTTGTTGTGCTTGATGCAGTGCAAATTCAAGGACTTCGATGCACGCGCTGCATTCTGTCGAAGGGTCAGCGAACTTGATGCAGCAAAACAATTGGATCTACTTTTAATTGTAATAGATTTTAATAAACTGCCAACAGTGCAAACAGTTCAAATTTATTTGACATTTTGATGCTATTATTATATTTTGTGCTTTATTTCTTTACTTTACTTTAAAATGCTATTCACTTAAAGCTAATGAAATGAAATTATTTTTTGGACGATTTGCCTATCAATTAATATTTTTATTATTAATGAATTCAGTTGCATATGAATATTACAATATTGTATTTAATCAAAAGTGTTTTAATAAGTAAGTATATATTATTTTTTTTTTTTACTGAAATTTTATATTTAGAGATTTTATATTAATATTTCCTCCTTAAATGTATTACATGTCTTGCTAGAACTTGAGCTGCACCTTTGGAATATTATTTATTTTTTATTGAATTAAGTGTGCTATTAACTCATATTACAATAAATAATTCAATAAAGGTTTCACATTTCCTGCTATATTATAATGTGTGTAATAAATATTAAGTATTTACATTAAGCGGATTAAAAGTTTTACTTTAGGTTGGAGTCGAAGTGTTTTTGCAATTATTTTTTTTATATTATTTTATTACTTTCTATTAAAAAAAATGCATAGACCAATTGAATTCATACATATGATATTTCGAGTTTGAAGCATTACTTCAAATTCTGTATTTTTGTTTACTCAAAAAGTGGTTGAAAGTTGTCTTCATCGATAGAAAAACAAGAGTTACGTTATAATGAACCATTCCTAAAAAGGAATTTCGTTTGACACTCTCAATATAAGTCAAATCATAATTTGTAATGTGTGTATAAAAATTGTACTAGACTCTCTAGGTTAGGTTAGGTTAGGTTAGGTTAGGTTAGGTTAGGTTAGGTTAGGTTAGGTTAGGTTAGGTTAGGTTAGGTTAGGTTAGGTTAGGTTAGGTTAGGTTAGGTTAGGTTAGGTTAGGTTAGGTTAGGTTAGGTTAGGTTAGGTTAGGTTAGGTTAGGTTAGGTTAGATTAGGTTTGGTTCATTAGGTTAAACCGGTTACCCCTAGGAGGAAGATAACACAGACCAATAAAGGTCCAAAGCTATACCGGTGTGCTGTAGCATAACTAATTGCTGTTTTTATATCCGCTAGAGTAAAAAAATATCATATATCATGGGTATATAGATATTACTACCACGTCAATTCACAGAATGTTCTCACAGGTCTTAGTACAAATTGACTTTCCTCGGAAGTTTTACAGATTAAACTGTACTAGGAAGTTGAGCCAAGTTTACAATAAACTAAATGTCAATGGCAAACGTTGTCCCGGGGCCGAGCATTGGACCCGGGTCGGGTTGACGTGCGACTAATGAGCAGCGATTCGAAAATGAAAATAAGAGTGGGTTTGGCTTGTGGTTTTAGAGTCGCGACTCGGGCTTTTCGATCAGCAAGGCGACGAAATAAGTACTTAAGTGGAGCGGTAATGTGGTGCGTAACTAGCTGAAATTGGCCGCGAATAATAATCTGGTTTATTGTCTGCACGAAAATATGTGTGCGAGAGAGAGAATGAGAGACAAGACAAGAATCCGTTCAGGCACGTACGACAACGAGCACTTATTGTTGTTCGATCGTAAGCCTGCGAGTGTGTGCGAGTGTGTGTGCCTCGAAAGTGAAGTTCAAGTATAAAAGCCGGCGACAGTTGAGCAACAGGCAACAGTCTACCCTTCGACACAAGTCAAAGAACCGGCAAACCAAAAACACAGCTCCAACATGTTCAAATTGGTAAGCAGCTCTCAGTTTATGAGTTGATGAGGATGATGTAATTGAAATAATATTGTTTGCAATTTCAGTTCGTTCTCTCCGCTCTGCTCGCCGTTGCCGCTGCTCGTCCAGGACATCTGGCTGCTGCTCCCTTGGTGTACAGCGCCCCAGCCACCGCTATTGTGCAGGAACCCGCTTTGGCCAAGGTCGGTGCTGTGGTCAAGAGCGTGCCCACCGCTGTCAGCCACCAGAGCGTCACCCAGGTGCACAGCACACCCGTCGTTGAGGATGTCGTCGCTCCCGTTGTGAAGACCACTCTGCACGCCGCCGCTCCAGTTGCCACCTACGCTGCCGCTGCTCCCGTCTCCACCTACTCGGCTGTCGCCCCTGTGTCCACTTACTCGGCTGTTGCTCCAGTTGCCACCTATGCTGCTGCTGCTCCTGTGTCCACCTACTCGGCTGTCGCTCCTGTGTCCACCTACTCCGCTGTGCACGCTCCTGTCTCTACCTACTCCGCTGTGGCTCCCGTCTCCACCTACTCCGCAGTGCACGCTCCCGTTGCCTACTCTGCTCCAGTGGTGCACTCCGCTCCCTTGACTTATGCTGCCAGCGCCTGGTAAGAGAACGAGAACGAAAGATTTTGTTGCCCGTTGTTGACTTGTGTCTCCCCTAAAATACAAATAAATAAAGAAAACTTCGAATATTAATGGAATTTAACAAAACTCCTTATCAATTGAAGTAGTCCTAGAATAGCTGAAGTTCTATTTCAGCCAGCTTCGTACCACTTGTTACAGTATATGAGCGATGTAGCTGGTAGCTCGGCTGTAAATCTTCTTGAAAGACGTGGAAAGCCTCTGAATATAAAAGATGAATCCCATCTAATGAGTAGTTTTTAGAGTTCTCTCCCTATACCTTGTGGTAGTGTGATAGTCATGATCGTTAATAGGACGACAACCCTTAACTATTGCTGACAGTGAAAGATTTTGTTGTCCGTTATTGACTTCTGTTCCCCCAAATAAAAATCAAGAAACTTTCCAATATAACCATCCATTAAGGAGTAGTTTATATTTCAGAGAGTTCTCCTTCTCCATTATCTGAGGTAGCCGAGCGCTCCACTCTAACTAAGCTCGTACCATTCACTGCTGTAGCTGAGCGATGTAGCAGAGATATTTAGCTGGATTGTAGGTCTTTAGGAAAGACGTACATATGATTGAAGTGATCGTTGATGGATCAACAGTAATGATGTTGCAAACACCCTTGACGGGTGGTACAAACAAAAAGGTTACATTTTGTTTTCCCCCTCAAGAACATTAAGAAATAAAAAACCTTCGTGTATAATCATTGAATCCATCTAAAGAATAGCATACATTTATTAGAGTTTTTCTCTCTATCACTTGAGGTAGATGCTGGGATAGCTGAGGCCACTGTTCCATCCAGGTTCGTACCACTCGCTGCTGTAGCTGAGTGGAGCAGCAGCATAGGCATAACTAGCTGGGCTGTAGGTCTTCAGAAGAGGCGTGTGATGATCGATGATGGGACGCCAGTAGGGACGCTTCTCGTGCACCACAGTCGAGCTCTGATGGGAGACAGCAGCTGGCAGTGCCACAGTGTCGTAGCCCAGCACAGTGGGCGCATACTCGATGGTCTCGTAGCTGGGCAAATAGCTGGCATGAGGACGTGCCTGACTCAGCGCCACAACAGCAACGCACAACACGAACAGCTGCAAGGGAAAATGTGTTGTTTATCCACAATTGGTTGGTAATCCACAGGTTTAACTCACAGATTTCAGCATATTTCTTGCGGTGGGAGTCGTCTTCGTCTTGTTAGTAACAACTTGGAACTGTGGCTAATGCTGAAGAAGCAACACAATTTTATAGCTCAGAGTGCGGTAGTTTCTTTACGTTAGAATTGGCACAGACAATCGACCCATCAAGAGATCGCCCCTGTGTTTTTTGTTTGTTTTCGAGTTTTTTTCTCAAGCCCCAAAAGACGCCTCATTAGTGACCCATTTGGGCGTAACTGAGCGGCTAAGTGGTTCCAGCCAAGGCGAAACCCAACGAACACACAGTCAAAACTTAGACTCTTTCATATGGCATATATTTACTTAAGTGTGGAGTTTTTGTTTTCTTTAGTTTTAGCTTTAGCTCCTGTCTCCACGCAGTGTGTGTACCGCCTACATTCACACCCACCCAATAGCTGACCCACTTGCAGCCATAAATCAGCTGCATTTTACTTGAGTACAAGCAATGCTAATGGTTTGGGTCTGTACTTGCCACAAACTTCAATGGCCACTGCAACGCTCCAGTTGCCAGTTGCCAGACAATGAAGTCAGCACAATTCGCATTAGCATAAATACCGAGACAGATAGACAGACAGACATTCGCTTGCCGTATTTCCCGCTTCGCATATTCCATGGCACACTGATTTTTCCTCACTCGCACCATCAACGCAAATTGGTCAGCTTTTGTGGATGACCTTTTCTGCCTAATTCAATTAAAGGCACGCAAACAAACGCGCTGACAGCCGTCTCAACATTACAATTAAGAAACGAGTTATGGGTACTATAAACACTTCACCCGAAAAAAAAAGAAAAACATCTGTAATTGCCCTTAGATATGCTCTAGCTATAAGCTCAAAATCTCATTGCACTGAAGCGCCCCATTTAATGAGGTGTTAATTGTGGGTCTTATAAGTTTATAATTGGCCTTGCTTATAGCTGTATGTTTGCCTACTTGACCCACTTGCATTTTTCGGTACGCTCTGCACTAAGGTCATTCATAACTTTTTGCATTACAATTGGTTCACAAATTATATTGCATACTTTTAGGCGGGGTTGAAAGTTTAACTTTTGTTTGAGCTTTTGTAAGCTACGCTTAAGCTTTTCTTTCAGCTTAACCCTATAAAGACGTGGAACTACAGAAAATCGTTGCAGTTTTTTGACTAGAGTTAATTAAATTGTTTTCAAGCAAACCACTTTGTGCAGAACTTTATCTCTTACATGGCCATAAACTGTCTTGGGAATTACTTGCAGTAATATGTTAACAATTTTGTTAAAAGTCTTGAATTTGGAGCGTTGACTTCAGTTGGGTTAATCTCATTTTAGTTGTCGGATATGACTTGCATGGCATTGTAAGTGGTATTTATTGTTTGTTAAGGAAGTACAGTGGAATAAGTTAATATAAATGTACTAACGACTTTTATGAGCAGATTAAGAGATTTGATTTCGTCTTCTATAGACCTAACAAAAATGTTCTAAAATCAAAGTTTTGATCTAACAATTAAAGATTTGCATCTTAGAAAGTGTGCGTAATAAAATCAACATTTTGGTCTAAGAACTAAGAATTTTCGCCTAAATAAATGCGTGGATCCTATATAAATTTGTAATTAGGAAAATGCATATCCACTTGAACATTTGATAATAAGACTAAATTCACATAAATAATGAAAAACAATCATTAACTCTTAAGACTAATAATATTATATTTTACAAAACTAAGCTACTAAATATATTTCTTAGTTAACTATATTCACTACAAATAACAATAATTAACATATTTATGTATTTTTTCAGATCTAAGTAAATCTATAATCTTGTAAGGAAATTTCTCATGTTATCTATCTAAACTATCTGTTCATAACATTTCAAGCAATTTTCAAGCAAAGCATAAATTGAAAAGAAAAATAAAATTAAGCAATATATTTTCTTGTGTATAAAAAAATTGCTGCATACTAAACCCACACTGAAAAGCGCATCACACACTGCACTAATGACTGATAGAGCGATAATTTAACCCACTGCTCATTGCTCATTGCACTCATTCACATATTGAGAATCGCAGTCTTCTCTCTCTCTCTCTCTATCACTCATTCAGCGAATGCATTTTTCGCCACTGCCAAAGGCACAATCAGAATGCATGAATTTCGTTGATTGGCTGCAGCCAACGAGTATTGACGGATCGACAGTTGTATTACGAGTGTGGTTAATAGATTAATTAATAGAAGTTGGCAACAAGTCCGCAACTCCGCTGGGACTCCAGAGGGGGGCTCGACGTTCGTCATTTCCACGCAACATGCGGCTTAATTAGCGTTGGAAATCGCACAGTTTCAGGCCGATTCGAGTGTCGTGCTTAGCTGTTGTCCAAGTCAGATTGGTTCGCATTATGCGATTATATTTAGACGGCGTTGCTCATACGCCGCGTAACCGATACGCGTTTAACGCTCATTCAATAATCACTTGCATTCGTAAATGTAAATGCGACTTTTTCGGACAGTTCTGGAATAGTTTCGAACTGGGCGTTACAACGTTTTCTGGCGCTGATTGTCTTATTAATTTTAATGATCAGCATTACATCGAAAAATACAGTGCAACTTTTTGTCGATATTTATGCTTACCAAACTTTTCTCAACAACAGCAGTTGGCCATGTTTTTGTTTGTCTGCAGTTTTTTAAGCTTAGCAACTTCCTTGATTACAGCAGTTTTGAGTCGTTTTGCCCCCTTAAACCGGATCCGTCTATTTCCATAGCTCAGTTCAATTCGGTTCAATCAACGTACTACATATATTTAATGTGTAGTAGTTTAGCCGAAGCTATCATTAAGTCTAATTGACTTTTTATCGTTACGTTTTTTGTTCTTGTTTCATACGTCTGCTGCGGTGGACGTGACAAAAACTACACTACGAGAAATGACGAAAATTATGAGAATAGTGTAGCAGGTGAGAAAGCTACAGTCGAGTGTGCTCGGCTGTGAGATACTCGCTATTTGTTTTGAATAAAACAAAACAGTGCGGTATTCAATTCAAAATATACCAAATTATCATTTTAAAATATACCACAAAAATAATGAAAATATACCAAACGGTATATTTGGTATATTCATAAGGTACCGCAGAGTCAAAATATACCAGATTATCAAAATGAATCACATTGTGAATAAAATCAAAACAGTATTAATTTGAAAATATACCGAACTAGTATACCGAAAAATACTAAAAATATATATGATATATTTACTATATCGATTCAACATACAGTACGGAATATACCAGATTGTTAGCCAAAGCAACTAAGTGTCGCAGTGAAATTTCCATCTGATCGCAACCTATTTTTCAGGAATTATAAAGAATAAAGATATTATTGTATGTACCAAAAATCTAGCTTGTTATTTTTACATACATTTCCTGGAGGCACAAAGTAACCCTTTTACCCTTAGGGTATCGGGTATAAAAAGTTGCATATTTATGAAGCGTTGATTTCTCGCAGTGTGTCTTGGCAGGTGTTTGCAATATCTTATAATGAGCAAGTCGATCGACCATTAAACAATACACCAAGTTCAGGGTGAGTAATCCCGCAACCAAATCATGGGTATTCGATCTAGCACACACATTGAGCGATATTCACACAAATTCAATCGCAATTAGAACATAACTTCGAACAACAACAAAAAGTGAAAGTCGCCTGCATTTGATGGATTAGAATGAGCAAAGTGCGGAGTGCGGAGTGGGAGGCAATTGCTTGTAGTCAATTAAAAGGCAATAATCGTCAAACTAAAAACTAAAGCAGCAGCAAATCAACAGCTCAACTCAGTTCAGCTCAGGACGTGTGGGACTCGATAGAGCAAATAAATCACATGACGCTGGTGTGTGCATAAAAAATGCGTTCAAACAATTTGCATACAATTTGGTGACAGACAACTACGAAATTAGACAGACAAAAAAAATACGTTTAAATTTTATGGAGCGAATGATTAGATACACTTTATTTGGGAATTTAAGTTAGATGAAAGTTGTTAAATTTGATGAATGTTAAATTAGAGACAATTAACAGTTGACTTAAGTATGGCTATCTAAATATAATAATAATTCACAATTTAAATTATTGCTTTCTTTGATAATTATCTTGAATAGTGAATGTGTTAAACAATGAATAATAAGCAACATAGCTTCATTAAATAAATTGTCTCTAATGTAACATTCACCTAATACATTTTTATAACTTTACCTTGATTATAATTCTTAATTTAAATATTTATTAAATAACTATTTAAGACAGTAAAAGTATTATATTTACCAATAAACAGCAAGCCTCATTAGTGCTTAATTGAAAAAAGTGTATCTAACTTAACATGTTAACACACTTTTCTTAATAACAATTCGAAATTACAATTTCTTACTTCATTCGATGTTAATCTAAAATAGTTAATATTTTTAGTAATAAATAAACGTATAATAAAAGTGAATTGTCTATAATTTAAAATACGGTCAATTTATTTCTTATCTTAATATTAAATCGAAATTTAAGTTTCATTCTTTCTCTGTCTGATCTTAATCTAAAAATGTGAATGCATTTTATTTTTTAGTAAGCAACATTGTTCCTATTTTAATTGGATGCAAATTATTTAAAACACTGTTTGTATTTAGTAATAAATAATCAGTCTAAGCTTAATTTAATAAATTGTCTCTAATTTAAAGTTTGGTTAATAATAATTTAACATTTTAGTTTCTTTATTATAAGTGCAGCTTTAAAAAACAGCAAAAGTTCAATTAAATGTTGTAAGCTCTATAGAGTACATCACAGCAATACAATATTGAAAATTGAATAAATTTGGAATTTATTTACTTTTTTTTTACCCAAAAAACAATTTAAAATTTTAGTTTCTTTCTTTCACCTGAAATAGTAAATGTATTTATTTGTTTATTTTGATTTTTTTGTGTATTTCCTCAGCCATCAAAAGAAACCTGACTTTAATTAAAGTTTGCTCACTCTCTTAAGTACTTCCCAGCTATAAATACAACAATTTTGAACGTTGAGTAAAATTAGAGGCCATTTGCTCAGTGCTTAATGCTTTGGAGTACTTATTACCTTATCTATTTTTGCTTCAATATTTATGCGAAATTTAATTTTCTTATTTCTCTAATATAAATCTTCAATAATATATGTATTTATTTCTTTTTTTTTTTTATAAGTATTTCTTTAACCATAAAAGGCAACCTGACTTCAATTAAAGCTTGGTAGCTCACTTAAGTATTTCACACCATTAAACACAACAATGTTGAACATAAAGATCTTATACTCCACTTCACTATAAAGAGTATGTGAATAAACTACAATCTGCCGTTGGGGTGTTTGCCATTTTTTAATTTACGAGCTTAAGTTAGGGGCGTTGTTATGCTTGTTGCTGCCGATAGGTGTTATTGTTGTTGTTGTTATTGTTGTTGCTGGTGCACAAATTGGTCTGCGGTGCGTGTGTACAGATTTTAGTGGCAGGCGTCTGTTAAACTACTTAATTATGAAGCGAATTCTGCAATTTGCATTGGCAAACGGCAAACTTCGCTCATTGAAGCTGTCAAATAATCTCAGCTTCAAAAGTTAACATGCATGGCCAACAACAACAATTAGAGAGAATACCAAAATTCGGAGCAACAACAATCAGAACAACTATTTATGCTACGTGCTTTTGTTGTCTGCTGGCAAAAGCGTAATTGCGCAATGTCCTCAACGGTCTGATCAAACACAAAAATAAGAATATAAATGGCAAACAGGCGTTGGCCCAGGCAGATTGACTAAAAAAAAAACAGCTTGGGATAAACCTCAAAGACAAATTGCGAACTCGCGGCCAAGTCGAAGGTGAGACTTGCTTGCTTGCTACCTAATTGTCGCTGACAGCTGCAGAGCGCCAGCAGGAGGTCGTTTTAATTTCATTAATGGAACGACAACTACTCCATAGCTATGCCCTTTTTATGGGGAGTGCTTTCGTTTTCTAAGTCAGTCTGTTACTAAGGGAATATAAATAAATATAAATATTGTTTAAACTAAGCGAAGTTTATGAGTTTATAGTTGACGAAAACTTCTATCTAAAGTTCACTTTAATAAATCAGCAAAATGACTTGAACAAAAAGTGGTAAATTCTTTCAGTCAAAGCAAAGAAAAGAGGCTAAAAATAAAAGTTAATGCAAGGCTAAAAAAAAAAGTTAATGCAAATTTATCAAGATGACTCTTACAAATATATATATGCTATAAAACACAAGGAAGAAAAAAAAAGTACTGAAAAATAGGTTCTGGTATGCATTCAGGAATGAATTGTTTAAAATAATTCCTTCGAGAATAAACTATTACATCTTACACTTATATATTAGACTTTAAGACAACATTAAACATGAAAGGCACTAGCCACAGCTTTACTTTAAAACCGAATTCCTATGTTGATAACAAATTGTATACAACCAAAGCAAAAGACATCAAAAGAAATACGAGTAAAGGTTACTGCGAATGTGATAGAAAATTTAAATTTAAAAGTCTTTACATACATACTAGACATATCACTCTTTCACACTTTAATATATGTATATCTAACAAGTTAAAGATGAAACACAAAATGATACTATCAACTGCTTTATATTAAGAACAAAATTTTAAGTTGATAGCAAAATCCAAGCCAATCGAAACAGAATAAGACAAAAGAAATAAAGGTTACATCAAGTGTTTAAGAAAATTATAGAATAAATCTTGAAGTTTTTACTATCTACTAATATACTAAGTGTTTAGCTAGACATTCTTTCATACTTAATTTTACTAACTACTATCACACCTAGACATGTCTCTTTTTTAGTCTTTAAGATATCATCAACAAGTCGTTAGATGAATCATAAAATGAGACCAGCATCAGCTACGTTTTATGCTGAAAGTAAGTTGTATAAATTATTTGCAAATTTTAGAATAGAAAAAGAATGAAACTAAAGTTTAATTTCAGAGTCTAAATGATTGACAAAGTTATGCTATTTACAACTTTGATGATATAGCAATCTAATTCTAAATTATCAATTAAATGAAACTGAACTAAAATTGAAAGCAAACTAAGACATTCTAAGACAACTTTGGACTTTAGCATACAAATGGTTTATACATATTTGTAAGTGCCAAAGCAAAGGGTATTTCGACGTCATTAATTATAAGACAAGTCCATTTATTTCTTACTCTTTGCCATATTACGAGTAAACTCGTGTGTGCTCGTCGCAGTTGCTTGCTTTATTTTGCACTGAATTGAAGGTATTCTAGTAATTTTTTCAATTGTCTTGCCATTGTTACAGTTTTCAGTTGCTATTGCTGTTGCTGTTGGTATTATTATTATTAGTTGTTGTCATCGCTGTTTGTTGTTGTTGTTGTTTACGTTGCCGTTGTCGCTGTAATGTGCACGACATTAAGCGACCTTGACCGCGTCCAACATGTGGTATACTTAATTGGCGCACTCGTTGGCCGCGTCACCGTTGCGCACCATATAATTATGGTATGCAAAGCAACACACACAAATTAAATCTTAATTTAATAACTTGCACATTGTACGCTAATTAGACAAGCGCATTCCCCCACACATTTCTCATTTCATTTCGCCATAAAAGAGTTGTGAAATTTTCTGCAAATATCAAAATCAAATTTTCGCCAAAAATGTATAAATCATACGCCCGAAAATAAATCATACAAAAACAAAACTAAGCTATTAATTTGAAGTTTGAATGATTTGTGTTGCATTTGCGGCCAATTTCCAATTGTGCGGTGCATGCAGCATGCGGCATGCGGCAATGTGGCAAGCTCTGGCTCTGGCTCGCATTGCCCAATTGCACCAGCCACAAAACCATTAAAATGCAATTACAGCCACAATGACTGGCCACAAGAGGTGGAAGTGGTCTCTTTATACCCAGGTAGAAGGGTATTATAAGATTGTGTTGGAAGGAAATGTATGTAATAGTCAGAAGAAAGTATCTCCGACCTCATAAAGAATATGTATTATTGATCAGCGCAACAACCGCGACGATATACAAAAATCCGTCTGTCTGTCTGTCCGTATGTATGAACGCCTAGATCTCAGAGACCATAGAGATATAATCTTTTTCTGATAGCACTATATTTGGCTAACAATTGGTATATTGTTCACTCTATGGTATATTTTGTCATCTATGGTATATTTTGCACTCTATGGCATATTTTGTATGTACTTTATTAATATACTAAATATTAAATTCGGTATATTATTAGTATATTTTGTTATATTTATTTGCGATATTTAAAAAAAAACAGCACTGTTTTGCTTTCATTTACACTCTGGTATATTTTGCACTCTATGGTATATTTTCAATGTACTACTATATCAATATACCAATATACCGTAGGTGTATTTTAGTATTTTTGCGGTATATGAATTCGGTATATTTATACCGCACTGTTTTGCTTTTATTTACAATTTGGTATATCTTGCACGCTGCGGTATATTTTGAATGGAGTACTATATCAACATGTTAAATATAGCCTTCAGTATATTTTTAGTATTTTAGTTTTATATTTATTTGGTATATTTTAAAATGAATACTGCTTGCTTTTATTCACAATGCGTAGCGCGTATTTCACAGTCGAGCACACTCGACTCTACCTTTCTTACTTGTTGTGTGTGTGGAAGTGGTAACTGCAGTGGCGACTGCTGTGGCGATTGCTGTGGTGGGTGGGTCACGCAATTCGTATCCTGTTTTGTGTCAATCAACATCGCTTGATTTCGATGCTATTTTGCATATCGATAAAGCCGCAACACATGCAAATTGCTGTCACACAGAATCGACTCGATTCGAGGTGTCCGGTGAAGGGTTTGACGCGGTTTACTGACGTTGTTAATATGCAGATTTCCGTTGCCGCCAAAAAAGAATTGTCCACCAACTGAATAGTAGTAGCAAAACTTTTTGTTTCTTTTCTCGATTGATTTATGCGCCATAAAGTTTAAGCGCGCTTTGTGTGTGCAGAATCAAAAAAGGAAAAAACTAAATCTAAAACTCTCAAGAGCTCTCCAGCAGCTGCCGTCAGTCAAGGTTCCATGTCAGCATCAGGCCTACGCCCGACCGATTGTATAATCGCCTTTTATCACAACACACAACAAACAACATAACAAGCAAGCTTAACAGCAACAGCAATAACAAAATACGCGTATTTGTTGCTACGATTGTTGCATTGATTATGCTAACAGCGAACAGCTTTTGCCGCTGTTTTCCCAGCTGCTTAAGCAGATTGCCAGTCGATAGTGATAAGGCGTGGTCAGCCCAGAGAGGAAGGAAGGCAACGGGTGTCGCTGGAGCGGGGAAAAGCAAAAAAAATTAAGAATGGCTATTAAGAAATCTGGCAGGCCATTAAAACGAGTGCTCAAATATGAATGCGATACTCAGTAAACATAAATTGCATAAATAGAGCATGCTAAAAATAAGTTATTTTTTAGATAGGTGCTTATACTCTTAACTCTTTATATGTAAAATAAATCAAAGCACAATAAAGTCATTCGTTTGAAATGTTGTTGCTGTACTACTCAAAGAATCTCAATATTTGGATGGAATTATTATAGTAATAACACTTTTAACCTCATCATTTAAGTCCTGAATTAAATACTAAATATTATTTAAAACTCTATTTCACTACTCTAAGAAGTATGAAGTTTTGCTTTAACTTGGACACACTGAATTACATGTTACTCAGAAAGAAATCTTTTAATCTTAATTTGATTTGATAAACATGTGTATACTAAATGCATCATAATTTAATGCGTAAATAAAGTGTACTAGTGTACTGTACTTCTACTACTTTAAAAATTGTCTTTCGATTTGAATAAATGAGTTATCAAGAGATTAACAATTATATAAGCTCATTAATTTTTCAAATACAACACTATTCATTCAGCCAATAATATAAGAAATCTTAATTCAAATATTGTCGTTTATATTATTTTAACTTAAGCTTATTCATCTTATTCAAAGTATATACTATTCAAACGTTACAGAGTACAACTAAAATAATATGTGTTTAACATTTAATTAGTTTTTCTATCACTTCAATTTGAATAGGTGAATTTGAAATAAACTCTGACATAAACTAGACTTTTCTTACAAATTTAATAAATCTTCTGATCCAATTCGTATTCATTAAGCACAATAAATCACTCAAACTAAGTTTCAATCTAAGTATAAGTAGTACTGCAATAATATGCTAATTACACAATGCTCCCACAATTCATAACAAACAAATTGCAATCATAATATGTAATACTATTCTAGTATATACACTTAAAAAAAGTACAGGGTATCAACCCGGCTGCAATGCAGCATCCCTCACAATCGTAGTTGTTTATTTTTGTAATTTATTTGCATTTGCGATGCGAATTGATTTTCCAATGAATTGCAAGTTACGCATACGCCGCGTACGCCGTGCCAACCGATAAGAAATCAGTTAAAGCAAAAATTAATGTGAAAACGTCGAGCAAAGCAGCAACAAAGTGGCAAGCAAATGCTAACTACCAGTGACCACTCCGAACAGCGGCAGCTGGACACTAAACTGGACTCCACACTCTCAATTTGTTGTCAGTTATTAAGCAGCTCGATTTTTCATGTGCGTCGCGATTTGAATGGGATTTGGATTTGGGATTTGCATTTGCTGGCGAAGTGTTGTGCATTTTCTACACCTACAGAGAGATCGTCGAGTGCGCTGTCAATCAGTTCAACTGCTGATTGATAATCACGTGCGTGTATGTTTTTTTTTTGTTTTTTTCTTTTTTAGAAAGGAATCTGTAAATGTGGGAGCTAGAGACTAAACATACATATTTTGTGTTGCTGTTGCCCAATGATATTTAGTCTAATGTGTGTGGCAGGTTGACGCCCCAGAGCTCAGCAAGTTAATTGCGCTTTAAGTAAACCACACAAATTACGCTAAGAAACCAACTACGAATAGAACAGCAAAGTGTAATATGTTGGCTGCATGCAACAATGGAAAAGTCATGCAATGGCTTTAGCCTTTGATTTCCGGCACAGCAACTCGATTTGGCTCCCAGTGGAAGTCGAAGTCGGAGTCGTAGTCGAAGTCTGCTGACAACTCACTTGGGTGCGAACAAGCCAACTAATTGAATTGATCATTGCCAGCGATCGAAGAGTTTTCTCGATTTTCTCGTTTTCTGGGAAAAACTGCAACAACAACCACAACAACAACAACAACAACAAGAAGGCGCGTGACTGATTTCTGTGGCACTGCATCAAGATCGATCGCGATCGCGATCTCCAAAGCTCTGCATGTTCATTCTCACAGCTAGCGAAGTCGACTCCGAGTTCGACTTTTTTGCCGAAGTTTGAGACTGAAGTCGGCCGACGAAGTCGTGGACAGGGCAGGGCGTTCACGCTTTTGATTCGCAGTTCGCTAAGCCGCTCGCACTCGCTGCTCTTGTTGTTGTTGTTGTTGTTGCTGTTGCTCTTGTTCGTTTCGCTTGGCGCATTGTCTGTCAGAATATTTCTCAGCGCTTTTGAGTTTTTGGTATAAATATGCCACGCGCTGCGCTTGTTAAAACATAACACACTCAACTCTTCAAGCAAGAAGTAGCCAAGCAAACCCAAAAAAACCAAAATGTTCAAGCTGGTAAGGATACAAAAGACTTAGGCGACAAACTTGACACCACACTAATCGATTGCTATTCTATCGTCCACTTAGATCGCTGTCCTGTCCGCTCTCTGCGCCGTGGCCAATGCTGGCGTCATCTCTCCCTACAGCCATGGCTATGGCCTGGGCTATGGTGCCGCTCTGGCTCCCGCCTATGCTGCTCCAGCTGTGATCTCGCATGCTCCCATCATCAAGAGCTACGCTGCTCCCATTGTGCACGCTCCCATTGTGAAGACCATTGCTCCATTGGCCACCTCTTATGCCAACACCTACAAGGTTGCCACCAAGGCCTACCCCGTCGTCCATGCTGCTCCCGCTGTCTACCACGCCCCCGCTGTGGTTGCCGCCCCCGCTCTGCACACCACCTCCACCTACCACGGACATGGTGCCTATGGCGGCTATGGCAGCTACGGCAGCTACGGTCTGGGATACGCCGGCTATGGCCATGGTTATCTGCACTAAGCGGAGTATCAACTCTAACGATCAGTTGACGACCATCCAGCAACATCCTTGACACGAACAACACAACAACAACAACAATATCTACATTTTCCCATCGCGGATAGTGTGAGATTTAAAACTCAGTACAACAACATGTTCGACATTTTGCCGCTGTCAAAGTGCAGAACTCGCAGTCGTGTTCAAAATTACAACAGAGACAGAGACACTGGCTGAGAGCGAGAGCGAGAGAGAGATAGAGATAGTGTGAGAGCTATGAACGAATGAGCAAGAGATCAAGTCAATGCTGTTAATTATTACTTTTTGTTATTGTGCAATGCTCGTGGTTTCCACTTAAGTAAATAAACGATTTGAAAAAAATATTAAACTAAAACAATGCAACATTCTTTTCATTTTGTACTCTGGGAGATAAGAATTTAAAGTATTCAAGCATCAAGGTGCAAAAACAATGTGCTTTGATGCATTTTAGGATAAATAAACTCAATTCAAATATTGTAATAAAAAAATAAATAGTAACGACCTAAATTCAACGTAAAGTAGAACCAAAATATAATCTATCCTAGAAATCTAATCTAGAAATGAACTCAAATATTGAGTAATTAAAAATATAAATCAATTTAAAATTCTGCTGTGTTTTAATGCATTTACAGATACTCGTAAGCAAACTAAATTCAAATAAAAATAAAACAAATATTAAGAAACTAAACTAAAAAATGAATCAATTCAAATTTTAAAAATTATTAAGAAACTAAATTCAGAATAAAATATAACTAAAACATAATCGAGATGATATCTAATCTAGAAACTGAATGAAATATTTAGTAATGATTTGGTCTTATTATAAAATGCTATTCATAACAATCGAGTCGAGAACGATCATTAAAAATTTTAGAAAACTAGGTAACATATTCAACATTTTGATTATTATCAATTCAATATCTTAGAATTCTATTCTATTTTTATAAAACTAAAATACCTAAAAGTGAATTTTATGACTATAAGAGTAAATATCTTAGAAATTGATTATATTATTATATTATTTTTTTTTTAATTATTTTCATTATATTATTATTTCGTTTTTACTAAATCACTTTTTGTTTCCTTTTGCAGTTTATAAATAGTACAATGAAAAGTCGTATTTATTATTTCACCTACCTCTTAAAAAGTACACAATTTAAATTTATTTCATATTTTTTTTTTATTTTGTGATAGTGAATGTTGCACACTAGATTTGTATAATATCGACCATAATTGTGCCACACATTTCCCAAGTCACTTTTGATCTTCTTTTATAAAAGTTTATAAAGATGACTAAAAGTCCTTTTATTAATTCACTTATACTTTAACACTTTTGTTAAATTTCCCAGAGGTTAAAATACATATATTTGTATAATCTTTAACATAATTATGTCATAAATTTGCTAAGTCAATTTTTGGTTTCTTTTACAGTTTATAAATATGTCAAAGTCTAATCGTTTTTTCCCTATCTCTTACCTATTTCAAGTTTTAAATTTTTTTCATATTACAACCCTATTTCGTTTATTGTGGCCATCAATTTTGCACAGTGTAAAATAGATTTGTATATTCTCGACCATAAATATGCTAAGTTTCTTTTGGTTTTCTTCTACAGTTTATAAATATATATAAGCTTAATCTTTTTTTCCTTATCGCTTACCTACTTCAAGTTTTACATTTTTATCATATTACAATCACATTTTGTTTATTGTGGCCATCAGTTTTGCACAGTGTAAAATAGATTTGTATAATCTCGACCATAATTATGCCATAAATTTGCGCTGCCCGAATCGCCTGTCATATTTTTGTTTTTGTGCTCAGCTCAGTTCTGTCGAATCGCTAATTCAGTTATGAAATGTTTTTATTATCAGTGCAACATGTAAAAGTGTTGAAATTTTCCTTGAACAAATTCAATTCAAATGCCAGCGCCTGGCAATTATGCCCGTTGACAAATGTTGTCGAAGGGGAAACTTGTCGAGGAGCTGAAGTGAGGTGAGCTGAGATGTAGTGAGTGGCTGACAGGTGGCTGCAGACGAAAGTGCGTCGAGTGGTGCAATTTGAAAATAATTATTTATTAAGCCAAGTCCAGGCCTGAGCGACTGAATGTTTTCTTGATTGAGAAATTGGAGCAGTTTGCTGAAAAAAAAAATGTGTCACTTAATTTGTTTTGCTTTTTTGTGGCTTTGCAAGTTTCGGGTTATTAAAATTTTGATGTTGGCAAACTGAATGCGATTCACTTGAGGATTTTTGTCTATAGCTTAGAATTGGGCATTGTGGTATAAACATGAGCACGAACGAACAAATGAACGACGACCTTAGTCAATGCGAACAAATGTACAACAATTATGGCCAAGAAACCAAATACAAGATACAAAGATACAATGCGCATTATCGGCATAAATTATGCCCCGTCCATCAACGATCATAAAGTCTATTATTATGATTAGTTGAAGTCGCTTTTTAAGGGGTTATTAACAACAACGTTGACACCCGTCGATTGTCCATCCAAACTGTGTATGGATTAGTTAGTCACTGATGCGTCTAACAAAAGGCCGCCGAACCACAATTTGGCAACGACCTTGCAGACGGAATAGGCAAATTATGTGAGAGAGATGGAGAGTATAGACAAAATGTGGGTTGCTTCCTACTTGCTTGCAATTTGTGTTTTACGTTTGCATTGAATATTCATTCAAGCAAATCATTGTCTCTGCCACAATGCACTTAGTACACTACTCCGAAGGGGGGAGTAAGGGGGGAGATTGTTGTGCTCTCATGGCACAGTTACCTCCCGTCGGTTGGCAGCTTGGTTTCCCACACCGTGAGGCCACGAGCTGCAATTGAAACACCTGCTGCCAGTTGCTTGAGTCTCAGTTGGCTGCTGAGTACTTGAGTTTTGAGTGCTTTTTGCTGCAGTTTTGAGTTAAATTTGCAGCTTAAAAGTATGCAATAGTATTTGCATTTAATTATTTATGTTAAGTTTGCTACACATTTGCATTTAGCAGCTGGGACGTGCCCAAGCATTATTAACAAGCCATTGGTCACACAGGGCAAGGACCTCAACGATGTCCAGGACATATTTAAACAACAAACATCACACACACACACACACCCACACAAGGGCTTTTTGCTCTGTTGATTGCACTTTGCAATTAAACGGGCATTGAATTGATTTCGCCAGGCCAACATCACGTTGTCATCGCATGGCATAACAAGTGTGCAGCTTAATTAAAGTTCCCTTTCGGTTAACGAACTCAACTCGGATGCAAGCTGATCCTGGCCGCAGGAAATGCACGTTGCATGTTGCACATTGCACGTAGTTGGGAGTTAGCTTTGACCTTGTGGAGAGCATTGACTTTAGCTGAATATATATCCTGAAGAGTCAGCTCAAATAGGGTAGATGAATTGTAAGCTATTTATTTATAGATTCATTGTTAATATTCTAACAATTTTTCAAAACGAAAAGTATAATGAAAATTGCTGAACTCGCTTTGAAAAGAACCGTTGGCTATACAATACATGTTATGTTTTGAATATTTTTATTATTATTGTTAGCAGCTTTTTGTCGACTTTAAGCCGGGAAAGAAAAGCGTACATGTTTTAATACCCGCTACCAACAGAGTAGAAGGGTATTATAACTTTCTGCCGACATACTTGTACTATGTCCATATAAATACTCCAATCTCAAGATAAAAAATTCAATTAATAAAAAATTGTTTTGTTGCTTCATGCAGATAAAGTTTTGTTTTTAAAAGAAAAGAATAGCAAGCTTAATATTAAATGTTTTGCTATATACAATAGCTAGCCACTTAGCTCTAAAAGTTATTGAAGAAATAACAATCGGGCTTTTTGTGTACCTTATGGTATATTTTAAATATAATAGTATTTCATTAACAGTATATCGATAGACAAAATAAATATTTTGGTATATTTCAGTATTTGAGTAGTAGGGTATCGATATACCAAATATACATTTCGGTATATTTCATTATTTCTTTGGTATATTAATTTTATATATTTTGTTTGTAATAGTATGCTGATATACCAACTATTAATTTCTATACAGTTCAGTATTTTTTCGGTATATTAGCTTAGTAAGTTTTGAGTTTAATAATATGTACAACGATGTGCCAAATATACTTTGCGGTATATTTCAGTATTTTTTGGTATATTAATTTTGTATATTATACCGAAAATAGCGCACTTTTTTGCTTTTATAAAAAAGGCGTAACTGGTATCTTACTGTCGAGCCCACTCGTCTGTAACTTTTTCACTTCTTTTATTTTTGTTGATGTTGAGCTGCAAAATGCGGGTTCAATGACAGGCAACATTGCGTATGAGCAACATTTGCCCTGCAGCATAATAAACTGTCACTGCCACACGCAGCAATGTGAATGTGAATGTGAACGGGGGCAGCAACATCAAACGGCAACAATGCGTGACAGATTTTTCAGCAGCAGTAGAAGCAACAGCAGCGTGTGCGTTGCGCGTGCCTCAAGTGTGTGGGGCATGTGTACGCTCGCATTGTACTCGAAGCCGAAGCAAAAGGTAAGTCACATGAGCAGCAGCAGCAGCAACAGGCGAAGCTTGGAGTAGGAGGTAAGGAGGTAAGCAGGCTGAACTTGCGACGACTTGCGAAACACGTGCGCCAATTTAGAGCGCATTACGCGATGGTGGCATCTTCTGTTGCCAGTGGCACTTCACTTGCTTACAACTTCAAGTGCCGTGGCATGTGCCATACTCAAGCATTCGAACAATACAAATGCCATACATCATATATGAGGTACATTAATATTGATTTCTGATTTTTTTGGGGACCACTTCGTTATGCTAATTTCCCAGCAAAACATCATCTTATCCGTGTTTTTGTTGACATTTTGTGGCACGTGGCGCGTTTTTGTGGCACAATTTAATTGGCTGTATGCTGCGTATGTAAATCAACTAATAACGAGTTTTTCGTTTTTTTTTTCCTTGCATACTTTTGTGTGCTACGTTTTATTACAAAAAATTAAAGCATACTTTGCGGCGTTCGCTTGTAAATGTTTTACGAGTATGTTATGATATTTTGACATTTATTTCGAGTATGGTTAATCAATCAAAGCGCCTTTAGACATAAGGCGTGGAACGTGTTACGTGTTCGCAATGCAATCGCATGTGAGGCAAGTCGAAGTCATGCCGCATATTCTAACCCAATTTCCCAAGACAGTCTTCAGGGACTGCGACTGACTTTGACTGCGATTGCGATTGCGGTGGTGTTGGTATTATATGTTATCGTAGTGGTCGAATAGTAGTGTGTGTTTATTTGCGTCTCTGCAATGAATTGCGAAACGTGTCGCGTGCATTTGCCTCACGATTCGCTTGTAGATTGAACGTGGCTGCGGTGGCCTTAAGCTGCGTGAAATGCTCCCGTAATGGAGTTTGACTTTTTTTTTCGGCAATACGCTATAAATACGGGCATTACTTAACCAAATCAATTCATTCCGCGAGAAAGTCTGACATCATAAATACCTATCACCACAATCCAACACAAAATGTTTAGAGTTGTAAGTAAAAAGTGAAGAGGTGCTGGATTTTTCTGACTGCTTTCATTGATGTTTTCCATATGACTTTTCAGTTACTTTCGCTGCTGCTACTGGGCTTCTGTTCCTGCACTTTCGCTGGCTTCCTGCATGCTCCCCCACCAGCTCCCGTTGCCGTGCAGGCTGTTTATAGTGCACCACCTGCTGTGGCGTATGCAGCACCACCGCCTGCACCACATGCGTATGTGAAGTACGGTGCTCCTGCTCATCATGTCAGCACTTATGCAGCGCCTTCTCCCGTTATCAAGTATACGCTGGGTGCGCCCGTCACCACCACAACTACAACTTATACTGGTTTCGCTGCACCACCACCGCCACCAGCAGCTGTCAGCTATGCTGCACCACCACCACCGGCTGTTCACTACGCTGCACCACCGCCAGCTGTTCATTATGCTGCACCACCTCCAGTTGTACACTACTCAGCTGCCCCGCCAGCTGTTCACTATGCTGCACCACCACCACCAGCTGTTCACTACTCAGCTGCACCACAGCCAGCCACATTTGTCACCAGATTAGCTGCACCACCGCCAGCACCTTATCCGTATCACACCAAATTCGCAGTGCATGCCGCACCTCCAGCTACTGCAATTGCCACTTATGCAGCACCAGTCGCTGCTGTGGAAGCTGAAGTTCCACTGCCATGTGACACCACCTGGTAATCAGCTAGCACCATCAACTCCGTCTTCATCTTCTTCATCAGCATAATCAGTATTGTGTTAATTTTCAATGTTAATCACCGTAGCGTAGCTTGGCGCAAATTAGCAATTAATTAAGAATGAATGATAAGTGCGTGCTTAAAACATTTGCTGATACAATCATCTTCCGCGGCATAATTTATGTTAAAGAATCGACAACGATTTAAATTATACAACACAAAGATAGTCGCCAAGTGTGGGCAACCAAATAACCAAATACAATAAATATTAATCGTACGACAGACGCAATACAAAAATGATGATAAATAATCGAAAAGCTATAGCCAAATGGCAGATCAATCGATCCGATGCGATCCAAAAGCAATCTAATACAAGCCACAATACAAATGACCAACCTCAATGCGAAATCTATTGAAGCTGTCAGTGGTGTGTTAAGCAAATCCATCAAATGGGTCAGCAGTTTCAGTCGGTTTCTGCATTAAGTCGGAGCGCCAAACGACGACTCAATTACCACAAATTATAACTGAATATATACATATTTATTATAGTTGTATCGTCGTCGTTAGGAGGTCATCGCATATCTTTGGGTTTGGTGCTTTCGGGCTACGCTAGCGGCGGCTACGAGCCAGGTAGTCATCTCTATTAAGTTCCTAAACAACATTAATACCCCAACTTATTAGCCAGTCAATGAGCTCTGCTTTCAACTTGCAGTCGCAGTCGCAGTCGTTATCGCTGTTGACGTCGCAGTTGCAGTCGCTGTTGACGTCGCTGCCTGCGTCAATTGGTATTCGTTGCTGGTGTCACATGACAGACGATTTTGTGTTTAATAAGCCCAAATACTCAATACTGCTCAACTGCTCAAATGTTTAAATGTTTAAATGCTTGCAAGGTGTCGACATTGTTGTAGTCGTTGCCAGTTTTTTTACCTCTCTGTGTTGTTTTTTAACACTGGACAGAAGCGTCCCTTTTTAAAGGGGAATCCAATGAAATGTTTCAATACTCAGCAAATATTTGTAGTATGTAAACATTTTGCTTATGGTTCAAGTGAATTAATACGAGTATAGATTAAGTACTTTGACTTTGTTGAAAAGTAAGGAAGCTACAGTTCAGAGTACAAGATTTTAGAACACTATTCATTAAAATATAGTAAAATAATTTACCGACAAAATTCTAAAGTATACCGAAATGTATTTTCGTTAAAATGTAGTAATTCAATAAATGTAGTAATTCAATACACCGAAATGTATTTTCGTTACAATATAGTAAATTAATATACCGACAAAATACTAAATTATACCGAAATGTACCGAAAACATACCGAATGGAATTTTTGTCAAACTATATTAAGTTATTATACCAAAAATATTCTAAAATATATCAAACCGCATTTGTTGGTATTTTGATATACTACTGTATTCAAAATATACCATATGTTGCAAATTCTATTGGCATATTATAGAAACGTAAACCTAACCAATAATAAAATGTTACAAAAAAATTTTAGTTAAAATTAAATTTAGAAATATAAATATTTATTATATTTTATAAAAAAAATAAATAAATTTAAATATGCTAAGTTATATACATATATCTTTAGTGAGGAAGTTATTTAGTATCACTTAAAAAAAGATTTAACCGTTTATAATTATATTTTAAAATTTTGAAAATTAAATACTTAAATATTTAAAAAATATAAGTCCGCAATATACTAAATCCGATTAATATAAATGACAATTGAGTTGACTATTTATTTAAGTTCTTGAAGTCAAATTTGCTATTTTAGGAATTTAGTTATTTATAGCTTGACAGTTCCATTGGGGCGTATAGGGCGATCAATCAGCTTTTGAACCCCCTTGGCGGCGACCCTGACAGACTATTTGACCGCCGCGTTGTGCATAGTTTGGATGCCAATCGAAATGACCAACATTGATTTATATGCAAGGCAAACTAAATATGTATTATCAATAGGCGCTGCTCAACAGCTAAAGCAACAGCGTCAACGTGAGCGTCAACGTCAGAGGCAGCAGCAACAGCAGCAGCAACAACAACAACATCAGTTGCAGAAACAACAGCAGTAAATGGCAAAGCAGCTCATGACAACAAAAAAAGGCAACAACTTAGCACAGATAAATAAACAGAGTCACAAGATAACAACAACAACAACAACAGCAACAATAAAAAAAGCACAGCAATAACAATAACAAATGCCAGAGCTGCAGTCGACGACGGCATCAAATTAAAGCGACATAACAAAACCAAAAGAAATACAAAAACCCAAGAGAGACACAACCGCAACTACAACAGCAACAACAACAACAATATACGGTAAAACAGAAGCAGAATGAATAAGTTAACTTAAGGCTTTTGGCCAACAGCCATGTCGTCAGAGAGTCAACAACAAGCTCAGCTCAGCTGAAAGCCAAAAATTGAATGCCGCCAACAGCAGCAGAAGCAGAAGCAGCAGCAACAGCGGCAACGGCAGCTGAGGCCGCAGCAGAAGCAAAGCAAACATCAACGCATATTTGATATTGTTTTTGATACCCTGTAAAACACAGAGAGCATATGTTTAAGAGGCTACTTAGACTAATTAATTCCTAGATTACTATTATAGTAAATTAAGAATATTTAAGTAGATATATTTTAGTTGCATTATTGAATTCCAAAATTCACTTTTGTTTTCTCATTAAAATGCCAAATAACACTATTCAAAGTTTCACTTCACACCCATTTCCAGGGTATACACTAGTCGCGTTACCGTTGCTTTATAAAGCAGGAAGCAGTTATTAAGATCTGCTAAGCATTTTGGTGTTAATAAGCGCACTTAAAGTCAGGCTTAGCATTGTTGACAGGATAACATTTCGTTGCATTGTTGATATCACAACAAAGAAGCGGAAACAGCTGAAACAGTTGTGTTTCAAAGCAAATTAGTTGTGTATACAAATATATGTATTTGGATTTATTAAGAGATTAAATCAGTGCAAGAAATAAATAGTAAAAACACAACAAAACATTCCAGGATATAGCAAACTAATGTCATAACATAGTTAACATAGTTTATAGGGTAACTATCAAGTAGATTTATAGAGTTAGAATTTCCATAAGTATACAAGGAGGAGGAAAAGGAAGCTAGACATTTAAAAAAAATAGAAAATAAGACACTAAAGAAATTTAAACTCACTGTTTTTTTTTCTTAATTCTGAAATTTTAATTTTTTTATGATTCACAGGTTTTAATTTATGATTTCTAACATAATATTTAAATTGAATCATTAACTGAATTTTGTTCTTTTTTTAAGATTTTCATTTTTTTAATTAACATTTATAATATAAAATTTATATTTGTAATATACTATATTCAAATTTGAAATTTAAAATTTAATAATGAATTGAAAAGTGTACATTTCTTTTCTCTTGTAAAATAATGATTATATTTGTAAAACACTTTAAGATTTTAACTATCTAACTTAAAATAAAATCAAGTATTTTATATCAATATTGATAGATCATAGTCATAATATAATAAAGTACATAATATATATAAAAAATTCATTGCAATTTTAAAAATCACTAAAAATGGAGCAATTTATGCTCTCGTTAATTTCTTCCCTCCTCATAGGGTATTTACCTCGTCGGCCAACCCCTCGCTAAGCACATTCACTTGTGTAGCTTTTGAGCTTAGCTCTCAACTGGTCGAGCCGTCCACTGTTTGACTGGTTGAGTGGTGTCTCACCTGATTGTCTGATTGTCCATCCGTCTCTCGACCGACAGAACCGAACTCTTGCTCAGCTGTGTCGCTGCTGCTGTTGTTGCTGCTGTTGCTTCTTCTTCCTCTACTGTCGTATAAAAAGCATCTTCAGCTGCCGCACAAATTTTAATCAGCTCCAAAAGCTTCGGCCGTCGACAATAAACAACAGCAAACGCAAAACCGAAACGAATCGAATTCAATCGCTGCAAAAAATTGTATGCAAAAGACGTCGCGAGTGCAAAAAAAAGTGACACAAGAAGAATTTCTAATAAACCTAATTCAAAATGATTTCCATTGTGAGTGCAAATTGAGTGAGACAATTGTGAACTACGAACTTTATTTCTAACCGGGTTTCTTTTGCAGAAAT
Organism: Drosophila sulfurigaster albostrigata; assembly: GCF_023558435.1. Classification (NCBI taxonomy): domain Eukaryota; kingdom Metazoa; phylum Arthropoda; class Insecta; order Diptera; family Drosophilidae; genus Drosophila; species Drosophila sulfurigaster. The sequence goes on from NC_084883.1 coordinate 48,840,482, forward strand.
CCGAATCTGTGGCTCAACTTTCGTTGCTGCTCCTTGGACTAACATCTTTGGCATTGGGCGATGTTTCGCATCTACCGCCAGCTAATTTGGAATACTCGATAACGCCCAGCTCGCAGGTTGCCTACTATCATTATCCGGTGCCGCGAGGACAACAGCTGCGTCATCAGGTGGCACGTCAATTCGCTGCCCCCGCTCTGGAGCATGCCGCATTCACCCAGGCGCTGACAAGTCGTGGCTATGTCTTTGGGGCTGGCAACACGGCAGCTGCCTCTGCCCCACTCACTGCGGCTGTGGCACCGAGTGCAACGGGTCGTTCGATTGCTGCCCCAGCGTCGCATGCCGATGGCAATTCCTTGAACCTTAAGCTGCCCGTGCCCTTCGGTGTGATGCCACTGAATGTGGCACACTTGCCGCTCCAAGCTGGTGCCCCATATGCCTCGGTGCCACATACCACGGGCTTGACTTCGTATGGCACGGCGCAAGTGCAACGGCGATAGACGAAAGCTTTGCAGCTTGCAAGTCTCTATTTCATAAGCCTGACTGAGAGTGTGTGCGTGTGAGTGTATGTGTATGAGTGTGCGAGTGTGAGACTAGTGAATACTCAAAATATCGATATCTATATGTACGAAATAATACTCGTAAATAAAGTAAAAGCGACGTTGCTATAGAAAAAAAGAGCTTCGATATCTATTTTATGAGCCATCAACAAAGTTGTTGATAATGATCATTATGATGATGATGATGATAGTCTTTGGTTGGCACTGCAAAACGTTTGTCTCTGGGTTGTCTGGTTGCTGCTGCATTTGCATAAAATAAGTCGAAGGTCGAAGGCAGACAGAAGGCAGACAAAAGCAAACTTTGATCGCACCTTTCACCTCAGCGCACTGTTTGTTTATGCGTCAAGGAGACAGTCGATAAAGGGGTCATAAAGGGGGAGCGGAGGGGCACCGCTCGATGGTGGCAATCTTCAAAAATTATGAACATGTATGTATTAATTTGCATATTGTGAAGAGCTCAATTTCGAGCAGTGCTCGAGCAGCTGATCATTTTGGCATGTGATCAATGAATCCAAGACCTTAAACTTGGCATTGATTTAGCTATATAATTTAGTGCCCAACCTATCTCCCCAACCCCCCTTCCTTCCCCGTCTCGATTGATTATCGAAAGCTACTTAAACGGATGTGGATTAATCAGCAAACGGAACACTGCTGATCCAGCTTTAAGTTGCAAACCGCTTTTCGGAACGGGAATAACTGCAATTAAATTTAATCGAAGTATCGAAGCGACAATCAAATTAAAACCAACGGTACTCAGCAAATTAAGGCGCAGTCTGATTTATAATCATGCGTTATAAAGTATATAGAAATATAGTATATAATTGCTGTATATATCGATTGTGCTTATATGTAAATCGAGAGCTTCCAAGAAGGCGTCTAGGAAGTGAGCGGACGGGCAAACATTACAGATTTCCGCATAAAGATCAACCTGCTGGATCAAGCAGATAATGAGATCTTCTTCGGACTTGAGTGAGAGGTCGACCGCCTGTGGTCAACAACATGAACATGAACATGATCATCATCATCGTGGCGTGGAGTGTTTTAAGATGCGGATACAGTTACATGCGTGGGGCAAGACGTCGAGTAGACTCATCGCTTGAGGGAGGCCTTGAGATCAAACTTGAGACAAACTGCGAAAAGAGAGTAAAGCAAAGCGAGAGAGAGAGAGAGGAGGAAGGAGTGCGGCAACGAAGCACATGATGCTGATGACGTTGCCAGCACGTGACCGCAGCCAAGAGCAAAGACGAAGAAGCGAAGTCCAATCATTATTGCTCATTAAATTCCAAGAGCCGGTTTTCGGTTTGCCGTCTTTAAGCGTTCTTCTTAGTCAGAAGCCAAGAGGCAGCATCACTCTCAGAGTGTTCAGGTCAATTAGTGTGCCAAGAAGCCGCAACATAATGACTCAAACAGTTGTTCACTCTTGGCCACATCCTGTTGCCAAGGTCACTCAAGGATCGTGTTCAACCGCGAGGGAAAGGAGGAAGGACAGTTCGGACGGTTTACGATTGAAATTGAAATGTGTTTTTATGGTCGAGCATTAAAAGCGGCACTAATGCGACATTTGAGCCATGCGACACGCATTTTATAGCCAACTTAGCCCGAAAAAAGCCCGAGCCAAAAAAAAAAACCAAAAGACGTTGGCCCAACATTTGGCCCACTCCCATTGCGATTGCTTTTGCTTTGCTGTTGAGGGTTTGTGTCTGCATACAAATTGGCAGCGTTGCTTTGCGAAATCAATTTGGCGACTTCCTACATTCGATCCACTATCAAAGGCTGAACACGTCCCGCTGACGAAGACAACAGAGACAACAAGAAGCGACCAAAATACATTACCCTAAAGTCGAGCAATTGCACTTGGCTATATAAGGCAATGCGCTGGCTGCTAAAACACATTATCAGTTCAGAGTTTAAGACTCCAACTCAAGGCAAACCCAAACCCAACTGCAACATGTTCAAATTCGTAAGTTGAACTTCTAGAGGAGTTTGATGATTCGTGATTTAATCCTTTTCTGTACTTCTTCAGCTCATCATTGCCGCTGTTGTCGCTTGCGCTGCTGCCAAGCCAGGAGTTGTTGCACCACTTGCTGCTGCCCCACTTGCGGCTGCTGCACCACTCGCCTATGCGAATGCACCACTTTATGCCGCTGGAGGCAGCAGCCAGGTGGATGTGCGCAACAACTATGATGGCACTCAATCTTCATACACCACCGCGCCCTTCGAGCTGACTCCACCTTACTCCAGCCGCTACGTCTCTGGCATTCCCGCAGCTGCCTACGCCGCTGCTCCCTATGCCGCTGCTCCCTTGGCTGCTCCAGTTGCTGCTCCCCTGGCTGCTCCTCTGGCTGCTCCAGTTGCTGCTCCCCTGGCTGCTCGTCTGACCGCTCCTCTGGCTGCTTCCTACGCCGCTCCACTGGGTGCTCCTCTGGCCGCTTCCTACGCCGCTCCTCTGGCTGCTCCTTATGCTGCTCCCTACGCCGCTGCTCCCTTCGCCGCTCCCTACAGCTTCGGCGCTCCACTCGCTGCTCCCTACAGCTTTGCTGCCCCCGCGCCCGCAGTTGTTGCCTAAATCCTCGTATAAAACTATTTTCTTAGCGAAATAAAATCATGTTTACAGAATTGTGAAATCTGTAAAGCGTTGATTGTTGATCATAAATCAGTGACTTAATCATTGTTTATGCGCTGTCATAAAGCGTTACCATTTGAAGTGGGCAGGCAGACACAGAAATGTCAAAGGTGCTTATATAATCAGAAGTTATTGAACCGCCTCCCGCCTCGGGCGGCGGTAAACAAATGTAATTTTGTTGCAAAGCGAGTCACGTTTCTTGTGGCTTACCACATAAACCATAAACGGGACACAGACTTTGTTGCAGTCTTGCTGGCTGGCTGGCTTGCAAACGAAAGTGAAGAGCTGCACGTTCCATTTGGCGACGGGCCAAATTAGTTAACAACAAATTTACACTATAAATTCAATTGCATTTGTCCATGGTCAAACATTGACTGACGCGTCTTCAGGCCAAGCAGTAGCAACCACTCTCCACCCACCAAAAATCAAATCAAGCAAGATGTGGCAGCTGAAATTGGTAAGAAAGGAATTCCAAATAACCCAGACTTCATTTAATCCTTTTTCCTTCCTTCCTTCCTTCGTCTAGGCTTTCTTTGTGGCCTTGGCTTTGTGCAACAGCGAAGCGAGACCTTCGCATCACTTTGATCATCACTTCGAGCCTCATTTCAATCACTTGGAGCAACTTCATGGACATGTGGATCACGTGGATTATGCAGCACCGCTACTGGAATCCTTTGCTCCTGTGCCAGCGCCTGCTCCCGTTTGGCCAGCTCCTGCACCTGTAGCTCCAGCACCTGCTCCACTTTGGGCACCTGCTCCTCTCGCACCTGCTCCTTTAGTACCTGCTCCTGCTCCTTTGCTGCCTGCTGCGCTGCCTGCTCCACTGTGGCCAGCTCCAGCTCCCCTGGCACCTGCTCCATTGCCAGCTTTGGTGCCTGCGCCAGCTCCATTACTTCCCGCTGCCGTTCCGTGTCCTCCCGCTGTTCACACACATGTGCTGCCCACCACTGAAGTGCATCTGCCCACAGTGACACAACTTCTGCCACCTGTGCTCGAGTCGGTGCCTTTCGCTTCCAGCTATCGCGCTATTCCCGGACCCAAGACCACCTCACACCGCGTGTCCTTTGGCTATGCTTTCCCCAAGCTAGTGGCAGCTCCACATGCTCATCTGCGTGCTCTGCCTTTGAAGTTGGCTCATCATCATCATCATCATTCGCTTTTCTAGTTTAGAGTTGGATTTGGAGTTTCTAAAGGGAATATTGGAGTCATATTTTAATCATAATACTTTATTGTAGCTGCACTGAACCACACCAAAGACGTTTTGTGTCATGTTTAAACATATACCTTAAATTACGTATTTATATGTAAATATACAAATACTTAAATTACAAAAAACCGAACATTAATTTTAATGTTATTTAATAACTTTTATAACATTTATTTGCTCTGAAAGCTTCTAGATATCCACCATTAGAAGTTGACAGATATAAGAGTAAACGGACAACTTGAAAGCGACTGATAAGGGGGAATTACTTTCAAGATTTATGTTAGCTAATATATTGCATAAATAAGTAATCCGATGAAATCAAAATATTTCCATAATTCGAAGACAAAATACATTTTTATTTTGAAAATATATTTATAACCAAACTGATGGAAAATACTGAGAAATATGTAGATCTAGTGTTTAGTTCAATTCTTGGTATACTTTCCTTTTTTTTTTGTATACATTATTAAAAAAATTAAAAATGGTTTGGGTTTTTTCGGAAGGTAGTACTAAAAATATAATTGTATATATTATTTTATATTTTTTATATTATTTTTCTCTAATCGCCTTAATTAATTTGAGCAAAAAATGTACTGTATCTATGGTTTTTACTTTTATTTATTCACCCATATTTTTACATAAGGTTTCTGATACTATAATATAATAATACTTTATTATTTATTTCTTTATCAATAATTCACTACACTAATTGGGCTACTTTAATTTTTTTTTTCATTTTATTTACACAGCATATTTCCCAAGCTGGCTTTAACTGTATAGCAAGTGTCATAAGATTTCAATGAAATCCCTTTTAGAGGAAAATGATTGCGAAACAAATTACAAATTCCATTTCCATATCGAATAAAAGTCACAGTTTATGCACCCACAATAAAATCCTAAAACTAAATGCGTTCCCTACGTGTAAAATATTTGAGTGTAGACTGTTTAAGTGTGAGAATCGGTGTCGAGGTCAGCTGTGCCAAATTTTATCTATGACTGAGATTGGCTGAGTGAATGCACTTAAATGTCACGGGCAATGCCGGGTTAACCCATCAGCTAACTAACCAACTAAGCAGCTATTGTTTGGAGTAACTAAAAAAACTGGCTAGACAAATGATGTGTGGATAAATTGACAAATTGGTGCAGCGGCACACGACACTAGGCTGGCATAACAAGTAAATTATGAATGCCAAGCACATGACAAAGTCAGTGGGGAAAAGGTAGAGGAAAAAGGCAGCAGCGAGGTAAGTAAGTCAATTGCAATAAAGAAATTAAATGTTATGTGAAGTGAAGTGGACGCCCACGCGAATGAGAAGAAGAAAGAGAGACTAAGAAGAAGGCGAGCAAAAAAGAGAGGGAGAGGTTGGAAGAAAAAGAGGGAATATATTGAGAAAGAAAGAGAGGGAAAGAGAGTAAAAGACAGAGAGAGACAGAGAAGTGCAGCACGCATGTCACGTCTGATAAGTGTGGCTCATTTGTGGCTGATGAATCGTTGCCACTGAAATATTGTAAGCAACAACGAAAACGACAACGAAAACTTGCTCAACTCCTCACCACAACCGCAATTACAACCGCAACCACAACCGCAACAACGACCACGACCAACCGCAAAATATCGGCCAGTGGGCTAAGTTAAGTTTTCGAATTTGGTGTCGAATTTGTTGCGTGCAATTATGAAAGTGGTTGTTGTAGTTGGTTTGCTTGCGAGTTCGATATCAATACGTAAGAGGCGGTCAATTGATTTTTAAACACACGACGCACACGGTTAACGCCCTTCGACAATGGGCCTTTTATAGAAAGTCTTCCAAGGTATTTGCGTATTCGTGTCCACGCCGGCGAGAATTATAAAAACCCTCCGCACTTGACAATTGCACATCAAAGCCGAGTTAGCACTCAAACAAACCACCCACAAAAACCCAAACCAACCCAAAAACTAAATCAAAATGTTTGCCAAGTTGATGGTAAGTTTTGTGTAACCACCGCAAATAAAAAGGATTATTAATTTCGATCTTCACTCTTCTGGATTTCAGCTCGTTGCTCTGTGCGTGGCTGGTGCCCAGGCTGGTCTGCTGCCCTTCGCTGCTCCCGCTCCACTTGCTGCCGCCGGTGTTGTGGCTCCCTATGCCTCCAGCTTCAATGCCCATCGGATTAACCATGCTGTCGCCTTCCCCGTAGCACCTCCAGTTGCTCCTGTTGCCTTGGCTGCTCCAGTCCCAGCGCCTGTGGCCTTTGCTCCACCCAAGGTGGCTTTTGCTGCTCCCGCTTTGGCTCCTGCTCCAGCCTTTGCTCCAGCACCAGCTTTTGCTCCAGTTCCTGCTCCAGTTGCCGCTCCTCTGGCTGCTCCTTTGGGTGCTCCTCTGGCTGCTCCTTTGGCTGCTCCTTTGGGCGCTCCTCTGGCTGCTCCTTTGGCCACTCCCTTCGGATATGCCGCTCCTACGCCTTTGGCTTTCGGTGCGCCCGCCAGATTCGGTCTGCCAGCCGCAGCTCCCTTTGCTGCTCCCCTGCCCGCTCCTCTGGCCGTCGCACCCAAGTTCGCGCCTGCACCTTACTTCTTCTAAACGTAGCTTAGCACATAAAACTTCCTCCGTCCACAAGGAGTCACAGACTTAGCACAAATCTCAACTAGTAGAAAGCAAAAATGCTTGGCAAATAAATTTTAAAATACACTTTTATTCGTCTTCTTAAAAGCTTCCTCTCTACAATCGAATTCCCTTCACATGTCCAATGCGCTGAAAGAGCGGCACATGCTCAAAGGGTGTATGAGAGATTGGCACCGAGTCGTAGGTGACGTGAGCAATCTTCGTAAGCGGAGCCACAATTGTATAACCAGGATGTTGCTGCTCCTCCAGAGTCGCTGGATGATGATAGACAACGGCTGTGGGTTGATGATACACCAAAGTAGCGCTCTCCACTTGCTGGAGGACAAAGCACAGCAGAAGACAAACAAAGAAGAAGCCACGCATTCTGATCCGTTCCATTTCTCGACTGCAGTTCAACTAAGCTGCAGTTGAGGCTCGACCTGAGCTAGCTTGGTGTACAGTTAGAAGCTGGTGGCATCTTTAACCGGTTTTCCGGTGCAACTTGACTGCACTTTTTTTCAATTCCCTGGGAACCTGTTGCAACACTCACACACAATTCCACAGTTAACCATCTTTTACTCCACTTTTGTTGTCGGCATTCCCAAAACTTGTTTTCAAGTTCAAGTTTAACGTTTTTGTAGTTGTGGTTGTCGTTTACTTTGTTGTTGTTGTTGTTGTTACTTTTGTTGCCGTCTCACAGTCTGAAGTTTGTCAAAGTGTCAGTGACTCTTTTGTAGAGCTTATGAATGTGTTTTTATTACTTTGATACCCTGTATGGTTATTGGTGGGAAAAGAGTTATTAGTTTGGGTTACATAGCATGAATTTTGAATAGCGCTAAGAGATTTAAAAATGTTTGCCAGTTGAAGAAGATAAATATGAGAGTTATTTCACTTTTATTTCAATTACGTAGACTGCTTTTTATAAATAAAACTTGTATAATATAAATCAGTGTTTAGTATACTACAATATGCCAAAATACTATACTACAAAAATAATAGGATACTATATACGGAAGTTTATCTTTGGTCTATCGATAATTGTTATATTATATACCATAGAGTACAGATTAGAGTATAGATTAATTCAAAGTTTAATATGCTACAATATATCTATATCTATATACCAAAGTTTATATTTGGCTTATTGATATACCATGCAAAACATACCAGAATGTGAGCCAAATAAACTAATACTAAACTTCTATATTTTTTTTCAGCTTTAACAAATTTTCAGCAATCATAAAAACTGTAATTATGATTGTATGAACTTCTGCTCTATGGGTATCTAAATTTGAATAGCACTAAATCAAAATTATAACTCCGAAAAGTATTTAGGGTATTTCTTAGTTGTAACAATATATTTATAACTATCAAAAAACTATTTTAAGCAGAAAGCATTTAAGGTTTTTCCAAGCTGATAGTCAAGGAAGACCATTTACTTTCAAACTAGTATTTTAAAGTTGCCTCCAGTTTTATTTTTTTATGATCTTCTAATCTCTACGATCAGCCATAAAAGAGATAGTTTTCTATAAGCCAGTAAGTCAGTGGTGAAGTGTGCTGTTTTATTGCCTTATAGGCTACCTTTTACACAAACTATTTTAAATTAAATCAGTCTCTGGATTAACCTTTAAAAATCGAATGTTCATTCAATGAAATTGATTTTATGCCAAGTTAAAAGCATGCAAATGTGTTGACGATCTATTTAACTTGATACAGGGCATCTGTTAGTCAAAAACCTAAAATAAAAACTGCATCATTGTTATAATTTTTCGTTGTGATAAATAATACACGTATTTCTTTCGCATTTGTTTTGATGAGAGTCAGCTGAGCTAGTTGGTCGCGCGGTTCGCTAAGTTGATCCATTGTTTATGAGCTGTTGTCTCAAAGAGTTAATGATTGCCCAATCACTTTATGATCGACACTTTTGGCTGTAGAGAATTGATTACTGTGGCGCTTCTATACGAACAAATGCAAATGCTTTTGTTCAAGCGATACAAGAGGAGGAGACGATGATCTGTTGCTCTTTATACATAAATTATTGCGTCACATGACTTTAAATTGTTGTTGTTGTTTTGGTGATTTGGTTTACTCGCCTCAGGCATAATTTGTGAGCACATTGACCTTATTTTAATCTCAGTTTTAACTGTTTTTTCTCCTTCTCCTACTTTATGCTTAATCGATTCTGGAAAATGCCAAATACACCCACAACAAACAGTTAAAAATACAACTTTGAGGTTGAATTTAGACCATAAAACCCGACTGGCCAACAAGCGGCTGCCAAAAGACCACAAAAAGCAGGCACAGCCCAGCCCAAAACTGGACATTTAATGTGATCCCAGTGTGGAGACAGGTACAACAAAGTTGTAGCAGTGTTTGGTGGCATGTTGTACTGGTAAATTCAACACTTTTGCCAATTAAATGATTTAGTTTGTGTGTGAGTGCGTGCCACATTGCGTATGCGCAATATGAAGCAAAGCGAGTGAAATGTCTTTGCCCAAATACACGTAAAGTAGATTAACTGAAGCAGCCACAAAACCGAATGGCCAAAAGCAGTATCCATTAGATCATCGACAGCCCATTTTGGACGCTGCCACTTTGGTTCCTACTTGCAACTGCAACGGCAAAACCGGGCGTATAAAAGCCATACGCCTCGATCGAATGCAACGGCATAAACGCAACAGAGTTTCGGACGAGAGATTGTTAAAAGACGCCAAGTGAAATGTACAAAGGAGTGAGTAGACAAATATGCTTAGACAAGGATTCATCTACAATTCAATTCTCTATCAGCTTCTATTGTTGGCTACGCTCTGCGTGACGAGCAGCTTCGCAGCTCCTGCTCCAGAGCCAGCTCCAGCTCCGGCTCCAGCGCCAGCTCCTGCGCCCAGCATTGGATTGGGACACGATTATCTGGGCTATGGCGGCCTAGGCTTGGGCTTGGGCCTAGGACTCGGCCATGGACACTACGGTGGCTATGGACTCGGTCTAGGATTGGGTTTGGGCTATCATGCGCCTATTATCAAGTCCATTGGAGCGCCCATCATCTCGAAGACCATCATTGGCAAGAGTTATCTGGGTGGCTATGGACTGGGACACGGCTACCTTGGTGGATATGGACACGGTCTCTATGGCCACGGATTGGGCTTGGGCCTGGGACTGGGCTATGGACATGGCTATGGCTATGGCTGGTAGAGTGCAGCGAATGTGGGGCGCTTTGAGAACGTGTGAGAGTTTTAAACAAGCCATTGCTTAAATGTTTACACATCCAAATATTAACTAGAACTAATCATGCAATCAGTCAGTCAATCAGTTAGAGATTCATGCGATCAATCATCTATCTATATGTACGTAGCTCAATCGAGTAATAAAATAACTTGAAAACTTTGAGAACATTTTTTTATTGATTTGTCACATTTTAATATCAAAGCGAAATCAAACATACGATACAAAGTTCTATATACATTATTTACAATTTTTCAATCATAAAAGATAATCATTTTTCAAAGTATTTTTTAAATTTCCAACATAAACAGAAGCAGTCAATCAATCAGTCAATCATCATATTTTTTCACTGTTCTCACAGCTCAACTGAGTAATAAAATAACTTAACAATTTGAACACATTTTTTCCATGAACTCTTACATTCCAAAATATAAACGAACCAATCAATCAAGCAGTCAATCATCAAAATATTTATCTGTTTCCATTATACGACATAAAGTTCTTGGGCAATACGATTCCGACTGAGTAAGTTAAAGAGTTTTGTAAAGTTTTTACGCCCTGTCGCATTCCAATCTAGGACGCAACCCATCAATCAAGCAGTCAATCAATCACATTATGTTGCCGTATGAATCATACTAAAGGAAATTCTTGCAGATTTAGTAATTTAAAATAATTTGTCAAATGTCACATTCAAGCAGTCTATCTAATTATTAAATATTACATGACAATGTATCAATCATTTCATATGAATTCTTAAAAAATAACTTACAATCGATTGATTAGCTCAATCCGGTTATAAAATTTCTGAACAACTTTGCATTATTCGAATGAATATAAAGTTTTTCAATCTGTCACTTTGTAACATTAATCAAATCCCAAAATTTAAGCAGCCAATTATCAAATTTTTGTCATTTGTATCAATCGTATGATATGAAGTCCGTGAGAAATAATTTGCAGTCGCATAATTAGCTTAATCAAATGATAAAATATTTTGGAAACTTACAAATTGTTCAATATTTTATAAATTTTTATACTTGTCGCATTCCACTAAAAAGCACAGCTTATCAATCAAGTAGTTTATCCACATATTAAAAATTGTCAATCAAATGATGTAATGTTCTTGAGAAATAATTTGCTCAATCAAGTAGGAAAGATATTTCCAAAACTTTGCATTTTGTCAACGATTGTTGAAGTTTTGCGACCTTTAACACTCTAACATAAAACGGAACCAATCAATTAAGCAATTATTCAGTCAATCAACAAATTATCACATCGCTGTATCAATCTCATATTATAAACTAATTTCTAATTAGCTGAATTGGGTAAAAAACATCTTTAAAATTTCGTATTTTTTCAATGATTTTTTAGCATAAAACAGAATCAATTAATCAAGCAGTTATTGATTTAGTTAATCAATCAATTGGCACACTTCACATATCGCAGTATCAATCATAGAATTTACATTTTTTGAATGCACATCTCATCCAGATATTAGGTAGCACTTTAAGTCAATCAAACCATATCCAAATCAATCACACAAAAGTAATAAAACATCACGAGAATTTGCGCATTTTTTTGTTTCAATATTATTCAAAATTCCTCAGGCGACACGAAATGAAATTGAACACCTAAGAAGAAGCTGCACGAACCGACGAACCGAATGCCTCATCTGATCCTTACCAGCCATGTCCCAGGCTGAGAGCTGGAGCAGCGTAAGATCTGTAGCCGAGACCCAGAGGAGCATGAGCGAGGCCAAGTGGGGCAGCATGGGCAATAGCTGGGGCAGCATAGCTAATCCTGGGCGCCAGTCCGTAGCTGGAGTAAGCCGGAGCAGCCAGAGGAGCGTGAGCCAAAGCTGGAGCAGCATAGCTGAGCCTGGGCGCCAGACCGTATGAGGCAATCGATGGTGCTGCCAAGGCGTGGCCATAAGAGATAGCCGGAGCAGCGGCCAGAGGCAAAGCTGGAGCAGCCAAGCCACCCAGGTAGCCAGGAGCGGCAGCAGCGCTCGCCAAGCAGCAGAAGGCCAAAACGAACTGCGAGAAATCGAAGAGATGATTAATTTGTTGCAGTTGCATTCAGTACAAACAACTTACGTATTTGAACATGTTGCAAATATTTATTGTAGCTGATTTACTCGGGTCGAGAACACAACGTCTAATAATGCTAGTTGCATGGGCTCAAACGCTTTTATAGCCAAATCGCCAGAGAGTCAGGCCCAAAATGCATCAAATGCACTTTTACTTTTGTTGCGAGGCTGTGAGACTCGACTTCAACTTCAACTCCAACTGCAACTGCAACTTCGTGTGCATGCAAAGTGCAACAGTTGCCGGCGTTTGCAGCCCGAGTTGGGTAAAGTGCTATGGGGCGGAGGGGCGAAGAGGTTGCGATAAAAGAGACCCGCCCAAACCGCACCACAGCCAACTGCAGCCAATGCGGATGTTTGGCCCGCTGATAAATGGCATCGGTGAGAAAAATTAACAAAAAAAAAAACCGAAATAGCAGAAATTCAAATTGCGATTTTGAACGAGTTTCCGAAAACATTTAAGAACTGGTCAACGAGTTTCTGCAGCCGGCCTGAGTGGTGCGTTATGCGTGGTGCAGAATGGTGTCGGGTGGTGCAGAGTGGTGCGTGGTGTACTGAGCATTGTATGAGGCGCAATTATCTTGCTCAGTGCGTAAATGCTCACTTTAGGATCGCAAGATTAAGATATAATTACAGCACCAGCAAAGATAGAATACTGGGCGTTGACTGCAGAACAGCTTAAGCTACACTGCGAGAAAAATCAGAGTATTTTATATAACTTATTATTCAATATAAACCATATTAAAAACTACAACTTGTAAAGAAACCAATCAAGTTCTCAATATTCCAGTTCTAACAAGAATTAGTGGAACAAATGTGTAAATAGAGCATAAGTAATAGCATTTTAAATTTATATTCAAGGATCTAGAATGTCCTAGTTCAAATCAGAAAGAACTTCTTAAAGATGTTAAGTTTTTCTCTTGTTAAATGTTAATTATTCACACTACATCAACTAAGAAATACAAGAAAATATGTTTATAAAAATATGTAAATAATGTATTTATATTTTTTGCTTGAGCTTGACTCTGTAATAGACGTAATTATTTACAAATTGACTGGGCGTTGACAGCAAAACAGTTTAAGTTACACTGAGAGAATTATGTATGCCAAGTATTGAAAGAACTCATCAATTTTCAAATATGTACTTCAATTCTTAAAAGCCTTACTAAAATTAAAATTTTAACAAAAACAATAAATTTGATCAACTCCAACTTGAGTTCAGTGATGACTCAGTTTAAAATATTTCAGCTTCGCACTTCACACAATCAGCTAAGAAAAATAAAAAACAAAATGTATAAAAATATACAAATAATTTATTCATTTTTTTTTGCTTGAACTTGACTCTTGATATAATTACTCTCAAAAGGAGTCTAAGATTAGAAATTTCTATAATTAGAATATAAGTTTGTGAAGTAATGAATTTGAGATGTTGCTTATGCTCAAGAAACAAGTGAAAACGCTACAGTCGAGTGTGCTCAACTGTGAGATACCCGCTTATCCATTTTTAATATTCTTCAAATATATGTATCAAAAATTTTCAAATTTACCGAAGGCCATATTTGGTATATTGATGTAGCCTATGTAGTATAAATAATTACTATACTTATGTTATAATGATTTCGTATGGAATTCCACGATGGATGTGTAGACAGAATATATAACATAAGCCAAAGAAAATAAGGAATCTGTGAAAGAGCTTCATTTTGTACTAAATAAATAAAATAGGAAAATTTTGCAAATAAAATAAAATAGAATAAAAAAAAATCAATTTTTGTCTCCATTTTCAAAGAATTAAATTAATTTTAAGTTCTTCAAATTGAAGATAAGATATAATTTAAATATAATTTTGAATACTTTAAAGTGAAGATAACATATAATTTGAAATTTAAAGTTTCAATGTTTAAGAAAAAAAAGAAAGATTACTAGCCAATTTGTTTTTTTGTTTTTTTTTTGGTTTAGAAGTTTTACTTGGCAATAAAAATGAATGTAAGTAACATAATATATAAATAATAGGGGAACAATTTAAATATACATTTGCAATTCCAATAATCGTTGATTCTTGCCAATTTTTTTTTGCTCAGTGCAACGATCAAGTTAGACAGTCAGCTTGAGCCGGACTTGCAGTGCCATGTCTAGGCATTATCTAGGGCAGTCAGTTGTCGATAAGCTTAGTTGTTGAGCTGTGTTGTGGTGTGCTGTGCCTAGCTGCGCAGCTGACAGCTTCACGTGGCAGTGGCGTGGCAAGGTCAACGCCAACACGGGGGTTAACAGCCTGCCCCCAGCGAGGCATGCCACTGCATTGTGATTTGTGTTAAAAAGAGAATAGAATAAACAACATAGAGAACTTTTAAATGCAATCATAAATTCAAAAGCTATCAACTGCGTGCCACAACGGGCACAATGCAAATGCTGTTGTCATAATTCTAAGAGTTGTTGTAGCCGCCAGTTTAATTGCCACACCAGACACCAGACCAGGCACTTCACTTCACTCCACTCCACTCCACTCTACGCATAACTCAAAGTCAAACCTTACGTAAGTAAACCCAGCCACCTGATTGCTGCTCTAGTTGAACCGCCCTGCGGAGCAGCAACTGCAACAAACAGCAAATTGACTGCGTAAATCTTGTGGCCAAAAAAAACCGAACCGAACACCTTCCCCTCCTCGGGCCAATTGGAAAGGCGTCCAGGTGACAATGGAGAGGGAGGCTGACTAGTCAAGAGACAGCCAGAGGCAGAGAGTTAGAGCCTTGGCCAGGTTGTGTCTTGGCTAATTGCGAGCAGTGATTATGCGTAACTTACGCCCAGCGCAAATATTTGCATACAAATTCAAATTCGTATTCGTATTCAGATCGAGAGGCAGCGAGTGGGCGATCTACTGGCTACTACTACCTCAATCTATTTGATTTGTTCCATTTTGGGTTCCATGCAACTCCATGTGGTCTAAAGCATAGATCACACGCTTTTTGCCTGCCTCTATGCGGGTTGCCACCAATTTTACGAAGCCGGTTTAGTTTCGAATTACAGTGTAAAAAATTTAACTCAATTAAAGTTTTGTCAGCTCTGCCGGGTGGCGATTAATTCTGTTTGGAATTTATTAGGTCTGCGAGTGACCTTTATGGATGTTTTTGCAAATTGAATTTGCCAGCTTGTTAGCCAACTGCCAAATTGTGGCGCAGTGTAGACGTTAACTGACTGACGGCACTGTACAGATAGTCTTAGGCCTACAACAGCATTTAAATGAATTGCTGATTATAAAAATAAATCAAGGGAATATTAAATGCGCTTCACAAATGTAATATATATGATGGCAATTGAGTAAATTTAGTTATTTTTAAAAATTTAATTTTTTTTAATTTTAAATTATTCCCTGTATTTCATTTTTATAAATTATTAAAATTGAAAATTGTTGAATTAAAATGTGTTTTTTTTATTCATTTTAAGCTTTTTTCTGTATTTTACTGAGGAATATTTCTTTTACAATTTTATTATAATAAAGAATTCAATTTCTATCTTAATAAATATGATATAAAGGCAATTAGAAAAATGTAACATATCATTTAAATTTAGTCTGAAGGCCTTAGTTGCTCTGGCTCATTGCAATTCGTTATTTTAATGAAATATTTATTTTATAATTATTAAACTTCATGTTTTTTCATTTAATTTCTGATACTTTCTTTATTTAATAACATTATTGGAGAATTAAATATATTAAATAGTTGAATTTATATGGTAATAAACATAAGTTAAGTAAATGATATATTTATGAATAGTAAAGTCCGTTGTTCGTAATTTGGTGGAATTTATGTTTTTGTTAAGTATTAATTTAATTAAAAATTAACTAAACATGAAATTTGCTGCATTGCAAGCGTTAAACTCTTGACACTTTCTTTTAATGAATAATATTTTGATTGAAATGGATAAATAGTAAAAAATATATTTTAATAAACATTAATATAATTAACGAAGTTAAATAATTACTAAAATTTCAATCTTTTGAAGTGAAAATTTTTATTTGAATTGAACAGTTTCATTTGTGATTTTGGGGAGTTAAATTACAATAATAGCTTATAGTTTATTGCTTAATTTAATTCTACGGAAATGAATAATAATAATAAATATAAACATTTATATCCTCTTTAAATTGTATTTTAATCAATAAGACAATGAAATAAATGCGAAATTATTTTAAATTTCAGTAGAGATATTAAATAGTCATTGTCATTCTTAATTCTGTAAAACATGCTTAAAAGAAATAATTCCTTTAAGAAACTTATTTAAACTGCGCAAATTCCCCATCCCTTAAATGTGAGCACTTCAAAGTTCTTGGCAAACATTTCATACCCGCCTGACGAGAGTATTGCAATTTAAAGCCACGCGGGAAGCTGATTAAAACGTGCAATCGAATCATAATAAACGAGTTGCCTGGGAAACTTGAATGCAGCATTAAGCTGTAGCAATTATAAAGGCGTTGAATGGGGCGTGGCTGGTACTGAGTAAATTGGCAGGGGCTTCGCACAATGCACAAAGGCGCAGAAAACAAGCGAGTAAATTAGCTGAAGCCGCCTTCAATTGCAGCTGTGGGCGTTCTGACAAAGTGCAAAAAACTACTCGAAAAGTCGCGAAATGCTGCACAGCGCATTTGATTTAATTTTGCAAAATAGACCCGACATTAACATTTAATATAAACCACCATCATCTATTTTTTTTGGACACTCAATTGTTGTTGCTGGTACCACGCGGCGTATGATTAATACACTTGATGCGGCTGCTGCAGAACGAAGAAAAAAAGGGGCTTGCCACCCTGACTGTGTCCGTGCGGCATTCAAATGGAGGGCGTCCAGGTTATTGATGGCTGAGATTAGCAAAAAGTCTGTTTTCGAGTGGCGCCTTTTAATTAAATGCACTCCAACAGCAACAACAGCAAAAACAACAACGACATCGGGAGTAAAGACTGCAATAACAAACGCAAAAATGGCAAACAACAAGCTGCAAGTGGCAAGTGGCAGCCTGTAAGAGGCATGTGGCAAGCTGTGTAAATGCTGGCAGCCAGCTGTGGCAGCCACACGCAACAAATGCGCCACATTTCAATTAAAAATGAAGTCAGTATGCGGGTCGCTGCAAACACATACTCCTTAGTTACAGATCAAGTCGAGTTGATTGATTTTTCTTAAATATCTAAAATTAGTCTTACAATTATGCTAATTCAAAATTGCAATCTTTATTATTACAATAATACATTTAAAAATATCAGATAATAATAATAATAAATCAGATAACAGATAATTAAAGTAGATAAAGCAAAAAATTAATTTGCTAAAACTTCAATTTCAATTTACCTAATAGCTATATTTCAGTAATACTTTTAAGAATTTTTAAAGGCGGTCTAGATTTATCTAAAATATATTTCAGTTAAATATATAGATAGCTTAAGCAAAAAATAAAGTAGTGTATCCAAAAAACAATAAAATATTTGTCCTATATTTTTATTACATTATATTTCTTAATATACAATTTTCAACATGAAATTAAAGTGTTTTAGACTTTCGTTATTGAAAAAATGTGTGAGACTGTGAGATATCCGCTACCTATTTTAAATTAAAGGAAAAAACAGTATGGTATTATTTTTAAAATATACTAAAAAAAAGTACACCGATAAACTTTTAAAATATACCAAAGGATTTGATAATAGTGTATAGTAACCAATATACCAAATATATTCTTTGGTATATTTTCAAAATATACATTCGAAATATACTATATACTAAATTTTCAGCCAAAGTAACTAAGATCCGTTGGAAGTTTGCTAATACATATTTCCTAAATAACTTCTACAATGTTTCTTTACAAATTCCACCAAAGAATTACCCATATATTTTTCCATATTCGAAACAAATTTATCGCAATACAAAATTCGTAAAATCATATTGCGATATCTTTTTAAAGACGTAAAAGTATTTTGTGAATTTTTTCCTCGAATATTAGAAAAGAAATATATGAGTTAAGGCCACCAAACTCTGCTCTTCAATATCTTCAAGTCTCTCTCACCAACCAGTCTAACAAAACGCTTTCATTTCTCAGCCTTCATCGTGAGATACCCTTTCAGGCAAACACTGCTGATGATGAGCATAATTATAAACCCAACCACAAGCACAAGAGTGAAAGAAGGCAAAACAATGGCAGCAGAGGATTATGTGATGCTTCAATGTCATTGGCAAGGCGAATGAACTGGCACACAAAGTCCGAACCGAGGCGAGGCGAGGTCGTCGTGTGTCGTGGTTCTAGAGTTTAGTTTATAGGGTCTAAGGTCGCGTGTAGGATGTTGTTTGTTTGACTTTGTGGGCACGCGTGCACTGCATTTAGTACTAGACTTTCGAGACTTCTTGAGTCTCGACTTGACTTGACTTAATTGTTTTTATTATCAGTTGAAATAGCCTCACCATAAAACGGACAATTCGGCCTACAAATGACCGTCATTTACCCGTAATGAATAATTGAAAGACGCACGCACAACGCATCAGGGTTAACAGCAATTACGTTTCGGCAAGGTTAACAAATCCTCTATCGAAATTCAAATTGCTTGTGATCATAGCAACATTCCAATATCGAAATTCCTTAGTCACTTCCGCCTTTTCAAACTTTGTTGTAGGAGACGTCGTCTGTGGCGTCATCTGCCTTCTGCGAACTTTTTGCGATTAACATAATTCAACAGTTCGCAATCCCTCCCAACTTATGCACTGTTGTGGCTACGTGCTGTCCATTGCAACAACAAGTGATTTCAATACACTTGGCTGTGCATTTTAATTGTGCTGCAGCAAAAACAAATAAAAATAGATACTGATTATCACGATGGGCTGCAAAGCTAGTCAGTCCAAGGTGAAGCCAAAAGGGCAATAACTTGAGTCCTTGAGGGGACTAAAAATAAAGTTGAGCTCAAGTTGTGTACGTTTTACGCAAAGTGCATTTATTCAATTACAAACATTAATTCCTCTCTTCAGCAGAACTTCCCAAACACGCATAATACTAGGAAATCATAAAGTCCCAAATAGAAGTCGAAAAAAAATGAGAAAAAAAAAGCCGAGTTAAGGAGTGAAGAGTTATTCCACTTTATCAGATCCAGATCAGTTTAGTCGATGTCCTTCTTAACGGTAGTAGGCGGCATAGGGGTAAGCGGAGTAGGCAGCAGCATAAGGATAGGCAGAGTAGGGATAGGCAGCAGCTGCGGTGTAGGCGGCGGTGTAGGGCGAGCTGTAGGCCACTGGAGCAGCAGCGGTGTAGGCGCTATAAGCCAGAGGGGAAGCCACAATTGCGGGCTTGGCAGCGACGCAAGCGACGATGGCGAAGAGGCACAGAGCGAACTGAAAGTAGAGATCACAAATTAATAAAGGATTTAAGGAATTCCCTCTTTTTTTGTCAACTTACAAACTTGAACATTTTGTGTAGTTTTGGGGTTGTTGTCTGTTTGTTCTGAAGAACTTGACTGATGTTTACAGCCAGCCAAGCGTCAACTTATATACACAACTAATGGAACCCTAAAAACAACTGGAAGGTAATCCAAAATTATTATGCACCACCAGTTGCCAATTGTCCAGATAGATGCTCTTGCCTGCCAATTGCGATGACGCCTCGTCATATCAATTGACGCCAAGGAGAATCAACACAATATTATTTTTTGTTGTTTGCAGTTTACTTTTAGTTTCGTTCGCTTTGAGTATTTTTAAACGCGTGACGAACCAAACAGAAAACAACAAATCGAACCAATCGAAAGCACGTGCTTAGCATAAATAAATGAAGAATATGTAGTATTAAGTTATGTGCTCAATGCTGTCACCTGGAATTGAGATCTACTGACTTCGAGTTTGCTGACCCACTCAGCAACAACCTCATCTCACCTCCTCTCTCTCTCTCTTACACTCTCTGAATCGGAATTTATAAAGGGAAGCGATTGCCCCATATGTCGATTCATTTGTTAACCGGAAAGCGATTAGAACACAATGTATAAGAAGTTGCTCAGCTTCAAGCGACGAGATTCCGATGAGATCTCCTCGGGCACCTACAAACAACTGCCAGTTGAACAGGAAACGGAAACAGAAACTCAAACGAATTGCAATTGCTGTGCGTTGTGTTGTCCTCAGACACCGTGTCAACTCTGCACAGCTTCGTTCATTCTTCCCAGTTGTGTGGGCGCCATTCGCGCCTTCCAAGCGTTGGCTGAGCGAGACAAGTGTTGCACAAGTGGCAGTGGTCAGTGGTCGATGCCTGCCACTGATTCGATGACAATAAGCAAGTGGCACGTCACTGGCAACTCGCATTGTTGTCCTGGCTGCTGTTGAACATAATTTAAGTGATGTACTCTATAAGTGTTTGCTAAATGTTACCAAATATATTTAATAATAAGACGAAGATATGACGTGGAATTTTATTATGATTATGTTATGTATTAAATAACGTATGTTAGATAAGTGAGGGATTATGAGATAAGTGTTTTTGAATATTAATTTATTATAAGTATACGGAAAGATGAAAAGTGCTAAAATCAAAAATAAAATCTTGAATTAAAAATGTTTTATATCAAAATTAAAACAAGAAGGTTTATCTTAAATCAAGACCAAATATTCTATAATTAAAATATATAAAAAACTAAAATTAAACCTAAAGACCAACGACCATACGGCACTAATCTTCCAATTTTAAAGGAACTACCACACTTTAAGATACAAGAACAAAAATAATTGAACTTTATATCTTTTCGATTTGATAAGAAGATTTTTTAGTCGCAAAACAATAATTAAAAAACAAAATCTTAATTAACATTTTTTTCATCCTAAAACCTCAACTTAAAATGTTGTTTTTTTTAGATTTTCTATTTATTTTTCAATCAAGATTTTTTCTCTCTGTGTAATAACATATTTATGCCTCACTTCAAAATCTTTATTTTTAAGAAATTATACTTAAATTATTATTATTTAATTACAATTATTACCAGCCAGCTTAGGCATATACAACATCTATTTGAATTGCATTGAAATGATGGTCTTAACAAATTTAAAACCCAGAAAATATATAATATTATCTCTATCTTTATCTGTACAAAGAATAAACATTTTATAAATAAATTGTACATATATTAAAATATATATCTTTATCAGTTCTAAGAACAAACATTTGAAAACGAAATATTGTACATTTATTAAATCCGGGTCATAAACATTGCCCACTTGTATTTGATATTTTCAATTGCTTATTATTCACACAAATTTGCATTAAATATGTAAATCGAACACTTGACCAATGAAATACTGTTTATTTACTTTGCGCAACCTTGAACTTATTCTGTTTAGCAGCTGAGAATATTTACATTTAAACAGCCTGTGGAGTTTTCAATTTTAATTTTGGTTTGCAAACCCGGAACCTGTATTAAGCACTTGCCGAAATATTCCAGAGACGCATTTTGAAATACAATGCTGTGCAGTTGACATTATATATAATTTTAATTGATTTATAGGGGAAATATATTTGAGCATTGCCCCAAATGACTATACTTAATAATCTTAATTAATTGTGGATGAAATTTATTAAAAAATTGCATTTAAAGGTGCGAATGAAAAATGGAAAGATAAGTTTATGCAATACAGTTCTAATAAGTAAGAAAGCTACAGTCGAGCGTGCTCAACTATGAGTTACCCGCTGTTCATATTGAATAAAAGCAAAATAGTGCGGCATTATTCTTAAAATATACCAAATTAATTTACCGCAAAATACTAAAAAATATACCAACTGATATTCTTGAATAATGATAAAGTTCCAACTTATTATACCGCAGAATTGCTAAATATATACCAAATATACCAAACAATATATAGTACTACATTCAAAATATACCATAGAGTGCAAAATATACCAGATTGCCAGTCCATCTGTTCTTTCTAATATTTAATTTGTTTTCCTGGAATGCTAACAGGAAATTCTTCAGCTCGTTATTCAATCCCAAAATATTTCTTGGAAGTGTTTATTTGTATAATAACTGAAATGTTGGTATAGAGATGGAACTATTCTTGTCCAACATTTGATGAAATAATAAATTTCTGTAATTTATTGCCTTTGAGCGTGGACTGAAAGTTCATTAATTCGCTGTTTACTTTGAAAACTACGCAAGATAAATAAAAATAAATGAATAGTTTCCGATTTGGTTGAGCAATTGTTTATATTTGAATGATGATCAAGCCGTGTTCAATTTCGAGTGAGTCATTTATAGGTAAGTGGTGTAACCAGCAGTGTAGGGATAAGTGTAGGCAGAGTAAGCGGAAGCAATTGGCGCTGTGTAAGCGGAAGCAATTGGCGCAGTGTAGGCAGCGGTGGCAACTGGAGCAGTGTACGCAGCAGCAACTGGAGCGGTGTAAGCGGCGGCGACAACTGGAGCAGCAGCGATGCCATTGAAGTTGCGTGCCACATATTGAGAGCTTGTTGCGGTGACCACAGCTGGAGCAGCATCCACGAGGACAGCAGGCTTAGCCTCGATGCAGGCGACGACAGCGCACAGGACGAAAAGAGCAGACTGCAAAGTAATGGAAAACAATTGAATTATTTGTCTGTTAATCCTTTCTCGCTGTAGAGACGCACCAGTTTGAACATCTTGAATTGATTGGTTGAAGCTAACTGGGTAGACTATGTGTTTGCAGTGGAGGTGGCTGCAATTTATAGTCGCCCACGAAAATTTTTGGTCAACACTTTTGGTTTCATTGTTCTACAAAGCGCCGCAAATTAGAAGGCGAGTTGGAATGCTCTCTGGCTACGTGCCCAGATGATGACCACCAGCCTCTGTTGCTGTGGCAGACAGAGGTCTCCGCTTGCGTATGTCGAGCACGTTCCAATGTGAGCCCATAAAAATTGTCGCCGTGCTTTTGAAGGTGAGTGAATTCGGTAGCAGTTAAATTTTTTTTGGTCGATTCAAATGATTTGATTCAAAGTTGTGTTGAACTGCGTTGAATTGATTATGCGGTCAGCTTGACTGCTAACTGACCTGCCCTTGCCTCCGCAGGTTGCAATGCGGAATCTGTTGCATGTGGCATGTGGCTTAATCCGATTTTGATGGTGCACAAGGTCATCGTGGCTGGCTCAATTTGTTTATGCAACACGGCTTGCAAACTGTGCCGCAATCGGCAGACAATTTTTAAGTCGATTACGCGGACAGCGATTGCACGGCCATTGGACTGCAGACAGCCGAAAGTTCCATTCCCATTTTCCCATATCAGAGCAGAGAGCGAAAACAAAACAAAACATAACAGAACAGAACCGACATTTCTTATCGGGTTACAACAAAAGCTTAAGTAAAATATCCATATAGTTATATATAACGTAAGTTAGTTATAAAGCTACAGTCGAGTGTGCTCGACTATAAGATACCCGCTACTTTTTTGCATTAAAACCACATTCTGAAAATATACTAAATCAATATACCACAAAAATACTAACATAGATGGTATATAGATATAGTACGCCTCTCAAAATATAGCAAAAATCTTTCAATAATGCCATATTAGGAAAATATACTAAATTAATATACCACAAAAATACTAACATATTTGGTATATCGATGTAGTAACTCCTCTCAAAATATATCATAGCGCTTTTAATAATATTATATTCTGAAAATATACCAAATTAATATACCGCAAAAAAACACCCACATATTAAGTGCATCGAAATACTACTCCATTCAAAATATACTATAAGACTTTAAAGAAAACTATTTTCTGAAAATATTCCAAATTAATATACCGCAAGAATACTATATAGAATTTGGTATATAGATATAGTTCTTCTTTTCAAATTATACCATAAAACTCAAAATATACCATCCTCTTTCGCTCATCAAGAGTATAAGTACTTTATTTTGCTGTAAATGTCTTCTTCTGCCTGTTACAAATTTATAATACCCTACCGATAGCGAGTATACAAATATATATAATTTACAGCATTGATAAAATGCATTTCTGTAAGATCAGGCAATTTATTTGCGGCACATCTCATGGCAGTTTGCGAAAAGCCTTCGCTTCGATCGGTTCACACAATGCGTATACTTAATATTTGGAGTCTGCTGTTGGTCCTGCTGGTGAACAGCAATCGTGTGCTTGCCGGCGATGTGTATTTGAGCTGCGATGAGTTCGAGCAGCACATGTTCATGGATCCCAACGAAGCATTCTGCACAGTCACCGGCTTCATCGTGACACACAGTCAAAATGTGGTGATCAAGAACTTTGTGCCCGGCAACATGGTCAAGTTTATGAAGTTCTACGACTCAACGCTGCTCTATGTGCCCTTCCGTTTGTTTGAGACGTTCACCTACCTCAAAACTTTGGATGTGTCTTACACGAGCATACTGGAACTCACGCGCAACACTTTCAGTGCGGCGGGCAACTTGACGAGTCTCAATCTCAGCTACAACAATATGACTTCGCTGCAGACATCGGTGTTCATTGGAGCCAATGCTTTAATGCGTTTGGATCTGTCGTACAATCGCATAATGGTGCTCAGTGAGAATACGTTTTGTGGTCTGCCCATCTTGAATAAGCTGCAGCTGAATGGCAACCGTTTGACCGAACTGCACAAGGATATCTTCAAGGATAACGAGTACCTCGAATCGATCTCCCTCGAGGGCAATCTGCTCACCTACATCGAACCGGAGGTCTTCAATCGCATGCGTCGCATCAAGGAAGTCAATCTCTCGCACAATAAATTGATACGCGTTCATCCGGACATGTTCTCAGAGGCATCGAATCTGGAGAGTCTCCTATTAGCTGTCAACTCGCTACGGGCTTTCCAGCTGACCGACAAAAGCATTGTACATCAACTGCATCTGGATTACAATCAATTGACCAACCTCACAATTAATGCCACACGCTTTGTTCGCGCCAATTACAATAATATTAGCGAAATCTACATGCATCAAACGTTGCAACTGGAGACGCTTGAGTTGCGCAACAATCGCTTGACAAGCATTGCCAACATCACCAATATGACGGCTTTACTCCATCTGGATGTCTCTTATAATCCCATTGGACCCATCGGCGTTAGCACCTTTGATCAACTGAAGCGTCTGCGAAATCTTTATCTACGCTCAAATGGCATAAGGGAATTGGAATTTGGCATGTTCTCGAAACAGAAATACCTCGAAATACTCGATTTGTCGTTCAACAATCTGAGCAGTCTCAATCTGGATCTCTTTGTGCCCTATCTGACCAACCTGAAGCAGTTTTTTGTGGATGGAAATTCACTGCATGAAATCCAAGGCAATCGCACCTTCTCACAAGCATTTCCATTGCTGCAGAAATTGGGAATTTCACGCAATCGCTTCAACTGTTCGTATCTACATCATCTGCTCATTTCACCGTATTTATCCGACTTGGTCTCGCTGCACATTGAACCCGATGATAGCACCGATGAAACGCCGCATATACGCGATGTTTCCTGCATCAGCATCGCCCAGCAAAAGGATGTGGCTGCCACAACTGCGGCTTCACCTGCTGCTCTCGAAGGTCCCGAAGTGACGCTGCACAAGCAACTGGAGCTGCTGAGGTTGCACGCCGAGAACCTGGAGTTACACTTGACCTTTATGAAGGTTTTTCTCTTTGTCATTGGAGGGATTATACTCGTCTCTCTTGTTTCGATTGTTACGATAAAGTATCTCAAAGTGCGACGCTCTGGGCGCTATGATCGTCGAAGCATTGTCTTTCAATCGAGTGCAACTATGGATGGAAATTTGACTTTAGAGTGAGAAGATGAGTCAGAGAGTGAGATATTATATTACCTAGTGTACGCTTTAGTCTAAGTTATGCCTATTCCAAATAAAAGACTACATTCAAAAAGCAAGCAGGAAAACTTTGAGAAACTACAAAAGGCAAAATAGAGATAATTGAATGTCAATTGAAGTCCAAATCAAGTCGAGTGTTGAGCCATAATTCTAGCCTATAAAACTGCAACCAGGAAATCCGTGAGCTTTTTACGCCGAAAAAATCCGTCACATTAAATCTAAATAACAGATAATTTCTTGTGTAAGCTGAAGTTCAAGATGTCTTAAAGTGAAACATAAAGATTATCTATCGTAAGTCGCTGCGTAAGTTCCGCCTTATGCAAAAAACCCAATTGAATTTGAATTTTGCCACCAGCAAAATCTTTGAGCTTTGTACATCGTTCAGATAGAGCTACGCAAGACGAGACGCTTCCTGTTAGCAGCTGCGATAAGTTGCGCAGGCAAAGACCTTGAACCAAGTCCAGCTGTGGAGATAAAATGTCAACAACAACAACAATAACAACAAAATGCATTTCGAGTATCAGTGTATTCTGTTTATTTATTCATTCATTCAGGGAGTCGTCAATCTTTCCGGGTGGTAGATATCTCTTCTGTTTGTTTATCTACTTCCTCAGCAGCAAGGGAGCAGCGCTGTAGGCGGCGGTGTAGGGCGATGCCACATAGGGGGAAGCCACATAGGGAGATGCCACGTAGGAGGATGCCACATACGGAGATGCCACATAGGGGGATGCCACGTAGGGAGATGCCACGTAGTTGGCGGAGTAAGCCAATGGTGCAACGATTCCTGGCTTGGCAGCGACGCAGGCAACCAGAGCGAGAACAGCGAGAACGATGAACTTGAACATCTTGGATTGGTTTTGGTGGATTTGGTTGTTTGGTTCGTAGAAACTGAACTGAACTGATGATGTTTGGCTTGACGCTTGGCCCTTTTATACAACCCACTGAACGGGAAACTAACATAAGTGGAGCCTTGGCCGGACTTGGCAATCGACAACTTAACTAATTCGGTAAGCCAAGTTAAAGCAATTGCTTTAAGCAAGCGCTAACAACGGCGATTATGTTATGACCAACTTCGCTGTGCGTACGTGAGCTGCGCATCAATTGGCAACAGAATTTAGGCAGGGCAAACACTTGCATTACCTTGCAAGGTTTTACCAAATTGTTTAACTGCTTTTAATTTGTCACTGTGGGGGTATATAAAGCACAGTTTGTCACTTGTTTGAGCATCAGTTTCATTTGTTCCCTCAACAAGTCAAGCAAACCCAACCAACTAAAACAACATGTTCAAGTTCATCGCTCTCGCTTTCCTCGCTCTGGTCGCCTGCGTTGCCGCCAAGCCTGGCATTGTTGCTCCACTGGCCTACTCCGCCAACTATGTGGCTGCTGCCCCAGCTGCCGCTGTCTACAGCACCGAATATCACGGCAACTTCGCATCGCCCTATGTGGCAGCTCCTTACGTGGCTTCCCCATACGTCGCCTCGCCCTACGCTGCTGCCTACACCGCTCCCTACACCGCACCTCTGCTGCTCAGGAAGTAGATGAAGTGACTTCACAACCCAACAATGCTGCTGAAATTTTGAACGTTACAATAAAAAGTTGACAACCCAAAACGGAACATTAATTGCTTTTATTATTTGACTGCCTGAAAGTAGGCAACACTTTTTTCTACAGGTATTGGGTCGAAGAATAACTTGAAAGTGCTGTCAATTAAGTGATAAGCTGGACACACAATAGTTATATTGGAGCCAGCAGAAAATATAATAACTGAAAATTCAACTACAATTCGAATAAGGAATTAAAAATGCACGACAATCCACAAAAACATCACAAAGCATTTATTTTAATCAACAGAAATTCGTTGGAACCTAAAAGTATGCTACACTTATTTATTTACTCATTAACCCTTTGTGCTTCCTCTGGGTTAATCACAAGACGACTCTGCTGTCGATTGTTGCCGAATCCCACGCTGTTGCTCACCTGAAAGTTGAACGAAAATCCAAGTGTAAACGACAGATTGCCAAAGCCCAGACGATTTAGCACCACTTTCGCTGGCGGTGGCTTCTTAGCTGGCGGCTTCTTCTTTTTGGATCTAGCCGGATTCTCACTCTCAATGGGTTGCATTAGCTGATACATGTTTAGCACCAGCTGTAAGATATCCAAAGGAGCGTGTATCTCGTCCAGATCGTCCACATCAGGCAATTCAAGTAACTCCGTCTGCTGAGATGTGGGTGACAGCACATAAACTTGCAACGGCAGCGCAGCCAACAAGTGCAACAGCATCAAACAGAGTAAAAGAATAGAGCAACTGCAAGGCAGCCGCATGTTTGCAGCCAACTGCAGTCGAGTTGGCGCACACAAGGCACTTTTATAGCAGAGCCAAAAAAGAAATAAAACGAATAGAAAAATGCAATGCAAAGATTTCAATCAATTTCAACGCTTAACGCTCTTTATTTCAGGCGATTGAGTGAAGGAGGAGACAGCAGCATCTTGATGTTGCCGCCTCTCTGACAGCGCTGTGACAGCTGTGGGCTGAGTTTTTTTTTTATAGCCAACCATGGCCATAACCGTAGCCATTAAGGCCGAGATTGCCGTGAATGATGGGACGCACAATGGTGTTTGATGGTGTCCAAACGGGACGCACCACATGCACAGCCTGTGGCCAGCCATGATACGACGTCGAGCTGCTCAGGATGGGCACAGTCGACAGGCTCGACAGCGTGGAGAGGCTTGGGGCCGCATAGGCGAAGGCGGCGCACAGAGACAGCAACAGAAACTGGCAGGGGAAAAAAAGAGTAAAGAATTGTAGATGACAGCCAGCAAAAGGCTATTAACCCACCAGTTTGAACATGGTTTGTTGAGGGCGTTGATTTCGACTCGATTGGCTGAGATGGCAAGCGAAGACTCGTTGATTAGCTGCATTGTCTCGCAGCATTTATATAACGAGCAACAAGTTGTTGCAAGTGGCAACCAACCGACCTTGCTGCACTTCTTTTTGAAGTCCAGCTCATGTTTCACATGAGACCGACTCGATTATTTGGCTTGAATTACGCCCCGTAGAGGCCACAAAGATCTATTCTAGTGGGTCGTTTCGCTAGCTAACTAAGCTGTGGTTATTGCACCGCAACCAGCAGCATAAACTTTTTTTGATGATTGTGGTAACCGAAGAAGCTGCGCAATTGGCCACCAAACTGAACTGAAACTGGTCAAAATAATGCGACGCAGATAAATAAATGTTATTGACAATAGACATCCCACAAAAAAAAATATTAATTGCCGTGTGCGTAGGATTTTGTTTACGGACTTCACATCAAATGATACAACACTCTTGTTCTCTTGTGGCAAAAACAAAAACGTTGCGCACTTGGAAAACTTCGCAATTTCAAGGGCAGCTAAGCAAATAAAATGCGCCCACACAGCGGGTTTCGGCACTGACCTTGAAAGGCGAGTGTGAAAGAGAAATACCGGAAGTGCCCAGCATCGGTCGCACTTAATTGTTGATTTCGCCCGAAACGTAACCAAAACAAACGCGCCCAAGAACCAAAGTAAGTAAACATCCCAAGAGAGAATCATCGACGGGGGAGTGGACAAAAGAAGATGAAGTGCTCATTGAAGCACACACAATGTGCCCACAGCTTGCCACAACAATGTGTGGCACGCCACATTGAGAAGTGAGAGAAGAGAAGCGAAGCGAAGCTTATCTTGTCAGCCTGCCACGATCAAATGCAAGCTCTAGACTCTGCAACTGAGTTAAGGACTTCTTTCAATTTGCCGCGGACCAAATGCCTTTGACCCTCGGTCTAGTTGGGCCTATAAAAGCCAAAGTCTCACTGCCAATGGCATTCAGTTTGTGTGCGCTTTTCCTGCAGCTCAAATCGAAACTTGACAATGAAACTGGTAAGGAAGTCCACTAGGAAATTATTCTACAATTTTAACACTTTTTACTTGCAGCTGTGCTTGGTGCTTTTCGTTTCCCTGCTGGGACTTGCTTTCAGCCATGAGTTGGTCTACGGTTATTATGCGGGCCATGGCCTGAGCTATGCTCACACTGTCGTGCCTTTGGCCTATGCTCGTCTTTTGGCACCCGCCACTCAATCGCATCTGTATCACAGCGTTGAAACCCCGAACTCCTTTCAACAGCAATATCGCAGTGACTATCATCAGCCCATGACCTACGAATATGTCTACTGAGTGAAGCAGCTTTTTCCCAATGTAATCTGAATAAAGTTGATCCTTACTAGCATTGTCTTGTTTCCCTAACTCTTTTGTGGTGTTAAAATTGATGCAGCCTGTCATTGTATTGTTTCCTTAACTCTTTTGAACTATTAGTCTCTGACCCCTCAGTTTCTATCACAGTGTTGAAACCTTGAAATTCTTTCAGCAGCAATATCGAATATGTCAAATGAGTAAAGCAGCATCTTCCCGCTTTAATGGAAATCTGAATAAAGTTGTTACATCTTATAATTCTCCTGTTTCCCTAACTCATTTATTAATATTAGTCTTTAATCTCGCCATCTCTGGCACCGCTACTCAATCCCATTTGTATCATAGCGTTGCAGTTCCTCCTCTCATCAATAATATCGCAGTGACTATCATCAGCCCATGACCTACGCAGTTTGTTACCGATTTACGTGTAATGTGAATAAAGTTGATGCAGCCTGTCATTCTTTTGTTTTCCCAACTCTCTTATGTTAGTGCTAGTCTCTGTATTATAGCTTCAGAGTTCCGAATATGACTTTCACGTGGAGCAGTTTTTTTTTTTCACTTTAAGGGCAGTCTGAATAAGGTCGATCCATCTCTTGTGTAGTGTTAAGGTTGATGCTGCCTATCATTGTCTTGTTTCCTTAACTAGTCTCTGACCCGCGTTCTCTGTCACCCGACTCTCAATCGCATCTGTATCATAACGTCGAAACCCCGAACTCTTTACAGCAGCAATATCGGAGTGACTATCATCAACCCCTGACCTACGAATATGTCTACTAAGTGAAACAGCTTCTGAATAAAGTTGATCCATGCTATCATTGTCTTGTTTCCCTAACTCTTTTGTGTAAGTGTTAGTCTCTGACCTCGTGGTCAGTTATTGGCCTCAAGCTGTGCAAATAATGCAAGGCGGATCAGCTGCCAACGGCATATCGAATGTCCTGGCCAGCGGCCGTGCACCTTCAACCTGTTGTGGCCCCAGGACAATGTTTTAAAATAAATCTAGAAGTTGCTTGAGGGGCGTGTTGCACGTCAGCGTCAGCGGCACATGGAAACCAAACAGTTGCGAGTCGAACTCTTGTTGTTGCCGTTGTTGTTGCCACGACAAATCAACAAATCAAATCCAAGCGGCGGGCAAAGCTAAACACGCTGCTGCTGCTGTGAGCTCAATTTTTGCTGCAAACGGAAAAGTTTTCCGCTTCTGGGTTTCCTTTCTCTCGCTCTCACTCAGCACGTCGGAAAACGTGACCCGTCGCTGGTCACATGGATTCGGAAACAGAGACGCATACATTGTGGACTGGGATAGTCGGACATCGCATACGCAAATGCTTCGCGGAAACGTTGCTAATATAATCGCATAAATTAATTAATATTTGATTGCTTTTTCATACCCTGCGGAGTTGGTTGAGCAAGTCCAAGCAAAGAGCATCCAACCACATTGCGCAGTTGCTTGTGGCCAGCAGGTTGAATGCAGTTTGTCGGATTACTTAGTGCTTGGCATTGAATGGGAACATAGAGATAGGATAATCTCTAATTTCTAATGGTATTGCATTTTAAAGAGCAACACTTTGAAAAGAAGGCCACAAAAATTTGTTGTTATTAAATAAAGAACATTATACAATTAAAACAAGATCAAAAATCTTCAAAAAGTTTCTAGCTTGCCCAATCTTGAAATTAAAGATTATAATCTTCGTTCAAGAATGGAAAATTCTTAAAATTGAACCAAGAAAGCAAAATCTTAAATCAAGATCAAACTTTCTAGTTTAATTGTAGATTGGATATACTTGATATAAGATTGATTATAAATCAAAAAGGAAGATGAAACAATTTTACTTTAGCAGTTTACTTTTCAACCTAAAAAAATGTTTAATCAAGATTTGAATCTTAAAATAAGATGTTGTTAATCCTAAAATGCAAATTTAACATAAAAATGCTGAAATCTTATTTCAAGATTGTTTTTTTTATACGTAACCAACTATGTACCTCCATCATATTTATCCCCACTCTAATAATATCAGATTTATGCTTACACTAATAATAATAAAAGAGTATCAGCTATTCACCACATCACCAAACTATGCTTCTTAATGAATCCACAGCATAGTCGTTAAGTCCAACGAAAAGCGATGCGTAGTCATCAGAAATGGTTAATTTGAATTTATACTAGATAGATCATTGCAGATGGTTGGCTAGAAGTAGAAGGTATCAGTTGCACTTGGTTACGAGTATTGCTTAAACAAGTTTACAACTTGCGGTGGGCGTGACGGCAGGAAAACAGAAAACAGAACGAGAACAGAGGCAAAAAAGGGAAACACACACGACAAAGCCAGTTTGAGGAGCAGCAACCACAAACCAGACCAACATCAATGCGAACAAAAGGTATAAAAGGGCCAAAGGAATGCAGAGTTGAGCTCACACCGCAGGAGCAGTCGACGTAAAAAGAAGAAGGAGCCGGAATTAAGTGTATGAGAAAAATGCGCAATTATCTTTGGGTGAGCGACAATCCTAAGCAAATCTTTGCTTAAGCTAGTTCATTTGCTAATATTTTTTGTTAACCACCTGCAGTGGTGGTTGCTTCTAGTTGCCTGCTGTCTTAATCTGGGCAGCATCAAGGCCAAGCCACTTGTTTCCTTTGGTATCGGAGTGCAGACAGCGACGAGACCCTATCCAGAGCCTTACTACAACAATTACTATGGCTACAATGGCTACTATGGCGGTGGCACGTATTCGAACAGATATCAGCCCCCCGGTTACCCCTATTATCCGGCTCCTTATGCTCCTGGCAGTCAGTATGGAGCACTCGACTTTGGCATTGGGGCTTTGTCGTTAACCCCGTTTCTGCTTTGATAGTCACACACAGCGGGACATCAGTAGACTGAATATTTACTAAAGAAAATGTGCGAAATTTGTGGCAATGTGTGAAAAGAAAACAGAGCAAAACTCAGACAACTAATAAACACCACAAACAATTCCTCTCTCTTATGCGTTTTACTTCAATTCAGCAACTGCGACTCAGACTGAGGCAACTTTGTTAAGCTCCACACTGTGTGGCAGAGACCCAAACAACGGTGGTCAACAGGTGTCCAAATCGCTGCTACGTGACATTGTTACACATTTCCCAGTTTCGCATTGACCTTGGCCTCTGCTTCGCTGTTTCGCAATGCTCCACTGAAACACTTTCGTTAAATAGCAGGCACTAAAGACTTTCGGCTCAAGTCGAAGATTCCCCCCATCGTGAAGGTCACGGAAAAGTAAATAAATAATGTTTCAATAAATTGTATATCAATTGAGGAAGGTTGTTGTAAAAAATCATTGAGGGGAACTTTTGCTGCGATGACGCAAATGTTGATGTCTATGACAGAGAAACGTCTTTAGGTTCAGTACACTTGCCAAGAGTAAAGCTAAAAAGTGGAGAGAGTGATGTAAAACATGACAACCATAAATAAGGAATAAATAAGAATAGATTCTAAAAGTAAAAAGCTGCCCCACGATGAAATTCATCTGCAGAAATTAGAAAGTCAATTTTTATTCGCATTGGTTTCTGTAGGAGTTACTTTAAAAATATATTAAAATGGAAAAAAAGAAACTAGAGCCTAAGTTTATTGCATTTGTGAAAATTGCATAATGTTAAGCTTAAGCTCAATAACTATTTTGTTCAAATATATTATTTATAGGAAGATAAATCATAGGTTGTGAATCAAAAATGTTCTCAAATTGTTATACAAAGCTGAAAGCTACTGTCGAGTGTGCTCGACTGCTAGATACCCGCTACCCAATAAAAGCAAAACAGAGCGGTATTAATTTTAGAATATACAAAATTAATATACCGCAAACATATTAATAATATACCAATAGTAATATTACTACATTTAAAATATACCATAGAGTGCAAAATGTACCAGATTTTCAGTTAAAGCAACTAAGATCCGTAGTAAGTAGGCGTTTTTGCTCATACAAAAGTATTTTGAAGGCAATTGCTCATTCAATTATTGTTAATGCTATTCGAGTGTCTCTTTTCAAAATTAGATTTTGAAAGGTAATTACATTATAGTAAATTTAAATAGAGTTTAATGAAAAGAAACTAAAATTTTCTTTTTGTTTATTTATTATAGCTGGTAACCAAGACTTGAGGTGCACTCTAGGATACAAAGTGCAGTCAAAGCAACTGTCGTTTTTAAGATGAGGCTTGAAGTAGCTGGTGTAGAAATAATTGAGAGCAATGATATTTTTCTGTATAAAACAAAATCTCTTAATGTAGCAGAAAGTAATAAATTTTACATCCAATTTATATTTCTATTTGATTGAAAGAATTTGTTAATATGAGCGGAGTCAACTATTCAGATAGCAACTTTAACTTCATCAGTAGTTACTAAATTTAATTGGAAGAAAAGACACTCTATGATTAAACTGATATATTTCTACAATGCGAATATAAAGCTAAATTTGTAAATTACTTAACATCATATATCTTAATTAAATTCAAGTGGTGTGAATTGTCAGAAAAGCAAAGTAGCTGAAGGCGAAGTAGAACAATTTCTAAGATAACCCACTAGAAGCTGTTTTCAGAAGCTCTTAGCTGAACGCTTTGAGGTGGCTTCAAACACTTTTCAGGGTGCCAACTATTTTTAGTAGGTCACGAAAGTAATCCCCTCAAGTATCTGTGGCCATCAGCCGCCAAACAATTGCAGTTAATGAGGGAAACTAGCAATTAATTAGTCAAGGATAAGAACGAAATTGCAGGCGTAGCAAAGTGCGAAGTGCGAACTGTGGCAAGTTGAGATTCTGTGGCGTGGGGCAAGTTCATTTCACGTGAAAAGCAGCCGCGTCAATGCACACAAGTTGGAAGCAAGAGTTTTCCACTGTCAATAGTCAATTTTTTGCTAAACTTAGGTCCGCTGGGAAAGCGCTTTGAGGGAAATCGCTTGTGAAAATGAGTCGCTGGGGTCGCCGCTGGTGGATGACGTGCAAGGGTCACGTTCCCAATCACGCAGCAGTCGGAGCACAAAGTCTAAAAACTAAAAAGTGCAACACCGTCGTTGCCTCTTTTGTGTTATTCGTAGGCGTGTGTGGCAAGTGGCAAGTGTGGCAACAACAGGCAGCAAGAGTCACGTTGACGTTTCGCAAAGGAAAACACTTTCACACTTTCGTACTTTCACACTTAAAAAACGACGAGGCAACAGGTTGTATGTCTGGAAAAAAAACAAAATGTGTGAGAGCTCACGTTGTGTTGTGGTTGCCACGACTGCTGTTGTGGCACTGACGAACGCTTGGAGTTCGTCAGGAGATGAACCGAACTGCTGTGCGTTTTGGCCATCGCACGAAGTGTCCTCGTCGTGGCCAAAGGATGTGGCCAACAGGCGGAGGGAGCAGGCGACAACGAATCGACACGAAGGTTAAACGCGAACGCGCTCGACATTGAGTGCAACTATAAAAGACGCAGCACGGACGCCTGCTCCAGCAGTCAGTGCCAAGACGTCGCGCTAAAAGGCAACTTCAAAGTGCAAAAAACCAAAACCAAAAAGAAATCTAAAAAGCAAAAACAAAGTGAACTAAAAAGAACTTTAACTCTTATCGTGAGATGGATACGCTATCGCCAAACAATTGCTCCAAGTCGAGTTCCAGCGGCAGTTCCGCGACCAGCTCCTCCATGGATCTGGGTGGTGACAAGAACAAGTCAACGAAGCAGCAGCGTCAACGAGCTCAAAAGTTGTCGAGATCGCGGAGTTTGCTGCAGTTGCTGAGCAAACATCTGGGCAGACATTTCCAGCATCATCATCATCAGAATGACACCGTCTACAGCAGCCAGGATGACATACGCAGCTCCTCAACGGATTCCTTCAGTTTGAGTTATGAACGTGGTTCGCGCAACGAGTGCTTGGAGGAGGTGTTACATGGTGGCTCGAGCTTGGACTTGGAGAACACATCGCGCACTTCGTCGGCTTCGTATTCGCCTGGTCTGGAGTTCTATGACAACAACACACACATCTATGTGGAGACTGTTTATCGTCCGGGCAGCGCAATGGAGCAATTGCAGCCTCATCACTATCACGATGACAACAGCAGTGTCGAGGACGTTGAGGATGAGGACGAGGACGATGCTGAGGTGCAGCATGTGGATGAGAATGAGAATCTCAAGTTGAATGCGGAGCCACAGCCACGTTCAGCATCGGCGGCTTCAGCTGGCGCTGCGACAACAGCAACATCAACAGCAACAACAAAAGGTGGACTGCACTTGAGTCGCATTTCGATCTCATCATCAGTCAGTCGCATGTTGCAACATTTCTCCACATCGGCGGCAACAACGGCCACCGCATCGTTGCGTTCGCTGTCCTGCAGCAGCACACCGTTGCGACAGTTGCGTGTGTCGCCGATGAAAAAGTCACCGCACGGCAGCAACAACTGTCACAGCAGCAGCAGCAGCAGCAACAGCAGTTGCAGCAGCAGTCACAGCAACAGTCACAGCAGCAGCAACAGCCACAGCAACAGCAACAGCAACTCATCGAAGTCTGGCAAAAAGGATAAGAAGCAGCAGAGCATATTGCGACCTCCAGTTCAGTATGTTTACATGAAGGGCATGTCCGGATTGTATTCGCGGGTGCCCAGCTACGCGGTCTGCTGTCCCTACACATTGCACCACATGTATTAGAAAGAGAGAGAGAGCGATAGAGCGAGTGCGAAAGAGATGGTCACGAAGAGGCGTCATCGCGGCGAGGACATTGCCCAGCACAACACACAATGCTGAATGTTGAATGCTGAATGCGGGTGAAGGCCAATGCCAATTTTTTCGGGTTGGGGGGCGGGTAGTTTATAGTGAAAAGTGATGTAGTGCCTAAAGAACGAAACACATAAATAAGGGAACGGAACTGTAGAACTAGACTTTAGAGAGAAATAGAGAGACAGAGCTGGAGTTTGGCATACAAAGTTAGCGATCATACAACATACAACATATTTTATAAATGTGTAAATGTTTAGCCAAAAGAAAAACAACAACAAACTAAATACTCTAATCTCTAGTTGTATGGACTTTCAGTTTACAGTAGTTAAATGTTTAGTTTAAAAGAATACACAAACACACAAATACAAAACCCCTTAACTTCCACACATATCTCCCCTAAGAAAAAATGTAGTTCTTAACAATGTTTGTCTCAATTTTTGGAGCTTGGCTCGCTAAAAAAAAGAAAAACATAATATTATTATTAACTAAGTACAATGAAGAAAACCATTTCGAAATGTTTGCCATTTTTCAACTATACTTTGCACTTATTTCAATGGGCACTTGACTTAGACAAAATTACGAATTTACCGAAAGAAAAACAAAACAACAAAAAATAATCAAAATTGTACAAAATACACACCAAAAAAAAAGGACAAAAATATATACAAAAATATTATAATTATTATTATTATATGAAGTAATAATCCAACAAATCTTTAGTCGCCACAAATGTTTGCTTATTTCCATTTAAAAAAAAAGAACAGAAAAAAGAGAACACAACAGCATACGAAAACACTTTTTTATTAACTATTACAAAAAAGATAGCAAAAATATTTAGAGACTAAGTAAATAAATACCCTATATATATATATTTTTAGAGCATATAACCTTAAGCATAAGTTTAGCCGTCAAAACGAATAAAAACAGAAACACAAATCTAAAACAAAATCTCTAAAAAAAATATGAATTTTTATTTCAAAAAATGCATTTAACGGGTTTCAAAGCTTTTGGACAAAGCTTTGGCATCCTTTAAGGACACATTTGAAGGTAAAAGCTTGTTGTGGGGCATGCGCCTGCGCCTTGCCACAAGTTGCACGTGAACTGAACTGTACCCAGGGAACAGTTTTTGTTGCTGCCGCTTCTGCTTCTGCTGCTGCTGCGGCGACTGATGATGTAGGTAAAGTCCTCAATTTCAAGTTGGTGAAGGACTCGACCTTATAGTTTTGACATACGATATCATGTCTGCTGCGACTACTCGTCGTATATATATGGTGCTAAGAACGACGATGACGTTAATCGCCAGATGCCACATGCTACGTGCCCCATGCTGCTTGCAACACACGCCGCATGCAAGTGCTCGCAAAGCCGCTAAATGCAAATGCAACTGATTACAATTTTGATGAGAAGCCTCACATAATCTCAGTCCACATATGTGGCTTGATCCTTGACGGCAGCTTTGGGTCGGCTTTTTGAAGGTTTTTTGACAATTTTGTAAGGAATTGTAAATGTAATCTAATCTATGTTAATTTGGCTTATATCTAATCTGAACTAAATCGTATTGAAAGAAATTCAACGGAAGAAAAAGATTTCCTCTCACTGCGAAGCTCGATTGAAAATTCTGAGAAATTCGTATGGAATTTGTGGATTCTAATAAATTGCAAAACTTTAGAATAAAAATATCCTTTAGCTAAATAAATACGAAATTAAGATGATGATGTAGGTAAAGTCCTCATATGTACATACAGTACATATTTATATGAATATTGCTGAGAATTTGTTGAGTTAATTTGAATTAACACATAAAGAATATTTAGTGTTATATTTATTTATATTGACAATAATTTAGTAATAGAAAGTCCAAAGCTATAGTCGAGTGTAAGATGGCCACTACCCAATTTCACTTCAATCAGGAACATATTAGGGATCAAATTTATTAAAAAATATACAAAAAAAAGATAATTAAGTATACCAAATACCATATTTGTATTTGTATGAATTTTGCTGAGAATTTTTAAAGTTAATTTGAATTAACACATAAAGATAATTTAGTAATAGAAAAAACACAACCAAAACTACAGTCGAGTGTAAGATGTCCGCTACCCAATTACAGGTAAATCAAGAACATATAAGGATTAAAATTTATTAAAAAATATACTAAAAAACAATTAAATATATCAAATACTACATTTAGTAATACTATCTTTGGTATATACCATTAAGAACAAAATATTCTGTACCATACTGGCAGTGCTGGATTCCTAATAGTATAGCAATGCTAGCGATTTTGTAATATTAACATAACTATAACGCAGAATTAAGTACTGTACAGATATAAGTAATACGATGCTAAAAGAAGTATCGAACAGTCTATGTTCGCAAGTTAAATAAAGAGGACTTCCGATCACAGTATTTTGGTTTAAATATACCGAATTTATATACCGAATAAATACTAGCATATGGCGAAGACTTTATTTGGTATATCAATATACTTATGCATACTAAATTCACCATAGAGTACACAATTTACCTAGTTGTCAACCAAAGCAACTACGATCCGTTTGCAGCAGACACTTTTGGCCACGTTCAGTTATTTCTTAAATAATTTTTAAAATTTTTAACAAATCACAATAATATATTTATACATGACTTAATTAGTATTATATGTATAAGCAAACGCGACTTTATCACTTCAACGGTTACATCAAAGATAGCCCAAATAATCATATCGTGCGTATCATATTTAGTAGAAATCAAATTCTATTTATTAACAAACAGTAATTTAAGTCAAAACAAGCAATTAAAAGTGTTCAGCGACTACAACAAAGTTCACACTAAAATAAATCCGCTAAATGACTAACAAATCTATTGAAACAAAATACGCTTTTATAATTTTGACTTCCCATATTAAAAACCAGTAATTTGACACCCAACCCATAAACAATATAAAATTGTCAATCAACAACGCGACGATTTGCGAATAATGTTTAATAAAAAGTTGTGATTAATCCACTAAAAATCATTGTTAATTAAGGTGTGTGTTTGCGCCATTGTTAAAAACTATTTTGCGTTGTTTGTGAGATATTCTGGTTACTTAATTGACATCGCTAAATCTGTTAATGGCCTGACGTCAGGAGTCAACAATTACGCCTTTAATTAGAAGATAAACAACACGACAGAAACAATCATCAGACTCGCACCCTCACACTCACATTAAGACAGACTCATACTCACACTCACACTCACTTTGAAAGCGGCATTAAGAAGACAACAGACTTCATTAAATCGTCCAACATTGGGGCATTAAAAAACCTCCCCCTCAATCTCAACCTCCATCTCCATCTCTTCCTCTGTCTTCAACTACTCTAGGCAGGCCATCAGCGAGGCGTAAAATTGGCAGTCGGTTTTATTTATAGCACATTAAAATCAATTTCGTGCGTAATTAAATAAAAAGACAACAACATGGGCGACAACAATAAAGCGACATCTATTTTTGACAGCCTTAATTGCGGCTTATGAATTTTGCTTCACCAAAAGTGCAAAGTCCGGAGTCTCCGGACTGAAACAGAAACAGAAAATAATAACAACTGCGCAGCAAAAAGTCATTAGAACTTTTTGCAAATAGAAATAAGAAAAAAGGCTTATCAAAAGTTCTATTCTTGGCAGCAGCAGCAGCAGCAAATGTAATAAGGATGTGCTCGAAAGGTTAAATCGAAAGCAAAAGAAATTGGCAAATGGCAAATGGGAAATGGGAAATGGAGACGAATCGAATTGCAATCGATTTGCAATTGCGGTTGATAGCAATTAAACTGCAGTGAGTGCAAATATTGATATTGACCGAAAGGCAGGCTGGCAGGCAGCGTGGCACTCACACACCACCTGGCGGTCAGAAGTGTCAACAGAGAAACAGGTAAACAAATGCCGCAATTTCATATCCTGTTTTGTTATTAGGCAACGCACAAACAGCACCAAAAATTTCAGCAACAAAGAAAAGGATGTGACTGCCTCCCTCTCTCTTACTCCCTCTCTCTCTCTCTCTCTCCATCTCTCTCTCTTTTTAATACTGTTTTGTGCTCTCTCAGAGAGAGCAGCCGCTTTGCAGAAGGCGGCTTCTGCAGCCGGGCGAGTCTATAAAAGGAATCGGCGTGCCATTTTGCCGACTCAAACGCGAAAGGACAACGTCTGTGTACACACACGAAGCGAACAAGCACAAAAAGCCGACAAAACGCTTTACGAGACGGTGTTTCAAGAGTGTGTTAGTGTATTCTGTGTATGTGTAGAAGTGCGTAAGCAACAAAGACCGGTAACAACAAAGACAGGAAGCATCGACAAGGAAGTCAAAGGAAGTGCAACGATGACCACACCTCACGTCTGCTTTGCGGACGAACTGCAGCCGGAGGAGCGCAATGGCAATGCCAATCACAGCAACAACAACAACAACAGCAGCAACTCGACAACAACAACAAAGAAATGGCTGCTCGAATTGGAGCCAAGTTCGAACTCAGGCAGATCAACGCATTCGCCATGCAGCAGCCAGAGCATCTCACCAACGCCACGCTATGAGCGTAACATGGGCTTCTTTCAGCAACTGAGCCGACGCTTTGGCCTCCGGTCAATCGATGACCTAGTTCAGGGCAGCGGCAGTGGCAGCGATGACGCAGCAGCCACCGCCAGCAACGTCAGTTGCAGCGCCGCCCACGAGGAGGATGCAAACAGTTCATCGACCGATTCGTACTCATCGTCGATGGCAGCGGGACGAACGATGGCGCGCATCGATGGTGTGATGTCGTGTGCCTCGAGCGAAACCAGCAGCACCATTGACATCGAGGAGCAGCAGCAGTTGCAACTACAACAACAGCAGCAGCAGCCAGCTAAATCGAAACGCAAATCGATGAGCCGCACGAGCTTCTCACGATTGCATCGCCGGTCGACGTCGTCGTTGCGGCGCGCCTTTGAGAGCCTCTCGCTGACATCACGTTCGCTCTCCTGCAGCGGCCCCTCGCCACCGCCACCGCCACAGCCATCACAGCAGCAGCAGCAGCCATCCTCCACCACGACGGCGTTGCCATTGAAGTCGGCGTTGAAATCGGCATCAACCGTGGAGCTGCATCAACGGCATCAACCGCATCACCATCGATTGGCCTCCAAATCGGTGAGCAGCTCCAGCGCCTGCTCCACAGCCTCATCGACGACCTCCAACACAGCAACAGCAACAGCAACGGCAACTGCAACGAGCA
Organism: Drosophila sulfurigaster albostrigata; assembly: GCF_023558435.1. Taxonomy (NCBI): domain Eukaryota; kingdom Metazoa; phylum Arthropoda; class Insecta; order Diptera; family Drosophilidae; genus Drosophila; species Drosophila sulfurigaster. Next base: position 48,882,703 of record NC_084883.1, read on the forward strand.
CAAAGAGCAAATCGAAGCCGCCGCCACAGCGCATTCTGCGTCAGCCCGTCTCCTACACATATCTAAAGGGCATGTCCGGCCTTCCCACACAGCGAGTGCCTCGCAGTTCGGTTTGTTGCCAGTACGCTCGTCGCTAGATTCGCCTCCCCTTCCCCTTCGATAAGTAGCCGCAGTTTGATATATAGTTCAGCTAGATAATATAGAGATAGCTCTTGCCAAACTCAAAAAAAACCTCCCCATTTACATCACATTATTCATTTCGAAATCTGTGATACAATAATCTTTTTCATATCCACGCAACAAATAGAAAAGAAAATCACAAGAACAAAAACTCATTTTGAAAATGTAGAACAAAATTGTTAAGACTTAAGCACCTAGAGTTAAACCATATAATATTAATAATAATTATAATACTTATATATTCCAATACATCGCTTTTCGGTTCAGCATCCATAAGAAGAAAAAAACCAAAAACAAAGACTGTAAGCAGATCAGAATTTTTGTATTCGAAAACAAAAACACAATTGGAAAGTTTTACAAAATAATAATTCTAATATTGTACATTCGTGCCTTTATCCCATAAACCCAAAATTTTGCATCTAATATTTGTATTCAATTCACTTAGGAACACTCGTTCCAACAACTTAGTAAGTACACTTAATTTGCTGTAATGGGATCAAAAATAAACAATTCGTAAGTTAGTTTAAGTCTTTCAGCTATGTTTTAGTTCATCGCACAGCACTTTAAAGTAAAATTAAAATTCCCCAAGAGAAAACTGATTAGTAAAGTTAAATATATACAGCAAAAACATATACAACAATGCAAACCAATAATTAAATAACAGAATAGTGTCTCAATAATCTATATCGAAAGTGGCAAATAAGCAATACAATTGATGATTATACTCGTATACAGCATATATTAACATACAATATATACATGCATATATAATATACTTATATATTTAATCGTAAGTTAACTATTTACCAATACTCAGATTACGAGGAATTTCTCACAACAACAACAAGAAAAACAACACACAAAAGCCAGTTCAATAAATGAAATAATTTACACCAGAAAATCGTTGTTTTGCTTCTACTTTTTATACCCGGTTCTTATTGGGTAGAAAGGTATTATACCTTCGTGCCTTCTTGATATATACATATGTAACAGAAGAAAGCATCTTCGACCCTATAGAGTATACTACATACATATATTTACATATATAACCATGTCCGTATGAACACCTAGATTTCAGAGACATTTATGTTTGCTTGGAGATCAAGTTGGTATATTTTTCACCCTTTGGTATATTTTGAATGTAGTACTATATCAATATACTAAATATAGCCCTTAGTATATTTTGTACTCTATGGTTTATTTCGAATGTAGCACTTTATTAATATACCAAATAAAGCATTTAGTATATTTTTCACCCTATGGTATATTTTGAATGTAGTACTAAATCAATATACCAAATATAAATGTTGGTATATTTGTAGTCTTTTGCAGTATATTAATTTGGTATATTTTGAAATAAATACCGCACTGGTTTGCCTTTACTCAAAATGGGTAGCAGGTATCTCACAGTCGAACTCACTCGACTGTAGCTTTCTTACTTTTTCCACATAAAATTCTATATTTGTTTGCCAACTTATTACGATCTTAATGATGGCTGACCCACTTGGAAAGAAGTTTTGCCAAAGGCTCCAAAAATAGTCATGGCAATTAGAATGAATCAAGGCTAATTATGGCCATTGAATATCACACTGAATCACACATTACGTATACGCAATGTTCGCTGTTCGCTACAATCTCAATACTCAATCTATGCCTGATTATTTGTTGCTTATTCGAGTGTCAGAAAAATGGGAAAGAGAAAGGCGCACAGGCGTGGCATCAAAAAGTAGGTCAGCGATTGAAAAGCCATTTATTTTGTTGCTTTTCTTTTTTATTCGTTTGCCGATGGATACCAATAGCGATATCGATATGGTTGTGGATGGATGTTGTTGCCAGGCAAACGCCATAAAAATTGTTTATGGAAATTTATGAAATTTGAAATGCAAGCATTGAATTTATAACAACAACAAGTCGAGACAGTCGTCGTCGTTGTCGTCTATCGCTTGATTTGATTAACATTATTCCAACTGAATGCACAGACGAATTGATATGGAAATAATTACCTCATAAAAACCCGTGTGCACACACATTTTATGTACTCACAGCAGCAGAGCAATTAATTCAGTCACAGTCTCAATATTGCGGCAGCTAATGTTTGGGGCGCAAAACATCACAAATTAGCGAGCCAGACAAGCCAATCAAATGTCCTAATAGCCGAAATAGTTTGAAGCCAAATACGTCAGCAGCATACAAAGTGACATACAAAAGTCACATCATCAAAAGTGGCAATTTGTATGGTTATCTTCGGCCCCGGAGGGCGTGTCTGGGGCGTGGCACGCACGGATTTGAGCCTGCCACTAAAAATACTTATCATTGACCCAATTCCCGATGACAGTTTATGAACCCTAACTGACAGACGACAAATGTAGAAAAGTTGTCGAAATGTAGCATAGACATTTGGAAACTGAATGTTGTCCCGGCAACTAGTCGTATGTGTGATTTTTATAGGCTACCGCTGCTGCTATTGCTGCTGCTACTGTTGCGCATACGACCCGTTGGCAAATCACTGAAATGGAAAATAGCAATTGTGTGTATAACGTTACCAGCGGCGACCGCAGTCACGTAGTCTCAGCAGCGTTACTTCAAGGCAGCTGCGGCATCAAGTTGCCTGTCTCCTCCTTCTCCTGTTCCTTCTCTTTCCTTTTCCCTTTCGATTTCAATTTCTGTTTGTTTTGGTTAACGTCGCTCGCTGCTTGTACAACTGCCACAACATTTAATTAAGTTTCAGCTTCTTCTGCTCGGTGTGTGTTTTGTTTTTGCTGCTATTTTTGGCAATTTGTCTATTTATATTTATGCTACAAAAGTTACTTGTCGTTTAGCCGCTTCATATCATTCTCATCATCATCGTTGTTGACGTCGTCGTCGACTTCGTTGTTTCATATGAAACCAAGTGAATCTTTTGGTTATTAATAAATGACTAATTTTCGCCTGTGCACACATTGCAAAACGATACCGAGGGGTCTAATTCGAGGTCTAATGGGCCACCGAAGGCACTGAAAAAACTCAACGCGACTCCGATTCGACACCCGTCGCTACAAAAAAAGGCATTTTTTACGATGCAGGCCACGTTAATTTGTTTCACGCGCCGCGACAATCGAGGAGGCATGTGCAAGAGGAGAGAACTCAAGCACTTCGGGTACAACACAATAATTAATCTTCTTCTGCCCATAACGCAAACAGCCACTAAGAAAAAAATGCACGAAAACAAGTAAGAAAGCTGTAATCGAGTGTGATCGGCTGTGAGATACCCGCCAGCTATTTTTAGTGAAAGCAAAACAGTGTGGTATTATTTTTAAAATATACCGAATTAAAAACTAAAAATACTAAAAATATATCGAGTGTTATATTTGGAATATTTACATAATATTATGTTTAAAATATACCATACAGTAAAAATTATACCAAATATCGAACACTATATTTGGTATATCGAAATACTATACTACATTAAAATATACCCTACTGTACAAATTAAACAAAATTAATATACCAAAAAATTACTAAAACATATCTGAGCCTATATTTGGTATATGAACATACTGTACTTCATTCCAAATATATAGTAGACTACAAAATATACCAGATTGCCATACAAAGCAACTTAAACGAGAATGCAGCATACGTTTTTTTGCCATTTAAAATTTTTCCTCGAATAACTTCTACAACATCTTTTTTTTCTCTGATCACAACTAAGTTTTCATGAATCATAAAAACTGCAGCTACATATGATTGTTTATACCAAAAATTGTGACTCTAGCTTCAAAATTAGATTCGACTTTTTCGATTTGTGGGAGACGGAAGTGGCGACAAAAATTATAGCTCTATGTATCTCTGAGATCTAGGTGTTCATACGGACAGACAGACTGGCAGACTGACGGATAGACTCGCTTGGCTATATTGTCTCTGCTGTTAACGCTGATCATGAATATTTATTTCTCGTATTGGGGTTGGAGCAGCCTCCTTCTGTCACAAAGTTATCATACTCTTTTACCCTATGCATAGCGGGTATAAAAAAAAGGCGCACTCCCTGATGACTTTTGCTTGTACACACAGTTGGAATATTTCCGGTTGCCATCACGAATGAATGATATGTGTTCATGTGTTTATAAGTTTGCCTGATGCTGCTGTTTGTTGTTCTCACGTTGTTCTTTACGAGCATGTCAATATATGTGTGCGAGTGTGTGTCTGTGTGAGTGCGCGTGAATATTGTTTACCTTTATCATGCCGCTTGTTCTTTTTGGTGAGGCATTTTTTTTATTATTGCGTCTTCTCATACTTGTTATCTTTACGACGTTTTCCGTCGCCTTTTTAATGGCACTCGGTTGTAATTTCATTTTAAAAATATTGCTGCATACTTTGCACGAGGACATCGACAGACAATGCGCGGGGGAGGAAAGTAAATGGTGGGAATATTGTGCTCTGAGCTTGTGCTCGAGACAAAGCGTTTAATAAATATTTCGAGTAGCTGCGTTTTGCTATTTTTAGCTGCCACGCGAGCATGAAATCTTCGCTTATTGCCTCCTCTCAAGAAATGTATAGAAAGGCACTTCAAGCCACGCGACCGATGCGATGCTCTGATACAATAGACGTTACGTATACGTCACGTTGAGCGAACCAACTTGCATGCTAATTTGTACTTTGACCCAAATACGAGATGTGTTTGTAACCACACTTGATAAACGTGCTCAAACCGAAAGGACCTGGCCACAAATCCAACTCAAGAGAATGACATGAACTAAGTAAATAATAAATTATGCGATTCTTACACGCTACACACGCCCAATTGGTCTGACTGTCTGTCTGTCTCTGTCTCTCTCTGTCAGCTCATAAAATATGCACAATGTGTCGGTAATTGAAGTCAATACGCAAAACAAAACGTCTTCGTTTAGTCCCAATATTTACACTTACTGTTCACTGGAAAAGAAAACGAGCTGAACAGGCTAAGAAAAGACGCATAAAAATAGTCAATACTCTCTGGAGATTGCCCACAAAAAAAACAGAGAGTTGGCAGCTGAGATGAGAAAGACACATCAATGGGTTTGAGGTGACGAAACAATGCTCAACGGATGGGAGTAAAATGAATGTTTTTTCAAGATGAGTTGATTTGATGTTTATCCTGTTACTAAATTACATTTTTAAATTTACCAGCTAAAAAAAGAGCAAGCACATTCTAATAATAATAACAAAGAAAAATAGTAGTGGGTAAAAATACATGGAAACTAAAATAGATATCTATTAAGAGCCTAATAAGCAGCAAAGGCAATTGATTAGATGTGATGTATAAATATTTGTTTATTATGAAACTAAACACTCACACCTACTTTCTTGTTAACTTATAACTTGCAAACTTGAGCAGCTCATTTAGTTAAGTGATTGAAGGCCTAAGTTGCTTGGGATATACTATTATACTACAGAATTTATTTTGTAGTTTTACAATTTTTATAGGACTTTTATTTTGATTTAGAAATAAAACTTCTTGGTTCAATTGTGGCGTCTTATAATCTTGATTCAAGACTTTATTTTGGATTTAAGCACGTTTTTTCTTCTTTGTTTAATAATAATAAATTAGTAAATGAAAGATTCTTTTTTTAATCGATTATACATTCCATTCATTTCAAATTTATTTAAATTAATCTTTTTAGATTCCGAATAAGAAGCTTTCACTGAATTACATTAAATTCGAAATACGAAGTCAACTGCTTAGTCTGCCGTATTTCCCTATATTTCTACCCTTTCTTTATTTATGTTGTATCTATATTTATGCTGGCTAGTTTGCTCTATTTACTTTGTCAATTGCCTACTGCTCCCTTAACTTCTGTCTATAGCCAAATTGTTGGCTGAGAAAATGGGTATTTGCTATGCAATTAACTGAAATCTATCTGAAGTCAATGATAGCTACTAAATTGCTTAGCTGTCTGACTCAAAGGCACTTATTTAGTTGGTCACTTTATATCTAAAACTGAACATTTGCACAATCTCCTTCAACTTATGAACAAGATTCGTTTCCTATCTATTATTTCCCAAAAAAATACTCAAACTGTCGTTTCATTATAAATATTTATTAAATTAACTATTTGCAATACAGTTTCAACTAAAACATCTTCGATATGATGAAAAATACAGTACCCTAAATCCTTTTGTTGTGTACTGTCTGTTTAAACGAGATCTTTTAGTTTATGATTGATAATTTTGACAAGTCCTTTTCTAAATTGTGAGCTACAAATAAATCTGTGTTAGCCTACCCCCACTTTTTAGGAAATTCTCTTTCTCTTTCTGTTATTTTTACGTAATTTTCTATTAGTATAAAACTAATAGTTCATTTGTGGCTATGGTCGTGGTCGCATACAATTTTGTGAAGGACCAATTTCTGATATTTCTTGGTTACATTTTAAGATTTTCCATTCTAAAAACATCTTGATTTTCATGATTAAATTTTGTTGTAGAATTTTGATCTTGCTTTAAGAAAAAAACCTTCTTGGTTCAATTTCGACATCATATAATCTGGACTCAACATTTCATTCTTTATCTTACCACTTTTTTCATTATGTTTAGCACTCTGATTTTGTATACATTTTTCATGAACTTTATTTCATTTGTTGTTTTATTGAAGGGCATCTGCTGGCCGTTCACCTGCCAGCTGCAGCGTGTACACATGTGTCTTATTTCGAATGCATGACAAGCCATTAAAGAGGGCTACTCGTAGGGTCGAAAATATTATGCGCATTGCGGCCACATTAGCTGGCAATGCTCGAAAGCTGCTGCTCCAATGCTACTTCAATGCTTTGGGCTCGTAATGAGCTGAGTTGGCTACGTGACATGGACAACGCATAAAAGTAGGCAACGAAAACACTAAGTGACAACACTCATTTGCACTCACACAAAGAGGGAGGGAGTGAGAGGAGGGAGACAGAGAGGGGAGAAGAGATGTGGAGTCGCATAAGCAACAATTACACGATTAGGGACAGACCAGGGTCGTCCCTAATTAATTGTATCCCTTTTAGTAGCATTAACTACAATCGAGAGGGAGAGCGAGTAAGTGAGCAATAAAATAGGAGAAATGGGGAAGGAAAAAGGTAGTTGTTCGCCGTGTCAATTAACCCTCAACTCATCCAGGCAACTCGACTGCATTCATTCACAAAATGCAGCCGCAATCGAAGCGGGGCGAAGGTTAACGCTTCCGCTGGAGGACAATGCAGCGTCTCATCGTTGATGACGTAGCCCAGTTTATGCCCAGTCGCATCCTTGATCGGGTCATACGTCAGACAGAGAGCAGCGCGCGCATCCTGTGCGTGTCCTGTGTCTGGCCTTCAGCACCCAGACCGGACAACGCCGGGCCAAGAACTAACGCACTCGCTCGCTCGCTCTCGCTTTCGCTCTTCCCAGTTTGATTCCCTGTTTTGGGGCGTCGTTGTCCTTACAAGGATTTCATTCATAATTGGCCGGAAGCCAGACGCCACAGCGACGTCCTCGACCTCGTTGCCCATTGACGGAACCCACGGGAAACCATAGCAGCCGCAACTCAATTTACGCCAGCTCAAGGCCAAACGCAAACACATATGTTGATGAAAATATGCGTAATTACGAGTCTAATGCACCTGACTTAACTCCCTAAGGCTGCAGCCTGGCAGCCAATGAACTGTGGAGACGTCTGCAATTACTTAAAGTGTCAGGCAAACGAAATTGATTCATCAACTTATTTACAAACTTATTGCGTATACGCAACGTTAAGACATTCGTAGCAGGTGCTGCGCTTTGACCACACGCTGAAGGTTCAATTGTGACGTCGTTATCTGCCTTTAGAATGCAAGTCGTATCTATGTGTCTGTGTGCGTATGTGTGTGTGGCATACGAATTGCACTAACTGGGTCAGGGCAACGCCGCTCGGCAACGTTGACGTTTGTCGGCAGCGGCTTGCATCCTTATGCAATTCATTCTTGAAACTGTTGCAGCGTCACAACTAGAAAGAGTCATAGAGAAAGAGTAGAGGTGAAAGTTACTATATAAATGCAGCAATTGACGAGCGAGTGACGAGTTAACCACAAAGGCAACACAACATTAATTGTCCCACAATGCGTATACGTCATGTGGCCGCGCATAATTGAATAGCTGAATAATATGCATGTGCATAAAGGACATGTGACGCAGTGTTGAACGTGCTGAGCGTGGTTTATATTTATACTGCATCCCTTTGGCGCATCCTTTTCGCACTTCGTTGCACTGCACTATATTTATAGATGTAAGAAAGATACAGTCGAATGTGCTCGACTGCGAGATACCCGCTAGCCATTTTCAATATATAACTATATTCTACAAATATATCAAATAAATACCTCAAAAATACTAAAACATGTACATGTATATATTTATAGATGTAAGTAAGATACAGTCGAATGTGCTCGACTGTGGTATACTCGCTACCCATTATTTATATAACAATATTCAACAGACAAACGGACATAGCTATATTGTGTCGCTGATCAAGAATATATATACTTCCTATTCTGCTTGTCACATACATTTCCTTCCTGCCCAAAGTTATCATACCCTTCTAGGCTATAGGTAGCGGGTATAAAAACAGGCGACACGGCGGCGACTTCGCGGCCATCGCGTGGCTTGCATAATGCATCGCTGCTCCTCCATCTTCTCACTATAAATAGCATAGCGCTTGCAACTAATTTGAATGCGGTGCAGTTTTTGTGAAAAGGAACAGCGACAACCTTGCGTTCTAACAATTGCAACAATTTCGTGAGAGAGAGGAGACAGCAAACAAAGGAAGGCCACAAGGCGCATGGATTGTTTAGGCAAAGAATGCAAAGAAAAAAGGTCGTTCGAGAGGCTGCGCCACTTGACCCAAAACTGAGTTTCACACGCCATGAGACGCCACGCTGATTAATGTGCAGGATATGGCCCATTAAGGACGACACCTAAGCCCAAGCGCCTGAGATGGGCTTAACCTAAATATATGTTTATGCATGTTTTAATGCCTGCCTTTTGTCTCACCGACCTTCGACCGGCATCAAAGCTGATGGTGATGACGTCACGGAGAGACAGACAGACAGAGAGATAGCCGCATGCATGCGCTTCAAAATGTCAGTTTAATTTTAACCCCAGCCCAGACCCCGAATGTCACACAATAATAGACAACAGACGCTCTCGAAAGTAGGCAACGACAACGACAACGGCAAAATACAGCGGAAATTGGGCGAAGGTTCGCGACTGAATGCGTCGTGTCCGCTGCCAATTTACGGTTCGTTGCCTTGAGAGAAAGGTTAGCAACGCATTCGAGTGGCCAGCTACAGCTTCACAGCTTCATAGCTTCAGCTTCACAGCTTGGCGACGCGTTGTGCATCCTTCAACTGTAGTTAAATGCCAAATCGGCGCAAATTGCGCCGTCTGCGAGGGGTCGCTACAACACTTTATTGTTGTTTCATAACCGGGCAAAAGTGTCAAGCCAAGCGAGAGTGTGTATTGGTGTGCTGGTGTGTGTGTGTGTTGGTGTGTGTGTGTGCCGGTGCCTGTGACTGCAATGTCCTTGTTTGCCTGGCAGTTCATTGCCCGTTGCAGCTGCAGCCTGCATGAGAGCCGCAGCTGCGCAGAAAGCGTAGAGTATGAGAGAGAAGAGCAGCGAAAGGGGAAGAGGGAGGAGAGAATGGGGTAAGCAGCTGGTTCAATGCACGCCAACTAGGTTAAGAGCTAAAGGGACGACACACAGACTCAGTTTCAGTTTCAGTTTCGGTTCTCGGATTCGGTTTCGGTTTCGGATTTTAGCACAGAGGCTGTGCTCGATTTTTCTTTCTGCAGCGAGCAGCGCCTATGACGTCATTAAAAAAGAAGGGTGTGCTTAAGTGTGTATAAGTGTGCTCTCTTTATGTGAGTGTGCGTGTGTGTGTGTGTCAATGTGTGTATGTTGTGTATTGTGGCAAGTGTTGCATGCTACACACTGAGGCGACGGCGGTTTACTTTCGAGTGTGTGTTTAAAATATATGCGCATTTACTTTTGAGCTCAGCTCGAGTGTATGCGAGTGTGTGTGAATGTGTGTATGTGTGTGCTCTGTTTGTGTGTGAGAAATGGGCACAAGGGCATTTGAAGCGGCAATTGTGCTGACTAGAAGTAGACGGGTTAAATGAGCAGTGCCTAATACCAAAAACGCTGACCGATGGCAGCAAATGAAGCGTTGCAAATGCCACGTTCCAAATGCCAAATTGCAAAATGCGAACAGCTTTATAATTTAAATGTTTTATTTATGCTCATATAAAATATATTATGAAATGAACCAGCAACTGAAATGTGGAACTTTGCGAGAGTTTATTTATTTATTATTATATTATTCCTTTCACTAAATATAACAGAAAACAAGTAAGAAAACTACAGTCAAGTGTTTTCGACTGTGGAATACCCGCTATCCATTTTGAATAAAGGCAAAACAGCGCGGTGTTATTCTTAGAATATACCAAATTAAAATTTGGTATATCATTGAAGTTATACATTCGAAATATACCATTAAAATATACCAGATTGTCAGCCAAAGCAGCAAAACCGCGTTTGCAGTAGGCATAATTTCCCATACAGAAGTATTCTTTAAATAAATTTTACAATTTGTATCCGATCGCAATCAATTTCTTAGGAATCAAAGTTATTTACCTCTAAATCTAACTCGACTATGCCTTCAAAATATTGCTTGTTATTCGATTTCAAACAAACTTTAGCTACGTGCCAAAATAACAAGTTATGTAAATAAAGTTTTCAATTGCCACATTGCAAAATGTGCATTTATTTATTTTTTAAATAGCTTTCAGTGGTTTCATTCCAAATTAAAAACAGTTATCGAAATTATTATTATAATTTTTTTGATTTATTCAATAAAGCTCTGAATGAAGCTTTTATTTGTGACATTACAAAATTAGATTCTTTATTTATTAACTATAATATTAAAAATATCATTAAACGAAGCCTTCAATAGACCCATTTAAACATGTCTCTAATTTATTTTATTTTTAAAAAGTTTAAACAAAAATTTAAAATCGCGCTTAGCTTAAGGAATAAAGCCATTGCTAGGTTTTAGTATTTCATATTTACATAGTATGTAGAGTAATCATATATAATTCACTTAGTATTTTAACTATGTACATAGTATTTATACATAATTTATTATTTGTAATTGTATAACTCATCACTTATGCAATTTTATTCTATGTAACTTAAATAAGTGAAATGGTAGTGAACAAAGTTCATTAAATTATTCAACGCGTTGCACGCGACGTATGAGTGATAATTAATGATGCAATGCAACCAGAAGCCAGACGACACTATCAGTGGCCAGCCAAAAGTCTTAGTCATTGCTAGTTTAGGGAAATAGAATAAAAGCAAAGGCAAAAGAACGTGTCTAGTTGACGAACAATGCCGTCTCGTCCTGGCCACGAACAATGGCCAAGTCAAAAGACAGCAGCAAAAAAACGAAGAAAAAATAAAAGGAAACAACAACTACAGACGACGACAGACAATTATTTTTATTTTTACGCTACGGTTAGCCAAAACGCAGGTGTGCGACTTTAAGAGTGTGTTGTTCTGAGCACGCGCCAGACAAATGCGCACTAGCAACAAGGGCTAATTACACACACACATTGGCACACACAAACACACACACACTCATACACTTACAGACAAGACAAACACACACCTTCGACAATGACGAGCCTCCACTGCGTATACGAAATATTTGCATGCCCAAAAGGCGACGAGGCGGAAAAGTACCGAGAATGGAAAGTTTTCTGGAATTTACTTTACTTCGATGCCGCAAGGGGTTGTTGCACCTTCTCTTCTACAATTGCCACCTCCTTGGGATAGTCCACGTCCTGTTCGAAGACATAGCATTCCACCCAATGTGAGCTGGCGAATTTGCCACAAAACACCGGCTTCCAATTGCAGATCATGTGACATGCCAGTTGCTCTGGGCTGGCAAATCTATTCGCATTGCGACGACACGCATTCACAAAGAAATCGGCAAAATGTTGAGCCAACTTAATGCAGCTTGAAGTGTGCGATGCCTGGCAAGTATCAGGCTTGGCGAAAAGCAATTCGTGTGCCACTTTCTCGGGATGAAATTGCGCCCCGGCGATCGGATATTTGCGATGCTCGATGAGTGTCACGAATCGCGGCGCATCTTCTTCGTCCTCCCGCGTGGCCAACACATGCCAATCCTCGTGTAGTTTAAAGCGACGCAGCTGGGTTTCAGGTATTCCATATCTATGTTGATGGCAGGCAAATGGCTCTCGAGTCATCTGTTGAGCCAACTCGGCGGGTTTTCCTTTGAACATCTGGGATTCGGCGTAGTCGTGAGTCAGTTGCAGTGGTAACGCTTCGAAGCGCGGCTTGCGGCACATTGTGCGCACTTCTTTGGTTCGTGCTGCATTGATCATCATCAGCTGAAAGCCGAGGCAAGTGCCCCACAGCGGAAAGTGTTCGCCTGCCGCATTCTTGCGCATCGCAATCTCATAGATATGCTGTGCAGCTGCCACACAATCGTTTGTCAAACGCGGCTGCTCCTTTGACTCCTTGAACTCCTTGGACTCCTTAAACTCCTTCGTCTCGTCCTCGTCCAGAAACACAGCGCCGCCAGGCAACAGCACGCCATTCACCAGGTTCATTATCCCCTCATAGTAATCGCGATCGCGGCCAATCCTGCAAAGCAGAAGAGTATAGTATAAAGAACAGTAAAGCAAACTAAGCTAAACCAAGACGAGATAAATGTATTTACGCAAAAATATTATAAAAATGTATGTGCTTTGAATTAATTAAAATATTTCATAAATAAAATTTGATATGATTTAAATATTTTTATTCATAAATATAGTTAAATAAATATTGAATTTCTTTAATTAAAATAAAGAATAAAATATTTCAAAAAATAAGTTGGTCTAATATAATTTCAATTTATACTTCAGGGTACAAATTCATTATTTTAAATTAAGAATACATTAAAATATTAATAATTATTGTTTATAAAGAAAGAGTTCGATTAATATATAAAATGCTTTAATTTCCACACTTTTTTAGATAAATTAAATTTCTTTAGAAATTCGAATTTGTTATTAAGAAGGACTACATAAGCATTGCTCGTTTAATGTAGTTTTCATTTATTACCCTGAAAAATTTACCAAATTTTAAAATCAAGAACATTCTTTTTTAAAATTGTGTTCTTAAATAAGACCACTTTAAAAACAACTAAGAAGATTGGTCTGAAAATGCCAAATTCTCAAATTAACACTAAAAATTCTAAATAACAAAAATCTTTACAAAAATAAAATAATAATCAAATAAAATAAACAGTTTTTGAATATATTATTTTAAGGAAGAGCAACGCAAAATTTATATTCGGTAAGTTGTTAAAAAGGTGTTGGGAAAAATTTTGTATTAAAATAAAATAAAAACTAAAATACTATATACTGTTTTCGAATATATTTTTTTAATTGAAAGCAATGCAAAATGTATGCTTGGCAAGTTATTAATTTTTTTTTTAAAGTTCAATGTCACTTTGGAATTTGTGTAATTATATTAGTACATACTAATTTTACTGGCTAATTATAATCAATAACAAAAATGTAAAACGTAAAAGAACAAAAATATATACAAATTATTACGTCCCTTTCTTTCCGGGAATTTTTATATGGAACTTAGGGAAGACATTTTGATGTTAAAGTAAAAATTTAACTGAAGAAAAAAACAAAGTAACAACATTAAATCCTAATTGAACATTGTCACTCTTGTATAATACCCATTTACCTACTCATAATTTGCAAGTATTTATGTTAAACAATTAAATGAATTGACGACGCGTGAAATTGTGAAACACTTCTACAAATTGTGAATCAAAAAAATCAAAACAGAAAAACAATTAAACAATTTCGCCTAAGACTGGCACTTTGCCAAATTATGCTCTACACTCTTTGACGTTTTCCGTTTTCTATTTTCCGTTCTCTATACTCTTTGCTCTTTGCTCTTTGTTTTCTATTCTCTATTCTCTGTGTTTCTGCCTTGCCGCCCCTCAAGCATTTTCAAGGTAATGTTGCACATTGTTTATGCAGTCGGTCGGTCACTCACCAAATGGGTATGACGACAGCTCCCGCCGATTCCAATTGTTTTACGTATGAGACCGGCAAGTAGCTATGCCACATTCCAGTGCCCAAATGCTTTTCCAAACATTTCGCCATATCCATGCACATGATACCAATGTACCTTCCCCCTCTCCATTGGATTAACCTGCATTGCAAATAATTAGTGCACTTAAACCTGATGCGTTCACTTCAACTCTCGGTGAGCGCCGTTCAAAGAGTACTCAACTCAGTACCTGAATTTTGATTTATATAGTAAATTTTGCAAGCAGACAGAGACAAAGAGAAGGGGGGCGGAAAACAGAGAGAGAAATGTTTTCCTTTGCTTGATTTTGAATTTAGTCACATAACAAACTTATGTGTATACATGACCGCAAAATGTTTAATAATTTTGAAATAATTTACAAATGTTTTTCATTAAATAAAAGTGTTTAACATATTACCATATGCCAAGAAGACATTCGCCTACTTTGACTCATTCTCTTGCTTATCAATTTGCTTTTAATAAGTATTATAATTTTCGCTGTCTGCGGTTTTCGTAAAGAAGTCAATAAACGGTTTTCTCATGATAAGAGCTTTTTTTATCTTAATTCGTACTAAGCGAATTGTGAAACACTCTTTTGTTTTGCATTCTATCGATGCATTACGATAGATGATGAAATTAATATAAAACAAAGAAAAAGTATAAAGAATGATTAAAAAAGGAGTAAGAAAGCTACATTCGAGTGTACTCGACTGTGAAACACCCGTTACCCATTTTCAATAAAACTATAACCTACAAAAATATCAAATCAAAAACATACCGCAAAAATACTAAATCAATAAAGAAAGCTACTTTCGAGCGTGCTCGACTGTAAGATATCCTCTAGCGATTTTTAATCAAAGATATTAATTTTTAAATATGCAAAATTAAGATACAAGAAAAATACTAAAAATATACCAAATGTATTATTTAATTAATATATCAAATAAATACTAAAAATATACCAGATGTTTTATTTGGTAATTGATATACTACATTCAAAATATACCACAGAGTGAAAAATATACCAAATTGTCAGCCGAAATAACTGCAATTTTTGCAATTTTTTTTGTGATCGCAACCAAATTTTCAGAAATCATAAAAACTATTTATTGTATGTGCTAATCCTCGAGACTGGATTCAATATTACTTTCGATATTCAACTTTCATCGATTTTTCAGGGGCGGAAGTTAACTAGGCAAAATATTGTAACAAACTTTATCTGGTGTTCATACAGGCAAACGGACGGACAGACGGACATTGGTTTATCGTTTTGGCTTTTAATGCCACCTATGAGTGGCGGGTATAAACAGCTTAAATAATATTATGCATCAATAATATGGATATGCAAGATTAAAAACCATTTAATTTATATGAATTGTTTATTTTTAAATAGCGAATTAAGCAAACGAGGGCGGCTGAAAACAAATTTACACGTTTTAAAAATAATAATAATTTTATTGAAGCACATTGTGAAATGTGACCACATTATTTTTTTGTTATTTGGAATATAAATAATTGTAATATACAGGTTATTGAAAAATAAATAAATTAAAAGACTCAAAATAAACTTGACAATAATGTAAACTATGCAGTGATAGTTATTTGTTAGGAAAATCTTAAAATTAGTTGACTGATTGTTACAAATCGTCTTATAGAGCAAACATATGTAAATAAGGAACACTCTGTGTTGAAAATTAATGTATTTTTTAAAATTATTTTAACTTTCTTTCTTACAGAAGCCAATTACTTATCATGCCACCCTCGTATGACTAGATATATTCTACTTTACGAGGTCGTTGATGCCGTCTTATGTCTGTTATCAACTTGCAATATCCCCGTCTGTAAACTCATAAGCTCGTAAGTTAATCGTATATCTCTTTACGGTAACGGTTTAATGCAACCATTTAATTATTCAGCTAAGTAAAACGAATGCATTTCATAACTATACTAAATCTACAAGTGAAAAACAAGTGCAAATCATATACTTACCAGATGGGCACAACAAGTGCTCCCGCGGATTGCAGATATTTGACATATGAGGCAGCGATGTAGCTATAACATTGCTGATCTTCGTAAATCTTGCCCAACGGTTGGGCCAAGTCTATGCAAATGATGCCCACAGCGGGAATGCATATCGATTTATCAGATGCCGCGCGTGCTGCCATTTAGACTAGTAGTGCACAACTGACTGAAAAAGAAATTCTCAGAAATGCACAAAATTTCAGAGAGAAGACAGGTCGCATCTTGCACCCTCCCCCACACGGACATATATTCTCACACGCATACACAACTATGTATACCTTTTTTCCGAGAGCGAGAGAAAACTTCCAGAAAGTAGAAAAGGTGCTGCATACTTTCAGGAGTCGATGAAATTTTAAGCTCCTTTGACAGTAGAATAGAAATAATAGATTAGACTTAAAAGTTAAACCAAAAAGTTATATTTAAAATAGTTGGCTTATTTCTTTAAAAGGATATTCTCTAAACTTTTTATCGAAATTAATGTGCAGAAACATTTCATTGAATTCCATCAGATTAAGTCTAGAAATTACCATGATAGCATTGACTCCAAATTTACAGTCGAAACTATTTTAAAGATGTAGAATCCTTACCCAATCCAAATAAACACTAGTGAAATAGTTTTTAAATTATATTTTCTCTTTATAATAAATGTAAAAAGTTTATTATTCTAAATGCAATTTCATTATTTATTTGTATTTGTCTAATATCAAACTTGTCCAACTGACGATATCTCAAATGCTCAGAAAATAAATTTAACAATTTTGTAATAAAAAGGTTAACATTTTGAAATACCCATTTGACAAATGATTCATTGCCGCATTGTGGTTAATCAAAACAGCGAGACATTAACGAAAGATTCAACATTAGATTAGGCTCAAGAACTGAAATCTATACTATACAAATACGTGTATTCGAAATATAAATATAAATATATTTATAAATATTTATAAACGTACACAGAAAAGAAAAACAAAAATGTGTACAAACGAAATAGAAACAAAAAACATTAAAAATTAATATGTCCGAGAGAAATTCGGGGAAGCACCGAATTAAAGGGAATTGTGCGCAAGGCATATCAGCAGAGACAGTGGCTGTTTCTGCTAGTGAGTGAGATTCGTTAACGAACGCAGGCAGAGTGAAAAAAAGAGATTATAGAGACTCAACTTGAGTGATTATGAGAGATCAGCGTTGCATCGATTGAGTTGAGTCAGTCGAAGCTTAACAGCGAACGTGAATGAAACTAACTGTGCTGGCGAGACAGTTGTTAAGACATTAAAAGAATGAATAACGCACACGTTTCTCCAACATATACAAATAAAGGGGAAAATAACAATAAAAAAAAATGTGTATTCGAATAGAAAAAAACGATTGGAATAAAAACAATTTCAACAAGTCTGCGTGACGACAAACATACTGAAAGCAATGGTTATCACAAGTGCAAGTCCAAGGGAATGCCTTTCAGCCCCGCCAACTGCGGGATATGGATAAGGCAAAGGATAAGGACTGTCATCATGACCAAAGTCACTATCTACATCAAAGTTGAACACATATTGCTGAGTATAACTCGACCCGACGAGCGAAGTATACTTTGGATTATAGTTGTAGATCAGTGATCTCTTCTGCTCAGTGGTCTTTGCAAATACATGTGGACACTGACGCGCTTCGTTCACAAAGAAATTTGCAAAATACTGGGAAACGAGGACTGCTGACTTCGTGTGAGGCATTTTAGTGCCAACGAACTCGTAAAGCGGAATCTCCGGATGGAATTGCACGCCATAGAACGGATATTTCAAGTGCTCAATTGTGGACACAAACTCATAGCCCTGTAGATCATGATTTAGGGACATTATACGCCAATTATCCTTCAGAGCAGGCTTATCAAAACTGGCAACCGTGTAGCAAAAACGATGGTAGTTGTAGGTGATATTCTCGTTGGCCAGCGCTGCAATTACCTCATCGCTAGCACCCGCAAAAAGACGACTCGAATTGTAGTCTAAAAGCACAATAAAAGTTAATCCACAATTAGAGCCATAATTAGCAATCAGTAATCTAATCTCTCAGTCATTTACCTGCTTGAAATTCCAGCGGCAGAGCTTGTCCAGCTGAATTGCAATCGCTGCGCGTCTCGCTGCCGTTGGCCACTTTGAGAACCATCAATTCCATGCCCAGACAGGTGCCCCACACTGGGAAATAGGTGCCATTATCGTTGATCTGTTTGGCAATCCTTATCAGATGCTCGCCCGCATCACCATAGCCGAGGGTCTCGTTAAACCAGGTCGCTCCACCAGGCAACAGCACACTAAAACCATAAATCGTTTATTTTTAGTTGATTCTGAATGGTAATGATTAATAGTGATTTATTTATAACGATAATGATTCAATTGAAATAATTTAATTCTTTTTATGACGATTATCAGTATTTTTGAGCAACGAAAAGATAAAAATTGAAATAATTGAATACTTTTTCGACCATTATCAGTTTTTTGGAGTAACGAAAAGATAAACAAATTTTCAAAATAAAACTGATATAGATAAATGAAAAATACAAATAAATGATATATATATATATATAAATTTAAAATAATTTATTTTTAATTATAGATTTTTTTTTGCAACATTTTTACAACAAAATTGATGTCATTTGAAATTACACATTATGGATAGAAAAAGAACAAAATCAAAAAGTATTATTTATTTATTATTCTCTTTTTTTATTCAACTTTTATATTATGGTCTAAAGTTTATTAAATTATTTACTAATTTTTATTTTTGTAAATTTAATTTTTTATATTTATACTTAAAAGAATTGTAAAGAATTATTATCATCGATTTCCTAACTTACCCTTGGAGGTTCAGCAGCAGTTTCTCATAGTAGCTCTGATTGCGCCCGATCCTAAGGAGAGAGAAGGGAAAGACGATAAACACGTGTTGAAAATTACAACCCATACAATTCAAAATTCCCTGTCAAAGTCAAAAAAAAGTTATCGCGATCGCAACGTAAACAAAAGATAATAAATTTAACAACATATTAGCAAAAGTGGCAATGATTTAAAGCCCCGCTATGATAAAGCTGCACGTAACTGATTATCAACTGTCAGCGTCGTCTCTCAATCTCAATTTCAATCTTAATTTCTAAATCGAATTCGCAATCGAAAATCCACTTACCAAATTGGCACCACTCTGCCTCCCGCACCTTCAATGAACTTCACATACGACGCCGCAATATAACTGGTTGCATTATAAGTTGTGGCTGTTAACGAATCCGGGTAAAGTTCTTGTGCCAATACTCCAATGATGGGCGATACACTGCCATTAACATCAGCCTCCACAGTAGTCAATAAACACAGCAGCAGAATTCCCAGGCACAAGGATTGCATTCTCTTGCAACAGCTCGACATTGTTGAATGAGGCATCTGCTGTGTTGTGTGTGCACCTCGAGCAAAGAACTAAATAACACTGGCAGTGTGAAACAAAAAAATTTTCAATTTAAATTCAATTTGCACTAAAAATGTAGCGTTTGGCATTTTCACATTAAAAACAGCAAGTTATTAGAACAATAACAAAGTTGTTTTCACTTATCAGCAGGTGCATTCACCTGTCTTTTTACTGAAGTCTGACTGGAGTCCATCATTGTTGTTGTCAGCTGCCAGCTGTTTCTTTGTTCAGTTGACGTTTGGCGCAACCAACAATTTGCTGTCGAAACTGCTCAAGAGATATGGAATCCTAACCTAACCCAACCCAAATAAATACTAGAGAAATAGTTTTTAAAATTTATTTTCTTTTCATAATATAATTTTGTCGTTATTACTGATGCAAATTTGTTGTTAAGTTTGTATTTGTTTAATATAAAATTTGCCAGTTGACAAAAGCGATTCAAAAGCTCTTCTGGTGGAGTAAGTTCGTCGTGGGCCATATAGCAGGATGCTAGCAGCAAACATCCATCACAGCTCTTCAGCACCACCACGGTTAGATCGTCAGTGCTAAAATTAGATAGTAGATGAGCTTTTAACCCCTTCCTTACTAGGATGGCAGTTCTTGATCTACTTACCAATGTCGGGTCGTATAGATTGTAGTTTGGCGACTTTAGTCCTGCGACCGTGTTTCCCGACGCTATCTACGGTTTCTAAACCAAAGCCGCGTAGGCGGACCCATCCTTTAATGCGAGGAGGAGCTCCGCCGAAGCCGTTTTCAATTTATTGAGGTTGAGCTGCAACACACTCATTAGAGGGTTGCGAACTCGTGGGGGGCCCCGTCGGCATGGACAGTTCCTCCCCCCACCTTCTCCGTCTCGTCCAAGTGCAGGGTGGCGTCGGTCATGCTCTCTAGACCGAGATCTGCCTCTACCTCCCCTGACCTCAACGTGTGTGTGTCCTTGTCAGTCGGATGGCGTTTTTTGAGTCGAAGGTACACGCTCCCTAAGCCCCACGCCATCTTCCCGTTGCGCTTGTATAACAGATCCTCGGCCTCCTTATTGATCTGCATGATCACGTGCTGCTCACCACTGGGTAAAGGTTTATCAACCTTGAGCACGGACCAATCACTCGTTGGAATGGCCGGGTTCTGCTTTTTAAGCAACTGAAGCGCCCGCTCGCCCTGCACGGCTATAGGGAACAGGACCTTTGCCTTCGGCATGGACGGAATATTATTCCTGTCCACCACGTCCAGCTGGGCCCCCTCCCATAGTCCGTCCAGCTTGGGGACGGTCGCTTTCAGCCATAGCAACGTTGCCTCGTCCTTGCATTTCAGGATCTTGACACCATTCATCCAGCCACTGCCTTCAAAAGTAGGCATTGGACTGTCTGGGGCAATCTCCATACTGACAAAGAGTGCCTCGACCAGCTTGCCATGGGTCAACCGCCACCGCTCTGCAGATATTTTCCCGTTCCCTCTGTCAATGAGGGCAACGGTGAGTTGCCGCCCGGCGGTTTCAGCAACCGTTGCTCTCTGTCGCTGTTTGTTGCTGTCCGTTTGGTTAGTGGAGCCAGATGCTCGCAGCCTTTTGCTCACTGGAGCCCCTTGCTTGGAGCTCTCAGCAGACTGTTGGCGCTTGCTTGCCGTGGACTCCACCTTTTTGTTGACAGGGCCGGTAGAACCGTTCTCAACCTTACTGTCATTTGAAAGGAAGCTAAGTTGGTTATCTCGCATCCACGAATTGGCCCAGGCAAGCCTCTCCTTGTCCTGGGCGGACAAGTTTGCTACGCCACTGAGCTTTGCGTGAATGCGGATCGCCGCCTTCTTTTTAGCCTTCTCCTTCAGCGCAGCCTTGGAGCTACTGGTGATAGGCCGCGGCGACTGAAGATGTTCTCCCTCCACCGTAGAGATTGACACTGCGCTCTCTTGGTCCGAGTCGGTTCGGACAACCGAACCCGCGTGAATCAATCTCGAGTTGTTGTTTGCTTGTTGTTTGTTTGTGGCAGTATTATTGCAACTGAATTGGCCTGCACCCACCGCATCAGAGGTGTGACCGCTGGCGACACGCAGAGAGGATCTCTCCCCCCCGTGCCCGCCGATGGTAGCAGTCACGCCTTCCACCGACGTTTGGGCTGACATCCCAGCCCGAGTTGAATGTTTTGATGTGTCCATTCTGCGACAATTTTTTGGCTAATTTTGTTCTTGGGAGCCCCCCATAGCGTTTTCAGTCTGGCCGCCAGACACCTCGTACCATGGATTCTGCTTCTTATCTTCAGACAGACAAGTGCCCGAAATATAAGGAGTAGAGCCCTCAGCTAGGATCGGCAGTACCTGAAACGTCGGCGGATAGTAGAGATCTACCATCCGTTGACAATGAGGTAATGCAGATCCTACCCAGCCAGCACCCTCGGGGAGGGTTCAGTAGAGGATTTTGCTAGCCAACCGAATACTATACTATATACAGACAAGTATTCGAAATATACTGCATATTAAAAGCTATAGCCATATTTATTTATAAACGTACAGAAAAAAAAACCAAAAATGTATAGAAAAAAAGGTAAAAAAACACAAAAACAAAAAAAAATTGTATACAAATAAGGGAAGAAAAAAAAAAAAAAAAAAAAAGGTGTATACAAATAGAAAAAAAAAGATAGGAATAAAAACAATTTCAGCAATGCTGCGTGGCGACAAACATACTGAAAGCAATGGTTATCACAAGTGCAAGTCCAAGGGAATGCCTTTCAGCCCCGTCGCCAGCGGGATAAGGATAAGGCAGAGGATAAGGACTGTCATCATCATCACCATCATTAAAGTCACCATCTACATCAAAGTTGAACACATATTGCTGAGTATAACTCGACCCGGCGAGCGAGGTGTACTTTGGATTATAATTGTAGATCAGTGATCTCTTCTGCTCGGTGGTATTTGCAAATACATGTGGACACTGACGCGCTTCGTTCACAAAGAAATCGGCGAAGTACTGGGAAGCGAGCACCGCTGACTTAGTGTGCGGCACTTTAGTGCTAACGAACTCGTAAAGCGCTTTCTCGGGATGGAATTGCACACCATAGAAGGGATACTTTAAGTGCTCAATGGTGGACACAAACTCATAGCCCTGAAGATCATGATTTAGGGACATTATGCGCCAATTATCCTTCAGAGCGGGTTCATCAAAACTTGCAACCGTGTAGCAAAAACGATGATAGTTGTAGGTGATATTCTCGTTGGACAGCGCTGAAATTACCTCATCGCTTGCGCCCGCAAAAAGACGACTCGAATTGTAGTCTACAAGCGCAATAAAAGTTAATCCATAATTAGTGCCATAATTAGCAATGAGTAATCTAATCTCTCAGTGACTTACCTGCTTGAAATTCCAGCGGCAGAGCTTGTCCAGCTGAATTGCAATCGCTGCGCGTCTCGCTGCCGTTGGCCACTTTGAGAACCATCAATTCCATGCCCAGACAGGTGCCCCACACTGGGAAATAGGTGCCATTATCGTTGATCTGTTTGGCAATCCTTATCAGATGCTCGCCCGCATCACCATAGCCGAGGGTCTCGTTAAACCAGGTCGCTCCACCAGGCAACAGCACACTAAAACCATAAATCGTTTATTTTTAGTTCATTCTGAATGGTAATGATTAATAGTGATTTATTTATAACGATAATGATTCAATTGAAATAATTTAATACTTTTTATGACGATTATCAGTATTTTTGTGCAACGAAAAGATAAAAATTGAAATAATTGAATACTTTTTCCACCATTATCAGTTTTTTGGAGTAACGAAAAGATAAACAAATTTTCAAAATAAAACTGATATAGATAAATGAAAAATACAAATAAATGATATATATATATAAATTTAAAATAATTTATTTTTAATTATAGATTTTTTTTTGCAACATTTTTACAACGAAATTGATGTCATTTGAAATTACACATTATGTATAGAAAAAGTACAAAATCAAAAAGTATTATTTATTTATTATTCTCTTTTTTTATTCAACTTTTATATTATGGTCTAAAGTTTATTAAATTATTTACTTATTTTTATTTTTGTAAATTTAATTTTTTATATTTATACTTAAAAGAATTGTAAAGAATTATTATCATCGATTTCCTAACTTACCCTTGGAGGTTCAGCAGCAGTTTCTCATAGTAGCTCTGATTGCGCCCGATCCTAAGGAGAGAGAAGGGAAAGACGATAAACACGTGTTGAAAATTACGACCCATACAATTCAAAATTCCCTGTCAAAGTCAAAAAACAGTTATCGCGATCGCAAAGTAAACAAAAGATAATAAATTTAATAACATATTAGCAAAAGTGGCAATGATTTAAAGCCCCGCTAAGATAAAGCTGCACGTAACTGATTATCAACTGTCAGCGTCGTCGTCTCTCAATCTTAATTTCAATCTCAATTTCTAAATCGAATTCGCAATCGAAAATCCACTTACCAAATCGGCACCACTCTGCCTCCCGCACCTTCAATGAACTTCACATACGACGCCGCAATATAACTGGTTGCATTATAAGTTGTGGCTGTTAACGAATCCGGGTAAAGTTCTTGTGCCAATACTCCAATGATGGGCGATACACTGCCATTAACATCGGCCTGCACAGTGGTCGTCAAACACAACAGCAGAAATCCCAGACACAAGGATTGCATCCTCTTGCAGCAGCTCGACATTGTTGAATGAGGCATCTGCTGTGTTGTGTGTGCACCTCGAGCAAAGAACTAAATAACACTGGCAGTGTGAAACAAAAAGCGTTTTGAATTTAAATTCAATTTGCACTACAAAAATACTACTACTAAAAATTATCACACGTCACAAGTGTGTGTGAGTACCTGTGTTTGTGTGTGTGTGTTTTTGTGTTTAGGGAATGCGTCACAATTGCCCGCAGACACATACATACCTATGCAACAGTATGTGCGTGTGTTGTGTGTGGACCTTAGAACACTTGCCCGTACATTGATTATAATTTTTATCACTAAGCAGTGATTTGCCATTTTTTTACCATAAGTGCAGTAAACGGGGAACTTTTATCTGGCTTTTTTTTTGGGCTTAGTTGTCTTCTAAGCTGAGAACCCCTTGGTCCGGGATTAGCAGAAAAAACTTGTTTGCTTGATTATTCATAGCGTTTGGCATTTTCACATTAAAAACGGCAAATTATTGTAACAACAACAAAGTTGTATTCACTTATCAGCAGGTGCATTCACCTGTGTTTTTTTTTTAATCACATTCATTAGTATACATAGCAAATCGATCATGACTGGAATCCGACATTGTTGTAGTCAACTGCCAGCTGTTTCTTTGTCCAGTTGACGTTTGGTACAGCCAACTTCGCGTTCTCTGCAACCTATCGATGACCGATGATTAAAACCAATCGATTTCTCTATGCAGACATCAAATGTTGTTGTTTCTTTTTGATACTGCTTTGTATGCTGTGCAAATATTTCATTTCCACAAGCGTTGCCTTCACCGCCGCCAAGTCATTCGCCTCAAATTGTGTTGTTAGCTTCTTGGCAAATGCTTCAAGCTCTTGGGAAATGTTGGCGCTCAACTTTTCCAGTGCAGCGCTGTTATCGGCCTCCTCCACCTCCTCATTCCGCTCCATCATGGCCATTAAAAATGTGGCGTTCAATGCACTATTATCCTGTGGCATCTCTTCGCCGGCCAACTGTAGCATGTATTGACCGCGTTCCACAGGTGCATACAGCGTTTTATAAGCCTTGTTGATTAGCGAACTCCAATCTGCCGAATTTGTTTGCTCCCGTGATGTCCTAGGAAAAATAATAGTCAATTATCGATTAAAAGTGGAATCAAACTCATTAAACTCACTTGTTACTGTATTTATCGGGATGCACTCGCGCCTGCAACTGCCGAAAACGCTGTGTAAGCTGCTGAGACTGCAACGTGAATTGTGTGGGAAAGTCCAGCAGTTTAAAGTAGTTCTGCAATAATATACAATGTATTTCAACAATTTAAAAAGCTTTTGTTTTTGTTTGCACTACTCACAATTGTATTGTCCACATCCTGCAAGCTGCCGCAGTCGGTACAAATCATTTGTTTCGCAGGTTTCTGGCAATTCCAACAAACCGAATTTGACAATGACGCATAATGACGTGTATTTGGCACTATACTATACTTAATCGATGGCCGGCACACTAATTCACTAGAATTAGTTTTTTAAAATACTCACAACACGTCGCATCTTATGACAAAATACTTATAATATAAACAACCGCTCTTATCAATTACACAAGCCAGCAGCCAAGACAAAAAACAGCTGGCCAACTACGTCATTTCAACAGTCTGGCAACGCCGTCAAAATACATCACTACTGTTGCTGAGCATACACTTTTTGTTTTTATTTTTACCAAAAATTGTGCATATTTTTATGCTATTGTATGCATTTGCAGAGAGGGTAAATAAAATAAAAATAAAAAAAAAATTAAAAAAGTAAGCAACTCAACAATAATTCGCTGCTGCTCCAGGTGAGGCTCGAACTCACAACCCCGGCATTGCTCATATACACAGTTACTGATTATAAGTACCGTGCGCTAACCAATTGCGCCACTGGAGCCTTCGGAAAAAAATTTGCCAAATGGACGTTTTGAAATTACGGCAACACAATCCTGAAAACACACCCGGAACCCTCCCTTGTCTAACACCGGCTTACATCCGCAGGACATTTAACCTAGCAAAAAAAAAATAAAGGGTTAATTTGAAGAAAGTACGAGCGTCTATTGCATTATCTAAGTACACAGATGCGTTTATTTTGGCTTACAAAATATATAAATGAGGCTTACAAAACTAGCATTATGCATGATCTCTCATTTACTTAGATCGAATCTTTTCTATAGGCTCTGTAGTTGTTCATTTCAGTGGGAAAAGTCTTGTACAATTCCAGCAGCAAATTGGCCTTGAACTTTTTTAGGCTTTCGATTTTGCCTTTGACTTCTTCATTTTTTGCCAGCGCCTTTTCCACACAATCCTTGGTGTAGAGTTGTGGATTCTTGTCCTGATCGATGTAATCAAAGAACACCTCAAAAGGCACGTACACATCCTGCACCTGTGGTCGTAATTTGTCGATTTCCTGTAGACCAGTCACCAAACTGTTGCTGCATTTGCCCAAAAAAAATAATATTTAGTATACAAAAATTAAAAAGTGCAAAGCTTCTTCTTACATCTTTTGATTGAGTACATTTTGACCCTGGGGCTGGAAGTCGCTAACGATTATACGTATTTGGCGCACGTTCTCGATGAACATCTCCAATTGGGTTTCAAGATTCTCCAAAGGCGAAGTCATTTTCAACAGTTGTTTATTTAAACTGCCGAAAAAACGCAAAATTGTAATACGCTTTTACTTCTTTGCCAACTGCCGGACAGCTGTTGATTGTTTCTGCGGTTCGAAGTATGACCGTACATTGAATTAGGAAAATTACTATCATACGTTGGAAATATACTGCAATATCCATCCCATAGATTCTAGATGGTTTCACTCCGTAAATAATATGTTTTTCAATACGCTCATAAATACGACTGTTGTTACTCCAACTATATTCATTTTATTGTACTACTGGCCAGTTTCTCCTACCGCATAATAATTATAGTTAGTGGCCACGCTGCATGAAACTATGGTATTAAATATACTAAATAGTCGGTAGGCACTCGAAGTTTCTCGATAATCGATAATTCGTCGGCACTATCGATTGTATTTTACACTAACTGCCGGAGAAGTGCATGGTTTTTTATTATTCTTACTTTGATATTTGCTTAAAATAAATAAAAACACAACTCAAACATGTCGGACGGAGATTTAGATGCATTGCGTGCTCAGCGCATGGCCCAGATGCAGTCGCAATTCGTAAGTACCCAGCAAAGTGGACAATGTGATTCAATTCAGAGACTACTGGAACATCAAGTGAATTGCCAAATTCCAAAAATAGACACAAAATGCCAAATGGATATATTTGTATTTGTGGTGCTAGCATTGCATGCTAACCAAGTATATAGTTTGGCTAAATGTCATGCAACTCCCTTGGCTGGCAATCCAATGGGAGCCAATGACCAACGCGTGACTCATCGCCATCGATTCCTTGCCCATCTGTTGGATTAAAGTTGTTTTCCTGACTAACGAAAGCATTTGCCATTTCCATACAGGGCGGCGGCGGTGGCAACGATGCGGAAAAGCAACAAGCTCAGCAGGAACAGATGCGCGCCCAGGAGGAAATGAAACACTCAATCCTCTCGCAAGTGCTCGACCAACAAGCACGCGCCCGCCGTAAGTTTAGTACAAATGCATTAAGTATGGATTCCGATTTAAAATTTCGATTTGCAGTCAATACACTGAAAGTGAGCAAACCCGAAAAGGCACAAATGTTCGAGAGCATGGTCATCCGCATGGCGCAAATGGGACAAGTTCGTGGCAAACTGGACGATGCCCAGTTCGTCAGCATCCTGGAGAGCGTGAACGCCCAAATGCCACAGAGTAAATCCACCGTAAAATACGACAGACGTCGTGCGGCCATTGACAGCGATGATGACGAGGATTATGGTTGCTGATTATCGATTCCCTATGCCCAACTGCCAGACTGGGAGATTGATAAGTTAAATACGCGTACTAAGCTTAAGCTTTCATTTTACACTCAGAAACACAGAAACAGAATGGAAACACGTGCATTAGTTCAGGATAGTTTTAAACAACTATGTTTATTAAATTAAAAACACACACTTCGAGCTGAAAATTTAGACAAATCTTTCTAATAGTTAAGAGAAGGAAATGCTAAATCGAGATCTTTTACAATTACTTCGTTTTTAGAAAAGCAGTTTCATAAAAAGTCTAGATTAGTTAACTCAACAATGAGATTAATTATTTTCCCTTCCCTTAATTTATTGAAATTCGCGCCTCGTGAAACTATGCTCGAATCTACATTTCTTAGTTTAACAATGAGATGAATTGTTTTCTTCAATGGCATCTCGTATTATAATTTCTATTATCGCTTCTCTTGAAGGTTCAAAAATCACTCACAGAATCAAAACACTTGCTTTATTAGATCGAGATAGTTTTAAACAACTATGTTTGTTTATTAAATTAGAAACACGAGCTCTCAAATCTTATACAAATACGATGCTAACAGCCGACAAAAAGGAATCGCGGAATTCAGATCAAAGAGTTGATTAGTTTCTTCTACATAAGCAAAATTGTCGTGGTTAAATTAAGACTAGATTTTTTGGCTTAACACAATGAGATGGAATTGTTTTGCTCCCCGCCACAAAATGCATGCTGTATGACGTCTACTCTCGCTTCTCGTGATCTTCCTCCTGTTCCTCTTCGGTAACCAAACAATCGCCACAGAAGATCGAGTACATGATGAGCGACAGAAAACCAAGCGGCAGTCCAAAGATGACTGTGGTTAACACTGGATTTCCCTTCCACATCTCTCGCAGTGAACGTTTCACCTCAAACAGAGCGCGATTCACACGCATAAAATACGTGTCTCCGCCATAAACTGTGGCGCTCTCATTGCTGATAGACTCGAGGAACAGATGCAGCGCTTGTGGTGTCAGCTGCAGCGGCTCATCGTCGGGTATGTAATGATGCTGTGTGGTTGAGTTGAGTGCAATGAGATGCGGTGTGGGCAATTGGTCCAGTATAATGGAATGTGCTATCGATGGTTCGCCAATCTGCAAGAGAAATGGGAATTAGATAAAGGCTATCAATTGAGAATGCAACGAGACTCACCCAACCAAACTGGAACTGATCGTGATAGCGAGCACGATGCTTGCGTATGACGCCCTCGACCATGTCACGGAACTCCAACTCATGCGTCGCAATCTGGTTAAGTTTGTCCTCCTGCACCACGGCGAGCACCAGATACTTTTGCGTCTTTAGCAGCTGATGGATGTTGAAACGCGTCACCTTGGGGAAGAGCGTAAAACGCTCCACGTTCACCCACTGAAAGATGGTTTCGTTGACATCCTGTGGATCCATTTGATGCGCCACATGACCATGCGGATAAAAGTGGTGCTGCTCCTCCTTGTACACTATCACCGCCGGCAGTTGCTCGAAATCAAAATGTTGCGCTGCAATATCCTCGCTTGTAGCATAGAAGAAACCATGCTCCTGATATCCTTCGGCGGCGGCATAATAGGTGTCCCAGACAACACCCTGTTGTGCGCCCACAAACATGAAGAAGATGGTGTGCGAACCCTTGAGCATATCGACGCTCTCAGTGCGCGTCACCAGCTGCACTGGTGGACCCGACATGCGCAACGCATAATCCACCAGTTCGTCCTTGCTGCGATCCCCGGTGTAGGTGAATTCCATGTTGCCCTTGATGAACATAATGGTGGGATAACCGCGCACCTTAAACTCCCGCGCTGCGGCCGGATATTTCGTGCAATCCAAGCGCCCCACCCTCACGTTTGTGGCATGCAACGCTTGGGCAACGAGTGCGAATATGGGTTCGGTTTTTTTGCAATAGCCACACCATGGAGCATAGAACATGACCAGCCATTGGCCTTCGTGACGCACATCGATAAAGCGATCACTTAGTTCGAGAACACGCGATGATATCGCTGGAGTGCCGAGCACCAGGAGAAACAACAAAAGGACGAAGCTCCAGCTCCACATTGATTTCGGCATTGCAACTGCTGTGTGATGAGTGTATGTGTTTGTGGTTAACGCTGTTATAGCATGCTCTAAGCACTGTTTACACTTATGACACACTCATAAATTATGATTAATTCAATTAGTAATAGATGCTTTTTTCTAAAAACACAAAATCAACCCCATTTCCCGTTGTTTAGCTGACTGGGAGAATAGTGTGACCGCAATTTGTATGTGCTCAAAATGGCATATCGATAACAAGTGTTATCGTGTTTGCGGTACGCTGCGAATGGCATTGTTTACATCGCTGTTTGCGGCAAGGTGGCAACACCAAAGTGACCACAACACGCTCTCGAAACACACGTGCAGATGTGTTTTTATTGAGAATATAATTTAAGCTAGCAAAATGAAGACAAAATCAGGTACTGCGAAAGGCAATTACTATGTGCACAATGTGCGCTTCTACACAATTAAACCGCGCGGGATTATGGCGCTAGCCTACAGCAAAGAGATTAAATGTCTGGCGATCAGCCGGTAAGTCAAAGTTGATTCATGTGCAACAGTTTTTTATAGTATTTGTGAATTCATTGCTAGTGAGGAGGGATCGATTGAGCTGTGGGATATGCGCTTTGCACCCTATTTGGACCGCGTAATAACCTTGACACCTGACTCCGAAGTCGAAGCCTTGGCCTGGGCAGGCGATCGACTCTTCTCCGTGGACTTGGCGGGCAAGCTGATTGAATGGGATTTGAATTCGTTGCAGCCACGCATCGAACAGTCGCCCACTGGGAATGCACTATGGTGCCTGGACGTGAACAGCGAACAAACCGAGCTGGCTGTGGGCTCCGAGGAGGGACACATAAACATTATGAGCATTGAGAATAATGAGATCAACTACAAGCAGTTGTTCAACAAACAGGAAGGACGCGTGCTCTGCTGCAAGTTTGATAAAACGGGCAAGCGACTAGTCACCGGCTCACTGGGTGCCGTGCGAATCTGGAATGTGGCCAAAGGCACCACGTTGCACACAATGACGCTGAACAATAAAACGACTGTGGTGCATTCGCTGCTGGTGCTGAGTAATAATACGATCATTGCTAGTGACTCCGATGGCTATGTGACAGTGTGGAATGGCGCCAATGCAACGCAAGTTGAGAGCAACCAGGTGATGGAGGAGAATGTGTTCACATTGGCCATCAACGAGACTGAGGATCGTTTGGTTTGCAGCGGTCGAAAGCCGCCGAATGTCTTGGTGTTCAGCAAGACGCAGATTAAGCGTGAAGAGTCGGTCAGCGAACGTTGGATCAAGTGCCTGAAGTACGATGTGCATAAACACTATGTCAAGCAGCTGCTCGTTGTGGGCGACAACATTATATCCGGAGGTGAGGATGGCCTGCTCGTCATTGCTTCCATTACCGACAGGAAAATACCCATCGATCAGTATGCACCATTTCTGCCCGGTACCATCGCCAGTGGGTCACCCAGTGCTCATCTGCTGCTGTTGCGCTACCCGCACAGCCTGCACTTGTGGAGTTTGGGCCAATCGCGTTCCAATGCACCCAACCACAAGACGGTGGGCAAAATACAAACGTTGCAGATGTTCGATACTCCGGACAAGCTGCTCGAATTGAATGTGAGCAACAACAAGATGATACAGGCTGCGGCCCTATCTCCAGATGGCCAATGGATTTGCTATTCCACCCAGTATGAATTGCGCCTGAGTCGCGTGCAATTGGAGCCCTTGGCGCTGGAACGTTTTACGGAGGAACTGCCCGCCGAACTTGAGGTGGCCACTCACATTTTCTTCTCGCCATCGTCGAAGGAAATGTTCCTCATACACGCCGAGAGCCGACAGCTGCGTTGCTTTAAGCTGAAGGACAACCAGGTGGATTTCTTGTATAGCGTTAATCTGAGTGCACATGTCAAGTCGCCCATACGTCTGGTGGAGATGTCGCATTGTGGCACATACTTTGTGGTTGCCACCTCGGATCGTTTGGTGGGCGTTTGGAAAATGAACGGCAAGGATTCGAAGCATTTGCTGAACTTACCACGCTACAAAGCGGGCACCTCAGCGTTCGCCCTGCAACAGGATCAACCACGTTTGGTTGTTGCCTACGCCGATGGTCGCATTGTGGACTACGATCTGTCTGCGCGTCGCTTCGTTTGCGAGACAACGAATAGTTTTGTGCAGGATTCGCAGACGCATTGCATCAAGGGCTTGTTGTTGGATCCACAGAAACCCAAGATTGTAATGGCCTACAATGAGAGCAACTTCTTCGTGATCAAGGCGGGGGAAAAGCAGGCGATCAGCCAGCAGGCAAAGCGATCTAACACTTCAGTTGGCACCACAAATCTGCTTGACTACGGATTAGTTTCGATGTTTTCACGCAAGGTTTGTTGAGATGTTTTATTTCCTATTAATTTTGCTAATTAATTTCATTTCTTTCATAGCTGCTGGTCTTTGCATCGCACTTTGGCAACAAGGAGTTGCTCACCGTTAGCATACAACGTAATAATCTGTTGTCATTGCTGCCTCCTCCATATGTGGCCAAGAAATTCGGCAAGGCGTAGATGGATTATTTTCGTAGTAGTTTCCTTTCCTATATTGTAAGCGAATACTTTGTAAATGTAACAACACAGAACTGTTTAAACACAAAACGTGCTGGATTCTTATTTGTCAAAAATTTGTCTCTGTCAGCTGCAAGAGAAGGAGGAAGAGGAGGGGGAGAGGGAGAGGAGAGAACGTATGCAGTGCAGCAAAATTCGTTTCGTTTTGTCGCTGGCATTTTTCGACTCGACTGTAATTGTTGTTGGCTTGTACTATTTCGTTTTCGGCTATTTTTTTTGTTGTTGCTGTTCTCTTCTCTCTCTCTGTCTCTATCTGTTGCTGTTGTTGTTCGGTTTTACACTGTCTAGCCAACGTCTAGACAAGTGCATACCACGCAGACAGTCGAAAACGAACCAACACACATACATTCAGTGGAGTGGCAGAGAAATTGTCGATGCACAATTCAACTTTTAGCTCAAAAACTCATTGCCCAGCTCGACCCGGCCTCTCTCTTCCCCTCTCTCCACCTCTTTCTCTGCTGCGTGGGTGTCTGTGGCATGAAAGTATCCTGCAGCCATATTCCGTTGCAAGCATTCTTGTTGTTTTTGTTTTGATTCTTTTTTTTTTTAGTTGGCTGGTTGGTTGATGTGTTCCTTTCGCTCTATTCGTATTTGCATAAAAATTTTTGGTAGCATAAAATCCGTTTTCCTGCTGCGGTTGTGTGGGCGTGCCTTTGGGGCATTTCGTTGGTCGACAGTCGACGGCCGCTGGATTTGCATAGAAAACTAACAGAGTGCCAAATGGACATAAATAATGAGTGATGGAATTGTTCAGCTTTTAGACTTATTCAACTTTTCAGCAGGTGCACCAATGCACAATCATTCAAAGCATGACCAAAAGCTTTGATTAATTCCCAGAAGCTTTCAATTTAAAACATGAAAGTTTTCAATTTGCAGGTAAAGATTTGAAATTAGTATCCTCTGAAATTAGAATCCTACAGAAATTAGAATAAAATGTATACAAATTTATTGTTCTATGTAGTTCATTAAAATAAAAATAAAGTCCATATTTTTTAAGTACATTTTCTCAATCCTTAGACATTTCACCTATACTAAAAATAACAAGGGTGTATTATTTTTTTAATGTTTATAGTGTATATAAATTTTTTAATTTTCAGAAATTATAGCTGCTTTAATAAAGTTTAAGACTTACACGATATTTTTTGCCTGAATATAATATTATATATACATTTATATAAATTTTGCTACCTTTTATGTGTTTTTCTAATATGTATTTGTTATTCATCATTTAAAATTTAAAGTCTTATAACATAAATTTATAACAATAAGCTATTGCTTTTCATTATCAAACAATAATTTTGTAATTTATGTATTTATTTTTAATGTTGATTAATCATGGGAAACTCGCGTTTGAGTAAAGGCTATTATTTTTCTAATTT
The DNA here is from genome assembly GCF_023558435.1 of Drosophila sulfurigaster albostrigata. Taxonomy (NCBI): domain Eukaryota; kingdom Metazoa; phylum Arthropoda; class Insecta; order Diptera; family Drosophilidae; genus Drosophila; species Drosophila sulfurigaster. Next base: position 48,917,070 of record NC_084883.1, read on the forward strand.
ATATTGTATGAACTACATTTTAAATGAAAGATCAGCTTCAAATATTCTCTGTGTATTTTGATCTTTCATTTTCTTACTTCCATATTTTCCTTACTTTCATTATTTGCATCCAAAAGTTGATTGGAATGAACTTCACAAAAGGGAAAAATTCAAAATAAAAGTTTAAAAAAGAAACTATTCTAGAAATAAATGAAATATTTCGAAAATAAAGCATTAATAAATGTTAGAAGAACCTTGCTTAGAGCTATCTAAGTACTAAGTACCAAGTTTAACTTTGACAATATCAAAGCTTTTGCTTGTGCTTAAGTGAAATCTCTTGAAAGTTGTAAACTTTCCGTTCTCTAAATGTGGAAAATGTGTAAAAGAAGCAATAAACGTGGCTACTTGGGCTACTGTGGCGAGGTTTCAATATACGAGCTGATTAACAAATATTACGCATACGCCACGTGCGACATATTGGGCACGAACAAAACGAAATGCAGAGCGTGTAGTGAATTCAATCACGCCTTTTGGCCAATGTAAGGGCATTAAAATGCACTTAGCAGTCAGCGGGAGATAGATAGAGAGGGAGAGAGATAGAGAAGGGAAGAAAGAGAGGGAAGATGACAAGCGGCAGCTGAAACTTATGCAAACTACGCGACCAAATACAAAACTGAAGTCGACGAAGTCTACAAAGGAGTCGAGTCGTCGTCGTTGTCGCGTTGAGTTGAGTTGAGTCGCGTCTAGACAGCGAGTGAAAACTTTGGCAGTGGCGAAACTTTGCTGCCAACAACAACAACAATGTTGCTGAGGCGGCGACAACACACTTGCTGCCTTTAGGTTGCACCAATGTCTCGGCGTCTGGGGCAAAGTTTTTACGCGCTGACACGGCAGACATTGTGTCGGCCAACACACACAGAGAAACAGAGAAAGAGAGAGAGAAAGAGAAGTGAACAATGCCTCAAATTGACATTTAATTGGTTTGCAAATTAGCCGACGACGTCGCCAGGAAGTGAACACCGAACATGCCTCCAGCAGACGCATTGGAATGCGCCAGCCAGCCAGCCACAAAAATGATGCACTGCCTGATGCATGCCACAAGCTGTGTGGCTTAAACAGCTAATCAACCCCTAGCTTCAGCTTCAGCCACAGTTTCAGGTTTAGCAACTGCAATTCTCGTCTAATAATAAACAAGGGCGCGCAAATTGGCCGCTAATGAACGAAATGAGATAAAGCTTAATTTGCATTTAATAATATTAACGCGTCGTTTGTGGCACGCAAAGAGAGAGACAGAGAGAGAGAGATGGAGAGATAGAGCGAGGTAGATAGCTCGCTTATCCCAGGAGGCAAGAGCATAAATCGCATGCGGTTGTCATGACACTGCACTCTTTGCAACGACGACGACGACGTCGACCCCTGCAGCGGTCTAGACAGCGATAGCGACAGCGACAGCAACAAGGAATGCTGCACAGAGGACAATGTAAGGACAAACGTGGCTGTCTGGCCACCAATCAGAGAGGCGGCAAAGGGGGGGGGGAAGTATGCGTCGTAACTTTTGAATGCAGCTAAAGCTGATTGAATTTTATGCTCAACAAAAAAAGCAAATCAACTTAAAATGGCAACGTGATAGCTGCCAAAGCTAGAGTTGCTATCTCTTTCGCTCCCTCTTTCGCACCATCTCTTTCTCTCACTCTTGCCCTATCTCTTTCGGCCCCTCTCTGACCGCAAATGAAGCTGCACTTGCTTAAAACGCGACGGGCATTGAAAGGTCACCGGGCGCAATTGACTGCCAAATGGAAATGGAAATAGGAGCGAAGCTTTGAGGGGAGCAGCAAGGGAGTAGCAGAGGGGTTGCTTTGGAATTCCCCATCTCCCCTATTCCCCTTCGCTGTAATTTGAGTTGGCTTTGCAGCTGGGATTCATTGAGAGTTAGACACATTGACAGCGTCAGCATAAAATTTCGCATTGAATTTTGTCCTTCTGTTGCCAAAGGACAAATGCACAATAAACTGCTGTTGCCTCCCCACTTCCCTGCCTCCCTTGTTTAGAGGTGGGGAGGCAGCAAGACAAAGACTTAGTTGCAGCTTCCTGGTTGCACATTCAAGATGCTTGCTGCAACTGCAACTTGCAGTTTTATTACACACTAAAAACTACACTGCGAGATAAAGAAGCGAACGATGAACACAATAAAAGTTGTTTAACAAGAAAGTGCGGAATAGAAATATAAAAAATAATGTAAATAATGTAGCTATAATTAAGGTATATCAATGAAATTAATTAAAAGAAATAATCCATACATAATTATGTATAAAGAAACTTGTTCTGATCGTTTTATTTACTGAACTCTCAAACGTTAGGAGCAAGGAGCAATTCTCAAATTTATATGTATCAAAATTATGAAATAATAAAAATAACTGTTTATTAAGGAGATACTTCATTACTTAATTGTATAAATTCGCAAAGAAGAGATAGCAATTTAATCTTTTAGTTGGTATTTTCCTTGCCAGTAATTTCATTAATATATTTTATGAGTTCTAAGACAACAACTTTTAACATAAATCGAATATCTAGCTACATGATCTCTTTACTTAATCGTACTTTAGCATAAAATTGTGCAAATGAAGTGACACTTATTCTGTGTGTCACCTCAATTATTGACAGCAAATAGAATGGATTATAATTAATGTATTAATTTAATTTAATTAATTATTTTATTTTATTCCAAAGGAAAGCTTACTATTCGATATACCACTTCAGTTATTGGCATAAAATAAGATGAATTCAATGAGTAATTAACTTATTTTTCTTGTCAGTAATAGCATTATTTTATTGTATGAATTATAATAAAAAAAGTTCTTAAATCGATATCTAGCTATATAAACTCTTAAATTTGTCAATTACTTAATTCTACAGCTAAAATGAAGAGACAGCTATTCTGTAGGCCACAGCAAATAAAATGAATTGATTATGTAATTGCCATAAGTTTTTCCAATCGCAATTTAATGAATTATTTATATTATTATTATATTACTCAAAATGAAAGCTTGATTCGGTATTTTCCTTGTTAGTAAGAACATTATTTTATTGTACGAGTTCTAATGCATAAAATATTAAAAGGAGAGTTGCAAAAGAAACCTCTTTACTTTATTAGTTAATAAATTTTAGACCATAAAATTGTGTTAATCAAGAGAAACCCTTTCAGTCTAGCCCTTTAATTATTGACAGCAAATAAAATGCATTAGTGATGTAATTATTGTTATTCATTTATTAGTTATTTAATTACTTAATTATATTCAATCAAATACATAAAATGACTAGAAAAGAGAGCTTGTTATTCTGTGTAAAACTTTAATTATTGTCAGTACATAAAATGAATTGAATAACAGTTCAATAAATTTGTATTTTAATTAAACGTAAAGCTTGCACTAAACAGCAACACTTGAATTTCTGTCAGAACTAAAATTAATAGATTATAAAATATATGAATTGAATTCCTGGCAGTAAATAAAATTAATAGATTATGTAATTAACTGCTCCGTCATATTATTCGCACGGTATCTGCAAATTCGATGCACTTTTCTAAGCAACTAATCAGCCATAAAATGCGCTCGAGTGCATTAAAACATTGAGAGCAACTTGCAACTTAGGGCAGACACAGCAAACAATGTGATGCCAATGGCCATATTCACAGAGCTCGTCCAATAAAAGACATACGATTCATCAAGGGAAGTCAATTTAGATAGGTTTTTGAACAGGTGCGTGCATAATTGTGGTTATCAATGACTTGTTGTTGTAAACCACACAGAGAGCATAACAGAGAGAAAGAGAGAGAGAGAGAGAGAGAGGTATAGAACGTGCAACAATAGGCAACACATTGTTGCATTTGTTGTGTGATTTTGTGTACGCGCTTCGTTTGCAAGTTGCAACCACAATTTAATTAAGCCAACAAAACCGACGATAACGAGAAGCGAGCAGAAGAAGGAGGCGCCACAGGCGGAAGCACTACAAGTCTGCGCATGTGTGTGTGTGTGTGCGTCCAGTCAACATTGGCTGCCACACTATGAGGCAGCAACAACAACAACACAACGTTGATAGACACAACCGAAGGGGGAACGCAGCTGACCGCAAACAGAAATGTGGAAAATGACTTGTTGTCGTCAACGCTAGGCCCCATTGTTGCCTCACATTGTGGCACGACCTGTTGGCCACTTGCAGCCAGTTGCCAGTTGCCAGTTGCCGGTTGCCACTTCCTCCACTCCTTTGCCGACTTGGTCGTTATTGTAATAATTTGATTAAATGGAACGCTTTAAGTGATTTGCATTTTAAATTTCAATCAATATGACGCGCCACAGCAGCGCCAACAGCACCAATCGCCAATCGCCCCACAGCGCCCCAAAAGGAAATTGTCTGGCGCCAGCAGCTAGCTAGTTGTCCAGTTGTCCCCGCTCTTACACTGGAAAAAACATGTTCTACTTGTAAAACCCTAGATTTGGTACTAAGAATTTTGGGCTTAAAAGTCAAGTCAAGAATATGCAAATTTTTATTTTAGAAAACTCATCTTGATTTCAAGAACATTTGATATAAGACCCAAGTTCTTATTTATAAGAGAAGCTTAAATTTAAGACCGAAAATATTATAAGAACAAAAAATATTATAATATATTTTTGTTGTTTCTCTTTACACTATTTTTTTATTTGGTATTTTATTATCTTGATTTCAAGAACATTTGATATAAGACCCAAGTTCTTATGTTATTATGAAGAGAAAAAAAATCGTATAATTTTAAAACCAAAAATCCCATTATAATATCAAACAAGTAAGAAAGCCAGATAACCGTTACCCATTTTGAATAAAAGCAAAATATTACGGTATTATTCTCAAAATATACCAAAATAAAAAAATATATTGATATGGTACTACTTTCAAGATATACCAGATTGTCAGCCAAAGCAACTAAGACCTCTAGTACAAAAGTATTTCTTAAATAGCTTCGACAAGTTTTATCTGATCGCAATAAAATTTTCAGGAATCACAAACACTATATTTATCAAATAACAAGCGTAATTGAAGCTGGAGTCTTGAGTTTTGTTCCACATACATAATAATAACTATATTTTTTATACTTTTTTGCAATCAGATAAAAATTGCAGAAGTTATATAAGACAAATTGTTGTATGGGCAAAAACGCTTACTTACTGAGAACCTGGTATATTTTGAATACAGTACTATAACAATTTTACCATTTGGTATATTTTTAGTATTTTTGCGTTATATTAATTTGGTATATTATAAATTATTACCGCGCTGTTTTGCACTTATTCACACTGGGTAGCGGATATGTCATAGTTGAGCACGCTCGACTCTGGCTTTCTTACTTGTTTAGAATAATGTTCTTAGTTTAAAGAATTTGTTCTTAACGTGGTCTTATTATCAGAAAACTACAACGAATGTTTTTGATTTTAGAAATTTGTCTTTTTTCAGTGTACTTCTCTCTCTCGCTCTTTCTCTTTCTCCTATTGCATCTAATGATGTAGAAACCATCAACGGGTTGTCGTTCTCCTCCTCCTTCTCCTCCTTCTTTCTGCTCCTCCGGCTGCTTCGTCTGGCTGTCAGCTGGCCAACAGCAAATTGCTCACTTTGCTCTGTGGCAGGAAACCATAAACCGTTGCAGCGTCGCTCAGCCAAGCATTCAACCAATGCCACACAGCTCATGCTCCTCGTCGTTCTCCTTTCCTCATTTGTCTGCTCCTCGACGTTTGGCACATCGGAAGGATGTGCTTGGCCGCTTGGTCAACGCCCACTGCAGCAATTGCATTAAGTGCTAAATTATTTTGTCACCTGCATTTTACAGCCGGATTTTGCCATTGACTGCGACAAGGTCCACTTTAATTGGCGCCCATCGTGACCTTTCCCTACCCATTTGGTTGCTTCTGACAACATTCGATGAGCATTTGCAAATATCTCACACTCTCTTCAATTATTTCTGTAATTTTGTCAATTCAGATGGCTTTTATAATCGCTTATTTGTGGCACCTAAATATTGTGGGTTGTTTTCTAAAATTACTTTATTAGAGTTGGGAAGAGTTCCGAATTTTGTAATCTGACAGATGAACAAATCTGTTCTATAAATATTTTCATTTTACATTTAAATTTCATAACTTCTTAATTCATTATTAAATTAGACAATTGATTAATAAATTCACATTATATGTTATTTAGTAAATTAATTGATAAATTAAATAGGTTTTAGGTATTTTGTAATTTTTAACCGCAGTTTCAAGCTGCTGATTATATGATTTGACAAAAATGCAAGTATTTGCTAAAGCTTACAAATTTAATTGTTATAATAATTGTTAAAAAATAACTTATTATCATTTTTAAGTTGACCAAGGAAAAAATACCTTTCATTCATTAAAATTAAATAATAAAATTTTAAAAGTTAGAAAATTATTGTTACAAAAAGATTTGCTTTTTTGTATAAATTATAAATTTCAAAACTTTTAAATTGTAAATTTAGCATAATAAATTAAATTTAGTTCAAGATTATTGCAAATAAAGATTCTAAATTTTTTATTGTCAACTAAAAGAGTCGACTTTATTACTTTTGTTATATGAAGAATAAGAAATGAAATTTTGAAAGTACAAATATTTTTATATTTATAACAAGCAATTTGTATTCCTAAATAAATGAATGTTTTGTTTGAAAGTTTTATAAATACTATCGCAGTAGAAAATCAATTAAATACTAAGTTACACTTTTTTAAGTGCAAAGTAGCGCAAATTCAATTAATTGATTAATTTTATAATTTCTGTAAAACTGAAATTATATTATAGCAAAATACTCTATAGCCTAAAGCAAACATAAACATTTTAAATTTCGGTTTAGAATACCAATAGATTTAAAGTATTATATAGTTGAAGATTAATTCTTAAATTTATTTTATATGAATTATGCATATTAAAAGTAATATAATTGTATGTATATTATATTCTTCAATAAATTAATTACGCTTACTTAAACTAAAAAAACCTTAAATTAAAATAAAGTACATTACTCTCAAGTTTAAAACAAATATTAATATAGTAATGTTAATTTGACTTAAGATTGTTGAGGTGATTTTTATGAGACGATTTCCAAGTGGAGAATTGCTCATTTAATATTATTAGATTTTTACCAAGGGTATCTGGTAGTCGAGCAATCAACTGAATCCTATAACATGGAAAATGAAAACTTGTTTTGTTTTAGTTTACGCTGATTGCAATTTCTCATCGTTGTTGGTGCTGCTGTTGCTGTTACTGCTGCCGTTGCATAAAGTGCAGTCTTGTTATAATTATTGTGCTTCATCATCAACTTGAAGAACAACGTGATTATGATCATCTTCATCATGATTTGCACTCATTCTTTAGGTGAGCATTGTTCTTAGCCAGCCATCGTCGCCATCGCTGCCATCACCGCTGTCGCCTCCGTCTCTGTCTCCGTCGCCGTGTGGCGCGTCTCTGTCTCCTTCCGGCGTCAGTTTTGCAGTGGCAACTTCCGGATTTTGGCTTAGGCAACAACGGCACCGACAACGTCTCCGTCTCCGTCTCCAGCTCAGTCTCATTTCTCTGGCGCCGTCTCCGTCTCCGTGTCCGTGTCCGACTGCAACTGCTTGTTTATGTGTGTTATTTTGCCGAAAAGCAAAGTCTAAGGACTTTCGTCTGAGTGGATTTCGCTCTGCAGTTTTCTCCAGTAATTCATGCAATTTCGCATGCACTTTTCACATGACTTCTTTAAGCACGTTTATAGCTTAGCATTCCAAATTACGTATACGTTTCCACCACAATTCAACTTTCCCTTCAAATTTGAATCTTTGTGATATCTCGATTAGATTTTCGATTTGCAGAAACTAGTTTTGAGCACTTTATTTATGTTATAGGGGAGTTGCTTTACTTTACATTTTAATTTTTTTCGACCTCTGAAATGTACTAGAAAGCTTTCCAATTCAATTGTCGTTTTTAAGTTTTCTGCAAAATATATTTTAGTTACTTAATTTAAGTTATAAGAATGCTACTGCAATTTATCAATCAATGTTTAGATTTTACTTTTACTTCCTTTAGGTTTCTGTTTCGAAAACCTTTTAATTTTAAACTATATCATTTACTTTTTTCGCTTGTTATGCCTACTTACTAGGGGTCTTAGTTGTTTTGGCTGACAATCTGGTATATTGTGCCGTCTATGGTATATTTTGAATGCGGTACTATGTCGATATACCAAATATACCATTTGGTATATTATTAGTATTTTTGCAGTATATTCGGTATATTTTGAGAAAATACCCCAAAATATATTTCTTTTATTCAAAATGAGTAGCGGGTATCTCACAGTCGAGTACACTCGACTGTAGCTTTCTTACTTGTTTTTTTTTACTATCCATAATTGTTTCTCTCCATTCGGGTCTTAGTTGCTTTGGCTGACAATCTGATATATTTTATACTCTATGGTATATTTAAGATGTAGTTCTATATCGATATACCAAATACAGCTTTCGGTATATTTTAGTATTTTTGTTATATTTTTAAAATTTTTTTTTGAAAAATATGGTTTAATTGAAAATGGGTAGTGGGCACACTAGACTATAGTTTTCTTACTTTATGAGGCCTGCTGCACATTTTTCAATACGAAAGCAAAAAATATGTCATATCCAAAGACTAAATAAGGATTTAGTATTTATTTAGTTGCTTGTTTTGTTTTTTTGTTTATCGCATTTTTCAATAACAATTCTTAAATTCAAGTAGTCTGTATAATAGTCTATTTCTAGTACTATTTTCTTTGTATTATTTATTTATCATCATCTCTATCATTCAACTTCGTTTTCTATCCCCTCAGGACTTAATATTTATTTAATAGTTGTATTTAGTATTTATTGCTGATTTTATTTTTTTGCTTAACACAGTTTTAATACATTTTTTATTTTGATTTTTCATTCATTTTTGTAATACAAATTGTTTTTTATGTTATTATATTATTATTATATTTTTATCCTTTAATTTGTTTTCTTTTCTTTTAAATAGTCTAGTATAGAAGTTTATCTACATTTTCTATATTTTTCTCTGTATGATTCATTTCTCATGTTCTCTGCCTTCCAACTTCGTTTTGCACTCTTTCTTCTCTCTCTTAATGTTTACCTCACGCATTCCTGAGCTGCGCAAATCCCTCACAAAAATTATGTTCTGTTGTCTTCTGTTGCTTCCCGCCTCCCTTTGCACCCTTTCGGCCCATTCTCTTTTGTTTTTCGCTAGTATTTTTGGACTGTTCGTAGTGCTGCAACCACCACTAAATATGTCTGCAACGGCGACTGCGAAGACGAAGACGACTCTGATAATGCCATAGGCGCATAATGAGCACTCAGCCAACTCCCAGGAAGAATTGGCCAAGCGGGCCAGAGAGGCAAACAGACGCCGACAGGGCTGTGACTGGGGGCTATAGCTACTATATAGGAAGAGGGAGGCAGTGGGGGGCGTGGCTGGGTGCGTAGCACGCTTCACGCTTGATTTTCATGTGGCTGTTGTTGTTTGGCGAAGACAGAGAAAAACAGAAAACAGATGAAGAAAATGCTTTTCCATTTATTTTTAAGTACGAAAATAATTTTCGTGCACGACAACAACAACAAAAGTGAGCGGTAAAAATAAAAGCACGACACACGCCCGTCGTCGTCGTTGTCTTCGGTTCTATTTCGACGCTCCTCTTCCAATGCTCTGCCTCGCGCCCCTTTTTGAGGCGCGTCGATCGCATGTGTATACACTGAGAGAAAAAACCCACGACTTCTAAATATCAGCTTTAGAAATAAAACGTTTGTTATCTTACTAATAGAGCAGGTATTAAATGACAGTTTAGAAATAACATTCAAAAATGAGTTGTAGCTTGTAATTTATAATTTTGCAATTTATAAAATTGCACAGTTTATAATTTAAACTAGTCTGTTTAATATATGAATTTAACTTTTAATAATATATCAAAAATTTAAAATTTTGTTTTGAGAATAAAGCTTGCTTTAAGATTATAAACTTTCTATCTTTACAACATATTACAAAATCGTTTTAAAACAACTTTTCACTAATCATTTTTATGAGTATGTAGGTTATGTATATATAAATAAAAAAAATAGTATAATTTTATTATATGCCTTATATTTTTAGCATTTTATGAAAAATTTAAAATGACATATTGTTAAGCTTAAAATGTTTTTTTCTTTCTTCTATTTCTCATGTTTCATATAAAAAGTTTCGCATTTAAAAAATTGTCAATATTAATTTACTTAAAAGTTTTTTTAATTTTGTTTATTTTATTGAATTTCTAGATCTTTTATATGCCTTCGATTTTTAGTATTTTTTGTAATAAATTTAAAATGATATTTTGCTTATTAAAAATTTGATTTTGTTGTCGAATTCACTTAATATTTAATACAATTGTATTTCGTATATTAAATTTCTAAATCTTTTATATGTCTCCGATTTTTAGTATTTTATGAGAAATTTAAAATGGCATTTGGTTCTTTGTTTATCTTTTATTTCTTATGTATAATCTGAAAAGCTTCACATTTAAAAAATTGTCAATCTCTTTTAAAATATTAATAGCTATGTTATAGTCCATTTCTAGATCTTTAAAATTTAGGTTTTTCATTTTATTGAATAGTATTTATTTGTTAACTTCTCAACTAATAAAAGTATTGAATTCGAAATATTATCTTTATTCTTTATTCAAATTCTCTTTTCATCTAGAATTTCATGCGAAATATGAACTCGAAATTTGAAGTGCAGCAAAATGGATAAGTAAATTTAATTGCCTGGATATTAGATGTCCGTTTCAGTCTCTCGGTGTATCGTATGCTGTTGTCGTGTGAATTATTGGAGACAAACGGGGGGACGTTTTTATGTTAGCTGCCGGCAAAATCGCAAATCGCGTTCAGTACGGCGCAGGTTAGCGAAAAGATCGCAGCGCATTTTGCAACTGCAGCCCTGCAATTAGGGATATAGTACGGGTATATTATCGGGTATCGGATAAGACGCGCCTACCCCCTAAAGAAAAGATACACACACAAACACGGAAAGAGATGCACAGTTCAGAATCTGTCGAATAATAATAATATTTATTTATTTTTTTTGTGAAAGTCTGTGAAAGAAGCGGAGAAACTGTGCAAAGGTTTTTTTCCCACAACAACTGTTACTGCAAATTTGTGTGTGACAGTGTTCAAGTGTGTGTGTGTGGAGTGTATTTGTAGTAGTGTGTGTGTGTGCGTGTGGCACATTCACAGCTTTAGCTTCAGTTTTGTTGAAGACGCAACCTGCTCTCGCCGCATTCTTCGTTGTCAGGTGTGAAATTCTTCGCCGATCTTCGTCTTCTTCTGCATTTCGGCTACGCTCTCTCTCTCTCTTTCTCTCTCTCTCTTTATAAAGTTTTTACGGTTCGGTTTTTTCGGTTCAATTCGTCGAGTTTCGTTCCGATTTCGATTCGGTTTCGCTTTCGCTTTGGGTTCGCAACCTTTTTTGCCGCCTCTTTTTTTTGTGACTTTGCCTCGTGGTGTTCCATCGATTTACGCAGGAATTTACGTTTGCTCAATGTCAAATTGGCGTTCGACTTTGGTATGTGCACACACTAACAGATACGCAGTTACACATACACACTAACACATACACAAACACACTCCTATATCGACCAAAAACATAAACACATACAAACGCAACAAGTGCAGCGTCGATACAAATGATGAAGCATAAATACTCTTTGAATAAAGTTTAGTTCAGATTTAGATCATTCTTAAATGCTCCAAATGTTTAGAAATCGTTATGTTATGTTTTATGTTATTTAAAATTTATAATTTTTTTTTGAAGATTATGAATATGAGATATTTTTACCAAATTTTGAGTATTATTAAATTAAAGACTTCTGTTTTTTTATGGACTTTGTCAGGAATTTCAAAATGATTTATTTATCTTGTAATTTTAAATTTTGCACATCATTTGCATAAATAAATATTTTTTCTTGGCGTAAAACAAATATTATTATTAAAAAGTATTACTTTATTATTATTATTAGGTGGCACTACAACCCATTTCGGGTTTTGGCCGACCTCAGCGTCTCCCTCCAGGCGCCATTTTTCTTTGTTGTTTCTTTGTTGACAATTTATTAATTAAAAGGTTTAAAGTAACGTTCAAAACATTTGGCTTTCTTGACAACTTGTTTTCCCCCTTTCTTGACAATTTATTAAATAATTTTTATAGCGCCAATAGAAATGTAAATTAAAACAAAGTGTAATTAACTTTTAACTGGTTCTTCTTAAAGTTCCTTAAAGCTCTCAAGTATTAAAAAAAAAAGTTTCCATCAATTTGTTATTCATTATTTTGTCAGGAATTTAAAAAACAAATGTTTGTATTAAGATATTATTTGTTTTGCATATTAAATCTGACATTGTCAAATTAGAAATAATAGATATACTATTAATCTTTAGAAAGTTTCCTTAAAATTAATAAAAATGTCTATGATCGCTTTAGATAATTTCGTCTACATAACCTCAAAAACTACTTTTAAAAACAATTTTTCAAATTGGCCAACAAAATGTGCATGCTCTCTTTACACACTTTGAAATCCATTTTAATCTATTACTCTATTATTTTGTTTATCTATAAAATGCCAACGTGGTCGCTGTGTTATCGATAACTTTTGGTTATCGCTGCAGCACGCGTTGCATATTTGCTTCCCCTCTCTGAGTCCCGCGTCGCCCTTTTATCCTGCAAATTCCTGCTGCTTCATTTTAGTACAAAAATAAATGAAAAGAATTTAGCGACTTGTTTAAAAATAAACTGGAATGTGTTTGAATTAGCTGAAAACGCCTATGGCCAAATGACTTTGTTGTTGCTCTTGTTCTTGTTCTTGTTGTGTTTTTGTTGCTGCTGCTGATATTGTAGTTGTTTATTGTTGTTGTCATTATTAATGGGCTATTTTTTTTGTTGTTGATTTTTCTATTCAAAATTTTCTTTATAATGTTCACGCTAAGAAATATGGTATTTCCGGCCGTTTGGATTAGTTCGAGATCATTAAGAAGGCTTTGTTCTGCCCCAGATTTTAGACTGAATCATTAGACGACCGACAGAGTTGGATTTATTGGATTAGCAAAGTTTATAGCCCTAATCTGAGGAGGATTTTCATTGTAGTCAAAAGGGTTGCAGTGAAAATTGAATAATTGTCTTTGAGATTATAAATTATTAGATTACTTTAAGGCTTTTCTCGCGCATCGTCATAATAGAACACATTTAGTTCTTATCGTTCGCATAAAAGCGTTTTCTTAGAACACTTTTAGTACTGTTTACTTAAGGGGTAACACTACTGTAGAATTTTCAAAAAGTGAATTGTGGAAAGGGTTGTAGTGGAAAGTAAATAACTGTTCTTCTGATGATAAATAATTTTATGGTTTTTTTTCGCACATCAAATTCCTAATGATTCATATCCATGGAACACTTCGGTTTTAGACCGCTCCGTTTTATAGCCCTTAGATTTTAGAACACCCTGTTTTAAACACTTAGTTTTTAGAACACTCTGTTTAAACACTTCGTTTTTTAGAACACTCTGTTTTAAACACTTCGGTTTTAGAACACTCTGCTTTAAACACTTCGGTTTTAGAACACTTCGTCCTTAACATACTTCGTTTTTAGAACACTTCATCTTTAGCGTACTTCGTTTTTAGAACACTTCATCTTTAGCATACTTCGTGTGTAGAACACTTAGTTTTTTCATGTTTCCTTTTTAGAACACTTTCTTTTTATAATACCTCGTTTTTAGAACACTTTAAGTACTTAGCTTTTCCAACACCGTTTTCTTGGATCACTTTTATTACTGTTTTCCTTGACCTTTAGTACTGATTTTTTAAACCACTTTTAGTATTTAGGGAATACAATTAATTTATTTATTACTTATTACAAATTATATAAGTTGTTACCCTACATTATTCAAATAGAAAGAAAAAGAAAACTTATCTGTTAATACACAAGAAAAATAATATAATTTTTTTTAAGGAATGTGCCTTTAGAATTTCTTTCGGAGTAGATAAATGAAGCTTTTGAAGTGGATATTTATGTTAAGCAACTTAAACTTACAAACTCACAAGTCGTTTAATGATTATTTATGATGTATTTTACACTATGTATCCACAAATCCTTTGAAGGAATATTAAAGGGTATTAAAAAATCAATAAACAATCAATCCTACTCCTAAATCTATATTTGATTATTATTGATTATTTGAAAACATCATATTGACTCTCTCTGAGTAAACATAGTCGATTGGTTTTGTTGAAATTAGGCTTCCTATAATAGGAGTATTACCTGTTTTTTATATCTTCTGCTCCTCACAGCACAATCTGAACTGCAAAATGAGTCACAAGGTAGACAGAGTTTTTGGTTTCAAAGCAGTTGTCAGCACTTTATGGCTGTGGTTTATATTGTTCTTGGCTTTTTTGTTTGGTACTTTTATTAATTATGGGTCTGAGTGCGTTTTTATGATCAACATAAATTGCGACTTAACGTTGATCCCCAAGCAGAAGGAGTCCGTGACGTGATAAAAAAAGAAAGAAACCCAAACATAAAGAGCAGACCAGAGTATAAATGAAGAGGCAATCAAATAAATTGCAATAACAACAACAACAACAGCAACGAGGTGGAGAAACCCAAACAACACAAACAGATCAACAATGAAACAGTAGCCGCTGGGCGATGCAAAGATCGCTGTCTGTCTGCAGCATGAAGCATGGGGCATGGTGCATGGGACATGGGGCAGAGGCGTGTGGCAGGGCACAACAGGAGACAATAACATTTGCCAAATGATCATGATGATGATGATGATATGGTTTAGCATGACTGCAGCAGGAATTTCAAAAGGAAAACAAAAACAAACTTAAAAGCTGCAGCACGATGATGTGGCAAGGGGCAACAAAGAGTCTGTCTGGAAGATGATGCACTTTAGTGCCGATCAACGTAACGTTTTATTAAAATTGTCTGTTGCATGTCGCCATCTCTGTCTCTCTCTCGCCCTCTCTTTTGGGGTGCAACATTGTGATTTGGTTTATCATGCCACATATTAAACGAAGCTGTCGATGTGTCGTTTGTGCAGCCTGCTGTCTGTCAACCGTTGGAGTCCAAAACAGACAATTAGTGCACAGAAAACAGCAGAACAGAAAGTTACTCAATGGAGCAACGATTGTCTTTCTCTCTCTCTCTCTCTCTGTTGTTGTCTATATCTTGCAACGTGCATCATAAGCGGAGGCATATATATGCAAAAGTCATTCCACCTTTGTCTGGCAGCGTGAAGAGATGAAGGGAACTTAGGAGGGGGGAGAAGAGGTTGACTGCAACTATGCCATTAATTTAGCTACTTTAATTTTAGCCTATTTTTGCTTCGTCGTCGCTTGTAATCTTTCGTCATATAACAACAACAACAACAACAACAACAACAGAAATTGCAACTGCAACTACAACAAGCCAAAGGGGTGCCTTCTCTGTATGTGTGTGTGCGTGTGTGTGTGTGAGTTGCTGTTGTGCATTATATTTAGAAAATTGGTTTCGTAAGCAGCAGAAACGTCTGCAACGACAAAGAAGACGACGACAACGTTGATGATAATAAAAATGAAGTCCAAAGAAGTGCAACATAAATTTGTGCAACATATTACACATACGCACCGTGTTGTCTTCTGTGCTTTGTCCCCTGCGGTTCATTCCTTTGCTCGCTCGTTCGCTAGTTCATTTAGTTCATTCCGTTTGTTTGTTTTGTCTTTCTGCAATTGGCAAAGAGTGCCGACACACACACAAACACACACACACACACACACACACACTCGCACTCACATGTTTTCGTTATTTATGCCCGCGTCAGCTTCTATCCCTTCCCGACCCCTCCCCACCTGCCCCATTAAGGGGTGGGGTTGGGGTGACTAGAAATTATGTTGCGACTGAAACAGTGTTACATGGACAGACGACAACGACAACGACAACAACACAAAACAAAAGCAGAGGCAGCCGCAAGAAAACAACTCAAAAAGTGGGCGACCACACAGCAAACGCACTGAAAGAAATTGTTGGCAGCTTCTTAATTAATTAATTGAATTAAAAGTAGAAATGGATATCAAGCTTTGACTTATAGCAATTGTGACGTCACAAAACTGAGCTAATAGTATGTTTTTGATATTCAGTCGATCTGGTAACACTGGTAGATCTGGTAACAAGTATTGGACGCTCTATTGGACGTTCTAATAATAAAGACAAAGCGCTCCTAGTATTACCAATTGGAAGTGCAAAAATGAAATCGATCGTGACAAAATATAGTTCAATAATTTCGTCTTAAATATTTAGCATGGTTTATACGGAAAACTCGGTCAGTTCAATTTACTAGCTTTGAATCTAAGGCTGAATTTTAAGACACGGAAAATTTACAAATTGTACTTACTCATATTGTTTTTAAAAATGTATTAGTACATTACTTTTCACATATGTAAATAAACGTCTCAGCTTCTTAAACACAAAATACAATCACAATTTCACTCACAAATGAACATCTCAACTTTTTAACACAAAATATAATCACAATTTACATGCACTCTTACAATTGCCAATTAAATGTGTACACAATAAAAATGGCGTGCCAGCTTTGCTTTCAGTGTGTCCACATGGTTTTATTTATCTAATTAGCATAATCCTTAGCATGCCAAATTGAGTAATTATCGATAATTGCAAGTAGGCCTACTTTAAGAATCGATAGTTTTCACTGCAGTTAGCTAATAAAGATCGCGCGTTGCTTTTCACATTTTGCAAGTATATTAAACATTTATTTCGTTCTCCGTGATTTCAGCCGTCAACGAGGGTAAGCTCAACTTGATAGCCGCCTTAATGCATACGAGGGCTGTTGCTGCCCTGTGGTCGTCAAGTGCAGTGAACTATCCATTCGCATACAGTTGACGCTGTGGCCCCCACGCATACAGCCAAAGGCGCCGCGGGGGCCCGCTGTACAAACACATACACATTGGTCGCGTTCAATCTAACGCTTCTTCTGGCAACACTCAATCTATTGTGGTCGTCGGCACAAGCCCTCGCGGTGCCCATGCACAACAACAACAACAACAACAGCAATAACAATAGCCAGCAACAGAGCATTGCATACTTTTGGGCGCCAACCAAGGATCCACAACAACAACAAGAAAAGCAAGAGAGGAGCAGCGAAAATAATACTGCATACCAAAGCAAATACTGTCGGACATGCAACGGCAGCAATATCGATACATTGCCGATATATCGAAAGTTAACTGGAAACATCGACGGCGTCGATGTCGTGTTTCGTGTAAATAATAATCGTAATAATAGTGATGCGAAGAAAAAGAATTCAGCAAGTGTTTCTCACCGTGTAAATAGTGCAAATAATAAGTTAAATTTAATTATAAATCGCAACAAAGTGTCGTCTAAACATCACTCGCTGCCAGCAGCCACAAATTTGCTTAATAAATTACCAACATCGAGTGCGGATCGCCACTTAAAGCCAACTGCCGTCGCGAGATTCGTGCGTCGCCGTCGCCATCACCGAGTTTCTACTGCGTCGCCATCGTTGCCCCTGTTGCATGGTCGCAGTCGTCGTCGCGCCGCGTCTCACTCGACTGACGTTGCCCCGCCACCGCCACCGTCGCCGTCGCCAACGTTGCCGCCGTCGCAGCCAACGGCATTTGCATCGCCCGCCGCGTCCATGTTTCTGCCATATCAAATTAATCAACGTGCAACATTGTTGCAAGCATCAACAGCAACATCAACATCAACCGCATTGCCTCATGTGCAAGGGGCAACAATAACAACAACTGCAACTACAACTACAACTACACTCAACCACAACACTCAACTGCATGCTGCACATCGAATTTTTAATCGTGATACTGTCCGCACAGCGTCCATCGCCTCACCTTTGACACCGCAGCAACATCAACCACATCAGCAACAGCAACACCAACAACAACAAGCACTACAATCAGCGACATCCGCAAGCACAACACAAACAACAACAGCGCGAATTGAATTCATACTCTATACAGAGATATACGAGGAAAATTCGCAATTCGATAGCAATTTCATATCGGATACAAACTCAGAGAACAAACTTGTTCTGACGCCAAGACGCAGCTTTTGGCAGAAATACGGTGAGTAGGTAATACTTTATATTATACCATCCATATATAAGACTAGCAAGATCTTATAATTATGATTTTCATTAGTCTAAATTATATTAAAGAAATTCTATTGTATTCAATCTTTTAGTGTACCTAAGATTTCTTTCTTCTCAAACGATAAATTCTTTTATCATATGCTGTAGAAAGATTTTGAGACCTGTTTAATATCCAACTTTTCTATGGTCTTATTATGATCTTGGGTTATCTAATTATTAAAGAAATCCAATTCTGTTTTAATTTAACTACGTTTTTTTCAGTTTAAGCTATAAATTCTTCTATCATATGCCGTAAAAAGATCTTAAGACATTCTGATGAAAATCTAACTTTTCTATGGTCTTATTATGACCTTGGTTTATTGAATTATTAAAAAAAAATTCTATTCTATTTTAACTAAGATTTCTTTCAGTTGAAACTATAAATTCTCTTATCATATGCTGTAAAAAGATCTTAAGACATTTTGTTGATAATCCAACTTTTCTATTATTATTCGTTTATCTAATAATTTCTTAGTCAAAACTATAAATATTATTATGCTGTCTAAACAGTGATTGCAAAATTCAGTTGTCATAATGTTCTACGTTCAATTTAAGTTTTGCACTTAACTTGAGTTGTTTAGTCTATGAAGCAAAATTCGCACTAACCGCTTTACGTAACTGGTCAAATATTTGCATAAATATTTATAGAATTCGCAGGGGTCAAAGTACAGAAGCAAACATGTCTTATTGATATTCAAATATGTTCCCGGAATAAAGATTATTATTATTCGCAAATTAGGTGTGATGAAATACCTGTTTGGATTTAACGTCAGCAAATCTTCATAATAATAATCATTGCGAGTGATATCTTTTTAATCACCCATTACTTATTACTTTTTCATACTGATCCAGACAATTTTATTTCGATAAATAAAATGAATTTATAAAGCGTTTTATTCAATTTGAATAGATCGAAAATTATTGAGAAAAGGTGTGATGCAATTTTGTTTATAACATATTTCGATATATTCAAATTAAATAAAAAACTTTATAATTTTAATGGATCTAACTATTAAGAAAAATGTGTGATGCGATCCATTTCTTAAAAATTGAACAAAATACTTTATAATCTCAATTAAAATAAAAGGTGTACAGCTCCTTTTTTTAAATTTATTTCGATGTATTCAAATCGAATATAATACTTTATATTGAAATTGATTGAAATTTGTTTGGATTATTTATTTTTGTATAGCGTCTCTGTAATTCTTTAAGCATCGTTGAAATCTGAAATTATTTCAGCCATTCACAATCCATTTCCTGACAAAACAAACGCATAACAAAACAAACTCATCCAACTTGTTATCATATCAAATCGCTTGGCCAAATATCATTTCGTAGCTTGTGCTCCAACACCTCGTGAAGCAAGAAGGAGGTGAAGGAGACAAGGGAGAAAGGGGGAGAGCACAGCTATGAAGATGTAGAATGTGGGATTTTGAACACAGCTGCCGGCTGGTTAACATAATTTTCGTGGGCATTTTTGCAACTCATTTTTCGACTGCATAAATATACAGCGAAAGAATAACAACAACAATAACAACAACAAGAAAAACGGCGACGGCAACGACAAGAAATTAAAATAAAAACAGAGAAAAAAAACGAAAGACAACAGACGGCCAAAACAAAATAAAAACAAAGCAAAAAAAATGAAATCAACTTTTTCCAACGAATAAATTTCGAGTTTTCGATAGTCTCGGTCTGCCACAGACTGTGTCGTTGTCGTTGTTGTTGTCGACGTCTGCAACGTTGTTGCTCTCGTCCAGACAGACCGAGACCTGGCCAACAACAACAACAACACTGAGAGCAACAACAACTACTACTACAACAACAAGTAGTCTCTGTCTGAGCGACGACTCACTGAGTGGCTGCGCTCTACGTGGGCTCCAACAGCGTCAGACTGTCTGGTATGCCACGCTCTCACTCTGCCACAAAGTGCCACATGTGTGCGTGTGTGTGTGTGTGTAACGGCACTACGTTTCGTGATTGCCACATGTGGCTCCTGCTGACGCTGACGCTGCCGATTTGCCCACTCTTCAGCTCATGTGTGTGTGCAGTTGTAGCTTTTTCAGATATGTCTCTGCAATGTCTGCTCTGTACTCAGTACTCTGTCTCCTCCCTCTCTCCCTCACTCTTTCTGTGTCCCCTCCAAACACGTCTGTCTGCCCAGTCTGTCCCCGTCTGGCTGTGTAGGCGTCGTCATCATCATCGCCATAAACATCATCAGCAACAGCAACAACAACAGCAACAACATCATCATGATTGCCGTCGTCGCTGGCGCTCGCATTGGCCAATGCATAAAATTATACAGAGACATGACATGGTTTTGAATAATTAAGCGGGACGCCAAATGCTTGCCCTGCTCTCCCAACATCTCCTCCTCCCTTCTCTAGTGTGTGAGTGTGTGTGGAGGGAGCTTGGCGACTTTTTAAGACCCTATCATGTGCAATTGGGACATTGCAAGGACGCAAAATCTCTGGCCTCGCAATGGACAACAAAATTGCCATTTGGCAACTCAATTTCCAAAGGATTAGGGAGCTTTAAGAGCTTAACTGGGAGGGAGTTGCTTGCATTCTAGTATTTTTCTAATGAAATTTTGGAAACAGCTTAATGACAGCTGAGCGGAGATGGAAGATGAAAATTGAGTGATAGAAGAAGAGTCTTAAAAAGTTGGGGGAGGACAAAGGAATCAGATTTAAGCGGAAGAGTTAGAAGAGTTGAAGAGAGAATAGAAATGAATAGAATAGAATAGTATAAAGTATAAGTATAAGAAGTAGAAGTAGTAGAAGAAGAAGTTGAAGTAGCAGTAGAAGTAGAAGTAGAAGTAGAAGTAGAAGTAGAAGTAGAAGTAGAAGTAGAAGTAGAAGTAGAAGTAGAAGTAGAAGAACAATTTGTATAAGATATGAGGAAAATCGACAAATAATGAAAAATAATGGAACAATATAAACGGAAATGAAAAATAAAATAATACCGGTTTATTTTAGAGTTGGATACTTATACGTAAAGAATCTTCCTAGAAATAATATGAAGACATACAAAATGATGAAGAAGAATATGAAGACAATAAAAGGTATATTAGGATAGTCCTTAAAATATTTAGGGAATATGCATTTAAAAAAAATAAGAGTATGAAGACATAATACAAGAAATACTAGAATATACCTAAACATATTTATGCAATATTTAAAAACATAAATTTGAATAATATGAAGAGGAGTATTAGGATATATCTGCAAATATGTATGGAAAAAGAAGAAGTATAAGTTGAAGTCATAATACAAAAAGTATTGCGATGTATCTAAAACTGTGTTTGAGATATTTAAAAAGAAGAAGAGTAATATGAAGACATAATCAAAGGAATATTATGAAATACCTACAAATCTTTTTAAGCAAAATTTAAAAAGAAGAAAAAGAATAATATGAAGACATAATAAAATCAATGCTAGAATATATCTAAAAATAGACAAGTTAGAGTATAAATAACAGGAATAATTGAGGACTCGGCGTAGTACCTGGAAAAGTTGTTGATATCTTAAAGCAGCAACCGAAGGTGCAGGCTGCCACTAAGAGCAAGAAGAAGCAGCAGAAGTAGAAGAAGAGGAAGAACAAGAGACAGCCAGACAAGGCAAAGAGTTAAGAAACTTGAAGAAGCTAGCGTAGGAGCTGTAAATTGAAGGCAACACATGGCGGGGAGGAGGGGAGGAGGGGAGCAGGATGAAAAGTCTGAACAACGACAGACATTATTGACAGCTGAGAATTGTTGGCTCATTTGAACACGCTGGACACAGGTAGAAGACATTGTTGTTGTTGTTGTTGCCCCTTGTTGCAGTTGTCTCGCTGTTGCTGCTGCTTTGCAACGAGCTGAGCTGTCACAGTTGTCTGCTTGTCGTGTTGTCGTCGTTGGCTTGTCGTGTTGTTTCCTGTTGCTTTTGGGCTGTTGCGGCGGCTGCCAAGGCAGACAACGTCTGTCGTCTAGACATAAGAGTTAAGACAAGACCCAGGTGAAGGGTGAATCGTTATAGTGGCAAAGAGTGCGCTGTGTTCGTTGCACAAGCTCAGGTGAAACAGCGCACATCGACGTATGTTTTGTCGTCTGTTCAATGACGAGTTCGTTTGCTTCGGTGGTTCAGTGGTTCAGCCGCTTGACAGCCTTAGATCAGACCTCAGACTGCAGTCAGTCCGGCAGTCCGGCAGTCAGCAGTCGGCAGTTGGCAGTTGATTTATGGCGGCGTTGAGTGCCTTTATGCGCACCTCAAATATGACAGAAGGCGGCTCAAATGGGCATATAAAAAAAAACACTAAATAAAAAAGAGCTACAACAAAAAAACAAGTAAGAAAGTTACAGTCGAGTGTGCTCGACTGTGAGATACCCGCTACCCATTTTTAATAAGGGCAAAATATTGTGGTATTATTTTCAAAATATACCGAAAATACTAAAAAATACTAAAAATATACCAAATGGTATGTTTGGTATACCGATACAGCACACCATTCAAAATATACCATAGACGGCACAATGTACCAGATTGTCGGCCAAAGCAACTAAGAGCCCTAGTAAGTGGGCGTTTTTGCCCATACAAAAGTATTTCTTTAATAACTTCCACAATTTTTATCTGATCGCAACCAAATTTTCAGGAATCATAACTACTATAGTAATTATACTATATACCAAAATTCACAGCTCTAGCTTTAAATTTACGCTTGTTTTTCGATTTTTTTGGTTTGCGGGGGCGGAAGTGGGCGTGGCAAAAATTTGAAACAAACTTGATCTGCGTGCAAACATAGCAAATACTGTCGAAAAAAAATTATAGCTCTATCTCTTATAGTCTCTGAGATCTAGGTGTTCATACGGACAGACGGACGGACACACAGACGGACAGACGGACAGACACACAGACGGACAGACGGACATGGCTAGATCGTCTCGGCTGTTGACGCTGATCAAGAATATATATACTTTATAGGGTCGGAGATGCCTCCTTCTACCTGTTACATACATTTCCTGCCGGCACAAAGTTATAATACCCTTCTACCCTATGGGTAGCGGGTATAATGATTCTTGCAACTGCCGCGTTGCAACTGCAACCCTAGTCAACCATTAACGGAAGTCCTTTCGTGTCCTTTACCTCTCTCTCCCTCTCTCTCACTTGCTTTGTCGTTCATTCACGCAACGAGCGAGCAAATTGTGGCAATTACCTTGTGCCTGGTGCCACTCGCTGAGTGTCGCATATTTCCTTGTTGTTCTTGTTGTTGTTGTTGTTGCGACATTGTCGCTGTCAAAGTTGCCCGCTCAACGTTACATGCCCAACGATGCGTGTCGACAGCATATCAAACATATTCATCCGCCTGTCCACTCTCGCTCTTTTTGCGATCGGCCAAGCACCTCACTTCGTCTCCTATTTAGTGCTTTTGTATCGCAATAAATGTAATTACGTTTTCAAATTGTGTTTAAAAATAAAAGCAAGCACTCAAAAATCCCACACTTGCCATTTGTGTGCACAGCTTTAGCTTTGGGTGTTTCCCCGTGGGCTTTTCAGTGGGTTTCCCTAATGAATGCCACTGGCTACAACTGATTGCCACACTCAGCTCAGCCATTAGCTGTGAAGCTCTAGTCTATTGCTATCATAAAAACCTTTGCCCTTTAATTAACTCGCTCGAGACATTTGAAATTTGATATGCATAGGCAAAAGTTTATTCTAAAATAATGTGGGCAAAGCTTGGTTGCCAATTTAATGCATTTTTGATAATTAAACAGCATTACTAATTAATTGGTGAGCCACTATGATAATAATTTTATTTTAAAAAGATTCAAAATGATATCTAATATAAAGAAAAATTCCAAATTGTTAATTTTTACTAAATGTTTATGGTTACTGTTTATTTGTTCTAATTTTTCATTATATTAGACATCACTTTTAATCTCTTTAAAATAAAATTAATGCTAAAATAATAAAGTAAAGAAAATATATTTGCAGAATTACCGGTAATTTAAGTGGTAAAACAAATTGGCATTAATTTGATTCGAAAGCGATTGAAAAACATAGATTTATACAAGATGTGCAACACAATACTTATAAAATCTAAATAGATTAGATTCCAAAATAAAGAAAAAGCTATATTAAAAATTATCTTAGAAATAAGGTTGGAGTCATTCCTAGGAAATCTAAAATATTTTCAATTTACACAGTATTAGCAACTATTAAATTTCAAACCACTTTTGCATTAACTTGCTGGAAAGAGATTTATACCACTATCTAAACTTTAGTTACAGAAATAGAACGATGGAGAGAAAACTAAAAACCTTGAGGGTAAAATTGACTTTAGAAAGAAGAAAGTAAACAAATACGATTATACAAAATAAAATTGTTCACTTGAGGTATACAAAATAGCTAAGTTTCTTCTAAAATAATGTGGGAAAGCGTGTCAGCACTTTTTGAATTGGAAAAATAACTAAGATTTGTGATAAAATTGGTTCGAAAGAAAATATAGACCTGAGATATAGATAATGAATGAATAAAAGTCTTGAAAGCTTCTAAAGACATTTTTGACGAGCAACAAATTGCAGCAAGTATCCAACCAAGGAGCAAAGATTATTTCAAATAATAAAACAAAGCTAGGCCGAAAGCGGATTATATTATTAGAATTTAAACATCAATTAAGTAATAAACTAAGTTTGCATTCATTTATCTTGCCCTTGATAGGGTATTGCAATTAAAGAGAAACAAAAAACGCTTTCTCAGACTGCTTTAAATTCTAGGGCAATAAAATGCTCCAGTCTGCAGACTTGCAATGAGAAACAAAAACAACATTAATTGCTGCTCTGCGACAAAGTGTTTATCGCACTCATCGAGCTAATTGCAGGGTATTTCATGGCTCAGCTACCTCGCTCGTCAAACTCTTTTCTAGGGAGTCAATCAAGCTGTGAAAGAGTAGAGAGTTTAGCGATAAAAAGTGCAATCGTAATGTGAAGCAGATGAAACCAAACGTTGCGATGCGATGCGATGACGTTCAACGATTCCCTCAGTGGGTAAACCCGAAGCGAATCAAACCGAATGCTTGAATCAGAGTATAGAGAGAGAGAGAGGGAACGGGGAGTAGAAGAGGAGACAGCGGTCGAGGCACAGGCACAGAAATTGCAACCGATAATAATTATTTTTATGGAGTCTAGTCTGTGTCTAGACGATTTTTTTTATTGTTGTTGCTGTTGCTGCTGCTGCGCGTGGTTGTTGTTGCTGTTGTTGTTGTTGTTGTTGTTACTTCACTTGCTGTTTGGCAAGCAGGTCGGGTTCAGCTCACGCTCTCCCCACAATGAAGGGGAGGTCTGCTGCCAGTGTGTCATTGTTTTCGCTTTGATTCCGATTTAACTGGTAAACTGGCATTTAACTGTTTCTCTTTGACAAACAAGGCAGACGGGCGAGCGGGACGAGGCAGGGGACGGGAAAGGGGGCGAGGCAACTGGGGCGCAGCTGAACTGAGGTGAGTTGTCTCTCTTTCTCTTTGTGTGTGTGTGCAAAAGGCCAGACAACAACACCAAATAGAGAGCTCTACGACAAGAGATAACTAGTGAACGTGAAGTAAACGCAACAGACTCCAAATGAAATGAAATGAACGAGCAGACGGACAGACAGAGAGACGGACGGACGGACAGACAGACTGACAGTCCGACCGAGTCTCCAGACAGTCCAAACATGCGGAAAAGTCAACCAGCCAAGCAATCCTCTGCTGCGGCTGCTGTCATCGGTTACCAAGCTTGAAGCTAGCCTTTCTCTCCACTTCTCTCCACTCTCCACTCCACACTTCTCTTTCGCTTTGCTGCCAAGTTGCTTCCTTGCTTCGTTGGTCATGAGAAAAATGGCACCTCTTGCTGCCTGAGATGCTGTCGCTGTCGCTGACGCTGACGCATCGCATTTATCTCTCAACGTCGCGTCGCGTTGACCGTATTGGGCAGATACGATGTCAGGGAATAGGAATAGGTCTCGTACACTTGCAGAAATTGCCGACCCAATTAAAATGTAAACAAATTTGTGAAAGTAAGATTCCAAGCAATGAGAGGATTATGAATATGTTATGTAATGTTAATAATATTGTTGGGTTTGTAAACAATTTTATTTACAGCTCGATATGCCAAATAAATTTAAATAAAAGTTTAGGTGTAAAAAAGTTAGCAAACTCGTGAAAATATTATAAAAGCCCTTTAAACCTTTTATACTATTTTCCTTAAATTAGTTTTTCCTAGTATCATTATAAATCTGTTGGATTAAGAAATGCATCCGTACTTTTTATTTTCTATTATAAATCCTAACAAAAAATACACAAAAATATATATATACATATATGCATATAGTATCGAACTATTTGAAAGAATGAAACACATTCCATTATAAATGTATATATATATATGTTATTATATGTAGAATTATCGATTATCGTATTTCAAAATGAGCATAATAAATACATTTTTTCTCAGTACGAAAAAAACAATACAACGAATTCTATGATATCATATGCTCAAATTAATATTAGAATGCTTTAAATTGTTTTAAATGGTGGAGACGGTTTGTTTTTATGGAAAAATGATTGGTCTAATATTCAGAACTCTATTAATTCCCATTAAAACAATATTCATATACATAAATCTTTGATATACAAACCTTTTTATACCCGCTACCCATAGGGTAGAAGGGTATTATAACTTTGTGCCGACAGGAAATGTATGTAACAGGTAGAAGGAGGCATCTCCGACCCTATAAAGTATATATATTCTTGATCAGCGTCAACAGCCGAGACGATATAGCCATGTCCGTCTGTCCGTCTGTCCGTCTGTCCGTCTGTGTGTCTGTCCGTCTGTCCGTATGAACACCTAGATCTCAGAGACTATAAGAGATAGAGCTATATTTTTTTTTCGACTGCATTTGTTATGTTTGCACGCAGATCAAGTTTGTTTCAAATTTTTGCCACGCCCACTTCCGCCCCCGCAAATCAAAAAAATCGAATAAAAAGCGTAATTTTAAAGCTAATGTTGTGAATTTTGATATATATAATAATAACTATAGTAGTTATGATTCCTGAAAATTTGGTTGCGATCAGATAAAAATTGTCGAAGTTATTAAAGAAATACTTTTGTATGGCCAAAAACGCCTTCTTACTAGGGATCTGAGTTGCTTTGCCTCACAATCTGGTATATTGAGCCGTCCATGGTATATTTTGAACGCGGTACTATATCGATATACCACATATACCATTTGGTATATTTTTAGTATATTTGCAGTATATTTGGTATATTTTGAGAATAATACCGCAAAATATATTGGCTTTAATCAAATTGGGTAGCGGGTATCTCACAGTCGAGTACGCTCGACTGTAGCTTTCTTACTTGTTTGGTTCATTACATAATTTAGGGTTATTGTTTAAAAAATGTATACCAAGACAGTAGGAAGTTCCTCTAGGTAAACGCTTTTTCTATGTCTTTTGGTATAATTTTAAGAGCAATTCCGCTGGCACTTTCCTTAGATCGTGAAGACTTATCAAGATAGTTTCGTCTATAATAAAGTTAAATTAAAGTGTACTAGGTATAATATTATTCCTTTGAATTATAAGAACTTTCTGCCTTTTTCCATTCGGCAATTCTTATTAACATGGAAAAGCACTCGTATATAAAATAATTTTCTTAAGCCCTTAATTAAGCAATTAAATAAATGTAATCCATAGTGCATCATTAAAATTATACGTTTAAGTGTAAATTTTATTGAGCTTAATTTCTCAATTTGCTTTAATGCACCCCGTTGTTTATGATAGACTTAAGACATTATTACTTCCGCCACAATTCAAGTAATAGTTGGGGCCATAAAATTTGCCCAAGTGTAACCTCCAGCTCCACTTTCAGCTTGAGCTCATTTATCGGCGTCTGTAGAGCGGCGACAATAAACGACACCTTCGCTTTGTTCTGGCTTGTGGTTTCTTGTGGCAGGAGGAGGAGAAGGTTTGACTATGCAACTGTCCTGTCGACTGCTCTGATATTATGTTATTATGGCAATTATAGTTGCGACACGAATGGCGTCTTTCATTGGGGCAGCCGACGATGGCATCGGCATCTATGGTATTTGTTTGAATGTGCACAGATTTGAACGGGGATGATAAGAGACTGCAGCAGTTTGCAGGTTGCATTGCAATTACAAACATTTTAATGCAATTAACACACACACCACAACAGAAAGGGAAGAGGAAGGGAAGGGGGAAAGGTGCAGCAGAGACAACGCTTCGTTGCTCATTTGCCTCGCTCTCTCTCTATCTCTCTCTGTTGCAATTCGAAACGCGGCGGCACCGAAAAGCGCAGCTCAAACTTCACAAAAAAATAAAAAAACCAAAACAGAAAACGACAACTTCAAAGCGTTGCGACACATCTGTGCGTGTGTCAGTGTCGATTTCAACCCACTATGCAACACACCGCTGCCGCTGCCGCTGCCGCTGACGCTGCCACTGGAGGCAACCTCTGTGAGGTTTGCCGCCCCGAACTGCGCTGCTATCAGTGTACCAGATACGCCGACGTCTTCCTCTCCATCTCCGTCTCTGACTCCGACTCTGACGATGTCGTCGTCTTCTCTCGTTGGCCGTCTTCTTTGTAGTTGCCGCTTGCACTTTTTCGTATTTTTCTGAGCTTGCCATGGCCAAGAGTCTAACGAGCCGCTGGCAGTTGGCAGTTGGTAGTTGGTAGTATGCAGTAAAGGGCTATGCCGCAATATGCTTACAACATGTCAGCTGGAATGTCCTTATGGCCATTGCATTCGCCGCTTGCCGCCTCATTGAATCCACTCACAACTGCAATCGATTGTCTTAATTATCTTAGAGAACGCTTTATCAGTTTATAGCTGGTTTTTAAGCCCTTCAAGTTCTTAAAAATTAGAATTTAAATTATCAAAGCCGAGATTCTATCTAGTGCTTTTTTCTGCGCTTCAATTCTTTGTACTTCAATTATTAAAGGCGAGTTTATCAATTGATGGTCGAATTTTTAATATTGATTTGTGCTCTTCCAATCTGTGCAAATATAAAAGGTAAATTGGTAAATGCAAATTCATCAACAAGCTTTTTTAAAATGCAATTGATTGTCTTAATTATCGAAAGAACTAATGGATATGTGCCCTTTAAGATTTTGAGAATCTGGTCAAAGACAAAGTATTAATGTCAATCCTTGCAACAAGCTGCCATCGATTGTCTTAATTATCAAAAAGCCAGTTTATAGCTTGTATTTTCAATACAGCCCTTAGCCCTTCAAATCTCAGCTAATGATGAAATGAATCCTTGCAAAAAGCATTTCAGAGCTGCAATTTGTTGTCTTAATTTGTTGAATTTCTAATACAGTTTTGAGTCCTTCTAATCCGACTTTATAAAAGGTCAATTAATTACTTATTAGTTGGATTTCCAATATTGGGTTTTTACTTTTAAGTCAGTGTAAATAAAAATAATAAGTATTGGAATGAATCTACATATGTGACCGGCTCCTCAAAACTGCTATTGTTAAACTTAATTATCAAAGGCACATTTTTCAGTTGCTGCAAATCTGATTATATACAAATGGGAAACATTCAAATTAATCTATCTAATAAGCTCTTCCAAACTCTAATTTTCATACTTAATGTTCAAATGCGAGTTCATCAATTGATAGTTGATTTTCAAATACAGTTTTGTGCCCTTTATCTATGTAAAACAAGTATGAGATCTCCAGACGAGTATGCTCGACTATGAGATACCCTCTATTCAGTTTTAATAAAAGCAAAACAATGTGTTATTATTCTTAAAATATACCAAATTAATATGCTGAACAAAAATATCAAAATATACCAAAAGTTATATTTGGTATATCGATATACTATTGCATTCATTCAATTTTATCAATTGATAGATGTATGTCCAATTATTCTTAAAATATACCGAATTATTATACTAAAAAATACCTAATGCTTTATTTGGTATATTGATATACTATTATAATCAATTGGGTTGGTCAATTAATAATTGGATTTTTCAAATATACAAAATTAATATACTGAAAAATACCTAAAAATACCGAAGGTCATATTTGGTATATCGATATACTATTACATTCATTCGAATTTATCAATTGCTAGATGGATTCCCAAATTCAGTTTTATACCCTTGCAAATACAAATAGCAAATGCTGCAATGCTGTTCTCTAGGCTAAAGCTGAACATTTGCCGCAGCACCTGTCATATCATTTATAATCCGACAGGCTAAACGACAAAGCCACAAAGTCCAATTCCTACTGCTAGCATCTCTCTGCTCGTTAAGCAATTCAACAGACAACCGAAGCTTAGGTAGGTAGCTCTGTTGTCCAGGGTAAACTATTTACCCAAACGATTAGCTTCCGTTTCAGTTGCCATTTGACTTGGATGACTTGGCTTTGGCTTTGGCTTTGACTGCTTGGCACGCTCAAGGGATACGCTTAAATGCCTTTGGGTTAGGAGGTAAGACACAATTTCGCATTCTGGGTCATTAGGGAAAAACATCAGACAGAAACGCGAATGAAGCTACACACCAAAAAATAAATATGTATACATATACTTAATTTATAATTAATGAGACAGCATCGGCAAATGTTGAAGCTGTCGTCTTTGAAAGAATGTGGCCAAGCCATGTGCTAAATATTTAATTATGTACACTCAAGTAAAGAACAACTCAATTTTATATTATATAAATTTATTTATATATACGGCATAATGTCCATTAGGCATTGGCAGGTTTTTGGTAATGTCATAATTATGATTTCCAGTCTAAAACTTAATGAGAATAATATCATGCCATGAATCAAAGAGAGCTTATTGTGATTGAAATGAAGTAGAAGCGAAATAACATCACTTACATTATAGAAACAGGTATGTTTTGATTGCTGTAATCATTAAAAGTGTCAAAGATCATGTTGACAATTACCTCGATTCCTTAGGTACTTGCAAAAGTCAAAGGTTGTATCAACAAAATAAGGTTTATGAAATGATCATAACGCATTACCTTAACGTACGTCTGTCGAGAAAGCGCTTTGCATATAGTGCTAATACAATTATACTACTCGTTATTAATATTTTTTGGTTCATAGAATAATATCTACGTTATTTTTGATTACTAAAAATTTCGTTGCGAAGACAATATTAGAAGTTATTTAGGGAAGTATATCGATATATATAAGATAGTCTTTGGTATATTTAGTATTAATAAAGTTAGTATACAATATGGTATATTTTGAACGAAATAGTATATCGATATACAAAACACAGTTTACGGTATATTTTAGTATTAGCAAACGCAACAAATAGCTTAAAATAATGATCTCAAAAGACTTGTATTCAGTTTTACATAAATTAAACCACAGTTTAAAATTTGCATTTTGTGTTCTTTTCTAATCAAAACAAAGCAAGTCACATTTTCCGGTATTTAAATGATTTAAACGAATATTTATTTACTTAAATGCATAAAAACTTGAATTGAGAACAGTTCGTAACTGTGAGTAAATAACGTAAATATTAAATTATATTCGCCAATTGGTATTGGTAGATATTTGAGAAAGTCATCCTCAAGATTTCCAGTCCACAACTTGTCCACGATGATATCATGCTAAAGAAAACCAAAGAACTTAGCGTAAATAAATATAAAATAAGTATATTAAACTCATACATTATAAGGACAACTATGATTCAGATTGGAAGATGTCCTTAATGATTTGAAAAACATATTGACGATGGCATGCTTTGGGTCCTTTAAATACTTGCAGGCATCAAAAGTTACGTCAAAAAAGAATGGTTTATAGCCATTGTCAAATCGCAATGATTTAATATTCAACTGCAAACAAACTTTAGCTGCTTTAAGATTTTAAGGTTTTATAGAGCATACTCACAGTAAAATTATACAGATTTTTCGTATAGTTATTTATGCGAACTGCAATATATTTGTGGGTGCGATTGACGGCTTTGATTTGGCAATACTGAAATTTAGCTATTGTGCTATTCCTAGTGAAACATTTTAAGTTCGTGAACGTCACGTGTCCCATGATGCACTATAATGAATATTTGACAATTTTTAGATTATCAATAACTAGACTTTCAACTTACCACTAGAAAACTCAATGAGGCTAAGAACCTTATTGATTTCAACATCGTATTGTTAAATTTTATTCAAAACTAAATGCTTGAATTTATTTAAAATATAAAACAACGGAAACACACAAATATTTAACTCATTTTACGGTATTTAAACATATTAATATATTTGTAATTGTGATTATTATAGATTGATCTCTCTCCCTCTCTCTCTCTTTCTCTCTCTCTCTTATGAAGTTAACCGTACATAAGTATATGTAGACATCAGTTCAGTATTGTAAATGTAAAGAGTAGAGGCGATAATGTAATCACCATTTGGTATCGGAACATATTTGAGGAACTCAACTTCATGATTTCCCGTCCAGAATTTGTCCATAATGAGATCATCCTATATATTAGAAAGGGAGTGCATTATAAAATAGAATTTTAGTATTATTAAAATATTACTAATTCGTTTTTTCACATACATTATAAGGGCAAGAATGGTTCAAATTGGTATATGATTTCATGGGTATGAAGATTAGATTGACAATGGGATTATTTTGGTTCTTTAAATATTTGCAGGCATCGAAGGTAACGTTAAAAAGGAATGGCTTATATCCATTATTAAATCGCAGCAACTTCATATTGACCTGTTCAAAAAGAAAAGGTTAATTATGCAATGGTTATCCCCTTAACCCTTTACCCAAGAGTGCCGTTGTTTTATCCAAAAAACGAGAGGCTAAGTCACTTGGATTATAGTTGTCAGTTGGTAATAATGAAATACCAAATATCATATGTTCATTTTAGATAATTCAAATTAAATATATGATAAGAGCCTTATGGCACTCTCGGGCATTAGATGTTTAATTTATAATTTTAGTACATTACTTACTATGGCATTCGTTACATTCTTCCCATTTATATTTTTCACATGAATATTCATATACTTGTGGGTTCGATTAAAGGCTTTGATTTCACAGCTCTGAAAGTCAACAATGGTTTTATTATAGCTAACGCACTTTAGATTCGTGAACATGACGTGACCCATGATGCCCTAGAATTAACATTCTATATTTTCTGTAGGATATTCTGATCACTTTTTGCTCACCGCTATAAAACCCGTCGTGCACCAAAACAATTGCGTTCTCAACATGCTAATGTTAAATTTCAGCTAATACTAAATATTCTTTACTTTGCCAAACTATTAATGAGTTCATCAAATTGAAGCTCGAATAACATATTTGGATAATTAACATTCGCGTATTAATATTGCAATTATCTTCATATTGGATTTAAATTAAGAGATAGAATAACTTTTCTCTATCACTTTTACAAAAGTGAGATTTTTACACCCGTTGCCCGTAGGGTAGCTACTTTTGATGACAATCTGGCGTAGTTTGTGCTCTTAATATATTGATATACCAAATATAATATTCGGTATATTTTAGTATTTTTCAGTATATTATTTTGGTATATTTAATAATAATAATACTGTTTTTGGCTTCATTGAAAATGAGTAGCGGGTATCTCATCGTCTGGCACACTCGATTGTAACTTTATAAATTGTTATATCCGGATTTAAGCAGTTACATTTGATAATACCAACATCCTTTGGTATGTTTCGGTATTTTCCCAGTATATTAGTTTAGTATATTTAAAAAACAAGTAAGAAAGCTACAGTCGAGTGTGCTCGACTGTGAGATACCCGCTACCCATTTTGAATAAAAGCAAAATATTGCGGTAATAATCTCAAAATATTAACAAAAAATATATGCATGTATTCTCGATCGGGATTTGAACTCGAGCACCACCGACTCTACCAATAGAGCTATCGCAGTGCCTCTATGCATACAGATCCAAATATAGAGGCGAACATGTATATACTCGTACGTATACGCATACATACAAGGCATTTTCCTCATACAAAACTATTTCTTTAATAACTTAAACAATTGTTATCATATCGTAACTTTGTGCCGACAGGAAATGTATGTAACAGGTAGAAGGTATAGGTATAAAGTATATACACTGGATGAAACACTGGATCTCAGAGACTATAAGGGATAGAGCTATAATTTTTCTTCGACAGCATTTGTTATGCTTGCACGCAGATCAAGTTTGTTTCAAATTTTTGCCACGCCCCCTTCCTCCCCGCAAATCAAAAAATCGAATAACAAGCGTAAATTTAAAGCTAGAGCTGCGATATATACAATAACAACTATAGTAGTTGTGATTCCTGAAAATTTGATTGTGATCAGATAAAAATTGTGAAAGGTATTAAAGAAATACCTTTGTATGGCCAAAAACGCCTTCTTACTGGGGGTCTGAGTTGATTTATTCGACAATGTGGTATATTGTGATGTCAGTGGTATATTTTGAACGTGGTACCATATCGATATATCCAATATACCATTTGGTATATTTGTAGTATTTTCGGTATATTTATTAAAAATGGGTAGCGGGTATCTCCCAGTCGTGGACACTCGACTGTAACTTTCTTACTTGTTAGATTATCAATAACTATACTTTAAACTTACCACTAGAAAACTCAATGAGGCTAAGAACCTTATTGATTTCAACATCGTATTGTTAAATTTTATTCAAAACTAAATGCTTGAATTTATTTAAATTATAAAACAACACAAAACACAAATATCTAACTCATTTTACGGTATTTACACATATATATATATATATTAATATATTTGTAATTATGATAATCCCTCTCTCTCTCTCTCGCTCTTTTATGAAGTTAACCGCACATAAGTATAGGTAGACACCAGTTCAGTATTGGTAATGTAAAGAGTGATGGCGAGAATGTAATCACCATTTGGTATCGGAAGATATTTGAGGAACTCAACTTCATGATTTCCCCGTCCAGAATTTGTCCATAATGATATCATCCTATATATTAGAAAGAAAGTGCATTATTTAATAGAATTTGAGTATTATTAATTCGTTTTTTTCACATACATTATAAGGGCAAGAATGGTTCAAATTGGTGTATGATTTTATGGGTTTGAAGATTAGATTGACAATGGGATGATTTTGGTTCTTTAAAAATTTGCAGACATCGAACGTAACGTTAAAAAGGAATGGCTTATATCCATTATTAAATCGCAGCAACTTCATATTGACCTGTTCCAAAAAAAGGTTAATTATGCAATGGTTATCCCCATAACCCTCTACCCAAGAGTGCCGTTGCTTTATCTAAAAAAACGAGAGGCTAAGTCACTTGAATTATAGTTGTCAGTTGGTAATAATGAAATACCAAATATCATATGTTCATTTTAGATAATTCAAATTAAATATATAATATGATGAGGGCCTTAAAACACTCTCGGGTATTAGATGTTTAATTTATAATTTTAGTACATTACTTACTATGGCATTCGTTACATTCTTCATATTTATATTTTTCACATGAATATTCATATACTTGTGGGTTCGATTGAAGGCTTTGATTTCACAGCTCTGAAAGTCAACAATGGTTTTATTATAGCTAACGCACTTTAGATTCGTGAACATGACGTGACCCATAATGCCCTAGAATTAAACTCTAAACATTCTATATTTTCTGTATGATATTCTGATCACTCTTTGCTCACCGCTATAAAACCCGTTGTACACCAAAACAAATGCGTTCTCAACATGCTAATGTTAAATTTCAGCTAATACTAAATATTCTTTTCTTTGCCAAACTATTAATGAGTTCATCAAATTGAAGCTCGAATAACATATTTGGATAATTAACATTCGCGTATTAATATTGCAATTATCTTCATATTGGATTTAAATTAACAGATAGAATAACTTTTCTCTATCACTTTTACTAAAGAGAGATTTTTATAGCCGCTACTTATGGGGTAGCTGCATTGGAAGACAATCTGACATATTTTGCATATAGACTTTGGTATATTTTGGTATATTAGTACGATATATTTTTTAAATAATTAAAATTATTTAATAATACCAAGTATATCCTTTGTTATATTTTGGTATTTTCCCAGTATAATAGTTTGGTATATTTTTAAAATAAACCAAATTATTTAATAATACCAAGTATATCCTTTGGTATATTTTAGTATTTCCCAGTATAATAGTTGTGTATACTTTTAAAATAAACAAAATTATTTAATAATATCAAGCTTAGCCTTTGGTATACTTTAGTATTTTTTAGTATATTAATTTTGTATACTTGAAGCATTATACCGTACTGTTTTAATGAAAATGGGTAACGGGTGTCTTAAAGTTGAGTCCACTCAACGGTAGTTTTCTTACTTGTTGTATCCAGTTTTAAGCAGTTACTTGCAGAAATGTGTGTACAGATATCAGTTCATAGTTGGAAATAGAAGCGGTAAAGATAAGCACATATTCGCCATTCGGTACCGGAAGATATTTAAGGAAATCTGTCTCGTGATTTCCAGTCCACAATTTGTCTACAATGATATCATGCTAAAGATAGGGAAAGAAAGTAATGTTAGTTATAGAATATCATATAAGAACATAGTGTTTAACATACATCATAAGGACAGCTGTGGTTCAGATTGGAGGATTGTCTTACGGCCTTTAAGAACAGGTGGATAACAGGATTATTTGGGTTCTTCAAATACAGACAGGGATCAAAGTTTAGGTTAAAGAAAAAGGGTTTGTAGCCATGATTAAAGCGCAGCACTTTTATATTCAACTGTAATGTAAGAACAAGTTAGCAAAGAATTATTTTAGAATTTGTCTAAAGAAATAAATAATAATAATAATAAATAATATTATATCTAAACTTACCATGGCAGCATTTATATTTTTCATGTGATTTTGAAGATGAATTGTGATGTATTTGTGGGTGCGATTAACGGCTTTAATACGACAATGCTGAAACTCTACAAGGGAAAGATTGCTGCTGATGCACTTTAGATTCGTGAAGGTCACATGAGCCATGATGCACTAAAGAATCATTTAGAATTTTCGTTTTATTATGCATTATATTTTCAAACTCTACTTACTGCTAGAAAAACTACTGAGCAACAGAATAGTGATGATCTCAACATGCTGGTGTTAAATTGTGTATAATACTAAATGTTCTTCGGCAAAAGTCACAAACAAACCAATTCATTTGAATTCGGTTTTAATTATTACAGCACTGAAGCGTATTAAGATTGAGATCGGCTTAAATTAAATGACAATCGATTTAATCACAATAAAAAGTACTCAATCTGTACCCGGTGTTTATTTAAGTGGTTAAATGCACAAAAACTTGTATCGTAAGCAATTCCAAATTATTGCTATATACGGTGAATGGAAGCATGTAATCGCCATTGGGCACTGGAAGATATTTGAGGAAATCTACTTCATGATTTCCCGTCCACAGTTTGTCCACAATGATATCGTGCTTTGAAGAAAATAAGTTTCATTATGTAAAGCAATAAAAGTGAACTCATTACTTACATTAAATGGACAAGTGTGATTCAAATTGGAAGCATGTTTGAATGAATTAAAGAACAGATTAACAATGGGATCGTTTTGAGTTTTCATATACTTGCAGGCGTCAAAGGTTATGTCAAAAAAGAATGGCTTATAGCCATGGTTAAAACGCAACACCTTGATGTTCATCTGGAACTCAACTATGAAAAACTTCTATCGATTATTATGTGCAGTTATTGAGTTACTTACCGACACATTGAATACATCTCTCGAGTAGTTATTGATGTGTATTGCGATGTATTTGTGTGTGCGATTGACAGCCTTGATGTAACAATTCTGAAAGGCAAGTATAGTCGAATTCCTCAAGATACACTTTAGATTCGTGTACGTCACGTGTCCCATAATGCACTAGAATTAATGTTTGAGAACTTTATAGATTGCATAATAAAGCTTTGCTTACCGCTAGAAAACCAAATGAGCAACAGAACAATACGAATTTCGACATGTTATTGGTAATATCAATATTAAACTACTATATGTTCGACTCAAAATGTTGTAGTTTCATTTCGCAATCACATTTTACGGTGCTCAAACACAGTAATATTATACAGTAATTATACTTATCTTAGTTATATCCAAAATGAGTTTCTGATAGCTACACTGCAAAAAGGGATGGATACACTATTGCTATCTTTATTCATTTAATCCATTAATTGTAAATAAATGTGCACATAAAATAGTTCAACATTGTAAACGTAAATGGTGA
The DNA here is from genome assembly GCF_023558435.1 of Drosophila sulfurigaster albostrigata. Classification (NCBI taxonomy): domain Eukaryota; kingdom Metazoa; phylum Arthropoda; class Insecta; order Diptera; family Drosophilidae; genus Drosophila; species Drosophila sulfurigaster. Next base: position 48,955,573 of record NC_084883.1, read on the forward strand.
AAAATATCGCATAGTTGCCATTTGATATAGGCAAATATTTGAGAAAGTCTACCTCAAGATTTCCAGTCCACAGTTTGTCCACAATGATTTCTTCCTGTGGGGAAATAAATAAAGTATTTACATTATGAATTATGAGGGAAAATGTGTCTTTGTCTTTGAATTTGCAGAGATTATTTTCAAAAGCATATTTTCAAATATTTTTGAATATTCAATAAGATTTACAGATCATATCACAATATCCTTATAATATGTTAAATATCTTCTGCAAGAATATTCAATTCATGTTTATACTCTCTACTCACACCATAGGGACAAGAGTGATTAAAACTCGAAGTCTCCTTCAAAGGTTTGTAGAACAGATTGATAAAAGGATTCTTTTGATTCTTCATATAATTGCAGCCATCAAAAGTCAAGTTAAAGAAGTAGGGCTTATAGCCATGGTTGTCACGCATTAGCTTTATATTTACCTATAATAATATCAGGAATTTAAGGATTAGATACCGTCAAACTTATGTTAACACTCACTGTAGCATTATTAATGTTTCTCATGTTGTGTCTTCCATATACTGAAACATACTTGTGGGTACGATTAACGGCCTTAATATCGCAGTGATGAAATTGTCCTATGGATTTATTCTTATAGCCGCACTTGAGATTTGTGAAAGTCACGTGAGCCGTGGACTATAACAAATAAAGCTTAAGAACACTCCAAATACCAATTCTTACTCACCATTAGAAATCCTATGGCAAAAACTGGCAGAAATATTTTAAACATGCTCTTTCACAACACATAAACCAAATAATGAAAATACAATATTTTAAAACCACATACAAATGATGAATAAAATAGTATAAACAATCAAATTCAAATTTAGATGTTGTTCACGGAAAGTTAACTTGTTAATTGCACAAAAATAAACTTAAAGTTCTTTAATTATAAAATGAATTTAATATATTTTGTCATTAATATAAGATTTGTGAGTTAGTATTGAATTGATAAATGCAACTCAACTTTTTCGTACATAAATAAATATTTTGACGAGTTCAACATTAGAAACATTAAAAGTGCAATAGATTGCATAGTCGCCATTTGGTATGGGTAAATATCTGCTGAAATCATTTTCGAGATTTCCAGTCCACACTTTATCAATAATAACATCATGCTATAGACAAAAAAAGATGAATAAATCGTATATTAGGAATGAATTTTTGAATTTTTTCATTTACCTTATAGGGGCAAGTATGATTTATATTGGACATTTTTTTAAATGTGTTGTAGAATGTCGTGACAATGACATTCTGTGGATTCTTCAGATACTTGCAAACATCAATTGTTATGTCAATGAAGAAAGGCTTATATCCATAATCAAAGCGCATTATTTTCATATTACCCTTCAAAGAAATTCATTATATTGTAGTATGTATGCATTTTTCAGTAATAATACTTACAGTTATATCATCAAGTATGATTTTGGGTTTTGCATACATCGAAATATATTTGTGTGTGCGATTAACAGCTCTGATGCGACAAATTTTGAACTCACCCAAGCTTTCATTCAAAAAGGTGCACTTCAAATTCGTGAAAGTCACATGAGCCGTGCACTAAAAAGGTTCTGAATGTAATTAGCATTAGTCAAAAATAAAATACGAAAATTTACCATAACAAATCCCATGCAACTCCAGAGTAGTTTGTACATCAACATCTCGCAGTTTAATAATGAATTTAAAACTAATCGCTTTTCGCTTAACTGAGAAATATTTGTACATATAATTATGCGTTGGCATTTCATTTTAAATTATCTCAAAACACATTAAGCGCTAATACTATATTTGATAAAAAAAATACCGATTTGAATTGATTGTTGATGGATTTATATTCGCATTTATCTGTTTAAGTAATGCATAAAAATTCGCATTTAATGTTGACGATTCGCTCGAACATATTAATCTCAGTTTGTTGACATCAATTAGGAAATTTTAAGACCACTTTTAAAGTCTGTACAATAATAAATACACTTTAAACAAGCAAACGCTGAAGTTTGTATTTTTGTTGTATATTTATTTGACTCTGAAAGTGTGGCATTAACGTAAAAATATACCACATGATTAAAATATCGTAATATACTGTAAACAATATTTGGTATATCGGTATTTGATCCTGAGAATGTGATTTTATCGGCAAAATACACCAAATTAATATTAAAAAAAAGCCATTATAATATACCAAAATTTATATATGGTATATTGATATACTATTACATTTAAAATATACCAAACTATTATTTTAGAACCTAAAATAAAAATTAAGATTGTTTTTAATTTCAAAATGTTATCAATATAATAACACCAATATTATAATATGCTTTATTTGGAATACCGATATACTATTACTTTCAAAATATACCGAAATATTCTTATATGAATAAATAAACATTTCGTCCTATTGTTATTAATTTTGTTGAGACAATTCTTTTGAAAACTTTATCTTATTGATTTCTTAAAATGCATGAAATTTGTATTCTCTAAGTTTTTCTTAAATAGAGATTAAAATGCGCAAAAGCATTATTATTTGTGTAAAGAGTGAAAAGAAGTGCAAAGTCGCCATTTGGTGTTGGCAGAAATCTGCCAAAACCCTGCTCAAGATTTCCAGTCCACACTTTATCAACAATAACGTCGTGCTATAAACGAATAATCAAAGTAATAAGAAAATAATAATTTCAATATGTGCACTTACTTCATAAGGACATGTATGATTCATATTGGACCGCTCTTTAAACGTATTGTAAAATGCCTTTACGAAGATATTTTGTGGATCCTTCAGGAACTTGCATATATCATAGGTTATATCAATGAAAAATGGCTTATAGCCATTGTCGAAGCGCATTAGCTTCAGATTACCCTACGACAAAATTCGCAATATAGTCCGTTTAAAGTTCTAAGAAATACTTACATTCAAGTTATCAAGAATCGTATTAAGACTTATATGTAAAGAAAGATATTTGTGTGTGCGATTGACGGCTTTGATGCGGCACAGTTTGATTTCGCCATAAGTTTCATTTGCAAAGCTGCACTTCAAATTCGTGAATGTGATATGAGCCACACACTGAGAAATATATATTTATATGATTATCGGTTACATGGAATGTTGATCTATTTAATACCACTAAAAATCCTAAGGAACTCCAGATCAGAAAATACTTTAACATGTTGTAGGCGAATAATGTACTAAAACCTTCTGACTTTTGGCTATTCAATAGATTTTTTCAACCTATACGATCTATTAAGTATTATTATTATTATCAAAATCGATTCACAATTGTGTACAATTTAACATTTAAGAATAGAAGTGAAGCATGCATAAATACACGCTTTAAATTTCAAGAGAAATTCAAATAATTTGAAGCGCAATTAACCAACAGTTTTAAATAAAGTAATAACCATTTGGTTCCACATTGCAAATTTATGTTTAAAAATAAAACATAATTGTATTTTTTCGTTAAAAATATAACAAAATGTGCATAAAAAAGAGCTTAAGATAAATACATTTATATAGACACATAGAAACAAAGGCAAATTTGAAAGAAACCCAACCACAGATGGGAATGACATTAAATGACTTTTGTGAGTGAAATATGTTACGTAAGCTTTCTCAAGGATTTGAGTGCTTCAAAAGCATAACAAGTAAGAAAGGTACAGTCGAGTGTACTCGACTGTGAGATACCCGCTACCCATTTTGAATAAAAGAAATGTAATTTGCGGTATTTTTCTCAAAATATACCGAATATACTGCATAAATACTAAAAATATACCAAATGGTATATTTGTTATATCGATATAGTACCACATTCAAAATATACCATAGACGGCATAATATACCAGATTGTCGGCCAAAGAAACTAAAACCCCTAGTAAGTAAGCGTTTTTGCCCATGAAAAAGTATTTCTTTAATAACTTCCAAAATTTTTGTCTGATCGCAACCAAATTTTCAGGAATCACAACTACCATAGTTATTATTGTACACACAAAATTCGCAAAATTAGGCGTGCCAAAAATTTTAAAAAAATTTGATATGCGTGCAAACATAACAAATGCTGTCGAAAAAAAATAGAGCTCTATCTCTTATAGTCTCTGAGATCCAGTGTTTCATACGGACAGACGGAGATGGCTAGATCGTATTTGGTATATTGATATACTACTACATTTCATATATACAAAAATATTACATATTTTAGAACGTAAAATGAAAAATTAAGATTGTTTTAAATTTCAAAATGTTATTAATATAATATAACCAATATTATAATATGCTTTATTTGGTATACCGATATACTATTACTTTCAAAATATACCAAAATATTACATGAATTAAATAAAATACATTTAATCATATTCGTTTTTTATCTTGTTTGAGAGAACAAAATTGGGTCGACACAATTCTTTTGAGTACCTTTAACTTATTGATTTCTATAAATGTATGAAATCTTTATTCCTTAAGTTTTTTTTAAATAGAGATTGAATTGCGAAAAAACTTTATTATTTTTGTAAAAAGTCAAGAAAATTGCAAAGTCGCCATTTGGTGTTGGTAAAAATCTGGCAAAACCCTGCTCAAGATTTCCAGTCCACACTTTATCGACAATAATGTCGTGCTATAAAGGAATAATCGAAGTAATAATTAAAGAATAATTTAAATATTTGCACTTACATCATAAGGACAGGTATGATTCAAATTGGAGCGCTCTTTAAACGTATTGTAAAACGTCAGTACGATGACATTTTGTGGATCCTTCAGAAACTTGCAGAGATCATAGGTTATATCAATGAAAAATGGCTTATAGCCATTGTCGAAGCGCATTAGCTTCAAGTTTCCCTATGATAAAATACTCGATAAAGTCCATTTGAAGTACTAAGTAATACTTACATTCAAGTTATCAAGAATCGTATTAAGACTTATATGCAAAGAAAGATATTTGTGAGTGCGATTGACGGCTTTGATGCGGCACAATTTGATTTCACCATTAGTTTCATTTGCCAAGCTACACTTAAAATTCGTGAATGTGATATGAGCCTCACACTGAGAAATATATATTTATATGATTATCGGCTACATGGAATGTTGGGATATTTAATACCACTAAAAATCCTAAGGAACTCCATATTAGAAAATACTTTAACATGTTGTAGGCGAATAATGTACTAAAACCTTCTCACTTTTCGCTATTCAATAGATTTTTCCAACCTAAGCGATCTATTAAGTTTAAATACATTATTATCAATATCGATTCTCAATTGTGTACAATTTTTTATTTAAGAGTTGAAGTGAAGCATGCATAAATACACGATTTGAATTCTAAGAGAAAATATTTTTAGATTTTCCAGATTATAAAATATTTTAAATAGATTTCAAATTATGTGAAACGCAATTAACAAACAGTAATAACCATTTGTTTCCACATTGCAAATTTATGTTTAAAAATAAAACATAATTATATGTTTTCGTTAAAAATATAACAAAAGGTTCATAAAAAAGAGCTTAAGATAAATACATTTATATAGACACATAGAAACAAAGGCAAATTTGAAAGAAACCCAACCACAGATGGGAATGACATTAAATGCCTTTTGTGAGTGACATACGTAAGCTTTCTCAAGGATTTGAGTGTTTCAAAAGCATAAAAATAAACTTTGTTTTATGATAAGCGAGAGAAGGTGGAGAGGAGAGTGAAGAGACACCGCATGAAAGTTAATGGGCCTTGTAAAGGCTGAAAATGAGTCAAAAAGGGGAGAATAGGCAGAAGAAGAGTCCCAAAAACGAGTCCAGACAAAAAGAATTTTATTGGCCTTCACTTAGCGCTCATAAATTTGTCTGCGAGACGAACAAAACAGCAACAGAAAGACGACAAAAACAACAAGGCGAACGTAAATGCAGGCACATCAAAGTTGAGTACACTGGACTGCTAAATACCCGGTGTTTATTTTGAGAAAATATATCAAAAATATGAAATAAAGTTTGTCAATGTTAGCATAATACCGTCATAATATGATTGTGATATTTTAAAGTTTAATCTGAGAGAATCAAGGGCACCTAACAATGATCAGAAATACAATAATTACATGACCATTGCATGTGATGCAGTTATCTGCAATGTGCAGTAATAGAATATATTTTGGAATTTATTTTTATTTGAATCTATCTAACAAACTTACCGTTTGAACAACATTTTTGCTCGAACGATAAATAATGACAGTTATTAACTATTGTGCACTTAACTGAAACTTTACATAAAAACAAAACAAACTGCAAATTTGTCATATAACGTAAAACATCTCAGAAACTTGCAATTATGCGCGATGCGTTCAAGTTATAAGAGTTAAAGCAATTTGTATGAAAATTGTAATAATTTAATTGTGTGCAATTATCTTTAATGTGCACATAACTGCAAATTATGTCATACAAATAAAACATCTGTTGCAATTATATGCAACGGTAAAAAAAAGTATAGCCAATAAATTCTACCCAATTGTATGCAATTATCCAAGATGTGCAATTATCGACATGCATATTTGAATATTTTAGGTATCGAATTTGAGCACATTTTGAACTGAGTTACTGATTTGTCATCCTCTCGCTACTTAACAGCTATTGTGCATTTAACTGAATCTCTACACAAAAACAACACAAACTGCAAATTTATTATATAACGCAAAACATTTTAGAGAAGTGCAATTATATGCAATGTGCTCAAGCTAAAAGATTTCGATCCGCTCTACTGAATATTGTGATAATTAACCTGTGTGCAATTGCCTTTAATGTGCACTTAACTGCAAATTTTCATAAAAATGAAACATCTGTTTTCTTAAGAATGTTTCAATATTCCAAAATAAGCAATTATACGCAATGCATTTAAGTCTAAAATAAAGTATAGCAAATTAACTACTTACAATTGTATGCAATTATCTTAAATGTGCAATTAAATGAACTACGTTGCAATTATTGACATGCAATTGAAAATCATTGTATTTTAAGGTATCGAATTGAGCTTCACTTTGAACTTAGACACTTAGTTATCATGCTCTGCCCCCACCTGTCTACCGGGTATCGAGAACAATAATAATAAGCAAGCGATGAAGACAAAATGCTGTGGATTTGCCACGCTTCCGCAGCGGCCGCCAACTGGTTGCAAAAATGTATCTTTCTCAACGAAAAAAAGGTATCCGCGGTCAACAGCAGACGGTGCGTGTGTGTGCGAGTGTGTGAGTGTATGTGGGTGTGTGTAAAAAGTGCTATTAAATTGGCATGTAACATGGATCGCTGAGCCACCTGCACCAATGCAATGCAATGGAGTAATGCTGCCCACCCTTTTCTTGTCTTGTCTTCTGGCTTCGACTTCGGCTTTTGCTTTGCTTGCTGACCTCGGGTTAAACTGGACTCGCTGTGGCGGCCCTCACGCATAAATCTGATCGCAAAAAGCGAAAAAAACTGCGTCGGTTCAGTTAACGAACTTTTGGTTCGTTTCAGTTCAGTTTCGGCGGCCCCGCTGAGCAACTTTGTCTGGGCCGAGGCAATTGAACGTGGTTCGTTGGTTGCTTGGTTACTTGGCTGCTTGGTTAGTGGTTGCAGTGCAGTCAGCGGTTGCAGCTGGTCTAAAAATAGCCATGGCCTCATACGTATATGTGTGTGTGTGTGTGTTGGTCAAGTTTTGTTGGTCGACAAGTCGTTGGGTCCCCCCTTTTTGCCTCGCTCTCAACCTCAACCGGCTCACTCGCACTGCTGATCGCGTTTCGTGCGTCATTGCATGCCCAGACACACAAACACACAAGCAACCACACGGTCACACAACCGCACACACATTCACATACAGACAGACAGACGGACGGACAGACAAACAGACGGACAGACAGACGGACGGACAGACGTACTCTCAACTCGAGTTGAGTCGCGTCTTATACGAGGCGTTGCACCTTTTGGCGAAGGTGCATTGATCGCTGCTGCTGCAGCGCAGCTCGGTCATTGCCTGCTGACTCTGCCTCTGCCTCAGCCTCAGTCTTTACCTCTACCGCAGCCTCTGCTGCTGACTCTCAAAGCTTGCCTGGCTTTCATACACAAATTATTGCTGTATTTAAGCATTTGTGCATATAAGACAGCCACCAAAATGAAAATAACAAAAAGTCACATACATATGACTTAAAACTAATCTATCATAAAATAATTTCTTCAAATCTAATATTATCAAAACGGAAAACAGTCTGTAATAAATATATTAAATATTGTTAGCAAAAAACATTTTTCCACATGACTTAAAACTTAATCTATCTTAAGATCATTTATTCAATTGAAATATTATTAAATAATGTTTTAGTCAAAAGAATAAAAGCAAAACAATGCTGCAAAAATACAAAAATATACCGAATTTCAAGTTTGGTATATCGTTAATATATTTGAAATATACCAAACTTCATTTCAACTTTATAAGAAAGTAGCTCAAATGCAACCAAATGTTGTCTACAATGCAGAATCAATCCAATAAAAATATATAAGTTATCCTTCGCAATTATTAAAGATTTTGATTAAAGTTTGAACCTTCGAATAGTCTTAAATTTGAAACCCATAATTTAAGTGATTCAAACTCTTGCAATTTCAATTGCAAACTCAACTACAATAAGTTCTTAACATTTGCAGAACATTAATGGCTTTTCGAAAAAATCTTGAATACTCAAATTTCAAATAAAAATGCTTTAAAGTTTTCTCGTATTTCGATAAAATGTTCAATACAGTCAGTGTGTGAGATAAATTTCAAAAATGAAGAAACGATCTGTTAAATGAATTTGAAACTCTACAAGATTTTTCAGAAATTTAGCAAAATCATTTAACAACAAAGATCTTTCAATATAAGCTAAATATTACTTTTCGCTGGCATTTGTTTTAGTGTTTAATATACACAAATCTGTCATTAGGTTAGAATGCAAAGGAAGTGTTGAATAATTAGGCGACAATCATTAAATTAATATAATAAAGAAACCATTTTTTTTAAAATGATCCAAAATGATTCAGAATTCAAAGGAAATGTTGAATAGAAAAGCAACAATCATTAAATAAATGCAAAACCTTACTTAATTTTTTAATATAGTTAAGAAACCATTTTTTAAAATAATCCAAACTTCAAAACTTCTTCATTCTTAATCTGAACCTTTGAATTTTCTATTATCCCTTTAGCACCACAAGTTGTGTTAATGTTAAATGCCTTCAACAAACTAGTTTGTTTGACAAAAAAATAAATAAGCAAATCGAAATGACATTCTTGTAAGAGTGATTATTCGAGCATAATCTAAAGCTATAGAATACTGATCAGCTCATTAAGCTTATTAATCACACAAACTCAACTGATCGACTGATCGAGTGTATCAAGTGAGCTCATCGCACTAATCAGTTGTGTATGTGAGTGTTTTTTACGGATTTGCGATTGCCCGCATTAATGCGTTACACATTTCGTGACGAAATTATAATAATATAGTACTATATACTCTCAGCTCGGTTCGCTGAAAAAAGTGCGTTCAATGAACGCCAGTCAGACGCTTGAAGCGCGTGTGTTGTGGGGCAACGATCGATCGATGGCGATGGCGATAAGACAGAGAGAGAAAGAGAGAGAGAGAGAGGGCGACGCCATGTTGTTGCTGGCATTGACTGAGGCATCCATAAAATACAAAAAAAACAAACCCAAACTCGAAACAAATCAAATATAGTATTAAAGTTATGCAAAGTGCAGGGCCAAGTAACTTTGGACTATGCTCCACAAAACTGAGGGGGGGGGTGAAGAGAGTCACACACATTGATGAATGGGACACGTGCGCGCGCTTTGCACAGCAGACTCGACACCAGACAGGCACAAACACGCACAGACACGAACAAACGCGCACACATTTGCAAAAAAGAAAAAGTGCAATCAGAAGCCATTGGGGCCGGCGCAGTTCATCGGCCAGGCAATCGATTGAGTAAGTTACTCAATGACTGCGACTGCATAACTGAGTCGAAGCAGCAGCAGCAGAGGAAGAACAAGTATTACTACACACACACACACACACATACAAACACATATACTATCGCATATTGTTGTTGATTAGCCAGAGCTAATTACAGCGTCGCCATTTGGGGCAGGCGACACTTCGATGTTCGATGTTCGACATTCAACGTTCGATGGTCGATGGCTGATGGCTGATGACTGACGCAGGCAATGAGCCAGCCATTGATTGCCCAGGCTTAAGCATGTCGCGACAGTTGATTTAACTCACTTTCAATAGAGCCCCATTCGCGACGACCCAACTGCCATTGATAATGAATAATAAACCAATAAAATAAAATACAAATTGCAATTGTTCATGACATGCGACGCATTCCGACACTCAGACCAACTGAATGACTGTCTGCCCCTCTCTCTCTCTCCCTCTCTCTTTCTGTCTGGTGTGTGCTTATCCATGTCTGTTTCGTTGTTGTCTTTATTTGCCCAACATTAATACATATTACGTATACGTCGCGCATTTGTCGCACTCAATATAAATTACTTTAAATGGATTTCAGTCGCACGCCTAACTGGTTCAGCAGCGCCATAAGCTGCAAATTGCCATTAAAAAGCATGAATATAAATTACTTACAGGTGTTTACAAGCCATTTGATGTCTCCTCTATAATCGGTAGTCAAACTTTGGAAAAGTAATTGTAAACTTAGGTCAATCGTAAATGAATAATGGTATAATATGTTAGTTATACACTAGAGTTGTAATATTTGTGTTGAAAACAATTCTGAGAATTAACAAACGTTAAGCAACACAATTTGCATGCTAAATATATTATGAAACAGTATTGTAAACATTAGTTAATCAGAAAAAGTCAAGAAAAGTGGTCGACTGTGAAATACCTTCAACACAATGTCAAAACAAAGTGAAAGCGGTATTATAGTTAAATTATACCAATTCAATATACAAAAAAAAAAATACTTGTAAGCGTCCAATTCTTGATTTGGTATATCGATATACTACTACATCAAAAAATATACCATAGAGTACAAATTATACTAGATTATCAACAACATTAGTTATATACGAAATACTATATTTGGTATATAAATATACCACTACGTAAAAAAAAACAAGTAATAAAGCTACAATCGAGTATACTCGATTTTTAAATACCCACTACGCATTTTTAATGAAAGGAAAACAGTGCGGTATTAATTTACAAACATACCACAAAATACTAAAAAAAATATACCAAATATCATACTTGGTATATTGATATAGTATTACTCTATGGTATATTTATAACCACTAAACATAGGGTAGAAGGTACTATATCAATATACCAAATACCATATTTGGTATATAAGTATACTACTACATTAAAAAAAAAACAAGTAAGAAAGCTCGATTTTAATTTTTTTAATGAAAGGAAAAACAGTGCGGTATTAATTTTCAAATATTCCACAAAATACTAAAAAATATACCAAATATCATACTTGGTATATTCATATATTGATAGTACCTTCTACCCGTAGTGGGTATAAATATACCATATAAACATACCAAATTATCAACCAAATCCAATAAGTTTCTACAGCCGTATTCTTTTTTCTAAATAAATTTATTTCTCGAGAATGAGATGCTTTCTTCTGCCAGTTACTTACATTTAAAATATACCTTAGATTAAAAAATATACCAGATTATAAACTCCAGCAATTTAGAACCGGCAGCTACAGTCCTTTTTTACAATTCTTTCTTGATAAAGAGATTCCTTCTTCTGCCTGTTACATACCATTACTGTAGGCAGGAAGTTATAACAGTCTTCTTACGGCTAGGGAGTGTAATAATAAAATAAACAATGTACACTTATTGTGTTATAATTTTGAAAAAGATTTCTCAAAATCAACAAAAGCGATATGCAATTAGCATGCGTAATTTATTATGGAAAAGTATTCTTCTACTTACGTTACGTCTTCTTAAAGACTTTTATTATAATACTTTTCAATGCTATTTCTCAGACTCAACAAACAATATTTAAACTAATAATTGTGTCAATATTTTCATTGTAGCATTTTCCAAAAAGTATTCTCAGGAAAACAACGCACAAAATTAGCCTTGGCGAAATAAATTCAGTATGTTTTAAACAATTCGAAATGCAAATTCCAAAGTGCAAAAACAAACTGAATAAAGTAATCAAAGAGAATGAATGTTGTATAAACAGTAAACGGGAAATGGAAATGGAAATGGAAATGCTTTGGCGAACCCAAACAAAAAAGCTGGGCAGAACATGCAAATTGGTTCAACAAATGACTAATTTAAATATGTACGTCGGCATTATCTAATTGTTTCTCAAGCATTCCAATTTCGAATACGCTTAAGCATTTAATTCAAGGCCAAAAATGGAAAATTCTCGCGCTCTCTCTCGGATCTCACGCTCTCTTCTGCTAATGTCTATATTAGCCAAGGTCTTTCAATGAAATCGCACAATCTTCAATCAGCTTAACTGCGCATAAATGTCTAAGCTGTCGTCGTCACATACATTTACAATCATATTTTGTGGGTGTGTGTGTGTGTGTGTGTGCGTATTAAATAAATAGAAATCCAACACAAACAAACACCCGAACATATTTGCATAGCATAAAACGAGGCGCGCAAAAAATGTTGCTGCCGGTTCCTTTCCGCTGTCTGCTTCCGCCAGCCGCTTACACGGCGTATGCTTTATTTTGCCGGCATTACGTATACGCCGCATAACACCACACACCATATCCATTGCCTATGCCAAAATGAATGCTTATGTATGCGTAAATATGCGTAGGCAGCACCATTTTCATTCTTCTCTCCTTTTTGCATTTTTCTTTCTTTATTTTCCTCTTTTTTTTTCTGTTTTTGTTTAGAGTGTGGCGTGTCCTTGAGCCGGCATTACGTCGCATATTATGTATGCGTGCCTGTGCGCCTCTGTGTGTGTGTGTGTGTGTGTGAGCATGTGATTGTATAAGTGTGCATGCTTTAATGTGCGTACATAACAAAAACTCCTCTCGCTCTCGCCTCCGGAGGGGCTCAACTAAGTTGCCCCAAGAGCCTCTTCCGTTTGGCGTGTGTCTCTGGCAAAACTTTAACGACTCTCTACCCTGTAAATATTCTACAAATATTTAAAGGTTAATTAATAGCCTATGAAGACAAACAGACAGCCTGAAATCGAGTAGTAAATAATATACCTTATACATTTTGTGTCGATAAGTACTATTTTCATTTAGTACTTAAAATATAGAGTAGAATTAAAATAATGTTCTATATTTATGAGGATTCTGCAAATATTTGTTTTCATTGTTTTCTTCAATTTAATCTATTTATATAAAGAAAATGCAAATGAATGGGAATTGTTTCTATAATATTAGTACATGCATATTTTTAAAGCTTTTTTTAACCATCTAATAAAGTATTGATAAAGTACTACATTCAAAATATATGTACCATAGAGTGCAAAATATACAAGATTGCCACCCAAAATTAAATATTTTATCTCTCGGAGATTTAGGTGTTCATTCGGACGGATGGACAGACAGACAGACAGACGGACTGATTGAGAATATATACATAGGGTTTGAGATGCCTCCGCCTTTTGCCTTTTATATCTATTATTATACAATATGCACTTAATGAGGATTTGAAGATGCAAAATTTTAATTAATCTTTATACTACATATTCGTTGTATACAAGTTTTACTTGACTTTAATTCTGTGTACTTAATGGCATTTAAATTTTTATCACATCTTTAACAACTTCACCAAATGTTTTGCTTTTTTTACTTAATAAGTAATACAGCAAAGAAATACTAATAAATGTAAATAATAGCAATAGTGCAATAGCTTTAAAATTCAGTTTAAGTAGAATGTAAACAGTAAAAAGCTTAATAAGAATTTGAATGATTAAGATCGTCTTTAATTTCACTTTTGTAAGTTCCAAACAGTTTGTGTTTATACTCCTTTTATTTGATTTTTCCAAAAACATTGATTATTAATATATATAATGATGTACAAATGTACACACAAGAAGACAGTTAAGATCGAGTGTGACCATACACAAAAGTGAAGGATATTTATGCTAATTGTGCTATACATAATATGGTCACATTTATAACTTCTTCATTATTAATTGATGTTGAAGAGTCTACTTTGCTTTGTCAGCCTTGTCGCCAGCATAACTTGTAGTCCATCAGCTGTGGCTACCTTGGTGTTAACATATTTCTATTACGACATGGCTGGCTTCTAATCCACGCTAGCCACAGACGCAGCCGCTGCCTCTGTCTCTGTTGCTGCCTCTGCTGCTGCTGTGGCTGCAACGCATATCCTGCGTCGTCGTCGCTTGTGCGTAGTTAGTTGTCTGCCTCTGTTTTGTGGCCTAAGCTTTTATTTGATGCCATTATTGTTGTTGCCCCACACACACACACAAACACACACATACAACAGCAAACACTCATCTCTCACACTCGAGTTGTCTGCTGTCTGTGTTGTTGTGCCTAAATGCCACAGACGGGACAGACTTGAAGGTAACGTAATTTTGTGGAAGTTGCAGAAGCAGGGCAAATGAGGCAGACAACAACGTTGCGCTACCTGTTTTGTATCTGCTTAAAGACAAGCGAATAGAGTAGAGTAGAGTATGCGCTGGGCCAATGCGGCGTATACGTATTCATTGGTTTGTTGCCGCTGGCATATTTAGTCTGCGGATCTTGAAGGTTAAATATATGTAAACACACCTTGAATGTGCCAACGAAGCAGCAAAGCAGCCACCCTTTGTCTTTGTCTTTGTCGTCTCTCTGTCTGGCAGTTTTTGACTTGTTTGCCAAATGGCGTACAAGATATTTATGCATATTAAAACAATTTGCTTATTATGCCTGAATAATTGAGTGACAGGAATATTTACCTCCTCTTCGATTCAGTCTCTTTACAGTCTCGAGAATTATCTCTCTCTTTCTCTCTCTTTGCCTCTGTCAGCCAATGCTGCGGCTACGTAATATTTGTGCCGCCGCATGACGTTTGACAATGTCTAGAGCGAAAAGAGAGATATCCAGTCCATGTCGGCCATGTCGGCGACATCGAAGCGCAAACTTCAACAAAGCGTTAATTAATACTCGCAAATGTTTGCGCTCCGTCTGGCAATGAAAAAGTTAAGCGACGTCGACACAACGGGTGAAGCAAACACCGAACCAAACAGCACAAAAAAAAAAAAACCAAACGAACGAACGGAGAGTAAAAAAAAAGTCTCGTCATAAGTCAAATAAAAAGCGCAGTGCGGTGTCGAGCGGCTGAGAACTAGAGAATTCCAGTGAATAGGCTCTCGGTTTTTAGCTACGGCAAATAATTTGTGGGCTAGATAAGCACCTAGGCTAGCCCCCCAGACAGAAAGACAGACAGAGAGACACAACCCAACCTGCCAGACGACAATCAGACAGATTCATAGACACACACAGAGACAATTTTGAACATTACAATTCCAGGTAACAAACAAACACACACACAGACAGACAGACAGTAACTGTTTAACTTTGATAACCTCATGCTTGTGAGTGACGCAGACAGTTTCACAACTCAAAACTTTATTTAGAAATCCAAATCAACAATAGTCATAAACTAAGCTCGTGATGAAAGCCCTGACGTAACATTCAGCTTCTCTCTCTAGTCGAGTGACGAAAGTCAATTACATATTACGTTTGACAGTAAATCTCAACAAAATCTGTAGCTTTTAGTTAGATTACAAAGTATACGTAATGTCTAGTTAGAAATTTATGATAATTGGAAACGAGCTAAGTAAACTATCACGTTTTCACTGGTGACTAACAAAAATTTTCAATAAATATTGTAATCTTAAATCATAAAAATTGAATAGTTGGGGAAAAGACGATCCATGTTTCCTTAATTCAACTAATAAACATATTAAATAAATAATTAAATAATAAAAATATGAATAGTTGGGGAAAAGTTAATCCATGTTTTGTAAATTTGAACTAACTTAACTTATAAGCCTTAAAATTTATCTTTAGGAAGTAAATAGTCTTTGAAACTAGTGATAAAAATTTGTAAAGGGTTTCCAAATAACAATGAAATTTTTTTACGCTATTCAGAATCTCTAACACTAGAATTTTTAAACCATTTAAAGATTTTAAATATCGTAAAATGTTTCATTACTATTTGGGATGAATGAAATGTTTTAAATATCGTATTAGTATTGCTTTTATAGAACATAATAAAGCCAACATTTTAAGAAGATTTTATAATAATATAAACTCAAGCAATGGTAGTCAAAAAAGTTTAGCAATATCTAAGAACTATATCAAATATCTTGAGTATGAAGTTTAGCTTTATCTAAAAAATTATATCAAACATCTAGAGTACAAAGTTTAGCTTAATCTAAAAATTATATAAAATATTTGCAGTATAAATTTTAGCTTTTTTTTTTTTTAAATTATATAAAATATCTTGAGTATAAAGTTTAGCTATATCCAAAAAATATATAAAATATTTTAAGTATAAAGATTCGCTTAAAATTATGTAAAATATCTAAACTTTAGTTTAGTTTTATCCAAGAATTATATCAAATATCTTGAGACACTCAGAAAAAATTTAAGAATAGTTGTTTCTACTGTCAATCAGTCAACTGACTCCAACAAAAAATTACCTACAATATCTAAAGACTGCAATAGAATCCGTTTATGAAGAAGATTGTTAACACAGATAATAAAGTTAATCGAGATAATACGCAAAAATTTCAATTATTTCAACTGTTTCAATATGTATCTAACGCATATTTGAAATATCTTGTGACGTATAAAATTAACCAGGAAATTCAATGATTTGTTGAATGAAGCAGCAACTGACACCACAAAATCCAGATGTTTGTGCTGATCTGTGAAGTCATAAAAAAAAATATGGGCTCAACTACTAGCCAAAGTGAGTGACATGCTTTATGATGAAGGAATTCTTCAAAGTTGCAAGTTGCTTGATTTTGTTTTTGCTTTTGCTTTTTGGCATTCAAATGACGATGAGACGAAATGGCATGGAATGAAATGAAATCGAAGTGAAGCGAAAAGCGAGAAGGAAAGAGAGAGAGAGAGGGCAAAAGAGAAGCAAGCAAGCAACCCCAGCTAATTTTTATTGGCGGCATCAATCAGTCTGGGACGTTGTCGTCATTGTTGTTGTTGTAGTTGTTGTGGATGTTGTTGTTGCTTTTGACTGTTCTTGTTGCTGTTGTTGTTGCTGTTGCTGTAGTTGTCGTTGATTGCAGCCCGAAACGACCCCAAAGTGCATGGCAAGCAGACGCAGTCATTTTTTAATGTCCGTAGCCGCCCATCAGTCGAGTCGTGCAGCGTGAAGAGGATAAAAAGAGAAACAGAGAGGTGGAGAGGGGGGGGGGGTCAGCAGATGCACAGACGACGACGGCGGCGGCGGCAATCATCAATTTCTCAGTGTCGCATTAGTTTTCATTAATTTGAGCGGCGAGAGCCAAATGAAGCGGCACAGATGGACGCAGCCAGACAATTGCAACAACCAGCAAAGAGAAGAAAAAGCATGAACTAAAGAAGAAGAAGAAGAAGAAGAGTCATAAGAAGAACATAAAGAAGAAGCAGAGTGGCGCAGACAGGCAAAAGTTGATGCGCTGCGGAGCATTATTGATGCATTCAGCAAGCGACAGCGACAGCCAGACAACTTTGACTGGACATAGAAGAAGCTGAAAACTGCAAAAGCTCATTGAGAGTTGCTAAATGTGTCGAGTGGGAATGAGTGAGAACGAGAGGGAGAGAGGGGGAGAGCGGTGTCTGCTGCTGCTGGTGTCTTGGGGCAAGCGGCAGCTGTGCTGTCAGTGCCAAGACAAACTCATAAATAAACCGCGTACGCTGTGGGCACCTTTTACAAGTTGTTGCTCTTGTTGTTGTTGCCCCGCCAAGCAAATGGACAGACAGTCAGACAGAGAGACGCTGCTTCAACCTTTCACATTTCCGCACAGCAATTCTCAGTCTACCTCCGCTCTTTGCCCACCGTTATCATCTACCTGTGACATTTGCACAGCATTATGACAGCACACCCAAAAAAGCGTCCCAAGGACAACAAAAAGTGTTTGTAATTCATTTTAAGTCGTGGACTTCTGACAGGACCTTCAGCTTGCGTCTTTGCCGTCATCATAATATTGTGGGCAACCCTTTCTACGTCCGTCTGCCAGACAGCACTCTCGCTCGCCCTCTCTCGCTCCCACTCCATGCTAAAGTCAGACCACTGACAAGTGTTCTTCTTCGCCCGAAAAAGTTATTCAATTCAAGCGCCTTTGCTCTTCATTTGCTGCTGCTTCTTCTTCTACTCTTACCTTTGCTGTTGCTTCTTCTTCTACTATTGCTGTTGCTTCTGCTACTACGGCCTGCTTCATCTTCTACTACTACTGCTGCTCCTTCTTCTACTACCTCCTCCCACTACTTCTGCTTCTTTTTCTACTATTGCCATTTCTACTACACAAATTTTCGGCCTACAACAACTTATACAGCGAATCTAAAAGCTACGGCAACAACAGCAAGCAACAACAACAAAAGGCGGCGAATATTTCGTAAATTTCATTTTACGACGAGGACGAAAATCATTGCCGGCTTCGCTGTCGCCGTCGTCGTCGTCGCTGCCGCCAGTCAACTGTCAGTTGTAGCAGCAGCGCAGCAGCTGCAGCGGGTGGCCGGGCGCAGGCGACTGCGACTGCGGCTGGACTTGTTCGTTTTTCAAGGTTAAGCAGCGCAGCGACGCACACAACCCAACACACACACAGCCATAAAGAGAGAGCGAGAGCGAACGAAACAAATGCCAAGTGCCAGACGATGAGCCAGACGGAGTGCGTCGGGCGCTCGGTGGGCAGACGAAGACATTTAGACGGACCGACCGACCGTTCATAGTGCTCGGATTCCAGAGATTCGCATTCGGGTTTGGTGCGACGAGCGGGGAGCAAAAGGGGAGCTGACGAGTGGGAGTGCATTTCAGCTTACGCTTCACTTAATTTTCGTGCTATAAATGTGCCTTGTGCTCTCACACTCTCTATCGCACTCTCACTCTGTCGCTGTCTCGGTCTGTCCCACTCCCGCTGTCTGTCGAAGTGTGCATTTGCTCGAGGGTGCAATATTTGGACTGGTTGAGGATGAATGACGCGCTAAAGTTTCGCAACGCCTTTTGGCTTTGTTTGTCGTAGTCGTCGCCGTCTACATTGTTGTTGTTGTTGCTGTTCTTGCTGTTGTTGTCGTGTGTATTTCGAGTGCCCTTCGGCCCATTCGAGTTGTTTGCCCATGTTGCCGCTAGAGTGCGCTAGTGTGCGTGTTTGTTAGTTTACTGTTAGTGCAGTAAAAAGACAAGATTAGACTCAAGCACTAGTTAGAAATGATCCAGTAGCGGCTGAAGTTTGCTTTCAAATGCCCAACTCAAGCACGGAACTAGTTCAAATGGACTGCAGTGGTTCTAACAGGAGATTACACAGTGGAACCGTGTTGGTAAACTTTGGTCAGTGCAACAAATTAGAACTAGTTTTATGATCAACATTGCTGGGACTTAAAGAGTTATATTTAAACAATCTTTATCAAAACGTTATATAATTAATTTACATAATATCTGTATAATATCTGTATAGAGTTCCAAACTGATTTAAGAAATAATGCAACAATACTAAATTTACAGGAAGTAAAATACTGTTTGCACTAAAAAGCTTATTTTTTGGCGTGCTTTATCCCAGTGTGCCCAGCCTCAAGTACCAGCAACAATGCAAAATCGACAATAATAGACGCCGCCAACGTCGTCGCCGGTGCAGACATTTGATGGCGGTTGCAGAGAGAGTGAGAAAGATAGAGAGAGGAAGGGAAAGGTGGCGGGGACGACGACGACGCCGTCGGCAGTCAAAGTCATAAACTTTATTTTCTGTTGCCTGCACAAAGGAGCATGCTGAGTGGAGCATAGGGAGCGAGCGAGAGAACGAGAGAGAGATTGAGACTTCTCACACTCTTTTGTCTGATGCACATGCGACTGTCCCCATCCCTTTTCGCCCTTTTCACGTGTCTGCGACCCTCGAGTGGGCGAATGTTTCATGCGTTTTGTCGAGACACAATCACAAACAGTTGCGCCTGCATTTTGAGATGGAGCAGAGGAGGGGGGAAGGCGAGAGTGTGTAGGGTATTTAGGGGTGGGTGGGCAAAGAGTTTTGAAGTTTTGTCTGGCTGTGTGCAGGTTATGTCTGCATTTTGCCTTTGTATTTTTTTCTCTCTCTCATTTCTTTTTTTTTCTGTATTATTGCATAATCAACACGGCATTGATTGTGTGCAAAGGAGACTGTGAATAAGTGAGCGAGTGTCTGTGCCTGAGTGTGTGTTTATGTGTGTGTGCGTGTGTGTGTGAGTCTATGTGCTAACTGGCAACCAATCAGCAGCAGTCGATGCTTTATTGACAACCCTTTAATGAACCACTCTGACTTCAACAGGTTGTGTTGCCTTTAGTGTGCCCTTCCACTTGATGTTCGAAATTCATATTCAAAATTCCACGCGTCAAACTTATTCAATAATTCATAACTCAATTTGCCTGACCTTGGCCAGCAAAACCCTTTTTTTTTTTCACTCAGTTGGCAGTTCGGACAGCTGCCCACTTCATTGGTCACACTGTTTTGCGAGGGTTGTTAATATCTTGATTAATTTGTTGCCGCAGACAGTTTTTGGCTGTGCCAAAAAAAAAAAAAACAAAGTAGAAAATAAAACAGCCAAAGAAGCAAAAGTCCAGACAACTGATATGGACAACCAGACAGTCTGACAGACAGATAGATGGATAGACAGTCACCCACACGCATTTTCCAAATCAAATTTTCAAAGTCAAAATGGTCAAAATGGCTGGCAACAACAACAACGAAGAAAGGAGTGAGGCAGACAGACAACATGGAATGCGTTGTCGAAATTTTACACAATCTCTTTCAGAGCGTAGAGGATCCCTAAAGTGTAGACGGCAGGCGACTTTTTGGGGTTCATAAATCATGCAACTCAGGTTCCACAATTAATCCCTTTATAATCCATATAAATTGAAGAAGCTTTGAACTAGAAAATTATAATTAGTTTAATCTGTCATTTGGTGGTAATATATTAATTGGTAATATTAATTGAAATTTATAACAAATTGAAACAACAAAAATGTATAAAAATTAGAATAAAAGTAGCTTTTAACTAGAAAATTAAAATTAGTTAAAGCCAAGGTTTGGTGATAATATAATATATTAAGTGGTAGTATTAAATAAAAAATAATGACAAATTGAGGAAGCTCCGAACTAGAAAATTATGATTACTCTACAAATGTTTTCAAAATTAAAGAATGTAAAAAAAAAACAAAAAATAACATTTAAATATAAATATTAGAAGAATAGAAGAATTAATTCATAAAGATAAAAAATTAAAATTTTATTGCACACTTAAAAAAAAAATTAAAATGAGAAAACTTTATAAGAATAAAAGATTTTTACTAGTTAAAACGTTTCATTTAAAAAAAAAACACAAATTTTTCTACTTAAACTATTTAGTTTACTGAAAAACAAGTTATGGAACGTAATTTACAAAAGTGTAGAGGGGATTCCTTAGGAACAAACAACTAACAATTGGTAATTTAAAAAATAAATAATTTGCTATGATGATTTATATTAGAATCTTTAATTCTATATACACAAATTTTAATTTTAGTGCAAACCAAAGAAACCAAAAATTAAGAAATAAATAAGAACACTTTATTATAATAACATAAAAATACATTTCAAATCTGAATAAATTTCAAATTACAAATAAAAACTAACTTTTCTACTTAAACTGTTCAGTTTACTCGAAAAAACATTGTAAGGAACATGATATACGAATTTCTAGAGTAAACAAAAAATATTATATAATAAATTGCTATAGTGAAAATATATTTTAGGTATGTGTATTATTAGAATCTTTAATTCTGTTTATGATGATAGTATGAAAAAAAAGTTGAATACCAATAAAATAGACAACTCAACATAAAAGAGAGCGCATCTACAAGTCGTTCATGCTCTTCCCTCACCTTCGCACTTGATGTTGTTGCTGTTGACCAAAAAGTTAGCCAATGAAATTTTGTGTGCCTTTTACGCCGTGAACGTGGCCAGGACGAAGCTTCAAGTCTGGCAAGTGGCAAAGTGCATAAATAAAAGGCATCGCTGAAGTGGCAGCAAACTACGAGTGGGCGGCAGGCAGAGTTAACTTTATGGGGATGAGCAATGGCTAGTTAGCGAGTTAGGTTCTCTTTTTTGCTTCTTTTTTTTTGGTGGCTGTCACATAAAGCTGCCT
Source organism: Drosophila sulfurigaster albostrigata (assembly GCF_023558435.1). NCBI lineage: Eukaryota > Metazoa > Arthropoda > Insecta > Diptera > Drosophilidae > Drosophila > Drosophila sulfurigaster. The sequence continues at coordinate 48,977,918 of NC_084883.1, forward strand.
ACTTTTTGGCGCCTCAATGAAACTAACTGAAAGAAAAGAGGAGAAAAAGTGTGTGTCCTAGAACTGTCGCACTCAGCTACTTGTCTGGGAACTTCTGGCCATGAGTTGGCACTAAACTTTGCCTCGCCTTTCCACACGTCAACTTTGGCAGCAACTTTTGGACAGTAGAGGCAGCAAAAACAAAAAAAAAAGTAATGTGCAGGAATTGCTATTGAGCTGCTCTTTAAGCTTGCAAGCAGCAAAGATACTTAATTATGTGCCTAGAGGGAGGCAGAAAGCAGCACATAAATAGAAAGAGACAGAGGGAGATAGGAGAGGGAGTGGGTGGGGGAGGTGTGGGAGAGCTAGGGACGCCACAGGCTGATGCTGCAGTTGGTCAGAGTCAACAACAGGACGAACAGAGGGCAAAAAAAAAAGAAGTGCGCTGGCGTTTTCGCTTTAGCTGTCATTGCAAATGCGAAATGAAAGCAAAAAAAAAAAACATGCTAAAAGTAAAGGCGACTAAGCAATACTCTATGACAAGAAGGTAGAATTGTCTTAACCTATAAAAAAATAAGGAAACTATAAAATTATAGTAAAAATTATAAAAACTACAACAACTAACAAACTATAAAAAAATTATAAAAACTATAACACTTTGATTAAATACTAAAAAAAAAAAAACAAATAAATAAAAATATTTAACAATTTAAAAGTGTTTCATATTTAAAAAAAAACGAATTTTTCTACATAAACTGATTAATTGACTGAAAAACACCATATATGAATTATTAGAAGAAACTCCTTATAAACATAAAACGTAAACTAATGAAAGGATAATTTTTAAATTTCTTTAAAAAGTTAACAAGAAACTATGATATATATAAATAGATAATATACAATCTGAAATAGAAGGGCACACGATATTCTGATAATTTGTTTTAAAATAAATAAATTAAATTGAATTTTAAATTACAGGAATTTCTATGTGCATATTGATTGATTGATTTCATATTGATAATTTACGTTATACTGCTTACTGAATACGTTTTTTTAATCAATTCAATAGTAATGTACCAAGTCCAATTAGTCTAAGCATTCTAAGCTATAATTTATTTAGAAAGCTAAAATGTCTATTCGTTTTAAACGATGTTTGATTATAGCTGAAGAAATTATAGCCCTTAACATTTGTAATTGAAGAATCCTAAACGTAACTAGGTCTTTCTAAGGGCTACATATGTATGTCTTAAGAACTTAACTGTATAGTAAGTATAAGTATAGGTAAGATTTAGTCCATCAAGTTTTAAGTTGTTTATGCTGAATTTATAGTTTCCATGTGTATATGTTGAAATTAAAATTTAAAAATTCACTTTCTTTAGCAAACTTCTATGAATACAAAATGATCTTTTATACGAATTTATACCTCAACTAGAAACTAGTTTGAAAACCCTGCCTTATCAAATGTTGTATCACGATCAAATGTTGTAAACTATACTTTTATAGTTGAGCCAGTAAATGAATCAACCAATTAGTCAGGATTGTCTTATAATAATATACATAGATTATAAAGTTCTAACCTAACCTTTCGACACAAAGTGAGCTAGGAAATCAAAATTCTCTAATAGAAAGTGTATAGCAATCGTTTGGATAAAGAGGCCGAGCCCAGACAGTACAACTGACAGGCCCCAGATCTCTGGCTCTGAATCTGAATCCGCATCTGAATCTGAGACTGCGACTGCGAATGAGGCTGAGTCTGGAGACTTTACCTGCAGCCGGCAGAGTCTGCAGTCTCCCTTCCTCTATCCCCTCTCTCATAGGCTGCCTCGTCAGACGGTGAAACCACGAGACTGCAACATGCAGACCCAGACAGCAGACAAGAGACAACAGCAGAAGGCAGAAGGCAGTCGAAATCAAAACGGCGGCCAACAATCGAACGACGCGACGTCGTCGACGGCATTCAACTCGAATTAAATTGAATGAAATGTTGCAAAATCCCTGAATGCGATGCAGTCACAGTCCGACTCTGAGTTCGAGTTCGAGTTGGAGTCACAGATGCAGACAGAGAAACAGAGAGAAAGAGAGAGAGAGACGCGTTGGTCAAGCTGGGCGATGTCTGCGGACTGTGAATGTGATTACATTAAAATTTATGTGCATTTGTAAACCGGAGTTGCAACAGAGGCGCGGGGCGAGTGGGTGTAACGAAGGTAGACAGGGACGTGCAACATGTGGAGCAACAGACAAGAGAGAGAGAGCGACAGAGAGGGAGAGAGAGAGAGACCCCGCAGACATGTTGCCAATGCCAATGCAATTTCAGCGACAGCCAACTAAAGTTATGGACAGGATGTTGCATCTGTCTCGAGCACCAAAGATGTTTGGCTCAGGACAGGGAGAGAGGATAGAGGAGGCAACGTGGTAGGGAGAGAAAAAACCCCTCAACAGAAGAATCTCTCAATATCCTGTCGCTATAAATCTTGCATTTTGTCTCACACAATGGCTTATCAAGCGACCGGCAATCGCAAAATGCTAATTATAAACAAGCAGCGCAGTAGCCGACGATCGATCGGATCCCAGACTGAATCCCCTTCCCTCCCTTCCCCTCCTTCATTCTCTGGCTACTGGGCATGCGCGACGTCTCTCTCGCCACATCCATATTTAGATGAGAAGTCATTACAAGGACTCCTCTGTGGCAACAACAAAAAAAAGTAAAGGAAAACTGGTTATGTTGTGTGTGTTGCAAGTAGTATTTCATAATTCCCTCCCCAACCTTTTTTCCCCTTCCACGTCTACAACTCTCGTTGCTTCTCGATCCCCTTTGCTGTTTTACTTAATGATCGCCAATTAGAATAAGTGCAGCTCTAGACGTTGTCTGCCTTTCTGCGCTTGGCCATGGCTAATAACTACCTTTTGGCATTTATTAAACATAATGATTGCATATCAGAAATATGATTAAAGAGGCTGCACTATCAATTGCAATTGAATGCAATTACAAGCAAATGCTTTACTGCTGATCGATATGATCAGTTATCGATAACTGCTCAAAAATATCTCAAGACACTAAGTGCCTCTGATTGCAGTTTATGAAATGTGATTACAGAGAATGCTCGTTTAATTATGATTATTTAACTTCATATTTATAATTGAGCACAGCATTTAATAGTACAATAGATGTAGTATGATAAAGCAAAAATATAATAAATAACAACAAAAATTACAGTAAATTTAATTAAAGCCCAGAACCAACCTTTATTTACAATAAATATTTTATATTTTAAGAAATTTAAATAAATTTAACCAGATAAAGAAAATAGCAAAATTACAAAATAACTCTAGTTGTAAAATTTAAGATTTAAATTTCGATAACATTTTTCCATTGAGTATTTATTAGATACGCTAATTGCAACACCATTATTATTATTATACATAATATGTATATAAATAGCCATTGAATTTATGCATACGTCGACCATTTATCGATAACCACTGATCGTGACTTTTTAGTTGCCTATCGAAATTACACTTACACTAATTGCTCACACTATTGCCATTTCACTCTACCTCAGCTGCTTGTCAGCCTCCATCTTGCACAAGCTCTCACTCCCTCTTTTGCCATTCCCTTCCGCTGTCATTTCGTCATTTCAATTTACAATTGGATTTTTAACTAAATACTAAAATACTCTTTAATGCACCTTGAAACGGAGGAACCCACAAAAAAGCAAAAACGCAAAGCAACAAAAACAACAAAAACAGACGACGAAATGAAACGAAACGTTGTGTTTCACATCCCTTTTTCTTCTTCATTTTCATCTGTTTTGTTTTGCATGTCTGGCTATGCTGCCGCCACCGCTGCCTCTGCTGCTGTTCGCTGCCACAGCCATAGGTCCCTAGGCGTCTGACGTCAAAATGCAGCCAACATATAAGCAAGCAAACACACACACACGCACACACACACCGAGTCGAGAGTCGTGAGAGGCGGCGGATGGCGCGCAGTCGACGTCAAAGTCGCATTTGCCTTTACAATTTTTGCGGCGCGTTCAATACAAAAAAAAAAAAAAAAACACGAAAAAAAGCCAACTTCAAACATACGAAAAAAACGTTAAAACACAGCAACAACAACAAGAACTCAAATTGTACGCAGACAACAAGGAAAATGCAGACAGCAACAACAAAATCAACGGCGACGACGCTGACGACGACGACGTCGACAAACACCAGACAGCAGCCACAGACGGGCACAGCGACAGAGGCAGAGTCGCCGCAACAGCTACACAAACAACCACCGACGCAGACCAGCAACAACAACAACAACAACAGCAACCAAGGAATACTTTTCAAGGTCACGCATAGAATTTCGGTATTTTGTTTCATTGCGTCTGCTGCACACACTCACACAGACACACAAGCACACACACATACACTGGCAAACGCAGTCAGTCAGTCTGGCAGCCAGAAGGAGAACGCAACACAACTAACGACTGTGGCTATCCCTTTTTGCGGCAGAGAGCTTTTTTTTTTTGGTTTTTATTTGCCTGCATTTGAGCTGCATCGATAAGAGAGAAAGAGAGTAAGCAAGCGCGGTAGAGAGAACGTGCGTGCCAGTTCGTATGTATTTTGTGTGCTTGTGTGAGTTTAAGCATTTGAATCATTTTGACGCGTCAGTGTCTCTGTTTGCGTACGAGTGTGTGAGTGTGTCTGTGTCTGTGCCTGACATTGAGCCACTTTGCCTGTCGCCTGTCTGAGCCGGAGACGCTGTAATGACGGGGGTTGCGACGGGACGGCAGTATGGGGGAGTCTGGGGATCTCATCAAATTGCCTTAATAGCGCATTTTTGTTGATTTTTTGGCACTCTTTGGCTGCTGCTTTTTGTAGTTGTCCTTGAAGTCGCTCATGTTTCGCTTTCGGCTCTTCGCTCTCCTTCCTTCGTCTCCTCCTCCTATCTTGCATTGTTGCTTGCATTAGGCTGTCGTTGTTATTGTTGTTGTTGTTGTTGGTAGGGACCGACTGACTTTAAGGACTTGTCTTTATTTCTTTTAATGAGACACTTGTGTATCCTTTAGGCCAGGTATAAGAGTCCTTGCCCTAAGCTTCGACTCTGTCGCTTTCCCTTTCTCTTCTCGACTGTCGCCTGTCGCTTGCCATTGTCATTGTCATTGTGTCCTGTCGTCCTTTTTTTCGGCAGCTTATTTAATAGGATAATAAGTAAATAGGCTTATGTGAGGTACCTAGCCGAAAAGCTCAGTCCTAGTCCTTTAGACGTTGACGAGACAACAACAACAGGAGAACCACAGAGAGCTTTTCTCGTCAACTGAGGGCGGCTTTCCCAGAAACTTTTCACTTTCGTTAAGTAGTGTGCTTGCGCATCGATCCTTATGAAATATTCAGGATCTGTAAATGGTACATCAAAGTTACGTGTAGAGCAAACCTCATCTGCTTATGCGTTAACAATCTATTATTTACAGATAATGCAATACGTTATTGATACGTACGATGGGATCCTTAAGAAATACATAAAGAAATTATAAACGATACATTAAGGCATATTGCTTGAATCACTTAAAGCAATAAACAACAAATATATATAAAAATATATTATAGTCCTATTAAAAAAGAAATCAAATCCTTATTTGCATTAGGGTTGCTTTAAATATAATTATTAAATAATTTATAAAGTGAAGAGGTTTGTTTATATGATAATATAAAGATGTTATGATGATAATAGAGAAATCGCAATCAAAATTTTAAGATTTACTGTTTATTATTTATTATAAATTTTCTTTTCATTAAACTTTACAATAGTTGACTATATGAAATTTTAGCAAAACTTTAACAAAGTTTTATAAATTTAAAAACTTAAATTCTTAAAAAAGGGATTTCACTTTAAACACAATGTTTTTACGATTTACGATCGATTCAAAGCTTATCTTGGAAATTTTTTGGAACAGATAAATATGAATTCCTTCCCATCATTTACTTTAAACACATTCTTTTTCAATATAGAATATATTCAAAGCTTATTCTTGAAACACTTTTGGAACAGATAAAAATGTATTCCACTTTGTATGTCTACGACACTTTATCCTCAACATGATTCTCAAAGTGTTTGCTCTGTCCAATTCTAGCCTGGTCACACTGTTTGGTGTTTTGGGCAACCTCTGGCCAATTGTTGAGTGCATTTTTGTTGCTTGTTCTCCCCTTCGCTGAGATTTTCTTGTCAAAAGTTGATAGGCTGTGTGCAGATGTTGAATGTTGAATGTGGCGGGGATCAAGACGCCAAAAAGTGCGCGCAACATGTTGAGGTAAGCTGGCCAGTTGCCAGCTGGCAGCTGCAATTCGAGGCAAGCTTCAGCTCCACAGTCTTGTCACTTGAGTTCTCCACGCTGCAAGTGGCAAGTTTATTGCCGAGGCAAAGGCAAAGGATGCGTCTGAAGAGGCTCGAGTTGATTGATGTGGTCATGGTGCAGCGTCAGACTCCAGTCCGCAGTCCGTAGTCCGTTTGGCCATATGCTCCACATGTTGCAGTTGCAGCAAACAGCAATTGCTTGATTAAATCACTTTTCAGCCACACTGACAGTTAATCAAGGCGCAAAAGGAACGCAGCTTTCAAGGTGCTTCGTTTTTTTCGTATTCTCTGCTTTTTTTTTCGGGGTGTAGACGCAATCGTGACTTGGACTCGAAACTGAGGCTGCAAAAGCATAGAGAGAGGGAGAGGGAGGGAGGTTGCAGTAGTTGCATGCCACTCGTCGGTTGCCCGGGACAACCGACAACCGAAGCGACGCGTCGCAGTCGTTGCAACTTCCGCCTGCTCCAATTGTTTGCACACACAAAGAAGAGTCGCGTCGCGTCGTCGCATCGCATCGCAACGCAACTCGGTGCAGCATTTTGTTGCACGTATGTGTATGTGTGTGTGCGTGTGTGTGCGTGTATGTGCTATAATCCAAACAAACATATTGTTTTGTCTGCCACGGTCTGGCCTCCCGTCTGTTCCCTTGCTCCTGCAGTTGATGCAGTCGATTGCCGCACCCGTTGCACGTTTCTGTCTGTGTGCGTCAATTGTTGGCGTCGCTGTTGCTGCTCTTGGCTGCAACAAAGCAGCGTCTGAAGTGCAGCAGCCACAGCAGCAACAGCAGCAGGGCAAAAACTGGATAGCAGCACAACGAAACAACAGCAGCAGCAGCAGGGGAGGCACGAGACGGGACAACGGCGAGACGAAACGAAACGAGACGAAACTCAGCATGCATTTTTTCCCCCTTCTCCACTCTCCTCTCCTCTTCTCTTGATTTTTATTTTTTTGTAGTCTGCAGTTGCTTGGCTTTGGCATTTTTTCGGGTTACAGACTCTCGGCGTGCCCTGCGGCAGACGAAGCTGATTGGCTGACCGACCTAAAGGATATCGCTTTATTGCATTTGAGTGATATAGCAGTCAGCTTTTAGTTCGCATTTATATCAGTTTTCTGCAAGCTGCACTTGAGTGTCATAGCACTTAGCTTCAGGTTTCCTGAACGTTCATTGAAAATAAATTGTTGTTGAAGTTAGTTATATATTACCTTAGTCTATTAAAATGTGATTTTATGCTTCGGCAATTAGCATTATTTTACTTTAGGCGCCTATTCATTACAAAGGTTTCGGCTATTAGCATTATTTTACTTTAGGTGCCTAATAAAAACATATTCGTTCTCATATTTAACTCAGCTTACAGCCTTTGAGTGTCATAGCACTTAGCTTAAGCTTTCCTTAACTATCTTGCAAAGTCAATTGAATTCTTCAGTGCTGCAGCAGTTAGCTTTATTTTTGCATTATCAGTCTAATACAGTGACTTTTATTTGTAATCCATTTTAGTGACGTATAAGTCTCAATTATGTTATGTTCCGCTTAAAATATCAGCCAGCTTTATGCTGCTTAACTTTTTTGATTCTTATGATTGTATTGAATTGATTGAATAGCACTTCGCTGCCAGTTTTCCTTTTAAGTGTTACAACCCACAGCTCGATGCAGCTTTCGAAACATCCAAACTTATTGAAATAGATCAGCAGTTAGCATTATTTTAATTTAATAGTCCACTATAATCTATTTGATTCTAACATTTATCTCAGTTTATACACTTTGAGTGTCATAACACTTAGCTTCAGCTTACTTTGACGAAATATAAAATTGTAGATGACTTTCAATACATTCACAAAAGCCTCAAAAGGTTGCTTTGTTTTGTCGCGGTCATATAATAAAATGAGTTCGCATGTAGTTCATTAAATAGTGTGAGATAATTTATATTCCATATGTATATCAATTTACAGCCTTTGATTTTGATAGCACTTAGCTTCAACCTAATTTGACTTAATATACAACCTTAGCTGGCTTTCAATACATATACAAAAAGTGCAACAGTTTGCTTTATTTTGCCGTAGTCGCATAATGAAATTAGTCTGTAGTTCATTTAATATTCCGCATTGTTTTACACTTGCAGTATCAGTTGACTCAGTCTCATATCACTGAACTGCATTTGCGTGTCGTAACAGCTAGCTTAATGCGGTCATAGCAGTTAGCTTTATGCTGTCCAGCTAAGCTTTCCCTGGAGTGCATTTAGCAGTCAATCGATAACGTGGCACAGTCTCTACCCTTTCTAACATGCATGCTATCTCTCTCTCTCTCTCGCTCACTCTGTGACTTTCTCTCTCTCTCTCTCTTTCTATTGCAGCCAGTGTGCTGCCCTTATTGTGCCCTGCTCTCGCTCTCCTTGTCGCTTATTGCTCTCCCTTCTTCATTAAACCTTGCAACAAAAGCACTTTTGTGTCAGTCAGCAATTCGTCTACGTCTGCGTTTACCATCCCCCCCTTACCATCCACAGCATTTGCAGCTCCATTTTGAAGTTGTCTGCGTCTCAGACACCAGCAACAACAACAACGACATCGACAACGTTGCCCATGCGGCCTTTTAGTTTAAGTTGTAGTCAACGTCGTCTGTCTGGGCCTCTGCTCTTTGCCTGGTTTGGTTCACTTTGGTTTGAGCCTGATTCTCTGCTGTTAAGTAGGTTGGTTGGCCTGCCTCTGACTGTGGCTCCCTTTGCATCGTTTGGCTGACTGCCTAGTCAGGAAGCCTGGCTCCCTTTTCTCGTCTCCCCTCGCTCTCTCCCCGCTAACCCATTTGCAAGTCGCGTCTATGTCTGCGCCTGCTTTGTTATTCATATTATCCGGCAAATATTTGTCGTTGTCATACGAAAAATGTCTACAGAGAAAAAAAAGGGTTGATTCGTCACCCTTAACCCTCCTCCTCCCCAAGTTGCACACAGCCTCCTCGACTACTAATGGCCGCAATTGTGGCTAGCAACGTCTGCTTTTGCCCCGACCCATATTGCAGGGAATTTCACTGTTCTCTGCACTGATTTTAACTCCCTTTCATAGCTCCCTTCTTTCATTCCCTTCCATCCAAGAGCACACTTGCAGTCGCCGTCTGATAATATCTTAATAGATTCTTTTGCTTCAGCTTCATTTGAATTTGAATTCATAAGGTTTCTGTCCAGCTTGTCAGTCACTCATTCATTCCATCAAGCAGCAAGTCAACACATCAATGCAGACCTTTTGGCCTGCTTGGTTGCTTGCTTGCTGCAGCTTCTCTTCTCAGGGGTTCAACTTCTTATTCTTCTTCGGTTTCTTAGTTGGGTCTCAGTCGCAGTCTCAGTCTGGAACTGGCTCAGTGCAATTTGTATAATGAGCACGCTGTCTATTATGGTTTAGCACAAGTCTTTGACTTTCAGCACCTTATTGTGTGTCCCTCTCTGTCTGTCTTCTCTCTCTCTCTCTCTCTCTCTCTCTCTCTCTCTCACTCTTTGGGTAACCCTTTTGCTGCTGTTGCCTTGACTTCTTATTTCTTTTGCGCTCTCAACTATAATGACATTTGCTTAAAGTGACCTTGCAACTTTCTAATTAAGCTGAGGAAAAACCACCGCAAATATAATTTGCACTTCAAGAAAACCCATTTTAAAGCTCATCTTAGGTTTAATGACTTTTATGCAGTTGTAAAACTCATTAAAACTTGTAGTAAGTAAGTAATCTATATAATACTGTTGAAGAAATTGGAAATGAGTTCTATCGATAGTTTAAGCATTCAATTGCCAATAAGTTCTATCGATAGTATAAGCATTCAATCAATAGTTCAAATGAGTTGGCAGCACTGAGCAAATAAAAAATAATGAATAATAAAGACACATTAAAATTATAGTTTTGATTATGCCCAAATAATTTAAACTAATAAATAACTAGATATTTACTACCATTAAGTTATTTAATGAACATACTCGTATATCGATAGTTTAAGCGTTCAATCGATAGTTCAAAGAAGTTGCCAGCTGAGCTTCGCAGCTCAAAAAATGAATAAAAAAGACTCATTAAAAATTATAGTTTATTATAGGTAGCTTATCAAATTTGTTTCAAAATTTTTCCACGCCCACTACCGCCCCCACAAATCGACCGAATAATAAGCGTAATTTTCAGTATAGAGGTTCGAATTTTATATAAGTTACATATATAGGAAATACTTTTGTATAGACAATAATTCCTACTTACTACGGATCTTAGCTACTTTGGCTCACAATCTCGTATATTTTGAAATATGTAGTATATAGTATATTTTGAATTGAGTACTATATCAATATACCAAATATAGCTTATACTATCGATAGAACTTATTCACAATTGAATGATTAAACTATCGATACAACTCATTTGCAATTCCTTCAACAGTATTATATAGATTACTTACTTACTATAAGTTTTAATGAGTTTTGCACTATATGGTATATTTAAAAAAAAAGTACTATATCAATATACCAAATATAGCCGTTGGTATATTTTCCATCTGTGGTATTTTTTATGTAGTACTATATCAATATACCAAATATAGTCCATAGTATATATTTTAGTATTTATACGGTATATTAGTTTAGTATATTTTAAAGTAAATACCGCACTGTTTTGCTTCTATCACCCAGTATGTAGCTTTCCAACCCGTTTTTTCACATTATTTGCCTAACAACTTGACATTTGCTACCACCAAACTGTTTAATGCACTTTCCAAATTCTTAAACAACAAACAAAATCCTATTAACTAAGTGAACAGGCCATAAAAATGTCACTTCAGCATTCGACTGAAGTGCGCATAAAAAGAAGAAAAAGCGCTTCATTTCCCGCAGTCTTTGAGTCTACAGTCTGCAGTCTGGCATACCCCATGCTGTTGGCAATTGCAATTGCGTTTTCGCCACACTAACGGGAAACGGGAAAACTAACAAATGTCAGCAATTGATTTACAATTTTCAAATAGTAAAATGCAACCACCGACACCACAGTGGACCACACACACAGACACACACATGTAAAGAGTAGCAAGAGTAAGGGAAGTGCTTCAAAAGTAATTGGCGTCTACACTGAGAGAAATAATAAATGGGTTTCTGAGAGAGCTAAACAAAATTAAAAAATAATTTGATATTAAATAAATACTTTAGTGTATAGAATAATTTCAAATTCACTTAAATTGTCCACACTGTTATTTAAAATATTCGCTCATTCATTCGTATATTCATTTATTAATGCTACTATTCATTTATAATAATTTATTATGTTCGTAACTTAGAATTAATTTCTAAAGTGAAGTTTAATTCTAACTTAGAACTTATTCTAGAGTTTAAACTTTAACTAGCCTTCAAGTGCAGGCTTTGAATAACTGATCGAATTAATACATTTTTGTTCATTTAGTTGATCAAATTCAATACTTCTGAATTAGTGCGACAGTCACATTGTTATTATATAAATTGATATTGCAAAAAAATCACTTCACTTCGTTGACAATCTGGTATATTTTGTACTTTATTGTACATATATATTTTGAATGTAGTATAATAATATACCAAATATGGCGTTCGGTATATTTTAGTATTTTTTGGTATATTACTAAATATGGCATTCGGCATATATTAGTATAATATACCAAATATGACGCTCGGTATATTTTTAGTATTTTTTGGTATATTACTAATTATGACCTTCGGCATATATTAGTATTTTTTTGATTTGTTTATTCGGTATATTTTATGAATAATTTTGTACTGTGTTGCTATGATTGGAAATAAGTAATGTGTATTTCAGTTGAGAACACTCGATTGTAGCTTTTTTTACCATATCTAGTAATAATTTTGAATTTTCTGGTATTAAGAATTTAAGAAATTATTTAAATTATATTGAGAGCTATACAAATTTGCGGATTTTTTTTTTAAAATTTATAAACAATATACAAGAAATCTTAAACTAAAACTGATTTGATTGTTCAATTCAAGTAAAAAGATTTTAAATTATACATTTTTGTGCCTAACTTTTATTTATTGAAAATTCAATTGGGACCCTCAAACTTGATTCTTCAATTAAAGATTTCTACACTTTTGTAGTTCATTCTTTATTAGATATACTTATCATAATTAAGTTATTGCCTGAATATCTAGGAGACTCTTGTTTCTCTATGTGCATTGTTTCAAGCATAAGCAGCTATCCATTGGTAATAGACCTGTCTACTGAACTGGACAGAGCAGCCATCTCGCAGTTCGCAGCTCGCAGTTTGCAGCTCGCACATCTCGTGAGCATATGTTTCGACATTTATGTCTTGGCTTTCAACACCCACAGTTGGGTGAATGGGCCCCACAGCGACTATTATTACCACATTTACGACTCTGCCGCTGCCTCTTTTGCTGCTTGCTGCTTGCCTCTTGCCTCTTGCCTCTTTTTGCTGCTGACAGCACTTGGCGTCGCTTCTAATGTGCTTAAGGCGTCATCGCACTTAGCCTCTCACATTGCACATGACCAGACATCATCTCTACACTGGATGTGGGACAGAAGAAGAAGATGAAGATGGGGGAGTGTGTGGAATGGAATCAGTTAGCTGCCGCTGATTGACATTTTTTATGTGTGGTTTTTTTTTTTTTGTGTTGCGGTTTACCCGATTGTTGTTAGCTGCAATTGTTGCCGTCGGCAAAGTTCAATGAGTTATGGTTCAAGCCAGAACTGCAAGCAAGTGACTGGGGTGATCCATTGTTAGAAGCCGTTCTTTTGAACGCTTTAATGAGCTCCATTGAGCTCACATTGGAAATTTATTAGCGAACGCAACGCATTGTTCCTCTATTCACCATTCAACCGATTGCACCATGGTCATAGAATGCACAATTCTCAGCACCCCAACAAATATTTGCATTAAAGATCAAAGTCGAAGACTTTCCCCCAAACTAAGGGTTGACTGAGATAATGAAACTTCGAGTAAGGTAATTAATGCAAAGTATTGCAAGGCAAACAAATCAATAAAAAGACCCCCAAGAAATATGTGCCTAGCGACTTAATTTGAATTAGGGCTTGGGTGATTTTTTTGATTGCAAACTCATTGATCTAATAAAGATGCTCATAAGGGGAATTTAAGAAGCCAATGAATATTAAATGTTTTATGGAATATGAATAAAACATTAAAAGTATCCTCGACGTATACTTGATTTATTAAAGACATCTCTAAACTTGTATCCTATGTTAAAGAATCCTTACATTAGGCAAATCGCAAATTGAAAATAGATATAAAATATAACCAATTAAATAAAAATTGTCATATGTAATAATAGAAAATAGATATAAAATATACAAAATTAAATAAACATTGCAATACGTAGTAATAGAAAATAGATATAAAATATACACAATTAAATAAAAATTGCAATACGTAATATAAGAAAAATTATTTGAAAACCAATAAAAAACAAAGATGCTCATAAGAAAAGGCAATTCAAAAAGCCAATAAGTGTAAGTTTACTCAATAAATTGGAAAAAAAAATGTTTTATGAAATATGGCAAACGAAGAAAAGTATACTTGGCGTATACTTGATTTATTATATATGCAAGAGAAATCTAAACTGATTTCATTCCATGGTAAAGAAGCACATTGAATAGACAAAGTAAATTGCAAAATTGAAAATATATATCAAACAAAAAGAAATAAATCTAAATTGTAACAAATAATAATAGGAAAATTATTAGAAAGTCAATCAAAAACACTAACTTTTAAAAAACTACATTGCAAAAAATTATATATTTAGCCGAAATCACTATTAACTCTATCATCATAACTATCATAACTCTTGAATTATTATATAGTTTAGATAAAAACAAAAAAAAACTAAAAAAGAGTGTGCTCGACTGTAAAATACCCCTACCCATTTATAATGAATGCAAAACAGCTTGGTATTGATTTTAAATTATATACCACAAAAATAGTACTAAAAAATATACGAAAGGTTATAATTGGTATATTGATATAATACTATAAAATATACCATAAAGTAAAAAATATACTAACTATTATATTTGATATATAGATATAGTCGATAGATATTCAAAATATACCATAGAGTACCGAAATATACCAGATGGTCTGCCACAGTAACTAAGACACGTAGTAAATAAGCGTTTTTCCCATACAAGAGTTTTTCTTGAATAACTTATGCAATTTTTATCCGATCGAAGTCGATGGCCTTAGTAGCTAGCACTCCCTTCTTTTAGTTATTTTATTATTTTGTATAATAATTAACATGTAAATAAATAAATTTATCTGATCAAAACCAAATTTATAAATCATATAGACTAAAGCTATATGGACGGACAGACAGACAGACGGATGAACATGGCTATATCATCTAGCTTGTTAACGCTGATCAAGAATAGGGAAAACTTCTTTATAAGGTCGGAGATGCCGCCTTATGAACAAAGTTATAGTACTCTTCCATTCTAAGGGTATTGTAATAATAAAAAGTCATTCTAGTCGAATTCTAGACCAAAACAGAATTAATACATTTTTTAGCTTTTTTTTGAGTGTAATTCTCATTGAAAAACATATCCATATAAAATCTGCAAAAAATTTAACTTACTTACTTAATAAATGAAAAAAAAGTAAAGAAAGCTTGCCAAATACTCCAAAAAGGTTTCGTGTCATTTAATAGCGTGATATTCTAATGTGGCAATAAATTAAATTTTAGTCGAATATTTATGGCAAATTAGCCACAGTAAGCAAAACCTGTTGCAGTTCAGAGTTGGCTGCCACAAAAGGCCGCTCCACGTGCATGATTGATTGCTCAAGTTATGCGAGTTTGTGTCCCCCTCGGTGTGTTCCCCTCTCCTCCGTCCCTCCTCCCCTCTCTCTGCTCTACACTTTTTCCATTTATTGTCTGGCCGAGTGATTTTTGGCTGTGCCTGAAGAGGCCTAATCAATGCATTTCAATGCAGCACAATAAGTCATTCATCATGCGAGTGAAGAAGAGAGAGAGCGAAAGAGAGAGCGAGAGGGGGAAAAACAATTTGAATAAAAGTGAGTGAAGCGATTGACTGACTGACTGACTGAATGACTGACTAGACGCATTGTCTGCAGCAACAACATCCGATTGCGATTGCGATTGCGATGCGATTGTTGTGGCATTTGCCTGCTTTTATTTTGTTATTCTGTGATGTCGGTGCAACGCGCAACGTTGACGATTGCAGCTGCCACAAGTGAAGAAGCTGCGAGGCAGTCTAAAAATATGTAGTATGTAAAATCACAGACACACAATAAGAGAGACCGAGTGGCAATCGTCGTCTGCGTCTTTTGTTGTCTCGACACAGTCTGCTTATCACACACAGCCAACAACAACAACAACCACAAATGACAACAACAATCGACAACAACAATAAATAATGACTAACAACAAAGTGTCAACAAGAACGTTGCGCTGCGGTTTCAACTTTTGTAGGAGGAGTTCTTTGGCCGAAAAAAGAGGCGAGAATGCTCGTCATTACGTATACGACATGCGCGCCTTTAATTGCAACCGATCGCCTCGACAATGTATGCATATCTATTTAATTATTTATTTGCCAGAACACAGTGCAATTATTTATAAAGCAGACACACACACAGCTAGCATCGAAAAGCTAAAGCAACCAAGCAAAGCAACCAAAAACAGCAACAACAACGTCACAATATCATCGACCTTGGCATGTTGTTCTCTATGCGTTCACAAATTAACGTGCACCGCCCATTGGCAATTGCAAGCAGCGTTGCGCATACGTCACGTGTGCCACGCCATCTCACTCTCTCTTCTACGTTCCTCTTCCTATTCGACTGCTGCTGCATTCATCATCACGCCGTATCACACCTGTCCGTGTCCGTGTTTGTGTCTCTCGATTGTGTGCTCCCGATTGCCTCCAGTCCGATTGCTCTTATTAAATTATCAACATAAACAAATGTCTCGCCGCATGTGGCCGCATTTCAAAATAGCAGCTACACTTGAAGAAATTATTCAGGCAGTTAATCAGTAATTACAAAATTCTTTGCACTGCTGAAATAATATAAATAATTTGTGCTATTAAATCAGTTCAAAAGTTAAGCAATTCAAAAGTATTTTGAAAATCGTTTATACTGTCAAATTAAGTAAAAAGTTTTATAAATATTTTTTAAATGATGTGACCTGTTAAATGCGACAAACTCCTTAACGCTTTTTAATCTATTTTGAATCCGTATTAACAAGCAACTTTAGTGTTTATTTAACAATTCAAAATATCAGAAAATCGCAGATAACTTTTAATATAAACTAAAAGATATTAAAAAAGAATTTCTTAAAATTAGAATATTGCAGACTTTAAAGTTAAAGTTTTTCCAAGAATAAATCTTATGAATGAATCTTTTTTTAAATTATTCAACACTCCAATAATCATTAATAAATTTTAATGCGAAAAACAAGATATTAAAAAAGGATTCTACAAAATTAGAATTGAACTTTGAGCGAGAATGAATCTTTTTTTTTGTTAAATATTCAATGAATGAGTTTGAATTTGATTTGCGTTTTTTGTTTAAATATTCAAATAGCCAAAAATCGATAAATAATTTAAATGAAAACAGAATACATTCAACAAAATTTGTATAAAATTTAAATAATTTCCAGCAACTAAAATATATTAAATAAGAATTTAATAAAGTTAGAATATTACAGAATTTAGTAAGGAAGTCCATGCAGGAATGTATTTTACTGAATTTGAATTATTCAAAACGCCAAAAAATGTTGATAAATTTGAATGTAAAAGAGATATTAAAGAATGATTATATAAAATAAGAATATTACAGAATTATAGTTGAAGAATGAATTTTTAAATTATTCAATGAATGAATAAAATTCTACAAATTCAGAATTCAGAGAGCAATCGGGTCTTAATTGCTTTGGCTGTCAATATGGTATATTTTGTACTTCATGGTATATTTAAAATGTATTACAATATCGATATACCAATATAGAATTGGTATATTTTAAATATAGTAATATATCAATATACTATATAGACTTTGGTATATTTTATTATTTTGTGGTATATTTTTGGTATATTTGTATAAAATGAGTTTATTGTACAGTATTTTTCTTATATAATATAATTTTACTTAACTTCTATATTATAGTATTATATAGTTTTATAATACTAAAAATAATACAATCTTTAGTATCTTTCCTTCATTCTTTAATTTATACAGCAGTCGCTTTGAATGAAAAGAATTCCAAGCAATATTCTTTCAATTAGCGACTGTCTGCTGTAATCCAATTTTTAAGTCGGCTGTCTGAATCTTGTCTAGTCCAATAATTTATGACTAAAAAGCTTTGAAAGTTACAAACAAGTTTCATATGTATGTAAATCAAATAAAAAAACCCATTTATGAACAGTCATCATTAATATATAATATAATTTATACAAATATTATTAAAGGTGCTAATTTTACAGTTCCAGGAATTTTGTAAGTTTAATTCACAATCTGGTGAAACTATCTTGTTTTGGTTGTAAACGTATATTCAAATAATAATTAGCATTATTCTAAGAGCAAAGATGACACATCAAAAGAAAATCGAGTTTGTTCTCAACAGGGAAATGTTGAAGACAAAGTTTTATTAAGAAAAGTGTTAATTCTTTCAAATTGATTTGATATTGATTTAACTAGTATTTTTTTGGAATTAATTCAAGAAACTTTGTGACGTCACTGTGGTGTCTAGATATATTAATTCTGAATATAGCTGTGGACACTCAAACTTGTACAGAAAGTTCTCTAAATACACAAAAAAAAAAAAAACAAGTAAGAATGCTACAGTCAATAGAACTGATATATTCTTAAAATATAATAATATAATGTAAATATACCAAAGGTTAAATTTGGTATGTCGATGAAGTTTTGCATTCGAAATATACCATAAAAGTGAAAATATACCAGATTTTCAACCAAAGCAACTAAGACACGATTGCATTCGGCATTATTTGCCGTACAAAAGACTTTCTGAAATAACTTCTACAATTATTATACGATACTAATTCTAATTCTAATTTTCTAATTTATTATTTAATTTATCTTGAATTTCTAAGCACAATAATAAAACAAGTTTTTGAGCACAAACTTTAACCTTGATATAGTTCGAGAAGAAACTCAATACTATTTACGATAATTAGCTAAATATATTCAGACACGACTGCATATTAATTTTATTTTAGCTGCATTACTGTATAAGTGCAATGAATTTTATAGTAATGAATAATTTATATAATTTTTTGTATTTAACCTATCAGTAGACCTTAAAGTTTGCTTATTTTTCATGAAAAGAAGCCTAACTTTGTTTTTAGAAATATGAGTAATTCTCTGGCAAAAAATGTCACGTGCAATATTATCTAAAGTAAAATAAAGAAGATATCTTTATTATAATAAATATAAGAAAGCACACAGCGATTTAACGATCTGTAGTTAAACACAAGTGAGAGAGTAAAATTAATGTTATATTAATTGTAAATAAATATGAAATTCAATGAAAAATCACAAAATTTAAGAGGGAAGGAAAAAAACACATCCGACTGCGACTGCGAGAGCGAGCGAATATCGTAATCAAATTTTATATATGAATACCAAAAAAATTTTTTATATTTGAAGTAAAGATGAATCTTATAACACTGGGTTAGCTCTTTAAATAGAGCTAAGAATGAATGAAGAATGGAATTATTTTTCTGTTTTAAGATAAGTGCAGAAATGGTTAATGAATTTATATAAAATGTTCCTCTGATCATTCTTAACTTTAAATATAGTGCTAAGCCAGAATTTTAAGAATAATCTTTATTTATTTCTTAAATAGTTTATGTTTTTCTTCGGCAGATCATTACCCTTATTTATGTTGTACACAATTTTATTTTTTACAACTTATGATTCAATAAAACACATCAAAGTGTCAATCTGAATTCTTATGAAATATATAAGTTCCCAAAAAAATTTCTTATCAGCAATGACTGCAAAGGCCTTCCGCTGTTTTTAGTTCTACTTAGCAAAGAATTAACATAATATACATATATTAAGTCTGCATCAAAAGAGCAAATGAATCATTCACTCTGCAAATATTAAACATCAGCTGCTAATCTTATCGGGTTTGCACACATTTCGCGCAGTGTATGTACTTGTCGAATGTGTGTGTGTGTTTTTTTTTTTGGCAAATATGTTTTATTTTTTTTTGTTGGCATTTTTTTTGGCTCGCATTGTGCGCCAAAGCAAACACAGACGTCGTCGTCGTCGTCGTTGTCGCTACCAAGTGCCAGTTTTTTGGGTGAGTTGCGGGTTTTTCGACTGTCGACAGCGTCTCGTTTGGCTGTGGTTGTTGCTGTGGTTGGGGGTGGCGATGGCGGTGGCGGTGTCAGCAGACAGGGAAGGAGAGGCAACTACGAGGAGGAGGTTGAGCTTAGTAACCGCAGGTAGGTCGCCAGACAGACAGACAGAGAAAGAGACAGCGACAGACAGAGAGAGAGAGACAGAGACAGCGACAGGTACTCAGTGCATATGGCGAGACCGGGCCAGACAATGTTAATTAGCACTTCATGATAAGTTGTCTCAATTGTCGTTGCTGTTGTCACTACCCAACAACAACAACATCGAATGTTCGACAAAAATTACGAAAACTGTGACAATTTGTGGTCGAAGGGGGCGTGGTGGGGCGGAGGGGTCGAGGGCGTGTTAAGGTTTCTTAGAAATTGGCGATATCACATGAAATTACGATAAAACACAAAGCGAACAACAACTAAGTAGTCCAAAGGTTTACAGCACTTTAAATGATGAGCTAAAAGATACCAATGACTATAGTGGAAAAAGAATAACTATGAACTTAATAAAAATATATGAAGAATTTGTAAAAAAAAAAAACAACAAATATTGAACTAAAAAGTTAAACTTAGTGAATTTTAGAAAGAAAATCGTTCTACTTTAAAAAGTAACAAAAATTAAAAACTTAAAAACGTAGATCCATTCTTAAAGATCAAACCAAATTAAATAGTTTTGTATGCGATAAAATTAATTCGAAAATTGAAATTCAACGCAAAATGAAAACAAAAACCTGGAAAACTAAATTGTTTTATATAAAATTGAATAAAGAATGTAATAGGAACAATTTTAATGGGCAATATAAAAATGAAAGTACATAGATACTTTTAAAGAACCGTAAAAAGGAAAACTTTAGGACTCAAACCTAAAATATTAAATCGAATAACAAAAAAAAAAATGATGTTAGAAATTAGAATTTAAATATGATTTAAACTTAAAACAAAACAAAAACATAAAAATTTACATATAATAAAATTGAATTCAAATTGAAATCTAACACAATGGAAAACAAAACACTGTTCAACTAAATAAATAAATTAAGTAAAGCGTTGATTTTTAAATACATTTTCTGCTTAGAATCTATTATATTGTATTCTTTGTTTGTCTATTTAACTAGAAATGTTCAATTGTCTACGGTTTTTTTTTGTCAATAATGTTATAAAAGGCTATTACAAAGTAAAATAAACTTTCTTTTTCAATGCACAACAATACAATTATACTCAGTACAAAGCACTTATAGGGTATGATGCAATTTATACACTTGCAAACTCTTATTTTATATTATGCATATCAATAGTGTTGTAAAATGTAATTAGAAATGTAATCACACATAATTTATTAATAGCAGGCATGACTAGTCTGGTAAACACTCTCTACAAACACTTTCCAACACTAATCTGTATATTATGCATTCAAATAGTGTTGTAAAATGCAATTATAATTGAAATGAGACCCTCTCTTTTAAAGGGCTAGCACACTTAGCCAACCACGCTCTGTCTATTAACACTATGCAGGGTATGCAGCCATTTTACGGCTTGTCAATACTTTTTTGTATATTAATTACTTTAACAGTGTTGTAAAACGTAATGAGAAATGTAATCAGACATAATTTATCAAGGTGCAGCCATGCCTAGTCTGCCATACACTCTCTACCAAACACTTTCCAACACTAATTTGTATATTGTGCATTCAAATAGTGTTGTAAAATGCACTAAAAAGGAAATGAGACAACTCTCTTTGAAAGTGCAAGCACACTTTGCATGCCATGCTTTGTCTATTAACACTTTACAGGGTATGCAGCCATTTTTAGACTTGCTAATACTTTTTAGTAGCTGTCTGCGGTTATTTATAAATAAAACAAAAAAAAAACAGAACAACGACAGACAGAAAGAGAGACAAAAGGCCCCCCTAACAAACGTCAGACAGTTCGACCCACTGATCGAACAACAAACAACTGGCAAGTTTGCAATAATACTAAAAACCAAAAAAAAGCCAACAAAAAAAAAGAATGTCACATGTGATTCATATCATTAATAGTATAAATAAACCACAAAAAAAAAAGAAAGAGCGGCAGCAGCTAAATAAAACAAAAACAGAGCAGCAACAAAAGCAACAGCAGCAGCAGCAACAATAAAAAAGCTGCATAAATAAACTTAATTAACGTGCGGTTACTTCAACACACACACACACCCCCTTCGTTGAATGCCCTTCATCCGTCTGCTGACTGCGCGCGGCTGTCTGACACTTTAATTTCTTGGACTTTGCACGGCGGCTCAAGACAACAGCTAAGCGGCGTCGACAGCAACAGCGACAGCGACGGCGACGTCAACGGCGAAACCGAGTGACAGTGAAACTCATTTTTGCTTAGCAATAGCAATAGGAACAACAACAACAGCAACATCGACGACACCTGCATGCATTAATTGTATTTAGACAAGCGTCTGGGTGAAAAAAATAATCACACACACACACACACTCACGAACGCAAAACTGTAAGCAGAAGAATTAATAAGTATGCAAATATGAATGCTTGCTTGTTTGTTTGTCTGGCTTGTGCTTCACACACACACACATTCACACACTGTGTGGTGTCCAAGCGTTTTAGAATAAAAGTCACAGTAACGTAGGCGGGCAATTGGAATGGAACGCGCAGCCACTTGCTGCTGTTAAAGCTAACATCGTTGTTAACAGCTTGCTGTTACGTTAACAGCAAACGGCTGTTATGTGAGAGCACACCACTGGAGAAAGAGCGAAACTCAGAGAGAGAGGGAGCGCTTGAGAGAGAGAGCTTAATTTTGACTTTTTGCAAAAACGTTTCGTTTTCCGATGAGACAAGAGGCGCGCTCTGTCTCGCTTTGATTGCGCTCAAAAAGAGAGATCGCAACAAAAAATACAAAATGCTTAGTTAATGCTTAAATTTGGTCGTGAGAGGGTTTGAGAAGCGCTCGGTAGAAAAACAAAAACAATAAAAAACCAACGACAATTCAAGTGTTAGCTAATAATCCAATTGAATGAATGGGTAAAAAGAAGCAACCTAAAGACTGAATTGCGCGAGAATTGACATAAAATATAAAAGTAGTAGTATTGTAAAAAATGTAAGTTGTCGCGTTGCCCTTACAAAAACCACTTTGCATTTGGAAACTACAATCAAAAACCGGCTGCACGTTGTTGTAGTTGTTGTTATTGGCGCTGTAGTTGTTGTTATTGCTGCCGTGGCATGGCGCATACTTGAACTGCTTCATACAGCATGCTGTATCTGCATCTGTATCTGTGTGCATGTGTTAGTGTGTCCTCTACTGGCAGAGAGAGATAGAGAGTATTAGTGCCAGAGAGTGAGAGCGCAAAGGAACGGGTTGGCAATGGAACGGTGACGGCGTATGGCAAAGCTTTCAGTCAGCGACGGCGGCTGCGCTGTTGTTTTGTCTGTCTCTCGTCTAGCACAGCACGACCGACTATTATTTCGTTTTATTTTCATAATTATCGGGGTTGTTGTTGTTGCTGTTGGTGTACTGCTGTTGTCGCCATCGCGTCGAAGTTGTTGTTGTTGTGGCGAAAAGCGCAAAACAATTGTTGTCTGATTTACAGCGCGCGCACAGACAGACAGACGAACCGAGAGAGAGAGAGAGAGAGCGTCGGCGAGAGAACGCGAGCGTAAGTTTTGTGTGCGACAGTCACACAGACACACCACTACCAACGTCAGCGACAGCGTCGAATGTTCAAAGCATTGCCATACCTTTCGAATGAAACGTTCAAGTCGCCGCAGTGTAACTTTGCGTGCGTTTCAGTTCGTTTCGTTGTCGCCGTTGTCCGCGCGCAAATTCGTCGCATTACAATAAAAGTATAAGCAGCCGCCGCAGTAGAAACAACAAAAACACACCACTCATACACACACACACACACGGATGTACGACAACAATCTGTAGTAATAATATTATTATACTCCGTCTAAGTTTCCTATTGTTTAAACTTGAAACAATATTAAGACGCCGCAATAGAAAAAAAGAAAGAAAAACAACAAAAGCAACCGCTACAATAATAAAACATCAAAATCAAAGTAAATAACTTGAAATACACATCACATCAACATAAACTGAATAAACACAAACATAAATACATACATGCATAAATACACAAGTGTATCAATGTGTGTGTGTGTAGCTAGCGTTCCTGTACTCAAATCATTCCTACAATAACAACAAAAACAAAACAACAGCAACATTGCAAGTCAACAACAACAGCAGAAACAGCAGCAAGCAACAACAACATCAGCAATAACAGCACTGTTAATGTACATGCAATAGTAAATAACATATGTATGTTAAAGTGTGTGTGTGCTTAGATAAATTCGCATAATATCAAAAATACAACAACAACAACTACAAAAAAATACCAATTAAATGTAATCAAATTGTTTGAGTGTTGTAAATGTGTCAAAACAAAACAAAATACGTATATTATTCTAGCATCAAATCATAATAATTTAAATCAATAACTAACGCAATTCCTAAACAAATTCTAACTAAATAATATACAACAACAACGACAACAACAAATTGCAAACCAAAACAAAGGAAATCTAAAAGCAACAACAGCAATAATCACAAGAATAATTAACAAACAAACAAACACAAAAAAAGGTGAGCAATCTTTTTTCATGTTTTATGCATTATATCTACTTTTTTTTGTTTTTGTTTCGCTCGTGTGACGCATTTAAAGGCCAGGCACAT
This sequence comes from Drosophila sulfurigaster albostrigata, assembly GCF_023558435.1. Taxonomy (NCBI): domain Eukaryota; kingdom Metazoa; phylum Arthropoda; class Insecta; order Diptera; family Drosophilidae; genus Drosophila; species Drosophila sulfurigaster. The sequence continues at coordinate 49,002,312 of NC_084883.1, forward strand.
TATTTTAGCCATCAGTGTAGCAGTACAAAAACAAAAAAACATTGGCATTTAATGGGCAAAAAAAAAGAAGGCAACTACCTAATTATACTACGTATGACAACTGTATATTATACCATTCAAAACGCATTCCGGCGACTTCCTGTCAACACAGACACACACACACACACACACACTAGTACACAGTGAGAAACATCCAGTTTGAAAAAATGAATGTCCACTGGCCACATAAATGCAATAAATTTGAAAATCAACGCCACATTTTCCAAGCAAATCATACATAAATATGTAGGTACTAAAATACAAAATATTTCTATAATATTTCAATGTGCGCCAAAAGAAGAAAAAAAATTAAGAGACGAGTTGCGATAGATTTCTTATAGATATGCAAGTGTATGTGTGTGTGTGTGTGTGTGTGTGTGTTTAATACATTTGTTTTTGGTGGCTCTTAAAACCCTTCAGATATTTTTGTGGCTGTCATAAAAAATGTAGCAATAAATAACCAAAAAACCAAAATATTCAGAATCGAAAATTCAAGCAAAAAATAACAAATGTAGTTTTCGTTGTTGTTGCTATTGTTGTTGTTGTTGTCATTCTTCTACTTAGCTAATTTGGGCGTGCCACGTTTGTGGGGGCGTTTCGTGTTCACACAAATTATGACAACAATGAAATATAGAGAGAAACTTGGCCAACAGCAAAAATACCAGAGCCTATAAATATGCTATGCCCACTTGTTGTTGTTCTACTAGACATTAGCTTTAAACAACAGCTAGACGACAACTCTGTTTCCCCCCTGCGAGTCGGGGCAACCCTAAAAACATAGTTGTCATTGTGTCTGATTTTGAATTTCCGCGAGCATAAATCAAAAGCTATGGGAAAAGGCAGAACGTTAGCTAGAGCGAGAGAGAATGCTAGACCCCGACCTAAGCTCCCACTCTAGGCTGTCACTCACACTCACACACACCACATTCGCGCTCTCTCAAGAAGCAGCAAAAGAAGATGAAGAAGAAGAGGCAGCAGCAGCAGTAGGCAAATCACTTCCGTTCAATGAACCCATGCGTAAGCCAGCTGTGAGCTATGTATGTGTTTGTGTGTGTGTGTGTGTGTTTCTCTTCCTCTTCGTTCCTCTCTGTCACTGACTTCAGCTCTTTTTTTTTCTCCGACTCTGACTCTGACTCTAGCTTTTGCCTATGGCTATGAGCATTTTATGCTACAAACGTCTTGACTGCCTTTCACATGTGCACACCACACACACACACACACACATACAAATATTCGCACTCACACTCTAACGCAACGACTCTTTTTACATACACGTGCAGAGAAAACACAGCATGGCAGACAGCTAAACAGCTCGACAACAACAGCAACGTGGAGAGGAGCCCTCAATGTTGTTTTTGTTGTTGCTGGAGGTGTTTGCCAGGTGTTTGTTGTGCGTGGTGTGTGCTTGGTGTGTGCTGTGAGTAGAACCAGTGAAACCAGCTACCATCTATATACAAAGTTGAGACTCTATATGCCATAGACCATCCATCCAACCATCTACCTGCTGAACTTTAGTTCTATTTTACATACACAATTTATATGCAGTCTAGCATTCAAAATCGTTTTCTGCGAAACTTCTGCTTTCAAATTTCCTGTTTCTGTCATTTTGACGTCATTTAAGTGTTTAAAATAACACTTTAATCACCTTTTTCAATGAAAGTCATCTCAAGCATTCAAAATTATGCAAATTGTATAAAATATTAACGGATGTTTTTAGAATTCAAATAAAAAATATATTCATATCATAAATAATAATAAAAATCACATTACACGAAAGGAAATTTCATAAATTTTGTGGAATTTATAGCAGAAAATAATGGTTTATTGTTATTAACGGAAGTTCTCTGAAGTGTGCATAAATTTAATACTTGAACGAGAAGGATTATCATAAATTACTTTCAGGGAGATTTAATTGTTATTAACAAATTTGAATGCGAAGGATTATTACTGTATTTTTCAGTAAAATTTGATGGTTATTAACAGATATGAATGAAAAAGATAATCATAAATTTCAGTACAATGTTTCAGAGAAATTTAATTGGTATTATCAGATTTTTACGAGAAGGATTATTATATTTAAAAAGAATATTCAATTGTCATGAACAGATTTCAATGAAAAGGATTATCATATATTTTTGTATTTCCTTAAAATAGTTTAATTGTTATTAATGGATTGTAATGAGAGGGATTATTATACTTCTGTTTAATATTTCAGAGAATTTGAGCTAATAACAATGAAAATAATAAGAGTAAAATTTATGGGAATTAAAAATGAATGAGGTAATATTTGTGTCGAAGTATGAAATAAATTGCAAGCTTCAGTGAAGACTTTTCTTAACAATTGTAGTTTCATTTATGCTTAAAGTATTGCACAATATTTATTTTTCCGTTTGAACAATAATAAACCAAGATCTAAAGCCTTTTTATAAACAGAACAAAGCAAAACGAAAAAAAAAACTACTGCCAAGAAGGTAAATAAAATGTTTTCTAGGGCAACATAAAGTTTACAGAACTCTCGTAGGTCAAGTCTGCCGTAGAATTTCCCGATTGTTGTGTAAATAAATGAAAGGTGGTGGCATTTGTGGTATGCCACCGAGTAAACAAATTGCGGCACATACCAGTTTTTTTTTAAATGAATTCGTTGAAAAAGAAAGGAAATGGAAATGCAATGAGAGTTCAGTCGACTGGCAACGGCCGAAAAGTCATAAAACAACAAAAAAAATTAACGAAAAAAAGCAAAAAATGAATAAAACGCAATTGCAATAATAAATTAATCGAAAGCTAATTAAACAGCTGACGCGATATGTTAAAGGAGACAAAAGCAACAACAGCAACAGCAAAAAGCGAATAATAAAAACAAAAACAACAACAAACCAAGGTCCCAATGGTTCGTTCTCTTTTATTTAGTGCTTATCAAGGGTCTGGTCTGCTTCTGGCTGCTTCTGACCGGGCTTATCAATGGAGCGTAATGGAATTGAGTTCAAAACGAGGCGAATACACTTACACAGACACAGACAGACACAAATACAAATACACATCACATGTGCACACACATATATAGAGATACTCTTCTAGAGTAGCAGATATCACACACAAAAACAAAAAATAAAATATATATAACAGCACCTGGAAGAGGCGAGTTGGACGCCCACATGACCAGAGTGAGATTAGAAAACCAGCTGAATACAAATAAAAAACCCATAAAAAACAATGCAAATTATATTTTGGATATGCTGATCAACTCTCTGTGTGTGCTAGGGTTGCCAACATATCGCAACAAAAGTGGTTGCCAAGCGATCGTGCAAATAGAAACGCAAAAGAAATGACAAAGTCACATACTCATTCACACTCCCACACTCTCACTCTCGCTCTCTCTCTCTCTCTTTGGCACGATAATCTCGGCCTGATGTCTGGGTCAAAGTCTAATATAATATATACTTTTTGCGACTTTTTTGTAGCCTTCTTTGTGTTATTTTATTTATGTTTATACCCGCTAGCAATAGGTTAGAAGGGTATTATAACAAAAGGAAGCATCTCTGACTCTATAAAGTATATAGATTCATGATCAGGGTCAACAACCGAGACGTAGGAACCTAGATTTCAGATCTATCTCTATATTTAATAATAATAATTATAGATATAATCAGATCAAGTTTGTTTGAATGTAGTATTGTATCAACATACCAAATATGGCCTTTAGTATATTTTGCACTCTATAGTATATTTTGAATGTATTACAATATAAATACAATAAATATTGCTTTTGGTATATTTTGCACTCTATGGAAAATTTATAATTTAGTTCTTTATCAACATTTGATATGTTGATATAGCCTTTGGTATATGGTATATTTTCAATGTAGTACTATATCAATATACCAAATATAGTCACTGGTATATTTTGCACTCTATAGTATATTTTGAATCTAGTACTATCAATATACCAAATACATCCGATGTGCACTTTATGGTATATTTTCAATGTGGTGCTGTATCAATATACCGAATGTAGCCATTGGTATATTTGGCACTCTGTGGTATTTTTCGAATATGGTATAAATAAATATATCAAATATAGCTGTTGATATATTATGCACTACTTTATCAATATACTAATTATATTATTTGGTATATTTTTAGTATTTTTGCGGTATATTTTAAAATTAATACCGTATTATTTAGCTTTTATTCAACATGGATAGCGGATATCTCACATTCGAACACACTCAACTGTAGTTTAGTTGTTTTATTTTTTTGGGCCAAGCAACTGGCATTGGCCATTGTGCTGCCGATGTTTGTGTTGATCTTGCTGAAAACCAGCTGCTTCTGTGTTTGCAAACATTGCGTATACGCATTATCAAAAAAAATAGAAAAAGAAGAAATAAAAGAAAAAGAAAAAAAGACTTGACAAAATCCTCACTAAATGACGCTAATTTATTGTAATGCCAAAGTTCGAAGTGCCACAGTTGTTGTTGTTGTTGTTCGGATGATAAGATATGGACATACTCCGCAATAGAGTCGCAATTTCGTGATGTCATTGAAGAACAACCAAGCAACCAACCAACATGGGCATGACCAGATATAGTATATAGAATAGACTTTTAGTTGTGATAAAAATCGAACTGTTTGTGGGGACCGAGCGTAATTGCTTTTGCAGTTGTGATATAAATCGAGCGGGCGCCATAATTGTTTTCAAATTGGCTATAATCATAGACGAGACTTTAATTGCCAGCCGATTGAATAACACACCAACTGCCCAACTGACTGACTGACTATTTGATTGATTTGCCTTGGCTTGGCATGCGGTGTTTGTGTGATTTGCTGCTGAGCTGTGACGTTCATAGGCAAAAGATCAGAGTCAGGCATTAGTCAGCCGCATGACCCAAGAGCCAAAGTGAAATGCGATTTAGACAGGCCTAAAGCACATCAAAGCCAGACGGGAATGTTGATGGATGTGTGTGTGTGTGTATGTAGCGGAAGAGTGTGTGAGAGGGAGACACCAAAAGAGAGAGAGCGAGAGAGCCAGCGACTGTTCATTGATAAATAAAATTATAGAAAACTGAATGCTAGACGCCAATAAAAGGCAACAATAAACAACGTCTGCTGCTGTTGATTATGTAATAAAATCAAGTAAGGCCGGTCGGCATATGTATGTAAATCAAAATGCGAGTATATAGTGTATATATTATATGTATATCTCCCTCTCTCTTCCGCTCTCTCTTTCGCTGTGTAGTGGGCGTCACGATGATTAGCAAATCTGCAGCAGACGAAATCGGTTTTTTGTTCGTATTATATTTTGTGACATTTTGTTGTTTGCAGCCCCGCGGCAGACAAGTTGATAAAGACTTTTGCTTATGTATTACAAAACGGTCTACCGTTAAGAACATTATATATATATATCTGCTTTGTTCTCTCGCTCTCTGTCTCGCTCCCACTTTTGTCTCGCTTTTGTTAGTGCTTAGCTTAGCTCAAAGTTTTCAATTTAATGCACAAGCAAAGACATCCGTCTGCAGCAGATCGTTTTGTCTGTCCGCCTGTCTGTCCATCTGTCTGTCCGTCCGTCTGTCTGTCTGTCTGTTCTTCTCTCTCCCTGCTACGTCATTCAGCATTCGTTTGGGGCAGCATCGTGTGTGGCCCCGAAAGCCAGACAGAGCGTGGAGTCTGTAGCACAGCCACAAGCAGCTGTGTGTTGTGTGTTTGTGTTGTTGCTGATAACGCGAATTTGCGAATAGCAAACGGAAACGAGTTATCGCTTGATAATGGACCAGCGAACAGACGACCACAGCACACATCACAGCATTGCGAATGCCATAAAGCAATGCATAAATCACACACTAAAGCCAACGAGACTTGAGTCGCTCAACTGAACAGAAAGGTCGCTGCTTTCCTAGAATTTTATACGTGATGGAGCAAAGTTCTTATGCCTCACTTTTCATAGTTCAAAAGGCTAAAAATGACTTGCAGAATTAACTGTAAAGATGAGGAAAGAGTTATGTCCAAAGACTACATGAAAAATAGTTACATTATATACAGTAAAACCTTCTTTATTAACTAAATATTCCCTTTCTAAGGTCGGAGAAATTTATTCTATTAAGGCGGTCAAGACCCAAAATCCGGCTGTCTGTCTGTCCATCAAATTAAAGGTGCAGATCACACCGCAGATTGCAGTTTAAGCCACAAAAATGATTAAATTACTTTAAAAGTGCTAAACAGTTCAAGTTTTGCATTTATTTCTAAAGGGTTCAGTAGACACTCATCAATTAGAACGAATTTGTTTTAAAGGAAATTCAAATATGTGACCTATTCTAATTCCTAGACAACCTTTCAATACGAAGCGTCTACTGTATAAATTAAAACTTAGTATGTAGATTCTTTTCCACTTTGGACAATTTAGGGCCCAACAAATCGTTAAAACTTACTTAAAAATACACAAAAATTTACTTTTATACTTTAGTAGATCCTTTTTAACCTTTTTTTAAAGAGAAAACTTACTTCAAATGCTTATATTTATACTATTTTGTATTTAATAAAACTATGGAAACGAAACTATACAATCCAGTGAAAAAACTACTTTTTATTTACTTTGTTACTTTATTTCTTCTATCTAACAATTTTAATACAAAATTTCTTCATTTCTTCTTCACTTCAATCCTTATTTCTGGAAGATTCAACTTTCTAAAATTCTTAGCTTCAATAAACTGACTCTTTTAATAACAAATTTCTTAATTTCTTCTTATTTTTAATAACTTTAAAGTTTTCGTTTAATATTTCTGGAAGAATAAACTTTCTGGAATTCTTAGCTTAGAATTTTACCATATTATTAGGTATTGAAAGCAAACAAACTGCGCTGGTCACACTTAATTTTCATGCTCTCTCTTCAAGAGTATTTAAGAGTCGACTAAACTCCTTTGTAGGCTGCTCTCGATCTCTATAAGAGTATTTAAGAGTCGACTAAGCTCCTTTGTAGCTTGCTTGCTGTGATGCAGCGTAGACTGCTCTTTGTGCTCCTTCATTCTTCGTCGTTCTTCTCGGAAATCTGTCTCGTCAGTCAGCAGACTCGAGACTTGAGACTGCGGCTCCTGACAACAGCCAACGCGCCTGTGGCCTACATTTGGCACACAAACACACATAAAGACATACACATACATACACACACATACACACACATATTTAGCAGTAAAGTTGGTCGCTTATTATGGCTGCTTTGCTTTGCTATCTCGTCGGGGGCAGCCCCATCAATGATTTATTCGCATTTCGCGTGTTGCGCACCAAATACACATTCTCTATGCAAGTCTGTGTGTGAGTGAGTGAGTGTGTAATATATGCATACTTGTGGCTGTATATGTGTGTGTGTGTGTTTGCCTGCGTCCTTTTGGCGCTTTGGGCTTGGCACACAAAATGCGCAACTTCCTGCTTTTATGGCTTTGCCGTTGCCTTTGCTTTCGGCTTTGGCTTTTGGCCTTCGTCGTCGTCGTCGTCGTTGTTGTTGTTGTTGTTGTCGTGCCTCATTCTCGCCTGCTTCGTTGCCTCCGCTGCTTCGTGACTGCCTCTATATGTATGTATGTGAGTAAATATGTGTGTGTATATGTGTGTGTGCAGACATCCTTGATTGCCGAAAAACGAAATGTAGGTCAATAGAATTTCTTGATTGCGTAATTCCTTCTTGCGCTTCTCGTATTGTATTTCTTTTTCATTATACGTTTTTCTCTTCTTTTTTTTGTGGCCATTTTTTAGGCGCTTCGAGCTTCGAGTTTGAAAATGTTTTTGTGCGACGCCCAGCAATTTGTTTGATTTGCAGTCAGTTTGCCATCAATCATTTTGGGGTCGCTTTGCCTGTCTACGTCGTCTGTCGTCTGCACCTCACAGAGGCACAGGCACAGACACAGTTTCGATTACATCAGAAAACGCTGAGCCCAGCTAATGACACGAGATATCATTATACGCTCCATATATACTATATGTATATGCCACTATATCTATAGAGCAGACAACATGCTATGGCTATGGAAATTCCACAAACGTGCCGCCCGCCCCAGTCGAGTCAACGCGAATCGAGGCCAAAAGTCGGCAAAACGTCGTCGTCGTCGTCGTCGTTGTCGGCGTAGTCGTAACATTGATATCGGGGAATCGAAAAAAAAAAAATTGTATTCAGTCCCGCAGTCCAGTCCAGTCATGTCGCTCCCACCTACATAACGCGTGTCTGGCTGACTGACTGCGAGGGCGAAGGCGAGCACAAGGGGGGAAAGCTAAAAGGTTCGTCTCGAAATCGCCGTCGATTGTCGTTTGCTGATTAAATGCCGAAGCTTCTTGACAACAGTAACAAAAACAAAAACAACAAAAAAATATCGGAATCGGAATCGAAATCAGCATGAGAATGGCAATGGCATTGGAACTGCGAACGGCGAACTGCGAATTGGGAATAGGAATTGGAATTGAAATTGCGAATGGGAACAAAGCATAGAGTTAGTTCAACCAAAAGGGGTAGCTAAATGAGTTTGCATTAATTTTGTGTGTTTAGTTTTGCTTCTTTTTTTCTTGTTGTTGTTGTTGTTGTTGTTGTTGTTGTTTTTTGACGGTCATTGGCCAAAAAACAGATAGAAAAAATTTAAAATTCAAATTGTCTGCGATTGAAACTAACAAAACACACACAGACAGCTTTCAAAATAAAATTCCTGACCACTGAATATGTCTGCAAAAAACAACAAAAGAGAGCGGGAGAGCGAGCAATAGGTGCGAGAGCGGGAGCAGGAGAAGCAGAGTCACGCATAGGCCTCGAAAATACATTTTTTATGCTTTTACTAGCATGCCTGGCCTCTGGGACGATATGGCATGAGACGGCACGACACAACGCGAGACGGGACGGCACGGAACGAAATGGAATGGGTAATTTTTGTAGTTTTCGCGGGTGAGAGGCTGGCCGGCAGCGTGAGCGGGATAGCGATACTTAAAAATAGATAGACAAATTGTCGCGTCATGCAAAAAGCGGCGCGAGAAACACGCAAAAAAACAATTACTACAAAAATAACAACAAAACAGACAGCTGTTGTTGTAGTTGTTGTTGTTGTGATTTGTGCAGTGTTGCAGCAGCAGCAGCAACACAACAACAAAAACAACTGAGAGAAAAAATTGCATAGTCGGCGTCTGGCTAACGTTTTTTGGCTTTTGTCTTCGTTTACTTTGTCTGCGCTTTATTCGGCATTTATTTTATATTTAACCGTTGCCTGTCACTGCACAGCACAGAGAGCACAACACAGAGAGCAAGAGAGAGAGAGAGCGGGAGAGTGAGCGAGAGCGAACGAAACAACAGTGTTGCAAATTGCAATCAAAATTTATTGTCTTCCCCCGATGAATGTCTGGCAAATCAAATGGAATGTCTAAACTGTCTGCTGTTGTACCTTAGACAGACATCGCAAAAACAACAAAACAATACAATACACGATATACTACTCGTATTTATATGGCACGGTCGTGCACCCTGTCGCTCGGACACATCAATTTCAGTCGATTGACGGACAGACGACAACGATCCTCGACTCTTTTGCACTCGTGCAGCAATTACAGTGTCAACTCCACAAAGTGAACTCAACGAAAGCAAAGTGCATTGCAGAAACCTTGTAAAATCGAACGAAGGTGAATATTTTATGATTCTCGGTTATCGATAACTATCGTAATGTGTAGAAAGTGACGTATTAAGTGATTGGTAAATACAATGAAAACAAGTTACATTATATAAACCAAAGCCAATCAAATAAAGGCGAATATTTTATGAAATTCAGTTGCCGAAAATTATAAAAAAAAACTGTGTAGAAGTTGACAAATCAAGTGCATAAATCTAAACAAATTTAATAAAGGTGAATATTACATTATAGTTGACGATTTTCAATAATCGATAACAATCGAAAAGCTTAAAAAGTTACAAATCATGTGCCTAAAAAGCATAAAATGGCAAAAATAAAAATAGAAATTAAAGCTAGACTCTTAATGCGAGTAAAAATTTGAGAATTATCAATAATTAATGCATTTCAATGTTATCGATATTAATCGAAAGTGTTAAGAAAGCTACAAATAATAAATTGTGCAAGTTTCCATTGCAATGAAATGATTTTTAAGTGTTTTCTAATTGGAGTTTTCACTCTAAACAATGTAAATAGTTGTCGAGCACAATTTATCGATGTATCAAGCGCTTTTTCGATAGCTTTGCGGTGATTTACAATGCAGGTGAAAAGGCGTGGAATTTAAAACCATTTATTTAGGGATTTGATTGAGTTTTAGCCAACCAAAATAATCGTAAATGCAACGGCAACAGCAACAGCAGCAAAAGTGGTCGAGTTCGAGATCGAACATAATCAATTAATATGTATTAATTAAGCCATTAATAGCTTTTCACTAATCATTTTGTTTGGCCCAAAAATGCCAACGTTTTTTCTCGATTTTTTTTATCTGGGGAGAACCGAAACAATCGAGCAGTCGAACAGTCGAACAGCCGAACAAACGGAGCTTGTCCCGGCATTCGCATTCGCATTCACATTCGCTCCATTGGAAACAAATTAGCTACACGCGCTGCGATTGGCACCTACTTCGTCCCCTCGTTCGCTCACTCTCCGTTTAAGCCCCCCCTTGGCGTGGAAAAGATACTCAGATACAGATACACTCTCAGTTAGATAGATAGATAACCGAATCGCAGCCAGATAAAATAAATGCGACGCCAGAAGGTGCAAAGAAAGTGCGAAATCTATATAATATATATCATTTTAGATTAATAATGTATTTCGAGTTTTTTGGACTTTTGTGTGTGTATGTGTGTATGCAATAAATTCATCAGTTTGTTGCCTCAACTCAGACGCTTATCATATTGCCTCTTTTTGTTTGCTATTGTCGACGTCGATGTCGTTGTTGTTGTTGAAGATACAGAAAAACTGCGCGCAAAAATGTTCATTGATAAGTGCAGCTGTGAAGCTTAAGCGTTTGCAATGCAATGTGCAATTGGAAACGAAGCGAAACTAAAACGCAATTCGCGTGTATTGTTTTAAATGGTTACGCGGCGTATGAGTAACACACTACAGAAATGTGTGTTGTACACATATTACGTATACGCAGCAGCGATGACTTGCTGGCAGTCAGGCGGTGAGCACGCGCTTCAAATCAGGCCAACAACCAGCCAGCTGACACGCTTTGCCACAGCCAAAGCTAGAAGCGAAGAAGATGTCGACAAAGGATTCGCGTTTTATGTTTTGCCCGTTGCATTGTTTGGCATCTATGTGTGTGTGTGTGCCATGGATTTGCCATGCTCTGTTAAACTAGTTTAGAGCAGCTTACAAAACCCCCCCTCTCTGACTGACCCACTTACATACCTAGTGTGAAAAGAGGGGGAGGGCGGGGGCAGCAATGAGGTCAATGAGTCATTGGCCGAAGCAGGTTACAAAGCTAGCGCAAAAAAAACCCTTCACGACATTCATAGATACACACACAAACAAACACACACACACACTGGCAGACATTTGCATATAAGTATGAAAATGGCAAATAGCTGAGGCAATTTTTCGTAATATTTCGAAGCCTCTGTCAATATTTGCTTGCCGCTGCGTCGAGCCAAAGCTCGAAACAAACAAAAGTGCCTCCACCCTCTTCATATTTCGTTCCTCCCCCTCCCCGCTTTGTTGGCCAGTCGTCGTCCAGTTGTTCAAGAGTAGAACAGAAGCGCCAAACAAACAGGCAGCGCTAAAATCAACAAAGTATGACACAATGTTGCACAGCAACAACAGCAGAGAGAAGCGAAGAGGAAGGGGAATGGGAAGGGGGAAGCGAAAGAGTCGAGCAGCAAATGCGAATGCGGATGCGAAGCTTTGCCATAGAGCCACGACTTAACGTTGATGGGTTTCCATCATCATCATCATCAGCAGCAGCAAGCAAGCAACATCATCATCGTCGTTGTCGTTGTCCGGGGAGGGAGCGAGTGGAGGAGGGAGTTGGGTTTTAAGCAAATTCGTGTCTAGACGCGCAGACCCTGTGAACTTAATTATGACAACAAAAGCCAGTACTTGTGTTGCCCCCCTCCGTCTCTCTCCACCGCTCGATGCCATGAAAATTATGTAACGCGAGTGCAAAAAGCATGAATACATGGCGTATACGCAATGTCCTCCTCAGAGGCGCGCATTGCGCATACGCCGCGTGCGCCAACTTTGCCGCACAGCAGCATTGCCATTAATCAATTCAGCGTGCTTGATGACGTTGCATGCGATTAGCAAAACGAAAAAAAACTTGTATGTACATATATATATATATATATATATGCATATATAGTAATGTCTATAAAAAATCTCGACGATTTTTTGCAGTTTTGTTGTTGTTGTTGTTATTGCTTGAATGCACACAGTGCACTCGCTAAAGGTCGTAACGGCAGGCGGCAAAAAACACGAGCTCATCATACCAGACACGCTGCCTGAGACTGGGCGAGGTCGCCGCCACTCTACCTCTCTCTCTCTCTCGCACACTCTCTTTCTATCTCTGTCAACGTCGTCGTCGTCTGCGGTTTGGCTTTTGCTTTGCTTTTTACTCGGTTTTTGTTTTGCGCCTTTTGCATTCGCCATTCATTTGCATGTTTGCCAGCGAACGCTTTGCTCTGCTGTCTGCGATTGCATCAAAAGGGTTGACCCTCTGCCCCTCCCACTCTCTCTCGCTCTCTCTCTCTCTATTTCACTCGCTCTCGCTCAGTGACGGAAACGGAAGCGTCTGCCGCAGCAACTTTGTTGCCTACTGCATTTTTATTTCATCTACGTTTTTGCTTTTCGTTTCGCTCTTTTTTTGTTGTGCATGTTGATATTGAAAATTTGCTTGTTTTATAATGTTGAATTGCCAAAATTTATGTCTCGCCTGCAGCGTTTGGCCAAGTGCCGAGACCGAGTACGAGACCGAGCCCGCGGCTAGCTGACCACAGCTGCATAACCATAAGTAATCGCTGCACAGTGTGCATACCTTTTACATACCCTAACAACATTATACTCTGTAGTTTTGTAGTTTGCTGCATTTTTTATGATATGAAAAAGTCACTTGAGATGTCGTTAGGATTATATGCAATTGAAATAGTTATGAAATGAAAACTTCTTCTAACTTACACTTCTGAAATTTCTGTAAACTTCCTTTTCTCAATGAATACTTTTTAAGAGAATTTAAGAGATTGTATTAAATTGAAATTTTCTACTATTTTTTCATAGGTCGATAAAATAGTTGCTGAAAGATCAGCCGACTTTTCAACAGTATTTTAAATTGTCAAATCCTGATTGCTTCGCAAGGTTTCAAGGCTCAAACCTCTTTTCTATAAATTAAAATTACTTTTTACTCTTTTATAAAAATGTACCTTATGAAATCGTCGCTGAATGTTAAACTGCCTTTTCACGCAATCAAATTTAAATTTATTTCGAATTCCTCATTTCTCCGCAATATTTGCTACTTTATAAATAAGCAAAATAGTTTCAGTTTATATTTCTTGTAATAGTTTCGTAAGTTGATAAGTTATGAAAGCCTTGACGAAAGTTCCACCGGCTTTTCACACATACATTTGAATTTATTATGAATTCTCTCAATAGTATTTCCTACTTTGTTTTCAAATCTCTTCATAATAAATTTCAATATTTTGTAATTCTTTCATAAGTTGATAAGGCAACAATTTTACGTTATGAAATCCTTGACGAAAGTTCAACCGACTTTTCACACATGCATTTGAATTTGGTGTAAGAATTCCTAAGCAATATTTTCTACTTTGTAGGTAAAGCAATTAGTTGCAGTCTTCGAAGCTCTTCATAACAAATTCTTGCAATTCTTTCACAACTTTGTCAAGCTAAAAGTCACTTATGAATTCCTAGCTGAACTTTCATAATGGTTTTCACACATTCATTATATTTGGGTTCCTCTAAATTATTACCTACTCTATTTAGCACTATTTGCATAGAAACTATCAGTAAATATTTGCACTTTTCAAACCTCAACCTTATAAATTTGACTTTTTTGTAATGCTTACATAACTGAATAAAGAAAATAGCCACATTATGAATTCCATGCTGAGCGCTCAGCACACTTTTCACACATGCATTGATAGTTAGTTTACGGTTTTGTTCACACCGGAATTATCAGCTGATGTTCGTGGAGCAAGTGAACGAAAAATAGCATGTCATCTTTATTTCACAGCACTCTTTGTTCAGCTGGGTGGTCAAAAACTAACAGACTAAACCACAAGGCGGTGTGCTGTGCGAAATGAAGATCTTTTTCGAATGTTTGCACTGTTTATTCGCATACAAATAGACTGGGTTTGGACGGTTTTTGCATTGCTGCCGTCTACCGTCTGGCACTTGACTGACGTCAGTTGCTGAATCTTGTTGTTGTTGTTCAGCACAGTACATTTAGTGTGTTTGTGTTTTCGTGTTTGTTTATCAGACACCACGTCCCGTGCCAATTGTGTGCCACAGACTACAACTACGTGGTACGTGACGCTCTACAGCTGCTGCTGTTGCTATTGCTACTTGGCCCAGACAACTCAAAGGTGGCCCACGTCTCATTACAGAAATTTACATAAGTCGCTTTACAATGTAAGCGAGCATTGATCACTTCTACGCAGAGCAAAGTTAGCTTAATTTCTGAACATCTTTTCGTACACAATCATCATCATCATGAAATTCTTTCAAGTTCAATGTCAAACGCTTTACAATGTAAGCGAACATCGATCAGTTATATGCATAGCAAGGTTAGCAGAGTTAATTTTCTCAACATATTTTCATAAACGATCGTGAAATTCTTCGAATGTAAGCGAACATCGATCAGTTCTATGCAGAGTAGAGTTAATTTGAATTCTTAAACATCTTTTCGTACACGATCACTATCATGTAATTATTTCAAGTTCAAGGCAAGCGATCATTGATCAGTTCTATGCAGAGCCAAATTCGTTTAATTTTCTCAACATCTTTTCGTACACGATCATCATCATCATGAAAGTCTTTCAAGTTCAATGTAAGCGATCATTGATCAGTTCTATGCAGAGCAAAGTTAACAGAATTAACTTTCTGAACATCTTATTGGTCACGAACATCATCGTCATGAAAATCTTTGAGTGCATCGTATACAAAGCAAAGTTAGTTTAATTTTGTCAACATTTTTTCGCACACGATCATCATCACGAAAGTCTTTCAAGTTCAATGTCAAACGCTTTACGTTGTAAGCGATCATCGATCATTCAAGTTCAAGCTTTAACGCCTTACATTGAAAGTGAACATCGATCAGTTCTGCGCAGATCAGAGTTCGTTTCATTTTCTCAACATCTTTTCGTGCACAATCATCATCATCATGAAATTCTTTCAAGTTCAATTCCAAACGCTTTACAATGTAAGTGAGTGAGTAAGTCTATGCAGAGCAAAGCTACCAGAGGTAACTTTCTTTAACATTGGTCACGATCATCATCGTCATTAAAATCTTTGAATGTGAGTCTTATGCAAAGCAAAGTTAGTTTAATTTTCTCAACATCTTTTCGTACACCATCATCATCATGAAAGTTGTAAGCGATCATCGATCAGTCAAGTTGAATCTTTAACGCCTTACATTGATAGAGAACATCGATCAGTTCTGCGCAGATCAGAGATCGTTTCATTTTCTCAACATCTTTTCGTACACAATCATCATCAACAAATTCTTTCAAGTTCAATGTAAGCGATCATTGATCAGTTTTATGCAGAGCAAAGTTAGGAGAGTTAACTTTCTGAACATCTGATTGGTCACGATCATCATCGTCATGAAATTCTTTTAATGTAAGTTTTATGCAAAGCAAAGTTAGTTTAATTTTCTCAACATCTTTTCGTACACCATCATCATCATGAAAGTTGTAAGCGATCATCGATCAGTCAAGTTGAATCTTTAACGCCTTACATTGAAAGTGAACATCGATCAGTTCTGCGCAGATCAGAGTTCGTTTCATTTTCTCAACATCTTTTCGTGCACAATCATCATCATCAACGAATTCTTTCAAGTTCAATGTCACACAACAATGCGATGATTGTATATTTTTGTATTATTATACTAATGCGTCGGGATTTGTGTGTGTTTCGAGTTGATTTCGCGACATTTGCCTTAGTTATCCGCCCGACGACACTCACTTTTAACCTTGACATCAATTAACGTGTCAATGCTCCGGGGCAACATCGAAACTGACAAAAAATCTCAGTGTGTGTGGGGGCGATAGTGGTGAGAGCGGAGTTGAACAACAAATGCACTTGACTGTCATTAGCGGTGCCATCATAATCATTGAATTAATAACTTGAAGAATTTGTTGTGCGCGAAAAAAATATCATTTCATATCATATCATACTATAAAGTAGAGAGTATATAGCTGAGAGTATACACAGAAAAAAAAAAACACCTCGGGCGCCTCCTTTCACTTGAATTCAATTGAATTGTCAGCCTCCAAATTGACCGATTATCATTGTGTGTGTGTGTTAGTGTGTGTTTTTTTTTTATCTGCTTGACTCGCTTTCGGTCAAGGAACCTACCTGCCTCTCCTTCTGCTCCGATCGGGGCTAAAGATTGTGTGCAAACAAGTTTGCTGCCCACTGTGGCGATTGCCCACTCAGAGATCGCAACACTAAAAATAGCCACAAAAATCCATTTAAGTCGCATAAATCGAAGGCAGACCACAAACTGTCAGACAGACTGTTGTGGCTGTGGCTTCGAAAGCCGTAAAAAAGCAGCTAAAAACTAAACACCTGTCTAGATATTGAATCAATATTAATTCTAATACCATAATGACATTAGCTTAAAGTGTCACTTTAATTCATTATGTGCCAATGTGCAAACAAACCACAAATTTTCGCACCACAAAGTGTTTATACGCTTTTCGCATGATTTTAGACAACACACGTTAAAGTTCAAATTTGATAGACAACATTCGATTTAAGTGCTTATCGGACTGCCAACAAAGTATTCCAAGGCACTGTTAACTATAAAAAGTTTATTAAGAAGATTGAAACTGACTTTTTCAAATGATTGATATAGCTTTTTAACAATATTTAATGATCTTCAATAAAATATTCAAAAAGCTTCGTTTTAAGAATTTAAGCAACTTTTATGAATGATTGAAAGAGTTTCGCTAAAGGATTAAAAGAGCTTCATTAGAGGATTGAAGTAGCGTCTTTAGAAGATTGAAAAAGCTGCATTAAAAGATTCGTTACACGATTGAAAAAGCTCAGTTAGAGAATACAAACTGCTTCGATGAAAGATTGGAAGAGCTTCGTTAGAACATTGAACAAGATTCTCTAGATTTAAAAGCTTTGCTAGAGGATTGAAAGAGCTTTGTTAGAGCTTAGAAAGAACTTATTCAGAAGATTGAAATGGCTTCCTTAGAGGATTGAAAAATCTATTTTTAAAGAACTGAAAGCTTCGTTAGAAGACTTTGGAAGATTGACAAAGCTCAATTTGAGAATGGAAACAGTTTCGACGGAATATTGGAAAATTTCGATAGAAGTTCGAAAGCAGCTTTTTCGCAAGATTGAAAAAGCTTCGTTTAAGGCTTTATGAATTGAAACAGTTGCGATGTATGGTTTTCATATTCGATAGAAGATGAAAACATTTCCGTTGATATGGCAGCGTTAAAAGATTGTAACACCTTCATTAGAATATTAAAAATGCTTTGCAAGATCAGTCTTCTTTAGAAGCTCGAAGCAAGTTCATTAGAAATTTAAATTACTTTCAAAATTTTCTGAATGATCCAACCTCTAATACTTTCTGCTAAGAGTTCCGTTTTCTTAGTCTAAGCTCTATAATATATACAGTTCTTTTTACGACAAAAGTCTGTTCAGACGATACTTTGACAACAATAGAAAAATGTATTTGCATAAATTCGAACCCGAGTTCAACTTTTGCTACTATCAACCACACAAAGACTTGTGCAAAACTAATGTGATCGCTTCGTTGTGTGTAGCGTATCGCTGTGCACGTGTGTCTATAGATATGACTGTGTCGCAGACGCGCTCAATCAGTCACCTGCAATAAAAATTACACCAACAATGGAGGCGCACAATTAAAACCAAAAAAAAAAAAGAGAGAGAGACTAAAAAACAATGAACAAAAACGAAATAAGCACAGCGACCGACAGCAAAAAACAACAACAAAGACGCTCAGCCGGTTGAGTCACCTGTCTGCTGCTGTTTGCGGCTGTTGCTGTTGTTGCTGCTGGGGTTGTTGCCGCTGTGGTTGCTGCTGCTGCTGTTGCTGCTGCGAAGTTGTCAGCGACAGCGGCTGGGAATGCGCAAAAGTCTAAAGTGCCACTTGTTGTTGTCGTTGTTGCCGCCGATGTAAAATTGAAGCCAGACAGAAAGACAAACATCAGACATAACCACATACACACACACACGCACACTCACACACACACACACACACACTTGTACATTGTTGACATATTCGCTGTACATTTTAATTTTAGTTGATTAACTTCATTTCTGTCTTGTTACCATTTATTTTATCTGTATTTTTTCTCCTCTGCAATCTGCAAATCGTAAATTGCTCATTGCGCAAACATTTTCCACTTGGTTTTCCATTGACGTGATCAAGCTAAACCACCTGACTAACTAATTAACTGACTAACTAACTAACTATCCAGCGCATAACTATTAACTATCTGATCCCGTCTAGCAACCTCGTCTCCTCTTCCCCTCTCTCTCTCTCTCTTTTACTGTCTGTCTGGCTTTGCTATTTATCTGGCCAGACAGCGACGTCATTAACTCATTTTGATTTTATTTGACCTCGGTCTCCGCCTGTCATTTCCATTGTAACTGTACATCATCGAGAGAGACCTCAGGCGACAGACCTTATAATGATTTACTATGTCATTAAGGCTAGTATGCTGATCACATTGAACAGCCGATGGCAGCTACAAAATTGGGAGAAATTGCAGAAAGCTGCAAAATGCTGAATCATTTTTATTAATATTTTTAAATACTCAAATTAAACCCCTATATTATTAAATGCTTAAGTTAATCCCTTTTAATTTCTAGTTAACAAAATATTCGTCATTATAACATAACTATATTTATCACTAGTCTCTCTCTTTCTCTCTTTTGAGTCATTTTATGATTATGACGTTGATTGCAAAAAATGTGAAATGAAATTTATATCTAATCAAACGGGACCGTAATTGAAAGTTCTTTTTTATTTATAACTTTGTAAAAACCAATGCAATTTGCGAAAATAAATATAATGACACCGAACTGTGTCAAGTTTATAAAAAGATTTAATCACTGTTTTAAATGTTTCATCATTAAAAATAACTTTAACTTTTTTATATTCTAAAAATAATCTTTAATTTAACTTCATTCTTCAACTCAAATTTTTAAATTGATAAATCACTCATAACATTCTTTGCCTATTGAAATTTCAATTAATTATTTTTTATTTTATAAGTAGGAAACCGTTTAATGATGTTTGCTAGTATTCTGTTCTTTTTCAAACTTCAAAAGATTAAAGGGATTTATCACCTATCAAATTGTATCTTAAGAGAAATGATTTCACACTTTATAGGAAGTGTTCTATTGGAAGAATTTAAATAGATTAATTAATTACTGATCAAATTGTATAGTACGTGGAGGAATTTCTTCTTTTAAAGAACTGTTCAGATATATTATTATTATAAATTGAACACTCATCAAATTGTGTCTTAAATGGAGAAATTAAAGTAAAGTAATCTTTACTCTTTCAGCAGTCTTTTCATCTAACAATTATTTCTCTTTACGGTACTCAAATTTTTTTTTATTTTTCTCACTGATTAAATTTTGTTTCAAATAAAGAAATTTCTAAGTTTAGCATTATTTTAAATAAAGTATTTTCTACTTTTTGGAAAGTCTTCCCTTGAAACGATTATAAGTGAAATTTATATAAATTAATCACTGATCTTGAATGATGAAATAAGTTTAACATTGTTTATCTTTAAAAAAAAGTGTCGTAATTGCATTAATTTCAACATTTTCACTTGCTAGCATTATATATCATTCTAGAACCAAGTCGAACGAGCTGCATACTAGTCTTCAGTTGTAATATCTTGCGAAGCTGGCAATCGCAGCTGCCTCGGCATACATACTATAGTCATAACATGCTATAGTCATAGACGTAGTCGTCGAACTCGTGTCGTACCTATAGATATGGGTACATTGGGGTCTCGCTGTCTCATTCTGATATCAACTCGTGCTAACTTACACGTACAAACAGAGAAGTGTGTGTTTGTGTGTGTGTGTGAGTGCTTTGAAATATACGTTGGCTAAATAGCTTGGCTAGCATAAGTATAACATGTCTGATTGTGGGCCTGTTGGTTTGTTTATCGGCGTTCTCCGCCCATAGTCCGCCCACACACACACACACACACTCGCAATCGCTCACTCATGAATGTGAATGTGAATGTGAATGAGTATTGGGGTATATCGGCGAATGCCAGACGATTGCGCATGTGTGCTTGATATCGCTTAAGTCGTCTGCTATCTAGTCTAGACGCATACGCATTTATATACACATGTGTGTGTGTGCAAATGTGTGAGCAGACAGACGGACAGACAGACAGACGCACGGACAGACAGACGAATAGTCTATAGTTTGATAGAACGGAACTCATTGCGTCTGGTCGTGGATGTTGTTGAGGCTTTGTTTCATTTTTGTGGCACTCTTTTGTTGGCAAATATTTCTCAAAAGCGTATTTTTAGCATTTTTTCGTCGGTGTGTATTTTCAGACCTTTAAGTTTCAAAACATTTCGTAACGGTCTGTTTGTTTATATTTCTCTCTTTCTTTGGCCAGAGGGCAAGTGGGCGTTTTTTTTTTTTTTTGCTTTTGTGCTTTGTGTTTTTGTATTTTTGCCACATTCCTGGCTTGTTAATATTGCGCATAAACCAGAGGTGGACTAGAGATTATTGTTATTACTTTGGTCATTTCAAGAACGAGACAAGATCTCTTGTTTTTCTTATTTTTTTTGCAGTCAAAGTTAATTGCAGCGCTGTATAATTAGCTGCGGATTTGCAATTACAATTTATAACTCATACGCCACGTT
The DNA here is from genome assembly GCF_023558435.1 of Drosophila sulfurigaster albostrigata. NCBI lineage: Eukaryota > Metazoa > Arthropoda > Insecta > Diptera > Drosophilidae > Drosophila > Drosophila sulfurigaster. Next base: position 49,023,410 of record NC_084883.1, read on the forward strand.
GTGCGCAACACTTAATGAGCTTGCAGGCAAAGCCGTGTCTAGACTTTAAAGCTTCGAGCAATTATTAGCTTAAGCATATTGCTGGCAAGTCAATTTTTATAATGTTTTCTTTCCGCCTTGTTTTAGGCCACGTTTTGTTGATCGCCATTGGTGTTGCCGTGTGTCTGGTCTGTGGCAGCGTCCTGGTGACTGTGATAACACTGCGACGCTCCACAGCAACAGCAGCAGCAACAATAGCAACGCGCAGCATACGCCACAAACAGCAGCAACAACAGCAGCAGCAGCGTCAGCAGCAGCAGTCGCAACGACGACGCGGCGGCACAGGAAGCGGGAGCGGGGTGAGCGGTGGTGCAACTGCAACTGGGGCAACTGGAGCTGCAACTGCAACAGCGACTGGAACTGCCTTTGCTCTGGCCCTGCCACTAACACAGACAACGACAGCACAAGCGGCGGATCAGGACGAAGCAGCTGGAGCAGCAGTCGTTGCACCAAGAACAGCGGCAGCAGGAGGAGGAGAAGTAGGAACAGCCACAACCCCAACAGCAACAGCAGCAGCAACAACAACAACAGCACTTTTGTCAACCGAGCCGGAACATTCTGTACCCGTAAGTACACACATACATAGTACAAGTAAAAAAAAATAAGTAAGGAAGCTAAAATCGAGTGTGCTCGACTGTGAAATACCCGCTACCCATTTTTAACAAAAGCAATTATTCTCACAATATACCAAAATAATATATCACAACATACTAAAAACTATACTAAATGGTATATTTGTAATATTGATATGGTACCACATTCCGTTATTGGCCATACAAAAGTATTTATTTAATACCTTCCACAATTTTTATCTGATCGCAATCAAAAGGAATCACAAGAATTATAATTACTATTACATGTACCAAAAATTGAGGCTCTAGCTTTCAAATTAGGTTTGTTTTTCGAGTTTTGGCAATTTGTGGGGGCAGAAGTGGGCGTGGCAAAAATTGGAAGCAAACTTGATTTGCGTGCAAACATAACAAATGCTGTCCTACAACAATTATAGCTCTATGTCTTATAGTCTCTGAGTTCGAGGTGTTTATACGGACAGACAGACAGACAAGGCTAGATCGTCTCGGCTGTTGACGCTGATCAAGAATATATATACTTTATAGGGTCGGAGATGCCTCCTTGTGCCTGTTACATACATTTCCTGGCGTCACAAAGTTATAATACCCTTCTATCCTATGGGAAGCGGGTATACAAAAAGTGGGTGGCATTCTAATCAAGCTGCATGTGTGCGTGTGTGCGCAGAGCAAATGGAAATGGCAAAGCAAAAAGGGAAAAACGAAAGGACAAACAGACCAACGGACAGACAGACAGAAGGAGAGACGCAGGCAGCGGCGACACGTGTCAAAAGTTTTGCTCCAACTTTTTGCTTTCCACTTGCTTTCGCTCTGCATTGCGTTTTGGGCCAAGCCCACAGAAAAGGACAGACAGACAAATGCACAGAGCGAGAGAGGGAGAGGCAGGCAAACCTAAAGACGAGAGAGGAGGAGAGAGAGAGAGACACACAAACAGTCAGCAGCACAGACAGACTGTAAGTCATTGGCGGTTTGTGGGTGACTGTGGTGGCAAAGTCCTTGAAGCAACAGCTCGCGACTAGGAGAGGCACACAAACGCACACACACACACATACACGCAGAGACAGAGACTCCTCGTTATATAACGACGAAACTGTTGGGAATTTATGAACTCTTCCCTTCCCAACTGCAGCTCTCTGGCTCCTTTGGCTGGTGATTTCTTTTTCTTTTTGTCAAGCCTTTTGCTTTTCCACGTTCCTTTTTATCATGTTATGCAATGTCGAGACAACGTGGGACGTGCCACGTCTGCCCCATTGTGCAAAAGTATCTGCCGGATGCACAGCACGTCTTGAATACGTCTCAGTCGCAGTCTCAGTGTTATTGTGTCTGTATTTGCCACTTGCCATTCCAATTTTCGATCGCTTGGCCGAATTCAGCAACAATTTTATGTCTTTATTGTAATGATAGTAAATTGAATTTGTCTTAAATCGTTCGCGTTGTCAGCTGCACCTGTTTCATGCTGCATACCTTGTTTGTCAGCTGTTATTAAATGTTTAACTCTTTACGCAAGGCTGGCAAATTTGTGGTTAAAACCATTAAATGGTGAAACCTTCAAAAAGACTGAGATGACAAAAGACCAGAAAGCAAAGCCGCCAGCTAAAACCAAAGCCAAAGCGACCGCAACGAAGTGAGCTGTGGAGAGTTTTGGTGCTTGGAGACTTTTGACAAATTGTTGCTCGGTGCGCTGACAACTGAAACATTTGCACATTATTCATGACAAACCTACACACAACATGCTTGCCATGCAAAAACCACAACAGTACAGCATACATGGTGAGGAAGTAGTGAAATCACTGGTGCATTTGTCTACAAAAATATAGATAGTTGTAACCACTTACCATCTTCAGTAATCAAGCACCACTAACGGAATAGCAAAGTAGCTAGTTCGTGGAGACAATCGCACTGAAGGAACTTTGCTACACTCACACAATCGCTCACGTGCACATCTACATAGAATATGCTTTAATATGATTTTGTGTTGTTTTTGCCGCGCTCAGCGCCTTCATCCTCTTTGCTCTCTCTCTCTCTTTCGTCTCTTAGCATACGCACACATATGCATGCGTGACTTGGCATTTAGAAGAGAGCGGGAAAGAGCAAGAGGGAAGACGTAAGTGGATGCGTGGGTGTCTCGCAAACACACACACACACATATACACATACAATCGTAACTGGCAGCCAACGCAATAAGAAAACACAATTGCCGCTAATAACCCAAGGCGTTTTTGCCACAGACGACTTTCGTAGACGCCGACGCTGACTGCGGGCTGCGGGCTGCGGGCAGCGGCAGCGACGTCCACACAGTGGCAACGTTGTGTTTTAATCGAATTTTATTTGCCGCCGTTAGCCAATGAATAATTCAATTTGATTATTAAATGTGAGCCTCCGCGTCTCGTAGCCCTCTCTCGCTCTGACACACAGACAGACAGGCAGGAGATTTTATTATTACCGTTATGTGTTGCACGCACAGAGCACAGACGCAGAGGCGAATAAAATAATTAGCTTCAACACACTCGCACGCGCACAGACATAAATACTATTGTTGCTACTACATACATACATACATATTTTTATGTAAAACACAATTTAAGCAGCATTACGAACAAAAAAGAAAATTTTCCATTTACCGTTTGATTTTGAGTGCGTGCAAAATTAACGATGAAGTGGGGGCGCGGCGTGGAAAAGGCGAATGTCAATTATGTAGGCAAAAATCTTAACATAATGTAAGCCTGCTGTTAGCACGTGTGTATGTGTGTGTACACACTGGCACTAACACATGCATACGTGCACAGCATACATTTCATCATATGTATAATTTAAATGGGGGGTGTAAAGAACGAAACAAAGTCTCTGGGAAAAACGAATTATTTGCTAGATTTGTCATTTGTCACGCTCACTTGAACACATCAATCGCCAGGTGTACGCGGGTTGTGGGGCTGCTCACTGCTGCGCTGCGCTGCCGCTGCCGCGAAGAAATAATGTGGGACATGCAGAATCGTGTCATCAACAGCAGCAGCTATGAAACGATACGCGAACACGTTCGACGTGCAGTCTGCGATATTTGTGAAGCTTGCACAAATTTTGCAAATTTATGTGCAGCTCAGCTATACAGTTAATATTTCAACGCAGCTGTTTTTGTTTTGAATAAAAATACACAAAAAAAAAAGTTTTTGGCGGTAACAAACGCGAGCACGATTTCGATTTCAACTGCGCAATTGAAGTTACCAAAACTTTGCCATAAAAATCGATCTTTGTCATAATTAGAGTTTTATCGATGCATCGCTAGTATCGTTTCTCCACCTCTATTATTGCTCTTACGTGACACGGAATGCATGTACTTGCTAGTTGAGACGTGCTTTGCACAAAACATATGCATGTATGTATGTATATCGTAAGCCATCAGTGAAGTGTAACCAAGTGATAATTATCGGTATAAATGGATTTATATTAGAATAACTCTTTCGCGTTAAATGCGTTTCTTACAAATGTTACTTTAAAAGAAAGCTGATATTAAAGAATGAATCTAAAGCAAAAGTTTTTATTTATATTGCTTGGCAGCAAAGTACATCGATATTTCCTATAAAAAGAATCGATGTGCAAAACCATTTCAAAAACCCCCACCTCAATTTGCATGCGTATTTGTTTGTTTATAATATTTTATTTACGGTTACGCAAATATTTTAATAATGCCCGACAATATTAACAAAGCCAAAGCACATGTCGGCAACAAACAACAGCGACGCAAGTCTCAGCAAAAATTCAGTCTCAGCGAATTCCACGCAGAATGTGACAGATTAGTAGCACAAAAACCAACGAAAGTGGATGGAGGCCTGAATCAAGCAGCATGGTCTACAGTTGTTGGCGAGCCAAACAAGGTGAATCTGGCTAAATGCAATGGCTTAAGAGCAGGATCCATGGAGCTAGCTCCAAGTGGCGTAAAGCCAAACATTTTCATTGATCCGATGAGCGCAAAGCAAAAAGTTTGCAATGGCGTGGTGAGTAGCAAGGCAGAGGCTAAAGTCTCCAATGGCCTGGCAAGCACCCAAGAAAAAGTCTCCAATGGTCTTACGAGCAACAAGAAACAAGTCTCCATTGGAATGATGAGCAGCAAGACTAAGGCTAAATTCTCCAGGGACCCAGTGAGCCCGCAGGCTAAACTCAATGGTTTGTTCAACAAGCAAAAAGTCTCCAATGACATGATGAGTAACAAGGCTGAGGTTAAAGTTTTCAATGGCCAGACAAGCACTCAGAAGCAAGATTGCAATGGTCTGACGAGTAACAAGGAACAAGTCTCCAATGACATGATGAGCAACGAGACTGAGATTAAAGTTTCCAATGGCCAGACAAGCACTCAGAAGCAAGATTGCAATGGTCTGACGAGTAACAAGGAACAAGTCTCCAATGGCATGATTAGCAACAAAGCTGAGGTTGAAGTTTCCATGATAAGCAGCAAGACTACGGCTAAAGTCTCCAGTGACCCAGTGAGTCCGCAGGCTAAACTCTTCAATGGTTTGCTCAACAAGCAAAAAGTCTGCAAAAGTTTGATACCAATGGAGTCAGTTCTTCAACCTGTTCAATTAGCAGAGCAACCAACCAACCATGGTGGTCGACGCAGACACGGTCGATCGTGTCCACGTCTACCGACGCCAACGCGTTTTGTGCCGCCCGAGCTGCAGTCAGTGGACAGCATGACGTCTGCCGACTTTCGCCACGATCATGCCGCCCATGTGGAGAACATGCGCACCCGGCAAAAGGATCAGCAGCACATGCACTTCTTCCAGGCGATGATCGAGGACAACAAGCATCTCTTTGTGAGTCGCTGCATACTCGTCGTCAGCTGCGGCTCGGGCACTTTGGCGCTGTTGGCTGCGCAAGCTGGTGCCGCTCAGGTTTATGCCATAGATCGCTCCAATGCCACGGACTATGCCCGACTGGTGGTCAAAGAGAATCACTACGAGCATGTGATCAAGGTGTTGCATGGCAGAGTGGCAGAGATAGACCTAGAGCAACCTGTGGATGGCATCATTTGCAACTGGATGGGACACTGTCTGCTCTTCGAGTCGGAGCTGGTGCAGCTGCTCCAGGCACGCGATCGTTGGCTCAAACCCAACGGATTCATCTTGCCAGATCTGGGCTCGCTGTATTTGCTGGGCGCCGACGAACAGCGGCTGAAGAACGAAACCTGCAACTGGTGGCTCGATGTCTACGGCTTCAACATGAAGGCCCTGCGTCGCTATTCGCTCGCCGAGCCACGTTACGCACGCATTAAAGGCGATCGTCTGCTCACCAAGGCGCACAAAGTGCTGAGCTTGGATTTGAACACTGCCAGCATGGAGCAGCTGAGGATTGAACGCAACATACAGTTGCAAGTGCAGCGCGAGACATATTTGGAATGCTTTGTTCTATACTTTGACGTGGCCTTCAGTCGTTCCCATCAGCCGCTGAAGCTTAGCTGCAACCCTTGGCTAGGCGATCGCCTTAAATCGCTGTGGCTTCAAACTGTGCTCTTCGTGGATCAACCCTTTGTGATGCGTTGCAAGCACGAATATGTGGGGCAGCTGGCATTTAAGCCAGTGCGGCAGGCAGCGCAATTATCTCAGCTGAATCTGCATGAAATGCAGCTGGAGATTGAGTTGTCTGAGATCGTGACGAGAATCTCGAGAATTGTGGAAAGGCGTGTGAAGAAAATGTGGCTGATGATGCCGCGCTTCCAAAGCGTGCATGAGGTGGAAGCTTGCCAGGATCAGCTGCAGTTGTAGGCGGAAGTCGCAACAACATTACCAATATCAGAAAAGTTTTAGGACATAAATGAAATAATTGCTTAGCTTAATTATTGTATACAATTTGAATTTTATTCTAAGAGTTTTGTTATGATTTAATTACTGTAGGTAAATATGTCTAAAATCAAATAATTTATAATTTAAATTAAGTACCAACTTTCGTATTTTATAGTTATTTAGTTTACGCTTTTGTTGAGACTGTTTATTAATGTCAACTTGTCTCTTTCCATTTGCAGATGCTATCGGTACAGACGGCCGGCTGCGCGGGAATGGAGCGGCTTGGCGTTCCGACCCGCACATCATTGAGCACACCACCCGACGACAGGTAAGTTCAGCAGCAGCTGCTGTTCTTCTATGCAACCAACAAGTTCTAATCTTTATTACTCCATTGCAGGGATCAATTTAGATGTAGAATGCGCGTGGATGCAATCCAAGCACGCGAGCTTCTGGCCGTACGTAGCGAGACTGTGATTCGTAGCAACAGCAGCAGCAGTAGCAACAGCAGTAACAATCAGCAACAACAGCAGCAGCAACATCACAACAATAAGCAACAACATTCCCACCATCAGCAACAACAACAACAGCAGCAGCAGCAGCAACATTATCTATACCAACAGCAGCAGCAGCAACAACAACAACGCATGACAACTCCGCCGCCACCGCCTGCGTATCATTCGAGTCTGCCGCTTGGCAGCAATTACAACAACAACATTAACAACACGAACACGCAACATAGTATTAACAACACATACAGCGGCAGCAATGTGTCGGCCCGTGGTGGCATCGAGGCAACAACGTTAAAGTACGGCAACACGGGCAGCGGGAGCTACAACTACAACAGCTACAGCAATAAACCACCGGGCGATCTGAGCAACTCCTCCTGCACATCCACGTCGATGTCGATGTCATCGTGCGGCTCGCTGAGCAGCCACAGCAATGATCACCATCAACATTACCAATATCAGCTGCAGCAACAGCAGACCCCGCGTTGCCCACATCATGTACCACTGCCGGACAGCGAGTACGGACAGGATCGTCATCTGCAAATACGCAGCAGCTATCAGGTAAGTCTTTAACCCTGAATCATTCTCTCTAAACTTAGCTAATGCTTTATATCATCTTCTAGCAATCGGAAATCACACGCTCCTACACGAAGCCGCCGCCCAATAAAACCGTACGCGATGTGCCTGCCGAGCAGCTTTGTGCCGCCAACTCCAATTACCGCCTGAGCACAGCGCCGAATACGTGCGCCACACTCGCCGCTGGTGTTGCCACCTCCTCCACCTATGCGCTGGCCATAACGCACGGACAGGCGGCCACAACAGCAGCTGCAGCGATGGCAGCAGCAGCAGCTGGCTCATCATCGTCAACGAAATCCAAACCGAATGCCATAACCAAGTTCTTCTCACGCATCAGTTCACCCAAATCGCCCACGTCGCTGGCGACAAGCACAGCTGCTGGAGGAGGAGGAACACAGCAAGCAACCGTCACAGGCGGCGGCTCATCACTTGCCTCATCTGCCTCAATGTCGTCGTCGGCCTCATCGTTGGCCTCATCAGCGGGGATGCCCGCTTGTGTCTCGGCCTCGTCATCAGCCTCATCGCTGGCAGCCGCTCCACTGACCGCGCTGCCCATCTCCAATGCAGCCACACTTAAGAGCACAGCCTGCAGCTATGGCAGCACCACATCCGCAACATCAGCAGCAGCAGCAGGAGGAGCAACAGGGACTTCAACATCAGCTGCAGTGTTGCTGGAATCGGAGCAAGATGAGACGCAATAATTCCAACTCTAGCATGATGAATGAGCGTTAGCTAAACTTCGCGCTGGCACGAAAAGACTGTTTATTAGTCAGAATTTAATATGTAAAACGAGGATGAGACCAAGATGATCCAGCATCAGATGTGGGAGGAGACACACACACACACACACATACACACAATTCTGCAGACTGCTGTAAAAAAAGCCGCTACTAAAAACTCACAACATATGGAGGAGAGATCCATTTCCGACACATAGAGAGAATGAGTTTATATATTTTACTCTATTCCCCCCACCAAGCCAATCAATCAATCAGTCAAACAATCAATCAATCAAGCAAAACAAACACACAAAAAAAGAAAAACCTTAAAACGAAACTTGTTTTCATTTAAATGCTGGCTGGAACACAGAAATTTTTTCTTTAGTTCAATTAAATTTAATTATTATATTACTATATTATTATTATTATAAATGAATATACTTGTATTGTACACAACAACAACAACAAAACGAAAATGGAATTATTATCAAATGAAAAGAAAAACTGTAAATATTATTAACAAAACTTGTGAAGAGTTGACAATGAATGTAGCGAAATTTTGAATTAGAATTTGATTTGTAATTGTAATTGTAATTTGAATTTGAATTTGAATTGATTCCCCGCAAAAAATTAGCCGTATTATGTGTTCAAGCATTTTACAAAATACCTCCTCCTTCTCCTCTCCCCCGCACCCCTTCAGATTGTGGACGGGGGAGGCGTGGCATGTGTGGTTGGTCGTGCAGCAAATGTGCAGGTGTAAATTTTATTATTTAGTTTAGCCGAAATAGCGCAAATAAATTGATAATAAAATTAACGCTATGCTATGTATATACACATACATAAGTTAATCATAATGATATATAAATAAATATAATTAATGAAATAATACATATACTATATATGAAGCATATGGATGTATGTATGTATGTACATATATATATTGATATGATTGTACACAGCAATGTAAATTCTAAGCACAAATCTCAAAATTGCAATCGATTGCAGAAATATAAAAGACGTTTGAAAAGCAAAAAAAAACGAACACAAAATAACAATTTTATTTATTTATTATAAAAATTATTATATAGATTTCTAGCTAAAAACAAAAACAAAAGATATTTGGCGTCGTTATAACAAAACTTATATCTCACAAAAACAATATGCATAATGATAATACTTATTGTATTCCAAAAGAAAGAAAAAGGATAGATGACTTCGGCAAGCCGACGTAGAAATACCCTAGCAAAGGAGTAGAGATGGAAGAACATTTTAATTTTAAATAAATCAATCCTATATAAAAAGCATTTGGTCCGAGTTTAAAGTAAAGTTGTATACTTTAGTGAGAAAGTTTTGAGTTATTTCGAATCTATAATGGCTTCAAAGATAGCTAAGGAATGGGATAAGAAGTTGCCTTTAATCTGTATTTTTTCCATTTTTTCCATCCTTCATTCAAAAATATGATATAATATTCCCTGCTAGGGTATTTGTATTATGTACTGAGCGAAATTCCAGATGGAATAATGCCCATAACATACAGATAGAACAGACACATTGTATATAGATATACATTTGTATGTATATTTTTGCCTTTGGTCCTAGACGAACAATACGTGGGTATGTATAGACCTAAACTTAACAATAATCATTATCGGAATCATCCAGAAACAGAAATCAGAATCAGATAAATGTGTGTGTGTATGTATGTATGTAGTCTACATAGGTACAGGAATATGAATAATCATTTAATCGAAGAATCTAGATGCAATACCAAACCAAAACTAATTCCAATCAAAGCACTCGAAAACTAGTGGCATTATCTTTCTATATACAATTTGCAATATATACTTACAGAAAAAAAAACATACATATATACATATAGTATATCTTTATAGAGTATATAGTAAATAGTATAGCTTAGATTTTAATGTCAACTTCCAACGATAAGCAAACGGGAGGGGAAATTCGTACTACATGTCGTATGATTAATTGAATGGTTTCAGTACTTACGATCCATTATGTAGAGCAAGAAAGAGCGAGAGAGAACGCGAGAGAAAGAGAGAGAGTCTAAGCGAGTAATTAACATAAACTAGTTAATTATGATAACGATAATGATGATGATGATAATACTAACTAAGCAAGTCCTACGAGCCATTTTAGTAGCATGTACTCTTGATATTGACTGATATTTATAATGTACATATAACAATTATATATCCGGATAAAAAAAATTAAATGCATAAACACAGACTTGGTTCAGGGCAAATCTATCTATATAAAGTAGATATTAAGCGAATTCAACTCTCTTTAAAACAATAATAATAACAAAGAAACAAAACAAAAAACACACACACACACATACAAATGAACCGGTTCACACAGTTGAGGTTAAACCAGATAACGAAATTGAATCAGTTCAAAATTTGAATCATGTGATCAACCAAATAACGGTTAGCCGCAAATCCGTAAGAGTTGAACTAAATACTAGCGAAATTTTAATAAAAAAAACAAAACAAAAAACAAGGACATAAAGCAAACGAACGAATAAGAGTTGAAGAAGAAGAAGCAGAAGCGATAAACACATACATAGTATATAAAAAGCGAAATACATAAACTATATTAAAATTATTAATCATTATTGTTGTTGTCTCATGAATATAACATTTGAAATCAAACAAATAATCCGTTTTGTTGTCGTTCTCAACTTTGGCTAACACACTTAACAGTGGGGCAAAATGGTTTGTATTTGCTTATTACAGCGCAAGCAGTTGTAGTGGAACAGCTACCATCAAGCAGTCGACGAAGAGCAAAGAGCTCAGGCAAGCAGTGCATGCAAGCAGTTAAAGGCGCATATTTCAAAATTGAGCACTAAACGTTTATTTTGAATGCAGGTTGGTGTAAGAAACACTTTAAATAAAACATTTTTATATCAACTTAATGTTTATAATAGTTTTAATTTATTTTGCCTATTTATTTATAATCAAAAATTAATTTTCACTTTGTTGTCTCTTGAGATAACTCTATCAAACTTACATTTAGTTAACATTCTGATAAGAAATTGACTCATTTTGGCAGAGATAAATATTCTTTGATGTCTATAAATAGTTGATATTCTTGGAGTTCTCAAGCAGTTTAAGCTGAACCGTGATCACTAGTCGAAGCACACAGTTAGTTAGCTTCTTGACTTCTGGCGCGATCGATCAGAATCAGTTAAACGGCGTGTTTAAAACTCATGTAGTATTACGCACGCTGGCAGAATTAGATGGTCGACGATTTCGCGCTCACGTACTTGTTATCAATCCGCCAATGAGCCGGCAGAAATTACTAAAAACCAAACCACACTCAACGTTTGGCCGGAGTTCAATGTTATCGCGATTACTCGCTCGCTGACTGGCGCAAATGTTTCGCATAAACGTTTCTAATCGTAGTGCCTCATTCTTCAACGCAAAGAGTTTCAGTTAAAAGCACTAGACGAAGTAAATTCCCATGACTAGTGCGAATTTGACAACGGTTGAGGGAAGTACATAAAGTAAAACACACAATCGGGCATAGTTTCTGTCACAATTACACATAAAAGCAATTAATTCAATTGAGAAATCAAACATCATAAATGCGAATCTTATCGCGCTCTCCGATAGCCAGCAGCATATAGCCAACCATCCATTCAGCCCCAAGTCTAGTTCGTTTCCGAGTGCCATAATTTGTGTTTAGTATCGTTTGCCATTGCCATGTCGCAGATCTATCAGCTTTCTGAGGTTGCCGAAAATAATGGCAAGGGCGGCAAACCCGTGTGGATCATCTACAAGGGCAACGTCTACGATGTGACAAGCTTTCTGAAGGATCATCCTGGAGGTGCTGAGCTCATACTCGAGGTGGCTGGCAAGGATGCCACCAAAGCGTTCAATGGTGCCGGACACTCTTCGGATGCGGTTAACGATTTGAAAAAGTACAAAATCGGCGAAGTGGCCATCAATTCACAGCCAACAGCAAAGTCAGCGCCACCAGCAGCAGCTAAATCGCCAGCAAATGAAAAATTGCCACCAAAGGAGCCAATGAAGGAGTCTTCTTCATCCGGTTTTCTGTGCTGTTGTTGAGAGAACAAACATCAACTAAGTCAATGAAGGAGTTGTCCTCATCGGAACGGAGAGAACAAGAGCATCATCATTAATTTGACAACTGAAATAATGATTGTGTTTATTAACATAGTTCAGGTCGTTTTAGTAATTAATTAATTATATAGTAGTTAACTAACACACTCATCCATCATAGTCATTTAACTAATACGAATAGAATATAAGATCAACTTTGCGTATCGCAATTGTGTATAAACTTCAGTTAAGCTTTTCCAAAATAAGCTCGCTTTTCATTTATAATTTTTTGTGTGGTTTTTTTTTTGCACTACATATGTGTATATTCGACTAATTAAGCTGTTTTCTGTTCTGCATCGTCAGCTGTTGTTGTTGTGGGTGATGCCTCCTCTAGCAACACCTCGCATGCCGCATCGTAGAGTTCGGTGGCAAAATTGCTCACACTATTCACAGTACAATTGCGTAGATAATGATAGAAACGACTCGAGCGACGTTCGAGTCCCGCACGTTGCTTTTCGCTGCGACAAATGCTTCGCAATGCCGGCTCATAATCCAAAGCGCGCGACGAAGAGCTGCGCATGCAATAGCTGCCCAGTTGATCCGCCAGACAGATGCTGAAAGCAATCAGTTTTGAATGAGTTGCAAGTTCTGTGTGATTAGTCATATCAACTTACCGCTCCTCGGACTTGTCAAACAGATTGTAGGCATAACCTTTGGCAGCCAAACACGACGTCACCGCTCCCTCGACCAGCGTGTGCGCCAACTCTTCGCCCAGATGCGGCTGCAAACCGTCGCCTCCGCCGTGCTCCTGCTCCAGCAACGCTGCCGTTGAGATGTGCTCATAAAAGTTGGCCAACGTCGACAGCGACGTGGTGTTCTTTGTTGTCGCCGTGCTCAGCCACGTCTTCTTTGGTGAACGACTCTTACGTTTGACGCCAGCACGCGATGCGGGTGCATTAACGCTCTCCAGTTCCTGCAGCAGCGTAGAGCTGCGCATCAGTTCGTTTAGATTCAAACGCAACAGGCGAAAATTGACGGGAAATGGTATGTAATGCTGTACGTTCTGTGTGCACGTGTAGAACTCGTAGAGCCTTTGATGAATGTGCACGCCATCGAGCGTGGCGAGGCGTGCGGACTTGCTGGGCGAACGACTCGGCGATTTTCCCGGTTGCTGCAGCTGCTGTTGCACCTTTGTGGTGTGCGTATCGCCGCCGCTTTGGATGAAGAACTGCAGTTCCATGAGAGTTTTGCGTAGATTCTGTTGATTGTACAGATACAGCGATATCAGTTCGTCCAGCTCAATGGGACAGTCTTCCATCAAAGCGAGCACGGCAAGAAAACGTGAGATATTCAACGCATTGGGCGAATGAAATCTGATTGTGTTCTGTTGCATGAGACGCTGCAGATGCGCACAATTCTCATCGGTGGCCACAATGATGACGGGTCGCTTCGAGCTCGCCGCAAGCGTGTAGATCGCATCCGTGAAACCGGCATCGGTGTTCTCGAACAGTATGTCCGCATCCTCGATGAGTATCAACGATTTGCGCACCTCATCCTCGATGCCCTGCTGACGCTTCGCCTTCAGTCCGTTCAACTGCAGCTTCTGGAGCAACTGTTGCGTTGGCGCTGCGCCCGCTTTGGCATCCTTGCGTATCTGATGCGACTGCGTGGCCTCCTGCAGTTCCTGCATCAGTTTCTTGCCAGTGCGTCGCATGCCCGCATTCACCTCGAGCACATTGAAGTTCATGTCGTTGGCCAGCGCAAAGACTGCGTTCGTTTTGCCACTCGAGCATGGACCCAGCAGCACCATCGTATTGCAGTTGACGCCCATCGAATTGGAGTCGTTGCCAAAGTCCAGCGAGTCGTCGGCAGTTTGAGAAGATCGTTGACCACCGCCACCGCCGGCGCCATTCCAATTGGCGAGAAAGTCACGCAACTCTTGGACGGGCGTCAGATTGACGAGCACCTGCTCGAACAGCAACGGTTTGTACTTCTCGGTGAAGAGCAGCTCGCCATTGGGCGCCGTCGCCGGTGGCTTGACGTTCTCCTCGCTCTGCGTCGACGACTGCTGCTCCATGGAACGTCGAGTGCGTCGTGTGACCACAAAGGATTCACCCATTGGTTGCGTGTCTTGGGCCGCATCAAAGGCGCTAAAGTGTTTGTACTTTTCACGCATTTGATTGTAACACTTGAAGGTGGGAAAACGATCAAAGAGGTTCTTCCAGTTCTTCACCATCGCCCGCTTATTGTCCACCACTGGCAAAGGTGTCCAGCTAAGATTGCGTTTCGGCGCCATCGCAAAATCCAAACGACTGCAACTGGTTATGCTACCAACACTTGGTTTCCGAGCTGTCAACTCTTCCACAACTTCAGCTCTCAGTTTGAACTTCGACTTCGCCACTTTTCGCTCCTCGCGCTGTTCGCTGCCAACATGTGCAATGCGTGGAAAGATCTCGTAAGTTTCCTCATAGTACTGTTCGTAGTTGCGTTGACGATTCTGCTCCTGCCGGATCTTGTCGGGTACTCCAGAGTGTAGGAATTCACGTCGTGCACGCAACGCTGTTGGATCTGGACTTGGTTTTGGCAATTGTCGCACAAAAAGCGGCGCCAATTTCTTTGGCGTAATCGCTGGATTACTATTGTCCAAATCGATGATTTCTATGGATTCTTCTTCTGCTGTTGGTGCTTCGATTGTCGTTGTCGTTGACTGTTTCAATTTGGTGGGACTTGGCTCCAAGTCGTAATCGTAGCGCGCCTTTGAGGCACACGAACGTCTGGGACGTCCCGAAGGCGTCGTGCTGAGCTCCTCCTGCTGCACTTGCGGTGTCTCCAGCAAGCTTTTGCTGTTCCGCGGTCTACGCTTTGGCGTCTCGTTCACAATCTGATCGGCAGTGGTATTTTTTGGTGATATCACCTTGGGAAAGTAGCCCAATAAGCTGTCACGCTTCTTGGTGGGTGAGGACAGTTTATTGAGGAACTCCACCGCTTCCACATCAGCAGCTGCGGCAGTCACAATGCTATCCACATCGGCGCTGGGGCGACGCGTGCGTGGACGACCACGACCACGTTTTGTGGGCGCTGAATGAGGCGCAGGATCCGTTGCTTGCTGTTTACTCAGCTCCGGCTGCGTCAACATTTTCTTCAAGCTGCAAGAAGGTTCAGTTAATTGCTGCAATCTGTTTAGTTAACCGCTTGCTTACCGCTTGGCGCGCTGCTCCATCTGCTGCTCAATGTAATCGCCACGTGCCTCGTCCGCCATGCGTCGCTTGGCGCCGCCTTTGCGTTCATTCCATTCCTGCAGCATTTGCTTGCGTTTCGACTGCGGCGTTTCAGCCGCTCCACTTTCGACTGCATCCTCTGTTGGCGACGCCTGCCCGTTGGCATTGGCGCCCAACGAGCGTTGGCGCGCACCCATCATCAGCTCAAACACGTTTGTGGCGGCAGTTTTTGTTGCTTTCTGTTCAGTCTTGGCAAAGTGTTTCATGATGGACGTTTGTTTATCCCCAACCGCGTTAGGTGTGCTGCTCTTGCGTTTGCCATGTGCTGCTCCAGTTCCCATACCCGTTCCACTTCCATTTTCCCGCGCCGTCTTCTCACGCAGCGGTTGCACGTGGCCGCCGTTTACCGTTGTTGTTGCTGTTGCCGCTGCTGCTTCGGCCTCGGCCAACATTGCTGCACGTCGCTTCTCTTCACGCTTTCTTTTGTGCTTCTCACGATGCTTCTGCTTCACCGAGTTAAGCACTTCCTCCATGTTCTGCAATATCAATTTGGATTTGGCGCTGGGCGGAGCTCTCAATACAAAAGGCGATGTTGCTGTTGCTGTTGCAGCTGACACATTTTTTTGTGGGCGTGGTAAATGCTGCAGCTTCTACTGTTGTTTGCTCACTTGTAAGACAATTTACATCAGTCATTTTTCTGGCGCTTCTCGTTCATAGTTTTTTGTTTTTTTTTTTTTTCTTTTTGGATGATGATTCTTGTGTTTGTGTGTGTTGTGTGTGTGTGTAAGTCAGTGTGTTGTGTGTGTTTATGGTTAGCAGTTAAATATACAAAGCGAAGAACTCATAAGATTTGCAGCAAACAAAACTGGGCAAAAGCTAGCTCTAGCTACGCTACAAAATTACAATAAATAAACAATAAATTTCTATTTTGTGTACCTTCTTGAGTAGCGATTTCTTGAGAAACTTGCACACGCACACACATACATACATACGCGGCTCAACACACAACAACAAGCATTGCACACACAATACCAACAATATATGTATGTAATTAGTGATCCTCACTTTTTTTAATGCACAAATTCAACAACATTTTGGCAGCAGCTCGGCGAAATCACAAGAGTTTTTTGTTGTACTCCAAAATGCAATCAATGGGTGAAAATATGTGGAAAAATGGCGCGAAGGTTTTGCAACACTAGCTACAAGTTGAATTTACAAAACGTACAGATTTATGACAGAAAATATACTCAAATATACCACTTGAATTGACGCTCTGTTGTTTGTACTCTCTTTTTTTTCTAGTTAGTTAAGCATGTTGTAAATGTTTTCTAAATATTAAAACAAAATCAAATGAATTATGGAAAATCTGCCCATGTTTTGTGGCAAACATTCGAAACTATCGAAAAGTAACGATAAATTTCACTTCAGTTGAGGGCAATTTTCGATAGCATGATTCAGCGAGTTGAAAGCTTATGAGAGCAGTATGACGTCACAACTTAATAAAAATTATTGTAATTTACAACTAAAAATAATAAAATGAATAAACATTTGCAGCTGTTAGCATATATAAAATTAAAAGTACAATTTCTTTCACATAACTAATAGGTGTAAAACATAGTTGACGTTATGCGCAGTGAAACAGAAAAAATAAGCAAGAGAGAAAAAAATTTTGGTGATATTCGAATTTGCCGCTACCTCGTAATCAATTGAGAGTGTTTGTTGTCACAAGTATGTGAAATACGCTGCGAAGATTAAAACATTTTTTTTGTCATAAAGAACGTTTTGTAAGTAAAGCCAACAAGTAACTGTTTTTGTTCTGTTTTTTTATGAAACATGTCCGAAACATCGAGCATGGGGAGTTTAGAAAGTGCTGCAACAATGCAACATAAACAAGGCAACAATAACAACACTTGCAATAATAGCAATAACAATGCAGGCGATTATCCCGATGCGATAGCGTCCATTGAACTATTGCGCCAGCACACGCAACGTCTGGCGACGCGGTTGCAGCGGACACATCAGGAGATGAGCAGTCAACAACAACAAGCTGTCGACTTTCCGCTGATCGAGCGACAGGCGCAGCAATTTATGCGAACCTTTATCGCTGCCAAGCCACAGGTGGCGCTACAAGCTGCTCCTATACAACAACAACATCAACGGCAGAACAATATTCAAGCTGTTCCAGTGCCGCTGCAAGTGTGCTTGCCTGCAAATCACTTCCAGAACTCCAAATATGTGCCGCCTTCCCATCGCAACGCGAACGCACAGCAGATCCAACAACAGCAGCCACAACAGCAACCACAACATCAGCAGCTACAACAACAACAACAACAGCAGCAAAAGAAAGCCAAGCGTAAACAAAAAACGCGCGAGGAGCTGAGCGAACAGGTGGATACGCTGACACAGCAGGTGTCGTCGCTCAAGGAGCTGGTGCTAGAGCTAAGTAAATGGCATCCGGATGTGGAATATTACGCCGATTTGCTGATCAAGAACAATGTGGTGCTCTCTCTGATGCCATGGCCACACTTGGGAAATCGCCAACAGGGAGGACAGCGTTCGCGTCACGAGTCTGAAGTGTCCAGCACCACGAGCAACAGCAGCGCTTTGTCACAACCACAGCAATCGAGTGGCACTGAAAATGGAGCTGCTCCATCGCCTCGCCAGAAACGGACGCGATATCGCAAGAAGCAGCGCAACGAGAAGCAGCCGCCACGTTCCATGAAAACGGAGCTGGATGCCATGCGTGGCTATATCAATCGCATTGTGCAACAATATGCGGGCAGTGATGCACACCTGCCGCCAGAGCTGATCTTCAAGGGAGACTTTGGTGATCTCGAGGCGCATGCACAACGCTTGGTGACCGCTGGCTATGGCCGGATTGTGGAGGATGAGATACGCGTGAATCGCAAGAACAATCGTCAGGCATTCATCTCGATGTCCACGGATCGCGAGACGCTCGATCGCGATGGCATTGTGTTGTTGCCGGTGGCACGTCGTTATGCCTTCGATGGCGACACGGTGCGTGCCTTTGTCATGAATCCAGGAGCAACGGTGACGCGCCCAAATGATGCAGCACTTGACAACATCACAGGTGGCAAGGCTTCGTTGTCGCTGGGTAAGTTTAAAGAGCACCACTTTCATAGCAGGGAATTCACTTTTAATTTGCGTTGTACTTTGCAGCTGATGATGAGGAGCCGTCGGAGGAGACGGAATCACAGGATACAGATGATGAGAATGTGGTGGTCATCTCATCGGACAATTGTCCCAAGGCCTTTGTTATTGGAATCGTGCGTCAAACGGAACTGCGTCAAATTGTGGGCAACATTTCGTTCACCAATCCCAACAAACTGTGCGAGAATGAGAACACCGAAGAGGAGCCGCAGCTCTTTTACAAGTTTCGTCCCTTTGATCTACGCATGCCTATGCTGTACATCTCCCAAGCTAGTTGCGCCAGTCACATGGCCAACAAGCAACCCGATGAGATTTGTGGCCTGCTTTATGTGGCGCATGTCTTGGAAACCGATTGCAATGGCCATTGCATTGCTGAGCTGGTGCAGCCCGTGGGTCGTGTGGGCAATCTGGATGATGAACTGAAGGCCATACTCTTTCACAACAATCTGCGCGACATTGTGCCCTTTGAGGAGCGCTTCAATGAGATGTATGCCCAGCCAGCGGCTCCTCTTGGCTCGGATGATCTGTTGAATCGCTTGGATATGCGCAAGCGATGCGTGTTTACCATTGATCCGTTGACAGCGCGTGATCTGGACGATGCCATGTCCATCGAACAGCTGGCGGAGAACGAGTTTGAGGTGGGAGTGCACATCTCGGATGTGGCGCATTATCTGCAGGAGAACAGCGAGCTGGACAACATTGTCAAGGAGCGTTCCACATCGATTTATCTGGCCAACGAGGTCATTCACATGCTGCCGAAACCTTTGTGCTTCCGCTGCTCGCTGCTGCCGGGCGAGGACAAATTCTCATTCTCAGTGTTCTGGCGCATGGATGGCAATGGCAAACAGTTGGCGCAGCCACGTTTCACACGCTCTGTGATCAATTCGTGCACGCAATTTGCCTACGAACATGCCCAGAAGATTATCGATAATCCGCAGGAGAATTTCACCGCCGATGACTTTCCCAACATACTTAACGGCTTCAGTGTCAACGATGTGGTGCAGCGTGTGGCCTGGTTGAATGGCATTGCGAGGAATATGCGTTCGCAGCGATTTGAGAACGGAGCACTCACTATCAACAATGCCAAGGTGCGTTTCACACTCGATCCGCAGAGCGGTGAACCGATTGGCTTTGAGGTGGAGAAGCTGCGCGAAGCGAATCACATGATTGAGGAGTACATGCTGTTGGCCAACCAAGCGGTGGCTCGATTCATACACGATGCCTATCCCAACATCTCTGTGCTGCGCAATCATCCGCCTCCATTGACCAAATCGTTGAAGTCGCTGCGCGAAAAACTTCTCGCCCAGGGCTTGGACTTGGATTATGGTTCGTCCAAAGCGCTGCACGAGAGCATGTTGCGTTTGTGCCGCGAGGCAGCCGATCCAGTGGCCATGTCCGCCTGCCTTAGCCAGCTGCTCATGAAGCCCATGGCACGTGCCAAGTAAGCTATCATAAATCTAACACACTTTGAGGTCAGCTTGTAATGAAAGTTTCTCTTTTTTGCATTCTCAGCTACTTTTGCAGCGAGGGCAAAACACTGCCGAGTGATCTGTGGCATTATGCGCTGGCCATTCCCATCTATACGCACTTCACCAGCCCCATTCGACGTTATCCCGATATCTTGGTGCATCGGTAAGGATAAAATAATAACTATGTATATATAAATCAATCATTATTAAAAGTGACTTTTCTTTGCAGTCTTCTGGCCGCTGCTCTCAATTACTGCCCCGCACCTGGACGCTCTTGCGATGAGCTGGCGAAGCTCACGAAAATCGCCAACGAACGCAAATTCAATGCGAAACAAGCTGGCGATGATTCCAGCAATCTGTTCTTTAAGCGCTATGTGAGCAATCGCCAAGCGATCTACATGCGTGCCGTTGTCATTGAGATCTTCCAGCACATGATGAATGTGGTTACCTTGGAGTCGGGACATGTGATTAGTATTAACTATAAGATGCAACGTGTGCTCATCGATATGCACAATGCGCCCAATCACATTCTGGTCGCCGAGCACAACATGAAACAGCCGCCCTACAAGCTCCAATTGCTCTCCGTTGTGCCCATTCGTCTGATCATCTGGGATGGCAAACTGACGGGTTTTCTGCTGACTGCCGATCAGCGTCAGAAGGGACCAAGCATGGAGCATCCAGGTGCTAGTAATAGCAATAATAATAGTAAGCGACAATTGCAGCCGCAACGTAACAATTACAACCATAAAACTGCCAAGAATCAACTTGTGAAGCATGCTCAGCAGCAGCAGCAACAACATAATCAGGAGCAACAGCAGCGTCGCCATCAGCAACAGCAGCAGCAACAACAGCAACGCATCTTTGCTTTGCGCAAGAATAGTTCTTAAACTCCTCTCAAGAAAAACAACAACAACAAATGAACAACAAACCTCTCAATATCGGCAAATAGATCATACACATATATATTCATTTAGTATATATAAATCATTCTATTTTCCCTCGCTGACAAAATGCCGAAGCGGACGTTTCAACCCAAATTTCGTATGTTCTTTTCATTTCTTGCTTTCTTGTCCAAATTATTACTTTTTGATAGCTGATCCGATTTAATGCCATTTTGAATTTTAGGCCCCCATAAATTTTGAATTCTGTGATGCTCCCTAAACTTGCCCCCCAAGCTCGTAAAAAGACAAAATACCTCAAAAAGAAAAAATGCAAACGAAAAAAAATAGTAAACGACAAATTGTAATCGTCAAACGAATAATTCTATGACAATATCTTTGTGCAGTGCAGTTTTAATACAATATCATAAGTATATATATATATTATATATATATCCATTCAATCATAACAATTTTCTGTTCGCATATGCATCGCAGAACAAAAACTTCAATTTCTACCAGTTACGAAGCTCTGTAAATTAGTTTATTGAGATTGCATCCGGGGGTTTATTAACGTATTATCGAAACATCATTTGTACATATGTACTATATCCCTATATATTTATATATATCTATATATAGATTGAATGTTTGCTTTATACTCCTTCAATTCAATTACCGTATTTTATGTTCATTCACCAAATTGTGTAACACACACCTCAAAATTATATATTAAGTTAAATCGAGTACAATATTATTGAAATTGCAACTTATGAAACCAAAAAAACTGAAAATTAATAATAAAAAAAAAGTTTAGTGTTTAAGCTGTAAGGCGAAAGAAAATGTTTTATTTCCAAGGAAAACTCTTGTATCCAAGGTTTTTGTTTCTATTTAAGTAGCATTTATAATTCCTGAGAATTTTATTGCATCTGATAAAAATTTTAGAAGTTGTAAGAAATCCTTCTGCATGCCAATCTGGTATATTTTGATCTACTTCGAATGTAGTATTTCTAAGATATACCAAGTATGACCCTCGGTATATTTTAAAATTTTTGTGGTATATTTGAAGAGTATTGTCACTAACCATACAATACATAGATGCTTCGCCCAGTACAATTTTTTGTATCATCAAAAACAGTATTATTGCAACCCCAGTCAGTGTTGCCAGATTCTCTGGAGTAAAAGTTGCTAGATTTAAGAAAAAAAGTTGCTAAAAATTGCTAAAAATTATAAAAAAATTGCCAACAAAAATTGCTAAATCTTTTAAATGTTCTTTTTCAAATAGTATGTACATTTTTAAATAATTTGAGAATAAAATATTGAAATTAAAAATTAAAAAATTTAAATAAACAGGATTTCATATCTTCTTTTGTTAACATTACAAAATACTTCGAATTTCGTCCAATTCTTCTGCTTCCTTACTATCCGTGTACTACTTTACTAAGTACTCGTAGGGAAGTACATAATTATGGCAACATTTGTTATGCCTATGTAGTCCAATACATATATAAATATTTTTTTTTAATTATTTTTTTTTAATTATTTTTATTTAATTTTTTTTTTTTTCTTATATAATTAGCTTCTTTATTAAGTATCGAACCAGTACAGCAGGAAGAAAATAGTACTATAACAACACAGCTAAAAATGTATTTTTTTGAACCAAACCTCATATTAGTTTAAGGAGATTATGTGAAGTTTACGATTGGGTTATCGATTTGGCGAAACCTTGACGCTTCAATTGCCTCAACGGTTTAGCTGGTATGAGTCTCCTAGCGAGACTAGCAACCTGTCGCTATATCGGCTCGTATTTTCAATTGTTTAAACTCAAACTAACCTTACATGCAATATCGCATTTAATGTTATAATCATTATATATTATAATATAATGTTATATATTATTATAATATAATGCTCATACAGTTACGTAATTTATGTTTTGCTATATTCATTTGTGAGAATATACGCTCAACTTCAGCGTTCGACCAAGGTAGGGAAAAGATTTTGAGCGCAAAATTTGCTAAATCACTAAAAGGCTTTTGGTTCAAGTAGCTCTTATAATCGAACCGTTGAGTTAAATACAAGTTCCGATTTCATTGTGAACTATTAATCGCAATTTTTGCAGTGAATGGCAAAAAGAGAATACAAAATAAAAGGGTTTTAAGTAAAGTATAAATGAAAAATTGCTAAATTGCTAAAATAGCTAACAAAAAATAAAAAGTTGCTAGATTTGTAGCTAATAGCATTTTCAAAAAAAAAGTTGCAAATATTTTGAAAAGTTGCTAGATCTAGCAACTAAATTGCTAAACTGGCAACACTGACCCCAGTCGGGCCGTGCGCTGCGATTCGAACACCGAGCCTCTTCGGCTCATTCGAAAATTCGAAGCTCTAACGCAGCGCGCAGCGTTGAGTTCAGTCGCAGATCAAATGCGGAGCGATGAGCACGGGCGCATTTCGTTGCGCTCTGCTTTCGTTTCTATGTATGCGTGTATGTATCTACATGCTCGCTTATATCAGTATGTGTATGCATGTGAAGTTTTGCAACGTGCAGTTGCCTCGCAAACGAGCAGCTAGCGCACGTCAATTTTGTTTTGCCGCGACGAAAGTCTCGCAGAAGAGAACAACAACAATTGCTTGCGTTCTATATCTTTGCAGTTGAATGGCACTTGCACAAGGACCGCGTTGGCTTTGCTGGTGGTGTGCAAGCTCAACATGTTGTGGGTCAGGGTTCAACTCCCGATCGAGAACATATGCATATTTTTTTTTTTTTTAATGCGATTTTACTTTTTTCATTTCCTTTTAAGTTAGAAGTAAAATTTAATAACGCATTGATTTTTGATGCTTTACAAATTCCTTTTTGCAAACTCTTTTCAAAACTCTATTTAAAAAAGTTTGAACTTTAAAATTTTGTTTTTTACATTTTAAGATAACAATAACATTTCAATAATAATACAATTTATACAACATAATACAATTACAGAAAAATATTAAAAACATAATTACAATAAAATATTAATTATATATGTTTTTAATATATATATTTAAATTTTTTACCAGTTTTAATTTTAATTTATTAGAAAATTTTTTTTAGCGAAAATTAAAATTAAAACTAAATTCCAAAATTGAATTTATCTTTTAAAAAAAAGATTGAACTTTATAATAATAATAATAATTGTATTATTTATATTTTCTCTAATTTTTTGAAATGTTATTGTTATCTTAAAATGTAAAAAACAAAATTTTAAAGTTAAAACTTTTTTAAATAGAGTTTTAAAAAGTGTTTGCAAAAAGGAATTTGTAAATCATCAAAAATCAATGCGCTATTAGATTTTACTTCTGTGAGTAAACTTGAAAGTGAATGAAAAAAGTTAAATCGAATTAAAAAAAAACAAAACATGCATATGTTCTCGATCGGGAGTTGAACCCTGACCCACAACATGTTGAGCTTGCACACCACCAGCAAAGCCAACGCGGTCCTTGTGCAAGTGCCATTCAACTGCAAAGATATAGAACGCAAGCAATTGTTGTTGTTCTCTTCTGCGAGACTTTCGTCGCGGCAAAACAAAATTGACGTGCGCTAGCTGCTCGTTTGCGAGGCAACTGCACGTTGCAAAACTTCACATGCATACACATACTGATATAAGCGAGCATGTAGATACATACACGCATACATAGAAACGAAAGCAGAGCGCAACGAAATGCGCCCGTGCTCATCGCTCCGCATTTGATCTGCGACTGAACTCAACGCTGCGCGCTGCGTTAGAGCTTCGAATTTTCGAATGAGCCGAAGAGGCTCGGTGTTCGAATCGCAGCGCACGGCCCGACTGGGGTTGCAATAATACTGTTTTTGATGATACAAAAAATTGTACTGGGCGAAGCATCTATGTATTGTATGGTTAGTGGTATTGTTTTATTCAAAATGGATAACGGGTATCTCACAGTCAAGCAATCTCAACTGTAGTTTTCTTACATGTTCTTTTTAGGGTTTCATCGAAATTAAAATGCCCTGTGCATACTTTTTACTTATTTTAACCAAATAGTATATATGCTTCGAAGTACATAAATATAATAGCTTTTTATATTTTTTATTTTTAAATTTTACTTGGTTGAAATGCAAGTTGCCTTAAAAGATAACGAAAAGGCTTTTAGTTTTTATGCGCTTATAAAAGTGGAATCGTAACCTGTTTCCCTGTTTAATCTATAGATTATTGTCATTCACAACAGCCTCCTCAGCCTCAGCCTCCTCATCAATTTCCATATCCTTAGTGCTTCTATAAAATGTCAATAATAAAGTTGGTTTGCTCTGAATGCAGCGCAACCGGTTTAAGTGCTACATTTTAGAGTTTAGTCGGATTTGTATAACTCTGAAAAATGGTAGACTACTGCCATTTCTTATAGATATTACGCTCCAAACTAAATAAATGATATGACGAATAAGACAAATAGTAACTAGTTCTCTAAACGTTGGTATGATTCAAATTTTTAGACTAGTAGAATGTCTTAAGCGATCTTGAACACACGCGTTCTGGAAGTTAACTTCCTCTGTAATTATAATTTAGTATCTCAGTTCTCATGATCTGCTGCATTTAGCACATTTCCCACATTAACTCCACACGTGGATGACTCACAATGAACTCCTATATTCATATTTATACTCGTAGTTCTACTTGGCAACTCATTTCTGCCCTCTGGTAAACTTGGGGCATTCCCCGAGAAGTGAGAGAGATACTAGAGAGAGAACTGCGTATGACGCTGTTATATACAACGCAGAATAAAACAAATCAATACCCAAAAGATTTTTGAGCTGACCTTCGTGTTATAAACGCGTGACGGGACGTTTGACGGTCTCAGACGCGTTTCAATCTCAGAGTCGATCGGACAACAAGTTCGTACCGCACACCACAAAAACCAAAAAAAATATAATGAAAAGCTTCAACATGTTTGGTAAGTTATTAAAAGCAAACAAATAGATAACTTATCGAAATTATTCGCTAACTGAAGCTGCTTTTATAGCAATGCTGATCTTGCTGATCGCAGCAGTCGGAGCTGCTCCACAATTCCCCGGTTGGGATCAGAACTTGGCCAGCACTTTTGTCCGAGGTAGACCCATTGAAACGGGATCTACGACAACAACGCCAGCACCGACTGCCTCGCCACAAATCCAGGCCTGCATCCAATCCTGTCCAGCGACCAGCGAATACAATCCCATTTGTGGCAGCGACAATGTCAACTATTACAACGGTGGACGCTTCGATTGTGCTGTACGATGTGGTCTAAGTAAGTTCGATTCATTAAGTAAAGGAAGCAGATTAATGTAACTACTTTGTAATCCTCAGATATTCGTCGTCTACACTTGGGTATCTGCACTCCTCCTCCCACCGGTTAGAGAGGGATTTCTCTCTCATTTCATAGACTACTCTCAAGCTGATTATCAGCTCAATGTTCACCTCACCGCATGACCTCAGCAGTTCTGAATAAACAACTAAGAGAGAGAGAGAGGATTTGCTTGATTCTGGAATCATGCTAACTTGAACTGTATAAATTGATATAGGCATAGTATAAAATAAGCTAATAAAACTGAATTTAAATTTATGAAGTGACTTAAGAACAGTCTGTATTTGACTAAGAAATACGTGGTAACTTTTTACGGCATTTTAAAGCTGAAATTTAGTAACTATATACAACATTTCTAAGCTGAAATTTCAGTTGAGAACTAAAGGTTTTAAACCAAGCCTAATGTTTATAATAGAATCATTTAAACTTAGTTTATTACGTACAAGATTATTAACGCAACATTGTAAAATTTGTAGGAAACTTTCTGTTTGAAATGTACTCAATTAAGCCAATTTGATTGCTTTTCTTTAGAAGCAAAGGTAAAATTCCCAGCTTGGCTTAGTTTATTAACTAATCATAATGAAATTTCCAGGAAACTTTCAGTTTAGAATGTATTTAATGTGAGTTGAAGCTTTAACTCAATTCAGCAAATTTAACTACTTTTCTTTAGAAACAAAGATAAAAATCCCCAACTTGAAATCGAAGTGTTGAGTGTTTAAAGAGACAGATCGACACAGCTGTTGATGAGTCTATAATATAAACAGACAGATCATTAAGAGCTAACTTTTGTCACTTATTACACACTTTTTTACAAACTGATCACACCCTTCTCTTTGCTTTGTCTACCGGGTATGAAAACATACACATTAATTCGCCGAGATTTTCAAGCTTTGTCTTATCTAATGTTGTCGACGCAATTCCAGTCGCAGTTGGCACTTCAAACCGTTTGCCACGCTGTAAGCTGAGCTACACATCGAGAGAGGGACCAAGAGAGATCGAAAGAGATGTTGAAACCGGGATTAGTTCACATATGCGGTAAGCTCTGCGAATTTGCGCATAATGAAATGGCATTGGAAAACTCTAAGCTGTGTATGTTTAGCTGTGCTGCTGCTGCTATCGCTGGCATTGGCACAGCCCGTTGACTACTCCAATCCCAAGTCACAGGTGGAGTACATTAGTGTGCAGCCCGGAGGGAAGCCAAGGATTGTGCCCATCACAAGGCCACCTCTGATTGATTTGACGCCACCGCCGCCGCCAGGGGATACCAAGAGCTTCACCTACAACGCCGAGACGCAGACCTGGACGAAGATCAATCCCCATGAGCCGCCGCCACAAGAGGGCACGCTCATCTGGAATCAGAGCAATGACAAGTGGTTGACCAATGTGCCGTCTTAAAATAAATACAAATATTTTAATCAGTTATACAGAGTATAGTATTTCTTAACGATGATGATGCCGCTGATGATGACGCAGTGTCTCCGCTGTTGACGAGGGCGTTGTCTGCTGTTGTTGCTGCTTCATGCGGCACAATTCGTCGGCGCTGTAGTTGAGCTTGCGCATTGCATTCTCGGCAAATCGATCGAACTTTGTGCTCAACTGTGTCAATTGCTCCTTGAGCGTTT
Organism: Drosophila sulfurigaster albostrigata; assembly: GCF_023558435.1. Taxonomy (NCBI): domain Eukaryota; kingdom Metazoa; phylum Arthropoda; class Insecta; order Diptera; family Drosophilidae; genus Drosophila; species Drosophila sulfurigaster. Next base: position 49,051,382 of record NC_084883.1, read on the forward strand.
GCACCTCGGCACGCCAATCGTTGGCCTGATTCTTCAGCTTCACAATTGTTTCCTGCTCCTGTCGCAGCTGTTGTGGCACATTCGTAGCCGAGCGTGGACGCAGCAACTCGTTCATTTGAAAGAATTGCGTCTGTGTGGCATACTTGGCATCTTGTGGCGTCTGCTGTCCCAGCAACTGTTGCTGCTGTTGTTGCATCTGCGCGGATTCGGAGTTATCCTTTTGTCGCTGCAAACTGCGACTAAACATGTGATAGTTTGTCTCAAACTGTCGTCGTCGGATGCTCATATTGCGATCTCGTCGCTCGGCCACCAGTTTATATATATTCAGCTTAATGTCCTCGGGCAGCTGAGAACGATCCCGAGGATCATTGGGACGCACCGTGAACTGCAATTTGTCACGCGAAGTGCGCAACAAAGCTTTTCTCTTACAGTAATGCACGAGCGGCGCATTTCGCAGCAACCTCGAGAAGAAGAAACTTTCGAGACGTGACACCAACTCCGCCTGACGCACTAGACGATCCAACGTGGCCGAAACTTGAAGTCCTTGAATGTCGCTGACAGCCAGACCCAACATCAGATTGGTTAAAATCACCGTCACCAACAGCACAAAGGAGAGAAATATGATGTGTGCAGTAACGGGATATTTGACCGCATAGTCGCCATAAAAGATATCCTCAAACTCCAGTTCACCCGACATCATGGTGAAGGACTTGAGGAAACACCACGTAATATTCTCAAAGGCCGGATAATCATTGAACAGCACAGCGAAGCTCAAACCAAAGGCAATCAGCAGACAGATGTAGGCGAGCAGGAATTTGGCAAAGTTGACAGCAACTATTAGGGAGAAGAAATTAAATGAGTTTCTTTATTATCCAGCTATAACTTTGATGACTTACCCTTGGTAAACATTTGCACGTAGACACCAAAGATGGGAAAACGACCCACGAGCATCATCAGCTCCAGCCAGACGAGCAGAATGACAACGGCAGCCACATGATGCTGCCATTTGGGCACTGTCAGCAGATCACCTGTCCACAGTATCTCCGGCGTCTGTAAAGCATTGAAAACTTGTTAGACAATTCTTTTATAAAACGTTAATAAGTAGAAATCTGCAGCTAAAGTGTGTGAGATAGTTGTATAATCATTTTTAGTGAATCCAAAACAAATGTAAATTTTTTATTGCGAACACCTTTAGAACATTATAAATTCTTGTTAACAGAAAAGTCGCAATAACATTACAGTCTTATATTAGGGTTGTTTGCTTAACAGGATCCTAAGAACATGTTAAACTGTTCTTAACAGAACATTAACATTAACGCTTGACAGAAACGTTGAGTGCGTCTTAACAGAGCTGTTAAATTTAGTACTGTTAAAGCAGATCTGTTTCTTTAGCAACAACTATCAAGTTACAAGCCGATCGTGTTTAAACTTTTAGAATTCATAAATAATATTGTTGTAAGTTTGTTATACCAAAATTGTGGTTTTTATCTGGTTTGCTGTTGAATAGGCTAAATCTTAAAACAAACTTGAATTGCTTGCAAAGATAACAGGATTCGTGAAAGCAATCTATAATTTAAGATCTAAGAATTCTTATATATAGCCGACAGACGGATGGATAAACATGGATAAATTGTTTCGTCTGTTGACGGTATTATAGTTTTAAAGGTTGTGTTTTCAGCAGGTTTTGAAAGTAATTTCAATCTTCTAATAAACTTGTTTCGAACTTCTGACGAATACAAAATTTGAATATTCTTTTGAATATTCTAAGCTGTTGCAATCTTCCAACGATGTGATGTCAACGGACCTTCTCTCGAATATTTTCAATTATTTTTTTTGCAGCACTTTCAATTGTTGAATTAAGTCCTTTGTATCTTCTGAACCTCGCTCAATATTTTACCGAAGCTATTTCAATCTTTTAAAGCTCTTTTAATATTCTAATAAAGTTTTTTTAATTCTTTTACGAAGGGTATAAATCCTTCTTCTCCCTGTTACATATGATTCCTCTTAGTACAAGGTTAAAATACTTCTCAACTTTGTTTCTATCATGTCTAATAACTTACCACACACAACATGACCCCAAAGACAATGGTCCACTGCAGCCAGTTCTCCCAGTACTTGGCATAGCCATGCAGTCCGTGCGCCATTTGGAAGACTTCTTTCCCGAGCAGCAGCAGATTGAGCACTATGACAAAGTAGCCCACACTGGAGACGTAGCCAGGTGCTTGACACGATTGTTCGCTCTCCTTGCAACTGCGCGTATAGACACCGATTACATAGAAAGTGAAGAGAAGCACGAAGCAAGTGTGATAGGCCAAACTCAAAAGAAAGAATTTGCGTATGCGTCGCCACTTGAGGAACAGAAATGTCTCGCACAGCGGATGCATCAGAATCCGTTTCTGGCCAACTTCAATGAGTGTCAGCATCAGCTCTGTTTCGCCTTTGTCCATGGACGAGCTGGGCACCAGCAGGCGAAAGTCTAGTTTAATCTGACAATCAACGTCGCCAATTTCATGATCGTTCGCCTTGATTGAGTTGTCCAACTTTTGCATGAGCTTCGGTATAACTTCCGGACAGCGACGCACTATGAACGTTAGAGCTGAAGTGTGTCCGTCTGTGCGAGCCGTGATATCAGCGCCGTGCTCTGGGAAAGGAAGGAGAATAGTATTAGACCAGATTGTCCATAAACATAGATTAGCGTACAAGAGTTTTCCCTAATTTGTGTGTCTCTAACTCGTACAATATCTGACAACAGACATACAGATGACTTATCTCGCTTAACTGCCACGTTTCTTTACATTACTTATAGCTAACAGCCACAGTATGTTTAGCACCTAAATTTGTTGAGTTTTTATGATTATTTACCTCAAATAAGAATCATACTCCATTTATTTCCAAACATTTCTTAGCTCTATAATTATCTCGCTTAAATGCCAGTAGCCTCATTTCATTTAACTGATACTTTTCTTTATGTTACTTATAGATAACAGCTACACAATGTTTAGTACCTAAATTAGTTGGGTTTTTATGAATATTTATCTCGAATAATAAACATACTCCATTTATTTCCAAACATTTCATAGCTCTATAATTATCTCGCTTAAATGACAGTAGCCTCATCTCGTTTAATTGCCTCATTTGTTTACCCTACTCATAAACAACAAACAATACACATTTCTTTTAGGTACTAAATAAAGTTAGTTTTGTTTTATATATTGTATATATTTATCTAAAATAGCAACCGTACTCTATTTAGTACCAAACCTTTCTTAGCTCTATAATTATCTCGCTTAAATGCCACACTTACTACAAAAATTAGCTTAGTGGCCTTTTTATCATAGTCATGCTCAAATAGTTCTCCTTCTACGCTTTAACCAACTCAGTCTTAACGCTGTGTCACTTAGCTGTCAATTTCTCAGTTACAGTTGAGGCCACCAAGCGGGGTATGAATCTTCTTATATAGTCTTTACTTTTCTTGGCTGTCGCATGAGTTTTTAATTGACTCTAAGATATCATGCAAGCAGTCTTCATAAAAGACTCACCTATAAAGGTGTAAACACAGCTGCTGAATTCGTTAAGTGCAGCTATGTGCAGTGGCGTGTATCCGTAATCATCCGCCTTGTTGACATCGGCACCTGCCTTAAGCAGCGCATTGCAGCAGTCGAGACAACGTGATTGCTTCACGATGGCAGCGTGGAGAGCGGTGCGTCCATCACGGTAGACGGCATTCACATTGGCGCCGTATTTCAGCAGAATTTCCACGGTGCCAATCGACTGCGAGAGACAGGCGAGATGCAGTGGCGTCTGTTGGCTCGCATTCCGGCAGTTGACATCCGCACGGTGCTCCAAAAGCAATCTCACACACTCGGCATAATCATTTTCAGCCGCTACAATGAATAAGAAAAAGAAATGAATCAGTGTCAGTTTTAGTCTGGGGCTGTAAATAAGAGTTAATTAAACATGTGACAAAAATTGGACTCTAAAAAATATATAAAGATTACAAACAATTTTCACACTCTCTTCTTTTTTGAGGAATTAATTTATATTTGTTGAATAAAATAATAAAAGCGAAGATCTCTGAATTTACGACTGCATAGATTATATATGGGTAATTCTCTGTCGGAATTTCTTTAAAAAAAAAAGTAAGGGTTATTCTTGTAGCTTTGGATTAACACTATATTTTGAGCTAAGATTGATTTTTAGAAACTTGCTCTATTTTACGACAAAATATATAAATTCGTTGATTTTTAGACTTGCCTGCGAGTTTGTTTATTTTTGCAATTATCTCAAAATATAAAAATAATTCCAAAATCATTCTTAGCTTAAATTAAAGTACTATAATCAGGAGCCTTCTTCATCATCATCAAAATAAAAAATGTTTTTGTATATGTTTTTTTTCATTTATCTTCTGTAGTTCAATTGAATTTAACTTTAACTTTAAATTCTTATAGTACAATATTTAATAATAGGTTTATATTATTAACTTTCCGTTGGATTAAAAAAAAATAAAATAAAAAGGTTAATATTATGAATAATAAATTTAGAAATTTTTAAGAATTCAAAAATTACGATTTACTTTTAATTTTAAAAAAAAAATGTATTGTTTCAAATTTTTTTAGAACTGACATTTTAGAATTATAAAAACATAAACTGTCGCTGATTTTACTTGTGGCAGCCACTTGTTGGACTTACCCAAATGTAGCGCCGTCACTTTGCCTTCCCCGAATTGGGATCGCACATCAGCGTTGTGATTCAGCAGCAGCTCGACGCACTTGGTGAATCCCGATGCAGAGGCGGTGTGCAGTGGCGTCTCCGTGTACACTTGTGGGGTATTCGGATCGGCGCCGTACTTCAAAAGAATTTCCACGCAGTCGACGGCATTGCCATCGATGGCATAATGCAAAGCAGATCGCCGCTCAATGCCAATGTTGATGTTCGCCTTGCGACGCAGCAGCAACAGAATGCATTCCACGCTCTTCGAACTGTGAGAAAGAGAGAAATGAGAAAGCTGCAGACAACGACTCGATTTCGAGATATCCGTTAAAGATTACATCCTACATTGCTCTGTGAGACAGACACATGATTAAGATAACATTTCGATATCTTCATGAATGATAATCCACAAAGAATTTTAAAAATTTCCCATTAAACTACAAATGTTTCTAAAATTTATACCTAGCTGCGGCTAAAAACGCATAAATACCTCACAATACATTAAAATAAGTACCTTAAGTATTTTTACTTCTCAGCGTGAACTACTAATTGATATTAGACACATGATTTCATGATGAAGATTTCCCAGATATCTTCAAAGATGCCACGTTTTTAACACATAGAAACTGACCATTGCCAATGTACATTCTTTCAACGCGTCTTCTATCTCTCTTTGCACTTGTTGTAAATATTATTACTAACATACACTACCCCACTACCGTATGACTACAGGGTATAAAAAGTACTAACTAATTTTCGCACTTTACCTTGCAGCGCAGTGCAGTGGCGTCACTTCCTTCTTGGCATCCCAGCGATTCGGATCGGAGCCACGATCGAGCAGCACCTTGGCAATGGGCGCATTGGCGCGACAGCAGGCAAAGTGCAGCGGAGTGCGTCCTCGATTGTCGGCAGCATTTGGATCCGCATTGTAGTGTGTGAGCAGATATATGACGTTTTCCACCGAACCATAGAGGGCGCTGCAAATTAGCGCCAAGTTGCAATCGCTCGGCTCAATCAGCAATTCTGTGAAGAAGGGAATGAAATGGAAGAGAAAGGAAAAAGTGAAACTGATTTGATGCTAAGGAATGTACATATGTACATACATACATATTTTGATTGACTTACCCATGAAGCAGGCCGATTTAACCATTTCCAGTATGGGGACGCCATTGGGCAGCAGCGAGAGCGACTCGTCAATCTCTTGCGGCTGCCACAGCACCTGGTTTTGTTGTTGCCTGGCGAATATCTCGTGCGCTTCATTGCTAAATACGGCATCGCTGTTGGCCTCGCTGGAGATGCTGCGCTTATCAAACAGCAGGTCCATGTCGGCCGCCCCTTCGCTCTCCGAGTTCCATTTCAAATCGTTTTCCTGCCAAAACAAACAACAAGCACGACGCAGCCCAATTATAATTACCCGCAAAAAAACAAACAAACCAATCGATAATTATCGAAGTGGGGGAAGAGTGGAGATCGACGCATCACTTACGATGATGGAAAAGCGCACATTCTCCATTCTCCACTTGATGTTGTTGTTGTTATTCTTTCGTTTGGTATTGTTGATGTGTTTACAGTTTGTGGCTGGCCTACAAAAACTACAGAATTTGCATGAACGCTTTTCTTTTGCGGCACACTTTCTGATTGTACATATGTATTAATTGGGCCTGCAATCAATCTTTTGATCAGCCTGTCGTCATCGACAGATGTTGATCAGTCGCCGCCTCCCACTCCAATCCTCTCACTCCCTTTTGCCGACCAAATGGTTGCCACAATATTATTCTTTGCGTTTTCGGAAATTGTAGCACTTCTCAATAGCTACTGCCTGTGGCTGCGTTGAGATTTTTGTTTATTTCCAAATCTCCAAAATATTGAATTGTTTTCCAAACCGCCTCTCGCGTGTTGTACGTGCAAATTATTACACCTTCCCCCGTCTGCTGCGTCGCCCACACTTTTTTCGTTTGCTCTTAACCGTTTCTACCGTTAATCGCGTTCCGCACCCGACGAGGTGCTAAAATGTACTGAGTGTTGGCTGGAGGAAGATTTCTTGAGTTCAAGTGTTTGCTCCCGAAATACTCACAATATATATGGTAATGATCATACATATACACATATTTGAGTGCTAGCGATCATTACATTATTATTGAACAATTCTGCAACATTGCAATGATAATTAAATACAATTGCAAATATGTATCAGACAATTCTCACAAATATGCACATAACAAAATATGTAATTGTACCCACATATTACGCCCACTCATTCTAATAATATTAGTTTAACGACTGCTACATAGTAATGCTCTTTTGAAAAGTTGCGGGAAAATAAGTATCGCTTCAGTTATTATCGATAGCACGCTAGCTATTCAAAGAAGGCGACAACACTATTTCGTTATCGCTAGCATTTGTAAAACAAGTTGGTACACTAGCTGGCTGAAGAGTCAAGCAATTGAAATAATTGATAAACTGGTAAGAACGGTCAATATTACACCGTCAAAATTGTGTTTATAAACCATATAAAGTTAATTGTTCGTTTGTTTAGCTACAAACACGTCTTTAGCGTTTAGTTTTGCTTTGTTTTATCGACGCGCCGCCACTCTATTGCGTTTCAATTCCGTTCATTTCTTGCGACAAGTTGGCAGGTACTAACAAATGGCAGCCATTATGCTTCACTAAATTATATTTATGGGGTGAAATTTTCCCATGGTTATACATGTGTGAACAGGTAACAATGGACAAACCCTTGAAAAGGATATATCTTACCTAAAGTCTAGAATGTTCTGAACTGGTTTCTGCAACCCCTAACGGATGCAGCTGTTAAATATCGGGACAAACGTAGGGAGACATTTGCAATCGTTGCTACGCGTTGTTTGGCTGCTGCCTGCGCAGCTATAAATACAGTGCCATTCTCGCTTGTTCCATCATTTCTCATCGGAAATTCGTGCTGTTCGGACGTGTGAATCAAGTCAGAAGTTCTTAGTATTTCTGGAAAGTTACATAACCCAGATAGTGTGAAATAAGAGAAGCAGCACGTTGGTCAACCACTCAAGCAGCAGCAAAGGTGTGTGTGTGTGTTTCTGTGTGTATACCGAAAAGAAAGTTATTTTTACAAAATCAAATACAAAATCATCATGGTGGCCTTTTATGATGATGAGTATGAAGGTATTGAGCAGCCCAAAACTTTAACGTATTGGGTGCGCAATTTTCGCATGAAACGTGTGCAAATGCGTCGCAAAATGCGAGGCTCAGGCAGCCTTCGGGTCAACGCCATATTGTCAACGGCATTATTCAATGCCGAGCATGAACTGCGCAGGAAACAACAGGAACGTTTCAGTCGTTGGCTCGACATTCAAACGAAATTTGTTCCACATGGAAAAACGCATTGTGCCAGCGACGCCAACGAAAAATATGAAACAGCTGCGGCGGAGACTGAAAGAGCTGAATTCGAACGTCGCAATATTGAAAATAACCTATGGAGCAGCGAGCTCAGTGGCCTCGACAGTTTTTTGAGCAGTTTGAGCAGCAGCAACAACAACAACAACGGCAGCAGCAATAACAAAACCAACAACAATGGCAGCAGCAATAATTTCATCACCAACAACAATAACCAACATCACTGCGCCATCGCAGTACATAGTTAGCTAGAGAGAGACAATCATATGTGTGACACATTTGAATATTTGAGAAAAAGCGAGAGGAACATCGTGTGTTCAAGCTTCAACTGTCAAACAAAGCAAAACAGCTATACATGCATATATAATCTGTTTCCTACTTTTTTTTCATATCATTTGTTCATTTTGTTAAATTAGTTTTATTACGAAGAAAAATTTCTCATTTGCAGTCGCAAAACACGTGTGCAAAGCTGTTAAACATAGATTGTAATGAAATGAATATGAAGGCTGTGAGAAGAGTGTGAGATGATGATGATCATGAGGAGGACGTGCAAAAGCAAATGGCCTTCTTGATGTGAACCTGACGAGAGAGCAGTGCGGTGAGTCATTTATGGCTGGCGACTGCTGCTCAATCAACGTCGAATCAATCAATCCAACCGCTCATCAGCATGAAGCCTTTTGGTCCGGGATCACACTCGGTTTGTAATTTTATCTTTATTAATTAGTTTTATAACACAACTAGTTAGTTTCTGTGCTTTTTTTAAGTAGTCAAATTATTTCATACAAAGCGAAGAAAAGAAATCATTTTCACAATCGCATGAATTACAACGACCAGGGTAGTTAGTGCAGTCCAACAACAAAGGCACGTACATCAAAACGACGCCATCTTGTTATGTTTATATGTACATGCGCATGCATGCTCGTGTCTGATAATGTGCGTATGTCTGCTATGTTTTTGTGTATACTCGCAAAAGTTGTTGCTCAGCGCAACAGCCACATGCACACAATCACACGTCTGATTGCAAGTGTGTGTATATATGCATATGTGTACGTGCCTTTGTTTTCTTTTCTCGTTCGTTCGTTCGTATGCATGAGCAAACCTTGGAATGAGCTGGTCCGCTATTTTCTATTTTCGTCGGTGTGAGTGCTGCGTTTGTTGTTTGTATGAGATATTTTAGCTATTGAAGAAGAAGAATAACGGAAAAAACAATTTTTAGATGATTCACATTGAATCCAAATAGACACTCGAGCAGAGCAAGAATAATAACTCTCGTAGCCATAAAGAAAAAGAGAAAATTGTGTAAATATAGAACAAAAACTATAGCAAGCCCCAACGGAACTGATAATTGTAATGTAACATTAAAAATAAAACGTAAATCGTATGTAATTTGGAAATCCAATCACTGTTGACTTTATTTTATTTACTATCTTGTACTCGTATACTTACTCTCTACTACATTTACATTCATATTTCCTTTGCCTCTTTTGTCGTATACATTATTCGTCTATAACTGATTTTGTTTTACAGTTTTCCTGCTCCTCGATACGTTAATGGCAACGATGAGGAGGAACGGAACAACTCTTGACAAACAACAAAAACAACAACCACAGAGCAAGCAACATCTTCATCAACATCGCCTATCGAATTCGAAACATTCGAAATTGCCGATGTGCAATGCAGTGCTATCGATAGCCAAGCGAAATCATCAACAATCTTTTTCAAGATTTTTTGTTTTGTATAACAACAAACAAACACACACTGAGTGAGTCTTCACGTCTGTCCGTCTTCTATCTACATTCGCAACCACAGCCAATCACAGCCGAAACCACCAAAGGCAACGGCAAAGGCAGCGCAAGTTTCCTACACAGTTCGCCGCCGCGCCGAAGCAGCGACGCGCAGCTTAGCAGCGAGCAGAGCGGCAGCAGCAGCAGCAGCGCGCAGCAGCAAAACACCACCGAGTCTCCTTTGCACAAAATCGAAAATGCCAGATGCCAGAGCCTGACACGATACTGAACAATCATAAATGGGGACAAGGCGGGGAATTGCGCGCAGCGGCAGCAGCAGCAGCAGCTTTAGCTCAACAGCAGCAAAAATGTGTGTGTGTGTGTGCGTGCGTGTGAGCTTTATTTGCCTACTACTACTAGCAAGCAACCAACCAATCAACTACCACCACCACCACCACAACTATCACCACCTACTACTCTACATACAGCGCGCTTAGCAGTTGCTCTGACGCCAACCTTCAACCAACCACCCACCATCCACACACGATATTTCTGCATTCAACACACACGGTATTCGTATATCAGCTGCGAACGCAACAACAAATTGCTTTTTCAAATAGATTTACAGCATTCAAAAGGAGGAGACATACAACGAAACAGCAGTAGCAACAACAACGTCACAGTTGAATGTGCCTGTGACGCAACGGAATTTTTCACTCACAACTACGCAGTAGTTTTTCATCATCGTCGTCGTTGTCGTCATCATCAACCTTCGTCTTTGTCATCGTATTGCGGCCCCACTCGCTCTACTTGAATTCGTTTTACTTTACTCTACACTGGTTTTTGGCACGTAAGCCTAATGGGATTTTGCTCGTTAATTAACACTTGAATTGCAGAGACAGTTGCGACCAAGCAGTGCAGCAAGAAGTGCGAATGGACTCTTCACACCTGCTGCTATTCTTTATCTTCTCTATCAAACAAAAACAAAACCTATGTCTTTTAGCGATGCGATTGCAGTTGAGCGGTTCCTGCACGCATATCTTGTGAACTAAGAAATTGACTGACGATCTGACGATCAAAGAGGTCTAGGCAATAACATGGGATCACTGAGAGTACTCAGAGGAAGAAGTTTGAAATATTCTTTATAATCTCATCCCTATCGTTAAGTACAGCCCAAATGTAAGGGCTTCCTCCTCCAATCTTTTTGTAGCGATGTGTCACAGTTGAACAGTGCCTGTGAGCATCATCTTGGAAGGCTAATAATCGGCAATAACATTCGGAAGATGACAGACAGAGAGTGGTTCTACGTTAACCCAGAAATCTGAAACTGAACTGAACTCAATCAGCACGTAAAACCCCTATGTAGTTTAGGACAACGACAATTTTTCGTTTTTAATTTTTTTTAGCGATGCGACGCAGTTGAACGGTGCCTGCGTGCATCCGCAAGCAAATTGTGAGAAAGATGATGAGAGAAGGGGTCTAGAGAAAGAGAACCGATGTCAGCCAGCCAGCCAGTATAAGTCCTTGCAAATATTTGCGCAGTACAAGAGGCAGACCTGACACTTTCAACTACAAACTCTGGCAAAAGCGTAAATCGTTTTCTCATACTCTTAACTCGAACAAAATGCCGCTTTTGTTTCTCATATTCTCTTTTAGCACGTTGCTAGAGCCTTACGAATAATGAATTCCGAAATGGGCTAAATCCATGACAACTACTACCATGAACATGAACTATTCAGATAGCGACAATACAAATACCTGGAGAACGTAAATTTTTACATATTTCTACTCCTCAATTTGGATATTCTATTTTGTTGTAGATAACGAAAACGATACAGATACAAATAACTAAACTAGACATCTATCGATGTGTGAAACCAGCAAGGATATAGATGGGCAATATTTTCTGAAGATGAAATCCTATTCTTATGGAGACAACAATCAGCGTAATTTATTCGCTTTGCCAAAGAACAAAATTGTTTGTTTTTTTTTCTTCGTATTTTTATAGCAATATGACGCAGTTGAACGGTACCTGCGCATATTGGGAAAATGAAATCGAATTGATAAATCCCCGAAAAGAGAAATTAGGCAGCGAGAAAAAGAGAGGAAGCGCCGTCTATCTATGAATGGGCCCCGAAACAATTTCATGTAAATTATTACGCAATTATTCTTTTGAGCCAAAGAATCGTTTTGTGTGTTTTTCTTTCTTCGTATCTTGTAGCGAATATATATGACCGCAGTTGAATGTGCCTGCGCATATCTGCAAGTAGGGCTAAAGAGCTAAAAGCGTCTTCGAAAGACTGAGAAGAGATATCAAGACCCGTCGCAAATGGGAAAAAGAGGAAAACGTTTTCTACTCGCTTCTTATTTCTTTGCTAACCCCTTCCCAGCAGCTTCTTTTCCAAAGGATATTCAATTCTATTGCAGTGCAGGAGATGTTCGCCACACACATAATCAATCAAACAATTGAATCAATCCGCCCCGTGTACATGTAGCAAAATTTCTTGAGGCAATGGGAATCAAATGCCAACTTGAAAGCAATATAAACACCACAACAACACTCGAATCGAATACCGAAACCGAACTTTGTGTCGAAACTTGTTAAGGTCAGGCAATGAATTCCATTTGAATTGCTTAAACCTGTTTTGCAGAGAAAACAAAAAGAGCATGAGACGCTGACCCAATTGATGATTGTCGAGATCGCATCCGGCACACAGCTGTTCAGCTGCTGCTATCTCAGCCTCTGGATTCGCGTGAGACAATTGTTAGCCACATAACTATGCACTTTGCACTTGCGCCTTTTTGCAGCATTATCTCTCGACCGTTTAGCAGCGGAGAAGAAAGTGGAGATGAGGCCTCCACTTAGCTTTCTTTCGCTCTGAGCCACACATAAATCGTTAAAGGGAATCAAGAACGAGACATCAAGTCCATCCACTTTATAGGGGGCGAACACCACTATCACCACAACAACAACAACCATTGCAACTCAACGTTAACAGACTGCGTCAAAGCGTCATACGAATTCCACAGATCCTAAGTAGATCTACTCGTCACAGTGTACAAAAAACACTTAACGTTTTTACATTACAGAGCAAAAACGTTAGCTGCTGCAAGCTGCAAACACTCGTCGACCACAGCTCGATCGACTACAGCGCACTGCTCCAAGTCGCTAATCCTCCAATCCAAGCCAGGCTTAGCGGTCCAGCTCAGCTGCTGCAGGCAAAGCGATACTCCACAAAGAGGGGAGAGACGTTTATATGGCCAGGACCTATCCAGGGGCCAACCAAATGCTGGCAATTCCAGCCAATCAACGCCATACCAGGCGATCCACTACGGCCATACCAGGCCAACTGCTGCCAATTGAAAGCCACGTAATGCATTGCACCGCATATAAAATATATGCGCTCGGTCCGCGCTAAAGGGAAACAAATGCGTTTGGACCGAGACCCGCCACACCACACAATCACCAGCACTCGCTGTCAGAGGCGAGCTGATGTGTTGTCGTTGTTACCGGGCAGCTGCCTGCAAGTACGCTACGGGCATCCAAGCGTCGTCGTCATCATCGTCGTCGTCGTCGTCGTCTTCGACAGTGTGTCTTCAGTCGTCAGTCTACTACTTGCCTAGAGAAGAGATGATGGAGAGGAGAGCGAGCAAGCACACCCTTCCACTGCGTTGTCTGTCTGCTGTGTGTGAGATGCGTGTATGTAATTTGTATGTATGATTTGCCTCGTTTTATGTACCACACACAACATCACACTAGTATCTAGCTTATGTAGCCTATATATCCATGTATATGGCGTTAGCACGCTAGCTAGATCTGTTCCAAGAAAGCTCGTGCCTCCGTCGTTTATCGCAAAAGGGAACCAAATGCGATTAGTGTTCAAGCATCCATTGAAGAAGAAGACTCAGAGACAAGAAGTCAGCCAGAAGCAGCAGAAGACAAGACAAATCCAAACGCAATTCCGAGCAGCAGGCAGAGGCGGCAAAACGGAGCAGCCAGCCACGCAGGCAGAGCAGAAAGACAGAAAGCACAAAGAGGTTAGCGGAGTTCTAATCAGCGCTGGTGGTGTTTTTTTTACAACGGGTTGTAATCTTTTCAATCATTTGTGTAAATTCCTCCTCCTCTCACTTCCATCCTTTATAGCTTAGCAAAAACAATCCGAATCCCCTCTCCTCTCTATAGCGAGCTCGAGACGCGATTAACAGAAATCCATCGCAAAGGGAATCAAATGCGATTAGTGTTCGATGACGATTTAAGAGGCTAGCTAGCTCCTCCCAGCGCCTTCCATTGCTGTGGTGTTTGTATGCTACGCTACGCTTCGCCATTGCCAGTTGAGCGCTTAACTCCTGGTGCAACGTTCAACATACCGCAATAGGGAATCAATTGCGAGGTGGTACTGCAGCAGCGCCAAAACACACACACTACTACCGAGACAGAGAGTAAGAGAGAGTGAGATCGAGAGCGAGCGAGAGAGAGACAGTGGGCCAGTTGAGCGACTTTATGCTCCTGGCAGTGGCATCCCCAGTCCTAAAAGTGTCGTAAATCACATATCAAAAAATCGTAAAGGGAACCCAATACGATATACAGCAGATGCAGCGTCAGCAGCAGGCAGGTGGCAGACAGGGAATCCAAGCCCCAGCAGAGAGCGGAGGCATTTCCGGCCCCGCGACAACAAGTTGCTCTCCAACGTCGTAAATCCACCGTCGTTCTTCCGTGTTGTTGTTGTTGGTGTATGTACGCTTTTCTTCCTCCTCTTCCCCTTGCAGCCTAGATGCAGAGCCAGACAGTAAACGCAATGGTGTGCGTGACAGAGAGACAGTTGTCGATCGATCGATCTAGTTGAGATCATCGTCTGTGCCCCTCATTCAACACGTCGTCGCCCAAGTTGTTCTCAAAGGGAATCCATGAGACACGCGCTACATTCTACATATACTACTCTTCTACTTTCTTTTCTATTTTTTTGTTTTTTTCTTTTTTTTTTAACTATTGTATTTTACAGCAATTTGTATCTATTGTAATCTGGCTCCACAAAATCTAGACTTCTGGCCCATGTGGTGCCACTTATTGTATAATGTCTTTGTGAATGTACGAACAGCACGATGTTGTTCTTCGATTTAACAAATTTTTGTAAATGTGCGAGCCAGTTCATCCCTTACCCCAAAACCATTGTCCTCCCATCTAAGTACTATTGTAAAACATTTGAGATTGTATAATTAGTTATTGTTAAAACTGTGACATGTACATGATTCATATGATGAGATGAAGAACCCCGAAACACAGCTGGCAGAGCAGTCCGACCCCCCCTTTTGGATGATGGTTCATCCCATACAGAAAGAGGCGAGAGGGCGAGCGAAAGCGAGGGAATTGAATGGCACTACTACTCTACTACCAACTCCAGTCCAGTCGAGTGCTTGTGAAAGGCGGGCCATCTCGTATGACATTTTGATGTCGTACTCTCATCTGGGTGTCGTTTTCGACGCTCCTAGCTGGTGATCGATCTACAGGCAGCAGAGGCAAGCAGTGTAAAGGCGGGCATCCGTTCAATGGGGATGGATGCGCCCTGCGCTCCCTTCCACTCTACTACTTCAGATGGAGAATTGCCATCATGAATCATCTCGAGCTCTCTTGGGTGTTCTTCGACTTCGTCTGATGTCGCAGCACTTGAATTCCTCGTTGATATTCAAAATGGTCCATATTCTTCCGAGTATGTGTGTGATGCTGTGGAATCTGCTGAGAGATCATCTTCATCCCTTTCGAAATGGTTTTTCGACGCTTCACTTAACAAAACGAAGCTGTGCCACCAAAACTGCAAATTAAACTGAACTGAGCTGGAAGAAGAGAACACTTCGCTTGCTTTATATAGCATCGTCACATCCTTGTAACGTCTTCATCTACTTCATATGGTTGAGCAGCTTTCTCGAATTCGGATACGGATCAAGCGAGATCCAGGGCGCAACAACTTCCACTACTAACATATTCAAGAGCAACCAACTATGACCAACCATCATTATTCTCATCGACATGCACGCACAATAAGCACTCTTCAACTCTCTCAACCACCACGACTACCACTACTTGTTTCGCTGGGCCTAGGACACACAATATGCAGTGCGTATACGTAATACGCGAAATGCGATTGTTTTTCGTTCTCTATTTTGACATCTGGACTTGAGTGAGGCTGACTCGTGAGGCACGAGCAGAGGACAACTGCAGACCGACCAAACTTCCAAAACTCAAATCATCGCTTGCAACTTCGCATTGACAACACACCACACATACTCTCGTATTCCTCCCCTGCAGTTGGTGGGCAGCTCTTCTTCGATAGGATTTAGGATTTTCGTTGAACGTGTTCATCTTCCGTTTCTGAGTGGCGCTTAGGATTGAATGAATGGGAATTTTCTTGAAGGATCTCGCTTATTGTCGCAAGTTTTGTCGCAACATTTTTCGGTAACGCATTTTCGCTTTGACGGCAGCGTGGGATAACCAAGTATGGACGGCAGCGTGGGATACCTCGAATTGACGGCAGCGTGGGACACCACTAAGAGTGGACGGCGGCGCTGGATGCAATACCATAACCATGGAGATGAGACGGCAGCGAGGGATTCGCATGTTGCGCAACGTGGGATTTGTATTAGGGCTTCGGTTAGGCGAGGGCGCTAGGGACAACGCTTCTACTCTATAGGCATCGGCAACGTGGGATACCGAATCGACTGCGGCGAGGGAAAACCTTAAACCCCTGTGGACTGGAGCGGACCGGACCGGGCTGATGGGACTGACGGCGAGGGAGATCTAGCGGATGGATGACTGCGGCGTGGGAAATACTCTTTTGGGACAGCGGCGAGGGAGCACACTTGACTGCGGCGTGGGAATTCACTTGACGGCTGCGTGGGATATTTCCTGACGGCGGCGCGGGAGCACTCGGACTGCGGCGTGGGAGTTTCTGACGGCGGCGTGGGATTTTACCGGACTGCGGCGCGGGAGCCTCATCGGGTTTTTGTTTGCTTCATTTCTTTGATCATCGTCGGTATTCCTCCTACAAAGCAACAGACGGCAAGAAGCTAATGCTGCAAATGCTATAATAATAATCATACGTTCAAAGCTGATATACCCTGATATACATTCTAAAATACCGTGTATTGCGGACATCTGGCATCTATGTAGATTCAAAATCAGATTTGTTCGTAATCGCCGTCTCCCAGTATATATATATAATTAACATTGACAATTCTCCACCGCACCCTTGACTTAACAACCCCCATAAATGGAGCCAATCATCATTTCTGCATTTACTCTATATATAAAATCTATATACGCTATATATATAATATATATGCGATATGTTCCTGGAATACCGGAAAGCAAGCCATTTAATACGATGATCAAGATAATCCCGTGATCACTTGCGGATTATCTGCTGAATAAATGTTTTTTGAAAAAATGAACTCAACCTTGACTTGTTATTTTCGGCGAATTTTAAGATGATTTTAATTTCAGATTGTAGGATAGTTTAGCTTCTACCAGAGCTTGAAAAGTCTGGCAAAAATGTTGGTGCTGTTGTGGGGAAGCGAATAATTTCCAGTATGATTGCCGTGGATGGGATTCGCTGGATTAGCTGGATAGTATGTTGGGAAGCTAATGTTGTTGTGGGGATGGTCGCCCCCATGAAGCGAATAATTTCCAGTGTGATTGCCGTGGATGGGATTCGGCATGTAATCGTACTTAACTGGATAGAATGTTGGGAAGCTAGTGTTGTTGTGGGGACGATAGCCCCCATGAAGCGAATAATTTCCAGTATTATTGCCGTAGATGAGATTCGGTCCCGAATTGTAAGCGGGCTTAGCTAGATGGTGGTTCTGGTAACTAATGTTGTGGCTGGTATAGTTCCATCCAGCTGCATGAGGGTTGCTATAGTGCGTTGCATTTCGACGATACGAAGGAATGATACGACGGGAACTTACTTCGGGACTGAAGCAGGTCAAGAAAAAAACTGTAAGCGATGCAAATATGTCAGGTGGAAAGCACAGAAAAAATTGATAACGTAAGCTTTAACCTATGGCTATGGCCAGCTGATAAGGTTTCAACAACATAACGGAGGTTGGTATTATTTCCCGTGTGCGGTGCGAACGATGCGAAAGACGAAAAGGAACTGACTAAAATCAAAATAGTGCTTCCGTCTTCCACATCAAATGCTTTGCTTATCGGAAAATGAGACAACAACTGAGTCTTCTAATTCTTTGATGGTTCATCCCACACAGAAAGAGGAGAGAGAGAGAGAGCACTACCAGGAGAGTACTACCAGAAAGAACTACTACCAACTCCAGTCCAGTTGAGTGCTTGTGCAAGGCGGTTCATCTCCTATGACATTTTAATGTACTCTCGTCTGGGTGTCGTTTTCGCTGGTGATCGATCTACAAGAAGCAGAGACAACGACTGTGGCGTTGGAATTCACTTGACGGCTGCGGCGCGGGAGCATCATCGGGTTTTTGTGTTCTTCATTTCTTTGATCATCGTCGGTATTCCTCCTACAAAGCAACAGACGGCTAATGCTGCAAATTCTATATTGTGTATTGCGGACATCGGGCATCTATGTAGATTCAAAATCAGATTTGTTCGAAGTCGCCGTCTTCGCACCCTTGACTTATCAACCCATATAAATGGAGCTTTCTGCATTTACTCTACATATATATCACATCTATATATATGCGCTACGTTCCTGGAAAGCAAGCCATTTAATACTATGATCAAGATAATCTCGTGATCACTTGCGGATTATCTGCTGAATAAATGTTTTTTTTTAAATGAACTCATTCTTCACTTGTTATTTTGGACAAATTTGAAGATGATTTTAATTTCAGATTGTAGGATATTTCAGCTTCTACCAGAATTTAAAAAGTCTTGCGAAAATGTTGGTGTTGTTGCGGGGACGATATCCACCATGAAGCGAATAATTTCCAGGACGATTGCCGTAGATGGGATTCGGTCCCGAATTGTAAGCGGGCTGAGCTGGATAATGCTGCTGGAAGCCAATGTTGGGCCTGGTATAGTTATGTCCCGGATAAGTCTGGGCCGGCGCATAGTACGTTGCATTCGGACGACCAAAGTTCCGAGCAAAGCAACTTATTTCGGGACTGAAGCAGGCCAAGAAAAGAGCTATAAGCGATGCAAATATGTCAGGTGGAAAGCACAGCAAATATTGATAACGTAAGCTTTAACCTATGGCTATGGCCAGCTGATAAGGTTTCAACAACATAACGGAGGTTGGTAATATATTCCGTGTGTGGTGCGAACGATGTGAAAGACGAAAAGGAACTGACTAAAAACGAAATAGTGCTTCTCTGGTCCACGTCAAGTGCGCTGCTTATCAGAACATGAGACAACAACTGAGTCTTCTAATTCTTTATATAGCACAATGTACTGTAGAAAGTTGCCTTATCGGGAACAACATTGTGTCGGGAAACTGTTTGTTTTGACTAAGCTGTTGACAACAATGTGAAGACGCCCGCAAGTCTGCTCGACTATGAAGTACACCGGAGGTAGATGACTTAAAAACTGTAAGTCCTTTAGAGACTAGACTTTTTATTCACCTCAAAAATAGCAAAGTTTTAAAAATGTTTCATGTTTTTCAGTATTAAGATAAGGACCAAGTTTGAATAGTCCCTTAACATTTTGCGATTATATTTCACAGTCAGCTTATTTTTTTTTAGCGAATTTCCGGAAAATTTGGTAGCAATAATATTTATAATATTAGAATGAGCCCACGATGAACTTTAGCCAATTAAACAGTTGATGTGGAATAATAATAATATTTTTATGGAACAACAGTCGCCTACTTCAGTCTGTTACATACCCTACTACGTGAGTATTACGCTCTTGTTCCTTTTACCTACCACGTTCAGAAATAAAACAGTTGTCATACTTGTTTTACAGTTGATATTATTACACCTGATACTAAATATATGTGTTGTCTAAAGATATGTACATGATTCATCTGGCTTCAGCCGCGCTGCATGGGAAACAGACCTTGACAACTGCCCCGTCGCACAATTTGTACATCTGTGAATGTGAAGATTGAGTCATTTTATGGTATATGCAATGCGGATATCAAACTGAAGCTCACCTCGACCACAGAAGCGCGCACAATTGAACTTCTGCTCGTTGAGATACAATTGCCGGTCGCTGCCACAGATGGGATTATATTCGGGCGTTGTCGGACACCGGCCAAAACAGTCCAAGAACTGAGGCGTAGGTGCCGAAGCAGCGGTCACAAAAAGGTGCCATCGTACCCACTACCGGCAAATTGTTAACAAGCACAAAGTCACCGGTGGATCGTGCGGTTGTTGACGGTGCTGTCGGAGGTGCATCTGTGGTGTGTGCAAAGATTAGAAAATCTCGACCGTCTATCTGTGCATTTGTGATAACGACACAGACTGTTAAGAGCAATAATCTTAGAGAGTTATGCATGTTTAGATGCTTGGATGGTTGTGGATCAACTGACTAGCTTGGAGGTTGCGCTCGCACTAAGCCAAGCCCCATGTTGACCATGTTAGTGCATAGTTAATAAGTCTAATACACATATAGACATATATATATCTCATGAGACTGGTTTTTTAGCGATTAATTTCTGGTAAATCCAGTTCCGAGTCAAGTTTGTTTACAATCGAATGCGATAACCCATAACTGGGGACATCCCCAAAAGCCACAACCGTTTTGTTTTCAAGATTCAAATATAATTAGTTCAAGCAAAGTAAAGCAGCCGGGAAAGTCTCCCACGCATAGTTATATAATATTTTAATAAGCAAGTTTCAAGGAAAGTTTTCTGCAGTAAAGTAGAAACAGAATCTTTCCCTAAGTTGTTGCATATATGCATACATATATGTATTATTTTAGTAATTCAATTCAATATCAAAAGACAAATGTAGATTAAGTTTCAAGTAAATGGATTCACAATTAAGAAATAAGATTTGCAATTATATAAATATTTGGTTGACTTTATGTCGACTCAGCTCGATGTGTTACTCATTGCTGTATAAACTTTTACTTCAGTCTGCTGAACTTTAATATTCTTAGCCTATAATTATGACATTATAAGGTGCGGCGGTGACGCGAGGACCCGGCATAGAGTAAGTGGGGGAAACGTACTGCATTGACTGCTCCAACTTCTTGTAGGCAGCGCTGCGCAAACCTATAGTAGCTAACGATGAAAAGATATATGTATAATACTTCCATAATATATCACTGCTCCAACTTACAGTTCGAAGTGCGTGGCACAACAAAAGCTGCCTCGGTTTCTCCGGGTTTCTGTTGCAAGTGTGGATTGATTGCACGTTGCAAACATTTACCCATGTGGATGCCACGTCGTGGTCGACCACAGCGGCAAATCTCCATAAGATTCTTGTGCATTTGTGGTGAAATAAAGTGAGCATCGCCCTTGCCATCATGCTCATAAGGACAGACATCTGAAATCATCAATTAAATTAAATGTTTTACCCATTTACCATACTTTACCTTGAAGAGTTTGTTTCTCCTTCAGCTGTTTGTCAATTTCGTCCTGATGATAAAACTTATTCGTTTCAGCCTCGGCAACTTTTGTCCATACAACAGGATAATTGCTACGGGATTTGTGTTCCATGCGCACCATCTCCTTCCTTTAGATTACAGTATAAAATCATTGTTTACATTTGACAATTAGTTAATTAAATTAATTTATTTACACTTTTCCAATTAGTTTAGCCGGATCCATTTTGAGGCTTCTAATACTTGTTTAAGAATTATATACTGAAACTTATTGAAACGTGTATTTATTATTGGTAATTAATTTTCCATAGCAACCTTTTAGGTTACCCGGGTAGCACATAATCGACAGACAAGAAAGAATAACATATTGAAAAATATATCTCGAGACACAGGACTCGCAATAATCAGACAGGATACGACCTAGAAATACGCTGTTTCGGTTTATAAAAATTACCTTTCAACTGGTCTGTTGGCAGAACATTGTTACTTTTCAGTAAGCCAGTCAGTTTGTATTGAGCAAGCTTAACCTTGTGTCAAACGACTTCACGATCGGCCTTAAAATGACAGAGATAAGGTGAATTTTATTTTTGCTTGCTATAACTAAATGACAAGCGTCCTTTATCGAAAATAAGCTATATCTCGGCCATATTCTTGCGGATTCTCAAAGGACACATATTGCTAGGATCGTAAGGACCAACTCTATCGATTGGCATCAAAAAAATATGGGGTCATCTAGGAATGCAACACTTGTAATTTTTTGGTTCAGGGCCGAAGAAAACAAGCGTGAATCACAAATTCCAGGATAACTCGGGAACCTCAAGGACGATCGGGATCAAATTTGGTAGGATAATAGTCCGTACTAAAACGCTTCGTTTGACACAGGACTTGCAAGGATCCGACAGGATACAGCCGAGATATACGCTATTTTCTTTATACCAAAAAGTCCTTGTAACTTGGCTGTTTGCAGGACATTCGTCCTTTTTATTATGTCAATCAGTATTTGTTGCCAAGAGCTTTCCTTGTGCCAAAGGACATCCCGATCGTCCTTCAAATGGCCGAGATACGGTGAATTTTCTGGCTTTTTGTAATTTTTTCTATGCCTACTATGCCTACCCCTTAAAAAAATTCAGATGTATTTTTTCCAAAAATCCTTGAAATCCATAGATGCCAATCGATAGTATTAGTTGCTGTGATGATAAAAAAGTATGTCCTAGCGATATCCTGCAGGACTTAGCTGAGTTATGGCTAAAAATTGGTTTTTTAAAGAATACAAATTGTATAGTTAAAAAACAAGAACAAATAAATTGTATTGTTGTTGGGTATTTTCTTCTTTATTATTATCATAATGTATGTATGTAATATCGGAATTTCAAATTTGTTGTATTTGCATTAATTGTATTTGTTGTTTGAATCGAGTTTATTAAATAAATTGTAGAAAAATGCAACCTACATTTTTCAAATACTTGTAGCTAAATTTTGCGTGTTTTTTTGTTGTTGTTGTTGTTTGTATTCTGTAATTTATATTTAATGTTTAATGTTTATTACATATGTATGTACGTACATGGGTGTACGTTATTATAATATTGTTTTTCACATGAACAAGCTTGAAATTTACACTTTTAGTGCCTAACTATTAATTTTAGTACATTTGCGTATAATTTGATTTATCCCTTTTTGTTTGTAATGGTAGCTTAGTTAAGACTATATAAAGTTAGAAAAAATGTTCACGTTTTCGATTTAGATTTCGACGTAGATATTTTAGTAGAGATAAAGATATAGATAGGCATAGGGCATAGGATAATATATACATACATATATGCGAAGAATTTAAGGGGCGAATATGCGAGAACTGAATTCTTGAATTTGCGGCACATTTGATGATATCCATAATGATATTGTGATTAAATGTTTATTTATAATTTATGTATAAATAATGCCTATATTGTTTTTTGCATAGTACTCTCGTAAGTTAAGTTCATTTCGTTTTAGTTTCGATAAAACCCGATAAATTGTTGTTTTGGAATTTCATAAATTTGATTTGTATTTACAAATTAGTTGCATGAATCAATTATGAATGGAAAGCTTGGTGCAGTTCGATTTGATTAGAGATTAAAAAGGTGCCAAGATATTGAAATAATTATAATAATTACAAATGTATATATCTATATGTATAACTATGTATAAGGATCGAGGGATCGTTAAATATTCTTGTTTTTTTTTTTGTTTTGTTTTCTTTT
Source organism: Drosophila sulfurigaster albostrigata (assembly GCF_023558435.1). NCBI lineage: Eukaryota > Metazoa > Arthropoda > Insecta > Diptera > Drosophilidae > Drosophila > Drosophila sulfurigaster. Next base: position 49,074,955 of record NC_084883.1, read on the forward strand.
GTAGTTAGGCTTCATCTTAAATATATACAAGTCGCTGTCGATTATTGATTATGATTATTGCTAAATGCAATGCAAGGACCGATTACAGGACACGGATGCGGCACAGACTGACGGACAGACGAAAAATACAGTCAAAATTACATTTACAATCTTTTTTGTTTTACTTAAAAGTTAGACAACATACACTTTAGCCTAAATATAATATAATATATATATATATAATAATAACAATGCCAACACGCACAATCAACGATTTTGGCTACAATAACAGTTGTTGTTTGGTACACACACTCTTTCGTTCCACATACTACTTTCTCTTGCATTACTTTCGTTTTGCGATTTCGCTTTTTCTCTGCATTTCTGTTAAAGTACTACATTTCACAATATAGTTCATGTATATATATATATATATAATTGTATATATATATATTGTAGATATATATAGGTATAACTATAGATATCTATCTGTGTATGCATGTATATATAATAAATTTTCTTTTAAACAAAAAGTCAGTCCATAGTTTTGGTTTCTTATCAGATCGGCATTTTGTGTTGCACGCTCGATGATGATGAACATTATTATAATATGCTTATGACGACGACAATGATGAACGATCGATGGTTTCCGATTTAGATTTTCATGAAAAATCGTTCTCACAATATGCCATTCGTATAATATTGATAACCATCGTACAGTTTGGTGGACAGGCTCTTCAGCGAGTCCTGGACAAGCTGCTCAACTTTGCGTTCCATTTCCTGCTCAGTTAAATTCATGTGAAAGCGTTTACGGAGATTCTGTACGGTGCCGGAACAGCCATTCTTAAAGCATGGCAACTGGGCATCTGCAAAGAATTATGATTCATTAATACATATTAATGTGGATAAATATGTGATGTCTTCACTTACTGCTGCGCATGATTTCTACAAAGTTGATAATGCGATCCATATGCTTGCGCGCTGACATCATGCCGACGAGCAGCAGGCGATTGAATTCGCGCCAATGTTCAGAGCTGGTGCCGCCCATAACATCGACAAACTCGTGTGTGAGCTTAAAAGGTGATTGCTCAAAACCTAGAAAAGATTGTAATACAGCATTGATAATGAAACTTTTATTTAGTTCAGCTTTTAATGCTTACCCAAATTCTTTGGAGATATGCTCAGAATGAAGCCAAAGTCTATGTGTATAATGTGGCCATCCGAATGGAAGAGTATATTGCCATTATGCCTGGGAGAAAAAGTAATGAAAAGTTAGCTATTGTAATCGCTCAATAAGTATTGTATGCTTACCTGTCCTTAACCTGCAGCAGATAGGATATCAGGCAATATGCCGCACAGCTCTGCACAAAGTTCTTTTGAGCACGACGAAAACTTTCGCCCGTTGACGTGCCGTATTCATCAATAAAATAATCTCGCAACGATTTGTTCGAGTTCTTTTTGATTTGATGCAGCGAAACGGTGTTCAAAATGGGCTCAATCAAGCCGCTGTCATTCGATAGGCAAATGATTTTATATGGACGCACCCACAGATCCACCTGCTCCTCCAGCCAAATAATCTTGAACATCTGCAGAAGAGAAAACAAAGTATTAACAATAGTCTCTAAAATGTGAAATAGTATTTGAATTACCTGTAGCAGTTGTGTGGCCATCAGTTCCTGACGCAAATCGTCGCCACACTTGACAATGGCTGAGAGCAGTCTCCAGCTGGACAGATGTCCGTATGGCGATGACTCACGTATCAGTTTCTCCTTCTCATCCCAGGGTTCCTAAGTCATAGAAAAGTATTCCCGTATTAGTTGATTGATTCATATTGTTCTTTAATGCTTTCTGCTTACCTTTAGCGCGGCTGCCGAGGGATCCTCGGGATCATTGCTGAACGACTTAGTGTTTTCGCAGTTCAAATTGTTGCAATGCCGCGTACGCACATCGCCAATGTTGAAGACAACTGGTGGACCTGCTAAACAGAATTATTAATTCAATAAGTTATTATTCCAAAAGCGATTTCAACTGCTGCTCACCTTGATCTCTGGAGTCACACGAGTCCAGCGACATTTGGGAAATGGCATCGCGTTCGCTGTTCTTACGCATATGCAAATATTGAGCGGTGATCTCATCATCCTCCTGTGACCACACGTCATCTTCCTGCAGCTGCAATCCTCCCAGCGACAACAGATTTCCGCCACAATTTCCATTGTGGCTTGCCGGCTCTCCACAACCATTTTCGGCCCCATTCTCTGCCGCCTTCTTACGCCTACAGCTGGAGCCATGATGACTGCTGCTGCAGCTGGAGGTGCGACTACAGCTTTGGTGATGCGCCTGCAGACAGCCGCCATCCAAATGCTCCTCACTCTTTGTATGTCGCAGTGTTGGCATCATTTTGGGTATCAGCGGTGAGGTGTAGATATCGGGGACTTCGACGACCTCCACGTAGATGATGTACGGCGTCTTATCCTTGGAGTTGAGCACTGCAGTCTTCTCCTCTGTGATGCGCACCACATGATGCGGAATGTCCGAGTAGAGCGGCAACCAAACACGCGCTGGCAAATTCTTATTGATCAGATTGAGCGACATGCGAAGCGCTGAGGTCTTTTCCGCCTTTGAGGGCAACGCGGTTAGATTCTTGCCCACATTCATCAGCGCCTTCATGAACTCCTTTTGTGGGGCTGTTCGTGGTGCTCCACAACTGCACAAAGTACGTTGTCCGAGCAGTCCATTGACCTGTCCACGCACCGTCTCAAAGCAGGTGCAACCGTTGTCGAAAGCACGCCCCGAATTCAGATCGCCGAGACACAGCTTGGCCGGTGTGCTTGGCAACGTTTGCGTCGTATACGGCGGCTGCTGATACATCCGATGGCTGATGCTCAACGTGTGTGGACTGCGTGAATCCGTTAGCAGCACTGTGGCATCCGATTGCGAGCGATGATGCGTCTTCTTCACCAGGGCCACAGCTGGACCCCGTGCCGACTCCGATTTGGTTTGCTGCTTTTGCTCGCGCTTCGAGAAGATCTCCTTCATCAATGCTAGCTTGGACTTGCGACTGCTCGTGCCGAGCGTGTCCAGTTGATAGTTGTACGCCTCCAACAGCCACAGACACTTGAGCGAAAAGTCCACAGACTTGCGACAACGTATGGTCAAATAGGGATCCAACACTTCCGCTAACTCATCCATCTGTATGTACATCACTATCAACTGGGGAATATACAGATCGACCACATGATCGGGGAAGCTGAAGATCTTGTTGCCAATGAAGCTCAAGACACCCGGTTCCTTGGAGTAGAACAAATAGTGCACGGCGAAGTGTATATTGAAGACGGGTGACTCGAAGAAACGCAACAATCCACTGGGTCCACGTTCCGCACTCTGTTGAGCATTCGCTGTTGGCGCCCTCTCGCTGATGAAGTACTTGACCACGCCGGGCACCGGCTGGAGATGTTTGTGCAGCGAACTGATCGACGAGCTCTTCAGCAGCGTTGCATCCTCGATCTCTGCGCCTGGCAAACGCAGATTCAGCGTGCGTTCCTTGATTTTCACTTCCTCGGCAACGCCTTTGCTTCCCTCTGTTGTTGGCTCTGTGGCAGCTGTGGGCGTGGCTGCTGCTGAAGCAGATGCAGCGGCGGCAGCAGCTGCTGCCTTTTTACTGGAGTTCGAGGTGAGCAGACTGAAGAACTCTTTCTTCTTGGAGATGTCTGTGGGTGACTTGACCTGATCCTGTGGCGTTGTCGCTGTGGGCGTGGCACTCCCCCGTGACTGTCGTTGTAGGCGTATCATCGCCGCCTGTTTTCTGTTTGGCCGCATTCTTTTTCTCGTGGTTCTCGATGATGCTTTGCGCCGTGCGGAAGATCGCATTCTTGGTGGCGCCAAAGAAGTTCTTGAACAGCACCTGATCGTTTTTTGGTGCTCTCTGTGGGCGTTGCAATGGGCGTGGGCGTTGCCACTGGTGTTGTTGTGGGTGTGGTCGTCGTCGTTGTTGTCGTCATCTGTGCTGCAGCGGGCAATGCTTCCTTCTGCTCCTCCTGCTGTTCCTCGTGTTCATCTTCATCCAGCACAGGTTCAATCTCATTTGGCGCGGTGCCGAGCTCTAGGTTAATGGCCGCCTGTGACATGTTCATCACTCGATAACGCATGCGTGCATCCACATCTCGTTGCTCTGCCTCCTGCTGTTCCTGCTGCTGCTGTTCCAGTTGTAGTTTGGCCTGCTCGCGCTTCTGTTGCTTCTGTTTGCGTGATGGACGCAAAGTGCGACAATCGAAATCGTTGGCAGCATGCGGTGGCGGCGGATAGAAACACAAATCGGATTGCATTAGATTGTAGTCTTCATCCATCGATGTGGTGTCCATCATATCAATGCATTCCTCTTCGCCATCGGCGTCCGCATCACCATCGGCATCCATTTCACCCGAATCGAGCGATTCATGTGAGTGGCATATGCGATTCAATGAGATTTGGTCCGATTCCGAGCCACAGATGATGCCTAACCGAAAAAAGTACAAAATTTCGAATTTAGATGTGTTGAACTGGAAAAACCTGGATAACTTAGACCTACCGGAGTCATCGGATCCCAGACTAGTCAAATCCTCGCGTTTCTTGCTGCTTCCCGCACTGCTGCAACTATTGCTGCTGCTGTTGCAGCCTCCTGTGTTGCCACCGATGACGCCCACAATGTCCTGGGAGCGCGAGGACATCGATTCACTGGACTTGGGACGCATACGTAACGTGGGGCAGGCATCAACTGTGGAATGTATATTATAAATGAACTTTACAGTACTAAGTAAGGAATTACTATATAACTTACCTATGGCTGCACTTGCTGTGTGCACTGGAGGCGTCTCAGTTGCAGGTTTGTTGCAGGCAGCGACTGTTGTTGGATTCGTGGTCACAGCTTGACTGCTGATGGCTGGCATTGGCGGGGAGGTGGAGAGAGCAGCGGTTACACTGGCCGCTGTAGTTACAATCTTCGAGCACATATTCGTGCTGAGTATCGATGATGGTGAGCAAAATGTTGGCTCGTTCTCTGCATTGGGCGACGAGATTTCCACCTGCACAATACGCAAAACGAAATACAAATATTATTGTGTATATTCGAGCAATGTCGAAAATAATAAATTCAAGTGCAAAGAAACAAGACAAAAAACAATAAACGCACAAACTGCCCGCTCACCACTTCTCTGTCTCTCTCGATAGTTTGCAATCATGTGTAAAAGCTTTGCTGCAATAACTCAACTGTTATGGCATGCAAAAAAGCTCTCACGCTCGCTCTCACAACACACAACTGTGTGTGGGTGCGAGCGAGATAACTAGTTTGCTGCTTGTCGTGTTTGTGTTGTTGTTATTGTTTATTGTTGTCGCTCTCGATGATAACCAGAAATGTACACAAATAGCAAAAGTGCAAAAATGTGAATAACAATGCGAGCAGCGATAAAAATACAATTAAACAGATTATATTGAGCACACACACACATAGGGCAACCAAAACTTTCCAAGTTCAGGTGTGCCCAACGTAGGGCAAACCATGTGGGAGGAGCGGAAGGGTGTTGCACTAACAAAAATACAAAAAAAAGAAACAAAAACAGGAAAATACTAAAATACCAAAATTACTCACCTCGGGTATGCGTTGCAGGGCGCTGTCGAGACTGCGATTGCGATGATGTTGCGTGTGATTGATGCGTGTGTTTGTCACCTGCGACACTGGCGGCAGCAAAATGCCCATAGATCTGCAAAGAGGCCAAAAAACATAACATTCGTTTCAATAAGTGTAAGGTCAAATAATCAGTTACGAGTGTACAAAAAAATCAATGCTATGTCGTCAGCAATTGTGCAAATACTCAATAGTAATCTTTTGTAGCGCAGCAATTAAACAATAAAGTGCTGTTGTTGGCAAACGAACAACAAATACAAACACACACAAAACAACATCAACTGAAGTGAGCAAACATATTGATCTCGTTCTCACCAACGACAACACAATTGTTGGACATTTTAACTTAATTACTTTTTCACTGCGACGTCAACGTCGTTGTCGTCGATTTATTGCATCCGTTCGATGTGTTGGCAGAGCTCAATGCACACACATTGGCTCTTAAATTAAATTAGCAACATTTAGAAGGTAAACACTAGAAGGAACTATCGCAACAGAAGCACAAAAAAACAATGCCCCAGCGCCGTGTGAAGCAAAAAAGAAGAATCACACACACACTCACACACACGTGTGGGACAAAGCGAGAGAGAGCGCGCGAGCCAGCGAGCAAGTGGCGCTCACTATCTGAGCTGAGACGAAACTGTGTTCAGTTGCCTTATGTTAATCTAACAGACATGTTAACGCTTAATGTTGTTACTCGAAATGGCACTTTAATGCTGGAAAAAAGCTTTTCTCAAAAGCTTTGCCCCAGCGGACATGACGTCGGTAGCTGTTGCTCTCTCCCTCTCGCTTTGTTCCTCTATGGTAATTTGTTTAAAGCAAATAAATATCAATAAAAAACAATTTACAATGTGTCATCGGTGGGCAAAAACAAAAGAAAACCACCAAAGCACAGACTGACTAAACACACACACTCATTCCACGTCCGAATCTATCATGTTATCTGTAGCAATTTATGACAATTTTGCATGATAAGGTGCGGTAATCGATTCACACGAGCAGCCACTTATCGCTATCTACTATATATATAGATAATTTCAGCGGTTACGCCAGTTCAGGCGACCTTCAATCATGTGGATCAAATGCCTTTCACTCCACCAAAAATAAAAATAAAGGGCGCCACAGGTGGTAATGAAACATTGAGTAATTTGTAGGATTTGCATACGGTATTTGCGGTAGCTTTTGAATAGATAATGCAGATAATACAAATAATGCGCATACGCCGCGTTTGCCGCATGAAATGCGCAACCTGCGACCAATTGAGATATTTAATAGATATGGAAAAGCGCGTGTTATCTACTCGAGTGGGGGTTTCCATCGCCATTAAATAGAGTTTAATGCTTCTTTTGTTTTTAGTCATAGGAAATATCGCATGCATCTTCGTCTGGCTGTCTTCCGGTTGAGCTGCATTCGATAAGAAGGCAGCGGATGAGTTTGGAAAGTGTGCACTTAAGAAAGGATAAATTGCATTTGGGGAAACTAACAAAGGACTTAGACTTAGCTCTGGCCAAGATCTCGGCCTTGTTGTCTGCTGGCAATTTGCCAGTCAAGCGTTTAACCAAACACACACGCACACACACATACGTGCATAAAAGTTGTTTGCTTTTGTGTGTGTGTGTGTGTTGCTACTCATTTGCTTTGTTTCCTTCCTGCTGCTTCGGCTTCTCGCTCACTCTTTCTCTCTCTTTCTCTTTCTCTCGCTTTCGTTCTCTTCCTTGTGCAGCCTTAACGTGCTCTTTTGTGCACGAGTTGATTGGCCGTGAACAATGTGGCAACAAAAAACCAACAAAAAAAAAAAGGTAAAGGAAAAAGAAAACAAGGAAAATATTGTGGAAAGTGCAAGTGTAAATGAGACGGGGAGGCAACAACGTTAAGATGAGCCCCCGCCTCCTTCCTTTTAAACACAAAGCCACATCAAAAAGGGCATCAACAGGAGATGGACCCAAAAATTATTTTTGGGAGCATTGTTATCTGAAATACGCCGTCTATTGCTCCAGATACCGAACTCGCTTTGCATGCCAATTATCTTTTATCTATCAAACGCAAAAGGCAAAGTCCCATAATAACATCTAAAGCTCTGCTCCCATTGTAGTGGGTTTTTTTTTTTTATGTATTTCAGAGTCCCAATAGACGAGCGCTATTTTATTATTATTATTAGTAGCTCAACTCGGTATTGAACGACATCTCATTTGGCATGCGGTGCGCATATTGCGACTGCCAATTGCCGGCTAATAATTTGTATCTGTATCTGTATCTGTTGTTGTCCATATACATATTTATTGTATCTCTGTATCTGTATCTGTCGATGTCGTTGTCGATTGAGATTGCCGTGCCAAGTGTGCAACACATTCCAGACATACCAGCAAAGCGACGACTTTAGTTGTTAAATTATTTACACATTTGCATTCATTTGCAACCCGAACTGCACCCGAGCCAACCGGAATACGAGTCACGTCTCACGATTTACGTAATTGCACTCCAAAAAAGCAACAACAACAAGTTGTTAAGTTGGGCAATTTTGGGTGGCCCCAAACACACAGTTGAAGGTCGTTGAGTTCGACACTGCTTTCAAGCTGTTCACATAGCAGGTGATCCAAACTCCCAAAAAGATACTCTCAGGTCTTAGCAGGGGGTTACATGAAGTAGACTTCATTGAATGCCACATTTTGTGCTTCTCATGACAAATAATTACAACAAAATGTGTCTTAATGTTGCACCTGCAACGTTGGGCGCCAAAGCTGCTTATCAGATGACCTCTATTTACACGAATAGCAAAATACAATTAATATTTTGTACTTCTTAAGCTCTTCTTCAGTTTCTTAGATGGAGCTAACAAGTCTAGACATTGGTATCACAATAATTACAATTATACTACGCACGTTGGGCGCCTTAGCTTTTTAAATGAGTTTTTTTCTAGACACAGCGGGCATCCATTTGAGCTTACAAATAGATCTCGTTGTAGAAGATGGTTTCCCTCCATTCACAATAAGTGTTTTCGTCTAGCTTTGCCCCTTCGCTCTTTTTTTGGGCGAATTGCCTCATTAGCCTCAAAAGGCTTTCTTTTATGTGTTGTTGTTTTTTTGTGTCATACTCTGGGGTATAATCAATCACAATTTGTTTGATTGCATTATGCGAGATCTGTTTGATCATGTTATTAGACAACTTTTGTGACCATCTCAAGTTTTGTATCTTTATCTGCTTTACGTATTTATTTATTCGCTTTCACTGGTTATTGCTTGTCTCAGCTCAGCTCAGTTCAGCCCGATCCAACAACTCTTCATAATCATCTCTACTGCTTATTTTCATGTGCAACAAACTACAAATAGATGTGTGGCGAGTTCAGCGACACATGACGCTGCATCTTTCGAGCAGTATTACATGAATATTTCACAAAGTTTGTTGGCCAACTTCCGTGTGCTGTGAATGAACCGAACCAACTGCTAATCTGTCCATTCATCACTCGCGCAATATTGATGTGAATACACTCGAGACCAGAGAAGAGGAAAAACTAATCGCTCCAGGGATGCTGTGGCTTAGTCAGGGTAAATTTTTGGTTTGGAGAAATGGACACAAAACATTGAAAAGCAACTGTAACTGCAACTGAAACTGCAACTGCAACAATGGCAATGACAATGAAAACGCCAAGAGCAAAATTAAATTTCAAGAGTATACTCGTATTCCTCGCTCCTCCTTTCTCTATCTCTCTCTTTGGCTGTCTTTCTCTGAATCTCTCTCTATCTATTTCTCAACCACACATTTGCATTTCCCTGTTGTGTTAAATGCCATTGAACTTTGCGAGCGCGCGGAGACCCGTGAATTGCTGTTGATGTTGCTGTTGCCACTGCTTTGAGTGTGGGTGGGCAAATGAATGAATGAATGATAAAAAAAAATAACACTCAAAGTTGTGAATATTTCAATTCATTTGGGGAAGTTGCTTAAGCTCGGGATTTTGCTCTTCATTTGAGATTGTTTCATTTATTCGTTGTCACATTCATAGCGTGATTTAACCGCAAATTATTTTGTTTGTCGAGGGTAGCGACAGTTTTTTTTTTTTTTTTAATGGCCTAAACCCTGTTGCTGACAAGCGCTGTAACTGCCACTGGTGCTTCTTCTTCTGCTTTGCTTTGTACCTATGTCAAGGTGTGACGACATGCGGCAGCCACAAAAAGCGTCCCACAAAACCTGACCACCTCCCAGGAAGCAGGAGGAGGAGGCACTTTGTTGGCGTGCGCGGCGCACACAAACTAAAGCTGCGCAGGGTGTGGCATGCCACACATACACACACAGAAACAAATACATAGACAGTAAATATACAAGTATATATGTAGTACATACTCATACTTATACACTCAGCGTTTGCGGTGTGACAAAATCTGAAATTCCACTTTAAGGAATTTATAGTTTGCTTTGCTTGATGATAAATCATAAAATTCTCTACTATATTTCAACTATTTAAGTTACTACTTTCCGTGCAATCAACTGTAATGGAACACTTGCGTCCAGTTGTCAGATATTTTCCTGCCAATTCACTCAACCAGCTGCTGCAAGTGCAACTTGCAACTGCCACAGCACAGAGCAGCAACAGCGATTCAGTTTATATGAGTGCATATTTATTTTCAAAAGAATTCGGAAAACATATGTTTGCAATAGTCCATAAAATACCCTGAGATCCGCCTCCCCGTTTTACCCATCTCATTGCATAAATAACTTGGAATCGTTTGCGCATTTCGCTGGCATTCACAATTCGCAATTCGCATTCACATTCACATATGTGCATTTTAACGACTAATGTATCATGAAATACTTGTACTTTAATGCAAATAAACTCACAAGAAATTGCGTCTAATTGTAGAATGCAATTGCAATAGAGCGCAAAAATGATCATTACTTTGCATCAAAATGCAAAATTTGATAGGAAAAACTTGGAAAATTGCATCACAAAATAAAATCGATTGCAGTTGAGGAAACTTAATATGCATTTATAATAATCTTTTAAAGCACTTTGATGGAAAAGTTTCAAAATTGAACTTTAAATGAAACGTTTGCTGTTGAGGATACTTAATACATATCATATTTTATAATTAAGAACTTTGGGAATGCTGATTCAACATTTTAATATAAAATATTCGATTGCTATTGAGGAAATTAAATTATAGTTTCATGTTCTTAAACACTTTGAGCATTATGATTTGATAAAACCGCAAATTTAACTAGAGCAGTTGATTATACTTTATACACATACTTAGGAATGTTGATATGAGAAAAAATGCTTCAAAATTTAATTCATTGCTGACCTAATAGATATAATCTTTAATATTTAAGAACTTTGGGAATGAGGATTTGATGCAAATAGCTTAGAAATAATCTAGTACTTTATATATGGCGGTTTTTTTTTTAGAAAAGATTAGTTTATATACTTTACTTTCACATTCCTTTTTTTAGTTTCGCTATGAATCAGTTTGAAGCTTAATAAACTTGCACTTTATAATTTGTATTATAAATTCACAGCCACTTGTGAAATATAAATATTTTGCGAATAAAGTGCTCTAAGAAATATACATATATATAAGAACTTTCAGAATGAACACATGATAAAAAAGTCTGAATATTGAACTACAAAATAAGTATTTGCTGTTGAGTATTCTTAATAATGTTTTCTATTCGAAATAAAAATTCTTAAGAACTTTGAGATTAAACATATGATGAAAAATGTTTGAAAAGTGAACTACAAAAAAAAATCAATTGCCTACTTACTCAATATAATAATCTTTTCTATTCAAGAAATTAGAGAATGAACAAATGTATGAAGAAGAAAGTTTAAAAATTGAGCCACAAAATAAATAAATTTAGCAATAACAAATATTTTTGTAAATTCATATATGAAAACCTTGAGAATTGAGTGTGATAAGTGCAAATCCCCAATGTAATGTAATATGTAGCACAACAAAGATAAGAAATGCTAAGGGCAACTCACTCGACTGTCGGATACCCTATGTGGAATGCATTCGTTTGGGTAAAACAATTCTACATGGAATGCATTCGTTTGGGTTAAACAATCAATATAGCAATCCCCACTGACACAATCAAGACAGTTTTGTGCAGCACACGAGTGCAAAGACTTTACTTAGCCCAAAGCAAAGGGATGGGCAACTGTAGAACTGAGTGCTTTGAAAACTGAAATGTCTAGTTGAATTCAATGATAGACATGCCATGCTCGGCAGGCAGTCAGTCAGTCAGGCAGGCACATTAATGGCTTACATGTGTAAGCCAAACTGTATGGAATTTGAGGGCCATTGCCACATGGCACTTGGCAGTAGCATAAGAAAATGAAACGACAACGAAACGGGGCGAAATGCAAAAATCGTTTTCAATAAACAATTTTGTTTTTAGCATTTTGCAAAGAGCGTCGTCGTCGAGCCCTGTCGCGCCTGCGTGTCGCATTCAATTGGGTGTTGCAACCAAACAGAAAGAGGGGGGCATAGATGTGGCATATTTTGCATGCAGTCAATGGGGCATGTGGCGTGCCTAGCAAAAATGACGTGACGTGTGGCGCGACAGGCTGAAAGTTTTGACGCCATTGTGGTAATTTCTGCAGGGAAAACGCGACAACAAATTGAAGTGGGGAAAACTTGAATAGGCGCTACACAGACCTCAGCTCAGCGCAACTCTGCTCAGCCTGACGCCAGGCTGCAATTTAGCCAGGGTCGAAACAGGTCGAAGAGCCAGAGAGAGAGAGTAGGCGAATAGGGCGGGATCAGTCAGTCAGTCAGTTAGTCAGTGAGGGGGGAAATCAGGCAGTGAGGTTGCGTGCTTGGCTGAGCGGCGTCAGTTTTCCGGTTTTAGTCGCCAATGAAAATGGTCAACGAAAAGAGATACAACACACACGCTTGTAGATGGCTCTGTGTGGCAAGCAACGTGGCAAGGAGATTAATGAGAGTTGTTGTTTAAGACAGCTAAACAAAAAGTAAAAGGGTATTCAAATGTATGCAGACTGACTGAACTATCAATCTCAAAAAGTAAGAAAGCTACGAACTTTACACAGGATATTTGGATATTCCTTTTTATAAAATAAGGCAGCGAATTAAAATAGTTAAAGAGCACTAAAAGTCGGAGAGTAATTTTATCCATATACACATATATAAGTCTTAGTCCTGATTAATTGACGAAAATATCAATGCACTTCCCTAAAAGGTTATCATTTAATAAGCAGAAACGGGTGTTAGTAAGTCCTAAAGGACGTACTGAACTATTACCGTACAGTTTCAAAAGGTAAGAGCTAGGAGGCTGAGAAATTTATAGAAAATATTTGTATAATTGCATCATTTAATAAGTCAACTAACCAAAGAGTAATAGAATGATCTAATGAATGAAAAAGGAAGAGTAAATCTATCTATATCTGAATAACTGTTTGTCCTAACTAAAAAGTAAGAGCTAGGAGGCTGAAATTTGTAAGCAACAAAAGTGTAAAATTTAATAAACCAGCAAAATCAAGAGCAGATGTGTGTTAAGACGTATTTAAAACGTAGAACATCTTCAAGCCCAAAGTATACATATAAAATGGAGCTAGCAAACACAACTTTAAAAGGTAAAAGTTAGGAGGCTGAAAGTTTTACACACAATCGAAATGACAAATGATAGAAGCTTTTAAAGAAAATTATCATTAAATAATATCATACAAACGTAACTTCATTACCATAATTCAACATGTGCAAAGCAAATCTAGTTGCGATTAGATACTATCTAGAAAAGTATATCATTCTTATAATTTCTAACACTTCGACCTAAGAGATTATATTATGCATATTTATCAATTAAGGGGATTTTTTCAGCGTGTTTAGAATACTTTCCTTAAGTCCGCAAATCGAAACAAAATCGATTTGCATGTCATAATAAAATTCACATTCTAAATAAGTTCTCAGAATTAAAAGAGAAACACATGTTTTCTTTGAGTATTTCCCAGTCGAGCAGCCTCAATTGTAGCCTGTTTCAACGATGTTATTTCAGTTGCTGTGTTGTACATCGCTTTTGTATTTATGATTGCCATTAAGACGCATCGTAATGCCGCACCTACTGCAAAGGCGCAGCAGCGATTGAACGCTCCTATTTATGAGAGGAGTCGAAGTAAGAGAAGAGACAGAGACAGGAGTTGGGGAAGCAGGCCACTGATTGACGCTGTCAATTATTCAATAGCGCTAAAAGCCTCTTTTTAAGGGGAGTTACAACTCCATTGTCTTGCCTCCCCATTGGGCAACGCCTTTTTGATTGCCACACGGCAAGGGGAAAGGGAAAATGACCAGGTGTGAAATGTATGCAAAGCGAATGCCTTTAAAATTACGATAAGCACACAAAAGGTCATTAGCAGTGTTGACCTCGCGCACAGAAAATTCTTTGTCGCATTCAAGTTCGAGGATAAATTATTGGTAGAATTTCCATAGTAAAATGAGGTAACAGCTGTTGGCCAAGTTGCCAAGGCTGGACATTAGCAGTCGACACCTCAACCTTTTCGCCTTGTTATGCCGAACTCTGACAGGTTGCATGTGGTCATGAAATGTTTCCCGGAATGGTCGATAGAGTTAATAACAATAAAAAAGCACTGTAATTGCTAGGCGGTGAGTGGGTTTTTCGCTTTTCTGTCTGTGTGTGTGTGTGAGGTTTCCCACGCTTTCAAGTCGAAAAAATAACAGTAAATGAAACGTTGGTAACCGACTTCATAACATGCGCACGTAATTTTAGTGAGTTAACATGGTAAGCCAGACTGTTATCAACAGCTACTTAAACTGTCAGCAATGGAAGACGGACTGTCTATATTTAGAAATACATTTAACGCTGTCCATCAATAATAGTATTTACTTTTGCCACTAATAAATACATTTCTTTACTTTTTTCAGTTTAAGTAAATGAATACTTAATTACACTTGGTTGTAAGGAATTATATTATAATGTAATATATAATCCAATTAATTGCCAGTTCCGCTTATAGTGTCTGTAATGGCTCTTCCATTATAATCATCTGTTATCAACACTAATTCAAACTGCTAGTTAAAGAGAACTGTAGTTTATTTATAGACATAAATAGCACGCTATTATTTAATAAACTACACTACATTCTATATACTTTGTATAGCTTAATTTGTATTGAATTGTCGCTAAATGATTCCATTTACACGAGCTGTTCAATGGTCATTATTTCATCATACTTTGATTGCTCCAATTTTGTTGTGTTTGTTTGCTATGTAAAGCAATAAACTTTACAGTGATGCTACTAACAGACTATGTTAAGCTGAGCAGATGTTAAATTCATGTTGATTTTAATGTTAAATAAAATTTACAGTGCTGTTAATTTTTACTATGTGAAACTTAGAACTTGTAAAGTTAAGTTTTGCTGCTATGTAAATTCTACAGAACTGTTGCTCTATGTAAAGATAACATTATGTAATCAGCTGATCACTGTTAAAATAATGTTAAATTGCACGTTATGCTTTGCTTCTAATTGAATAAACTTTTCACAGGTGTAAGGTGTTTAAGTTTTGCTGCTATGTAAACTTTTCAGAACTGTTGTTTTATGTAAATATAACATCATGTAATCAGCTGAGCACTGTAAACATAATGTTAAGTTCTATGTGCAGAAACTTTACAGCACTGTTACTTTTTTGTATGTTAAACTTAACAGCAGTTGCTCAACTCTTAAATATTAAAATTCATTTACGTAATTCCTTAGTTCCTCAACTTTTAAATATTGAAATTAACGTAATTTCGACTCACCTGAAATCCAAACTCAAGTTCCTTTGATGCGTGGAGATGCGCTTGGGCGGCTGTCCGTTCGCCTGTCCGTTCGTCTGTGCTGCACCATTTGGTGGCGCCACACTGAGATTGGGACGACCGTGCACCGAGGGCATGGAGTGATTGAAACCACGACTCAGACTTAGGCGGGGCTTGGAGTAACGCGTGTGCTTCGGAGTGCTGGCCGCAGAGCTGATGGCGGGCGTGTTGGAAGTTGTGTTGTTGCTGATGCTGCTACAGCAGCTGCTCAAGCTGCTGCTGTTGTTGCTGCTGCTGCTGAGGGGCAACGTGACGGGCGGCGCTTTGAGAAACGCTGGCACATAATCCTCATGATGTCCTTGGCTCAACACGGGCGAGGCAAGCGGCGTCTGAGCTCCGCCATTCTCCGGGCAAACAACAGTGAGCGGTTGCTCGGCACCAGAACTTGGACTGGGACTGCAACTGGAGCTGGAACTGGGCTGTGCTGTTGTGGCGGGGGCAGCAACCACTGTGGGACTGTGCACCACGGTGCTGTTGCTGTGTTCGCTGGAGCTGCTCGTGCTGTTGCAAGCAGCCGTCGAATGCTCCGAGTTGTCATCATCATCGCAGGTCAAGCCACAACTATCCAAATTTCCATTGCCATTCTCAATCAGTTTGCCATTAATCGAGCTCAAACTGCTGCTGCTGATCGTTTTGCCATTCATGTTGTAATCAGAATGAGCATCTGAGCAGGACAAACGCACCATGGCAGGCGCACAATGATCCACGACATCGGCACCGCCATCGAGAGCATCCACGGCGGCGGGACGGAAGTTGAGAAGTTCACTGCCAGTGTGCAGATCATCGGCGGTCACAGCCAGAGCCACAGGCGAGAGCAGTTTGTTGGCTGTTTCGATTTCACGGATCTGCCGCAGATACTGATAGCCATTGTCCTGGGCAACGGGTTTCTTCCGTGTGACGCCACCAACGCTGGCTATGCTCAGGCCAACGATGCTGCCACCATTCTGCTTCTGCTTCAGCTCCTCGCTGGTGGCAACTGCTGTGGCGGTGGCCGTTGTCATGGCGCCCGTTGAGTTGCTGCTCGAATTGCTCGAGTTCTTTTTGGTTTTGAATGCTGAGATGACGGAGTTCATTTTGATTGCGTTCGAAGATTTCTAGTATAGACTGTAGATTGAGTGCGTGTTGAGTGTGAGTGAGTGAGTGAGATAGAGATAGTCTTCTGGATGGCAAGAGTCTTTTCTTCGTTCTTTCTTTCCTTCTGTTTTTTTGCTTTAGACCTTTGTTACAAGTGCAGTGATTCCTTCCAGCTGCTGCTGTTGTTTTCGCTCTTGCAGTTGACTCATTTTGAATAGTGAATTGAATGCTCTTGCTCTACATTTGAGTCACATTCACTCGACGCTGAATCGTAGTAGACGGAGGCCCATTTCGGCTCAGGTTCACTGTAAGCAAGAGAGAAATTGGTGTCAATTAGTAATTTATAATCAATTGTGGGCACACACACAATATTGAGGTAAAGAAACAACTTGAAATTGAGCTGTTTTCAGCTTGGCTTCGACTTCGGCTTCCCCCTTTCTGTGTTTTTGCTACCCCTGAGTCATGAGTTGTTTGTCTTGAATTTCCATAATGAGAGCAGTTAGGAACCCCTCATTAGAGGGTTGCTTTGCCCTGTGGCGCCTGTGGCCCATAAAAGCTGGCTGACAACTTGCTCGGCCTTGAAAAAAAAAACTGTAGAAACTGCGCACATTGCTTCTCCCCTCGTCCCGATAAAAATTAGGCTCTCTGTGTATGAGAATTGTGCTATTGTCCTCCTCAATCTAGAGGCGACATTAACTGTTAGGAGGCAGCTTTGTTTGGTTTCCCCGGTCTCGCGATTCTCTTATACATTTTTTTTTTCTTGTGCTTTCCTATTTATTTATTTATTTTTATGAGCGCAAAAATCTCTGGCACATGACCAAATGCAAATCAATGACGGCAAATTTATATAAATAAATCTTGTTCGCATGAAATTTAGACGGTCAAGTGGCCCTGAAAAGATATTAAGACATAGTCCAATGTCTGTGTGTTTGTTTGTATGTGAGACATATTAATATGTGTGTATAATACATTGTACATAGTCTCCGCATAAACAAATATGTACAATCTCATATAGATACAGATACAGTGCGCGTGTTTTATGGTGAACTGCTCTACTAGAACAATCTTCGACATTCGTTGTGCACAATTAACGCTGCTAAAAAAAAAACAAACGATTCAAAATTATCACTATAAAATCGCTAGCGAAACCAATACAAGGTCTATGGAGCGATGATATTGATAATAAAACTAGTGCAAAGTCAGACGAAAGTAGTACATTAAACTTTTAACAACTCAAAAATGCCATTAACGCAAATTTAGTCAACAAAATTATTTTGGTATTTTAATATTCACAACTACACGCGATATTAAGTTGCCAAAAATTGGTAACAGCGCAATTGATAAGATAATTTACTTGATCGATAAGTCATTTTCTTTCTCTCTTGCAACAAATCAAAATTGCGACTAAATAAAACTCAGTTAAATGCTTGATTTATTGCAATATGATAAAAATACTTGTATTTATTAGAGCTTTCTTTAACATATTAAAATTGCATTTAAGTTAAGTTAAATCAAATAAGTTTGTTTTAATAATTCGCTATTCATTTAGAGAAAAGATCGTTTAACTACTTTATAGAGAAGTCATTGCTCCTACTTGGATCATATCGAAACTGGAATTTTAATACTCGCAATCGTATTGATAACTTAGCTCTTTATCTTGATTTATTAGTCATTAGATATTGCTGATTCTTACTTTGAATCAAAAGAGAATATTGGGATCAATGGTTTTGGTCTTTCGTTATTTACAATCTATTGATTGATAAGCTGACTACAAATCAAAACTAAAGCTTGGTAAAGCTGTGTTAAATGATTTTGGTATTTTGTATTTTTGGTATCCAATAATTATGGTATTTCAATAATTTGGTATTTTTATATCGAATGATTTTAGTATTCAATTTTTTGGTATCTTATGATTTATTATTTAATAATATTGTATTTAATAATATTGACATTATCATTATTTGGCCTGTAATGGTTTTGGTATTTTTATTACTCGATATATTATATTGATATTGGCATTTTCATTTTGGTGTCTAATGATATCGGTATTTTAATTATTTGGATATCTAATGTTTTTTTGGTATCTAATGATTTTGACAAGATAATAATCTTGCGTCAAATTTATACTCTACATTTGATAGACAAGCTCAAAACTTAACTTTTAAGTAATCCCCTCTAATTCATCACATCGCTTATTCACTGTACCTTAGCCTGCTTATTGACTTGCCTAATGAGCTAACGCAAAACACTCGTGCGAATTCGTCATCGTTTTATGCAGAATTCTCTCGTTTAGCAAATCGAACTGTCAACAAAAACAACTGCTCAATGATCAAACATGTTCAAGGCGCAGCAGGGCCAATGCACTGTTCCATTTTTGTTGGGGGTCTTCGATTTTTGGGGCTTTGGGGTATTCGTGCACCTAGCCATGGCCTTGACCCAATTCTTCTTTATTTGTTTCGTTTCATTTGGTTTGGTCACTGTCCACTTTTAACTATCGATTTGTGTCAACGGAACAACAGCAGCGACTAAAGTGTAAAATAAATAAACAATTTGTATGACAGACGTGAGAAAGTCGACAACTTGCGTTTAGCTGCAGTCGTAAAAATTGTCTATTAAATGCACAAACATTCTCTCAGTTTGGTCCACTCTGACAGCTGGTGAACACACCTCCCCCCTTTCCACTCCTGCTTTGAGTTAACATGAGTTGCACCTTGTGCCCGTTTTTCTCTTGGCGTTTTTTATGAGCTGCTGGGCTGACCCCAATTATGGTCCCCTTCTTCTTCTTCGCGTTTACAACCCCTGACATTCATTCACTTGCAATCGCACAGCCTCAATCTAAGCACAATCTGCATGTGCCAAATAGCTTCCCCCCTCTTTCTCCCCTCCCTCCCTTTCCCTTTCCCAGTCCTCTAAAAAGTGGGCGTATTGTTGTTGTTGAGCCAACAAGTGACATTGTTTACGGCATACTCTATAAAACCCAAAGAGAACTTAATTCGCCATGCTTAAGCAAAGTGCAGCGAGTAATTAAATAAAAATAAAACAAATATGCCAGCTGCAGTTGAGTGTGCTTGACTGTAGGATACCCGGCACACAAATTTAGTTAACTAAGTTGGAGGAAACTGCTTTACTTCTTGCATAACTTGTAAATTGTTTGCTAATTAACAAGTGAGAAAGCTTCAGTCGAGGGTCCTTGAGCAATGCAAATTCCGGAAAAATACTGCAATATACCAATGGCTATTTTTGGTATATCAATATAATGGTACATTCGAATTATCTGTGGTCTCGACTGTTGACTACCTGCTACCCACTTTTAATAAAAGAAAGGCAGTGCGGTATGTTTTTTTTTATTGAAATATACAAATAATATACCAAAAAATACTAAAATCGACCAAATGCAATTTTAAGTCAAGAGTGTGGGATACCCGCAATTCTTTTTAAATTAACTGGACAAAACAGGGCGGTATTATTTTTTGAAAAATACCAAATTAATATACTAAAAGATTGAAAAATATACCAAAGGCTATAATTAGAATTTCAGTATAAAATGCATTCAACATATCTTATCTTTTTATCTCTTTCCACACTCTCTAATCATACCCTTCTATACCTCGAATGCATTTAATTTCTGCACAAATCTGATGATTCACAATTTCTCTTATTAAAGAACAGATACCCACTTACTAAGATGCCGCATTTAACTATGACACATGTGTCTCGCAGAAAGTTTGTTTGCCAAATCAAACGGGCACAAAAAATAGCGCATTTTATCTGCCGCCAAGTCAATCAACTTGGCTTTAATTTCTGAAGGTCAAGAGATACCAAAGTGAAAGGCTGTAAACCGGTTCAAAGTCTGTACAACACTCCAAACGACAAAGTCGATTAAAATATTTCAACTTGTTTTCTGTTTTGATTAGCACCACAAATTTGCCTTTTGTTTTGTGTGTGTCTGTTTGGTTAAAACAAAATGCAAAACAAAAACATTTGCTAGTCATAAAATTCTAGTTCAAGTCTCAATAAAAAACAATTTTGGAATTGAAAAGTTTTGCGCAAATCTTCTTACACTAATGCGATATTAATCGATTGATGAGCAGGAAGAAAGAAAGAAAGAAAGAAGAAAGCAGCGTAAACAGATTAACTTTGGCATAATGATGTCGATGATGTTGATTGGATCAGTCGCACGTCAAGCGCACTTATTAAATGTATAAGCAGATGAGACTACAACAGCAATTGCTGGTGTTGGCACTAATCAGATTAGTAATTAAACGTACGGCACACATGGCATGGCTAATTAAATAATGCGCCGAGTCCAAGTCCAATCCCTCTAACTATATTAGACATATGTATTATACTTTCTGTGTGTGTGTGTTTGCCGCACTCAATGACCTAATCAAAGAAGGCAAAATTGTAGTTGTTGCTTGTTATACCCGGCAGTCAAGAGTGTAAGCGGGTATAATCATTGAATGGGTGAAGAAGGAATTTTTGTTTCTGGTTCTGCAATGTGAGAAACTAAAAACACTTCGCAGTAAAAATGTCTTTACAAAAATATACTATTTTTAACTTGATGAAGTATTCAGTATGAATTGTTAAATGAATACTCTTTGAGGATAAAAGTGTCAAAATACAATACTTGAGTTTGGGTACAAAATTGTCGAGTCTAATCTATGC
This sequence comes from Drosophila sulfurigaster albostrigata, assembly GCF_023558435.1. NCBI lineage: Eukaryota > Metazoa > Arthropoda > Insecta > Diptera > Drosophilidae > Drosophila > Drosophila sulfurigaster. The sequence continues at coordinate 49,096,145 of NC_084883.1, forward strand.
AGAGCGACATATTCAGTAAAATTGAAAATCAAATATATTTTAGTATCAAAAAATACCAAGTGTTAAATTTGATTACAAACTTTTAGTATTTCGCAATTGACTATTCTTTAGTGTTGATTACTAAGCGACATATTTAGTAAAGTTCACAATAAACATACATTTTCGTATTAAAAGATACCATGTGTTCAATTTTAATACTATTACTATTTCGGAATTGAAAAAGTCACGAACTTATCTCAGATCTTTTTTCGTCTGGTGACTTCAAATGGTATGAATATACTATTAAGCAAAAATTACACAATTGTCTTTCATTCAAATCAATAATCAGTTTGCAACTTTGTTGAGTCAACATAAAGGGATTGTGTTTTTAATTCAAGTCAATAATCAGCATGCGGGTAACCGAAAGTCGAGCACACTCATGCTGCAGCTTTTTGACTTGTTGTTTTTGGTGTTGTTTCGGGTTGCCAACCCATAGATAAACGCAACGACGCTATTATCATAAAAAACAAACACAACACACACACAAAATACAAAAAAAAAGTAAAAGGCTCCTCTCTCGTTAAAAATAGCACATCAAAAACGGAATTAACATCGAGACCCAACTGGGAGGCGGTTTGTTTGTTTGACTCAAACGACAACAACAACAACAAGATGGGTAAGCAGGCAGCATTCCAGCGGGGTCAAAGCAGCTGCCTTCAATTAATTTAAGTGCAAAATTTTTCATTTCCCAAAATAACAAGCACATGGCATGCTTTGCTTGCGGCATTGCGGACGTTGCGGGTGTTCATAGGGCCTTGAAAATAGTTGCAGCAACTATGAAAAACTGTTGACCCCAGGCAAAGCTCATCACCAGACAAGAGTGAGTGAATGAGTGTGTGCGTCAGTCAGTTCGTCAGTCAGTCAAAGAACTGACCATATAAATCGCCACCACGTGCGAAAGTTCGTATTTCTGGTTGCCACTCCTTGACTTTGGCACGCCAACATTCCGCTTGATTTTATTTGTTTTATTTCCATTTCTTTTCTTTTTTTTGGGCCGATGAACGATTACAAACGACAGCAAGTTTCCACTTCTGTGTTTTTGGTTTTTATGCGATCATAATTAAAATTTATGTAAGTTGGCACATTCCATTCTGATTTCCACATCCATAACTCAAGCGCGCAATCGGGAAATTCCTAGACATTATTTAATAGGGCAAACTATTGAGTCACACACACAAGAATTTCCTTTAACCATGTTGTTTACTCTTTAATATTATTATACCATGCACTCGAACCGCTTTGGTGATAACTTCTAATCGAATTTCGGTGGCAAAGCCTTTCTTATCTGCATCTGGTAATGACTTTTCGTTACTTTCTGACTAACAGTGAGTTGGCACTTGAGAGACGCTCTGAAAATGGGCGTGGGAAGGTTGCTGCTGAGTTCAAGTTAAATCAAACTCAACTTATACTTAGCATATGTTTATATATGCGTTTTATGACTCTTCTTCTTCGAGTGTAACACGATCTTGGGGGGCAGAAACACTTATTACTTGTGATATCCGCAGTGTGGCTCTCAGTTCTCAAACCTTTGAGACTCGTCTCTTGTATCTTTCGGCTCGTATTTCGCTGGATAAGCGTGTCCTGTGCAGGGTCAAATTGCTGTTTAGTTGCAGCTCTACAAGTGCCTTTGAGAAATTCAAGTGTTTTTCCACATCTTTCACTTCTTATCAAGTCAACAATTCAGTTGAATTTATACTTGTACTTTTAAATTGTTCTAAACCTCAGTTGATTGTAATTTTGTTTGTTCGGATTTGGCAACACAATCTTTAGCGTTGCGTTGCGTCTCGTCTATTTCCCTGGCATTGTCTAGTAATTACAACATGTTCATTAAGTCGTCTTGGTCGAGCGTGGAGCTGTTGACTAACCTAACCCAAGGCCATTTCAAATTGTCGTCGTCCGACAATTGAGCAACAAGTGCGACGACAACAACAACAACAATAAAAAAAAAAACACATTTCAAGATGTACGCGCCACTAAACAAAAAAATAAACAATTTGAATATATACTGTATACGAAATAGAGATTTCTCTTTCGACTGAATGCCGATGAACTTGAGCCAAATAAAATGTCAAAGCAAAGTTCAATAGCGAAATCAATTAAATTCTAATTAGCTGCTGTTCGGAATCTATCTAGATCTCTCTCAACTTTGTTGCCAAAATTTATGTTAACTTTGAGTTCCGAGAGTCAGCGAACTTTGTCCAAAACATTGACAAAATGTTCGAACGAACAAGGGAGAAAAAAAAGAAAAGTTGACTCACGGCTGAGAGCCTGGGACATTCCTAAATGGAAATCTAAACATGTAGCTTGTCAGGCGTAGCCAGCAATCAATCAAAAGCCAGCCAAAAAGCCGAAAAACAAAAAAACGACTACAACGACAGCGACATCGGCACAAAAAGCAAAAACAAGTTTTTTTCCCTCAACTTGGCTGCCAACAAAAACCAAATTCGTTTGGGCCAGGCCAGCAGCCTGATGGACAGGGCCAACAAAACAGACGGAAAGACACGGACAGACAGAACGACGGCGGCGGCAGCCTGTGAGTTGACCTTACAACACTGTAACTGCAACAACAACAGCAATGGTTGGTTGCATGCATCGCTGCGCGGCACCCCAAAATGTAGTATAAATAAAAATGCCACACGCTGCACATTGACGAAACAAACTTGAAATCTGAAAATCTCGAGCGGAGGAGGAATACAACCGAAGCGTATCCCTATGCGAAAATTGCAAGAATTAATTTGTTCGTTTGCAAACGGAAGTCGTAGCTGAGAATGCTGCCCCCTAAAATGTTGCTCCACTCTACATTAACTCCTTCTAAATACCCAAACTAAGCCGGAGGCAAACCGAGACCGAGACCTAAGACCCAAGACCACGAACTAAAGCAGCCAAGCAAATGAGTATTATTACAACATGATAATGTATGGACTTCCTGTGTGTCAGTCGACTTATTGTAGCCACTGTCTGAGTGTGTAGTCAAGATTCAGCTTGTATTATCTTGTCGCATATGGAAGCTTCCCGTTCTACGTTTTTCAGTTGTCTATCAACTGACAGCAGAGACTCAACTCAACTCGCAACTGTCCAGCGCGTTGCTTCCTTCTGTTTAGTTATTCAAGTCATGTTCGTGTCGCTTTTTGCCCCATTGTTCGGTTTTTATTTATCAAGGCAAGTTTGAGTTTCAGTTTAGTTACCTCAATGATTTGGCAGGTTTCCGAGTTCCTACTGAGACACACACACAACTGTTGATTGGACTTTTAGTTTAGTTCCGAATGGCTAGCGGCAGCATCTTTCTTTCTTTCCCCCTTTTCTTTTCTGTTTTGTAAACTGTATTTCAATTTCCGTTAGATTGTACCAAGTACTGTATATAGTTTATGCTATATTTAACACAATTTGCCGCAGCGTATGAGACTTTGTATGAAACTTTTGTGGTAAAGACAACTTGAAAGTTTTTTGCCGAAAAAAACTTCCTAGAAAAAAGCGCTGTTGGGGGAATTTTAAGTGTGCTCACTTCTAACAAGAACAAAATCAACATTTATTAAATAAATATTTCATCAAAAGTAATTTTTTTTTGTTGTGCTTATGCAAATGAAGCAGCAGCGACCCCAACAACAGTCTAGCTTTTGCGTTCCGACACAGACAAAGATGGGAACTTCCTGTAGCTTTTTCAGCTGAGGAGCTAAGAGAAGGAGGAGGAGGAGGAAGCGTGTAGACACATAACAAAGCTGGGCTGTAAATTGGCGTACAAAGAACGACTAGAAATATATATGAAAATATATAAAATATTTACAAGAGAACAAGAGAGAGAGATAAGTTGCAGGCAGTTCTTGAGGTTTGCATAAAAAGCCAAACAATAACAAGCTTGTCCCTGTCTGGGCGCCCACAGATAAAACCCTTCACTTTTGTATATTCCCTACGTGGATGCCATTATATTATGTTGAGTTCACAGGGCGAGGGGCAGGGGGGAGAGAATGGAATCACCAGAGCGCACCGATGCCTGTAATTTTATGTCTGGACGTGCCACACGGCGGCATTGGGCAGCCTGCCAAAAAAAAAAAGCGAGAAAGGGGAGCTTCATAATAAATGGCCAAACTGTGTGCAGCTGCAACAGGAAGTGGCACCAGGCGAGAAGGCGACACACACTCAAAATGGTAGACAACAATGCCCAAAACTTTACCCAAATCTAATTATAATTTACGAGCATATTGTATCGCATTGATAGGAGAAATAGAGAAAGAGAGTGAGAGAAAGCCCAGTGAAAAATCTATTAATTTTGGAAAGGCGCACAATAAAGTTTTTTTCGGTTTAGAAAATCGCGCACTTCATCATATCTCTCTCTCTCTCTCTCACTCTCTATCAGTTGCTGTCTTATCTTCTGCAGCCTCAATTAAATTATTTGCAGTGTTTCGGTTTTGTTGTCGGTCGCTCGGTTGTTGTTTCGTGCTGCCCAGGTGTGCCACACCTTTATTATCTACTGCAACTGCTGCGGCTTCATACACCAGCTCTTTGTTCCCAGCACTTGGCTACAGCTGCGATTTTGCGCAACTTTCGGTGGCACACAGAGCTCAGCAGCTCACAGCTGTGCAACTGCGAATTGTGTGATATTTTTCTTATTTTTGCTTTTTATTTTTTTGGGGAGTAGAGGTTGAGAAGTGTTCGTTATCTGTGCTGTTTGTCATGCTTAAGCTTTGTGCGGAATCTCTATGAACAGCAAAATGTATAAGAGAGCGTGAGAGCTATTAAACTAAAATAATACCCTGTACTGCAACAATATAAATATATAGTGCACTGGGTTGTGTGAACTTTCTTATGAAAGAATACAAGTTATTGTATATTGACTGAACAAGCTTTACTTATTTAGAATGTTTTAGATTTTATGAATTACTGACTTTAAATACTTTTTCAACTATAAACTCTATGTAAAATTCTCTTATGAGATAATATAAAATTTGTAAATTGAAAACTCAATAGTTGTAAATTGACTAAGTTTCCTTACTTAGAATGCATTATGAATAAAATCATGAATAAAAACAAATCATATCTTCTTTATGAATATGCAGACTCGAAATGTTTTCCCACTATGAACTATATGTAAAACTCTCCTAAGAGATAATAGAAAATATCTTAATTGAAAACTCAATATGCTCAATAGCTTTTTGTTCTGTATGCATTAAGTTAAATGGGAATTCAATTGTTTGTTTTAGCTTTTAATAAATATACACCAAAAATACTAAAACTGTTGGTATGTTTTAGTATTTAATATATTACGTGATATATTGATATACTATTATATTCTGAATATACCATAATGTACAAAATATACCAGATTGCCAACCAAAGGTTGCTTTCTTATGAGAGCGAAGTTATGTAACTCACATAAAAAATTTGTATAGCATAATATATAGTATATTTTATGGTACTTTAATAGCATGACTATAGTATACTTTATAGTATTTCCATAGCTTGAAAATAGTATATTTTATAGTGTAGTATTTTCATAGTGTATTATATTTAAAGAAGTAAGACGGTGTATAAATTACATTTGGAGTATTGCAATTCTTGTACAACGTTATTTTTTTCTCATCACCAACTGCATCCTCAGTTCACTCTATGAACAACTTTAGCAAGTCATACCCCAAGGCCTACTTCACCTGCCCAGAGGGTATTGCATGCTGTCATCTAATGTTCTCGGCTTGCTGTCAAACTACGCAATCAGCAGCACCAACGGCAACCGCACCGGCGGCAACAACGGCAGCAAGTCATGTTATCAGCACACACACACAGTGAGGGCAAACACGAGCACAGTGGCTGACAAAAGCATGCACCCACCAGCTGTTCGCTGTTCTCAGCTTGCCTGAATTTTCTTGCCAAGTGCCAACGAACTCGCTCTCGGCAAAAAGCAAACAGCAAACAGAACGCAAAATGCGAGAAACGTAAAACGTAAAAAGCAAATTGCATTTTGCTTGAGCCGGCAAACTTCGTCTTCGTCTTCGAATGCGAAAATTAATTTGTATGCAACTAATGAACTGTAAATTTGCAATTGCAGCTGCAGCTGCATAATCACTAATCACTGAGCGTTATGAGAGTGCCGAACACAGCAACGAGCGCAGCGAGCACAGCAAACAACGTGAGTGCCAAGACAAGACGTGAGAGACGACGAGATGCAGCCACCAACAACAGCAGCAGCAGCAGCAAGCATTGGGGCAAGGCCAGAACAACGGCCGCATTCTCAGCATAGTTCTTCGAGTGGTTTGCCATACAAATCAAAATTAGATCTATTTTATCTAACGACTTTGAAGTACCCTGTTGAAAATAGTGCAGCTCTAATGAAATTAAAATTGTTCTACAAGCATCTGAATACTTATTTCTGAATATTTGTAAATTAAAAATAAAATACTAAAATATTTTTTTAAATACTGAAGTAATAAAAATACTAAAACGTTTAAAAAATACTAAGGTAATAATACTAAAGTATTAAAATGTTTAAGTGTTAAAAATAAAATACTGAAATATTAAAAAATATTAAAGTATTTAAAATACTAACACATTGAAAAATACAAAGGTATTAAAAAATACCAAAGGATAAACATACTAAAATATTACACAAATGTTAAAGGATTAAAAATACTAAATTATACAAAAAATACTGAAGTATTTAAATATACTAAAAAATTAAAAATATAAAACAAACTAAAGTATTAAAAATTATAAAGTGTTAAAAACACTAAAGTTATAAAAATACTAAAATACCAAAACAAAATACTGAAATACTTTCAACTTCTTTCATGTCTTTAAAAATTCTGCAGGGTGTTCAAAAACATTAGAAACCATTTGAAATCGAGGCGAGGGAGCTCAGCAGCTAAGTTGCAGATGCTGCACTAATTTTCTGAAATTTTCTTTTGCCATGCCAACAACAACAACAACTACAAACGACAACAATAAAAAGTTGATGCAGAACAAAAACTCCACGCTGCAATAAATTAGAAAATTCTTCGAGCCGCTGCTGACGCTGCCGAAAGCTGATGATGACGACGATGATAATACTCAACATTTAATAATAATGATAATGCAACTGATGATAATAATGATGATGATGATGATTAGTAGGCAGTACAATAATTTTATGCTCCGCAGCATTTGCAGATGCCCCACGCTGTTGCAAGAGTCCTCTCCATCACATATGATATTATTATTTCATGTTCTACATAACTTCGAGTTGAAACTTTTGCTGCAGCTGGCGTGGATCTGTCCACGACGATGATGCACTCACTCATAATAAGTTACAAATGCTTCCTCCCGTCTCCCCCCAAACACATCCCACATGCATGCATATGTTGGTGGTGCTCCATCTCCATCGTCTCCATCATCATCATCTTCATCATGGTTATATGCATATGCATGCTCTCATATTTATCTAGCACAAGTTCTTCTAGGGTTTCAGACTTTTCTTCTTCTGCTTATTTCACATTTCCCCCTCACAACAACACCAACAACAAGAGTATGTGCGCCCACTTTATGAAATTTATGCCATTAACTGGGACAAGCTCTAAGTTCTCCACTACTTCTTCTACTTCTACTTCTACTCTACTCCCATCTCATTTCTGATGACTCTAATTGGTCACTCACATCAGCATCATTCACTTACACTCCTCCAGTTTATATATACTCTACAACTCTTGCCATTTCAAATCCCACACAGCGTGGGTTGCACTTTTGGTTTGTCATTATCATCATCAGCTGTAGTTGTAGTTGTAGTTGTTGTAGTCATCGTCATCAGCAGTAGCAACAGCAGTTGCTGTTGCTTCCACTGTTTGCGCCTTTTATGGCCGCAAGTGGCAGAGGCAACAGTTGAATGCTAAATTGCTTTTGATTGTTCTTAAATACTTAACAAATGCCTGCGCCTCCAATGGAATTTGTTTATTTGGCCTTTTCAATGCAAACAACGTCTTCAAAACTTAAACATCGTTGACGTTAACTGAGCACCATTATCAACGCTACTCTTTGTAACTAAACTTAGAAGTTTTATGCTTGCAAACTTAGACCGACTATTAACTACTTTATTATGCATTGCAAAAACATGTTAATGTCGCATAAAAAGGGAACTCTTAACTAGTTAACCAATATAGCTAATGACGACACCCATAATTAACTATTTATTCCATCATTTGACCACAGTAAATGCAACTTAAAGGTCGCCAAAATTAGCAAAGCTGTTAAGGTAAGGTTGTAAAAGTTAATAAGTTATTGAAGTGCAGCAAACTTAATAGAATATTAACTAATAATATTCTCAAGAGTAGCATTTTTTTATTCTTATTATGAACTAAATTCAAAACTGTTTCCAAATTTTCAAAGGTTGTTAAATGTAGCTATGAAAATCAGTAATCCAGCAAAATTAATAAAACTTTAGCTTATAATCTTTTTAACAATTGCATTCTATTGATTCTTTTTAAGAACTGAAAACAATTTGTTATCAAATGAAGTTAAAAGCAAACTTTTTAAATTGATCAATCAACTTATTCTTAACTAAATTCCAAAGTGTCATCAAATTTGCTAAACTGTATCTTTTAACAGCAAAATTCCCAAAGGATACTTAATACAAGAATTAGCTGATAATAGTTTTATGAACTTGATATAGCATTCTATTAAAACTTTTTAAGTACTAAATTCAATTTGTTGCAATAAGTCTTTTTGCGAAATGAAGCTTGAAAGCAACTTGTTAAATTGATAACAAATTACGCTTCTAGCATAAAAGATATCAATTTATTACTAACTAAATTCAGATCTATCAAAATTGCAAAACTTTAATGAAGCTTTTAACAGCAATAATTACCTGATAGTATTTTAAACAAGGTAAAGCATTCTTTTAATCCTTTTCAAGTTATAAATTCAATTCGTTGTCAAATGAATTTAAAAGCAGACTTAAATTAAAATTAAATTGATACCAAATTTAACCCCTAACAAAAACAAAATCAACTTATTAAAAGATTTTGCTTAACATTTGTGCATGTTGCGACATATGAAATTTAAGCCAAGAGCTTTGCATTTTTAAATGCTTCGTTTATGCCCAACGCAGTCAACTGTAATTAAATATTAATTGCACAATTCTAAAGCATGCCAAAGTGACGCTAACAGAACGTTGTTAACAACGTTTTATGGAGTTCTATTTGAGAGAGAGACTCGTTGGCAAAAATCTGACAAAAACGCGCAGTTGGGACTTGGCTGTTAAATATTTAATTTACGTCTACAACAAAACCATAAACGAGTATGTTTAACAATTTACAACTGTCAGTCAGTCAGTGAGTGAGTGAGTGAGGGTAACAAACCACAACAACAACAAAACACTGGAAAAACAGACAGAAAAAAAAATAAAAGATGAAAAGCAAAACAATTGCAGATGGTCGTCATATGCATGCGATTAATTTAAATAATTGAAAGCTACACGCAGCAGCAGCCACACGCCCATGCAGCAGATACATAGATACAGCTATGACTACAGTTGCAGATACAGATACAAATATATCTGCGTGTGTGTGTGTGTGCAACGCACAAATAAACTTCATCTAAATTAATAAATTCGCATTCGTTAAAAGGCGTATCTGGCCAGAGCCACAGCCAGATGGCTGGAGGATGCGATGCGCAGCCCAGTGCGCGCACAACTGGGCGTGGTCGACAAACACACACACACACAAACACACAGTCGCACACACACAGGGAGACAGACAAAAATAAATGGCAGAAAATGTGAAACAATTCTGGAAAGCAGCTTAAATAAATGGGGAGTGTGAAGTTGATGCACAAAGTGTGCCATAAACTGCAAAAATGGAATACAACAAGAAAGCTACAGTCGAGTGTGCTCGACTTTGAGATACCCGCTAGAAAATAAATATACCAAAAAATTCTCAAATATAATAAATGCAATATTTGGTTTAATGATATACTGCTAAATTTAAAATATACCAGAAGAGTAAACAATATTTGGTATAATGACATACTTATATATTAAAAATATACCATAGAAAACAAAATATACCAGATTGTCTGTTAGACTTTCAGATATCCGACACCCATTTTTGAGAAAGGCAAACATACTGAAATATGTATATAAAGGCTATGTTTGGTATATTGGTGTACTCATACATTACATTACTCATAGAGTACAAAATATACCAGATTTTCTGCTAGGTCGCTTCCCATTATCTATAAAATCAAAACATGACGGTCCAATTCATCAAATATAGCGAATTAATATACCAAAAACTATAAATTTATATATTTGGTAAAAAATGAAATATTGTCTATATTAGTAAATTGATATACTAAAAAATACCATATATTACAAAAAATACCAGATTGTTTGCTTCTTAGTCACAATCTTGTAATACCCTTTTACACTAAGAGTTGTGGGTAAAAAAGGGCGTTCAGCTCCAGCGTGACTTTACTGTACAGTAGTCATTGGCTATTAAAAGCTGATGATGTTATGCATTTGGAGTGTGGCAATCGGGGCTAATTAGCATTTGGCTACTGCCAGTCAGTGTTGCAGTATTTTGTTGCCAATGTTGATTTCTGTTTATTATTGAATAACTGTACATCACACAGATACACACAAATACAGAGACATAATAAGCAACATCAACAATGTGAAATATTCGACCCAGCGGCACAAATATTTTTCAACACTTTCACGCTGCGTGTGTTGTGTTAGGTCACACGCAAAGCTGCGAAGCTGATACAGTTTCGAATATGCAAATTCACTGAGCGAGTGAATGACTGAATGAATGAGTGAGTGAGTGAACAAATGAATGGCAAAATACAGCAAAATTTACACAACAATTCCAATCGCAGAGCAACGGATATGAAGTCACCAAGTCGCTTGCAACCTCAGCTCGCAGTTGCCAGTTGCAAGCTTCCAATCAGCTAGAGATAGAGAAAAGAGAGAAATGATATAGACAGAGAGAGAGATAGAGAGAGAGAGGGGAGCAACTGCAGCAGCAGCAGCATCCGCAATTCTCTTTCAATTGGCTTTCGCCACCGACTGAAACGACGACGACGACAACGAAAATGGAAAACTATGTGAATACATTTAACTCGTGGCAAGAAACGTTGCAAGTGGCATGCAACAAATCTGGTTTCGACATTTTCATTGCCAGCATACTACACACGAATACGAATGCAATTTGAAACTTTTATCACCAGGTGAAAATTGCCAGCAAAATTTGCTGGAGAAAAACTTTTTGCAAAATTCTTAAAGTTCCCTGTGTAAAAAAAAGTATCTGTAGCTGCAATTGTTGCAATATCATTTTACACGCTATAAAAGGCAATCTTGAGAGAGAAAGAAAGATTTGATTAAAGTTAAGTTTCGTTGTAACTGTTTTGTATCTTTTTACGAGCGCTGATGTAGCTGTAGTTGTTGCGGTTGATAAACCACAAAAAGTCGAAACTGAAAGATATCGGCGCAAAAGATACATGACGGCGATACGCAGTTAGAGATACAGCGCAAAACTTATTTTTCAGAGAGACGACACGAAATTCTACGTAACAGAGTCTCTAGTTGTATAATATGAAGGTCAACTAGAGACACGAGACAGAGACTAGAGACTGAGACTGGAGAGAACTGGTAGTTGGTTGAAATCAAGTTGAATAACTTTTCAAGGGCCGCGCCGCAAAAATTGTTTTGCGCTTGAATAGCTCGACGATGCACATTGATCGAAGATGCTGCCACGTTGCATTGTGTGCCAATTGCCATGCTTAAAATGAATCTCTGCATTAGCATTACACTTAACGGGACAGCATCTTCGCTTCCTCGAGCATAATTGAGAGCTGGTTAGCTGCGCTTTTTTAATTCTATTCTCTCGCGTATCTAAACGGTGCTTAGCAGCTAACTGATATCGCAATTACGTCAAGTGGCAAGTCATGGATGCACCTGGCAATCTTATCGTTATATTCATAGCATGGCTATCTAGTTAGCATTTAGCTAAAACTGCATTTGCAGCTTCCATCCATTCTGACCAGTTCATAGTTCCAATTGGATGCAAGGTGAGCAACAATTACTTGGAGCACGCGGCGCCGAAATGCGATCACATTTAGTTGGCTCAACATTTCCACTTCACATTCACGTAAAAAAGTCTCGATACAACTCTATATAAGCAATTAAATCACTTTATCCGAGCTTCAGATACATTGCCAAATGTATCTTTGCAAGTTTTTCACGCTCTTGAGGTACGTTTCATTTGCTCGAACACAAAAACCAGCTTTCAATCGAGTCAACTAGTTAGATACATTGCCAAAGCGAATGTTTGCGTTTGTACACAAAGTATCTTTGAATTGTATAAAGTGCTCTTAAGGCTATTTATACTGAAAGCTAGCAAAAAGATACAACATCTTTTAAACCGAACGAAACACATGTCAGTTATCAATTAATTTGATAAAGTGTATTTCATTCTTGAGGCTATATTTAATTACGCTTGAATATCAAACAATACTTTTGAGATAACAATGAGATCCACAACAAAAAAAAATTGTTATTTTTGCAAGGCTACGCATTCAATTATGCAGCTCACTTCAGTTGGAATCTATGGACGACGCTTTGATGCTTAAAGTTTAAGTAGAGCCTCAGACAGCTTCCTTTTGAGATGGATGGATGGCAGAGCTACTTCAGTAGATATCCGAGAGTTGCACTTTGGGCTTGGCTCACTGATTGTATTGTGCATGCATTCTCCTCGACTCTGACAGACAGACAGACACACAATTGAGTGTGTGGGCGAGAGAGAATGCGATGGATGGGAACTGAGCACGATACAATTTAAAAATTTAAACGAGTTGCGAGCGAACGGAGCCCTATAAAAGGTCAATGGCATCTATGTGGGTGGAAATGTGTTGCATAAACAGCAACTGAATTGATACGATTGCTGACCAAAAACAGAGACCCTTCCGAAGCAAACAACCAACTAATGACTGACATAAGCAACTCTATTAGTGTTTTCCCACGCCTTCCTCAAAAGTCCCAGCCCCAAATCCATTATTAACTGCAAAGCCAAACACACAAGAGCAACAACAGCAGCAAAATGCAACTGTTGACAAACAATAACATAAATTGTGAAACCCTCAATTAGTGACAGATGACTGACAAACAGCTACAGATACAGATACAAAAAAATATCAGAGATAGCAGCTGAGATACTTAGTACATAAGCCGAAGCGCTTCTTTCATGTTTTTTTGTCGATGTCTCGTTTCAGCTTTGTTGGTTTTCCTTCACTAAGTTTTCGGGCGAAAGTTAAGCAGAGTTACACAACTGGTGTAAAGCGAAGAGGGGAGAAGTGGAGATGAGTTCAGGGAGTGCCTCGCACAATTTCAATCTCTTGCACAAATATTTATTTTAATTGCGCACATTTTGTGCTCCACGTAATTTTAATTTTAAATGCATTCATTACACACACACTCGTAGGAGTTGACTTTCCAAGGTAAACAGAACTCTGCGCGCTGGCTTTTCATTTATTTCGCTTAACGAAAGTTCAGATAGTTCACCGAATGAAACGACGACGCGCATTGGCGCAGAAATACACAAAACTAAATACATCCAAGTTGAAGAAAAGGAAAACAGAAAAGTGCCGGAGAGGTTAATGAAATGCTCATGTAAAACTGATTGTGGGAAAAGCGTGACTACGCAACAATTAACATTTCCAGGCTTTATTAGCCGTATAAACATAAATGCTCATGCGTAACTGCCGGCTTGTAATCAATGCATTTCAAATGCACTAAAATCTTCAACTATAATTTCGTAATTTATGACCAAATAATCGGCAGGGTTTTATGGCTGAAAAGATACTTCCGAAAACGGAAACTTGGAAATGTATTTCAATGGGAAATTAAGTTAATTAAATGCTTAAAAGTGGCTAACTTTATGTTATTTAACAGAGCTGCACTGTTAACAACTTTAAGCTGTAAAGCATTGCATTGATGTTACTGAGTATAATATGTTATGTTCATTTTGTTAAGAAAGTGAATGTTAATAACTTTAACATGTATAGTCTAACATTTAATATGCTGAACAGATGTTGAGAAAAAAACTAATGATTGCAATGTATAATTTTTACAGATTTGCACTGTAAACAAAGTGTAAAGCATAACATTTATGTTAGTAAGACTGGTATGTTGACTATGTTAAGGAAATTCATGTTAACTTCATGTACTTTTGCCATTAAACTGTCAACTATTTTAACTAACATTGTTTTTGCTAAAAATTGCTAGGGAACCCCTAACATAATGGAAATGAATGTTAAGAAATTTAACATGCAAATCATAACATTGATGTTACTAAGAATGTTATAATCATTATGTAAAGGAAATTAATGTTAAGAACTTTAACATTTAGAGCATAATATTGGTTTTTCTAACATGCTTAACAGATGTTGTGAAGAAAACTAGTGTTTATCATGTTAACATATGTGCCCTGTTGATTATGTTAAGAAATTTAACAAGTAAAGCATAACATTGATGTTACTAAGACTGTTCATTATGTTACAGAAATTAATGTTAACTAAATGAAAACTTAACATAAGTTGAATATATAAAACAACATTGTTGCTTCTAATAGAATTTGAATTCAGAACCCAACTCGAAACCTTTTTAGGTGCTTAAAAATTATGCCATTATTAATGCAACTTTAATTCGTCATCAATTTCCCCTCGAGTTTTCTTTGTATTGCCCGCCGATAAGCACGGATCAAAGTCAACGAAAAATTTCTATTGAGGCGTTATTAATGGCATTTTAATTCAATGAAAAGCCAAGCTTCACGCTAACAAAGGCAAACGCGCAAGCTCTACGTCAGTTCAAAAACTGAAAATGCTAATACAAGACGACCGACAACCGATGACCGACCACAGACGCATTCATGTACATATATGTATATATATATATTTATATATTCAATGAGTGAACACGATGGCGTCACAGTCCCCTAACAACAACAACAACAACAACAATAGCGGCAACAGTAATTTAAGAATAGTAATAATAATAATGAAATAATGTCCATAAAAATATGTGTATATATAAAGATGAGAATTAATGTACGCCCCAACAGCAACAGCAACAGCAAGAGAATGAATGTACATATTACATACTATATGGGGGATATGCTTGAGTATCTGTGTGTATAGCATTTTGTAAGCCGGACGGAAATTGCATTTTCATGGAGCTGTCGCCCATAATGTGGCAGCTGCTGATGCTGCCTCATGCTGCAATGCGGAAGACGAGAGAGCGAGCGGAGACTTGAGAGAATTTATCAACTGTTCTGTACTACATACGAGTACAATATTAAATACAGCTTGGGGATGCACACACGAGAAACTTGTATTTATGAATTAAACAGACTGACAGACAAAGTTGAGCTGAGACGCCAATTTGGATTGTTGTGCGTCGTCTTAAGCTCAAATGGAATGGAATGACAGCGAGCAATGCCTTATCAGTAGCTCAGAGAATAGCAAAACAAATGCGGACACAAACACAGTGACAAATACGAGCCACAGAGAATATGCATAAATAATCGCTTGGCTCGGGTTTTTATATTCATTCGTTCGGTTTATAAATAAGTCAAGATGTGGCGTATCAATTTGTAGGCGTTTTATATATGTACTATATATGTTTGTATATTCACTTGTACAAAAGCAAAGTTCGAAAAAATAATGATGATGCCTCTGTCTACTGCCTTTGTTTGCTCCGTCTATGCAAAAAGAATTTGACGCTGATACGAAAAGGAATTTTGATGACAGAGCCGAGAAATATGTGCACACATATTTAGATGATAGTTTTTATTCTATTTTTTTTGTGCTGCTTCTATTTACATAAATATTTTTGCGACCTTATGTATTTAGGTTGCCGCTGCTGCTGCTGCTTTCATCTAGTATTCAAATTCCGTTGGAATATTTGCTGCTGGGTGCTTCAAAAATGTTGCCAAACCCTCTCTGAAGATGATGCAGAATTCAACCAACTAAAATTGTTTTATAATCGTTGAAAAGGTCACAAATGTGAAGAAGAAGAAGAAGTACTTTAGCTTTTATGTCCTGCATTAATCTTTGAACAATCCCAAACGACGTCGCGCTTTCTCACAAAGGTCAAGTGAAGGAACCAAACGTTCCATCTATAGATCTCAGTTCCCTCCTCGCTTTTAAAACTTGAGTTATGACGACAGTTCTTGACGTCAGTTTATATTCATGTTTATTAGCAACAAGCTTTAGCAACATAACTTTGATAGCAGTGAAATTAGATAGCTCAAAGAAACCTTACGACAGTA
The DNA here is from genome assembly GCF_023558435.1 of Drosophila sulfurigaster albostrigata. Lineage (NCBI taxonomy): Eukaryota > Metazoa > Arthropoda > Insecta > Diptera > Drosophilidae > Drosophila > Drosophila sulfurigaster. Next base: position 49,112,464 of record NC_084883.1, read on the forward strand.
GTTGCTTTTTTTGCCCAGTTTTATTCATATTCAAGTTGTGTTGAAGTCCGTTAGTTGGGAAGTTGTGAGTGACCCAGTAACAGGCATTAAAAGTAATTAGCATGCTATAATAGCATGTAATGTGTGACTTGGGGCCACACAACATTCTCCTCTTCGTTTTGTTGTTCTGATCACTTCGTTATTATTATATAAGCGAAGCGTTCGTTCCACCTCACTGACTGACTGGGAGAAGACGCAGCTACAAATATATATATTTAAGTATATATATATGGACAAAATGCGATATGCAAACACCTTGCAAAAGACTTTCACTTTTGCACGCTTTATGCCTCGCTCTCGTTGTGGACCATTTGCTGAGCGGAAGAGCGGGGAGAGAGGAAGAGGAGAGGAAGACGAGCAAAAGAAAAGATGGGAAAGAAAAAGCACTTCCGTTTTGCTGCTGGATGTCAACCGGGTGGGATTGTCAGCTCAGCGACAATTTACGATGCCAAAACTCATTTGTTTTCAAGCTTTACTTTTACACTTTACACACCAAGAGAGAAAAGCAAAATTATCGGAATTTACGTCGATAAAAATTGAATTTATGATAATCGTCGTGGCTTAAGAAATGTAATGAAAATGAAATAGATTTCATTTGTAAATTCACTTTTGGAATTGTTTCTTGGGATTAGCGTTCAATCATTACTGCAACATTATGATAAATACTTGTTAAATTACAAATTTAAATTCTTTGAAATTTAATGAAGTTTTCACAGTAATTGAAATGAATCATATTGTTGTTTGCTTGCATATTGTTAGAAATACCAGTTTTATGCATTGTACTGGACTGTTTAGTTTCGTTTAATTATTTTTAATAAATACAACTTTCAATCTATTGTGTTGCTTATTAAGTTTTCTACTTTCAATGAAAATATTGATGTGAAATTGAAATTTGGCATAGCTTATAAAGAAATACTATATTCACTAATTTGTGAGTATTTACTGTATAAATAAATTATTATATTTTTAAGTTCAAAACGTTTTCGTCTGAAAATAATTTCTAATGCAAATTTGTTTCAGCTGACAAAAGTTTTCATTCATTAAGTCTTTTTTTTTGTGGTTTGTTTTGGGCAACGAATTGTTTTGGTACACAAATGTATCTATAGCTGTGACTGTCGCTGTATCTGCAGCTGAGCATTGATTTGTTCGTTATTCTTGTTGATGCAAGACAATGGCTATCGCTTGTTTTGCGGCTGCGGGTCGAGAGACCAACCAAGAGGTGCGAAGAGCTGCACATGTGCACCAGAAGAGGAGTCGAGTTGAGTTGAGTTCTCGGCATAGGAATTTGAGGCCCCAGCCCCTCGGTTGCACTCTCAGCGCATTTTTATCGCCTCATAAACAATCTTTTTCTCCGCCTGCTTTTGAGCACAATGAGCATCAACAACAACAACAATAATAAATGCAGCGGATGCGTAGTCAAGCAAGAATGCGGGAATGGTCAGAGACCTGAACTGAAGTGGCAACTGAAGGCGCCCAGTAGGTCAGATGGATGGGGCAAAACACACACACAATGCGTGTCATTAGAATAGGTAAAGAGGCTGCACTGAAATGACGATGACTTGCATTAAGCTTGGCTAATTGGCAAAGCTATTAAACGCAAGCTTTTTTTTGAAGAGCTTCAGGCAGCAGCTTTTTCTCTCCTTTGAGCAACTTGTTTGTCAATAAATTGTTTATCAATCTTAATTTCCGCTACATTAAGAAACAATAACTAAAGTGAATGCCAAAATTGGCTGCCAATTAACATTGTTGTTTCTGTTGTTTTTTCTTTTGAAATTGAAGCCAATGAACAAACTCGAAACAAAAACCGGGTGCAAGCCATAGAGAGTGAGAGAGAGACAGAGCAGGAGCGACTGAGACAGGTTACAAACACTCTCGACGTCTCTAATGTCGGAAATGATTAGTTGAAATTCCAAACTGGTTCGCTTTTGTGGCTACTTTTAGACTTCGAGTTGTTTCAAGCTTTGCGCTTTGGGCAACAAGCGAAATTTTCCTACTCTTTTGGATGCGTCGCCACCAGTTGAACAACAATTTGTCCAACAAAGTTTTGCAAGCGTAGCACACATTTTAGTTTTTTTGTGTGTTTCGCCTACAGGTGGATCGAGAGTAGTTCAGCTCTTATGTCACATTCGACATTTTTCAAATCATTCAACATATCGAACGTGCCCTGTTTCTTTGATTTCCCGCTAAAGCCTTCTTTCCAGATACAATGGAATCATAACAAAAACACACACACACACACAAACAGCAACTTGCCATACCTGAGAATTGTAGTGCAAACAAAGCAGCAAAACTTGCTGCGAACTCGAGGCAGAGGCAGAGGAAGCGCGCATGAATACGAAGTGCCAAAATTCCTAAATAACATCATTAGGCAAACTTTTCGAGCACAATAACATAAACGAAAAGAATAAAGCCGAATCGAAATGAAAACGAAATTACTGTTGAAACCAAAAACAACGCTGCGACCGCAAACGAAACAACAAGAACTAAAAAACAACAGCAATAACAGCAGAAGAAACAGAACGCAAAGCCAAAGCAGCGGAACTTTTGCAATAACAACAACGACACAACAACAGAAGTCGAGCTTTTGGTTAATGGCGCAGTCAGAGCTTGAAGCGTAGCTCAATGTGTCGAAAAGAGACAACGCTAACGATTTATGTGTATGTGCTCGTGTATGTGGTTTATGTTATGTGCCCATTGCTGATGTTGTTTTTGTTGCTTTGCGCTCCTCTTCTTGCACCTTGTTAGTTTATTCGCACTCGCGCACTTTGTTATGGTTAATGCTGTTTGTTATTGTTGTGCTTGAAAAAGTTCAACGACATCTTTCGCTCTCTTTTTGGCTGCTTTGACGCAGCACATTCTGCAAATGTTAACGGACTTTGACACAACAAAGATGCACACTAAAAGCAGCAGACAGAGATCAAGTAAAATGCATTAGGATTGAGCAAAGGAAAACACAATTTGAAGTCAATGCACGCTTATCGCATGGCTATAGAGCGGGGGTAAAAGGGTGGTAAATTGCAGCTGCCACACTAGGGCAGGCAGCAGACGGCATTTCGATAAGCGGCCAATGGCCAGCAATTAAACCAGGAAACGTGCAACTCGTTCACGCATTCCACGCGACACAAACAAACAACACTTAAATGTCACATTGTCTATCTCTGTCTTGCTCTTTATTGCGGCACGTGTCGACACACAATGTATGCATGTTTGTCTTGTGTGTTGTCTGACTGTCTGTCCCCCTTCCACATGCATGTTTTGCCTACCTGCCTCCTCTACTTATCTGTCTATCAGCGATTGCAATCAAACAACAAGAAAGCAAGTTGGCAGCTTTCGTTTGGAGCAAATAATTGCCCTTTTTCCTATAGGGAAATTAAGCTTCGAAAAGGGCAATAAATAAACGCAAAATGCAAAAGGTGCTCAAGCTAACTTTCCGCTTCGCGTGGGACGCACAAGTCACAAAGTCTCGCTGGCGTAGTCAAGGTGTCAATTTGGAATGCTAATTAAATTCTTGGCTTATTTCAGGGTAATGTCAATGGACTGAGTTGGGGGTCAATTAAAGGTGTGACTGCGCAACATATTTTGATTTATTTGGTGTCGTGTCGAATATCTTATCGTCTTTTCGGTATCTAAACATAATACAAATAGTGCTACAGTTGAATTTCTTATCTCTTTCTCTATGCATTCCACATAGTTGGGGATCAAAAATGCAGTGTGGCCGCAGCTTACAGCTCAAAAAAGGACATGTACAGCCCCGCACATGAGAACGATCAGCGAGAAGAACAAGAACGAATATCAGAAGCAAAACATAAATAAAAAAAGAGCAACTCGTTTTCCCCTCCCTTGTTGTTTTGTGCCCTTTTTCAGTTGAAATCTAAGTAGCCAGGCAAAAAGAATGGCAGGTGAAAGAGGAACTTAAATACACACATATTCTTATTTATGCATGCTTGCATGTTGTTTTTGTGTTTACCTTTTTTGCTGTTTATGTATTTGCAACAGTTGCAAGATTGAGTATATAACGAGTAGAGTAATTCCTGGTTTAGCGGCGTCGTAATCCACAGTTTGTGCAATGCGTTGCTGATGTTGTTGGTGCTGCTATTAATACAACTATTTATGTTGTTACTTTTACACTTTCACTTGTTGTTGTCGATGACGTTGTTGTTGCTATTAGAAATCACAAACGAGGCGAAAATATTTCAATTATTATGTTTCGCTCTCCTACACACACACACATACACACTCAAACATGCACCCACACACATTCGCATTCACATTTAGCGAAACGATAACAAAACTGCAGGTGAAAATTATGCGGTCACACAGAAAATTTTTGTTTATGAAAAGTGCCAAATGCGTAGTGCAATTTAAGCTTGCTAACAGTTGTTATTGTTGTTGCACAACAAGTACAAACAACACCAACAATAACACAACACAGCAGCAAAGCGTATACAACACAGCGTTACGCACACAACGACACCAATTGCGGCTTTGCAAAAAAATCTCGTTACGGCTTTGGTTGTGTTGTTATTGTTGTTGTGTGTGTAGGTAGGCAGCGCGCTAAAATCTACACAAGCATTCAATCCGTGTGTGAGTGTGCGTGCATGTAAGCGCACGGATGTGTGTGTGTCTTGTTCAGCACGTACTTTTTGCGTGTGTGTACGCCTGTTTCTTGAAAAAAACGGCAAATTTGACGACAGACAGCAGCACACTTGATTCAATATTTGAAATATCTTGCTTATTTATTAATCAATGCTTTTTATTATCATTCGCTTTGCATATTTGTTTAAGTGGACGCGCGCACTTTTTTCTTGCTTTTTGCTAGGCAGACGATAGACGACGGCAAAAGGCACACCTAAATACATGCATATGTATTTATGTATATACACACATACATACTCGCATCAGAAGCAGAATCAGAATTTGAGAGACGCGACGCGCACAAATCGTATTTATAATTTCAACTAATATATTGCGTGAATATCAACAATATGCTATATTTATCATAGCGGATATTATTGTTTAACAGTGTGCGATAAAAAACTTGTATTTTTTCGACGTTGTTTTTGTGTTTTCCACACCACTGTACGAACAAATTATGCGACAAACGAGCGAGCGACCGACGCGACGTCCGACTCGTTCAATTATTGTTTTGCTACTGCTCGATAGACGGCAGCGTGACCGCAAGTCGCAAGGCAAAATGTACTAAATTACGACCAAGAATATACCACATGCATTACTACTATATTGGTTGCATTTTGTTAATAATGCTGCAATTCTGCACAATTGTGTACAAAACTACTTATCGACCCGTCAGTTATTAATTTAATCGCATTTTGAAAAAAATAGACACCAACATAAGAAGCATAAATACCTCTTTGGTATTATTAGTATTTTAATTCCACTTTCGCATTGGGAAGGCGCGGCACGATAGCGCTTGTTATCGATAAGTATGCAAGAGGGCGCGCGGCGTATTCATTTTAATTGGTTTGTATCCTACAGTTTGATGAATATCGCATTTGTTTGAGTTGAACTTTAAATACATTTAAATGAGTAAATAAACGTACAGTTCAGCATAATTGTAAGACCAGTAACGTTAAATTATGAGCACCAGCAGCTAAAATATCAAATTTCGTATTAATGGGGACAGGCCTCGTTAAGTGCGACAAGGATGTCGAAAGTGATTGAATCCTTGGATAAACATTGTGGTCATCAATTCTAAACGCTTCCTCAGCATAGTGTGCAGACAGTAGTAGTAGTAGACGGTTGTAGACTATTAGATTAGGGTGCAAGCAACCCCTGAGTGGCATGCACGTGCTAACCAGTGAGTAAGACGCCGCCGAATGCCTGTTGAACCCTCGCTTTCCCTTCTCTACCGCGCTTTGCGGCACATTTATTTTCGCATGCCATTTCATTGATAAAAATAAGATGCAACTAAGAGACAGTAGTTATATATAGATACTATATGGAATGGGTGAATGACTCATCCAATGTCAACACTGGCAAAAAGGAACCTTTGATTGACTGATTGATTGGCAGGACGAGCGACCTCTTTTCTTGTCCATCACTTTGGGGCGCCGGAAGTTGTAAAATGCCATAAATAGCGAGTTGTGCTATATTAACGAGAATTTCGCATTTGGCAAAGCAGTTTATGATCTATTTCCAGTTAAATAAATATATTATATGTTCAAGACGCTGCATTCGCTCGATTTATCTTTCTTCTTCGTTTGAGTTTGCATCTCGAACAAAATGCCATAAATTGAATAATGCGTTTTTAAGTGACGCTTAGACGCATTCTTCAGTAAATTGTGCAATTGTTAAAGTGCCCGTCAACAATGCGGGATCGACGGACAAGTCAGAGGGACAGAGAGACGGAGTGACGGACTGAGCTGGTAGCCTGCAACGGGCTTCGGGCTGCATTGCTACAAATTAGACATCAACTCCAAGTGTTTCGGAAGCATTACACACGCACACACACGCACATGAACACGCACTTACACTCACGCACCCGCCAGATAAGATCTTGAGGCGCAGATTAGACAGAGCGAGAGAGTGAAAGAGAGAGAGAGAGAGAGCGGGAGAGCTGTGTTCAAGTGGTACAGCTGCCTACGACAGTTCAACAATCTGTAAATAGGGAGAAGAAAGATGCATCCGTTGCCTGGACATTTCTCAGACATTCTTCAACTAGTTTAAGTCGTTGCTGTAGCCCAATTTAAGCGCAAAAAAATATAACATGCAAGTTGCAATATTCTTAGCAAACCGAAGTATAAATACTCTATCCTTACTCTGTCCACAAATTTATAATTTTTAATAAATGTTTTGCAAATTAAATAATTTATTATCGAAACCGACCCATAAATACCTTGATTTTACTCTGCCCACAAATTTATAATTTTTAATAAATGTAACTATTGCAAAATAATGAATTTATTATTGAAACCGACTTATAAATACCGATAATTTACCTTGCCTACAAATTTATTATCAGAATTCATACATTGAATGTCCTGTAACGGAATTTAAAAAACCAAAAAAGAGAGCATCCAAGATGTACTTATAAACAACACACAGACTTAAAGATACCCTGCTGAGTGTTGTCTAAGAAAAAGTACAGCGGAAGAAAAAGTATGAAGGAAGACATAAGTGATAAACAAACTAGAAAAAATAAAATATTTTAAACCAATTTTTAAGTTTATTGAAGTTATAGATTTATATATTTGTATTTTATTATGAATTTTAACGTTTAATTTATTTTCACTAAATAGGAAAGGTTTAAAAGTAATACCATTTTATTATGTCAGGTGACAGATAATGTCTTCAAATTTATAGTTTGTAAAATAATTAATACAGAAAATGTATATAGCAGCTGTATTAAAATAGGTCCGATTTGGCTAATTTTAAGAAAGATACTACTTATAGCAAAAATAAGTAACTCTGCAAAGTTTCAACTTGATAGCTGTCAAACTAAGCGACTAAATCGCATATTACCCCGCGGACGGACGGACGGATGGACAATAACAAATCAAGAGCAAAACTCTCAGTTTGTCGCCCTTATGCACCACATACTTGTGAACACAAATTATCATGCTAACAAGAGTGTATTATAGGCTGCGTTGGCGTTTTTCCCCAAGCTCCAAATCTTCCCCAATTGGGTACACTTTCGTCCCCCAACCAGAAATGCCAAAGTTAAAGCCAAATACATGATTGTTTGGTCACAGCATGGTAAAAAGAAAACAGAGCATGAAATGCTCAAATAAATGGTGGAGTTTTCGTTATGGATTTTCGCTTGTTCAAATAATATTCGCCACAGATTTTGCACATTTAGCATATCGATCCATAAGCATGACAAAATGCCACAGCTGGGAGAGGTTCAAGTGGGATGCCATTTTGAGGAACGTTGTATCACAATTGAATTTCTGTTTCGAGTTCATTAAATTTTGCAGTTCCATAGAAGAATTTGCTCTCTGCCCGCATTCCACAAACTGAAACGAAGCGAGAAACGAAAACAAAAAATCTCTGCCCGAAAATGCCAGAAAAATAAAATGAAATTTAATCAAATCAATTATGAATTGCCTGCAGAAGAATTATCACACAAACAACTCACACACATTGAATGATTGCTGGGAACCGAGACACAAAAAAAAAAAAGCGAAACGCAGTGAGTGTAGCTTGAGGCAGGGGCAGGAATGGGTCTAGTGCAGCTCCAAAATAAAAAAAAAACTGACGAGACAGACAAACATACAAAAGGAAATTAATTTTTTATTGTATTTTTTTATAGCTTTCAATTCGGCCTGCGGGCCTGAAAGTAGGGATGATACCCACAACAAGAAGAAAAAAAAGAAAAACTATTCCATTGCTGAAGGGAAAAAAAAGAAACTATGTTATATGCACGACAGTTAATTCAATTTACTGTCTAATTAGTGGGTATAGATAAAAGAAAAAACAAACAATGTAGCCCTGAAGCCAACAACAATTTACTGCATCAATTAAGATTGCTTTGAATAAATACTTTGGATTGTTTTGATACTTTTACTTTTATAGAAAATTCCCGAAAAATAGCAATAAATAGTGTAATGACTTCAAAAGATATAGAACTGGCTTAAAAGGTAATATTATAGATGAGAATCAATCATTCTTACAATGTATAAAAGGAATAAAGATTTTGGAATAACAGGAATCTAATGAGGGGGAAATTCCTGATAAATTTCAATGATCCATTAGCAATTACTTCATTATAGATTACTTTATGTGAAATGTTTAGAGATAATTGTGCATAATTCTTTTTTAGATTCCAAATCATATTTTATAGAAATTTTACTTTGTTTGAATCCATTCATAAATCTGAAATTAGAAACATCATCTTATTAATACTAAATTTAAATTTTAACAAAGTTTCATAATAAAAGAATATGAATTTCATCAACACTTTGTTGGTTTCTATAGGCTAGATTTCATTACAAAGATCCTGATTTTAATTTTGGAAATTTGAAATATAAATTTTCAATAGTAAAGCCCAGGTCTAGTAAAGTTTCATGAGGATAATATGAATCTCAAAAATTCATTGTGAGTTTCTACATATGCTAAATTTCTTTATATAGATTTTTTTTTTTTTCATTCATTTACCTGAAATTGTAAAGATCAACTGATAAATGCTAAACTCAACACATGGCAAAGTTTCATAAAGAAAAATCTAATTTCTAACAATTCTTTGTTAGTTTGATTACGAAGATTTTACATGATTCTAACTCATTCATAATTTTGAAATTTTGGGATACAAATCAAAAGTTGGAAAATTTGAATTTAGACAATTCGTTGTTTATTGCTTCGTTGTCTATTGCTAGATTTCATTATCAAGATTTTTCCAGTTGTTTTTCCATTCATTAAGCTGAAATTTTTAAGATTAACTGTTTAATGCTGAAGTCAACACTTGGCAAAGTTTCAGAAATAAAACTATAAGTTTCTAACAATTATTTGTTAGTTTTATTACTTGATTTGAACCCATTCATAAATTTGAATTTTGGGATACACATTGTCAATAGTTGTCAATTGTAAATTTCAACAATTCATTGTTAGTTTCTATACATGCTAAATTTCTTTATATAGATTTTATGTTGTTGTTTATTCATTCATTAATCTAAAATTTTAAAGATCAACTGATTAATACTAAAGTCAACTCTTGGCAAAGTTTCATAAGGATTGTTTCTGTCTTCCTTAATTGCACACATTAAATAAAATTTAAAACCAACATGAAGCTGTATATATGAGACAACCACATTGAAAGTTTCATAAAGATTAATTTACTTTACCGATGCTTTTAGAGAAGGGAATGCTAGAATTTCGCAATGGATTGCCAGCAGGTAGGCAAGAATTCCATTAAGAACAATGAAGGAAAGTGGGAATAGTGTGTGTTGCATTGAGTGGCCCATTCGAACGATTAATTCCCCAGCTATTCAAAATATTGCTTCAATAACAAGGCAACAAAGAATATACATATGTGTGTGTGGGGCCTTTAGGGCGCACCCCAGTGGGCTTGATGATGATGATTTCGTAAAGTGTTTTGATATAAATACCTGGCGAAATGTGTGAAATATAAATGTGCCTGGGGAATGTTTACCGAGTCGGGCCTGCAGCAGCAGCAGCGTTGCACATATAAATCGCAGTGCCACAAAATTCCATAAACATATTTTCAGCATTTAAAAGTGGAGCAAACCGACACAAATAAACGAAGAAGTTCAATGCGCGAGACAAAGTGTCGTCCCCACTTCGTGAATATTGATAATAAGTTCAATTCCAAAGCTTCAGAATTTATTGGGGGGAATTTGTGACACGCCTAAAAATACACATTCGACCGAGGGGAGCTTCTCTCCCTTCCCTCCTCCCAATTCATTTTATAGGGCATGAAATGCCTGCTGAGCACAAGTGCAGCTGAAGCACTTTTTCCCTCTTATTTTATGTACATCTTCGATGTTGTACTTACCCCAAATAACGCCTTGATGCTTCATTGGGGTGCTGTGAGTGTGTGAGTGTGTGTTTTGGAGCATTTGTCACTGGTGCCCATTAAATAGGCATCGCGAAACTCCAAAATCATTGTTGGGGTTGCTAAAAATAAAACCCCAAAGCGACAGATACGATCAGACTGTGTTTGCGTTGTCTTTAGTTCTTCCCTATAAATGGGCGACTATTTATACTTAGCGACCCATAAGAATATAATATATTAGGCTGTTCCTGAAAGCAGGAACCGCGCGCTGGCATTTTCAATTAGAAAGAGCTTTGTTATTGTTCGTGACAAGTCCACAATTAATTGGCAGCTGACCTCAGAGAGATTCCTCGAGTGCCCCTCGACATGTCATTGTCAGCTGCACAAGCTCTCTATATATATGTATATACCAGACTATATAAACATTGGAATACTCTGCGGCGAGACTTTCGTAATCTCAACAGCAGCAGCAGCAGCACATTGATTACCATCGAAGTTGGCCAAGTGGCGCCTTGCCACGCCCCCCTTTTGCAGCAGACATTAATTAATTAGGCAAATATTCCAGATTCGAAACCCCTTCTCACCACACAAACAGACAGACAGATCTAAGGCCAATTTAGCCAAAACAATGCAAACGTTTGTATTGAATTTGTTGTTTGCTATTTCATTTCCATATTCTCTACCTCCATCTATAGCTCTATCTCTATCTCACTCACTCTCACACTTCTGCTGTGATATATAGCAGATGTAAATCGCATTTTTCTAGCGAAATTGCAATTATATTTATTTTCAAGGCGCTTCAAGTGGTTGAACTACTTACAAGCTGTCATTCACTGGCTCCTTGACTACAAATGATCATCTTCGTCTGCTCCACATGCTGACGATCAACATAAATCGTTCTATTCTATATGTTCTTAAATGTCTTAATGATTAAAACTGAAAGTATTCCTATTTTGGAGAATTATCTAGAAAAATGTAGAACAAATGAATGAGCAATCGTTTGAGAATTTTCTTGGTTTGTTTTTTCTGATACTACAATTACTTGTACGGACATTATTTATAATGATAATAACCTTCCAGTAATTCTAGTAGTAGTATAAGAAAACTTACGATATGTAGAAGTAGCAGATGAAAGTATTCCAGTAGACAAACAGTAATCTGTACTTACTTCTACTTCTATTTCTAATTCTACTTCTACTTTTACGTTTCTCTTTACTTCTACCTCTACTTTTCTTTTACCTCCTCTTTTATCTCTTTTTTTATTTTTTACTTCTATTTTTACGTCTACTTTTATCTTTACTTCTACTTCTACTTCTACTTCTACTTCTACTTCTACTTCTACTTCTACTTCTACTTCCTCTTCTACTTCTTCTTCTACTTCAACTTCTACTATTTCAAGACTTTCTACTACTATTTCTTACAATATTACTACTCTACTACTACTCTTCTACTGAAATAATTTATTTTTCTACTTCTACATATTGCAACTTCTTTTGTACTACTTCTAGAATTAGTACTTAAACTTGGTACGTTATGTTTTCTGCTGACCTATCTATTCTCTATATGTTTAGATTTGGAAATATAGAGTTTGATTTCGCTATTATCGAAATTAATTCCTATAATTTAAAGTACTTTAGCAACAAAGTTTTATATATCTTTCATTTATGAACAAAATATTATGATGCTATCGAAAGGATTGTAGAATCTGCATTTAAAAACTTGCATATTATAACACTCGTCAAATAATATAAACACTTTCGACTTATTCTTCCTCTTCTTCCACTCCTTTCATTACCACTTTTACCATAACTTCTAATAGAACTTTCCTTCCATTCCCACTTTTACTATAACTTCTAATAGAGTATTATCTGTTTACTATCAGTTACTAATCTATTTATTCACACAAAAGACTTCTCTGTTCTTTAAAATTTGCAATCTTTCATTATCATTGTATAAGTACTTTACTTTTATTACTACGACATCCCCCTTTCCTTTATTCCTGCTACCATTGTTCGTTCAATCTTTAATCTTGCATAACCAATTGTAGCACCCCATCGAATTTAATAAAAACATCTACAAATTTCGTTGGCAGTTATTATAAAATTTCCATTAGGTCCCTGGCTGTAAGCTGTAAACAGCTTGGCAAACAGCGAGTGTCAAAAGAGATCTTGCTGAAGTAACGTACAATATTATGCCTTCTGGTGTATGAGTTGAAAGAGAGTATTGGAGTACTTCATGGCCTGCGGCGAAACAGAAACAGAATCAACAACGAGTGAAATATGAGCATGTTGAAGAGAGTGTCGGACCGGGAGTTGGAGTCGGAGTCGGAACAATCGGAACTGTGCCAGAGGGTTGCTCTTGTTGCTCCGCTGCTGGATGCACACACATATTGTTTATTGTCGGGCCGTTGGCCACGTGACCCTGGCCCAGGCACAGGCCCAAGCCCCGGCGTCTGTCAAATATCTGTCATGACGCTGCAGCCCGAAAAAGGAACGAAAGAAACACCCTTCTAGTCATACTCGTAGGGGGAAACCATTCACATACGGTACAGTCATCACAGCGCAATTGGGGTGGCAAATGCAACAGTGAGTTGATTGATATTTGCTGGATTTTTAAAGTCTAATTATAGGCTTAGGGGCTGCAAACTGACTGCGTGACTTTAACTTTAACTTTAACACCAACGCCTCGCCTCGCCTCTGAACATCTGGCGCTTGTTATGCGGGTTGAATCATCATCAACATCGGACTGATCTGACTTGCTAAGATGAATGATCCACTCGTCTGACTCGACTGACTGCAAGATCTATCTCCGTGACAGCGGTTTACTGCATTTCCCCGCAACAAACCAAAAGTAATTACTAATAAACATTTTTCTGCTTTCTGGGACGCAACGGGGTGCAAAATGTCTGTATTTGTCCTAGTCCACGTACGTTCTCTGTGCGTGTGTGCGTGACAGGAGTTTGAGGCTAGGTGTGGTCGGCCTTTCCTGGAACAGTGTGTGTACTTGATACACACCCCAAAACAAAGAACACCAACAGACAGGCAGTCGAACAGTCAGTCAGCCGAGTCAATCGTGTGGCACTGGCCCATTGTCTGAGTGCTTATTTAGGTCATGTTCCGGGCAGGGAAGAAAGACCGAGAGATGGAGAGACAGACAGACTGGCAGGCGTGTTGTTAGCTCGTATTTAACCTCACCTTACGTTACTGACCAGCCATGGGCATACCTTTGAGCCTGATTCGTGTCAAGCAGATTAGCACCACAAAGACACCACACAGAACGTCCCCAAAAAGCTAGAAACGTGCATAATGAACTTGGTATGGCAAATGGTAATGGGATTTGCACATCACGAAATGTGAAATGGGAATGTGAGCAAGGAATGCTCTCTTTCCACTTTAATCATTCAGTCACATTTCCTGCCAGTTCATAAATTGTTTAACAAGTCTTGCCTCGGCGCACGTGCAACCTCTTGAGTTGCAAACGCATTTGCTTGCAGCTATCAAATGCATATCGAGACGCATCTCCTAAGCTGTTTCACACCACATTCGAGATTCGTCCCGCTAATAGCTTAGGTTGACAGACAAAGGATCAGTGCGTTGCACTTGAAGTTCAACCGCAGCCGGATGTGAAAATCTCTACGATATACACAAAATGCACTTAACTCAACTAGAGGGGAAAAGGTCAAGGAAACAAAATGTGGTTTTCTAATTTACATGTTAGTATACAACTACAGTTTTATTTTAGTTCACACAATCGGTAAGTAAACTATTTTGTAATTCTCTTGCCTATTTGCGTCTCTTTGCTCCACCGCCCGCCGCCTTCTTCTGTGGCGCCGGCTTTGGCCTTTGGTTCTTACGCATGCTACGTTTGCGATTCTCGGCCTTCTTCGTTGTGTTCTCCTCGTTGCGCCGCTTAATGAACTCCAAACGCATGCGAGACTTGACAATTTGTTCCGGCCTACGCATTTCCTTGTCATTGCTGCTGATGCGTTTCTTCAGCTCCATCTTCGCATTGTGACGCGCATGACGACCCACAGGATAGCGTTGAGCATGCGACAACGGCTTGAAGTTGTCGTCGTCGCTGTCGGCATTCTCACGCTGCAGCTGCTCCTCGATCTTGGACTTTTCCTTCCATTCGTTGTAGCGACCCGTCTTGAAGGAGGCGGGAATCCAGGCACCCGACTCTGTGCGTATTTTGTTCGAACGTGGATCCTGCACTGAAACCATTTTCTTCTTGATGCGATCCCACTTCTTCAGACCAGGTTTGTGTTGAGTCTCCTGCGTTCGACTGCGATCCACCACAGTGAACTCTGCATTGCGTGCCTGTCGCTCGAATGAGTTGATGGCGAGACCATCTTCGGTGGCCTTATCCGCCGCCTGATAAGGTATATAGTTCTCCTCATCCTTGACTTGCAACTTGCGTTTCTTTTTCTTCGATTTGTCCGCATACAGCGAGTCCATGTTTTGTCGTCGCTTGGGCGCCACAACTTTCTTAAAGGCATCGTTAATGGTTTCATCATCAACTGTGGAGGTCGTTTGTGGTTTGGCTGCGTCATCCACTCGCTGCGCCTCCTCAACTTCCTCCTTTTCACGCTGCAGTCGAAACTTTTCAATAACTTCTGCGTGCTGTGAGCGCTTCTCCTTCATAACCACAAAAGGCGTGGACTTTTGTGTAGTATTCAGCTCGAATATGGTCTGCAAGTGTAAGAGAAATAGTTGAGATTTTTATGTTTTCAGTTTTTGGTTAAAGTTCTACTTACGCCACCCGGTCGGAAGTTACGCATCTTGACCAAAATGTCATGCTTCTCCTCTTCCAGCTTGCGCTCAGCTTCAGCCACCTTTTGCTTTGACTTGGCATTGAGTTCTTCGCCACTAACTTCAGCCGCTTGCTGCAGGGCAGGGGCAGCATCAAAGAAATCCTCTAGAGACTTGAGAGCAAAGAACTTGATCTTCTTGACACGTGCATTGGCATCCGTGGAAGCTACAGGACGCGAGCTCAAGTACTTTTTGTAGGCATTCTCACTTGTGCGTAAGACACCAGCCTGTAAAATAAAATGAATATTAGAATTTTCTCCTAATCATTGTAAATCGCATTTAAATACTCACAATATGATGACTCTTCTTGATCTCCGTCACACTGAGATGCTCTTCTTCCAGCAAATCCTGTGGTATGGTGCCTATCGCAGCGTTGTCATTGATGTCGAATGGACGATTCAAAAACAGATGCAAATCCAGCAAATGAGCTGTGTCATCTGTAGAGAATATGGAATAGGCTGTTCCTGTGCGTCCAGCACGGGCACAACGACCGACTCTGTGGACAAACAACTTGGGTACGCCCGGAAAGTGCAGATTGACCACATAATCCAAGCTGGGTATGTCAATACCACGCGCAGCTACATCTGTGACAATCAAAACGGAAACCTTTTTGCTGGCAAACTTTGCAGTGTTGATTTTACGTGCCGATGGATCTAAGCTGGAGTACACTGAAGTATTGGAAATACCAGCTTCACCGAGTATCTAGAAAAGTGAAAGGATTAACTAGAAATTCTTTAATCGCATCACATCACTTACGAATGCAATCAGCTCCACGTGATGTTGGGTGCCGGCAAAGACCACAGTTTGTGCTTCCTTGGGTATCACATACTTGAGCAGCACCACCAACGCTGTATAGCGATCATCGGGACGACAGTAGAGAAACTTGAGAGCCAAGGCATCGGGCAGCTTGGACTCGACATCGAGACGTATGAGCACCGGATCACTGAGACCAGCGCGAGCAAATTCCACCAGCTGCTTGGGCAATGTGGCCGAGAACATGACCATTTGCCGTGAGGCAGGCAGACGATGCAGCGTCTCATTTAATTGCTCGCCGAAACCCATTTCAAACAGACGATCCGCCTCATCAAAGACCACATATTCTATAAGAGCAGCGATTAGTAAGATGTAGACTGTGAAAATATGTTAGTCACTCACCAATTGAATTCAGTTTTAAATCCATTTCGACACACAAGTGGAGGAAGCGACCTGGTGTCGCCACAATCACATCCGGGCATGTGTGTATGGCTGAGAATTGTGAATCCATCGAATCACCACCCAGCACCAAAATTGTCTTCAGCTCCATGAAGCGACCCAGCTCCTTGATGAACTTGTATGTCTGCACAGCCAACTCACGAGTGGGCGACAATATCAAAGCACGTGCTCCCTTTGTGGGCTCACGACGCTGCAGCTTCTCGAAGAGAGGAATCAGGAAACAGGCCGTTTTGCCGGAACCTGTTTTGGCCATAGCCACAACATCGCGACCCTCTAGGATCAACGGTATAGTTTTGCGCTGAATGGGTGTGGGCACTTTGTAACCACGTTTTGTGATGCCCTTGATCAGATCAAATCCCAGGCCCATGGACTGAAAGCCGCCGCTTTTCTTCGACTTGGGTTTACTTTTGAGTATGTCATCGTTGCCACGGCTATTGCTGCTCCCACTTTGGTCCAACGATGGGAAGCCGGGAATTTCGTCGCCCTGCTTCTTTCCCTGCAAGTCAGAATGGTTTTATAGTAATTAACCAGTGAAATTGTTTATATTTACAAACCATTTCTGCAATATTTCTAAAAAATCAACTGGTTACAAATTCACACGTGCAGGCGCGGAATCAGTGTGACCGCAACTAGCATTTTAAAAATGCACTCTACAGTATAATTGAAAATACGTTATATCGATAGATATGTTGATTCGATTACTTCTATCGTTGTTTACAGTGCCAAGCAATAATGCGAATTGTGAAGGTTGCACAACAGCGATGCCTATTGTGACGTCACAAATTTTTGGTTGGAGTACACAGGAAACCGGATAATCTGACGTCATGCAATGGAACGACCCTTTTGAGGCTTCCCAATAAGACAAGTCAATATTTTGAAGTTACAAGACTTTATTAAATGTAAAAAATATACATATACAATGTTGTAAAATCGTTCATATTCTAAGCATCTGACAAATGCATGATGGATCTCTCTTACAAAATTTGTTTATATATGTAACATTTAAACTTGAACATTAATCAATGATTTCTTTTTCCTGCTAAACGCTAGTTACTTACATTTAAAGTTAATGTTAATGAATTAATTCATAAATGATGTTGCTATTAGCAAAATGTAGGCCAACACGTGCGGAAGCAGTCAATACAGCAAACTAAAAATGTTCTCTTAAACCGAAAGCTTAGAAATAGAATATCTTATGTTTTATATGCACTATCATAAATGTTATGAATATTTACACGGCGTACGAAATAAACTAAATCCTTCGCTAAATGTCCACATAGTCCATTTCCACATCGGATTCACGCACCAGCAACAACTGCTCCAAGCGCTCCAGCCGCTGATGCATATCCTCCTTTTCCTTCTGCACCAATTCCACGCTTCGACGCAGTTCCTCGTTGTGCCGCCGCAGCTCCTGCAGCTGCCGACACATCTCATAGGAAGTCAGCAGTGGCATCACATTGGGACCCTTTCCAGTCGCATTAACATCATTGGCGCCAGCGCGTAAATTTGGACGCACGCCTGCCGCAGTTTTGTTGGCTGTTCCATTGTTGTTGCTGGCGGCACCAACAGTTGCTGCTGCTCCAGCTCCAGCTGCTGGCGTTGGACGCAGTTGTATCGTCTGCACGGTGCCCATTTGACCACGAAGCGTGCTTGTCGATGCGGGATGCGATGTGTGTGCTGGCGTTGCATTCATGGTTTCGTTTACCAAATGCTGCTGCTCATCCAAGTTTCTGTTATCCAGCGGTCGGGCCACTGTTGGCAGCTTCAACTAGAATGGTTTTCATAATTAATATAATGTTTATGATTGCTATGTTTAAGATCAAACCTGACGCGGCTGCAACTGTCGCATGTTGACCAGCTTGGTGCCATCTGCTAATTGACGCACTACTCCAGAGCTACAGAGATTAAAACCGAATTGAATTAGAGGACTTTTTCTTTTATAACTCATCATTCTCACCTTGCCAGCGTTGCGGGTATTTTCTGCAGAGACTTGGGTTGATCGCACAGCTTCTTAAAGTCCGTCAGCGAGATAATTCTTATATTCTGCAAAAGTAAAGCCACATTTTAGAGATTTTCCCCGTTGAAAGTGTTTATTGCATACCTTGTTTTTAGTTACGCCACCCGCTACCGTTGGTGACGGCGTCTCCTTTTGCTTGATGACATTCATACGTATCTTTTGCGGTGATAAATTGTGGGCAGTTGCATGATTTGTACTGGGATGTAAACCGATAGCGTTCTTTCTTAAATTATTACTGATAGTTGTTCCGTTTGTACTTTGTTTCACATTGGTTCCACGATTCGTTTCATGCAATAGCATACGTCCACCCTCAGAGAGCACAAGTTGTCGGCCATTTCGTAGCGCCGTGTTCAGCATCTTCTTCGATGCTTCATCGTCTGGCAAAGTAAGAATACAATTTACTCAAATTAAAGTGCTTAAATCAATTAAATTTTTACCCAATTGATTGTCTTGCATCATGTCTGCAATTCCATGAGTTTTTAGCATATTTAAAGCTGAATTTCCCAGCATGTTGGTGTCTGGAAGGTAAGCTTGTTTAGTTGGGAAAGTAATAGAAAGTTGCTGCAACTTACGCCCTCGCAAAGTTTCCAGCACATCCATCTTATCCTCCACAGACATGTCTGTATCTTCAACACTTCTCGTTGACTTGGGATCATCCATAATTGAATTAACTGCTTCACTGGTTTCCTTCTACAAAAATCAACAAAATGTTAGTAACTAGTAATTTAATATGTTGACTTAAAGTTTATGCAACTCTTTAGAGCTTTTACATACTTTAATCTTAAACGTTTTTCGCTACGTTTTGCATGTTTAACAAATGGAATAAAATTGTATCAAGCATTTATAAAGACAAATAATTAATGCAATGTTTACCTCCGATTCCTCGTTGAACTTGCGACTAGCCTGCGATTGTCGAGCCGCCTCCAGTTCGGCCAGAATGTCCGCCTGTTCTGTGAGCACGGCAAGAGCAACTGGAGTCTTGCCAAACTTGGATATCAAGGTGACATCCGCATGACTTTTAAGCAGCATGCGTACGATGCTTTTGTGCCGCTTCTCCACAGCCCAGTGCAGCGGTGTCATGCGAAGCTGTGCAAGGAGAATGAATACATATTGCTTAGCCAGCCAAAGTGAAAGTATAGTTGGGAGTTTCCTTACCATATCACGTGCATTCACAGCACACTTGAGTGCGAGCAGCAGGCTGACGATGCGTTCGTGCCCATAGTAGCACGCTAAATGCAAAGGTGTGCGATCCACTTTGGTTTTAGCATCCATATTGATGCCACCTTGTAGCAGAATTTCACAGATTTCCAATTGGTTATTCATGGCAGCAAAATGCAACGCCGACATTCCCAGCTACAAGCAAATTATGGTGTCACTTTTTTTTGTTTGTGTTTTGTGGCATTTGCTAACTCACCCAGTCGGAGGCAAAGGGTGCTCCATGTGCCAGCGCAGCCTTCACGCCGGCCACATCGCTGTCCCGGGCACATTGCAACAGTTGCTTGCCCAAGTCAACGACCGTTGGTGCGGGCGCGTTGCCTTTTTTTTCAGCAGTAGCTCGCTCTCGGTGCGCTGCAAATTGGCAATTTGTTAGTTAGCATGCACTACACAGAATTCTGGTTGAATTTCACTTACAATCTCATAGTTTAACAAATTGGACAGCTGCTGGTTTAGGGATTGGGCCTCCATTGCCACACTGCCATCAGCTCGCAATGTGGCCACAACTTTGCTGTTGCTGTTTGCTGTGGCTCCAGCAACGCTGTGCATTATTACCAGGCAAACTCTTTCAGCTGTTTCACGCGCGTATGCTCAAATAACATAACTGTGTGTTGAGGTAACTGTTTTGCGGTCAAAAATCACAACAAATTTGTAAATTTACAATGATCATCTGTGTGTGTATGCGATCACCCATTTGTTGATACTATAAGTGTGACCAAAATATCAATTTCGAGTTATACCACTCTATTTGGGCGAGAATATACTAAACATACAATTCACTCAAAGCAATCAGCGTTAAGCTTACCATAAATAACAAGGCCGTTATTTCAAATGACTATTTTGGCTTGAGAATTTATTTTCTATTTTATTGTTCAAAATATTATTATACACAAAAATGTTGACGTCTTGCGCTAACAGAGGCGTCCTAGCTACCAGCATGTTAAGCTGCTGTTATAAGAATAGTTATGTTAGCAAACAGCTGATTAGTGTCCCGCGTTATAGCAAGCAGCTTTTGACAAGGTGCGCAAAAAAACGTTTATTCAAATAAGAAAACCTTTGATATTTATTGAATCTTGTTTTCCCATTCCAAAAAGAATAAATATATATAGTTTTGTTCACGTTTTGGATAAATATATATGTATATTTATTTATTTGGCATTAATGGTACACTTATGCTTGTATATATTTATTTACTTGCTTCCGTTCGAAAATGTACATAATATGGATGTGTTTGTGTGTGTTTCATATCATTTTTGGTTGATTTCCAAACATTTCTGGCATTCGTACATCGAATAAATTGCTCACAATCAGTCATAACCAAGTATTAACCACATTTAACGCATTCAATAATATGTATACTATACGTATTTATGTGTGTTGTATGTATAATTATTATGTATGTAACTTTTGCAATTATTTATTATCATATTCTTTCATTTGTGTTTTTTAAAACATTTCGAACATGTCGCCCTCTATTTTATAGTTCCACGTGTGTTCTCAAGTTGTTTATTCCGACAACTTTTTGAATTCTTGTCAATCGAATTCGAAATTGTTGCAGATAAAAATGTGTCGTCTAAATACAAATGATAGAATCGGAACACAAATAACATTTTGCAAAAATCAATAAAATTCTAATCATTTCAAAGGTTTCTTACAAAGTCTATTAAATAGTAAATTGCTTTCAGAATTTGTTTTTGTTCATTTTGTTTTAAATTTCATTTTTAACTTAAGCTGGTCTTACGCATTTTAACTAATTGTTTTTTTTTTTGGCATATACGAGTTTTTTTCTTAAGAAAAATTAAATTCGCTCATTTGTTTTGAAAATTGTTTCTCTGTTTTTTTTTTGTTAACATTAAATGTAATTATTTTTTTTTTAGTTTTTACATTTTTTCTTTTTTATTTTTATTTTGACCAAATTCACAAGGAACAATTTAATTGAATAATGCTCGCTTAATATTTTTCTCTATGTTTTGTAACTCATTGAAACTACATTTTATTTTAAATTATGGCTATATAACGCATATTATTAATGCCTATGAATATGTATGTATGTTCTTTTGTATATGCTATAAAATGTCTAATTTCATTTCATTAATTTCCAGCTAAGTTTTGGACTTCCGCATTTATTCTTTTTATTTTTTCAACAGGTGTTTAATTCCATTGCTTGGAGCTCTGAAGGCGCCAAAAGAATAACAGGTGCAAAAAAAGATATAATGATAAATTATCAGAAAACAGAAAAAAAAAACGAAAAGAAAAACGACTTTATAAACGATTAGAAACAAAACATATTTATTTTAAGCTTATGACAAGAATCAAAATTAATTATATACAGATAACAGACTTGTCGGATTTTGGTTAATGATATCAGAAGAAACAAATAGTTGGAAACACCATAACAAAAATGAATGGAAATAGTAAATATCAGAGTAAAATTAACTTAAATGATACGAATAGTAGTTGCCTTACCTGTATTCGCTCTCTATTAGTAAATGCAGTTTAAATATTATGTAATTGATAATAATAACAAATATCTTTTTATATATACTTATATCGTGCACGTTTTTTTTTTGTTGCAATTCTTGCCGTGCTCTCATGCCCCGCCCCCGCCCCCCACTACGACGACTTTCTACGTATCGTACTCGTATATTGGTTGTATGATTATTGCAATTGCAATTGTGATTGCGATTTCTATTTTTTGCATTTTTCTTGTTGCCTTCAAATTATAATTATGTATAAATAGTATGTGTGTAGTATTTATGTGACTAAGCAAATGATGAGTCCACCTCTTGCTGCTGCTG
The DNA here is from genome assembly GCF_023558435.1 of Drosophila sulfurigaster albostrigata. NCBI lineage: Eukaryota > Metazoa > Arthropoda > Insecta > Diptera > Drosophilidae > Drosophila > Drosophila sulfurigaster. Next base: position 49,135,027 of record NC_084883.1, read on the forward strand.
TTGTTGCTGCTGCTGTGCGGCAGCGGCTTCCACCATTTCGATGGCTGCCACACGTGCTGCCGTCAGCGTGACATCGGCATCGAAGCCCGGCTTGTGCGTGGGCGACTGACTCGGTGTGCAATTGGTGCTCTTTGGCTTGCGGAACCAATTGCCAATGCGACGACGTCCGAGTGAACCGGTCGATGTGGTCGACAGCATTTGGGAGCCATTCGAACTATTCGAATTGGCATTCGCAATGCCATCGCGGGATTGCGATTTCTTTGGCAGCGTATCGCAAGAGCGATACGGCGACTTGGCTGGCGAATCGGGCACTGAACTGTCGCCACTTGCAGACGTGCCTCCGCCATGAGCTTGCTCACAGTCTGGCAGCTCGTAATCGGATTGATCGGAGTAGTCACCCGGTCTCTCATCGTAGTTGTATTCGCAGCCAGCCATCTCCGAGACGTACAACGCCTTGCCGCCAAAGTTACGCTCCAGGGCGAGCGTATTGAGAAAGCGATGCTTGCGATTCGCCGAACGGAAACTGAAGTCATACCACTTGTCTCGAGACTCGCAATAGATGCGCAGCGAATTCTTGATGGTGTGTCCAAACATTTTGCCATCGCGCACATTCACCACACGACAGCGATCGAGGAAGATGCGACCCTTGTAGATGAAATGACTCCTCTTGATGATGTCCCGCTTGCAATAGATCAGTTGGTTGTCGAACAGAAACAGCGTGCAGCTGGTGTTCCACAGATTCTGCTTCTGGCGTGTGGCATCCACTTGCAGAAAGAAGCGTGTGCTATGCAGATGCAATGGCGGCCCCTTGAAGTTCTGAAAACTGGCCTGATGCCGAGCTATTGTCTCGCTGTGGCGTTTGCCTTCGTTGACAGCTTCGGTGATGCCGCGCATCTTCTCGAGCGCACGATTCACCATGTCGTGGGTATCGGGCACATCCAGTTGGAACACATCATGCTGCTCGCAGTCGAGTGTCTCAGTTTGACCATCCACCTCATCGTTGGCGCCGTTGTTGCTTAAAGCAGACTTGATAATCTCGTTGAGGTGCAGCGGATAGCGACAGATGCGCTGCACGGGCGCCAGCAAATGCGCCGAGAGCGGCAGCTCCGCAAGGTTCTGCGACTCACGACAGCTACAAGAGTAGAATAGAAATTAGTATAAGGTTGTTATAAATTCAGAGATTAAACTTACTTCTCTAAGATGGTGCGTGCGTCTTTGATGCGGTCGTAGGATTCGAGTTCGATGAGTGCACGTGGATACGCATTGCAGTACGTGGAGTAGCAAAGGAATCCTTTGTGCTGCAAAGAAATAAACGGGAAAGATTAGTAAGAAATAGGTAAGATACAAGCGAATATACCACAAAACAAATAAGAAAGCTACACAAGATTCACAATATTCACTGAAAAACTACCAAATTAATACACCACAAAAATACTACAAATATACCAAAGGTTATATTTGGTATGAAGATATAGTACCTTATTCAAATTATGCCATAGAGTGCAAAATATACCAGTCAAAGTAACTATGATACCCAGTAAGTAGGGGTTTTTCTCCATACGAAAATATTTCTTAAATAACTTCTTCTATTTTTATCTGATCAAATACTAAATACACACCAATGCCTATACTTGGTATGAAGATATAATACTGCATTCAAAATATACCATATAGAGCAAACTATACCAGCCAAAGTGAATAAAACCCCTAGTAAGTAGAATTTTTGCCCAAATAAAAGTATTTCTTAAACAACTTTTACAATTTGTATTTGATAAAATAATAAAAATATACTAAAGGCTATATTTATATACCATAAAGTGCAAAATGTACCAGCTAAACTAACTAAATGTACCCGCTAACTAACTATTTCCTCATACAAAAGTATTTCTTTAATACCTTCTATAATTTGTATCTAATAAAATTCTAACAATATCCCTAAGCCTATATTTGGTATGTTGATATACTACTACATTCAAAATATACCAGATTGTCAGCCAAAGCAACCCGCTGTTGACGCAAGAATATATATACTTTATATGGTTGGAGATGCTTCCTTCTGCCCAAAGTTATAATACCCTTCTTCCCTAAGGGCAGCGGGTATAAAAAGCAGTTTTAAGGAAAAGTGAACTTACCATCTTGAGAAAGACCTTGGACAGCTGATTCTGTTCGATGCCCTTGCGCAACGCCTCGAGGAATCGACGCTGAAACTTGTAGATGGCTGTGATGTTGGAGAAGATCAGGCGAATGCTGTTCGGTGAGAATATATCGATGCGTTTGCTCATCGCCGGCAAGTATCTGAAAGTAGAGATAACGCGATAAGTTAGTAAATGCATTTCAAACAGTTGATAAAACTGCTCTATATTTAGTGACTTACCCATCGCATATGGCTGCCAATAGCTTGACGTAATTGACCTCAGTTTCGAGCAGCTCCCTCACAGCACTGCGACGCAGAACATCGCAATTGTCGAGCGGGACAGCGATGCGTGCCGAGGGTGTTGTTGCTGTTGATGATGTTGTTGTGAGCATCGCATCGCTGGGCGGTGATTCGATCACAATGGTTGTTATATTGCTCTGATCCATGGTCATGGTGTTGTTGGCCTCATCCTCGTTGCTGCCACTGCTGCTGTTCAAATCCACAACTGGAACTGGCATCTCACTGTCATCCACAACGACATCGCAGCATTCGACGGCTTCAGTTGCTTCCTCCGCCTCGTGACGCGTCGTTGGCTTTTGGAGATTGTAGAACGCATCGGTTTCGGGACTGTGAATGATGCGCACAAAGTCCTTGGGGAACCAGCCCAGTTCCGGATCGAGTATCTCCTCCACTAGGCTGGCATCCTCCTTCTTGATGCGACCAAACCACCAGGGACCGACCTCCTTCCGTAATATCTCGATGAGTGTGCCACGCTCCAGGCCCAACTCTTGCGGTCCAGCCGCCGTGAAGTTGTACAGCACTTCCGCATAAATGGGATAGTAGCTGTTGGCTGTGGGGCAAATGGAGAAACGAAGAGAGAAAAAAACAAAAATGCGAGTTGCAATCCATTAGTAACACTCTCGACGTCTCGACGGCCAATTGAAGTCAATTGAAGCGATTGTGCATGCACTCAAAGAAAATGTTTTCATCTCATTTCTCATTTCTCCAATCTACTTAGCATACACACATTATTTTGCCAGAAAAATGCATATTTTACATATTGACTTAGACATTTATTTTTCGCGTTGAAAATGTGAAATGAAATTGTTAAACGGTTAAATTGAGCTGCACTTGTTCATGATTTATAGGTATTTTAGATTTACAACCTATAATTAATTTGCACATCGAACTCACTAATTTTGAAAATGTTTTTATGACGATGCGAATTACGTATTTCATTTGGTGAAATGTTCAATTTGTAAAAGCGTATTTTATTATAGAGCTGCACTTGTGCATGTTTTATAGTTATTTAAACATTCATTTTCCCAACAGACACAAATTTGTGTAAATAGTTTTATGGCAATCCAAATAACGTATTTTGCATAGTGAAAAGTTCATTTAAATTTTACAATTCTTATTGTTTAAAGCGGAAAAAAAATGTTATTGTAGAGCAGCACTTGTAAATGTTTTATGGTTATTTAAGCATTTATTTTCCTAACAAATACAAGTATTGTAAATAGTTTTATGCCAATACACATTCGAATTTGGCTTATCGAAAAGGTTATTTGAATTTTTGGAATTAAATGAACTAAATTATTGTTATTTACCAACCTGAAAAATGTATTTTATTAGACTGCAACTTGGAATTGCACTTGTTCTTATTTTATGGTTATTGAAATCAGACTTCAGACTAACATTTTTTTTAAATGTTTTTATGCACAAGCAAGTTATGGGCTTGGCTTAGTAAAAAGTTACTCTAAATTATGAATCTTTTATCGTAAAAGTCTTAAGTTAATAACGCTTAAAGAAGGAATAAAGATTCTTTAAATAATATATTGGATTTTTACTTCCAACAAAATTAAAGCAAAGATAAATTTGAGACATATTTGTTTTGCTCTTTCTTATGCACTAAAGTATTAAAGGTAATCGCGAATTGAAATTTGAAATTTCGCTTTAATTTCTCGCAAATTATACTGTTTATGATTAGATTTATAAAATGAAAACAAAGATTTAAAGCACATTTCTTTGGAGCATTCTACTTTTGTATGCACCTAATTGTTTATCCCAAACTTGCAGTTTAATCAGTCAGAAAAGCTAAATGCATTTCTCGCAGTGTGGCAAATAAGTACTCTACGTAATTGTAGCCGTATTACAATAAAATTGTAGCAATTTTTAGGTATTATATTACCCGTAAAGAACCTTGAAAGTAAACCCCCCAAAAAACAATTGTGTGTTGCGCTCAAGTAAACGTTGCAATAAGTGAAACACATTTCTTTAAGTGTAGAGTTGCATCATCTGATTGCAATGGAAGAAGACTCACCTTCATCGTGTGAGGCAACGCTATCGCTGTCACTATCCTCGACATCGGTGCGTCGAATGCCATATGTCTCCAGGCCATTCGGTTGGCTGAGCGATCTCGTTGGCAGCGATTCGGGTGCCTCGCGTTCAATGCTGCAGGCGCTGCCCAAATCGAGTTGCTTGTGCACCGGCGGCTTTCCAGCCACCTGCTCCAGGAGACTGCTTGCCTTCGCGGAGTGAGTGCGTCGAATTGTTCGCGCCTTTGCCTCCGCTGTGTTCGGAGTGCTCGTCCTTGCGTGGACTGCACCTGGTTGTTGGAGGACACGGGCATATTGCTCGTCCTGTTCGAGTTCGATTTGTATGCCCGAATCACCGGAATTGCATTTGTCGCGTCGATTGAATTTGGTCTTGCGACGCTCCTTCGATGAGCGCCAAATGAGCGGCCCAAAGCGATACTTGGCTGAGCTGCTGTCGCCGGCAGAGTTTACATTATTGCTGTTATCCTCAGTTTGCGGTGCAGCTGGTGTGATTGACACCGTTGGCGTTGTGGGCGATGTCTTCACATCGACAGTGGTGACAGCAGCTCCAGCTCCAGCTCCTGGCAGCGGCGTAATCTGCAGCTGATTGCGATTGTTCAGATTGTGCAATGTGCGTTTGAATTTCTGCAAGACGCCCAAGCTGCTGCCTCCATTATGCGTTGCTGAGTTGCTGACCACCTCAACTGGTGTTGCTGCTGTTGTTGGTTTCAACTCATCCTGGGGCTTGGCTGTTGCGGTCAGCGTGGGACTCGAGATGGCGCGCATTTGCTGCGACTGAAAAGAGACAGAAAAGTGCGGCAGGTTAGTTAGACTGGCATTAGATAATTGTTTACGAAGAGAAGAAGATCGCAGTGAACACGCTTACGTAGTGCATCGATTCAAGAGATCTCAGCTGGTTCCTCCGCACGCGAAACCACAAATATCTTATCATTGTCAACTGTGTGATTTATTACACCAACAGTCAGTAGCAACAACAACAACAATGACACCAACAACACCCTGTGTGTATGTGTATGTGTGTGTGTGTGGTAGCTGCGCTTTTATAGCTATTCGATTCACATGAATTTTTAAAGGGCACCCGAAACCGAAAAACAGGAAAAAAGACGTCAACTATTTTATTCTAATTGATTACTATCGAATGTTGTCGTTGATTTCGAAGAGAACTTGGCTTTAAGTCCACACTCAGTTCGAGACTTCTTCTTCTTTACAGTTCGTTAGTTAGTTAGTCTAATTACACTTTCTGTCTATCTATATCCCACACCCCCTTCAACTTTTCTTTTTACTGCTGTTGCTAGCTTCCTTATTTCTGTTCTGTTCTGTTTGTATTTGTATTTTATCGAATTCTTATCGAGTTCGCTTTTTTTTTGTTTTTATTTCGTTTGACAATTAAATTGATTCGAAATAAAACAAAAAACAACAATTTGAAGTGTGCCCAATACCCTGTAAATAAGTGAATCTAAAAGCGAGTATGATAAGTTTTTGGAAACTTGCAATTAGGCAAAAATTTTGTTAGAAGTTGTATCAAAAATTTATGAATTTTAGGTTTTTGAAAGACTTTAAGTAAAACTTTTGGGTAGTTGTATCAAGAAATTTACTTTATGAAGAAATTTATTCTACTTAAGAACTTATTTAGCTCTTTTTTCTTAAGGTGGGACAAAGTTTAAAGTTATAAAAAGTCTTCTTAGATATTACAACTCATAAAAAATAGTTAATATCTTGGTTAATGATTATTACAAATTCCTGTCAAATTCAACATAATATCTTACTTAGTTTTTATTTAAAAGTTCCTATAAATTTCATAATGAGATATATGAAATTTCATTAAAAACTTGATAGAATGATAAATAAGTTTTATTTAAGTAAATTTATAAAATAAATTATAAAATAAGGCTGAACAAATGAAAATTTTGCGCTAAACTATTATTTTAGGACAATTTATGTGAAATAAAAAAAGTTCTAAATTATTCCTTAGAAAAAATGAAATAGAACTAGAGATAAAATAAATTTTGTGTTCAACTATTATTTTACGATAATTTATGTAAAATAAAAAAGGGTCTGAATGCTAAATAATTCCTTAGAAAAAATGAAAAAAGGAAATTAAGCTCCGCTAAAGTCAATTTCGCTCTAAATAATTCTTTCAGCTAATTATATTAGGAATAAAAACATTCAGAATTCTGAATAACATTTAGAATAATAAATAAAAAGAGTAAATAGAGCTATGCTAAAATAAATTTGGTGTTAAATAATTCTTTCAAATTAATTAATGAAAAATAAAATAACATTTGCTCACTTAAATTCCATACATTTACAGGGTATTTGCAGTGCCATCAACACTGCGATTGTTAGCTTAATTTTGTTTTGGGCTATCAGCATATTTTTAGCGGTACGATTGTCCGCATTCGACTGTCACTTATCAGAGTGACTAGAAAAGTGGCCAAAATGCTAGATTTCGACGTAGTTGTAAACGAAATTTCTGACTGATAATACGATTGAGTCACAGTCATAGTTTGTTTAACTAGCCCATGTGAGGTAACTTGTTTAGAAAGAGCGTTTTGCCGCTTTTGTTGTTTTGTTTTGTTTTGTTTACCTGCAACAAGCGAGCGCGCCACTTGTAGCCACGCTCACAGGGCATGGAATCGCTGGGCAGATGATCGAATTCTGGACGCCGCCGTCGACTGCCCGATGCTGATGCTTGCGAGGCATCTGGAACACCGGCATCAAAGTCCCAGAATTTGATCAGACCATAGGTATCCATCAAAGTGGGTATTATCAGTTTCTTCATAGCTATAGCTGATGGACTGACTGCCCAGCGATGGCAGGTGTCAACGGTCGACGCGATAAATAATAACTGAACTGCGGCGAGAATTTGCAAATGCGACGCAACGCGACTCGATGCCAGTCGACTGACGACGATGATGTCGCAATGTCGCCGACGTCGTCGATGTGGATGTCGATGTCGCTGTCGACGTCAAGTGCTTATGCGTGTATTGTTGTGTGTTGCCCTTTTGTGTTGTTGTGTTGTTGTGGGAGGCCAACACTTTTGATAAGCATTCGTTCTAGGGGGGCACAACTCTATTGTGATTGCCATTTACTCTTCTCTATATTGGTTATTGTCTGCGCTAGGTTCGTGTCTACGCTTGAGCTTGAGGCTGTTTAGCTACGATGAGGGAGGGGGAGGAGGGGGGAGTCAAGTGTCTCTTGATTAGATTAGCAGCAGGAATTGCATTGATGCGCACGAGCCGAGGCGTCGACAACGATGACACTCACTCACTTACTCACTGCAAATGCAATCATTGGCAATCGTCGCTCCACAATAGATAGACTCTCAGACTCTCAGTCTCTCAATCTGAATCTCAATCCCTTGCATTGGCATTGGCTCTTGACATTACAATATCATCATCTGACCTCGCTGCTGCCGTTGCATTGTTTTGCTTGATTAGTTTGCACCTCGGCATCAACTTATCGCAGCAACCAAACATCAACAAAGAAAAGTCTATTAATTTAAGTCAATTTCCCCTACCCGCAACAAGCCAGTTTCTATGATTAATGTTTAGAGAGCAGCGCCATAAAATCTATTTCGAAATGCTTTCAAGCTGTAAAAAGTGCCCCAAAAACCATTAATTTTCACGCACAACTTGCATTTTCACCCCAGCCAAGTTCTTATCGACTTGCGGTAACTTCATGTGTATACTATATGTATTACATACGTTTTTTTTTCGAATTGTAAATAACTGTGTAATGTGTGTCGTCTTTTGTGGGCTTTTAATTAGTCGGCTGCTTCTGAAGTGCCACAAAATCTGTAGTTACCTTTTTTTCCAACCTTATCTCCGATTACCTTCTTAAACTTTATCGAACTGGGGCAAACCCAATGCGCCTTGGGCACCTCGTTCCTGTTAATCAGTGTTTAATCACTTTTAATCTAAAAACATGCCTAAACGATTACACACACACACAAACAGCTCCACTTCCTCTGAGTGTTGTAGGTGCAAAGTGACGTTTATGAGCACATTGAACTTGGCTAAGTCACAAAATGTAAACAAAACCATTGAAAATCATCGCTAGAAACAGCCTTGAAATGACAGCTCATGTATCTGTTAGACAGGATCTAAAAAGCACTCGTAGTCAATGTCGATGCTCAAGTGTCTCGGCGCAACCAATTAAATCAGTTTCTATTATAAACATAAAAGCGCAACAACTTTCACGCTGTGCCTAACAGTTGTGCGCTATGTTAACGAGCTGTAAGTGCATCGCATGCTGCGATGAAGATTAGTTTAATATGGAAAACGACAAACAAGAACATTTCAAGCTTTAACATTATGAACCAATGCAATTTCAATAACAGAGCGCAGGTCTGTATAGCGCATATAACAGAGATGCATGCTGTTAACAGCGCGCTGTTAGAAATAGATATACATTGCAATGTCGATACATGCAGAACATTGCAGTTATCGATAACTATTGAAAAAGCAACTGAAACTATTTTTGAGTTTGTTACTATTTTAATGTATGCAATTGCTTTGTATGTGTAATCTACATTAAATTGCAACTCACTAACATGCTATTACGAAGAGCTATCTCAAATGTAAGCAAACTAATGTTGCTCTACAATTCTGCTGACAAAAACTAATAGTGACAAAAACATGCTACTTAAGTGGCCAAGCATCCCCAAAGAATCTTGTTTAAACCACATAACATACACATATGTTATGTAAACCTACTCTAAGGTGTAATGACAGGCTATTACCTGTCAGCGAAAGAAGGCCAGCACTTAGCACTATCAGCATGACAACTGGACATCATTATGCAGAAGCCGCAAATTGCAAAGCAAAAAAACTTGGCGAATCTATTTTGATTGGCAACGGGGCTGAGAGACTTGGAAATGGGATCGCATTTCAGGTTCATTCACTGCATATAACAACGATAGCATAGGGCTTCTTCCTCTGCAGCGAAAATAAAGAAAGAAAAAACAAACACCACATCAGATGCGTGACTCTCAATTGCTGTGGTTGGTTGCTGTTGCCATGGATAATGTCTGAATCGAACTGAAATTCATTCATTACACAAAGGGGGGCAGCAAACAGCAGCAAATCTCAAGAAAGTAAATGACAGACGAAGCTATTTTTGTGGTGACATTGATAATGTGTGTAATAGAATACACATTGCTTACTTCTGCGCATTTTATGTTATACAATATAAATATCAATTCACCGCACGCAGTAAAACATATAATACTACCATAACATTCGGTGTAACGAACTCTGTTAACTAGTCGAGTCTAGTCGAGTTTGTTTGGGGATCAGACACAATCACAATCTATCATGATCAAAAGTGGCTTTAAAGTGTCGTGTCTTTATTTAATGCCCTTGGCCTTAGCACTAAATCTATAATTTCCTTTCTTACGAAAATAGTTCGTGTGACAAAAACAAATCAGTTGCTCGCTTCTTCCCCTTCAACGTCGCGCAGCTGTTGCATTTAGAAAAAGACAAAAAAAAAAAAAGAAGATGGAAATGGCTTCGTTTGTAATGCGATACTAGTCTATAGTATATGAGAAATGCCAGCTGCAATCCCAAAAGAGTTTTGTCCAAGTTTTATTGGAGCCACTTCGACAGCTGTTCAATTACGGCGCATTCCTTATGCCTGAGTAATCGCAGCAACTTTGCTTTAAGTGCCTCACTCTATGAATCTCTTCTTCGACCGAGGTTCGTAAATTCTAAGCCAACATATTATATTATAGACAGACTTACCAGACATTCGCCAAAGCCGTTACACCTGATGCCAATTACGTTGACGTCATCCTTGCCGCTTTTGGGCAAACTGCAATAAAAGAAGAAACAGAGACAGAGAGTGAAAAAAAGGGAAAAATTACACAATGAATGGAAATTTGCAAAGCCTTCTTAATTGAATTGAAAATGTTCTGCGAACAATTAGCAAAAGACGGTAGCCAGGACAGGAGGAGTTGCTGTCAGGTTGTTCCTTTTCTTTTTCGGGCCAATTGGGCAAACTTTTAGCGCCGGCTTAAGCAAGCTCTTGCTCTTGGTATTCCTGGCAGCCTGGCTCGCTGCTGCCTTGGCTGATTACCAGAAATTGCGTGATTTATGGCCGAAGCTGACCCTCCCTGCCCAGCCCCGTAATAAACATTTATGCTCGACCATAAACCTTAACAAAAGGCGACATGAAAATTGCAGGAGTCTACACGTCCGGCCAACAATAATAAAACAAATACAAAATACAGAAGACAGAACACAGAGAACACAGAGAACACTGAATACTGAATACAGCATTACAACATTGTTGTAAAATTGCTAAAGAGTTTTTCCGGCTAGGTTTTTGCGTGGGAAACTGCGGCAAGCAAAAGTGTTGAGAGCGCAAAGGGGAAAAGAGGAAAGGGAAGAGAAACACAGGTAGATGGGAATTTTTGCAGTGTGTTTGATTTTCGCCGGAAATGGAAATGGAAAAGCGCTCAGCTTAGACTAAGACCACACTCACACTCAGACTCAGACATCGAGATACACCTTAAGGAGCTCGATTTCAATCAAAAATGCAGACGAAGTTGGCCAAAAATACCAATGGCAAAAGACACGAATTTCGTATGCGAGTCCTTCGTACAATTTGCTGATGCTTATTGTAAGCAAACACTGCAGATTCCTGGAATTCCTCGTGCAAACAAAACAGGCTCAAGCAAAGGACACACAAACACAGCGTATAGAGGACAAAAGCAAGAGATGGAGATGTTGATGGGAAAGAGAGGAATATTTAGTTTTTCCTTGACCAGGCTTTGGGTTTTCTTTCCTTTCAAGATGTGACCCAGGAGAAGCAACGGCAACAGCCGAAGTTTCAACTTCAGCAAATTGTGTGCTCATAACAAAAAACGGATTAAATCAATGGATGCGTGAAGGAATGCAGTTCCCTGAGTATCTCTTCTTCTCGTCCCGAGCTCTCTCTCTGTCGCTGCAGGATGCAGCATATGGTCCTTGTTGCCGTCTGTTTCTGTAGCTATTGCTGTAGATGTTTTCTCTGGCTGTTTCTGTGTTTCATGTTGCACAGGTACAGGTGATTGATATCTACCGCTGCCATTCAAATGCCACGTAATTACGAAATGCATTCTGTTCTTGACTTGAAATACACAGAGAAACCGAGAGACAGACCCAGAGAGAGAGAGAGGACTACGTCTTGGGGTGGGGTCAGTGAACATCTGCTTGTAAAGGCCAAATGAAGCATAAAATGAAAATGAACATGAAAATGGTAATGGAAATGCACATTGCCAGCTGCCAATTGCTGGATCATTTCCATTGAAAATCATTTCATGAGCATTTCGGGGGTTTCTCTTACCGTTGCCAAGTGCGGGCAGCATTAAAGCGTCGATTTGGCTTGCCAGCTATCAGCAATCGATTGTTGCTCGCAACATTTATCGATTTGCACTTTTCCATTTTAACATCCGTTCTATAAACGTTGCGCTGCTTCTTCATCGTTAATTGATTAACTTCCACTGCACTGACAACACACAACACACAAAAATAATTCTTTTTTTACAATCACTTTACAAACTCGTAAAGCTGAAATGTTTTATAGACGAATTCAGGGTGGGAGAATACCATCATCTATTTTACGATGAAACTCACAAAGATCCGACAGTTACGACGACGCGAAGTGTTCACGATGTTGTACAGCGGCAGACTGATCGACCCGGTTTCCGGAGAGACAAAAGCCGAAAAGCAACCCGCATAGGATTTTCACTTGAGTCGTGCCTGACTTAGACAATAGAGAGAGAGAGAGAGGGAGAGGACAGGATAGTGAGTGAGAGAAAGAGAGAGGGAAGTTTGAGTGCATTGCTGTGAGGTCTTTTTTTTGAGCCAAGATTCTTTTGAGGTTGAGGGTTGAACTCAATTTTAGGGGCGCGATTTTCGAAATTTATATATTTTAGTAGACTGGGGCACACGTGACATCTGCTTTGAGTTCTTGATTTGAATGAAATGTTTTTTGTTCCTTGTTATTTTCTGTTTGTTATTTCGCGACAGCTGGCCTCGTTATGATTGCATGTCCTTGATCATTGGGACTGTCAACCTTTTGGCTATCCACTCTAGTCGACAGCTGTTAAAGAGCGACAGGTTCTGCTGAAGTTGCAGCTGCTTGCACTTTGACTCAACAGCAACATTTTTGGCTCAACTGCAACAATTGCAACTGCAACAGCAACTGCAGTGGCTCAACAAGGATAACGAAGAATTAAAAGAAGCAAAAGGGAAACCGCTGCACACAAATATTGTAAGCGGCAGGAACATCTGCCTTGCTGCTACTTGCTCAGAGTATGCCGCAAAAACCAGTTTAGCTACATGATGGTGGTGCAACAGCACTGAGTTATGTACCTTCTTACTCTTTCACTCTTTTTCCTTCCCTCTCTCTTTGCTCTTTGGAAGGAGGGACAGCGTGTGGCAAGCAATATTCATAAAGCATATCCCAGACTCGTACTACAACTCGTTGTCATACTTTATTCTGTCGTTAAATCAAAACCATTTGCTGCGTAATGCCGTAAAACACGTGTGCTGCTGCTCGAGGAAACGGATACTTTGTCATTGTCCTGTGTGGCACACACAAGAGCGACAACACACAGCAACATTCCCAATTGCGATTCCGTTGATAATATGCAGAGTTATGTCAGCTGGGAGCTCACAAATCAGCTCAATCTCTATACGTTCTCACGACATATATTTATATCTTTTTTATTTCTAATTCAAAAAGTGTGCTCTGATTCCACGCGCTACATTATTTAAGAGTTGCATTTTATTAATGTTCTGGTTTATAACTTAAAGTGTTTGTGATTGTATGAATTTCAAGTGTCAACAATATAAGTGTTTGAAAGGGAAATTTAGTGGCAATCGTTATGAATTCAAATTTTAAATGTGTTTCCGTTCCACCCGTCACATTATTAAAGTGTTAAATATTATCAAAGTTGAGAATTACGACTTGAAGTGTTTGTAATCGTATGAACTTAAATCTTTCTTAATTCTAATTCAATTGTGTTCCGATTTCATGTGTTCCAATATTTAAATTTTTTAATGTTAAATAAAGTTCAGAATGAAACCCTGAACAGTTTGAATTGGTCTAAATATCATGTTTCAAATTTGTTATTCAAATTATTCTTCAATTTCAGGGGTTTCAATTTTGAAGAGGATTTAGAATTCAATCCGAAAAAGTTTGTGTTTGTGTGAATTTCATGCTTCAATACTGGAAGTGATTAAACAGAAAATTCTAAAGGAATTCTTTCAAATTTGTTATTCAAATTCAAATTTCGATTCCAGGCGTTTCATTCTTTAAGAATTTAAGTTTATTAAGAAAACATTTGTATTCATAGAAATTTCATGTGCCAATAATATCACAAATGAAAATAATAATATTAATAATAATAAATATTAATGAAAATCAATAATAACATATAAAAGTAAAAATTCAATGAGTTTGTTACAAATCCATTCCATCTTCCAATCTCATTGAGTTCAACCAAGTCTTTACTTGAAACCCGTGTTCTACTTCCATTGGCTTTATTATTTTGCTCCACTTCCATTTATTTCTATGTCTGATGCCCATCATCATTTGCTAAGCAATATTTCCGTTTATTGGATCATAAATAGATGCACTCTAATGCTCTTAAAGGTGTGCGAAATTCGGAACAGACCTGCTATTGCTTTTACTTGTGTAAATATGACAAAATAAAGATGTTTACATCTACTTCGCAACGTAATACAGCTGGGCTGGATAGGAAATAGCTGCTCACAAGTTTTCCTCTCTGGATTTTGCCGAGAGGAGGAAGTAAGGAAATGCATTTGACGCTGAAATTTGATAAGCACCTGCAAATGGAATAGACGACACTGGGATAGATGCCGCAGACTGACAACAACATCCCCATATAATATATAAACGGAAGTCAGGATGTGCACTTAACCAACACACATACTTCCACAGACACACACACACACACATTCTCATTCTCACACATACGTGGGCAGAGAGTTCATGGTGTATTTGACCCAAGATGTGCTTCTATTTTTGTCGGTCCTTTCGAGCAAAGTAAATAAAAAGACAGCAACAACGACGACGTCGACATCGGCCAGCGACTTAGTCCGTTGAGCAACACTTAAGTCATAGATTTGTTTATGGAAAATACTCTTGGAAATTGCTGGGATTATTTACAGGCGACGACATCTGCATAAATTGAAGCATAAACAATGCCACCACACACACACACACACACAAAAACCGTCTCTCAGGGTCGAGGCGGGGCAATTAGCTCAAGGTTGGGGCCCACACAGCAGCAACAGCAGTAACTTGGCCCAAAAGCTGATAAGCAGCGGGAGCCACGATTGAACCACTGACTGAGAGAGAGAGAGAGTGTGTAAAGGGAGATCGAATCGTTCGTTGTACTTGCTACTTTTTTTAAGGCCCTTGAAATGGCCAAGGTCTGCAGAAAAAAAAATACATTTTTGCAATCTCTGGAATTCCGAACTGGTTTCGCAGTGCGTACACAAATTGTTTAATGCTGCCGACAGGTAGGCCTGTCTTGGTCTTGGCCTTAAAGTAAGACCAGTTACATGCGCCTTCTACTCTACTCTATACCTGTCTCAAAATATGCAACTGCCAAGCGGCAAATCGACAGGCGGTTAAGGTACCGACCGACTTAAGCTTGACCACGGGGTGGACCACTTCCACTTTTTGCCTCTTTTTAAAGATTGCCACATAGAGTGCAGAGCGTGACTAAAGTGGACTAATCCCGAAAAAAATTAGTAAGGAATGCAGGGGAAATCCTTGCACCTCAGTCTACTGATTAGACGAAAGTGTTTGCCGTGTTAAATTGATGTTTAGCAAACTGTAGAAAAAAGGACGCCACATTTGTCTAGATTACAAGTTGAAAGAAATTAATTAGCCAACTCTAATAGAATCATCACTGAGCTGCAACGGCAGAGCATCATCAAAGCATCTCATGCGCTGGACCAAATCGGAATGAGGAATGGCGCTTCACACGCAAATCTGCGCATTGATATGGAATGACCCTGTTATGAGCCAGTGAGCAGATGAGGCTTCAAATATGTATATGCATTTGAGGAGTTGGGATGGGCCTCTGGTCTAGCCAGTTCTTTGAGCCAGACACGACACTAAGTAGTCAAGTTACAAAGCAAAATGCAATGCATTTTACAAATGAGAAGCGTGCAACATCCAACATGCTTATTAGAGGTAAAAGTAGCTGCACTGAAAGATATAATCTCTTTTGAAATAGAGTAACAAAAATCGAGAAGAAGTAGAGAAGTTTTTTCTTTTGTGAAATCACAAGTCTTTCAAATAAACATTCAGCATTTGACGCAGCAGCTTCATAAACTGCAGAATTCATTTGCTTTCAAGAAACTGAATCATCTCTTTATAAACAAGACAGACCTTATCTATTAAAGACGCCAAAATCACCTACTAATAACAAACAACATCTGCAGAGGCAGACACTGGAAACTGAATCATTTGCCTATTAACACACCTCAGCTATTAAAAGATGCATTAACAGACATCATCTGCAGGAATGATCTACAAGAAAAAGAATACAAAAATTAGTGTGTTATGAAAGAGGAATTAACTAACCGACATCAACTATCACAACAGGAAGAATCGTATACAAATGTCAGACGATATGATAAATGAAAAACAGAAATCATTTTGTAGAGCGAATGCAATAATCAATGGGAGTGAATCATCAGAAAGGGGAATTGTATACAAAAGTAAGAAAAGGAAAGTAGAATTCGGTATTATCTGGAGTAAGCTAAATAGTATTCTCAATCAAAGCTAATCTATTCATTAGTATAGAATAGCGTATCACACTAAATTCATTCACAAATCGAAATAATTTATGGTATCATTTATATCAAAACGAAATGTGCTGCTAATAAGCAACAAAAGGTACATACATATATCATAGATTTATTATATTGACATTTAGGGTATAAATAAACAAGTAAGAAAGCCAAAGAGTGAGCTCGACTGCGAGATACTCGCTAATAAACGAAGTGAATATACCGATTGCGAAATTTGATATATCGATATACTAATTGCCATATGGAATATACACATTTCATGTAGTTAAAAATTAGAATATACTGAGTTAATTACTGCAAGTACTAAAATATACCGAAAACTATATACACTAAATGAATAACCGAAAATACTAAAATATACCGAAATCTGAATTTGGTATACCGATATGCTATTAGAGTCATAGTGTATCGTGTAGAATACATACATTTTTTGTAGTTAAGAAGTTAAAATATACTAAATTAATTACCGAAAATGTTAAAATATACCAAAAGAAAAATTTGGTAGATTGCTATACTATTCCAGCCAAAGTTTACTATATAAAATATAAACATTCCCTTTAGTTAAAATATACAAAATGAATGTTCCAGTACCAACTTTAGTATATCAATATACTATTACACCCAAAATATACCGTATAAAATACATACATTTCCTGTAGGTAAAACGTTATATTAACCCTCTGCCCTATGGGTAACGGGTATAAAAATCCACTATTCATTAGTGAGTATCATTGCAGTGACAGAAATATCACTCATTAAATTCATTCTGAATCGACACAATAACAATATGATATCATAGATTCATTCACAAATTGGTGACTTTTATCGTTTCTATGTTATATCACAAAGTGTGCCATATTTACAGTTGCCAGGCATTCAATTTAAACGCACATCCATTGATATTATAGAAAACACAGCTCAATAATCTTTGTGCACAAATAATTCCCAAACTGCACGTATTTAAAATAAGTTGACGTTGTAAATTGGATTATCAGTGCATTGACAGCACGAGCGAAATGCGCAATAGAACTTTGACTTTAACAAATAAATGCTGAACCATATAGGAAGCGCAATACAAAAAATGAGTGAATAAAATAAAATTATAAACAAAAATGTGATAGACTGACTGACTGGGCGATACACTCAACCAAATTGGGATTTACATTTCAACTAAAAAGTGATTGAGAATTTAAACTAAATAAATTGTGTGGCGCATACTCAACATTTCATGTTAAAATCACATAAAATAAAATGTGTGGGCTGCATGCTAATTTCGAGGAGGAAAAGAATTTCTGTTCTTAATTTGTCTGAATTCAACTCAAAAGTGTTGTTTTCCACACACACACAGACACATGTGTTTGTCTGGATGTCTGAATGTCCCAACAATGTGTGGTAGGGGATTTAAAACCATTTAAGCTACGCAAATTGACATTTGACAGACGTTTTCCATTCGTCAGGTCCCCGATGCTGTGCCCAGCCCAGGACAATTTAAAAAGAAGAGAATACTAAAAACAGGAATGAAAGGGAAGACAAGACAGACGGAGGCAAGGCAGAGGAAGCTGAAGCTGAAGGAAACAGCATGAACTCTGAACCATGGCTGAGTACTCGTAGCACATGTAAGCCTAATTGGCATTGATTAATTGAATGTAGGGGGGAGAGCAGAAATGGAGGAAGGAGGTAGGTACTACGAACAAAGAGAAGCCAGAGCCAGAACAACTCTTGACGAGCGAAATTATGCAAAATGGGCAAAAGCCGAGAGCGCACAGTGGGACAAAAGGGGTATTAGGAGGAGTTAGCAGGATGAGAGGGGGAGGCGGCTGCCATTATCAGTAGGAATCATGCTAAATGAGTTATGAATGCGAAATTTATGTATGTATCCATTACGTTCGGTATGGGCAACGCTTTTGAATATGTATGCGGCAACAATATTCATAAGGCTGAAGGACACAGTGTGTAGGAGAGAGAGCGGGGGAGGAAGAGAGGGAGTTGCATACAGAGTTGTGCTGCAACTGCCACATGTTGAAATAAAGCGAATTTAATGAATGAATTGAGCGGGAAATGAATGTGTACTTTGTGGTTGCTTGAATTGGCTTGGCAGTTGCTCATGAGTTTCGGGGGGATTGCTGATGCATCTGCATGTTGCTTGTTGTTGGTTGCTGGTTGTTGATGTTGGTGTTGCACCCACATGTTAGCTGCAGCTGGTGCTGTTGCCACCGCAGTTGCAGCAACGTCAATTGCAGACAAGAATGATGCGATTGCAACTATAAATAACATCAAAGATCCACTGTTGCCCCTGTTGCTTTTGTTGCGAGTTGTTGTTGTTAACTTGTCGCTTGTCGGTAACACCAAAGAGGCCAAGTACGCCCACAGGCGCCATCTCAGACACAGACAGTAGATAGCAAACGAGTATCTGTTGCAAGCTTAGAACATGCCACACAAATGATGACGATGATGAGCAGCAGCAGAGTTTTGGTAACGTATTTTGAATGCATAATCATTCAACTTGTGGGAGAGTTGCGATTCCAGAAGAGAGAAGCACCGAGACAGCGAGACAGAGAGAGAGAGAGAGAGAGAGAGGTAAGAGAGTAAGAAGGAGGAACGCAGGCAGTCAGGCACTTCACGAATTCATAATTAATTGAATGCGAGTGCAGCTCGAGAAAGACATGCAAGACCTGAATAAAAGAAACCCCCCGAAGACGCAAGTAATATGAGTTGAAGGGAGGAGTGGAGCAGAGGGGTGTGGAGGGGGACAATGTCGGGGCACGCACCGCAACAACAGCAACAACAACACATGAAAACAGTGAAAAACTGACAAAAGCCGAAAAGACAAAGAAATTGCTTTGGCCCCGGGGCTATGGCATAGTTTTCTCTCATTTCTTTCCTCTTTTATCTTCCTCCTCAATTTGTAATTAAATGCAACGCTCTGTGTGTTCCGGGAAATCTTAACGAACGAACAAGAAAAATTATGAAAACCTGATGAGTGTGTTGAACCCACAACGCAGCACACACAAACACACAGAGAGAGCGCCACAGGATACTCGTACTCAAATTTCAAATGTACTTAAAAAGGACAATGGGCATCCTGCAAAGGAGCTGCTGACACTAATGGCTGTCACCAATTACCAACACGCTTTACTTTATGACGTAGTTCAAATGCCATTCAAAAATTCCCATTTAATACTCAACTCTCTTGTTGCTTATCTATAAATACAAATTCAACAAAGGAAGTGCGAATTCGTTTTTTTTGATAAGCCCCTAAAAGGGAAACCTATAGCATAACTGACGTCTTCACGGTGGTACCATATTATATTTGAGTGGTTTGAGGTTTCATTATTAATACTTAGTCGTCATATGACTTTTTAGTACTTGGGTCTGGGGTCTAAAGGGCGCTCTCTTCTTCTTCCGGGCATTGCTCTTGTTGTTGTTCTTTACGGCTACGCAGAATTCTATTTGTGGGAATTGTGAAATATTGTCTCCACGCAAATGCGTAAAAACCTAATTCAGTATTTCGTCAGCTGGGCTTTTTTCTGGGCATTTCTTCAATTTCAAATTCTTACTTTGATTTCTTTTTAAATTCATATTTTGATTCATTAGTACTGTAGGTTCTTAATGAAATTATTAGTTTTAAATTTCTCATTGAATTTTTATTTGAATTTGTCACTTTAAAATACCCCAAATTTGTTCTCAATTTATTATAGTATTTAAAGTATTTTAATTGATTGGAATATTGCTATTGTTATTAATTGTATTATTTATCAGTTCCTTACTTATTTATTTATTTTTTGAGAAGTTTTGTATTTATCTAAACTGATAAGGCATTTTTGTCTGGGTATTAAAGGTGCTTTATTGAATTAGTTCTTATTCTACTTTGATAGTAGAATTCCAAATTTCAATGAATGTTGTCTAAAGTCGTTTAGAAGTACAGTGCAAAACTTATAAAAAAATATTTTGATTAAAGGGCAGAATATTATTACTAGTAACATTCAAGATATTATTTATCAGTAAATTGTTCTTTTTGTTTTGGAATTTGCAAAAAGTCGACAATGAATATTTAGCTTTAGCATTCATGATATTATTTATCAGCTTCTTATTTTTTTTTTGGATCTTTGTAGTTTTCTGTACAAGCATTATTTTATTTATCGAAACAAATTGTAAAAACCGAAAGGAATGAAAATGATTATTATTATTTATATTAATGATATTATAATACAATCCATGTAGAAATTTTTATTGTATTCAGTCTTTTTACATCTTTGGCTTCTTTTATGAGTACTGAGTAATAAGAAAGGAAGTAAATAAGGATTGTTTTCCTTTCATTTATATGAAAATCATGAAAGAGATTACATTCTTAGGCAACTGCAGACAACTACAAAAGATTTGTGTGACTGTAAATTAGCATTTTGAATACATTTTGTGGCATTTGCAAACTCGTTGTTCAGCCTCTATCAAGTTGATTATTATGACAAGCTGTTGACACAAATTGCTGTTGCAAATTGCATTTCACTTTAGCCAATTGCATTTTTTTGAGCTTATTAACGCAATTCTCCCGGCCCAACTCTGAGGTCTGGCCTATTAAATAATGATATCTTTGTGTTTTGTTGTGACTAATACGGAAGTGCGAATGCAACTGGGGTGAATGTTGAGAGTGAATAAGTGAGTGAATGAGTGAGTGTTCGTTCTCTCGGCATATGATCAATATTGAATTGCATGCATATTCACATGAGGTAATTCAAGCACACACACATACACATGGAAGCAGCGATTGTGCCTTATGTAATAATTAACACATTTTAATGCGTTGCCTAATCAAAATGAATGGAAATGATGGAATGAATATGGCGTTGGGTTACGAGCCCACAAAAAAAAAAAAAAAACAGTACGAACGAAAGTGCGAATAGAAATTGTCTAATACATTTTTCTTTACACTTTAAATTTTTTGCACTTCATAAATTATGCAATTGTACCGCAAAAGGTAGAGAGACATAAAGTGCAGGCCATGTCCGCATATGAGTGTTTGAGTACCACTAAAAGTTTGACCGACCATTAAATTAATTAAACTTTTAATTAAACCGAAACTAGTTTGAAAAGTAAGCGAGGCAAGAAAAACGAAACAGAATCGAGTTTTTGGGGTCTTTGGTCTCGTCTCGACGCTTGAGGGAACTGGAGCATTTGATTGACATCCACTAAAGAGAGATAAGTAGAGTCCAGGGGCGGCTTTTGAGAGCACACACACACATACAGAGTGGAGGTTACACCGAGCACATGTACTATTTCCATTTAATTACCACAGGGAACAGCAACAACTATCTCTGAGCTAAGCTGATTGCGAATGTTAAGGTCAAGCGCGGCGAGCTGCGGAGCTGGACTGGAGAGTTGAATGTTTATGTAATGGGCGTAAAGCGATAAGGAAACGACCAACTATACTAAATATGTATATATTTCAGTATGAATTGTAGATTTTTGTGTGTGGCATAGTTTATGTGTTGTTGCCACCTCGCAACAGCCGCAAGTGCATTCACCTGCCACAATTTATCTAAACAGAAAAAGGTTTTTCTTTCTTGCTTCTTCTTTTTTTTTTTGGGCCATCAAATTCAAAATAGATGAAGTTGGCTTACGAAATACACACACCGACACACACAAGAGTAATGAACTGTCGAGGCAACAAGTTTTTTTTTTTTGGATAATATATTACGCATGCGTAAGAAGAAACTGTCCGCCTGTATGTGCCTCCTCCTCCTCTTGTTCCTCCTCATCCACCTCCTCTAATTCCCTCCTTACTACTCTCGGTGCATGTCTCAGATACAAATTTGTAGATAACACAAACAGAAAGAAGAATGAGACAAGACAGAGCGCAGTCTAGGCGTGTCTAGTCCATGACTTTGCCTTCCTCTATGATAAATAAACTTATACACACACAGACAGACAGACAGCAGCAACAGTTTCGGAGTTTCGTAGTTTCCATGTTTTCATGTTGAGCAACATGTTTTGGGCTGACTGAAGTCAGCAACAGCAACAGAAAAGAACAGAATCAGAAGTGCAGCCGCATTTGTTTATAGAGTCAGTTCGAGGCAGACATCTCACTCAGGAGAAAGGCAAAGGAAAAGCAAGGCAAGGAAAGACACGCGACATTTACATGACTCACATTTGTTTACCTCACAGATCACAAGATGCCAGCAAGATGTGTGAGATTTCGCTTTGACATTGCCACCGAGAATGATTTATGTTTGTGTTTGAACAGGAATGCAAACCGGTTCCATATCGAAAGCATTTACATGCTGAGATCTCAATTGATTTAAGAATGGAATTTAAAGCGGCAACAAAACAATTAGTTCACAATTTAAATACAAAGAACAAAAGCTGACAATGATTTGGTCTTAAAATGCATAACTTTGCTGGAAAGGAATGCAAAGCGAAAAGAAACAATTAGTTAAGCAATGAAATGTGAAATGCATCAAATGCAGAGCAGTGTGAATTAAAAGTCAACAAAACTACTACGAAATACGTAAAAAAGTTACAGTTGAGTGTGCTCGACTGCGAGATATCCGCTACCTAATTTTAATGAAAGCAGAACAGTAAGAAGGCCGTAAAATATTCTGAAAATATAACAAATTCTACATTGTAACCAAATGTAGCATTTGGTATAGTTGAGTTTATTTTCAAAAAGTTTATACATAAATATTTTAAATGCTATAGTAATACCAAATATAGCATATGGTATATTTAGGTATATTTTGTAGCATATTTATACTTAAATATTATATAATACCAAATATACCACTTCGTATGTTAAGTACATTTTTTAGTATATTTATACTTAAATATATCAAATGATATATTAATACCAAATATAGCATTTGGTAGAGTTTGGTATATTTGCAGTATATTTATACAGTATTTTTTTACTGACTTCCATGCATACTACTGCAGACAAAATATATCAAAATATTCTGAAATATATAAATATACTACTCCATACACAATATACCATAAAGTATATTTTAGATAGAGCATTATACCAAATGCTATATTTGGTATTTCGATATTTTACTATAGTTAAAAAATTAAAAAAAAAATATACCATATGCTATGTTTAGTATATTTGTTTTTATATACTACATACAAAATATACCATAAAGTATATTAAAGGCAGACATAGATGATATATCGTCTCGTTTATACTATGTGGGAGCGGAGATGGCATATGTTGCCTGTTACAGCAGACCCTTCTACTCTATGGTTAACGAGTTTAATCACTTAGCATTTCGATTCGAACTGTTTTAAATGAAAAGGGCAAACAGCCGTTTCACAACGATATGTGAATGTGTCGAAACTTCCTCCCACTCGGAAAGTGCAAGGGGAAGCTTGCTCCAAAGTCTCGAATGAATCACTGAAAATAATGCAGCGACTCAGCGATTTCCCCTTGAGCTGGTCAACGGCATCAGCGTCTTTGGCTCATCAGCAGCTGGCAACGGGGCAGCAAAAACACGGAAATTTTTCAAAAAGAAAAATCAAAATGCAATCGCAGAGTTGCAGTTGCCACTCGCGAGTTGAAGACGGAATCGGAATTGGAATCGCGCGAGTTGAAAGCGAAAGTGCCTGGGGGCATGTTCGTGGCTGTGTTAATTAGCTATAAAAAGCTGATTAGTGTGATTCAAAAAGAAAATGCCGTTTTTACCATAATGTGATGAACATATATAAAAGATCTCTAAATAGTTTGCTTGGCTTTGGGCTTCTGGTTTTTATTATAAAAGAAGAAAAGAGACAAATCGATCATTATTTATGTGGCAAACAGGAATCTGACAAACTCACGTCTCACTTAATTACTTAATAGCTGCAGCATGTCGACGACGACGAGAACAGCTTGTTGTCAGTTTGAAAGGAGAAACAGAACACAAACACAAACAGAAATAGACTTTCAAGATTTCTTGCAAAGAATCTGAAAAGTTGTTAATCATGTCTTAATAGATATTTAAGCAAATTACTTTTAAGTGAATGCAAAATACGGAAAAGAAAGCTCAAGTCAATCAAAAGACTTGTCATGATTATCAGAGATTCGAATTACAGTCAGCAAATCACTCGAGACAAGACGAAGAAGAAGAAGACCGTAGAGAAGTATGCAGAGAAGTGAAGTGAGATAAAGAATAAACAAGAAATGCGACGCTGCCACATACAATAATTGATCTGGAAAACCAGTTGCATGCCGCATTTCCAATGAACAAAAAAAAAAAAAAGAAAAAAAGAAGCGAAAACTTTTGCTGATGAAGCTATTAAAATTGTGTTATTCAGCGTTTTGTGTGAGAATTATTTTCAAGGATTTCCCCCCACCACCACTCGAAATAATTGTATAATTAAATGTTTAGCTACAAACAAAAAAACACAGAAATAAAAGTAAAACAAAAACTAGTTTAAAGCACATTTTGTGTCTTTTGTTTAACTTTCGGTTGCTGTCGACGGTAAATGTCATCATTTTTGTCTATTACGACGACGAGTTTGGGGAAGCTAAAGTTGTTTGTTGAATTTTCATTTCCGTTTAATTTCGCAAACAGCACAAAAACTAATTATGGCCCAAAAAACATCGCAACTTTTGTGAGCCCGGCAGCTGATGCTCGGGTTTTGGCTCGCTGACTGACTGACTGAGTAAAATTGATGGTTTCGTGTGGGTTTCAATGATCAGTTGACATAAAGTTATAATGAGCAAATATTGTCATCATCGCGGCGCGGCGCGAACGCTGAGTTCTGAGTTCTCGAGATTAATGACAGAAAAGCAAGAAAAAGACTTTTGCCGTCAGGTAGCAAGGTAATTAACTACAAACACACACCGTAAATTCTTGAGTGTGTGTGTGTGTGTGTGTTCTATCTCCATTAACCCAAATATTTCGAGTATATCCCGAGCTTCATACCCATTCACACTCATTAGGAATGCATCAAGACGTCAAAAGTAGAACTTTGCTCTGCCAAGCAACATGCAACACACCGCATTCCGCACTCCACTCCACTGACAGCTGTCAGTTTTTTAAAGCCCAGTCCAGAGTTTTAGTCAAAAAATAGAAGCTGAAGTGCACAAAACTTTCCTTTGCATCATCCATAAGAAATGCTCAATTGTGACAAGTTTTTCCAACTGGCAGCCAGCGAAGCGAGCCATAAACTTTTGCTTGAGTTGCTTCCCCCCCAAAATAACAAAATTTCCTCACTCTGTCTGTCTGTCTGTTTGCATTTCTTATTTAGGCGCATTCAGAACTTTTGAACTTTGAACTGAAGATGCTTTTTTTTTTGTTTTTTGTTTGTTTGAAATGCAACTGCAACGGCAACTGCAACTGCACTCTGCTCTCTTTCTCTGCATTTCTGTGTGTGTTTGGAAATGGAAATGAAAACATTTAGCTTGAGCAACGCATGGCCAACAGATGTGGCGATTGCTTTACAACAACTTAACTTTCCCTCTTTCTCCCCGGAAACAATGTTTAATCCAAACTGGTAAAAAAAGTCTTAATAAAAGCACACAACTGTTTAACCTTTCGATATGACACAGATTTACACTTCGATTACAATAAATGCTCGATTTTCACAGCAGCAAAGAAAGCGTCAGTGATGCGAAAAACACATTGGAAAATTGATGAACAAAAAAAAATCGATTTGATGCGATTTGATTGCTTAGCAATCACAAACACATTCTCAATGCAATGAGGCATGCAACATTCGCTTTCGCATACCAAACTAATACTTTAATATACCAAAAATACCGATATGCTAATGTATGAAAAATACACAAATGAATACACAAAAATACTTAAAAATACCATATGATCTATTACATATATAAATGGTATATCTACATACTACTACATACACAAATATACCATCAAGCATATCATCTTAGCTGATCGGTTGAAGTTGATCAAGAATATGTACTTTATGGAAGCGTTGAAATATACAAAAGAAATATTGCTATAGTATACTAAATATACCGATATACTAAAATATGAAATTAAATATTTGGTATCTATATTTGGTATATTGATACAATTTGATTGCTTAGCAATCGCCAACAGATTCTCAATGCAATATTATCGTTATATATACCGATATACTAAAATACCAAATTAAATATTTGGTATATTAATACTATTTGATTGCCTAGCAATCGCTGACACATACTCAATGCAATGAGGTATGCAACATTATCGTCAAAATATACCAAAGAAATACTTTAATACGCCAAATATACAGGTATACTAAAATACCAAATAAAATATTTGGTATATTGATACGATTTGATTGTTTAGCAATCGCAAACACATTTGCAATGAGGCATGCAACATCGCTAAAAGCAGCTATCAAGCTGTCTATTTATAACTTTTATTTGTTAGACAGACATTCTTGCATTTTGGGCCCCCAATTGAATTGCGTTGTTAGCCAAGGAAAGTCAACGCCTCGCACGCAACTGTCTTGGGCCATCAGCTAATTTAGCAATAAACGCAATAACTGCAATTAACGACATAAGCAGAGAGTCGGACTCACAGTCTGCCAACACATAGTTAGACAGGTTTCTCTCGAATCTCTCGATTACATGTGGTAAGAGCACGCCATAATATCATTGGAAGTAACAAGAAAATTACATATGACACACGCATTAAGTATACACAGAGACAGTTGGTGTCTAGGGTAGATACTTTGAATCAGATGCTGCCAAACACAGGAAGCACTGATTAGGGGCCAGAGAAGAAGTGACCAGAGTGAACAGAGCCAGACAATTATTATTTGCTACGTAACCACGGCACAGAGCTCATAGACCTCGACTATGGAAATTATGTAGTTGCCCCTGTTGGAAGTGTGTTTTGCATATTTGCAAAGAAAGTGACAATGCGTGCCACAAACCACATAAGAAGAAAAAAATGAGACTCTCTCGACTGTGAAACCCTTTTTCTGTGGCGTCGCCCTTATCACGCACAAAGCCCAAAGCAATTAGAAATTCTTATGCGTGAGTGTGTGTGTTGATAAGGTTGTGGAATTTCAGTTTCGTAACCAACGCACAATATCATTTCTGTTGTCTGTTTGTTGTCTGTCAGATACACACACAACCGAAACCGAAAAAGTATCTTTCTCGTTGCTCTCTTACCATCGAGTCACGTATAAAATCAAAAAATACTGATAAGTCCAGCTGGGGCAGTCGAAGTTTGCCACTGTCATCGACGCTTCTGTGGAATATGAGTAAAGGGGTCATCGAAAAATCAAATATTCTGTGCGACTCTGATTGAAGAAATACTTCAGCATTGTTGGCCTGATTACGTTTGCAGGTAAGTTTCATATACAAATTAATCAGGTTTAAGTGGAGTGGCAAGTGTAGAATTTAATTTTGTCAGAGTGACAAGGCAACTGCCAACTACCGAACTACTTACTTACTTACTTACTTATGCTACTCTGACTTATGTAATGTTTAGTTTTGAACTATTTATGTATGTAGGAATGTCGTTAAGATTGCCATTTAAGTCCTACGTTATTGCGTAAGTTTTGCGCAGAAAGTAAAAGTTTTGTTAGCGCCTGCAACTAATTACGTGTAACCAACGAGATGGCGAAGAGAGAAAAACGTTGACAAGATGCTGCTGCAGTTAGTCCAACAGGCAACTGATTTGTTGCCGTTGACAGACGTTGGCCATAAATGGCAGTGATGTAGTCTTGTGCTGGTTACCGAAAACAGTTATTACAGCTTACAGCTTTTCTTTGTCTCTAGATACCAAGGTCCCTCCTAACTGTTATTGTGTTTTAACGAGTTACACAATCAGCTGCATTGTTGCATTAATCAAAATCTCAATCTGCAGTTAGATTACAAGATAATCCATACTTAACTAATTTTGAATGTATCGTGTGTGTTTTGATTTCGTTGATTAAAACTCAGATAAATGAACGCAAGATTGTTGGAATTCCGTGCAAGTTATTTTGAAGATTTGCAGCTGGCGCTACACATAAATCTACAACAAAAACACTCATAAGCAGCATTTGAAATGTCGTCGACGTCGTGACGATGTTGCCCCGACCGAAATGACAAAAATAAAACAGGGAGAAAATGTCGCCTGCATATCTAAAAATATAAGTACAATATAGAGTGCGTACAGGGTGCGGATAAGAAAAGTACGCAGCATTCT
Organism: Drosophila sulfurigaster albostrigata; assembly: GCF_023558435.1. NCBI lineage: Eukaryota > Metazoa > Arthropoda > Insecta > Diptera > Drosophilidae > Drosophila > Drosophila sulfurigaster. The sequence continues at coordinate 49,163,477 of NC_084883.1, forward strand.
CAAAGTTAGCACACAACTCTCCGAGCTGAATCTCAGACGAAGGAAATAAAATAAATGAGCGAATTTTAATAAAAACCCACATACGAGTTTTGCTTTTTTTTGGTGCTGATTTACGACATTGCCTGGAACTGACAAGTGGAGAGCATTGGGGTTTGCTTGTTTTTGTTTTGAAGGGCAACAAATCAATGTCTCGTCTAAAATGGCAAACACAAAAATAAAGGAAAAAAACAAATCGACAATAATAAATGAGAAGCACTCTGAAGGACTGAGAGCTGAAAGCAAAGGAGCAGGAGACAAACGTGGGCGCAATATATAAAAGCGCGGTCAAGGCACATTGAACCGCCCATGCGAAGCGAACACACACACAGCGAGGACATCAAATAAAGAACCTGTTGAGGAGGTCACAAAGTCAACGCGTAATTATTCACAGTCGATTAAATCGATAAACAAACAGAGGACAACAGCAGGTTGGACCTAGCAACAAAAGACCAAACATCGAATGCCAAAAAAAAAAAGTTTTGTTGAACTGCCCTCGAACTGAGGAAGATACCAAATATAAGAACAAAGGGAGAATGACAGAAGAAGATCAAACGCAGGGGAGATTATCAATGGTGTGTAAAATTGGTAACATTTGTGGTGAAGTAGACCAAAAACACACAAACGCCAAGAGGGCAAAAACAGTAGGAAATTATTAATGGCTTAACAGGTGCAAGCAAACTTGTTGTAAATATATGCATATGCATATTATATGCATATTTAGTATGTAAAATGTTTAATCAATAACGTTGATTTATTTATAGCCAACTGTTATCTAAGAGCATTTGGAAAGTTTTCTAGCGAGAGCTTTCAAACATTACAACGAATGTTAACTTACATCTGTGCAGATGGCGCTGCAGTTGTCGCTGTTGTTGCTTCAGTTTCGGCTTCGGCTTCTGTTGCTGTTGGGCTTGTTGCTTTTGGGGTTGTTGGTGTTGTTGTTGTTGGCGTTGGTGTTGTTGCTGCTGCTGCAGTCATTGTCAACGTTACATTATCGTCCGGACACAATGTGGTTGTGGTTGTGGTAGTGATTGTTGTTACGTTTTCGTCGCTGGGATTCAAATACCATTTGGTCTGTGAGACAATCTCTTTGGTTCCGTTGTTGTTGCTACTATTTCGAGATGGCGTCGTCGTCGTTGTTGTTGTTGTTTCAGTTCGTCCTTCTGCATTCGTTGGCCTTAATTGCACTGCGCCGCTGGCAGCATTTTCCTTTTCCGCCTCCTCTTCCTCCTCTTCGTTCGTCGTTACGCTATCAAAATCATTTGCCGAAGCACGTCCACTATCCGCACCCCCGCCTCCGCTTCCACCAACGATAGTTAGACCACCCACGATAGTCGCATCGTTGGCATTCGCATTCGTATTCGTGTTATCGTTATCCTTCACGCCCAAAATGCACACGACGTGGAATTCATCGGCTGCTGTCGCCGCTGCTGCTGCTGCTGTTGGTTGGGGCACACTTATTGTTGTTGTAGACATTTTCAGTGCTGTTGCAGCAAACAAAATTAAATGTATTGTTGTTGTTGCTGTTGGATATGTTATTGATTTTGGCTTAATGCCTTGTGAAATTCATTTAATTGCGCTTTTCTCGCTTCTTTGTTTATAACACACATCTGTACATTCTTTTTTGGCAAAATGCCGCGAAGCAAACACAGCGCAACACTCACACTAACACACTTCAATACACTCACACACAGGCAAGCACACACCTTCGCCCACGCACGGGTATTCAAGAGGGAACACCAATTATTTAGTTGTTTTTCTTATTTTTTTGGGCTAACCGGCTAGACTGCACTTGATTTGAATAAGATTAATTGACACCGATTTCGTCTTGCAAATATGTTGCTTTTAAAATATGCTGTACATATGGATATGCAGGTGTGTAAAAGAACTACCAAGTTTTATACAATATGTATTCGTTAAAATTTTCGATATTCACAGAAGTTTTTTTTTTTAACACAGGCACATTAAAAATTTTTAAATTGACTTTTTTTTAATTCACGCGCAAACCGACGCGTCGCTTGTTCTTCGTCGACAAAACAACAACAAATGTTAAGTGTGAGTTATCGGAGAGCGATACTTTTTACTGTCGCAACAATCATACTCAAAATGGCAATGCTAAACTCAAAGTGGTCATGTTAACGCGCTGTTAGCGTAAGCCCAGCGTAATCGGGCATGCAACAGACACATGTTATCGAACCACACAGAAAAACCAGAAGCGACGGTTGCTAATTCAAATCCTATTGGAAGTTTGTTTATTCGGTGGCAATGAAACAAATTGAATATATTTAAAAATTATAAATATGTATGTCGAGAGACTGTTGCTGCTGGTTGGAGGCTGTGTATTGTGCATTGTGGTCATGCGCAGTGTAAATAATGCGCGGCCGGGTGCATTTTGGGCGCAGCATAAAAGTATGCTACCAATTTATGTATGCTTGGGTGAGGGCAGTTCAAAAAACAATGGCAATTTGGTGTGGGACAATGAGGTGGAGTGCGAGACACAGTGGGTGATGAGGGTCAATGGAGCAGCAATTGAGGCCTTACACACAACAAATTGGGGGGGTTTCCATGATAACTGATGATACGTTCGGCAGATTGATATGGCATATTTATTTAGAGATTCGGTGCAAATAAATTCGTTTTTGGGTAATTGTCAATTTGCCATAAAAACCACAAACACGTACAACGCTCAACTCTTGTTTAACTAACCCACTAACTGAGTGTTCCGATAACAAATAAACGAGACGAGAAAAGATGTTGGCTGCATCACAAAAAAGTTTTCCAGTTTCCGCTTTATATGGTCTTTTTTACTACTGACTTAAGAACAAAAGAGGGTCATCATTTATTTATGGCTGTCTCTTGCAGTGTCTCTTTTCAGTCTGTGAGTATGAATGGCAGTAATAAGGAAAAATGCCCGAGGTGTTTTGTGAGCATACCTTTCTTGGAACATGCCCGCTTTTTAAAGTGCAGTTGAGAACCAGAGTGGGTCAGTGAACTTGGCTAAGCCAGCGGAGAGTCGAGACAACTTTTGACCTTTAATTTGAACGTCTTACTCGCTGTAAGCGCTTTGGGCCTACTCAAGTAAGTCGTTTCTCATCACTTATTTTGTATTTTTTTTTCGTAATGACCATGCTGCCTGTTGGGGTCAAGTGCGCTGAGTGTGTTACGACAAATATAATTCAATGGATATTATTGATTAGACGTCAAAGGACGGTGACACTAATGTCGAATGCCAGCAGCTGGGCAACGTCCATTCGACAGGTTGTCCGTAATATTACAATACTCCACGGGCGGCTAACGATTAAGTGACAGTCATTTTAAATGCCTCAATACCTTTTGACAAGGGTGCTGGCATCCGGAGCCACCACAGCTTGGCGCGAGGTCCAATGCTCAGTTGCTCTTCCTACATATTGACGTATAGCCTTTAAGTCCATCAGACAGCTGTGTGCGAGGGCTTCCACTTTCCACTCACACACACAAACAGCTGGCAACTAAAAATGAAATTGCATTGGCCTCGGCTCAAAACAGAGCTGGGACAACCAACAGTCGTCGACAGTCTGTCAAGTGATGGGGAAAAAATTGTTGCCGTCTTTTAGGAGTTCGCTGCGCATTGTTTCATACATTTTTTAATAACACCGCCCGCTGCCCGCGTCGTTGTCTTTGTTGTTGGCATTGCGACACTTTGAGCCAGCCTTGAGCAGCACATTTAACGACTATCTTATAGTCCGCATAAATCTTTTAATGCACTGCATTCCAAAAACACAAAAAAAAAAACTATATAAAGAAAACTTTCTTTTTTCCCCTAAAACTTTTGGGGAGCTTTAAAAGGCAGCTGGCAGCGCACAAAAAAAAAAATGAAAAAAAATGTCGAGCATAAACTGAGCAATTTTTAGGACTCTGCTTAAAGTCAACTTTTGGGCACAATGTTGTATGTATAGTTTGGTTGAAATGCTTTTTTGGGGCTGGGGAATATTACACTTACCCCACAACTGTTTGGGTCGTTAGCAGCTGCTCACTTGCCGTTGTTGCTGCTGCTGCTGTCGGACTTCTTTCGGGCAGTGAATGGCTGCGCTGCCGTTGCTGTTGATGTTGCTGTTGTCGTTGCTGTTGCCGCTTCCGGTTGTCGCCATTGCTGTTTGCCTCTGTCAATATGGCGGCGAGGTCCCGTTTATTGCCACTTGCCGCCGGCTGTTGGCACTGTTGATTTGTTGGCTCGCTTGTCGTCTTGTTTTCCCCGCTATCGCAACGAAATACGTAACAAATTTCACATAAATAAATGGAGTATTTATCGCATATCCTTTTTGCAGCTCCTGATGCTGCTGCTGCTCGGCAGTCAACTTACCTGTTGGAAATTTCCGCCAGATCGCAATCTCCTAAGAGCACCAGCGAACTGGCTGCCAAAGGAATGACACGTGGCCTGATGACGGCCGTTGGCTGACGACGATCCTTGCCAGCTGCTGCCATTGGGGGCACGCTATCACATAATAAAGTCCATTGCGGAGTCGAGCATTTGCTGGCTGTAGTTGTTGTTGTTGTTGGTGTCGTGGCTGCTGCCTCACACATGTCCAATTTAATGACATTCACATTTACGGCCACTGTAGAGACGTGCTGCTGTTGCTGCGCCTGCAAACTTTGTTGCACGGCCGGTGAGGATGCGGAATGTTGCAAGTTGTTGCTGCAAGAGGCGCAGCGTGGCCAATAGTCGCAGGAGTTCAGACTCTCCCGGCATTTCTTTGGACTGCAAAAAGTGGTGGATTGAATAGAGTGTTTTTTGTTGCCTAGTTGCGTGTGGAAGGCGAAGGGGTGAAGCAGGTTGGAGGATTACCCAAGATGCCAGGTGCGTGGTGTGCAGGTGTGTTAGTTGTGTGGAGGATTATCCTTGTGAATTGCACTAGTTGATCCATTTAGTGGTTAGTATTAACAATAATACGAGTAGAGTAATGTTAGTTTAACTTTTTTTTTTTGTTGAAGGTAAGCAGTCTTTTTTACGAAAAACAACACAAGGGAGCTTGCTATTCCTCTCTCTCTCTCTCTCTCTGGTCACAGGTTAGTTTAGTTGCTCGTCTTAGATTAGCATTTAGAATTTACGTTGTGATAGATGCGACCTACAGTCGAGGCCTTGGTGCGTTTCAAATTGTGGTTAACAGAGTTAGAGTTATCGTTATCGTTAGAGTTACAATTACAGCTACAGTTATCGTTATCGTTTCGCCTTGTGTTTAGTACCTGCTGCCGCGAGATGGCGCTGTTTGCCTGTACATGTGCTCCTCACGCGAACTCGAACGCTGCGGCTTCAGCACCGTCGTGGGATGCTCATAGATCCGCGTCTCGTTGCTCATAAAGTTCAGTTCGCTGTTGCCGCCCGAGTTGATCGTCTCACGATTGCGCAGTTGCACTGGCAATTCGTAATCACTGTCCCCACGGCGGAAATTCATGATCGGAGACTTGCGCAACATGTCGTAAGTCAATTCGTGATCACACAATCGGGTGCCATAACTTTGGGGGCTGCTCGTGCGACGCGACGGCAAATGCAGATTGTTCGAAGAGGAGCCCGAGGATTGCGGCGAACGTGTTGTGTTCCGCTCATGGCCACCAACCGGGGAATTCGATTGCCTCAAACGACCCGAAGAAGTGCTTGCCTCGTTGCCAGGCTGCAAGAAGCGTCCTCCACCTCCACCATTATTGTTGAGCAGAGCCTCGCGATAATCCTCGTCAAAGGAGCGACTCTTATCAAAGTCTAGACGCAGATTTTGATTGCTGCCGCTGTCGCCCCCGCTACCGCTCGTGTGTGCCCCTCGAGCTGTTGCTGCACTGCCTCCACCAACTGCATTGCTTCCACCGCCGCCTCCTCGATTGTAGTTGTTGTAGTCAAAGTCAAAGGAGCACGCTTTGTCCACATCGCTTTGCCGCAAGCGTGTCGATTGCCCATTGGAGCTGGGCAGCATTTTGCTGCCGCGTATGGAGCTGCTGAAGTGGCCAGCATTCGACTGTTGATAGTGCACGCCAGACTGTTGTTGTTGCTGCTGCTGCTGCGGGGAGGCACCTCCCACGCATACCACCGATTTGTGGCCGCGATTCGGCGAACGTTCGCTCAGTTGAAGGGATCTGCTATGAGGCACACATTGGCTTATTAAACAAACCAGCGAAGCTTTGCTCCAGCTGCACTTACCTGGACCTTCGTATCAAATGCTCCTGCTCCGCCTGCTGTTGTTGTTGCTGCTGTTGCTGCTTGGATGCACTGCGTCCCACGGCTCGACGATAACTATTTCCTCCAGTTGGAACGGAAGCTGTGACCACCGCTGTGCTGGGACTTCCGTTCAATGGTTCATGGGATTCGCCGCCACTGTAACTGGAACTGGACGAACTCCTCGATATGGTTGGCGGTGTTTTGTCCTCGTGTCGCTGTCTCCGTTCCAGTGTATTGCTCCGCGAACTCGAATTCTGTCGTGAACTCATTAGCGACACCTGCGAACCCTTCTTGCGTCGCTCCTCCGGCGTCAGAGAACGCGATTCGGGAGTCAGCGAACGTTGTTTGCGCAAACTACTCGACGAACTGTGCGAATCGTTGCGGTCGGGTGTGAGGGAACGTTGACGTTGGGTTTTAAACGGTGAGATGCTCACGCTACCTGCGGACACATTTGGGAATTGATAGTTGGTCGCTGAGAGGAACTCCGTGGAGCTGCCGTCCTCGTTGTCCAGTTCGTCGTTGGAGAGATCTGCGCAGGTGAAATTTGGTATTTATTTAGTATGCTAGTATTATGCATTTTTAGTATATTGTGTAGAGCATATACAAATGCTTTTTCTTTCGACCAAATCTTGAATTTACAGGTTAGTTCTTAAATCTTATCAAGATATTCCTAGAAAAATTCTCACATCAAAAGAAAGCTTGTCAGTGGTTATAAACCTCTGGAGGTTCTTTGAGTATTATATTTTAAACTGTGTTCTCTCAGTTTTTCCTGGAAAATTTTCCTGCATTAAAGGTAGTCTTTTGACATTAATCTAATGCTGTTATATGTAAGTGGAAATAAATAAGGAAGTTGTGTCTGGAGCGATATCGTCACGTTTTGGCATCAATTTTGCAGCGGAACTTATGAAATTTCGCCCAAATGTTATCATGGGTTGCGTACACTCACACACACACACACACACACACACTTAAACACACACCAATACGCAGCAAATCGAATCAGTCCGTCGGTCCGTCAGGGTGAATTACAAAATTTCCTTTCATCCACAGTCATTCAACTATGAGAATGACAAGGACGTTGAAACAAACGACAGGATGCCACGGCTGTGGATCAATGACTCTGTCAGAGTATCTCTGTGTTTGTGTGTGTCTGTGTGTGCGTCTCTCTCTATGTGTGTGTGTGTGTGACCCTTGAAAGCTCAACTTCTGTCACTGATTCAATGAATTTTGACATAGCAATTCGTTGTGAAAGTGAAGCGAAGCGATTGAGGCGATTACTTCAAAATATTCCCCGACTATCGACGAGTCTCAACTCGACTTGAGTCTTGGCAAGCGGAAAGATACGACGAGGACAAACAATGTCAGCTGGAGGAGCTTTTTTATGCCCGGTAACCCTTTGGCCAAAAGGGGTATACTAATGCAGTGAAGTGAAAGTTACTCAAAGGAAAGTTACTTACAAATTTTCAGGAATCATAACTACTATAGTAGTTATTGTATATATCAATCGCAACTCTAGCTTTAAAATTAGGCTTGTTATTCGATTTTTTTGATTTGCGGGGGCGGAAGTGGGCGTGGCAAAAATTTGAAACAAACTTGAAAAAAAAATTATACCTCTATCTCTTATACATAGTCTCTGAGATCCAGTGTTTCATACGGACGGACGGACGGACAGACGGACATGGCTATATCGTCTCGGCTGTTGACGCTGATCAAGAATATATATACTTTATAGCGTCGGAGATGCCTCCTTCTACCTGTTACATACATTTCTTGCCGGCACAAAGTTATAATACCCTTCTACCCTATGGGTAGCGGGTATAAAAATAATAGAAATAAGGTATATCAAATTTCAAGACTAGCATTAACCGAAAATACTATAATAATACCAAATTATAATTATTTCATTAAAATTAGATGGTTCAACATGGAATCTATTAAGGAATCTGGTTTTGGAATTGGAATTGAAATATATATTTTGACATTATAAATAAATATTAAGAAATTGAGCATAAAGGTCTAGTTCATGTGATATCGTTGAGAAGTCGAGTGTACTCGATTATGAGATACCTGCGACCCATATATACTATAAATATGCCGCAAAAATAATAAATTATATCAAAGGCTGATATGGTATTATATTCATAGATACTAAAATATACCAGATTGTCAGCCAAAGCAACTAAGACTCCTAGTAAGTATGGGTCAAAAGAATTTCTTAAATAACTTTTACAATTTTTATTTGATCTTTACCAAACTATGCGTTGCGGGTACAAAAATATGCATTGACGTAAAGGATTCCTAATAAATGATACAGTTTCCCTAAAATTTGTTTTAGCAAGTATTTCCTAGTCTCTCTCTTATGAAGCTTTCCCAACCGTATTTATTTGGCTGTCCAAACTCACCTGAACGCGCACCGCTGTCGCACGAGTTGAGCCGGTTGTTGATGGTAGTATCAAGGCTGCGGAAGCGCGACATGCCGAGGGCAACGGGCAGGGGCGCGGCAGCAGCTGTGCCACCGTTGTTGCCCAGACGACTGAATTGCGATTTCCGCGAACGTCCAATTACGTTGTGACTCTTGGAACGCTCAAAGGTGCGATCGTGTCGCGACCGTGGCGAATACTTGGCCAAATTGGCGACACTTGCGACGCTGTAGGCGGGCGGCGCCTCCTTCACCGATGCATTCAGATAGGCTGTGGTCTGTGGCTGCAGATACTTTGGTGAATTGTCGCGACTGCGCAACGAACGATTGCTGCCAGCTGGAGCAGCAATTGATCCGCCTCCTATTCCCCCGCCACCTGCTGGAGGTGCTGTGCCGCTGCCCTCGCGTTTGGTCAAGTAGTTCGGTGAGTTGCCGGTCAGCGTGCTAAAGTTGAGCGAACGTTCGCGTTGCACAGCGAGCGAAGGCATCACCGACGGACGCTCTGAGAGATTGCCATCGAAGCTCCTCGAAAAAGTCTCCACATAGCTGTTGCTGGCCGCCGGACGTCGCGTGTCGTACTCAAAGCTGCGGGAGAAGACCATGCCCTGGGGCTTGTGGGGCAATTGTTGAGGAATCTGTTGCTGCTGCTGATGATGATGCTGTGGCTGTTGCTGTGGCGGTGGTTGCAACACGCGTGGCTGTTGCAGCAGCGTATGCGATTGCCGGGTGACCTTACGTCGCTCAGGATGTCTCGGGGGGTCGACTGCTGTTGCTGCTGTTGTCCTGGAAAGCGGGCGGAGGCGACAGTATGGGCGTAATGGGTGGCGGTGATTCCAGATCGTTGGGACTCTTGACTGGCAAAAAACCCGGGACGCTCATTCAATATGCTCGCCAGCTGCGGATCGAGAATTCGATACCTGGGACGTAGCGCAGGATCACGCGAAGACATGCCACTCAAGCGTGCCTCATTGCGTTGAATGAGCTCTTCCACCTTTGAGCCCACAAACTTGGGTTCACGTTCGCACAAGCTGGCGGGCTGATGGACAAACGCTTGACGTCCGAGCTCCTGGCGACGCAGCTGCTCCATTTGCATGGCTCGAATGGCGCTGCGTGAATCGCCGCCATTCTGATGAGCATAGTTGAGGCGGCGACTCTTGTTCTCATTGTTAAGTTTGGTGCTCACCTGCACCCAGCCGGATTTGTTCAAGAAGATCTCTTCCTTGTTGCCCGCCGGCGAGGTGGCTTTGCGCATTGCCCCCGGCATGCCGTAGAAGTGCTCACCGAACAGATAGGTGGGCACATCGGAGGGCGTTGAGTGCGGTGCCCCAGCTCCGGTTGCATTGCCAGCTCCATTACCACCCATGTGGTAGAGCATTCTGCGTGCCTCCAGCTTCTCGTTGAAGTTGCGCGTCGATGCCTCAAGACTTTCGCGTCGCTTGGCAACGTATTGCTGGAAAGCCGAAAGATGTTGCTGCTGCTGTTGTTGCTGCTGATGCTGTTGTTGTTGTTGCTGCTGCTGTTGATTTATGTGGTTGTCGTTTAATAGCTCTGCTTTGACAGTATCCTGCAACGTATCACGCTGCTGCTGTTGCTGCTGCTGCCTTGACTTGCTGCGATGTGGCTGCGCTTGAGCTGCGCCTGATTTATCCACGCCACCATCGGCAGCATGTTCCCCACTGTTGTTGTTCTCCAAGCGATGCTTCGACGGACTGGCCCGAGATCGAGTGCGACGACGCTTCGGTGGCAACGCTGGCAGCGGCAAAGTGCTCAGATCGAGCTTATCAAGCGTTGAGGAGGAGAGTTCGTCGTTCTGCGATTCTCGAGTCACTGAATCGCGTGTCAGATGACTATCGTCCGATTGTGCCTCACTCGAGTCGAGGCAGGAGTAGTCTGGTCTCACAGTAGTTGTTGTAGTTGTAATCGTAGTCAGTGTAGGCGCCTCACTGCAATAAGAGCACAAAACTTGTCAGTTGTTAATTACCTTTAAATATTTAAACTACAAAATGCAGTTGAACAATTTGTGCGACAGTTCAATGGCCGACAACATAGAACATAGTTCTGCACTTTCTGCCTAGTTGGCAAAGTGTGAAGGCATGTTGCTGTATGTTGCGAGGGAGAGTGCTTGACAGGGAATTGGCTTCAAGTGTGAAAACCCTGCAGGAACTCGCAAAGGGAGCGATGAGGGGGAGGATACATGGAGTGTGCACATGACAGCGCATACAATGTAGCCTAAATGGTTATTCAAAAAGTGCAGCTAATACAGCATAGAGAACTAAAGGGAGACTCGCTGTTTAGTTACTCATTGAATTACAGCAGTGGAAATTACACAATTAGAAAGGGGTTAATCAACCCTACTCATTTACTTTACAGGGTATAACTGCATAGATTGCACATCATGCACAATCTGGCGTATGCGCAATGTGTGTAACTTTTTAAGCCTATTTGTTGAGCATTTAATACCTTTCAGCTGCGGCCAACATTTTTACAATACAGAATGAAATACACACTCCCACACACACACATAAAAGAGAACTCACAATCTGCAACATGACAGTTAAATTCTATGACACAATCGCAACTTAAAGTAGACCAAAAAGAGTCATGACCTCGCGATTGGAAACGCAACCAAAATCAACCAGTTACCGCTTTTCCTGTTACAAGTTAACCATTAACCACTCGAGCACATCTAAAACATCTAAACAGCTAACATCTCAGGCATCGCTGAGGCATTTTGCGCTCTGTCAGGTGCTAAATAATTGAGAGGGATCTCTGTTTTGCTGTGTGGGTGTCCATTAGCTATGCGGGCAATGATGATGTTGCTCATCGTTTACAACATTTTGTCTCTTTTGTGGCTGCTGGCAAATATTATGATGTAAAGAAAACATATTTTGAATATGCAAGCACAGCAACAATAACAACAACAACAGCGACCAAAACAACTGACAATGAGAAAATACTATGATTAATTTCTGTGGAAAAACCAACTTGGCTCTGAAATGTCAATGACATTGTCACAACCCACAATCAGACATACTACACACACATATTTATGTGTGTATATGTGTGTGTGAGTGTATAGACAGCAACTCAACCACTTCAGCACAACGAAATGTTACAGTCACGTGCATAAATATGCATACTCTATATATATATATATATATATATATATATATATATATATAACAAACATATGCGACTCACTGTCTTGTTCACCAAAAGGCAATTCTTGGAAAATTAATTAATTAAAGATGATATCTTTAGCTTTGGCTTTTGTCTGTCTTTGATGAAAATTACGAACGAAAGGTGTTTCCTCTTAATTGGCCATTTGTTACCTTGTTTGCATTAAATAAATTGCAATTTTATTTAAGAATTTACATTTTAAATTTGATATTTGCCTTGACGAGTGAACTTTCAACGCTCAACCCAAACGGTAAGAGCTAGGAGGCTGCAATTTGCAAGTAAGATAGATAGGAATACAGTATGAAATATGTTAAATGTCGTTATTTGTGGTTATATTTTCGGAGAGAAAGTTAAATTAGCATTTAAGAGAATGATGAATGAAAAAGATAACTATCAATGCTCTGCTAAAACAGTAAGAGCTGGGAGGCTGCAAATTTGTTTACCCAAAGTATTTTTTATAACTTTTTGGTGAAATTGATTATATGTTATATTGTTATATCTTTAAGAGCAATAGTTTGAAATTGCACAACCGCATGCTCTGACTGCTTAACTAAACTATCTATAATCTATAGCATAATCCAAATAGTAATAGCTAGGAGGCTGCAACTTTCAAACGAAATAGATGGAAATTCTAAAACTTTATGAATTCATAAAAATATCTCTTTTTTATATATTGGAGAAATTAAATTATCATTTAGAGAATAATGAATGAAAGAGATAACTATCAATGCACTGTTCAAACATTAAGAGCTAGGAGGCTGCCAATTTGTTTGCCCAAAGTATTTTTTGTAATATACCATTTTTATTAGAGCATTTTAAATTGATTATATATTATTATTTCTTTAAAAGAATCAAATTGAAACTGTATGCTTTGACTGCTCAACTGAACTATATACGTTCAAATCAAATAGTAAGAGCTTGGAGGTTGGAATTTCTTTATAAGACAATATATTATACATCTACATCATATTAAACATTTGTTATACTTTTATAATGAGGTTTACTATTTATGGATATTTCTCTAAGAACAACAACAGAAGAATGTATTTAAAATAACTAAATAAAATTTTATGGCATTCAATACTAGTAAGTATTTAAAATATTTGATAGCTTTAAGTTGTCAGCCAATAAATAAAAGTATTTATAAAATATTTAAGAGCTTAAAGTTGTCTGGCAATAAATATAAATAGTGCCACGTGTGCCTAAACTTTCGACACGCACTGTGAGCCGCACGTTTTAGCCTTTTTTAGTTGCGGAAAAAAAAAATGAAAACGCAGAGAAGAGCAGTCAACAAATGCTGAATGAAGAGGCTGCTGTGATAGAGAGGGGGGCGTGGCATGGTGTGCTGAGTTAGGTAACATGGCGCAGACAACATTTTGCCGGCTGGCAGCAGTTATTCCTCAGAAGTAAGAATTGCAGATGTGCCACACCCACCACCCGGCCCGTCACCGCCCCCGCCCCCAAATGCGTGGGCTCTGCAGCGTATGAGCATTCAGCGAAATTCGCTGAAGTGTAAAGCTTGGCTGGCGAAGAGGTAAAACGACCAGACAGAGCAGGGAGGAGGGTAGAGGGAAGAGGGAGGGAAAGAGCGACTAAAGAAGCTGTAACTGAAGTTAGGCTGTTGGCCTGATGCTTCGCATTTTGATTCCTTTTCAACTCGCGAAACGAAAGTTGAATAAAGTTGGAAGGAAGAAATCCAAATGTGAAGCATAGAAATTTTATTGTTCCAGTCGTGCGCTTTTGTGGTTACGAAGAATAAAAACTTTTTTTGATGTCTTGTTAATAAATGTATACAAAAGTAGATGGATCAAGTGGTTTTTATACACTCGCTGAGTGCCAGGCAATCAGCGCAGAGGGCACTTCAAAAGAAGTACGATAAACGAGTCACCAAAAACCAAAAAGCAAGAAAAAAAATAAAACCGCCAACTATGGCTAAAGGAAATCATCATTTTGTGTTAACAGTGAGTGCCAAAAATATCTGAATGAATGAATGTTTGAATGTATGTAGGTGCAACTGGTTTTCTCGATGGTCAGGAGTTGACAATGATAAAAATAATGTAATGCAAAGTGTGCGTGGTACACTTAAACTACATTTGCTTTATACAACTTCATTTGGTATATATAATAGTGCTTAAGATTATTAAGAGTGTGTAGTGTGTTCGTATACATAACACCTACGGCCACTAATTGGATGTTGTTTGATTTCAACTCTCGGTTAGCAGTTGCTCTTGAGTTGACGCACGAGTTATTCGCCTTATTGGGTAGCTTGTTTTGTCAGTAACTGTGGTGAAAATTCTTCAGCGGTGTCTAGTTTCCATTTTTGGACACCGCGACATTTGAACATATCTCTTTTTTTTTTGGCTTTTGGTTCTGTCTACTCATCATAGATGTGGATTTAATGCCTTAAAGGTTTTTTGGCGGGCCAAACGAGTAATTAAGTGAGCTTTAATTATATGCATAATTATGCGCAAAGACTATTAATTAAAATCGCGTTTCGGATTGCACATTGCACCCGTGGTGCATTGGGGGAGTTAATCCGATTATGTTGTCATATTTAATTAGTTATTAATACCCGCTTAAATGCAGCGCAAGTTCAATGTGAAAATATGTAAAGGTGCTGTATAGTGAAAAATGAGGTACAGAAATCTTAGAGCAAGAGCGAAAGTTGAAACTTCTTTCTTCCAAAAATTGAAGGTAAAATTTTGAAGAATTGATATAATTAAAAAAAGTCAGAAAGCTAGTTGACTGGCAGATTATTTTAGTAAAAGTAAAACAGTGCGGTATTATTCATATAATATACCAAAATAATATACCGCAAGAGCACTAAAATATACCGAAGCCCACATCTGGCATATCATTGAGGTAATACTTCTTCTAATATACCAAAAAATATACCACAAAAATACAAAAATATGTCAAAGACCATATTTGGTATATCGTTAAAGTACTACATAATTATAATACCATTCTTCAAATATACCAATAAATATACCACAAAAATAAAAAAATATACCAAAGGTCATATGTAGTATATCGTTGAAGTACTACATAATTATGATACCATTCATCAAATATACTAAATAATATACCACCAAAATACAAAGATATACCTAGGGCCATATTTGGTATATCGTTGAAGTACTACATAATTATAATACCATTCTTCAAATATACCAAAAAATAAAAAAAATATACCAAAGATCATATGTAGTATATCGTTGAAATACTACATAATTATAATATCATTCTTCAAATATACTAAATAATGTACCACAAAAATACAAAGATAGTATGCCTAAGGCCATATTTGGTATATCGTTGAAGTACTACACTCGACCACTGAGGTCAAAATATACCAGATTGTCAGCCAAAACAGCTAAGTCCCTATTGCAGTAGGCGTAATTGCTATACAGAAGTACTTCTTAAATACCTCCTACCCAACGCAAACAATAAACAATATCAATTAATAAACACTCTAAAAATATAAAGGGAAAACAAAATGGTGTTTAGCTTTCCTTTTTAACATTTTTGGTTGCTTGAATAAAGAACATATTCTAAAATTATTGTAAATTTGTTGACTCAAGATTGTTTCTTTATTTCCGTGCTTGAGTGTAGCGTGTACACTCTTGAATGTTATTATATGTTATTAAGTTTGTATTTGTTGCTTTTCCATCACACACATCGTCTTCCCTTCTCTCTTTGCTTATTTGATGTTCTGCAAGAGTGTGCGTGGGTGCTCTTATAATATAAATGTAATTTTGTTTAAGGCAAATAAATGCGCTTGAATGAGCTTTTGTTTTTCATTTTTATTTTGTATTTTGTATTTTGTGCGAGTCAGGACTGATGGTTGTTTCACAAAGTTTCAACATGTGGCACATACTCATACCGTATTGTATCGTATGTGGCATTGTCTTTGCCGGCTCATTTTCTGTTCATGTCTCTCTTGCTGTGATGGTTATGGATGGGCATCACAACAAGCAGGCAGGCAGGCAGGCAGCCAGGCAGGCTAAACAAGAACACACGAGTACACAAATCGATCCATCATTTTGCAGAGGGCAACCAAAAACCAACTCTCATTCTCTGTCTTTTTGTCTATTTGGTTTCTTTAGTTATTTTTGAAAGGGGGGGACGTCGTTGTTAAAATATTGTTTGGTGATTGAAGCATTTTTTCAATTAGACCACACCAAATGTTTACTCGATATGTGTCCACCTACATACGGAATAGAGACAGACATCGACGACGACGACGACAACATCATCCGTCGCCGTCGTCACAATCAACTTTATCAATTCCGACCAACTTTAAAACACTTTTCCACAGTTTCCTCAGTCATCGAAATAGACTTTTCCCGCAACTCTTCAACTCTTGTGTTCTCAGTTGTCGGTTCTGCACATGATTTATGGTTGTCAGAGGCCTATGCGAATAATGCTTGTGCCCAGTATTTTTGTGTCCCACTCTTGTTTCGTTGTTTCGTTGTACACTCACTTGTTGTGCGTGTTAACTGTCACTGTGTGGGTGTAGTAGTTGAGAAATGTTTTAAGGGGACTTCCCCCATTTGTTGCATGCGCTTTACAATTGAGTAGCAACAAACATTAAGCGCTTGCCCGCAGCTTTTTGCAGAGCAATAATATCTTAGAAGCGAACACGAAACTAATGCTAATTTATTAGCATTTAATGTTTGCGTTTTACAACACTTAAAATGCCGCATATGCGATGGATGGGTTGGGTGAAAAATGTTGTAAGGGACTGTTACTTTATAATGATGGTAGTAACTCTTTGAAGATACTGAACTAAACTATATAGAATCTAATGCTAATTTATTAGCATTTAATGTTTGTGTTTTACAACATTTAAAACGAAGAAAATAGGTTGCTTGAGTTGGTGAAACTTCTATTACTTTATAATGCTTGTAGAAAGTAATTGATAATACTAAAATATATTTAAATGTATACTGAAAAGAAGTTAGGAATTTACATGATAATAATGCTATATTATCACCTTATAATTTGTGCATTTTTCAGCACTGAAAAGTACTGTAAGGGACAATTGTTATATTGCAGAAAATGTTTGAAAAGACTATACTTATATATTATAAAGAATTAATCTATGTACATTATAATAAAGCTAAATTAATGACATTTAATTTGTGTGTTTCACAGCACTTGAAACGGAGAATATGAGTTGAATGGACGGCAGAATAATATTATAAAGGACTGTGACTGTATAATGCACGTAGAAAGTCTTTGAGGTCAATTGTTATAATATAAAGAAATTAAGGAATTTGATAATGTTCATTTAGAAGCTGTTAACTTGTGCATATTACAACACTAAAAACTGTGAAAATTAATTCTTGGATGGTATAAATATTTTATTAGAGATTTTAAGTTACATAAAATCTTTAGGAAGAATATAAAGGATCTAGGAATCTAATATAGGAATAGGAAGTAATAAGTATATAATGTTATAAGGAATTTAGTTATAATTGATGTAGAAAATATTGGAGAATTGTTGAGAAAAATATATAAATCTACATGAAAGTAGGGCTAAATTATTAGATTTTCAGTTGCACATTTTACAGCGAGTTTCATGAGTGTCAGAAAAATGCGACATAGGAATTTCACTAAATCGCGCATGTTAAAAGCTTTTGAGGATTACATAGAACTTTAAATTTACATTAGCATAATGCAAATTTATTAGTTATGAATTTGTGTATTCACCGCCATTGGGAATGTTTAAAGAAAGTTCTTCACTTTCAGCAATATTCTCAATAGAACTAACTAAGAAATGAATATCAAAATAATTGGAATTAAATGTCTGCAAATTAGAGCAAATTGACAAAGAAAACATTTAGCTTATAACTCATAAACTCTCAACACTTTAGTGACACTTTATTCACTTGATTGCTGGCCATAACTAAAAGCACGCCAGCTGTTATAGCCTAGAAATTAGCATAGAAATAATAATAATTTAATAGAAATAATGCCAATTTAGCCGAAGTATTATGATCAATTTAATGTCAACAATGATGATGGAGCGATTACCCTGTTTATGCTTGGTCAACGACAGTTGACTTAAGTCAAGTCAATAGCATTTAATAGCGATTCATAATTCCAAGAAAAATGAATGGAAATAATCATTTAGCGAGCATACATGAATGGAGAGGAGCGTTTATCAATTTGCAGATTCACATGTGCCAAAGTAATTATTTCTAAGTGAAAGGATGAAAATTGCGGAAAAACTGTGCGAAAGTGCAGATAGTCTGGTCTTGAGCAGGAAATGCCTGACACTGAATGCAATATGAGTGTAAAGTACACAAACTCAGGCACACACACACACACTCGCACACACTCTCTTTGGTGTGTGTGTGTGTGCAGTGGGATTACGTTGCGAGTGCCATGTGTTAATTATTTGGGCATACAACGCGAACGCGTTTTGAGACAAGTTTCGCTCTCTTTGCCATATACTAAACGCAGCACACAATTTAGTTGTATATCTGCAGATAAAGTATATAAAGTATATTCTGCAATATAAAGTATATACCATATCGTATATTTGCTTCTGAAGTCGTCGTTACGCTGTTTGCCAGTAATGTAATTAATTAGGTAATTAAAAAGTTTATCAACATTTCATGAGCTTGCCAACGCATTAATAATTCAGTCAATCCTCAGGTTATGCCTTATTTGATGATGTATCTTCCACTAAACTTCACTGTCTGTGCAAAATAAATACACAAAAATGTTGGAAAATACTTGAACAGCGTGAGTTGATTACAAATGCATTCCTAATAGTCAGAGGAATGCAACTTGTCAGTCTCTCAATTTTTCTTTCTTTTCATTTTGCTTTGCTGACTTGTTTATCTGTGTCTCGACTGTCCAGTTGCCTGTCTCGACTGTCCATTCGGCTCTCTATATAGGACATAGTTGTACTATCAGCTAAAGAGTTGTTCCCTTTGGCATAATCTTTCTCTCTCCCGTCCTCACGCATTTTGCTTTTAGTGTGATTAAAAGCTATCGTGCCAAGTAATCCCAGATTATGGTATTTAGACTAGACTTTTGTGCATAGGCACTTAACGAATATAGTATAGTATATACTGCTTACTTCATTTAGTATATACTTCATTAGCAAAAAGTAAGTTGAACATTTTCGCGCTTGATAATGACTTTAGTTAAAGTCGTGCGTTTTTTTCTTCTGCTTTTCTTTGCCAATTCCTTGAACAGTTTTCTTTTCGTTTTCGTTTTTGTGTTTATTATGTAATTTGAAACCTTTCGTTAATGAGAGCAAAAAGTCAGATGAAAAGGGCTGTGAAAACTCTTGGCAAAAAAAAAAACGGTCTCAAAGAGCTAAAGATTTTCGTTGAACGAAATTTTGAACAGCCAACAAATTGGAATTTTGTGTATTGCATCTATATTTTTTTATCAAATTGCATTTGCATATACGATTTTCTTCTCTCTCCTCTATCTTTCTCTTTAAGCAGCTTATTGTTGCTGTATAGAAAAGGCATTGAACAGGTGCCCAATCTGCATCAAAATAAAAATTGTATACAAGCCATAAGAAAAGCCTTCGTATGTTTTGTTGGCCCACAGCATTTAACAATGGTATGCAACATGTATTGATGTTGCCTCATGGGCAACATGCTACAGAAAAATGAAAAAAAAAAATGCATTAAACTTTCCATTTAAGAGTGCATTATTCCCACATATCTTCAAATGAAAATCGCTAATATGCCAGCGAGCACACTCACACAGACTCACTTAAATAGAGACTGTATAAGGGGCCGGCCCGCAGATTTGAGAGATGTGGTGGCATCCACACACAATAGTGCAACAGCAGCGGCAGCAGCAGAGTGCATATGAAACTGGTTTTCAATAATATTTTTCTCGTCTTTTTTGCAGCACTTGTCGAGCCACAAAGCGAGTGAGACAGAGAGCGAAGAGGACTTTGGATAAATCGATTGCATTTGCCTGCATATTTCAACTTGCACTTTCGAGTCGCTCTCGACGCGATGTTGCAACAACTGCTGCAACTGCAACTGCAACAGCAACAGCAACATCAGCAACTGGACAAACGGCACTGAACGCAACGCGGCATGCCGCCAGAAAGCCAATGACCAAGACCAAATTAAGTTTGCGACCATAGCACAGCAAACAAGTTTCACCTCTTCAAAATCAAACACATTTCATAGGCAATTGGCCAAAAAAACTACAACTGAAAACTTGGCCAAAAACAAATTTTCCTCAATTGTACGCTTTGAGTATTCAAGGTTGTGTGCAATCTTTTTTGTTTTTTTCTTTTTTTTTGGTTTGGTTTGTAGACTTATTTTCAATTAACTGCTCTCGATTTTACTTATTTATTTTCGTCTCTATTGTTAACTCCACAATTGACGCAACTTACAAAATACGTTTTCGACTTTTGCTGCTTTTGGCCCTGATTTCGTATTACAAACTCAACTGCAATTACGCGTATTTATTATCGCAGCGAAGCACTCGATTTTTATTTTACTATTTTTGCTTTGTTTTTTTTTTTGTTGAACTTGTTTTTCAATTAGTTGCGACTACGAATATTTCCTCAGCATTGTCGTAAGCTTCCAATTTGCTTTGCTTAATGATTTCGTATTATTAATATTGCCTTAAAGTCAACCAACAATTTCATGATGAGCCGCAATAGGCTTTAAATGACGCCCACATTGACAAATATCAAAAGATAGAGAGGAAGAGAGAGAGAGGAAGAGAGAGGAAGCTCTTCTGGTATGCTCTCAGTAATTTTGTATTCCACTTATAAATTCTATTTCATTATGCAAAATTCTATATGGAAAGCAAACTCGTATTTTGTTGTACACAGACACAGCTTGATGATTTCTTTAAGAGGTTTGCAACGCTGTCTTCAAAGATTTTAAATTTTATAAAATTGATTGACTGCGAACAATTATTTTTAATGTCAATTGTAGTTGTCAATTTTTGACAATTTCTTGAAGACGTTTGCAAGATTCTGTTAAATTTATTAACTGCGCAAAATTATTTTTAAAGTTAATTGTAGTTGTTAATTTTTAACGATTTATTAAAGAGGTTTTCGAAATTGTTTTAGGAGAACAGAATCGAAATCTAATTTTGATTGAATGAAGAGAATTTTTTGTAATGATTATTTTTGTTTCTTTGTTTTATGGTTGACTGAACTGAATTATGTTAAATTTAGTTGTTTATTTAAGACTATTTCTTGTTTTATGACATTGCCTTATTTATAAGGTGAAGTCTTTAAGAAATTGATTTTCTTATAGTGTCCAAATTTTTTTAAGAAATTGATTTTCTTATAGTATCAAAATTTTACAAAAATGATTCGATTTGAAAGAATTTTGTTTAATTTGAATTATACTGGTTGTTTTTTTTAATGATTTTTTGAAGGTGTTTGCAACGTTCTCCTAAATGTTTAAAATTCTATAAAATAGTTTAAATGTCAGATTTTATTTTTACAATACTAAAAGGCTTTATAGAACTTGGAACGTTTAATACTAATCAATCTTTTATAGAACGTATACTTAATATTGGATATAGTTAATGAATTCTAATTAGCTATGTACAACGTTTATAAAACAAAAGCATACTCGTAGAGCAACTAATACCAACAACATTTTTTGCACAATCTTCAAGTTTGGCAACTCTCAACTCATTTGAACTCTTGCTTCAAACTTATAAAAAACAATTTGTTGAAATTGAAACCAAATAAAGCACTTTCATTGGCTTCCTTGCAGAAAAACTACTCGCAAGTTAAGTTTTATGTCATCGGCACGTGTGCATTTGCATTGTTGTTGTTGTTGTTGTTGTTTTTATTCTTGTTGAACTTTGTGATAAAGTTTTGGCTTTGGATTGTTGTAGCCAAATTGAAAACTTTGGCATCCGAACATTAAGCTTAGAACAAAACGCTATTTAACAGCGATATGAATAAACTATAGCAAAACATTACTCATACGTACAGTGTTGAAGCTTAGCGAATACGAATACAAATATGAGTATGAATATGAATGTGAGTGTGCGAGTATTTGGAAGGAATTGCAAAGGGGGAATTTATTTAGGATTCTTTTTGCTCCTGCTGCTGCTGTTGCCTTGCTTTGCTGAACATTTAACAATGGCGAAAACCGCAAAATACATAAAAACAATGAAATGCGCGTTCATAGTAACAACAACAAAAACAAGTGAGAGAACTACAATGGAGTGTGCTCAACTGTGAGATATCCGTTAGTGCGGTATTATTCTTAAAATATGGTGAAGAAATTCACTAAAAATACTAAATTTATACCGAATGCTGCATTTGGTATACAGATATACTAATACATTTCAATCGCATACTTAAAATTGTACTTTATTGTAATAAAATATACCAAATGCTGCACTTAGTATAAAGATATACTACACATTTCATTTGAAATTGTATTTTATTATTCATAAAATGTACCAAATACAAACCCTAAAATATACCGAATACTATATTTGGTATAAAAATATACTAATACATTTAAATCGTAAACTTAAAATTGTACTTTACAGTAATAAAATATACTGAAAGATGTATTTGATATGAAATTGTACTTTGTGGTAATAAGTAAAAAAGCATACTGTAGGCCGTTACATACGGATTATATCGTCTCTGAAGAATATACGCACAAATTTATAACACCCTTCTACGTTATGTGTAACGGGTATAGCAACATGAACAATACTAACAACAACAACAAGAGCCACAATAAAACTCGTTACTATTTTGTTTTCACCGATTTTCGAGCTATGAAAGTTCTGGTTAAGTGCTTACACACATACATATGCGTTGCTTTTTGCATGAATGTGAGTGTGTGTGTTGGTGGGTATGAATGTACGTGTGTGTTTGCTTGTTGCGAGTGCTTAAATCGAAATGCAAATAGAATACAACAAATGGCAACAGCAGCAACAACAACAACAGCAACAACAACAACAAGGCAGCAACAGCAAAGGCAACAGAAAGCACAAAAATTGATTTACATTCAGACGCAACTCATACCATTGCATAATTCGCACTCCGTGTGTGTGTGTGAGTTGTGTGTGTGTGAGTTGTGTTTGTGTGAGCCTTTTGAATGCCTTCGCTAGAAGGTTGAAGGGAAGGGAACGAGGCGGAAAAACATTTTCCGCAAATTATTGATTACCAAAATTATATTAAAAACGCAGCCGAACAACAACATTTGCTTCATTTTTCTTCTTATGAAAAATACCTATCGACTCTCCTTCAATCGGAAGGAATTTTGCTGTAACAATAAAATCAAATGAAATGAAATGAAATTAAATGAAATAAAATAAATGTAATGAATGTACGTGAATTGATTTACATATGGATATCTATCATTTGGCACATTGTACTCGATATATTATTCTTCTCTCTCTTTTGTGTCAGTCACAAGCACACAATTCATATCATTTCATCTCTCTGCCCACAAATTAAATGATATCTTATGCATACATTTTGTGTGTTGTTGTTATTGTATTTATGAGAAGGAGAGAATTGTGCTTCAATCGATTACCAGAAATCGCAAACGTGCAATACACTTATGATAATTGATGAAAACGCTTAACAGATTGCTGGGGCCAAAATATTGGTTAAGACCATTTCTGACAATATTGAGGCCATATTTCATATGGCTGCAACGGAATTTTGTGTGCCGATTAAATACATTTTAGATTGCTGTTAAGCAATACACAAGTGCAGCGGGTAATTACAGTTTCTAGTTTGTAGTTCAAATTGAAATATTGCTTGAGTATTATCAGTACTTTCAAATGACAAAAGTTGCTTTTATTTATGAATCTAACAAACAACAAACATGCTGGCACTTTGTATAGCGGTTATATAATTCGATTATGCAATTATAATTTGGTTTTGATAATAGGCTATTCAATTATACTGCTATTTTCTACAACTTGAATTAAATTCGTACAATATATATTTAACACACTTGTTAATAAACTAAACAATTGAAGTTATAAAATGTTGAACAAATTTTGTCACATTGACTTGATTAAGATAATATTACGACTTGAATTCAATTTATTTGATGGATGCATTTTAATCAACTTTAAGAATAGCAGTTTAAAGTAGCCAAGAGATTATTTAGTTATTAAGAAATTATATTCTGAGAAATGGTCATTTAATATGTTCACAAAGAGAACCAAATTTTGATCAACAAATTTATTGAAAATCTTGATTTACTCGTAAGATGAAAAAAACAATCTGAACAAAAAATAAGATTTAAAGTTGAAACAGTCTTAAATCACAAGATTTGAATGCTAAATTTGCATTTAAAGACTAAAAATGTCTTATTTTAAGATTCACATATGCAAGAATGTTTTTTTCTAGATTGAAAAATAGAGCGCAACTTTTGATGATATTTCCAACTTATGTTTGTTGAGCAAACAACTTGTATTTTTTGATATTTAGATAGCATACAAATAAATTTAATTAATTTAAAATTTAAAGTTTTAAAATTTTCAACAAAATTGTATCACTTTGTCTGGCAGCTATTATAACCCATTTTAGTTGAGAGTTTGTTGCTAAATTATGTTATTATTATATACTACTTGAATTAAATTTAAAAGACAGATGCAATAGAAATAAATTTTAATAAACTGAAAAGTTGCAGCTTGAGTTTCTCAACAAAATTTTGCCATTTTGTGTAGCCATTATAATAAACTTTTTTGTTGAGAATTTGTGTTTCAATTACGATTCTTCTTCATACAGCTTGAACACAAATTTATTTGTTAAATGCACTGCAAATAGAAGCTGAAATTTGCCTTTTAAAATTGTCATTTGATTATGCTTTAGAAGATTGTAAGAGATTCACTTTTATGTATGCAGTTATAGTTCTTATTATAATATATTTTTGTTCAAAATTTTTCATTAATAAAATTTATTTATTTTCAAATACAACACAAATTAATTTAATAAACTATGAAGTTACAGTTTAAAATGTGAAACTTTCATATTCAACTATTTTTGCAAAGAATTTGCCATTAAAATTTCAGATTATGTTTTTTATTTTTCATTGCAGCTTACAATTTTCAAGAGATTTTGTCACTATGTGCAAACTTTTTTGTAAAGAGTTTGTCATACAAATTTGGGATGATTATTTAAATTTATTTCATAGACACAATGCTAAATGGTCAAGAGATTTTGTCACTTTGTGCAAACTTTTTTGTAGACAATTTGTCATTTAATTAAGTCATTATTATTTAAATTTAAAATGTTGAACATGTTCAACAGTTTTTATCACTTTGTGCAGCTGTTAAAAATGTAATTGTTATTTAATTATGCTTTTATTATTCACACTTTTGAATCAAATGTGTGTGATAGCAAAATGGAAATAAATTTAATTAACAAATTTTCTTGGAAGTCAACTAGACTTTAAAACACATCTCTGAGGAGTTCACTTTTAATTTGATAAATACACAATTACCTATGATAATTAAATGCAGAATGTTAAAATAAATAAATATTGCAAACATTTCATAAACAAAGTCATAAAGAGCTCACTTGCATCAAGGTTTTAACATACGAATAATTCGACTAGCTATTCAATATGCCGGCAAATTAATTGACAAAACAGCAGCAGCAGCTATCAAATTTCGAGTGGCTAAAAATATGAGAAATCCCTGAGGGGATTGTTTTGCAGGTAAGAACAGCATGAAGCGTCAAGAGCTTGATGTTAACGCCACATTAACATTTCTGATTAACATTGGCAAGCTTAATTTTGGCAGCAACTTTGCAATTGATAGACGAAATCGAATAAGAAGCAGAAGAAGTTGTGCACATGATGTGGTGATGGTTGCTTCCAAAAATTTGATAGGCTGAATAAGAAGTAAAAGCCGAAGAAGAAGAAGGGAATCATAAGGAATCCCCAAGGATTTTGGCTAGTCATTAAAAACGTTTCGTTATTCGTGCCCAACGTTTATAATCCTTAACGCCCCCGAACTTGACTTGGAATTTACCGCAAGTGGCCTTGTGCGTGTTGCACACAGAGATCATTAAGAAAAGCAAGTGGATACATACTTCTACACACACATCGACAACTGGTTGTTATACCTGACACTCATAGGCTAGAAGGTTAATTTAACTTTGTGCGCAATTCGAAAATTTTAGTCTTATGGTAAGTTGTTTTAGTTGACAATCTAAAATATTGTATACTCTATGATATGTTTTGATTGTAGGACTAAATCGATATACTAAATATAGCCTTCGGTATAACTTAGTATTTTTTCGGAATATTTATTTGGTATACCAAATGAATAAGTTTCTTACTTGTTTGTAATCTATATCGATGTACCAATTGTAGTCCTCGGTAAAGCTTAGAATTTTTTCGGTATTTTTCTTAGATAGAATACTACCGCATACTCGACTGTAGCTTTCCTACTTCTTTTGTGGTACTATATCGATATACCAAACATAGCCTTCGCTATGGTTTAGTATTTTTGGTATTTTTTTGGTATATTGGTATTTTTGAATAATACCATATTCTGAAGGTTATTTCTTTTACCAATTTTGAAAGAAGTACTAAATTTTAGTATTTTTTTGGTATACTAAAAGAATAATACAGTATACTCGACTGTAGGTTTCTTATTTGTACTACTATATCGATATACCAAATATGGTATTTATTCGGTATTTTAGTTTTATATAGTGAAATAATAATACCGCATACTCGATTGCAGCTTCGAGTTTGGTTTGAATAATAATACTTTATCGAAAAATGTAGCATTTTTTTCAGTATTTATGCGATATCTGTAAGAAAATGGTTATCGGGTATCTTACAGTCAAGCGCACTCATCTTAGTTGTTTTTGTTGTGTGGATGGGTGGTAGAAGTTTGACCCACCGAAATACGGTTTTGCGACAGCTTATTTAATGTTATTTGCATGCTTTAATTATAATTGCGTGCTCTGCGCGGTGTGTATTTTGTTTTCCATCCCGTTGTCACTCCTCCCCCCCTCTGAGCATCCAGCATCCGCAATCCTAATTTTTATTTTTATTTCCTTTTCTCTCTCTGGCTACCAAACGTGCTTCTCAGCACATTTTTCGCTTATACTCGTATTATAATGCACGTGACAGACGAGTCAGGTACGCAAAGCTGATGATTCTGCTTTATTTTTTTTCTTTCTCGCTCTCATCTTTTCCTGCTTATATATATTATATACTATAGAGATATATATATGTATATACATTAGCCAGGTTTCTCTGCTATCCATTCGTATTTATTTGTATTTAAAGAGTGCGATTAAGCTTGAAGTGTGCAGGCCACAAAATGTTGTCCACTTAAGCTCAGGACTTTTCATTTTGTTCTATTTGCCTTGCACTTGCCATAAGCAGCTTATAAAGTGAGCGGCGACTTGTTCAAAAATTCTTAGCTTGGATTTACGCAGGGTTAACTTTCATGACACACATATGTGCGAAACAAAAATGTGTAGCATACATTTGTGCGCGGGGAAAAGTTTCGTTTCAATTATTGGTAGCGTATAATTATAATGCCTCCTGCGAGGCCATCCATGTATACAGATTGTTCAGAGTGCCAATGACAGGTCACGCTGTTCGACCGATTAATCACTCTGAGCTCAGCCATCAGCAGCAGCAGCAGCAAAAGTGACACCACCACCGCCACCGCCACAGCATGGCATCACAGCATCACCGCATTGCATTAGGCACTTAATGAGCAGCTCGTTGGGGTTGAGATTGAGAGCGCCGCCGTCGGCAATGTGTGTGTGTGTGTGTGCTTGAGTCTGGTTGCCACTTCTCAATCAAATGGGACACTCTCAGCAAGTGTCTTGTTAAAGCTTTTGCACTTTTGCCATCCTTTCCTGTTTAGGCCACACACACACAACCCTCCCTCCATAGGCATATCACCCACCCACCATTATTATTGGCAGCCCAATGATTTTGCGCTTTTCGGGGAGAAGCGGGCTTAGCATGCGATTCAACCACAGATTCAAACTGCCAACATGTCTTGTGCGTGCTTTTATGCGATTTTGTTTTTTTTTTTCGTTTTGGTTTGTCTTCTAGCTTGCTTCTTTTCTTTTTTTTCTTTTTTTTTGCATATGCCTGACGCTAATGGGTATTGAATCGATGACCCATATCTTAGAACGGCGCTGACAAGTTTTTATGCTCTGCGCATATGAAATGTGTTGGAGGACGACACCGAGAGAGAGACTCGAACACGAACATAAATTGTAGCAGTCAGTGGTAGATGCATTATTAATCAGCCTTCCACACAAAAACGCCGCCTGTCCGCACAACTTTGCCGCTTTCATTTGATTTTAGCCTTCGAATCTTTTGGCACATCTTTAATACGTTATGAGTCGCTTTCAGCGAATCTCAGGTTCAGCGAAATTAATTTATTTGAGTAAAGCGGCAGCAGCCAAAAAGTTGCAAAGAAAGAAAAATATGCAAAAATACTTTCGTCGTTAGCGAACTAAGAAATTTCAGCGCAGCACTTCCGGCAACAAATTTCGCTAAACTAACAGCAAAGTGAAGTTGAAAGGATTATTATTTAAGGCATTCATTTCGAGAGAGGGAGCAAAACAAAAGAAATACACTGATTATAAATAGCAGAAAAGCACTTAAATGAAAACATAATAAATAAATTGAAAATAAATAAAAATGACTTGAAAGAATCTAAAGCTGGGTAACTTCTAGTCGAGTTTAGCTGAAGTCTGATCTTTTCATATCTTATCATATCTGGCTTAAATTTTGAATTATGGAAATGTTTTAATCTATCAATTAACTTATAGACAGAAAACAAAAATCAATGTAAGACAGGGTAGCTGCTGGTCAAGCATACTTTCTTTCCACTTCAAATCGTCCCACACTTATCTTCTTCACTTGCCTTGTTTTAAGAAAGGCAAAATTTATGGAAATTTTTATTTATTGACAGCGCAAAACAAACACAAATAAACGGCCTATAAATAAAAGCACACAATATATCATAATATTAAGCAGGGTAACTGCTAGTCGAGCATGCTTTCTTAACACTTCACACTTCATTTCATCTCTCACTTGTCTTGTTAACTTAACTTGTTCTAAAAATGGCAAAATTTATGGAAATTTTCAGTTTACACAAGTAAACAGACTATATATAAAATAAGTCAATATAATAGTAAGCAGGGTAACTGCTAGTCGAGCATGCTTTCTTTACACTTCACATCTTCTCTCACTTGTCTTGTTAACTTAACTTGTTCTAAAAATGGCAAAATTTATGGAAATTTTAAGTTTTTTCTTTATTTATTGAGAGCGCAAAGCAAACACAAATAAACGGCCTATAAATAAAATACTAACTCAATAGAAACCAAGGCAATTTCTAATCGAGGCGACTTTGTCGAAATTGTCTTGTCCAAAAGCTCAAAAACTTACAAAAATTTGATAAATTCTCTTAGTTTATTGAGACAGCAAAGCAAATCTAGTAGAATTAAAGAATTCAAATGAAAATAAGGCTGGGTGACTGATAGTCGAGCATGCTTTTTTATTACTTCAGCGCACTCCTCATACTTTGCCCAAATCATATTTTGCAGTTAAAAAAAAATATATATAGAAATTTTAAACTTTTTCTTTATTTATTGTGAGCGCAAAGAAAAACAAAAAATAAAGGAAATGAACCTTTACTGCAGAGTAATTGCTAGTCGAGCATGCCTTAAGCCCAATCAATTCTCTGGCTTAGCCAAAATTGTCTTCCTTTAAAGCAGTTTAAATTTATTGGAATTTTAAAAATGTTCTGTATTGATCGAAAGAGCAAAGCAAGCTCAAAGAAAACTTATGAATAAACAAAAATAACTCAGCAGCATTTTAAACAGGGTAACTGGTAGTCGAGCAAGCCCAGCAAGAACATTACTCACGCTGGGCTAAAATGGTTCGAAAAATGTCAAAATTTATGGAAATTGTGTAAATTTTCTTTAAGCTGGTCTAATTGGAAAGTTGGCTTTGGTGAAATATGAATTTGATTTAATTTATGGCTGAAAGAATCTCCACTAAATTTACCATAAAAGGCATCTAACAAACAGCTGCCTCTTATATTAATTATGGTTGCGGTTTCGACGCCAAAAGCACACACACAAGCACACTATCACACACACACAAACACACACACACACTACTCTCTACTCTCACTCTTGTGGAAATGCGCAATCTATGCGCTATTAATTTATGTGGAAAAAGGCAATTTGAATGACCGAAAAATAAACATCTGTTATTTGAGCGGCATTTAACGCACTGTTAGAGCTGTTGAACTGCAATTTGCTGCTGCACATTTATTATTATTCATGTGACCACAATTAAACATATATGTATATGAATATAAAATGCTTTTTACACCAGACGCGACCAGGCATGATACGATTCGATTAGGTCGCATCCCTTGCTTTATATGTACTTATATTTAGTTGACCTTTTTGAGCTGAGTTTTGCAAAAGTGTTAATTACGCGTGCCACAAGTTGCATGTGCACAGAGAGAGAGAGAGAGAAAGACAGTTTTGTTTCGGGGTTTTGGGGGCATGGCAATGGGCCAAGAATAGCCAAATCCAAAAGTTTGGGGCTTGCTGCACTTGAACTGACAGCCACAATGGGCCGCATGATTTGGCCAATTCACAAGAGGCGAACAACTTTTAACAATGGGTAAAAATTATGCAAAAAAAAAAATAATAGAAATAAAATGTATAGTAAAACTAAAATTACAGAGAATTGTTTTGCTGGCTTTCTTCTTAGCGAGTTTCAACTCTAAACTGGTTCAACGTAGTTTTATTACGTGGGCTGAACCCAGTTTTGTAATCAAGTGTCTTTGGCATTGCCTGCCAATAGTTGCAGTTGCAGTTTTGAGTTGCATTTGCAGTTGCAGTTTTAGTTTTAGTTTCACTTTCAATTGCCCGTGCATTAATTATTGATTGCTGGCACTTTTGGTATATTTATTTTTAACTACTCTCTTGGATTACACGTTTAATTAATGCGCGAGACACACGCGCTAGTTGGGGTCGCGGTTAACTTTGTTTGCGGTTTTTAGCTCGCGCGTTTAGTATCGCGCGTATCTCACGGATGCAAATTCAATGTATTTACGCGTAACGCGCAAAAATAAACAACAAGTGTTTTGAGTCACAGATTAAGTCAACAGAAAAGCCAAGCCAAGCCAAGCCATTTGACTCGCTTATATACACTACACACACACACACACACAGTTATAATAGATTTGTGGCGGCAGTCCACAAAAAAGTATCTCACGGATACGCGTACCTGTTCGTCAGCGTTGCGCTGTCCGTGTGTTCCGACTTGCAACTGAACTCGAGCTCCAATGTTGCTCCAATGGTTGTTGAGTCTTTGTCGTTGTCGTTGCCAGCGCTCTTGCTGCTGTTGTTGTTGTTGTTGTTGTTGCTACCAGACTGGCTGCTGTTGTTGTCCAACTTGTTGTTGTTGCTGTTGCTAGTAGCGATGTTGGCAACATTTGTTGCTGGCAACAAACTGGTTGATTGCCCCTCCGCACATGTTGCGGCAACATTTGCAGACGCCGCCGCACTGCCAGTCACATTATTGCGTTTTGTTTTGCTCGCTTGTTCGTCGTTTGTTTTGACTGTTGCTTCACATTCGCCCGCCTCGCTGG
This sequence comes from Drosophila sulfurigaster albostrigata, assembly GCF_023558435.1. Classification (NCBI taxonomy): domain Eukaryota; kingdom Metazoa; phylum Arthropoda; class Insecta; order Diptera; family Drosophilidae; genus Drosophila; species Drosophila sulfurigaster. Next base: position 49,194,922 of record NC_084883.1, read on the forward strand.
CGCAACATGTGTCGCCACTTTTCGTGTTGCCAGCAACATCATCAGTTGTTGCTTCACTGCGCTCATCATCATTTGTTGGCTTTTGACTCCCCGTTGCTGTCGCTGTTGCTGCTGCTGCTGCAGCATTTGGCATTGCGCTTTCCACAACGTCCTTGGGCAGCTGCGAATCGCTGTTATCCTTTGTCAGGGTCGTTACTGCCGCTTGTGTCAATTTGCCGGACTGCTCACGCTTCTTCGGCAGCGACTGCGACTGCGACAGAGACTGAGACTGTGGCACATCCTGCAAAAATAATTGATAAAATTAAACTCGTGTTTATCTTCATTTGTCTTCGTATTGTGTGTGTGTGTTAGATGTTGTATCCACTGCTGATGCTCACACGACACACACACGACACACCCGAGACACGAGCCTGATGAATGACCATTTCGGAGTCGGAGTCGAAGTCTGGGGGCATGCAACGGCCAACTGGGTTAGAAAATATTACGGCTGCTTGAGGAAAAATGAGCAGCTAGGATAATGAAATGATTGACGACTGCATACTTAAGCATTTATTTATCTACTGTGTGCTGTTTAGCTCCACAGCTGACCCCTTAAAAAAGGCCAAAAAGACGACGCAAATTGACTTGAAATTCTAGGCATATTTAAACACAGCTGAAGAGTTAGGAACGTCGACGATTAAACACCCTTGCTAAGACAACTTTTTAATAAGATGTTAACAAATTGCCAGCTTAACTAACTCTGTTAAAAGTTTAAGAAAGAGATGTGGGCAAAAGCAACAAAAAAGCTAGTTTTACGAATTAATAAATGATGCTTATTATGTTTCTATTAGAGTGAAATTTGCCAAGCTTTTCCAAAATACTGTCAGATGCATATTCTAAGAGTTTCAGTTGGATAACATATGAGATAAAGTAAAGTAACATCAACATAAACTTTTATTTTTATACCCGCTACCCATAGGGTAGAAGGGTATTATAACTTTGTGCCGACAGGAAATGTATGTAACAGGTAGAAGGAGGCATCTCCGACCCTATAAAGTATATATATTCTTGATCAGCGTCAACAGACGAGACGATATAGCCATGTCCGTCTGTCCGTCCGTCCGTCTGTCCGTCTGTCCGTATGAACACCTAGATCTTAGAGACTATAAGAGATAGAGCTATGATTTTTTTTCGACAGCATTTGTTATGTTTGCACGCAGATCAAGTTTGTTTCAAATTTTTTGCCACGCCCACTTTCGCCCCCGCAAATCAAAAAAATCGAATAACAAGCGTAATTTAAGCTAGAGTTACGAATTTTGGTGTATACAGTAATAACTATAGTAGTTATGATCCCTGAAAATTTGGTTGCGATCAGAAAAAAATTGTGGAAGTTATTAAAGAAATACTTTTGTATGGGCAAAAACGCCTACTTACTATGGGTCTGAGTTGCTTTGGCTGACAATCTGTACTATATCGATATACCAAATATACCGCTCGGTATATTTTTAGTATTTTAGTAGTATTTTCGGTATATTTTGAAAATAATACCGCAATATTTTGCTTTTATTCAAAATGGGTTGCGGGTATCTCACAGTCGAGCACACTCGACTGTAACTTTCTTACTTGTTTACTCCCAACTTTAAGAACTTTTCAATCTTAAAAAATGATTTCAAACTTAAAAATTCTAAAAAAATAAATTTTAGTTAAAAACAATATATTGTGCTGACTTAAATATAATCCCGAATATATACCCTCTGCAAACTTTACGTAGATCAGTTTTGTTTTATATTGTTGATATGACCACTTCCACTACTTGAAAATCGATAAATCGAATAACATGTGTAATTTTAAATCTAAAGTTGGTATATACAATATTGACTATCTCTGAAAATTTGGTTGCGATCAGATACAAAGTGTCGAAGTTACTCGTATTAAACACCTACTTACTAGGGGTCTTAGTTGCTTTGGCTGACAATCTGGTATATTTTAACTCTATAGGATATATTGAGTACCATATAAATATATCAAATATACAATTAAGTATATTTTCGGATTTTTTGTGGTATAGTATTTTAGTATATTTCGAAAAAATACCGCACAATTTAGTTTTTATTTAAAAAGTAGCTTTCGTACTTGTTTAAAGATGATCTACAATAAATACTTTCATGATGATACTGTGTAAAAGGAAAAAATAAATGGACAATCCGACAGACGGATGGCTAAATTTGCTTTATAAATGGATGAAGCTATATTTTATATATAGTAAAGTTTATCAGAAAATATACGAACTGTTGGACTGAGCAACTTGATGGCTAACACAAATACTCTTTGAAGGCTTACCACAGCAGCTGTGGCAACAAACTCGTAATTCCTTTTTTGCGAAGGGTATGTAAAAGCCGCCCAAAGCCGACAGCAAGCTGACAGGCAGCCAAAGCTGCCAGGTTAAGGTCAAAGGTTATCGACGATTAGCTAATTACAGTGTCATGCATACCTTGCTCTGTTGTCTTGGCTGACTAATGGCTTCAGTTGTTACTGTAGCTGTGGCTGTTACTGTTGCTGCTGTAGCTGCTACTGTTGCTGTTGTGGAGACGACACTTTGAGCGCCAGCCGAGTCCTCGCTGCGCGCATCGTAGAACACGTCGTCGTCTTCCGCTTCCGTTGCACTTTTGGGCGCCATTGTTGCACTGCACTTGACTGGCATTTCCGGCGTTGCAGCTAATGCAGTTGCTACTGCTGCTGTTGTTGCTGTTGTTGGTTCTGGCAGCGTTGCAGGAAGTGCAGGCGGCTGCAACTTGGCAGCCAGCGTTGTCGTTGTGGGCGTTTCGCTCGTCTCGCTTTCGAGTGAACGCGACTGCGATTTGGTGTCGTCCTGCAGTCCCTCCATGTTGGCCTTCAGCTCCTGCAGATCCGAGTAGGTGGCCGGCGATGGCGGCGGCGGCGCTGGAATGTCCTTGCGTCGTTGATTTGGCAACGGATTGCTCGAGTTGCCATGCGATTTGCCACTGTTCGAGCGATGATGTCGCTTGCCAGCTGTGCCAGTTGCTGTTGCTGTCTCGTTGGTTGCTGCTGTTGCTGCTCCGGTTGCTGCTGTAGTCGATGCTGCAGCTGTGGCTGGCGCACTGCGTTCGCGACGCTCTTCCTTGTGCTTGGACTTGCTTTTACTGCTGTTGCTCTTGGGCTCATCTTCGGCGCGACTTTGACGCTTGGGTATTGCTCCTGTGGTGGAAGCCACGAGACGATCTAGCGATGGATACTCTCGCCGCTCGGTGGGCTGCGGCTGGCGCTTGCTGGGCGTGGGCGTGGCATCTTCAGCTGCCGTTTGTGGTTGCTGTTGTTGCAGACTTGTGCGTGGCGCTGGCGTTGGCTTTAGGGTTGTTGCTGTTGCAGTTGCCGTCGAGCTACGTCCTTTGCTCAGCGGCAACGTTGTTACCACCAGGGTTGACTCCTGCGGCTGCGATACCGAACGCTTGGGACTTGCCTTGGGATTGTTGCTGTTGGTGTTATAGCTGTTGCTGTTGCCCGTGCGATTGATGCGACGCGTTGATTCCAAGCTGTTGTTGCGCTGCATCTCCGATTGATAAATGCTGCGCTTCACATCGTTCACATGCTTGAAAAAGTCCATCGCATACTTGTTCTGCTTCAGATCCATTTGTGGCGCTGGCTGTGGTAGTAAAGGAGCCGAAGCCTGCTCGTAATCCGCTGGCTCAGCGGGTCCACTCGATGGCAAAGTGCCAGCTGCTGTTTTGCGTGGAATTCCGCTGCTGCCGCCACGTGCCATTGATCCATAGATGTCATCAAAGTCAGAGCTAAAATAGCTCGAAGAGCAATCACAATTGCGACACTCATAGTTGCGACAATTGTCCGAGTAGCTGCACTTCTCCCCAGGCAAACCATTGGCCACGCCCATGCCAGCAGTGGCAGCAGCCATCACTCCGCCATCCAAACTGCAACGACGACAATCATAGCCAATGCGACAGCTCTCAGTGCTGCCAAAGTAGCGTCGCTGATGCGCATTGCCGTGGGTCGAAAACAAACTCGAGCGATGCGGATAGCGATGCGTATAACGCTGCGAATTATCGCTGCTTCTCAGCGAAAATTCACTCAGTATCGAAGCACGTGAATCGCTTTTATACATCTGCGGAGATTCGAATTGATCCACGAGTATCTGAGAGCCACCAATCGGACGACTGGCGGCATACATCAGCGGATGCAACGGCTGAGCACCAATGGCATAGTAAAGATCTCCAGTGCCGGGAGCAGCATAAACATTCGCCTCGAGGCGAGCCATTGTGTTGTATTTGTGATAGGGCAGCGAATCGCTGGACGAGGATGATTTTGTATTCAGGCGATGCACTGAAGCGCTGCCCGAGCCATTCTGATAGCTCACAATGTAACCCGGTTGCTGTTGTTGGCTATGATGTTGCTGCTGTTGCTGCTGTTGTTGTTGTCGTCGTGGTGGCAGCTGCGCTAGCAACAGGCTGCCACCCACCGCATAATGCTGACCATAAGTCTTGTGCGGCGCCTGCTGCTGATAGAAGCTGTTGTAAAGCTGTTGCTGCTGCTGCTGTTGTTGTTGCTGTTGCTGGTGGTGATGTTGCTGTTGTAGTTGGTGGTGCAGCTGCTGCTCGCTGGGCGTGGTCGTGGCCGAGGTGGAAGTTGTCGCCGACGATTGCTGGAATTGCAATATGGGATTGTATTCACCAGTGATGGCCACGGGTGTTGTTTCAATTTTATAGACACCCGGATTGTTGGGATTGTACGATTGAAACTCGAGTATGTGCGCAGCAGGTAAACCACCTGCTGATGCTGCTGCTGCTGCGGCGCTCGTTTGCTCCACGTGCTGCACATTTTCTGTCAGTTGTTGCTGTTGTTGTTGCTGCTGCTGCTGGGCTACGTTTGCGGGCAAACAATACTTGCAATTCTCTTTGCTGCATTGCTGCATGCACAGCTCACAATCCGCATAGACGCCACCAGCAGAGGCATCGCTTAAGCATTGTTGCTGCTGTTGATGTTGTTGTTGTTGTTGGTGGTGATGTTGCTCCTCATCAGATTGCACCGCAGCAACTGCTGCTGTTAGTTGTTGTTGCTCTGACAGACTATTGTTGTCCTGCTTGCTACTGGCTGCTGTCTCCTTAAAGAATATCTCCTCATAAATATTCTCCTCGCTTCGCGTATGCAACTGCTTCACATTGCTGCTGCTGTTGCTGTGGCTGCCGCTGCCTTTGTTGCTCGTTGTCTGCGATGCGTCGCCTGCACTGCGCTGTTTGTCCAGCTTCTTGGAGCTCTTTAAGCCCTCTTTCAACAGATAATAGTTAAAGCTTTTGATACCAATTTCGCCACGCAGAAATCGCCGTCCAATTGGCAGCTTGGCTGCCGTCTCCACGGGCATTGTGGCTGCCGAATTCTGCGCCGAGCTGCGCAACGAATATCTATCATCATCCTGTTCGGTTGCCTCCAGATATTGTTGTTGTTGTTGTTGCTTACTGCTGCGATTGCTGCGCGACAATTCCTTGCGACTGCGAGCAGAAGACTCGGTGGATTGTTGTTGTTGCGATTGTGCAGCCTTGCGGCTGTTGTCCAAACTCAGATTGCGTTTCTGTTTCGAGCTGCGTTTCTGTGCCGACAACGACTTCTTCTCGTTCTTCTCACACGCCGCAGCCAAACTTCGCTCCAGGCTCAGCACGCGACGCGTGATGCTCGCCTCCTTCAACGGCTCCGGCGGCTCATTGTCCGAGCTGCTCGACTCAAAGTCATAGTCCACATTAATTGCAGCTGCATTGCTGCTGCTATTGTTGCTCGTTTTGAGCGGTTTATTGACGGCATATTTAAGAAAGTCTTTGGTCAACTGACTGCGTTTGCCCAGAGAACTGCTGCTGGGCATTGGCTCCGCACCTGTGAGCTGCGACGACGATTTCCCCGAGATGCTGCTGCGTCGCAAGGGGTTGGCCAGGTGACTGATGTCCTCGGTGTAGGCGGGATCATCATAGATGCGGTCACGCACCGTTGTCGAGCGGTCCTTGGACTGTAAAAAGGAGTAAAGTTAACAAATTGTAGAGAGAAATATTTAGTGCTAGACACTTGCCTTCACTTTCGTTTTCTTGCGACTGCGATGCGGGGTGGCAACATCCGTTAGCTTAAGCAGCTTCGGTCTCAGGGGACGTTTCGTCGATTTGGCACGCTCATAAGCCAGATCCAAAAAGGTTTCCGTTGCCATACTCAAGCGTTAGCTAGCTGTAAAGAGAGACAGGAAGAAAATAAATCATAAATTCGGCAAGAGTTTCTAGATTATCGTTTGATGTTAACTTTGCCGCCAACGGCAGCAATACCTTGGAGAAGTCAACAAATTAAGCAGCCAGCAGCCGACAGCCAGCAGCCAACAGCCAACAACCAGCAGCTGGCAGGAAGCGAGTAAACAAGCCAAAGCACGTGCTAGACAACAACAAAGTTCTGGCCCATTAACTGGGCCTTTAACAGCCAGCCAGTCAGCTAGGCTCTGAGCCAAGTGAGTTCAAGTGTTTTTGGCCAGGCGAGTGTGAGAGAGAGAAAATAAAAAGCGTTAGGTCTATATCGCATGTGTGGGGCAAACGAAAGCCCAAGGAAATTAAAAGAAATATACAAAAGTGTCCCAAGGAGACACTTGAAACGACCTTGAAGGCAACACCTACCCCCCAAATAACAAAAAATGTTGGCCAGGTGCTGTTACTGATGTTGATGGTGTTAGGGATGACGTTGGTGTGGATGCCACGTAAGTTAACCATTTGCCATTCATGGCGAGAAAATTAGTATGTGCAGTGTACCGTTGGCACACTTAAACATACATAAGGCAATATGTACGTGAGAGCCTCTTTCTGTTGTTTGCCCTCCCTACCTCCCTCCCTCCCTCACAGCCTCCTCCACTCAGCTCAGCAAACTACTTCTGGCAACTGCAGCACTTCGGGCAGTTCATCATATTTCACACACAACATGAACAAATATGAACACTAAGACATGACTTTAAGAGACCTGGCACAAATATTGTGTGCGTAGGAATTTTAGATAAATATAGTATGTATAGGAATACAAAGCAAAGAAATAGAAAAGCCTGTTCGATAAATAAATGTAGAGGAAAAACAGAGAGATAAATAGTGAAGTGTGCTCGACTTTGGGAGACCTTAAAAGCACTAATATTTTACAAGTTTATTCGTACTACAACATTACTATAAATAAATATATATATATATTTATTATCTATTATCTATTTATTTATGTTTACAAATAATGAACATTGCTTTTAAGATAAATATAAAACTACCAACAAATTCTTAAGGAGCTATCGCTGTTCTTATTCCTGTAGCTTTAGTTTTACGTATAAGTATATAAAATCCCATAAGAAACATTACAAAATAAAAGTTCAGAACAGTTTGAACTCTTCTTCTTAAACAGATTATTAACATTAAATAAAAATATATTAAGAATATACATTCATATTGATATATTATTTATGTCTTTATATAGCAGCCAATCATAAAATCTTACAATTACCATTATTTGAGATGACATAAAGATCAAACAACAAAACATAGAAATAAAGTCAGATTATTGAAATTAAATGAAAGGAACATGTTTACTGAAAATAAGGTATTTAAAGAGTATTTAATTTCACTACACATTTCTCTACAATCTGCTATATGAAATGAAAAATAAATCTTTTTTATTGATGAGGTTTTAGTAAATATTTTTGTCCTCTAATAAAAGTTTGTATTTTATGCTTCTCGCATTGGTATTTCATTAAACCGACTAAATTGGCAAATACTCCTTTTTCTTCTCCCTTTTTTGTAAAATTTCTTTTCATTTATAAAGTAGAAAAGGAAAGTGGAATGTCATAGCGAAATTCTAAAACAAACATAATCTGCGTAGACTAAACTAAAGTGTTGTCAGCAAATTTGATTGGATCAGCTGTTATATTTTCTGAGCTATGGGTGTTAAAGCTCAAGGACAGACAGACAGACAGACGGTCAGCCAAATGTCGCCATAGAATCCCGTTTTTGGTGGATGCCTTCATCTGCATGTTACACAAATTCCCACACACTCCAAAGACTCTTCTTTCGTTAAGTGTTGGGTCGCGCGTAAAAGAAAGAAGAAAAGCAAAACTTGGGCTTAACACAAGATTTGCTCAGCACTTGTATTAGTAGTCCTGTGAGGCTCATCCTCGCTCTCTCTGCAAATTATTTGCCTGTAGTCTCTCGCTGTTGTGTTTACTCATTGTGTTACGCATAATGAAATTGACTTGTGCTCTTCGAATACATAACTAACACACTATACCATATACGAGTGTAGTATATGATAGAAGGAATCACTACTCAACTCCTTTTTTGCTGCGCTGCTCCTTCGGTTTATGTATTCTGCTAAAAACGTCGCATGTCATAATGTAAGTGGCGGTCGATAATGTTTGTGTTCCTTCTTCTACTCGTATCAGATGCTAGCAAACGGACCGAATGCACACCCTTCCCTTCCATATCCTTCACATCCTGTGTGTCTTCACTGTGACAAAAGATTCGCTTTTGTGTGTAGGTTTATCGCATTTCCTTTTCATGCTGTCGCATTTTACGTCCCCAAAATAAAGCATTATTATAATTATTGAATGAAATGTCTGACCTTTTTGGCTTGGACATAATATAAAGTGTATTTAAGTTTCGTTATGATGCGAGCTCTATCAGCATATTTCCCACTCTTGTGATTTATTGTAATCAGCACGTGGAAAACAAAATATTAAGGCCAACCGAAATGATGATGGCGATGGCGACCTTCGCCTTTCATTTTTGGGGCCATTTAGTTAGTCGCTTTTTCGACTTGTTTTTTAATTCACCTTCGCATTTTATGATAAATGTCAACAGAAGAAGAACAGAACAGAGAAGAACCCAAACTTTACACAGGTCTCTGTCTGTCTGTCACCCATCAAAGCCTAGATAATGAGAGTTCATTACAGTTTCTGGGTCTTCACCTTCCTTTCTTTTTGGCTTTCAAAGACTTCGATTGCCACCCCAAAAGAGCACAAACAGTGAGACAGCGAAAGCGACGAGACCTTTCAGCAATGTCAGATTGTCAATTTGCTGTAATTTTATTTATATCGAACTTACTTTTTTTTACAGCTGGAACACACACGAATTGCTTCATCCGAGCCTGTGTTTTTTTATACCCGCTATCCATAAAGTAGAAGGGTATTATAACTGTGTGTGTAACATGCAGAAGGAGGCATCTCCGACCCTATAATAACTATAGTTATTTTTATTCCTGGTTGCAATCAGTTAATAATTTTGGAAGTTTTTTTAAGATATACGTTTGTATCGGCAAAAACGCTTTCTCTGTACGAGTCTTAGTTGATTTGGCTGATAATCTGGTATATTTTCCACTCTATGGTATATTTATAATTTTAAATAAATATACCGAAAAATACTAAAATATACCAAAAGTTTTATATTAATGTACGTATATACCAAAAACATATCAGTTGGTATATTTTAGTATTATTGCGGTATCTATGGCGATGTGTCGATATACGAATATACTAAAAACATAGACTTTGGTATATTTTTAAAGTAATGCGGTATATTAATTTGGTATACTTCAAAATGAATACTGTACTGTTTTGATTTTATTCAAAATGGGTAGAGGGCATCTCACACTCAAGCAGATTCGATTCTTCATTATTATAGTTTTAGTATTTTTATGGTATATTTATTTGGTATACTTTAAAATGAATACCACACTATTTTGCTTTTATTCACAATAGGTAGCGGGTATCTCACAGTCGAGCACACACGACTGTAGCCTTCTAACTTGTTTTTTATTGTATTTTCTTTGCGGTTTTCAATTCCATTGAAGAGATAGAAAAGAGAAATGTTGTGTGTCCACATGCCTAAGTTAAGCTGCTTTTTCGGCACAGAAATAAAAGGTAGCTGCAGACAGAGTGCCGCTGACAGTGAATGACAGTCACAAATGACTGTACCCACCTTGCCACGTTGCCACATTGCCACGTTGCCACCTTGCCACAGCGTCATCATCAGCAGCCAGGGAATGACACGCGAGTGACAGAAATCAATCCCAATTTGCTTGTCTCGAGGGCAGCTCAACACGGCCAAATAATTAAATTAACTTTCAATATGATAAACAGACAAATATTAAAGTAATTCCATGAATACACAAATACGCGCGTAAATTGACCTTGAATACGTGTGCTACAATTCCCCCCTTCCTCCACACTCTCCTCTCTCCACTCTCACTCGCAATTTCCATGAATAAACCTATGTACAAGTTGACGTGTTCTAGGGCAGCGACAACACCAACAACAACAACATCGTCGACAACAACAACAAAAAGTTGACACTCAGCGTGCCAGCAATTTGCATATGCATAATTTTATCTCTTCATTTGCCACATTGTGGCACAGACAAACAACGCTGACAAATGCTTTGATGTTAAGTGCAAACGAACAACAACGAGAACAATCTTAAAGCTCTTCAACCAAATGAGAAATCTATGTTATGCTCAACCGTAAAAGAGGCTTGCTTAAGCAAGAATTGAAAAACACTTTAATATCGATGGGAATTTGTTCTATTGGAAATCAATTTGGTTTACTGGCTATACACTTAAGTTCAGATTGGAAATTCTTATATTGGAATTTAAAATCAGATCTAAATTGGAATGTTTTCTACAAAAGTTAATGTACTAATACCTTCATTGATAAACTGAATCGATAAACTAATTCAAACACATTTTCTATTTGATGATTGTATAAGTAAAATATTATATTAATAATTGCCAAAATGTCATAAGAGCCTAAGGAATCAAAAGATTGGATTGGAAGGAATCAAAAGAAATGGAACTACATATCTTTTTTATGCTGATGCTTTTATAGAATACTATTTAAAAAACTTAAAAAATTGATCAATAAAGTAAATTTAATATTTTATTCATTCATTAAACATTATAAAAATATAATGATTTGATAAAATTGAATCGATATTAGTTTATAGGTAAAAGAAATCCAAAACGAAAATATAATACATTTTCAAAAGCTTAAACAAATTTTATAATATGGAAAATAGCGTGAAAACTCAAAATATGTTAATTTAAAAAAATCTAATAATTTATATATGTCAATGAATAGATTTAATTCTTTGTTAAATATGGTATCGTAATTCCATATTAAAAAAAAAAATTTTAATTTATATCCCAATATTTAATTTATATCCCAAATCAAACAACCTAATGAAATTCATATAAGTTTAAATTTTTGAAAGATGTTGAATGGAAAACAATATTTTATAATGGTGCCTTATAAAATATGTCTATATTTAACAGTATTATTAATATTTATTAAATATTACAATTATTGTAATCAAAAAGGTTTATCCAATTATAAAATATATTAAGTCAAGATAAAAATGCAGTGAGAAATAAAATATTTCATTTCATTCCAAATAAAAAACTTTAATGCGGGAAACATTGATTCTGCATTTGAATCTTTGACTTTTTTAGTAAACAATATTTATAATACTTATATTTATAATAAAAATAAGTAACAATATAATAATAATATGTAATTATCATATAATAATAATCACAATCATATTTCGTTCCAATAAAAACCATAATTAACAATCATAAGCAACATGATATCGTTCCACATTATATCGAATTTTTAATAAAAAGTAAGAAATTGTGAAACAGATTCAAGCAGAATAAAATCGTTTGAAAAATGATTGTGTCGCATTGAAAGGAAATAAGAAAATAAGTAAACAAATCCGTCCCTTTTTGTGCTAGTCGCACATAAGATAGATTAAAGATTGATGGCTCAGTCAGGTATTTCAGCCATTTATGAGCTTTCGAAAAGCAATGCAGATATTATTACCACAGCTTAGATAAGCCGATTATGACCATAAATAATCGTTTATAAGAATAGAGACCATTTGTATTTATGTAGCTATATTTACGCAGCTGCCCCCCCAAAACATTATTTTTGTGCTAATAATTTGCAATGCTGTTTTTCTAACAAATCCATTGGTATTTCACATTCTTTGTTGTTGTTGTTGTTGCACCATGTTTATGCGGCACACTCCGAGTGTGTGTGTATGTGTGTGTGTGTCGTAGTGTGTGTGAGTGCGCGCACATTGGGCCTGGTTGTAGAACGAAACGAATATGTTTAGGGTGTGGCTATGGCGAAGCATGCGAAGCTTATTTGTCAGTCCGTCTGTGTACATTAACTAATATTATGGCATGGCTTCTATATATGCATCTAACGACATCTAACGATTATGATTCGAGTGGCACTTGGCTTTGCACTCACACACACACACACACACACTCACACACACAGACGTAAGCACTGCGCACACTTTTGCAGCTGCTCAAATGTTTGGCTTACGCTTCACACACAAAAATATATATATTTGTTTTATTATATTCCGTTTGCTTGTTTACATTATCTGACGTACACACACACACACACATATATAAACACACACACCTCGGAGTCGAAAGTCAATTTGAAACGCTTCACAATAGCGCGCCACTTTAATATTTAATTGAAATTTAATTCAAGTGCAAAGACGAAATTGCACGCAAAAATTTCATAGCATACTTTTCAGCGCACCCAAAAGCGAGGCGACGTTTGTTTAGGCTTGGCAGCTGGCAGCAAACGCTGCTGATTTAGGGGCGTCTAAGGGCAAATAAATCTGTATTACGAAGCAGCATATTGTGCATAAAAGAAGAACACCAACAAAAAAAAAGCGAAGAAAGTAGCAAAAGTAGCAGCGAAAACAAAGTTGTCAGCATACACAATATTTTGGAGCACGATTGGATTATGTTATTGGGAAATATGTAGAAGGAAGCACTTTAAAACTGTGGCACACACACTAACACACACACACACATACCAAAGCATGTAGCAGCTTTCAATGGGAGCGGCTTTTAATTTTCGCCAATTTGTTTGTTGAATTTTCTTAGCTGATGCTTTATTGTTATGTTGCACAGCGAAGATAAAAGACACGAACACTGTGACAGTTTAGTCCTTTACACGGACAACAACAACGCTCACACTATCAAACACACTAAGCACAAACTTTGTGCTCCACTCCGAGATACGAACAATCTTTCTTCACTTTTTTGTACTTTTCTTTTTGTTGAGGGAGCCCAAAACAACTGCGAACACGACACACAAACGCGACGTCCGTTCCGTCAAAACTGAATAAAATTTGCGTTGCGGCGTTGCCAAAAGCTTTTCGCCATATACTTACTCGTAAATCTCACAACAACACAAGCGTAGTTTTTCTTCTTTTTCTTTCTTTTGCTTTTTTTGTTGTTGGTAGCAGTGCGTGTTGGAGCTTTCGGTTAAAGCAAGGCGCTGTGCCAGTTAGTGGCAAACAACGAGATGCGACTCAAAGCGCGAGACTCAAAATGCTGGCTATCTGCTTTTTTGACGTTTGCCTAGTGAAAGTGAGGCAGCTTCGGCTTGCAGCAGCAGCATCTTCTCTCTATCTCTCTCTCAGAGCATCGACGCATGCGTTGGATTTCACAGCCTGGTTCTGACATTTCCGAGTGCGAGTGGAAACGCAGCGCTGCATATTACACATACGCAACGTTGACAGCGCAGAACTTTAAGCGCGTACTTGTTGAGGCCCAAGCGGAAGTGCGAATGTAACTTAAAGTAATTTACATTTGAATAAAGTTTAAATTAGCAATACTTAAAATAAATTCTTTTAAAATTAAAATTATGTTTTTAAGCTTTCAATTTATTATGCTTTAGTTTGCTTTGAAGTTGACTATTTTAGTAAGCATTTGTTTCACTTTGATAAGGATAAAGGCGGATATCCCTATCATCCTTTTTGGCAACATTTACAACTCGTTGCAGCTTCAATGTTGCCGCAGCAACTTTTCCCCTTAAAGCTGCGCATCGCTTGTTGCTAAACCTTGTTGTTGATTGTTGAGAAAAAGTCGTTTGCCAATTGTTTTGGCACGTGGTCAACTACACACACACACACACACACTCGCACACACACTTACAAGCCGGCAACATGTTGCTGAGTTTGCGTGGGCGACGCTAAATTGGCCACGTGTGAGGCAGCTCTACACACACACACATACACGCAAAGTAAGTATGTAACTTTTGGTGTGCGTGTTTGTGTGCGTAAATTTGCTTTGTTTTGCATATTAGCACCTACAATTGTACATATGTATACACATCTATATATTATATAGAGATGTATGTAACATTACGCTTCATCTGACGCTGATTATGTTTATTATATGCCGCTGACTGTGGTTTGTCCTGCTTCTGTCCTTGGTGGCAATTGTGAGCCTTGCGGCTTTGGTTTCTGCTGCTTGCTGCCTGCTGCCTACTGCTGCTGCTTGCTACATGTTGCATTGTTTTTCATTAAATCAAAATGCCAACTGCCAACTTAAGGAAAAATTCATACGCCTGTCACTTCAAGTTGTACAATTTAATTTGCTAGCACTCGTCAAAAAAGGGCTACACATTGACCTATGACCAATATAAAAATAACTGACACAAACACACACACACAACACTCACACACACTCGCTCATATATGGAACAAACTGTATGGACATTCTGGCAGAGTTTCTATCAAACCAAAAAGCAGCTTAATAACATAATAGAATGAATTTTTGCAGAGAACTTTTGTTCCACTTTTTGTATATATACCCTGTAAGCATATATGTACACTAAAAGGGTGGCAATGACTGAGCAGATTAAGCAAAAACTGAAGGTGTAACTTATATTTCTTTAAATTTTGAAAGTGCATCAAAAAATTGAAATTTTTGAAATTATAAAACACAACTTGATTTCAAGAACATTTGATTGAAATCCAATGTCAATACGAGAAAAACATCTTATACTCTCGAGACCACAATTTAGAAAGATTAAAAATGATTGCTTTATATTTTATTGTTTTTGTTGTTTTTACTGTCTATGCGAATTATGCTAGTGCGGGTCTTAGTTGATTTGCCTGACAATCTAGTACTCTATGGTATATTTTGAATATATTCAATATTAATTTAACAAATATGATATATGGACCTCCGTATATTTCAGTATATAACATTTGGTATAATTGAGTATTTTGCGCTATATAACTTTCGGTATATATAAGTATTTTGCAGTATATGCAAAAGTAAACCGCAAAATTGAATATCTTGCATATATCGCAAAATTCTAAACATACCGAAGGCTATATAACAGAAATAATAAAATATTCCAAAAGATATATTCGGTATATTAATATTGTACCATATTTTGCTATACTTTTGTTTTTTGTAAAATGTATAAAGGGTATCTCAGAGTCGAACACACTCGACTGTAGCTTTCTAACCAGTTGAATATTTATATTTTATTATTTATTCAGCTATTCAACTTGACTTACTGTGCTATAAGCAAAAACAGTTAGATAAAAGCTTGAAGGAAATTTCAATTATGTCGAGAAGTTTACTAAATTCTAAAACTAGTATTTTTTATTAAATTATGAGCATTTTTCAAATTAATGTTCATAGTTTTAATCATTTGATTTTAATGTGGAGTTATTTTAAGAGCACATTTTTTAGAATGAATGTTCATTATTTTAGTAAATGATCTTTGACAGTATAAAAATTAGTTTTTTCCTGAATTTCAGATAAGATAACAACAATGTATTTGTACAGGGTATATTCAGTGTGCAATCCTACCCCAGAATTGCGACGTATTCTTAAACATTGTTGTAGTTTGTTTTGTTCTCGATTTTTTTTTGTGCACACAGAAATCGAACGAAAAACATAAACGGCATGTGAGGTCAGCCCACTGAAGGGATAAATAACGAAATTTATGCCAGGAATCGGGCACGGTTTGAGTTTAATTGAATAGATGGATGGATGGATGGATGACAGGCAAGACTGAATGACTGACTGACTGAGTGTGAGCGAGAGGGAGAGGGAGAGCGGAAGAAGAAGAATGGCGCGCCAGCTTTGCCAGCCCACATAGCCTTTCAGCTGGTAAAAATAATAAATAAGTACTTACACAAAGAGAAAGAGACAAAATGTGTATGTATGTGTGTGTGAGTTTGTTTGTTTGTGTTTGTGGAGCAGCAGCAGCAAGACAATCTAAGTCACTTGCCCCAGGAGCCAATGAAGCTTTACTCTCTCTCTCTCTCTACCCCAGCTCAGCCCCGATCAGGCGACTTATTGTTTTCAAATGGCTTTTGCTAAATGTGAAAAATTCGTGGTGTTCGATGATTGAATTTGTACAAATATTTATCTAGGAGCAGCGCAGAAACAGAAATTTAATACAACTTATTAAGGCAAAAGTGCATGAATGATGCTGCTTTTCTCATCATACATAATTTATTCAACTTTTGGTGAGTGTAAAGTGTGAATATTCATTTATCATTCATTCAATACGTGTATTCAAGCAAGCAACGAAGCGAATGCCATTTGTCATTCTAACATTTGCTTCCGCTCTGGGAGAAATTATTCGTGTCGCGTTGTGTGTGTTTGTGTGTCAGTGTCACTTATATAGATTTCGATTTCAGTTAAAACCACTTTACAATTCAAACATGGATTCGCCGTATCTCTTTGTCCTGTTGCTCATAGCTTGGCTATTCCTGGTGCTCTACACCTGTAAGCGGCAATTGGATTTCCTTGCGCGCTCTCGTAAAATTTGCAATGTGAAGAGATTGCAGTATGAAATACGCAAGAATTTGAAGAGAGAGCAAGCGACTTTTCACACTGTCAGAGATTTGATGCATTCCAGCATGCTAAAGTCGAAGGAAGGTGTAAGTGAACTCATCGCAGAGGATGAGCTGCAGATTCTTCAGTTTCAGATCAATGCACAGCTCAGGAAACTCGAATATGCGCTCGAATTTGATGCCATATGATGACTAAGTGTGTAATTCGGGGCGTATACTTACTACAAATGGATTACATAGATACTCAAAGAAAATTCTGCAACTGGTTTAAGAGAACTTCGAAGTAGCTATAGCTTTGACTTTGTGGTATTGAAAATAAATGAGAGAAATTAAAAGTTACTTGGCTAGCAGATGACATAACATATATAATATAAACAAAGAACTTACTAACAGCTTAAGAGTACTATGAAGTAACTAAGCGAAATTACACGTTCAGCTTTTATCAAAAGAGAAATGTGGAATACGGGGCTTATACTTGCTGTTGAAAATATTGTAGTAAAATTAAAGGTTAATTAACTGACATAAAGAATATTTTAATGATAGACCTACAAGCATGTTAGATACAATTGGTTTTTGAAAATAAATAAGTGGCAATAAAAGGTATTTGAATGATAGATTGCCGTTTCAACCATTTAATCAGATCTGAAAAGTAACTTAGCCACAGATATGATAGTTTTATTGTTGATCATTTAAGAAATATGTATCTAAAAAAAAGTCTCCAACTCATTTGAGAGAACTACGAAGTAATTAAGCAGACTTAACAGTTTTAGCTTAGGTCATAAAAGAAATTTGCCAATAATGGCGTATACTTGATATTGCAAATAAATGAGAAAAATTAACTACGAGCTTTTAAGATAGAATCTGAGTGTTTCAGTTTGCTATTCAGTTTGTATTTGAATACAAGATTACTGTTCCAAAAGAACAGTATGCTCTTAAACCATTTAATCTGATCTACGAAGTTACTAAGCTACAAATTTGACAGTTTTGGTTTTGATTGACAAAGTTTTGATTGTATATATAAAATAAATGAATGCAACTAAGTTTCCGTTTTTGTCATAAAATAAATGTGGCCTACATTGCGTGTACTTGATATTGTAAATAAATGAGAGAATTTACAAGTTCATTTACTTATTAAATATGTAAAGGAAAGGTCTTCTAATAGTTAAGCTAGGAGCTTTCAAAATACAAATTTGAGTGTTTTAGTTTGCTATTGAAAATATATGAGTGAAACAGAGCATTCAGTCGGCTCTTAAACCATTTAATCTGATCTACGAATTAACAAAGCTACAAATTTGTCAGTTTCAGTTTTGATTACCACAGAAATAAGAAATGTGGAACATATATTTGCTTTTGCAAATAAACAAATTAAATTCCAAGTTAAATAACTAACTGTGTAAGGAGAACGTGGAAACGCGGTTAAATTACGCGGTACTAATACTAATACAGAGAGTTTCAGGTTGATATTGAAAATAAGGGAGTGAAATTAACAGGTTTTTGATATGTAAGTTTATCATCTCAAAAGAACAGTCTGTTCTTACCACAAAGTAGCCAAGCTGTAGATTTTCATTTTCAGCTTGGTCATTAAATAAATTAGGAATGGGGGCGTATACTTGATATTGAAATTTTAAAACTAAAATTAAAATCTGACTATATATACATATGTATATAATAAGATAACTATGAATTAACTTAGCTACAGTTCGCAAAGTTTCATTTGTGATCACACGATATATTTGGCGTATACTTGATATTGCGGCTGCTAAAGATTCTGAAGTTAAATCGAAAATGAAGAATTTGATCAAATTCAGCAGAGCTTTTCAAAAATTAAATTAGCAGTAATTTAACTAGCTAATTAAATATAAAAAGTTAGAGACTATTTATGGTTTAATAGACCTATGAAATATACATACACATTTCATGTAGTTGATATTGCAGACCTCTTTGATCAAAAGATAAATACTTTATATTGCAGTTCAGATGAATAAAAGGTTCAAGTTCCGTAATCATGAACAACTTTGAGAAGAATTGTGCAACACAATTCAAAATAAATTAATGACATAAAATGGTAAAAGATAAAATATAAAATAAAATCAGACAGTTTTCACTAATCTACTAATTGAACCGTTTCTGTTTTTATC